>NC_140581.1:83489551-86050900 GCF_964204655.1 Triturus cristatus
TCCTGTCCCTATCTCCATGACCTCTGACGTGGGGGCGGGGGGAGGGGGGTGGGCAAGCTATGGTCAGCAGCTACTTCGTTTGTCAACTCAGAGTAGATGGCCTTATCTTTTGTAGGGATTATGGGCCCGATTCACAAAACTAATTTAAGACAAAATCCTAAACTTACTACCATTTTGGTATTCACAGAAGGCACTTACTCATTTCGGTATTCACAGACGGCACTTACTCATTTCGGTATTCACAGAAGTTAGGAGTCCTAACTTTAGGACTCCTAAATGCCTATTGTGAATACCGAAAGTCTTAAAATAAGGATTTTTCTCAGTTTAGTAGTAGTAAAGTTAGGACTCCTAACTTTAGGACACCTAAATGCCTTCTGTGAATACCGAAAGTCTTAAAATTGGGATTTTTCTCAATTTAGTAGTAGTAAAGTTAGGACTCCTAACAGAGAGAGAAGAACTTGGAGCACTGGGGAAAGCAAACAGGCGACAGAGCAAAGGGAGCAGGCAGGGGAGAAACATCAGCAAGTGAAAGAGTGCAACACGGAGTGCGGGGTGAAACACTAGGGAGGCAGCTGGAAAACACATGCTCATTCGTGAATTGCTAAAACAAAAAGAAAAAAGTGGCTCTTGAAAAATGAGCAATGCAAGGATACAAGTAATGCATCCATGCTTCTAGGGAGGGACAAACACAAAAAGAGTAAGGGAAGCTCATACAAGCTAAAGGGAAGCAAGCAAATTAGAGTGACAGTGAATGCAACCAATGGTAAGCACTGGACAAGCTCTAAACCTACTAGGAATTAATAATATATCTCCCAGCATCAAGAGCATGTGCTGTGTAGTATGCCCTATCTGAGACTTGTAACCTGATGCAGCAGATAGCACCGTGAAGAACTCCAATAGCCCAGTAATTAACCAAAAGGCAAACTTTGGCGAGAAGCCCTCAAGGCTTTCATGCTCCATGGCTTCACCTGTGATCATGTAGCCTTGTGTTTTAAATGAACTTTCTCCACAGCCTCGAAGAGTTCTGCACTTTACAATTATCCAGTATAGAATATTCCTAGCAAAGCAACCCATGTAATCAGGAGTCACACAGCACAGGACACCATCCTCGGTAAGAAGGCCTGACCATAGCACAGACAGGCCAGGACCACTGCAGAACCACACACACAGAACAGCACTCCTCGAAACATTAAACACATCCTTCCCCATGCAATATTCGCTGGATCTGTCTCTGGGACCCTGTTGGATCAGAACCAGCGCACACACTGCTCCCGCCTTCGATTCACCTAGTCTGATCGGACCAGACCTGCTATTTCCCAACCCACTCATGACATCAACAAACATCAAAGACACAACATGAGTGCATGCATCAGTGACAAAGCCCCTTCTAGTGTATAGGATGACGGCAGCCACTCTGCAGTATTAGATATGGGATTACATATATTATAATAGTGCTACTCCTTAAAGAAGCCAGGGGAACCTATTTGTGAACAGTTTAAGTTCTGAGTGGCCTCTTACAGTCAAGGCTGCGCTCAGAATAGTGTCTAAGATGTAAACATTCATTTTTTGAAAACTAAAATATAAACATGACTTGATATAAAATGAATATTTCTTTCCGACCTTATTACTTTCAGAATGGTTTTGCTTCTGGCTGCAGCAAATTCCCTCCCTCAATCAATCAAGCATTCAGGGATGTTAGTTGCATAAAAATTGTCAGGTACTGAAATGCGCAAATATAGCTTTCAAAAACTCAAAGGTGCCAAGTCAAATTTTTGCAAAGGCAACTTGTGTGAACTGATTTTAATGAGGTCTTTTTAGTAGGGGTGGGCACAATATTCCGTTCTTTGGGTAGAATTGGTGGAATTTTGGCGACTCAATTCTAGCCAAATTCTGCCAATCGCCGCATGATACGTGCGAAAACGGTAAGTTGGCGAGCACGAGCGAGATTTGGTGTCCCCTACCATGATGTTCGGTCACACCGAGGACAGCCGGTGGGCAGTCTCACGATCAGAAGGTGCCGCACGAGCAGGAAATCTACCCGAGAAGCAGCAGAATCACCTGGAGCAGCTGCTTCCTCGTCCAGAAGGTCCTTCAACCGCGGGATCTTCAGTGAAAGTATTCCATCCCTTCCTTGATGGACTGATGGACACCATCAACAGGAGACATCCGTATCTAGAGTAGCCACTGCTGGGGCCCAATTTCTTGTTCTCAAATTATCTCCAAGAACCCACTCTGGCCGAATGAACCTTTTTACTTGCCCAATAGCGTGGAGGGATCAAACACAATTATCAGAGATTACTTTCCGCAATTTGACATCATTAAGGACTCAAGACTCAAAATCTATTGCTTTCGGGATTTTATTATCAAGAAAAACATCTGCAGATAAAGGCACCTCAATACAAGGCACAGCAAGTACATAGGCACTAACACAAATGCTACTCTACGAAGAATCCGCATTCGACTAAATATAAACAAAAGTACGACTTCTAAAAGCATGAGGTAGATAACTACCAAACCAATGTCAATGTTAGGAATCATGAATCAAAAGCATTTCTGTCCCTACTCTATGCTAGATGTCTTCCATACTTAGCATTCCCTTAAGACCCAAGAAATCATGAAAAGGTGTCAGAAGTGAAACTTCCTAAGAAGTCTTCACTTAGTGAGAGCTCGATCTAAAGTGCTCCTTCTAGCTCCTCGCCTACCTCTCCTTCTGCTCAACCCACGGGGCGCTGTCCCTAATACGAAACCCCAAATCTTTGAACACGCCCTCCGGCACACCTCTTCGGTCAGGTCTTCTTCCAGTAATTTTCCATCCGAAGCTGTCCATCCTCCATCGTCCATCAGTTTGGCCTTGAGTCCCAGACACCGTCCGCACTAGGAGTTACAATTGGCACATTCCAAAGTACTCCCATGTCTGGCTTCCCCCATAATTCAACTCTTAAACAAAGACCTTTTCTACTAACGAACCAAACGTCCTTGCACCTGTGGTGAGATCATGGAATGTAGAAATACTTCACGTCGTTAACTCACAATTTACAGCAACCCAAAGCTTCTACCAGAATAAATCACTTTAGGCCTACCGCATTCGGCTAACATAGGAAGATGAACGGGCCTTCTAATTTACCGATATATGCATTCGGGCCTCTACTCTGTTAAACACGTTATTAAATCACATTCTAAGCATTAGTTCTTTTACTTTCATATACATGAATAAGCAGCCTACATGAGTAATTTTATCATATCACACGTTAACCTAACACATTACATTGCACGAAGACTATTCATACTATTCATTATGCATTTGGCTAAATACATTCACAATATGTTTTCACATCTCTAACACTTCTATGTTAAATGATATAGCTGATATGTTTCTGAATACATTTCTCACGACACATCTGAATATACATTGATTATATGCGGGTGCCAACTAGCAGTGAATATAATGCACCCCTACAAATTTCAAAACCTTTAGGCGCTACATTAGTTCCCCCCTTTGATGACAACTGTCATCACACCATCATACTCTCATTCCTTCTGGAGTAAGGAACTAATCTAAACGGAGCTAATTACCATTCTACTCTGTCGAAGCCCTTCCATCCTCTTAAGGTTCTGATATCGTCTGTCCTGCAATCTTGCCATTTTCTGCTCATTCTCTCTGAGGGCTCTCTCAACCTTACTTCCTGTGTACCATTTCCAGGCTCTTACGAGTCCCCACAGACAAATAACACAAACTACAGCAATTATGATTGGCTTCAACATGGATCCAAGAAATCCCATCCCCAAGTTCGCAAACCAAGTCCCCACTCGACCAAATCCCTGACCAATTTTTTCCCACACATTCTCTTCTGTCAAATCTACTATTTCCTTATGGATCGTGGTAATGTTATCTATATATTTCTCCAAGTCCTTGCTATTGTCTGGAATATACGTGCAACATTCCTGGACTTTCAGCAATTTACAGACTCCGCTCTCTTTTGCCAATAATACATCAAACGCAAGTCGGTTTTGGAAAACCATATTTCGTATCGATAACATCTCTCCATTCACCAACAGCAATGACCTCGCCGTATTCATTGACAATTCATCAACCATAGTCGCCAACCTCCTTATCTTCACGTCATTCAGGACTACACCCAAACTAGGTATAGTTGCTCCGAATATGTCACCAATCACTGCTCCTGCACTCACAGCTCTACACACTTTAGAATGACGTCCCGTCTCAAGTAGATTCAAATCCTCAGCATGGTAAATCTACGGGAAAATAATAGCCAAATAACACGTACCATACCAATTCGCAGGCAATCTCACATACGCATTATTCCCACATACATAATACACAGTCAGAATCACCTGTACCAGACCTTGCAAGAAGTTCTTAGCAGAGTCCTCCATGGTAAAAGTATGATCAGACGTACTATGCCCCACTGGAACCTTCTCCTTAGGAGTTTGAGGACGGGCAACACAAAATTCCCCTTCTGTACTTCATCTAATGCAATAGGTCCATAACTTCCCTTAGATTTGTGCAATCTCTCCTCATCAGTCCAATCCACGGGACTGTCTCCTATATCTCGTGTCTGGGTCAGTTTTCTATACCTATCCTCTATCTGACCTATGAACTTCTTTTCCGTTTCAGACAACAAACATGTCAAATTATGTCTATGAGCATAAGCTGTATCTAGCTTCACAGTCGGTATGAAATACTTCCGAAGTCTATCTTCTGACTTGTAATAATCATATTTATTCAGATGCTTATATGCCGGAACTTCAGGAAGTACTGCATCATAATTTGAAAAGAAATACTCGAAGTGTTTCCTCTCATAAAACAAACTAAGCAATAAACTACAAGAAATCCCATATGTCAATGGGAGATGATGGTATCTAATACCCTCATCTACTGAAGCAGGCAACTGCATGCACACATAACAATCCTTCGCATCCATCACATCCACATACTCATACAACAGCTTCGCATAAGCATTAAGTTTAAAATAAGCTCTAGACAAATCTATATGAAACATACGACTTTCCTCTAATGTCAAAGCTTTCTGATCTCTAATAGTGACCCCTCTCTGTCCTGGAGTGGTAGGTGTGGGTGTTCCCTGAACCTCCCCCTCCTGTCTATTGGCCACCATGTATGAGGTTACCACTACTGCAAATATAACAGCTATCACTACCCCTAACAGTGTGCCTATCACTATTTTGGCTCTACGGTGTGTATTACCAGCTTCCGCCATCTTTGAAATGTTCTCAATGTTCAGTACAGTCTCTGTTGACAAAAGTCTTTTTCTCATCCAGTAATTCAGTTCAGCTGCTCTCTGAAGACTGGAAATCCCCTGACAAAGTTCAGTTCCTTATCTCTTTGATTAAAACTTCCCTAACTCTTTTCGTTTCTCCAACGGAAGGTCCCTAAATTTATTCTTCTTCCACTCGGGCCTAGGTTATCTTCTTTTCAAGCTTATACTCAATAAAAGTTCACATCAGTCCAGAATAACTGCCGGTCCCAACAGCTCTAGGACCCCCTGCAAGATTTTAAGTTTGAGGGTTGTCAGTTCTTGGGGAGCTGGTGTAACTGCAAAGGTCGGAAAGTCCAGCGTTTCCAAGATCAGACCACGGATGATACTCAAAAGTGGCGGACTAGGAATATTGATAGTCAATATTCCTTCGCTCTCCAACCCTGGAATCCTCAACAACACTTCCACTCTCGGAAACGGAGAACTGCTGACCAGTGTGATCGATCTCAGCCTTCCCGTATTCAGTAAACCTGACATCAGTCACTGAGTATGCCCACTCTGGTGAGGCGTACTTTTGGCACGGCACTCTTGTTCTCTTCGATCTTCTCAGAGCACCTTGGGGTCGATTTTCGTCACTCTGCTCTGCTTCTGATTCTTCGGAAACTGGGGCAGGATCTGTTCTTGGTGCCGATCTCAAGTTTACCCGTCTCTGACTCACAGGCCAAACCCTTTCTGCTTCTGTGGCACCTCCGCTCTCCCTTCCGATACCCTGTGCACTGCTTTCTTCTTCTTCTGAGTCCGTTGCAGGGCTACTTTCACGTTCCCTTTCGGCTTGGTTTAGTGTACAACCAGCTGCATCAGCAACCCCTACAGCTTGACTTGCCCTCTCAGATGGCTCTACCACCTCAGCTGGGTTTTCGTTCTCGAGAGGGGCTGTTTCCTCCAAGGGTGCTGGAACTCTGCGGGTATGGGAGGCGTGCACCCAGTTCAGCAATCCTCCGCACTTTACTGCTGTATTCGTGACTAGAATAATTTGGTATGGTCCACGCCACCGAGCATCCAGGCAACTCTTCCTCACATGTTTGCACACTAATACCCAGCCCCCTGGGCACAAGTCGTGGCACAGGTCACTTGCGGCTGGAACCGTTGCTGTCTGCACCTGCTGAGACACAGAACGGACCACGTCAGCCAGGCCTTTACAATAGTCCAGAATCACATCATCAGTGATGTTAATCAAAGCAGTGGCAGGTATTGCTGGCAAGCGCATCGCCCTTCCCATAAGAATTTCATGGGGTGACAATCCAGTCCTCCTATCAGGCACACTACGGAGACTCATGAGAACCAAAGGTAATGCATCTGGCCATTTCAAAGATGTCGAAGAACACACTTTCGCCATTCGAGCTTTCAAAGTCCCATTAACTTGTTCCACAATCCTAGAAGCCTCTGGTCGGTAACTGCAGTGCAACATTTGGTCTACATTCAAAGCAGCACAAATCAACTTCATGATTTCACTATGGAAATGCATTCCTCTATCTGATTCAAAAGAGGTCGGAAAACCATACCTCGGGATTAGTTCTCTCAATAGTAACTTAGCTACAGTGAGTGTGTCGCACCTGCGTGTCGGGTAAGCCTCCACCCACCTGGAAAAGACACATACTACGACTAATATGTACCTCAACCCATTACACTTCGGCATCTCAATGAAATCCAGTTGCATTCTATTGAAAGGTCCACCTGACCTACCTATGTGACTCAATGTCACAGCTGTCCTTTTTCCTACATTCATCTGTTGACACGTGACACACCTCTGGCACACAGCTTCAGCTACTGTACGGAACTTCGAATTGTACCACGTCTGACGAAACACTCGCATCATTGCATCCCTACCAAGATGTACAGCACCATGTATCAACCTCGCCATCGGATTCAACAGGCATTCTGGTAACACAGCTCGTCCATCATTCGAAACCCATATATCCACATCACTCTTCTCACACCCAGCTCGTATCCAGCTATCCCGTTCCTGATCAGTAACCCCATCTTGTAGCTGTTTCAATTCTTCCCATGAGTATGCCATAGCCAACATTACATTATAATCTGTTGCTTCCTCACTTTGCTCAACATGTTTCTCAGTGAACATACATCCCTGTTCTGCACAAAATTGAGCAACTTCATCTGCATAATTGTTACCCAATGACACAAAATCGTTTCCTTTAGTGTGTGCAGAACACTTAACAACTGCAATTTCATCTGGGCCTTGCAATGCTTCTAACAATTGTCGCACATAATCCCCATTTCTGATGGGTGAACCAGAAGATATCATGAACCCTCTCTGTGACCATAGCTGTCCGAAGTCATGAACGACACCAAACCCATGCTGACTATCCGTGTAAATCGTTACACGGATCTTATCAGCGGCCAAACAGGCACGGGTCAAAGCAATGAGCTCAGCCACCTTTGCGGAGTGTACTCCTTCAAGACAAGCGGCTTCAACCACCCCTGTGATGGTACACACAGCAAACGCTGCTCTCAGTCGACCAACACTGTCTCTTAAACATGAACCGTCCACAAAGAAAATCTCATCTGAGACTGGGAGCGGTTCATCGACAATGTCAGGTCTCGGTTTGGTGCATAGTTCAGTCACATCGAGACAATCATGGTCCTCACAATCTTCATCATCATCTACATTTGGAACAGGCAACAATGTGGCAGGATTTAAAACAGAAAACCTCTTCAAAGTCACATTATCTGCAGCAAGGATGACTTGCTCATAACGAGTCAACCTATTATTCGTGAGGTGCTGGGTTTTAGTCCTAGTCATCAACAGTTCAACAGAATGTGGCACATGAACAGTAAGCGGATGACCCATCACAATGCTCTCACATCTTTCGATACTGTCACCTGTTGCAGCAACGGATCTGAGACATCCGGGCAACGCAGAAGCTACTGGATCTAAAGTAGCTGAAAAGTAAGCAACTGGTCTACGGACACCTCCATGACTCTGAGTCAACACTGCTAATGCGCAACCTTCCTTCTCGCAGCAGAATAATGCGAATGCCTTGTTATAATCTGGCATTCCCAAAGCTGGAGCGCTACATAAAGCTTCTCTCAGTCTCAAAAAGGACCTTAAACAGTCGTCGTCCCATGGTACCGGATCACTCACATCCTTACGCGTCAGCCGCTGTAAAGGCTTCGCTTCAAAGGAAAAGTTTGGGATCTACTGGCGGCAATAGCCCACCATTCCCAAAAACATTCTGACTTCTCTCTGAGTCGAGGGAACTGGCATTCTCAAAATCGCATCAATGCGATCTGGAGACACCTTTCTCTTACCTTTCTCAATTCGGTGACCCAAATACTGTACCTCACTCAAACAGTATTGCAGCTTGTTTGGAGACACCTTATGACCCTTTTCCCCAAGTAATTCAACAGAGCAACGGTATCAATTCTGCAACCGTCTTCCGTCTCCGACGCAACAAGCAGATCATCAATGTATTGCACTAAGACAGAGTTCTGTGGCAACACAAGACCTTCAAGATTTCTCTTCAGAATCTGATTAAAGATAGATGGGCTCTCTGTATACCCCTGTGGGATACGACACCATGTTAACACGCGATTTTCCTGCCGAAATGCAAAAAGAAATCGGCTTTCCTCATGTAGAGGAATCGAGAAAAAAGCTTGACACGTCAATCACTGTGAACCATTCAGCTTCACATGGGATTTGAAATAGGATCACGGATGGATTCGGTACCACTGGACAACATGGAACAACTATTTCGTTTATCTTTCGCAAATCCTGCACAATCCTAAATTTCCCACTTGGTTTCTGTAGTCCCATGATAGGCGAATTGCATGGGCTACCCATAATTTCAATTAGTATTCCCTGCTTGATCATGGACTCAATCACAGGTTTAATCCCTGCAATAGTTTCTGGAGATAACTTATACTGGGGTGTCCTTGGGAACTCTACGTTTGGCTTAATCTGGATTTTCACTGGGTCTACTCCCTTGACTAGGCCAATCTCCTCTCCACTGAGGTCCCATACGTCAATAGACACTGAGTCTCTCAAATCAAGTGGAAGCTCCTCCACCGTCAATGCTGGATACATTTCCACACACACACGCTGATTCGCTACCTTAAAGGTCGCATCATCATCCCTCGTCTGTACCTCCACTCCTTTCGGGGTACAGTAGATTGTGCAGTTGAGCTTGCACAATAGATCTCTTCCTAATAGGCAAACCGGACTAGAATCGCACACCACGAACTGGTGTCGATCACTGAAATTCCCTATCCTGATTGGAATTGGCTCCATCAGAGGACTAATCAGTTTCTTATTCGCCACCCCAACAACCTGAATACTTTGTCCGGAAAGAGATTGACCTGGAACCACTGACGATCTTATAGTCGATCTGGTAGCCCCCGTATCAACCAAAAAGGTTGTAGGGTGACCGTCAAGGTCTGCTTCCACAAAGGGTCCTTTCTGATCTACCTCTAGAATGGCTCTAAGCATGCAATCCTTTTCTCTCCTTGAACATAGTCGTGCCAACGGGCCTGTATCGTTGTCCTCACTCACTTCAAACATTGGCATCTGCAAATAAGTCCGAGCTCCCTGCTGTACATTCTGTATTCTGGGTGGCTGGGGAACCTGCACCTGCGGAACACCAGCCCCCCCTTTTATCATTTTAGGTCTAGTCACCGGAGGTACCGCCTCCGCCACAGGGACCTGAACTATTTCTCCTTCTTGCTGTATCTGATTCCATGGGTTCAGGGGACACTCGCGTCTCCAGTGTCCAACCTGGTGACACTGATGACATGCTGTAGTCTTTTTCAATGTCGCCACATCCATGCCTGTCCTAGGGTCTATTGGTCTTGGCCTTCCCTGCCCCTGAACGTTCTGATTTCCCGCTTGATAATTTCCCTGTCTCCTTCCCAACACTCCCCCATTAGGCTGTCCCTGAGCGGTTTGCAACTGTACGAGCATCAAGTTATCTTTCAACTTCCTGTGTTTGGATTCAATCTCCTCAGTGCAATATCTGGCGTACCGTAAAATCTCATCAACAGTCTTATTCTGCCAACAAATCAAATGCTGCTGTATCATGAGACTAACCGCTGGTCTCAATCCCAACACAAACTTAGAAACAAACTGTCCCATATCTTTCGTGTCCAACGCATCTAAGCCACTGTACTGCTTAAAAGCCTGCAGGAGTCTCTCATAGAATTCATGTACCGTCTCCTTAGGTTCCTGCACTGTCCTGTCTATCTTCACGCAATCAATGTCTTGTGGTGAGACTTTCGACTTCAACCAAGTAATCACTTGCTCGAACTTCCTCATCACTAGCGGTGACGGACCATTCGTGATTGCGTTCCTATCAGGCTCTGAAGCCGGCCACTCAACGGCAATCTTACATGCCGCCCACAAATCTCCCGGGACCACAATATCAAATAAAGTATTCAGATCAGTCCACAATACCTTCGAGATCTTAACAAAGCGATCAACCTGCTTATACCACTTTGCGGGCTTCTCCCTAAGCCGGGGAAAATCATTCGTAAATGCCGCCAAATCACCCATGCTCCAGGGTACATGCACGTATCCTCCATTCTGTACTTCCCTTAGAGGGAAATTAACTATCTGCAACACCCCTCTACCCAGAGGCGGGGTTCCTCCTATCGTTCTCCTAGAGATTTTCTTCTTGGACCATCTTTCCTCCCATTTATCAAGCATAATCCAGACACGCATGGCTATGATCAGATCTTTGATATGGGTCCTCAGTCCGATAACCCTTTTCTCCTCCAATTCCTGTTCACTGTACTGCAACCTATGAATTCCTTGCAATGCTTTAGTCTTGGACAGATCCACCTCATATCGCTTGGCCAATTCTGACAATTTCTCGTGAGCTATTCGTGGCTTGCGAGTCACATCCTTCGCTACAAAGAGTAATTCATCTGGTCCACATATTAACACTCTCTCAAGGGGTAGGTTTCCACCTATTATCTCATCCACTTCCGCCTTGAACCTTACTACGTCTATCATCCCCCCTTTCAGGGCTCCTCTCAGCACTTCTCGGCAAACTACCCCTTCCCTATCGCTGTCCTCACATTCTTGCTCCTGCGACCTACTCTCTTCTGGTATGCGCATTGGAGCAGAACGATTCATGAAAATGGCCCGCTCTCTCTCTGCTGTCATCACTCTTGAGTTTTGGTTTCTCACTGGTGGTACCCATGACCGTAAATCTGATCTCGACTCCATCAGAGACCTCGGCCTCTCTGGTCTCTGTTCTCCCTGTTCCCTCGATGAGTCTGACATGGCTGGTTGGTGTACTCCATTCTACAGGCCTCGGAGTTTTGCCCATTCCACCCACTAGGCCACTTCCTTCACCCTCTCTTCTTACTCCCTCAGCTGTCTGCTCTGGGCTCGCAATCTCCTCTGGATCTGGATTGTAAATTGAAACAATAGGTCCAATCGTGACCGGTACTTTTAGAGCATCCGGTAACCTCACATCTCTCTCGACCTTTACGCTAGTCCCAGACTGGCTTCTTGTACTCTCTGTTCCTATCAAAATCCTTCCTTCTACTCTCGTCTCTGGTTGGATTGTTACTTCCCCAGTCTCTTCTATCTGAACCAACCTCTCTTCTGGGTCCTCTGGGTTATACGGAGGTGGTCTCTCTGATAACAACCTCTCCAATAGGCTATCATCCGTATCACTATCATCTTCATCGTCTGACTTCATGTTCTTTATCCCCTTTGAAGTGATCAATAAGGGGTACAGTCTCTCTCCCTCTATTGCCTGTACTCTGCATCTTTTCTCCTCTGCATCCCATCTAGCATTCTGGAACGCTTGAATCGATTTTTTCACTCTGTCCTTATTTTTATCTCTTTTCCTATCATGCACTGCTCTAATCCACGCATGTAACCCTTCAAACTGTGTTGGTCTTGGCAACGGTCGTAAGGACGCTATCACAGATTTCAGCTGGTACAACACTTCTAATCTAAATGAACCCTATCTCGGGAAAGCTAATTCTCCTTCATTTTGGGTCATTTTATGCCAATTATCAAGCCAAATTATCGTATGCAAACCCACATTCTTTGCCATGTAATGTGCCGGAGTATCCTCAGGAGGGGCTTCTTCTCCTCCCCGGGAAATTACATGTTTGTCACCTCTACACAGTTCTCCAAAAACCTTAAAACACTTCATGATAGACAAATTTAAACTCACACAATGTTTACTTCTTAATGTCAAACCCTCCAATAACAGCGCGACTAACACCGACCAGCCTATCACAGCGCGGCACTCTCTGACGTCACCTTTCTTCGTTCGCAGCAGTTCCCTTTCCTTACACTTACGTCTCACGCCTGCATTTGTCCCATTCATACACCTAAATAACCGTTTGTCCCAAACAAGTTACTTCTCTGGCTGTCCGTCCACAGCCTCTGACTGTCCATCCACAGTCTCTCGTAATTGTTGACCTCGGTTGGCGACTGTCTGTCCCCGTCCGGCCAGACAGATCGCCTCTGATAGGCTACAAATACCCAAATCCACATACAGCAACCCACGGCCAGCGTCGGGTTGTCATGCACTCACACATTCGCTCCCCCTATCTCGGTCCAGGTGATCGATGGTACCTCACGATCTCCTTTGGGTGGTCAACAAAATCTACCACGGGTGTCTTCTTACACTACAATTCCCGGGCTGCGCGCGCTCACAGCCTGATCTCACAATCACTCAACACTCACTCCAACTCCGCAAGACATCACACAACAAATCAACACCGCAATCTACAACATCTCATCCTATTCATACTCACTCCACGAACTGCTGCTTCCTGCCGCACTGCTACTCGCCGTCAATGTTCATCATACGCCGTCGTCTGCTGCTCACCGTCTGATGATTCACCATCACTAATCGTCTATGGGTCTCAAGGATCACTTATCCTAGTCTTATCGTCCCTCGCTATCGGAAGTAACCATCCGTCACTGCTACAAACTGCTGGGGCCCAATTTCTTGTTCTCAAATTATCTCCAAGAACCCACTCTGGACGAATGAACCTTTTTACTTGCCCAATAGCGTGGAGGGATCAAACACAATTATCAGAGAATACTTTCCGCAATTTGACATCATTAAGGACTCAAGACTCAAAATCTATTGCTTTCGAGATTTTATTATCAAGAAAAACATCTGCAGATAAAGGCACCTCAATACAAGGCACAGCAAGTACATAGGCACTAACACAAATGCTACTCTACGAAGAATCCGCATTCGACTAAATATAAAAAAAAGTACGACTTCTAAAAGCATGAGGTAGATAACTACCAAACCAATGTCAATGTTAGGAATCATGAATCAAAAGCATTTCTGTCCCTACTCTATGCTAGATGTCTTCCATACTTAGCATTCCCTTAAGACCCAAGAAATCATGAAAAGGTGTCAGAAGTGAAACTTCCTAAGAAGTCTTCACTTAGTGAGAGCTCGATCTAAAGTGCTCCTTCTAGCTCCTCGCCTACCTCTCCTTCTGCTCAACCCACGGGGCGCTGTCCCTAATACGAAACCCCAAATCTTTGAACGCGCCCTCCGGCACACCTCTTCGGTCAGGTCTTCTTCCAGTAATTTTCCATCTGAAGCTGTCCATCCTCCATCGTCCATCAGTTTGGCCTTGAGTCCCAGACACCGTCCGCACTAGGAGTTACAATTGGCACATTCCAAAGTACTCCCATGTCTGGCTTCCCCCATAATACAACTCTTAAACAAAGACCTTTTCTACTAACGAACCAAACGTCCTTGCACCTGTGGTGAGATCATGGAATGTAGAAATACTTCACGTCGTTAACTCACAATTTACAGCAACCCAAAGCTTTTACCAGGATAAATCACTTTAGGCCTACCGCATTTGGCTAACATAGGAAGATGAACGGGCCTTCTAATTTACCGATATATGCATTCGGGCCTCTACTCTGTTAAACGCGTTAATAAATCACATTCTAAGCATTAGTTCTTTTACTTTCATATACATGAATAAGCAACCTACATGAGTAATTTTATCATATCACACGTTAACCTAACACATTACATTGCACGAAGACTAATCATTATGCATTTGGCTAAATACATTCACAATATGTTTTCACATCTCTAACACTTCTATGTTAAACGATATAGCTGATATGTTTCTGAATACATTTCTCACGACACATCTGAATATACATTGACTCAATGCGGGTGCCAACTAGCAGTGAATATAATGCACCCCTACGAATTTCAAAACCTTTAGGCGCTACATCACCACCATACCATAGCAATCCTGCTAGCAGTTCACGTATATTTAGGTTGGAAGATCTATCGGGGGCAAGAGAAATGTTACAAGCGCCGCCCAATTTCAATGATCGGCAGATGTGTTTCTCAAATCCTCTGGGTGGCCGCCAGGCGCCAATCATCACCGTAACTATTGTAGGCCACGCAGTGAGGGATGCAGCAGCCATCACTGGATGGAGCTTCCCGCCGACATTGGATGCGCAAAGCACTGTTTGCTTCTCTCATCAGCCCCTGTGTGGCTAAACGGTGTGAGAGATGTCCTCGAAGCAGCAGCTGCCCTTAAACATCCGCCGCAGCTATAAAGGTCATATAAAACCTGTGCAAACCGAAATCCAGATTTGTTTTGTTCACTAAACAGGAAGAAATCTTTTGTTTATAATAAAAGTTCAAATGATGTATTTTTTAAGTAAAAAAAAAAAAAGTTGTTCAATAAATGAAAAGTTCTACATTTTAGTAGAACACATTTACATTCACAAATGTGCAGGATAATAGCACATCTTTAGTTTCGTAACAGCAAAGGCACAACCCAAGCATTTAGTGACATCTTGGAGATCCATTGTGCTGTAAACAAGACCGGACTTTCCAGTGTCTGAGAATTTGATTACCAACTTACAACTTTTAAAGTGCTATCATGGGTGATGGAGCCACTTTATTAGTGCTAATGCGGGTGGTCAGACCGAGGTGGGGACCCACTAAGATGTATCCCACTTGAGCTCCACCATTCGGGCTCTCATTGAAGCCTCAGGCAATAAGAATCTGCAGTTCAACATATTTGGGAAATGACAGACTCCTTACCAAAGGGCTGAGTATAAAGGAGCAGTGCTGATGTGGAAACAGTGTGCATGTTAGTGCCATTCCGGAAAAACACGGAAGAACTAAATGAAATCCACAGTTCCTAAGGGTACCCCAAGGAGAGTAATTATGGACTGAAGGACTGGTCAGAACAACCAACACCGGCCAGAACACCCAGCACTGGCCAGAACAACCAGCACCGGACAGAACAACTAGCACCAGCCCGAACAATCAGCACCAGACACAACAACCAGCACCAGACAGAATAACCAGCACCAGACAGAATAACCAGCACCGGCCAGAACAACCAACACCAGACAGAACAACCAGCACCGGCCCGAACAACCAGCACCAGACAGAACAACCAGCACCGGCCAGAACAACCAACACCGGCCAACAACCAGCACCGGCCAACAACCAGCACCGGCAGGAACAACCAGTAACGGCCAGAACAACCAGCACCGGCCAGAACTACCAGCACCGGCCAGAACAACCAACACCAGACAGAACAACCAACACCAGACAGAACAACCAACACCAGACAGAACAACCAGCACCGGCCAGAACTACCAGTACCGGCCAGAACTACCAGCACCGGCCGGAACAACCAACACCAGACAGAACAACCAGCACCGTCCAGAACAACCAGCACCGGCCAGAACAACTATCACCAGACAGAACAACCAGCCCCGGCCCGAACAACCAGCACCAGACAGAACAACCAGCACCGGCCAGAACAACCAGCACCAGACAGAACAACCAGCACCAGACAGAACAACCAGCACCGGCCAGAACAACCAGCACCGGCCAGAACAACCAGCACCGGCCAGAACAACCAGCACCGGCCAGAACAAACAAACCGGCGAGAACAACCAGCACCGGCCAGAACAACCAACACCGGCCAGAACAACCAACACCAGCCAGAACAACTAGCACCAGCCAGAACAACTAAAATTAGACAGAACAACCAGCACCGGCCAGAACAACCAGCACCGGCTAGAACAACCAGCACTAGCCAGAACTACCAGTACTGGCCAGAACAACCTGCACCGGCCAGAACAGCCAGCACCAGCCAGAACTACCCGCACCAGCCAGAACAACCAGCACCGGCCCGAACATCCAGCAGCGGCCCGAATAACCAACACCAGCCAGAACAACCAGCACCGGACAGAACAACCAGCACTGGACAGAACAACCAGCACCAGACAACACAACCAGCACCGGTCAGAACAACCAACACCAGCCAGAACAACCAGCACCAGCCAGAACAACCAGCACTAGACAGAACAACCAGCACCAGACAACACAACCAGCACCGGTCAGAACAACCAGCACCAGCCAGAACAACCAGCACCAGCCAGAACAACCAGCATCAGACAGAACAACCAGCACCAGACAGAACAACCAGCACTGGCCCGAACATCCAGCACCGGCCAGACCAACCACCACCGACCTGAATACCCAACAACGGCCAGAACAACCACCACCGACCAGAATAACCAACACCGGCCAGTACAACCAGCACCGGCAGGAACAACCAGCACCGGCCAGAACAACCAGCACCGGCCAGAACTACCAGCACCGGCCAGAACAACCAGCACTGGCCAGAACAAACAAACCGGCCAGAACAACCAGCACCGGCCAGAACAACCAACACCAGCCAGAACAACCAACACCGGCCCGAACAACCAACACCAGCCAGAACAACCAGCACCGGACAGAACAACCAGCACCGGACAGAACACCCAGCACCAGACAACACAACCAGCACCGGTCAGAACAACCAACACCAGCCAGAACAACCAGCACCAGCCAGAACAACCAGCACCAGACAGAACAACCAGCACCAGACAGAACAATTAACACCAGACAGAACAACCAGCACCGGCCAGAACAAACAACACCAGCCAGAACAACTAGCACCAGCCAGAACAACTAACACTAGCAGAACAACCAGCACCGGCCAGAACAACTAACACCAGCCAGAACAACTAGCACCAGCCAGAACAACTAAAATTAGACAGAACAACCAGCACCGGCAAGAACAAGTAGCACCGGATAGAACAACCAGCACTAGCCAGAACTACCAGTACTGGCTAGAACAACCTGCACCGGCCACAACAGCCAGCACCAGCCAGAACTACCAGCACCAGCCAGAACAACCAGCACAGGCCAGAACAATCAGCACCGGCCAGAACAACTAACACTAGACAGAACAACCAGCATCGGCCAGAACAACCAGCACCGGCCAGAACAACTAACACTAGACAGAACAACCAGCACCAGCCAGAACAACCAGCACCGGCCACAACAACCAGCACCAGCCAGAACAACCAGCACCAGCCAGAACAACCAGCACCAGACAACACAACCAGCACCAGACAGTCAAGTCAAGTCAAGTCAAGAATACTTTATTCGGTTTAAAAGACAAAAACCATGAAAGCTACAACATCAAGTTACAGTAATAAATTATACACATAGAATATAAAAAGGAGAAGGGTCTAAGTTAAAATACATCAAAAATCCAGTGTTTTCCTAAGTTTAAAAGCATTTTTTAAAAAGCTTAAAACTACGGTAATAGTAAGAACAGTGTCCATTCTCTGAAGTTCTAAAAAAGCTAGAAGATATTTATTGATTTTCCATTCTTTGAGGAGTGGAGTAATGTATGACCTACGTGGTATGGTATAAAATTTACAGAAGAATAAAATGTGGATGTCTGACTGGGGTGAGGAATCATCACACGGACATAAAGACAAATTTGGCAACCAAGAATTCATTACTGGGAAGGACAAAAGTCTAAAAACGAAAGTCAATCTAAAACGGGTCAGGATAAAACGATCATAATTTGACATCGACAATGTTAAGTATGGCTGCACATTATTACTAGATAGCAGAGGAAAATGCAAAGATACAGTCTTTTTCTTCATTTCCACTTGCCCTCTATTTTCCATAAGATATTCCAGGGATAACCTAGACAAAAAGTTCCTGGATACACCATCCATTGAAAGTGGGTCTTCAAAATATTGTAGGCAACCAATTTTACCAAAGAATGATTTGACGTAATTTAGCCATGCTAAACGACCCACGTTTTCCAGTTTTAAAACATCCTGAAGGATGGCCCGATTCATGGTACACTCATTAGTTGTCCAGATCCTATGCCACAAAAGAATAGGTTGGATTCTGATTAAATCAGATATATAGGTTAGGCCAAGTTCAATGTGGCAAATATAGGTCGCAACACTTTGGGGACTGTCAGGACGTACCTCAAGAACCTATTCTCAACTTTCTGGATTAAATCAATATTGGAGTAGCCCCAGAGACCTGAGCCATACATAGCAACCGATGTACATGTAGCGTTATAAATTGTTAAAATTACTTTAATCGATTTCTTTCCCAGTTTTTTAATAACATTCTTTAAGGCCATTATGGTTTTTTGGAACAAAAGGGTTCTGGCCTTTACCGCATGAGACCACGCCCCATTTTCGTGGAACAGAACACCAAGATAAGGGAAAGTAGAGGTAAATTCCAGGGGAACATTATTCAAAAACATTCTTTTTGAAATGCTTACCAGGTTTTTTACCACAATTCATTGAGAAGGTTTTACTACACTTAACTTTTAAATCTAAGCTAGACATAAAAATCTCAAAAGATTGTATCAAGCTTTGTAGTGCCATGGGAGTGCGAGCCATTAGGACTGCGTCATCTGCATACTGGAGCGCGGGGACAGACCTCCCCCCAATCCTAGGCATGTCCCCGCACTCCCGCAGAAGGTGACGCTCAAGACCATTAATATACACCAGGAATAAGAAGGGGGCCAGGACGCATCCCTGGCGCACGCCCCGGCCCACCTGGAATCTCCTGGTGCATTGGCCCCCACTGCCATAGCGAACCGAAGCTGTGGCACCTGAATAAAGATCTTTCAGAAAGCAAACAATAGGATCATCCACTCCTATCTCTTTTAAAATTGCCCATAGTTTAACGTGGGATACACAATCAAACGCCGACGAAAGGTCGACGAACGTAAGGTTCAGACACTCACCCTTTATCCTCAAATACTTTGATTGTATAATCATTAGGTTTAGGCACTGTTCAATAGTGCCGATACCCTTTTGGAATCCATATTGTAGGTCACTCATTATATCATTCTCCACTGCCCAGCTATGTAGTCTAGCCAGGATAATTCTCCCAAGGATTTTAACAGATGAGTCCAATAGGGAGATTGGTCTATAACAGGCACAGCATTGTCTGTCTCCCTTCTTGTAGATAGGTACAATGACCGAGGTGAACCAGGACGGGTTTAAGCCCCTAGCAAGAGCTGCGTTGAAAAGTTGCACCAGCATGGGACCCCAGAGCTCAATATTTCCTTTGTACAAGTCAGCAGGGATCCCATCAGGCCCTGCAGCTTTGCCGCCCTTCATTGCATTCAGGCCCATGTTAACTTCCTCCAGGGTTACTACCAATTTTTCAACCCCGTCACCTATATGGTCCCCAATGACAGGATTAGTAGTATGGGAATTATCTTGCGGGCTATAAAGACTAGAGAAATGCACCACCCAATCCTCCTCAGTAATAGCAATCTCTATACGCGCTTTAGTATTATCGTAAAGGAAAGGAGTATTAACGGCCCTCCAGAATGCAGATGCATCCTTCTGTTGTGATGCTTCACATAGCACTTCCAGGGCCTCCTTTTTTATGTCCATTTTCCTATTTTTTAAGGCTTCATTATATTTTTTCCTGCAGCCTCTTATTTCAATAGGGTTGCGTGGTATTCTGTGAATGGCTCTTTTCAGGATAGTTAAAGATCTAGTACAAGCGTTATCGAACCAGCTTCTCTTACCCTTTACCCTGTTATTTGCCTCCACCCACAAATTTTTCTTGATAGTGGAGGCTATTGTATTGAAGTGTTCAATTATCAGGTCACTGCTGGATTTATCATCTAAGCAGATGGCAAAACTGCCAGGGCAAGCGTTCAATAGCTAGTCTAAGAACCTTTCCGGGACAACCTTGTCCCATTTTAAATTGTACCCGTTTTGTCTACCGAGGACCACGTCCGAAGCTATGTGTGTAGGGGACACAGCCTCTTGCCGATCAGGAAAAAGATTTTCGGCCAGCATAATCTGAGGCAAATGATCACTTACTGGCAGGTCCATAATACTGGACTTAATGAATTTATGGCTGCAGCTATTTGAAGCAATAATGAAGTCAATGGTAGACAATGCACCTTTACCGATAAATGTAGGCACGAAAGTGGTGGGTTTTTGGGCGATTTCGTTTACGAATCCTAAGTCATACATAAACAGTATATCGTTTAGTAAATCCCCAGTCAGAGAATGTTCAAAATGAGTTAAATTAGATTCCTGCTCTATCGCTAAACCGCATAGACCCTGTTTACCTTTAATACAGAGTTTACAATTAAAATCCCCCCCCCAAACAAACATAACTTCTCTATCGGTTTTGTCTATTTCAAAATGTATGTCCTCCCTCAGCATTGCTAGGACGCTAGGGATTTCTTTCCTTGGTATATTATTATAAAAGTTAATAACGACGACATTGAGTCCCTTCTTGTTCCTTAAAATAATTAATTGATAAAAACTTGATTTTGGGGAAAACCAAATCCCATCATATTTAAGCTGGTTAGAGACATAGGTTAATAGACCACCCTTAGCTCTTCCATGGGTACCCCCCACAGCCGGGGTAAAGAAACTTCTATACCCATTAATATTCACTGGGTCTAAAGACCAGGTTTCCTGAAGAGCCAGGATGTCATGACCGTCTATGATAGTACCCCAGGATGGGTTTTTGATTTTCTCCCTAAGGCCTGCCACATTCCAAAATAGGGATGTGCAGGTTTTCCTAATTACTTTGATTCCCCGATTACTTGGAGCACCATAGACCCTTGCCTCCTCAAATTGGTTTTGGCAGGGGCCTCCCATAGATCCCCCATCATTTGGGTTAAGTGTATATAAGGCCTTATGGCTATTCTTATAGCTGACCTTCCTCTTATTAGCGTAGGTCATACTATGGATAGTTTGTACATACATAGTATCCTCAGTACAATATAGTGACCCCTGTTCATTGGTGTTCTCCTGGATTTTATCGTAATGTACACCTAAACTAGTAGATAGATTATTGCGGGCAACTTTCTTGCGTCAATCCACACATTCTAGACCAGAGAAAACATCAAACCGGTTTTGAGTTGGTAGATTATAGGCAGGCAAGGCAGTGCCTCTGTTTTCCCACGAGTAGTTATTCAGGCCTCTAGTAGGAGAATAGGGCTGTCTGAGATGACGATTAAATGAGCCACATGGTTGTGCGGAAAAAGTTTGACTGTGGCCATAATAATTAAATACAGGCCTATTAACAGTCTGCCATCTATCCTCCTGGTTTGACCGATGTTGAGCTGGTACGTATGGGTAGAAATAATTGAGATAGTGTGTCAAGATAGTATCACTACTACTATGGTCATACCAATCCCCAATGTGTCTGACTGCTCTATGGTCTTTAAAGTTTACGATAATTACGTCCCCTTTTTTGTCTTTGGGACGCAACCCTACCCATTCACAACGCCTAACATGCAGTATTTCCCCGTTAATATAGGCGGGCAAAGGTCTATTCTTACGCAACCAATAAATAACTTTATTCCGAAGGCCTTGATAGTCTTCCCTGATCTCAGTAGAGAGCTCAGTGACGCCAGCTAATACAATTGAATAAGGGGCAGCTTCCGGAGGAAGGTCCACTATATTGTGGGATTGCCAGTTTTTATTGAGGTTATTTCTAAACCCACTATCCTTAATGGGCGGATTGTCCATATTTTGTAGTGAGACTAATTTTGGATCTAGAGTCAGGTTGTCTATCATGTTATCAGTTGCTTTACTTTGTGCAATTTTGTTCGTTAATGAAGGCGTTGTTAACACTTTGGTTGGTGGAGGACAGGATGGCAGTTATCCAGTCTGAGTAGATGTTAGGGTAATGGGATGGCTTAGTGGGCCAGAAATAGTGTTAATCGGTGCTTTGGCAGGTAAGTTGCTAGAGCTAATATTATTTAAGCCTGTCACCAGGCCAGAAAGTGCAAGGGTGTTGTCTGCAAGCTTTTTCTCAATAGAGTCCAAACGCGTGTTAGTTGTCAAAATGTTCTCCAGGAGAGGCTGAATTAGAGATTTTACCCCGTGTTCAATTTTAACCAAAGTGTCTCTCTCACTAGTAGAGCAATAATTAGTCTCGAAGGGCGTCATATGAGGGGTCAATTGATCCATCGCCTCCCTCAGGATAGGAGTTATGATCTTCTGCAGGTTCTCAGTTAACCATTTTAAAGTTAGTCCTCCCTTACTTTTCTGACAATTAGTCCCTATAAATTCCTCATTAAATGAAATTAGGGGCGAAGCAGGTGAAAAACTGAGCAGATTTGGAGACCCTTCATCAACGCTGCTAGCACAAAAGCTCAGTAAAGATTCGCAAGCGTTGACGGGCGTATTTAAGGGGGAATCTGCTACACAAGGATTGTCCGGGGCTTCCCCTGTAAATTCCTCAAGTTCAGAATTATGTGATATAATTGGAACTAATGGTAAATTATTTGAATTAAACATGGAAAGTGACGCCGTCCCCAATTGCCCCAGATCGGGGCTTCTTCCCAGGAATAACTGCGTTGGGGAACAGCTTTTATAATTAGAAGTTACTAGCCTTTTTTGAGCGTGCTTCCCCCTATGTCTGCGTTTTACTTTTTTATATTTTCTAGTCGATTTAGCAGATAACGGGGCATGCTCTGAAACGACCCTAGGGTTAACTGGCAGACCAGCATGCCTTTCATCGTGCACCTGAGCAGAAGTCAAAACAACTTTATTTACTCCACAAGTAGAATTACTGGCCATGTGTGTGTCCACCGACTGAAGGGAAACTTCTTCAGGCAGCATAATGGGGCTCCCTTTGCCCAAAGAGGCCCTCCTGTCATTATTAATCTTGTTGACCTTTTTGATAAGGTAATTATCCATTGGGCCCATCCCATGCAATAACTTGTCACCTTTACCTTTAGTCATCGGGCCAACTTGTTTGCAGGCCACTGATACAGATACAGTTCAGAAACACTGTAGTTCAAGAAAGACAGCACACCCACTAGTCCCACAAAGAGTCAACACAGGTAACCCCTTCAAGTAACAAAACGTGAAACGTGGACTCACAGGCAGCCTCGAAGGTATAGTTCATACGGCGACAGAGTCTCTGGCCCATACCAGGCCTCTTCAGGCCTCTGAGGGCCACAGAGGGCCCGCCCTTTGTCCGGGCTTCGTCCAGAGCGTACCGCGAAGCGGTTGCCGTCAGGACTTAAATAGGGCGTCACAATACTGTTGCAAGTGGGCGGGGAGAAGCACAGGTGCAGCAACGCACGGGTTCCTGGGAATCGGAGTCCCGTGTAATGCCTTCTCCCCACGTTGGTGTGGCCACACGCGGCACCAAACGGCAAGCGGAGCCCCTCCTAGGGCGACATCACAGCAGGCAACAACAGCGATCCAGGTAGGTGTGGGAGCACCAGACAGAACAACCAACACTAGACAGAACAACCAGCACCGGCTAGAACAACCAACATCATCCAGAACAACCAGCACCAGCCAGAACAACTAACACTAGACAGAACAACCAGCACCGGCCAGAAGAACCAGCACCGTCCAGAAGAACCAGCACTAGCCAGAACTACCAGCACCGGTCAGAACAACCTGCAACGGCCAGACCAGCCAGCACCGGCCAGAAATACCAGCACCGGCCAGAACAACCTGCACCGGCCAGAACAACCTGCACCGGCCAGAAAAGCCAGCACTGGCCAGAACAGCTAGCACAAGCCAGAACAACCAGTACCAGCCAGAACAACCAGCAGCAGACAGAACAACCAGCACCGGCCAGAACAACCAACACCGGCAAGAACAACCGGCACTAGCCAGAACAACCAGCACTAGACAGAACAACCTGAACCGGCAAGAACAGCCAGCATTAGCCAGAACAACCAACACCAGCCAGAACAACCAGCACCAGACAGAACAACCAGCACCAGACAGAACAACCAACACCGGACAGAACAACCAGCACCGGCCAGAACATCCAACACCAGCCAGAACAACCAGCACCAGCCAGAACAACCAGCACCAGACAGAACAACCAGCACCAGACAACACAACGAACACCAGACAGAACAACCAGCACCGGCCAGAACAACCAACACCAGCCAGAACAACCAGCACCAGCCAGAAAAACGAACACTAGACAGAACAACCAGCGCCGGCCAGAAGAACCAGCAACGTCCAGAACAACCAGCACCAGTCAGAATAACCAGCACCAGACAGAACAACCATCACCGGCCAGAACAACTAAAACTAGACAGAACAACCAGCACCGGCCAGAACAACCAGCACCGGCCAGAACTACCAGCACCGGCCAGAACAACCAGCACCAGCCAGAACAACAAACACCGGCCAGAACAACCAACACCAGCCAGAACAACCAGCACCAGCCAGAACAACCAGCACCAGACAGAACAACCAGCACCAGACAACACAACCAACACCAGACAGAACAACCAGCAACGTCCAGAACAACCAACACCAGCCAGAACAACCAGCACCAGCCAGAAAAACGAACACTAGACAGAACAACCAGCGCCGGCCAGAATAACCAGCACCAGACAGAACAACCATCACCGGCCAGAACAACTAAAACTAGACAGAACAACCAGCACTGGCCAGAACAACCAGCACCGGCCAGAACTACCAGCACCGGCCCGAACAACCTGCACTGGCCAGAACAGCCAGCACCGGCCAGAACAACCAACACCAGCCAGAACAACCAGCACCAGCCAGAACAACCAGCACCAGACAGAACAACCAGCACCAGACAACACAACCAACACCAGACAGAAGAACCAGCAACGTCCAGAACAACCAGCACCAGTCAGAACAACCAGCACCGGCCAGAACAACAAGCACTGGCCAGAACAACCAGCACCAGTCAGAATAACCAGCACCAGACAGAACAACCATCACCGGCCAGAACAACTAAAACTAGACAGAACAACCAGCACTGGCCAGAACAACCAGCACCGGCCAGAACTACCAGCACCGGCCCGAACAACCTGCACTGGCCAGAACAGCCAGCACCGGCCAGAACAACCAGTACCAGCCAGAATAACCAGCACCAGCTAGAACAACAAGCACCGGCCAGAACAACCAGCACCGGCCAGAACAACCAGCACACCAGGAGTACTGCTAAGCCACTGACCGCTACCAGGATGGCGACATTCGAAAGCAAAGGTGACCAAAGTAGCCTCAATAAAAGATACCCTTTACTCCCAGACACCAGAGAGGCACCAAAACAAAGATGACACTGAATCCTTAGTGGCTACCAAAAATATGGATGCAACCGGTATGAACATCCTGGCTCCAGCCACTATAGAACATATTCAGACACTTTTCGGTGAATTTTACAAATAAATCTCTCCTTGGCACCAGGACATTGGCAATGCTTTGCTGGAATTAGATACATTTCTCCAAAAAGCATGAATGGCTGGATCACATTGAACATGATCTTGCAATGCACTCAAATGAAGGAGATAAGCAAGCAGTCAGAATGGATGCCCTTGAAACAAATCAGAGACTTGCTACTGGCATTAACTCCTGAGTCAGACTCATTTTAAACCGTTAAGTTAGCCTGTTTGTCCTATGGCCCACATTCAGCATGTCATTATCTTTCACAGAACTTCTGAAAGTGTCATTTTATCTAAACCATGAATTTTATCTAACATCAGGTGACACGAGTCTGCTAGAAGCTACGCAATATCTGCGTTTCAAGATTTGACAGTAGACGTGTAAAATAAACATTTACTTTGAATTTACATTTTCATCTAACTGGGTTAGACTAGTTATATTTCAGATTATAATCCTACTGGATTTTGCAATACAGGCTAAATATCAGTTGTCAATACAGGCTAAAAGTCAGTGGTCAATCCTATATAAACTCTTCTGAATTGACCACTGAATTCAAGAGGCGTTTGCACCAGAGGTCCTGCCAGATTGCTGGAGGATCCACGCTTATTTTAAGAGTCGATTCAGTGATGAGAGGAACTGAGCCCATTGGATCACATGATTTTCTTCTAAGAGAACACTCCCTCCTGTCTGAAGTATGATAACCACAGCCAACCACACTTAATCTGCTGTGAACAGGTAGTCCGAAGAAACTCTAGAGGCAAGCAACTCCTCCATGCTCTCATTTTGTTAATTTTATTCTCGCTGCTAGCGACATGTTGTTTTAACCCCTTGTGTGCTTCAGACGTCCAACAGCTGTCCGACGTCACGGTGGGCATATGCGGAGGATGGCCAGGGGCTGTCCGAACCCCACCCACTCATTAAAACGCCCGCACACCCCGAAAAGTCACGCAGCAGGGGGCACCAGAGAGACCGGCAGTAAGATGGCTGACAATTAGCGAGGCTCCGTCGGCCGTTGTTTTAATCCGCCACCAATCTGCAGTGTTAAGGCACCTATGGACTCAGCGCTGACCCTACAGTGATATGGACTGCAGTGAGAGACGACTGAGATGGTTATATTTGCCCTGGTGGCTGGGGCGGAGAGGAACGAGTCTGGCTTTTTGGGTCACACTGGGCCCAGATAGCGTGATTGGCGCGGCCCTGTGGGTCGGTGTCTCCAGCAGCTGAGGTGCCACCTCTGCCTGTCCAAGCAAAAGTTGCTGGGTGCCTCCCCCTGGTTGCTGCTGGGGTCGGCACCGACCCCGGGGGGAGGCCCTCCCCATCTGAGACCAGAGGCGGCCATGATCTGGATCTAGGTCCCTGGGCATGATCTGGCAGCTGGCTGCGGAGGAGGTGCGGTGTGGGACACCTTCGTCTTGGACTAGGGGTGGTTGACAGGAGGCCCTTTTACAGCTGGCACCCTAATCGCCCCTGGCCCATTGAACCTGTGGGGCCTCCTGGAGGGTCCCCCTCCCTCAATGGATTGCCATGGCAAACATCGATTGGGGGACTCCTTAACGTAGTGCTGGCTTAGATTCGTACATGCAGTTGAGGCTGGAATGCATATGCTCCACCCGGGCCTGAGACTGCTTGTACTTCCCCGCCCTCTCGGCTGCTGAACTCTGGGCAAGATTTTGTAGTGTGCAGACGTCTTAAGCCCTTTATTTCCCCACATCTGTGCCTGGTGTCATCTGCTGCCTCAGGTGGATTGCTGCCCTCCGGGGAGGTTTGAGACCTTCTTAGCTGTGAAGAACACACCATTATCCTGCACAGCCCCGGCCCAGTGTTGGTGAAGGAGGGAGGCCTCTTGTGACATCTGCTCCTCTCTAGGACCTGGGTCTGCTTGAGCTCCCTGGTTCCCCCATCTGCGAGACTTGGGGTGAGGTGGGACAGCACGGTATGGGGACTTGCCCCATATCAGCACCACCTGGCACTACTACACTGTCTGTATCTACGGACCCTGTGAGAACACATACGACTTCCCTGCATTGTGCCTCAGTCTGGGAGTTGAGCCTGTGGTCTGCTTGTGCCCCCCTTGTTCTGGTGCAGGGACGGGGGGTGAGGCGGGATGTGAGGCACTGCCAGGTGCCGCAGACAGTCATCATGGGCAAGCAGGACGCCAAACCATCTAAACTGCACCTTGACCGCAAAAGGCAGACAAGCGCGATAGATCAGCCACTGAGCCTGCTTCTGAGTTGAGTGAGCAGAACTTGAACACCAAGAAGATACTTTTAGACATGGAAAATAGCCTTCATACCATTGATGCCAATATTTAAATATTGACCAACTGTCCAGCAGGATTGACCACATCAAGGAGACAAGCATGTTGACCGCCTGGATCATATGGATAACCGTACCTCTGACATCAAAGATTCCCATGCTAACACTAGTGAGCACCTCCTCCACACTGAGAAAGTCCTGGGAGTCATCAAACTAAACAAGCATTGGCATAGCCAATAGGTCTCGCTTTTGGGACCTTATAAGTATTTAGTTATGCAGCACAGTATCCTTGGGACAACAACATCAACTGTTGCATGGCTAAACACTTATAAGGTCCCAAAGGCTAGACCTATTGGCTATGCCAATGCTTGTTTTTGTTATAAATAGTCCATACATATTTTTATTAAATTAAACGTTAACTCTTCTCCACTCCTTACCATGGAGAGTTGAGTAGCATATGGCATACTATCCGCTTAAGTCAGAGATAGAGAAAAAAAACATATTTTCTGCTGTTTCGAGCAATACCCTTTCACGGCAGCAATGACAATGCAATTGGCAAAGGATAAGGCGGCTTTAACAACATGAAGCGTCATCACGTCGCGAGCCCCGGGCAGCATTAGACGCTAAAATAGATGCGACTGTCTGCGCAGTGGTGTGGAAAGGAGCTTTATGCAGAAAAGGTAAACGGTCCCCTTTGCCACGTGATGTGGAGTAAAGTACAGTCACAATTAGGGTACAAAGTATACCTCATTGGCCGCGGTACCGCTGCACCTGCTGCCCGAATGATGGCTAGCCCCACTGACTTGGCGCACAGTCATGAGGAAATACTTCGGCCCCATTTACAACTTGATGCGTTCCTATATCTTGAGCAAAGTCGTTTGTGGCCAAAATAGCATCACAGGTTAGTGGCAAATTACACCTGACGTGTAAGTATTTATCCTCCCGACTTGCGGGAGGTAAAGTCTGATACTAACCTGGGTGACAAGGCAACTGTTACGCAATGCAGGGGAGATAAAACGGATATTATTTGCAGGACTTCCCTATACCGAGGTGTGCAATTGAAATCAGGGGCAAATTAAATATCTGTTAATCACTACATCCTGTTCTAACGCTTTATAGCAGGTGTATAGTATTAAGCCGTGATTGGGTTGTTAATCAATTACGCAATGGAAATATTTGCATACACAAAGGAGTTGTGTCCTGGTTGCACCGGCAGAGTAATTTTACCTCCACGAAGTTACCAGCACTAAGGGTACAGGCAAATCTGGGGTGCAGCGTTACCGAAGATTACAAGTGGAATCCTCAGGTTGTCCTGAGAAATGTTCAGTGGCATTTCAATGTTGCACCCGATTCCTCTGGAAATTCTTATTTCTCCCCTCTAGTTTCTACAATGGGTTTCTGAAGTGTCACAGCCGGAGTCCCTCAGTAAAACTTGATACCTTATAATTCCAGTAGAGATGGCGGCTTTCGAAATGGGGGCCAGCATGTCTTATAACGGGCAACATAGTTTGCCACAATCACAGGTCATTTGAGGAATCCAACTCGAGAAACATTGTTATTTATGTGACCAGTAATATGCTGTTCTCATAACAATGGTAGCGGAGATATTAAGAGAGAGAGAGAAACAAGCGGCCGCGAAAGTGATCGCGATCAAACATCAAAGCGGCCACACAGCCGCGAAAGTGAAAGTAATCTCGGAAAATGCAAGGAGCAGAGGAGCAGCAGTACACGTGCACGCCATTGTGCACTCAAGCTCTAGGCCAGCAAAACCATGTGGGTAACACTTTTGAAAACCTACTTACAAAATGTCTCAAAGAGACAGTTATCGCTGTCTCTCCTCGGCACCCGACATCGCCATAGCCATTCCGGACAGCTACAAGATCACCCGCAGGGACCGCACCAGAGGAATAGGAGGAGGAATCGCCATCATGCACAGGAACACTCTCAGAGTCGACCAACACCGGCGACACCCTCAGCACCGCCGAACACCTGCGCTTCCAGATCCACACCGATCCCAACACCACCCTCAGAGGAACCCTCGTGTACAGACCCCCCGGACCCCGGCCACAGTTCAGCGACTCCATCGCCAACTTCATCAGTACACACACCCTCGCCTCCACAGACTACATCCTCCTCGGGGACCTGAACTTCCACCTTGAGAACAACAACAACACCAACTCCACCACAACCATCCCAACCTTGAACTCAGACAACTCGTCACAACACCCACCCACTCTGCCGGCCACACACTTGACCCCATCTTCTCCGCAAGCTCCCACATGTCCTTCAACCACACCACTAAACTCCACTGGACCGACCATCACTGCATCCACTTCACCTTCCAGAAACCCACCACGCACCACCGCACCCAACAAATCCCCCGCCGCTGCTGGAGCAAAGTCGCCAAAGACCAGCTAACCACCACCCTTGCCCGGAGTCCACCCAACGACCCCACCGACCCCGACACCGCTGCACGCAACCTCAGACAATGGATCAACGACTGCGCCAACACCCTCCCCCGATCAAGAAACCCTCCAACAGACACACCAACAAGAAAGCCAGCTGGTTCACTGAGGACCTCCAAGCCTCCAAGCAAACCTGCAGAAAGCTAGAGGAGAAATGGCACCGTGAACAGACACCGGACAGCAACGCAGCCCACAAGAACGCCACCCGCAGACACCATTACCTCATCAGATCTGCCAAAAGGGCCTCCTTCAAATACCACCTAGACAACAACACACACAACAGCAAAGAGCTCTTCAACATCATGAAGGAACTCTCCAACTCCAGCTCCAACGCCAACGACATCCCACCCTCGCAAGACCTGTGCGACTCCCTTGACACCTTCTTCCATCGCAAGATCGCAGACATCCGTGACAGCTTCAACGTCACGACTGCCCCGACAACCACTGAGACCCCCGTCCCCCCGGACACCATCCGCACCGACCCCCTGCTCACCTAGACCAACATAAACTACGACGACACCATCAATATCATGAACACCATCCACTCTGGATCTCCATCAGACCCATGTCCTCACCACATCTTCAACAAAGCCAGCACCACCATCGCACCCCATCTCAGGAAAGCCATCAACATCTTCTTCGAAGACAGCAACCTTCCCGGAGAGCTAGAAACACGCCGAGATCAACGTCTTACTCAAAAAACCCAAGGCTGACCTCAAGGACCTCAAGAACTTCTGGCCCATCTCCCTGCTCCCGTTCCCGGCGAAAGTCATCGAGAAGATCGTCAACAGACAACTGACCCGGTACCTTGAGGAGAACAGCATCCTGGACCCATCCCAGTCCGGGTTCCGCAGCAACCACAGCACCAAAACTGCCCTCATCGCCGCCACCGATGACATGAGAGCCCTGCTGGACCACGGCGAAACCACGGCCCTCATCCTCCTGGACCTGTCAGCCGCCTTCGACACTGTCTGCCACCACACCCTACGCACACGCCTCCACGACGCTGGGATCCGAGACAAGGCTCTGGACTGGACCACCTCCTTCCTCTCCGGCTGAACCCAGAGCGTCTGCCTCCCCCACTTCCGCTCGGAAGCCACCGAGATACTCTGCGGCGTATCCAAGGGCTCATCCCTCAGCCCGACATTTTTCAACATCTACATGGCACCGCTCGCCCACGTCGCCCGACTGCACGACCTCAACATCATCTTCCCCCCCTAGCGCTCACAGGTGAGTAGTGCGCTTTACAAATGTTATGATTGATTGATTGCCATGAAAATCTACCAGAAACTGGTGAATACTGAAGTATATGTCTGGGGACCTGGCCTTCGCTAAAGACAGCTGTCTCAGTGACAATGATTAGCTGTTCGATTGCTGCTGCCCAGAGGTCCACTTCATATCAGCCGTGAACATGGGTATACCTACCCTGCTCTACAACTTTGGAATGCAACTTTTCTAACCTGGGGCAGCACCTACATATGTTGCAGTTGTTCTGCTCACTACACTGACCCCTGTCCAGGGTACTTTTCCTGTTCCTTCGGCCGCCTGGTTAGTTCATGGGATGTTCAACTGGTTCTTTGTCGCCCGAGGGATGTTTCTCATTATGTCTTATTTCTACTGGGTTGGGGGGATGTGTTTTGTCAACCAATTTAATGGGTTGAAGTGGGTGATCGGTGGGACCTTTGCTGTTGATGTGTGTTTGTTATGCCTTACATGTCTCACACTTCATGAGCATATTTTCTCCCTTCTTACTTACCCCCGCTTCCAGCAGTGCATGTTGCAGCACTACTTAACCACAGATGTTATCCATGAAATGCTTGACCTGGAATATCCGAGATCTCAACGATAGGCGCAAGGCACACTTAGTGCATGCCTATATAAATTGACACCATATAGATATGTGCTTTTTTCAAGAGCTCCATTTGACCCAGGCAACTGCTTCATGCCTCCGAGACGGGTGATTTGTGGATTCACATGCCTTCCTGTACTCAAACTATGCGGGAGGCACTGCAATACTCCTTCACAAGGGACTTCATTGGCAAACACGCCAAATCCTCTGTCATCCTGATGGCAGATACGTCATTTTGTCTGCCACACTGCACAACCGCCCGTCACCCTAGTCCCCATTTATGGCCCTAGCACAGATAGCCCAGAATTCTTTGTGGAGGTCTGGCACCTAGTCACCACTCTGGGCCCTGGCACTGTTCTACAGGGAGGTTACTTCAAGGTCATCCTGGACCAGGATGGAGATCGCTCCAGCAGCACCAGATGGCTCCACCCCAGTGCCACTGCTTAACTCTGTACACTTTTTCACGTCAACAACTTATAAGACGTTTGGCGCCTGTGACACTCCACTAGCATTGAGGGCACTTATACTGCACCCAAATATAATACCTAGTCCATAATCGACTACTAGTTACTCATGCCTGAAGCTCTCACCTGGACAACTGATGTCACTCACCTCCCCGAAACTCTCTCTAATCATGCACCTGTCTTGCTGTAGCTCACTCCTCCTCTTCCCCTCCTTGGTCATTCACTTGGAGACTGAGCGCGCACACAATCTGAGATGCTGTTTTTCGGGACGAAATCCGGGCGGCCATCTTGGATTTCCATGCCCACAACGAGGGGTTGGTCCCTTCCCTGTCTACACTGTGGGAGGAGTTTAAAGTTGTTATTCGCGGCACCTGTATAGCGAAGCAGTCGGGGATTCTCAAAGCAATCCACATGCACCTTGCCACACTAGAAATAGACATTTGCACCCTTGAACTTACCTCCTTTGAATCAAAAAACGTGCAGGCACTCGCAACTCTCTGGCAAAAACTCTTCAACTATGAGGGTGAGGTGATCAGGGAGACTCATCATCTTCACAGAGGGACAGTGACGAGGCGCTATGGTGAAGGGGATCGATCGGGCAAGGTGCTAGAAGTCTTCTTCTTAAACCCTGGGCAGACCTGTACGTGACAGAACTTCTTGACAATCGCCACAAAGCTCACAGAAAACCTGATGGATACTTCAGGTCATGACATTGTTATACTCTAACTTACATCAAACCACCAGGGCCCCAGATACAGCAGCCCAGGATACCTTCTTTGACACTCTCCAACTTATTTGGCAACATCATGCATCCTGCATGTACATTGACGCTCCCTTCACTGTGGAAGAGATTATTCACAGAATGCCCAGGGATAAGGCACAGGGCCTGGATGGGCTCATCACAACTTTTTACAAAGAGTATGCCTCTCTTTTCTCCCTCACCTATTGGCAATATACAAGACTCACTATCCCTGGGTCGGCCTCCGCCTTCCTTGTGGGAAGTGGTTATTATCATCATATTGAAGCCTGGCAAGCCATCTAACAGCTGTGATTCCCATAGACCGCTATCAATGATAAATGTCAACAACAAGATACTAGCCATACGTATAACAAACCGTCTGCTGCCCCTTTTACCGGACATTGTCTAGCCAGACCGGTCTGGTTTTGTTCCTGGGCGATCGACCACCCATTATCTCTGCACAATGTTGGCCCTCATGCATACCAAAGACTCTGAACTAAAGGCATTTGCAGTGCTCCTGGATGCCACAAATGCCTTTGATTCTTTAGCAAGGCCAAACCTCTTTCACCTCCTCCTTGGCTTTGCTTCAACTCACGGTTCCTACACCTAATTGGCATTCTATACACCTTCCCTGCGGCTCGTCTGCACCTCAATTGTTCCCTTTAACCCCGCCCCCTGTTACTAGAGGTACCAGACAAGGGTGTCCTTTATCTCCAATCCCTTTCGCGATAGCAATTTAGGCAGCAGGTGGCTATGCCAATATCACACGAGTGACGGGGCCTCAATTTCACTGCTAATTGATGTCCATGTATGTCAATTACATCACATTGTTTGGCCACAGCCCGGACAAACCTTTCCCCTATCATTCGAGAAGTGATTAGATTCGGAGGCCACTCCAGAATCCTCATCAACTGGTCCAAGTCTACATTATTCCCCCTCACTGAGGTGTGGCACTAGTTCAAATCCGAATACAAGTTACAGTGGGCAACAGAGTCAGTCTGATATTTGGGACTATGGCTCATCAGGAATGTTGATGAACTGTTGAGGGCTAATTAAGGACGGGCCATGAGCTGGCTTGAGGAGTACTTACCAGCACAGTCGCAGAGACGGGTGGGCAGGAATGCCATCTCAATAATTATACTCACTAAATTTCTTTACTTATTCATAAACATCCTGATCCCGTGGGCGGAACAATTTTTTGAACAACTTTGCTCCAACCTGGTTTGTCTGGCCCAGGCGGGCAAACAGCTGAGAGTGGCATGAGAAACTTTAACACTGCCATCTCAGCAAGGATGACTCAGTGTGCCTGATATGCCTCTCTATACTTACTGCGTACAGGCCCCATTCGTGCAATTCTGGCTTCACCCCACTCTCTTCCAACCACACGCTGCAGTGGAGACCAATCAGGTGGCTCTTTGCCCTTGGCCACAGCCCTCTACCATCCATATAAGACCCCATGCACTGAAATAGACACAGTGGAATGTGCCCGTTGGGCCTGGGAAGGCCCGTGGAGACGAGCCTGGCTCCACTGCCTCTACGCACCGACTATGCCATTAGCTCAAAATCCCCAACTCCCCGATGGCAGATGAGAAGGCATGCCGGCAAGCATGCCACATGGGACTTTTTCACATTCCAAGATCTCTACCCTGACGAGCAACTCATTCCACCAGCAGGTGGGAGGATTCACTCCTCGCCCACAGCACTAGAGGCCTTTCTGTATCACCAACTCCGCACAAACTGTCGAGCACTGCATGCTTTATTTCCGGTGCCCCCCTTACTCTTCATGCCCTGGTCCACCTACTCACAACTCCCTCCCCCTGGAGGCTCATAACCCGCATGTATACAGTGATTCAGAAAAACGTATCTGTGTGCATCCCTGAAGTGCATCACCTTGGAGTAAGACACACACCCCCCACCATCTCTGAAAAACAACAAAACTACTTTGTGAACAGAACAACCCTATGGCTGTGCTAGGACTCCTACAGCGACACAACTCTACCTCAGCAACATGACCGTCTTGCCACGCAAAGAAGGATAGTTTCATAAATACCTTATTATACTTCAGGATAGGCTGTACACAAATTTAGAGCTGTGGGAAACTACGCAGCCCCACCATTTGAGGGAGCTGCATAGTTATATTCGCCATATATGCACTTTCGGGCAGGTGGGAGCAGGGCCCCTGCCCAGCTGTGGCCTTACCTCCAGTGCTGTTCTCCTGAAGATACTGCACCGCCTCGAAGAAGAGGTCCATCGCGACACGGAGGCCGACCACTTCAAAAAGACCCCAGCCTGCCCTCCACCACTTGACTTCACTGTGCCCCGGTGTCCGAGGAGGGAGTGAGAGGACTGGTTCAGCTCCTCAAGCTCCCTCGAGGTGCTAGACGGCGGGTCATTGGGGGTCTCAAGTGGTGTAGCGCAGAGAACCCCAGGCCACGGTCCCAGCAGCGGAGCTCAGGGTGCACCAGTCCCTGCCGCATCAGGTGTAATGCATGTCAACGGATGCTTCAGGCCTTAGTGTTCCCCATCTACCCCCTGTGCACCACAACAGTTACTTCCTCTCGCCATATCTGGCTATAACCCAAGTGAAAGAACCCAAACCGAAACACAGCCTTGCACCAAGTCTGCTCAGGCGAGGAATAACCAGCACCCCCTCACCCCCCACTCCTTCACTGCCTAGGCGTGAGCAGTCTGCAAGCGGGAGTTCTCCAAAAGGCCATCATAGTTGAAAACATTTACCAACACACTGTATCACTGCTAGGCATGAACCGGACTCCAAGGTAAACAGCAAGACTGTTGCTGATCTGAATTCGCGGACATCCCCCACACTGACCTAGCTGCAGTGCCCTCAGTTGCCTCTTTTACAGAATTTAATCCACAAAATCCTTTCAGGGTAACCTTATCCGACAGCCGGCCACGATAGCATCTCCAGGCCACCGTGATAGGCAGGAACTCGCAAGGATGGAGTTAATAAGGCGAAATTTCAAGACAAGAGAGCTAGCAGCGAGAAGCGAGAGCCGAATACAAGGGCCCGGTGTGGCCGTAATTAGGAACATGTGAGCTTCTTCAGAGAAGGATTCCTGGAAAAAAACAGACCTCACCACGAAGATTAGTTTCAATTAAATGTGCTGGAGGTGAAAGCCGTTGTGCCTGAAGTAGGAGAAAATCAATAAAGAAAATGGTGCTTATAAGACCATACCGTGTAAGAACCGAAGTAAAGGGCCAGTAGCCATGAGAGGTCACAGCTGACAACATGGCTGTACTAAGGAGAGACTAACAAGCCTCAGAATGAATCAGAAGACAGCATTTACCAAGGACAAACACACAAGCCAATGAAAAATAAGGGCAGGGGACCGAGCAGAGCTTCTCTTAGTACTGAACTACCACAGCTCTTCCCAGAGCAGCGCTTGCGCGCTGGCTCACACTCGACCTAAAAATGCCTTGCTGCAAGGCATCTGACCGTAACAGTTTCCCAATGTTATTAAACAGAACCTTTGCAGACCTCCTGGTGGTCCACTTTCTAAAGTTTGTGTCGTGTTCCCAGCCCACAGACCACGCAGGACACGCTAGTTCTTTCAGGTATGCTTTATTCATTTCGGTAGTCTCACCAGTGGGCCCCTGACCTCTCGCCCGGAGGTCCTGCGCTGGACAAATGCCCTTTCCTCCTCTTGCCCCCTCACCGGAACTGGTGTCCGGTGTCCTTTGGCCTCTGCCCTTGTGTCCCAGGGTCCTAGTGCCCTTGGTCTGGGCATGACATCTCCCCCCTTGTTGCAAACAAAATTTTTTTTTTTTTTTTTTGTATTTAGAGAGAGAGAGAGAGAGAGAGAGAGAGTGTCTCCACGGACCTCTGTCTCTTCACATTTCTTCAATTAGTCTTTTTGTTTTCTTGCATTCTCTTCTCGGTCGTTGCGTTCTGTCGTCCACTTGATCTCTTTCCTCATGTGTCTCTTCCTTCAGCCCATGTATTGGCAGCTCCTCTTCTTTCGATTTCAGTTCTCTGAAGTGCGAACTGTTGCGAGTGATGTGGTATGGCCCGGCTGAAGCCGTTATCATTGGCCCTTTGACTCCGGTCACTGTCAGTGGGTCCCTTGAGAAAACACTGTCTGACTTTCGCACTTGTCTCTGCCGTACTACCACGGTGTCTCCTTCTTCGATCTTTGTGCTTGCTGTGTGTCTTCTCCGATCAGCATATGCCTTCATCTTTTCTTTCGCTTGGGTGTCTCTCGTTGCTATGTCATGTCGCTCTATGCTTTCCTTTTCTTTCACTTGTGGCAGCCTCGTTCTGCTTGATCGCCCCAACACCAGCTCCGCGGGGCACCTTCCTGTGGAGCTGTGCGGGGTGTTTCGATAATCCCTTAGGACCTGGCCCAGAGCTTGTCCTATTGAGATCTGCGTCAACTTTGCTCTTTGTATTGCCTTTTTGATGGTTCCCATGAACCGTTCTGCCATCCCATTTGCTTGTGGCCATAGGGGAGTTATTCGTCGATGATTGATCCCGAGGTATTCCATGAACCTTTTGAATTCTTCGCCTGAAAATGGGGGCCCGTTGTCCGTCTTCAATGTCTGTGGTGAGCCCCATGCTGCGAAGATGTCGTTCAGGACTGGCAGTGTTGCGTTTGCTGACGTCGAAGCTACTTGCCTCACTATTGGGAATCTGGAGAATTCGTCTATTATTACCAACAGGTAATGTCCTGTCTCCAGCGGTCCATAGAAGTCAGCTGCCAATTCTGTCCACACTGCCTTTGGTAGTTTGGACATTTGCAGTGGCTCCGACTTTGAATGGGGCCCGGTTACTTGGCAGATGTGGCAGTGCATCACGGTGTCTTCCACCATGTTGTCCAGTCCCGGGAACCACACTTTTTCTCTTAACATTTTTTTTGTAGCCACAATCCCTTGATGTGACTCATGTGCTAGTTCTACTGTCCTTCCCCTCAGAGTTTGCGGAATTACAATTCGGGTGCCTCTCATCATTATTCCATTTTCGCTTTCGGAGAGTTCTTCGCTGATCTTTTTGAATTCGAGCAGCTCTTCTTTTCTCACTCCTTCTTCCCAGTTGTTGTTGTTGACGTGCCTCCACCTTTGCTGTTTCGTCACTTTCATCATTGCTTGCATGGTGGGGTCTTTCCTTGTCTCCTGTTCCAGTTCATCCATTGATATCGTTGCTGGTGTGTTCAGTTTGAGTGCAAAGTTTAAGTATTCCTCCGCCATCGTTGTCGCTTGAGAAGCTTGTGGCAGGGGGTGCCTTGACACATAATCTGCAGGATTGTGTTCTTTCCCTGGTTTGTGTATTATTTTGAAATTGTAGTCCATTAGCCGTATCCCCCACCTCTCTATCCTGGGCGGTATTTTTGCATTTGGATTTCCATATATTGTTATCAGCGCTTGGTGATCTGTTATTATTGTGAATGGTTTTCCGTAGATGAACATGTGGTAGTGTTCACATGCCCATACTACCGCCAGGCTCTCTTTTTCTGGCTGGGAGTATGCTTTTTCGACATCCGATAGGCTTTTGCTTCCATATGCTACTACATGTCTTGGGGAGTCTTTTCCTGGTTGGTGTTGTGCCAGTATTGCCCCTAGCCCCACTGGGCTGGCATCTACTGTCAGTTTAGTGCATAGCCTCGGATCGAAGTATGCTAGGTGGTCTACTGCGGTTACGGCGCTTCTGATCTCCTCAAATGCTTTGCTGCACTTTTCAGTCCATGCGAAACTTTGGCCTTGTTTTGTTAGTTCCCTCAGTGGTGCACTTACTGTAGCGAAATCTTGAATGTACCTTGCACAGTAGCTGGCCAGGCCAAGAAATGACCTCACTTCTGCCACGTCTCTTGGTTGTTGTGCTCTTTCCAGCGATTTTACCTTGTTGCGATCCGGTCGCATTCCTTTCTTGGAGAAGATGTGGCCAAAGAATACTAGTTCGTCTCGCTCCAACTCACATTTCTCTTTGTTTAGTGTCAGACCCGCCTGCTCTAGGTGAGAGCACACCTCTCTTAGCGCTTTGTCGTGCTCCTCGTTTGATTTTCCAAACACCAGGATGTCGTCGCTGTAGTTTAGGCTGTTCTTTACCGGCCTTATTACTTGTCGTATTGTCTCTTGAAATATTTCTGCAGCCGACGATACGCCAAAGCTCAGACGTTTGTATCTGAACAGGCCTAGGTGTGTGGAAAACGTCGTGATGTATCGAGACTGAGGATCTAGTTCTAGCTGGTGGTATCCTTTGTACAGGTCTAGTTTAGAGAATCGCCTCATGCCTGTTAGACAGCTGATCATGTCATCAAGGTGTGGTCCGGGATGTCTCTCGCGTTCAATTGCTTTGTTTGGTATCCTCATGTCGACACAGATTCTTATTTTTGACGTATCTTTCTTTGGTACGGCCACAATCGGAGACACCCATGGTGTTGGTCCTTCTGCTCGTTCTATGATGTCTTGCTTTAGTAATGCATCCAATTCCTCTTCTACCTGTGGCTGCAGGTGTATTGGTACCCTCCGATGATGTTGCGCTATCGGCCTTACTGTCTCATCAATGTGTAGTGTTATTTGCCGCCCCTTTAGCTTCCCTAGGCCTTGCAGAGGATTGGGGTATTCATTCAGGATGCTTCCTTTGTGTGATATATTGTAAGTCATTTCAAGAAGACCCATCATCTGAGCCGTGATGTTGCTCAATAGGCATGGCGCTGGGATGTCGCCCTTTAATACATGAATTTCTTCCTTCATCTTTTGGTCTTTGTATGTCAGTTCTTCTGTGAATTTCCCCATGTTTGTTACTGGTGTTCGGGACCCCCAGGTGAAAACTTCAATTCGGGACGGCCTCAAGCTTGGCTTTATTTTCATTTTTTCGTATTCCGACGCACACATGATGTTGCACGTCGCGCCACTGTCTAAAACGAACTTTGCTTTGTGTGACCCTACCCCTAATGTCACCGATTCTGTCTTTTTGATCTTGCTTTTGTCTACCAGACATATGCTTTCTCTGCTTTCTCCTCCTCATTTTGTTCTGTAGTGACATCCGACATGAGGTATAGTCGTCCTGTCGATCCCTCTTTTTTTTCTTCTTCTTCGTCTGATCCTGTTGAGGAGCTCCTTGTTCCTGTGTTGACGTGTCGAACATGCCTGCTGACTGGTACTCGTGGTCTTTCTGTTCTTCCTCTGTCATTCCTGAATTGCATTCCTATACACACACTGGCATAGTGATTTCTCCCATTGCATTTCCGACAAGTCTGACCAAACGCCGGACACGGCCCTCGATGTGGAAATTCAAGTCCGCACCTGTAGCACGTTCCTTCCGGTCGTTTCTTCACTGTCTGGCCATTTCTGTCCTTTTTCCATCTGCTTGTGCTGTTGTTGTTTGTCATTCGGTGCACTTGGTCCACTGACCGTTCCTTTCCTCGTTCCATTTCCTTTGCTTGTGCTGTCGCTCTTGCTTCTGCTCTTGCTAGAGATAGGATGTTTTCTAAAGACGTTGGTTCTTTTAGAATTCTTGCGCGAAATTCCGTGTCACGGTAGCCCTCTATGATGCGTAGTCTGATTGCTTGTTCGTTATCGAATTTGTTGAACTCACAGTGCGTTACTAGCTTTCGCAGTCTCGTTGCGAAGTCATCCAGCGTTTCATCTTGTTGTTGGAAAGCGATCGTGAAAGTGTATCGCTCAAAATCAACATTTCTCTGCGGGTCAAATTTGTCAGGCACGCCTTTAGTTTGTCGTAGGTGGTAGTCTCCTCTTTTGGCAGTGTCACTAGTAGGTCTTCAACCTCATCCCCTACTAGGTTTAGGAATAGGCCTAGTTGCTTCGCTGCTGTCACATCGGTCGCTTCCATGTATCTTTCAAAACGCCTGATGCATTTCTCCCACCGTATTCCTGCTTGTGGCTCTGATGGGTTGAATGGTAGTGGTCTCCGATATTGCGCATTTTGTCTTTCTGCCATCCTTTTCTGTTATTGTTGCCTCTTTATTTGCCTTTGCCAATGCTTGTTTTCTGCTTCCGGTCTTTCTTTATTTGTCCTTGCCACTGCTTGTTTAGTCACGTTTTTTGTTTGTTTGTTTTTTTTGCCTTTGCCAATGCTTGTTTTCTACTTCTGGTGTTTCTTTATTTGTCCTTGCCAATGCTTGTTTCCCACTTATGGTGCTTATTTATTTGCCTTTGCTAGTGCTTCTTTAGTCACTTTTGGTGCCTTTTTGCCTTTGCCGATGCTTGTTTCTTCCTTTTGCTGTTCTATTCGACACTTCTTTATTGTTGCCTGACTTTAAAATGGCCGCCGCGCTGTTCTCTCTTCCTATTCGTCTGTTGGCCTGACCTCAAAATGGCCGCCGGTGATCTCGCGATACTTTCACCAATCGGGGTGCTGCCTGACTTCAAAATGGCCGCCCACTTCTTCTGAATGCTTGATGTCCCTTTTTCTGCCTGACCTTGCCCTCTTCTCGCGATGCTTCGCGCTTGAAACAGCGCGCGCGTCCACTCGGCTATTCGGTCATCTTACCCGGTGATGCAGGGCAGTCTTCTTTTACATCCATTACGGTCGGGGTGGGCTCCCGCGCCGTATCGTCTTCAGTTGCTGCACACACGAGCCAGGGTGAGCTCCTGGTCTCGATTACGGTGTCTTCCGGCACGATGGACCGCTGCACTTCGATCTTCTGCTGGGTGCTCGATCACGCACCTTCGTCGCCAGTTGTCGTGTTTCCAGCCCACAGACCACGCAGGACACGCTAGTTCTTTCAGGTATGCCCTTTCCTCCTCTTGCCCCCTCCCCTCACCGGAACTGGGGTCCGGTGTCCTTTGGCCTCTGCCCTTGTGTCCCAGGGTCCTAGTGCCCTTGGTCTGGGCATGACAGTTTGCAATCACAGTTTAACTACGGGCATAGTGATTTGTTAAAACTGCATCTTACCGTATTAGCAAAAAAAAGAGAAATACCCCATTTGTTGCTCCAGTTGACTGCAACTGCATTATTAAAGTGTAGGACAGGAAAGCCATGGGTCTAATACAAAATAAACCAATCCTTTCCCATTTCATGAAGACAGTAAACAGGATTAAAGTGAATGGCGAGTACTCCACGATATTACCAATTTTATGGGGAACTAGACAGATTTTTCCCGTTTCACTTTTAATATTTGCCCTATTAATGCAGCCATTTATTCACAGTCACAAATAAACCAAATGCAAAAAGTATTGTCATAAATAACCAAGAAAATGATTTGGTTTTAGAAATTTGATTAGGCCTTTTGCTTAGAGCCTTCTTCCTGTAGTACTGCCAGTTGGTAGATGGTGGGGATGAAAGGTGGGGAGACAGTCGTCCAAGATGAAGGGGACCTCTTGGGTGAGGCCAGACGTTTGTGTTTTTCTGATCACTCTTTCAGTGTAGCTGGCGACAGCCAGGTGATGAAAGCGCTCATCTCATTTTGCTTCTGTAATGGGTGCTCCAGACTGGAGACTAATCTGCTGTAAGGAGCATCAGTCTACACAAAGCCTGTTTTGGAGAGCAGACTGGATAAGATACCTAGAAGAATCACCCGTTACGGGTTCTGAAAGGTCAGACAATTGATCCATATCTCCTGTCTGTTTGACTGTATAAAAGTGGAATTCACTGACCCACTTGTTGTTCCACTTGCATCTTCTCAATGACCAATGAAGGGAGTGCTCTGCATAGTATTCAGAACAATGCTTTGCAATGAGAGCTGGTAGCTGCGTGACAGCAAGCTTCCCGGAGGTGAGGGGACATCACCTAAGTCTACTCTGTGCTGAAGAACTGTTCACCTGTGCTGAAGCAAGAGAGTCTGCTGAGTGAGGCCAGAAGCCTGCCGTCCCTGCAGGAGGAGCTAGGTGCAGTGTGACCAGGTGTGGTGGATCTGCAGAGGGGGAAGACTTCAGAAAGTGACCGGCATACCTCAGTCTTGGTAGGCCTCAGAGTCTCCCTGATCTTCCAGCCAGGAATCGCAAAGCTGCAGCATGACCCCAGCCTATATGTCGCAAGTGTGACACTGCGACGTGACCTGAGCTGCTTTTCCCAAATTGCGAAGCTACTGTGCCCGAATGGTGAATCTTCTGTGGTACGCACGGCAATGTGCCTTAACTGTAAAGTTGCAGCATGACCTGAAGCAATGTGTGTCAATTGTGAAGCTATGCCAGAATAAACTGTTTGACTAATTGAAAAGTTTCACCTCGGAGACAGCGCAAACAACAGAAAACTTTCAGTGCTGCACGGACGATTTGGCACGTTAACTGATCTCAGCACATGGGGGCAACCTCTCATTGCACGAATCTGCACTTGGACACACAATGCAAAGTTTTTCTGGGACAATATTTTTATTACACACACTTTGATGGTTTTTGATTTTCGGTCTAGGTTATGCAATGTAATGTTTGATTCAGGTCATGCACAGACGTTATGTTTTACAGTTATATGTAGTGAGCATTTGTATCACAGGGTTTGAGTTTGGGCGGTCTTTTGTTATTGGGAGCGGGTACAATGCATTATGGGAGTGGTATGTTTTAGGCTCTGTCAATATGTAGGCGGTAGCGAGTTTTGGCGGCAGAATTTAACAAAGGGATTAGGCACACGTGTGAGAATCGCATTATAAGTGGAGTCAACTGGGGAGAGAGGTTGGTGTCTGACTCTTTGGCTAACAACGCGATATGGAAAAGCCGAGTATGCTGCATTTTGCACGTTTAAAGGTAACAGGGGAATAGTAAGTTTTTTCACGTAACGGGGAATCCAGGGAGAGTTAGTTTCATTTTATTTTCATTAGTTTACCGTTATGTTAATGGGGAGGTTACAACGGGAGTGGCGGATTTATAAAGGCAAATTTAGAATGATGCAAAATTTGGTAACACCGTATGAATGGTCAGTTAAAAGTTATTTCTGATTTTTTACAGCAAACCCCTGACGAAGAACACAATTGTTCGAAATGCATTGGGTTAATAAATGTGTCCGCACCGAAATTTGATTGACAGCACGTGCCAATGTATAAGCCCGGATGGGCGGCAGAAGGCATTTGAATATGCGCAAATAAAGCATCTTGGTCAATACAGCTGTCTCCGGAGTGATTTCGTAAAGAAAAACTGAGATGGTTTAAACTACAGTCTATTGGATGGTTCACAGTGGATTAATTTGGTTTACTTCGGATGATATGGTTTATCCTGACATGTTCTACTAGCAGTGCGGCAGCTTGGTGCACAAACTTGAGCACCTTTGGCATTATCTAATTGTGAAGCTATGGCATGACCAGAGCTATCACCCAACCTGAGATCACAGAGTGACCTGTGCTGGTGCCCCCATCCAGGTAGCGACGCCTGTGTAAACCCTTACCTTCTGCAAGAGCCCGGCCTATACGAGGCCAATCCTGACCCGAACAGCCCAAGTGGGATTCCACCTGCCCCAGCTAGACCAGCCATGACAAAACGAGCACTTCCCCGCACAGCAGTCGACAGCCAGAGAAGCAGGATAGATGCAACCACGACTGCAGAAGAGGACAAGAGGAACTGCCAGCTTGTGCGCGGCCCAGAAGAGGGAAAGCGGGTGAGACGAGGAGGACCAGTGAGTTACCCAAGAGTGCCAGCCCAAACACGGACTGAGAGACATCCTGGCTGAGAAACAGTGACAGCAAAAGAGACTGAGTACACTTACTACAGTATTGCAGGCTTGAGTACCATATGGATCTGTTGTACCTGCCTTCGCAGAGCTGTCTGGGCACAGCTGTGCAGGTGAGTTGAACATTTACAACAAGAGACTGACAGCTGTACACGGACTGCACACAGATGCTGGCAAACTGCATGTTGGGTGAACAGGACTTCCCACAGGTTGTCACACAAGCGGCTCTATTATCCCTCGTCAGTTGGTACAGTCTCGTGGCATAGGGGGAGCTAAACACTATAGGACTGGGTAGTAATGAGACGTACCCAAGCTACACAATGCAACTGGACACTAGTATCAGATTTCTGAATTTTATCTTAATACATCGACTTAACGCCTTTGTTCTACTCGTGATGAAGTGTCAATCACAGGGCATTGAAATGCTACAATTAAGTATGTTGGAATTTGAAGGAGTTGAGAGTCCCAGTTTGCATATGATGCTGAATTATGTAGTATTTTTATATAGCAATAAATAACCCATTGTTCTCGCTTGAGCAAGAGAGAACACTTCAGACGCTGGGGTTAGTTGAGGAGCATCAGAGAGCTAGGTACATGAGACACTTCATAGAAATACCCCACTCTAGACATTTGGGCTCTTATTGACAGCTTAGGTCTCACACATAACAAGCACTGGCAAAGCCAATCTCACCCATAACAAGCCCTGGCAAAGCCAATAGTTCCGGCATTAATATCGCGCTGTATACCTCCAGCATTTATTCATGCCACTTTTATGGAAGGCTTAACTCATACCTTTAGGAAACAACGAGGGGCCTTGAGCTCTGCAGCACCTTACAATGATAAAACCTACTGAATTTGCCAGTTTTTGTTTACTGGGTATTGAGCACCAAATGGAAGTGAATAGGTGTAATTTCTATCGCAATGCCAAAATGGCTTTCTAAATCATAGCCACACTAACCTTCTGAAGAGAAGACATGCTCATTTCCACATGCTCAGTCTGCTACTCAGTCAAACATACAGACCAGTAATGTATGACGGGTGGCGACTGGTTTCGGTTTCTTCAGTGACAGACAAAATTCTAGACGTGTTCTGAGCGGGAGCTGCAGAGAGAACACCCTAAAATGGCTTCCATGTAAAGCTGTGCGTTAGGGCAGCCCTTCCCACCTGCAGTCTTAGCGACTGATTACTACATCTGTCTTCCACATAAAGCTGTGCATCAGTGCAGCCCCTCCCACCTGCAGCATTAGCGCCCGATTACTACATCTGTATTCCACGTAAAGCTGTGCATCAGTGCAGCCCCTCCCACCTGCAGCGTTAGCGCCTGATTACTACAGCTGTCTTCCATGTAAAGCTGTGCATCAGTGCAGCCCCTCCCACCTGCAGCGTTAGCGCCTGATTACTTCATCCGTCTTCCATGTAAAGAGGTGCATCAGTGCAGCCCCTCCCACCTGCAGCATTAGCGCCCCATTACTACATCTGTCTTCCACGTAAAGCTGTGCATCAGTGCAGCCCTGCCCACCTGCAGGGTTAGCACCTGATTACTACATCTGTCTTCCATGTAAAGCTGAGCATCAGGGCAGCCCCTCTCCACCTGCAGCATTAGCGCCTGATTACTACATCTGTCTTCCATGTAAAGCTGTGCATCACTGCAGCCCTGCCCACCTGCACCGTTGGCACCTGATTACTACATCCGTCTTCCATGTAAAGCTGTGCTGCCTCTCCCACCTGCAGCATTAGCGCCTGATTACTACATCTGTCTTCCATGTAAAGCTGTGCATCAGTGCAGCCCCTCCCACCTGCAGCGTCAGCGCTTGATTACTACATCTGCCTTCCATGTAAAGCTGTGCATCAGTGCAGCCCCTCACACACGCAGCATTAGTGCCCGATTACTACATCTGATTTTCACGTAAAGCTCTGTATCAGTGCAGCCCCTCACACCTGCAGCATTAGGTCCTGATTACTACATCTGTCTTCAATGTAAAGCTGTACAGCCCCTCCCACCTGGAGCATTAGCGCCTGATTACTACATCTGTCTTCCATATAAAGCTGTGAAGCCCCTCCTACCTGCAGCGTCAAGGCCTGATTACTACACCTGTCTTCCATTTAAAGCTGTGCAGCCCCTCCTACCTGCAGCGTCAACGCCTGATTACTACACCTGTCTTCCATTTAAAGCTGTGCAGGCCCTCCTACCTGCAGCGTCAACGCCTGATCACTACATCTGTCTTCCATGTAAAGCTGTGCAGCCCCTCCTACCTGCAGCGTCAACACCTGATTACTACATCTGTCTTCCATTGAAAGCTGTGCAGCCCCTCCCACCTGCAGCGTCAACGCCTGATTCCTACATCTGTCTTCCATGTAAAGCTGTGCAGCCCCTCCCACCTGCAGCGTCAGCGCCTGTTTACAACATCTGTCTTCCATGTAAAGCTGTGCATCAGGGCAGAGCCTCCCACCTGCAGTCTTAGCGCCTGATTACTGCATCCTTCTTCCATGTAAAGCTGTGCATCAGGGCAGCACCTCCCACCTGCAGCGTCAGCGCCTGATTACTACATCTGTCTTCCATGTAAAGCGGTGCAGCCCCTCCCACCAGCAGCGTCAGCGCCTGATTACTACATCTTTGAAAATGCTGGACAGGTCACAGTCAGTGCACAAATCACACCCACTATTTGCAGCCTTCCCAGAGATAAAATAGGCCCCAAGTTCAACAGAAGGATTAGGGTTACTTACGGATGCAGGTGGGTGTCCTATTCCACTCACTGTCGTCACTCTGGTATTTTTTTCTGCACTTTATTTCAGACGGTGAAGGCTCATACTCCTTGGAGCACGTCACTTGTACTTTTTCTCCACGATCATACCATGGTTCGGAGGGAGAGAGGGTTATAGGTGACCATAGTGGGGTTGGATCTCTGCATCGTTCTGAAAAATAAAAGTAACACGAGAGTGTAGAGGAGCATCAGAGAGCTAGGTGTATGAGACAGCCACAAGGAGAGCGCTCCACCGCGCACATTTCACACACACACACCCACATATACACACACAATATATTTAATAATATTGCTGGTTTGCTCCTGCACAGAGGGTGGTTTGCTATTATGCTATTGCAGAAGCGTCCCCTGTGATACATCTGTAATACAAACAGTAGAGTGCATTCGTGATAGCATATACTGTGCAAGCAGCGGTGCTAAATTCTACAAGACAGAAACTACTGTACCATCATGAGGGGCTGTTGAAAAGGTAGTTCCTGCAATGCCCTCTAGGGGCAGCAGCTACATCTGCTGCTTACAGAGTGTGAGGTGGAACCGAAGTTCTCAAATACAACAAAATGGTGAATGCGTGCTTGGCAGCATCACAGGCCTGCTGATACCCAACGAGGCTCTATGCAGCCCTATGCACCATGAAGGGATGCACAGCACCTGCTCGAGTAACAATTTTACTCTAGCAGTAATTGCACTAGTCAGTAGTAGAACCCGCCAGTTGGACATGAGGATGGTAAGCGTTAGATTAACATTTGTACTATGCCCATAAAATCATTTTAAATTAAATGTAATATTTTAATTTTAAATTAAGGTAAGAACGTTATTGGTACAAATTGTTTTTGTCTTACGATACCTTACAGTATCTTTTCTGAAATAAAATTATAGGAAAGACCTAGAGATCACACAAAACAAACACATAAATAGATGGCTTTTAATTACTCACTCTAATAATAATATGTATCTGCACCCTGTTGGCTTTAGCTATCAAACTAAGTGGACCACGCTAATTGTGAAGTGGGTCTCCAACTCCAAAGAAAAGGTTTGTGAAGGGTGGCACTTTTTTTTTAAGGTCCTGACTACAGACACCTGTAATGTCTGTTGACAAGACCTATTGTACAGTTATATAACATGAACGTAGAGTGGGTCAGCCCCTTGTTCATGGTTGGGTGGCTTTGTTGTCTATCTCAGTCGTCATCTCTTGATACAATGGCATCCCTCCCTATTCTTATGTTTTTCTCTCCCAGGAGCATTTCAGTCTCACAGTGTTACTGGATGGGTTGGATGCTTCCACTGTATCCTTTGGCACTCTTATTTGCACTGCCATATATTTGGTGTTTGAAACGTTGTTCTCAACTCTGCTAGTTAAGTGGGTCAGTGCAACAACTGCAACTAATACTCCCAAGATGGATGACAAGCAACCACTTACTCAGAAGGGCTATCTACTGGACCTTGCTCCCTCCAACACACTCCCCTTCCTCACAGGGCACACTGGTCTTTGCAAGCAAGCAGGCATTGGTGCCCCAGGGCAGGTGGTCTTGGTTTCCCTGGGAATGTTCCCTCACCTTCTAAGGAGACTAGCATCCTTTGGCCCCCAATCCTGGTCGCAAGCAGAAGTATTGCAGTATCATATGTCCCGTGCAGGCCCCTTGCCATTTTCCCTATGTTAGCAGGAGGACGTTGCAGGCTGCTCTCTGCTTTGTGCATGTTACTATACAAACTTATTTTACTTTGTGCCACACTGTACTTTCACACAGACCCTGTTGTTGGTCTTGCACTCTGTTCTTTCCTGGGATTTAGTATTAACATAGACAAGGTCAAACAACAATGCCCCTTGTTATTCTGTTTTTGTCAGGTTCTAGCACCTAGACAAAACACACAAATGTAGCTGTTGTTTGGGAACACATACTCTTTGCCATACAGGTATGCACAGACATGCAAATACACACTTCTGAGAAAGACTTTACACAGAAGAGATCGCAACTACACCTGAGATGTAGAACTTTGATCTGTGCATGCTAAGGCACGGGTCTGCTGCAAACACCAAGAGATCTTCTGATATATAATCACCTTGCTTTTGTAGAAGGGGAGAGGGGTTAGTTTACTCTGTCTAATATGACAGCTCCTTTTATGATTTATGGATTACTTACGCATCTTCTTACTTGTTGTGGCACATAAACTGCATACTAGAGCACAGTAGTTAAAATAAATATTTTAAACTGTTCACATGTCTCTGTCAGATCTTATTGTGGACAAGTAACAGTGTGAGAGCAAAAGGGTGTGTTCTGTTACCGCTATTACTGAGAGGGTTGGGAGTGTTGTGTTCTGAGGTGTCTAATCATTTGTTTCGCTGTGAGAGAGTGGGAGGGCAAGTGAAACACTATAACTAGACAGTTCAGGGCTCATGGGTAATAAGGTGGTAGGATGACTCATCCCATTCTGTGGTCCCACGCTTAGTTCTGTAATTTCACACAATGCCTGCAACAGGAGAGATTCTCTTCCTTACACAGCTCGTGTGGCTGCTTGGCAGATGCCAATTTTTGAGTGTCTCAAACCCTACTTCTTATAATTCATTTCCAGACACCAAATGTTATTTTTGTGGTCGAAGCAAACCCTGCGTACAGCTTCGAAGTTTTCTACTCCTGAGTTACATTCCCCGCTGTTGATGCGAATGATAAAACTGTTTGTTCTTATTCCGTGGCCAATGTTCCTGTAGCTTATCGCCCTTATGCGGTCATTGAGCTTCCTCTTATGGCCTGAGAGCATCAGATCTGGTTTAATGGCATCTTTCCCCATCCTCTTGCTTCTGTTCAAATGGGCCCCTTAAGTATTGCCAGGGCCACATGGCCTGTTTTGGCCGTTTTTACTCCGTATCCACATTATCCCACCACTACTGTGGCGAATGTACGTTCGTTGTGCGCTCAAGTGGTCCATCTTTATAGGCGCTTGATTCAGTTTGTTGCCCGTGCCTTTCTGTCAGCTTTTCCTGTGCAGGCTCCATACAGTGGAGGGCTTGTTTAAGACCTGTTATTATCAACTCTGTTATGGGCAAAAGTTCCCTAAACCCTGGGGACTTTCTGTTTTGGAGTGCTCAAAAAATTGATCAGCTCATGATGTTTTCCCCAATGGGTCCTCTGGAAAAACATAGGATCCTTACCATGTGTTTGCCTAGTGATATACCCCCGCCCCCTTGGCCTAACTGCAACACCTGGGGGATGGTGTTTACTACAGTGTATAAACCTTATGGCACCCCCTCAATGAGCGTTCCTCCTAACGTTCTCAAACATGTACAGAATGAACATGGGGCAGATCCTGCCACAGATTTGGGGGTGAAGCTACTAAGTAACTTTCCGGTAGTCTCCGAAATGATTCTTTCTAATGTTTAAGGTGAGGTAGCGATGTTTGATTATACGGCAGCGACTTTCCGCAGTGGCCATGGTTGAGTGTGTGCGATTGAGTGTGTGCATGGGATGCCAGTTATTATCTCTTATGTTTATACCTCCTTGGGTCACAATAGTTTGGGGTCCAGACCATCTGCACAATCTCTGGGCAAACCTCCTTCTGAAAATGATGCTCATCTCGGTTTTCCTAAAAATTCTTGGGATAAATCTAAGCAACAACAACAGAAGCCTAGGTCTCGTGGCGGGTCACCACCACCGGTCGCTTCTAAACGACTATGTGATTTGCATGATTGCACTAAAATTAAGACTCCAGAGCGTTTTCAGATTCCTGATCCTCGTTCTCCTCGTTAGTCTCAGGGATCATCTGATCAACAGTACCACAGAGGCGGGCATCAAGATCACAGACTCTGCGAGTCTCTGCAGTCTAAGCGGGACGTGCAACACTCTTTTGACGCAAAAGTCAAGAGAGAGGAATCGCCTCCATATAGAGCCCGGTTCTATAAGAAGAAGGTTGCTGCTTTAACAGCAAAATATGCCCCAGATGTTGAGAACTTTTCTACTGGATAGGAATTGGACAGGGACTCTCCTCAACACTATGGCGGAAGTCCCCATATTGCGCCAGACACTCCGCCAGTTTCTGGTGGGGTGAGCAACTGACACCTTTGTTACTGTTGAGACCGGGGACACCTGCGTTGCTCCACCTGATCTCCTTTATCATTTAGATATTTAGAATGAATGTGTTATTAAACGAACAATTAAGGCTATTTTCAGGGAATATTTAACTTATTTTTATGACATTTTGTTGGCGGAGGTCGACTGGGCTCCTGTGTTTGTTCTCGCTTGTTCTTGTGGCGAAGATGAAATGCTCCCTTCTTTTTGGCATCTCGTCCCTGATGTCTTATATCAGAACCAGGCTGGTTGGGGTACAGAATCTCCACTACAGGTTATTCCAATACGTTCCACCCCTCAGCTCCAGCCTCAATATCCAATTAAACGTGATGCTAAAGCGTCCGTTAATGAAATTCTTACTCAGCTGGAGTATCAGGGTATAATTGAACCCTGTGCCTCTCCTATGAACAATCCTCTTTTTCCAGTTTTTAAACCTGATAGCTCTTATCACATATTCTTGGATTACAGACATTTGAATGGTTATGCACACCTTTGCAGTGCAGAACACACAGAGTATGGCTCTGATTATTAATATGGTTAGTAAAAAATGTAAAACTACACTTGATATTTCTAATTTTTTTTTCAGTCACAACCTGGCTCCTGACAGCCGTGCTTGTTCTGTGTTTACCACCCTCGGTTCGAATAGGCGATACGCCCGTTTACCTATGGGGAATAAGAACAGCCCTGGTGTGTTTGCAGCATGTACTGTGTCTCTTTTAAATGACATTGAAGTTTTGTCCTATGTCAATGGCATATATCTTACTGATGATGAATTAAATCCCCATCTAGCTAGAGTAGATCGCATCATAATGCGATTCGCTGCACTCGGATACAAGTTCAATTTTGCAAAGTCTCACACTGCTTATTTGCAGTTCTTTTTCTTGTTTATGAAATGACAAATAAGGGAAAATGTGCACAATTGCAACCCCTTTCTACCCTTAAGAAATTGTAGTCTCTGCTTGTTTTTTAAAATTTCGGCAGGACTTATATTCTTGATTATGCTCAACTCATAAAACCCCTTTATACCTTGATATACCTGATTTTTTCTGCTTCCCCCTGGCTTCCGGAACATACTGCAGTCTTATGCGATTTACAGTCTGATCTACTTGCTACGCAGTTCTTACAGGCCAGGCTTAATACCACAAATTCAGTCATCCCGACAGTCTTGGGTGCAGTTGGTTTTACTTATGTAACATTCAATGAGGGTGACACTGTTCCTATTGCTTATAAATCACATCTGTACGCTCCTGCTGAGATGCATTTTTCTTCTACTGAAATAATTAAAAAATGGCCTCTCACTCAAGGTAAAGACATCTTTGACATTTAACCTCTTCCTTCCATAGAGGCAGTCATAAGGCTAGCGTTCCCAATTCTAAAGCCCTTCACCCACATTGGATTCAAAGGGCTACTTTGACATATGTTGATGTCTCCTTTTTTTTTTTGGCCCTTCCATGCAAATGCAGGAAATTCTTCAATATGGACATGTTCTTCCTCTGCCTTCTTCGCTTATTCCTATTGATAAGTATACTGATCATTTACACTGATGGTTCAGCACAATTTGCTCAGTTCTAAGCAGACTTATTCTGCAGCTTGCGCTATTGTTTTATAGGCATTATGATCAATGGAGTTTTGCACTCCACTTTGATCCATACTCAGTCCTTTGGTGAGTGTACGGCCCAGTTGGCCAGCTGAAAGCACTGCTTTTGTCTCTCGAGCATTCTGATCTTGAGTTGCTCACCCTCGTGATGTGTGATTCTTTTTACTGTATACAATCCTTTAATGACAATTTGCATTTTTGGAAACAAAAAGACTTTCTGGATTCTAAAGGTAGCACAATTAGGTACAAAATGCTTTGGGTTAAGGTGGCTGGACTTAAAGATCTCCTGCCACTGACACATGTTGTACAGACATTGGGCCATCAACGTGGGGGAATGTACACTGTTGGTAATTCTACGGCTGATGAAGCAGCCAAATCTGCCTGATGAAGCAGCGAAATCTGCAGTAGTCACAACTAAAGTAACTGCGATTACACGTTCTATAACTAAAATCGATGATGACATTCTAGCTGCCATCACCGCATCTCGGAATGGTACTGCCTTTCCTCAAGGATTTCCTTCTAAATATACTTATCAATTAATAGCTGACAAAGTTCCCTTTGTATCCATTCCAGGGGTGGGTGGTCATCTGATACCCAAGCTTGACCGCAGACACTCTTTAATAGTGGCCTCCCATGAAGGTATTGCTTCTGCGCATGCAGGAGTAGCTGCCACTGTTTCTCTCTTACAACATTATTGATGGCGAGGCTTATACGAGCAAGCTTGCCATTATGTCCTATGATATGTCGTTTGTCAAAAAATTAAGTGTTCTACTGTGTCCTGACCACCTCAGACACACCTATATATATACAATGAGCCCTTTGGCTATATTTATCTTGATCATTGAGGTCCCCTTGTTTCAGATAATGCATTCAAATATATTTTGCTTGAAGTAGATTCCTGCTCTAGGCTCCTCTGGGTCTGGCCACAGCGCTCGGCTGATGCTTGAACTGTTATGTTATTAAGGATTTGCAGGCCTTTGTCTGAACTTATACCTGTGGCACTTTCCATTCAGACCAGGGTCCGGCTTTCGCCTCTAAGGCGTACCGTGATCCAATGACTTCCATGGGGTTGCAGGTGCATTTCTCGTCTCCATATAGGTCTAAGGGCAATTCTGTTGTGGAGAGGATGAACTGTGACTTAAAGCAGTCTTTAACAGCAAGGGTATTAGGTACAGGAAGTGGTAGTTAACTCATGTTTATGGGGTTCAACAAGCTCCTAATAACCCCCCTAAAAGATCTCTGGGTGGGTGAACCCATATGAAATGCTCTTTGACATCAAGATGTATGGTCCAGACATAGTGGTGGCAGCCGCAACCTTTGATGTTGATAACCACTGTGCTGTCTTACAGGATCTACAAAAATGTTGTAATGCACTGGCTAACAGTCATTTGTCTACGATTCTCTTATTGGATGCAGCTGTTGAGATTACTGTTTCTGGCTAGCTCCCTAAAGTTGGTGATCTGAATCGTAAAAAAGTGGCAATCAAGAAAGAATTCGGTCCATTCTACAGTGCTCCTGTTCCAGTGCTTGGTCTTCAGGGTACCCGAACTGTGATTTTACCTTCACTTCCTGGATACAAAGAAAATCGCTTTGTTTCCATTGAACATGGGAAGGTATATATGGCCAATCCTAAATAGTATGCCTCAAGGTGTTCCCATGCACAGTGTTGCTTTACGACCGTGAGCACCATCCTTGCAGATACACCCCGGCTGCAGGAGGAGGATATGGAGCCTTCAATTGACCTGGTACCTGTTACACCTTCCTCACACTCCTTAATGGAAGTTGTTTATTCTGATCCTCCAGTTGAGGGCCCTTCTGCAGTACAATAACCAAGTATCCTTCCAGAATCGCAGCCTCCTTTATTCCAGCTGAGTTCTTCTGGTTACTATATCGATCAAGATAACTTTTCTTCAGATAACTCTTCATTGTCTTCTTTTTTCCCCCACACCATCAGCATGGATATGTGTTTTCATCTCCTGGTTAAAACGCACTTATCTGGTTCCACTGTGGATATATTTCTGGATCGTATTTTCAATGGTATTTATGTTCACTTGGATTGGTTTTGTCATTTTTCTTTTCTTTGAATTAATGGCCATTGCCTTCCAGAATGTTCAACTGAAGAACTGGTCGATGGGGTGTTGGCCCCACATTCTTCCTCAAATAAAATGAAAAGAGACCAATCCCTTGTTAGCATTTCAGCAGCCCCAGTCACTGATGGAATTGTATGGGCTAAAGTGCCATTAGATGTATTTGGTCCTACGGAGACTCAGCAGATACCATATGTGTTCTGAGTTTCCATGGATGATGTCATAGTACCTGTGTTGCATTTGGATGATTGGGATGTGGATACTGTGAATTCAATGTTTTCTGAACTGCAATATTGCACTGTCTTTGAGTCTGAGGATTTATATTTAAATTCCGCTAACTATGCCGATTTGTTCTGTTATCAACATTATGGACATTCTTTTTTGAATAGAAGTAATAGACAGCGTCCCCAATATTAATTATACTCAATGGGAGCATTGCCCAACTCCACCTCAGGGTAGCTCGAAAACACAAAAAATGAATTTCACATATGTCACCAATTATATTTCTTCAGGCCCGAAACACTACGATTTTAAATAGGTTCCAACTACTTCCAAGAAATATATACTTACTCAAACAAAGCAAATCTAAACAGCGTCCTTCATTGAGGAACTAGCCCTGGAAGGCTATGATTATTGAAAGGACAATATTGACTTGAAGTCAATGTATGGCACTAAGTCCTGGCAAGTCCAAGGTACATAATCTCTATTTTGTGCATGTCTCATACCTACACAAATAATTTTTCTAAATGACACAATCCAACAGACTACTTGTCTGGGACTGGCTAAAATTAAATAATTGAATATTCCAACTATTCCATCCCTTGCCCCTTTTGATGTTGGCAATCTTATACAAATTATACTGAACTGAGTAGTATGATGCAAATCGATGCATTTAATTCTTCAGTAATGGCTCTGGGTGGGTTGTTACTATGGCCGACAGACACTAATGTTCGTCATGCTTGTTTTTTAAACTCCACATCTGGGTTCAAATCAAATAGACCTAATCCCTGATATTCACAATCCGCGCACCATAACACTGTTACTACTTACTCCGTGGGCAAATTATGAAAATAATGGTTAGAACATTCCACATTTTCTGAAGTGAAACAACATCTTTCCCTCCTATGCGAAGACATGAATCTGTCTGATTTCATTTTGGGTCCAACATTCCCCCGTTCAAAACAATTTATTTTTGCTGCTTATAATGAAATTTGGAAATTTTCACAAATGGAAGTTGCAGTACATTTAAGCCAAATTGATCAAGATAATTTGGATAAAGTGATTGCTGAGGTGGACAACAGAATTAATACGTTGTCATCTCGTATATATAGCTTAGATGATATTGCATCGTCTGTCATTGGTATTGTGCAGAGCAATGTATCCACATTGTATCATGTTCCGACTCAACTTAGATCAATTATGCAGTTTAGTTGGACCCTGCAAACACTTAAGAATGGGTGCATTGCTTGGCATTACCTTAATTCTACTGCTTTGTACTTACCTTTTAATTTAACAAATAAATAGCAATCAGTGGCTATGAAATATGCTAATAACATCATATTTCACACAGAAAAACTTGAGTAGCGGCCCCTGCCCTTTACATATCGTTTTTCTTACAGAGGAGGAATGTGGTTCCACTACAGGTCAATCCCTTGTTTGTCAACATGTTAAGATTCATGGTGCCTGTAATGTGTCTGCCCCTATTTTGGCTTGTTATTTGAAAGGTACTCCTGTGCCCACAATTATTCCCACTCTCACATTGCTTTCTAATGGAAGCTATCTTGTCCTTAATATTCAGAACTGTTGCGGTCTGTGGGCAGGAATCCCGTATGTGGTGTCCGTTTTCCAGTTAGTCACTTGCTGCAACACCATCCTGTTTTCCCCTCTGCACAGGAGTGTAGATAGTTCATTATGGCCTTCCATTCCAACTTTGAAAACAGATTTCAATAAGCTAAGCAGACTCAAAGTGTTGTTGTTTCAACAAGAAGTGGCTCTCACATCAGCTTACAACACTGGCGAGAAATTTCAGTGAAATACAGTGATTGTTAAACACAAATCTCCCCCTATATTTTGGTGAACTAATGCATCAAATATTTAATGCATCTGATACCACGGCCTGCCACACTTTTGTAAACTTGAGGGCTTCGGCCTTGTAACGTCTTTTCAAACTATTTTTGGAGTAATACCGGCTTCTATACATTCAATTTTTTCCAGCATGTTCGGTGGCTTCCCGCTGCTGCTCGTCTTGATTTTGGGCGTTATAGTGCTCTTCCTGCTATTCCACAATGGATGTTCCCTTTGTGGTTCTCCCAGGGCAGGCATCACTGCAGCTGTACCGTGAGCGCATGCTACAGCTCTTTGGAGTGGTGGCACTAGACGCTCTGGATATCGAGTTTTGTTATGCTTACTTCACCTGTGTGCAACTTGTGTTTCATTGCATCCGGTGCCCCTTTCAATGGACTCTGGACTTCTGCCAGGCTATGCCATCACAAGCTGCCCTCGATTTCAAACTGCTGATGAGTCCCTTAGTGGCCCATTACCAGGACTGTTCCTTGGGCATGCAACTCGTTCATATCCTGGCGTTATGGCCATTGGCTGGAAACAGTCCTTGTGCAACTGCACAGCGTCTCGTGCATCTCAGTTTCATCGAAATTAACACAGGTTGCCCCATGATGCTCTTATCAACAAATGGCACTGAAGAGCATGTGTGTTCCTTTGACCTGCTCAATTGGATGACAAATATTTGTACCTCAGAAGATTCCAATTTCTCATTGAAATCGTTGGCTACTCAGTTGGCATCCCACATTTTTGGTCCTGGCGACACGCTATCATTGATTATTATGACACAACATTATATTTCTTTTTTTTTGTACTCTTCCCCTCTTCGACATTTTTCTTCCTGTGCCCTTTGTCCCTGATACAATGACTGCACTGACGTTCAAACGCTTTGGTTTTGCTTATCTCTTGAAGTTCTGCCATCCCTTTGGTGCTACCATCCTGATCAAGGAGAGACTGTCATATGTCCCGTGTAGGCCTATTGTCATTTTCCCTATGTTAGCATGAGCACGTTGCAGGCTTCTCTCTGCTTTGCGCATGTTACTATACAAATGTATTTTGCTTTGTGCCACGCTGTACTTTCACACTGACCCTGCTGTTATTTTTGCGTTCTGTTCTTTCCTGGGAGTTTGTCTAAACACCGTAGACAAGGTCCAACTACAATGCCCCTTGTTACTCTGTTTTGGTCAGACTCTAGCCCCTAGACACAAATGCAGCTGTTGTTACATGTACATGTACATGTATGCACAGACATGCAAATACACACTTGGAGAGAGAATTTAAACAGAAGAGATCGCGACAACACCTGAGATGTAGAACTTTGATTTGCGCATGCTAAGGTACGGGGTCCGCTGCAAATACCCAGAGATCTTCAAATATATAATCACCTTGCTTTTGTAGAAGGGGAGTGGAGTTCGTTTACCCTGTCTAATATCATGACAGCGCCTTCTATGATTTGTCGATTGCTTACTATGTTGGCCGTATTTGTGTTTGGCATCTTCTTAATCGTTGTGGCACGTATATAGCATACTAGAACATGATAGTTAAAATAAATATTTTAAACTGTTCTTGTGTCTCTATCAGATCTTATTGGGGACAAGTGTGAGTGTGAGAGCTAAAGGGTGTGTTCTGTTAGCGCGATTCCTGAGACGGTCGGGAGTGTTGTGTTCTGGGGTGTCTAATCACTTGTTCCTCTGGTAGAGAGTACGAGGGCAAGTGAGACACTATAGTTAGTTGGCTACTAAGTTGGTAGGATAACTCAGTCCCTTCCTACTAATGTTCTATGGTCCCAAGCACAGTTCTGAGATTTTGCAGAATCCCTGCAACAGCAGAGCTTCCCAACCTCACACAGCCCGTGTGGCTGCTTGGCATAAGACAGGTTTTGAGGGTCTCAAACCCCATTCTTCATTCTTCCAGACACCAAATGTGATTAAGGGTCTGGGTCTTTGAAGTTTTATGTTGGGGATCTACTTCTTATGAAGTACTTATCACTGCTCTCCCTCTTGAAAACCGATCTGCCATAGCAGGAGAGACTCTGAAGCTAATAGTCCCACAACACAGGCCATGGGAGTGAGTAGAGTTCCTACCTGGATGTCAGCCACAGTGATATCTGCAACGAAGGGTTCATCTCAGACTCCCAGCTCTTCTCTTTATGATTACCTTATCAGCCCAGTCTCCTTACTGAGATGTGTCCAGGCCCCTTCCTTGTGATCTAGATTTTCTCAGTCTTGCTCGCCGCTCCCCCGCTGCCTATCCCCATAGAGAAGAAGCACCATCCCGGTCCTCAAGCTACACTCAAACTGCTGTTCGAGCCTCTGTGCTGCCCCTTTGGTTTTGCTGATACAGAGGTAACATTGTACTTTTCTGTTGTTTTGTTAGGTAAAAGTGTAATTTTCTGTTGTTCTGTTTTGGCATTGCATTTTGCATTGTGTAGTCTGTTGAACTGTTGTCTGTCCGCTCTGTAAATACTGCTCGGCAGTATCTCCTTCCCTCTTGTTAAATATTGTTTTGTGCTTGTTTTTTCTGTTTTATGACTGCACCATTTACCTGCCCTTCAAGCCCATTGCCCTCCCACCTCCCATACAGCTCCTCCCACCACCCAGGTGTAATTAGTGGAGGCTGCAGCAGGGCTGCGCCACCATCGTCCCAGAGGCAAGCTCGTCTGTGCCCATGTGTGCCTGGACCATGCCCAGCACCAGGAATCCTGGCCCTCCTCACTCCCACAGGTACTCCATCGCAGAACTCCATGCCCTGGAACCCGCATGCAACAACTACTGCCTCCTATCACTGTGCTCTAAAGCAGGATTTTTCACCTGCATCCACTGCTGATTCGCCTCCCACACAACACAGACCAACACCGCATCAAACAGCACCACACAAGCCCCGGATGCGGACACCCACCTGGATCAGCTGCCTCTTGGTCAATGCCAGATCGCTCTACAAACACGCCATTGAAATCTGGGGCACCATCTCCACCTTCGTCTCCGATGTGACCTTCATCCTCACATACAGACCAAAAGGACCTCGGACCGGCCTCAGCGATGCCATCGCTGAATTCATCACCCCGCTTGCCATCAAATCTGAACACTACGTCTTCCTGAGAGACCTCAACTTTCACCTGGAAGACTCCACCGACACCTACTCCACCGACCTCCTGGAAAGACTGGACAACATTGGCCTTAAGCAGGTGGTCCCCCACCTCACACACAAAGCAGGACACATGCTTGACCCCATTTTCATGTCCAGCACAGAATCTGATACAGTCATCTCTCGGAACTCACCTGGACGGACCACTCCATGGTACACTTAATACTCACCGGTCCTTTCCACAACACCCCCAACCAACACAATGCTCCTTACTGGAACCACAGATGATATGCTAAGATGGATGGCATCCTTCCTCATGGGACACACCCAGAGAGTCTGCCTCCCTCACTTCACCTCACAACCCAAGCACACCATCTTTGGTGTACTTCAAGGATCATCCCTTAGTCTAACCCTCTTCAACATCTACATGACATCTCTCACAGACATCGTCAGATTGCACAACATTAACATCATCTCCTAAGCTGATGATACACAGTTCGTCCTCCCGCTCTCAGTAGACCCCACTTAGACGAAGACCAACTTCCACAACTGCATGAAGAACTTCGCTGCATGGATCAAAGACAACTGCCTGAAACTCAACAGAGACAAAATGGAAGTCCTGATCTCCAGCAGACACACCGCCCTCTGGAATGACTCCCGGTGGCCGGCAGAGCTCAGACCTACCCCCATACAGAGAGACCATGCCAACAACCTCAGCATCATCCTGGACAGCGAACTCTCCATGAAACGCCAGGTCAATGCTATCTCCTCACAATCTGCTTCCACACAATCTGAATGCTCCTCTAAATCGTCAGATGGCTCCTTAGCAGCACATGGAAAGCCGTGACACAGGACCTCATCACCAGCCGACTTGACTACGGCGATGCACTCTATGTAGGGACCACCACCAATCTCTAGCAAAGACTCCAGACAATACAGAACGCAGCAGCCAAACTGATCCTCAACCTACCCAAGAGGACACACATCACCCAGCACCTAAAAGATTTCCACTGGCTTCCCATCCAGAAGAGATGTAATTTCAAGCTTCTGACCCATGCCCACAAAGTCACCCGCAACCAAGGACCAGCCTGCATGAACCACTGACTACTCTTCCATCAGCAAACCAGAAATCTCTGCTCTGCACACCTTGCCCTTGCGCAGACACCACATATCCGCCATGCTTCTTTTCCCACCTCGCCGCCAAAGCTTGAAACACTCCCCCCTTCATCTCCGCACCGTACGCTCACTGATCCCCTTCAGTAAGGGACTCAAGACATGGCTCTTTGACTGAAACCCACAGCACAGTGCCTGGATACCACCCGAGGAGGTTAGCCACAATATACAAATATGATTTGATTGATTAGGTGATCTTTCACTTAATCAAATAGCACCTCTTGAAATGTACGGGGAAGCCTGGCTCTCCCTTCCATGGTGTGTGCCAGCCAGCTCTCAGGAATGCAGGAATACCCAAATCTTTGTCCAGGGGAATTTCTCTACCTCCTCATGTCTTCACCATGCAGGCCTGGGTTTCCAAAAAATGAAGCCGGGGCATTCCATATTATGTACCATTACAGGTACCCTTGCACTCAGGACATGTTTATTGCACACACACTGTCCAACACTGTTACCTCCATGGATTGTACCACAACAGTTACATATACACTCAGCACTTTGTGTGCACTGCACAGCACTGTAGCCTTTCTGTATTGTGCCACTAACAAGCACACACACAGCACACACACTGTCCAGGTGTACGCTGCACCTTACTACATCCTTCATGTACTGTACTCCATGCAGGTAAACATACACTCTGCACAAGTACTCACTATACACGAACTTCACAGCACTACTTCCTTCATGTACTGCACCCCTTGCGGGTACACATACATCCAGTACATGCACTCACCATGCACACACTGCACAGCATTGCTCTATCCCTGTATTGTACCCTTCTCAGACACACATACATCCAGTGCAGTCACCACTCCTGCACTGCGCAGCACTTCACATCCAACCGATGTAGACCTAAGGGCGAGTTAAGCACACAGCAGCTGAACTTTAAAAAGTTAGTGGGTCTGTAGATCTCACTCCACTGACACAGGTTAACAAGCATTGGCAAAGCCAATAGGTTTCGTCTATGTGAGAGCTCTGTGCTTTGCCAATGTCTCTTAGCCATGTTAGCTACATTTAACAGAATGGCTAAAAGTCAGTGTTGTGGCATGGAGTAGAGTAGCTTAAAGTGAAGTGGAGTAGCGTAGAGTAGCATGGAGTGGCGTTAGGACAATTAAGGAACAAATGGAATCCTGGACAATCATCAGGATTGGTCTTGCATCGCTTCAATGTGCTTAGGAACCTCATCAATATAAATGTTGCAGAGGTGGCATCCGTTTATATTTAATGAAATAATAAATGTTAAATGTTGGTGACCAACTCAACCGATCGTGCTTTTTAGGAATAGGTGTTGGTGTTTTACTCCTGTCGCTGACACCCGGATTGCTCCTAGGTTAACCCAACCTGTGTAACTAGTACATCAGAGACAAAAATGCTTTACACAAAAAGGCATAGGTGTCAATTAGTAAAGTCACAGTGGAACATAACAATGCTTGTTGTTGCAATCCTCACAGGCGGTAGGGGTAAGCACTGCTACATAGTTTGCTGCTCTGCCCTTACCCCTTCAATCAAGGAACACCAACATACTGCTGTGGGGTGCATATTAATGGTACTTAACCTCACATTCTTTTCCCAAGTTAAACTAACACACTGCTTCATAAAATATCAATCTACCAAAAGATGAGAATCTGCTAATTAACCAAGGTTTGTGTTCTACACTTCATACGTTCCAGATGAAGGAGCTGGGCCTTCTCACTTGGGGCAGTGGAACTGTGGAATGCACTTCCATTGTCCTTCAAAGAGCTAGTAAAAAACTATAAATCATGTGCATTCCAAACCTAGGTAAAAAAATTACACCTCTTCCAATATGCCTACTCAGCTCGTGTTAATATCTCTAAACTTTACCCCTATCTGTGGATCTCCTAGCACCAGGATACAACTTTGTGGTGTAAGTGCGCCTTATAAAATTTAATTATCAATGCAGTTGTGTTGCGCCCCAAAGAAAGTAACCTCCCACACTGCCCCTAGGGACACACAGGAGTCCAATCCTGTTACCATCTGGTGAAGATTGCCCTGATGTATTCTTTAGAAAGCACTGGTGCGGAATTACATCCAAAATACTGACTTTATATGCTGCCATATTGAGTGGGGAAGCAGCTGTACTCTGGATGACCCCAGAAGCAAGGGGCTAAGGCACATGCATAGCCTGAGCTGTGGTCAGCCGGATCGACCTTACTGCTTCATGGGAAATTAGGTCTGCAGTGTACTGAGAGTGCTGCCCGTTTTTAGGGTGCGGAAAAGCCAAGGCTGCACCCAGGGATATCACCACCCCCTTTTGTACCGCTTTGTTCGCCATAAGTTGGCAGGGTATGCTCAGACGTTGAGTCCCTTGCTCACTTTGCCACTGGATTCAAGCAAGCCTGGCTGAAGACGGCTGAAATGCCAGAAACCGGTCCTAGGAAGCTTGTTTCCGGTCCAGGGAAGGCATGGCTTGGCAGTTCGGGCTGGACTGTTCCCATGAGGCACAGGGTCAGACTGATTTGCATATGGTCATGTCTGAACTGGGGTGGCAGAGTGGGCTAAAGAACGGTGATGGATTAAACCCAGATCTGTTGACTGGGTGTGAGTGTTTGATTGGTTCTGATGCTCCGTTCATCACCACCCCCTTTTGTACCGCTTTGTTCGCCATAAGTTGGCAGGGTATACTCAGACGTTGAGTCCTTTGCTCACTTTGCCACTGGATTCAAGCAAGCCTGGCTGAAGACGGCTGAAATGCCAGAAACTGGTCCTAGGAAGCTTGTTTCCGGTCCAGGGAAGGCATGGCTTGGCAGTTCGGGCTGGACTGTTCCCATGAGGCACAGGGTCAGACTGATTTGCATATGGCCATGTCTGAACTGGGGTGGCAGAGTGGGCTAAAGAACGGTGATGGATTAAACCCAGATCTGTTGACTGGGTGTGAGTGTTTGATTGGTTCTGATGCTCCGTCCATCACCACCCCCTTTTGTACCGCTTTGTTCACCATAAGTTGGCAGGGTATGCTCAGACGTTGAGTCCCTTGCTCACTTTGCCACTGGATTCAAGCAAGCCTGGCTGAAGACGGCTGAAATGCCAGAAAACGGTCCTAGGAAGCTTGTTTCCGGTCCAGGGAAGGCATGGCTTGGCAGTTCGGGCTGGACTGTTCCCATGAGGCACAGGGTCAGACTGATTTGCATATGGCCATGTCTGAACTGGGGTGGCAGAGTGGGCTAAAGAACGGTGATGGATTAAACCCAGATCTGTTGACTGGGTGTGAGTGTTTGATTGGTTCTGATGCTCCGTCCATCACCACCCCCTTTAGTAGTGCCCCCAGGGATATGCCAGACTTATAAATGCAGACCAGGTGGTGTTGCCAAAAGCATAGCTCGCAACCTAGACTGTAAGCCCTGATCTGACGAGGTGTATTGCGCCAAGGTCCCTCTTAAGTGTTGTGTCCTATTCTTTGAAGCTGAAGGTTCGCCTGGAGACTGTGTCCCACCCAGGGGGCGGAGAAGGGGGCAGGGAAGGACAGCACGCAGGACAACTACTAAGATAGTAAAAAGACTAAAGCACGAAGTGCAGGAAAAGAGATGCAGAAGCAGGCACAGAGCTGAGACCGCACAATATCTGCCACCTCACAGAGATTAATGCCAAATTGGCGTTTGCCAGTGCACTTGTAAAATGTGCATTTAAAGGAAGAACTGAATATCAGTGCAATGGCAATGAAGAAAATTTAAGAAAAGAAAAGTAAACAGCCCACTTTTGTCATATACCTTGAATGATATATACGCCATCCCACACACCAATATATTTTGCAATATGGTAATACATTTAACATTTGATTTACAGCGAGAAAAACAGAAGCAAACAGCATAGTTATGGGGCTTTACCCTCAAGTTGCCTTGTCCTACCTCACTCGAAACGTTTGATTCACTTGCAATATTTCCCATGGCACGTGTGAATTAAGATAACATGATAAACACTGCAAACAAATGTATTAGGTGGCTGCCAAATTTTAACATGTGGCTTTAGTACAAGAACATATTTTAACTTTCTTTGTGAGTGTGAGGTGTGGGGGAGTCTATGAATGTAATCTATGTACGGGGGAGGGACCATATTGTGAGGGCCATGACATAGGAGGACAGGACATGGGCATGAGCGTGTTCAGTTGCATCCTATAGGGGAAGTAAGGGGGTTATACAGGCACAATAAAAAAACACATGTAAAAGCAGTGGACCCATAAAACATCAACAAAGTGCAGAATGTGTAATTTCAGAATCTGGCTGTAAGATGCAACTGAAGTGGAAGGAAAGCAAACTATTGTCTAATAGAGCTACAAAAATGCAGGAAGGTGAGGGGGTGGATAAGCTACAGAAACGCACGAAGAACTCACATGCCACACCAAAGAATCATGGGTGTCCACGCTTATTCGCTCCAGAGTTGCCTGGCACCAAGCATTCCATAGTTTCTTGGGACTAATAACATTACAATAGTCAGATGTTGCACAGCAGCCCACGACTGCACCAACGACGATGGGGGAAGTAACAATGATTGTGCAATCAAGAATGGCTGGGAGGGGTGGCGGAATGTTAGGTGGCATCATGGAGAGGTGGTGGATGGGAAGGGAATAAAGAAAGATAGGGAAAAAATGCAATTTTGGTTTCCAGCTTTTAAAAAGACAGGCATGTCCAAACTTCTAAAACAACGGCCCTGACACAAATGAAACAAGATAACACAAGCAAATAAGAACACAAAAAGCATTTGAACAGCGTGTCTCTTTGGTCGGGGGAGGAGGCGACAATCATGCTGTGGAGACAGGTTCTAGTCTCGGCCTCGACTCAACATTGCAAAGTTTAAATCAAAAACATCGGAACAAACATTCTTTTAATGCAGTGCAGGCAGGGAAATGCAGGATTACTTAATTAAAGTGAACTAGCTGTGCCTGATACCAGGAAAATATTTTTTCCTTCAAATACATCAGCGAAAGCAAGCTTTCATTGGAAAGTAAAGACAATTCTTGATTAAATAATACAAATTAGGGCATGCCTGCTGGCAGATAAATAATTCTTCAAATGCATCAGCAAAAGTACATGAACATTAATTTAAAGGAGTCGGATCCCAGCCTTAACGTAATAAAAGAAGTTTCAGCCATGAAAGCGGATTGGGGCATGGGAAACTGATAAGAAAAACACACCCAAAAGAAAAGGAAACAGTACACTACAACCAATAGAATCGAAGAAAAACCCAAGTGACAAACACATGGACAAATAAGAAGTGAGGCTGGATGTAAGCCCTTTTTAAGATATATTGAATACTTTAGATTTCAGAAGCACAGCGGAAGCGCTGTGCAGGTGAAACCTAAAAAGGACCTCTACACTCCTACTGATCACTACACGGTAGTATTCCTTCACTGCGTTTGTGCTGTTTAACTCCTTTTGAAGGCAGCACCTTCCACCACTATGAGGGTATCGCTTTGGGTGCCCCTCCCTGTCCAACAAGACTGCAATCCATGAGAAAGGCCGATGACATTGTGCATATGCATGATCCATGTTTGCCTATGACAACAACATTCAGCCTTATGGATCCAGGCATTAGTACAGTTGGGCACTTTAGGTAATGATGGATGTCCATTACGATGAAGAGAACTTTTCTGCCCCTACATTAGACCTGTGACTTTTTGAGGCAGGTGCACGCGCCCCCATTTATGAATGAATGAATGAAAAAAATATTTAGTAAAGCGCACTGTGGCCAAGCGGCTTCCTGGCGCTGAGAGCTCTGGCCATCAGTCACAGAAGAAGACCAGGGATTTAGCAGGAGTACGCCTGAGAGAACAGAAGGGTTTTCAGCGCCTTACGGAAATGGGAATAGATCGGGATAGAACGCATAGACAGGGGAAGGCTGTTCCAGAAACGGGGGGCCAGGACAGAAAATCTGGTACCTCCCGTTCTGGACTTGCGGAATCGGGGGACATTGAGGAGGGCCAAAGTGGAGGAGCGAAGAGTGCGGGTGGGGGTGTGAGAGGAAATGAGAGAACTGATAAAAGCCGGGGCAGAGCAGGCATGGGCCCGAAAAACTAAACAACCCAATTTAAAGAGGGATCTCTGATGAACAGGGAGCCAGTGAAGGGACTTGAGTACAGGGGTGATATGATGGGTTTTGGGGAGGTGAAGGATGAGACGGGCAGCCTGGTTCTGGATAGCTTGTAGGCGACGTATTTCATAGGCTGGTATGCCCACATACAGGCTGTTCCCGTAATCAGGACGGGAAGTGATCAGGGCCGTAATGATGATTTTGAGGGCGTCAAAGGAAAAAAAGCGAGAAATTTTTCGGATAAGCCGAAGAGATAAAAAGCAAGAAGATACGACGGAGCTAACTTGGGCATGCATAGAAAGGTCCTGGCTAACCCTAATACCCAAGGTCCTAACAGAAGAGACATGTGCAGGAGAGGGACCAAAGGTAGGGGGCCAGAAGGCAGAGGACCGAGGGCTAGATGAACCACCCGTCAAGACCAGCTCAGTCTTGTCCGGGTTGAGTTTAAGATGATTTAAACTCATCCACTCAGAAATGAAGACCAGGGTGGAGCGAAACTTTGAGAGGGACAAAGAAGAGGAGGAAAGATCAAAGACGAGCTGGAGGTCATCTGCGTAATTATACACAGAGACCCCCAGATCGAGAAGAGAAATGATAAGAGGATAGATATAGAGATTGAAGAGAAGAGGGGAGAGAGAAGAACCTTGAGGGACCCCACAGGAAACCAAACGGTTGGGGGCAGAGAAACCGGAAAGATGAACTGCTTGAGAACGTCCCTTAAGAAAGGACGCGAGCCAGGAGACAGCGGAGCCCCGGATGCCCGCTGCGCTGACACGGTCGAGAAGGATGGAATGGTCAACCGTGTCAAACGCAGCGGACAGATCGAGGAGCACCAAAGCTTGAGGAAGGGTGGAATCGGCTTTCGATTTAAGCTCATCAAGAACTGCGAGGACCACCGACTCCGTAGAGTGGCCCAGGCGAAAGCCCGCTTGATGGGAAGCCAAAAGGTGGTTCTCCTCGATAGAGGTGGAAAGGCAGGAGGTGACGTGACTTTCCAGGATCTTGCCCAGGTAAGGGAGGAGGGAGATGGGCCTGAAGTTGGAAGGAAGGGAGGAATCTAAACCAGGCTTTTTAAGAATAGGCAAAACAATAGCGGATTTAAAGGATGAAGGAACTGAGCCCAGGGAGAGGGAGGCATTGAGAAGGGAAAGGGGAGGAGTAGGGCAATTAGTGAATAACACTCTCAGAATACGTGCCGGGGCACAGTCGGCCGGAGAGCCGGACTTAATATTAGTGAGCAGGGCAAGAAATGAGTCCAAAGAGATAGGCGAGAAAAGGTCAAGAAAAGAAGAGGGCGCAGGAAGAGCAGGAGAAAAGGAAGGAGGGGGTACAGAAGGGATGTTGGATTTGATCTTAACGATCTTCTCAATGAAATAATCGTTAAGTAAGGAACAGAGAGCCTGAGAGGGGATGAAAATTCGCAAGCAGCAAAGTATTGCACTTAAGTTACATCTCCGAGAGCTTTTGCTGATGCAACATAATGAGTTTTTTAATTATGGCAGATATTAAGGGCCTCATGTAGGTAGCTAAATACCGGTCGGTAACGGCCGAAATTCGGTAAACATGCCGTTACCGACCGGTATTTAGTCAAGTGAGATGTAGGAGGCCAAAAACCAGTTTTCGGTAAATATGAAGCGGTAAATACCGATTCATAATTACCGATTTCTAAAATACCGATTCATATTTACCGAATACATATTTACCGAATCGGTAAATATGAAGTGGTAAATATGAATCGGTAAATATGAAGTGGTAAATATGAAGTGGTAAAACTGAAAAAGACATGTAGGTAAATTCGGTAATTAAGAAATCCATGAAATTCGGTAATTAAGAGTCGGTAATTAACACTGAGTGAAAGCAGGTGGTAAGCATCAACAGAGCATATAAGCAATCCCAAAATGCAACAGCGTGGACAACATGGCCGCTCTGTATGTCATTGCAAGGCGCCTACGTCTACAGGCAGCAGGTCTGAGGATATGGAGACGGGAGGAACGCATCTACAGACAGCGCATCACACTCTTCCAACTGACTGATGCAGAGATACATGAAAGGTACAGGCTACACCCCCAAACCATCATGGACCTGATAAGGGACCTGCACCCACTCCTGGACCAGCCAACAAGAAGGGCGCATGCCATACCACCACATGTGCAGGTGCTCTGCAGCCTACATCTACTGGCATCTGGCAGTTACCAGGGGGTGATAGCTGCGGTGGGCGGTGTATCCCAGAGTTGCCTGTCCCGTTTCTTCAGGAAGTTCCTGGATGCCATGATGCAGAGAATGCACCACTACATCAGCTTCCCAAACACACAGGCTGAACTGCAGAAAACTAAAACTGACTTTTATCACATGGCACAGTTCCCCCATGTCATTGGCTGTATTGATGGCACACACATCCCAATCTGCCCACCAGCTGCCACTGAGCACATCTACAGGAACAGAAAGTCCCCCCACTCCATCAATGTGCAGGTAATCTGTGATGCAGGGAACATCATCACTGATATTGTAGCGAAGTTTCCTGGGAGCACCCACGACTCCTACATCTTCCAGAACAGTGGGATCTACACACGACTGCTTGCCGGAGAATTTGGAGAGGGATACCTGCTAGGTAAGTAACAGTGACGCCCCATGAAACCTGCAAATCATAGTGTATAGAGGCATGTGACTGATGGTTCCCTTTTACTCACCTAGGCGACAGTGCATATGCCTGCCGGTCATTCATCCTCACTCCCTACCTACACCCATCAACCCAGAGTGAGAGACGATATAACGTGGCACATAAATCTACACGCAATGTGGTGGAGCGCACGTTTGGACTACTGAAAAGCAGGTTCCGCTGCCTCCACAAGAGCGGAGGCGCACGCCAGTACACACCCATCAACTGCTGCAAGATCATTGCCACTTGTGCAATGCTGCACAACCTTGCCACGAAGAGAGGTACAGAGGTGGAACTAACAGATTTTGAGGACAACGAGGATGAGTCAGGCCAGCCAGAGGCCAACGCAGCTGGAGTGCCAACTGCAATAGATGGGAGAGAGAGACGGGCAGAGATCACATGCAACTATTTCTGAGTAAGTAAGGGGACACAGCCAGTTGTGGTATGTCATGACGTAGTTTTAATGCGGCACTACGCCATTACAACAAGATCAAGCCAATCTGGCAACATTGCATATTTACAAGGGGTAAGTCCAGGGTTACGTCACCCATTAGGAATTGGCTACGCAGGGCTGCATCAATGTTTGCGCACACGCGCTGCAGTGTGGGATGGCACGGATTGAGCATCCTCACTACTGCCAACCCCAAGCCGCCTGCTGCTCCTGCGTGTATCTGGGACGGGGGGTGTGATGCTGCTCCTGCTGCTGGAGTCGATGCTCTCCGCAGCATCCCCTGCAGCAGTTGTGGCCGCCTGACTTGTTAATAGCACCTCAAGTGCACTTGTGACCTGCACCATCCCCCGAGACACGTCGCTGCAGCAGTGTGTCAGGCCCTCCTGCATCGACACAGAGCGCCGGCAGAGTAGAGAAGTGGCAGTTGCCAGACGGTTGAGTGCCCTGGTGTGACTGTCCCTCCTCTGCCGTTCCCGGCGCCGTGCATCTATGTCAGCATCTAATTTGCTGCACAACAGCTGGATTGACTGGGACATGTCCCGAATGCCCGCTGCCATTTCACCCATCCCCACTGCCATTGTGCTGATGTTCTTGTCCATGTTGACAAAAGTTGATTTCATGCCCCGTATATGCCTCTGGACTGACATGACTGCCTTTGTTTGCAGGCGCTGTTGTTTTAACATGTTGCCCTCGAGCCCCGAGAAGACCCCATGGCTGTCAATGTTTGCTGGTGGACTCTGCACACGTGACCTGCGGCGCTGTCTTGCACCCGTCTGTTCTACCTGTGAGGTGTAGGGCACAGTGGCATGGCTCCCATCCTGGGGCATAGTAATTTGCTCCGGGCCCCTGCTGTCGTCAGACGAGGTGCCTAAGGCTCGCAGCCTGGCGGCAGCACGCCTCCTCGATCTCACACATGCAGGCGGTGATGTGGCCGGTGACTCAAACATGAGTGGCGATGCTGGCTCTGGGTGAGGTGATGCTGGCTCTGGTTGAGGTGAGGCTGGCTCTGGTTGAGGTGAGGCTGGCTCTGGTTGAGGTGAGGCTGCCTGTGTTAGTGGTGCGGCTGCCTGTGGCACTGCTCCCTGGGCTGAACTTGTGCTGGCCAGAGCTGATCTGTGTGGCCGGTGTGCCCTCTCTCCTGCAGCATGTCCTGTCCTGCGCGATGTCACATCTGTGGACAGAAATGCAACATCAGCTCAGTGTACCTGAAGGGCTGCATTGCAAGCATCACAATAAAATCATGTTACACTCTCACATTGTCCTCTGCCTGCTTGTGGCTAATGTGTGTACCATGCCTGGTTGTCCTGTGCTATTTACTTCATGGTTGGGGGTTCCCTGACTACATCTCCCAGAATGCATTGCCTGTCTGCACTAACACATGGACTGGAGTGGGATACTCATTTCACAATGGGGGATAGGGGTAGGGGGGCTACATTGCTGTGCATTCGTCTTACCTTGTTGGGTGGCGGCTCTGGCAGAGCTGTCAGCATCCCCAAGGCCCACGACGCTCTCTTGCTCGATTGTGGCCTCCACCAGCTCCTCCAGTTCGGTGAGGGAAGGTGCCCTGTTGGTTCCACCTCCAGTCTGGCTGGCCTCCTTCTGGATTTCCCCCATCTTCCTCTTGGTTACAATCCTCAGGTCATACCAGTGCTTTTTGAGTACCTCTATGTCCCTGTGGGTCACTCCCACAGCATTGACCTCCGCCTGGATACCCAGCCAAATATTGCGCTTTTCTGCCTCCGGCACTTGCAGGGACTGCCTCCCAAACAGCTTCTGGTGCTGCTTCACCACCTCCTCCACCAGCACCTGGAGTTCCTTGGGGCTGAATTTCATCTTCCTCCTCCTTTCCCCTCCATCTCTCACTGTCCTCTGCGTCGACATGATGATTTTGTGCTGCACAAACAGGCACTGGCTCCCTGCCTCTCCTCTGCACTCCAAGCCTCTCCAGAGTCTGTTAATTGTGTGCACCTGCCTGGGTGTGGCCACTTCCTGGTTGGGTGGGGTATGGTTGCACAGGATTGGCTGTTTCATCCAGTCATGTGATTTTTTTTTCCCGATTCGGTAAATACCGATTCGGTATTTACCGATTCGATAAATAACACTTCGGTATTTACCGATTTGGTAAATACCACCTCGGTATTTACCGATTCGGTAAATTCCGATTGTTCAATACCGAATGTTACCGATTCGGTAAATATTACCGAATTATTACCTACATATAACTTACCGATTCTTAAATACCGATTCGGTACGGTATTTAAGAATCGGTAATTTTTATTTACCTACATGAGGCCCTAAATGTTTTATGACACGTAAGCTGATTCTATAGTGTTCAGACCGTAAGCACCATGTACAAAGAACATAGGCATCAACATGAGATTCCCAAATTAGAAAATAATTGGTAATTACAGCTTTGTAGTGCCAAAAAGACTGACCACCATTAGTCTCTACTCGACAGCCCGTGAATCCCATCCCAAGTGCCTCTTGGCAGTGGGGAGCTAAAACTAGAGGACTCTAATCACAGATTCACACTGAGCAGGTTTCACTGGTCGCTTTTGAGAAAGTTTCCATGAAAACAACGACCACCAAATCCAGAAGACTTAGATGTAGGTACTGACGAGTTTGCCTTGAGCACAGACGTAAGTTGGTGGAGAGTTTTGAAATACTGCCTTTGGAAGAAGAAGTGCTATGTGCTAGCTATTAGCGCTGACAAGGGTGATGTGACTTTAGTGAAAAGATGTTTGCTCTTTGTAACGTTATTTGGATGAAAATCAGCATTGCACTCACTTTTTTATTTACGGTTCCCTTGTGGCTCCATTTCAGGCGTCTACTTTTCCATCTTTGTGTTTTTATTTACTTTTCATGGAGCTGTATTCTTTTTTTGTTTCCATTGAAGTAAGTCAAATATAGCAGTAGGTGATTTTTTAAAAGTTAACCATGAGAGGAACTGTGGACCTTGAGTTGCTAGGTAAACATAGATTTATTAGAGGAGTAGTATTCTGCCTGCCAAGAGAGTGATATTTTGAGTTGAATTAGTACTTGTTCGTTGAAGGGACAGTGTTCATTTGCCAGCAGCATGATATTGGTTTGGAGTAAAGGGATTCTGCATTTGTTGTGAGTGATGTTACTTTACAAAAGAAGGGCGTTCCACCGTTTGTGCTGCAGCTCTTTCCTTCAAGTCTTCCATGTAAACAAATGCTGGTCTCTCACAAGTTCCAACACAGAGTGCCGACCACACAAGTAGATATTGCCAAGGCGCCTAGAGGTAAAGAAGCTCACTCCTGACTTTTCGAAGTATAGGATAAAGTATTCATTTACAAATGTAGAATCTATGGCACATGACATGGTCCACATCTGTCTACCCGTTGTTTTTCTCTGCCGCCTCTCCAGCGAGAGAGGGTGAGAGCCGTCGCAACAGCAAGAGAAATCCCAGAAGGAGAGGTGCAAGTGAAGGGTGGGAACTCCGCTGACCTCACAGCCTGGATGGAGCCTGATAACCCAGTGGAGAAGCACGGGACCGGAGTGAGGCCAACTCTATACTGCCTGCTCCACTTGGGAGCTGCTCGTGGGCGTGGGGTCTGAAGCAGGAGGCCCACTGCTGACGCCCGCATTGGAGGCACCCTGTGGGCCTGACAGATACCTTACCCGCCAGTCTGATAGTGATCGCGCTTGTTTTGGTATGGAGGGGAGGACCCACGAGGTCTCCCCATGGGTTACTCAGTGTGTGTCCTTCTCCCCCTGGAGTCTGCAGTGAGAAGGTGCTGTGGCCCTCCAACAGGCCCCATGAGGACGATGTCAGTGCCCTAACCAGAGTATGCCTTGTGGCGCGGGGACAGAGGGGTATCGTGTGGCTAAGGCTACACTGTGTGTTCCCGGGAAGCCTGCCTTTGCGAGTACAAGCTTCCCTGCCGAATTCAGCCGTGGGTGTGCCCCCCTCCATTCCCTTGAGTTTGCACATACCTTGGGGGCATTTGTCCTGCATTCTTGGGGTAAAACCTCTGGAAAGGAACCCAGGAACGGCGACCTGCTGTATTTACAAACAAGGTGCTCCAGACATTACAGTATGTTCTGTAGCAGTAGTGCAGGTGTTCCTGTACCCTATGTTGGGAATCTAAATTGCTGCATAATACCTAATAGGAGCACTGGAGCGCTGTGCCCTATAGTTTTATGGCGAGATTGTCAGTATTAACATGTATATGGTGATGCTTTGGTATCGCCTATATTTTCTGCATCTAACTACTACATTTTGGGCCCTGATATGATGATGTATGTCGTTCAATGCCTTGCACTGTTCAGGATAGAGAGTACTATTAAAGGTGGCTTCCTAATATGTACAGTAATGTTTTCCATCATACTTGCAATGTATACGCTTTTCTTTCACGCATTGCACTCATTGTGAGGCATGACCATTGCCTGTTTGGCAAAGTAATTAGTGATATATGTGAACAAAAGCAGTACGGCTGACCAATGTTCTGCACCTCAATTTCAAAGTAAATACTCAGATTCTGGGTTAGTGCAAACAACTTCCAGAGCAAGCCGCACTTGTGCTCTACTGATAACCAGATATACGAATTTCTGAGGAAAGGGACAGTGCACCAAAGAGTAAAACTGCCTCCAAGTTATCCAAGTTACGTCCTTTATTCTTTGTTTAAATCTTAAAATTCAGACACAGCCAACGCCTTTCGTTCCATAGGAACTTCGTCAGGCCCGAAACATTCACAAATGGACAAGTTCCAAAGGATCAATAAACAATCAAGTCTGGAGTGGTACTGGTTCCAAAAACCAAAATATTATGCAGCCTCTCAAAATGATAGAGGTCATATGATCAAAAAATATATAACCCCTGGATCCGTAGAAGTCAAATACCATCAGGTACCAGTCAGAATTCAAACCACCTCCACAAATGATGTACAAATATCAAATCAACAATGTAGTTGTGTATTGAGCGCCAATATATTGGCCATCTTTCCTTATTGCAGAAATCTTCTCCTACATATTTCGAGGAAGAAACCCTTGGAACCAGTACCACTCCGGACTTGATTGTTTATTGACCCTTTGGAACTTGTCCATTTGTGAATGTTTCGGCCCTGACGAATTTCCTATGGAACGAAACGCGTTGGCTGTGTCTGAATTTTAAGATTTAAACAAAGAATAAAGGACGTAATTTGGATAACGTGGAAAAAGTTTTACTCTTTGGTGCACCGTCCCTTTCCTCAATAATTAGTGATATATGTCATTTTGGTTCGTTTTTTTATATATACAATGTAATCTATTTTTATATAATACTGTGCAGAGTTTCTTTTGTGGTGTATTCCTTGTGTTGCTTCTGGGGATAAGCCTGACTGCTCTGTGTCAAGCTACCAGGGTTCAGCACAGGTTATCTTTGGTGTGTAACTTACTTCCCCCGACTAGAGTGGTGGGTTCCGCCTGGCTTAGGTACATACCCTAGCAAACCAGAAACCCAATTTCTAACACAGGTAAAGTGCATGTTGTGTACACAGGACTTCCCATGGTCTGTTATACACGCTGCTCTCTTGTCTTTTACTTTTGAGCAGTACGTGCAGTCTCATGGCATGGGAGAATTAAAGACAAGCGGACCAGGTAGTAATGGGGTGTGACCAAGCTACACAATTCAGCTTTACACTGGTATCTTTTTTATAATAGTATATTTTATTAGCATTTTACTGCAGGTTCTTGTCCATAGACAGAGAGCGGTCTATTGAGGCCTCAAATGCAATGCAAAGGTGGCGGGCCCAATCCCAAATTCTCCCATGGCCCCTGACACCCACAGCCGGGCTATATATCTTTTGGCACCCACCAGACCTATCCACAGGAGGGCCTGTTTATATCTATTGACCTCTTTGTCATCTGAAATGTGGAAATGTGTAGTAACCTAATTCTGGGGTCATGGTCCACTGGCCAACCTAAAACTCCTCCTAAACATGTTAGGACTATTCCCCACCCCCACCAATAAGGAATGTACAGAGCAACACAGACACAGCGGTGAGGCGATCACACCCATATGCCATAGTCTGGAGCGCATCAGGTATAACCTATGCAGGTATTTGAACTGCATGAAACAAAATTGTGCAGAAATAGCAGCATCACAAGGGAAGCTTAGGGTTTTCCGCCAATCATCGTCATCAGTTTGATGGAGGTCTCTCGCCTCGGTAGCTCTCTGGTCAAGTAAGGAATCCGACATGTGTACCAACGACTTATATATGAAGGAGAGTTTATGGCAGACGGGAGCAGTGAGCAGCACCTGTGCCTCCATGGGGCTAACTTCCAGAAGCTCCGTAGGTGTAGACAAATAGGCCAAGAGTGTGTGTCTGAGTTGCAAAAACTGAAAGTATTGGGTTTTATGAAGTTCGAATTCCGCCTGCAAGCTAGAAAAAGACTTAAGCTTTGTTCCTGTCATGATGTCCCACAGAATGGAGATACCAATAAGATCCCGCTCCCTAAATCCCTCCAAGCCTGTCACCTGTGACAGCCAGAGCTCATTTCACAATGTGGTCGACCCAGTGAGGCGGTTGTGCCACCCCAATCAGGAAGTACGTCTCTCCAGGCCTGGAAGACTACTCTTGTCGTCGGGAAAAGTGTCGGGGGGGCTCCCCATACAGATAGTGGGCGATTTGGATTCCCTGCATTGCCCACCTCTCAAAGGCATAGGCTGGGGTATCTCCTCCTCCGTTGTGGCCATGCCGCTGTCAAATGGCGACTTATAGCATCCAGTGAGTGCAATTCGAGGAGGTTGCCAGTTTCAAAGAAAGCACCTCAGCACCGTAGTTAAACTCATGAAAAAGGTCTTGGGAACTAGATAGGGGTAGTATTGTAACTGATATAATAGTCGGGGAGTCCAACCATATTATAAATCGCCAATCTTCCAAACAGAGAAAGGAGAAGTGTGGACCAAATTCAAAGTCTTTATATAATTTATGTACGAGAGGTTGTTGGTTCTCCTTCCATGCTCTCCCACAATCCTCTGTGATGTACACTCCCAGATAATGGAAGTCTAGCATTTGTATCTTGACGTCCGAGGCCCAGTTCAGCAGCCAGGGTCGACCCACTATCAGATGTCAAGAGGATTTGGCAACCTTAGTTTGCAGTACAGAGTATTCTAAAAAAATCAGCAGAATCCGGAAAGTGTGATGAACTGACCGGGGTGGGTATGACAAATAAATGAGCACTTCATATGCAAATAGGGAAATCTCATCTGAGATGCCTGGACTCCACTTGAAGCCATTCATCCACTCTACCAAATCCTCAATTTACAGGGCAAAGAGTAGCAGGCAGAGAGGTCATCCCTGCCACGAGCCTCTTTGTATGGGGAAGGCTGGGGACATCAAACCCACAGGTCTAACCCAAGCCGTTAGATTTTTAAGGAGTAATTTAACCATACTGATGTATCTTGGACCAAAATTCATTTTAGTGAGGAGAGCAAAAAAAGGTAATACTTCTCTACAGGACCAAAAGATTTTCGAAAGTCTACTAAAAGCAATGCCTTCTCTTGGCAAGGTATAAATCCGGACTGATCCGAATGAATTACCAATTCCATTACTGTCAGTAGTCGGTTAGCTAGGGTTTTTGCCCAGATCTTTACTTTCACATTAAGGAGGGAAATAGAGCAGTAGGAGGAACAGGTGGTCGGGGGCAATCCCGACTTGGGAATCACCGCAGTGTCAGCCAGTCATAGGTCTGACAGCATCTGACCAATTTTAAGTGCCTCAAGGAACATCTTTACCATTGTTGGACCCAACGGTGTCTGGTATGCCTTAAAAAATTCCACTGGGAACCCTTTGGGGCCTGTAGTTCTGCCTGCTGAAGTTGGGCCAGGGCGTCCCCTAAATCCTCCAGTGTAATTTCTCCCTCTAATGAGTTGCCCTCCTCGGATGACAGTCGGTGGGTCGGCATGCCTGCCACACAGGATTCTATCTCTGGAGGAGTGGGTCCTGAGTTGAGAAATAGAGCTTGCCGTGATAATCAGCAAATGTGGGCGCTGCCAAGCGTTCATCGTTAATGCTGTTGTCCATGTCGTCCACTACTTTGCAAACCAGCGTACGCGCGGTGATCGCCGAGCAGAGACAATAAGGGTTTTGCCTGTCTTATCCCCCATTGGTATATGTGGCTCTACATCGTGAGCCATGCCAGTCTCAATTCATCAAGGAGTGTCTGACATATGCACGATTTGGTGTATGTTATTGTTTTGTTCCTAAGGAGGGCCATGCCTGGTACATCCGAGAGGGACTTTCCAGCTCAATTAGCTGGGCTTCTCGTTCTGCGACCTCATTGTGGGCTTGTTGTTTAACCCCGGTTTGGTAACTAATAAGGACTCCCCACAGTGTGGCATTAACTGCTTCCCACAGTGGCTACCACGCCACAAGACAAGGAGATCTTGAGGAAGCCATAAAAGGTGGTCAGACTGGATTACTGGATCCGTGGATAGGAACTTTAAGAAGCCCGGTCCAATAAAGCCAAGAAATCCCAATAGATCCACCTGGGTCAGCCCACAACTGGCCGCTCAAAAGAAAAGCTGCAAAAACCTAGAGAGGAACTGGAGGAAAACGTATGCTCCTAATCTCAGATCAGCATACAAAGCAGCTATTCTGCAACATCACAAGAATATTAGAAAAGCACAAGCAGCCTTTTTAGAAGAAAGGTTCGAGAAGTCCTCCAATTCTTCGAAAGAGCTGTTCAAGATTGTAATATCTCTTACAATAGTTCAATCAGGCACCCACATTCCCCAACCATCAAAAGAGGGATGCAACAATTTTGCCACCTTTTCAAGAGTAAAGTGGAAAATATTTACAACTCACTTCACTCAAACACAAGCCAAACCTTTGTAGTAACCAAAGATCCTATAGACACCCCGGAATTCCCTTCTGGCGCATACTTGATCAAGGAAGAGCCGCTGCTATTCTGCTATTAGACCTAAGTGCGGCCTTTGACATGGTAGACCACGAGATTCTCATTCACAGGCTTAAAGACATTGGGATTAGAGGTACGGCCAACCGATGGGTGGCCTCGTTTCTAAGTGGCAGATCCTTTCAATTCATGGAGGCAGGTATCTTGTCTGATACATTCTCGGCCCTGTGTGGAGTACCTCAGGGATCATCCCTGATCCTGACCCTTTTTAACATTTACTTGAGCCCATTGGCTCATATAGTGCAGGAGTTCGAACTATCCATCGTATCATATGCCAGTGATACCCAACTAGTGGTCTCGGTGGCAGACACCCTTAACTCCAACCATCGGCAACTAATCCCTGCCTGGAAAAAGCAGGAACCTGGAAGGTCGAGTGCAGCCTCAAGCTTAACGGGGATAAAACCGAGTTTATGATCTTAGGTAACAGTTCAAGCCCACGCACTGAGATTAACTGGCCAGTAAACTGGGGACCCCCTCCTACCCCGAAAACCTCCATAAGAAATCTGGAAATTGTAGCTGGACCAGAACTTAACCATGGAAACGCAAGTCAAAAAATTGGCGGGGACCTGTTTTGGCATCCTTCGGATGATTTGAAATATTTTTAGCCTACTACCAGAGAAATCAATAACAACGGTGGTACAAGCCTTGGTAGTCTTGAGACTTGACTATGGCAACTCTCTAAACCTCGGCTCCCCCAAATATGTCACAGATAGGTTACAGGTGGTGCAGAATGCGGAAGCTAGACTGCTTCTCAAGATACCCAGGCACCAGTCAGTAAGATCATCCTTGAGGGAGCTACAATGGCTGCTGGTTCAGGCCAGGATTAAATTCAAGGCCCTCTGCCTGGCTCACAGAGCCATGCATGGGAGAGGCCCAATTATGTTGCAAACCTTGATTTCCCACTATTCCCCCCGTAGATATCTCAGGTCAGGAGCAAATTTTCTGATGAATACAACAAAAGTCAAGAGATCAAGGTGGGGTGGAAGATCTTTTTCACATCTGGTCCACAAAATTTGGAACAGTATGAATCCAGAACTACGATTAATCAAAAATGAACAGTGTTTAAAAAAAACAACTGAAAACATGGCTGTTCCCTTAAATTTCGCGCATGATATCTGACCTCCCTGTTCAGCGCTGGGATGACTGCGGGTAGCCACGCGCTTTATAAAGCCCCTAAACCTAAACAGTGCCCGAAGGGAGGAAACAGACACTTTGTTACGTGTAGTTAGAGTTGTATTGCTTCCCGAAGATGATCCCTTGTGTACAGGTCTTTGAGGAACCAAGTGCTAAGGCGCCACCCGAGTCAGTCCTCCGTAGGCCAAGTCGCTTAATAAGCTCGACAGGAGAGTGGTGAGAGAGGTCCCTGGCCAATATCTTCACCTCATCTAACCTCAAAGATTCAGAGGTGGGAAGTATGTAGTAGTCGAGGCGAGAGAACACTCTGTGGGCTCCCAAATAATTCCTATAGCCCATAAACCCTGGTGGTGAAGCCGCCAAGCATCTGTCAGGTGTATATTATTTAAAAGAGTAGTTAGGCCTGTTGCTCGGGTCTGGGGTGTGGCGAGGATTGTGGATCTATCTAAGAGAAGACTGCCCACCCCGTTGAGATTGCCCCCTATTACCTACAATACCTAAGGGAGCTGCAGTATGAGCTCACCCAAAGCATGCAGAAATTCTGTTGCTAGTGGGTACAGGGCATATATGGCCGGAGACCACAACATATCTGCCCCATTTGTCCTGCCATGCTCCTATTTTCTGGAAGGGAATAGAGGAATTAGGACTGCTACCCCAGGTGTACCCGAGTGAAGCCCGTATGAAAGACTTGTGAGAATCCTGATCTGATGAGAAAGGGGCAACAATCACCTAACAAGTGGGTCTCTTGGAATACGAATATGTCAGGTTTGGATCGTCTTGCTGCCTTTAGGATTTCCCCTCTTTTCATTTTATTGAGGAACCATTCATGTTCGAGGTCACAAAACCGACCTGGCCACACGTGTGAAGAGAACTGCTGTGGACCATCACAGTGGATTCTGTTGGCGTAGGGTCATCCTGCCCAGGGTGGTGGTGCTTTTTTCATGATGTGAGGGCTACAAGAACAATTTGCGGGTAGTACCAAGGAACAGGACAGTGTAAGAAATACCCCCACCCAATACTTCTAAAACTGGAAGTATCTGTAACAGAGAACAGTGGGGACAATTGCCAACCAGTTATGGGAACATCAAACCCGTCCCCACACTCCAACTCTCCTAATAGCCCCCTTAGAAAACAATCCATTTACAAATCATCACCCCGTCAGGGCAGCCGGTGCCCACCCCACCGAAAGCTGCAGAGAAGAACAGAACAGGCAGTCTGAAATTATAGCATCTAGAATAAACATGGCGGGAGAGGGAGCGAAGTGTCAGTACCTCAGTTACTGTCCAACACCATTGCAGCAGTCTCGGACAGCAACCATTGCAGCTTTTGTCTGCCTGTTTCCACCTCCACAGACTGATGGTGTCTCCTGTTTCTCCGGCTCCGGCATGGCAGCTGTGTCCAGGGTCCTGGTCAGTCACCAAGCGTAGGGTGTTCCTCCTTGTTTATGTCCCGTCTCCTCCAGTCAGGCTGTTTCTCAAACCATTGCCATGCGCTCCCCCGGGTTGTCATAAAAGAGTGTTATCCCATTAAAAATAACTTTTAGACGGCTGGAAAGAGCAACATGTAGGTCACCTGCATAGCACACAGTTTCTGTTTGACACTGAGGAATGAGCGGTACTGCTACTGCACTTGCAGAGTATAGTCCAGGAACAGCATGATCTTTGCTGAGACGACACAGGTATCTTATTTCTGAATTTCATCTTATTACATGGACAGAACATCCTACTAGTGATAAAGTGTAAATCACAGGGCATTCAAGTGATACAATTAGGTATGAAGGAGTTGATATGAGTTTGATGTGATTCTAAAGAAAATTAGTTACTGCAGTTCTCCAGCATTGGTATCTTTCATAGATCCACATGCTTGAATAATTCCATGTCGTCTAACTGGGAGTCCCATGGTACAATAGTAAAGCAGTATGTATCACTGTCATAGGCTATAATGGCACTGAACAATCACTTTTTAATAGCCTATTTATGTCTTTTTTAAAAGGACCAAACTTGAACTATAACCAATCAGGTGACATCTCCCTGTTGAATACTCCCAAGAGAAGCTGAGTCCCTCAGATTTTCAAGCACAAGTGGGAATAATATAATTCTGAGCCATAAGGGGAGCCTCTCGGGGAAGGAGGGTGATTCGCATTTGAATCTATGAAAGATACCAATAAAGGAGAACTGTAGTTACAGGTATGTAACTTATTTTCTTCTCCAGTATAGGATCTTTCATAGATTCACATTCTTGAATAGGAATAGCAAGCAGTTATTATAGGTAGACAGTTTAGTAATATAAGTACCCGTTGAGAATGATGGGTAACAGTTTAATATATATATATATATATTACCTACTGGCGGTCGCCAGTAGGTAGTTATAGTTAGGACCCTGTTTCCATAGGAAAACTGCAACATTCTATTTGGAATAACTTTGGCGCCGGTCGACGAATCCTCGCGAAATTTTCAAAACTAATGGGGCGCTACGCTCCGCTCCTACCCTGAAAGTCTCGGGGGGATTAGTCAAGCGGGGGCTGAGAAAAAAGGGGGGTCCCAAAACGCGTTTTTCCCATGCATTTTTCCATAGGACCTTTAGACACAGCTACAGCCCGAACGGCTGAACAGAGTTACTTGAAATTTGGCAGAGAGGTAGTCTACAGGTCAAGGAAGTGCCTTTTGTAGGTCTGGTGTAAATCTGTTCAGTAGTTCCTGAGAAAATAGCATTTAAATCAATATATATATCTGTGGCAGCTTACGGTGCGCTTACGGTAAGCTTACCGTACGCGTACGGTGCCGTGCGCAAGCGCGATTCTGATTGGCTGTTAGATCTTAGTAAACATTCGAATCGGTCGAAACCAGGAAGCGGCGGCCGCCATTTTCTCTCTCGCACTCTGAGGGGGGGATGAAAAACAAAGGCTAAAAACATGTAAAGGGGCTGTTTAGACAGCTCCTAACCACCTAGCCTTGATTAAGGTGTCCAAAATGAACCCCCAAGGCCAAAAATTCAATTTAATTTATTTTCGAAAAAACGCCGATTACGCTTTAAATTAATTTAAAAAAAAAAAATTATCCACACTTTCCACACCCCGTGCGCAAAAGGTGCCCGTAGTGCACCTTTTGTGCATGGCATAATAATATGCAAGGAACATGTAAAAGATTACCCTTCACAACGAAGCGCATAATATGTCCTCCATGTACGGACGGTGCGCGAAGCGCATCGTGCGTACATGGCCCATCCAGCGTAACGTGGGTGCGCGTAGCGCACCGCGTGCCCACCGTGCGTGCACGGCACTAACTGCGTAAAGTGGGTGCGCGAAGCGCACCGTGCGCGCACGGAACGAACTGCGTTAAGTGGGCGCGCACGCCACGAATGGCGTAAAGTAACTTAGCATTTAAAAAACCGTACAAATTCACTGAAAAAACCATAGGTTTCACACACGTTATAGTTAGGAATTAGCATTTAAAAAACCTTGTAAATTCACTGAAAAAACCATAGGTTTCACACATGTTATAGTTAGCTGGACATTTTACTCATAAAAAACCAATGAAATTCCCCCGTTATAGTTAGTGCAGGCAACTATAACTCACGCGACCGCAATCCTCTGCTGATGACATATGTGTCTTTATGAAAAAAAATTATTTGTAATATAAGTATAGCTAAAATTTAATGGAAGAAGACATGGGCAAATAAGTGTCTAAATACAGTATTAGCATCAGCAGAGGATTGCGGTCGCGTGAGTTATAGTTGCCTGCACTAACTATAACGGGGGAATTTCATTGGTGTTTTATGAGTAAAATGTCCAGCTAAGTATAACATGTGTGAAACCTATGGTTTTTTCAGTGAATTTACAAGGTTTTTTAAATGCTAATTCCTAACTATAACGTGTGTGAAACCTATGGTTTTTTCAGTGAATATATATATATATATATATATATATATATATATATATATATATTCACTTAAAAAACCATAGGTTTCACACATGTTATAGTTAGCTGTACATTTCACTCGTAAAAAACCAATGAAATTCCACGTTATAGTTAGATCAGGTAACTATAACTTGCGCGCCCACAATAAACTGCTGATGACGTCACATAGTACATCACTCATGACATGGTCAGTGACATCACTCATGACATCAATGATGACATCTGAAATTACACATTGTGGATTGCGGTCGCGCAAGTTATAGTTACCTGATCTAACTATAACGACGAATTTCATTGGTTTTTTACGAGTGAAATGTACAGCTAACTATAACATGTGTGAAACCTATGGTTTTTTAAGTGAATTTGCAAGGTTTTGTAAATGATAATTCCTAACTATAACGTGTGTGAAACCTATGGTTTTTTCAGTGAATTTGTACGGTTTTTTAAATGCTAAGTTATGTATTTATTTTTTATTTTTTTTTCTGGTTTTTCACTATGCGCACACCCTGCGCGCACGGTGCGCTTCGCGTACCGTGCGCGCGCTGTGGGCGCTCGGTGCGCTTCGCGCACAGAGCACCCACGTTGCGCAGTCCATGCCGTGCGCGCTTCGCCTTTTTTTACGCACTAACATTTGTTTTTTTCTCCCTTGTGGGTCCTTTAATTTATTTAATAAATGTGATTGTTACTTCTTTATTTATTTTTTATTTTATTTTTTTGCCGTGCGCGTACGGTAAGCTTACCGTACGCGTACCCCGTGATTTTTTTTTTAAATTATTAAATTTATTTTTCGTACTTTTGGGTCCTTCTTGGACCCCCTGACAAACACTAGGGGGTCTGCAACTCTCTTCGTTGCCCCCGTTTCACGTTCCCCACCTTTGTTTCTCAGTGCGAGAGACAGAAAATGGCGGCCGACACTTCCTGAGTTCGACCGATTCGAATGTTTACAGTCATGTAACCACCAATCAGATTTGAGCTCGCGCACGGTACCGTACGCGTACCGTAAGCTTACGGTAAGCGCACGGAGCGCGCTTACAGATATATATATTGATTTAAATGCTATTTTCTCAGGACCTCCTGAACAGATTTACACCAGACCTACAAAAGGCACATCCTTGACCTGAGGACTACCTCTCTGCCAAATTTCAAGTAATTCTGTTCAGCCGTTCGGGCTGTAGCTGTGTCTAAAGGTCCTATGGAAAAATGCATGGGGAAAATGCGTTTTGGGACCCCCCTTTTTTCTCAGCCCCCGCTTGACGAATCCCCCCGAGACTTTCAGGGTAGGAGCGGAGCGGAGCGCCCCACCTATTTTGAAAATTTCGCGAGGATTCGTCGACCGGCGCCAAAGTTATTCCAAATAGAATGTTGCGGATTTCCTATGGAAACAGGGTCCTAACTATAACTATCTACTGGCGACCGCCAGTAGATAATATATATATATGTATATACACTGAAAAAACCATAGGTTTCAGGGGCGTTATAGTTAGCTGGACAGTGACATCATTGATGACACCTCAAATGACATCACTGATGACATCATCCATGTGACAAATTAGTGCACCTTCTCACACCCTAATATAACCTTTGATACACCGACTCAAAATTTCAAATGGCCATTTTGACAACCATAGATACTCCAATGCCAATAACTACACACCCACTCATTGACTTTTAGGTCTACATACATGTCCACTCACTCACCTGTACAGTCACTCATACTTACAGTCACTCTGTGCATTTATACACCCTTATAGACACTCACACACCACCAATAATCCATTGAGGTACTGACACATCTAGTCAGTCATGCAAATAATTAATCACAGTCCAATTTACTCACCTATACAGTTAAACACACTCAAGTTCACTTACTCATAAAAATACTAACAAATTCTGTGTCTTCCTGCAGAAAAACAAACAGCACATGACACAGATATCCTTGCACTATGGCGCATACAGCCACTCCCAAAATCACACACTCTCACATATAGATAGTTATATACTCTTACACACATATACACTGCGTTTTAAGTAGTTACTGACACATGTACAACTGAGATATACATTCAATCACTAACACACCCTTACATACAGTCACCCAACCATACAGTCCATCACAGATGCTCTCTTAAAACCATGCACCCATAGAATCACCCACTCACACATCTAGTCACAGAGTCACACACACCCTACCCACACAAACACTCAAGCACCCATACAGATACTTAGACAACCAATCAATAACCCATATAGCCACTCATATAGCTATTCACAAAACCATGCAGCCACTTATACACCAACACACAGACACATACAGACATTCACACAGTTTAGTCACTAGTCTGCAGTAAGATACATTTAATGACTCACTTATAGAGTCAGTTACGCACCTAGAAAATCATCCATTCACACACTTGTACACCCACTTATTCTTCAACAGGCCTTTCCCTATATATATTAAACATATTAAAACTGTTCAGAAACACATACTCAATGGATGATGTCATCAGTGATGTCATCAGTGAGGTCATTTGAGATGTCATCAGTGATGTCACTGACCATGTCATGAGTGATGTAATATGTGACGTCATCAGCAGTGCATTGCGGGGGCGCGAGTTATAGTTAGCTGATCTAACTATAACAGGGGAATTTCTAGGGTTTTGTACGAGGGAAATGTCCAGCTAACTATAACGCCCCTGAAACCTATGTTTTTTTCAGTGAATTTCTAAGGTTTTTTAAATGCTAATTCCTATCTATAACTTATCTCTAAAGATATCATGAAAAGCATTCTTTTTTAAAAGTAGGCTGCACATTAGTTTTGTGGAAAAGCATCTTTGTGATTGGTTAAGAAAAAGCAGTTTCAACGTGGAGTACATATCATAGGATAAAATTTGCTCAGCTCAACCACACCTGCTACTTGCATTTGGAAGGCACTGTTCGAACTTAAAACAATCGTGAAGTTTTAACCTGCACGTGTCGTTAAATGTTCAAGAAAATGTTGCAAAAAAATATCGTTAAGTTTGAAAAAATTGATGAACTTTTAACCTGCACGTGTTGTAGAATGTTCTAGAAAGTGTGTTGATAGAATACGTTGCACTTCTGACTTCTATGTGTTGTTGAATATTAAAAAAACGGTTCATATGGAAAATTAAAAAGAAACCAATAGAGAAGTTTTGAAACCTAAAAGAATCAAGGAACTATTCTAATTTATTCTTTACATGTATTTATGTGTGGAGCAACAAAATTATAGACACAACAGCACCGGGAAGAGGAAGAAGCAGGGAGTGGGGGGAGGGGGGTAGATGGGCAGAATGGCACACATGCACAATTAAGTACAACACACATATAGACTAACAATGGCCAAAATGAAACACACCAACAAGGAGCACAAGTCACACAACCCGCCAACATCACACCACTGAACAAGCATAGAAGTGAAAACCACGCTGCATTCATACAGGATGTGTACAAAGGCCAGTCGTTAGTGTTGTGGGATGTCTGCGACCGTGGTCATCATGGATGAGATGCCCAGCATGTGGCACATGGTCGAGTTCACTGTGTGTTATGTTGCCAAACAGCTGCTCCTCCCTCCCACGAGCCCCCACACTTTTGTACAGTGCGCTGTTGTATCTCGTGCACTCGTACGGCACACCATTGTAATGCCTATTTGCGCATGTCCTGCTACATTCCAACTACACCATCACAGTGCCGTTTGGAGGTGGTGCATGCCACTATACAACATCGACTGCTGCGGATCTTGTAGCAGGCCACACCAGAACACAGAGACACACTTACCGCACATCCTGTACACGGACATGTCCGAGACACCCCATTTCCCTTGCCGGATAGGCACACCCCTGCACTGACCTGTGAACCCCAGACCAGCACACGCCAGTTGTGCATGCAGGAGGATGCGTGCGTAGCTACACGTCCAGGCTCACTGCCAACGCTGAGATGACAGCACACTGTGATGTTGCAGGGCTCGTGCCTATCATGCCACAGGGACACACTTGCTAGGATGTGGGTTTGGGGGGCATTGGCGGTCCTGGAGTTGTTGAGATGAGTCTTCTGGCCCTCATGGGTATCCCTGTATCATGCTCAATGACTCTATGGCACCTGTGGGTGTTCTGGTGTGGCTCTTGGCTGTGTTCTCTTTCATGGTGCAGGTAGTTGTCCTGCTTAACACCAGCAGAAAGCTTGTGTAAAATACCTGGTGCTAACGTGTCTTAATGCCGGAATTTGTTTCGCATTGCAATTGGTGTGAAAGTTGTGATGTGATTTTTTTCGTGTGCAGAACAATATACGAACTGAGCAGTGTATCTCGTCAAGTTCTCATCCAGGGGATACTCATCAAAGTCATAATCTATGAATAATCCCCGCCCATGTGCGGGATCCCGGAGCATATAGAAAATATATATATATACACATATATATACATACATACGTGAAAACATATAACTGCAGCCTAACAATGTTCAAAACCTGGCAATGCTGTAAATTACATATATTTGCATAGTAGTGCACCCCTATCCCATAAGGAAAAAAGGAAGCATAGACAAATCATAGCACAGCACTGCTTTATTGCCATAAAGCAACATGTAATTGTAGGCATTCGCCAGTAGGCTGCAGCAGAGTATCAAGAAACCAAGAAAACTGACACCCTGCCTTTAAGGCATTAGAGTAGGGGGACCGTGCCTTTAAGGCCTGCCTGAGACCCCCTGCTCCCATGATGCATTACAGGTGGCAGTTGGGCCAGTTCTTTTTTCCGGCTCCTTCTGTGAGGATCCTGGAGCTTGAGCTCTTCAGTTTTTGACTGAAATTTTGAAATACAGCTTTTTCAAGCTTTTTTTCGACGTTTACTGACTTCTAAGGGATAATTCTGCTGGTGTCCAGTGAATTTTCTAATTTTTTCCAGTCTGAATGTCTCCTTTATTTAGGAAATGTCCTTCTTGTGGCAACAAGATGGCACTGGCGGATCCACACTCTGTGTGTATCGTGTGTTTACCATCTAAACACGATCCTGACCAGTGTCCCCACTGCCAGAAGTTCTCTAAGCGCACTCTGAGGGACAGAGAGCGCATTAAATTACATGCAGGACTGGAGAGGGAACAAAGCCGTCGTGAAGGCGAGCATTCTTCATCAAGACCTCCTTCTTCAGCTACGCAAGTACAAAAACGGCGACACACCAGCTCCCCTGTCTCCAGAAAGAACAGGAGTCCAAGAGGTTCGCCGTCGACGTCGAGGGTGCCGGCGAAGAGGCAGAGAACTTCGACGTCGAGGGATTCATCCCACCATCAAGATTCTCCGCCGCGCAAAAGTAAGTCGGCGTCAAGGCGCAGCCCTGCGGGCTCGCAGGTTGCTGGTACAGTGACGTCTGGACTGTCTCCGTCGACGTTGAGGCTTCCGTCTCCGCCACCCTCAAGGGGGTCGGCGTCGAGAGATGCGGCGACGTACATTCCGCCGCGAGTGGACCGGTCGCCGTCGAAGGTTACCCTCACTCGGCGACATAGGACGACGTCGAGAGGAAGATCGACGTCAAGATCGCCACCTCGACGCCGTGAGAGGTCGACGTCGAAGTCGCCCAGTCGACGGCGAGAGAGGTCGACGTCGAAGCTGCCCAGCCGACGTCGAGAGAGGTCGACGTCGAGGCCCAGTCGGCGCCGAGAGAGGTCGACATCGAAGTCGCCCAGTCGACGTCGAGGGAGGTCGCCGTCGAAGTCACGGCCGACGTCGAGGTCATCTGGCCGACGTCAGGTGCCAGAGGAGAGGAGGTCGACGTCAAGGTCTCCGCGATCGGCGTCGAGACCGCCGTCGAGACCAGAACGCCACACCCCACACTTGCCGATGGTGACGCAGACGTCGTCGACGTCAAGGGGTTCGACGTCGACGGCGAAAACTGGAGCGACCACGGAGAGGTCCCCAGGAGAACAGTCATCATCGCCGGGACTGCACATCGTGCAAGTATCTCCTGAAGGATCACCCAAGCCACCAGAGCGATTCGGACTGTCACCGCGCTGGTTACGAGATGGGAACACTGGCGCATGTCGGAGTCCGGGATCGGACTACTCCGGCATGTATTCCCCACCGCGCAGGAGTAAGTCTCCTCCGAGGGAGCCAAGGCCAATTTCACCACGCCGGTCTCGTTCCAGAGACCGTCGCTCCGCGCCAAGACGTCAAAGATCTCCGTCCAAGCGCAAATCAAGGTCAAGGGCTCACCATAGTGAACGTTCCCACAAGAGGCGACGCACCAGGTCGTCCACTGGGACTTCATCGACAAGGTCCTCAGTCCGGGACTACTCTCCTACCTTTTCCTCAACACCTCCATCGCGAGTGTCCCCTGTGGATGACATCGCAACTTTCTCGGACGTTCTGGGTAGAGGGGCGCAGAAGTTGAACATCGCGCTGCACACTCCTCAGGCGCCCACTTCTGTGATCTTTGACACGTTGCATCATCAGTCGGCTCCCAGACCTCTGCTTCCTTTGGTGCCAGGACTGTTGGAACCAGCAATGGCCACGTTCCTCACTCCGGCTACAGCGAGCTCTGTGCCGTCGAGGATAGCAAAGAAATATAAGGCTCTGACCGAGGATCCTTTATTCTTGAGGGCGGACCCGCCAGCAGACTCAGTAATCGTGGCGGCGGCTATGAAATCCCACTCGGCCTCAGTATCTTCTTCTGTCCCCCCTGAGAAGGACAGTAAACTGATGTACTCCTACGGCAGGAAAATGTGCAACACTTCAGCCTCGCACATGAAGGTGGCTAGCGCTTCAGCCCTGCTGGGGAGGTATGATCGCTCCCTCTGGGACTCCCTCGCCAGATTCGTGGACAGACTGCCTAGAGACGACAGGCAGGACTTCACGGAGATCCTACAAGAAGGCGGCCTGGTGGCCAACCAAATCATCAGCGCAGCGGCGGATGCCTCGGACCTAGCCGCGCATGGCTACTCCCATGGCGTCTGCTCCCGGCGTTCGGCCTGGCTCAGGCTAACGGGCCTCAAGCTGGACGCGCAGAAAAGAATTCTCAATCTGCCTTTTAATGGATCATCACTGTTTGGGGCTCATGCTGATGACCAGATGAGCAAGATGAAGGCGGAGTTGGACACCGTGAAGGCTGTGGGGCTGGAAAAGCGCAAAGAATTCCGGAAGCGCTTTCGCCACGGCGACAAACGTGCCTTTCACCAGCGTGTTCAAACACCCCAGTGGTCCTCTCAGAACCAACAGAGGTCCCAGTTTCAGCAAAGGGGTCGGGGCAGAGGAAGAGGAAGTACAAAACAGCAGCAGTCCTCTAACAAGCAGCCCTCCAAACAGTGAAACCTTACTTCCTCCGCTCTCGTTCGCCACTCCGGTGGGAGGAAGTATCACTGTTCACCTGGAAGAGTGGAAAGCCATTACAAGCGACAGATGGGTGCTGAGTATTGTAGAGCATGGCTACTTGCTGAGGTTCAAATCTCCCCCTCCGCAGGTACCCCCACGGAGACAGTCGCTCCCTCCCATCCAAAACAAACTTTTAAAGAACGAAGTTACCACTCTCCTCTCCAAAAACGCCATAGAGGAAGTTCCGACCAGGCAGAGAAATCAAGGAGTGTACTCCCGGTATTTTCTTGTTCAGAAAAGAGGAGCGGTCAGAGAGTACAGACCCATCCTCGATCTCCGCCTACTCAACGGATTTGTCAAAAGAGAAAAGTTCAGGATGCTGGCACTGCACCAGATCTTCCCACATCTTCACCAGGGGGACTGGATGTGTGCCATCGACTTACAGGATGCATACTTCCACATTCGTGTCTCAGCGAAACATCGAAAGTTTCTCAGATTTCAAATATTTTGCCAGCATTATCAATACAAGGTCCTGCCATTCGGCCTCAAGTCCGCGCCACGAACATTCTCAAAGTGCATGGCGGTGGTGGCTGCTTTTCTCCGCAAACGGAAGATATTCGTCTACCCCTATCTAGACGACTGGCTCTTGAAAAGCTCAACTCCGGCTCGACTCCAGAGTCATCTTTCATTTTGCCTCAACCTTCTACACTCGCTGGGCCTTCAGGTCAACTACAGGAAGTCTGTCCTCAATCCCACTCAGCGGATCCACTACCTGGGCGCCTCTCTAGACTCCTCAAGCGCAAGCGTGTGTCCTTCGGAGGAGAGGTTATCCTCCATGCTTCAGAAAGGCCGCACTCTTCTCAGCACGGACTGCCCCACGGCCAGACAAGTGTCGTCTCTTCTGGGGTCGATGGCTTCGTGCATTTACATTGTGCCCAATGCACGTCTACACATGCGTCCTCTGCAACAAGATCTAGAGGATCAGTGGTCGCAGAGGTCCGGCCGCTGGGAGGATCGCATTATCCTTCATCAAGCCGCCAAAGATTCCATCCGGTGGTGGATGAAGCGCTCCCATCTGCTTCACGGCGTCCCATTCCATCAGGCGCCCCCGACACAGACAGTGGTCACCGATGCCTCCATGCAGGGCTGGGGTGCTCATATGGGCCGGCTTCAAGTACAAGGTCTCTGGTCCGCTACCGAGCAGAGCTATCACATCAACTTTTTGGAGCTACGAGCAGTCCACCTGGCTCTCAAGTCCCTGTATCCATCCCTGCAAACCAACTATATTCAGGTTCAGACAGACAACACCACAACTATGTTCTATCTGAACAAGCAAGGAGGGACCAAATCACGGGTCCTGTCTCTGGAGGCCCAGTCAATCTGGAGATGGCTTCTGGCGAGAAACCTGACGATCGTCGCGGTTCACCTGCCAGGGACCCTGAACGTGCAGGCAGACGGCCTCAGCAGAGACTTCGTCGAAGCGCACGACTGGGTGCTCAACGAAGACGTCGCTCAAGACATCTTCCGCTTGTGGGGCACACCGGACATCGATCTGTTCGCAGACGTGGACAACAACAAAAATGCCCCGTCTTCGCCTCCAGGTTCCCTCAACGGGGGTCGCAGGGGAACGCGCTTTTGATCAGCTGGTCGAGGACATTGCTTTATTCTTTTCCTCCTCTCCCTCTCATCCCTGCTGTGATACAGAAGTTCTACAGAGCCAGAACTCGGATGATCCTAATAGCCCCGGAGTGGCCCCGTCAGTGGTGGTACCCGGATCTACTCCAGCTGTCGGAAGTACCACACAGGAGGTTGCCGTGCCTACCGAACTTGCTGACCAAGGACAAGGGGAGGGTGTTCCATCCCAATCTTCCCTCCCTCCGCTTGACGGCATGGCTCCTGAATTCATCCAATACGGACATCTAGATCTGCCTCCGGACTGTATGAACATTCTTCGGGAGGCAAAGAGGCCCTCCACGAGGAAGTCGTAAGGCTTTAAATGGAAAAGATTCTGCTTCTGGTGTAGAGATAACGCCCTTGATCCGATCCGGGGTCAAGAACAGGTTATTCTCCCCTACTTACTGTACTTGGCGAAGTCTGGGTTAAAATACTCTTCCATCAGAGTACACTTAGCTGCTGTTACAGCCTATAGGAAGTCTCCTACCCAGACCTCTTTCTTCCAGATGCCAGTGGTAAAGGATTTCTTGGAAGGGCTTAAGAAAGTTTACCCACCAGTGAGGTCTCCTTCCCCTTCCTGGGAACTTAACATCGTTCTCTCTAAGCTGATGGGAGCTCCTTTTGAGCCGATTCATAAGGCCTCCTTGCAACATCTGACCTGGAAGGCTGCCTTCTTAGTAGACATCACTTCGGCCCGTAGGGTTAGTGAAATTCAGGCCCTCTGCTGCAAGGAACCTTACACTGTGTTTCATGCTAATAGGGTGGTGCTCCGTACTCATCCGAGCTTCCTGCCCAAGGTGGTTTCGGACTTCCATATTAATCAGGTGATCACGTTGCCCACCTTCTTTCCTCAGCCGACCACTCCCCCGGAGAGAGCTCTACACTCTCTTGACCTCCGGAGGGTTTTGAAATTCTATCTAGCTAAGACCCTTACTCTTAGAAAGTCAGACAGGCTCTTTGTTAACTATGGGCCCACTAATACCGGGCTGGCTGCGGCCAAGAGGTCTATCTCTAGATGGATTGTCTCTTGTATAGCTTTGGCTTACCAACTGTCCCACAAAGTTCTGCAGGGTAAACCTAGAGCACACTCTACTCGAGGGAAAGCTTCTACTGTAGCACTCCTTCGCAATGTTCCCATGTCTGAGATCTGTAAAGCGGCTACGTGGCGCTCAGTCCATACTTTCACGCGCCATTATTGCCTAGATGCCGACGCCCAGGTGGGGCAGGCCTCTTTGAGGAACCTATTTGCATAACTGTAATGCAAGATGTGTCTTTTAATGTATGTTTTAACTGCTTTGTTGCTCGTCCGCGAGACTTTGGGTATGGGCTTGCTACTCTATTCATAGATTATGACTATTGATGAGTATCCCCTGGATGAGAAGGATTAGTTACTTACCTGTAATCCTAGTTCTCATCCAGGGGTATACTCATCAAAGTCATAAGCGACCCACCCACCTCCCCGGACGAGCATTGTTTTCTCTTTAAATAAGTGATGTATGGAAGGCAGATCTACTCAGGTGCGGAGGCACCGCCAAAAAAGAACTGGCCCAACTGCCACCTGTAATGCATCATGGGAGCAGGGGGTCTCAGGCAGGCCTTAAAGGCACGGTCCCCCTACTCTAATGCCTTAAAGGCAGGGTGTCAGTTTTCTTGGTTTCTTGATACTCTGCTGCAGCCTACTGGCGAATGCCTACAATTACATGTTGCTTTATGGCAATAAAGCAGTGCTCTGTTATGATTTGTCTATGCTTCCTTTTTTCCTTATGGGATAGGGGTGCACTACTATGCAAATATATGTAATTTACAGCATTGCCAGGTTTTGAACATTGTTAGGCTGCAGTTATATGTTTTCACATATGTATATATATGTATATATATATATTTTCTATATGCTCCGGGATCCCGCACATGGGCGGGGATTATTCATAGATTATGACTTTGATGAGTATACCCCTGGATGAGAACTAGGATTACAGGTAAGTAACTAATCCATCCAGCACGCGACGCACTATTCCCAATCAATATAAATACAATGAGATTTCTTAATAGATTTTGTGTGTACACTGTAAGTGCAGCCAATACCTCAGTGCAATTCAATACAGGATTTTAGTATTTAGAATAAATCGGAAAGGTGCACCTCGTGTCTTTTTGCACGGGAACGGCTAGTCTCCATTTCGTTATCAGCACTTTAACGGAAGTAAAGTTGAGATAAATCTAACACACTATTCAGAAGTTGGTGCAAACTGCAGATATCACCAGTATTCCAGCGATAAGTGCCCCAAAATTTAACACCATGGTGGACTCCATCAAATAACAGTAATAAGAACAAGAAAGAGTCACACAGCAGTTAAGAGAACAACCAAAAACGATATAAAAAAAAATTTCAAACTTAATTTTTTATAATCATAAATATGTAAACGATAAACTATTTTCAAACTTTATTTTTTTATTAACATATATATGAACGATAAACTAATAAACAAAATGTATCAACAATAATACAAAACAACAAGGCAGAACACTCCTGTGGGGACCATGGATGTCGACGACAGACCTGGAAATTCAGAAAGATTGTTAAAAAAAAACAACATGCTATTCTCAACAAAATACCACAAGAAACAAATCACAGATATATAAAATGCATACAGCTAACAACATTTTATAAGTTTAACTTACAAAAACTGTAAATGTTGCCGCTTTAAAATATTTACCGAATCTGAGGAATTTTTTTTGCAGAAGGCACCACACCCACAACGTTTTTCTTCAGTGGTGAGGAAATTTTTTACTTTTCCCAAGGGGCAAACAAAGACCAATGCCACCTTGGTCACGTGCAATATTTGCAAAAGAGTTCTGTCACGAGGGGATCCTAACAAGAAATACTCGTACGGCATGGCAAGTATGATGAAACACCTAAGGATCCTTCATCCGAACAATCTTGCACAAGAAGAGTGCAAACAGATGAGAAACACTCCTATTCTGTATCTGTAAAAAAGAATCACAAATAACTGTATATTAATAACTTTCAAAATTATACTATTCTATTACTGTACAAACACATTTTATATAAATACTGACTAAGAAACTATGTCCCTGAACCACAAGTGTGACGATGGTTAAAACACTACATGCATAGTGCATACTACTTTGAAGCAGTTCATGCCCTAAAGCCTACCTCACTAAAACTCTACATGCGAACTGACTAAATGATTATAGTACTATAAGGAGACACACTGGGTGAGTGACAGGGTGTTTGCTAGAAGAGTATGAATACTAACTAGGGAATTGAAGGTGTGAAACACAACTGTGTAGGTGATTAGAGGACTGCATCCATACTGCATAGACATTTAAAGCAGTCCATGTGCTAAAGCCTGGCTCACTGCCTGACTACTTGGGTACTGACTGAATGATTAGAGTACAGCAAGGAGAGTGCCTAGGTGAATTTATAAGTGCTAGGCTTTTTGCACAGGGAATGGATTAGTACTTGGTACTGAATGGGTCACTAGAGGAGTGCAAAGGCAGTGACAAGATGTTTGCTGGACGGTATGGATACTGACTAGGAAATTGAAAGTGTGAAAGACAAGTGTCGAGGTGGTTAGAAGACTGCATGCATAGTGGATAGGGGTTTGAAGCAGTCCATGTGCTAAGGCCTGGCTCAGTGCATGAATACTAAGGCACTGACTGAATGATTAGAGTACTGCTAAGATAGTATCTTGGTGAAATTATAAGTCTTTGAGTTTTCGCACAGTGAATGGATTAGTACAGGATGCTGAATAGGTCACTAGAAGACTGCAAAGGGAGTGACAGGGTGTTTCCTGGAAGTGTATGGATACTGACTAGGGAATTGAAGGTGTGAAAGACAATTGTGTAGGTGGTTAGAGGACTGCATGCATAGTGGTTAGGGGTTTGAAGCAGTCCATATACTAAGGCCTGGGTCACTGGATGAGTACTTGGGTACTGACTGAATGATTAGAGTACTGCAAGGAGAGTGCCTGTGTGAATTTATTAGGGTTTGGCGCAGTGAATGCATTAGTACATGATGCTGAATGGGTTACTACAGGAGTGCAACGGGAGTGACAGGGTGTTTGCTGGAAGTGAATGGATACTGACTGGGGAATTGAAGGTGTGAAAGACAAGTGTGTAGGTGCTTAGGGGACTGCATGCATAGTGGATAGGGGTTTGAAGAAGTCCATGTGCTAAGAACTGGCTCAGTGCATGAATACTTAGGCAGTGACTGAATCATTAGAGTACTGGAAAGAGAATTTATAAGTGTTTGGGTTTTGGCACAGTGAATGGATTAGTACATGCTGTTGAATGGGTCTCTAGAGGACTGCAAGGGAAGTGACAGGGTGTTTCCTGGAAGTGTATGGATACTGACTAGGGAATTGAAGGTGTAAAAGACAAGTGTATAGTATGTTAGAACAGTACATGCATACTGCATAGACATTTGAAGCAATTTATTTGGTACTTAGAAACTGACTAAATAATCAGACTACTTCTAGGACAGTGCTTAGGTAAAACTTTTAAATGTTCAGTTCTGCCACAGTGAACAGAATAGTACATGGTACTGCACCTTAGTGTCAAACCCTGACTCATTTTATCAATGCATAAGCAAAGACTAGCTTCTAATGCTACTAAAACTTGACAACATGACAGGTTTTAAAAGAGTTATCTGCTAAAAAATACACGATGTTACCAAATGCTTCTCTCACAGTGCTTCCCAAATGCACACAGACTCACAGTGTGATTCTAGACAACAACCACTATACATAGGAGTTTACCAAAAATCATTCACTACTCTGGAAGTGGTAAGGGAACTGCACACAATCTTCATATTTCAGGACTGCACTTTTGTGTCAAAGCCTGACTCATTTAATCAAAGCATAAGCAAAGACTGGCTTCTAATGCTACTAAAACTTGACAACATGACCGGTTTTAAAACAGTTATCTGTCAGCAAATACACGATGTTACCAAATGCTTCTCTCACAATCCTTACCCAAATGCACACAGACTCACAGTGTGATTTTAGACAAGCAATCCTAGGAGTTTACCAAAACTCATTCACTAGTCTAGAAGAGTTAATGGTACTGCACACAATCTACATATTTAAGTACTGCACATCAGTGTCAAAGCATGACTCATTTAATCAACGCATAAGCAAAGACTGGATTCTAATGCTACTAAAACTTCACAACATGACAGGTTTTAAAACAGTTATCTGTCAGCAAATACATGATGTTACCGAATGCTTCTCTCACAGTGATCCCAAATACACACTAACTCACAGTGTGATTCTAGGCAAGCACCACTATCCCTAGGAGTTTACCAAAACTCATTCACTACAGTGCAAGTGGTAAGGGAACTGCACACAATCTACATATTTCACGACTGCAATTTACTGTCAATGCCTGACTCATTTAATGAAAGCATAAGCCATAACTGTCTTCTAATGCTACTAAAACTTGACAACATGACATGTTTTAAAATAGTTATCTGTCAGCAAATACACGATGTTACCAAATGCTTCTCTCACAGTGGTTCCCAAATGCACACAGACTCACTGTGTGATTCTAGACAAACAACACTATCCCTTGCACTATACCAAAACACATTTCTTCATCTAGAAGTAGTACTACATTTGAGTATAGAAACATAACATAACTCATTTCACAAATTCATAAACAAAGACGCGCCTTACCCGTACTTGAAACCTGAACACGCCGTGAGGGGAACGGCTGGAGATCTGCCCTGCTGTTGTGGGACTCGTGTCTCCTGCATTCAACGCCATCACCGTGAGGGGAACGGCTTGATTTTGGACTGCATATCCCAGGGGGCTGTGCGAGGCGCACGGAGAGCGTCACAAACGGGTGCCAAGGCCCATAAATACGAAGAGCGCCTCCCGCTGCGCGGGACGCACCTTACCTGTACTTGAAACCTGAACGCGCCGTGAGGGGAAGGGCTGGAGATCTGCCCTGCTGTTGTGGGCCTCGTGTCTCCTGCATTCAACGTCATCGCCGTGAGGGGAACTGCTTGATTTTGGACTGCATATCCCAGGGGGCTGTGCGAGGCGCACGGAGAGCATCACAAGCGGGCGCCAAGGCCCATAAATACGAAGAGCGCCTCCCGCTGCGCAGGACGCGCCTTACCTGTACTTGAAACCTGAACACGCCGTGAGGGGAACGGCTGGAGATCTGCCCTGCTGTTGTGGGCCTCGTGTCTCCTGCATTCAACGCCATCGCCGTGAGGGGAACGGCTTGATTTTGGCCTGCATATCCCAGGGGACTGTGTGAGGCGCACGGAGCGGGCGCCAAGGCCCATAAATACGAAGAGCGCCTCCCGCTGCGAGGGACGCGCACGGGCTCGCCCGGGCGAAGGGCGGGCCCGTCCGTGCCCGTCAGGGGCCGAAGGAGGCCGGGCTGGGCCGTACCTCTTGGCTTTTTGTCAGTTGGAATCCACATGGTTGTAGTGTTAGTGGGTATAGAGAGTGAAATTGAGGGAGGCGTGAGCCCTGTCTGCTTGTACCTCAGCTCGTAGAGACCCTTTAATGGCACCCATGAAATTTTAGAGGGCCCTACTTATGGTTTCTTCTTTTCTTTTTTTCTTTTTTTCTTTGTGCTAGGTTTGTAGTGTTTTTCATTGTGTCCAAGCACAGTGTGTTCGTACTAAAATCTTCTCCATTTAGTCGGGTTAAGGAAGGGGCCGTATATCACAATATTACTTTTAGTTTATTTACCTAATATGGCTAAAACCAAAAAAGAACCCTAACAGGGCGGGGGGAGGAATCAAGGGAACCTTAGATGCCTTTATCACGAGAGCAGAATCCCTATTAACCCATGAAATTCAGCTAACGGAACACAGACTGTCACTTGACTCCCTCATAGCACATAAACGCTCGTCGCTGGGTAAAATATCTAAATGCGCGACGCACCGAGTTGATACTTTAGTAGATCAGGGTCACTCAGCTCATATCTCAACCCCTTGCCTCACCAAAGCACAAGTTCATGGTAATATGCCAGCATATGGGGATATGGAGTTAATTAATTCTATGGGGGTGGAAAACACCACATGTCAGCCCGATCATCCCCCTTTAAGATCAGAGGAAGGTTCGGTGGTTGACATGATCATGACCAGGGTGACGGGAGGTTCGGACCGGGGGGGGTGCCCTGCTAGGAGCTGAGAGCGAGCCAGACTCTCCAGGGAGGTGGTCACACGTTCAAAAAAATCTTTACTAGTCTCAGTCTCTCCCCCCGCAGAAGGTGCTTTAGATGCAATAAGGGTTACCGGGATCCCACATAATAGTGGGGCTCGCAAAAAAAGACCCGTTACTAAACCCAAAAGAGGAGGGACCAGAAAAGCGCCGATAGTTGGAGAGGAAGGGGTCAACAGTACAGCATGTCAAAATTGCAAAAATTATTTACCCCGAACGGGGTCGATTGGTCACAGGAGATAACTAAGGCATTAGAGGTTAAACTGGAAGCGCTTATATCTAAATATTTGGGGCCTGTAATGGAGCAAATAAATAGAGTGGAAGGGAAAGTAAGTAGGTTGTTAGAACAGGACAGGGGGGATTATCAGCGCCTTCACTTTGTATGAGAGAAGAAAGGACAGGGACGGCCCCATGTCTTGATCTACCTTGTGCAAACAAGAGGATGGGGGAAGGAAACTCAAGGGGCACTAAGCCCAATGACAGTAAGGGCTTAAGGACATCCCCCGCCCCTGCCACTCACAGGTCACATAGTGAAGGAAGCAAAGAATCTGTTAAAGCCCCCACTAGAATTACAGATGATCAGGTAGAGCGCACCCCGGGTCTTCAGACGGACTTACCCCCTGCCTCTTGTCCCTATACAACAGTATTAGCAGGGGTTCCAGCACTTACTCTGGATAGAGAAGAGACAACAAGCTCCCTGATTAACAAGGTTAAACACTGGATGCATAATAACACAAAGGTGGGCAGTCCGCAGAGTAGTCACATCCTCATGGCAAGGAGGGTGGCCTGGGTTGGGGCCTCCAAGAAAAAGTTCGCAGGTGACTGCGTAATTGTTAATTTCAGGTATCCAGAGCTGGTAAAAGACCTACTTATTTCCCACTATGGGGACTTTGATAGGGGGACCAGTATAAAAATGCTTCCCTTGAATTTCTTTTATAGGGATAAATTGAAAGAGGCAGGCTCAGTGGCTCACAGGAGAGGGGAAATTACCAACGGGTGGGCGAATAGACCCGAATTAGTATCAAGTAGATTCACCCCGCTGTCTGATGTAGCAGTAATGGACGAACTGGACTGACTGGGCCCAGGTGTGAGTATGACGAATGTCATAACACCAGAGAGCTCAACATTGATCAATGCTGATGGCTCGGTAGGAGATCCAATTACAGACATTATGCACCTGAAGGTTGTTCTGCTAGATATAGGGGGGAATGGTAAGGTATCAGTCGTAAGTAGGCCAGTAGTGCATTCACCATTAAGGCAGGTTAATTTAGATAGTAGGGTGGAAGACCCAGCATCCAAAGAGCTCAGAGTGGTCTCGTGGAATGTTGCAGGGATTTCAGCCAAAATAAAAAATAAGGAATGGCTAGATTTTAGTAGACAATTCCACATTATCTGCCTTCAGGAAACGTGGGAAACTGATAGTAGCGTTTCACACTTAGAGGGATATAAAATGTTCTTTGTCCCTGCTCGAAAAACATCAATGGGTCGAGCAAAGGGCGGTCTAATAACTTATGTGTCATTATCTATTCAAGGGTCCTGGGAGGACTTGGGTTGGAGTTCGGACAACATTCAAGGCATTAGGTATTACAAGAAGGGCCTAAAATTCATCCTGATAAATTTCTACAATGCGGGCCAATCGATGCAGAGGTTGCACGAGCTTAATGAAAAATTGGCAGGTATACAAGAATTAGAAGACAGACGCCCCCAGCTGATTTTATTGGGCGACTTTAATTGCCATCATTGCCCATATTTGAAATGGGGCGGGGGAAAATGGGATTCCTGCCCATCTACAAAGGACTGGCACTTAGAGCACACCAGAGAAGGTGGTGAACTAAGTAAGATCCTGGGCATTTATGACTTAACCTCCACGATGGATTTAATCCAGGTCGGGAAGTCTAATATAATTAATCCTTCTTTTAAGGGTAGGGGTAAGGACACAATTATTGACTTTATTTTTGTTTCATACGCAATTAAATGTAGGGTTATAGATTTTAGTATAAAGATTAGTGCTTTTAGTGATCACAACCCTTTAGTATTGTCCTTGAGGGATGCTGATCAACTTATCCAGCCAGGGAATATAATGACCAGGGGCGCATTGAAAGCAGTAGACCAGGGCAGGCGATTAAGATGGAGTAATGTAGACGGGGAAGCGTTTTATAGAAAGCTTATTACAATCTCGGAAAGCGGGATATGGAAGTGCCTAGATCAGGCAGTGGAGGGTAGAGAATTGATTAGTGCCTTTGAGAGCACGGCAATGGACATTGATAGGCTATTGAGGGGCAAAACAATGCCCATGTCCAACCTATCCCCAAAATGGTTTGATAAGGCTTGCTCTAGGGCTCAAAAGGAGCTGAAGTTGGCACTTAAAATGGTCCCCAAGGACAGGAGTAGGATCGCGGAATGCAGGGCCCAATACAAATCTGCCACAAAACAGAGGAAATATACCCTTCAACGTGAGGCATGGGAGAATTTGAGGGAGGCAGCCGAGCGTAGGGATATGACTAGATTTTGGAGGGTGATTAATGATCCCTGTTTTCAGGCACCGAACAACATGAAGGTGGCCTGTCACATCTTGCCCGAAGCTTGGGTATTACATTTCAAGAACCTGTATAACCATGGCAGCCCTGTTGATCGACAAACACCAGATGTTGGTATTTTACCTAGTACATGGATGCGTTTTGCGATGGGTGAGATTAAGGAAGGAATACACGCCCTGACACGAAACAAGGCGCCAGGTCCGGACGGGATTCCACCAGATCTATTTAAATCTCAGGTTGATCTATGGGCTCCCATACTCACCAGAGTTTTTAATACTGCAGCGGAAATAGGAATGCCCAGGTCATGGTCAACGGCTAGTATTGTACCTTTGTTTAAAAAGGGTAACAGGAGCGATCCTCAATGTTATCGCCCGATCTCGTTAATAGATGTGACAGTGAAAGTGCTAGGTAAGGTCATTCTAAACCGTCTGATGGCTTGGGCTGAGGAAAATGAGATTATTACTGCCTCTCAGTATGGTTTTAGAAATGGCCGTTCCACAACGCACCAGTGCCTTAATCTCTACCACCCGGTGGCCAAGTACACCTTGGCAGGCGAGGGGACGGTCTTCCTGGCCTTTATGGACCTGACTGCGGCTTTTGACCGGGTAAACCGCGAGAAGCTGTGGGAAATTTTAGGGCGCCTTGGGGTTGATTCAGGTCTGATATATATCCTAAAAATGTTACACCTGAACACAACCGCACAGATATAGCAATGAGGGGAATCTTGCTGAACATTTTTCGTGTACCAGGGGTGTAAGACAAGGTTGCATTTTGGCGCCTTTTTTATTTACGTTATATATAAATGGTTTAGACAAAGCACTTATAGAGCTGGGGGTAGACTGCCCACGAGTAGGTAAGAGAAGTATACCTGTTCTCTTATATGCGGACGATGCGGTCCTTTTGTCCTGTACAGGAAGTGGACTTCAGTCTCTCATCGATGGTTTTGGCAGGTTCAAGGCGGATCTAGATTTATCTCCCAATCTTACCAAATCATATATAATGGAAACAGGGAAAAGACCGACAAAGAACTTTATTTTTAAAATTGGGGCTCACAAATTAGAAAAGGTTGAGGTTTTTAATTATTTAGGGATAACATTCGATAAACACCTCAATTTTAAAACACTAATCTCAGACAAATGTAGTCAACAAACGAGTACGATGGGTTCAATAATGAATCGCGCTACGAGATTAGGTCGTTGGTCACCAAACGAAATTCTGCATTTGTACAATTCGATATGCTGTGCTAAAACCCTGTATGGGAGTGAGGTATGGGGCTTCAGAAACACCTCTTTGATACAAATGGAGGAAAACAAGTTCCTCAGAAGGATTCTGCAAGTGCCCCAAAGCACGCCTGCTTATATCGTCCACGAGGAGTTAGGCCTTACTTATATTAGCGATAGGTTAAGTATTAAACCAATCATGTGTTGGATCAAAATTTGGACCAACCCCGAGGCTAGCCTAAGTAGACAAATACTTGAGGACTGTATTAATCGAGACAAAGGTTATTGGATACCCTGGATTAACTATGTAAAGGACACCCTGAAATGGTTGGGATTCGCAAACTATTTTGATGAGCCCATGACACTGACGCCCCGAGTTAAGGGGGTCATAAAGACCGAATGCTTTTGGCGCTTAGCTTGTGCAAGGGAAGACAGTGAATTATTGAAAGTTTCAGTGAGAGGCCACATATTAACGAAGTCATCGTCAGGCTTAGAACCCTACCTGGCGTACATCTATAACAAAAATGATAGATTTTTAATGACTAGATTCAGATTGGATCTTCTGTATCATATTTTATCTGTTCCCGCAGGGTTCACAAGAGATGTTGAAACAAAGGTTCCTTGCGGCTGCGATCTGGGATCTCCGCAGAATACCCTACATTTTGTCTTTTTTTGTCCCTTTTACGAGTACCCGAGGGTATTATTTTTAAAAAACATTTTAAGAAAGAATAAATTTACCCAGGTTAGGGTGGCACTCTTGTTTTTGAAACTTTCTTCTGACCCTCTCACGTTGTTCTGTGCCGTGAATTTTTTAAGATTAGCCGCAAAATTAAGGAAGACTATAAATGAGGTGTAGACACCTTTGCCTTAGAGGGTAGGGATGGTCGGGCCTCACAAATGTAGTTGTTTTTATGTAGTTTCTATGTTTTTTTTCTCCTTAACACTGACCTAGCCAAGGATCCAACCAAATTATGTATGGACTGGCACATTGTTTTTAGGGCGTGTCATGATGTTTACAAAGACTTGGTTCATGTTGTAGCACTCTGTTTTAAATTGGCTATAATCCTGCACTTTATAATATCATATTTTGCTGCTACTTTAGGGGTATTTGCCAACAAAGCAACCCACGTTTTTCATGCTTTAATGCTATTGCTTTGGCCAATTTCTGTATGGACAGGCATATTGTTTTTAGAACGTGTCATGATGTTTACAAAGACTTGGTCCATGTTGTAGCACCATGTTTTAAATTGGCTAAAATCCCGCACTTTATAATATCATATCTTGCTGCTACCTTAGAGGTATTTGTCAACAAGGCGACCCACGTTTTTTATGTTTTAACGCTGTTGCTTTGGCCAATTTCTGATGATATGAAATATTTTAAATGTTTTATCTATGTATAATTTGTTTTGATGATGAAATGTTTGATTTTGTTAAATGTCATGTTCTTTTGTGGATATTTTTATACCTGAATAAAGATTAATGGACTTGACTTGACTATTTTCTAATTCTACCAAAATATAAAAACAGCACAGTTATCTGTCTGCAAACACATGAAAAACACAAATGCTTATCACAGAATGGTTTCTACATGCACACACACTGTCAATAAGATTGTAGAGAAAAAGAGTACTCCCTACACTTTAGCAGGAGAAATACATTAGTCTGATTAAAATCAAAATAGTCTACATACATCCCCTCACAATTAAATAACTCATCTTTCAAGTTCTTTTGTAGATTAAGAAGTATATCAGTCACTCACCATATTTTCTTTTACAGAATCTCTGCACTGTGCACCTCTCAGCAAAAACAAAGAATGGAAAAGTTTCCCTTTCATTTTCCACACATATACATGTAAACATCAAATCACAATCCTTCACACATAAACTCAAAAGCAAACACACATTTCTATTGGTTAAACATTTCAACCCTTTCCAACTGAAATACATTTCAACCCTTCCCCCAATCTGCCTTCTGCCTGTTACCATAGAAACAGGTCATGGAACACTGCACTGAGCTCAAAGGTCAAAAGTTCAGCACACTATGTTACTAAACAAGACAGGAAGTGTGCTTGACTTTTCAACATATCAGCTTATCATATATAATGTTCCTTACAATCTGTTTTTGTTAACCAATTAGAATCATACCTTTAAAAAACAGAAACATACACCCTACCTTTCAGTGTAGAAAGTAGTCATACAACCAATGATTTCTTGTCTTTTTTCAGAAAACATTGCCGTGGATCCGCGCACCCAACGCGTGAGAATCCGTGCAACCAACGAGATAGGATGCGTGCACCGTGCGCGCATTTCGCCGCTTTTTTTTTTAAAAGGGGGCCCCATGGGGTCCTTCTGGGACCCCCTAAGCACCTCTAGAGGGTCAGAGTATTTCCACTCTGCCCCCTTTATATGTTTTACACACTTATTCCCCTTGCTTCTTCAGCCTCGCTTCTATCGAGGCAGAAAATGGCCACCAACAGTTCCTGGTTTCGAATGTAGAGAGACACTCGACAGCCAATTAGCATTCAGTGCGCGATCGGGAGGATGTGTGCTCGGTTCGGGGAGGGTGCGCTTACGGTGCGTGTATGGTCCGCGGATCCTCCGCGGCCATAGATATTTATGTACTTTTAACTCTAATTTTCTCAGGAACTACTGAACGGATTCACACCATTTATGCAAAAGGCACAAGCCTGAACTGAGGACTACCTCTTTGCCAAATTTGGTGTCATTCCGTTCAGCGGTTCGGGCTGTAGCTGCGACAACAGATCCTATGGGAAATTGCATGGGGAAAACGTGTTTTGGGACCCCCCTTTTTTCTCGGCCCCCGCTTGACGAATCACCACAAAACTTTCAGGGTAGGAGCGGTGCGGAGCTGGCCAAAAGTGTGGACAATTTCACGAGGATTTATCAACCGGCGCCAGACATATTGGCAATAGAATGTTGCGGATATCCTATCTACTTATCCAGTAGATAATATATATATATATATATATATATATATATATATATATATATATATATATATATATATATATATCCGTCAAATTGCTGCACGAGCAGTCCCCAGGCCTGCGACGTTGGTGCTGTCAGTGGCAGCAGCAGCCACTACGATACGAACCAAATCCCTTTATTCCGTAGCAATTCAGTGAATAAGAGGACAGCACACCAGGAAACCGCACAAAAGTTTATTGTGCGCTAGCTTTAGAAGGACGACGCGTTTCGGTGTTTGCCTTTGTCAAGTTACTTCCTGCATGCCAATCGACCATAGAAATACATGTGCATGGTTCACAAACATAGAGAAAATACTTCCGTATTGTACTATAAGGCTAGCGTCATATAAGCTAAACTTCAAAATATAATTGATGATAATACATAAATTAAAGGAAGTAGCAGCAATTGTAAGAATTCATCCATTGCAGCAAAAGACATAATTATCGCAATAAGTACTGCATCCCCATATTTGATGATCGTCATACAGCAATTGTCAGGGAACAATAAAGATAAAAAATACTGTGAACAAAAAACAGGTAGCTTATATTTGTGCATATCCTGGTTTTGCAATATTATGCGTGAGTGCGCCATCCACTGTCAATTCGATTCTATAAAGGCTGAAATAGCCCTGCATTCTAAGCTACTGTCTATCGTGCCATGATCCACAAATTAAATAAAGTAGCAGCAATTGCAAAAATTATAATACATTGCAGTAAGAGGCACAGTTATCGCAATAGGTATTGCATCCTCGTATATGATGATCGTCATACATACATTGTCAGAGAACAGTGAAGTTAAACAATATGATATATGCAGAAAACAGGTAGTTTATAATTATGCATGTCCTAATTATGCAATATTATGCGCAAGTGCGCCATCCACTATTAATTCCGTTCTATGTAGGCTAAATAGCCCTGCATTCCAAAGTAATGTCCTTTGTGCTATACTTATGTAGGACCCTAAGATCATTATTTTAAATCGGACATTATAAAATGGGACAGGTTAGTCGGAAATGGCTCCTGCTATATGTTCATCAATTTCAAATTTAGGTAAAAACAGGACTGCTCATTCCTGACAACATAGTATGATGGCATTGGTAGGAAGTATCCATTACTAAGTGCTAGGTGTTAGGGAAGTGATGGGATAATAATGTGTGTGACAAATAATATGATTAAATGTGTGAAAGAGGAAGGGTATCAGGGAATAATCAGGATAAGGAGTAGGTAACCCTAAGGGGTTCCAATGAGAGCATCCACAATTGCGGTAAGTGCTCATATAATATACCAATTGGGAAATAATATTTATGTCCTGTCTCGCCCTGTTTCCCTATCTTGATAAAAGTGAGTATAAGAAAATGAATTGACAATCGTAAAATCCCAACTATTAGTTGGGAGTGATCATATCACTCATGAGACCATGTCATTGTTAATTATAAGCCTATGTGAGTCGCAAGTTCCTCTCCACCATTTAATCCTTTGGGTATTTTGCAGTCCAGATCTAAAATAAATCTGGACTCAAGTACTCTTAGATCTTTTTCTCGGTCCCCTCCTCGTATACATTTCGGAATTCGTTCTACTCCAATGAACCGTAAACTACTGTTGTCACAGTTGTGAAATTCGGAATAGTGACGTGCCACCGGATAGTTATGATCACAATAAGTGATCGCACGTAAATGTGGCAAAATTCTTGATTTAAGTGGTAGTTTAGTTCTGCCCACATACCTGAGGCCACATGGGCACTCAAGTATGTAGACAGTAAAATCACTATTGCAATTGATTAGATGTTTAATTGGACATTTTTATTTGGTGCCTGTAGTATATTCTTTGCAGTTTATGCCATTGCGATCTGCCTTGCACATCCCGCATGTGGTAAAGCCATTGGGCATTGTTAACCAATGTGGTTGAGTTGTCTCTTCACGATGGCTATGGACCAATTTGTCCTTTAGTGACCTTGCTTTTTTATATGTTATTTGCGGTCTGGTTCCTATGCATGGACCGATGATGGGGTCTGCTATTTGTAAATTCCAGTGTTTTTTCATGATTTTTTCTAGAGTCCAGGCTCCCCTGCTGTATTGTGTTATCATTCTTGGCACATTAACCTGATTACTATCATTGTTGCTTCTATTGATAGTGCTCCTAGATGGTTTAAAGAGTATGTTGTGTTGTTGCAACTCCTTGACTTTGTTTTGGGCTCTCTCTAGGATTTCCTGTTTATATCCTCTTGTTCTGAAACGTATGAGCATGGTTTGTTGCTCTTTTTCAAAGTCATTATCCGTGCTGCAAGCACGGCGAGCTCTTAGCAGTTCCCCGTAGGGTATGCTTCGTTTTAGGGGGACTGGATGATGGCTTGTCGCGTGCAATAAAGTATTGCCTGCGGTTTGCTTGCGGAAGAGGCGTGTTGTGATCTTTTTCTCTTTTATTTCAACTGCAATGTCCAAAAATTCACAGTAACTAGAACTGATCTTGTGGGTAAATTGTAAGTTTAGATCATTGGTACCCAGTGTGTCAATGAACTCTTTAGCTAGATTTTGTGGGCCATTCCAAATAAGAAATAGATCGTCTATATACCTGATCCATACAACTATATGATCAGTGTAAGTTTGAAATTGGTCTGTCCACACTATTTGTTCTTCCCACCAGCCTAGGAAAAGGTTCGCTAGGCTGGGGGCAAAACAAGTCCCCATAGCGGTACCAGATCGTTGACGATATACTGACTTCTCAAAAAGAAAGATATTATTATGAAGACAGAATAGCATCATTGTCTCTAACATTTTATTATGTTCCCAGAGATCTATATGTCTACTCTTTAAAAAATGCATACAGGTGTGGCAGCATGTAATAATATCTTTCTTTTTGAGAAGTCAGTATATCGTCAACGATCTGGTACCGCTATGGGGACTTGTTTTGCCCCCAGCCTAGCGAACCTTTTCCTAGGCTGGTGGGAAGAACAAATAGTGTGGACAGACCAATTTCAAACTTACACTGATCATATAGTTGTATGGATCATGTATATAGACGATCTATTTCTTATTTGGAATGGCCCACAAAATCTAGCTAAAGAGTTCATTGACCAACTGGGTACCAATGATCTAAACTTACAGTTTACCCACAAGATCAGTTCTAGTTACTGTGAATTTTTGGACATTGCAGTTGAAATAAAAGAGAAAAAGATCACAACACGCCTCTTCCGCAAGCAAACCGCAGGCAATACTTTATTGCACGCAGCAAGCCATCATCCAGTCCCCCTAAAACGAAGCATACCCTACGGGGAACTGCTATGAGCTCGCCGTGCTTGCAGCACGGATAATGACTTTGAAAAAGAGCAACAAACCATGCTCATACGTTTCAGAACAAGAGGATATAAACAGGAAACCCTAGAGAGAGCCCAAAACAAAGTCAAGGAGTTGCAACAACACGACATACTCTTTAAACCATCTAGGAGCACTATCAATAGAAGCAACAATGATAGTAATCAGGTTAATGCGCCAAGAATGATAACACAATACAGCAGGGGAGCCTGGACTCTAGAAAAAATCATGAAAAAACACTGGAATTTACTAATAGCAGACCCCATCATCGGTCCATGCATAGGAACCAGACCGCAAATAACATATAAAAAAGCAAGGTCACTAAAGGACAAATTGGTCCATAGCTATCGTGAAGAGACAACTCAACCACATTGGTTAACAATGCCGAATGGCTTTACCACATGTGGGATGTGCAAGGCAGATCGCAATGGCATAAACTGCAAAGAATATACTACAGGCACCAAACAAAAACGTCCAATTAAACATCTAATCAATTGCAATAGTGATTTTACTGTCTACATACTTGAGTGCCCGTGTGGCCTCAGGTATGTGGGCAGTACTAAACTACCACTTAAATCAAGAATTTTGCAACATTTACGTGCGATCACTAATTGTGATCATAACTATCCGGTGGCACGTCACTATTCCGAATTTCACAACTGCGACAACAGTAGTTTACGGTTCTTTGGAGTAGAACGAATTCCGAAATGTATACGAGGAGGGGACCGAGAAAAACATCTAAGAGTACTTGAGTCCAGATTTATTTTAGATCTGGACTGCAAAATACCCAAAGGATTAAACAGTGGAGAGGAACTTGCGACTCACATAGGCTTATAATTAACAATGACATGGTCTCATGAGTGATATGATCACTCCCAACTAATAGTTGGGATTTTACGATTGTCAATTCATTTTCTTATACTCACTTTTATCAAGATAGGGAAACAGGGCGAGACAGGACATAAATAGTATTTCCCAATTGGGATATTATATGAGCACTTACCGCAATTGTGGATGCTCTCGTTGGAACCCCTTAGAGTTACCTACTCCTTATCCTGATTATTCCCTGATACCCTTCCTCTTTCACACATTTAATCATATTATTTGTCACACACATTATTATCCCATCACTTCCCTAACACCTAGCACTTAGTAATTGATACTTCCTACCAATGCCATCATACTATGTTGTCAGAAATGAGCAGTCCTGTTTTTACCTAAATTTGAAATTGATGAACATATAGCAGGAGCCATTTCCGACTAACCTGTCCCATTTTATAATGTCCGATTTAAAATAATGATCTTAGGGTCCTACATAAGTATAGCACAATGGACATTACTTTGGAATGCAGGGCTATTTAGCCTACATAGGACTGAATTAATAGTGGATGGCGCACTTGCGCATAATATTGCATAATTAGGACATGCATAATTATAAACTACCTGTTTTCTGCATATATCATATTGTTTAACTTCACTGTTCTCTGACAATGTATGTATGACGATCATCATATACGAGGATGCAATACCTATTGCGATAACTGTGCCTCTTACTGCAATGTATTATAATTTTTGCAATTGCTGCTACTTTATTTAATTTGTGTATCATGGCACGATAGACAGTAGCTTAGAATGCAGGGCTATTTGAGCCTTTATAGAATCGAATTGACAGTGGATGGCGCACTCACGCATAATATTGCAAAACCAGGATATGCACAAATATAAGCTACCTGTTTATTGTTCATAGTATTTTTTATCTTTATTGTTCCCTGACAATTGCTGTATGACGATCATCAAATACGGGGATGCAGTACTTATTGCGATAATTATGTCTTTTGCTGCAATGGATGAATTCTTACAATTGCTGCTACTTCCTTTAATTTATGTATTATCATCAATTATATTTTGAAGTTTAGCTTATATGACGCAATCCTTATAGTACAATACGGAAGTATTTTCTCTATGTTTGTGAACCATGCACATGTATTTCTATGGTCGATTGGCATGCAGGAAGTAACTTGACAAAGGCAAACGCCGATACGCGTCGTCCTTCTAAAGCTAGCGCACAATAAACTTTTGTGCGGTTTCCTGGTGTGCTGTCCTCTTATTCACTGAATTGCTACGGAATAAAGGGATTTGGAATATATATATATATATATATATATATATATATATATATATATCTCCTCTACTGGCGGTCGCCAGTAGGTAGTTATAGTTAGGACCACGTTTCCATAGGAAATCCACAACATTCTATTTTGAATAACTTTGGCGCCGGTCGACGAATCCTCGCGAATTTTTCAAAATAGGTGGGGCGTTGAGCTCCGCTCCTACCCTGAAAGTCTCGGGGGGATTCGTGAAGCGGGGGCTGAGATAAAAGGGGGGTCCCAAAACGCGTTTTTCCCATGCATTTTTCCATAGGACCTTTAGACACAGCTACAGCCCGAACGGCTGAACAGAATTACTTGAAATTTGGCAGAGAGGTAGTCCTCAGGTCAAGGAAGTGCCTTTTGTAGGTTTGGTGTAAATCTGTTCAGTAGATTCTGAGAAAATAGCCTTTAAATCAATATATATATCTGAGCCAGTTTACGGTGCGCTTACGGTGCGCTTACCGTACGCGTACGGTGGCGTGCGCGAGAGCGATTTTGATTGGCTCTTAGCTCTTAGTAAACATTCGAATCGGTCGAAACCAGGAAGCGGCGGCCGCCATTTTCTCTCTCGCTCCCTGAGTTGGGCAGCAAAAACGAACCCCAAAAATGTGTAAAGAGGCAGTTTCATGAGATCCTAACCACCCAGCATTGATACAGGTGTCCCCAAACAACCCCCAAGCCCAAAAAAAAAAAATTCTTTTTTTTTCGGAAAATCGCCGATTACGCTTACCGTACGCGTACGGTAAAAATTATAAAAAAAAAAAGTTATCCACATTCTCCCCACCCCGTGTGCAACCATTTGCGCACGGCATATTTCAGCTATGAATTTAACCAAGAATACATTTCACAAAGATGCGCATACTATGTCCCCCATGTGCGCACGGTGCGCGAAGCGCATCGTGCGTACATGGCCCATCCCGCTTAACGTGGGCACGCGGTGCGCGCAGCGCACCGCGTGACCACCGTGCGTGCACGGCACTAACTGCGTAAAGTGGGCGCGCGGTGCGCGAAGCGCACCGCGTGCTCACCGTGCGCGCACGGAACGAACTGCGTTAACTGGGCGCGCACGCCACGAATGGCGTAAAGTAACTTAGCATTTAAAAAACCGTACAAATTCACTGAAAAAACCATAGGTTTCACACACGTTATAGTTAGGAATTAGCATTTAAAAAACCTTGCAAATTCACTGAAAAAACCATAGGTTTCACACATGTTATAGTTAGCTGTACATTTCACTCGTAAAAAACCAATGAAATTCCCGCGTTATAGTTAGTGCAGGCAACTATAACTCACGCGACCGCAATCTTCTGCTGATGACATATGTGTCTTTATGAAAAAAAAATATTTGTAATATATGTATAGCTAAAATTTAATGGAAGAAGACATGGGCAAATAAGTGTCGAAATACAGTATTAGCATCAGCAGAGGATTGCGGTCGCGTGAGTTATAGTTGCCTGCACTAACTATAACGCGGGAATTTCATTGGTTTTTTACGAGTGAAATGTACAGCTAACTATAACATGTGTGAAACCTATGGTTTTTTCAGTGAATATATATATATATATATACACACATCCAAGAAAGAATATATTTTATTTGCATACATACTCCATACATGATAAAACAATCATGCAGTATACGACAATATTATATGCATGAATATTAATAACCACGCACAGTAACAGAGGCTCACCGTATTGGAACAGATTACGTAACACTCCCTGTCCTACAGCTGCATCACTGTGCTGTGCTGATTCCAGGCAGTAGTGCTGCATGAATGCGTGTGTGCTGTTCCATGTCACAGCACAACATATATTTATTTCTCAGCAGAATGCCTGCAAACAGAGCAGCCAAAGTGTACACTACCCTCGTTGAGTGCGCCTTCGCTGTGAGTAGTTTGCTGGCTTTTAAGAGGCAAAACCGAATGACGGCAGAAATCCATCTTGCGATGGTTGCTTTCATGACTGAAGTACCTGTTGAGATTGTTCATAAGACACTAACAGTTGATCAGTTTTCTGAAGCTGTTTAGTACGACGTACATAGAATTTGAGACATTGTTTAATGTCCAATGTATGAAGAGACCTCTCAGCTGGTGATGTCAGATTTGGGGAAAGAGTACGAAGTATGATAGGTTAATTGAAATTAAATTGTGATGGAACCTTGGGAATGAACTTTGGATTTGTTCTGAGAAGCATGTAATCATCAGTGAAACACAAGAAGGGCTTCAGTGTTGTGAAGGCCTGTATCTCAATGACTCTTCCAGCTGAAGTGAGAGCCAACAGTAAAGAGACCTTCCACGTGAGACACTTCAAGTCTGCTTTGTGAATGGATTCAAATGGATGTTTCATTAGTTGAGAGAGCACTACATTAAGATGCCATTCTGGGGGAGGAGCTCGTACCCGAGGGAAAGCTCTAAACAACCCCTTCATGAATTGCTTGATGATTCTTGTGGAACAGAGAGAGAGAGAGTGTGAAGAGCTTTGTACCATGATATTAAGGCGAGGTGAACGGTGACAGAAGCATGCACCAATCCTGATCTAGCAAGCAATAGGAGATAAGGCAGAATTTGCTTAGGTGATGCCTCTATTGAATGTAGGTTAGATTGTTGAAACCATGAACAGAATCGTTTCCATTTGAGCTTGTATGTTTTGTTTGTGGCTTTTACTCTCGCTTTGGATAGTCTTGAGGGATATTTAAGTATCAGGACTCGTAGAATTCAGGAGCAATGCATACAAGTGGAGAGAGGCTGGTTCCGGATGTAGGACCTGGCCCTGGTTCATATCGTCAACAGTGTCCACGTTCTTGGTAGGCGATGGGATTGCACTCTCACAGCAGGTGAAGCTCCATAAACCAATGCTGCCTGGATCACTTGGGGGCGATCAGGATGAGGAGACACTGTTCCTTTTTCATCTTGTTGAGAACCGTTAGTATGAGAGGGAAGGGGGAAAAGCATATACATAAATCCCGGACCATCCTATAAAAAAGGGCACTCCCCCATGACCCTGGAAGCAGGTAACGACTGGCGTACAACTGGAATTTAGTGTTCTTGTCTGTCGCGAAGAGATCCAATTATGGTTTTACCCACAGTGAGAATATCTTTTCCGGCTTCGATTGATGAAAGTTCCCACTTGTGCCAACTGTCCTTGGCTGTGCAGAGCATGTCTGCTAAAGTGTTGTTTACTCTGGACTCGTGCTTAGCCCTTATAGATATCATGTGGGTCATGAGCCAGCTCCAAAGCTCTTGGGCTTCCTGGGAAAGCATTAGCAACCTTGTACCCCTTTTCTTGTTGATATATAGTACATGCTGGTCGTATTGTCCGTGCGCCCTAGCACCTAAGATCCTGATATTCTTGGAAGAAAAGCTTGTAGGGTGAGAGAGATTGCTTTCAGCTCCAAGCGGTTGATATGCATGATTTTCTGAAGCACAGACCACTTCCTGTGAATTGGCAGGTCCTGTAAGTGACCATCCCAGCCCTCTAGAGAGGCATCTGTGGTGATGACGAAGTCAGTTACTAAAGCCAAAAATACAAGGCCTTTCAAGGGATGAGATATTTGAGACCACCACGCTAACCTTTCCACCAACTTTGGGGTGATGGTTATCAAGTCTTCGAACATCCCTTCCTTTTGGATCCATTGCGCTTGTAGCTTCTCTTGTAATGGCCTCATCTTTAGTCTTGCCAGATGGACTAGGTTGATTGCAGAAGAGATCATACCCAGTAGCGACTTGTACAGTCGCACGGAAATACTTTTTTCTGGAAATCTTTAGAGCCAAAGTTGTTAATATCCAAGTTGGTTCCTAGAAATATTATTGTCTGTTTTGAATAGTTGAGGACTTTCAATGGTTCACAGCGAGAACCACTTTGTGAAACAATGAGAGGCAAGCTTTCATAACTTTGGAAACTTGCAGTGGCGTTGAGGCTTTCAGCAGCCAGTCATCTAGGTACTCATTACCAGTTCTGAGTCCTCCCATTCATCCTCAAGTCAGCTCCTCACATATTCACCAAATGTCTGGCCCCAGTAGCAGCTATCGGGGCCAGACATTTGGTGAATATGTGGGGAGCTGACTTAAGGACGAATGGGAGGACTCAGAACTGGTAATGAGGAACGGCTACAGGGAAGCAGAAATATTTGTGGTGTTTGAGATGTATGGGGATGTGGAAATCCATATTCTGTAAGTCCAGAGATATCATATAGTCTTCGTTGTTTAGAAGGTGTAGGATGTTGGAGAGAGTGATCATGCGAAAGGATTGCGTATGTGAGAATTTGTTTATCTTCCTGAGGTCTAGGATGGGTCTCCATTCCCTTTTTCTTTCTTATAAGGAAACAACAGGAGAAGAATCTCATGCTTTTCTGGGAAAATTGAACTTTTCTATTGCTCCCTTGGCAAGCTTGACAAGGGCTTCTTTTTTCAATAAGTAAAGACAAGGGGGTGCGGTACCCTTGGAGGATTGTTTGGTGTTCTTTCATTTAACTCCAGGGTATGGCCATAGGTGACCAAGTCCAACACCCATATGTCTGAAGTTATCTCTCTCCATTGAGGGAGGTAGTTGGAATTGTTCTCATCCACGGGGTGGGAAGAAGTGAACATAGCCAGCACCAGATTGAGGTAATTGCTTACGACCTGTGTCTCGACTCTAGGGGGGGGGGTTTCTGCGGGGGCCTTGTTTTGTACATGCCACCGTATGCTTTTGACAGTATGGTTGTTGCTGGTTAGCAGGTCTGTATTGAGACTGGAAGGGGTGGTACCATTGGGAGCACTGAAACCTCTCCTGGAGGCTGTAAACTCCCTTCCACGCTCCCCCGAAATGGCATCTTTCTGAACTGAAGGTTTAGGTTTATTTATTATGCTTGATTAATTAAAACCATTGCATACACAAGGAAAAAATAAAATATCTTACAGTTTTTGGTAAAACATTATAAAAATTCCCAACTTTTTGTCAGCAACCATAATTAAAGTGATTTGTAAAATTTTACAACACGTTAGAAAAAGGTGCTTAGATTATTAAAACATTCGGCAGGTTTGTCATATTGACTAAGTAATGTTTCGACTATGCCCAGTCTTGTAATGATTATTTCAGTTTTTATAATAAGTGATCGTTGGGCAGCTCGGTCCGGTGTTTCAGTCTTTTTGCAGTTATGTCAAGATATTTGATTAGCCGGCAGTTTAACTGGACCAGCTCTGGGTTGAAACGCAACATTACCGCTTGTCTGCATGATCTGACTCCATACTGTTTGAATGCTGGCTTTAGCAGGGTGATTCTTATATCTTGAAGCTTGTTGCAGAGGCATATAATGTGGATTGCGTCTTCAACACCACTGCCACATAAGCGACAAGGCTGGACACCTCCCTGTCTCTCCCAAGGTGGCATAAATTGATTAAAGGGGCCAACCCCCAGCCGGAGTTTTAGGAATTTTTCCTTGATGTTATTTTTTATTCCAATTTTCAGGTAGAGCTGGGGTTTTGGCATTTTGTATGTATTTAGCACCATCCAGCCATGCAATCGTTTGGCTAATGTTTTTTTGTCCTCTATTGCGGATAGTAAGCGGATTACCTTTGATACGGATTTTTGGAATGTGAAGTGATTTACCGGGGTGTCCCACAAGTCTATTAAACCTAGATGTATAATAGATTCCTGGAGGTATAGGCTTGCTGGTGATTTTCCTGGGTGGGAAAGTTCCGTCCAAAGTTGGTTATTCAGGGTTCCTTTTTCGTCGCCTTTGATTTTGTGCCAACATTTCACATATACTCCCATGCGCTCCAGTGACTGCTTATGAAGCCCAAATTCCAAGCGTATTTGGGCCGGGGAAACCATTCTGGGGAGTTGAAAGATCACTCAATATGAATTAGATATTATATTATCAAGGGTTGTTGCGTCTTTTCCCTTCAGTGCTTCGCTTCCATAGGTTATTGTTTGGCTGGAGTTTAGCTTGCAGGACCAATAACAGGGGGTCAAACGTCAAGTCCGGTAAAAGCTTCTTAAGGGGCTTTATGGCCAGACAGGTTGTTACCCCCCTTCTCCGCAAAGATTCTATTTGCGCTTTTGATGAATGATTTTGGTCCAATATTACCCCTAAATATTTGTAGCTTGCTACTTGTTCCAAACGGTGTCCGTCAAGAAACCAGTTAAAGTATTTCTTCTTATGGTAATTGACTGCCATCGTTATTGTTTTATTGAAATTTATTTTGAGTGCGTTTTCTTGCGAGAATTTGTAAGTTACATTCAGTAAATGCTGGAGTCCTATTGGGGTCCTAATTATCAAGACTAAGTCGTCCGCGTATAACGGGTTTGACAGAGTGGAATTCCCTAGTTTCGGGGCGTGGGCTGTACAGCTGTTCAGCTCCCCCGGAAGGTCGGCTAAAAAAAGATTGAATAGCAGGGGGGCTAGCACGCACCCTTGTTTAAGCCCTTTTGTGGTATGGATTTTTTTTTATATATGCAGTCCTTCACCGAGCTTTATCCTAACCCATGTGTTGGTGTGAAGGTTCCTTAATTGGAGTAAAAGAGTTGGAGGAATCCACCAGCCGTCCAATTTTTGCCAAAGTTTTGTTCGATCGACATGGTCGAATGCTGCAACAAAGTCTATAAAACAAAGGAAAAGCGGGTATTTTCCCTGTTTAGCTGCGTCCATGAGCATGGTCAGGGTCATTATGTTGGTTGTTGTACCTTGCCTTTTCCGGAATCCTGTTTGAGTTGGCGATATTATATGATTCTCTTCGGCCCAGGTGGTTAGGTCATTTAGGAGAAGCCCTGCAAAGTATTTGGCGTCAATGTCAATCAGGGTTATCAGGCGGTAATTTTTCGGCACAGACCTTGCTCCTTGTTTATAAATTGGCCTTATAATTGAGCCTCCCCATGACTCAGGAATTATAGAGTTTTCAACTACGTACTTAAAAACAGGTTCAAGTGCATTGCTCCAATAATCCGGGTCGTTTTTGTACAGCATTGGTGGAATGCCATTGGGGCCGGGGGCTCCGGCCGGTCGACCCCTTGCTATTTGTTTCTTTATCTGTTGAATGGTATACTCCTCCACTAATCTCCGTGTTTCTTTTTGTGCAGAGATTGGAGTTGTTGCCCGTTGTTGTTGGTGTGGCACTGTTCTTTCGCTATCCTCGAAAGAAGGTGGGCAATGTAGCGTTAGCTCTTTTACAATCCTGCTAAAACTCTCAGATCCTAGACGTTTGGTGTGTGTAGCTGTTTGTTCGATGTCATTGAAATGATTTGAGAGAAAGTCTGTCCAGGCCTCTTCAGTGATAAGCAAGGTCACTAAAGGACAAATTGGTCCATGGCTATCGTGAAGAGACAACTCAACCACATTGGTTAACAATGCCGAATGGCTTTACCACATATGGGATGTGCAAGGCAGATCGCAATGGCATAAACTGCAAAGAATATACTACAGGCACCAAACAAAAACGTCCAATTAAACATCTAATCAATTGCAATAGTGATTTTACTGTCTACATACTTGAGTGCCTGTGTGGCCTCAGGTATGTGGGCAGTACTAAACTACCACTTAAATCAAGAATTTTGCAACATTTACGTGCGATCACTAATTGTGATCATAACTATCCGGTGGCACGTCACTATTCCGAATTTCACAACTGCGACAACAGTAGTTTACGGTTCTTTGGAGTAGAACGAATTCCGAAATGTATACGAGGAGGGGACCGAGAAAAACATCTAAGAGTACTTGAGTCCAGATTTATTTTAGATCTGGACTGCAAAATACCCAAAGGATTAAACAGTGGAGAGGAACTTGCGACTCACATAGGCTTATAATTAACAATGACATGGTCTCATGAGTGATATGATCACTCCCAACTAATAGTTGGGATTTTACGATTGTCAATTCATTTTCTTATACTCACTTTTATCAAGATAGGGAAACAGGGCGAGACAGGACATAAATAGTATTTCCCAATTGGGATATTATATGAGCACTTACCGCAATTGTGGATGCTTTCGTTGGAACCCCTTAGAGTTACCTACTCCTTATCCTGATTATTCCCTGATACCCTTCCTCTTTCACACATTTAATCATATTATTTGTCACACACATTATTATCCCATCACTTCCCTAACACCTAGCACTTAGTAATGGATACTTCCTACCAATGCCATCATACTATGTTGTCAGAAATGAGCAGTCCTGTTTTTACCTAAATTTGAAATTGATGAACATATAGCAGGAGCCATTTCCGACTAACCTGTCCCATTTTATAATGTCCGATTTAAAATAATGATCTTAGGGTCCTACATAAGTATAGCACAATGGACATTACTTTGGAATGCAGGGCTATTTAGCCTACATAGAACTGAATTAATAGTGGATGGCGCACTTGCGCATAATATTGCATAATTAGGACATGCATAATTATAAACTACCTGTTTTCTGCATATATCATATTGTTTAACTTCACTGTTCTCTGACAATGTATGTATGACGATCATCATATACGAGGATGCAATACCTAATGCGATAACTGTTCCTCTTACTGCAATGTATTATAATTTTTGCAATTGCTGCTACTTTATTTAATTTGTGGAGCATGGCACGATAGACAGTAGCTTAGAATGCAGGGCTATTTCAGCCTTTATAGAATCGAATTGACAGTGGATGGCGCACTCACGCATAATATTGCAAAACCAGGATATGCACAAATATAAGCTACCTGTTTTATGTTCACAGTATTTTTTATCTTTATTGTTCCCTGACAATTGCTGTATGACGATCATCAAATACGGGGATGCAGTACTTATTGCGATAATTATGTCTTTTGCTGCAATGGATGAATTCTTACAATTGCTGCTACTTCCTTTAATTTATGTATTATCATCAATTATATTTTGAAGTTTAGCTTATATGACGCTAGCCTTATAGTACAATACGGAAGTATTTTCTCTATGTTTGTGAACCATGCACATGTATTTCTATGGTCGATTGGCATGCAGGAAGTAACTTGACAAAGGCAAACGCCGAAACGCGTCGTCCTTCTAAAGCTAGCGCACAATAAACTTTTGTGCGGTTTCCTGGTGTGCTGTCCTCTTATTCACTGAATTGCTACGGAATAAAGGGATTTGGATCATATATATATATATATATATATATATATATATATATATACACATCCAAGAAAGAATATATTTTATTTGCATACATACTCCATACATGATAAAACAATCATGCAGTATACGACAATATTATATGCATGAATATTAATAACCACGCACAGTAACAGAGGCTCACCGTATTGGAACAGATTACGTAACACTCCCTGTCCTACAGCTGCATCACTGTGCTGTGCTGATTCCAGGCAGTAGTGCTGCATGAATGCGTGTGTGCTGTTCCATGTCACAGCACAACATATATTTATTTCTCAGCAGAATGCCTGCAAACAGAGCAGCCAAAGTGTACACTACCCTCGTTGAGTGCGCCTTCGCTGTGAGTAGTTTGCTGGCTTTTAAGAGGCAAAACCGAATGACAGCAGAAATCCATCTAGCGGTGGTTGCTTTCATGACTGAAGTACCTGTTGAGATTGTTCATAAGACACAAACAGTTGATCAGTTTTCTGAAGCTGTTTAGTACGACGTACATAGAATTTGAGACATTGTTTAATGTCCAATGTATGAAGAGACCTCTCAGCTGGTGATGTCAGATTTGGGGAAAGAGTATGAAGTATGATAGGTTAATTGAAATTAAATTGTGATGGAACCTTGGGAATGAACTTTGGATTTGTTCTGAGAAGCATGTAATCATCAGTGAAACACAAGAAGGGCTTCAGTGTTGTGAAGGCCTGTATCTCAATGACTCTTCCAGCTGAAGTGAGAGCCAACAGTAAAGAGACCTTCCACGTGAGACACTTCAAGTCTGCTTTGTGAATGGATTCAAATGGATGTTTCATTAGTTGAGAGAACACTACATTAAGATGCCATTCTGGGGGAGGAGCTCGTACCCGAGGGAAAGCTCTAAACAACCCCTTCATGAATTGTTTGATGATTCTTGTGGAACAGAGAGAGAGAGAGTGTGAAGAGCTTCTGTACCATGATATTAAGGCGAGGTGAACGTTGACAGAAGCATGCACCAATCCTGATCTAGCAAGCAATAGGAGATAAGGCAGAATTTGCTTAGGTGATGCCTCTATTGAATGTAGGTTAGATTGTTGAAACCATGAACAGAATCGTTTCCATTTGAGCTTGTATGTTTTGTTTGTTGCTTCTACTCTCGCTTTGGATAGTCTTGAGGGATATTTAAGTATCAGGACTCGTAGAATTCAGGAGCAATGCATACAAGTGGAGAGAGGCTGGTTCCGGATGTAGGACCTGGCCCTGGTTCAGATCGTCAACAGTGTCCACGTTCTTGGTAGGCGGATGGGATTGCACTCTCACAGCAGGTGAAGCTCCATAAACCAATGCTGCCTGGATCACTTGGGGGCGATCAGGATGAGGAGACACTGTTCCTTTTTCATCTTGTTGAGAACCGTTAGTATGAGAGGGAAGGGGGAAAAGCATATACATAAATCCCGGACCATCCGATAAAAAAGGGCACTCCCCCATGACCCTGGAAGCAGGTAACGACTGGCGTACATCTGGCATTTAGTGTTCTTGTCTGTCGCGAAGAGATCCAATTATGGTTTTACCCACAGTGAGGATATCTTTTCCGGCTTTGATTGATGAAAGTTCCCACTTGTGCCAACTGTCCTTGGCTGTGCAGAGCATGTCTGCTAAAGTGTTGTTTACTCTGGACTCGTGCTTAGCCCTTATAGATATCATGTGGGTCATGAGCCAGCTCCAAAGCTCTTGGGCTTCCTGGGAAAGCATTAGCAACCTTGTACCCCTTTTCTTGTTGATATATAGTACATGCTGGTCGTATTGTCCGTGCGCCCTAGCACCTAAGATCCTGATATTCTTGGAAGAAAAGCTTGTAGGGTGAGAGAGATTGCTTTCAGCTTCAAGCGGTTGATATGCATGATTTTCTGAAGCACAGACCACTTCCTGTGAATTGGCAGGTCCTGTAAGTGACCATCCCAGCCCTCTAGAGAGGCATCTGTGGTGATGACGAAGTCAGTTACTAAAGCCAAAAATACAAGGCCTTTCAAGGGATGAGATATTTGAGACCACCACGCTAACCTTTCCACCAACTTTGGGGTGATGGTTATCAAGTCTTCGAACATCCCTTCCTTTTGGATCCATTGCGCTTGTAGCTTCTCTTGTAATGGCCTCATCTTTAGTCTTGCCAGATGGACTAGGTTGATTGCAGAAGAGATCATACCCAGTAGCAACTTGTACAGTCGCACGGAAATACTTTTTCTGGAAATCTTTAGAGCCAAAGTTGTTAATATCGAAGTTGGTTCCTAGAAATATTATTGTCTGTTTTGAATAGTTGAGGACTTTCAATGGTTCACAGCGAGAACCACTTTGTGAAACAATGAGAGGCAAGCTTTCATAACTTTGGAAACTTGCAGTGGCGTTGAGGCTTTCAGCAGCCAGTCATCTAGGTACTCATTACCAGTTCTGAGTCCTCCCATTCATCCTCAAGTCAGCTCCTCACATATTCACCAAATGTCTGGCCCCAGTAGCGGCTGTCGGGGCCAGACATTTGGTGAATATGTGGGGAGCTGACTTAAGGACGAATGGGAGGACTCAGAACTGGTAATGAGGAACGGCTACAGGGAAGCAGAAATATTTGTGGTGTTTGAGATGTATAGGGATGTGGAAATCCATATTCTGTAAGTCCAGAGATATCATATAGTCTTCGTTGTTTAGAAGGTGTAGGATGTCGGAGAGAGTGATCATGCTTAAGGATTGCGTATGTGAGAATTTGTTTATCTTCCTGAGGTCTAGGATGGGTCTCCATTCCCCTTTTCTTTCTTATAAGGAAACAACAGGAGAAGAATCCCATGCCTTTCTGGGAAAATTGAACTTTTCTATTGCTCCCTTGGCAAGCTTGACAAGGGCTTCTTTTTTCAATAAGTAAAGACAAGGGGGTGCGGTACCCTTGGAGGATTGTTTGGTGTTCTTTCATTTAACTCCAGGGTATGGCCATAGGTGACCAAGTCCAACACCCATATGTCTGAAGTTATCTCTCTCCATTGAGGGAGGTAGTTGGAAATGTTCTCATCCACGGGGTGGGAAGAAGTGTACATAGCCAGCACCAGATTGAGGTAATTGCTTACGACCTGTGTCTCGACTCTAGGGGGGGTGTTTCTGATGGGGCCTTGTTTTGTATATGCCACCGTATGCTTTTGACAGTATGGTTGTTGCTGGTTAGCAGGTCTGTATTGAGACTGGAAGGGGTGGTACCATTGGGAGCACTGAAACCTCTCCTGGAGGCTGTAAACTCCCTTCCACGCTCCCCCGAAATGGCATCTTTCTGAACTGAAGGTTTAGGTTTATTTATTATGCTTGATTAATTAAAACCATTGCATACACAAGGAAAAAATAAAATATCTTACAGTTTTTGGTAAAACAGTATAAAAATTCCCAACTTTTTGTCAGCAACCATAATTAAAGTCATTTGTAAAATTTTACAACACGTTAGAAAAAGGTGCTTAGATTATTAAAACATTCGGCAGGTTTGTCATATTGACTAAGTAATGTTTCGACTATGCCCAGTCTTGTAATGATTATGTCAGTTTTTATAATAAGTGATCGTTGGGCAGCTCGGTCCGGTGTTTCAGTCTTTTTGCAGTTATGTCAAGATATTTGATTAGCCGGCAGTTTAACTGGACCAGCTCTGGGTTGAAACGCAACATTACCGCTTGTCTGCATGATCTGACTCCATACTGTTTGAATGCTGGCTTTAGCAGGGTGATTCTTAAATCTTTTAGCTTGTTGCAGAGGCATATAATGTGGATTGCGTCTTCAACACCACTGCCACATAAGCGACAAGGCTGGACACCTCCCTGTCTCTCCCAAGGTGGCATAAATTGATTAAAGGGGCCAACCCCCAGCCGGAGTTTTAGGAATTTTTCCTTGATGTTATTTTTTATTCCAATTTTCAGGTAGAGCTGGGGTTTTGGCATTTTGTATGTATTTAGCACCATCCAGCCATGCAATCGTTTGGCTAATGTTTTTTTGTCCTCTATTGCGGATAGTAAGCGGATTACCTTTGATACAGATTTTTCGAATGTGAAGTGATTTACCGGGGTGTCCCACAAGTCTATTAAACCTAGATGTATAATAGATTCCTGGAGGTATAGGCTTGCTGGTGATTTTCCTGGGTGGGAAAGTTCCGTCCAAAGTTGGTTATTCAGGGTTCCTTTTTCGTCGCCTTTGATTTTGTGCCAACATTTCACATATACTCCCATGCGCTCCAGTGACTGCTTATGAAGCCCAAATTCCAAGCGTATTTGGGCCGGGGAAACCATTCTGGGGAGTTGAAAGATCACTCAATATGAATTAGATATTATATTATCAAGGGTTGTTGCGTCTTTTCCCTTCAGTGCTTCGCTTCCATAGGTTATTGTTTGGCTGGAGTTTAGCTTGCAGGACGTCAAGTCCGGTAAAAGCTTCTTAAGGGGCTTTATGGCCAGACAGGTTGTTACCCCCCTTCTCCGCAAAGATTCTATTTGCGCTTTGGTGAATGATTTTGGTCCAATATTACCCCTAAATATTTGTAGCTTGCTACTTGTTCCAAACGGTGTCCGTCAAGAAACCAGTTAAAGTATTTCTTCTTATGGTAATTGACTGCCATCGTTATTGTTTTATTGAAATTTATTTTGAGTGCGTTTTCTTGCGAGAATTTGTAAGTTACATTCAGTAAATGCTGGAGTCCTATTGGGGTCCTAATTATCAAGACTAAGTCGTCCGCGTATAACGGGTTTGACAGAGTGGAATTCCCTAGTTTCGGGGCGTGGGCTGCACAGCTGTTCAGCTCTCCCGGAAGGTCGGCTAAAAAAAGATTGAATAGCAGGGGGGCTAGCACGCACCCTTGTTTAAGCCCTTTTGTGGTATGGATTTTTTTTTATATATGCAGTCCTTCGCCGAGCTTTATCCTAACCCATGTGTTGGTGTGAAGGTTCCTTAATTGGAGTAAAAGAGTTGGAGGAATCCACCAGCCGTCCAATTTTCGCCAAAGTTTTGTTCGATCGACATGGTCGAATGCTGCAACAAAGTCTATAAAACAAAGGAAAAGCGGGTATTTTCCCTGTTTAGCTGCGTCCATGAGCATGGTCAGGGTCATTATGTTGGTTGTTGTACCTTGCCTTTTCCAGAATCCTGTTTGAGTTGGCAATATTATATGATTCTCTTCGGCCCAGGTGGTTAGGTCATTTAGGAGAAGCCCTGCAAAGTATTTGGCGTCAATGTCAATCAGGGTTATCAGGCGGTAATTTTTCGGCACAGACCTTGCTCCTTGTTTATAAATTGGCCTTATAATTGAGCCTCTCCATGACTCAGGAATTATAGAGTTTTCAACTACGTACTTAAAAACAGGTTCAAGTGCATTGCTCCAATAATCCGGGTCGTTTTTGTACAGCATTGGTGGAATGCCATTGGGGCCGGGGGCTCCGTCCGGTCGACCCCTTGCTATTTGTTTCTTTATCTGTTGAATAGTATACTCCTCCACTAATCTCCGTGTTTCTTTTTGTGCAGAGATTGGAGTTGTTGCCCGTTGTTGTTGGTGTGGCATTGTTCTTTCGCTATCCTCGAAAGAAAGTGGGCAATGTAGCATTAGCTCTTTTACAATCCTGCTAAAACTCTCAGATCCTAGACGTTTGGTGTGTGTAGCTGTTTGTTCGATGTCATTGAAATGATCTGAGAGAAAGTCTGTCCAGGCCTCTTCAGTGATATGAGAGCTGATCCCGTGGTGATTTGGCCGGTGTAATTTGTTTATGGACTGCCAAAATTTGACGCTATTTTTCTGTTTTGCGTCGTAAAGAAGTCTAGCCCAAAATTCATTATTCATGGTCGTCTTCCTGACCCATCTTCTTTTCTTAAAAAGGGCCTTTGAGTCACGCAGAGACTGCTGCAAGCTCTGATCTCCTGGTGTTTGCCGTAGTTGTCGTAATAATTGATTTATTGTTAGTTTCAGTTTCTTAGAGACTGGGCTCTTTGCTATCGTCAGTGGCGAAATATTTACGTTCTTTTGTTTTAGGACTGTTTTGGAAGGAAATTTGTCACCAAGATTATAAATGAATTTTTTCCAGCTTTCCAACGGTTGGCTTGGACTTTCCTGTACTTGCTTAAGCACTTCTTTAGCTGTTGCTGCTATTGTTTCTATATTTGTTGAGTTGCACCTTATACGCTTGAGGTTTGTTGTACCTACTGGGATGATCGATTTATCAGCCTCTAAGAGAAATGTTGAGGTTGCTTGAAGTGTCATTTCTTGTGGCATATGATCGCTAAATGTGTTTTTGCCTATTTGAAATGAGGCAATCCTGTCAAACATGGATAACGTAGTAAATGTAAAATCGAGATAAGAAGATGTTTTGACTGAATGGTATGTAGGTGTCGGGGGATTATCCCCCTTGAAACGGCCATTTACTGCCCTTGGGTTCAGGTGTTCTAATTCTGAGAGAAGGTAGTTTGAACTCTTCGCTGGTTTGATTTCCTTCGAGGGGCCTTGAGTCGGGATTCTCCATATTCCAGTCAAGTCTTGCGTGAACTCGTCTTCCTGGCCATTCCCTAAAAGGTGCATATTAAAATCTCCTGCCAAAATAACGTTGTCTACATCCTCTTCTCCCATTACTCTTGAAACTTCTTTAATCAGTTCCTTAGATGATTGTAGTTTATGTTTGGGATGTAGGTAGATGTTTATCAATATAACCTTCTGTGCTGTCTGGTTACGGGTCAACTTAACCATTGAGACCTGAATACAACTTGGAGGGGCGATATAGATTTTTATGGGGTAAAATTCTCTGATTTTTGTTATAGAAGAGAGGAGGAGTAAACCCCCCGAACGACGTCCAAAAATGGATCCCTTAGTAGCCGCGGTAAAGCTGGAAGTGTAGCCCTGTAAATCGAAGGGTTGATCTTCCCAGGTCTCCTGAAGTAAAATGATGTTGAAAGTTTTAAGATTGTTCAAAAAATCGTGGTCATTTAGTTTAAAATTTAGACTGTTGATATTCCAGGTACAGATTTTAACTTCATTGGGGCCCAATCGAAGGTGTAATTGGGGGGACGACCTATGTCAATTCGGTTGCGCTAAGAGATTGTACGTTGTAGCCCCTGCCTTCCGTTTGTTAACGAAATTTCATTTGTACAGGATTGGCCGTCTATAGGGGAGCGGCCCCTTGCTCCCCTTAGGACTGAAGTCGACGGTCTGATTTGACTGTCTATGATTACAAATGGAGCTGGATATTGTGGTTTGGGTACTAGTTTTAGGATAATCCCCCAACTTTGAAATCTTTTGCTTTCTTGGATGATTCTACTAGCTATCTCCGGTGTTTTCCATCTAGTTTTGGATGATTCTGAGTTTGGCAGGCCGTTATTTGGTAAAAACTCGACGAACAGTAAATCAGAAGTGTGAATATTGGCTAACTTTGGGATGGCTTGTAGGAGCCGTAGCATGTTCCCTCTATTTAAGATATCTGCGCGGCCTCGCAACTTATATTGGGGGGCAAAGATGATCGTGTCGGGCTCCTCTTCTTGGACAGATTCCTGAGTCGAGGGCTCAGACTAAGTACTGGTAACAGTTGTAAACTGATCTAGACTAAAGATATCAGGGATATCAATTTTATTATAAATGCTGGCAGCAATGGTTGGTAATTGACTTTGGCGAGCACAAATTTTTTCTTCCGAGTCTCTGGTTTGCTCTAGATTTTTCGTTAGTGAGTGACAGGACCCTCTGTTTATGGACTCTGGGTTGTTAATCTCTCAGTTATCGTTTGTGGATTACAGGCCTGGGGAAACTTGTTTGGAGCTTTTGTCGTATATATAGGCTCCTAGTCGTTGGGTTTTGGGGGAATATCTAGATGGCTGCTGGGGCTGTTTTTTTTATTTTTTATTTCAGCACTTGCCTCTATTTGCTTAATTTTTAATAAAGAGTGCGAATCCCCAGGCGGTGTTTTTTGCAATTGTATAAAATCATCTTTTATACCTTCTTCCAGTAGTGGAACTGGGGAGTGTTGTTTGTTTGTATCTTTGATATTCGTAGCTACTGGTCGCTGCGGTAACCAACTGATCAAATGTTGGGCCGGAGCAGTAGTTTTCTTTTTCCTCCCCTTCCTTTTGTTCCTACGACGGATATTCGTTGGTGTAATTTTGTTAATTGATTCAGATGATTCTAATATTACTTTATCTGGAGTGGCTGTGTTGGGAGTTTGCGAGACCCCGCTCTCTCCTGTTTCGTCGATCCTGTTTAAAATTAACTTCTCAGTATGATGGGGTTCAGTTTTTGTTCCCCCTTTGTAGGTAGGACCGGAGTTTCCACTGTTTGAGTTACAGTTGTTACTGCGAGAGATAGTAAATCGCTCAGTAGTGTTGGTAACATGGATAATTTGTCTACAATTGGGGCACAGGTACATTCTTGGTGAATTAATTTATCGTTGAGGGCTGCTTCTTGCCCTCTCTTAATCAATCCATTTAAGTCGGCCAGCTTCCTATCAATTGCAGAAGTAAAGTCTGCTAAGGTTTGAAACACTGTCAGTTGTAGGTCCATTTTATGGGATTGATAGCGTAATTCTGCAGTTGAATATTGCATCGTGCTTAGTACTGTTTCCCAAAAAGTGCCTTCGATCGGTTTATATTTGTCGCTAGGTTCTGTCTTTACGCTATTTGTTTTGGTGTTTAAATCATTGCTGTATGAAGCCACTAGCTCTTCCCACTCTTCAGAAGCAAGAAAGGACATGTCGCAATTGGAGTTATAATGGATATTATGGGGTGTCCCCTGACTATTCCCCAACGGAGAGTTTTCTTCAATTGTTATTGCTTCAATCACTTGAATGATTGGCCGGTGTTGAGGAGAGTCGCTGGTAATTTGTGCGCCGAGTGCCTTGGGTTTTTGATCTACTATGTTATTTAAACTTGCCGGATAGGCACTTGAGTGGGCTTTGATAATTGGTCCTAATTGGTCCAAATTTCGAGGGTTAACCAGCGGGTAGAGTTCCTCTGTCTTTAGAGGGTAGTGTTTAGATTTAGTAGTTATGCCTTTTTCTGGCACTCTTTGCTGAGGTGGTGTTATCGTGGCTATCTCAGATTCTCTTATTACCGTGACCTGGGGAAGTTGGACAGTTTTGTTGATGGGGGGCCTAATGGACCCTGTATCTACCTGTAAGGGTGATAGTGTTGGATATTGGGTCTGTACGTTATTAATGTATTTGACGGGGTCCCCTATTGCTATTTTTTGGATAATAGTGCCAGATTCCGCTACGTTTCCTAGGTCTAGATCAAGGTCTCTTTTTTCTTCTGGTTCATCATTTAGTTCATGGTCTTTAATAGACCTGCTGTTGATTAAATTCCTGTTGGTTGTTCCATTTGAATCCGATTGTTGTTTTTGTTGTAGTTTTTGTGGATCCGACGTATGGATTTGTACTGCTGTTTGTTTTAAATTTAGTTTTGTGTCAGACAGAGGGAGCAGATTGAAGTTGCTTGGTTGCAGAGGAGTTTGCAGACCTTTAATGCCGCTAGTTTTTGAAAATATTGCTGTACCAGGATCTTTCAGAAACGCAAATTTAGTGTAAATCTTGGGCTGGAGGTAATGTGGAGTTTTCCGATGGAGGGGACCCTCTATTGTAATTAAGTTTTTTTATTGCTGAACTCAGCCTTAAATTGGTCGCTAGGTTTGACTTACTGACTTTAGACGTTTCTTTAGTTGGTGTCCTGAACTGATTTAAAGAGACATTGTGGGGAGTTCTGCGAGGGCTGGAGTGTACTAAACTGTCAGTTGGGGGGTTATTGAGGAGCTACAGCACTCTCCAAACGGTGATAAGCCACTATTATCCTCAAGTTTCCCACATTTGGCTTTTTGGGAATCTGAATCGAAGCCAAGGGGGTCCTCAACATTGTTTTTATAGTCGGACACTATTTTCCTTTTTATTGATTTTCTTGCTTTTTGCTTTAACTTGGGGGTGGTTAGGGTCTTTCTTACTTTACCAGACCTCATGTTTTCCCAGTTAGTATGTTAATTTGTTTTATTGATATTGTTTACTGGTTTTACCCCCAAGTAACCTTGGTATCTGCCCGATGTCGGTTTTCCTTTGTTATTTCCTTCGTTGTTATAATGTAGCTAGGTATTGTTGGATTTAAGTTGGTTACTCGATAACTCACTTGGCACAAGTCGTCTGTGGGTGGCGAGGATGGGGGTGAGGCGGGGCGAAACGGGGGGGGGAGGCTGGGCCCAACTTAGGTTACTTTAGTCAGAACTCGGAGCAGCTCGTGTTGGCTCGTGATGGGAGGTCTCCCAGGGATACACAGGGGCGGTGGCTCAGCCTTGGTTTTTGGTCTGATACCAAAAAATGACTCACGGCGAGCCCCCACAGCCCCCCGCTTGCAGAGCTGACAAGACTGCTCTGAGTCACGTGCCCCACCCCGCTACTCGCTGCTTTCACCTCCTGCGTCCTGCTCGATCCCTCACCGTAGCCACTGCCAAATGGTCTCTCGCAAACTGCTGCTCCGCCGTTTCTAAGTGCGCTGTAGGTGTACTCTGTGGGTGTACACTGGAGCCTCTTGGGTAGATGTAAAATTCCGTTTTGTTTCCGCTCTATTCTGTTCTATTCCACTCTGTGTAAGGGATAGGGCGGGAGGGGGCGACACCAACAGCGGGGCAGGGCCGAACACGGGCACGGCCAAGTCTTCAAAGCGGCAAGAAGCGATGATGAAGGTGGCCCCGCAAATGGCAAAGGTCAGTGGCGGCAACAGCACCAGCCAGCCAGCTCCAGCTCCAGCTCCAACCGGCACCGCTCCCTCAACAGGCAACACCAGCCGGCACCGCTCCCTCAGTAGGGAGAGAGAGGAGGAGCAGCGGCAGCAGCAGCCGACCGACCTGCCGACCAATCAGAAGCCAGGGCGGGCCCCCCGACCAGGCCCCAGTGAACGCGGCAAGTTCAGGCTTCTTTCTTTTGCCCCGGGCCCCCTCTTCCGTATTTCCCGTATTCCACGAATCCGGGAGCAACGGGAATGACGGCGGCAGGCTCGGGGTGCTGAACAAGACAAGGCAGGCAGGACGTCCTCAGCGCTCGCAACAGCGTCAGCAGCAGACGGAACCGGGACCGGAACTGAAGGGTGTTCAGGGGTCTGGCCACATCTGTGTCTGTTTTGAGGGCCAACAGAACATAGTCTCTGTGCTTTGTGAATAATGTTACCCCATCGTAGTTCGTATCCAGGATCTTGAACTGTACCTCCAGCCTGAAGGATGTTGCTTTGAGCCATCCCTGCCGTCTTGAACCTGCTGCCCCTGCCAGTTGACAAAAGCCTGTGGAGACAATGTCCATTGCACAGTCTATTATTTCAGATGAGGTGCACTAGCCTTCCTGCAAGATTTTTCTTGTTTCAGATCTCTTTTCCTCAGGTACTAGGACGATGAGGGCACTGATATATGACCACTTCTGCCGATCGTAGCGACCCAGAATCACCAGAGAATTGGCTGCACAAATGGTGATGGCAGACATGGTGGAGAACCTCTTGTCTATATTGTCCAAGCGCCTGCCTTATTTTGTCTGTTGGCGTAGAGATGGTACAGGATATTAGATTCTTTCTGGCATAGTTACCCCCACTTGTTGCCTGTTGTCAGCGTGTGTTGACTGTAGTACACTGGCATCCTGCTAATCAGAAGCCCGTGTCTGTGCTCTCTATCCTCCATTCATTGGTAAGTAATGAGTACACCCCACAATTGGTATACAGGTGTATCCCTGAAAGTCCATAGAAAATGGTACAAAGGTACCTAGGGCATTGGTACACCAGGGGTCTTTCATGGGCTGCAAAATGTATTCTGCCACCCATGGGAGCCCATGCAAACTGTGCCTGCTGGCCTGCCATTTCAGCCTGCGTGAAATAGAGCATGTACCTTTCACTTCAGATATACAGCTTTCCTTATATCCTGGTCACTGCACTTGAAACCGATAAGTCACTCCTAAGGTAGGCCTTACAGCCCACAGACAGGGTGCAAAGTTCTAAAAGTGAGGGTGCCCCTGCACGAGCAGAGACACCAATCCAAGCCCCAGAGTCCATTCTTTGGCTTTATAAGTGCGGGAAAGCCTTTTTAAGGTATGTAGTGGACACTGGCTAAGTTGAGATGTCCAGCTACATAATGGCTTCACCGAACGTGGTCAAGTTTGGTATCCAACAGGTGAGAATTATGCAACTACACTGATTCCAGTGTTAGCTGCATGATACAATGTACTGTGGGGCTCCTTAGAGGACCCTCCATGTCTACCTGTGTAGTCTTGCAGGGTCTGCGTACAAGCCAGTGCTGCTGCCAAACCCGGATACTGTTCTGCCCTCCTGCTGCTGAGCTTAACTCGGGCAGGGGAAGGTAGAACAAAGGACTGCATGTAGAGGAGAGGTTTAGCCACCTCTCCTTTAGAAATAGGTGTCTTAGGCTAGTGTTGGGGTGATTCAGAGGCCTCCAAACTGCTTTGAAGGGCAGATTTGGTGCCCTCCTTCCATAAACCAGTTTGCCCAGTTCAGGAGCCCCTGGCTCCCGCTCTGGTGCAAAACTACAGAAAGGACAGGGGAGTGACCATCCCTCTGTTGTGCCCCTCCCTTAGGAGTTGCCCAGAGCTCTGCCAGGCGGCCACTTGATTCTGCCATTTGAATCTTAGTTTGGCAGAGGCCCCTGGGAGCACCTGACTGGTTAGGCCACCAGAATAGCGTCCCTGACCCCCCCCACCCAATATGCGGGTCACCGCAGAAGTAGTCATATCCCCTTTTGGTCACTTAAGGGCTCCCCTGAGGGTGGATCCATAGATTCAGCCAGACTCCATCCTCAAGAACCGACTAGCACCGCCTGCAGATTTATCTAATGACTCTTCTGCTTTTGGCACCAAACTCTGCTGGCCGGACTGAGCCAGGAACCAAGACAAAAACTGCTTCTGATAGTAAGCCTCCTACTGCAACTTTGTCTCTATACTCTTCCAAGTTCTGCAACTTCTGTGACTGTGTATTCTCCTGAGTTTCCCACGACTCTGCATGCATCAAGATAGCAAGAAGGAATCAACCTTGGAGTAAAGGAGTCACTCCCTTGCATTTTCAGGCACCTCGACAATAACAAACAACTTGTAGTTCCTGTTGTAGAGGCAGGAGGTGTCTGGATAACAACACAGGTGGTGATGTTTTTCTCTCCAGAGGCCTGACCAGTCTTCTCTGCAACATGGGAGACTGTAATCCCTCTCCAGATGACCGGATCCACATCCCTGTGCACCACGCCCTGTTGCCATTTCCAAGGCTTGTTGGCCCCCTGACTGAAGATCTTCAAGCTCTAAGAAATCCCAGCCTCCAGCCTCTCACAGCCCCAACATTGATATCCTCCCTGCTTCACCAGGGACCTGGCCACCATCTTGTGTGTGCTGCAGAGGTCTCATTGTGACTCCCTGTGCTTGCTGCCAGAGGGTCCTTCTGGTGTCTCCTTCGATTCCTGCTGGCTGTCCTGCTGAGGGCCATCCCTGATTTATCCTTGCTGGTGGAGTCCCTGAGACCTTGCTGGTTTGCAACTTAGCATTTCACATGCAACACATATGTTGCGTTTGCCAAGGCTTGATGGCGGTCTTGCCATCCACTGACCTTACTGCATCTCGTCAACCGACATGGAACAGCTCGTGGACGACTCCGCTGCTCCTGCATCGTCGCCTGGCTCCACAGCTCTATCTTCAAGACCCCTGTGCTACAGAAAAGTGCCTCCGTCAAGAGCTGGCATTGTGTTGCTGCTGCTCCTGGACACCTCCGGGTGGTGTGACACTATATCCCCTCTTTTAGCAGGAACTCCTTGTATGGAATCCACGTTTAGGTTCCACCGACATGGTCCACAAGACTTTGTAGCAGCTGGGAATCTGAGGCTCTCCACTGACGTCTACAGGCGGTTTCGACAGCACTTTGCACCTACGCACCCAGGTATCCCGGTGTAGGTATCCTTGTTCTCTGGGTATCCGGGGGTGGGGGTGTGTTCCAACCTCCCTTATTCCAACGGGTTTTATCTGGGTCCTTTGGGAAGGGTTCTGAATCAGAAAACTGTGACTTCCCTACATTAGCGTATGGACACTGACCCGAGCCATCACCTCTGCACACGAGTGCCTAGCAACTCTTAGTTTGCTTTCCAGTGGTGGTTCCATGCTCCCCCTGGTCCCTAGTTCCTTGAGTGTTAGTCTTGGTTCGGAACTCACCTCACATTCCATTTTTTTAAGTATATGGTTTGGTCCCCCCGTAGGGGCCCGTGTGTTTTCTAGGCTTTACTTACCTGTTTTCAAGTACATTTTATTGTGTATTGATATCTCCGGGTAGGAGATATACCAACGTAGTTTTAATATTAGTGTGTAATAAATGCAACGTTTATAGCTAACAGTGGTGTGGTTCTTTCTTGTGTGTAAGCTTCCCTGACTGACTTTGTGTAATGCACCCACTTTACACCCTCATGAATAAGCCTTAGTTGCTTTCCACAGCTACCCCTCGAGAGCTTTGGTTATCAAGGACCACTTCTACTATCACTAAGGGTTGCCTGGACTCAGTGCACAATGCCTCCTCAATAGGTGGACACCATATACTGAGCCAGCCTCCTGCAGATGGGTGCAGAAGCGTGTTTGGAGTGACAATGCGCCGCTTGCAAAATCACAGAATCTGGTTTGGAATGACCTGTGAGGCAGGCAGGAGAATTCTCTGGAGCCCTGTATTTTTTAATTAATATGAGGGAAAACAGCAGCTGGGTTTCTCATGATTTTAATGTCTTCCTTCCAGACATAATCAATGATGGGGATGACTTGGACTGACTTCCTGGTATGTTCTTTAAAATCATAACAAAAACAGTTAACACTCTCCTCCTCGTGCCACCTTGTCAAAAAAGAAAACCACACAATCACGCTCCTTCTCCGAAAATGCTGCGAATATCTGGAATGCTCTCCCCAAGGATTTGCGATGTAACCCCTCTTACCTCCGCTTTAAAAAAGACCTCAAACATCACCTTCTCAGCAAGTATTGGGGTCCTTAACCTGGCTTCTGATCCTACACTCTGCTCCCCCCCCCATTTTGATCCTACTTTACCTCACGCCTATATCTCACCTCTCCCTCCACCTCTTTTTATATTTTCCCCTATTCACTCTCTTCCTTCCCTCCCCGCTCCTCCATCTCCTACCCTTCCCCCTCCTCCAAAAATCTCTCTCTGTCTACTTTACGTCCTCTTCCCCAATGTGGTGCTTCCCACCTATTCTTATCTAATTATACCTCAAACACAGCCCAGCCCGGAATCTTTTTTCTCCTACCTTCACTCTTTACGTAACTTTACCTGCGATTGTTGATACTATGTAAAATAGCCCTCCGTGAGCGCCTTTTCATGTATATTGCTCTTTGCCCTTTCTGTTTAATTAATTAGTTTTATTTTACCAGTCTGAATGCTCAACTGTTCTTTGTCCTGTAATCTTTTTGTACACATGTAAAGCGCTCTGATACCCTCGGGTCGAGCCAGCGCTATATACAACCTTTCAAATAAATAAAGCAGTTGGACGGCTTGACAGAAATTGGCAAGTGAAACCTTGTTGCATCCCGGTCCATTAAATTATGAAAACCCCCAATATCCTCTGGAGGAAAGTCTACTGGCTATACTGGTGGAGGCGACGGAGTGGGGATAAGGTAATTGTCCCATTCATTTTGCGGAGGCTGAGGCTCCGGAACCTCACCTTCCTCCCTTTTGTCATCTGATGACGTTGGGTCCTCCCTTGGTGGCACTGCTATGTGGGAAGCAGGCGTCATCCTGGTTATAATAGGGGGAGGAACAGGCCTTGGAGTAGCAGGAGAGGTAAGCTGAGGTGGAGCCACTTGATGCTCCTCTGGACGTTCGGGGAATCTTTTATGGTAATCTTGAAGCATGGCCTGCAGATCTTGAAATAGTGACATGGGCACTTGTATGTCACCCTGTCTGGGCTGTATAGTACTGATAATTCTCATAATGTCTCTTTGTAGGAGGGGCATTATAATGTTGATAGTCTTGCTTTTCCTCTTCCATATTGTCAGCATCCTGATACTTGAATTGGAGCTGTGAGCTGCTCCAAAAGCGCCCTTATTATACGACTCCTACAGGTCTAATAGGTGACTTGGTGGAAGAGGAGAGACTTTACTGGGAGAAGGCAGTTCAGGTTCTGAAAAGTTGCACTGGAAATGTTTGTTATTTTTATCATTGTCGACGGTATTGTAGACAATGTCATCGTCAAGGAAATGGTCACTGGCATGGTGTCAGGTTGACTCGAGGGTCGTCAGTACACTTTCGTCAGTGGGCTCATAGTCGACGATGTCATTGGTGGTAATGTTGACGCGGTCCTCGACACTGTAGTCGACGATAAGATTCTCATCGACGGGATTGGTGCATCGACGGAAGTTGTCTTCGCCGTCGATGGTCTTGTAGATGAGAGAGTAGTGACCGTCATCGACGATATTGCTGTCGACAGTGATGGTGCCGTTGATGGGGCTCAAAGAGGAGTCATGTTCCTCCTCGTCGACGGATGAGGGGAAGATGAATGCAGGCATTGCCCAGCTTTAGTAGATGGTGTGCGGGGTTCAAAGGAGGCAGCCTCTGCGGAGATATGCTTCTTTTTCTCCTTTCTTAGAGATTCTTTGGGGTGATATGTTTTTAGGGCCTTCTTGCTCTCCTCAGATGTCCCTTGGTCAGAGGATCCTGCTCTTTTGTGAGACCTTACAGAGGCATCACTGTCTTCCTCAGAAGAGGTGGATTTCTGACGTTTAGTCGCCTGTAGCCACAGAAGGAGCCTCGCCTCCCTGTCCATTAAGGTTTTGAAGGAAAAAGTGTGGCATATTTTACATTCCTTTACCTTTTGCTGGGTGTAGAGACAGTAAAGACAGTCTTTATATGGGTCATCCACATGCAGCCTTTTCTTTCCGCAGCTTCTGCAGGATCTGAAGGTCTTTTTTCGATGTATAAGACACAGTAGCAGATATTCAGGATAAATTCTAAATGGAAAAAAAACTGAGCAGAGCTCAGAGAGACTTTCTTCACATGACGTGCGGTAAAAATCAGAGAGACTTAGCCTCTCTTGGGAGTATTCTACAGGGTGCTGTCGCCTGATTGGCTATTGTTCAAGTTTTTTCCTTTTTTAAAAAGGACATAAATCGTCTATTGAAGTGATTGCTTATTGCCATAATGGCCTACGATAGTAATACATACTGCTTTATTATTATGGTACCGTGGAACACCCACTCGACAGGGAATGAATGATTCAAGTATATTAATCGATGAAGAATCAAATACTGGAGAATTAGTCATATTTTTGTATATAGCCATAAATACCCCATTGTTCTTATCTAGGAAAATCCAAATCTATCACACAACAATGTAAATGCATTATAGCAAAGAATACATACTGTTAAAACAACCCAAACAGGTTTGCAGAAAGTTGTCTACAATAGTTTATCAAAATGCTCCTCATTTCTAAATCTAGACAAATAGGCTCTACTGGGAGCCTGGGTTTCACTCATAACAAGCACTGGCAAAACTGATAGGTTGGGCTGTAATGTGGCTACAAATGGATCCAGTATGTTTTTCTTGCCAGTTTGTGCATGATTTACATCATACCTTTAGGAAAAGGCGAGGGGCCATTAGCTCTGCATCACCGTATAACTATCAAAGCTAATGGCTGAGCCAGTTCTTGTTTACTGAGCAATGCGTACCAAATGTGAGAGCATGTGTTTACTTGCTAGCAGGCCATGACAAAGGTGCACTGCTGCACATTAAAAAACAAAATCCATCCTACCTTGGTGCTCCTAACATTGCCCCCATCCCACTTGCTATTTCACTATATTTTCTTTTTTTTGCACTTCCAGTGCAGGCCGAAGTGTGAAGGCGCGAATTTCTTTAAATTGAACATTCAGTATCCAGTAAATGAGATAACAAACATTTCGCACCATGGGGTAATTGTACAACAGAGCATTAGTGCAGCCCCTCCCACCTGCAGCATTAGTGCCTGATACTACGTCTTCCATGTAAAGCGGTGCATCAGGGCAGTCCCACCCCCACCTGCAGCGTTAGAGCCCGATTACTACATCTGTCTTCCATGTAAAGCTGTGCATCAGTGCAGCCCCACCCACCTTCAGCGTTAGCATCTAATTAATCCATGTCTTTCATGTGAAGCTGCGCATCAGGGCAGCCCTTGCAACCTGCAGCATTAGTGCCTGATACTACGTCTTCCATGTAAAGCTGTGCATCAGGGCAGCCCCTCCCGCCTGCAGCGTTAGCGCCTGATTACTACATCTGTCTTCAATGTAAAGCTGTGCATCAGTGCAGCCCCTCCCGCCTGCAGCGTTAGCGCCTGACTAGTACAATTGGCTTCCACATGAGCTGAGCATCAGTGCAGCCATCCCACCTTCAGCGTTAGCATCTAATTAATCCATGTCTTCCATGTAAAGCTGTGTATCAGTGCAGCCCTCCCACCTGCAGCATTAGAATCTAATTAGTACATGTCTTTCATGTGAAGGTGCGCATCAGGACAGCCCTTCTCACCTTCAGCATTAGCACCTGATTACTACAACTGTCTTTCACGTAAAGCTGTGCATCAGGGCAGCGCCTCCCACCTGCAGCATTAGCGCCTGATTACTACATCTGTCTTCCACGTAAAGCTGTGCATCAGGGCAGCGCCTCCCACCTGCAGCATTAGCGCCTGATTACTACATCTGTCTTCCATGTAAAGCTGTGCATCAGGCCAGTCCCTCCAACCCGCGGCATTAGCGCTCGATTACTACATCTGTCTTCCACGTACATCGGTGCATTAGTGCAGCCCTACTGCCCACCTGCAGCATTATTGCCTGATTACTACATCTGTCTTAATTGTAAAGCTGTGCATCAGTACAGTCCCTCCCACCTGCAGTATTGGCTCTGGATTACTACATCCTTCTTCCATGTTAAATTAAGCTGTACATCAGTGCAGCCCCTCCCACCCGCAGGTTTAGCGCCTGATTACTACATCTGTCTTCCATGTAAGCTGTGCATCAGGGCAGCCCTCCACCTGCAGCGTTAGCACCTGATACTACACCTGACTTCCATATAAAGCTGTGCATCGGTGCAGCCCCCACCTGCAGCACTAGCGCCTGATTACTACATCTGTCTTCCATGTAAAGCGGTGCATCAGTGCAGCCCCTCCACACTGCAGCATCAGCTGCTGATTAATACATACGTCTTCCATGTAAAGCTGGGCATCAGGGCAGCCCTTCCCACCTGCTGCATTAGCGCCTGATTACTACACCTGAGTTCCATGTAAAGCTGTGCATCAGGGCAGTACCTCCAACCCGCAGCATTAGTGCTCGATTACTACATCTGTCTTCACTTACAGCGGTGCATTAGTGCAGCCCCACTGCCCACCTGCAGCATTAGTGCCTGATGACTACATCTGTCTTCCTTGTAAAGCTGTGCATTAGTGCAGCCCTTCCCACCTGCAGCATTAGCGCCTGATTACTACATCTGTCTTCCATGTAAAGCTGTGCATCAGGGCAGCCCCCCACCTGCAGCGTTAGCGCCTGATTACTACACCTGTCTTCCATGCAAAGCTGTGCATCAGTGCAACCCCTCCTACCTGCAGTATTAGCGCCTAATTACTACATCTATCTTCCATGTAAAGCTATGCATCAATGCAGCCCTGACCACCTGTAGCATTAGCACCTGATTACTACGTCTGTCTTCCATGTAAAGCTGTGCATCAGTGGATCCCCTTTCACCTGCAGCATTGGCGCCTGATTACTTCATCTGTCTTCCATGTAAAGCTCTGCATCAGGCCAGCCCCTCTCACCTGCAGCATTAGCGCCTGATTGCTACACCTGCCTTCCACGTAAAGCTGTGCATCATGGCTGCCCCTCCCACATGAAGCATTAGTGACTGATTACTACACCTGTTTTCCACGTTAAGGTCTGTATCTGTGCAGTCCATCCTTCCTACCACATTAGGGCCTGATTACTACACATCATTTCTCCGTAAAGTGGTGCATCAGTGCACCCCCTCCCACCTGTTGAGTTAGAACCCGATTACTAAACTTTTCTTCCAGTTAAAGGTGTGCAGCCCCTCCTACCTGCAGCATTAGCCCCTGATTAGTGCACCTGTTTTCCACATAAAGTTGTGTATCATGGCAGCCCCCCCACCTGCAGAATTAGCACCTAATTACTACATCTATTTTCCATGTAAAGCTGTGCATCAGTGCAGCCAATCTCACGTGCAGCATTAGCGCCTGATTACTACATCTGTCTTCCATGCAAAGCTGTGCATCAGGGCAGACCCTCCCACATGCAGCATTAGCGCCTGATTACTACACCTGTCTTCCAAGTAAAGCTGTGTGTAGGAGAGTAGGATCTGCTTCACATGGGTACCCCCACTTTTTGCTGGTGTGTCACTGTTTTTCGACCGTGGTCTGGCTGTGGCCCTGCTAATCAGGACCCCAGCCTAGTTGCTTCCTCTCTAAAATGGTTTCCATGTACATTTCTAATTGGATTCTGGAGTGCCTTATAAGCCCCTAGTATATGGTATACTATGTACCTAGGGCATAGGTACCTCAGAGGCCTACCAGGGGCTGAAGCATGTATTATGCCACCCCTGGGAAGCACTCCAAAATGACACCACAGGTCTGCTACTGCAGCCTGGGTAAGGTGGTGCTTGCACCCCTTACAGTGGTATAGGCTACCTATATCACTACCATTGCACACACATATAAAACCTATAAGTCACTCCTATGGCAGGCCTTAACAATCCTGAAGGCAGAGTGCTTGGTTTGTATGTGAGAGGGTGCCCCTGCATGAGCAGAGCGTTTGGAGTACCTCCTCTGATGCTGTTTGTGGTGCAGCCTGACCATATACTCTTAAGTGCATTATTACCTCGCGGTAAATGCTAACTTTCCACTGGCTGCACGGAAACATGTTGTGTTTGGCGTCAAATGCTATGGAATACTACTCCACCCCGCCAGTTCTGGCGGCGGGGGTAGCATTCCACCCTTCTAGAGGGAGAGACATGTTCACACTGGTCTAACCCGGTAAGACTTTCTACAGCCCTGGCAACAAAAAATGGATGCCTCTGCCACAGACACTGGTCTGGCCTCCTGCTGCTGACCGAAACTCTGGCAGGGGAGGCCTGGACAATAGGTTTCCTGTCCCAGGGCGTTGTAACCACCTCCCCAGACAGGTAGATGTGTATTGGGGTTGGGCGGGAGCACTCTCTGGTGCTTTGAAGTCCTGCACTGGGGGCACACTTGGTGTCCCTTTGCATAGTCCAGTTCAAACCGGTTGCAGGGGCTACCTGCCCCTGCTCTGGCGTGAAACTGGACAAAGGAAATGGGTGTAACCACCCCTCTTTCCAAACCCTCCCATAGGTGGGTCCCTAGAGTATGTCCAACCCCCAAACTTAGTGTAAGTATGGGAACCCAGTCCTTGTGACTTAAGATTACCCTGGATGAAACTCTGCAACATATATCCTGGACCTTCGACTTTCTATTTCGACTAAAAGACGGAAGACATCTCCCTTGGGGTCAAGGAGTGACTCCCCTGCTTGGCAGGCACCCAAAGTAGCAACTGACCGGTCTGCATCGCTGAAGCTCGCGCCGGACGCTGAAGTCTTTGCATCACCAGAGGTAGATTTCCAAACTTCCCGAGGCTACCCTGAGTCCACAGCAAAGCTGAGGCCCGTGGCTATCGTGGGTGACGTGGAACCGTGACCCCTGGACACCGTGAACTTTTGCAGCTCCATCATCTTCCTGGTCTTTCTCGAAGGTGTGCTTTGGGCTCTGAGTAGCCCTAGCCTTGCGCCTCTCCTGCACTGAAGATTTTTCTGGCCTCCACTTCACGAGTGACCCGTGGGCCAGTTTCCAGTGCGACCGCTTGAGGCTCCTTCGCGATTGCTAGCCCATTGGCTAGTGGGTCCCCACGAAGGCAACTACTCTTCTGATTGGGCTTCCCTGGTTGCTCCAGACATGCCCTGACTTACCCTCACTGGGTGAGTCCCCCAGACCTTGCTGGTCTGCACCGCCGTCCTTTCTCTGATTCCAAGTGACTTGCCGTTGCCGAGGCTTGTTGGGTCCAATCTGGTCGCCGACAGCGCAGCACTCAACAGACTTTGTGGGACAGCTGGAATCCAGATCCTGGTCATCATTGGCGCCTCCTGGACCTCGTGGCTGAAGAGTCAAGACACCCGTCAACTCACCTGAAGCACCCAACATCTGTGGGCATTGGTCAATCGTGCCCTTGGTCACTGGTAAGTGACCCAGACTCTGTCCCCTCTGCTTTCAGGTTCCTTCCATCCTAGATCCAGGCTTGGATCGCTTCGGACACTTCTCCTCTTCACGGCAGCAGCACTTCTTCGCCAGTTTCCATTGAAATCGACGACACAACCAGATACCAAAAGACACCTATACACCCGGCTTCCCTGGGTGAGGTAACACGAGTACTCTGGTGCTCCCGTAGGTGCTAGCCCTAGAACTTCCTAATTCCAAAAGGGTTTGGTCCTGACTCGATTCTAAGTGGCCCTAATCTTTAAATTTCCAACCGCGACATTGCCGATAGAAGCTAACAGGAACCCGCGGTTGTGTTTACACACTGCACACGGCTCCCGTGGGTCCCCTGTGTCACTACCTTGGGTGGTTCCTTGGGGTCCCAGCGATTCTACAGACTCTAGGCCTTGCGCCTAGTTCAGTCGTAGTTCTTATACCACTTTTTTGGTATATGGTTTGGTACGCCCCTAGGGCCCAAATGTGTATTTGTGCTATTACTGTTGATAACTAACTTGAGTCAGAGTGAGTCACAGGAGCTTTATTCGATTGATATGTTATTCAATCATAAAAGCACATAAGAAAGAAATATGTACAGTAGGTAAGAATTAATTAGTTAAAACAATAGAAATTTCATAATTATTATAACACAATCTTCAGTACATATAAAGGGACATAAATATGAGGCTAAAAATCAATTAAACATATATAAGCTTCCGATAAATAAAAACTTGTTTTAAAAAGCTCACGATTCTAAAAACACTATGCTCATTGTCAAGATATTGCAGAGCCTGAAAGGCTGGTCAACATTGGCGGAGACCGAACACTTTTAAAACGGGCACTATATACAGTTTTCTTAAGTGGGTATACAATTTACACAAAAATAGAACATGAATCGTTGATTGGGAGGAACTATTATCACATAGGCAAGGCTGAAGGTTTCTCGACCAATCATTCATCTTTGGTAATGACACTAATCTGTGAAAACCCCCCAGTCTAAATCTTGTTAGAATGAATCTATCGTATACACCAGGTACAAAGGTTAGATAGGGTTGAATTTTAAATGTGGTTAAAATCATCTGTTTTTGGAGGACAGTGGGTTTTAATGAATCATTTGTCATTCTGTGGCTTTCCAAAAGCAGTAGCCCTTCTCTTCTCAAGTCCTTCCATGAAATAGTCCCAAGTGAACTTGGATTATTAAAATTCTCCAAACGACCAAGGTCATTTAAGAAGTTACGTACGTACGCAATCCAGGGGATGTTCAAACACCCATCCAGTTTACAAATATCTAAAATAATCTCCAGATTCAATTTTGCCTCTTCCTTAATCCAGAGCCTATGCCATAAAAGGATAGGCTCTAGCTTAATTAAATCAGAGTTAAAGGTAAGCCCCAGTTCTGCGTGACATACGGTAGAAGAAGTACCACTTGGGACTGATAAAAGGTATTTGAGAAATGAGTTCTCAACATGCTGAATTTTGTTCACATCTGCTAGCCCCCAGAGCCCTGCTCCATAGGTGGCTAATGAGACACACTTGGCCTTATATATTTTTATAAGTTTCACCGGTGGTCTTTTACCCAATCTTTTAGCGAAGTTAATAAGGGCAGTGGTGGCTCTAAGGAAAGCCAGTTTCTTGGCGTCAATCGCTTGCGCCCATGTGTCACCGTGCGTAAAAAAAAATCCCAAGATAAGAGAATTTGGCAGTTGTCTCGATCTTTTGTCCTGCAACAAACATTGTATTAAATTTCTTTATCCTACGCCCACAGTGCATAGAGTACGTTTTAGACGTGTTTACTCTCAAGCCTAAATTCTTCATAAAATTCGTAAAGCTGTCCAGCAGCCTCTGAAGGCCCACCTGCGTTCGGGACATAAGAACTGCATCATCTGCGTATAAGAGTGCTGGGATGGGTCTCCCAGCCACAAGAGGACAGTCATTGTTATTTTCAAGTAATTAAAAAGGAAAGGGGCCAAGACACAACCTTGCCTAACACCACTATTTATCGAAAAAGCGCCTGACCGTTCCCCATTTACCTCACAACGGATTCGGGCCGTAGCTTCATTGTAAAATCTTTTAAGATAATAAATAATCCTATCTTCTACCCCTAATTTTTCTAAAATAGCCCAGAGTTTACTGTGGATCACACAGTCGAAAGCGGCTGTTAGATCCACAAATACTAAAAACAGATTCCCCTTTTTATTTTTTGCCCTTGTGTATTTCCCAATCAGTAATGACAGATTAAGACCCTGTTCAACAGTGCCCAAGCCTGCACGGAAACCGTATTGGAGGTCTGACAGGACAGAGTTTGCCTCCGCCCAGTCCTGAAGACGTTCCAAAATGACACGCCCCACAACTTTAGTTATAGCGTCCAACAAAGAGATAGGCCTATAACAGCCTAGATCTTGCCTGCCCCCTTCTTAAAAATAGGCACGATGGTTGATTCCACCCAGGTGGGTAAGAAAGCCGAGTTACAACTTGCAGACAACACCTGAAGAATGATGGGGCCCCACAAAGGTAAATTTGACTTGAAAAAGTCAATTGGGACCCCATCGGAGCCAGGAGCTTTGCCTCCCTGGCTAGAAGAGAGAGCTCGCTCTATTTTATCCAGAGTGAAATCTAGATTCACAACCGCAGGAAAAGAGATAAACTGCTGTTTCTCATATTCATTATTATACAAGATATCCGGATTTCCCTCACCTTTATAAACTGCTGAAAAATGGCAAATCCATTGGTCGCCAGTAATGGAGACTTCAATGGAAGGGCCAGGATCACTTATGAGGAAAGGCGCCTTAACCGCCTTCCAAAAGGCCTGGCCATCACCTAGCAATGAGGCTTCATGTAAGACTTCCCAGGCATCTCTCTTCAGTGTAGCTTTCCTATCCCTAATAGCTTTCCTATATTCCCCTCTAGCGTGTCTTATATCATTCTGATTTCTCGGTATTATGTGCAACACTTTTTTCATGATAGAATATGATTGTGTACACCCGGAGTCAAACCAACCATTAGACTTCCTAGAACCCCTTTTCTTTCTAAGGAGAGATGCCTGTATTGTACTAGAAATCTCCTTAAAAGAGTTTAAAATACTATCTGGGCTAGCAATTTCACTCAGACACCTCTCGATAGCATCCTTGCATTTACCTATCACATACTTAACTGTGGCGGTCTGGTCAACCATTGACCAGCGTACCGAGTAACCGTTTAGACTACCCAGAGCAACATTCTCCAGTAACCTGTCACTACCTAACGGCCTAGTAATTCTATTTGAAGGAAGTGTAATCGCCGTACAAAGGGGGAAGTGATCACTCAGTGCAATCCCTGAGACGCTAAATGATTGAATAAAATTAGCGTGTGAAAGTCTGTTGTGGAACAAAGTCCGCGCCCACTAAAAGTCCAGGGCATAGACAGGGGGTGGGGGGGTACACAATTCATTAACAAAGCCCAGATCGAGACTGAAAATTAAGTCATTATACAAATCTCCCACTGCAGAATGTTTGAAGTGAGAGGTGGGGGCTCCATCCTCCTGCAACCCACAAATATTATCATCAAAGTTAGGACACAGTGCACAATTAAAATCTCCAACCAGCAACAACATTGTTTCTTTTGCCTTATTCACACCTACATTTTTTAATCGTTTGCCCAGATCTTTTATGAAGAGACTAACTTTGTCAGAGGGAAAATTATTATAAAAATTGGTCAGAACAAGGCGATACCTTGCATCAATATTTATTGCGACCACTTGACAATAAGGGTCGCTAACTAATAGTGTTACCTCCTTCACATTTAAGTTACTAGAAATATAGGTACATATCCCACCTTTTGCCCTCCCACGTAATGAATCCATGGCTGGGGTGTGAAATGTCCTATACCCATTTATGTGAATCGCTTCCTGGGTCCAAGTTTCCTGTAGACACAGGATGTCTGATTGGGAGATAAAAGCTTGCCAAAGCGGGTTGTCTAATTTAGGGCGAATACCAGCAATATTCCAAGAGACAATATGACAAACAGCGCACTTATCGCTGTCTATCATTGTTGTATGGAATACCGGGAGGGGAGGGGCCTCTAGAGGAGCTAATTATCCAGTTTGGTTGGCACACAAATGAGATACAGGGCCCTGATGCTCATCTGGGGTGTTAACAATTTGGGAATGTGTAATCGTAGCTTTACCCATTGTCAATTTTCCAGCATCATTGCTCCTGGTAGACCCAAGGGTGGCTAAGTTTAAATCAGTAACCATCCCCTGGCCCAGTCAATCAATGTCCTCCAGTGAGTTCAAAGCATCAAATCGATTGCTCACAGGGCACATGTACCTTAATTCTCCCCTACCTTGGTAGTTTTCCACCCCAAACCTAGGTCTACGTGGTCTTATCGGTTGGTAAAAATAACATAGTGGAAGAATGTTAATCTCGGTGGGATTAACAGGCCCGTTACTGCTCCTTTCCAAAATTGTGTGAACCAAGTGAGGAGAATTAAAAGTTACCACTATGCAATCTCCGTGGAGGGTCTTGATGGAGTTTCCTACCCATCCAATTCTCCTTACCATTTTAAATTCAGAAAAAAGAGCATTGCTACTACCTGTCCTTGACGCAATCAAGTGTAAGGACTTGTTACGCAAAGTAGACCAATGCTCCAAGGAGTTAACTGAGAATGGGGGAATATTCGTTAAAACAACTGTGTAGGGGGCTTCTTCTGGAGGAAGATTTAAATTTCTAGTAGGATTCAGGGATTTAACTCGAAGAAGTTGGTGGTTTGACTCCTTTTCCTCCACTACGTGAGGTCCTATCTTCCCAGCTTCTCTATTACCTTTACCAGAAACTATGTTGTTATCAGATGTGGTATTGGAAGGTAACATAGTTGTAGATGGGGTCTCGATATGAGTCTCTATAAGAGTCAAATGGTTCACAACACCCAGAGTGACAGGGTTCTCATTATGCTCTAGTACCCCTTTATTAATAGTTACTGGGTTAACCATCCTCTTCCCTTTTTCCGCAGCATCTACAACACATGCACTAATCTTGGGACGCAGAGAGCCTGTTATACACGATTTACTGGAGACCAATTCCTCTACTATCATAAGCCTTGCTTCTATCAGAGTTATCTTTTGGAAAATGGGTTCTAATAGAACGGACATCATAGTTTCTAATCTCCCCCAAAAAGATCCATCTTCACTGCTAACAACAGGACTCCCTCTGGGTGTGGACGGGGCTGTAACCGGGGGGCATTCCACAGGAACTATTTCATTTGTCTCAGGTCTTACATTTCCCCCGGTTGTTTTTTTTGCAGGTTTGCTAGGTTTGGTAGGGCCTCGACTCTTCCTTTTCTTTGTCAGCGGGGCTGCAGTACGAACTGCTCTCGATTTTGTTTTTTGACCTCTAGTGGAAACTATGGGCCTGTCAACAGAGGTGTCTAATTCAGAGGAAGAGGAAGCAATCTCAGTAGCAATCTCTTTCTCATTCAGGGCATGCTCAGTCGTACAAGGTCGCAGGGAAGAAGTGGCTTGGGTAACTAGTGGACTCGGTCCAGGGAAAGCAGGGGTTAGGGAGAGTCTACATTGGGCGAATAAGGGCGAGTCCAGCGACAGTCTACGTTCAGTGAGCTCAATCTCATTTATTAGAACGGATTCTGCCCTTGATAAAAAAGCATCGAGGGTCCCTGCAGCACCCTGACCTTTTCCCAGTTTATGCCTATTCATTTTTAAAGAGGTAAATGCTAGCACAAATTAAAAGGGCTAGACCTTATTACAGACAATAATACAAATCCCTCATTGAATGAGCAAAATTATATTACAAGAGTCCGCCGTCTATTAGTCTTAGATTATACAACAGTGCCTTGTTGTGTTAGGTGAATGGTTCAGTCATAATCCAGAGTCCATAATCCAATAGAGATAAAAGGGGGTGATACCCTTAGACACATAACCAAGGGAGGTGGCCCTTCCCCTTCCTGGTAATGACGGGCAAGGACGGGCCCGCCCTTAGCCCAGGCTTTGCCCGGGCGCCACCCGCACGCGTCCCGCGCTGCGTGGGTCTGGTGCTGCTTAAATCGCGCCTCCAGGCGCGCTCCGCCGCATCAGTCAGGCGACGAAGCAGAGAACTGTGGGGGATGTGGTTCCCGGTCCTGCGTGAGCCAAGGGAGCTGTTCCCCTCATGGCTGAAATGTAGGTGCCTGATGCGGTGGCTGTTTCTCTCACGGCGATGGTAAGTTCCCCCAGGCTGTGGACTGTCTCATTCAGAAACCTTCAGATAGCGCGTAACCAGTCTGGCCGGCGAAGTCCTCGGCGGTGCCCATCAGCTGAGAGCTGCCCATGGTACCTCTCCGGGTGCTGTCAGCGCTCTCTTCCCTGAAAAAACTGATTGTTGGTTCCATTCGTTTTTATTCCATGTTAATGATTAATGGCAGACAATACATGTTTAGTCGCATTCAACGACTTTTTCAAGGCTTCAAACAGTCCGTCTGGATAAGTCATCAAATAGGAACTGCAAGTCTCTCCCAACAGTAGGTTCTACAGACCAAGGGACTGCAGGGGTGTAATCTCAGACTATCAAAAGTCAGTTTAAAGTCTGAGCTGTTGTAAATACAGGTGTAGTCGGACCTTGATACGTCACATGCACTAAGTGTGACCAAAACCAGACCGTCTCGATTGCACGTGTCTCTGTGTTACTGTTGATAACTAACTTGTAAATTAAGTACTTTGAACTCCAGTCTCATATAGAGGGGTATGTTTTATCTTAAATACATATATTTTAAATATATACTTGGTGTGGTTGTCCTTTCAATTGGTCATTCAAGAGATTATAGACTGGTAAAACAAGCTGCTTTACATTCCTTCAAGACTTAGCATGAAGGCTGCTCTCCATAGCTACCACTAGGATAGCTTTCAATAAAAGTTGTCTTTAACCTATCACCATAAGGGGTTGTTTGGACTGATACAGGGTGCGCACTAGAACTAGTGGACATCATATATCATGCCAACTTCTCACACTGTGCATCAGTGCAGCCCCCCACCTGCAGCATTAGTGCCTGATTACAACATCTGCCTTTCAGGTAAAGCTATGCATCAGTGCAGACCCTCCCAACTGCAGCAATAGCGCCTGATTACTACATCTGTCTTCCATGTAAAGCTGTGCATCAGGGGAGGCCCTCCAACCCGCAGCACTGGCGCTCGATTACTATATCTATCTACCACATACAGCGGTGCATTAGTGCAGCTCCACTGCCCACCTGTAGCATTAGTGCCTGATTACTACATCTGTCTTCCTTTGAAAACTATGAATCAGTGCAGCCCCTCCAAACTGCAGTATTAGCGCTCGATTACTACATCTGTCTTCCATGTAAAGCTGTGAATCAGGGCAGCACCTCCCACCTGCAGCATTAGCGCCTGATTACTACATCTGTCTTCCATGTAAAGCTGTGCATCAGGGCAGTCCCTCCAACCCGCAGCATTAGCGCTCGATTCCTACATCTGTCTTCCACGTACAGCGGTGCATTAGTGCAGCCCCACTGCCCACCTGCAGCATTAGTGCCTGATTACTACATCTGTCTTCCTTGTAAAGCTGTGCATCACTGCATTTCCTCCCACCTGCAGTATTAGCGCTCGATTACTACATCCATCTTCCATGTTTAGCTGTGCATCAGGGCAGTCCCTCTCACCTGCGGCATTAGCGCCTGATTACTACATCTGTCTTCCATGTAAAGCTGTGCATCATTGCAGCCCCTCCCACCTGCAGCATTAGCACCTGATCACTATTGCTGTCTTCCATGTAAAGCCGTGATCAGTGCAGCCCCACCCACCTGCATTAATAGCACCTGATTACTACACCTGTCTTACATGTACAGCGGTGCATCAGTGCAGCCCCTCCCACCCGCAGGTTTAGCGCCTGATTACTACATCTGTCTTCCAAGTAAAGCTGTGCATCAGTGCAGCCCCTCCCACCTGCAGCTTCAGCACCTGGTTACTACATCTGTCTTACATGTAAGGCTGTGCATCGGTGCAGCTCCTCTCAACTGCAGCATTAGCGCCGGATTGCTACACCTGCCTTCCATGTAAAGCTGTGCATCAGGGCAGCCGCTCCCACCTGCAGCAATAGCGCCTGATTACTACACCTGTTTTCCACGTAAATCTTTTCTTCCAGTTAAATGTGTGCAGCCCCTCCCACCAGCAGCATTAGCACCTGATTAATACATCTATTTTCCATGTAAAGCTGAGCATCAGGGCAACCCCTCCCACCTGCAGCATCAGCGCCTGATTTACTACATCTGTCTTCCACGTAAAGCTGGGTATCAGTGCAACCCGTCCAACCTACACCATTAGCACCTGATTTCTTCATCTCTCTTCCATGTAAAGCTGGGCATCTGTGCAGCCCCTACCACCTGCAGCATTAGCGCCTGATTACTTCATCTGTTTTCCATGTAAAGCTGTGCATCAGGGCAGCCCCTCCCACCTGCAGTGTCAGCACCTGATTACTACATCTGTCTTCCATGTAAAGCAGTGGAGCCCCTCCCACCTGCAGCGTTAGTGCCTGATTACTACATCTTTCTTCCATATAAAGCTGTGCAGCCCCTCCTACCTGCAGCGTCAGCGCCTGATTACTACATCTGTCTTCCATGTAAAGCTGTGCAGCCCCTCCTACCTGCAGCATTAAAGCCTGATTACTGCATCTGTCTTCCATGTAAAGCGGTGCAGCCCCTCCTACCTGCAGCGTCAGTGCCTGATTACTACATCTGTCTTTCATATAAAGCTGTGCAGCCTCTCCTACCTGCAGCGTCAACACCTGATTACTACATCTGTCTTCCATTTAAAGCTGTGCAGCCCCTCCTACCTGCAGCGTCAACGCCTTATTACTACATCTGTCTTCCATATCAAGCAGTGCAGCCCCTTCTACCTGCAGCGTGAGCGCCTGATTACTACATCTGTCTTCCATGTAAAGCTATGCATCAGTGCAGCCCCTCCAACCCGCAGCATTAGGCCCTGATTATTACAAATGTCCTCAATGTAAAGCTGGGCAGTCCCTCCCACCTGCACCATTAGTGCCTGATGACTGCATCTGTCTTCCATGTAAAGCTGGGCATCAGTGCAGCCCCTCCTACCTGCAGCGTCAGCGCCTGATTACTACATCTGTCTTCCATGTTAAGCTGTGCAGCCCCTCCTACCTGCAGTGTCAACGCCTGATTACTACATCTGTCTTCCATGTAAAGCTGGGCATCAGTGCAGCCCCTCCTACCTGCAGCGTCGGCTCCTGATAACTACATCTGTCTTCCATGTAAAGCGGTGCAGCCCCTCCTACCTGCAGCGTCAGCGCCTGATTACTACATCTGTCTTTCATATAAAGCTGTGCAGCCCTTCCTACCTGCTGTGTCAACGCCTGATTACTACATCTTTCTTCCATATAAAGCTGTGCAGCCCCTCCTACCTGTAGCGTCAACGCCTGATTACTACATCTGTCTTCCATTTAAAGCTGTGCAGCCCCTCCTACCTGCAGCATTGGCGCCTGATTACTACATCTGTCTTCCATGTAAAGCGGTGCTACCCCTCCTACCTGCAGCGTCAACACCTGATTACTACATCTGTCTTCAATGTAAAGCGGTGCTGCCCCTTCTACCTGCAGCGTCAACGCCTGATTACTACATCTGTCTTCCATATAAAGCTGTGTATCAGTGGAGCCCCTCCCACCTGCAGCGTCAGCGCCTGATTACTACATCTGTCTTCAATGTGAAGCGGTGCAGCCCCTCCTACCTGCAGCGTCAACGCCTGATTACTACACCTGTCTTCAATGTAAAGCGGTGCTGCCCCTTCTACCTGCAGCGTGAGCGCCTGATTACTACATCTGTCTTCCATGTAAAGCTATGCATCAGTGCAGCCCCTCACACCTGCAGCATTAGTGCCTGATTACTGCATCTGTCTTCCATGTAAAGCGGTGCAGCCCCTCCTACCTGCAGCGTCAGCGCCTGATTACTACATCTGTCTTCCATGTAAAGCAGTGCAGCCCCTCCTACCTGCAGCGTCAGCGCCTGATTACTACATCTGTCTTCCATGTAAAGCGGTGCAGCCCCTCCTACCTGCAGCGTCAGCGCCTGATTACTACATCTTTGAAAATGCTGTGTAAGTCACAGTCAGTGCACAAATCGCAGCCACTATTTGCAGCCTTCCCAGAGATAAAACAGGCCCCGAGTTCAACAGAAGGATTAGGGGTACTTACGGATGCAGGTGGGTGTCCCATTCCACTCACTGTCGTCACTCTGGTATTTTTTTCTGCACTCTATTTCAGACGGTGAAGGCTGATACTCCTCGGAGCACGTCACTTGTACTTTCTCTCCACGATCATACCACGGTTCGGAGGGAGAGAGGGTGAAAGGTGACCTGTGTAGGGTTGGGTTTCTGCATCGTTCTGAAAAATAAAAGTAACACGAGAGTGTAGAGGAGCATCAGAGAGCTGGTGTGTGAGACCGCCGCAAGGAGAGCGCACAGGTTGTAGTGATACAGAGGAATTGTTTTATAGAACAGTACGCTCCATCCGCCCTTCCCCCCCACGGACACACACTCTCTCGTCCACTCACTCATTGTAAACAAGTCCATGGTGGAGGAAGACCGGGGACCCGGAGCCTTAAACCTTCCAGAGGTGCGGTCCGGGACGTTTCCTACCATGACAGGTTTGTCTCCTGCTCAGAGGGTGGGTGGTCACTACGGAAGGGATGCCGGGGATACCATGACGGGTTTGTCTCCTGCTCAGAGGGTGGGTGGTCACTACGGAAGGGATGCCGGGGATACCATGACGGGTTTGTCTCCTGCTCAGAGGGTGGGTGGTCACTATGGAAGGGATGCCGGGGATACCATGACGGGTTTGTCTCCTGCTCAGAGGGTGGGTGGTCACTATGGAAGGGATGCCGGGGATACCATGACGGGTTTGTCTCCTGCTCAGAGGGTGGGTGGTCACTACGGAAGGGATGCCGGGGATACTATGACGGGTTTGTCTCCTGCTCAGAGGGTGGGTGGTCACTATGGAAGGGATGCCGGGGATACTATGACGGGTTTGTCTCAGGCTCAGAGGGTGGGTGGTCACTACGGAAGGGATGCCGGGGATACTATGACGGGTTTGTCTCAGGCTCAGAGGGTGGGTGGTCACTACGGAAGGGATGCCAGGGATACCATGACGGGTTTGTCTCAGGCTCAGAGGGTGGGTGGTCACTATGGAAGGGATGCCGGGGATACTATGACGGGTTTGTCTCCTGCTCAGAGGGTGGGTGGTCACTATGGAAGGGATGCCGGGGATACCATGACGGGTTTGTCTCCTGCTCAGAGGGTGGGTGGTCACTACGGAAGGGATGCCAGGGATACCATGACGGGTTTGTCTCCTGCTCAGAGGGTGGGTGGTCACTACGGAAGGGATGCCGGGGATACCATGACGGGTTTGTCTCCTGCTCAGAGGGTGGGTGGTCACTACGGAAGGGATGCCGGGGATACCATGACGGGTTTGTCTCCTGCTCAGAGGGTGGGTGGTCACTACGGAAGGGATGCCGGGGATACTATGACGGGTTTGTCTCCTGCTCAGAGGGTGGGTGGTAACTACGGAAGGGATGCCAGGGATACCATGACGGGTTTGTCTCCTGCTCAGAGGGTGGGTGGTCACTACGGAAGGGATGGCGGGGATACCATGACGGGTGTGTCTCCTGCTCAGAGGGTGGGTGGTCACTACGGAAGGGATGCCGGGGATACTATGACGGGTTTGTCTCAGGCTCAGAGGGTGGGTGGTCACTACGGAAGGGATGCCAGGGATACCATGACGGGTTTGTCTCCTGCTCAGAGGGTGGGTGGTCACTACGGAAGGGATGCCGGGGATACCATGACGGGTTTGTCTCCTGCTCAGAGGGTGGTTGGTCACTACGGAAGGGATGCCGGGGATACCATGACGGGTTTGTCTCCTGCTCAGAGGGTGGGTGGTCACTACGGAAGGCATGCCGGGGATACCATGACGGGTTTGTCTCCTGCTCAGAGGGTGGGTGGTAACTACGGAAGGGATGCCAGGGATACCATGACGGGTTTGTCTCCTGCTCAGAGGGTGGGTGGTCACTACGGAAGGGATGCCGGGGATACCATGACGGGTTTGTCTCCTGCTCAGAGGGTGGGTGGTCACTACGGAAGGGATGCCGGGGATACTATGACGGGTTTGTCTCAGGCTCAGAGGGTGGGTGGTCACTACGGAAGGGATGCCAGGGATACCATGACGGGTTTGTCTCCTGCTCAGAGGGTGGGTGGTCACTACGGAAGGGATGCCGGGGATACCATGACGGGTTTGTCTCCTGCTCAGAGGGTGGGTGGTCACTACGGAAGGGATGCCGGGGATACCATGACGGGTTTGTCTCCTGCTCAGAGGGTGGGTGGTCACTACGGAAGGGCTGCCGGGGATACCATGACGGGTTTGTCTCCTGCTCAGAGGGTGGGTGGTCACTACGGAAGGGATGCCGGGGATACCATGACGGGTTTGTCTCCTGCTCAGAGGGTGGGTGGTCACTACGGAAGGGATGCCGGGGATACCATGACGGGTTTGTCTCCTGCTCAGAGGGTGGGTGGTCACTACGGAAGGGCTGCCGGGGATACCATGACGGGTTTGTCTCCTGCTCAGAGGGTGGGTGGTCACTACGGAAGGGATGCCGGGGATACCATGACGGGTTTGTCTCCTGCTCAGAGGGTGGGTGGACACTACGGAAGGGATGCCGGGGATCCTTCCGTAGTGCAAACCAGTCTAGTGCATGCATGAGAGCCGATATGGTGAACGCAACAGATTCAAATCCGTCAGGACAGAAGCTTCCAGACCAGCGCTCCCCAAACCTTTTAGACAAGCGGCTGTGACCCACAAAGCTTTAACGGACATGAGGCGGGGTCATAGAAGACATGCTTTCAACATGCTGTGAATTACCAGAATACCAATCTCTTTTTGCATTCCACTCTGACACCAATTGTAACAACCTTGACCGCGCCCTTCCATATGTCACAATGGACCGTGGCCAAAATATTGACCAGCCCTTTTCAGAGTGGGGTGTCGGCCTGTGGCACCTGTTCACTAAAATCACAAGGCTTCTGAGAAATCTTGGTGTTCATACCAGTGATTCTAGTAACCCCTTCTGCAGCAGCGTATTGGGTAAGGCCTCGCATTCATTTTCATGTTAAAACGAGGCCCAGTGGTGCATTTTGGACGGATTCACGTGTTTCGGAAATTGTGCCTCATTGCAAGGCCTAGATGCAGGAAAATGCAGATAAATCAAGCATTCAAGATGGCTGGCAAAAAGATAAGGCTGTCTAATTGTTTCCTTCTAGTTCACACACTAACAAATTGGGTTTCAACTATTATCTTTTTCCTATTTATGACAAATCATTAGGTTAATCCCGTGACTCTTCAACTGAAGTTACCTAGATACTGAAAGATTCACCTTGACTTGCAGTCTCTTAATTAAAAATACCTGCTTTCCTGTTTTCAGTCTGTTTTGGTTGTGAACTCCATTGGGTGCTTTTCTAGTGTTTTTCAAAGTAAAAAAAACAAAAATATATGAAAATCAATTGGTTATCAGTGTTTAAAACTTTTTGCAACATCCAAAAGTGGTACCTTTTCAGAATTTATATAGAACATTTTCTTTTATTTCCTTCGTTCATTCCTATTGTCAATTCTAATTTTATTCTTTCCTGCTCATAAATCCCTTCTCTGTGCACTTTCCTCTTTCAAGTAATGTTCCATTGATCCTCTCACCTCCATGCCTGTCTCATTTCCCTGCACTCACACACTTTTTTTCCAGCAGTCCATCATATCCCAGGTCAAAGATGTAACTAGATGGGGATATATTTGCATGTCATTAAGATTTGATTGGAACAAATAAAAGGTTAACCATGTGCACTTAACACCTTCCTTCTGCTCTGTTCTTCAGGCAAATGACAAAGGTTGGCGGAATTAATATTTTCTACATAACATATATGAAATATATATTTCATGGACGCCTCAGTAGTCTGTTATTGTGAGCTAGTTTCACATTGCCCGGTTCTTTGTCTTGAGATACCCACAAAGGACTAGGCTAATAAATGCATTAATGCTGTCTGATCTCTGCCTATTCCTTCTCTACCTGGTCACACAGGAGAAGCCAGCTAAGGAATAATTATGCATACATTTAGCTATAGGGCCTTTGGTGACAGCAGGCTATGCTCCTCTAGGGAGGGCTGATACCCCTGAAACCCTTCCCGGGATGCATGTTTCTGGTCCAGGGAGGGCCTAGCCTGGCAGTTCAAGCAGGACTGTTACCATGGGACACAGGGTCAAGACTGATTTGCATATGGCTGGGTCTAAACTGGAATGGCATGGTGAGCAAACAAACAATGGAGTCAACCCAGATCAGTGAGTGGGGGTGAGTGTTTGATTTGTTCAGCATTCCGCCCATCATCTGTTCTATTTGCCTCTAAGGAGAAGCAGCTGAGGTAGTAAAAAAACTTCATGACATGCAGGATGCCTTGGGTCATTTGCCTGTGCAGTTCACATTGTGATTGAAATTTATTGTAGATTGTTGGGCTTTGCCTGCAGAGATTTGTGCTTATCTGAAAGCCAGCAAAGGACAGCTAAACATTGATTTTGACCAAAATGCGGGCCTTTGTTTATCTGGAAGCAATACAGGGACTCTGCTCTTGCCGGCTGTTGGTAAGAGTTGCACATAGCACTTTACCTTGGCGTTTTGTCTGTGTGCGATGTCCTAGTACATTTTTGTCTTGGGGAAAAGAATGAACATAGCTCAATATGGCCCATTGAATGAGGTCACAGTGGATTGGCCATGGCATGCTGGCAAGTATCAAGCCTTGTTTCTATATCAATGGTTCCAAGCTTTATTTTGACATGGGCCAGTAGGAATGAAAGTCTACATTTAATGGCAGGTGACACCGTGACTACTGGGAGGAGTCACCCTGTCCTCTGGCAATCTTGTAAGGAGGTCAACGTAACACCTAGTCTTTGACATTCAGGTCCTCTAAATTTCCGGTCACTCTTCTTAGTTTTGTAGACTGGACGTCTTAGTTTCCTAGACTGGTTTAATATGGAACCGTTCAGTAATTCAGGTAGCACTTAAAAGTTCTGCAGCTTCCCTTCTTGACTTTCAACTTTATTAATGAGTAGTGCTAGGGAATAAGTTGAGTGAGGAGGTGGTGACAATATATCATTTCAACACCCACAACCTCATGATTTGATGCTCTTTACCAAACCACACATTCATCCAAAACATCTTGAATCCAAGGTTTTACCAAACTTGATTCATGCCTGGAGTAATAGAAATACCTTAACAGACATACAGCAAACAGATAGTGGCCTATCATGCATGACCCTTCTCCGACGACTTTCTATCTTTTAAAAATTAACAACATGTGGACAGATAGTAAGTTAGAATGTATATGTCTTGTATATGGACTTAAGGTTCTCATTGATGGTTTTGGGAGTTTTATGGAGAGCCTTAACCTGGAAATCAATAAATCCAAAACCTTTAGAATGGCCTGTGGCCCTAAGAACATGAAGACTTGAACACTTGGCATTACGATCAAGCGCATCGAGAGCCTGCGCTCCTTTCTCTACTTAGGAGTCACTTTTGAGGAAAATGTTAGTTGGACCTCATGCATGGTCAATAGGAAGACTAGTGGTTCCATTTTTTATGTTTTGGCATGCATAAGGAATAAACCCACCCGCAAGTGTATCGAGCTTTATAAGCATAGGAGTGTCCTTGTCTTAACCTACGGTGCTGGGATCTGGGACTGCTGCAATATGGGCAACTTACAGGATGAAGAAAGCAGGGTCCCCCCAGTAGTAATAATTTTTTGGCACACAAGGAGCTTGGTTTAGATTATGTGGAAGACTATTCAAAACTAGCTCCCCTTCTACTTCGTTGTTCTATCTGGTGCAATGTTCAGGCCTCCCTTCGTAGGGATGTAATTGAGGGTTGCTTGGCGGGTGCTTTGGGTCCCTCACTATCATGGATAAAGTATATACAGTCTATTTTTTCTAGACTTGGAAGAACTAGCCTCTTCACCGATCCAATCTCCATCAAGAAGGAGGATAAAAGGTGGGTGAATGACAATTTTCTGTCGAAGCAGGCCAGGGACAAGAAGTTGGCTCTGTCCATCTCGGATTCCTTCAGAAGCTATGCAGTGACTCAAACGTGCCCTGTATTCGAACCATGTTTGGAGTGGGTTAACCACACGTGGGAGAGCTCACTTCTTACTAGATTTCGCCTGGGATCTGTCAGATGGAAATTGTTTTCCCTCTTGGTCAGTATGATGCCACTGCCATCAGCTGCTGCCCTTACGGTGAAACATTTGATCAAACCTTGTTGCACTTTCTGTTTTCTGTCGGTATGGTAAAGAATTGTCTAAGGGCCTGCTCATCCCACTGTTCCAAAAAGCAAAGATCAAAAAGTGCAGAGCAGCGCTTCTCTATTTACAGTAATTTTGTACACATGAAATATGTTCTAGAATGGGCCTATTTAAAACCAGCTGTTAGACTCACTAATTCAATGCCATTTTAAATGTATGTTATATAATTTTTACTATTTTGTACTTTTATGAAATAAATTATGTGTTTTATTAGTGAGTGGTGGTTTTAATTTAATTGATTTTGTATAATGTCATTGATTATTTCCGTGTTTGTATTTGCTTTTATGGTCATTTTTGGCCAAAATACGGTTAGAATGATGATGATCAATGTCTTTTATTCATAAATCTGGGTTTTTGATCCTTTCATTACATTCACGAACTATTTGCAAACCCCGAACAATATTTTTTTTTAAACCTGCAGCTCAGGGAATGCTTAATGAGACAAAGGCCATGTTAATGGAATTTCTGCCCTTCCTCCATTTATAATGCATATCATGGTAACCACCATATCAGAATTAGGGAAAAGAAAAAGTTACTTACCTTTGGTAACAATCGCCTTTTGTATGTTTGACGTACCACCCTAAGTGACAAGGGTATGACAAGACATGGGTCATGTGTTCACTGAGCCACTGGAACCGAGCTACAACCTAACTGATGAGCCCCATTCAGGATGAACCGGTTTTAGTTGCCCATGTTCTGTTTCAAGGAGGAACTAGCCTGGAAGCTGTGGCCGGACTGTTCCTAATGGAGCAGGGTCAAGAATGATTTGCATATGGCTCGGTCCAAACCCAGGTGGCATTGTGGGCTAAAGAACGATGGGTTGGAATGCTACCCCAAGTGTCTGCCAGTGGTTAGACAAATTGCAAGCATTCCTCTCATCACCTTTTCATTGTTTGATGTACAACTCTAAGTGACAAGGGTACGCATAAAGTATGCCAGAGTATGCCACTGGAATTAAGCTACACTTGACTGAACAGCCCCAAAAGGAGCGAAACCGGTCTTGGGTTGCTTGTGTTCCAGTTCAGGGACGACCTGGTCAGGCAGTTTGGACTAGACTGTTCCTATTTGAGCAGGGTGACAACTGATTTGCATATCCAAACTTAGATGGCATGGTATGCAATATAATGATGATCTGGGATGTAGCCTGTCTGACTACCAGTGGCTGAAAGAGTTCAAGCATTCCAGCCATCGCTTTTTTGAATGCCTCACAGCAACTCTCTAAGTGCGATGGGAATGCACAGCTGTGGGTCCCGTGCTCACTGTGCATTGGAACAAAGCTGCATCTGACTGACAAGGTCCAATCAAGGCAAAATTGGTCTTGGGTTGCATGTGTTCTGGTTAAGGAAGGACCTGGCCTGCCAGTTCGGGGTGAACTCTTCCCATTGAAGCAGGGTGAAGACTAATTTCCATATGGCTGGGTCCAAACGGAGATGGCATGGTGTGCAAAATAACAATGGATGGGAATGCAGCCCGAGTGATTACCAGTGGCTGAGATTAATTCAATCACTCCATCCATCACTTTTTTGTATACTTCCATGCGACGCCTTAAATGAGACGAGGATGCCCAGATGTGGGCCCCTTGTTCACTGTGCCACTGGACCCAAGCTTCACCCAACTGACGAGCCCCAAAAATGGCAAAACAGGTCTTTGATTTTTGTGCTCCAGTTCAGGGAGTACCTGGAGTGCCAGTTTCGGCTGAACTGTTCCTACTGACGTAGGCTGACAACTGATTTGCATATGACAGGTTCTAAACTGAGGTGGAAGGGTGTTCAAAATAACAACAGAATTCAATGTGGTCTCAAATGATTACTAGTGACTTAGATTAATTCAAGCATTCCAACCATTGCTTTTTTGTACACTTCAGTGTGAACGGTACACTCAGATGTGGGTCCTATGCTCACTATGCCACTTTGCCAAGCTGCATTCTACTGCAGAGCCTCAATCAGGGTGAAACCGATCTTGGGTTACTTGGGTTCCAGTTCAGGGGTGACCTGGCTTGCCCGTTCGGGCTGGACTGTTCTTATTGGAGCAAGATTGATTTGCATATGGCTAGGTCCAAACTGAGTTAGCATAGAGTGCAAAACAACTATAAACTAAGATGTGGCCCCATGTGATTAACTGTAGCTGAGATTAATTCCACCAATCACATTTTTGTTCACTTTTTTGTATAATTCACTGCAAATCAGTATGTGTCACAGGTATGCCCAGACGTGGGTCATTGGCCCACTGTGCTACTAGAACTAAGCTGCATCTGAGCTACAAGCCCCAATCAAGGTAAAACCAATCTTGGGTTGCTTGTGTTCCAGTTCAGGGAGGACCTGGCCTGCCAGTTTCTGCTGCACTTTTCCTATTGGAGCAGGGTGATGACTGATTTGTTTATGGCTGGGTCCGAACTGAGGTGCCATTGTGTGGAAAATAATGGTGGGTGGGGATGCAGGCTGAGTGATTACCAGTGGCTAAGAATAATTCAAGCATTCCATCCATCAATTTCTATTGTAAACTTCAGTGTGACACCCTAAGTGCCATGAGCATGCCCAGACGTGTCTGTGTGCTCACTGTATCACTGGAACCAAGCTGCAACAACTGAAGAGCTCCACACAGGGCAAAACCAGTCTTGGTTTACTTGTGTTCCAGTTCAAGGACGACCTGGCCTGCCAGTTTGGGTTGCACTGTTCCTATTAGAGCAGAGTAACGACTGATTTTCATAAGGCTGGGTATAAACTGAGGTGGCATGGTTTACAAAGAATGATGGACTGGGATGCGGCTCTAGTGACTACCAGTGTCTGATATTAAGTCAAGCTTTCCATTCTTCACAAGCTCCATTGAGGTCTGCCTGATCTTGTGACTCCCCCCAAGTCCAACAGGCCCAGATGAGTTTCAGTGGAGCTTCTTGCTTGTAGGTGCTTTAGCCACATACAACTTTAAAATTGAATATCTCACGTTCTACAGATTGGATGTTTGTAGTTCTGGTATCATATTATTTATTAAAATCTACTCTATTGGTCTAAATAAGTTTGAGATTTTTCGTGTGTTGTGTGTTAACTTTATTACTGTTTGTGAGCTGCATAAAATACTTTACACATTGCCTTTAAGTTAAGCTTGACTGATTGATGCCAAGCTACTACAGGGTTAAACACAGGTTAGTGTAGTGACTTTTATTGTTCACCGTGACAAGGATTGTGGTTGTTGCTTGAGTGACCTTCCATCCCCTTCAACCAATAACCCAATCTCTTACAAGCACAAGGCCTAACGTTCTCTTTTTCTATTTGTTCCTCATTCAGTTTACCATTCTCACACAACTCCCTTTCTTTGACCGTGGCTACATCTATCTCTATAAAAACTAACACAACAGGGGGAAAAGGGTATGAAGAACTGCAGGGAAACTGCTATAATTTAGGATTGGAGTACTAGAAGCAGCGTCTCTTATAGGGGTGCACACCTCCCTCTGCAATTCATGATAATGCAACAGGGGCAACGCTCCTTATTCTGCACTGTTCTTGCCTTGCCTTGTCATTCATCCCAAAAGCACTGCCAAATCAATTTCCATGATTTGATCCCTGTCTTTACTGCTTTCAGACCTAAAACTGAACTTGCCTCACCAGGGTTTCCTAAGATCTATACTCACATCTGCACTGCCGGCTAACAATGCGAGGCTTCCCAGATCTGTGAGATTTTAGGGACCACTTAGACGTATTACAAAATCATTTTTCTGAGTTCCCTATTGGCCGGAATCTCGAGTACTTGGAGTGATGAAATGTTATTCTTCAAAATCTTCCTTTCATCTATGGTGGAGAATAAACCAGTCAAGACCAAGGTCAAAGGAGCTGGAGTGAAGGTGAGACTAGATACAGTGTAGCACATTTATTACACTCTTGATACAGCTGAAATGTCCAAGTCTGAGTTATCACTTAATTAACACTATTATGATGACACTTAGCAATAAATACAGAACAAAGAGTAAATTATAGTATGGAATTCCATGAAACTTTAAACAAGGTATTTTGTGACCCCTATGTGCGAGCATCATCAGACAACAGGGGAAGTTGGATGAGATGGTACTCTGCTCAGTCGTTTCAGACGCTTTTTATACAGCTAGAAAGCATGAAAGCCAACTGTACCTTATGGTTACTACTTCCTAGTGACGGCTCATCACTTCACACAAAGGTTCTAGAGATTAAGTTTCAGTATTTGGCCAGTACATCACTCTATGATGTCTCAATTACATTATGTTGACAGCCTGCCAATCACATTAGCACTTGCTGAATTCTAAGCTCAAGTGGACCCCAATCACCACTTGGTTCCAAGAACAGATTCTGATGTTCGAGAAAGCTCTGCTACAGTAAATATTTTATGTTTAAAGTGTAGCTATGCCCATGAAGCTACATCGGAACTGTTAGAAGCACAGAAAAGCTGTTTATTCTGTTTGACAAAGTATGGTTGTATGTCAGAATACTGTATTCAGAAGTATGCTTTAACATGAATATTGTGTTGTCAATATTGTTTCCAAAACATTGTCCAATTGTGTCCAGATATTCTATTATTAATGCCAATGGGGTGACATATTCATAAGCAATACTTGAGGCACGTATTCTATCAGATGATATTCTCTCAATGATATCCTAGTATCTCATTGTATGAACAAAGTGTCCTAATGCTCTTGATTTCAGCTTTCAAGGCATAATAATTCAGCAGATTTCAGCATATCAACAGCAATTTGATACAAGGGGGTGGTGGCAGCACAAATACACCATATAAGTGAATTTAGTGTTCATCTGCCAGGTTTAAATTGCATTGGATGCCAGACTTTCTGAATGACAGAAACTCATTCAGTAATACCTATGGTTCCTCCAAAGCACAGAGGTAAATATATAGGGGAGGGTGGAGGATGTGCCTCCTTATTTATAGTGGGTAATCTGGGGAAGAACTCCTTGAAATCTCCCACTTTCCAGTTTTAAGTGTTGGCACGTATGATAAACACACCACCACTACCCATGTTTCAGTTTTCCTTTAGCCACACATATGGGCAAAGACAAGTAGACCTTGAAGCCCTCACAGTGCAAAACAGACAGATTTACCAACCTTCGCCTGTATCAGATGGTCAGGATCATCAGGCGTCGCAGTCATCAGTTGATGCCCCGCCACTGGACTTTACTGCCTTGATTCTACAGGCAATATAAGATTCTAGAACCTCACTAGAGGGAAAGATTGGGAAGTTGAGTCTGAATCTGTCCTTGCTGTGTCAGGACTTTAGGAATCTTGTCACAGGGTAGAATTTTCAGAGGAGAGAATTTTAGAGGGCGACAAATCCATCTGTACATTCCAGACCAACATCACTGGCCTGCAAAAGGCAGTTCAACAGCTGGAAGCCCGGGCAGAGGACGCGGAAGGTGGTTTGAGGCAAAATAACTTCAGGATTGCAGGCATTTACGAGGGATCAGAGGGGGCATACATTACGCAGTTCATCTCAATGTGGCTGAAATCATCTAAACCAAAGGACGAAGACTGACCATGCTTCATCATCAAAAGAGAGCACAGATCTTTGGGTCCAGCCACCCACCCAGAGCCCCACCAGGACCTTTGATTGCCTGAATCTTCAATTTGCAGACAAGGATGTTATTTCAAGAGTGGCCTACATGCTGGATAAACTACAATGTGGTTAATCCCCTGACATGATCTATCCAGACTACACGCTCAAGGTCCAGCAGCAATGCGGTTCATTCCTCGTAGTTAAGCAGAAATTACATGTGATGCGCTAATACATGAGATGCAGATCAAGTGCATTCTGCACTTCCCAGCACGTCTCAAAGTCATTCAGTGAAATAAAAGCTTTTTCATCAATACCCCTGAGAGTGCTTAGGACTGGGTTGAGGAACAGCCGAACTTCAGTCAGAGAAGATCTCTGCCTAATGATTCTATGGGTGGAGCGGATGGGTTTTGGACCTGGATGCAGCTAGCTTTCCACAACCAGAAGAGTAGGGGGTGATACTGCTCTGCAAAAGTGGGTTCTTCCAGCCCAAAAATGTTGTGGCCTCTGTCCCAAACAGCTACACCAAGATAAGACATTAATGAAACCAGACACCAAACCGCCAGTCTTTCCAGGTGTGGACCGTCACGCTCCATTTTGTTAGAAGTTATATTGCTGCATCCGTCTGACTGGGAGCCTGGCGGTCCCATGAGTTAATTAGCTGCCAGGCAGCCCAAGCCTCCACCTGCGGCTGTGTGATCAGGGAAGTTTGTTCGGAAGAGAAACGAAAGTTTCCGGGGCAGGGAGGGGACTCGCCAAACGTCACTGCTGGATTTGCCTGTTTGCGGGGGGGGGGGGCCTCAGGACTACAAGCCCCAAAAGCCTCTACTCCCTGGAGGGAGCAACACACTATAAAAGCATCTCAAGTCACCCGCGGCGCGGGATGAGCCAAACACCACTGCTGGACTTGCCTGTTTGCGGGCGGTGGCCTCAGGACTACAAGCCCCAGAAGCCTCTACTCCCTGGATGGAGTAACGCGCTATAAAAGCGACTCAAGTCACCAGCGGCGGGGGACGCGCCAAACGCCTCTGCTGGACTTGCCTGTTTGGGGGGGGTGGGAGCCTCAGGACTACTAGCCCCAGAAGCCTCTACATCCTGGAGGAAGCAACGCGTTATAAAAGCGCCTCCAGTCACCCGCGTCTCGGGACGCGTGCGGGCGGTGCCAAGGCAAAGCCTGCAACAAGGGCAGGCCCGTCCTTGCCTGTCATCGCCAGGAAGAGGCAAGGCAGGGCCACCCCCCTTGGAGCTGACTTTTTCGCCGCATGGATCTGTGAGTAAGACTTTCTGGGACCTTTACTTGCCCCTTCTGCCTTGTAAATTATTTATATATTTATCTGCACTGCACTTCCGCTATTATTTATCCTGATACAGCAGTGGCCACAGTGATGCACTGGTAGGACCTGGTAGGGGATCCAGGATAATGTTCACTTTCGATTTACAAGGATTAATTGTGCAAGCCTCTATGCAATATACCGGACTGGGAAGTTCATGTGATAGTTTGTATCACGCTTATTGGCCATTCAATGTTTCATCATTTTTCATTGTTCTTGTTAACTGTGCTGTTCTGTTTGTTTGCTGGTTTTCCACTCTTGCTATTGTTCTCATATTATGTATTTGCCTTAAGTTTACCTAGGTGTTTTTGGTTGACTTTTAGTGGGGTGGATTGTCCTGTATTGTTATTAAGCTTTTAAAATGGGGAAACAAACATGTATAGCCAAACTTCAGCCTCGGCTCCAAGCATCTATCCCCCCCCCCAATTCCACAAACCTCAATCGACAGGATGCTCCAGAAGGCTATAGGGGTGGTAACTAACAAAACAGAATTGACAGAGAGGTGCTTGTCAATAACCCCAGACATTTTCTGCTCGGTGCCTGAGACTTCCACTTCCCCAGTTGTCACCCCCATGTCCACTTCCACAACAATAGACTCCTCTCCATCTCCTCTCCAAGAAGTTCCACCAAAGCCCGTAACTCACAAAGGTGGATCTGTTCTCAGCAACCCAAAGAAAGGGAAGCTTAAGCCAGCTAGTGGAACTGGACCCAAAAGAATGAAAAATGTTGAGTCGAATCCCAGTGTTGACGAGATATACAATGTAGAGAGCTCAGTAGGACTCCCTATTAAACCTCGGACAGACGCTGCCTGTCCATCTTGGGTGCAGAATCTGTTAGTGGACCTTCAGACCCAACTCAGAGGCATTGTGAAGGACTTGCATTCATTGTAGATCGCATAGATAAAGTGACTCTAATGAGACCCAATAGTCCCACCAACACCAGCACTAACAACACCCAGGCACTAGGGAGGGGGATAGACTGCAACTCCCAGACAGATAGTGCAGGCCCGAATTTTTTAGATAAGTGCAATGCCCCAGGGGAGGTAGTCCCTAACTTGAACCCGGGACAGAGTAAGGCAGATCACCATAGTAAAAAGGCAGTCAATTCCACTCTGCCCCCTTTGGAAAAGCTAGGTAATCAGCAGCCCCAAGTCCCTAGGATTGCCACCAACCCCAGGAGATTTAACGACGACAGGAATAACAATCATGCATCCCAGTTGAGGGGTCCGAACAAAAATAACCCCACTCACATAGGGCCTAAGGAAAGCAGAGAAGGGATGGGCACTGAGGAGGTAAAATTGAGGAGGCCTGAAGCAGTGATTATTCCCATTACAAATTTACCCCCAGCATCACTTCCGTTTGTCATCGTACTGACCAGAGTGCCGGAAATTAACAATGGACAGAAGGAAACGCAATTAGACCTCAGGAACAAATGCCTTTTCTGACTGACCAGGTACAGGCAGTTCAGTTATGATAGGGCAGGGGAGATTTTAATGGTCCATAGAGTTGGTTGAGTGGGAAAAGGACAAAAAACCACGCAAGGGGATTGTGTAGTTATCAACTTTAGTAACCCCCTGACTGTGCGTACTTTAGTAGGCCAAAATCCTTACCCCCAGGACCAATACACAAGGGTTAGAGCCTACCCACTGGACTACTTTTACTCCCACTGTCACAGCCAGCCTAGGGCTTACAACTGTAACACCTTAGCAAATTGGCCTTTGGAACATCACACAGTGGTTCCTTTCCCCAGAACCCTGTTATACAACCTTCCAGTAGCAAATAGATTTGGGGCCCTAGAAGAGATCGCAACGATAAGGGTCCCAGCCCCTGGACTTATGTGCTCCGGGCCTGGAAGGTATATAAGCGAGCTCAACAGTGACCAGCCAAGCCAGTCCAGCTACAATGGGGATGGGGTGGATTTACTGGATACAGAAAGTGTAATACAACCGGTGGATAATGGCGCAAGTGGGGAGTGAGACGAGTTGCTTGGTACTCCACTTTCTGCACCACCTCCCCTCCTAGTTGCCAGTAAATTTAGGGTAGGTGCCCCCTTGGAAGCATTCGCACCTCCTCCCCTGGACCAGCTGGAGGCCCGCCAACGCCCTAACACCTATATGATCAATGCCCCTTTTGACAACTGTAGCCCAGAAAACAGGCTGAGGGTATTATCCTGGAACATTGCCGGTTTAAAAAACCAACTCCACTCCCCAGATTGGGGATATTTTGTGGAAAAATATGAAGTGTGAATGTTTTAGGAAACGTGGGCGAGGGAAGATATCGCAAGGCTAGGGTATATCACATTTAATGTATCCCCCACCAATGAGGGGAGAGGCAAGCCATCAGGGGGTCTATCTACCTGGGTTGCTACACATCTGGATGTACGGCTGAACAGTTGAATACCCTTTCCAATGACATCCAGTGCATTGTGCTCACCTTTCCCTCCAGTTTGAAAATAGCCTTTATTAATCTCTACTCCCGTCCCATAAGTCTTGGTCGGGAATCTCCGACCTTTGACCAACTGAACACTTTCATTGACTCAATTCCCAAGAATATGAGGCTGGTCATTGGGGGCGATTTTAATTGCCAATTTGAGCCCCTTGCTGATTCCATTGATACAATCCCCAGTGAGGAGGATCTCCTTTGGCTAATTCCTGACCCTCAAATTTCACCGATTAAGGCTTGGTCCCCGCTGGTACTTCAGATTAACTCTGTCACACTGACTCACTCACTTAGAGCGTGTAATGGCCGCACTAATTTAGACAGACCAGGTAAGGTAACTTTGAACAGAACAGGCCAATCCTCCCTGCCGGACTATATTTTAGTCGAGACTAGGCTTTAGCAAAGGGTTGTTGACTTCGCTGTTCTGCAGTGACAGGACAGTGATCATAACGCCTTGACTTTGGAAATGGAGCTCCTGGACCTTATAAACCCAACGAGCAGGTACCCCTGCAGCCAGTACCTTAACGCTCTCTAATAATAGAAGGAGAATAAGGTGGGGGACAATTGAGCAGTCACCACACAAGCTTGCCACACTGTATTCTGTAATTATTTTGTCTTTATCAGAATTGGGGGAGGCTGCTATGACAATGGACTTTCCCCATAACAACGAAAGAATAACGACTTTGCACGCAGAATTGATATCCAATCTGTTCAACATATTCTATCTTAGGGCATCTGTTAAGGTGAAAAAGGGGGCCAAACAAACCTGATTTAATGATTCCTGCCGAAAGACCAAATGAGCCCTGTTAGAAGCTACCAAACTAAAGGATAGGTAATCAATAAAATAAATGAGGGTGCTCTACCGAGTTAACATCCAACAAGCAAAGAAGAGCTGGGAATTAGAAAGATAGGAGTCCCTTAAAATTGCCCTAATTAACAGGGACATGAAGGTGTTCTGGACAATAGTCTGTACAGGCAGTTGTGAAGGGAAATCAGACTTAGAGCCGAATATTGCAGCGGCTGTGTGGAAGACTCACTTTCAGGCGCTATACACCACAGAGGATGTTCCACCCCCAATGGATGAAACATCATTATTAGCATCTGGGACCACCTACAAAGAGCCCCACAGGATTACCCTGACAGAAGTTCTAAACGCCATTAGAAAGCTTCCCCTTGGAAAAGCCCCTGGGACTGGACAAGTTACCAGGAGATTTATTCCGTTCAGAACCAGAAATATGGGGTCCCTACTTATGGGCAAAATTAAATGTCATTATGAGAGGTATCGCGATCCCGGAAACTTGGGCTGGGGCAGAAATGTTCCCAGTATTTAGAAAGGGTTCACCCCTCCTGCCTACCAATTACAGGCAGATCAGTTTGATCGATGTTACACAGAAACTGTTTGCTAGGATCCTCCTCGACCGCATGCATGTGTGGATGGAGGAGCATGAAATTCTGAGCCCACTTCAAGCCGGTTTCAAAAAAACCTCTCTACCATCGACCAAATCTTCAGACTCCAAGTACTTTACAGGAAAACGGTGTTAATAGAGGGGGCAGCCTCTATCCAATTTTTGTGGGCTGTACTTAAAGGTCTGGGAATCCCCGTCTACCTCCTGAGTTTGCTCATGAGACTGCATGAGGGTAATTTCGCTCAAGTAAGATATGGGAAGTTTGGTGAACTAACCCCCTGCTTCCTAGTAAATAGAGGAGTAAGGCAGGGGTGCGTGCTTGCCCCTACCCTGTTTTGCCTTTTTTATTAATGCTCTGGTTGCCCATCTTAATGAAGTTGAGAACAACGATTCCCGTACTAAGGAAATAAGGTACCAGCAATGATGTTTGCGGATGACACATTGTTACTCTCTAAGTCGCTCATGGGCATCCAGAGGGTCCTTGATAGTTTTGCCATCTTTTGCAATCTTCTTCAATTCAGCCAAAACCTCCCACCCAAACCCCTCCTTAAATGGCACCTTGCTTGAGAGGGTGTCAGTTTTTGACTACCTAGGTGTCTCTCTGTCAGAAACGTTTGAATGGGGCCTGCAATTGGCTAAAGCAAGCCTGAAGTTAGCTTAGATTGCAGGGTGAATTGCAAACATTTATAGAAACTCCTGACACAAACCAGCTGGCCCTATAGCAGAGATATATAAGGTGCAAGCTAGGGGCGCTACATTGTATAGGGTTTAATTATGGGGTCATCGTCCCTCTAATAGACTGACCAAAACAGAGAACAACTTTATGAGGCAAATGCAAGGCCTTCCGATCAGCACTCCCCTTATCCCCCTACGCATGGACTTAGGAATCAGACCAATAGCGGATGAGATTGGACTTAGGCCACTAACATTTTGGCGCAGACTGTGGGTGACCCCGGAGCTAGCAATCTACCAGACAGAGATAAAGGAGTTATTGAGTCTCCCGGGTCTGGACAAAATACCTTGGCTTATGTACGTTAAGGACCTATGTTGCAGATTGGGTCAACTTAGCTATGGAGCAACCCTGAAGAATCGTGTTTGATAACATCACGTTCAGAATTAGCAAAAGCTTACAGGTTGCTCAAATTAGCAGATGTCCAGGGGGACTCGGCCTTAGGACACTTGACAGCTGACTTCCTAAGGATTAAAGATGAGTATCGGACCGAGTCCTTTCTGGATGATATTCAACCCTCCTCTGCAAGGAAACTATATATCTATCCTTGCCACTTCGTGCTATTACCAACAAATGGTCAAAAGCCACTCCCCTCGGGTGCCCAGCATGCAACTGTGGGGATGAGTCAGAGCTCCATGTCTTCTTTTTTTGTCCTGGCTAGAAACCAGCCAGACAGCGCTGGCTCATCACACTTAGGGTTCATGCACAGTGTGGCGGCGTTTAGAGTCCTGAAATATGAGTCCCACCCACCCATTGTCTTTGCTGTATCCCGTTTTCTAAATTCAATATGGCACACCCGTAGGAGGTTGGTAAACATGGCACCACAATGATAAAAAGCCCATAGTGCATGCAGCCTCCTTCTTTTTAACTTTTTTTATCTTTTTAATTTTTTCCTATGTTTTAACAAGTAAGAATAGTGATGAATTGTAAATATGTACTGATAAGACGGTATATGTATATGTAGTGTTTATGGCGCTAGTGGCTTTACACAAGGCAATTGACAGGGCAGCTGGCTGAGGATGGGGTGAAGGCTTGGACCCCTTGATCCTTCCACCCTGTGCTTATTATGATGTATTTTAATGCTGCCAAATTTACAATTTCCATATGTGTGTTGGAATGGATATTCATAACTGTTCTGGTCAAGTTTCTATGATTTAATGGTCATGCTATCTTTTATATAGTGATTCAGTGGGGTGCATCTTAGTGCCACAGCTGAGTTTCAAGTTAGTCTCTAAAAGTTAGTGGACGTTAGTTTCTTTGGGGGAATTTTAGTTTAGTGTTAATTCATGGATCAACAGATGCTTCCAGGGGAGAAGTAAAGGGTGGGGAGTTTTGAGGGGCAGGAGGGTTGTGTTTATCTTTTGTAGTTCTGCATGTGTTATTCATATGCATCTCATATGGGGCAAAAATATATCGATACATGGTGGACAGAGAATCTGGGGCAACCCAATTGGAGTTCAAATTCCTATCACTGAATGTTAGCAGGTTGAATAATCCTATTAAAATGAGAACAGTCTTGCCCTTTTCCAAGCACCGTTCACCGCAGGTCTTGCTGTTACAGGAACATCTTTTGGGGACAAACTATGCCTTTCTGGGTAGGGATGGATTTAATAGGGTATACCATGTCGGGTTCACTTTTGGTTCCGGGGGTGGCTATTCTCCTTCATAAATCCTTTCCCATGGTGATCCAACAGGTTGAAAGGACCTAGCTAGGTAGAGATATTTTTCTATGGGGACCATACAGGCCAATGCTGGAAACTACTCTTCCTTTATGTCCCGCCGACTGTGCTGGCGTTATGGTTGAGTGATCTCACGGCCCTGTTGTCTTGTTCAGCGGGCAAAAATTGGTCACTGGAGGGGGCTTCAATGCAGTCAAAGATTCCAAATAGGACATATAGCATCCACACAAGTGCTTCATTTGTAAATCATTAGTTCCAGGGCCCTGGTCAGGAGGCCACTTATGCCATTGCCCCTGCCATAGCCACCAATGATAGACCCAAGACAATGACTGAAAATCAGACCCTATCAAGTGTAACAATTCAGACTATTAGAGGCCCCCAAAGCTACAAGAATGGCTTGGGGGGCAAGTATTAGTCAATTTTAATGTAAATTGAATTATTAAACAATGGTTGTAGAATTCATCTCTAATTTAGACAAACATTGCCACCATGTGGCAGACTTTCATAAGAGCCAGTGATGACAATTAGGCACCGGCGCCGAGCACCTGAAACCACCAGCTCAAATTAAGCACTGATTTATGCTCATCCATGGTAAGGAGATGACCCAGACTTGTATACTTGGTGGCATCCTTGGGGTTGGAGGATGCCTAGTGTTTGTAGCATAGGGGTGAGATGGATATTTCCTTTTTCTGTGGAGCATAAGACTCGTTTTCCCTCATAGATTATTTCTTCCTTGCCATGTTAAACACCCACGAGGTAGCCGCGGTGGACCTTCTCCCGAAAGAGATCTTGGACTACTCACCGATCCTGCTCCAGCTTTATGGCCAAAAGGACCACCTTAGGTGGCGATGAAATGCCTGGTGGTTGATGCGTGGGAGCCTGGCAGTCGACCTGATACAGGAAGCGGAAGAGTACTTTATCTTATGTGTTTACTCTGTGGATTCCACGGCCTGCCTCTGGCGAGCATTTACAGCAGTGCTAAGGGGAAGGGCTATGGCTTATCTGAGGGCTCGGAATTAGTGTAGGGAAGGGGACATAGTTGCATTCGAAACCAGGATACGACCGCTAGTCTATAATATTCATACATTGGGGCAGACTCATCTTTTAGACGAGGCGGATTTGGTGAGGGTCCAGTTAAACAATATCTCAGGGGAGGCACCTAGGGGCACCTAGGGGCCTCTGGGCGGTCTTGCAGGGCATGGTCTATGAATCTGCTGACAAAAGGAGTAAGCTACTCTACTAAGTGGCATCTGGGAAGTGAGCCCCCAGGGTTATCCTGGCAATGAAGGACAGGGAATGCAGGTTGGTTACAGAGGCCAAGGGCATTTCAGAGGTTTTTGCTTCATAATGTAAGAGCTTTCACGCGCTTTGTCTTCTCCCAGATGTAGAACTAGTGCACACTGAGCAGTGGTCGGCCGGTGAGGTGACTACTTTTCTCAGACTGACATGAGTTGGACTAACAGATCTACTACTCTGGAACTGCTTCTGGGAGAGCACCTGGCACTAATAGGTTCCCAGCAGCGTTTTTCAAATGCTTTGCATTAGTGCTGACCCCCTATCTCCTGAAAATGTTCAGTGAAGTTGATGAGAGGGCCAGGCTTCCCTGGGACTTGGGAGAAACCACCATGGTGGTGATCCCTAAACATGATGATCCCCAAACTTCTAGCTCCTCCTATAGACCTAAAACCAATTTAAAGCAAGATCTTCGCCAGTGTGCTGGCAGATGGCTTGTCAACGGTTATCAAGTATATGGAACATGAGGATGGAATGACTTTATACCAGGGTGGGGAACAAGGCACTGTATCAGACAGCTAAACATAGTGTTGGAAAGGCATCACAAGATCTAGGGCCCTTTGTCTCTGGTCCTTATGGACTTTAAGAAGGCCTTCGACTCAGACTTCCTTTCCCAGGTTTTGCATAAAATGAACTTTGGCCCCGTTTTCTGGCTTTAGTCCCTACCTTGTATTCACACCCATGGACCTGGACAAAAGAGAATGGGGCATTATCCAACCCTTTTGCCATTGATTGGGGTACTAAATAGGGGTGTCCCCTCTCTCCTCCATTTTTCACCATGGAATTTGAAACCACTAGTTGAACTGATTTGCCGGGATGCTGTGGTGTGGAGTTTTGATTGGGGTTATGGTTGGGAAGGCCATATTCCTTTATATGCGGATGATGTCCTACTCCACCTAAGAGATCCCGCATCGACAGAAGACTGAGTGAGGAAACTCTCTGAGTTTTATGCATTGCATCAGGTTTTGTTGTCAACGGGTGCAAAGTCTAGGGTGATTTTGGCTGGAAGTAAGATGACTCCAGGGTAGGCTGTCATGACTGCACATTTGCCATGATGGTCTCAAATACCTATCTCCCTATGCCCTCAGACACAGTGGAAGGAAAACATAACCTGCCCGCTTAACAGAACTGATTGTGCTTTACAGAAATGGGTCTCCCTGACCCTCTCCATCCTAGCGAAGATAGCTCTATACAAAATAATTGCACTTCCTCCGTGGCTGTATATTCTCAAACATTTTCCTCTGGAGATTGCAAATCTCCTTCAGATTCTTTCTTCGGTCAGGTAAACAACCAAGGTTGTCCTTTACATTACATACATTTGACGGTGGTCTGGGGGTGAGAAATATCCTGCTACTTCTGGGCAGACCCATTTGATCACTATCAATGATTGGCTGCTTGATGATAGGAATGATTTGACTTACTGTTTGGAGGGGGAGGGGCCTGGGGAGAGGGGAAACCTATATTTCATTTATGGCTTGACACTTCGTGTGTAGAGATGCCCACCATACATCTGAAGGCTGACTTCTTTATTATTATTTCCAGGCACCAGATCAGGAATGGTGCACCAACGGTGCACTCCCATCTCCACTCTCTTTCTGCTCCCGAATGCCACCTCCATTGATTCCAACCTACAACACATGGAATGTTGATAACTTGTACGGTGCCCTAGAGGGCACAATAGAACTATCCCTAAAGCATTGCCATAACTATGTACAACAACTGCCATGCTACTCACACCCCCCTCTTTCTTCTATTTTTTTAATAAATGGAAACAAATACATGTTCCATAAGCTATGCATTAATGAAATAATACATAAATAGAAACCTGACAGATAGAATAGGCACCAGTGAATATTTACTCACAAATATAATCTTTCAGTTTAGCCAGTTTTGTTATTGTCCTACTGAGCCTTCCAACTCTTCTCTAATTAGTCTTTTGGAGACAAGAATACATAGAACCATGCTGCGGATCAACTCCCAATTCATGGCTTATACATGGACAATGTTACTCACTGACCTAATCCATCATCCAATTGAATTTCCAGTTGACTTTTTCTTGATTCCTTTCACCCTGATTGGACATGTCACTGTTCTCCCCATTCCTCTCCCTCCTGTTACATGGTGCTATAGAACAAAAAAAGCCATACCTTTTCATCACTAAGTAATGCAGAGATACAGAAAAGTTTCCAAACCAAATTGTTCTTTTTGCCAACTGAATGGAACCTTTAATCACTCAGTTAAATCTTTCTACAGCACCGTTCTCAGCAGGATGGTAACAAAAGTTGTTTTATGTTTAATACCATCATTTTCAAAAAGGAAATAAACATTTCTGACATAAGTTGTGTACCATTATCCAGAATGATACATGTAGGCAACCCTTCCTTTTAAAATATTCTATTTAGAAATTGTGCTACAGCTTTAGAATCTGCTTGATCAACAATCTCTATCTCTGGCCATTCAGAAAAATGATCCATTACAACAAGCAGATGTTTATATTCATCTACTACCAGAACAGGTCCAGCAATATTCAACACATTTCTCTCCCATGGCAGGTCCGGGATACTAATGGGACTCAAAAGCGGTCTGAAAGTCACAAGACTTGTTCGCATTTTCACACATAAGACAGTTTCTAACAACCTTCTCAATGGCCGTGTCCATTCCAGGCCACCTGTATATCTCCTTCTTTCTACTCTTGGTTTTAACAATTCCCAAATGCCCTTCATGACATATATGTGTCAGTAAGTTGCTTCCCTCGCCGCACTGCACCGCCTGGTAGCTGTTACCCCCTAACCCTTCCAGGTCCTCAGTTCTAGGCCCTCCTCCACCCACAGGCACCCGCCTGCACCTCATCCCTTGTGGTCCAGTGGGGAGCATCTCTTCTCTGCTGCTGCACTGCCCTCTGCCTTCTGCTTTCTGCCTTTTTTTTCCTCTGCTCTTTTTTCACGTTCCTTTTTATTCTATTTCTGCTTTCTTGTCACTTTCTCTCTTTTTTCCTTATTTGTGCCTTTTTAGGTCTCGCTGAGGCCAGCGCATGCGCTGGCTCGGAGAGACATTTTGTAGTTGGGATTTATAAAGTGCTGCCTGTGGCCTAAAGCTTGAGTGCACGTGAGCGTGCACGCGCGCAGCCGCCAATCACTGCTGCGCGCGCACCACTCGCATGCTTGCCACACAGCGCTCCTGTCCAAGCGATCGCGATCACTTTCGCTTTGATCGCGATCGCTATTACTTTCGTTTTCACAACGCTGCATCCCTCGCGTGTTCCCTATATTTGTTTTATGGTGTTATTCCCCTGATACACTACAAAATGTCTTCTATTTCTGAATAAAGGTTATCAGATCTTCGACCGACGGATGCATTACAGACCTCCGTTATAACAAGCCCTGTCTTCAATACTTTAACTCAGATGCCTTAGATGAACTCACCATTTACACCGATGGCTGCAGTTAGGTTCAAGTATTGAGTTCAAGGTAAAACACCGCTTGACTCATCTTGCGGAGAAAACTAAACACATTAACACATTTTAAAGTCCAAGTCCGTAGCCTTTTGTGAGAATTGTGTTGGCATTTTGGCCTGTTATATAAAAATGGTAGCCTCCAAATGGTTAATGGTGGGTGTATGTCCCACCTTTTCAGAGAAGGTCCCTCCCATGGAGTATTTCCACGGGAGCAAGTAGCAACGCGCCGTCTGGTTCATTATCACTGCGGGTTCCGATCATGCTTATAAATTGTTTCAGATGCTTTACTTTGGGTGCGCTCGGAACTTGCCCTGAGCTCCTTGGTATTTGTGGTTCACAAAAAGGCTCAGTAGGATGAAGGAACACTCGCTGCAGAGATCTATGTAACCTTCTAGCTTTAAAAGTGAACTCCCAACGAGCAGTGACACGCACGCTTGTATTTTCTCACTATCACTTCTGTAGTCACTGTGTGTGTTCAGAAGGCTCCTCTGTGCCCGCCCCCCTCCCCCCTTGCCCGAAGGTGCCTTTTCTAATGCTTTCTCTGGTCGATGTTAGTTGCTTGCCGGGCAGTGAGCAGGGGGAGGGACTGAGACTGCACCCGTATGTCATTGAAACCACAGTAATCTGGCTACAACGCTCAATGGCAACGTGCCCTGGTAAGAGGTGGGCGTCCTGCATGCATGCGTCTGATGCCCATGCCACCACAGTAGGGCACGTGGAAATCCGCTACTATCACTGGCCTTTGGAAATGCGCACTGTTTCCCAACTGAAGGCATATTTGGAAGAGAAAATACTTCTGGGAGTAGCTGAAATGTATTTAAGACTTGAGAGTAAACCCTTTTTGTTTAAATATGTTCCTTGTTTAGTGCGTTCTACCTAGTTTTAATAAAAAAAATAAGTTTTGCATTGGGTTATTTAGTTTTGTGATATATACTTGTTGGTGTAAATGCTCACCTACGGCCCAGTTATCTTTTTTTGCTGGCTGCTCTCATCAGCCGCTTGGCAGTAAATGATGACCTGTGCCGTTGAAAATGACCTTATAGCTGTTTTTTAAGCGGATGCCATTTTTGGGACGAGCTTTCGAGCTCACTTGTAATGTCATTAAACAGTGTGATTTATCGTTGCCAAGAGATCTAGTGATTGAAATGTGCTTTGTTGATGATAAGATAAGGTCTCCTAGCAGAGGATCTCCATATATTTCAAATGAGCTCTTTTGTGAGGTGTCATTCGCTGTGTCAGATCAGGTGACAGAGCTGAACATAATGCCACCTAAATGGACGTTTTGTTGCTTCAGGCATTGCAGAAAATATGGACGGTGTGTTTAGAGATTATTACGAGTTTTCTTTGAGACACAGATTTAGTTGCCATGTCAAACAAGCATTGGCATAGCCAATAGGTCTCGCCTTTGGGACCTTATAAGTTTTTATTTATCCAGCACAATATCCTTCATGCATCAACTGTTGCATGGCTAAACACTTATAAGGTCCCAAAGGCGAGACCTATTGGCTATGCCAATGCTTGTTTCCTTTTCCCTTGCTGCTGCTTGTCCCTTGCAGCCCGCCCCCCTTTAGCACTGTTTTCTCGCTTCCTGCCTCCTAGCTGTCCAGCCTTTCCCATCACTTTTTAATGGCGGACCCTGTGTGGCCGCACCCCTGGTGCGTCGAAGGCAAGCACGTCTGTGCCTGTCCGCACCTGAACCACGCCTAGCGCCACGGAACCTGCTTCCCGGACCATCCACCGCTACGTTTCCAGCACCCTCCATGCCCTCAACACCCGACGTTCCATTGCCTGCCACCTGGCTTGGCCGTTCACCTGCCGCACCTGCAACTGCACCTTCATCGGCCTACGCACACTAGACCCACTGGCCACACGACCCTCAAACTGGACTCAACCACCTCTGATGCATCCTACTCAACAACCGCTCTCTCAAAATACACGCCATGGTGATCTGGGACCTGCTCGACTCCATCTCCGCCAACATCGCCTTCTTCACAGAAATATGGATGAACTTCAGCTGAGCCCTGGACATTGCAACAGCTATCCCCGACAGCTACAAAATGATCCACAAGGACCGCGTCAACCGGCTGGGAGGAGGCATCGCGATCGTACACAAAGACACCTTTCACCTCACAACCAGCTCCAACAACCACTTACCCGACATGGAGCACCTCCACTTCCAGATCCAGATCAACCCGAATGCCACTGTCCATGGCACCCTCATCTACAGACCTCCGGGACCCACCCCCCTCAGTGACTCCATAACCGACTTCATCGATCACCACGCTCTTGCCTCAACAGACTACATCCTCCTCGGCAACTTCAATTTCCACCTGGATAACCTCAAAGGCCATAACACCTCATCCCTACTAGAGAACTTCGCATCCATCGGACTCAAACAACTGGTCACAAAGCCAACCCACTCAGCAGGACACACGCTCAACACCATCTTCTCCACAAGCAACTACATCTCCATCAGCCACACCTCCAAGCCACACTGGACCAACCACCACTGCGTCCACTTCTCCTTCACCAAACCCACCATATGTCACCACGCCCACTGCAATCCTCGCAGAAGCTGGAACAAGGTCACCGAAGACCAGCTCACTACCTGCCTCAGCAAGACCCCACCGCCAACATCCACAGACACCAAGACCTCAGCATGCAACCTTCACTGCTGGATCTCCGAATGCACCAACACACTGGCCGCCCTGGATACGCACAGGCAAACAGCCCTCCAAGAGTCCAGGCACTCCTGCGGAAAGCTTGAGAAAAGATGGAGGAGCAGCAAGTCACCGCAGACCACACACCCTTCAAAGCCGCCATCACCGCACACCACCACCTCATCAGAACAATAAAGAAAGCAGTCATCCAGGAACACATCAATGCAAACACAAACAACAGCAAAGAACTCTTCGCAGTGGTCAAAAAATTAGCTAAACTCATCACAGAGAAAGCAGATATTCCCCTGTCTCAAGACAGCTGGGACAACCTTGCCACCTTCTTCCACTGCAATATCAAGGAAATCTACAACAGCTTTGCAACCCAAAATCCACCCACCCCACCTGTAACTACTGCACCCAATGGCTCCAAACCTTGGCAGACCTTAACCAGATGGACCACCCTCACCTCTGACTACACCCTGAGGATCATGAAGAGCATCCCCTCCGAAGCCTCCTTGGATCCCTGGCCTCACCACATCTTCAACAGAGCTGGCACCTCCATTGCAGCCGAACTCTGCGCACCATCAACTTCTCCTTCGAGTCTACTCACTTCCCGGAAGACTAGAAGCACGCAGAGATCAAACTCCTGCTGAAGAAATCCTCTGCCAACTCGACAGACCTCAAGAACTATAGACCCATCTCTCTGCTCCCCTTCCCAGCCAAAGTCATCGAGAAAGCCATCAATGCCCAACCTTCCGAGTTCATAGAAATAAACAACATCCTGGACCTCTCTCAATTGGGCTTCAGGGGCGACCACAGCAACGAGATCACTCTCCTCACCATGACAGAAAACATCTGCACCCTTCTCGACAGAGGCGAGACTGCTGCCCTCATCCTCCTGGACCTTTAAGCTGCCTTCTACACCGTCTCCCACCACACCCTCTGTGCAAGACTCCACAACGCCAGCATCTGCGACAAAGCCCTAGAATAGAGCCGCTCCTTCCTTACCAGCCGCCCAACTCAGAACCCACAGAGATCAGCAGCGGAGTGCCTCAGGGATCCTCCCTGAGCCCCATCCTCTTCAACATCTACATGGCCCCGCTTGCAGCATTTGTCAGAATCCACGGACTCAACATCGTCTTCTATGCTGACGACACCCAGCTGATTCTCTCCCTCACAGATGAACTCACAGCTGCCAAGATCAAATTCAGCAACAGGATAAAGGCAGTCGCCACCTAGATGAAGGACAGCTGCCTCAAGCTTAACTCAGGGAAGACCGATGTCCTCATCCTGGGATCCTCCCCCACCACCTGGGATGACTCTCGGTGGCCCGCAGTGCTCGGAAACCCCTTTCACACCCATGGACCACGCACAAAACCTCGGCATCATCCTAGACTCCTCGCTCTCAATGAACAGGTTACAGGTGAAAACGTTGACACAATTTTCAATTTTTCCTATATTCAACTGTTAGTTTCTATAAAGAAACCTTGAAGGATCTACACAAATGACCCCTTGCTGAATTCAGAATGTTGTCTACTTGTTTTAAATGTATAGCTTTCCAGGATCCATTATTGCTTTCATACCCATTTCTACCATTAACTGGAAGGAGGTTGAAAGCACAAAAATCGCAAAAATAGGCTATGTCTCAGAAAAGTGCCAAAACTGTGTAAAAAAGTTTGGTTTTCAGAAGTCTGCTTGTCCCTGAAAGATGGGAAAATTGTGATTTCAGCACCACAATCCCTATGTTGATACCATTTGCAGGGAAAAAAAGACGCTTTCAACTGTAGCCCTTTTTTCCAATTTTCCCCAAAACAAAATTTAGTGTATTTTGGCTAATTTCTGGGTCCCCTTCAGGGCAATCCACAAACCCTGGGTACCTTTAGAATCCCCATGATGTTGGAAGAAAAGGACGCAAATTTGGCGTGGATATCTTATGTGGTCAAAAGGTTACAGGGGCCTAAGCGCGAACTACCCCAAACAGCCAAAAAAGGGCTTAGCACAGGGGCGGGAAAGGCCTAGCAGCGAAGGGGTTAATGGAGAAGAGAGGGTCAGGGGAAAGGAGAGGGGGGAAATAGCCCCCGCCATATAACGCTTACAACATGGAGAGTACAATCAAACAAGCTTTAAAAAATGCAATGATGGCAATTAAACATTTTCACGAGTACATGTTTAGAAAAAAGAGGGGATCAGGAAGAGAGAGACATTATAGGACAAATAATGCATAACAAGTAAGCGGGTACTTAGCCGGCCGTCTTCGTCAGTGGGTGCCGAGGTGGCAGGTTACAGTCTTCTTATGTATGCAGGGAGGTCTTTCAGCCACAGTTCAGGACACACCTTGGATGAAGAGAGCTTTAGAAGACAGGATGATTGTCCCCTGTTTCTTTCCTGCGTGACGGCAGCCACTGCCTGTAGAGCCTATATTCCGTCTCCCATGAAGTGGATGGGTCGATCTGGGTCTTGTCCCCCACTCTGGGACTGGCCTTAGTTGAGTCGGGCCCGCCAAGGGCATCGGAGAGTTTGTGATCAATTGGCGAGCATGCTCATGGCCTAAGAAACAGACGATGAATGGACACTGTTGCATATTTTTTCCTGTGTTGGGTGATCTGATGCGATGGGCTCTCTGCATCTCCAATGGGGGTTGAAAGTGAGACGTGTGAGTTTTGGAAGGGCTTCTCTGAGAAGGGATTTGGCGTCCGTTCCTTCTATCTTTTCTGGAAAGCCAAAAAAGCAAACATTGTCCCGATGGCTTCTGTCTTCCAGGTCTACCACTTTGCTTCTGAGGAAGAGAAGTTCTTGGTCTCGGTCCAGAATAGTATCGAGGTGGCTCTCTACTTCCACCACCCGCGCAGTGAGGTCATCCATCTGGCTCTGGAATCCAGCAATGTCTGTGCGAATGGGTTTAGTCTCGGTCGTGAGAGCAGATATGGATGTCTCCATGCCCTCCTATTGTCACCCCATAGCAGAGATTTCCTGGAGTATCCGCACCATGGTGGTGTCCAGTGAGGTTGCCATCATAGGGTTAGGTGGTTTCTTAGTCGAGGAGGTGACACCACATGTATCTGAGATGGGGCAGCCCTGGTTTAGACCTTCTGTAAAGAGGAGTTGTCTTGCGGGTTTCCCAGTCGTTGTGCCAGAAGGCATCCCAGGTTCTTCTGTGTCGATCCTCTGGTATGTAAGTGCTTTGCTCAGCTGGTGTCTTCAATGCTGTAGCCAGTGAGCGTAGGTGCATGTGGAACAAGCAAAGGAGAGAGCGTTGATGTAGTGAAATCTCTTCAGCCCTTATATGTGGCTGCACCTGGCAGTGGTCGGGCTGGGTGAAGGGGGCAAGCAGCTGTGTCAAAGATGGCTGAAGTATATACCGCTGGTGCAGGAAGATTAAGGAGAGACCTCCTTCTCAAGGATTCTGGATAGCCTGTATTTTGCCCAAGGAATGCGTATGGCAGGGCTCAAGAGTGCCTCAGAATAGAAGGTAGAGGTAGGGCATATGGCAGGAAGTACTGCTGAAAGGCAGCTGGTTGCAGCTTCTGGAGGGGCCCGTGACTATACCTCTATGTAGCTTTTTGTGCTTCCTGGTCCCCCATGAGGCTATTTTCTATGCCGTATATGATTGCCGTTGAAGATCATTCCACCTGCGGGAGCGGCATTCGAGATGGCCGTGTGGGAGACAATAGCAGTGTAGGTGGGCCTCTGAAAGTATGAGGTAGTCCGTAGGTGGTCGGTCCTTCTCAGGTGTTTCCGTCCAAAGTAAGTCCCTGCAAGAGTGTCCCTGCTGAGCCCACATGTAGAAGGGGTTGCTCACTCACTCTCTACCGGTGTATAGACATCGTGGCACCAGAGAAGGGGAAGCAATGTCCATTGTGTTGAGACCCTCCAACCAGCGACAGGCGCTTTATAGCAGGGATCGTCGTCGGCCGTCAATCGTAGCAGCCATCCTGGGGTCGATGATAATGCTGTATAAGCACGCGATTACCAGATGCAGTGGGGCAGGGCAGGGCAGGCTTCTGCCAGTCAGATGAGCCTCCTCTAGTGGTTTCGCCTGGCAACACTGGGTCACTACCGTATTCGCCGCTGTGGCATCATGTTGTAGCCAGATGGATGGGAGTCACCGTGGGCGTATCATATCATGGAGCCCTGCTAGTACTATAGGCTCTGCTATCAAGGAGGAAGAGAGAGCGGGGCCTACCTAGGATGACAAGAGGCCTTCACCGACTCCAGTGTGATGTGAGGAGGGGGAGCGCCAATATACGGCAATGCGTAGCCCTCCAGGGCGGGTGGGCCGCTTCCCGCTCACCAGTGCAGACGACCGTTGACCGCAATTCTTATGTGACAGCACAGGCCCAGTCTGTCTCGTCTGAGTTGAGACTCAGACTGGGGCACCGCGCTTTGCTATGCTGACCTTAGAAGAAGTTAGGCTCCGCTCTGGAGTCATGGTCGGTCGCAGCCCAGCAGGGAGCCTGAGTTCATCAAACAGGCTCCTCAAACCTGGCGGTAGCACAGGTCCAGTCCGTCCTAACTGAAGTAGGGTCTGGACCAGGACACCCCGCGTCACTGTGCTGCCTGAAGAAGTGAGACTCCGCTTCAAAGTTGTTGGGGAGCCTGAATTAATTGTGCATGTCTCTCATAGATTCTCCTCATTGGCTCCATGCACATGTTGTAGGCCGCAATTTTCAGCTCATTATCAGGCCTCACTCAGCTCCCTCTGGGAAGATTTGCGTGGGATCGTTATTTGGAGGTCGCAAGCATTTGGTTCCCGGGAAGCTCTCTCGCTGCGATCCGGGGCTCCTCAAGGCACGGAGCTCCGAGATTAAGCAGCCTAGGCTGCATATTCTTGACCCCACTCATGAAACTTTAGTTCACCACTAGGCACTTACTGCCCCTCAAACTCACTCCTGCATGTTCTTTTTTGCCCCTGATTTCTCCCTTTCTCACTCTTTTTCTGTCTCTTATATTCCTCATTCTTTCCCCCTTTTGTGCTTTTCTCTCTCTTGTTTTGGGTCAAAGTCTGATTAGGACAAATGAGTGCCGGTTCGCAGAAATAAGTGCTGGTAAGTGCTGGTGGGCCGCACCTGCAACCACCTAATCAAATTAAGCACTCCATCCCTGTAAACATCCTTTTACTACTGTCCAATGTTCACCTGTGAAACAATGATAATGTTCTCTTATAAACATCTTTACCAAAGGTTGGTTGGCCCCCTCCAGCTGTCTTTCAATCCTTCCAACTTGGTTTCCATATTTTGTGTCGACCGGGATTAAAAATGCACCATTTGCTGCGTAAGGTTCCTCAACCTTATCCGGTAAACATATCATCAGTCTGATTTAATAATATTTCAGATTCACATTATTTTCGAAGCAATTATCTGGGTGAACCTCTAAGTCACCCTATAAAACTGTCTTAAAATTCCATTCGTTTTCAGCTTCCCCGCACCCAAAAGACACCTCCGATCAGCCGGCCTCTCTCTGGCCACCGTTCCACCCATCTACGAGACCGGAAGGGCAGGAAAATTCTTCACCTACATCACAGCCAAGGCCCGGAACGCCCTCCCCCTCCCCCTCCAGCAAGCCCCCACACTGCCCCAGTTCAGGAAGGACCTCAAGACCTGGCTCTTCGGATGACCCCAGCACTCAACAGATCTGACCCCCTCCCCCTCTCCCCCAGCGCCTTGAGACCCTTGCGGGTGAGTAGTTGCGCTTCACCAACCCTGATTGAACACATCTAAATGCATTATTTATCTCACACTTTTAATCAAAAATTCCTCAGAGAGGAATAACACTGTAATCTAAAATACAGAGGAAAATGCATTTAGCATTTTAAAGTTTCGCATAATTGAAGCATTGTTTACAACTGAAGGCCTGTAGAGAACCCCCTGCCCAGGGGCACCCCATGGCCAGAATGTTTCCTTCATGCTGGCATCATTAGGGGCCGTACTGCCCAAGTCAATGCTCCGGGCTGCACCCTGGAATCACCCACCTGAAAACACAAGAGTCCATCCTCCCCTGCTGTACTTAAGAGAGATCCTACACTCACCTCTGCAGAGCCCACATTCAAGGCTAGTTTTACTACTGTTTGGCGTATTTACTCCACCATTTCAGTATCTCTGGAGAAAAGTCGATTCTGGCTATTCTCATTGTAAGGTGCCCGTATATGTAAAGAACGTCTATAAATAAATACAATAAAAGTGGCATCAGTTAGAGGGTACATTTCCATTGTGCACATTTGTGATGCAAGTTCCACCAGCAGAGAGGCGCATTGGTGAATTTATATCCTTAAGGTGGGAGCTGGCACTCTGGCGGAGATGCTAGGCGGACACAAACCTCCTGAACCTGTGGGTTTGACCCTCCAGCCTCTGGGGCGGTTTCACCTCCCCTACAAAGACAAGGCAACGGCCTAAAGCAGACTCTACATGACAGCGTGAAGGTAGGTCACACTCACGGATGCAGGCGGCTGTCACATCCCAAGCGCTCCATGTGCTCGCATCCAGTTGTCTGCACACCATTGTGTAGCTCGAAGGCTGATACCCCGGAGGGCAGGTGACTCCTACACTCTCTCCTGGGTCATACCACTCTTTGCGTGGGGTGAGGGTGAGAGCTGGACTTCTGCCGCTCGGATACTCGCACAGTCCTGAAAAAAGAAGTCAATTTAATATCACTTAAGGATCGTTAACCAACCACATGTATCTAAAAGGTTCTTCACGAGCATTTTACAGCTGAAATATGCAGAGATGGGGGAACAGAACAGGACATCAGACAGCAGGACATTCAAACAGTGTCATTTACAAAGAACACAAAACAATTCGCTACCAAGCATCCCAAACAGCATACACACTTCTGAGATCAACACACTCGACAACACCAATCTATAATGTTTTTCGTTGTATTTGTCCATTGTTGGTACCAAGGGCTGTGTGACCCTAATCTCTCCTTTGGTACCCCTACAATGGTGATGCTGCAGTCAGCTCCTAGAGTCACTGTTCAGTACTCAGGTACGTGTGGCAGCCCTGAGGCTGGTGCACAGGTGAGAAGTGACAGTGAATTGTGCACCTTGTGTATGTGTCTCCTTCGGATCTCTGCAGCCTCGGAGACCCTACTCACACCAGGCGACAAAGGGGGGTGCGGTACAAAAAGCTTCAGGCCTCGCGACTGGAGCCATGGCTCAGAGGCTTTGAGCCTTCAGTCCATCAGATCTGCTCCAGGCCGGGTCTCTCTTCCAAAGCATCCTCATCATTCAGACCTCAAGTCATTCTAGCATCAGGTGTGCCCCAGCTCTAGCCTGAACATCCACACGGTCAATAACAGACCGGAAACACAACAGTGCTTGGACATTGAATCTTTCAATGTAAGGGAGTGCTCGAGGGATAGTTGGAGTATTGTGGGCTTTCCCACTTTGTTTTTGAAAAATAAAAAATATCAAAGGTTGGTAGACGCCTGTCTTATCTGACGATGGATGCACATCTGAGCTTTAGTACAAAGAAAGCAACCGCTGTGGCTGTGCTAATTTGCCATCCCCAGGGACACCACTCCCTTCACTAAACTCTAGATCAGTCCCTAGGTATGCTGCCTTAACTTCTACACCGACTGACTGCATGAATGAATGAATGATTGATTGCATTCATAAGTGGGAGAAGCCTTAGCAATGATCTCTTAGCACATTCAACTTATACTCGTGGTAAAGAAATTGAGATGGATCCAACCAAATCAAGACCTGCTCACCCACAGAGTAAGGCTCTCCTGTACACCTGAAGAGGTGAGGGCCAAGACGGGAAGGGATAACAGGGGACTGATCTCTAGCTTAAGCCTCATGAGCACAAGGCCTAACTTTCTCATTTACCATTTGTTTCTTACTCAGCTTCTCTCTGAAACAACTCCCATGACTACATCTATCTCTATGTGCATGAGATAAAGCGCCAACACTATGGGGGAAATTGGTAGAAAGAGCTGGGAGAGGCATGCTCTTATTTGAGGTCAGGAGTGCTATGGGCAGTGTCCCTTAAGGGCCTAGACTGTCCTCTCTGCACTTATTGATGAACTAATAGGGACTCCTGCAAGGCAGTCTTAGATTCTCTGGGTGCGTGGCTCATTCACAAAGGTAAACATACACTTTTGTAATTTGTAATTTTGTAGTTTTATGACCCAGAAGCACCACCTGATAATTCTAAGGTGTAATCCCTGTTTTTATTGCTTTTAGCTTTAAACCTGAACTTTCGTGTTAGATTTTTTGCGGGAGGCAAGTCTTTATGAGTGCCTAAAACAATGTGGAGCTAACCGGTCCCAGGGGGTGGCCCAGGCTCCCCCGATGTTTCTACTTATATCTTACAGCACAACTCCTCTATTCCCTACACTGGATCCACGACCCTGACAGAAAGCCTTGGGTCCAAGTGAAACAGGCTTTCTCTCCCTTTCCCCATCTGGGGCTGGTGGGGCTCCCGACGTCATTCAAAGCAAAATTCCCCCCACTATTGCCTTTGACATCATTGCTCCTAACTTACTGGGGTGAGGTACGACAGAGCCAAACATTCCCTTTTAGACTCACTCCCTTGACGCATAAAGCTAACTTTCACCCCGGGCGTGCCCCACCCTGCCTCCTTTTGCTGGGCGACTTTTCCAACGATGTTGACTTACAGCCAAGAGATGACTTAGTTTATGCTAACTCGACACATTAGTTTATGCTAACTCGACACAACAGCTTTAGATTGAGTCAGGAACTTCATTGGAACTTCATTGGGAAGGCAGGCCTCCTGGCCATCTGGCTCTCTAGCACAGTGATATATCCATGGAGCCCCTCTCTTCCCAATAACCCGTGCTGTAAAGGCATATTGTGGCTCTACTGATACCTCTTACAGTTAACTCCTTCCAAAAATAAGCTTATGTATTGCAATGGGAAAGGGAACTGGCTACAGAGCTATCCAATGATACCTTGGGGGCCATTTGGTAAAGAGCAGCTACATCTTTGATTTGTATCCGTTATAAGGAAAATGCATATAAAATATTGACTCACTGATATATTACATCCGTCAGGCTCGCCAAGATGTTCGGAAGGTTCAGATTTGTGCTGGAAAGGGTGTGGGGAGACGGCAACGTTTACACATACATGGTGGTCTTGCCCAGTGATCGAGACATTCTGGGTGGAGATTCAGAGCACAGTGCAGACCATTACTGTAGGAAAGTAGGATCTGCTTCTTATGGTTACCCCCACTTTTTGCAGATGTCTCACTGTTGTTGGACTAGTCTGACTGGGATCCTGCTATCCAGGACCCCAGTCTATCTGCTTTCTCCCTTAAATTGCTATGTATGTACTTTAGGTACACTCCAGATTGGATACTGAGGTACACTTATATGTCCGTAATATATGGTACACCATTGCCCCAGGGCATAGGTACCCCAGAGGCCTCCCATGGGCTGAAGCAAGTATTATGCCACGCGTGAGAGGCCATTCAAAAGGACAAAACAGGTCTGCTACAGCAGCCTGTGTAAGCTGGTACTTGCACCACTTACTTAGATATAGGTTCACTATATCTATCTATATCACTAAACTTAAAAACCTATCAGGCTCCCCTATGGCAGGCCTTATCAATCCCGAATTTCATTATAGAGTGTGTCACCATGGCACTCAAGAACACCTTCTTCAAGTTTAAAACCCAGGTATAAGAGGTGTGGCCTGTAGTCAGACAAGATGGCTGCACTTTAGGAGAACTCCATGGCATTAACTGATCTAAGCCCGACCATCCGCACCAATATCCATCCTCAACTGTAATTAGAGGCACACACCGCCTCTCCTGGCTGGTATTGTGGTAAGGGCTCCGGGTTTTGAAATTTGCCCAAATAGCTTTTGTTTGGGCAATCCGAGAGTCGGCTGCCCGCACCTTGCCTAGGCCGCATTGAGAAAGAAGCGCCGACCAGACTGCGTTGCAAGTAAACATTGGCTTGCATCTGCTATGATTGATTGATTGAAGTGTCACACCAACTGCAACACGAGAAACTGTGTATGTCTGATCACATATTCCTACGACCTCCACTATGTGAAGATGACGACGAGGGCTGTCAAGATAAGGTTCATGAAACACCGGCACACTATCCGGTGTGGATGTAACACTACTAAGATGTGCAACTATTTCTGCGACCTCAGACATTCACCTGATGATCTGACAAGGACCGTTCTAGGAGCACACCAAGTCGCTTCAAGAGGGAACAGCGCTATAAGAACACACTATATGATGGCCCCCTCTACTTTTCACTCAGGAAGCTCATCTCTCCTTTTGACTTACTAACTTGACATGAGCTTCTATGTGGGCGTTAATACCCATCTTGCCACAATTGGACAAGGCGAGCTGCCGTATTCTGGACCACCTGGAGCCTATCCAGAACTCCCCAGTGGAGACAGTTTGCTAGCATTTCCAAGACATCGTTTCTAATGAGATATCAGCCGATATATGCTGTCTTTTCATTTTACTTATTTTTCTTCTACTATTTGTACTCTCAGGTTGGATATGATCCTTCTCGTTATAGGGACTGTCGCCCTCAAGGGAAATCTCTTCTACCGGGAATTTTTCCAGAGAATCTACTAAATGTATTTTTTCATAGTCCAGCCAGTACGTATTATTATTTGTCACAGGGGCGTAACAAACACCCCCGCAGCCCCCGCGGTGCGGGGGGGCCCCCAGGTGAAGGGGGCCCCCTCAGCTCTTCGGTAAAGAGCTGGGAGAGAAAGGCTTGCTGTAGAAAGCAGGTGCAGTCTGCAGCCCTCCTCGCGCTGACCCAGGGCAGGACTGAAGAGAAACAAAGTAACAAGTTACATTGTTTCTCTTCAGCCATAGCCGGGCCGGAAAAGGGATGGGGGTGGGGGCCCCAGAGAGAGCACTCCCCACTGGCACAGACTCTGAGAAGGGAGGAGGAAGCACAGAGCTGACAGGGGCAGGAGAAGGACTGCAGCTCCAGGAACAGTACTCTGCTGGGAGCATTGGAAGGTAAGCAAGCACTGGAAATGCAATTGGCTTCGTAGTCTCCCTGGATGGCACGGAGTGTTTCCTCGGTGGCCTGCAGTGTCCCCGATGCTGATAGTGAACATGGAAACGTTCCCAGATCTCCACAGAAGAGATAAAAAAAAATGGCTCAAGAATGTTTGAAAATGGATGTACGTGTACAAAATGACAGAGAGTAATTTTTTTAATAGTTCAATATAGCGCAAGCTCGTCCCCAAGGTATTGGAGCGCTTTACACGAGCACCAGTTACATTACACAAGACCACACTTATTTTTAAGCACGGGGATATTAACAACTGCTACCTACCTTTCCCTCCTGAGGCGGAAGCTGGGAGGTCTCTCTGCTATTCTTTGGCATTTTTAACCTAGCGTGTTTGACTTTCATGCTTGTCATTTTAATTTTTGTCTTGTGCAGCTTGTGCTTGCGCTTGTGTTATAAGCGTGCCTGAGCCTAGCGCTGCCTGCCTTAGACTTCCCAGCGCTTGTATGCGCTTTGCCCTGCTCCCTCTCCCTTGCCTGGGACTGTGAGACCGCCCTCGGCTGAGTGTTGACGCCGAGGGCTGGGATCTCATTTTGGCCGCCATCTTGGGGGTAGGACTCTCCGCCCTCGCGCTCTAGTAGCGCTATAAAAAGCTCACCCCTCCCTCCGCGCAGCGGACGCGGACTGCGGACGCGCCGGACCTGCGCCGGAGTCGTGCCAGAGTCCTGCCCGTCTGCGTCCCGGAGGCGTTCGGCGTGGCAGGTACTTCTGGCCATTATGCTTTCCTACTCCGCTCAGGAACTCTACTCTTTGCGTGACGGGGATGCGTCCTGTCACTCAGTCTTTCCTGGCCGATATAGGGGTAAACATAAGTGCCTTGTCTGTAAATGGCATCCTACTCGCAATCTCCCTTCCCCCCGCTCTATTAAGGATTGTAGCATTAAACATCTTTGTCTACTCCTTAATACGAGGTCGTTGCACCGACACACTCAAGAGATATATGATCTCCTTTCGACGACCAGTCCTACCTATCTGATGCTCACTGAGACATGGCTCAATGAATCCTCCCACCCGGACATCGCGGTAGCCATTCCCTCTGACTATATCATCCATCGACAAGATAGAGACAAGGGTAGGGGGGGAGGAGTTGCCCTGGTTGTGAAAAAATCTTTTCCGTGCACGGTCACGCACACAAATACCATCGTAGGGGCTGACTCTCTTGCCTTTACCATCTCCCTATCGCCTCAGCAAGCGCTGAAGGGTCTTGTTGTTTACAGACCTCCGGGCCCGGTGGGATCCTTTCTTGATGATCTCCAGCAGGTTATGTCGGTCCTTGTTCTAAGATCGGAGCGGTGTATATTGGCTGGAGATTTTAACTTCCATATGGATGATCACCAAGACCAGGATGCTATCAAGCTGCTTGATATTACATCTACTCTGGGCCTTTCCCCCTATATCTTTGGCCCGACCCATGATAAAGGCCACACACTTGACCAGGTTTTTTCCACCTCACCTATTATGGCTGTAACACTTCTGCCAGTCTTATGGTCTGATCATTGTCTTGTTCATTTTGAAATATCATCTACTACGAATTCTACGGCCAGTGCCACGAGACAGCAGGGTAGCAGCTATAGGGCACTCCATCGGGTGACTCCGGATCTGCTAGCGCAGGCTCTTTTGGATCACCCCATGTCTTATACGGGTGACCTGGAGAAAGACCTGGAGAGCCTGCAATCCTGGCTCCTTGCTAGATTAAATGAGCTCGCCCCATTACAGCCAGCCAGGTCTGCCGCCCAACGGGTCTCGGCCCCTTGGTTTACGGAGGAATTGGCCCATCACCGTAGGCAATGCAAAGTCGCTGAGCGGGCTTGGAGAGCCCAGTACGAACCTGAGGCCAAACAACTTTATAAAACCATGATGAAATCATATCATGATTTAATACTTCAGGGCAAGAAATGCTATTTTGCCAAAAGGATTGAAGACGCGGCAAACTCCTGTAAGGAGATTTTCTCAATTGTGCGAGAATTCACCAGCCCGCGGTCAATCTCAGCTCAGGACGCTCCGGTGGAGACCTGGGCCAACACCATTGCTAATTTTTTTACCATCAAAATTAGGCAAATTCAGGATTCCTTTCCTTTGAGACCTATAGATGACCCGTCAACTCTGCCGATTGAGACAACTCTCCTGTCGTCTCCAGGCCCAGTTCTGCTAGACTTCCCGCCCCTTTCGGCTGCCGCATCCTTAGCCTTGATGAGGAACCTTAAATCGGGCTCACCGCTAGATCCCTGTCCAGCAAAATTCTTAGCGAGAATGGCAGATGCCGTTAACCCCATAGCTAATCCCATTCTTAACCTTTCCCTGAGTCAGGGATTTCTGCCCCAGTCCTGGAAACAGGCCATGGTCATCCCTCTTATCAAAAAGCCTAATCTTGACCCAGAAGTGCCCTCCAACTATAGGCCAATCTCGCTCCTTCCAGCACTTACCAAGATCCTGGAGAAACACGTTCATAGCGTGCTTTCTAACTTCCTGGAGTCAAACGAGTTACTCCATGAATCCCAATCGGGCTTTCGCTCCAACTTAAGCACCGAGACGGCGCTCCTGGAAGTTTCTGAGATCGTGAAGGAGGTGCTGGATACCGGAGGCAGGGTGATGTTAGTTATGCTAGACCTGTCGGCGGCGTTTGACACCGTCCCCCATGAGGATCTCCTCACTAGACTACATGACATCGGTCTGGGGGGGACGGTGCTCAACTGGTTTCGTTCCTTTCTAGCCAACCGCCGGCAGATGGTCTGGGTCCCACCTGGATCTGCCGAAATGCCGCTATTGGGAGTCGGAGTGCCTCAGGGCTTTGTATTGAGCCCCACTCTATTTAACATCCTTATGACCCCTCTGGCGACATTGGCAGAGTCCTATGGGGCCCGGATCGTCTCTTATGCTGACGACACCCAGCTTCTGTTCACCTGCCGTAAGAGCGAAGAGTTCGATGGAGAAAGGATCCGTGAGTGCCTTGGGGCTGTTTTTAATTGATTCCAACTCAACAGCCTCAAGTGCAACTCGGATAAATCCGAAATACTATTCTTTGGATGCCCATCGGAACCAGATTGGCATGGGTGGTGGCCTGCTGACATGTTCCCTCCAACTCAGTCATCTAAGTGGGCTAAGAACCTGGGAGTAAAAATTGACAATGAGCTTTCGCTCAAATCCCAGGTTTCTACTCTTACGGGAACATGTTTCGGGATCCTCAGAATGTTGCGTAAGTTCTTTCCCCTTCTATCTGAGGAACATCGGAGGATAACTGTCCAGGCACTTATAGGATCCAGATTGGACTATTCAAATGTTCTATATCTGGGTCTGCCAGAATATCTCCTTCAGCGTTTGCAGGTGACCCAGAACGCTGCTGCTCGAGCGATCTTTGGTCTGCATCGTCGCACTAGTGCCTCTAACCTTCTTCTATCCCTCCATTGGCTTCCTGTACGGAAGAGGATACTGTTCAAGGCCATGACCCTAGCCCATAAGGCCCTGCATGGTAATGGTGCAAAATATCTCCAGAAGAGGCTGGACTTCTACCGACCTACACGATCCCTCAGGTCGGAAACATTGGCTCTGGCTCGGGTACCACGTATCAAAAGGGCTCGTCTAGGCGGCCGGTCCTTTAGATTCCTTGCCCCCCAGCTATGGAACTCTCTACCGGTGTCCTTGCGGACTACCTCGAACTTGCTTGCCTTCAGGAAGGACTTAAAAACTTGGCTGTTCTCTGGTTAGTCCGCTTCCTCTTTTAGGCTCCTGTCTTTTTACTGTTATGTTTTCCAGTTCTTTCTTTAGGTCTGGAGCACAAAGCGCCGGGACACTCCTGTGGAGTAGCCGTACGCTATAAAAGTCCCATTTTAACATAACATAACATAACATAACAAGTGATTTGTTCAGAATCACAGGATGTTGAGCCAACTGTGGTAAATAAAATTCCTTTACCTGGACTTAATTTGATACAGAATCATAATAAAATAGCTCAGTAAAATGAGAGGCAGAATCCGTGATATTGGAGGTTCGGAATGGGCTTTATTCCAATGATCGATTATAATCGGATGCTCCAAGTTCCATCACCACGGGGGTTCAGGAAGTGAAGTACATACTTTATTGACAAGAAGTAACTTTTATAGTACATACATTACAATGAAGCGAATGCAGTAGGCGTAACAATTGATAAGGAAATTGACGTTTTACCTGCGTAACCGAAAATGGGTGTAATAAGGAGTAAAAAGGAACATAATTGGTTATGATGTCACACATAGGTGGATCTATAAGATAATACTTGGCATAGATGCGCGCGCAGCAGCATGACGTGTAATTGACGTGTAACTAGGGGGTGAAGGGGACTTGACATTAGCTCTACATGTGGAGACGAAAAGTCTGGGGGGTCAAGTCAACCTAATCCCAAATCATATCTAACATCCTATGTTTAAAGAACTATGTTATCCACAAAAGAAGGACTCTCGGACAGAATCTATTCTATACTGACTGTGCGTGCGTGTACAAGCGTCTAAGTGTCTATACTGAATGCGAGGGGGTAGGAATTATTCCCTGGTAACAGGGCTATGAATTACTTGCATGAGGACAGAGGGGCCGAGCCTTTGCTCAGTAGCTGGAAGAATGTTTACTTAAGCTGCTAGACAGGAATGCATCGGCTAAGGAGTGAAGCAGATAATTCGAAGGTGAAATACAGTTCTTGGCAGAGAATAGGCTGATGTCAGGCTTCGTGAGCCGCGCAGAGAATGAGACAAAGTTCATGGTCACAGATGCAGGCTCAGACTGGAGCTTTCAGAGGCAGAAGGCAAGAGGAGTTTGATGACAGAATCAGGGCCTACTTGCCTGGACTGTAAAATGGCATAAGTGAACCATATAAAGCCGGTGGCCTTTCATATTTAGGAATGGAATATCCGGCCTATTCATGGCGGATCTGACAGAGGACATGTTGACGATGGACGCACATGTGTTTGCGTCTTCATAACTGGAACTGGAGGGAACATACATGTACTTGTGACATGCACATAGAACCGTTGGGGTCCAAGATAGGGGACATAACTGACCAGAAAAATCCATATTTCCACATTCCCTCCTTGTCCCCTACTTGCCCGTTAAGAGATATCAATCTTCATCAATCCATTGATCTGTTCATGTAGCATCATTTGTTCTTCTTTCTTCTTCCGTGACGAATGAAATCTTGATGGTGGAATACACGATGTGGTACACAGACCACAGATCGCTGGTCCACATTGTAGACATAGACAGCAACTGAATAGTATGAGAAAGCCAATACCTAGGAAGGATAAAACTCTCCATCCCCAGGCTGATATCACATTCCAAAACCAACCGGACCAAGTCCAAGTGCCTGGGTTCTGGTGTATCTGGTTTACAATCTTATGAAGGCGAGTGATGGCTTTATATACAGATGGCGAGTTTTCTGGTATGAATACGCAGCAGCTTGATCCGATGACCCTACAAGCTCCGCCCCTATCAGCCAGGATGACGTCAAGGACAAGACGATTTTGAAGCACAACAATCCGCATAGCAGACTGCTCTTCCGTTAAATTGCCTAAGGCGGAAATAGTCTCATTCACTACTGCTTCAAGGGTTCTAGTTAATCTACGTATCAGCTTACTATTAGTAACAGTACCTATATAGGGAAAGATACCTTTATTAAAATCTACATACTTGTCCCATGCCGTCTCAGTGTAATCGACAATGGGGAGATCTCTCCGCTCTCTGTTGTGTACTAAATGAATATTTCTGTAATAATCAGGAGGAGCTAGGAAAACAGGTGGCAAAAGGAATGCAATGTAGCAGGTACCATCCCAATCTAGAGGTAGACGCATATATGCAGTCTGACCACATATAAAGTAGGAGTGGCGAGAAGCTCTAAATGAAGATTTGCCTTGATCACTGAATTCTACTATAGTAGTGCATTTACTATGGCCCACATGTATGGAACCAACCTTTCTTACACACAATTCACCCTTCGCTGGGAATACTGACATGGTGGGTAAGACTAGTTCAACTTCGGATACGACATTTAGAATCATGAGATTAGGTGTAAAATTACCTAATCCATATACTTCATTTTCTAGATCAGTTCCTGTTCTTTTGGGGCGACCCTCCTTGTCAGGGTAGCAGACCTTGAGTAAAACTAGGTTCAGGTTTCCCCATACCCAATGATCTTGGTAAACTGCTGTGTCTGAGTCTATGGAATTGATTAAACTAAACCATGCTCCACAGGAGCCATTATGTGTAAATGGATGTGGAAAGAAAGGCAGGACTCCTTCATAATTTTGATAGGGAGGGAGTCGGCCACACACCCAACAATTAGTAGCATTACTAGTCTGATGGGAATGATGTAACATACTAATGAAAGTGTTATTGCGCAGCGCAAGTCTATAAGACAATTCATGCGGAGGTAAGTCACTAAAAGAATGTTCAGCAGTAACATTATAAACATGTCTAGAAATAGGGTAATATATGTGCAACAATATACTTGCAGTAATTATTAAAAGACTCAAGAAAAACAAAATTAATAACGTCACTATGCAGTGGCTACGCAGTGATTTACAATACGCCTGTCGTTTCAACTTTTTCCGGGTATTTTCTCTACTCAGGTCCAAGGGATACATGTCAGAGACAATTCAACCGCTTCACCTTGGAGAGGACTTAAACAATCAAATTGCTCGACTTGTTGGGCCTAAGCTTTAGTTTGTAGTTTTCAGAGTTATTCTGTTCAACAAAAGGAAGTTTTGAATCAGTCTGTGAGGGAGTGCAGGGCACAATGTCTATATCCGAGGATAGTCCATGAAATTTCTTGATATGACTTGAATGAATCCAGCCCTTGCGGCCCTCGATCTTCACGGCTGTCCTTGTGGTGAGCAGAACCAACTTGGGTGTCTTCCACCTGGGCTCCAGCTGAGTCTTTCGGTCGAAATTTCTCACAAATACAAAATCACCCGGAACTACGTCATGGGGTTTCACCTCAGTGTTGTCGGGAAAGGCTGCAGCTACCTGTGAACGACAAGATTGTAGTGCAGACATCAAGGAAGCCAAGTAATCTGTCAGCATATTACAGTCAATATCAGTTATTTTGCGTGGTATGGGCGTCCCCCACATATTTGGTGGTCTGCCGAAGATCACCTCATACGGGGATAGCCCTGTTCGAGAGTGTGCTACCATTCTCATGTAAAAGAGTGCAACGGGTAACGCTACTACCCAGTCGACACCTTTCTCTCTGCATATTTTGGACATTCTGATTTTCAGTATCTGGTTATGTCTTTCTACGAGACCTGCTGCCTCGGGGTGTCGGACACAGTGGAATTTCCACTGATAGCCTAACAAAAGTGAAACGTGTTTCATTAATTCGGATGAGAACGGCTGGCCGTTATCTGAGTGAACAACACGTGGTAAACCGTATCGTGGGAAGAATTCTCGAACCAACTGTTTGGCAGTAGTCGGGGCAGTGTAATCTGAAACCGGGTATGCCTCTGTCCAACGGGACAGAGCGCAGACAACTACAAGAACATATTTGAATCCTCAACATCGTTCCATCTGGATATAGTCCATCTGGAGTACTTCAAAAGGGTGATTAGGAGGATGAAATCCACCCTGTTCTACGGGAACGCTTTTTCCTGGGTTAAACTGACAACAGATCATACAGGTACGGACCTTTTGTTTGGCTGCTGCTCGTAAATGTTTATTGAACCAAATGTGTTGAATGCTGTCTAGCATAGCTTTTTCTCCTAGATGTGCTGGACTATGTATAGTGTTAATTATAACTTGGACCATTGAATCAGGAAGGAACCATACAGACTTTTCCTTCATCATCCATCCTTGGTCCGTTTGGATCCCTCCTAATTCAGTCCATTTCTTTATTTCGTCTGGTGTAGCATGTGACTGTATGTCAATTACGTCAAGAGTAGGATCTTTAACTGTCATACAATGTGTCGGTGTCGGGACTATTGTCTTTGTCATGTCGGGGGTTTGAGTTTGAGCAGTCTGTTTAGCTGTTCTGTCGGCTAGATCATTGCCTTGGGAAATGATATCAGTAACCTTCGTATGAGCCTTACATTTCATAATTGATATTGCAGTGGGTAGATGTATTGCATCTAATAAGGCATGAATGAGGGGTCCGTGCTGAATGTGGGCACCGTGGGAAGTTAAATAACCTCTCTCTCGCCACAGCACGCCGAAGTCATGTACAACTCCGAATGCATAACGTGAGTCAGTGTATATGTTGACTTTTTTATTCGTGGCTTGAATACAGGCTTGTGTCAGAGCGATGAGTTCTGCGGCTTGAGCTGACAAGGTATTTATACGATTAGTTTCAATGACTTCAGTATCTGTTGTGACTGCGTAAGCGGCTACTAACTCTCCTGTACTTGTTCTCATACATGAACCATCTACATACAAGGTCAGGTCTGGATCTGACAATGGGACATCGGTTAAGTCTTGTCTGGGTTTCGTCGTTATCGTAATAACTTCAATACAGTCATGAGCTAGTGGATCTGTTCCGATTACAGGTAAAAGTGTGGCAGGATTCAATGTGTTACAGCGTCTGATTTCTATATGTGGCTGAAACAATGTAAGTTCGTATCCTGTAAGTCGCGCTATAGTCAAGTGTTGTGTTTGCGTTCTATTCACAAGAACCTCTACTGCATGTGGTACTTGAACTGTCAATGGATGTCCTAACACTATGGCATCGCTTTGTCTGATTGCTAAAGCTGTCGCTGCTACTGATTTTAGGCATACAGGCAAAGCCTGAGCTACGGATCTAATGTACTAGAAAAATAAGCACATGGTTTGTGTGATCCTGCTTGTTCCTGTGTGAGTACTGACAAGGCAGTACCTTCGCGTTCTGTAACAAAGAGTGTAAACTGTTTTCTGTAACATGGCGTTGCTAAAACAGGTGCTTGACATAAAGCTTTCTTTAGGCTTTCAAAAGCTTGTGTGTGTTCCTGAGTCCAAGGGAGAACAGTCGGTGTGGCTGCCTCCTGTGTGGTTAACTGAATGAGTGGTTTTGCTAGAAATGCGTACTGAGGGATCCACTGCCTACAATATGAAGTGAGGCCTATGAAAGCTCGTACTTCCTTTTGTGTCTTGGGTATTGGCATGTTAGCTATTAACTGAATGCGGTCGGGTGTAAGCTGCCTTCCCTCCTTGGACAGCGAGTGTCCAAGATAAACAACTCGCTGGACACAGAATTGCAGCTTAGAAGGGGACACCTTGTGCCCCTTTTCGGCTAGAAATTGTAAAACTGTCAGTGATGCTTTTTCACATTCCGGTTCGCTTCTCGCGGTGATCAGCAGATCATCGACGTATTGAAGCAAGGCAGTGTTAACTGGCATGTGGATACTGTCAAGTTCTCGTTTCAGTGCTTGGCTATAGATGCTGGGGCTTTCTGTAAATCCTTGAGGTGCGCGTGAGAATTTAAAGCTGCGCCCATTTAAACTAAATCCGAACAAATATTGGCTTTCCGGATCTATTGGGACGCTGAAAAAGGCATTCTTGAGATCAATTACAGTAAAGAATGTTGCTTCGGAATCAATAGCTGTCAATAATGACGAGATATCTGGGACCACAGGAAATTGTGGCACAATGCATTTGTTTAACTCGCGCAGATCAATAACCAATCGATATACTGGCGGGGCCGTAGGATCTGTTCGTTTAAGAATCGGAATTATCGGTGAATTACATACATTGGAGTCTGTTTCTACAACTACTCCTTGGGCAATAAGCTCGTCAATGATTTGTAGTAAAGCCACTACAGCATCTGGTGGTAATTTGTATTGTCGCATTCGTGGTAGCACCACTCCTGCCTTTAGTGTGACTCGATATGGTGTAATATTCATGCAACCAACATCAGTAGGGCCTTGTGCCCATAGATGTGTAGGTAAAGTCTGCAGTCGGGGATCCATGTCTCTAGACACATAGTGACCTTTAAAATCACGTAAAAACAACCTTACTCCTTCCGGAGAACAACATATTATGGCTCCTAGGGCTTTCAGAGTTTTTATTCCTAACAAGTTTTCTGGACATGATTTAGTAAGCAATAAATCTGTAGTTCGGGTCAGAGGTCCTATCGTAAGTGGAAGAGGCTGTGATACTTCATTAACAATAGGTTTTCCTGAAAAACCAAGGGAAATATTCTGAGAGCCTGAGAGGGGTTCCCCTGGAACTTCACTACGTTTTATAGTTGTTCGACTTGCCCCTGTATCGAGTAAAAATTTTCTATCTTGACCTAATAATTCACTATGTACATAAGGTCCTTCTTGATCTACAGGAATCTCGATAAGGGGTAAGTCAACTTCCCTCTCTAGGCTAGTTCATGCGTAACGCTGATACTCAGGATATTCATACTGTGCAGTCTGATACATTTGTCGTGTTGTTGTCTGTGTGGCAGCAACAGGCAACGGTGGTGCAGCTGGCACAAACTGTATTGGCTGTTGTGCGGCTGGCATGGCCTGTGCATGCTGCATAGCTCCTTGTTCATTCTGATCTTGTCTGAGTGGCCGTGATCTTTCTTGTGTTTTACCTATGGCGATATTATGTTTTAAAACTGGACAATCGTGTACGTAATGACCTGGCTTTTTACAATAATTGCATGTCCCTTTTACAGGTCCCGCTGAATCGGAATGTGTCATACCCTTTTTATGTCCTTCAGCTGGAACTGTCTGGGAAACTAGCATTTTCATTTTCGTGTCTTTCATGCGTCTGTGTTCATGTTCTTGTTCCTCTCTAATTCTATTGTGATGATACTGTAACATTTGTAACATTTGTGATGGGGTGTTACCTTGCCAGGTACTCTCGAATTTTAATACTCTATTCTTTACTGGGGGCAGGGCATTTTCTACTAATTTTGTTACAAACAGATGCGGGTATGATTCGCTACTTGCTTTTATGCCACTATTTATACCAAAACATTTTTCGAATCGGGCATAGTAATCACTAGTGTCTTCATCTTGCTTCTGTTTACAGGCTGAAATTGTACCCCAATCTTCCTTTTTCGTAGTTAATAAACGTGGCAGTACCTGTACTAATAAACCTGGTAATGCTTTAGTTTTATCCCCAAGTCCTGCTCCTGCAGTTCGGGCCTTTTCTTCTGCTTCTAACACAGACCATTCTATCTTTTGATCTCCTACCTCCCACTCTTTTTCCTTGAGTTTCTCATAAATGCCAGCAGGCATCAACACCTTTAATATTGTCATAATGTCGGGATAGGTATACTCTCCCATGAGTAACATGTCTTTAATTTCTCGGTGAAAACCCGCTGGATCTTTGTCATGACTGGGTACCACTTTCTTCATTTGTAACAATTCTATTTTTGATATGGGCGTATATACAAATACGCGCCTAAACTCGTTGTCCTCGCCTTTTATTGGGTGCACTTCTCGCAAGGGATTCTGTCTATCCATGTGATACGGGGTTCTTTCCTTGACGGGCAATGAAACATGCTCTGAGCATACAAAAAGAATATACTGCTTTCTTGATTCTAGAATTTCTTTAATTAATTCAGTACCTGCACCTCTCCATTTATTCATAAGCAATTCAGTCAATATGTCAGGTAAGGGACCAGGGTCCGAATGCTGACTCCGATATAGTATAATGAGTTGTTGAATCATATAAATCCCAGCTAACCTCTGTTCATCTGAGGTGAGATTCAAAAATGTGCGTACTACTGTATCATCACTATATTTTCCGGGACTGTCCACCCAATGGACAGCTGCCCTGGCTAAATCTTGTTCATCCATAGAATCGAGAAAATGATAACCCCTTCGTTCTCGGAGTAGTTTGTCGGCGGTTTGGAACGAATGCTCGTTAGACCTTATATTAATTATAGGTATTTGGAAATTCTTATTATTATCTGGACATATCGGACGTATTGAGTCAGTATGACATCTAGTCTGATTTCTATTACAAGATCTTCCTCTACCTACATAGGCTATGGTGTCCGACTGTCCCGCGGGCAGTCCTGACCCTTCTTCCTCGCTTTGTTCGAACTCGTCTGCCTCTAATCTCTCTTCGTGTAGGCGTTCTATTTCTTTACGGATCTTTCGGCACATGGCTATTATACAATTTTGCTTATCATGTCTCCCTTCTGATATATTCTGGCTCCATCTTGTAAGAATTTGCATTGCTTCCGGGTCTACCCCCGGTCGGTCTTGATTTCTGATCACACAGTTTATGAGGAAACGTAACAGTTCCCCCTGTATCTCTACTTTCTGGTATTCCATAGCTCTGTTAATACATTCTGGATCTCGCCCTGTTTGGACAAAATGATATATTTTATCTAGATGCGCAGTCATTCCTGGTAACTTCCCTAAATACACTGCGGCTCGTCTGATACGCAATGATGCCAGGGTCATTTCGTCCTCTTTACCGGGCACCGGGTCATATCTACAATCTATAAGAAGTTCCTTAAGCGCACGGGTATTTACGAGTTTGGGTGTACGTGAATGCGCTGACTCTTGAAAAGTAAGTTTATTTATTCTAGGTGGCGTAGAAAAAATATTGGTAGCACCTCCCGTGGCCCCATCTGGGGCGTCGGGTGTGAAAGGATTCGTCGAACGTGACACAGCAACTATAGGTGTGGACACAGCTATAGAAGTAGCTGTAGGAACAGATGCAGAAACAGATGTGCTTGCCGGAACTTGTGACTCGATTTGTTGCTGTAGGGATACGGGTGCTGGATCTTGGCGTGGGACCTCCCTGGTATGTGGTCTATGTGGGGCGGAATTAGCATACTCGGGAGCTACATCATCTAAATATGAGGAAAGAAAAACATCTTCTGCGGTTCTAGGATGCCCCTTAGGATGTACCTTAATTGGGAATAATGGGGGTGGCAAGTCTTTCGGTATCTCTGGAGTAGCCTTAGGTAATCCTTCGGCTAGAAGGGGATACATACCATTCATAAGGGCATTTCTTTGTCTATCTACTTGTTCTGATTTCACTCGGATACCTTCCTCAATTAATAGATTTTCTCGAACTTTGTTTGAACTTTCTTTACTCTTCTCTTCCTGTCTACGTGCTTTTTCCGTACGTCTATGAGATTCTTTACGCCATAACTCAACGGCGTCTTTCTGTGACTGTCTGACTTTCCTTTTCCATAACTCTTCCTCGACTTTCATGATGCACTCCGCATCCCAGGTCCCCGCTGCGGGCCACCTCTGACTTTCTGGTAATCCCTTGGTGTAGTCTACCCATAAATCAAGAAATAATATAGCGTCTAAGCCATGTTTGTGATACATGAAGTGCCCTGGAGTATCCCTAGGAGGAATAGGGACGGCTTCTTCGAGTACCCCTTTTCTAGTAGTGATCTGTCTTAATTTCGAAAAGAGCGGCATATTGACAACTGATCCGATACTTAATCTTGAACACACTTAATACAAAAGCACACTAATGAACAACCATTCATACCACAATATGCAGGACGTTTAACACATTAAACATTGAACATTAAACATTTTTAACCTTTAAAATAAACAACAATGATGATCGTCTGCATAACTAATCACCAAGTATAATTCTTTGACAATAACTAGATACTTCGGAATACTTGATATACTGCTAAACAGTACAGATACACTGCTAAAACAGTGCAGACCGGATTTGTGTACCCAAACCCGTCTTGACCGGCACAACCTATGTGCACGTCAGAAATGCCTCCCCAGTAATGGTACTCACCGGGTAGCTTCGGAAACGGAAGGCCTCGGTAACTTGAACTTGAACCGGACTGGACTCGACTCGACTCGTCGGAAACTGGGCTTGACTTCGAACTGGTGGGTCTCTGTATACCTCGGATCTTGCTCTCTCAGCTAGGCTCTGGTCGGGATACTTCGCACTTCTCACCGCCTCGTCTGGGTGTTGATCGCAGTCTCAGTCGCCCCCGCTTGACCGGAGGGAGATACAGGAAATCCTGCTGGTACGCGTAATTGTCCGTCCAGCTGTGGCAGGAGACCGGGCCTGCAACTCACCGCCGGCGCGTGAGATGAGAAAGTGTCCCTATTCGGGCGCCATCATGTGGTAAATAAAATTCCTTTACCTGGACTTAATTTGATACAGAATCATAATAAAATAGCTCAGTAAAATGAGAGGCAGAATCCGTGATATTGGAGGTTCGGAATGGGCTTTATTCCAATGATCGATTATAATCGGATGCTCCAAGTTCCATCACCACGGGGGTTCAGGAAGTGAAGTACATACTTTATTGACAAGAAGTAACTTTTATAGTACATACATTACAATGAAGCGAATGCAGTAGGCGTAACAATTGATAAGGAAATTGACGTTTTACCTGCGTAACCGAAAATGGGTGTAATAAGGAGTAAAAAGGAACATAATTGGTTATGATGTCACACATAGGTGGATCTATAAGATAATACTTGGCATAGATGCGCGCGCAGCAGCATGACGTGTAATTGACGTGTAACTAGGGGGTGAAGGGGACTTGACATTAGCTCTACATGTGGAGACGAAAAGTCTGGGGGGTCAAGTCAACCTAATCCCAAATCATATCTAACATCCTATGTTTAAAGAACTATGTTATCCACAAAAGAAGGACTCTCGGACAGAATCTATTCTATACTGACTGTGCGTGCGTGTACAAGCGTCTAAGTGTCTATACTGAATGCGAGGGGGTAGGAATTATTCCCTGGTAACAGGGCTATGAATTACTTGCATGAGGACAGAGGGGCCGAGCCTTTGCTCAGTAGCTGGAAGAATGTTTACTTAAGCTGCTAGACAGGAATGCATCGGCTAAGGAGTGAAGCAGATAATTCGAAGGTGAAATACAGTTCTTGGCAGAGAATAGGCTGATGTCAGGCTTCGTGAGCCGCGCAGAGAATGAGACAAAGTTCATGGTCACAGATGCAGGCTCAGACTGGAGCTTTCAGAGGCAGAAGGCAAGAGGAGTTTGATGACAGAATCAGGGCCTACTTGCCTGGACTGTAAAATGGCATAAGTGAACCATATAAAGCCGGTGGCCTTTCATATTTAGGAATGGAATATCCGGCCTATTCATGGCGGATCTGACAGAGGACATGTTGACGATGGACGCACATGTGTTTGCGTCTTCATAACTGGAACTGGAGGGAACATACATGTACTTGTGACATGCACATAGAACCGTTGGGGTCCAAGATAGGGGACATAACTGACCAGAAAAATCCATATTTCCACACAACGCTGAGACTCGAGCATGATCCCCCAGTTCCAAAGCCAGCATCTCTGGCTGTTATGCCATATTTCATTTGTGTCAGTGGTCTTCCCAGTTGCAAAGGAAGGGAGAACATGTCTGTGGTTGTTGCCCATTTTTGAGCGACATTTGAGACCAAGTGCAAAACTATCTGGAGCCTTCAGCAAAATTGTATTTTTTCTGTTTTTTGCTCCCTCCTTGGAATTAATTGGTAATATTTGAAGCTTTTGGTGTCAATTTGGCACTGTCTGGTGCTGGCACCCTCGGCACCTGCCTAGTATTATTGACTCGCTTTATCATCAGCCCTTTTATTTACTTTGACTCTGGCCATGGGCGTACGTAGCAATGGTGCCGCATGTGCAGTGGCATCGGGCCTAGGAATGGGAGGGGCACACTGACTATAGCTGTCTTTCAGTACCCAACCAGGAGCCAGGGGGCACTTTCACCTCCTTAAATGAGGGCGCGTGAGGCTCGTGCTACGCCACTGACTCCAGCTTAACTGAAAAACTCACATTTTAGGGGCCTCCGGAGTACTATAGAGTTGGGGAAAGTCATTCCCAGGTTCCACAGCACAGAACCTTCATTTTCTTTTTTTAGATACATTTTAGGTATTCAGTTTCCGCCCATGCTGTGCACTTTTTATTTTATGTTTATTTTCCTATGAATTCTATTTCTTGCTATTCACATTGGTAATATTTTTTATTGAAGAATCCAACAAAGAGCAGGTTATAAATTGGTACTTAAAGTCTAATGAAACATAGAACGAGCCCAGAACAGCAACGAAATGCTAAAATATTAGAGATATATTCAGGTAAATAAATGGGACTGGAGTGTAGCAAACAATCACCAGTCATATGGGAGAGAGTAGGACGCACATAAGAAGGGAAGGACATTATGGGTGGAAGGGGAGAATCCATGTAAGATGTCATATCTAATAAGTATTGGCAAAGCGAATAGGTCTGACGTTGGTTGCAGGACTATTGGCTGTACCAATGTATGTTTCTTTTGCTGTAGTTTATTATGACTTTATTGTTCCAAGATAGCTAATGGATGCTTAGAGAAGAAAGACATGAAGAAATCATTGAAATACGAAAGGGTGTAAATACAGTGGGTGGACAGTGCTGTATGAGAGACAATGAAATACAGGGTGTAAATACTGCAGGTGGACAGTGGTGTATGAGAGACAATGAAATACTAAAGGGTGTAAATACAGTAGGTGGACAGTGGTGTATGAGAGACAATGAAATACTAAAGGGTGTAGATACAGTGGGTGGACAGTGGTGTATGAGAGACAATGACATACTAAAGGATGTAAATACAGTGGGTGGACAGTGGTCTATGAGAGACAATGAAATACTAAAGGGTGTAAGTACAGTGGGTGGACAGTGGTGAATGAGAGAATGAAATACTACAGGGTGTAAATACAGTGGGTGGACAGTTATGTATGAGAGACAATGAAATACAGGGTGTAAATACTGCAGGTGGACAGTGGTGTATGAGAGACAATGAAGTACTAAAGGGTGTAAATACAGTAGGTGGGCAGTGGTGTATGAGAGACAATGAAATACTAAAGGGTGTAAATACAGTGGGTGGACAGTGGTGAATGAGAGAATGAAATACTACAGGGTGTAAATACAGTGGGTGGACAGCGGTGTATCAGAGACAATGAAATATCAAAGGGTGTAAATACCATGGGTGGACAGTGGTATATGAGAGACATCGAAACACTGCAGGGTGTAAATACAGTGGGTGGACAGTTGTGTATGAGAGACAATGAAATACTACAGGGTGTAAATACAGTGGGTGGACAGTGGTGTATGAGAGACAATGAAATATGAAAGGGGATAAGTACAGTGGGTGGACAGTGGTGATTAAGAGACAATGAAATACAGGTTATAAATACTGTAAGTGGACAGTGGTGTATGAGAGACAATGAAATACAGGGTTTAAATACTGCAGGTGGACAGTGGTGTATGAGAGACAATGAAATACGAAAGGGTGTAAATACAATGGGTGGACAGTGGTGTATGAAAGACAATGAAATACTACAGGGTGTAAATACAGTGGGTGGACAGTGGTGAATAAGAGAATGAAATACAGTGGGTGTACAGTAGGATATGAGAGACAATGAAATACTACAGGGTGTAAATACAGTAGGTGGACAGTGGTGTATGAGAGACAATGAAATACGAAAGGGTGTAAATACAGTGGGTGGACAGTGGTGTATGAGAGACAATGAAATATGAAAGGGTGTAAATACAGTAGGTGGACAGTGGTGTATGAGAGACAATGAAATACGAAAGGGTGTAAATACAGTGGGTGGACCGTGGTGTATGAGACACAATGAAATACGAAAGGGTGTAAATACAGTGGGTGAACAGCGATGTATTAGAGACAATGAAATACAGGGTGTAAATACAGTGGGTGGACAGCAGTGTATGAGAGACAATGAAATGCAGGGTGTAAATACAGTGGATAGACAGTGGTGTATGAGAGATAATGAAATACTACAGGGTGTAAATACAGTAGGTGGACAGCGGAGTATGAGAGACAATGAAATGCAGGGTGTAAGTACAGTGGGTGGACAGTGGTGTATGAGAGACAATTAAATACTACAGGGTGTAATTACAGCAGGTGGACAGTTGTGTATAAGAGACAATAAAATACTACAGGGTGTAAATACAGTGGGTGGACAGCGGTGTATGAGAGACAATGAAATACTAAACAGTGTAAATACAGTGGGTGGATAGAGATGTATGAGCGACAATGAAATACAGGGTTTAAATACTGTAGGTGGACAGTGGTGAATAAGAGACAATGAAATACTACAGGGCGTAAATACAGTAGGTGGACAGTGGTGTATGAGAGACAATGAAATGCGAAAGGATGTAAATACTGTAAGTGGACAGTGGTAAATAAGAGACAATGAAATACAGGGTGTAAATTCAGTGGGTGGACAGCGGTGTATGAGAGACAATGAAATACAGGGTGTAAATACAGTGGGTGGACAGTGGTGTATGAGAAACAATGAAATATTACAGGGTGTAAATAAAATGGGTGGACAGCGGTGTATGAGAGACAATGAAATACAGGGTGTAAATACAGTGGGTGGACAGTGGTGAATGAGAACCAATTAAATACTAAAGGGTGTAAATACAGTTGGTGGACAGCAGTGTATGAATGACAATGAAATACAGGGTGTAAATACAGTGGGTGCGACAGCGTGTGTATGAGAGACAATGAATTACAACAGGGTGTAAATACAGTAGGTGGACAGTGGTGAATGAGAGACAATGAAATACTACAGGGCGTACATACAGTAGGTGGACAGTGGTGAATGAGAGACAATGAAATACTACAGGGTGTAAATACAGCGGGTGGACAGTTGTGTATGAGAGACAATGAAATACTACAGGGTGTAAATACAGTAGGTGGACAGTGGTGAATGAGAGACAATGAAATACTACAGGGTGTAAATACAGTAGGTGGACAGTGGTGAATAAGACAATGAATTACTACAGGGTGTAAATAAGGGTGCACGACATAGACCATGAATGAAGACAGAGCAGGGAGTAAACACAGTGGGCTCTGAAGTCGTGACCCACAGCTGTCCTGCAGAGAACTGTACGCCAGTGCCCCATAGCCAATTACAGACCCCGCATCACGCATAAAGGTCAAGCTATTTTTATTCTCTAAAATTTCTCCCCATACTTTCCTAAATAAGTGACCATTCTGGGATGGTTGATATGCCTTTGACCCGTGGAAGGGTACACGGGACATATGGGTGTCCTTGTGTACTGTGGGAAAGGCTGTGACAAGAGTGGGTGGACTGTTAAAGAGACAAACAAGGAAGCCGTTCATATCTTGTTCTCTCTTTTCCATAGTTGCCTTTGTGTAGAAAAAACAATCACTAGGTAAAGAGAGGAGCTTGTCACGGCCACTAGTGAGATTCTACACAGCTACCCCATTTCAACACCAGCAATGTTCCATGATTGTGTACTTAATAAATAAAATAACCTGACATAATGTTGGCCCTGCCATAATGGTGGCACATATCGGCCCAATGTGCTCACCCATGGTATAAAGGAGCCCAAACCGCGTAAAATGCGGGCACTGGCATAATAGTGGTAATTCCTGTCTGATTGCGTGGTGCACAGCCCTCATGCTTGCTTCGGCATAATGGCGGTAATTCTTGGCATAAGATTGGCGCATATGACATGCAACTATGACACATAGATATTGAAGGCGGAATCTATCATGTGTTTTAGTGGATCATGACAATAATTGAACGTTTTCACAAAAAAGATAACTTCTTTATTTAGGGAATTTTCATTATTTTTCAAGAAGGCAAAGCTGGTATTTAATAGCAAAACGTGTCTGCTTTCATAAACTGACAAGCTGATATTTTGGAGACAAATGACTGAATTTTTTTAAAGCTGAAATGTGAGTGGTTAAAGGGCCCACTTGGGAAGGCCAACCCCCAACACTCCTCTTTCACTTTGGTGTGCTTGCTGTACTCACTTGCTCCTTCAACTTGGTTCTCAGCTTTTCGTTACACCACTTTTAGGATTCACCAGCCGCCACTGGTGCATGCGCAGCAGGCCCCTGACCTGAGAGCTCCTGACTGAATCCGTGAGCGTGGGGGGCCCCCTCCATATTCTTTGCAGTTTCGTTACGCCACTGATTTGTCAACATCTATATATTACTACATCACATTAGATTCCCCCTGTTCCCTAATTCTTAGCCCTTTGTTTCTCTAGACCCCAGACATCCCTAGTCCTGATGAGATCCTACTATCCTTAAAGGGTCGAGTCACCGTTGACACGATTACAGAGACAGACGTTTCCATTTTTTCTGATACAATGATTGAATGTATGCATTCATGAGTGTTTTTAACTGAAACAGCTGCCTCGTATTTGTATCAACCAACTACCTCTTTTTGTTGATGCTTTATCTCACCTGGTCTTATCTTTTCTTTTGTTCTGGTTTGTTTACATACATGGGGTCTTTTGCTACTATATTCTCTCTCTAGACGCTTTCAAAAATAATTGTTTACATTTTGTTATTGTTTTGAGTAAAACTCGGTTCGCTGAACTGTGTTACATACTGGCTGAGTTATCATTGCTTTTTCCAAACGTTTCTTATTAACATTGCTATATTTGGATTTAGTCCACACAGAAATATCTGTGATATTCATAATTTTAATTTGAATGAGTTCCATGTGAAAGCATGTTTCAAGGATCACTTACCCCTGTTCGCATGGACATAAGGGTTGCTCTTGTTGTTTTGTTTAATAGTGCTAATGCATAGCATGCCCGCCCTCCCTCAATCAATCAATACATTTGTAGAGCGCTTCTAGTCACACGTGAGGGTATCCTGGCGCTAGCAGGTTCCAGTTGAATAGCCAGGTTTTAAGGGACTTTCGGGAACACTGGGAGAGATGGGGAGGTTCGGAGATGAATAGGTAGCTCGTTCAATGTCTTCGCTGCTAGATAGGTGAAGGAGCGGCCTCCTCATATGCTACATCGGATACAAGGGTGAGAGTTAGAGAAAGAGAAATGGAGCGGAGGTGTCTGGTGGGCCGATGGACGTTCAGGCGGTGGTTCAAGTAGACCGGTGCGCAGTCCCTTACACCCCCACTAATGTGGGTACTTTGTGTGGGCATTCTACAGTTGACGAAATGCAGGTGAGTCTGGCAAGCATGGGTCCAAACCTGTCAAGATTTCTGTATGCCTGAGAAGGACATCTGTTGGACTTGGTCCTTTTTGCAGGGTCATCCCTGAACTGTTTGCTTTACTCCTAGCCTTTTTTCTGACATGGTGTTGGTGGTTTTAGGACTCTTGGCATTTTAGCACTACTGTCCAGTGTAAATTGCATGTGCTATCTGTGATAGAAATGGTAAAGATTGGTCTACACCTGTTTGGCCTATTTAATTTACCTGTCAGTCCCTTGTAAAGTGGGATCTCATATACCAAGCGCTGGTAAATTAAACGCTACTGGTGGACTTGCAGCGCTGATTGCGCCACCCACCAAAGTAGCCCTTCAAACCTATCCCAGGCCTCTGACATTGCAGGGCCAGTGCGCGCAGTGTTACTGCCGCTGTGACATGGCACCTAAAATGTGTGCCACGTCTGTGACCCCCCCTTTTACTACATGTCAGTCACCCCTAAGGTAGGCCCTAGCTAACCTTATGGGCAGGGTGTTTTGTAGGAAAAAGGTAGGACATGTACATTAAGGGTGTGACATGTCCTGGTAGTGACAAACCGCCATTTTGGTTTCTCACTGCTGTGAGGCTGCCCTCTCATAGGAATGCATTGGGGATTCCCTGATAAGTGTTTCAGTGGTAATTCCTGATATGAGAGGAGCAGCGTGGTCAAGTTTGGTATGGTTGGAATAGTAATACTAACTACTGCGCAATGGCGCGCGCAGATTTATTATCACTATTTTAGAAATGCCACTTCTAGAAGTTGGTATTTCTGTGTGCTAAGTGTCTGCCTGCCTGATGTGGATTGCATTTCTGGCTTTGGAATGACAGGGGCTGGTAAAGTGTTTGTGGCTCCAGGAAGGGCAGAGTGAGTCAGCGCTAGGCTGAATATGGGATCTGCATTTGGAGTAGTGGGAGGTGTAGTCCCCTGACCCTGAATAGGTCTCTGCCTGCCTAGGTGAATGCTGGTTCCACCCCTCTGTGGTGTGTCTAATGACGAGCCCCCACCTGACAAAGGGGAAGAGGAGCCTTGTCAACAAATTGCTCCAAACCCTCCCAGAACCAGCTCAGGCTGCTTCCCCCAAGCCTTGTGCCAAAGGCAAACAAAGGAGAAATGGAGTATAAGTACTGGGAAAAGGTTGTGCTTTGTGCTTCCTTGGGACCTGTTGCTGCTGGGCCCCAGGAGGAACCGCCACAAGGGACTGCCTCCCTGCTGTAGGGCCCTGAGTGCTGGCCTGCCTGGGCCCAGCTTTGTCCCTGGAACCTTGAGGACTCTAGCACCTTGTGAGCGCTTTACTTTTATTCTGAAGAGGAGCACTGGTGCCTTGCAGCATGTTGCTGCAGTGTCTACAGAGGGAATCACAGCATAGGGACTCCCCCATGCTGCTGCTGGTGGAGCAGGAGTCCAACCCGCATTCCTGCATTTCATCAGAGCTGGAGCCCACCCCGCCTCTGTGCTATTTTTGAGGCAGGAGCCCACCCGCACTTGTGTTGTTCTGAGCGGGAACCCACCCCGCATTGTTGTGGTCTAGAGCGCATGGTGGGCGCTCGCGCCCCTGCTGCGAGTCCGGAAGCAGAAGGAAGGGGCCTGACTGAGACTTTGCTCCGTACACCGCAGCTGCAGGAAGTCAGGTGTCCTGCCTGGTTAGGGGTGGGGGACCGGCCGGAGGAAGCAAGGCCAGAGCGAAAGTGATGGAAGGAGGGCGGGAGCCTACCCCGCCTCCTGTGAGCAGAGGAAGCCAGGCGGAGGTGCAGCCTGGTTGTGGGCGGGGTGTTGTAAATTGGCAGCGATTGGGTTAGCATTAGCGGAATCCATCTTGTATTTAGAGGCTATCTTGTCCATTTTGTGGAATCCATTTTGTATTTCTGGCAGCCATTTTGTTTGCCATGTGCTGCCACGTGCTCACCATGTGCTTTGTCCTCCCTCAGTGTTGACTGCTCTTGTAATCTGCCTAGAAACGAACTATATTTAGCATCTTCCACCTTTGCGCATGTTCAGTGAGTTTTCAGCTGTCCTTGCAGCTGTTAGTAGTATGTAACTGTCAGGATGTGTTTACTAGCATTGGCAAATGGTTAACTCCTCCTACCTGTTGACTGTGCATTTCTATATGACCTTATATGTACATAAAACCTTCTTCTGTACTTGTACCACCTTCTTTTAAGCCCCTGTGTGGGTATGAAAGAACCATGCTCCTTCTGTTCGGTGTGCTACTTCATTCAATACCGAAGGGTGCTGTGTGAATGTAGTTCCACCTCATGAGGTTTATTAAACTTTGTATTTTCTATTCCAGTTTATGTGCCAACTTATTCCTATTGGTCTGAGGACTCTGTGCAGAGAAGGGTGAAGCCCTTGCACTGGTAGGCCTAGCTGAGGTCCACTTCTACAAATTGGCGCCCGACAAGTGGGGCTCATCGGCGACTCGGATGCCCAAAGGATTGGTCGCGACGAAGGATTGGAATCTCGCTCTGGACGCGATTGCTGCCCAATGAGACCCGAGTCTTGGCAACCACGGCGTTTTTCCTTTCTTTCTGATCTGACCATCCAGGTGGTGCCGGTCCTCGACTGAGATCTCTTCTGTTGATTCGCCGTGCAGTGACCATTTGGTCGATTTTAGAACTTGGCAGTTGGAACCTGGACACCAAGTGATTGGTAAGAGTCGTTCTGCGGCGCTTGCTGTTGGTTTTTATGCCTGGGATTGGTAAGGTAGTTTAGTAACACTTACTGCGGCTTTTGTATTTTGGAATTTGTGTTGGCCAACTTGGATTTCTATGTGATTCATATATAAATTGCAATTTATATAGGCAGGTAATGAGGAGAATTTTCTCTATCTGAATTGATTTGAACGGCACATCGTACTAAAGGTACCTTAAGTGCTACTTTGATTATAATACTGCATATTCTGCACTATTTTTGGCATGCCTGTTTTTAGCACACTTCGTAGGATGTGTTGCTTTTGTAGTGGTACCAATTTGAGACTCGATGAAGCACAACCGGCCCCCCCGGAGGGGACGCCTAATAGAGATATGTATATTAAGTATGGTCTTTCTTCTATAATGTGCAGCACATTATGGAATAAATACACTTGTAAGGATCCTGAGTTCCGTTGGCCTATGCATGGGTCATTTGATTTACGAAAGATTGAGTATGTGGAACAATGTATGTTTAAGCGAAAGACTAGGCAAGATATGTTTGACTGTGTACGAATGTGGGAGAAAGAAGTGCGTGAACGAATGGAGCATGAGCAAGCCATGATTGAAAAAGAACAGCAAAAGAACATTTATGAGAAAGCATTAGAGTTGAAAAACAAAGAAATAAAAGAGTTAAAAGAGAGAGAAGGTAGGGAGCGCAATTTACAGGTAACTGGCCAAAACGCTGTTCGGCGGCCACTTTATCCAATACTTAATAAACCACAAGATGATTTCTTATTATTAGATCGTCCTCCATCTCCGTATACTGTTCCTTCTGCCCCTCATGAGTCAGATGAGGACTCCGGTTCAGAGGAACACAAGGCACGAGAAACTCGTTCTATGTTGACCGCTGAACGTGCGTCCCAGCTTAGATCTGCCGCTCGTAAAGCAGTTCGTAGCACTGCCCCTGCCTCTGAACTTCTAGATAGTATGAAAGGGTGGCAGGAAAGGGAGCAGCTGTATTTTACTGAGGTGTTTGCCGCAGAGGTCCTTGAACTGTTTAGGAAATAGTCTGAGGAGTTAGAGCCCGAAGATGTAGCAGTTAATTGTAAGCAAATGCGTGATGGTCTTTTTGTTTTCCCCCAGGTGAATGATACAATCAGGCGTTTGGTTAAACTGTGTGTTGATGCAGTCCGTTTGCGAGAGGAGAAAAAGGCTGCAGACGTAGCTGCACAGACATCTCAGACCGGCATGGCACAAGCTTCTATCTTCGGAACAGACAAGACTATGATAGTTCATGCGAAACCAATGCGGGAGGCCACGCCTTTGTATGTTCCTCCTAAAGGACAGGGTACAAGTGATGATAAGGCTTCTATCGGTGCAAAGGGTTATTTTATTTATAATTGGGTTTACACTCCTTGGAATAGGACGGATGTCATGGCACTTAAAACTGCATTGCCTGATCCACGGAAAAATCCAGCCGCTTTTTATGAGGAAGTTGAGGGTGCTATTAGCTCTTGTACTATGACTTTGCCTGATATTGATTTATTTTTCGTATTGATATTACCACCTGATATGTGGAGAACTGTTCGTAAAATTGATGATCATGCAGCTTTTGGGGCGTTATGGAAAGACTTAGAACAAATGGATGTAGAAAGGGAACCCGCACAGAAGCCATGTCAGTTAATTTTAGATCTTCCCGCAGCTATATTAGTTAAGTTAAAAACGATTATTCCCCCTAAAAAGATAGATTGGACTGTTTTAGCAACTTGTAAGCAAAAGGCAGATGAATCGGTCTCTGATTTCTTTACACGCTTCGAAGAAGCATTCCACGATTTTAGTGGCCAGTCATTGACAGATGACACAGGCAGACATCTGTTTGTCGATAAATATGTCGCAAACCTGTTGCCAGGAATAGCTAGTCGCCTAAAAGCCAGTGAGAGTTCGTGGACTACCTCTTCTCCGGTTTCTCTCTTGACTATGGCTCAGTATTATGAACGCCAGGAATTAGAAGCAAAGGGTAATGAGGATAAGAAGACTAAAGAATTAAAAACGAAGGTTATGTTGGCTCAGGCTTATGGTCCGCCTTTTAGAGGTAGTGATAGAGGTGGACGTGGATCTTATGGTTCGTCTTTCTCTTCTTATACTCGTTCGAATTTGTCTGTTCACCAGTGCGCGTACTGTAAGAAATTTGGGCATTGGGCTCAGCAGTGTCCACGTGGTCCGGGACAAATGAGAAATCGTTCAGGATATTCAGGGCCTAGAGGAAGCACAGGTGATCGTGCTAGGTTTGATGCAAATATATGTGGGCAGGATGGGTTTAACACTTTTGATAGCAGGAACCAATATCAAATGTCCGACTATGTGCCGTCTGATTTTCAAGATTCTGCTTATGCAGAGGATTGCCTAGGATGGGGTAAGGAATCAGTTGAAGTTCCACTAGATCAGAGGGGTCCCTATGTTACAGCACATGTTTTGGGTTCTACTGATCAGTTTCTGGTTGATACAGGAGCTACTCGTGGCGCCTTGTCTAAACAATTGGTTCCAAGGGCTCCCCTGTCTGGCTTAACCATTACATCGATAGGTTTCGATGGAACCCCTTCCCATAGCCCACTGTCACAACCACTTGCATTCCATGTGGATAAATTTACTGCTCCATGTCCATTTTTGCTTTCCCCGAATACACCAGACAATATTGTGGGTCTTGATATGCTCAAGTATTTCAGGGCTACGATACGATGTTCTCCAGAAGGTGTACGTGTTATCTTGAATGACTGTGAAGGAGAGAGTGTGTCTTGTTAAAGAGGATATTGCATTAGCTTCACTCCCTAGTAATTTGTGGGCTACTTCAGACACTGATGTAGGGCAAATGGTTATTCCACCAGTACATATTAGTGTCAAGGAGGGTGCTGTGCTGCCACGTTTGCCTCAATACAAAATTTCCCAGAAAGGTGAAGAAGCACTCATACGTATTGTCCATGATCTCATTGAAGTGGGGGTTGTTGAGGAAGTTCCTTACAATGTTTGTAACAGTCCGATTCTTCCTATTCTGAAAAAAGATTCTGACACTAGGATTTACCGATTCATTATTGATTTGCGAGAAGTTAACAATATTGTAGTACCACAATACCCCGTGGTTTCTGACATAACGACACTTCTTACTTTGGTTCCTCCGACGGCAACTACATTCTCTGTGATAGACTTGAAGAATGCTTTCTTTTCGATCCCTATTCATCCTGATAGCCAATATTTGTTCGGTTTCACTTTGAATAATCAATCGTATAGATTTTGTAGAGTTCCTCAAGGCTATACTGAGAGTCCTAGTATTTACAGTCAAGTATTAAAAAGACAACTTGATTCTTTCGTTTTGCCTGAAGGTGTGGCTCTCATACAATATGTCGATGACATCTTGTTGGCAGCCGATACCCCTGAACAGTGTGAAAAATGTACTTTGTCCTTGCTTTCTTTTCTTGCTTCCCATCATCACAAAGTGTCACGAAAGAAATTGCAATATTGTAGACCGAAGGTAACCTACTTAAGTCACCTGTCTAAGGAGGGCCGTGCACTCACACCAGATCGCATTCAAGCTATTTTAGACACACCAGTACCCCGTACTCAGAAAGATGTGGAGTGGTGTGGCTCACTGGTTAGAGGCGGCAGACCCAGAAGCAGAGGTCGGCCCGGGACCAGGGTTCGATTCCCGACGCGGCAGGGTCTTGGGCCAAGGTCAGCGGACTCGATAATTCTCGCCTCGGTGCCTACTCTAACCATGGATCCCACTCAGCAACTCTGGGCAATAGCTTGCTTAATCTCCACTTACGGCCCCATCAGCGCCGGGGATGCTTGTCTTCACCTTGGAGATGCCCAGTAGGGACCATCTCACAGGATGGGTTCCCCAGTGGTATACAGCGCCGGGACGCCCCGTTGCTGGGGCAGCTGTGCGCTTTACAAGTATACAACATTTACATGTCCATGCATTGGTCGTACTTCTTTTTGTAGGCAATGGATATTAGGGTTTTCACACATTGTTAAACCCTTGCTAGCACTTTTGACTAAAGATACTCCAATGCCCCTCCCATGGACAGATGAATGTGAGACTGCTTTCCGACAGTTACGACAAGCTCTTTGTTCAGCACCAGTGTTAGGTACTCCAGATTATATGAAGCCTTTTACACTCTATGTACATGAGAAAGATGGATGTGCATTGTCAGTTTTAGTGCAGACACACGGTGACAAACAGCGTCCCTGTGCATATTTTTCAGCAGTACTTGATCCTGTTGCTCGTGCTTTACCTGGATGCTTCCGTTCAGTTGCAGCAACAGCGTCAGAGTTATGGGATAGTTTTGTCACATAAGCTGTTGGTGCTAGTACCCCATGCGGTTGATGCCCTTTTAAATCAGACAACGACGCAGCATTTAACTAGTGCTCGTCTGACAGGATACGAATTGACATTGTTGGCCCCTCACATTACACTAAAGAGATGTGCGACACTAAACCCAGCCACTTTGTTGCCATACCCGGTGACTCAGTCTCAGTCACAGGAGTCTCATGATTGTATATTCCTTACTGAGGAACAGACAAAGGGTCGTGTCGATTTGCAAGACACGCCCCTTTCAAGTGTTGATGGGGAACTATGGGTTGATGGGTCCTGTTTGAAGTTACCAGATGGTACAACGTCAGCTGCATATGCAATTACAACACTTCAGACGGTAGTTGAGACAGCTCGTATTCGACAGAAGTCAGCTCAGGCAGCTGAGCTAATAGCTTTAACACGAGCGTGTGAACTTAGTACTGACTTATCTGTGAACATTTATACAGATAGCCGCTATGCTTTCGGAGTGGCTCATGATTTTGGGCTACTCTGGAAGGAGAGGGGCTTTCTTACATCCCACGGGATGCAAATAATGCATGGAGAATTAATACAAAATCTCTTGACTGCTTTAACATACCCGAAGAGAATAGCAATTGTTAAATGTAGCGCACATAAGAAAGTAATTGATAAGATAGGACAAGGCAATGCTTTTGCACACCAAACAGCCCGTGAAACTGCCATGCAGCGAAGCACCACGTTTATGTACGTAGTGAAGTCACAGGCTGAACGCTGGCATGATACCAGACAGGAAGTGCTAGATATGCAGAGATCTGCTTCTGCAGAAGAAATTGAGCAATGGTCTAAGGAGGGAACATTGGACGATGAGGGCTGTTGGAGGAATAAAGAGATGAGCAAGTGGAGATTGCCTACAGCCTATTTACAACCTATGATTCATATGGCACATGGGCCGGCACATGTTGGAGCCTCCTCGATAAAGAAATTGCTCACGCGAGTTTGGGAGCATCCAGAAATTGCCGGCACAGCTAAAAAGATGGTGCAGTCTTGTCTGATTTGTCTTCAGCATAATCCTGGTAAAGGAACACAAACTCCTACAGGAGGGTTTGCTATGCCAACCGCACCTTTTGAAGTTTTGCAAATGGATTACATCCAGCTTGAGCGCTGTAACAACTTGAAGTATGTTTTGGTAGTGGTATGTGCCTTCAGTAAATGGATAGAGGCATACCCTACGAAGGACAATACAGCTCTCACTACAGCAAAGGTACTTTTGAAGGAATTCTTCCCTAGATTTGGTGTTTGTAAACTTTTATGGAGTGATAACGGACCCCTTTTTATTGGGCAAGTTGTCGAATATGTCCTGAAGGGACTATGAATTAAGTAAAAATTTCAAGCTGCTTTCCATCCAGCAGGGCTAGTGGAAAGGTATAACGCCACAATTAAATTGAAACTAGCAAAAATACTGGCTTCCACATCCTTGAATTGGCCAGACGCATTACCTTTGGCACTGTTGTCCATTAGATCAGTGCCACATTCGCGATCTGGTCTTACACCATATGAGGTGGTGTTTGGAAGGCCTATGAACATTTGGGGAATTCCTAAACCACATCCCATACATGATGTACCATGTGTATTGATGAGTGACTACCTATCACAATTGACTGACAGTTTGATTTCTATTCATCAACAGGTTCGAGAACCCCTTCCTGATAGGTTGGCAGGTGAAGGCCATGGACTTCGATCTGGAGACCAGGTGATGATCCTATCATTCCAGAGGTCGAGCAGCTTGGAGCCGAGGTGGCGCGGCCCGGAGCAGGTGCTCCTTTCAACGAGAACTGCGGCCCGAGTGATGAAGAGGAGGAACTGGGTGCACTCCACCCACTGCAAGAAAGTGCCGTCTACCTTGGTGGATCCTGCTGCCTTGATCGACCATCGGGACATCCTGGATACCGAGAGAGGCCAAGCTATATCACCTGACGAACCTGAGGAATTCTTCCCGGACCACACGATTCCTGGAGTATCCCGATACCAACTGAGACCACGGAAAGAGCCTGCATTGTCGAAATAGACTTGAGCAACCACCCTGGGTTAGTGAAACGGAATGCCGATGTGGCAAGGGGGGTGGGATCAGTCCTGTATAGTGTAGCAACACCCGTCTTGACCCTCAGTGAAGAAACCAACGGCTGCCCAGGGATAAGAGCTCCAACGATTGTTTCCAACGACAAGCTGATCATGTCCACAATGAGATCAACTGTTGCTAAGAGAAAGAAAGATCATTTGTGCTATAGGGTTTGTTGTTGCTATGGTGGCTGTAGCAGTAATAACCTGGTTTGTTGAGAAAGTGGCTCCTGCTCGAGAGCTTTTGATCGGCACTACTCCAGTATCAGTTGAACACCACTACTTTACGCTTCCCTACCATGAGCAGAAGCATCGACAATCTTATTTAAATAATACCTTTATCCAGATGTTGCATCATACTCATAATGCCACAAATACTACCAACTGTTGGGTGTGTGGGATGATACCTGCACATCAAAAGAAAGGAGGAACACCTTTTATTCCTCTTCCCTTTTCTCATAATGGTTCTTGTCATGCTTGGTATGCGCTTTTGTTTGCATCTGGAAGACGTACAGTAGGCGGGCTTCTTTTTCGCCTTAATAAAGTATGCTACCAAGATAAAGATGGTTATCCTCAAGCCAAATGGACCCAATGGGAATGGGAAGAGTATCAACCGGACAATATTTCAACACCATATGTCTTCACAAATATGAGAACTTTTACCAGTAATGAACAATTTGTGATTTCTGTTACTAGAGCTAAAGTAGATCTATGTGTAAGCAGTATTGGAAGAATTCCAGTGGGGAAAAGCGAATGTACGGTAATTCTGACTATTGAAGGTGTAAATAACAGTAGTTTTATAGCCTCACATAATACCTACTTTATCTGTGGTAGCCACGGATATTATCAACTACCTTTCGGATGGTCCGGTGTGTGCTATGTGTCCTTTCTATTGCCCCCTGTGTTTCTGGCACCTGCATCATACCACTGGGACCTTTAAATTATTCTACGATATCTCTAGAAATAGATACAAAAGAACAATAAGTGCTGACGAAGTAGACCAAACTGATACCACTCTGCAACAATATGTCGATTTTAATTTAGGTTTGTTCTTCTTTGTGGGTGCTGCACTAAACAGTAGGAAAATAAGACGATTGACTAGAGTGGTGGAAGCTGTTACCAATCAGACAGCTATGGCACTTGGGAACATTACAGAGGAGCTGCAAATTGCAAGGAATGTAGCTCTCCATAACCGAATGGTTCTAGATGTGGTTCTGGCTGATCGAGGTGGTGCATGTCGCATCATCGGTAGCAGCTGTTGCGTATTCATACCGGATCACTCACCTTCAGTATATGACGCAATATCAAAACTGCATAAGATTGCTGAAGAAATTCATCCAGAGACTGGTACTTGGACTTTTGCTGGATGGTTTTGGACTCTTGTTTCTGCTTGGGGCTGGAAGCTACTGACTATCCTGTGTGTAATGATTACGATACTTTTTACATGCTGTGTATGTATCCAATGTGGTCCAATGCTTTGCTCCATTTGCATCTCTGCCTGTATACCTGTCAAAAGGAATGTTGCAGAAACAAAGGCCCAACAAATGTTGAATAAAGAGGTGGCCGAAATAATGCTAATAGATGTACGGGATGCATATTTAGATTACCCCAGAGGAACGAATGTCTTCAGCTAATGCTAAAAGGGTCATCTGTTGTAAATTGGCAGCGATTGGGTTAGCATTAGCGGAATCCATCTTGTATTTAGAGGCTATCTTGTCCATTTTGTGGAATCCATTTTGTGTTTCTGGCAGCCATTTTGTTTGCCATGTGCTGCCACGTGCTCACCATGTGCGTTGTCCTCCCTCAGTGTTGACTGCTCTTGTAATCTGCCTAGAAACAAAGTATATTTAGCATCTTCCACCTTTGCACATGCCCAGTGAGTTTTCAGCTGTCCTTGCAGCTGTTAGTAGTATGTAACTGTCAGGATGTGTTTACTAGCATTGGCAAACTGTTAACTCCTCCTACCTGTCGACTGTGCATTTCTATATGACCTTATATGTACATAAAACCTTCTTCTGTACTTGTACCGCCTTCTTTTAAGCCCCTGTGTGGGTATAAAAGGACCATGTTCCTTCTGTTTGGTGTGCTACTTCATTCAATACCGAAGGGTGCTGTGTGAATGTAGTTCCACCTCATGAGGTTTATTAAACTTTGTATTTTCTATTTCAGTTTCTGTGCCAACTTCTTCCTATTGGTCTGAGGACTCTGTGCAGAGAAGGGCAAACCCCTTGCACTGGTAGGCCTAGCTGAGGTCCACTTCTACAGGGGCTCCCAAGTTTGCAAGGAGAGCCCCGTGTGCTGCCTGGACTGGACAGAGATCCAGGAGAGGCCGCCGGAAGTGAGTGCGTGCCTGCGCGGGGCTCCCGTGAGGAGAGGGAGAGCCCCGCGCCTTCGCTGATGACTGCAGGGGTCCCAAGAGGCCCAGGAGAGTGGCCGGCCGAGGCACAGTGTCAGTGCCCCATTTCCATGACCTGAGGAGGAGTTGGTCTCCCGCCAAAGAGAGTGGAAAAGTACCGCGTCGCCAAGAGAAGAGAAGAGAGCCCCAGTGAGTGGGGCTGGAGAGGGCACATGGAGGGGCTCCCCAAAGGCTTTAGGTGATGCCCAAGGGTTGTGGGTATGATTCCTGCACCATGCGGAGTCCCAGTGAGAGGGACCTGTAAAAAACACTGATTTCTTTAGGGGCCAACTTGAGGCTCAGCATAGGAGTGGGGCTCCATAGGTGCCAGTGCTCATTTTGTTCGCCACAGCTGCACCGCGAAAGGGAGCGGCCAGCTGCAACGTTTGGGCAAGGTTATTTTAGGAGTTCCAGAGCGGGGCTTCCACGGCAAGGTGGTGCCAGTGCCATTTTCCTTTGGGGGCATTCTGTTGGTGATAAGAAAGGAGTGAAATACCCTCCCCCGCCCCCCTGCACATTGTGCACCTTGGCTTTGCTGCTTTGGCAGCCAAAGGGCTACTTGAGAAGCCCTATCTTTGTGCCCTGACATTCTGGACAGAGGACATTTTGAGCCCAGTGAAAGGCCAGTTGGCCTGGGGGTCATTGTGGATGGTGAAGCCTAATATGATTGTGGCCTACTGTGTTTTATGGCATAATGTGTTTATGCTTGTGATGCCTATGGCGTAATGTGTTTATGCTTAGGAGGTTTAGGCACAATGTGTTTTATGCCTAATTGTGATGCAGACATAATGTGTTTATGTTGCCCATGTTAATGCCAAGTAGAGTATTTTACCAGTAGTCACTGGTTGTGTTTTATGTGTGCTACTAGTGCTTTCTAAAAGGTTCTGACAGTGGCCCGATTGGCCCTGTCATGTGTATATAATCCCCTGTAAACATTGCCTAGTGCCAGTGGGCACAGTGTACATTGTGTGATTATGATCCAATGTGTTTTGGCTAATACAAAGGCTATTTTTATATAACCTTGTGTGGAGTTTCTTTTGTGGTGTGCCTAGTGTGTTGCTGCTATGTGAGTGTGTTGCGCAACTGCTTTACACATTGCCTCTGGGATAAGCCTGACTGCTCGTGCCAAGCTACCAAGGGGGTGAGCCGGGGTTATCTTCAGTGTGTAACTCCCTTGCCCTGACTAGAGCAGTGGTTTCTCCCTGGCTTATGCGCATGCCCTAGCCAACCAGAAATCCCATTTCTAACAACGTCTGTATGCCCAAAGTGTGACATTTTGATTAACACCTTTCCCAGGCATAAATTTGTAATGCTGAGAGCTAAAGTCTAATTAGGTGGAGCCTGCATCGAGCGCGCATGCGCTCTCCCCTGGCGACCAATTGTATCTTGAGGCCTTTGTATGTCTTTGGGTCTGTGCTGCGATTGTGTTTCTGACTATACGGTTACATTATGTGTAAGCCTGTCTGAGTCATGTTGCTGGGCCTGCATGTCTGTGCTTCATCAGACATTGCGAGTGCCTTTCTCTTATCATCTCTTCTTTTAATGGTAACTTAATAAGATAGCTCATTGGGTTGGTGCGCCTGAAGATATTTGGATGTAACTGGCAGCCACATTTTTGACTCCCATCAGCCTTTAATCTTTCTGAAGTCGATAATAATGGTATCATTAAGTTGATTAGCAGGAATGTCTAGTTCCATAGGACCGTGAATAAGACAAAGCAAAATCTGGGCAAGCGACATGGAAAATGCATGTAAAATGGACGTTTTTACTTATTAAATTTAAGAGAATTGGAAAAGTGCAAATGAGCCTCATAGGGCTGTTGGAAGGTGAACAAATCAAAGAGACAAATATAATAAGCTTACCATCATCTCAATGTATCATTTGCTAATTTTCAGAAAATTCCTTAGCAAGGCTCCCAAAGCCATGCTTCCTTGCAGGAGAACTGCAACAACCCTGCAGTGCCTAATTTGTAAAATAGTACATACCCGGGCCAAGCATTTCCTCAAAAGATGCCACCTGGGCTGCAGAAGGAGATGGCACCGAAAAACAAGGCTGCATGAAACTTTAGTTCACACTAGGCACTCGCTGCCAATCAGACTCACTCCTGCATGTTCTTTTTCGCCCCTGCTTTCTCCCTTTCTCACTTTTTTTCTGTCTCTTTTCTTACCCTTTCTTTCCCCCTTTTATGTTTTTCTCTCTCTTGTTTTGGGTCAAAGTCTGGTCAGGACAAATTAGTGCCGGTTCCCAGAAATAAGCGCTGGTGGGCCGCACCTGTAACCACCGGCTCAAATTAAGCACGGCACCCCTGTAAAAAATCTTTACTACTATCCCATGTTCACCTGTGAAACAATGCTAATGTTCTCTTATAAACACCTTATCATTAATTTACCAAAGGTTTGTTGGCCCCCTCGAGCCGTCCTTCAATCCTTCTAACTTGTTTTCCATATTTTTGGTTAAACAGGATTGAAAATGCACCATTTGCTGCATATTGTTCCTCAGCCTTATCCGGTAAACATCCAATAAGTCTGATTTAATAATATTTCAAATTCACAATATTTTCGAAGCAATTATCTGGATGAACCTCTAAGTCACCCTGTAAAACTGTCTCAAAATTCCATTCGTTTTCAGCTTCCACACACCCAATAGACACCTCCGATCAGCCGGCCTCTCTCTGGCCACCGTTCCACCCATCTACGAGACCGGAAGGGGAGGAAAGTTCTTCTCCTACATCGTAGCCAAGGCCTGGAACAACCTCCCCCTCCCCCTCCAGCAAGCCCCAACACTGCCCCAGGTCAGGAAGGACCTCAAGACCTGGCTCTTCGGATGACCCCAGCACTCAACAGATCTGCCCCCCTCCCCCTCTCCCCAGCGCCTTAAGACCCTCGGGGTGAGTAGTTGTGCTTCACCAACCGTGATTGAGTGATTGAACACATCTAAATGCATTATTTGTCTCACACTTTTCATCAAACATTCCTCAGAGAGGAATAACACTGTAATCTAAAATACAGAGGAAAATGCATTTAGCATTTTAAAGTTTCGCATAATTGAAGAATTGTTTACAACTGAAGGCCTGTCGAGAACCCCCCAGCCTACGGACACCCCCATGGCCAGAATGTTTCCTTCATGCTGGCATCATTAGGGGCCGTACCCCCCAAGTCAATGCTCCAGGCTGCACCCTGGAATCACCCACCTGAAAACACAAGAGTCCATCCTCCCCTGCTGTACTTAAGAGAGATCCTACACTCACCTCTGCAGAGCCCACATTCAAGGCTAGTTTCACTACTGTTTGGCGTATTTACTCCACCATTTCAGTATCTCTGGAGAAAAGTCGATTCTGGCTATTCTCATTGTAAGGTCCCCGCTGCCTGTATATGTAAAGAACGTCTATAAATAAATACAATAAAAGTGCCACCAGTTCGAGGGTACATTTCCATTGTGCACATTTGTGATGCAAGTTCCACCAGCAGAGAGGCGCATTGGTGAATTTACATCCTTAAGGTGGGAGCAGCCACTCTGGTGGAGATGCTAGGCGGACACAAACCTCCTGAACCTGTGGATTTGACCCTCCAGCCTCTGGGGCGGTTTCAGCTCCCCTACAAAGACAAGGCAACGGCCTAAAGCAGACTCTACATGACAGCGTGAAGGTAGGTCACACTCACGGATGCAGTAGGGTGTCACATTCCAAGAGCTCCCAGTGCTCGGATCCAGTTGTCTGCACACCATTGTGTAGCTCGAAGGCTGATACCCCTGTGGGCAGGCGACTCCTACACTCTCTCCTGGGTCATACCACTCTTTGCGTGGGGTGAGGGTGAGAGCTGGACTTCTGCTGCTCGGATACTCGCACCGTCCTGAAAAAAGAAGTCAATTTAATATCACTTAAGGATCGTTAACCAACCACATGTATCTAAAAGGTTCTTCACGAGCATTTCACAGCTGAAATATGCAGAGATGGGGGGACAGAACAGGACATCAGACAGCAGGACATTCAAACAGTGTCATTTACAAAGAACACAAAACAATTTGCTACCAAGCATCCCAAACAGCATACACACTTCTGAGATCAACACACTCGACAACACCAATCTATAATGTTTTTCGTTGTATTTGTTGTTGAACACCAAGCACCAGTGCATTGTTGGTACCAAGGGCTGTGTGATCCTAACATCCCCTTTGGTACCCTTACAATGGTGATGCTGCAGTCAGCTCCTAACGTCACTGTTATCAGAGCTCTGGTACCTGTGGCAGCCCTGAGGCTGGTGCACAGGTGGGAAGTCACAGTGAATTGTGCACCTTGTGCATGTGTCCCCTTCGGATCTCTGCAGCCTCGGAGACCCTACTCACACCGGGCGACAAAGGGGGAGCGGTACAAAAAGCTTCAGGCCTCGCGACTGGAGCCATGGCTCAGAGGCTTTGAGCCTTCAGTCCATCAGATCTGCTCCAGGCCGGGTCTCTCTTCCAAAGCATCCTCATCATTCAGACCTCAAGTCATTCTAGCATCAGGTGTGCCCCAGCTCTAGCCTGAACATCCACACGGTCAATAACAGACCGGAAACACAACAGTGCTTGGACATTGAATCTTTCAATGTAAGGGAGTGCTCGAGGGATAGTTGGAGTATTGTGGGCTTTCCCACTTTGTTTTTGAAAAATAAAAAATATCAAAGGTTGGTAGACGCCTGTCTTATCTGACGATGGATGCACATCTGAGCTTTAGTACAAAGAAAGCAACCGCTGTGGCTGTGCTAATTTGCCATCCCCAGGGACACCACTCCCTTCACTAAACTCTAGATCAGTCCCTAGGTATGCTGCCTTAACTTCTACACCCACTGACTGCATGAATGAATGAATGATTGATTGCATTCATAAGTGGGAGAAGCCTTAGCAATGATCTCTTAGCACATTCAACTTATACCCGTGGTAAAGAAATTGAGATGGATCCAACCAAATCAAGACCTGCTCACCCACAGAGTAAGGCTCTCCTGTACACCTGAAGAGGTGAGGGCCAAGACGGGAAGGGATAACAGGGGACTGATCTCTAGCTTAAGCCTCATGAGCACAAGGCCTAACTTTCTCATTTACCATTTGTTTCTTACTCAGCTTCTCTCTGAAACAACTCCCATGACTACATCTATCTCTATGTGCATGAGATAAAGCGCCAACACTATGGGGGGAAATTGGTAGAAAGAGCTGGGAGAGGCATGCTCTTATTTGAGGTCAGGAGTGCTATGGGCAGTGTCCATTAAGGGCCTAGACTGTCCTCTCTGCACGTATTAATGAACTAATAGGGACTCCTGCAAGGCAGTCTTAGATTCTCTGGGGGCGGGGCTGATTCACAAAGGTAAACATACACGTTTGTAATTTGTAATTTTGTAGTTTTATGACCCTGAAGCACCACCTAATAATTCCAAGATTTAATCCCTATTTTTATTGCTTTTAGCTTTAAACCTGCACTTTCGTGTTAGATTTTGTGTGGGGGGCAAGTCTTCATGAGTGCCTAAAACAATGTGGAGCTAACCGGTCCCAGGGGGTGGCCCAGGCTCCCCCCATGTTTCTACTTATATCTTACAGCACAACTCCTCTATTCCCTACACTGGATCCACGACCCTGACAGAAAGCCTTGGGTCCAAGTGAAACAGGCTTTCTCTCCCTTTCCCCTTCCGGGACTGGTGAGGCTCCCAACGTCATTCAAAGCAAAATTTCCCCCACTATTGCCTTTGACATCATTGCTCCTAACTAACTGGGGTGAGGTACGACGGAGCCAAACATTCCCTTTTAGACTCACTCCCCTGATGCATAAAACAAACTTTCACCCCGGGCGTGACCCACCCTGCCTCCTTTTTCTGGGTACCTTTTCCAACGATGTCGACTTACAGCCAAGAGATGACTTAGTTTATGCTAAATCGACACATTAGTTTATGCTAACTCGACACAACAGCTTTAGATTGAGTCAGGAACTTCATTGGGAAGGCAGGCCTCCTGGCCATCTGGCTCTCTAGCACAGTGATATATCCATGGAGCCCCTCTCTTCCCAATAACCTGTGCTGTAAAGGCATATCGTGGCTCTACTAATACCTCTTACAGTTAACTCCTTCCAAAAATAAGCTTATGTATTGCAATGGGAAAGGGAACTGGCTACAGAGCTATCCAATGATACCTTGGGGGCCATTTGGTAAAGAGCAGCTACATCTTTGATTTGTATCAGTTATAAGGAAAATGCATATCAAATATTGACTCACTGGTATATTACACCCGTTAGGCTCGCCAAGATGTTCGGAAGGTTCAGATTTGTGCTGGAAAGGATGTGGGGAGACTGGCACCTTTACACATACATGGTGGTCTTGCCCAGTGATCCATACATTCTGGGTTGAGATTCAGAGCACAGTGCAGACCATTACTGTAGGAAAGTAGGATCTGCTTCTTATGGTTACCCCCACTTTTTGCAGATGTCTCACTGTTTTTGGACTAGTCTGACTGGGATCCTGCTATCCAGGAGCTCAGTCTATCTGCTTTCTCCCTTAAATTGCTATGTATGTACTTTAGGTACACTCCAGATTGGATACTGAGGTACACTTATATGTCCGTAATATATGGTACACCATTGCCCCAGGGCATAGGTACCCCAGAGGCCTCCCATGGGCTGAAGCAAGTATTATGCCACCCATGAGAGGCCATTCAAAATGACAAAACAGGTCTGCTACAGCAGCCTGTGTCAGCTGGTGCTTGCACCACTTACTTAGATATAGGTTCACTATATCTATCTATATCACTTAACTTAAAACCTATCAGTCACCCCTATGGCAGGCCTTATCAATCCTGAAGGCAGGGTGCTGAGTTTTACGTGAGAGGGTGCCCCTGCATGAGTAGGGCCCCTCTGCAGCCTTTGGAGACCATTGTCCAGTGTTGTCTGTGATGCAGCCAGACATATAGGTTAATTTGCATTATAAACCCGCAGTAAATGCTAACTTTAAAACGGCTGCTTAGTAGCATGAAGTGTTTGGTGTCAAACACCTTGGAATCATACCTCCACACCAGGAACTGGTGTGGGAGGTATAATTCCACCCTTCAGAAGCGAGCTTCATGGGTCACCGGTCTACCTGCTACAAGCTTTCTCAACCCGGGCAGCACAAAATGGATGCTGCCAGCCACAGACACATTTCTGCCCTCCTGCCGCTGAGCCAAGCTTGAGCAGAGAAAGGCATGACAATAGGCATCCTGTCAAAGGGAGGTGTAACCACCTCCCAGACAGTGTTTAGTGTATTGGGTCTGGGTGAGTGCACTTTGAGAGTCCTAGAAAGTCTGCACTGGGGGCACATTTCATGCCCCTATGCATAGTCCTGCTCAAACCAGTTCTGGGAGCCATTGGGTCCTGCTCTGGTGTGAAACTGGACAAAGGACATGTGTGTAGCCACCCCTCTGTCCTGCCCCTCCCCTAGGAGGGTCCCCTGAATCTGTCCAACCCTTTCCCGTGGGTATAAAGTGGGTTACCTGGCTACAGGACTTTAAATTTTACCTGGACAAGATTCTGCTTAGAAGAAACCAAGTACTTAGACTGTCTGCATGACGCTGGACAACGGAAGAATCTCCCTTGGAGTAAAGGAGTTACTCCCCTGCACTAGCAGCCACCTAAGCGCATCTGACCGGCTTGCTGCTCCCGAGCTCCTGACTACTCCGAAGATTTCAGAAACAATGGAGTTGGGTTTTAGAAGGTCCATGAGGTCGATCTGCCCTCTCATCAATTCTGAGGCCAGTATCCCTCGTGGGGACTGCGTGATCCTGTTAGGTTTGAAATTCCCCTTTCCCGCAATGCATTTGTTATGCTATATTAGGCTAGCAATAGGTGGCTAAATAGACGCCATTTGCATTCACAATATGCAACTCACTGAGTTATCCTCACAGCATGTAAGCTTTAGTTAGCTCGTGTGACTCCATTTCGTATTTCGCAATCGTTATTAGACTGCTTGGGCTGTGCTCGTACGAGGCCTCATTCTTCATATCTGCTCGCTTAAGCAGAACACTGTACTTTGTTATTATTTTCTTTCTTTTTCAAGGCTGTAACCCAACTTGCTAATGAGCTGATGTTCTGCCTCTGCATTACAATCTCAGGGCCCGATTCACAGAACTAACTTAAGACAAAATCCTAAACTTACTACCATTTTGGTATTCACAGAAGGCACTTACTCATTTTGGTATTCACAGAAGGCACTTACTCATTTCGGTATTCACAGAAGTTAGGAGTCCTAACTTTAGGACTCCTAAATGCCTTCTGTGAATACCGAAAGTCTTAAAATTAGGATTTTTCTCAGTTTAGTAGTAGTATAGTTAGGACTCCTAACTTTAGGACTCCTAAATGCCTTCTGTGAATACCGAAAGTCTTAAAATTAGGATTTTTCTCAATTTAGTAGTCCTAAATTTAGGACTCCTAACTTTAGGACTCCTAAATGCCTTCTGTGAATACCGAAAGCCTTAAAATTAGGATTTTTCTCAATTTAGTAGTCCTAAATTTAGATTTAGGACTACTAAATTGAGAAAAATCCTAATTTTAAGACTTTCGGTATTCACAGAAGGCATTTAGGAGTCCTAAAGTTAGGAGTCCTAACTATACTACTACTAAACTGAGAAAAATCCTAATTTTAAGACTTTCGGTATTCACAGAAGGCATTTAGGAGTCCTAAAGTTAGGACTCCTAACTTCTGTGAATACCGAAATGAGTAAGTGCCTTCTGTGAATACCAAAATGAGTAAGTGCCTTCTGTGAATACCAAAATGGTAGTAAGTTTAGGATTTTGTCTTAAGTTAGTTCTGTGAATCGGGCCCCCAATGTGTAACTCTGCTCCCACGTTAGGAGACGCTGAGACTCGGCACAGTGGCCTTGGACCACTGATAGAGTGTACCCATCTGGCAGGTGTTCGCTCATCTCTCTGTGCCTCCTTTGTTCATGCCCGGCACAAGCCGGTAACTTTCCATTGAAGGCGTGTCCGAAGTCTCCATAAAGGTTTATTATGTATTAGCATGTGTTGTGGAGTCAGTCCCCTCGGTAGACATCTTAGGGTGAAGGCCTGACTGGGCTGCTCTGCAGAGTATATGCTGAATAAATATAAGTGTGTATTCTCTACTGTCTGACCGACTCTTCATTTTGGGAAGGTACAGCAGGTGGTCGTGAGTGACATGCCTGGTCCTAGAGGGCCCCGTCATTCAGTTGGCGCCCAAACAGGGACGCCGCAAAGTGTGGTCCCCTGACCCATAATCGGGTGACAGCGGTCGGGGTGGTGTCTGGTCAGTCGGGTGGATCGGGGCCCCACATCCATAAGACCGAGCTTGGTTCTCGCAGCTGCCCCGCCCTTTCGATCGGGCAGATCCTCGGCTAGTGGTCACCGGCTGGGGTCCTGAGAAGGCGAAACCTTGGAGTTGACCATTTGGTCTGAAGAGTAGGCAGTGGAGAATAATTTGACTCGACCTGTGTGCACCAGGTGAGTGATTTGATTCTTGGAAAATGGCGCCTTGCATGAACGACACAAACCTATGGACTGTGTCTGGTACAGTCTGCGGACTGTCTTGTCTTGGACTTGATGGGTTTGCGGACCCTTGAGGGACACAGAGTGTTTCGGCCTGCTCCGGTCAGCCCGGAAGATCCTACCCCTCCTCCCGATGGCCACTAGGAGGTTACTAATCCAGGGTCTCATCATTTCACGGTTGGACTACAGCAATGCACTGTTTCTGGGGGCTCCAGAATCAACTCTAAACAAATTGCAACAAGTGCAAAATGCTGCCGCCAGGCTTTTGACGGACCTTCCCAGGCGGCAGTCAGCCCGACCTGCGTTGAAGGCGCTCCACTGGCTCCCTGTGAGAGAGAGGGTGAAGTTTAAAGCACTCTGCATGGCTCACAAAATCTTGCAGGGAGTATGGTCCAACCTTATAAGGCCTCTCGCGCCCTCCGCTCAGACCACCAACATCTCTTGCAAGTCGCGAAAGTAAAAAAAGCCAGGACTGGCGGTATAAGATTTTCCGTCAACGTGGCAGCATTATGGAACTCCCTTCCGCATGCCCTTCGCTCCGAAACTGGCACCTTGCGATTTCGCAAACTTTTAAAGACTCATCTGTTCCCTGCTTAGTGCTCTGCTGGTTTGGTGTGTACTCTGGACGAGCGCTGGGATGTCCAAGGGTAACCACGCGCTATACAAGATTCAATAATAATAACAGAGTGCTTGTGAGCAGTCTTCCAGGCCAACTGGTAATTGGACTCTTTGTGAAAAGGTCCGGGACCGTTCACAGGTAATCTGCCAGACCAACTGGTAAATGGATATGCTCTTGAAAAGCTCTGGGGCTGAGGCCTGTCCTCTTGTATCGGTACAGTCTCTGGACTGTGTTGGGTGCAGTTTGCAGAGTGCCTTGCTTGGATGACACGAGTCGATGGGCTGTGTCTTGGTTTAGTCTTCGAACTGTCTCGGTTTAAATTTGGGAGGTGTGCTGACCCTTGGAAAAGACACAGAGTGTTCATGAACAGACTGTCAGGCCAACTGGTAATTTGGCCCGCGCTCAAAAAGGTCTGGGACTATTTGCAAACAATCTGCCAGGCCAACTGGTAATTTGGACTGTGCCCAAAAATACCTGGTGCTAGTGCCTGTCTTATTGAACTTGGTACAGTCTCCGGACTGTAGGGAGCAATCTTCGGATTGTTTTGGCTGGTTTTTGGACAATATTTTTTTTTTATTGTTTTCTTTTCTTACTGCTAGTGGTGTTATATTTGTCCGTTTGGGACAGTACCTGTGTCTCACATTGAGATGTCTTGTCTAAGAAAATTGGGGTGTTTTGGATGTCGGTGTTGTTCTGAAATACAGTGGTCATTCACTGGTTCGTTTGATGAACAACAATTGAATATCTTGCAAGACAGATTGTTCGCCAAATAGAGTAGGCAGTCGATGTTTGATTCTTTGAGAGTATGGCAGAAGGAAGAAAAACAGGTAGTCTGATGCAGTCACCAGACTGACTAGTGGTTGTATTGTTGTTTTTGATTGCTATGAGGTTTGTGGACTGACGTCGGTAATTGTGTTTTGAAATGCTTGTTTGAATGAGTAAAGACTGTGTTTTTGTGTGGAGGTAAGGATGCCTTGCCTCAGCAAGCTGTATTGTGTTGGAGTTTTTGTTTGACATGGTCTGGGGACCGTCTCTGGGGAAAATACTTGAAATTCCTTTGTCAGTTACAATGATGAGTGTGGCCCCTTCATGAAAAAGTCAACAATTAGCTTAATTTGGTCTCTTGTTGTTGGTGTGCTCTGCAGATGCCCATTGGAAGGAGGTCAGCTGGCACCTCCTGACGCCACTTTACATTTTGGAGAATAAAATAACAAATGAATAAAATTATGGTTTGATCAGCAATGCTAGCAAGAATGTACATTTGTTTTGATATAGGAAGAGTAGAACTGGAGAAAAATGTAAGGAAGAGATGTGTATTTATATTCTAAGCAGCGCTGTAATGATTTAACCCCTTCGCTGCCAGGCCTTTTCCCCTCCTGTGCCACGCCCTTTTTTGGCTATTTGGGGTAGTGAGCGCTGAGGCCCCTGTAACTTTTTGACCACATAAGGTATTCACGCCAACTTTGCGTCCTTTTCTTCCAACATCATGGGGATTCTGAAGGTACTCAGGGTTTGTGGATACCCCTGGAGGGGTCACAGAAATGAGCCAAAATACAGCAAAATTTAGTTTTTTGGGGGGAAAATGGGAAAAACGGGCTGCAAATGAAAGCTTCTGAGTTTTTCCCTGCAAGTGTTATCAAAAAAGGGTTTGTGGTTTTCCCAGCTTTTAGGGGATACCAGACTTTTGTCAGAAACCCAAAATGTTTTACACAGTTTTGGCATTTTTCTGGGACATAGCCTATTTTTTGTGCTTTCGACCTCCTTCCAGTTAATGGTAGAAATGGGTACAAAAGCAATAATGGATCCTGGAAAGCTATACATTTTAGAGAAGTAGACAAAATTCTGAATTCAGCAAGGGGTCATTTGTGTAGATCCATCAAGGTTTTTTTTATAGAAACTTAACCGTTAAATATAGGATAAATTGAAAATTTGTTGAATAAAAAAGACTTTTGTGTCAACGTTTTCACCTGTAACTTCTTCTAATTGTGACAGCTCTTTGAAAGCAATATACCATTACATCCGCTGGACATTACTGGTTGTGGGGATATATAGGACTTGTAGGTTCACCAAGAACCCGACGAACCCAGGTACAAAAACTGAGCAGCAACTTGCAATGGTTTTTTATTATGTACCGGGTATATAGTAATTATTCTGTAAAAATGTGTACATGGAAAAATCGGTATGAAAGACGCCTATGTATTTCTGAAACGGGAACAAAATATAGAGTTTAGAAACAGTAGATATTTGCACATTTCCGAAATTGGGAATACTCATACTAGCATGAGAATTATCAGTCATTTTTTAGAATGACTTCTTTTTTACACAATGTCTTTCATTTGGAAGGCAGAAATGCATCAAAAGTCAATAGATAATAACAGTTCCTTTACAAATCTGAATTACCCTAAGTCTCCCGATAAAAATGGTACCTCACCTGTAGGGGTAGGCATAGTGCCCACGACAGGAAATGGCTCAAAACCCAATGTGAACACACCACATTTTCACAATGCAAAATTACCCTTTTTTAGCAAAGTGCCTAGCTGTAGTTTTTTAACCCTAGCTCTGCCAGCACCTAGGGAAACCTAGCAAACCTATACATTTTTGAAAACTAGACACCCAGGGGAATCTAAGATGGGGTGACTTGACTGCCTCCCACCAGGTTCTGTTACCCAGAATCTCTTGCAAACCTAAAAAATTGCCAAAAAAACACTTTTTCCCCACATTTATCTGGTGGAAAGTTCTGGAATCTGCGTGGATCCACAAATTTCCATCCCCCCCGCGTTCCCCAAAGTCTTCCAAGAAAAATGGTACCTCACTTGTGTGGGTCAGCCTAGTGCCCGGGACAGGAAACGGCGCAAAACGTAAGGTGGACACACCTCAATTTCGTAGCGAAAAATGACCCTTTTTTGGCAAAGTGCCTAGCTGTAGTTTTTGAACCATAGCTCTGCCGGCACCTAGGGAAACCTAGCAAACCTATACATTTTTGAAAACTAGACACCCAGGGGAATTCAAGATGGGGTGACTTGACTGCCTCCCACCAGGTTCTGTTACCCAGAATCCCTTGCAAACCTAACAAATTGCCCAAAAAACGCATTTTCCCCACATTTCTCTGGTGGAAAGTTCTGGAATCTGCGTGGATCCACAAATTTCCACCCACCCGCGTTCCCCAAAGTCTTCCGAGAAAAATGGTACCTCACTTGTGTGGGTCGGCCTAGTGCCCGCGACAGGAAACGGCGCGAAACGTAACGTGGACACACCTCAATTTCACAGCGAAAAATGACCCTTTTTTGGCAAAGTGCCTAGCTGTAGTTTTTGAACCATAGCTCTGCCGTCACCTAGTGAAACCTAGCAAACCTATAGATTATTGAAAACTAGACACCCAGGGGAATCCAGGATGGGGTGACTTGACTGCCTCCCACCAGGTTCTGTTACCCAGAATCCCTTGTAAACCTAAAAAATTGCCCCCAAAAAACCCCACATTTTCTCCATATTTCTCTGGTGGAAAGTTCTGGAATCTGCGTGGATCCACAAATTTCCACTCACCCCGCGTTCCCCAAAGTCTTCCGAGAAAAATGGTACCTCACTTGTGTGGGTCAGCCTAGTGCCCGCGACAGGAAACGGCGCAAACCGCAACGTGGACACACCTCAATTTCGCTGTCAAAAATGACCCTTTTTTGGCAAAGTGCCTAGCTGTAGTTTTTGAACCATAGCTCTGCCGTCACCTAGTGGAACCTAGCAAACCTATAGATTTTTGAAAACTAGACACCCAGGGGAATCCAGGATGGGGTGACTTGACTGCCTCCCACCAGGTTCTGTTACCCAGAATCCCTTGTAAACCTAAACAATTGCCCCCAAAAAAACCCACATTTTCTCCATATTTCTCTGGTGGAAAGTTCTGGAATCTGCGTGGATCCACAAATTTCCACTCACCCCGCGTTCCCCAAAGTCTTCCGAGAAAAATGGTACCTCACTTGTGTGGGCCAGCTTAGTGCCCACAACAGGAAACGGCGCAAACCGCAACGTGGACACACCTCAATTTCGCTGTCAAAAATGACCCTTTTTTGGCAAAGTGCCTAGCTGTAGTTTTTGAACCATAGCTCTGCCGGCACCTAGGGAAACCTAGCAAACCTATACATTTTTTAATACTAGACACCCAGGGGAATCCAGGATGGGGTGACTTGACTGCCTCCCACCAGGTTCTGCTACCCAGAATCCCTTGCAAACCTAACAAATTGCCCAAAAAACACATTTTCCCCACATTTCTGTGGTGGAAAGTTCTGGAATCTGCGTGGATCCAGAAATTTCCACCCTCTCCGTGTTCCCCAAAGTCTTCCGATAAAAATGGTACCTCACTTGTGTGGGTCGGCCTAGTGCCCGCGACAGGAAACGGCGCGAAACGTAACGTGGACACACCTCAATTTCACAGCGAAAAATGACCCTTTTTTGGCAAAGTGCCTAGCTGTAGTTTTTGAACCATAGCTCTGCCGTCACCTAGTGAAACCTAGCAAACCTATAGATTATTGAAAACTAGACACCCAGGGGAATCCAGGATGGGGTGACTTGACTGCCTCCCACCAGGTTCTGTTACCCAGAATCCCTTGTAAACCTAAACAATTGCCCCAAAAAAACCCCACATTTTCTCCATATTTCTCTGGTGGAAAGTTCTGGAATCTGTGTGGATCCACAAATTTCCACTCACCCCGCGTTCCCCAAAGTCTTCCGAGAAAAATGGTACCTCACTTGTGTGGGTCAGCCTAGTGCCCGCGACAGGAAACGGCGCAAACTGCAACGTGGACACACCTCAATTTCGCTGTCAAAAATGACCCTTTTTTGGCAAAGTGCCTAGCTGTAGTTTTTGAACCATAGCTCTGCCGTCACCTAGTGGAACCTAGCAAACCTATAGATTTTTGAAAACTAGACACCCAGGGGAATCCAGGATGGGGTGACTTGACTGCCTCCCACCAGGTTCTGTTACCCAGAATTCCTTGTAAACCTAAAAAATTGCCCCCAAAAAAACCCACATTTTCTCCATATTTCTCTGGTGGAAAGTTCTGGAATCTGCGTGGATCCACAAATTTCCACTCACCCCGCGTTCCCCAAAGTCTTCCGAGAAAAATGGTACCTCACTTGTGTGGGTCAGCCTAGTGCCCACGACAGGAAACGGCGCAAACCGCAACGTGGACACACCTCAATTTCGCTGTCAAAAATGACCCTTTTTTTGGCAAAGTGCCTAGCTGTAGTTTTTTAACCATAGCTCTGCCGGCACCTAGGGAAACCTAGCAAACCTATACATTTTTTAATACTAGACACCCAGGGGAATCCAGGATGGGGTGACTTGACTGCCTCCCACCAGGTTCTGCTACCCAGAATCCCTTGCAAACCTAACAAATTGCCCAAAAAACACATTTTCCCCACATTTCTGTGGTGGAAAGTTCTGGAATCTGCGTGGATCCAGAAATTTCCACCCTCTCCGTGTTCCCCAAAGTCTTCCGATAAAAATGGTACCTCACTTGTGTGGGTCGGCCTAGTGCCCGCGACAGGAAACGGCGCGAAACGTAACGTGGACACACCTCAATTTCACAGCGAAAAATGACCCTTTTTTGGCAAAGTGCCTAGCTGTAGTTTTTGAACCATAGCTCTGCCGTCACCTAGTGAAACCTAGCAAACCTATAGATTATTGAAAACTAGACACCCAGGGGAATCCAGGATGGGGTGACTTGACTGCCTCCCACCAGGTTCTGTTACCCAGAATCCCTTGTAAACCTAAAAAATTGCCCCAAAAAAACCCCACATTTTCTCCATATTTCTCTGGTGGAAAGTTCTGGAATCTGTGTGGATCCACAAATTTCCACTCACCCCGCGTTCCCCAAAGTCTTCCGAGAAAAATGGTACCTCACTTGTGTGGGTCAGCCTAGTGCCCGCGACAGGAAACGGCGCAAACTGCAACGTGGACACACCTCAATTTCGCTGTCAAAAATGACCCTTTTTTGGCAAAGTGCCTAGCTGTAGTTTTTGAACCATAGCTCTGCCGTCACCTAGTGGAACCTAGCAAACCTATAGATTTTTGAAAACTAGACACCCAGGGGAATCCAGGATGGGGTGACTTGACTGCCTCCCACCAGGTTCTGTTACCCAGAATTCCTTGTAAACCTAAAAAATTGCCCCCAAAAAAACCCACATTTTCTCCATATTTCTCTGGTGGAAAGTTCTGGAATCTGCGTGGATCCACAAATTTCCACTCACCCCGCGTTCCCCAAAGTCTTCCGAGAAAAATGGTACCTCACTTGTGTGGGTCAGCCTAGTGCCCACGACAGGAAACGGCGCAAACCGCAACGTGGACACACCTCAATTTCGCTGTCAAAAATGACCCTTTTTTTGGCAAAGTGCCTAGCTGTAGTTTTTTAACCATAGCTCTGCCGGCACCTAGGGAAACCTAGCAAACCTATACATTTTTTAATACTAGACACCCAGGGGAATCCAGGATGGGGTGACTTGACTGCCTCCCACCAGGTTCTGCTACCCAGAATCCCTTGCAAACCTAAAAAATTGCCAAAAAAAACACATTTTCCCCACATTTCTGTGGTGGAAAGTTCTGGAATCTGCGTGGATCCAGAAATTTCCACCCTCTCCGTGTTCCCCAAAGTCTTCCGATAAAAATGGTACCTCACTTGTGTGGGTCGGCCTATGCCCGCGACAGGCAAGGGCCCAAAACGTATTGAGGCGACATGAAAATTGCCTACCTCAAAACGACCTGGTTTTGCAAGGGGGGTCACCTGGGTTTTTGGCCCGGTGCTCGGCGGCCACCTAGGGGAACCTACCAAACCCACACATTTCTGAAAACGAGACACCCAGGGGATTCCAGGGAGGTATGGCTTGCGTGGATCCCACAACGTTTCCTTACCCAGAATGCCCTGCAAACCTCAAATTTAGCAGAAAAAATCACCTTTTTCACACATTTTTGTGTGGGAAAGTTGTGGCATCACCGGGCTGACACAAATTTCCTACCACCCAGCGTTCCCCCGGGTCTCCCGATAAAAACGGTGCCTCACTCGTGTGGGATGCCCAAGTACCCGCGACAGGCAAGGGCCCAAAACGTATTGAGGCGACATGAAAATTGCCTACCTCAAAACGACCTGGTTTTGCAAGGGGGGTCACCTTGGTTTTTGGCCCGGTGCTCGGCGGCCAGCTAGGGGAACCTACCAAACCCACACATTTCTGAAAACTAGACACCCGGGGGATTCCAGAGAGGTATGGCTTGCGTGGCTCCCCCAACGTTTCCTTACCCAGAATGCCCTGCAAACCTCAAATTTAGCTGAAAAAATCACCTTTTTCACTCATTTTTGTGTGGGAAAGTTGTGGCATCACCAGGCTGACACAAATTTCCTACCACCCAGCGTTCCCCCGGGTCTCCCGATAAAAACGGTGCCTCACTCGTGTGGGAGGCCCAAGTACCCGCGACAGGCAAGGGCCCAAAACCTATTGAGGCGACATGAAAATTGCCTACCTCAAAACGACCTGGTTTTGCAAGGGGGGGTCACCTGGGTTTTTGGCCCGGTGCTCGGCGGCCACCTAGGGGAACCTACCAAACCCACACATTTCTGAAAACTAGACACCCGGGGGATTCCAGGGAGGTATGGCTTGCGTGGATCCCCCAACGTTTCCTTACCCAGAATGTCCTGCTAACCTCAAATTTAGCTGAAAAAATCACCTTTTTCACTCATTTTTGTGTGGGAAAGTTGTGGCATCACTGGGCTGACACAAATTTCCTACCACCCAGCGTTCCCCCGGGTCTCCCGATAAAAACGGTGCCTCACTCGTGTGGGAGGCCCAAGTGCCCGCGACAGGCAAGGGTCCAAAATGTAGTGCGCCTCAACAGGCAAGGGTCCTAAACGTAGTGCGCCACGTTTTGGGCCCTTGCCTGTCGCGGGTACTTGGGCCTTCCACACGAGTGAGGCACCGTTTTTATCGGGAGACCCGGGGAACGCTGGGTGGTAGGAAATTAGTGTCACCCCGGTGATGCCACAACTTTCCCACACAAAAATGTGTGAAAAAGGTGATTTTTTCAGCTAAATTTGAGGTTTGCAGGGCATTCTGGGTAAGGAAACGTTGGGGGGTCCACGCAGGCCATACCTCCCTGAAATCCCCCGGGTGTCTAGTTTTCAGAAATGTGTGGGTTTGGTAGGTTCCCCTAGGTGGCCGCCGAGCACCGGGCCAAAACCCAGGTGACCCCCCTTGCAAAACCAGGTCGTTTTGAGGTAGAAAATTTTCATGTCACCTCAATACGTTTTGAGCCCTTGCCTGTCACGGGTACTTGTGCCTCCCACACGAGTGAGGCACCGTTTTTATCGGGAGACCCGGGGGAACGCTGGGTGGTAGGAAATTTGTATCAGCCTGGTGATGCCACAACTTTCCCACACAAAAATGTGTGAAAAAGGTGATTTTTTTCAGCTAAATTTGAGGTTTGCAGGGCATTCTGGGTAAGGAAACGTTGAGGGATCCACGCAAGCCATACCTCCCTGGAATACCCCGGGTGTCTAGTTTTCAGGAATGTGTGGGTTTGGTAGGTTTCCCTAGGTGGCCGCCGAGCACCGGGCAAAAAACCCAGGTGACCCCCCTTGCAAAACCAGGTCGCTTTGAGGTAGGCAATTTTCATGTCGCCTCACTACGTTTTGGGCCCTTGCCTGTCGCGGGTACTTGGGCCTCCCACACGAGTGAGGCACCGTTTTTTAAGGGAGACCCGGGGGAACGCTGGGTGGTAGGAAATTTGTGTCAGCCCGGTGATGCCGCAACTTTCCCACACAAAAATGTGTGAAAAAGGTGATTTTTTCAGCTAAATTTGAGGTTTGCAGGGCATTCTGGGTAAGAAAATGTTGGGGGATCCAAGCAAGCCATACCTCCCTAGAATCCCCCGGGTGTCTAGTTTTCAGAAATGTGTGGGTTTGGTAGGTTCCCCTAGGTGGCCGCCGAGCCCGGGGCCAAAAACTCATGGGACCCCCTTTGCAAAACCAGGTTGTTTTGTGATAGGTAATTTTGATGTCTCCTCAATAGGTTTTGGGCCCTTGCCTGACGCGGGCACTAGGCCTACCCACGCAAGTGAGGTACCATTATTCTCTGAAGACTTTGGGGAACGCAGGGTGGGTGGAATTTTGTGGACCCACGCAGATTCCAGAACTTTCCACCACAGAAATGTGAGGAAAATGTGGTATTTTGGACACATTTTTAGGTTTGCAATGGATTGTGGGTAACAGAACCTGTTGAGAGCCAGTGAAGTCACCCCATCCAGGATTCATCTCGGTGTCTAGTTTAAAAAAATGTACAGGTTTGCTAGGTTTGCCTATGTGCCAACTGAGCTAGGGCCCAAAATCCACAGGTATGCATATTGCTAAAAAAAACTTCAGAGCCCAGTGGGCTTTCTGCCGTCCTGGGGGGGAATCGGGGAAGGGGGTTTCATCCTGATATGCCCCTAAAGGGGCAGAAAGACTGTGGCAATTTTTTGTGGGGGTGTGGGAATTGGTATGACCATTTTGGGCAGCCCCCACCCCCACGCATACAAAAAGCCTGCGTACTTGCTGGCGCCTAGTGGGCTTTCTGCCCCCCCCAGGGGGCAGATCAGGGGCCACTGCCACCATCTGCCCTCCCGGGGGGGCAGAAAGACTGGAATTTCTCTGGGGGTGGGGTGGGGTATTGTCATGCCCATTTTGGGGAGCCCCTACCCCTCCACTAATAAAACAAAAAAATCCATGGTTTCTAGTGGGCATTCTGCGCCCCCAGGGGGGGCCAGATTGGGGGCTACAGCTCCCATCTGCCTCCTGGGGGGCAGAAAGACTGTCAATTTTGTGGGGGGGAGGGTGGGGGCATTGGCGTGCCTGTTTCGGGCAACCCACATCCTAAAAACAATTGCGCTAAAAAAATCCCTGGTGTTTAGTGGGCTTTCTGCCCCCCCCGAAGGGGCAGATTAGGGGCCAATGCCCCATCTGCCCCCCGGGGCAGGGCAGAAAGACTGTAATAATTGGGGGGTGGGGTGGGGGTATGGGCCTGCCCGTTTTGGGCAGCCCCCACCCCTATTTTTATTTTTTGTAATATTCCCTGGTGTCTAGTGGTCTTTTTGCCCCCCCGGGGGGCAGATTGGGGGCCAATGCCCCATCTGCCCCCCAGGGGGGCAGAAAGGCTGTAATGGTGGCTGGTGGGTGGGGGCATTGGCGTGCCCATTTCGGGCAGCCCCACCCTAAAACAAACTGAAAACAAATCTCTGGTGTATAGAGGGCTTTCTGCCCCCCCGAAAGGGGCAGATTAGGGGCCAATGCCCCATCTGCCCCCGGGGGGGGGGGGGAGAAAAACTGTGATAATTGGGGGGTGGGGTGGGGGAATGGGCCTGCCCGTTTTGGGCAGCCCCCACCCCTATTTTTATTTTTTTTACAATTCCCTGGTGTCTAGTGGGCTTTTTGCCCCCCCCCGGGAGGCAGATTGGGGGCTGATGCCCCCATATGCCCCCCAGGGGGGGCAAAAAGACTAAATGTTGCCAACGTCAGGTGGGGGGAGCAAAGGCCCTTGCCCAAGGGGCCGCTCTCCCCTCCCCGGTGTCTAGTGGGTGGATCCCTGCTTGGGGATCGCCCTCCTGTGGCGATCCCCAAGCAGTGATCCACTGGGGAGGGGTACCATTGGAAAGGGGAGATTCTCCCCTTTCCAACGATACCTCTCCCGTCTTTCTACGTGCTCAGGGGGCTGAGATAGCCCCCTGAGCACGTAGAAAGTGAAACTGCAATGGTTCATTTCAGTTTCACTTTCACTGTAATGACGTTGGCGCGACGTGCGTGCAGATCGTCAATACAGTGAAAGGGGTGGGGGGGGGCTCGGGAGCTGGGGAAGCTCTTCCCCAGCTCCCGAGGCTATTTTTAATTAAAGGGAATCCCTCTGGTGCCCGCACCAGAGGGATTCCCCAGGGAATGCCTCATGACGAGCTGGACTCGTCATGGGCACAGCGCGACTGTGCTCCATGACGAGTCCAGCTCGTCATGGGCACACAAGGGGTTAAGGTAATGTGCACTTACACTAAATAGACACACATTCTGAAAGGTGCAACAGGAGAGGGGAAGTACACGCTTGTAATTCAGGAGTGATGAATGTGTTCCATCTCTCCATAAAAGGGGGGGAAGGAGTTCTGGAAGGGGAAGGAGAACGAAATGAGTTGGTGCTTTAAACTTCTGGCTACAAGTAGCAGCTACATTATGAAAATTCGCATGTGAAAATTCAGTGCATGCTAAGCAGTTAGCATATGCTTGATTTAAGTGGGTGAATTCCATTTGGATTTGCTCACAATAGAACGTGTATTTAATTTGGAAAGGGTGTTTCAAGAAATCAAGGCAGTGTGTATTCAAGCTGAATAAAAGAATTCTCAGAGTTAAAAACATAGTTTGTGAATTCAGTGTGAGGCAGGCTTGCTACGACCTTCGGTGAAGATAAAAGGGGGCTCATCGAGCAGAGGGACTTAAAGCAGCAGATAGGATAGGAGAGGTGCTGGGGAGAGAGTTAATGAGAGATGGGGCCATGCCCAGCTCCTGACACAGACAGGCCGAGATGCATAGGGCAGAGCCAGGTTTTTTCTGAAGAGCCGAATGCCAGGAAAAGATATTAATTGGGAACGGACTAAAAGAACAACACAGGAGCTAAAAGAATAGGTTCATGTGCTGGAGCAGGTATAATACTTTTTATTGAAATACCTATTCCATTTTCGTATGTCTTTATTAAAACAACTGACGATTAATTATAAATACTTATTGTTTGCAGTATTATGACTAAACCAACCTTATTAACAGAAGAATTACACGTGGGAATGCACATGCATGGCTAAAATAATAAGTGAACTAAGTTGGTACGCATGTTAATGTCATAAACGTTGCTTATGTGATGTTATTGTGATTTGCGCTTTAAATAAACATGCACTAATGGCTTTAGATGTTGCATATGGCTAGATAAATGCACACACATATGGGTATTAGCAGGGGAATAACACTGTATTAATTATTTCATGTATTTATTACGATTTTTTGTTTCTTTGCTTAAGTTGACCATTGTGGCCTGTCGCAAGATGGCCGCTGACTGAAGCCTAGCAGTACTGAATAAATCTCCCGAGTTATTCAATGGATAAAGGCGTTTACACTGACACCAGTTGTGTCCCCGAGATGACCCGAGACGCCATGTCCATGAAGACTACTCCGGGAAGGGAGCCAGATGCCCCTGAACGTGAAGAAAATGATTTATTATCAAACCTTAAAGATGATGAACCGGACCTGTACAGGACGAATTTGAAACATTTATCAGGGTCATGTCCTGTTGCAACAAACTTGTTACTATGAACTTCGCTATACAGAAATTTGCAATTGAGAATATATGGGAACTTTTGCGAATGTTGCTGTAAGATCCGGACTTCAATTTAAATTCACCAATCAAAATCACGAGAATGAAGAAATGCAACAATGTTCATGTAAATTTTAGTATAAATATTGGTAGACTAGAGAGGTATTAGCGCCACTTCCTGAACTGATGATCAGAGGTCCCGACGCTGACGGAGAGGACGGTGACGCCATATGATTAAGCAGGAACTCTGACTAATTTCTGAGGACCCGTTCTGACTTAGAAAACGACTATTAGCCAGAATAGGTAAATATGACAAAGATGATATTGCATTAACTAGGCTTTGAACATGCATTTGATTTAGATAAAAAGAAACTATTGTTTGAATTAATGTGTCGGGTGATTATTTCATTGAAATGTTTTATTGAATATTTAGAGTTTTAATGTGATATTAATCCAAGCAACTAAGTGATTCAATCGACCTATTTGATGGAGGAACTGTTGGATTGTTTCTGGGGAAAGTGGTTCTTCTATCAAAATAAAGCAGATTGGTTAGGAACTGATGTATTTTCCCTTTATAGGCACGGATAGATTGATAGAATGAATGTTGGTGTTATGGGCCCCACCAGCGTATGATGTGTGTATGTGGAGAAGTGTGGCTCAATGGTTAGAGTGGCAGACCTGGATGCAGAGCACTGGTCCGGGACCAGGGTTCGATTCCTGACGTGGCAGGGTCTCGGGCTATAAATTCCGCGGACCGGATATTCTCGCATCAGTGCCTATTCTAATCATGGGTCCCACGCTGCAACTCTGGGCAATAGCTTGCTTAGTCTCCACAACGGCCCCAGCAGTGCTGGGATGTCTGGCTTCACCATGGGGGTGCCCAGGAGTGGACACTTCACACGGATAGCCAGGAAGGGTTTCTACAGCGGTATGAGTACAGTGCGGAGATACCCCCAGGGGTGATTCGGCGCTATATAAGCACATTTACATTTACATGTGTGACTGTGAAATCATCCCATCCGTGGAAGTAGAGGGGAATTGAAGAACCCGATCTGCACCACATGAGTTTTGTGAAAGTGTGTATGTAGAGTTTCCACAACACTGTGGGATAGAATGCCCTGGAGCTGGTGGCATGAGATTTTTGTGACTCAGTTGGTTATTGGATTAATGTTCTCTGTTCAGATTAGGGTGCACGTACAGCAAATATTGTTTGTTTGAAGGAAAGTTGAGGGTTTGCATGGAATGAAAACTGAGTTGAAATGCGTTGTATCACAAGCGTAAATAAAGGTGCAATGTTAAATATCCTTAGGTGTTATTTAGATTTTAGTGGACAGGATTTGTGTCTTAATAGAGGAATTTGATTGTTTATTTGCAGATTAGTTTTTATTGTGTTTTTTGCGATAGCGACTTGGTTGTAGATATTGGGAAAAAATAGGTCTATATTGTTTCTTGTTATATACTTACCATAGTATAGTGCTATGCGTGTATTTGTGAATGTTGTAGACGCATTAGTTGCAGCGCATGTTTTGCGCCTCTCTTGCTCTGATTATTAGTCCTTTCTTTATTGTGAATATTTTATTTCAGATAATGCCTAGATTGTGGTGAGCATATGATGGGTTCGGCATCCTGATATCACTGCTCTCAGGCAGGTGAACGTCTGATGATGGGTCTTACTGTAAATAGAGAGCAGTGTTTGTTCCCCCCGCCCCCCATGTTTTGAGGATATGCCATCCACTTTGTGGGAACAGACGATGTAGAGCTGGGATTACTACGGATTACACGATGCTTGTTGTATTTGATTCTGAATTTGGTTGAGAAAGGTGTTAGGGAAGAGAAGGCTGGTACAGTGTAATAGTCCCACTATTTCAATTGTGTTTACTATTTGTGACTGACCTGTGTGCAGTTCAAAGGGAAAAAATACATGTGGCCCTCCAGTTGTCTGCTGCTCTGACTATTATTACGTTTCTTCTGCTGCTCAATCTAAGGCGCTTTCTTTGGCGGTATTGCTTCTAGAGTATATATACATATAGGTCTTTGCCTGGAGTAACTTTGGCTGGTTAGAGATGTAAGCTCTACTGCACCTTCAGGGCAATGCAGGAAGACAGGACATCTATGAAAGTTTTTAAAATACAAGGTAGTTGCTTGCTTATTGTTTCAGGCACATAGCGAAGTTATATGGACAGCACAGTTAGATAGTATTAGAAATGTTATCCTTGATGTGGTTTTACCTGACTTTTTGCGTCTACCTCTTATGTTTTTGATGCTGTGCTGGATTATGTTTTTGTGGGTTCAGATGCTGTGGGCGTTTTGCCACTGCTGCTCAGTGTCACAGTGCTAGTGTTTTCTGTGCAAATGGATATTGTGCTTGGTTCTCCCTAATTGGCATATTTGTTTTACTAGTACACCCCTAGTGAAGTGCACACATGGTGCCAGGGCTGGTAAATAAATAGCTGCTAGTTAAGGCCCCCGGGGTGGGGCGCAGTGTGTGTGAAGAGTGGGATATGTACTGTTGTGTCCTGGTTGTGAAAAGATATAAGTTTCCTTGTTCACTCTTGAAAGGCGGTCCCGCTGATGGGACGGAATGGAGAGTATGAATATATCCTTCAATGGGATAAGATAGACAATAGGACTGAGCTCAGAATGTGATAATATATCTCTTGGTAAGTATGGTTTTTAAAGTCTGTGTTTGTAACAAGCACTTTTAGAAAGTGGCTATTTTCTTGTCCAGTTTACTTGTGTGTTTTTGCCTGATTGTGGATAGGCTGTTTGGTCTCAGTATGACAGAGACTGAGGGGCATATTTACAATAACTGGCGAATCCCTGCATATCAGCAGGGATGCGCCAGTTATTGTGTGCCACAGCTCCGCCACCATGGATGCGCCGCATTTACAATGCGGCATACCATGGGGCAAAAACGGCACAGATGCGTGACTCATCTGTGCCGTAAAAGTGTCGCATTGCTGGAGTTGCGTCGCAAGTGCGACGCAGCTCCAGCAATGCTCTGGGGGGCCCTATCTTGTTAATGCTGCGTCAATCCTTACACTTGCTTCAGGCAGTCGCAGGGTTTTGACGCAGCATGGGCCTAAAAGTGACTGAGTGAATTCATGTAGATTTCACCCCAGTCACTTTTAGGAGGCGTTCTTGCGCCGGAACGCCCCCCCCACCCAGGAACGCCTACATGTGGCGCAGGGCTTTACAACGTGACGCATCTCCCAGATGCTGTAAGTACACAAGACTTTTTTTCGTAGTGTGCTTTCTGTCTTTTGAACCCGCCCGAGATGTCTAGAAACGGTCATGACATGACGGTGGCCATTTTCATAAGACAATCAGTTGGGCTCGCTTTAGCCAGCCATTTCACTGGATGATTTTGAATAAACAGAGACACAGCACCTCACCAGTGCACGTCTAATTGGCTATACAATACCATTGTTTGAAAAAATTGTCATGATTAGAAAAAATTGTCAACTTGAAGTACGCCATGTTACTGCCCCTCCTTTCTGTAAATTGATGGAATTGGAATTGAGATGAAGATGAAAGGACGGGTAGACTAGACTGATGCTCCCTTTTTTGATCCTTAAGGGGAACTATATGTTGGTGGCTTTTGTTTAAATTCCCAGGTGGCAACACCACTATTGTTCAAGTTATCGCCCCTGATTATAATGACGCATGGCCCAGATTGTGATTGGGAGAGAAAAAAATTAATTGTGTAACGTTTTACCCTTGCCAGTTCACTAAAAGTTCATTTTATACTCGCTAATAGGTCCGGGACAGCCTTCAGTCACAGGGAGAGAGAGAGAGAGGGGTCGGACATGATGCACAGCCTGGCGGCTTGTTATGGAACACCTATGAATACGACCGAGATGAAACTGCAAAGCAAAGACATGCTGGACGAGGAAGTACCACCAAGAAGGAGAAAAAGAGGGAGGAGGGCTATCTAGGAACCCCACCCTGTTGGTCTACTTGTGCCTGAGTCCCAGCCCACTGAGCCTAGTCGGTGGGCTCACCTGTGTTTGAGTCTCTGCTCCTTGGTCCATCTTGAGTCTGACCCCCCGTCTTCCTTTGACCCCTTTTGTGTAAGGTACAATGTACGCCCGATGGAGGAACAGTGCACCAGGGTAGAATAGGGTTAGTAGGGATGGACTTCATGGATGAAGACTAGGGTGCGGGTACCCTGTCTAAGGTACCAGCGATAGAGTAGAGGAAGAGAGTTTGGTGCATTGTTTGGACAGTCAACGAACGGGGCAAATGGACTGTGATTCTAGAGAGAGAAATACCTTGCCCTGCAACATGGGATCTGGATCCGAGCTAGACACACAGCTCCTCCGCCGGTGCTCAATAGTGCCTATGCTAGATGAACAATAGGAGCCTACCAGTGATGGCTTTCTGAAAAGACACTGGAAAGAAGAGTTTTGCCCATCCTCTTGTTCCATGGCCACCAATTCCATTGTGTCATATTTCTCTCCCAACTACCATGTCTCCGTTTGGGCACCCAATTGATGAGGAAATTAGCCTTTTGCCCCTCCCTGTTCAGAGCGGGGTCAGTACACAGAAAGTACAAATTGCATCCATAGTTGTTATTGTGCTAATACTAGTGTTAGGAACATGCTACTCCCAGAATGAGAAGTATCCTGTGCATTCATAAGTTCATGCGGCACCTGCTTCTCTTGTGAACATGTTTGTTACTTTGCTCCTCTCACAGGGGAGCGCAGGAGGACATAAAATTATAATACAGTTGTTCAGATTGGTGTACCTTCGATTCAGTTCTCCAGTCCTCAATAATGCATTTAGTGATTCATGCCCTACAAAAGAATGTGTATATTGGGCAGAGACCTTGCATAATAGTTAGTATGGCAGATCGTTTTTGTATCCCCACTGTATTTGCTGCCTCATCTACAAATTGTGCTCATCCTCAGTTATAATATAAAATATGGGACACGAAAAATAGACCCTTGTGCACACTGTCTCCCAGTTTGTTGCATTTACTGCGTAAGTACATTAACTGCTGAGGAAAGGACACTCATACAGTGTAAGTGCTGAGATCATGTTTCAGAAGGAGATAGAAGAGTTGTTGAGCATTGATGTAGATCTATCTTAGGCTAATATGTCTTTTATAGTTTCTCTGCTTAATAACGAACATTTGAATAGTTTTGATACAGTCTGACTATGCCACAGTGTTGAAGAACATAGTAGTACACCAAGGGTATACACCTAGATCAGCTGAAAAGGAGGGTGCCTTACATCCTGAAGATTATTTGCATGTTGATATACCCGTGCTGTCTTGTTTGCCTTTGCGATTTGAGTGACCATGCATTACCTTTCTCCCCATTTCTTAGAATTGTAAACACCCTGCCGGATAGCAATAAAGCTTTTAGCGCATATGCTTAAAAGGAGGGTCTGTTAGGATTGAAATTCCCCTTTCCGGTAATGGATTTGTTATGCTATAGGGGGGGTCACCTGGGTTTTGGCCCGGTGCTCGGCAATTTTCATGTCGCCACAATACGTTTTGGGCCCTTGCCTGTCGCGGGTACTTGGGCCTCCCACACGAGTGAGGCACCGTTTTTATCGGGAGACCCGGGGGAACGCTGGGTGGTAGGAAATTTGTGTCAGCCTGGTGATGCCACAACTTTCCCACACAAAAATGAGTGAAAAAGGTGATTTTTTCAGCTAAATTTGAGGTTTGCAGGGCATTCTGGGTAAGGAAACGTTGGGGGATCTACGCAAACCATACCTCCCTGGAATCCCCCGGGTGTCTAGTTTTCAGAAATGTGTGGGTTTGGTAGGTTCCCCTAGCTGGCCGCCGAGCACTGGGCCAAAAACCCAGGTGACCCCCCTTGCAAAACCAGGTCGTTTTGAGGTAGGCAATTTTCATGTCGCCTCAATACGTTTTGGGCCCTTGCCTGTCGCGGGTACTTGGGCCTCCCACACGAGTGAGGCACCGTTATAATCGGGAGTCCCGGGGGAACGCTGGGTGGTAGGAAATTTGTGTCAGCCTCGTGATGCCACAACTTTCCCACACAAAAATGTGTGAAAAAGGTGATTTTTTCAGCTAAATTTGAGGTTTGCAGGGCATTCTGGGTAAGGAAACGTTGGGGGATCCACGCAAGCCATACCTCCCTGGAATCCCCCGGGTGTCTAGTTTTCAGAAATGTGTGGGTTTGGTAGGTTTCCCTAGGTGGCCGCCGAGCACCGGGCCAAAAACCCAGGTGACCCCCCTTGCAAAACCAGGTCGCTTTGAGGTAGGCAATTTTCATGTCGCCTCAATACGTTTTGGGCCCTTGCCTGTCGCGGGTACTTGGGCCTCCCACACGAGTGAGGCACCGTTTTTATAGGGAGACCCGGGGGAACGCTGGGTGGTAGGAAATTTGTGTCAGCCCGGTGATGCCGCAACTTTCCCACACAAAAATGTGTGAAAAAGGTGATTTTTTCAGCTAAATTTGAGGTTTGCAGGGCATTCTGGGTAAGGAAATGTTGGGGGATCCAAGCAAGCCATACCTCCCTGGAATCCCCCGGGTGTCTAGTTTTCAGAAATGTGTGGGTTTGGTAGTTTCCCCTAGATGGCCGCCGAGCCCGGGGCCAAAAACTCATGGGACCCCCTTTGCAAAACCAGGTTGTTTTGTGATAGGTAATTTTGATGTCTCCTCAATAGGTTTTGGGCCCTTGCCTGACGCAGGCACTAGGCCTACCCACGCAAGTGAGGTACCATTTTTCTCTGAAGACTTTGGGGAACGCAGGGTGGGTGGAATTTTGTGGACCCACGCAGATTCCAGAAACTTTCCACCACAGAAATGTGAGGAAAATGTGGTATTTTGGACACATTTTTAGGTTTGCAATGGATTCTGGGTAACAGAACCTGTTGAGAGCCAGTGAAGTCACCCCATCCAGGATTCATCTCGGTGTCTAGTTTAAAAAAATGTACAGGTTTGCTAGGTTTGCCTATGTGCCAACTGCGCTACGGCCCAAAATCCACAGGTATGCACATTGCTAAAAAAAAATTCAGAGCCCAGTGGGCTTTCTGCCGTCCTGGGGGGAATCGGGGAAGGGGGTTTCATCCTGATATGCCCCTAAAGGGGCAGAAAGACTGTGGCAATTTGTTGTGGGGGTGTGGGCATTGGTATGACCATTTTGGGCAGCCCCCACCCCCACGCATACAAAAAGCCTGCATACTCGCTGGCGCCTAGTGGGCTTTCTGCCCCCCCCCAGGGGGCAGATCAGGGGCCACTGCCACCATCTGCCCTCCCGGGGGGGCAGAAAGACTGGAATTTCTCTGGGGGTGGGGTGGGGTATTGTCATGCCCATTTTGGGGAGCCCCTACCCCTACACTAATAAAACAAAAAAATCCATGGTTTCTAGTGGGCATTCTGCGCCCCCAGGGTGGGCCAGATTGGGGGCTACAGCTCCCATCTGCCTCCTGGGGGGCAGAAAGACTGTCAATTTTGTGGGGGGGAGGGTGGGGGCATTGGCGTGCCTGTTTCGGGCAACCCACACCCTAAAAACACTTGCGCTAAAAAAATCCCTGGTGTTTAGTGGGCTTTCTGCCCCCCCCCCGAAGGGGCAGATTAGGGGCCAATGCCCCATCTGCCCCCCGGGGCAGAGCAGAAAGACTGTAATAATTGGGGGGTAGGGTGGGGGTATGGGCCTGCCCGTTTTGGGCAGCCCCCACCCCTATTTTTATTTTTTGTAATATTCCCTGGTGTCTAGTGGTCTTTTTGCCCCCCCCCCGGGGGGCAGATTGGGGGCCAATGCCCCATCTGCCCCCCAGGGGGGGCAGAAAGGCTGTAATGGTGGCGGGTGGGTGGGGGCATTGGCGTGCCCATTTCGGGCAGCCCCCACCCTAAAACAAACTGAAAACAAATCTCTGTTGTATAGAGGGCTTTCTGCCCCCCCCGAAAGGGGCAGATTAGGGGCCAATGCCCCATCTTCCCCCGGGGGGGGGGGGGCAGAAAAACTGTGATAATTGGGGGGTGGGGTGGGGGAATGGGCAGCCCCCACCCCTATTTTTATTTTTTTTACAATTCCCTGGTGTCTAGTGGGCTTTTTGCCCCCCCGGGAGGCAGATTGGGGGCCGATGCCCCATCTGCCCCCCTGGGGGGGCAGAAAGGCTGTAATGCTGGCGGGTGGGTGGGGGCATTTGCGTACCCGTTGCGGGCAGCCCCCACCCTAAAAAAACCTAAAAACTAATCCCTGGTGTTTAGTGGGCTTTCTGCCCCCCGAAGGGGCAGATTAGGGGCCAATGCCCCATCTGCCCCCGGGAGGGGCAGAAAGACTGTAGTAATTGGGGGTGGGGTGGGGGCATGGGCCTGCCCGTTTTGGGCAGCCCCCACTCCTATTTTTATTTTTTTTTAAATTCCCTGGTGTCTAGTGGGCTTTTTACCCCCCCGGGGGGGCAGATTGGGGGCTAATGCCCCCATATGCCCCCCAGGGGGGGCAAAAAGACTAAATGTTGCCAACGTCAGTTGGGGGGAGCAAAGGCCCTTGCCCAAGGGGCCGCTCCCCCCTCCCTGGTGTCTAGTGGGTGGATCCCTGCTTGGGGATCGCCCTCCTGTGGCGATCCCCAAGCAGTGATCCACTGGGGAGGGGTACCATTCTCCCCTTTCCAACGATACCTCTCCCGTCTTTCTACGTGCTCAGGGGGCTGAGATAGCCCCCTGAGCACGTAGAAAGTGAAACTGCAATGAGCCTCTTGGTTCATTTCAGTTTCACTTTCACAGTAATGACATCGGCGCGACGTGCGCGCAGATCGTCAATACAGTGAAAGGGGTGGGGGGGGGGGGCTCGGGAGCTGGGGAAGCTCTTCCCCAGCTCCCAAGGCTATTTTTAATTAAAGGGAATCCCTCTGGTGCCCGCACCAGAGGGATTCCCCAGGGAATGCCTCATGACGAGCTGTACTCGTCATGGGCACAGCGCGACTGTGCTCCATGACGAGTCCAGCTCGTCATGGGCACACAAGGGGTTAAGGTAATGTGCACTTACACTAAATAGACACACATTCTGAAAGGTGCAACAGGAGAGGGGAAGTACACGCTTGTAATTCAGGAGTGATGAATGTGTTCCATCTCTCCATAAAAGGGGGGGAAGGAGTTCTGGAAGGGGAAGGAGAAAGAAATGAGTTGGTGCTTTAAACTTCTGGCTACAAGTAGCAGCTACATTATGAAAATTCGCATGTGAAAATTCAGTGCATGCTATAAGCAGTTAGCATATGCTTGATTTAAGTGGGTGAATTCCATTTGGATTTGCTCACAATAGAACGTGTATTTAATTTGGAAAGGGTGTTTCAAGAAATCAAGGCAGTGTGTATTCAAGCTGAATAAAAGAATTCTCAGAGTTAAAAACATAGGGGCAGATTTATGTTGCACTTGCGGCACTTTTGCGCCGCCGTTGCGTCACTTTTGTGACGCAGCAGCGGCGCAAATCCTGCGCCATGGTGCGGGGCATTTACAAACGTGACGCATCTCCCAGATGCGTCACGTTGTAAAGCCCTGCGCCACATGTAGGCGTTCCAGGGCAGGTGGGGGCGTTCCGGCGCAGGAACGCCTCCTAAAAGTGAAATCTACAAGATTGCACTCAGTCACTTTTAGGCCCATGCTGCGTCAAAACCCTGCGCCTGCTTGAAGCAGGCGTAAGGATTGACGCAGCATTGTACAGATAGGGCCCCCCAGATCATTGCTGGAGCTGCGTCGCGCTTGCGACGCAACTCCAGCAATGCGCCACTTTTCGGCACAGATGCGTCATGCATCTGTGCCGTTTTTGCCCCATGGTGCGCCGCATTATAAATACGGCGCATCCATGGTGGCGCAGCAGTGGCGCATAATAACTGGCGCATCCCTGCTGATATGCAGGGATGCGCCAGTCGTCATAAATCTGCCCCATAGTTTGTGAATTCAGTGTGAGGCAGGCTTGCTACGACCTTCGGTGAAGATAAAAGAGGAATTCTCAAGGAGGGGGCTCATCGAGCAGAGGGACTTAAAGCAGCAGATAGGATAGGAGAGGTGCTGGGGAGAGAGTTAATGAGAGATGGGGCCATGCCCAGCTCCTGCAACAGACAGGCCGAGATGCATAGGGCAGAGCCAGGTTTTTTCTGAAGAGCCGAATGCCAGGAAAAGATATTAATTGGGAACGGACTAAAAGAACAACACAGGAGCTAAAAGAATAGGTTCATGTGCTGGAGCAGGTATAATACTTTTTATTGAAATACCTATTCCATTTTCGTATGTCTTTATTAAAACAACTGACGATTAATTATAAATACTTATTGTTTGCAGTATTATGACTAAACCAACCTTATTAACAGAAGAATTACACGTGGGAATGCACATGCATGGCTAAAATAATAAGTGAACTAAGTTGGTACGCATGTTAATGTCATAAACGTTGCTTATGTGATGTTATTGTGATTTGCGCTTTAAATAAACATGCACTAATGGCTTTAGATGTTGCATATGGATAGATAAATGCACACACATATGGGTATTAGCATGGGAATAACACTGTATTAATTATTTCATGTATTAATTACGATTTTGTGTTTCTTTGCTTAAGTTGACCATTGTGGCCTGTCGCAAGATGGCCGCTGACTGAAGCCTAGCAGTACTGAATAAATCTCCCGAGTTATTCAATGGAGAAAGGCGTTTACACTGACACCAGTGGTGTCCCCGAGATGACCCGAGACGCCATGTCCATGAAGACTACTCCGGGAAGGGAGCCAGATGCCCCTGAACGTGAAGAAAATGATTTATTATCAAACCTTAAAGATGATGAACCGGACCTGTACAGGACGAATTTGAAACATTTATCAGGGTCATGTCCTGTTGCAACAAACTTGTTACTATGAACTTCGCTATACAGAAATTTGCAATTGAGAATATATGGGAACTTTTGCGAATGTTGCTGTAAGATCCGGACTTCAATTTAAATTCACCAATCAAAATCACGAGAATGAAGAAATGCAACAATGTTCATGTAAATTTTAGTATAAATATTGGTAGACTAGAGAGGTATTAGCGCCACTTCCTGAACTGATGATCAGAGGTCCCGACGCTGACGGAGAGGACGGTGACGCCATATGATTAAGCAGGAACTCTGACTAATTTCTGAGGACCCGTTCTGACTTAGAAAACGACTATTAGCCAGAATAGGTAAATATGACAAAGATGATATTGCATTAACTAGGCTTTGAACATGCATTTGATTTAGATAAAAAGAAACTATTGTTTGAATTAATGTGTCGGGTGATTATTTCATTGAAATGTTTTATTGAATATTTAGAGTTTTAATGTGATATTAAACCAAGCAACTAAGTGATTCAATCGACCTATTTGATGGAGGAACTGTTGGATTGTTTCTGGGGAAAGTGGTTCTTCTATCAAAATAAAGCAGATTGGTTAGGAACTGATGTATTTTCCCTTTATAGGCACGGATAGATTGATAGAATGAATGTTGGTGTTATGGGCCCCACCAGCGTATGATGTGTGTATGTGGAGAAGTGTGGCTCAATGGTTAGAGTGGCAGACCTGGATGCAGAGCACTGGTCCGGGACCAGGGTTCGATTCCTGACGTGGCAGGGTCTCGGGCTATAAATTCCGCGGACCGGATATTCTCGCATCAGTGCCTATTCTAATCATGGGTCCCACGCTGCAACTCTGGGCAATAGCTTGCTTAGTCTCCACAACGGCCCCAACAGTGCTGGGATGTCTGGCTTCACCATGGGGGTGCCCAGGAGTGGACACTTCACATGGATAGCCAGGAAGGGTTCCTACAGTGGTATGAGTACAGCGCGGAGATACCCCCAGGGGTGATTCGGTGCTATATAAGCACATACACATTTACATGTGTGACTGTGAAATCATCCCATCCGTGGAAGTAGAGGGGAATTGAAGAACCCGATCTGCACCACATGAGTTTTGTGAAAGTGTGTATGTAGAGTTTCCATAACACTGTGGGATAGAATGCCCTGGAGCTGGTGGCATGAGATTTTTGTGACTCAGTTGGTTATTGGATTAATGTTCTCTGTTCAGATTAGGGTGCACGTACAGCAAATATTGTTTGTTTGAAGGAAAGTTGAGGGTTTGCATGGAATGAAAACTGAGTTGAAATGCGTTGTATCACAAGCGTAAATAAAGGTGCAATGTTAAATATCCTTAGGTGTTATTTAGATTTTAGTGGACAGGATTTGTGTCTTAATAGAGGAATTTGATTGTTTATTTGCAGATTAGTTTTTATTGTGTTTTTTGCGATAGCGACTTGGTTGTAGATATTGGGAAAAAATAGGGCTATATTGTTTCTTGTTATATACTTACCATAGTATAGTGCTATGCGTGTATTTGTGAATGTTGTAGACGCATTAGTTGCAGCGCATGTTTTGCGCCTCTCTTGCTCTGATTATTAGTCCTTTCTTTATTGTGAATATTTCATTTCAGATAATGCCTAGATTGTGGTGAGCATATGATGGGTTCGGCATCCTGATATCACTGCTCTCAGGCAGGTGAACGTCTGATGATGGGTCTTACTGTAAATAGAGAGCAGTGTTTGTTCCCCCCGCCCCGCATGTTTTGAGGATATGCCACCCACTTTGTGGGAACAGACGATGTAGAGCTGGGATTACTACGGATTACACGATGCCTGTTGTGTATGATTCTGAATTTGGTTGAGAAAGGTGTTAGGGAAGAGAAGGCTGGTACAGTGTAATAGTCCCACTATTTCAATTGTGTTTACTATTTGTGACTGACCTGTGTGCAGTTCAAAGGGAAAAAATACATGTGGCCCTCCAGTTGTCTGCTGCTCTGACTATTATTACGTTTCTTCTCCTGCTCAATCTAAGGCGCTTTCTTTGGCGGTATTGCTTCTAGAGTATATATATATATATATAGGTCTTTGCCTAGAGTAACTTTGCCTGGTTAGAGATGTAAGCTCTACTGCACCTTCAGGGCAATGCAGGAAGACAGGACATCTATGAAAGTTTTTAAAATACAAGGTAGTTGCTTGCTTATTGTTTCAGGCACAAGTTATATGGACAGCACAGTTAGATAGTATTAGAAATGTTATCCTTGATGTGGTTTTACCTGACTTTTTGCCTCTACCTCTTATGTTTTTGATGCTGTGCTGGATTATGTTTTTGTGGGTTCAGATGCTGTGGGCGTTTTGCCACTGCTGCTCAGTGTCACAGTGCTAGTGTTTTCTGTGCAAATGGATATTGTGCTTGGTTCTCCCTAATTAGCATATTTGTTTTACTAGTACACCCCTAGTGAAGTGCACACATGGTGCCAGGGCTGGTAAATAAATAGCTGCTAGTCAAGGCCCCCGGGGTGGGGCGCAGTGTGTGTGAAGAGTGGGATATGTACTGTTGTGTCCTGGTTGTGAAAAGATATAATTTTCCTTTTTCACTCTTGAAAGGCGGTCCCGCTGATGGGACGGAATGGAGAGTACGAATATATCCTTCATAGGGATAAGATACACAATAGGACTGAGCTCAGAATGTGATAATATATCTCTTGGTAAGTATGGTTTTTAAAGTCTGTGTTTGTAACAAGCACTTTTAGAAAGTGGCTATTTTCTTGTCCAGTTTACTTGTGTGTTTTTGCCTGATTGTGGATAGGCTGTTTGGTCTCAGTATGACAGAGACTGAGGGGCATATTTATAATAACTGGCGAATCCCTGCATATCAGCAGGGATGCGCCAGTTATTGTGTGCCACAGCTCCGCCACCATGGATGCGCCGCATTTACAATGCGGCATACCATGGGGCAAAAACGGCACAGATGCGTGACTCATCTGTGCCGTAAAAGTGTTGCATTGCTGGATTTGCGTCGCAAGCGCGACGCAGCTCCAGCAATGCTCTGGGGGGCCCTATCTTGTTAATGCTGCATCAATCCTTACACTTGCTTCAGGCAGGCGCAGGGTTTTGACGCAGCATGGGCCTAAAAGTGACTGAGTGAATTCATGTAGATTTCACCCAAGTCACTTTTAGGAGGCGTTCCTGCGCCGGAACAACCCCCCCGCGCAGGAACGCTTACATGTGGCGCAGGGCTTTACAACGTGACGCATCTCCCAGATGCTGTAAGTACACGAGACTTTTTTTCGTAGTATGCTTTCTGTCTTTTGAACCCGCCCGAGATGTCTAGGAACGGTCATGACATGACGGTGGCCATTTTCATAAGACAATCAGTTGGGCTCGCTTTAGCCAGCCATTTCACAGGATGATTTTGAATAAACAGAGACACAGCACCTCACCAGTGCACGTCTAATTGGCTATACAATACCACTGTTTGAAAAAATTGTCATGATTAGAAAAAATTGTCAACTTGAAGTACGCCATGTTACTGCCCCTCCTTTCTGTAAATTGATGGAATTGGAATTGAGATGAAGATGAAAGGACGGGGAGACTAGACTGATGCTCCCTTTTTTGATCCTTAAGGGCAACTATATGTTGGTGGCTTTTGTTTAAATTCCCAGGTGGCAACACCACTATTGTTCAAGTTATCGCCCCTGATTATAATGACGCATGGCCCAGATTGTGATTGGGAGAGAAAAAAATTAATTGCGTAACGTTTTACCCTTGCCAGTTCACTAAAAGTTCATTTTATACTAGCTAATAGGTCCGGGACAGCCTTCAGTCACAGGGAGAGAGAGAGAGGGGTCGGACATGATGCACAGCCTGGCGGCTTGTTATGGAACACCTATGAATACGACCGAGATGAAACTGCAAAGCAAAGACATGCTGGACGAGGCAGTACCACCAAGAAGGAGAAAAAGAGGGAGAAGGGCTATCTAGGAACCCCAGCCTGTTGGTCTACTTGTGCCTGAGTCCCAGCCCACTGAGCCTAGTCGGTGGGCTCACCTGTGTTTGAGTCTCTGCTCCTTGGTCCATCATGAGTCTGACCCCCCGTCTTCCTTTGACCCCTTTTGTGTAAGGTACAATGTACGCCCGATGGAGGAACAGTGCACCAAGGTTGAATAGGGTTAGTAGGGATGGACTTCATGGATGAAGAATAGGGTGCGGGTACCCTGTCTAAGGTACCAGCGATAGAGTAGAGGAAGAGAGTTTGGTGCATTGTTTGGACAGTCAACGAACGGGGCAAATGGACTGTGATTCTAGAGAGAGAGAAATACCTTGCCCTGCAACATGGGATCTGGATCCGAGCTAGACACACAGCTCCTCCGCCGGTGCTCAATAGTGCCTATGCTAGATGAACAATAGGAGCCTACCAGTGATGGCTTTCCCAACTACCATGTATCCGTTTGGCCACCCAATTGATGAGGAAATTAGCCCTTTTGCCCCACCCTGTTCAGAGCGGGGTCAGTACACAGAAAGTACAAATTGCATCCATAGTTGTTATTGTGCTAATACTAGTGTTAGAAACATGCTACTCCCAGAATGAGAAGTATCCTGTGCATTCATCTGCACTAATATCACGGATTAAAAGTGGCAGTCCTGATGATATCATCCCAGCCAGGATTATGCCTGTCCTGACTGAACAGCTCTGCCCCACGATCCAAAGGTTGGTGAATCTCTCTCTTGGCTCAGGCACTGTCCCAAGAGAGTGGAAACGAGCTCTTATCAGACCCATTAGGAAAAATACTGCTATCCCATGGTCCGATTTAACCAATCTCAGGCCCATATCCCTATTACCATTCTTAGGGAAACTGATCGAAAAATATGTTAACTTTCATCTGTCCAATCACATAGAACTTGCTGGCGGCCTGGACTACTCTCAGTCAGGGTTCAGGCCGAAACACAGCATGGAGTCCACCCTGCTGTCTGTTATGGATGACTTACATATGTACCAGGACAAGGGCTTCTCTGTAATCCTAGTCCTTTTAGATCTATCAGCAGCGTTCGACACCGTGTCACATACCATTCTTATTGACCGGTTGTCGAACGCTGGCATCAAGGATAAAGCCATTGACTGGCTAAAGAGCTTTTTATCTGATCGTTCCCAGAGAGTCATCATGGACACGTACCGTTCAGCGGAGGTTGAGATCTCTAAAGGGGTGCCACAGGGCTCTTGCTTAAGCCCAACACTGTTCAACATCTATGTGGCACCCCTGGCAAGAGTGATGCGTAGCTATGGCTTTATCCCAGTATCATATGCTGATGATACTCAGCTCCTCTTCCCTTTTAAGACTATCTCCGCTGAAATTAAAAGCTCTTTTTCTGCGGGCATGAAGGCGGTGGCTCATTGGATGTCCTCCAACTATCTTCAATGCAATGTCAGCAAAACGGAACTAATGTTGTTTAAAGAAGCCAAATTATTATGGACCCCTGATTGGTGGCCACCTGATCTGTGAGTAGTTCCGGAACCTAAACAGGTCGTGAAGAGTTTAGGGATTCGTTTGGATCAAGACCTGTTATTTGGACAGCATGTCAACCACATTGCTGGAATATGTTTCCATACTATTAGCCTGCTACGCAGAGTTTTTCCTTTACTACCGGACTCCTTCAGGAGAACTCTGGTCCAAACATTGGTTTTGAGTCGCATTGACTACTGTAATGGCCTGTTGCTTTCTGCCAACTAAGGCGTGCTGGCTAAGCTTCAGCTCATTCAAAACACGGCGGCTCGTCTTGTTCTTTATGCCCCTCCGAGAACTGCGTCCAAACCTCTTCTGGAGCAATTACATTGGCTTTCTATCCGCCAGAGATCAAAATTCAAGATATGCTGCTTGATTCACAAATGTTTAAATGGACAAGGGCCTATCTATCTTCAGGACAAATTTGTTCCTTATGTTCCAATTTGTTCGCTTAGGTCCAGTAACAATCTTCTTTTGGTGATTCCCCGTGCAAAAAAATCTAGACATGGTAGTAAAGCACTATCAATCACGGGTCCTACTCTGTGGAATAGACTTCCCCTTTCTCTGAGACAGTGTAAAGAACATCTCACTTTTAGAAAACTCCTGAAAACTGTGTTGTTCAGAAATGAGATCTAGCTCCTTTTATTCCTCTGTTTTACCGGCTCCACAAAGCGCAGAGATACTCCAATTGGAGTCGATTCTAGCGCTATATAAACCTACAAATAAATAAATAAATTCATAAGTTCATGCGGCACCTGCTTCTCTTGTGAACATGTTTGCTACTTTGCTCCTCTCACAGGGGAGCTCAGGAGGACATAACATTATAATACAGTTGTTCAGATTGGTGTACCTTCGATTCAGTTCTCCAGTCCTCAATAATGCATTTAGTGATTCATGCCCTACAAAAGAATGTGTATATTGGGCAGAGACCTTGTATAATAGTTAGTATGACAGATCGTTTTTGTATCCCCACTGTATTTGCTGCCTCATCTACAAATTGTGCTCATCCTCAGTTATAATATAAAATATGTGACACGACAAATAGACCCTTGTGCACACTGTCTCCCAGTTTGTTGCATTTACTGCGTAAGTACATTAACTGCTAAGGAAAGGACACTCATACAGTGTAAGTGCTGAGATCATGTTTCAGAAGGAGATAGAAGAGTTGTTGAGCATTGATGTAGATCTATCTTAGGTCAATATGTCTTTTATAGTTTCTCTGCTTAATAATGAACATTTGAATAGTTTTGATACAGTCTGACTATGCCACAGTGTTGAAGAACATAGTAGTACACCAAGGGTATACACCTAGATCAGCTGAAAAGGAGGGTGCCTTACATCCTGAAGATTATTTGCATGTTGATATACCTGTGCTGTCTTGTTTGCCTTTGCGATTTGAGTGACCATGCATTACCTTTCTCCCCATTTCTTAGAATTGTAAACACCCTGCCGGATAGCAATAAAGCTTTTAGCTACATATGCTTAAAAGGAGGGTCTGTTAGGATTGAAATTCCCCTTTCCGGTAATGCATTTGTTATGCTATATTAGGTTAGCAATATGTGGCTAAACAGAAGCCATTTGCAAACACGTTATGCAACTCACTGAGTTATCCTCGCAGCATGTAAGCTTTAGTTAACTCGTGTGACTCCATTTTGTATTTCGCAATCGTTATTAGACTTGCTAATGAGCTGATGTTCTGCCTCTGCATTCTAAACTCAATGTGTAACTCTGCTACCATGTTAGGAGATGCTGAGACTCGGCAGAGTGGCCTTGGACCACTGATGGAGTTTACCCATCTGGCAGGTGTTAGCTCATCTCTATCTGCCTTCTTTGTTCATGCCCGACTCAAGCTGATAACTTTCCATTGAAGGCCCCAGAAAGGTTTAATATGTATTAGCATGCGTTGGGGAGTCAGTCCCCTCGGCAGACATCTTAGGATGAAGGCCTGACTTGGCTCCTCTGCAGAGTATATGCTGAATAAATATAAGTGTGTATTCTCTACTGTCTGACCGAGTCTTCATTTTGGGAAAGTATAGCAGGTGATCGTGAGTGACAGGCGTGGCCCTAGAGGACCCCGTCCTTCAACCCGAACCCCTGTGCACCGTGTACATTTGCAAGTGCATATGCTTGTTGGCGATTCCCGAGCTTGTACATTGGACTCCGTGTAGTCCTGACCCCGAGCAGTATTTGCACCAAAGAAATCCGGCCTTTTCACACCGAGTGCTCCGTGGGCTGGTGCTTTGCAAACTTGTTTGAGAGCTCCTCGCGACTCCCGGTCCGTTGGTGTGTGGGTCCTGGCAAGGAACACCTTGTTTGCTCTTGGGCTTCCCTGGTTGTTCCAGACATTCCCTGACTCTCAATTGTTTGGAGAGTCCCCCGGACCTTGCTGGTCCACACCGCAACCTGTTTGTCCTTCCTGCGTTGGTTGCATTTGCCAAGGCTGCTTGGTGCTCCAGCCGGATATCGACCCCTCAGCACTCAACATCCTTAGTGGAACAGCTCACCTCTGGATCCTCGTTGTCCTCGACATCTCCTGGTTCCCGTGGCGGCAGAGTCAAGCATCCCTTCTTCGCACCTGAAGCACCCGACATCGGTGGCCATTCGACTACTGAGCCCCTGGTCACCTGTAGTGAGCCAGAATCTGTCCCTTCTGCTTTCAGGTTCCTCTCACCTAGAATCCAGGCTTGGATTCCACCGGACACTCTGAGCCTTCCTGGCAGCAGTACTTCTTTGCAGCTCTCCATTGAAAACGACAAAGGTTTCCGACACTACTTGACCCCTATGCACCCGGTTCCTCTGGGATAGGTAACACGGGTACTTCAGTACTCACTGGTGGGTTGGCTCTTATACGTCCTATGTTCCAAGGGGTTTGCTTAAAGTCCTCATAGAAGTGTCCTTAAACAGTAACGTTGCAACAGCGACTTTACCATAGAGTTGTACGGGGCACACGGTCGTGTTTCCTCACTGCACCCGTCCTCCGTGGGCTCCCTGTGTCACTATCTTGGGTAGTTCCCTGGGGTCCCAGCGATTCTACGTGCTCTAGTCACTGTGTCTAGTCAAGTCGTGATTGTTATACCATTTTTTTTGGTGTAAGGTTCGGTCTCCCCCTGGAGCCTGCTGTGTATTGTGCTACTTATGAATGTTCTATTCATCCAGTATTGTGTGCTTTGTGTTCTAACCTCATGTAGAGGGTAGTAGAGAGTGTTATATTAATAAATACATATTTTTATACAACTACTGTGTGGTTCTCCTTTCATTTAGACATTCAGGAGATGATATTCTGGTAAAACAAGCTGCTTCACATTCCTTCAAGATTAAGCCTGAATGCTGCTCTCCATAGCTACCAATAGGATAGCTTTCAATAAGGTTATCTTTGACCTCATACATCATAAGGGTCATGTGGACTGGTACAGGGTGCCCACTTTAATTAGTGGACAGCATATACCAGGCCACATTCTCACATTGGTGTGCAGCGGATGGGATTCAAGCCTGCATTGTTTCACAGATAAATCTCATTGATTGATTAACTGAAAACCACTAAGTATTAGGCACATATAATACTAAGATTTGAATAAGTAAATTCTACTGAACTTGGAGTTGGGTAAGTTAAGGGTCTAGCACACCCTTTCTCCAACTCAAGAGAGTTTAGTCTCCACTAGGTTAGGTTGGTGCCTACACCACATAACACTAGTATGTCTTCTAGAGGAGAAGCCAGTGGCTCTCTGCCAACTATGTACAATGGCCTCTCATTCCAAGAATTGAAAGCCATGTGTGTGTCAAGGAAGTTGAGGACAGGGAAAAGTGCAAACACCCAACATCTCATTGAGGAGTTACTCTTAGATGACCTTAGGAAGACCCCAGAGTCTTATGACGTAGATAGAGTGGGTGGGGCAGGAATGAGGAAAGGCCAGGAAGTGAAACCTTCTTTGACCTGTACTCAAACCCTGACCAGTAGATTCAAAATGAGTCTAAACTAGGCAACATAGATCTTCCATTAGGTGGGGGAGAAGACCCCAGTGCCCCTCTCTTTACTCCACCAGAGTACAGAGTTTACCTAGGAGATCCAAATTTTCCTCTGTATAATCTCAACACTCAGGAACTTCTGTAGGGACTTCCATATCAAATAAGAGAGAATCCTCTTATGATAGACAGTGCCAACTTCTGGAGCTTGAGAAAATCAAGCTTAGGCTCAAGAAAGAGCTGTTGGCCTTAGACAGGGAATCCCTAGAGCTCCAGAGGGTGGCAGCAACAGTGTCCCTAGGGTTAAGGAGCATGCTAATGATCATAGGAACCTGTACATGATAGTCACTCCCAACCAGAGTGCGGATGACATCCACAAATGGATAACTGCACTAGAGAGGGCCTGTTTGGTACAGAGGGTCCCTCAGGGGCAGTGGGCAGCTATCTTGTGGCTCGCCTTTGCTGACCAAGGTAGAGATAAACTCCTCACTGTTAGAGAAGAGGATGCTGACAATTATTCATTCCTGGAGAGCACTCTCATTGATGGTTTTGGCTTAACCACTGAACAGTATAGTATTAAGTTCAGAGACACCCAGAAGACACAGACTCAGGACTGGGTAGACTTTCTAGACTGTGCTACTAAGGCTCTGGAAGGCTGGTTACTTGGCAATAAAGTGAATGATTTTATAGGATTGTACAACTTAATTATGAGGTAGCAGATCCTTAATAATTGCCAAAATCAGTTGTTGCATCAGTACTTGGTTGATTCTGATCTGACTTCTCCCCAAGAATTGGGAAAGAAGGCAGATAAGTGGGTCAGAACCAGGGTGAAGCAGAAAGCTCAGAATCAAAGTGGTGCCCAAAAGAAGCAAGATGCTAAAACTCCAGATGAGGGTGGGGAGAAAGAGAAAGGCCAGAAGTCTTCACAAGTGCCCCAAAAACCTGCATCTGTGGGGGGATTCACAATCTAACAAGGGTAAAAACAAAAAGAAACCTTGGTACTCCCTGTGTAAGGAGAAAACCCATTGAACAAGAGATGCCAATTGTTCAAGGGCCAAGGACCCTCCTGCCAACACCACCACTGCCCCTAAGGCAACTGTTCCCCCTAGTTCATCTCCAAGTGGTGGTACTGGGAACAAGGGTTTAGTAGGGTTAACCTAGGGGTCTGAGATGCATTCTGGCATACTCAGAATTCCAACTCAGGCTGTTTTGGTCTGTGATGGAGGCATGGATATTGCCTCCCTATTTGTCAATCCCAGTAATCTGGGCAAACACAGACAAAAGCCTTTGATAAATGGAAAGGAGGCCATGGCTTATATGGACACATGGGCAAGTGTTACAATGGTGACAAAAGATCTTGTGGGCCCTGACCAGATCATTCTTGGTGAGATGTACCAAGTGACCAATGCTAGCAATGGCAGGACTGATCATTCCTTGGCAGTTGTTAATTTCAGCTGGGGAGGGTTAACTGGCCCTTAGAAGGTTGTGGTTAGCTCAGACCTCCCTGTGGAATGCTTGTTGGGCAATGATTTGGAGACTTCAGCCTGGGCTGAAGTGGAACTCAGGACACATGTTGAAATGTTGGGCATCTCTGCAGATGTGGTTGCAGTGACTAGGTCACAGGCAAAAATGTCTTCCACTGAACAGGCCCTGGATCCTGGAATAATGGACCAGGTGCCTTCCAAGAGAGGGAGCAGTAGGGGTAAGGCAGTGTCTTCCCCCCTGCCTCAGAGTGAGGATCAGTCTCCTGAGGGAGATGATCTTAGTCCCTGTGAAGGAACTGTCTCAGAGGAATCTGAACCTGATCAGGTTGAGTTCTTGGGGACAGGGGGCCCATCCAGGGCAGATCTGAGCCAGGAGCAGCTGAGCTGCCCCTCTCTTGAACCCTTTAGACAGCAAGCTGCTGCTGAGGGTGCTGGGAGTGCAAGTGGGTCCCACAGAATCTACTGGGATGATGGACTTCTATATTCAGAGGTTAGAGACTCCAAGCCTGGTGCTACCAGGAGGTTGTGGTACTGTAAAATTCGGAACCACATTGGAGGCATGGCCCCACCATGCCGATTTTGGTGTCAACGAACCGCAAATGACAAATGTGGTATGTATGAGTGTTTTCGTCATGTTTCACCGATGAATTCACCGTGTATACAATACTACATATTGTATCCTGGGGTTCCATTTTAGTACAGTAGCCATTTTGTGGTTGCCCTCACATAGGCTGCGCTCTGAGGCCATGCCTAGGCCTAAAGGACACGTACACCTTCTGTGACTTCTCTGTGACCTGTGCAAACTGACTCCGCTGCCCGAGGTCAATCCTGTCCGGCCAGTTCCTATTACCCGCGGCCTAATGTGATTAGTATCAGGGCTCACACATCATAAAGTCCTTGTTCCCACATGATCTCTGACTAAGCTATTTCACACCTGACTCTGTTTCCTACTTTATGACTTGTTTTACGAGCAGGAGGTGCCCGTGTTATTGGGGTCTGCTGATATCTGATGAGGGTTCTGAGCCTTGCTGGGTTAAATGATAGTGGGCTGAACGAGCTGAAATGTGGGATTGTCATCATAACTCTGTTCCTTCTTTGAAGCTAAAATATGTGAATGACCACTTGTAAAACAGGGGCGGTGTTGCCCAAAGCGTAATATTCTGTATAAAAGAGAAGACTGGTTTTTGTTCTGGAGACTGCCTCGTTCAGTTGCTAAGGCTTCTGTTTGACGTAGTCTCACTCAATTGAATTTAATAAAGATGTATTTTTCATATTTCAGCTTCTTTTGCCAAGTTCTTTGTTATATTACCATGAGAATGAAATTTTAAAGTACTCCAGTTGGCGCCCAACAGAGTGGCTCATCAGCAAAGTGACTTTCTGCGGGAGTGATCTTGTCAGGAGACTGAAATCTACTGCGGAGGGCAGAACAGGATTCTACCAAGAAGGTACTCTGTGCGCAGGGATTCTGGAGATTCTTTGATTCTGCAGCCCAGTATATTTCTGATCTTCCTGATTTTGATCCTCCATTTGCTGTCACTCCTGACTGAGAACCCCTTTTGGCATGCGTATTATAAAAGACCGTTAGGTCATGTAGAACTTGACAGTTAGAATTTGGATTAGTAAAAGTAGGAGTTAAGTATAAGTGGGTCGCTCCCAGTCCTTTGGTTCTTTGGGTCTTTGATTTGGTTATCGCAATTACCAAAGCCGAGAGGTTGGTTTCTTGGTTTTTGGTTTGGTCATTGCAATTACCATAGCCAAGGGTCTCGTATATTTGCGAGTGTATTGGTAGAGATAACCCCTTGAAGTTTGAAGCTAGATTAGTGAGCTATAAGATGCCTGATCTTAGCAAATTTGGAAATGTAGCTTTGGAACTTTGAAATTTGTGTTGGCCAACTTTTGGTTTGTATAGGTTTGGATATGCGAATTGCAATTTGTGTAGGCAGGTAATGAGGAGATATTTCTCCATTTGGTTTAGTTGAACGGTGCACGTACGAAAAATACCTTAGCACCATTTTGATTATAATACTTGCGTTTTCCGCAGTATTTTTGGCATGCCTGTTTGTAAGCTCACATGAAACAATGTGTGTTTTTTTTTTTGGAAGGTACCATAGTGTGGGAAATATCTAAATAGGTTAGATTTAAAAACATATCTCATCCTTGGTGATTTTGTACCCCCAGGGAATTAAAATATGACATAATACAAAACAAGGATACTTTGTTCTGCGCAGTTTTATGAATGAAGATATGCAGAACGATTTTGTTTGGTGTTCTGCTAGGCAAAGCTAGTGAATTGAGCGCATTCACTACTTCATGGAGATACATCAGTCTGCTGGGCTGTTTATGCAGTCTTTTGGAACACTATTGAGAAGCGTTTCTTGTAAATATGACTTACAACTAGTATTTGCAAATGGTTTGGTTCAAGTATAGTCTGTGAGCTGTTCTTTCTTTCTGTCCTGCGTATTGATTTGTCAGTCAACTGTGTGTTTAAATGTCTATGTGGTTTTCTCATTAGTGCAACTTCTGTAAGTAAATTGCGACGGCGCTATTTATGAAAAATGGCTAAAGCGCGCTGTATTGTGTGTTTGACCCCTTTCTGTTTATGTCTGAAATGAGCTCAATATGTGTTTGTGGGTCTTCTGATGTTTTCAGTCTGTTAAGTAAAATGTTGGTTAATTAATACCAAGTAGAACCTTAAAAAAAAAATCCAGTAATGAACCGTGTGATGTGCTAAAATAGCTATATGTTGCTCTTTAATTTATAGAATGAGCAATTGTGCACATATACCAAACTGCCGTTAAATGCTTAAAGGATAAAATTAGAAAACACATTCAATAGATATAAATAAGGCTCCAAAAACGAAATTATCTATTTTTGCAAAAATAAATAAATTTACAGCGTTTTTCTTCGATGCATTGTATTAGATGTTCACAGGCAAACTTTTCAGCTGCAGTATATTTGATAGGAATGTTCATTCAGCCAGCACTTTCCCAGTTAAACACCGGTGGAATTTTGCATATAACCGTCATTTAAAATGAAAGTGGCGCAAAAATGTGACGCGTTTCAAGTTGGGCTTATGCGCTTAGGCTTGTGAGTTAATGTGTCCAAAATGATAGGCAAGGGTGCAGCTTGCTTTTTATATGTGGAATTATCACAAAAACGAATAATTGGTTGTTTTTTTAAAGAAAATTATTTAACATGGAAAAATTATTTTAAAAAAAATAAGTGCTTTTCAAAATCGATTTTTAATATTTATAAAGCTTAATACTCATACTATGACCTCCTAGCATTAAAATTTGATTTGAGTTGTGTTGCATCACTAAAATGACAAGCATTCCTGTGTACAATTTTCCCTTGGCGCAGGCGCAAACAAGCTCATTTTTATAAAGTATAAGTTATTATTTCCAATGCCTGACTCTTGGGTTATGTAATAGACATTCTGGTAATGCATATTATGCAAGAAAATTGTAGGACATTCATTTTTTAATGCCTAAAATGTCAAAGTCGAATTTGGGTAAAAGCACTGTTTAAACTGCATTTTCTTTCATTGAGAGTACTTTTTTTTTTTTTTAAGTGTCTCAGGCTTCAGTAAATGCATACATTTAGGTTTGATATATATTTACATGTTGTGCCTTCTTATGATTCAATGAGTCAATGTGCCAGTACAACGGCTTGTTTTAATATCAGGGTTGAAGGTTCTAACTTCAGCTGGGTCTACTGAGAAGTTCATTAATTTGAGGTTGATGAAATGTGTACCATTGCATAGGATTGCAACCAGCATTTATTCTAAAAACTGGTATGTGTGTTATTAAGTTTTGTGAATTATTCACAGTAAATGTAGTTTAATAATCTGGGAATAGAGATAATTTTTTTAGCGCCTAAAAAGGAGAAATTATTTTTCAAAATAGAGTAAATTATTGCAAGTTAGGAGGAATTAGAAAGGCCTTCTGGCTTTGACAAATTCAGAGTGGCAGAAGCTGGGGGCTAGGAGAGCTGCAGAGGCTGGCTCAAGTTACGCTGCTGAGATGCTATCTTTAGTTCTCCCGTAAACAATGGAGTAGGCTGCCACGTTGACATTTATGACCTTTTAAATTAGGGCCTTGTCTCTGTGGAATGCAGAATGACCTTGCTAAATGGGCCTCTAAAGGTGGGGTTTCTGGTTTCTCCATAAGAACATCAATAAAACTAAATAACTTAATTCCAAAGGGAAAATATAGAAAAAGGGTTTCTTTGAAAGTCCAAACATCATGTTAAATGCTTTGCAGAACTGATACATTTGTGTCTCGCTCTAAAAAAAATAAAATGATGCCTGCTAGTTGCTTTTATTTGACAGGAAACGAAGTGTTGCTTAAGTCTTAGACAGAAAATAAGATGCAGCCCTTTTCTAAAATTATGAAGGCTACATGCCTAAGTGTGAACGAATTGCCAATTAAGACTTATTTTTCACAGTGGAAATTGTAGGTGCCAAATTAATATGAAGTGTCAGTGTAACAATTTTTACTTTTAGAAAGGTAAAACTACGGTGGCTTGATGTTGCGAGGTAACTGACAAGAGGGTAACAGTTAAGTAATGGAAATTTATTTTTGTGTGTTTGGTCCTATCATGAATTGTTCTTGCTGGTCCTGTATGTTAGAGGAGAAACAGTAAAGTTATATTTGACAGCAGATTTCCATTGCCTGGTGATCTGCTGTCAAAAGGAGGGTAAGGATTTTAAACCTGACAAATTAAACAGGCCCAAATATTGGGTTTTGGGCTGCAGGTTTACAGTGCATAAAAGTACATGACATGGTGTTGTGTGTCACCGCTTATTCACATATGCTATTGTTTTGTCTATGCTTTTTGTGCTTGATATACAGCAAGTATATCTGATGGTTTGACGTTTTGTGCGTTTTTATTATTTTTTCTATTTTTATGCATGTTTTTTTTCTTTTTGTTGCTGCTTTTGATACTATTACAAGGTTACCTGTTTTGTGAGGGGATGGTCATGACGATGCCCATCGCTACGCAACAGTTGGTTGAACTTGTTCTGGTTACTAAATTCCACAGATAATGATATTTCATGCTGTGAACATAAGAGACAACACTTCACCAGTGCATGTCCATTTGGCTATAATGGTATTGAAGGAAAATAAAAAAAGATATACAGGATCAAAGTGTGTCACCTGCAGTTAGTCACGTTACTGCCCCTTCCCTTAAAGGAACAGGCAGCCTTACATTTATGTATCCTTGATTGGACCTAAGGATGAAATTATAGATCTGTGACTCAAGGTGTCCTAATTTCTATATTACATTAGTTAATGATGTTCTGTTTGCTAAGTAGTATATGGCTTTTGTTCCTTAAAAGAAAAACCAGGTTTTCATTTTTCCCTGAAGAAGGAACTGGAATATTACCTAGGATCACCGTATATGGTGTAGTCGCCAGCGGTAGAGTTAAAATTTTTGTAACTTTGGCCTATTGTGTATGACCCGTATTCTTGGTGTTGTGTCACATGCCTGACTATCACCCAAGTAAATTCTTGTTCTTTCTATAGATTTTTTTTTGTTGCTTCTCTCCTGACCGATGTCGCATCATGCTTAGTTATTGGGGATTTTAGTTGTGTCCTAGTTCCAATTCCCTTTTCCGTATTCCTTTCACCAGTCAGCCCATTTATTATTGTAGGTGTATTGTTCAGGTACACACTTCCAGATTGCAGTGATGTACCAGGGACCCCCATGTTATGTATAATTCCCTTTTGTATGACCAGACTGGTTTTCAAGAATTTTCCTTAGGCCTGCTTCAATGTTTTCCAGCCTGACTGTCAGGGTAGCGATAGACTGGTTAACTGACTCAATATTATAATAAGACAAGTTTTCCACCTCAATAGGAGATATCTTACGTTTACCTTTTTGAACATGACGAATTTTCAATGTCTATTTTTAATGTGGTTTTTACCCTTTTGTTCCTGATGCTTTAATTTTTGGTGGGATCAGATGTGTTCTAATCATGCAAATATCAGGACCCTCTAGTTCTTGTCTTTTGTTTGCATATTTGACTATTATCCTGTGTATTGCATAGTGCACCTGATGTGAAAGTTTTCTACATGCCCATGATAATCTGTACCATGTGATTTCTCTATTGAGATGTTCTAGATAAGGAATTTAGGAACACCTAGATGTAATCATTGAGAAAAAAAAATGTGTTTGCCCCATTAGACAATACCACCATATGTGAAGACATCCATTTAGATAGAATTCTCGTGTAGTTATCTACCCTTAGATGATGGAGGCTCTCACACGGAAACCCAATTGAAAAGATTAGAGACACTGTTTTGCCTACTGCCTTTATATTTGTATTGCTTTTTTGAGAATGACAGTGTATGCTAGACCAAAATTGTCCCATGGCGTGTGGCCACTCCTTTGAAAGACCGCAGGCCACCTGTTTGCAGTCCCCTTGTTATACAATGAACTGTTTAAAGCATCGCACTTGCTTCATCAGGAGGCGTTCAACATCAGAAAAGAAGGAGGAGCTGGTTTTGCCACGGAACCAGAATTTCAGTGCAAAAGAGTGCCTGTCATGTGCTGGTAACCTCTGACAGTGTGCAGTCCCTTGAGCCCCTTGGCCTGAGTTTTTGGCCACGCACCCCCCTCTTTTACCTTTGCTCCAATGGAAGTGCAGTGCACCGGCGGATCCAAGATTGACAAAAGGCACTACATTCTGGTGCCCATGAAAGAGCAGCCTGAGCGTCCTCTGACACTGAATAATGAGTGTTGGAGCCTGAGAATGATCCCGGGTCTGCACAAGATGATCTGTGCCCATGACCAATGAAGAGCATATTATTTGTAATGTCTGCCGCAGAGGAGAGACACTGGTGCACTGCCTTGAGACATTGAGACTTTCGAGTGAGCTGTGGGTGTTTGCCAGGAGGGCACTCCAACTAAGCAGTACTTTTCTCATGAAAGGCTTGAATGAAGAGGCCCATGCGAAAGAAAACAACAAAAGAAGATTTGATGGACAATAGAAGCCTGCCAGAGAGGCTTTTTGAACGGACTCTGGGCATAGTTGGTTTCACAAGAGGTTTCCGTGTGATTGTATAGACTAGGTGTTAGGAGACTGATTGTTTTGCTGGCATTGTTTAAAGTACTATTCTGTTAGTAAAAGCAGAATAAAGTCCATTTTCTGAGCATTGATGAGGGTCACCACTGTTTCACCTGAACATACAAAAATTACTGAAATGCATAGGAGCCCTAAAAATGTCACTAGATAATTTTAGGATTTGCTTTTTGCTTAGGGTTGTGAAAAATTTGTATTTCATTTGTAATAGTGGTCACTACTTTCTCCCGTTGTCTATATGTTCTTAATAACGTGTTTTCTAGTGTCTTTTTAAACATGACATTGTCATTTATGGGTGGGATTGTTTTTTTCTACTCAATTGACTTCTGCACCCGCTTCCCAACCTTTGTTTTTTCCTACTACTGCTTCTTTGCACTCTTTTCACCCTTTTCCTGAACATGAGCAGGTTAGAAGATCAGAATTCGTAAGCAATTCTTTTGTACAGTTTCTGCATCAACACCAGTTAGTAGTGAACATCACTAATTGTTGGGTGTGTGATCTTATGCCACCTACTACAGATAGAGGTATTCCTTATTTTGTCCTGCTATATGTGGCCTTTGTGCTACTACATGTGTAAGGAGACGTGTCCCGAGAGAGTTGCTAAGTAATAGGATGATGCTACAGCAACATCTCCATGACTTTATGAATATAGACCTGGATTCAGATTAGTATAGTTATTGCCTATGTAAGGTCAAAAGGAGGGTCTGTGGTACTGTAAAATTCGGAACCACATTGGAGGCATGGCCCCACCATGCCGATTTTGGTGTCAACGAACCGCAAATGACAAATGCGGTATGTATGAGTGTTTTCGTCATGTTTCACCGATGAATTCACCGTGTATACAATACTACATATTGTATCCTGGGGTTCCATTTTAGTACAGTAGCCATTTTGTGGTTGCCCTCACATAGGCTGCGCTCTGAGGCCATGCCTAGGCCTAAAGGACACGTACACCTTCTGTGACTTCTCTGTGACCTGTGCAAACTGACTCCGCTGCCCGAAGTCAATCCTGTCCGGCCAGTTCCTATTACCCGCGGCCTAATGTGATTAGCATCAGGGCTCACACATCATAAAGTCCTTGTTCCCACACGATCTCTGACTAAGCTATTTCACACCTGACTCTGTTTCCTACTTTATGGCTTGTTTTACGAGCAGGATGTGCCCGTGTTATTGGGGTCTTCTGATATCTGATGAGGGTTGTGGTAAATATTTTAATTACCTGTACTATTTTTTATGCGGTAAAGTCTAGTAAGAATAACTCAGTAAAAATAAGAGGCAGAATCCGTGGTATTAGAGGTTCTGAAAGGCTTTATTCCTCTACAAAGGAATTATGGTTCGAACCATGGCATCAAATTCCATCACCACGAAGGTTCAGGAAGGGAAGGCAATACATTATTGACAGGTAAAGATATTTATATGACAAGCATTACATTAAGACAGATGCAGGAGGCGTAACAGTTGATAATACAGATAAGAATTCACATACGTAATGAAAAGAGGCGTAAATATAGGCGTATCCTAGAAACGTCATTAAACATGATATCACAAGTGGGTGGATCCATAAGAGAATCCTGCAGTGTCAGCAGAAATACTTGGCAGAGATGCGCGCGCAGCCGCATGACGTGTGATTGACGTGCAACTAGAGGGTGAAGGGGACTTGACATTTAGCTCTACATGTGGAGACAGAAGTCTGGGGGGTCAGGTCAACCTAATCCCAAATCATATCTAATATCTTATGTTTAAAGAACTGTATTATCCAAAAGGAAAGGTCTCTCGGACGGAATCTATTCTATACTGACTGTTAGTGCGTGTACAAGCGTCTAAGTGTCTACATGAGATGCGAGGGGGCAGGAATCTTCCATGGTAACAGGGCTATGAATTACTTGCATGAGGACAGTGAGGCCGGGCCCTTTACTCGGTAGCTGGCAGAATGTTTACCTAAACTACTAGACAGGAATGCATTAGATGAGGAGCGGAGCAGATAATCTTGAAGGTGAAATACAGTTTTTGGCAGGCAACAGGCCGGATCAGGCACCGTTAGCCGCGCAGGGAGTAGGACAAAGTTCATGGATACAGATGCGAGCTCAGACTGGAGCTTTCAGAGACAGAAGGCAGGAAAAGGCTTGATGGCAGAATTCAGGGCCTACTCGCCTGAACTGTAAAACGTGGAAAGTGAACCACATAAAGTCGGTGGCCTTTCATACTTAGGAACGGAATATCCGACCCATTCATGGCGGATCTGAAAGAGGACATGTTGACGGTGGACGCACATGTATTTGCGTCTTCATAACTGGAACTGGAGGGAACATACATGTACTTGTAGCATGTACATGGAGCCGTTGGGGTCTAAGATAGGGGACATAACTGATCATAAAATTCATATTTCCTCAGGGTTCTGAGCCTTGCTGGGTTAAATGATAGTGGGCTGAACGAGCTGAAATGTGGGATTGTCATCATAACTCTGTTCCTTCTTTGAAGCGAAAATATGTGAATGATCACTTGTAAAACAGGGGCGGTGTTGCCCAAAGCGTAATATTCTGTATAAAAGAGAAGACTGGTTTTTGTTCTGGAGACTGCCTCGTTCAGTTGCTAAGGCTTCTGTGTGACGTAGTCTCACTCAATTGAGTTTAATAAAGATGTATTTTTCATATTTCAGCTTCTTTTGCCAAGTTCTTTGTTATATTACCATGAGAATGAAAATCAGCAGTACCTCAAGGTTGGTTACACCTCAGAGGTTTATAGGCTTCCTTTTAACACCGGTTCATGACATCCCATTAGCAGGACCCTTAAGCCAAAGCAAGTCCTGGGACAGGCTTGTCTCTCACTTTCACTGGCCTCACATGTCAGAGGACACAAATAAGTTTTGTCGCTCCTGTACAACTTGCCAAGCCAGTGGTAAGGCAGGTGGTACTGCAAAGGTCCCCCTGATACCAGTACCTGTGGTGATGGTTCTCTTTGAGAGGGTTGGGGTTGACATTGTCGGTCCATAGGATCCTCCAACTGCATACTAGTGGTGGTGGACCATGCCACTAGGTATCCAGAGGCAATACCCCTTAGGACCACCACAGCTCCTGGTGTGGCCAGGGCCCTCCTGGGAATCATTTCCAGAGTGGGTTCCCCTAAGGAGGTAGTATCAGACCGAGATGGAAACTTTATATCTGGTTATCTTACTGCTATGTGGAAGGAGTCTGGAGTAAATTACACATTTACCACACCCTATCACCCACAATGCAATGGGTTAGTTGAGAGATTCAACAAAACCATAAAGGGCATGATGAAAGGTCTCCCTGAAAAGCTTAGGGATAGGTGGGACATCCTTTTGCCCTGCCTTCTCTTTGCCTACAGAGAGGTTCCTCAGAAGAGGGTTGGCTACAGCCCATTTGAACTTCTGTTTGGACATCCAGTTAGGGGTCCATTATGTTTGGTTAAGGAGGGATGGGAGTTACCTCTCAAACTTCCTAAACAAGATATAGTGGACTATGTAATTGGTCTCCGCTGCAAGATGGCTGATTACACGAAGAAGGCATCCAAAAACCTTGAGGCTAGCCAGGAAATACAGAAAGCCTGGCATGACCAAAAGGCTGTTTTGACTGTTTACCAGCAAGGATAGAAGGTATGGGTGCTGGAGCCTTGGCCCTAGCGGCTCTCTAAGACTAGTGGAGTGGGCCCATACTATTCTTGAGCAAATGGGAGAGGTTACCTACTTGGTGGACCTTGGAACTCCCAGGAGCCCCCACAGGGTGCTCCATCTGAACAGGATCACACCATATGTGGACAGGGCAGACATGGGCTTGCTCATGGCTACTGATGAGGGACAGGAGGAAGAGAGTGGCCCACTCCCTGACCTCCTCTCACAGAACCCTGATGATGGTTCAGTTGATGGTGCAGCCTTGGCAGGCAGCCTCACTGATCCGCAACAGACTGATTACAGGAAGGTCCTCAATCAGTATAAACACATGTTGTCACTGACTCCAAATCAGACTACCAGGTGTACACATGAGGTGAACACAGGTGACACTCTATCTGTTAAAAATAAGATTCACATGCAAACTGACAATGTCAGGGACTGTATCAGGACTGAAGTCTAGAAAATGTTGGAACTGGGAGTGATTGACCCTTCAGATAGCCCTTGGGCTAGTTCAGTATTCTTGGTACCAAAACCTCACACCCAGCGTGGTAAGAGAAGGTGAGGTTCTGTGTTGACTACAGGGGACTCTATGCAGCCACTAGGACTGATGCTCATCCAATTCCAAGGACAGATGATCGTATTGACACTTTGGCCTCAGCCAAATTTTTAAGTATATTTGACCTGACAACTGGTTACTGGCAAATCAAATTAGCTGAAGATGCTAAACCAAAAACAACATTCTCAATCCCTAGTAAGCACTACCAATTTGTGGTGATGCCTTTTGGATTGAAGAATGCACCTGCCACATTTCAAAGGCTGGTGAATAAAGTTCTCACAGGTCTGGAAGTCTATAGTGCAGCTTATCTTGATGATATTGCTGTCTTTAGCTCCACCTGGGAGGATCACCTGGTCCACCCGAGAAATGTTCTGGAGGCCCTGAAAAAGGCAGGCCTCACTATCAAGGCCACCAAGTGCCAGATAGGGCAGAGTAAGGTTGTGTACCTGGGCCACCTTGTGGGCGGAGGCCAGGTTCAAACATTGCAGAGCAAAATCCAAACCATCATGCATTGGGTTGCTCCAACTACCCAGACTCAGGTCAGAGCTTTCTTGTGCCTGACTGGGTACTACAGGAGGTTTGTTAAAAGTTATGGATCTATAGTGACCCCCTTAAATGATCTTACCTCTAAAAGAATGCCTAAGAAAGTTCAGTGGACAGTTAGTTGTCAAAAGACATTTGATGACCTGAAGCATGCCATGTGCACTGCTCCCATTCTGCAAAGTCCTGATTATTGCAAACAATTCATTGTTCAAACAGATGCATCTGAATTGGGGGTAGAGGCTGTGTTATCACAATTGAATGAAGAGAGTCAGGATCAGCGAGTAGCTTTCATAAGCAGAAGGCTGACCCCCAGAGAGAAACGTTGGTCAGCTATTGAGAGGGAAGCCTTTGCTGTGATTTGGGCTCTGAAGAAGCGGAGGCCATACCTGTTTGGCACTCACTTCATTTTTCAGACAGACCATAAGCTCCTCTTATGGCTAAACAGATGAAGGGTGAGAACGCCAAACTCTTGAGGTGGTCCATTTCCCTACAGGGGATGGAGTATACAGTGGAACAAAGACCTGGGAGTAACCATGCCAGTGCAGATAGACTCTCCAGATATTTCCACTTAGAACATGAAAACACAACTGGTCAAGGTTAGTTTAATGTCCTTGCGTTTGGGGGTGTGTGTGTGTAGGAAAGTAGGATCTGCTTCTTATGGTTCCTCCACTTTTTGCTGATGTCTCACTGTTTTTGGACTAGTCTGACTGGGATCCTGCTATCCGGGACCCCAGTTTATCTGCTTTCTCCCTTAAATTGCTATGTATGTACTTTAGGTACACTCCAGATTGGATAGTGGGTTACCCTTATAAGTCCCTAGTATAGGGTATGTGGTCCTGAAAATTCTGGATCCGTGTTATAAACATTGTCGTATCATGACGATTTTGGTATCAGCAGACCGAGAATGATTAGAATACTATGCACAAGTATTTTCGTCATATTCGGGTGACGAAATCACCCTGAAATCAGAGTTTCCATCCTGAACCCTCGGGTTCCATTTGAACGGCAGCCATTTTGTGATTGCCCTCACATAGGCCAATGACTAAGGCCAAAAACGAGTCTGAAGGACACGTACACCTTTGCTGACTCCTCTGTGACTTGGGCAAGCTGACTTCACTGCCTGAAGCCAAACCTGTTCGGCCAGTTCCCAGTGGCCGAATGAGATTAGTATCAAGGCACAACATATCATAAAACCTTTCATCACACACAAACCATGCTTAATCTTACACACACCTGTCCCTGTTTCTTTCTTTATGACTTGCTTTACGAGGAGGAGGTGCCCGTTTTTATTGGGGGTCCGTCGATATCTGATGAAAGTACCGAGCCTTGCCGGGTAATTGATTGAGGGCTGGACAAACTGAAATATGGGCTTGTCATCATGACTTTGCTTTTTCTTTGTAGTGAAAATATGTGAATGGTCAACTGTAAAATAAGGAATGTTTGCCTAAAGCATAATATCTTGTATAAAAAGAGAAGGCTGGCTTTGTAAGGTTGAGCAGTCTCCTGAGAATATACACCGTGTTGTACTTCTAGGATACCTGTTACTGGCTGCAGCCAATAAATACGATCTTTGACTTCACCAAGAAGACTCTGTGTTTCTGTAGTCTGAAACAGGAAGGACTCGAAGTCTTAGGGTGTGTTCCCTGGCACCGCTGGGTTCTGAAAAACCCAGTACTTCAGTTGGCGCCCAACGTGGGACGATTTCAGCGGTACCGGTCCAAGCCAGAGGTTTGTGAAGAGCTTCGTGTGAAAATTCTGGAGGAAGGCCGCCATTTCATCGACCCCTGTATGTCGACGTGGTCCGAAAGTCTTTGCTGCGAGGTTCCCCGCTTCCCGACGGCTACGAAGGACTGCTGCCCTGACTATCGCCCTGTTTTGGACCCTTGATGATTGGTAGAGCGAAACGATAGACGAGTCTTCTGGTGACGTCATTGATACCTCAGTTAAGTATAAGTGGAGCGTCTCCCAGTCCTTAGTTTGGTTCTTAGTTTGGTATCCCCTTGGGATCTTTTATTTGGAACTTGCAAGTACCAAAGCCGAGGGACTCGTGTATTCACGAGACTATCGTATTCGATAATCCTTTGAAGTTTGAAGCTAGACTGGAGAGCAAAGATGCCTGGTCTTAGCAGACTTGGAAATTTGTTTTGTCTTGGTTGTGATAGGGATTCCCGATTGGAGGACTCGTGTCCGGTTCCTCCGATTGGAACTCCAACCTATGAACTATATGTGAAACATGGCATAGGCCCCCTCACATATAATGAAGTATGGATCCGATACACCAGGAAAGATGGTGTTTTAAAATGGCCCCAATATGGTAGTTTTGACACAGAGATTCTGGATAATCTGGAGGTTAAACTTTTTAAGAAGAAAGCCCGGCCGGCAATGTTTGACTCTTTCCGCCTATGGCGTAAGGAAGCCAAACAGAAGGAAATTAAATTAGCAAAGAGAAATAAGAGAGAAAAGAGTATCTCGATAATGCAAGCTGCTATGCAGTTTAAAGATAATGAAGAAGAACAGATGAGTGAGCAGTTGCACAGGCAACGTAAAATGGTGATCGATAAATGTTATCCAGTTTTGCCGCTTCTTCAGCAAGATGCAGCAAAAGAACTTGAGAAAGATCCTTTAATGTCACACTTGTTGAGTTCGCCACCCCCTTATGCGCAGAGTGCTACAGCACCTCCGCAACCTTTAGTTGTGCAACCTCCGGTTATTGTGCCTCAGGTTCTTCCACAGCCGCCAGCTCCTCTTCAGTTGGCTCCTACTCCCATGGCGCAGCCCCCTCAAGGGCCGCCGACTTTGCTACCTGCTCCATCTGTACTTCCTATGACTCTGTCTACTACGTCGACTGCCTCTTCTGGTGTTCTTCCTGATACTGCCTCTGCATCTGCGTCTGCCTTGCCTCCCTCTGTTTTTCCTCCTGTTCTTTCGTCAACTTCTCCTTCTGTCCGACAGAGAATGACTGATACTGTTGATAGCCTTATATTTCCTCTCTTTGGGTCATCTGGTGTGACCCCTGATTCGGAGCGTAAGCAGTCGCGTAGTCAACTGCCTGATTCTTGAGAGAGAGAAATGTTTGACCGTATGGCGCGTAAATGGGTTACTTACCCTTTAAGATATGATGTGGAGTCTGTTATGGATGTCTTCCGTCAATGGGAAGCACCGAAACAAAGATACGTTTTTGAGAAAATGTGTGCTTTCCTTTGTGAGGAATTGGAGAATAATTATTTGGAAACAAATCCGCCTGATTTGTGCCGTGTACGGTTTGAGTTTGCAAAGGGCACGATTGTGGGTTCAGATGTTGAGAAAGCAGTTGCGACGTTGTTGTCCTTTAGGAATAAGGATCCTTCTCAGTCACTGTTTGAACATGACTCCTCTGTTTAAAAAAAAGTGCGACAGTACCCAATGAGAGAAGTCCCTCCGGTATGGAAGGACGCCGTTGCGGCTGATGTCGCTAATCAAATTGATGCTGATGCCGTTCCAGCTCATTTTCAGCGTGTTTGGGTACATGTTCCTTGGAAGCGAGCTGAAGTTTTAGCCCTTAAGCAGACTTTGCCTGACCCCCGTAAAAACCCTGCAGGGTATTATAAGGAATTATCACAGACTGCAGACTCATGCATTATGAATTTAGCCGACATAGACATGTTATTTGGGAATGTTGTTCCACAGCCTTTGTGGGGATTGATTCACCATACAGATCATGCGCAAGAGTTAGGTGACTCATGGGCTAATATTAGTGTTGCAAATGATAGACAAGTTGGTGGTGCCAAGCCTGAGCCTTTGGTAGCAGAACTTCCTGCTAGGATCATTACTTACATGAAGACTTTAATGCCTGCGATGCGTGTGAATTGGGATAAATTGTCTGCGTGTAAGCAGAAGAAAGATGAAACAGTGTCTGATTTCTTCACCAGGTTTGAGGAAACGTTTATCGACCACAGTGGTCAAGATATGAGTACAGAAGGTGGTCAACGGTTGTTCGTTGACAAATTTGTGCACAATTTGCTTCCCGAGCTGTGTAAGAAATTGAAAGATTCAGAGAGTTCTTGGGCCGTTTCCTCTTCAGCACAAATATTGGCTACTGCACAGTACTACGAAAATAGGGATAAAGATGAGTAGGATAGAGCAGACAAGAAAACTAAAGAATTAAAGACGAAGGTTCTTTTACAACAGGTGTATCCGCCTCGTGGTGGTCAGAGTAACTATCAGCAACCTCAACAGTTTCAGAGAAACTCGCAAAGGTTCGAGTTTTCTCAACCACGTGTTCCTGTAGGTCCCAATCAGTGTTCATATTGTAAAGAAGAGGGTCATTTCAAGTGTAGTTGTCCTATTTTGTTACAGCGTACGAATGATGCTTCTGGCGCAAGAGGTCGAGGTGTTCAACAAGCTCCTAGAGTTAGAGGACGTGGAAGTTTCCCCCAGAACGCGCGTTCCTTTCCGTCTCAAAATTCAATGAATAGTTTTGACCAGCAAAATAACGCGTCTGGTAGGACGGCTCAGTACTATGCTGACGACTACTATGCAGAAGATGAGAATATGGAAGGTAATGATTGCTAGGACAGCCATAGACAAAGAGAGGGAGTTGTTTCAGTTCCAGTAGATCAGAGTGGACCTTATGTTGAGGTGATTACATCAGGTGTGTCAGAGCCTTTTCTGTTGGATACTGGTGCTACAAAGAGTTCTATTATGCACTCAAAACTCCCTGGCGCACCTTTGTCTGGCGAGATGAATGTTTCAGTAGGTTTTTCTGGCGCCCCGGTTAGGAACCCGATTTTTAGTACTATGTCCCTTTCTGTTGGACCTTGTGAATTGGAAGCACCCCTTATTCTGACGACAGGTTTTGGTGAAAACTTGTTAGGATTGGATTTGTTGAAAAGATTATATGTGACATTATATTGTTCTCCTTCGGGAGTACAACTTACACTGGGTAGGAAAGTGATCTCTCCAATGTATTTGTCGAAGGATAAACTTCCGACCGAATTGTCGTTTCTTCCTGATATTCTTTGGGCTACTGGTCCTAATGATGTGGGTCTTTTGGAAATACCGCCATATGTTGTGACATTGAAAGCCAATGTTAAATTGCCACGCATTCCCCAATACAAGATCTCTAGTGAAGGTGAAAAGGCGTTGCTAGCGATCATTTATGATTTGATTGAAAAACATGTAATTGAAGAAACAAGAGACAACGTTTGTAATAGTCCTGTTCTGCCTGTTTTGAAACGTACTGACCCTTCTCAGCCACCTGTTTACAGGTTCGTGATTGATCTTAGAGAGGTCAATAAAATAGTTGTGCCACAGTTTCCAGTTGATCCTGATATCACTGCCCTATTGACTATGATTCCAGCTTCCGCCACCTGGTTCTCGGTGATTGACTTGAAGAATGTTTTCTTCAGCATCCTGATTGCCGAGGAGAGCAGGGATATTTTTGGCTTCAGTTTAGGAGGCCGAAGCTTCCGCTTCAAACGCGCTCCTCAAGGCTACTGTGAAAGTCCATCAATATATAGTCAGGCTTTAAAAACACAGCTTGATGCAATTGTTTTACCTGATGGCGCTATCCTTATTCAGTACGTCGATGATTTGCTAATCGCTGCAGATACTGAGGAGATTTGTAAAGAAGCCAGCTTGTCGTTGTTGCGTCATTTGTCTGATTTACATCACAAAGTGTCTCTTTCAAAACTGCAATATTGTCGACAAGAAGTGACCTACTTAGGTCATCTCTTATCGAAGGAGGGTAGGAAACTGACCCCAGAAAGAATTCAGGCAATTGCAAAATTGAGTGTGCCAAGGACACAGAGAGAAGTACGTGCTTTCTTGGGCATTACATCATACTGCAGACAATGGATACCAAATTTTTCTTTGCTGGCCAAACCTTTGTTAGCATTGACCTGTAAAGATACACCGAATCCCGTTCCGTGGTCTGAAGATTGTCAGAAAAGTGTTTCCGAATTGCGTAATGCATTGTGTTCGGCTCCTGTGTTGGGTACCCCCGACTACAGTAAGCCCTTTACACTGTATGTCCATGAGAAAGAGGGTTGTGCATTGTCAGTGCTGACACAGTCTTTTGGAGACAAGCAGCGTCCATGCGCGTATTTTCCGTCGACTTTGGATCCGGTAGCTAAAGCATTGCCGAGTTGCTTGAGAGCCACAGCGGCAGCAGCTGTTTCTATTCGACAGTCTGCTGGGTTAGTGATGAATAATATGTTGATTGTGATGGTTCCACATGCAGTGGACACGTTGTTAAACAGGACCAAGACACAGCACTTAAATAGTGCTCGATTGTCAGGTTACGAGTTGACACTGTTAGCGAGTCATGTGCACATAAAGAGGTGCAATACGTTGAATCCAGGACAGAAGAAGAAACGAAAGGGAGAGTAGATCTTAAAGATACTCCTCTTGTAAAGTGTGATGGTACCTTATGGGTGGATGGTTCATGATTCAAGCTTCCGAATGGTGATACGACTGCAGCATATGCTGTCACGACTTTGCAAACGATTGTTGAAGCTGCACGTATACCGCATAATTCAGCTCAAGCAGCAGAGTTGATTGCACTTACGAGAGCGTGTGTGTTATCGAAAGGAATGAAAGTGACCATATATACCGACAGCCAGTATGCGTTTGGTGTGGCTCATAGTTTTGGACGATTGTGGAAAGAACGTGGGTTCCTGACTTCACATGGAGCTACAATTCAGCATGGTCAGTTGGTGAATGAGCTTCTTGAGTCACTGACCTTGCCGTTACAAGTTGCGATTGTGAAATGCAGTGCACACAAGAAGGTTACTGATGATGTTGGTCGTGGCAATGCATTTGCTGACGAAATCGCAAAAGATGTGATGAATCGAATGTATGTTGCAGGCCCTGCAAGATGGGTTGGTGACGTTGGAATGTGTGAAGATACGATAGAGAGTGTGAAGTCTCTTCAAGCTGAAGCTTCAGAGAAAGAGTTGAGTGTGTGGAAAGAAAGTACGGGTAAATTGGCTGAAAATGGTTGTTGGGTTGACTTGTCAGAACATCAGCGATGGTTGTTACCCGATGCGTATGTGCTTGCAGTGGTGACAATGGCTCATGGAATGGCCCATATCAGTGTGAAAGGGATTTGTAAGTTGTTGGCTCCAGTATGGCAAAATGCTGGAATCCCTAAATGTGCAGAGAATGTGGTCAAGAATTGCATGGTGTGTCTGAAATACAATCCTGGTAGGGGAACCCCAACTCCAGCTGGTCATTTTGCGCCTCCAACGTATCCGTTCGAGGTTTTGCAGCTAGATTTCATCCACATGGAAAGGTGCAACAATTTGAAATACGTACTCGTTGTTGTTTGTGCCTTTTCAAGATGGGTAGAAGCATATCCCTTAAAAGACAACACTGCCTTATCCACAGCTAAAGCCCTTGCCAAAGAATTCTTCCCTAGGTTTGGAATGCCGAGAATGGTCTGGAGTGATAATGGGAGTGAATTTGTGGGTCGAGTGATGAAAAAAGTATGTGAGGGGCTAGGTATCCAGCAAAAATTCCACGCTGCAAATCACCCCCAATCAGCTGGACTAGTAGAGTGCTATAATGGCACGCTAAAACTGAAATTGGCAAAGTGTACAAGCGAGCTCTGGTCTTAAATGGCCTGACGCTCTGCCTTTAGCACTCCTATCAACAAGAATGACTGTGCATTCGCGAGTGGGACTTAGTCCCTATAAAATTGTGTTCGGCCGCCCGGCCAACATATGGGGAGTGCCAAGGCCGACAAAATTCAGTGAGATCGAACACCCTGTACTGCTTGATTATTTGTATGAATTGACGGCTAAATTGCGTGTTTTACACCAACAGGTTCAGGATACTCTGCCTCAGGTCTCTGAAGCTCCAGGACATCTTATCGATCCTGGATCATGGGTGCTGGTCAAGAACTTCCAGCGGACAAAGAATGACCAGCCCCGTTGGTCCGGCCCCCACCTCGTCCTTCTCTCAACAAGATCAGCTGTTCGAGTGGAAGGGAAAAAGAACTGGATCCACGGCGTACACTGCAAGAGGGTCCCTTTGCCTCTACCGTACGACCAGTGAGTCCAGGAGGGGATCGCTGACTCTGAGACTGAGACTGTGCCTCGTTTTCTGCTTTTTAGCAATGCACGTGTAAAAGGAACAATTTCTGAACGAGAAAGTGACAATATTTTGCAAGAAGCTGTGCCACCGTCCATTCGATTGAACACTACAGAGCCCGAACTCTTGTTCCAGAACCAGACAGTACCTGGAAAAAGCCGTTATAATTTGAGGCCGAGAACTATGGACAAATAAAAAATTATTTTTCTTTGCTATTTTTGAAAGTGCAGCTCTCTCATCTGAGAAACTTTCTTATTTTTGTTTTTCGAACCGCCATCCGGGTTCAGCTGTAGGGTCGTGGTTGCCCAAGTCTTTGTAGTGCAGCTGAAGAGGTTAGGTCGACAGTTCTGGTCGCTCTAAGGGAGTTGCCCTGGACTGACAGAAGCATTCCTTAGCATAGAACACCCTACCACTGCGAGCAGCAATTAGAGAGGATGGAGTTTTTCGAGAATGAGAGACCTGCCAAACAGATGGACTTTAAAGCCAGAATGTGTATAATGATGACAAAGAAACGATTTTTGATATTATGTATTTTCATGTTGCTTAGTGTAATGACGTTTTTAATAGGATATGTTTTCTTCATCATCATCATCATCATCATCATCATCAAGTCTTTATTTCGGCCACTATGGACCATAAAAGATACAAGAGATAAAATAACAATTAAACAATAAAATGTGCACAATAAAAAAGACATTTTGTAGATGAATTATTATCTAACATAGAATGATAGAGTCATAAAACCAGTCTAAAAATATTTACAGTGTAGTTTTACCTAGTCATGAGGCGATTACGAATAAACCAGGCTGTAGTTAAAAATGTGGCTACGGCACATACAATGGGGGCAGACAGATCAGATTTTAGGATTCTGTATGCAGGACGGTGTTCCCTAAAGCCTAGATTCCTGAGGAGTGGAACAAGCCAATATTAATGTGGCCTATTATATGCAGGACAAAAGAAAATCATGTGCAAATCATCTTCTTGGGTATGAGGGCAAACCTGGCAATTAGGTGTACTCTGGGTTTTGAGCCAGTGTTCTGTGTGAGCCCTCAAAGGGAGTGTCCCATAGCGCCACTGCAAATAAAGTTTTCGTGTTAATTGTGGGCCAACATCATCAAGGACCTGCTCCAGATAGTAGTGGTCCTTGAGAGCGATGAAATGTATGGACAACGAGTCTTGGCGAAGAGATTCAATTGCTGCCTGTAACTTGTACTCGCGGTATGCGTCCGCCAGTGACCTACGAGAGATCCTTGTGCAGGCGCTCCGCGGGTCAAGCCACAACTCTGGCTTCCCCATCATTGTAAAAGTGTTCTTGATGTATTTAAACCAGGGTATTTGCAGCACCTTAGGAAAGCGCATGATTTCTTCTAGTTCTGCTCTATAACTAGAAAGCTCTAAGGAACTCCAAACTCTGCGCCAGTACATCAGAGGCCTAAGTCCCAGTTCTTCAATGATTGGTCTTAGGCCGAGATCCAATCTCAACGGGAAGAGCGGGGTATTTGATGGTAGGGCGGTCAGTTTTCTAATGAAGTTGTTCTCAGTTATCTGCAACTTCTGGCACGCAGCATAGCCCCATATCTCACCCCCGTAAATCACCGCCCCTCTAGCCTGAGTTTTGTAGATATGGAGAGGTGGGCCTAGTGGCTTATAGGTGGACCTAGATATCAACCTGGTTATACCACCAGTAAGTTGAACAAGTTTTAGATTTACTCTGGTGATATGCGTGTCCCAGGTCAAGGATTGGTTCAGGGTGACACCTAGATATTCAAAGGTGGAGACCCGATCGAGACTTTCTTTACCAATTGTGGGATTAGGGCGAGTTGTAGGAGGTGGGTTGAAGGTCATGAACTTGGTTTTAGTCGCGTTCACCTCCAAACCACGAAGCTCACAAAAGTTGATGAATCCATCCAGGATTCTCTGGAGTCCCATTGGTGATTTTGAGAGCAGGAGGGTATCATCCGCAAACATAATTGCGGGTACCCTCCTGCCATTCAACACTGGGGCATCAATGTAGCTTAGCCCTGTCAGAAAGTCTATGACACCATTCACGAAGAGGCAGAACAGGGTCGGTGCGAGCACACAGCCCTGTCTGACCCTGATGGAGTCTCATCAGCATAATTAAAATGTCAGCCGGAACATCTAGATCTTTGAGTACTGTCCACAATTTGGCACGGGGCACCAGATCGAATGCTGCCCGTAAGTCAACAAAGACCGTATACAGTGTTCCTCCACCCACAGTCACAACTTTCCAATATAAATAATTAAATCGGAAAATCTGGTCTATTGTAGAAACGCCCTCTCTGAACCCAGCCTGGTATGGGCTCAATATGTCCCTCTCTGCAATCCAGGTTTGGAGACGGTTCAATAACAGTCTGCCAAACAGCTTTTGTGGGACATCTATTAAGCTTATTGGTCTATAGTTGGAAGGGAGCAGAGGTGATCCCTTTTTAAATATTGGGACAATCTCTGCTCCCAGCCAAGTATTCGGGACCTCCATGCCGCCCAAGATGGAATTGAATAAGCACAGCAAATATGGCGCCCAAATAAGTGGTTCGTGTTTAAATAAGTCACCAGGCAGACCATCCAAACCAGGCGCCTTGCCTAGTGCTAGCCTGTCTATCGCCTCGTGTACCTCCCTTAGTGTAAAGGGGTGGGCTTTGGTTACCTCGATGTTAAGGTTAGACATCTCCGTTATATTTGATGTGCTGTATAGGGATTTAAAATGATTCCGCCAAGCAGTAGCTGAAATATTTGGTTCAATTGCGTCAGGTAATGTGTCTGACCCTGTGTTAACAAGGCGCCAGAATAAGCGAGAATCTCCTTTTGCTAAACTAATTTTTAGTTTCTCCCACCTACTGTGCTCCCATTCCTTCTGTGCAAAGCCCGTCATGCGTTTGTATGCAGAACGCCTGGTCCTAATAGCCTCAGTCCCACGGCCCTCTTTCAGTGCAGCCAGAAGGCTCAATTTGGCCTTCCGGCATGCAGAGTTGTACCAGGTGGGAATGGGTAAGCGTTTGATCGGTCCTTCCTGTGTTGTGAAAAGGATGTCTGATAATGCCAAGGTTAGATCTGTGTGGAGTGTCCCCCACTCCATCCAATTGACAGGACAATCATCTTGGTCAGAGAGTTCCAGAGCCTTAGTCAATACAGGAATTGCCCGGGCGTAAAGATTGGGAAGGTTATCTGGGTTTGAAAGTAGTCTTTCCCATCTCACTCTCCGTCTATTATTGGTTAGTGTTAGACCCGTCCGAAGGGACGTGGTCTGCTCCCTCGTAGCCACATAGTTGTGGCAGTGTCAACGGCTCCGTATAGGGCAGGTACACCGGAGTTGGATCTGTTTGGCCCTGCGACGGCGGAAGAGGTACTGAGTGTGCTTGGGAAATTGAAGAGTGGCTCCCCTAAAGACCCTGTCCCGATGCGATTTTTAAAGCAGGCTGCGCCGACCATTGTGGCCCCAGTGACCGAGCTAATTAATCTGTCTCTGTCATAGGGAGTGGTGCCACCTGGATGGAAAGGAGCGGTCGTCAAGGCCCTCCTGAAGAAGCCGAGCCTTGACCCCTCCACCAACTATCTAATTTCTTGGAGACCAATGGCCGGCTACGAGATTCCCAGACGGGATTCCGCCCTGGACAGGGTACCGACACCGCCCTTCTGGCCGTGGTGGAGGAAGCCAGGTGCATTCTGGACTCAGGAGGGTCAGTGGCAGTGATCCTCCTGGACCTGAGTGCGGCTTTTGATACCGTAAACCACCAGGTATTACTCCAACGGTTGGAAGGGCTGGGTGTCACAGGGATGGCTCTGAGATGGCTTGCCTCCTTTTTAGGAGGACGGTCATTTGAAGTGTGGGAAGGAAATGAGAAGTCTCCCCCTTTGCCCTCCAGTGTGGGGTCCCTCAGGGTTCGTCGCTGAGCCCTACCTTATTCAATGTATATATGGCCCCCCTGGAGGATGTGGTGTCTCCGTTCGGCTTTAACATCATTAGCTACGCGGATGACACGCAGTTGGTTGTTGGGCTCTCTCAATTAGAGAAGCAACCTGCGGTACTTCATTCTTGCTTGGAGGAAGTGTTTAAAAATGGATGTCGATTTCATCCCTTAAACTGAATGGCTCAAAAACTGAACTCATGATTTTAGGCCAAACGTCTTTCGCTCTGTCTCCCAGTAGCTGGCCTGATTGCATGTGAGTCCCTCCCAGCCCGAAGAAGGAGATCAAGAGCCTGGGGGTGTGGCTTGAGCAGGATCTGACATTTAGAACACACGCCAAAAAGACCGCTGGTGTATGTTTTGGTATGCTCCGGTCAGCCCGCAAGATTCTGTCACTCCTCCCTGACACCTCCCGTAAACTGCTTATACAGGGGCTTGTCATTTCGAGGCTGGATTACAGCAATGCACTCTTCCTGGGCGCGCCGGAATCCACATTTAAGAAGTTGCAGCAGGTGCAAAATGCCGCGGCCAGACTGCTGATAAACGTCCCCAGAAGGCAGTCCGCCAAACCGGCACTAAAGGCGCTTCACTGGCTTCCGGTGCGGGAAAGAGTAACCTTCAAAGCACTCTGCATGGCACAGAAGAGTCTGCAGGGGAAGGGTCCTGCGATCCTAAGAAATATGATCCAACCCTATAAAGCAGCAAGGGCCCTCCGTTCGGATCATAAATTCCTCCTTCAGTCTCCTAGAGTAAGACGAGCCCGTACTGGAGGGAGAAGGTTCTCAGTGAACACGGCCTCCGCTTGGAACTCGCTTCCACTTGTTTTGCGGGCAGAGACTAGTACTCGGCGTTTCCGCAAACTACTAAAAACTCATCTTTTTCCAGACTAGTGGGTCACGTGTTTAGCTTCGGTCGGTCTCTGGATAGCGCTGGGATGCTCTAGGGTAACCGTGCGCGATATAAAACTCCAAATAATAATAATAATAATATATTCTGCTTCAAGAGCGCGGTGATCACTATCCACACCTGGCAAAACCCTAAAATCTTTGATGGAAGACCAGGATGCTAGGGAAACAAGAATGTAGCCCAGTTTCGATTCCCTCCCACCCCTGCTGTATGTGTGTTTTGGAGGGATGTCAGACTTTTTCCTGCCGTTACAGGCCCGTAGACCAAATTTTATGTTTTATTCTCTTTTCAAGTGACATTTGCACCCACTACACAGCCCATACCTCCTTCTACTGTTTCCTCGCATTCTTTTCACCCTCTGTCTGAACACGAGTCCGCTAGAAGATTAGAATTTGTCAATAATTCATTCATTCAGCTTCTACACCTACACCAATTAGTAGTGAACACAACTAACTGTTGGGTGTGTGGTCTTATGCCTCATACTACTGATAAAGGTATCCCTTATCTGGTCCTGCCTTTCAGCCATAATGGGTCTGTATGGGCATATAGAACGGTGTTCATATACGCTCATGAAGCCAACCCCCTACGTTCTGTGAAAGATAATCCTAAGAATAGTGCTCTAGTTAAGGGTATAGTAGATATGATTAGGGAAGATATTTCCAATGAGACTATCCCGAGAGATGAGACACTAGCATATATTGGATGGAACATAACAGGATATGGAGTTGCTCTGAGTGAGAACCCGCGAGCAAAGAGATCCTCCCCAATTTGGATTGTACCCCATCAGGGTCACCTATGTCTGCAAGGTAATGGCAAGAATCCCAGAGCTCAGTTAGGGAAAAGTATCTGCACTGAAACATATGTTTTTGCGTCTCAGACTTCCCCTTCGTTCCTAGCAGCTAAGGGTAACTATTTCATCTGCCATAATAGAGCCTATACATGGTTGCCCCCTGACTTCTCAGGCACATGTTTTGTTTAGTTCCTGTTGCCTCCCACCTACACGGCCGCGGCAGATTACCATAATACAAGGATAGTTAGAGGTGTCATCAGTAAAGAAGACACTACAGGACAAGAATTTGGAGATTTCGTAAAGGGTTTTCTGCCGTTTTGGGGTCCTATGGTTAACAGCAGGAACATAAGGCAATTGACAAGGGTGGTTGAATCCACAGTAGTTGAAACCGCCGGTGCCCTTAGTAATTTGACTGCTGAGCTCCAGTCGGATCGCCTTATGACTCTTCAGAACAGGGTCGCATTAGACGTCATACTTGCAGACCGAGGTGGGGTATGTAAAGTGATCCAATCAAGTTGCTGTGTTTTCATTCCAGATAACGCTCCGACAGTCTACCAGGCCATTTCCAAACTGCATAAGATCTCCGAATCTATTCACGTGGATAAAGGAGATTGGTCATTGATGGGGTGGTTCTGGGAACTGATATCCGCCTGGGGATGGAAGATTCTGGTAGTCATTGGGATGATCTTAGCCATTCTTTTCCTGTCCTGTCTGTGTGTACAGTGTGCTCCTGCAATATGTAGCCTCTGTGCTACATCGTGTGTAAGGAAACCTGTATCAAAAGACGAGCTAAGTAATAGGATGATGCTACAGCAACATCTCAACGACTTTATGAATATAGACCTGGACTCAAATTAGCGTGAGTATAGGTTATTGCCTATATAAGGGCAAAAGGAGGGTCTGTGGTACTGAAAATTCTGGATCCGTGTTATAAACATCGTCGTATCATGACGATTTTGGTATCAGCAGACTGAGAATGATTAGAATACTATGCACAAGTATTTTTGTCATATTCGGGTGATGAAATCACCCTGAAATCAGAGTTTCCGTCCTGAACCCTCGGGTTCCATTTGAACGGCAGCCATTTTGTGATTGCCCTCACATAGGCCAATGACTAAGGCCAAAAACGAGTCTGAAGGACACGTACACCTTTGCTGACTCCTCTGTGACTTGGGCAAGCTGACTCCACTGCCTGAAGCCAAACCTGTTCGGCCAGTTCCTTTCCCAGTGGCCGAATGAGATTAGTATCAAGGCACAACATATCATAAAACCTTTCATCACCCACAAACCATGCCTAATCTTACACACACCTGTCCCTGTTTTTTTCTTCATGACTTGCTTTATGAGGAGGAGGTGCCCGTTTTTATTGGGGGTCCGTCGATATCTGATGAAAGTACCGAGCCTTGCCGGGTAATTGATTGAGGGCTGGACAAACTGAAATATGGGCTTGTCATCATGACTTTGCTTTTTCTTTGTAGTGAAAATATGTGAATGGTCAACTGTAAAATAAGGAATGTTTGCCTAAAGCATAATATTTTGTATAAAAAGAGAAGGCTGGCTTTGTAAGGTTGAGCAGTCTCCTGAGAATATACACCGTGTTGTACTTCTAAGATACCTGTTACTGGCTGCAGCCAATAAATACGATCTTTGACTTCACCAAGAAGACTCTGTGTTTCTGTAGTCTGAAACAGGAAGGACTCGAAGTCTTAGGGTGTGTTCCCTGGCACCGCTGGGTTCTGAAAAACCCAGTACTTCAGGTACACCATATACCCAGGGCATTGGTACCCCAGAGGCCTCCCATGGGCTAAAGCATGTATTATGCCACCCATGAGAGGCCGCCATTAAAAATGCTACAGCAGCCTGTGTAAGCTGGAGCTTGCACCACTTACTTAGCTATAGGTTCACTATATCTATCTATGGCAGGCCTTATCAATCCTGCAGGCAGGGTGCTGGGTTTTACGTGAGAGTGTGCCCCTGCATGAGTAGGGCCCCTCGCAGCCTTCGGAGACCATTGTCCGGGGTTGTCTGTGATGCTGCCAGACATATAGGTTAAGTTGTATTATAACCTCGCTGTAAATGCTAACTTTAAAATGGCTGCTAAGAAACATGTCGTCTCTGGTGTCAAACACCTTGGAATCATACCTCCACACCAGTAACTGGTGTGGGAGGTATGATTCCACCCTTCAGAAGCGAGCTTCATGGGTCATCGGTCTACCCGGTACCAGCTTTCTCGACCCGGGCAGCACAAAATGGATGCTGCCAGCCACAGACACATTTCTGCCCTCCTGCCGCTGAGCCAAGCTTGAGCAGAGGAAGGCATGACAATAGGCATCCTGTCACAGGGAGGTGTAACCACCTCCCAGACAGGGTTTAGTGTATTGGGTCTGGGTGGGTGCACTCTGAGAGTGCCAGAAAGTCTGCCCTGGGGGCACATTTGGTGTCCCTGTGCATAGTCCAACTCAAAACAGTTCCGGGAGCCATTGGCTCCTGCTCTGGTGCAAAACTGGACAAAGGACATGGGTGTAGCCACCCCTCTGTCCTGCCCCTCACCAGGGAGGGTCCCCTGAATCTGTCCAACCCTTTCCCGTGGGTATAAAGTGGGTTACCTGGCTACAGGACTTTAGAATTTACCTGGACAAGATTCTGCTAGGAAGAAACCAATTACATGGACTGTCTGCACGACGCTGGATGACTGAAAAATCTCCCTTGGAGTAAAGGAGTTACTCCCCTGCACTAGCAGGCACCTAAGCGCATCTGACCGCTTGCTCCTCCCGAGCTCCTGAGGACTCCGAAGATTTCAGCAACTCAGGATGTGGGTTTCCAAAGGTCCCTGAGGTTGATCTGTCTACTCAGCAATTCTGAGGCCAATATCCCTCGCGGGGACTGCGTGACTTGAACCCCTGTGCACTGCGTACATTTGCAAGTGCATATGCTTGTTGGCGATTCCCGAGGTTGTGCATTGGATTCCATGTAGTCCTGACCCCGAGCAGTATTTTCACTGAAGATATCCAGCCTTCTCGCACTGAGTCCTCCGTGGGCTGGTGCTTTGCAAACTTGCTTGAGGTCTCCTCGCAACTCCTGGTCTGTTGGCGTGTGGGTCCTGGCAAGGGTCACCTTGTTTTTTCTTGGGCTTCCCTGTTTGCTACAGAGGTGCCCTGGCTCTCCATTGCTTGGAACATCTCCTGGACCTTGCTGGTCCACACCATAACCGGTTTGTCCTTCCTGCGTGGGTTGAATTTGCCAAGGCATGTTGGTGCTCCAGCTGGACATCGACCCCCTCAGCACTCGACATCCTTCATGGGACAGCTCACCTCCAGATCCTGGTCATCCTAGACATCCCCTGGTCCCCGTGGCTGCAGAGTCAAGCATCCCTTCTCTGCACATGAAGCACCCGACATCGGTGGGCCTTCGACTACTGAGCCCCTGGTCACTTGAAGTGACCCAGACTCTGTCTCCTCTGCTTTCAGGTTCTTCTTACCTAGAATCCAGGCTTGGATTCCACCGGACACTCTTCGCCTTCCCGGCAGCAGTACTTCTTTTCAGCAGTCCACTGAAATTGACGAAGGTTTCGGACACCACTTGACCCCTATGCACCGGGCTCCTCTGGGATAGGTAACATGGGTACCTCAGTACTCACTGGTGGGATGGCTCTAGAACCTCCTATGTTCCAAAGAGTTTGCTTGAAGTCCTCTCAGAAGTGTCCTTAAAATGTAACTTTGCAAGCGCGACTTTCCCATAGAGTTGTACGCAGCACGCGGTCGTGTTTCTTCACTGCACCTGGCCTCCGTGGACTCCCTGTGTCACTACCTTGGGTGGTTCCTTGGGGTCCCAGCGATTCTACGTGCTCTAGGCGCTGTGTCTAGTCAAGTCGTGATTGTTATACCATTTTATTAGTATATGGTTCGGTCTCCCCCTGGAGCCCGCTGTGTATTGTGCTACTTACGAATGTTCTATTCATCCAGTATTGTGTGCTTTGTGTTCTAACCTCGTGTAGAAGGTAGTAGAGAATGTTATATTAATAAATACAGACTTTTATATAACTACATGTAATTACCTGCGTGTCATTCTATTCTATGTATCACATTGATTCTAGAGTTTCTCATTCTAGAGCCTTCTTTTGGTTTGAGTTGCTCTAGAAGACCTACATATCAGTTGCTGCTGGCGCTGGGTGGGTAGGACATTTTATCTGTAGACACCTGCTGCTCCCGAATAAAGAACCTTCTTCAAACTTGTCCAGTATGCCACGACCCTACTTCATTATACTGGGGACGACCTAAAAAAGGACCCACAGCCGTCTACTTTGCTGCCAAAGAAACGTCCTAACCCGTCGATCGAGACTACAAAAATCACAACAATCTTCACAACGACAATTTCTTAGCCCTGCTGAATTTAAAAGGTACTGTGTGCGCACCCTGCCATCCCCGCGTTGAACTTTCTGCCAAAAAACACATATCATTAAACTTAATTACTTTGAAGTCTACCGTTGCTGCATGCGCACCCTCTGCTTCCTCGCGCAGGCCTGTCGTCACCCTGGCAACCATTACTCGCGACTGATCTGCTCCTTTGATGACACATTCCTGCTGTGTTTCACTGTCTACAGCGCCCGCCTTCTATGGAGCTACGCAGATCTCACATTCCGTTGCATAGCAACCAAGAATGCATTACTGCTCCAATTAAATACGGACTTTGTGTATCTGCGTGTGAGCTGCGTGATGTTGCCAGGCAACTGAGTACGCTCCACAGTGTTTCATTATCCTCTGCATGACTCGCACATTCTGTGAAGTGTCGCTCCTGCTCTTGGTGCGTCCCGCCTGCGCCTGTTACAGATTCAGCGACGCACTTTCACCGTTTTATCGCCAGCTATTTTTGGAGTTTTAAAACACATTGCCTGCCTTCCTCAGTGACTTTGCCACTGCTTCCTCACTGGCAGACACAGCTTTTCATCCCACCTGCCTACTTCAGCCACGCCTTATCTTTGTTCTTCGCTGGCAATTCGTCTCCTGTCTGCCTTCGGATAGTTTCTGCATTTACCTAATACTTTAGCAAATGGCCAGCATTCCTTTACTATTTCATTTACTTGCTTCCTCACGGTGATAGGCACACCTTGACATAGCCCACAAGTGCCTTCACTCCGCCTGCTACAGTGATAAGCACACTCCCACTTAAAGTGCTTTTACCAACTCTGCTTCCTAAGGTGACAGGCACACCACTGTTCTTAAAATGCAAAACGTCACACCGCCTGCCTTTTTACTGTCCAATCCAGGTAAGCCCTCCATTCGCTGGTCAAAGTGGAAGAAGGTGTTCCTCAACTACACTAGGGTGTGCGGAGTGTCACTGAATCATAAGAGAAAGTCAGCCTTGCTCCTACACTGTCTAGGCTCGGAGGGGAAAGAGGTTTTCGAACACTTACCGGACCTCAATGACACAGAATCTGATAGCCTCAACAAATTTGAGCTCTGTTTGAAGAAACTAGACAAACATTATCTCCCCAAAGTCAGTGCCATCTTGGGACGTTACCACTTTGGGAAGCGAGTCCAACAACCCCAAGAGTCTGTTGAAGTATATGTGACTCATTTGCGCAAATTGGCTTCCACTTGCAAATTTGAGGGCGCACTTGAGGAACGTATACACTACCAGTTTATGTTGGGTCGCACCATAGAGAAGGTTAAGGATGAGTTATGGCAAAAAGACGACCCAAAATTGGATGAGGTCATCTTGATTGCCAAGCGCATCGAGCACTCCCTTGCTTGTGTTGAAGTAATAAAAAAGGAAAATGGCATTGCTATCACTACTAATGATAAGGTACAAAGTGTAACTAAGACAAAAACATTTAAGCAAATTGAGCCCCAACCTTTGAAGTCTAAGAAGGGCTTTTCTGGAAAAAGTTACCGCTGTGATATGGTTGGTCACCTGGCCACCAACAAGTCTTGTCCTCCTTTGAACTCCAAATGCCTTAATTGTGGGAAAGTTGGTCATGTGGCAAAAGCTTGCAAGGAATTGATATTCAAAAAGAACAAGGGGGTGAAGGAAGTTTGGGTTCAAAATGAGTCTGATTCTGATCCCGATGAGTTGCACTGTGGTGAGGTTTTAGCACATTTCTGTCAGCATATGTTCAAAAGTCCAATCGACAGTGTTCAAGTTAATGGTCATCCTGTTAAAATGCTCTCTGATTCCGCGGCGAAAATCACTTTGGTCCCAAAGAGCTTTTACAACACATCTTTATTGGGTAAAGTGAAGGTTTTCAAACCAGACATCAGACCACTTGCTTACAGTGGTCAACCTGTAAAGCTATTCGGCTACTTTGAAGGTGACATAGAATACAGACGTAAACACACCGTTGGAAACATCTACATCTCCTCCAGAGGTGACACTATTGTAATCTGGATTCACCAGGCCAATCTCAGCGTGATGCTGATTCCTGGTGGGGATCCATGTATTGTCCTAAAGGGAGATCTTCCACCATCACTTCCTAACACTACTGGTGCACCTGAGGCTGCCAACGTTGATCAAGTGAATGACTTGCGCACTGAGTTCGAGCAGGTCTTCAGTGAGAAGTTGGGTCGCTTATCTAACTATACACATAGAATCACCTTCAGGGCTGGTGCCAACCCTATCACGTGCAAGGTGCGCAGTGTACCCTTAGCACTGAGGCACTCCATGCACCAAGAACTACAAAAATTGCAGAAAGAAGGGATTATAGTCAAAACTGAGGCGGGTGATTGGCTGGCTCCCGTGGTACTCGCCCGCAAAGCCTCTGGCGAGGTGAGATTATGTGTGGACTTGTTTGCCGTCAACCGTGCTGTCATAGCTGACAAGTACCCTCTCCCCAATATTGCAGAAATGCTGACACAACTAGACGGGGCTTAGGTCTTCTCCATTAGACGTTAAGGCCACATACCACCAGATCAGAATTGACACAGATTCCATTAACCTCACTGCTTTCATAACGCCTTTTGGCACATATAAGTTTACTAGGCTCCCCTTTGGTTTGAATTCTGTAGCCTCCGTCTTCCAGGGAGCTATGGAAGACGTCCTACATGGATTACCTGGTGTTAAAATATATCAGGACGACGTTCTGGTACATGGCTCTTCTCACATTCTGCATGATGAAAGGCTTAGGGCCGTCCTAGAATGGTTTAGGCCACGTGGTTTAAACCTACGCGAAAATAATTGTTAATTTAACCTCTCTGAAATTGACTATTTGGGGCATAAATTGTCTAAGGAGGGCGTAAGACTAAGGGACCCTCTAGTAAAGCACAAAAACTAATAGGAGGTACAGAGTCTAAACGAGTAGCGAGCTATTAACTGCTGAGTACGAAACACAAAAAGTACCAAAAAAGGTCTTTAGAGGAAAAAGGATAACACCGGGCGGGAGTTTAAGAGTTCATCAGCCCACCCTTGCTGGCGGAGCATCGTCATCTGAAACTCTGTGGAATAAAGAGCTAAGTGCACAATGGCAGGCCAGTAGGTGCTGCTCAGTGCTCAGCCTAATTATTCCAGGAAGAAAAATACTCCTGCCAGGGGTTATACTCAGAAGCTAAAGAATATAGTGCAGTGCTCAAATGTGAATGTGAATGTGAATTTAAAAATGAATACTAAGGCAAAAAATATGTTTATTCAAGATTGCCTAAGTTTCATATCTAAAAAACCATAGTCTTAAACAAAGATAGACTATTTCCTGGCTTGTTTATAAAATGGTCGACATGTTTCAGCCGCGATGGTCCCAGCATCCTCGATTCCCTACCAGAACCGATTGGGAATCCCAAGGATGACTGGGCGACTTTGCTCAACCTGAGGAAGACACAATCTCGCACAGCGGTTCATGGTCTAGTCATTTGCCCCATATTTGCGGGGCAAATGCGCTCCCACTGGTTTGATCGTGACCAACGCACCTAGACTGTTCCTCTCTGATAAGCAGTTTATGCGTGATTGGTCACTCATCGCCTGGCGCTGTACCCGTGACTGGCTAATTTTGATTATCAGCACGGCGAAACGCCAGGCTGACACGATACTTATTGAAATCCAAACATTAGAAGGGCAAATCAAAAAAACCATTACTTCAGCCCTTTTTAAAAAACAAATGGACGAGACCAACAAAACCAATAAAGAGTATAGAGATAACATCTTGATCAACAAAATAGACAAATTCAAAAAAGATCTGGCTCGCTTCACTTGGGAGAAAATCTACCCGTACACGAGTGACACCTATGTGGCTCCATTATTTAATAATAAAGGTAGACGATACGGGTCTAACTATTCATCATCAGGGTCAGATCAGGGATCTGACGATTCTGACTCTTTTACAACAGGGGCCCCCCAAGGGAGAGGGAGAAGTCAGTCCCGTAGATCTAATAGGAGACGCGGAACCCAGAATTTCTATCCCAACCAAGGCCAATGGTGGCCACCGGCTCCATGGGGTTACCAACCACCCCCTTTTCCACCACATATGCAAGCCTATCCACCACAACAGCAATTTTTTCCTAACCAGTCTTTTTTAGACCAGGGACAGGGCCGCACCAGAGGCAAACGGAGAGGTACTCCCACGGTCCATTGGCAAATGGACCAAACGTTCCCGAACACTCGGAGCAGGAGGGGCAATCAGCAACAAACCCCCAACCCGACCACAGACTAAATGACCTTGTTGTCAATCTCAGCTCCAAAATACTAACTGGAGATGAACAGAGTGTCCTCAATAGAGGATTAGGTTTCGTGCCCACTTACTCAGGCGATCCATTCACATTAAGGTGTGAACTTGAAAAAAATTTCAGAAAAATCCGACTTCATTTTTTCTTTAAGAACAAAGAGTCGGCTGAGAATGGACCCCTTAATGATGACACTGATATCGTCAACACTGGACTACGCCCTAAGAGTAATTTTACACCTCTACTTCACCAGGTTCCCTCCCAAGTCTCCACCTTTGAAAAGGCAGTAACCTATGATATGATGTCACTTTGCGACACACGACCAACTAATTTCTGCAATTTCTCTAAGAAAGATAGACTTGCACTTCGTAACCTGGCCAACGATGGGTCTGTCACTATCAAGCCGGCAGATAAAGGCGGTGCAACGGTTTTACAAGACACCGTTATCTACCGAGCTGAATGTCTACGACAGTTACGAGACACTAATTTTTACCGGGCTCTAGAAATAGATCCCACACACAGACTGACCCTGGAAATTAAACATCTGGTCGGGGAAGGGGAGGCAGAGGTTATGGATTACGTCACATGAAGCTAAATTTTTAGTAACTGACAATCCTGTGATGCCCTATTTCTACTGCCTCCCTAAAATTCATAAACAACAACGAACCCCTCCTGGACGACCCATCATCTCCGGGATTGGTTCATTACTTGAGCCCTTGTCTCAATTTGTTGATGTGTTTTTGCGACCAATGGTCAATGAGATGCCGACCTATCTCAAAGACACGTCAGATGTTTTGCGCATCTTGCCGGACATCGAGTTCAATATTGACACCGACCTTTTGGCAAGCTTTGACGTGGAGTCCCTTTACACGTGTATTCCTCAGATTGAAACCTTAGACTCCATCAGAGGACTTCTGGAAGCACGTGTCCTTGATACTATGACGCCTGTCAATTTCATCATGGAGTGTGCCAGATTGGCTATGTGTGAAAATTTCTTCAAATTTGAAGACCAGATCTTTCTTCAAATATCTGGCACCTCGATGGGGAGCGTCTTCGCACCCAGCCTCGCCAACCTGTACGTTCATTAACAGAACTATGTACTCAACCACAACAACCCATATCGTCATCATTTGGTGTTGTGGAAGAGATACATAGACGACATACTAGTGGTGTGGCGGGGAACTAGCGAGCAGATTTTGTCTTTCCATACTTGGCTCAACCAACAGAATGCCTTCCTGAACTTCACCATCGAGTTCAACTGCCTACGGTTAGCCTTTTTGGACATCTCTATCTTTGTACATGAGAATTCATTACATTGCGAACTGTACAAAAAACCCATGTCTAAGAACTCTCTTTTGTCTTTTGAGAGTCATCATCCTAAGGCTCTCAAAGAAAATCTGCCCGTAGGCCAGTTCCTGCGTATACGCAGGAACTGTTCAACCAGGGAATTGTTTGATAAACATGCCAAGGAACTAGCCACTCAACTCTGCTCAAGACAATATCCCAAGCGTTTGGTGCGACAAGCTTGGAAACGTGCATCACACAATAATAGAGACGCTCTATTGGATGCAAGCACATGTAGGACCCCCAGTGAGAAACTTACCTTTGTTACCACCTTCTGTACTTTGTCCAACCGTATACAGAAGATGGTACGTAAGCACTGGCATATATTGAATGTAGCATCTGAAAACATCTTGCCCCCATTGTTTGCATTCAAGAAGGGTCCCAGTCTACGTGACAGTTTGGTCCATACACGGCCATTATCGCAACCAACCTGTGGGCCCAGTACTCTGTGGTCATTGCCTCCGGTCCGCGGCCACTTCCCTTGCGGCTCGTGCAGTGTTTGCCCTCAGACCATCAAGACCACATCAGTGGATATAGGGACAAACCGCCCCTGGATACTACACAATCACACCAATTGTAACACGGAATGTGTGATCTATAGGATTACATGTCCATGTGGTTTGCACTATATTGGCTACACCACACGTAAAGTCAAGCTCCGCATTAGCGAGCACAAGAGCACCATTCGCTGCAAGAAACAATCCACCTGCCTGACGGACCATTTTTTGGCTAAGCAGCATAAGGCCGATGAACTGAGATGGCTTGTGTTGGAACGTCCTTTCATTCCCCAACACATAAATGACATCTCTAGATTTTTATTTTCTAGAGAACAAAGGTGGATTTTCAAATGTAAAACAGACACACAAGGGTTGAACGACAACATACAGTGGGTTTCCATTTGAACTCTAGTGACTGATTTCCTAAACTGACATCTCAATTGAGTGTTATTTGCACATCCGTGCGTGGCTGGTCGTGGATACCTGCTAAGAATGACTTGATATCTACCCAGAAGTGACACCTGAATTATATAAGTTGACATCCCTTTGCCAAGGTACATGCCTTTCCATTGCATTCTTGGTAACATCCAATGATGAATGCTGTTTTAAGTAGTGTTGTTTTTCTGTCTTTTGTTGCATCACACCCCTTGCAATATACCCTCTACACTGATACGTGCCCTTACTGGAGGCCTTATAGCTTGACCTCTTCCTCCACTTTGCCTAGTAGCTATCGAGCGCAGTGGTATGGTTTGGTAGAGACTTGTGTTGTCTCCTGTAATGTATTTTCATAACCTTAGCCAAACTATGACAGATTCAGTAAAACATAACCAATGGCGGCCGTTTTTGACACCAACAGCCACCAGTATTGATGTTCTTGTTACTCATATTTTATCAATTGGGTATTCATTAATTTTTTTCATCTCAATTATGAATCAAGATTATTAGTTAGTATGTCTTCTGGGCCACTGTATGCCTGTGATCTCTTTTTCCTTATCACTTAGAGCCTGTCGATATGGAACCCCCAAACAACATTTTATATAGGGATAGACTGCGGATGTATAATTATTGTTGTCATCCATTAAATTATGATGAATGCGCATGCAAATGACAACCCTTTGAGAATATCATTGTATCTCTGACCTGTTCGCCCGGTGGGGGTACACTGTTAGGGGCGCATCGCACATTTCCTGGTGCGAGGCGGGCCCCTTTTAGTGCGCATGCACTCGCAAGTGACACTCATTATCCACACTCGCGCCGTTTGTCTTAAACGGCGTACATGCGTTAGTACGCATGCACTGGCAAGAGACACTGTTTGCCTATATTCGCGCCGTTTGTCTTCCACGGCGCGCATGCGCTACAATAACTAGCCAGGTCACGCGTTAGTTTCTTTAGACGTGTTCCGTCTCTCGCGCATGCTCCATACAGTCGATTATAGCAACGCGTTTTTTGAGACGCCCATACCTGACCTCATTTAGCCACACTCATCCTATCAAGGCGGGTATAAATATAACTCCCTCACTCCCACCCTTACCTCCCAGACAGCCCGGAGGCCAGTCTGAAGTACCGACAGAGAGGTAAGGAGGGGGCGAGCAATTTGGGAGCCGGTTTATTGTTAACTGTATGCTAAGCTTTTGGTGCCTAAGAACCAGTAAAGCACATATATTTTTGTGTTACATCCACATTAGGTTGTGGGTTTTGGGCTTTTTCTACAACAGCGTTACTTCATGTTGGGTATTTTACACAAGCTTAAAGACATCACTTCATTTATCACTGTGTCAGAGCTGTGTGACATAAGCTCAGATCATCAACAGAATGTTTTATTTTATTTTATTACACCATGACTTACCTGTAGATAATGTATCTGTGGGGTTCCTGGAGGTTTTTGAGGTTCAGTTTTTTAGGTTTATTTAAATGTTTGAAGGTATGTGAGATGGGCATGAACAAGTACAAGTATCAATGCGCAACTTGTCTGTTTTGCTCCCACTTTTGAACAGAGCGGTGCCTCCTTCTCTGAGCTGTCAGCCGGGTGAGGTGAGGCTATTCTCCCACAGAAAGCTGGGTGAGTTCTTCAACATAGTTCAAATAATAGTATGTTGGCAAACATCAACTTGAGTTTTTGGTCAATAAGTGACAGTGTGGAGTTTACACTGTTGAGTAGCGGCTATTATTGCTGTGATTTCTTTGTGTGTTGCCCCTCGGTGACATATGATTTCTCTGGTTCTTTTGACCCTCTATAGGAAAGAAGATATCCTTTCTTACGTCGAAAGATGAGCCCATTTGTATGGTAGGGTGGCTACAGCCACTGTCGAATCTGACGTCCATACTTCTATATTTTGATTTGTTCTGTACACTATATCACCACATGTATTTTTTCCTGCAGTAGCATCTTTCCTATATCTATTTTGTTACTGGTCCTGAAGAAAGCCGGGTCAGGTGACCATTCCGGCTGAAACATGTCGACCATTTTATAAACAAGCCAGGAAATAGTCTATCTTTGTTTAAGACTATGGTTTTTTAGATATGAAACTTAGGCAATCCTGAATAAATATATTTTTTGCCTTAGTATTCATTTTTAAATTCACATTCACATTTGAGCACTGCACTATATTCTTTAGCTTCTGAGTATAAACCCTGGCAGGAGTATTTTTCTTCCTGGAATAATTAGGCTGAGCACTGAGCAGCACCTACTGGCCTGCCATTGTGCACTTAGCTCTTTATTCCACAGAGTTTCAGATGACGATGCTCCGCCAGCAAGGGTGGGCTGATGAACTCTTAAACTCCCGCCCAGTGTTATCCTTTTTCCTCTAAAGACCTTTTTTGGTACTTTTTGTGTTTCGTACTCAGCAGTTAATAGCTCGCTACTCGTTTAGACTCTGTACCTCCTATTAGTTTTTGTGCTTTTGATCTGAGGGTTTGGAGTTGCAGGAGTCTTTAAACTGAATGTCCCTCTTGACCCCCTCTTAAATTGTAATTGTTGTTACCCTCTAGTAAAGACCATTGATAATCTTCCCATGCCTCAATCCAGAGATCATTTTGTTACTTTTCTCGGAATGGCCAAATATTATAATAAATTCGTTCCACAGTTTGCTTCTCGCACCTTCACACTAAGGCCACTTCTGAAGAAAGGTGTGAGATTTACCTGGTCACCCCAATGCCAAGTAGAATTTGACGATATTAAAAATTATTTGAGTGGGGCACCCTCTCTCCAGAGTTTTGACACTACTGCTCATTCCATCCTCATCACCGATGCTAGCTCCAAAGGTCTCAGGGCTGTTCTTAAGCAGGTGCAGGATGGAATGGAAACAACCTTTATGTTCCTCTTGAGGGCACTGGTGGGGCCGGAAATGAAATACTCTGTCATAGAGGAACCCCTGTGCTTCTTTTGGCCAATTAAGAAACTCAAAAAGTTCCTTTGGGGAAGTTCATTCGTAGTAAAATCCGATCATAAACTGTTGAAAGACTTATTCACAAAAAAGAGTTTAGATGCTGTATCCTCAAGGATTGATAGATGGATAGTCGCACTCCAAGATTATGATTTTGTGGTAAACTGCATACCTGGCGCTCAGAACAAGGTTTCAGATTGCCTTTCCCGCCTTGTCCTGTTTAATCCTAATCCGCCCCTGACACCTCAGGAGACTCGTGGGAGGATGACAATTATAAAGTGTGTGAGGTTATGACAGACGTTTTGAGTGAGGGAGAGTGGAAGTCATCCATGGATAGTGATGCCACACTTCTTGAAGTCTGCAAGTTGGTGACAGAAAGGGTGGGGAGGCATAAAAAGTCGGAATGAGGAGACACGCACGTTTTGGAACATGCTTCATGAGTTGTCTGTCTTCTCTGGCTTACTTTGGAGGGGTACGAAACTTGTTCCACCCCTCTCTGTCAGGCAAAGAACTGTCCATCAAGCCCATCAGGGACATCAGGGCATCTCCAAGACCAAAGAGAAGATTCAAATGCACTTCTTGTGGCCTGGCATCGATCTTCATTGTTGAGCGCTTGGTGAGGGATTGCACAGAATGTATTGCATGTGACAAGGTCTACAATACTAGGGTTCAAATCATGGTTGTACGCGAGACACCTGATCGGTGTTGGCAAGAGGTGGCATTAGATCTTCTGGGTCCCTTTACAAGCAGTTCCGTCCAGTCCTACGTCCTGGTGCTAATAGACATGTTTTCTAGGTGGCCGGAGATTAAGATCACACACAACACTGAAACTAAAGACGTCATCAAGTTCCTCGATTAAGTTTTCTCGCTAGAAGGACTCCCGGACTGTCTCCTAACTGACAACGGGGTCCAACTGGTCTCGAGAGAGATGGAGGAATATTTGACAAAAAGGGGGATCAGACACAAGCGTTATGCCCTCTATCATCCCGAAACCAACAGAATGGTGGAGAGGTTTAACAGTGTCTTGAAAGAATCTATCCAACTGACCAAGGCCCAGAACAAGGACTGGAAGTCGGAGGTAGTGGAGCGGGCGACGGTTTACTGCCTCACGCCTCACTCCAATACGAATAAAGTTCCCTTTGAACTGTTTCGGGGATGGAGTCCCAAACACCCACATGTTCCAAGCGTGGATGAGGGACAAAAGTGCGAGTGTCGGCTTGAATGCAGATTTTGGTGAAATGCCCCCTAGTGGAGACTCCGGTGTGGTGTCCTGGTAAGAAGGTCAAAACCTGAAGATTGCCAAAATAAAGGAGTAGTTTGATGCTAGGCATGCTGTCACTCACACTTGCGTGCGAGAAGGTGATAGAGTGAGGTTACGCCTTCCCCAAAGGTCGGGTGGGGTTTCAAAGTTCTCCTCACCTTTTGTTCTGAAGAAACTCTTTCAAAATGCAGTAAAACTGAAAGATGGTCGGATCTGGAACTTAAATAGGATTGCTGCCATGCTCACTAAAGCCCCAACTGAATTGGTTATTCCACAAAAACTTTGCAAACACCTGCCTCTACTGCGAAGGAGTTCTCGCGCTGGAAGTATGCCAGCAAGGTTACATGATTTTGTTCTACTTTAATGTTTTCCTTGCTCACGATTTGGACTTGCATTAATGTCTTTCTTTATTGTGTTTTTTTCTCTCTTTCTTCTTCTCTTTATGTAAAGGGGGAAGGTGTGTAATGACCTGCGTGTCATTCTATTCCATGTATCACATTGAGCCTAGAGTTTCTCATTCTAGAGCCTTCATCTGGTTGGAGTTGCTCTAGAACACCCATGTATCAGTTGCTGCTGGCGCTGCGTGGGTAGAACGTTTCATCTGTAGACACCTGCTGATCCTGAATAAAGAACCTTCTTCAAACTTGTCCAGTGTGCCACAACCCAACTTCATTACACTACTGTGTGGTTCTCCTTTCATTTAGTCATTCAGGAGGTGATGTTCTGGTAAAACAAGCTGCTGTACATTCCTTCAAGATTAAGCCTGAAGGCTGCTCTCCATAGCTACCACTAGGACAGCTTTCAATAGGGTTATCTTTGACCACATAGATCATAAGGGTTGTGTGGACTGGTACAGGGTGCCCACTTCAATTAGTGGATAGCATATACCAGGCCACCTTCTCACAATTACCAACAGCCAACTTCCACTTGAACCACTAACAAATCTCTTGGGTTACGCAGGGGCCGAAATTATTTTTCCTAGAATGACTTCTGAGGTCAGTCTACTCTCCCATCTACTCCTTGTGGAGAGTCTATGTGTGGCACACATGTCGAAGCAGCCACTTCCTTCTTTACATATGTGGAGGGGGAAGGTTTGGTCTATCTAGGCTATGGAAAAATTGGCTGCTATCATTCAAGACCGGGTGGCCAAATTCAATGCAGTATGGCACCCTTTCCAACTCACATCAAGTGCCTACAATGGGCAGGGGGGTTTCATATAATGATGTCTAAAACAATACACACATTTGATATCCACATTATGTCCTCTTCCGACCGGGAGAAAGGATCTGTTGAAATGTAATTTTCATGTGAACAACCGGGTGGGGTAGTATGTTGAATTAATTTTTCAAATTACATATGGGTGTAAGTGATCTGCTTTTAATGACATTTTCGAGCTAGAAATATTATTGCCAGCGGAATTGTACAATATGTAATGTTTACTTGTTTTCTTTTGAAAATGCAAAATAAACTCATTAAAATAAAAAACCTAAACTGAACTTTAATGGCCTCCCCAGGGTTTCCTACACAGATTTACACTGCCGGCTACCAATGTGAGGCTTTCCAGGTTTATGAGATTGTACGAACCACATAGAAGTATTAAAAGGTAGATTCCCTGATTTTCCTTCTGACTAGGATGCTGAGTACTTGGAGTGAGACAAAATGTTTTCCAAAATCTCCCTTAAATTTGTGAAGGATATTATATGATCAGTCAAGGCCAAATTCAAACAATCTGGAGTGAAGGTGAACGTAGATACATTGTAAAACAAATGTTACAATTACAATAAAGTTGACATTTCCTGGTCTAAGTTATTACTAACACTACTATACCGACACCTTAGCATGCAAACAGCATTAGGAGTGAATGAAGTGCAAATGAAACTATATGGGATTTCATAAAACACTAAACACACTACTAACAATGCACACAAAGTATTAACACTGGTTAAGCCAGTTAAGGTCAAAATATAATATTTGTGATGAGTATAGTTATCACAATCAAAGTATTGTTTATAATAAGATTTACACAATGTATACAGATTTTGATCCCCACAGGAATTACCAATATTAATCTCTTAAACTACCGAGCCTTCTGCCAGAACATTTAGACTCCCACTGTGCTCTTCTTGATAACACAATTGATTGGCAGATCATGGTCGTCTCTTATATAAAATATTAGACTGCAATATTTCTATATGAGGTAATTTGACTACTCGACCCATCCACTGAAACTGTAGTGGCTTATGTTGTCATAATAGAAATTATACAACTGTGAAAAACTAAATAAAATCAATGTTTTTTTATATCAGAAATATGATCAGGACAAACTGCTCCGAGGTTATGGTTGGGGTGTCCCTAGCGCTAAAATGTGACATGATATACCAGGTGAAAAGGTGGTATTCACATAAAACAAATCTTCCCAGGAGGTGGTTAGTAGGGGGATCCCACTGCATTATGACCCTTTGAGGAAACTGTTACTCCACGAGGACAAACTGCACAGGACCTTCACTGAGCTCCGGATCCAGCTACACTCAACAACAGGTGCCGTAGCCTGTTGTGGAGTCTAGGGTGTAAGAAAGTGCCTCTTTTTGCATGGACCCCACATGTTTTTGTGGACAGGTGTTGCTACATTTTTAACCCGGCATACTGGAGAACTGCTGCCCAGTCCCCAGTGTAAGTGCTATGACCCCTAAATAATGGTAGAATTATTTTTATTAAATATTTATGAAAAGTGAATTTTACAAAACCTAGACTTTCTCTGCCTAACCCTCAGTAGACTAATTAGCCTTACCCTGTCAGCAGCTGGCCTCTATCACTGCTTCCACCTAATAAGGTGTGAGAACTGCTCCCAAAGCAGGAACAATGGCTTAGGGCTTTTGGCAGAAAGACCTCGGTGTGAGGTATGCAACTCTTATCAGCTCGGGACGGGCAACTGTTCTGGGTTCAGGAACTTTATTAACTTGAAGTAGGTGAAGTCTGCCCATTCATAATTAAGTATAAATGGAGAACTGTGGAGGAGAAGCCTTTCTGATTTCTAGGTTCTCTACAGCCATCTTGCCACTCGCCCTGTGGGAGGGGGAGCTGGTTGCAGAACCAGTTTGCATAGCAGCCCCCAAGGGCAGAAAGGTGCATTCATCTTAGTTGTGCCTCAGAACATTGCTGCAATAGGCCTTTTCCCTGAAGTCCCAGCCCACTAGTAGCAACTAGACCTGGATTGGGCCCTGTTGGAGTCCTCTGCTGGAGTGATTCTTGGTCCATAGGTGCTGTCCCTGAAGACCTGCTAAACTTAAAAGTGACCAAGAGGAGCTGATTCAGAAAGCCTGAAAAGTTGATACTTGGAAAATGTTGACTTCTAAGATCTTCGGAGCATAAGCAAGACCTTGCAGTAGAGCAGTTCAACTTTAAGTGGTGTCATTGATACAGCTTCAGCCTTGCCTTCCTGGAGGATTTTGAGGGTCATGAAAATGAGAAGGCTCGAAGTTAGAAATCTTGATGGGTCAAAGACCTGAATAGTATCCTCTGAATACGAGTACTTCAGCGGCAGTGATATTTGAATTTCTCATGCTCTGAGCTCTTCTCACTAAAACCAACGGCTTCAGCAGAACCTTGTTCAATGGCTATCCAGCTTTTTGAGAACTTGCTAGATACTTTGCCCCACCAGAGGATTTCAACTTCCATTTCAGAGATTGAGTCAGGAGGTAAAATCAATGACCAGGACAACCAGCTTGGTGGATCCAACCAGCGCTCCATCACGGTTGGGCTGAAAGCACCCTTGGATCCAGTTGCACTTAGTGGAGTTTTTCCTTTTGGTGCTATTTAGCATATTAAACTTTACCCTGTTTTTAGACATTGGTTGGATGAATTTTAATGAGCTGTTTTAAAGTTTTAACAGTTTTGTTAGTATTAAACACATTTCCCTAAGTTTTTTACAAGTTTTCCTAAGTTAACCCTGACTGTTCTCTGCCATAGCTAGCCAACTTCTATGGCCATGGACATTTGATTTGATTAAAAATGTATAGCGCGCACGTGTGCCCATGGGCGTCTTGGCACTAAACAGAGACAAAAACTACCTGGTAAATGTCACGGCCTGGTCTACATGGAGGAGAACAGCCAAGGACAAGAGAAACGTACTGAACCTGCTGGCAGATGTCAACATCCAACATGAGATTGACCTCCAGATGACCCTGAATGTGGAGTCATTATACACCAAAATCCCACAGGACGCCCGCATCAAGGTCATCAATACTTGCCTGAGAGCAGAAACATGGACCAATGCAACACCCATCGATTTCATTATAGAGTGTGGCACCATGGCACTCAAGAACACCTTCTTCAAGTTTAAAACCCAGGTATAAGAGGTGTGGCCTGGAGTCAAACAAGAAGGCTGCAGTTTAGGAGAACTCCAGGGCACCAACTGATCTAAGCCCGACCATCCGCACCAACTGTAATTAGAGCCACGCACCGCCTCTCCTGGCCACCCAGTATTGTGGTAAAGGCTCCCGGTTTCAAATTTGCGCCTAGGCCACATTGAGAAAGAATCGCCAACCAGACGGTGTTGCAAGTAAACATTGGCTTGCATCTGCTATGATTAATTGATTGAAGTGTCACACCAACTACAACACGAGAAACTGTTTATATCTGATCACATATTCCTACGACCTCCACTATATGGGGATGACGACGAGGGCTGTCAAGATAAGGTTCATGCAACACCGGAACACTATCCGGTGTGGATGTAACACTACTAAGATGTGCAACTATTTTTGCGACCTCAGACATTCATCTGATGATCTGACAAGAACCGTTCTAGAAGCCAACCAGATGTGGAGCACACCGAATCGCTTCAAGAGGGAACAGCGCTATAAGAACAAACTATAAGATGGCTCCGTCGTCCATCTTTCCACTCAGGAAGCTCATCTCTCTATTTGACTTACTGACTTGACATGAGCTTCTCTGTGGGCACTAATACCCATCTTGCCACAATCTGGCGTTTCCTGTGCTGAATGGATCTATATTCACACAGGCGATGTACTCACTTTTCAGTGGTTTTTAGAGTCTCAACTACACACATTCCAAGATGGCCACCAAGAAGGGATCAGCAGTGAATATCTTCATGCTGACCCATTTAGTATTTACAATATGATTGCTCCCATGTACCCCCACCAGCCTGATCCCGGGGGCACACAAACGACTCTTGACACCTCCTTGGCAAAGTGTATAAATATTATTTTTCCCCCACTTGCCTAAATACATGCGACTGCACAACTGGCTCTATGGTTTATAGCCAGTTTTCACTCATTTCAAGATGACTACCATGAATCTGTCACATCGAGACCCGCTCCTGCCCTCTCCCTAGGTCGCAGCATGCATGGACCAATCACAACACGACCCGGGGGCTGGCTTATTGCCACCTGAGAAGATGTTGATTGATTCATTGCTTAAGAACACATTCTGAGATATCTATAAGTCACACAGGGCTTCTTTTTGTGACACCTGCACAGGTTTTTATCTATATGTTGTATATGTCTTTTCCGGTTCACTTAACTGCAATCCAATATATGTCAGTTTGCACTGACCTCACCATTTTGGCTATCACCAGAGCATTTTATTTATTTATTTATTTTATTTATGGGTTTGTATAGCGCTGGAATCGACTCCAACCGGAGTATCTCTGCGCTGTGATACCAAATAGAGTCTAAATAAATATGCAGATGAGGGGCAGGGTCTAGATTTTATCAGTAAACAGCCGAATTTTAAATGGTCTGTGCAGAGCCTAAGGGCCAGAGGCAGTTTGTTCCACAGTGTGGGCCCTGCAACAGATAAAGCTTTCCCTCCATGTCTGTTTTTTTTTGCACGAGGTACTGCCAACAGAAAATTCTCACTAGATCTCAACGATCTGGAGGGAGTGTAGGGGATAAATTTCTGCTCCAGGTATGTAGGGCCATTTCCGTTTAAGCATTTATGGATAATGCAACATATCTTAAACTTGGCTCTTTGTCGAATGCTCAACCAGTGTAGTTTCTGTAATAGAGGTTTTGATGCTGTTCTGGGGGGAGCATTTAGGACAAGGCGAGCTGCCGTATTCTGGACCACCTGGAGCCTATCCAGAACTCCCCAGTGGAGACAGTTTGCTACCATTTCTAGGACATTGTTTCCAATGAGATATCACCCGATATATGCTGTCTTTTCATTTTACTTGTTTTTCTTCTACTATTTTTACTTTCAGGTTGGACACGAGCCGTCTCATTATAGGGACTGCCACCCTGAAGGGAAATCTCCTTCTACCGTGAATCTTTCCAGAGAACATACCGAATTTATTTTGTTTCATAGTCCAGCCAGTACGGATTATTATTTGTCAACAGCTATATATTATTACATTAGATTCCCCCTGTTCCCTAATTCCTGGCCCTTTGTTTCTCTAGACCCCAGACATCCCTAGTCCTGATGAGATCCTACTATCCTTAAAGGGTCAAAACACAGTGAACACGATTACAGAGACAGACAACGTTTCCATTTTTTCTGATACAATGATTGAATTTATGCATTCATGAGGGTTTTTAACTGAAACAGCAGCCCCGTATTTGTATCAACCAACTACCTCTTTTTGCTGATGCTTAATCTCACCTGGTCTTATCTTTTCTTTTGTTCTGGTTTGTTTACACACCTGGGATCTTTTGCTACTATATTCTCTCTCTAGACACTTTCATAAATAATTGTTTACATTTTGTTATTGTTTTGAATAAAACTGTGTTCGCTGAACTGTGTTACATACTGACTGAGTTATCATTGCTTTATCCAAACCTTTCTTATTAACATAGGCATATTTGGATTTAGTCCACACAGAAATATCTGTGATAGTCATAATTTTCATTTGAATGAGTTCCATGTGTAAGCATGTTTCAAGGATCACTTGACACCCCTGTTTGCATGGACATAAGGGTTGCTCTTGTTGCTTTGTTTAATCGTGCTAATGCATAGCATGGCCGCCCTCCCTCAATCAATCAATAGATTTGTAGAGCGCTTCTTGTCACCCGTGAGGCTATCCTGGCGCTAGCAGGTTCCAGTTGATTAGCCAAATAGCCAGGTTTTAAGGGACTTTTGAGAACACTGGGAGAAATGGGGAGGTCTGGAGATGAATAGGTAGCTCGTTCAATGGCTTCGCTGCTAGGTAGGTGAAGGAGCGGCCTCCGCATATTCTACGTCGGATACAAGGGTGAGGGTTAGAGAAAGAGAAGCGGAGCAGCGGTGTCTGGTGGGCCGATGGAAGTTCAGGCTGTGGTTCAAGTAGACCAGTGCGCAGTCCCTTACACCCCTATTAATGCGGGTACAGTGTGTGGGCATTGTACAGTTGGTGAACTGCAGGTGAGCCTGGCAAGCATGGGTCCAAGCCTATCAAGATTTCTGCATGCCTGTGAAGGAAGTCAGTTGGACTTGGACCTTTTTGCAGGGTCATCCCTGAACTTTTTGCTTTCTTCCTAGCCTTTTTTCTGACATGGTGTTGGTGGTTTTAGGACTCTTGCACTTTAGCACTGCTGTCCAGTGTAAATTGTGTGTGCTCTCTGTGATAGAAATGGTAGAGATTGGTCTACACCTGTTTGGCCTATTTAATTTACCTGTCAGTCCCTTGTAAAGTGGTATCTCATATACCCAGCGCTGGTAACTTAAATGCTACTGGTGGGCTTGCAGCGCTGATTGCGCCACCCACCAAAGTAGCCCTTCAAACCTATCCCAGGGCTCTGCCATTGCAGGGCCAGTGCGCGCAGTGTTACTGCCGCTATGACATGGCACCTAAAATGTGTGTCACACCTGTCTGTGACCCCCTCCCCCCTTTAACTACATGTCAAACACCACTAAGGTAGGCACTAGCTAGCCCTATGGGCAGGGTGTTTTGTAGGAAAAAGGTAGGACATGTACCTTAAGTGTGTGACATGTCCTGGTAGTGACAAACCGCCATTTTGGTTTCTCACTGCTGCGAGGCTGCCCTCTCATAGGAATGCATTGGGGATTCCCTGATAAGTGTTTCAGTGGTAATTCCTGATATGAGAGGAGCAGCGTGGTCAAGTTTGGTATGGTTGGAATAGTAATAATAACTGCTGCGCAATGGTTGGATTTATTATCAATATTTTAGAAATGCCACTTCTAGAAGTTGGCATTTCTGTGTGCTATGTGTCTGCCTGCCTGATGTGGATTGCATGTCTGGCTTTGGAATGACAGGGGCTGGTGAGGTGTGTATGGCTCCAGGGAGGGCAGGGTGAGTCAGCGCTAGGCTGAATAGGGGAGCTGCATTTTGAGTAGTGGGAGGAGTCTGCGCCTGCCTAGGTGACTGCTGGCTGCACCCCCCTGTGGTGTGTGTAATGACGAGCCCCCACCTGACAAAGGGGAAGAGGTGCCTTGTCAACAAATTGCTCCAAACCCCCCCGAACCAGTTCAGGCTGGTTCCCTCAAGCCCTGTACCAAAGGCAGACAAAGGAGGAATGGAGTATAAGTACTGGGGCTTTGACCCCATGAAAACGTTGTGCTTTGTGCTTCCTTGGGACCTGTTGCTGCTGGGCCCCAGGAAGAACCGCCACGAGGGACTGCCTCCCTGCTTGAGGGTCCTGTGTGCTGGCCTGCCTGGGCCCAGCTTTGTCCCTGGAACCTTGAGGACTCTAGCACCTTGTGAGCGCTTTACTTTTATTCTGAAGAGGAGCGCTGGTGCCTTGCAGCGTGCTGCTGCAGTGTCTACAGAGGGAATCACAGCATAGGGATTCCTCCATGCTGCTGGTGGTGGAGTCGGAGTCCAACCCGCATTTCTGCATTTCAAAAGAGCTGGAGCCCACCCTGCTTCTGTGCTATTTTCGAGGCAGGAGCCCACCCCGCACTTGTGCTGTTCTGAGCGGGAGCCCACCCCGCATTGTTGTGGTGCATTGTTCTGGTCGAGAGCGCAAGGTGAGCGCTCGCGCCCCTGCTGCCGAGTCTGGAAGCAGAAGGAAGGGGCCCCGACTGAGACTTTGCTCCGTACATCGCAGCTGCAGGAAGTCAGGCGTCCTGCCTGGTTAGGGGCGGGGGACCAGCCGGAGGAAGCAAGGCCAGAGCGGAAGTGCTGGAAGGAGGGCGGGAGCCTACCCCTCCTCCTGTGAACAGAGCAAGCCAGGCCGAGCTGCAGCCTGGTTGTGGGAGGGGCTCCCAAGTTTGTGAGGACAGCCCCGTGTGCTGCCTGGACCGGCTGGAGATTAAGTCCAGCAGACAGTGGAGGGATGGAGCCTCGTGGGCTCATCCGGCAGAGAAGTCCAGGAGAGGCCGCCGGAAGTGAGTGCGTGCCTGCATGGGGCCCCCGTGAGGAGAGGGAGAGCCCCGCGCCTTCGCTGATGACCGCAGGAGTCCTGAGAGGCCCAAGAGAGCGGCCAACCGAGGCACAGTGTCGGTGCCCCATTTCCATGACCTGAGGAGGAATTGGTCTCCCACCAAAGAGACCGGAAAAGTCCAGCGTTGCCAGGAGAAGAGAAGAGAGCCCCGGTGAGTGGGGCTGGAGAGGGCACATGGAGGCGCTCCCTAATGGCTTTAGGTGACGTCCAAGAGTTGTGGGTCTGATTCCTGCACCACGCGGAGTCCCAGTGAGAGGGACCCGTAAAAAGCACTGATTTCTTTAGGCGCCAAATTGAGGCCCAGCATAGGAGTCCCGGAGTGGGGCTTCAGAGGTACCATATGTGCCAGTGCTCATTTTGTTCGCCACAGTTACACCGAGAAAACGAGCTGGCAGCTGTAATGTTTGGGCAAGGTTATTTTGGGAGTTCCAGAGTGGGGCTTCCATGGCAAGGTGCTGCCAGTGCCATGTTCCTCTGGGGGCATTCTGTTGGTGATAAGTAAGGAGTGAAATACACTCCCCCGCCCCCCTGCGCTTTGTGCACCTTGGCTTTGCTGCTTTGGCAGCCAGAGGGCTACTTGAGAAGCCCTATTGTTGCGGCCTGACATTCTGGACAGAGTGTATTTTGAGCCCAGTGAAAGGCCAGTTGGCCTGGGGGTCATTTTGGAGGGTGATACCTAATATGATTGTGGCCTACTGTGTTTTATGGCATAATGTGTTTATGTTTGTGATGCCTATGGCGTAATGTGTGTATGCTTAGGAGGTTTAGGCACAATGTGTTTTATGCCTAATTTTGATGCAGACATAATGTGTTTATGTTGCCCATGTTAATGCCAAGTAGAGTATTTTACCAGTAGTCACTGGTTGTGTTTTATGTGTGCTACTAGTGCTTTCTAAAAGGTTCTGACAGTGGCCCGATTGGCCCTGTCATGTGTATATAATCCCCTGTAAACATTGCCTAGTGCCAGTGGGCACAGTGTACATTGTGTGATTATGATCCAATGTGTTTTGGCTAACACAAAGGCTATTTTTATATAACCTTGTGTGGAGTTTCTTTTGTGGTGTGCCTAGTGTGTTGCTGCTATGTGAGTGTGTTGCGCAAACGCTTTACACATTGCCTGTGGGATAAGCCTGACTGCTCGTGCCAAGCTACCAAGGGGGTGAGCAGGGGTTATCTTTAGTGTGTAACTCCCTTGCCCTGACTAGAGCAGTGGTTTCTCCCTGGCTTATGCGCCTGCTCTAGCCAACCAGAAATTCCATTTCTAACAACGTCTGTATGCCCAAAGTGTGACATTATGATATACACCTTTCCCAGGCATAAATTTGTAATGCTGAGAGCTAAAGTCTAATTAGGTGGAGCCTGCATGGGGCGCGCATGCGCTCTCCCCTGGCGACCAATTGTATCTTGAGGCCTTTGTATGTCTTTGTATCTGTGTCTGTGATTGTGTTTCTGTCTATATGGTTACATTATGTGTAAGTCCGTCTGAGTCACGTTGCTGGGCCTGCATGTCTGTGCTTCATCAGACATTGCGAGTGCCTTTATCTTATCATCTCTTTTTTTAATGGTAACCTAATAAGATAGCTCATTGGGTTGGTGCGCCTGAAGCTGATATTTGGATGTAACTGGCAGCCACATTTTTGACTCCCATCAACCTTTAATCTTTCTGAAGTCGATAATAATGGTATCATTAAGTTGGTTAGCAGGAATGTCTAGTTCCATAGGACCGTGAATAAGACAAAGCAAAATCTGGGCAAGCGACATGAAAAATGCATGTAAAATGGACGTTTTTACTTATTAAATTTAAGAGAATTGGAAAAGTGCAAATGAGCCTCATGGGACTGTTGGAAGGTGAACAAATCAAAGAGACAAATATAATAAGCTGCTCAGTGAAGCTGCGTTCAAAGCTTGCCTCTTATCTCAATGTATCATTTGCTAATTTTCTGAAAATTCTTCAGCAAGACTCCCAAAGCCATGCTTCCTTGCAGGAGAACTGCAACAACCCTGCAGTGCTTAATTTGTAAAAAAGTACATACCCGGGCCAAGCATTTCTTCAGAAGATGCCACCTGGGCTGCAGCAGGAGATGGCACCGAAAAACAAGGCTGCATGAAACTTTAGTTCACACTAGGCACTCCCTGCCAATCAGACTCACTCCTGCAAGTTCTTTTTCGCTCCTGATTTCTACCTTTCTCACATTTTTACTGTCTCTTTTCTTACTCTTTCTTTCCCACTTTTATGTTTTTCTCTCTCTTGTTTTGGGTCAAAGTCTGGTCAGGACAAATTAGTGCCGGTTCCCAGAAATAGGCGCTGGTGGGCCGCACCTGTAACCACCAGCTCAAATTAAGCACGGCACACCTGTAAAAAATCTTTACTACTATCCCATGTTCACCTGTGAAACAATGCTAATGTTCTCTTATAAACATCTTATCATTAACTTACCAAAGGTTTGTTGAACCCCTCGAGCCGTCTTTCAATCCTTCCAACTGGTTTTCCATATTTTGGGTTAAACGGGATTGAAGATGTACCATTTGCTGTGTATTGTTCCTCAGCCTTATCCGGTAAACATCCCATAAACCCGATTAAATAATATTTCAGATTCACATTATTATCCCAGCAATTATCTGGGTAAAACTCTGAGTCACCCTGTAAAACTGTCTCAAAATTCCATTCGTTTTCAGCTTCCCCGCACCCAAAAGACACCTCCGATCAGCCGGCCTCTCTCTGGCCACCGTTCCACCCATCTACGAGACCAGCTCGGGAGGAAAATTCTTCTCCTACATCACAGCCAAGGCCTGGAACAACCTCCCCCTCCAGCAAGCCCCCAGACTGCCCCAGTTCAGGAAGGACCTCAAGACCTGGCTCTTCGGACGACCCCAGCACTCAACAGATCTGCCCCCCTCCCCCTCTCCCCCAGCGCCTTGAGACCCTTGCAGGTGAGTAGTTCCGCTTTATCAACCCTAATTGAACACATCTAAATGCATTATTTGTCTCACACATTTCATCAAACATTCCTCAGAGAGGAATAACACTGTAATATTAAAATACAGATGAAAATACATTTAGCATTTTAAAGTTTCTCATAATTGAAGCATTGTTTACAACTGAAGGCCTGTAGAGAACCCCCCTGCCCAGGGGCACCCCACGGCCAGAATGTTTCCTTCATGCTGGCATCATTAGGGGCCGTACCCCCCAAGTCAATGCTCCAGGCTGCACCCTGGAATCACCCACCTGAAAACACAAGAGTCCATCCTCCCCTGCTGTACTTATGAGAGGTCCTACAGACTCACCTCTGCAGAGCTCACATTCAAGGCTAGTTTTACTACTGTTTGGCGTATTTACTCCAGCATTTCAGTATCTCTTGAGAAGAGTCAATTATGGCTATCCTCACTGTAAGGTCCCCGCTGCCCGTATATGTAAAGAACGTCTATAAATAAATAAATACAATAAAAATGCCATCAGTTCGAGGGTACATTTCCATTGTGCACATTTGTGATGCAAGTTACACCAGCAGAGAGGCGCATTGGTGAATTTACATCCTTAAGGTGGGAGCTGGCACTCTGGCGGAGATGCTAGGCGGACACAAACCTCCTGATCCTGTGGATTTGACCCTCCAGCCTCTGGGGCGGTTTCAGCTCCCCTACAAAGACAAGGCAACGGCCTAAAGCAGACTCTACATGACAGTGTGAAGGTAGGTCACACTCACGGATGCAGTAGGGTGTCACATCCCAAGCGCTCTGTGTACTCTGATCCAGTTGTCTGCACACCATTGTGTAGCTCGAAGGCTGATACCCCGGAGGGCAGGTGACTCCTACACTCTCTCCTGGGTCATACCAGTCTTTGTGCGGTGTGAGGGTGAGAGCTGAAGTTCTGCTGCTCGGATACTCGCACAGTCCTGAAAAAAGAAGTCAATTTAATATCACTTAAGGATCGTTAACCAACCACATGTATCTAAAAGATTCTTCACGAGCATTTCACAGCTGAAATATGCAGATGGGGGGACAGAACAGGACATCACACAGCAGGACATTCAACAGTGTCATTTACAAAGAACACAAAACAATTCACTACCAAGCATCCCAAACAGCATACACACTTCTGAGATCAACACACTCGACAACACCAATCTATAATGTTTTTCGTTGTATTTGTTGTTGAACACCAAGCACCAGTGAATTGTTGGTACCAAGGGACGTGTGACCCCAACATCTCCTCTGGTACCCTTACAATGGTGATGCTGCAGTCATCTCTTAGTGTCACTGTTATCAGTACTCAGGTACGTGTGGCAGCACTAAGGCTGGCGCACAGGTGAGAAGTGGCAGTGAATTGTGCACCTTGTGTGTGTCACCCTCTAATCTGAAGTGAATATGTTGAATTGATTTTCTCATTCCATCTGGGTGTAAGTGATCACTTTTCCTGCAAGGCCTGAGCTAGAATTATTATTCCTAGCGGAATGGTATGATATGTAATGTTTACTTGTTTCCTTTTGATAAAATGCAAAAATAAAAATGTTAAAAAATGAAAACCCTGAACTGAACTTTAATTGCCTCACCAGGGTTTCCTGCACTCAGATTTACACTGAAGGCTACTAATGGGAGGCTTCCCAGGTCTGTGATATTGTGAGGAGCACACACCAGTATTAAAAGGTAGATCCCAGAATGTCCCTTCTGACTACAATGCGGAGTACTTGGAGTGAGATGAAAATGTTTTCTAAAATCTCCCTTTAATTTGTGAAGGATATTATATGATCAGTCAAGGCCAAATTCAAACGATCTAGAGTGAAGGTGAGCGTATATACATTTTAAAACAAATATTACAATTACAAAAAAAGTTGAATTATCCATGTCTAAGTTATTACTAAAACTACTATGACCACCTTAGCATATATACAGCATTAAGAGTGAATAAAAATTTAAATGAAACAGGATAGGATTTCAGGAAACACTAAACACACTACTAACACTGCACACAAAGTATTAACACTGGGTAAGCCAGTTAAGGTCAAAATATAATATTTGTAATGAGTATATTTATCGCAATCAGTGTATTGTTTGTAATAAGATTTACACAATTTATACAGATTCTGATCCTCTCACAGAAATGACCACTATTAATCTCTTGAGCTAGCGATCCTTTTGCCACAACATTTTGACTTTCACTGTGCTCTTCTTTATATCACAATTGACTGGCAGATCATGGTCGTCTCCTATAGAAAATATTAGACTACAATATTTCTATATGAGGTAATTTGAGTACTCGACCCATTGACCTATTCACTGAAACTGTAGTGCCTTATGTTGTCATTATATAATTTATAAAACTGTGAAAACCTACCTAGAACAATCATTTGTATCTAGTGTCACTCTTTGCACTTCAGTTTTTATATCAGAAATATGATCAGGACAAACTGCCCCGAGGTTAGTGTGTCCCTAGCGCTCAAATGTGACAGATACACCAGGTCAAAAGGTTAGTATTCACACAGAGCAAATCTACCCAGGAGGTGGTCAGTAGGGGAATCCCACCGCATTATGACCCTTGGAGGAAAATGTTACTTGGACAAAGTTACACAGGACCTTCATTGAGCTACGCATCCAGCTAGCGAGCAAGCTTGGTGTACAGTGGAAGCCAGGACTGAGGTACACTGGGTGCCACAAAGATGGAATGTAAGTGATGACACACATGTAGTCTGCTCAGCAGGCAAGGCCATTACTCAGCTCACCTACACTTGCAGAGATGATGCATGGGCAGACCAACTCAGCCTACCATGAGGAGAGTGGATGTAGCAAAACCAAGGTGGCTTCTTTATTTCACTGGGTACCATGGTGTAAGCCCCAATACCTCTGCCAGCTTCTTGCACTCTGTGGGAGCCGGCATCTACATTGTGTGGGGCGTCCTTGTTAAACCAACGGCTGACAAGAGCGACGGCACTCAGAGATACAGAGCAGCACCCTGAGCATCTTTTGGGGTGGGACAGGCAACCTGAAAACTGAGAAGCTATGCTTTCCAGAAAACCTATGCTTATTTGAGATGTCATCAGTGATGTCACTGAGCATGTCATGAGTGATGTAAAATGCGACGTCATCAGCAGTGCATTGTGGGGGCGCAAGTTATAGTTAGCTCTACTAACTATAACAGCCGAATATCTCAGGTTTTATACGTGTGAAATGTCCAACTAACTATAATGTCCCTGAAACCTATGATTTTCTCACTGAAAATCTAAGGTTTTTTAAATGCTAATTTCTAACTATAACGTCCCTAAAACCTATGGTCTTTTCAATGAATTTCTAAGGTTTTTTAAATGCTAATTCTAACTATAACGTCCCTAAAAACTATAGTTTTTTTCTGTGAATTTCAAAGGTTTTTTAAATACTAATTTCTAACTATCACATAGCAGTCACGTTTGCAGAGTGGTGGAGAAAGGTAAGGGTGGCCTCCAAACACCTTTTAGTAATCCCACTGTGTGGGATTTACCCGGAGTTAACAGGAGGGGTAGTTAGCCCCCAACGTCAACCTTGGGGGCCAACTACCCCTTTTATTACCTCCTGTAAGTCCCACACAGCGGGATTGCTAACTTGTCATATCAGCCCGCCCCCTTCCTGCCCCACTGTGCAAATGCGCCCCCTGGTACGTTGTAAGTTGGGGGATTAATTACCATTCAATCCTGAGGGTCCCTGGGGGCCTACCAGCCCACCAGGTACCTCCAGTTAGTGCCATAGAGCTGTGTTGCAGAGAGGTGTTCCAAGGCCACACCCCTTTTTACACCATGCTGCAAGCATGGCTTCTGGTGTCCAGGATGGGGACTTAATCCCCCAATTTACAACACACCAGGGGCACGTTTGCACAGTGGTGAAGGGAGGGGGCGGGGCCTGATATAACAAGTGTGCCCCCTTTTCTTGTTTTTCACCTTTTTTTGTACTGTTTCCTTGTGACTCGGTTACAGAGTCACAAGATGGCTTCCAACACATTTTGGTTTGGAATGTTTGCAGCCAATCAGAATTGAGCTCGTGCTCGGGAGGGTTCATGAACCCTCCTCGGTGCTCAGATATCGATATTATTTTTACATTTCTCAGCAACTACTGAATGGATTTACACCATTTAAAAAAAAAGGTCGCTTTCTGAACCAAGAACTACCTTTTTGCCAAATTTAATGTAATTCTGTTCAGCAGTTCGGGCTGTAGCCAGTAATACCAGTAATAAAATTTCCTATGGAAATTAACATGGGGAAAAGGCGTTTTGGGACTCCCCTTTTTTCTCAGCCCCCGCTTGACGAATCACCCCGAAACTTTCAAGACAGGAGTTGACCTGAGTGAACCGTTTGTTTGGAAACTTTCGTGAAGATTTGTCAAACGGTGCCAAAGATATTGGCAAAAGAATAAAGGCTTTTTGAAGAGAAATGAGGTCCTAACTATAACTACCTACTGGCGACTGCTTGGAAGGCGGATCCTGCGGAGACCCAGACGGGCCAAACTGATGGACCGGGGGCCCGCATATTGAATGATGAACTATTGCCAGTCATCAGGGGTTTGATGGAGCAAGGACTCATATAAAAGAGACTTGCTTGGATGCAATCCTCTCATATAACTCATAACACTGTATTAATAAAGTATTGTGTAAATTAACATGCACCTCATTACATTTTTAGCAAGATGAAGCTTGCATACGTGTTTTACTAACAAATAATCCGAGTGAGACTTAAAATGGCTGCTAACACGGGAAACTGTACTGCGCATGCATCAACTGCATCTATGCAGTATGACGGTCTTTCACTTGGAGGGAATTTTCTGCAGCTGGGCATAAGCATCTAACATGGCCGCTTGGAAGCTCACATGCTAAGCATCTGCCTTGCTGAAACTAAAAGATGCCATTTACTAAATGCTCATGCGGGGAGAGCTATTATAAGTAAATGGGATTAGTGTAGAGATAGGTGGTATACAGTAAAATCATTTATTCTGAAATTAATACGTTTCTTTTTGACTTTTCTATTAGCTCGTAATTGGGCCTCCGAGTGAGACAGAAGTCCATGTCACACGCGACCCCTCACGCAGGTGCAGTAATGACAAATCGGGAAGCTGGGATGTAGAACTTGCAACCCGTCCAAGGCCATCATCGCTACATGGACTGGGAACTTAATGGACATCCTCAGAGCTGAATCGAAATGAATATCAAAAGTATACATTTGACTGATAAAGATGTGAATACGGGTGGGAAATAAAGCTTGGGAATAAGAATTAAGGGTCAGGAACATTAAACAAGGAACCAAAGAAAATTATTAAAAGTTAGCATGGTGTGATGATCATCCCCCCTTTGCCTGTCCAATCAGAATTAGGGTGAAACTGAAACATTAAGGGGTGGTACATGCCATTACAAAGATATAATTGAGGTAGTTTAGTTAGTTAGTTAAGCTTGTGTTGCCGAGATTCTGAGAGACCGGGTTGTTGTCTGAGAGATGAACAAATGCTGAAGAAGAATCGATTTGCAGACTTAGAATTTAAGCTAATTAATTAGAAGAACATCGCGGAAGAATCGAGGAGGGAAAATAAGGCAAATAATTAGAAGAAGATCGCAGAAGAATCGAGGCGGAAGATAGTGTCAGAGAGGGGTGCGACACAGGCGTCGTATCTAGAAGAGGTCATCTATCCTCTCCTGAATCTTGTCCTAAAGTCTTTGTCACCTGATCTTTCCCAGGGGATCCTCCCAGCTCCTTGGCCAAAGGGTTGGTTTCCACACCATCCTAGGTAACTATAATTCGGTGTAGTATGTCATTGTACTGCTCTCTCTATCCTCTCCTTTCTGAAGTACTGTCATTCTGAAATATCAATTTATTATAGGTGACAGAGTAAAGAATTAATTGACTTTTCTTCCCTGGAGAAACAGAGTTTGTACTGTATTCTTGTTTGGCTCACATGAATTACTTAGATAAACATATAAAACTTCTCCCGAGTCTGTGGTTATTTCAGAATGGTAAGGAATATAAATAACACTGATGTCATTTCACCATCAATTAGTTCCAACTAAAAGGTCAGTTGACCGGAGGAAATCACTTTTTGATCAGTGAAATTAATCTCATAAAAGGCATTTATAAAAATTGCCCCCCAGTGGTATTTACTAGCCTATGCGACTGTGTGTATGTTTATGGGCCCAGGTGAGTATATGGTGTTGGAGTACCTGAGTTTGGTAACCCGCTGAATCAGTTTTCTGGTAGCAGAGCTATGGTTTTTATTGACTAGTATGGTGATGAGTGACTATTAATTTATGTTTTAACAAACCTGTTTGTGTTATGTTATATGTTGTCTGGAAATTCCCGGGAAGTGAATAGCGGGTGGTGAATGGAAGCCACACTACAGTGAGGTTACTCGTCTGTTGGAATAGCGCTGAGAAGCTATGTAGGGCTAGCAGTGCTAAATTAGGGATTATTTTCGTATAAAAGTGAGAGTGATTGATAGCAAAAGAGTTCACTGGTGAAACTTTGGTCTGATATTACCTAGAAAGGGTAACCCCGAAGGAGTAACAGGTTCATCGGAGCTTGAGTGAAGAGTAAGCGGAAGGATTTACTCGCAGTGTGTGAAGAGTAAACAGAAGGTTTTACTCGTAGCAAACAAAATCAGCTGTCCTTTGATTTTAGCGGAACAGAGTAGCGAATGTTTTTACGTTGTTATTAATGAAAATTTGAATGCGAAGTTGTAAGAAAATGAGTTTTTGTGGTACCTTGTGAAGGGAGGGTCAGTAACTGAAGTTACACTGACGTCACAGAGGGCCACACTGGGATTGGTCGAAACAGCAGGCGTGTGACTGACGCAAATTTGTAAAGGAGGGGTCAGTAGTGAGGAGTGATACTGACGTCACAGAAAGGCCACGCTAGTATTGGCTAGACAAATAGTGTGAGCCTGAGTTGGTTTGGCCAAAGAGAATAAAAGCTGTGATGGGATTGGTCGAAACCCGGTGTGTGAGTAAGAATCTAATTGGTTGACAAAAATAGAAGCCGTAATAATATTGGATAGTGGAGTTTGTATGTGGAAATACAACCTGACATTAATAGGGAATCACCCAGACAGAAGATATTTAGGATTTGCAAGAGACAAATATATAAAAAGATCATTACCTAAAATGTATGGGGAAAAGAGAAAAATGTCGTTAATGCAGGAAATTAAAAATTATTTCAAAAAAGATAAACCCATTAAGACTAGAGAGGGAATTCTTATCCCTCCACCAAAGACACCTGCCTCATTTATGATGATGGAGAGAGGCTACCATACCTGTGTGTGGTTAGAAAATTGGATATAATACACTAAAAATGATAGAGTGTTAGCCATTACAGAAAATGGTACGTTCAATGGGAGAATTCTTCATAATTTGAGATTGCAGATGAATGAATTAGAGCCCCGACCTAGATTAACACAATATGAGGCATAAGAAGAAAGGGAAACTGAGGCATTTGAGGGCGACAGATCCAGAAGTAGTAGGAGTTATTTGGGATTTTTTCCTAGACTAATGCGTGATTCACGAGAGAGCCAGATGAAACAATGGAGACAAGCAATGATTACTGAAGGACTGTATCCTGTATTAATGGCTGAGGAACAGTCAGGGAGCAAGTGTACAGAGAAAACTAAGTATTTGACAAGGACAGGTTATAGGAAATCAGAAGATGAATTTATGGAGCACATCCTAATGAAAAATCCTCCACCAAATCAGGAACGTTCCACAAGTGATACATGATTCAATGAATGGAAGGGTACTTCAGGAAAAGGAAAGAGAAGCGATAAATAAAAACAGAGAAGAATTAATACAGAAGATAACCCAATTGAATACACACCCTGAAGCATTGACTATACCAGTGACCAGTGGTCCCGTTGTTGCATTGTATGGGGATAAAGCGAACAGTGCCAAACAACCAGTCATGACAACTCCTACCATTGAACCTAGAAAGGAAAATATAATAATTGATGATCAAGCCAGTGAGTGTGATTCAGTAATTTCACTAATGGATTTACCAATAAGAGGACAAATAAATGACACCCCGAGAAGAGTTACACCTAGTCGTTCAAAAGAGATACGTTTAGAAACATCTACAGGAACTAAAAGTGCCACAATAGTGTCCCCGGAAGAATTAGAGAGATGGGCACAGGGAATGGATAAACCAAAACAACCAATGAAGAGTTTAGATATTTACAAAGTGAAAGTAGAATTGGAAGAAATGATAGCTGGAAATGTGGGATTAGATATAATAAATGCTTACAGTGTAGAAGTATCACTAGAAATACGAAGATATTTCATGAGAAATTGACATATCTTGCCTCCGAAATGGGGATTGAAATAGGGAGATGAAAAGTACTACAGAAGCCATATAGAGCAGAATTTACTGATAACGATTTAGAGAATATGAATGTGTCCGGAAGAAAATTACAGATTAAGGAATTAATGACCATTTTACAAAAATAGGGAGACTTGAACAAATGGAAAGCTAGGTGGATGAGGAAAAAAGAAGCACAGGCAAATCGAACAACATCTGAATTCTTATTGAAAGAATCTGGAAGGGCAGAAAGATTGTGTCCAATGAGAGAAGTTCCAGGGGGAGGGGACAATATATTTTGTCATTTACTAATGATTTCCCAAAGTTAAGAGACAAACCTGTTGAATTGTACCGGCAGGTTGAAAGGTTTGTGAAGGTTTCAAAGGTTTTGTTGAAGGATTTGGATGGTCTATTTGACATAGTGGTTCCCGTTGATTTATGGACAGAATGTAAGATCACAGTTGATTGGCCTAGAGAAGAATACCCCAGAGATGAGAAAACAGAAGCTCCTTCAGAGGAGATAATGAAGAAATATCACCAGGTGATCACTTTCTTGAAAGGGAAAATCCTACCAAAAGAAATAGATTGGGTAAAAATAGATAGGAAAACACAAGAAATAAATGAGACTGTACATGCTTATTATGAGCATCTGTTACAGGTGTTCAAGCAGTATAGCGGATTTGAGAATATCAGAGACAAGGGCATGGGACATTTTGTATATCGTGTTGTGTCTGGTTTAAGACCAGAAATCTCCCCGATGATTCAGCAGCACATGCTGTGCTGGCAGGCAAAACCTATTGACGAAATTTTAAAATATGCCAAGTATTGCGGTGACGACTTTGATAATAGACGTAAAAAGTTGGAAGAAAAGGTGATGTGGGCACAAGTAAAATTGGCAGAACATCAAGAACAAAAATTAAGTAGTCAGAATGATGATCAAGTGAAAGGACAGTGTCAGAATGGTAACAATGGGGGAAAACATAGGGGACAGATGAGTAGAGAGGAAGCAAAGAAGAAATTTCCTTGTAATGGGTGCGGAAAATTGGGGCATTGGAAGACCAAGTGTAAAAAAATTCAGAATAATAAAGGCCCAAATCAAAATTTAAACCCACAGATGCAGATTGAGGTGATAATGAGTCAACCGCAGTAGTTTGTAAATCCATAGAGTCAGTTGCCACTTGCCCCCATGCCAAATTTTGTGAGCAGAGAAAAATACAGTGCGGACAAAGGATTTCCAGGAGAAAGTGGTGAGAAAATGTTTGTAACTTCACTGTTTTATTTGCAGGACAGTCACCTTTTTGGAGATGATCAATGACAGTGCCTGAGGGGGGAGGAAGAGGAGTGCGTACTTGGCACATCCTTACCGGTAGATCAGTCAGGTCAATATATTGATGGGAAGGTAGAAGGAAAACATATTACCTTCTTGTTGGACACTGGTGCTACCCGTTCTACTGTGAGAACAGCAGACATCCCAAACCTACCCCTCTCGGGAGAAGCTATCCAAGTAGTAGGCGTTTCCAATAGACAGATTAGAACCCCAATCACAGAACTCATTGGGGTGCGCATTGGATATTTTAGAAAGATGCACAAGTTTGTAGTGTGCAACTCCAGTCCAGTAAATTTGCTAGGAAGAGACTTATTATGCAAAATGAATTGCACAATTTTTTGCACACTGGATGGTGTTGCGACTGATGAAGACGGTGTCCATAAAATAATGCTGGCAAAACAAGGCACAGAGGTAGACGAGATGTATGAAATGATGACAAAAGATGATTTACCAGATGAACTCAAAACCACAGTGAATCCAGAAGTGTGGGATTTCACTGGAAAGGAAGTAGGGTTAATGATAAATGTGGACCCAGTGAAGGTGACTGTAAAGGAAGGTGCAGTCTACCAAAATACAGGGCAATACAAAATGAGTTCTGAAGTTAAAGCTGATGTTGCCGCAGAAATTGATCAAATGGTTAAACAAGGTATTTTAAAAGAAATAATGAGCAGTCCTTGTATTTCACCTATAATTGACATTAAGAAACCTAGCAGAAAATACAGAATAATTCAAGATTTACGAAAAATCAATAAAATTGTTGTGTCTTGTTGTCCCGTAGTGCCAAATCCAGCAGTGATTCTGTATCAAATACCATGGAATGCAGGATTCTTTACTGTAATTAAGTTATGTCAAGCATTCTTTTCTATTCCTTTACACCCAGATAGCCAATGCCTTTTTTTGTTTAAGTTTGAGGACCGTATCTTAGTCTGGAATCAAGTTCCTCAAGGGTACACAAAAAGTCCATCAATATTCAATCAAATTTTGAAGAAGTGTTTAGAAACTTTAGTGATGCCCAGAAAATCAGTTCTAGTCCAGTACATCAATGATTTGTTAATAGCTTCAAAGTCGTGAGATGATTGTGGTACTGATTCAATTGCCTTGTTAAATCATTTGGCGGATGGGGGACACAAAGTATCTCCAGAGAAATTACACTTTTGTTGAACTGGTGTCAAATACTTAGGACACCAAATAGAAAGAGAAGTGAGAAAAGTGACTTTTGAAAGAAAAAAAATAATAAAGCAAATGCAGTTACCACAAACTCAGAGAGAAATCAGGATGTTTCTTGGTGTAGTGGGGTATTGTAGGCAGTGGATTGTAGGTTTTTCTTTGTTAGCCAAACCCCTAATGCAAATGACACGTAAGCGGGCAAATGACCCAGTAGTTTAGGATGATAAAAGCATGGAAGCTTTTGTAAAATTATGAAATAGTTTGTGTGAAGCTCCAGCTCTAGGTATGCCAGTTTATAGAAAAGAATTAGCACTCTTCTGTTGTGAAAGAGAAAATTGTGCCCTTTCAGTGTTAACCCAACGACATGGTTTGATAAGACGTCCTGTAGCATATTTTTCTGCTACTTTAGACCCTGTAGCGTCAGCATTACCCGGTTGTTTAAAAGCAGTAGCTTCTACTTGCATGAGTCTAGAACAAAGTCCATTGTGATGGGACATCCTGTAAAGGTGTATGTTCCACATTCAGTCGAGATTCTTCTAATAAGAACTCGAACGCAGTACCTTACCCCTAGTCGAATGACTAAGTACGACTAAGTACGAAAGAATCATTTTAGGATCAGATAATGTGATCATGGTCAGGTGTACTTTACTTAACCCAGCTACTTTATTACCAGATGTACATGTTGAAGAAGTGAGAGATGAAGTGTTGTGTGTATATTTAGATTCCGTGTGTAGGTTTCCTGTTTATGCCCTTATATAGGTACAATTCATATTGCTCTTATTAAGGCATAGAAAATCCAGCCCCTATTTAGGCATTGTCCATGCTTACCATATACAGGCATGGTCTCCTACATCCGTCAATCCACGTCACAACGAGTTCTTGGAAAACCGGACCCTTAAACCTTTAGGAATTTCCCTTGCTTGGATATTGATTTCTCCAAGAACTCATTTAGTATGCATGAACATCTATTCCTTAGGGGTTCATTCATGACGTTCCGATGCCTGACTTTTACGTCAATACAGGCATTCCTGGTAACATCCGATTTGAACATTGTTGATGCGACCAATGCTGAAGGCGATAGTTCACATCTATGTGCAGTTAATCTTCTAAACAAGGTATTCTAACTTTCACCTACAACGGTAGACACATTTTTGTCAACAGAAATAGTAGATTTCATGGTTTCTCCAGGCACACACACTGACTTTTGATTCAGGCACACAGTGTTCCGATGAGACTCTGAATTTGACCTTCATTCTTTTCAAACTAATGACTAACTGTGGAACTTTTTTCCTATGATTAATTTTTTTTTCCAAATTTGTATTTTTCATTTTTGGGCACAGTAATCTGCTTATGGTAGAACTATTCATAGAGAACAGAATTCTTTGAAAACTTCCAGGGACATTATGCCACCTTGTCACATTAACAATTGATTTGTGTTCACCTGATATGAAATGGTTTCGCCCCTTTTTTTCTTCTGTGTTAACGAGCCATTTCATCATTTGTATATATTTATGATTCATTCTTGTTGATATTTTCAATGTACGCATATGCTTAGAATGGAACATTGCTTTTAATATGTACAGCACCTTAGGCATAGCAATGGGTTTGTAATGCATTTTTAGGACATTTGCTTTTTAGATATGTTTTAGCATGTTTTCGATTAACAAGCGATATTCTCTTTTAGACATGTTTAGTATGTTTAGAATTTAGTAATGTCGTTCATACGAAACTGGAGTGGGTGTTGTCTGTAGATTTAGATTCCGTATATAGGTTTCCTGTTTATGCCCTTATATAGGTACAATTCATATTGCCCTTCTTTAGGCATAGAAAATCCAGCCCTAATTTAGGCATTGTCCATGCTAACCAAATACAGGCATGGTCTCCTACATCCGTCCATCCACGTCACAACGAGTTCTTGGAAAACCGGACTCTTAAGCCTCTAGGAATTTCCCTTGCTTGGATATTGATTTCTCCAAGAACTCATTTAGTATGCATGAACATCTATTCCTTAGGGGTTCATTCATGACGGTCCAATGCCTGACTTTTACGTCAATACAGGCATTCCTAAACACCTTCAAGGTATAAATATACCTGCACTTGCCCTGGCAAACCACGGTTCTGGCACGATCCAGCTCGACTGCCTACTTGCGGTTCGCCGCGGCAAGTTCGGAAGGAAATCGAGTTCCAGCCTGACGCACTGACCAGACGCTGTCATCCTCTTCGCAGAGAATCCAGCTCCAGTGTTTCTGACTCCCCTTGCGGGGGGTTAGATATCGAGTCCGGAAAAGAGATTCCAACCTCGCACATTCTAAGGTATGGAGCAGACTAGAACTTAGACAAACGTTTGGCAACTCTCGGCAAAACTAAAACGATAGCTATAGTTAGCTATACGTTTGAAAACAGCACCTACTTCTTACCTCGTACTACACTTAGGTTAGGTACACTGGGGTAGAACTATTTAGAAGCATCAGATGAGTATCCACATTTTGCCTGTGTAATTTATGTATGTATTTTAATGAATATATGTCATATCTACAAACCATGCTATTGCAGTATTATTTTATCTTACTGCTAACTCTGTACATATTGTACTTCACAGCCTGTCTTACAATTGTAGCAGTTCATATCTCTTGCATGAGAAATAAGACTGTTCAATAAACCCTTTTTATTAAAACGCCCGTTTCTCTAATTCTGTGCAACTCTGTAGAAACAAAGCATGCACGATTGACTGTGTGAAACTGTTATCTATTGTTTCCCTGGTTCTGAGATTGTTCCGACTCTAAAGGAAACAAAGTTGTCATGTTTATGCGGTTGTCAGAAACTAATCCCTTCTTGTATATTCAAGAAGTTTCTAGTGACCTCTGAGTTAGCTGGCACGCACAAGTAATTAAGTTTACTGTATGCGATAGAGACATACTGACCTTAGTCCTATGTCCAATCTATAGTGTATATCATTCCAATGCGCAGAGCCTATCAGGGATATAGGAACTACACTACAGAAGTTGAGCATGACTGTTTGGACGTTACTGAATTATGCACCAAGCCCCAAGACACACAGGAAGAGCCCCTGAAAGAAACTGAGCATGAGCTATTTGTAGATGGCTCGTGCATGAGACATGAGGAAGGAGGATTAAGTGCTGCTTATGCTGTATGCACATTGGCTGCAATAGTCGAAGCATCCTATTTACCCGGAGTCAAGTCTGCACAAGTAGCCGAATTGATAGCTTTAATTCAAGCATGCAAAAGTGGGAAAAAATTGGAAAGTAACCATTTACACTGATAGCCAGTATGGTTACGGGGTTGTGCATGACTTTGGCCAGCTCTGGATGCAGAGGGATTTCATGACTTCTTCAGGATCCCCAATTAAAAATGGAACATTTGTGAAAGAAATGTTGGAAGCAATACAATTGCCAAAAGAAGTGGCCAAGTGTGCTGTTCATCAGTCAGGAGATGACTATGTGGTAGCTGGTAATCGATATGCTGACCAAGTTGCCCAGTACTGTGCCAGGAATAAAATGGAACTAAACAGGAAAATTGAAACAAGTGGAATCAAATGCCAACTTATGCTACTCTCAGGAATAGAAACATGAGAGGAAGTAAGACAACTGCAGGATGAAGTAGAAGTGAGTGAAAGGGAAGAGTGGATAAAAGTAGGATGCCAGAGGAGAACAGAAGATGATGTATGGATTTATCTAGATGGTAGGCCAGTAATGCCAGATTGTTTGCTTTCACAAATGGCCAGGATGTATCATGGGGACACACATGTAGGCAGGGATGCCGTGATCAGGCTCTTTAGACAAGATTGGTATAGTCTGAATTTAGGGCTGTCGCAGAGATCCATTGCCAGCGATGTTTAACCTGTCAACAAATACGGAGTGAGCAAAATAATGATGATGGATTAAACCCAGATCAGTTGACTGGGGGTGAGTGCTTGCATTTTTCAACACTCCATCCATCATCCCCTTTGGTTTTGCTTTTTTCGCCCTAAGTTGGCAGGGTATGCCCAGATGTGGGTCCCTTGCTCACTTTGCCACTGGATTCAAGATAGCCTGGCTGAGGAGGGTTATGAACCCGAAACCGGTCCCAGGATGCTTGTTTCTGGTCCAGGGAAGACATGGCTTGGCAGTTTGGGCTGGACTGTTCCCATGAGGCACAGGGTCAGACTGATTTGCATATGGCCATGTCTGAACTGGGGTGGAGGAGTGAGCTAAAGAATGATGATGGATTAAACCCAGATCAGTTGACTGGGGGTGAGTGCTTGCATTGTTCAACACTCCGTCCATCTTCCCCTTTGGTTTTGCTTTGTTCGCCCTAAGTTGGCAGGGTATGCCCAGATGTGGGTCCCTTGCTCACTTTGCCACTGGATTCAAGATAGCCTGGCTGAGGAGGGTTATGAACCCGAAACCGGTCCCAGGATGCTTGTTTCCGGTCCAGGGAAGACATGGCTTGGCAGTTCGGGCTGGACTGTTCCCATGAGGCACAGGGTCAGACTGATTTGCATATGGCCATGTCTGAACTGGGGTGGCGGAGTGAGCTAAAGAATGATGATGGATTAAACCCAGATCAGTTGACTGGGTGTGAGTGCTTGCATTGTTCAACACTCTGTCCATCATCCCCTTTGGTTTTGCTTTGTTCGCACTAAGCTGGCAGGGTATGCCCAGATGTGGGTCCCTTGCTCACTTTGCCACTGGATTCAAGATAGCCTGGCTGAGGAGGGTTATGAACCCGAAACGGTCCCAGGATGCTTGTTTCTGGTCCAGGGAAGACATGGCTTGGCAGTTCGGGCTGGACTGTTCCCATGAGGCACAGGGTCAGACTGATTTGCATATGGCCATGTCTGAACTGGGGTGTTGGAGTGAACTAAAGAATGATGATGGATTAAACCCAGATCAGTTGACTGGCGGTGAGTGCTTCCATTGTTCAACACTCCGTCCTTCATCCCCTTTGGTTTTGCTTTGTTCGCCCTAAGTTGGCAGGGTATGCCCAGATGTGGGTCCCTTGCTCACTTTGCCACTGGATTCAAGATAGCCTGGCTGAGGAGGGTTATGAACCCGAAACCGGTCCCAAGATGCTTGTTTCCGGTCCAGGGAAGACATGGCTTGGCAGTTCGGGCTGGACTGTTCCCATGAGGCACAGGGTCAGACTGATTTGCATATGGCCATGTCTGAACTGGGGTGGCGGAGTGAGCTAAAGAATGATGATGGATTAAACCCAGATCAGTTGACTGGGGGTGAGTGCTTGCATTGTTCAACACTCCGTCCATCATCCCCTTTGGTTTAACAAATACATCCAGGCAGGAAAACAGTGGTCAGTTGGGGAAGAATTGGAAAAGCAGATGGACCATATGTAAGGTTGCAGGTGGATTTCATACAATTACCACCCTGCTGGGGATTGAAGTATGTCCTTGTTATTGTTTGTTTGTTTTCCCGGTGGGTGGAGGCATACCCTACTAGGAGGAATGATAGCATAACAGTTGCCAAACTGCTGTTGAGGGAGCTAATACCGCGGTTTGGTTTTCCAGTAACTTTGGAATCAGATAGAGGATCTCATTTTAATAATGAAATAATTCGATTAATCTGTGAAGCATTTAAAATTGAACAAAAACTGCACTGTTCTTATCGCCCAGAGGCTTCTGGAGTGGTGGAACAAATTAATAGCACAATCAAAACAAGACTGGCAAAAGTGTGTGCAGCCAATTTACTGGAATAGCCAGATTAATTTCCTCTTGTCCTGATGGGACACAGAAGTATTCCTGACAGAAACACAGGTTTGAGTCCCCATGAAATTCTTATGGGAAGAGCAATAAGACAAGCATTTACACCTGGACACAAACTGTTGAATATAACTGATGATCTGGTGTTAGACTATTGTAATGGATTGGCTGACCTAGTGCGTTCTGCTTCTCTTCGGGTTGGAGAAGACAAAGGTTGCCAGGCAGTTGAATCAAGCACATGATCTGAATTCCAGAGACTGGGTGGTGGTGAAGAATCACGCCTGAGAGTCGTGCCTAGCACCCAGGTGGGATAAGCCACATCAGGTTATACTGGTCACAACAACAGCAGTGAAATGTGCAGGTATACCTAACTGGATCCATGCCAGTCATACCAAAAGATTTCCAGCTCCTGGCGAAGAGGGACCTCAATTAACTCCTGCAGTTGAGGCTGCTGAAGGTTGTGCAGCTGAAGGATCTAGAATAACAGATCCTGAAGTAGCTGATCAGGAACAACCAAGCACAAGTCAAAAAGACTGGATACCAGTGGTTGACATACCTGAAGTGATTATTAAAACGAGAAGCAGAACAAGACTAGAAAGGCAGGAAACTAGTGAGGATCAGACAGGGGTAGAAGAGCAAGCTCAGTAAAGGGTGAATGAAACTGTTGGAGACCCTGACCAGGACCAGACAAGGAGAGAAAAATATACTCAGACAGAGGTGAATCAAAACATTCACGTATATGAGGAGGGACAGTCAGGATTAGAAGAACACGTTCATACTGCAGAAAAACAAAGTGCAGTAAGACCTGAGCAGGACCAGTTAGGATCAGAAGAACAAGTTCCGTAAGAAGAACAAGTCGAAATTAGACCTGAGCAGGACCAGATAGAGGAAGAAGAACACGTTCAGGCAGATGATGTCACAAAAATAAGCCCTGAACAAAGACAGATAGAGAGGGACTCTGAAGACGAAGATAATCAAATTGTGCCACAACATAGCGAAAATAAAAGAATACTTGATAGAGACGAGGAAATTGAAAGTGCAGTACAAGCCAAAAAGGTCAGAAAAGGTGATAATTGGCCAGGTGGTGTTAAAAGATTAAAATATCACTTAAAGACAATAAGGGAAGAAACTGAACAAGTAAATGAAATCTCTAGTCAGTCTAGGGAATTGATTGCAAAACCCTGGCGAAGGAGTCAAAGACTGCAAATTTTGATCAATAAGTTAAAAGGTCCTGATTGGACCTATGTGATTCTTGAAGACTTTGAAAATCTAGATTTGAATTAAGAAAGTGACGAAGAATTAAATGTTGAACAGATTGATGAGGGAGAAGTGAGACCTCCTTGAAGATCAAATAAATAAAAGTCATAAAATAGAGCAAAGAAAAGAAGAGAAAAATTCTTGAACTAAAATGGCTGATGATAGGGTTACTGGAAGACCAAAACGAAATTGTATAAAGAAATGTTGTAGAATATGTATATGTAGCATATTTTTAGTACTCATATTCTGGTTAGCATTAGTAATAGCCATCCCTTATTTGATGGTAACAGCAAAGAAAAATAAGACAGACATTAATGGAAAGGTAGCTAACATAAAAGGAAATAGAATAGAATCAGAAGCACCAGATGAGGTAAACTTACATCACACTGTGACGAATAACGACACTGCTTTAAATGTATTCACAAAGTTATTAGTTCTGTAGGTAGACACTATGGAGGTTAGTGATTGTTATGTATGTATGAAATTACCAGCATCAGTAGCAGAAGGTGTCACATATCACCATTTACCATTAACATATGGTATTTCATGTAGTATTTTATCAAGCTTATTTTATAAGACAGGAATTTTAAAGTATTATTATTCTAACGTAGATGTGATCTTTTCAGAGGTTCCTATTCGTAAGAGTATGAATCCGGTTCTTAGTACTAAAGATGCACAGTTTATGGGGAATATTTCTTAACTATGAAGACAATAGATATAGCAGAAGCACACAAAAACAATCTAACATGTTTATTACATGAAGAAGAAAAGATATTTTTGAGTTTAGTGGAGGAAAGGAGATAGGACTTCCAAAGAAAGGCTTCTGAAAAGAAACCTCAGATTCCTCAATGTGTTTCGAAAGAGGAAATGTATACAGCTGGCAAGACTCATGCTGCGAAGTCCCTAGATTTTGAGAAGAAAGGCAAGATATGCCTCCATAGATTAAAGACTGACTAAAACAATGTATTTATTGGTTCCAGTGAATGTGAACATAACTTTTTGGTAATCGGAGGATGGGAACTAAAAGGGGGAACAGATCCAGTATTTCCTGGAGTCTATTATGTGTGTGGGAATAAAGCTTATTTTAGGCTGCCTGCACGATGGTATGGGAGTTGCTGTTTTGGAATAGTATTCCCTAAAGTCTATCATGTAAAAAGAATCACTGGAAGCAATGAAAACACAAGTGAACAAACACGTAAGAAAAGAGCTAGTTTTTCAGAAATAGTAGGTGACATATTTAGTGCATTGATACCTTGGATTGATAACTTCAGTGGGAGTCATTCTAAATTCATGTAAGATTTGTCAGTTATCTACAGTGGTTGATCGTCTATCGACTGACACTGCTGGAGGATTTTTGATGATCAATACAGAAATGGTTGCAATTAGATCAATGGTTTTGCAAAATCGACTTGCTCTTGATGTATTATTGGCAAAAGAGGGCGGAGTCTGCAAAATGCTGAAAGCGCAACATTGTTCACTTATATTCCTGATAAAAGTGTTGAAATTAGAGGGTACATTAAAAATATTTCGAAACTGGAAGAAAATTTGAAACCACTGGAAGTTAATAGTGTATGGAAGAAATTAATTAACAAATAGTCTTACTTCAATAGGAACTTGGTTTACTAATACAGGCAAAGGTCTTGTAGGTCAAATTATATTACCTATACTTGGAATAATAATAATAGTCTTAGCTATAATGACATGGCACAAATGTTGCAGAAAAAGAAAGAGATATGAAGTAAATGAAAAGAGAAAGAAAAGAAAGTATGAAGAAATTCAATTAGAAGAAATGAAAGGCGAGCTATGCAAAAAGATGATAAAACTAAAAAGACTAGCAAGGGAATTGAGATGTGGTAAAGTTGCATCTGGTTTTGGTGATGGGTAATTTTGTGATGGCACACCAGATGGATTGATGGAGCAAGGACTCATATAAAAGAGACTTGCTCGGATGCAATCCTCTCATACACCTCATACACTGTATTAATAAAGTATTGTGTAAATTAACATGCACCTCATTACAATTTGAGCAAGATGAAGCTTGCATACGTGTTTTACTAACAAGTAACCCAAGTGAGACTTAAAATGGCTACTAACGCAGGAAACTGTACTGGGCATGCGTCAACTGCATCTATGCAGTAAGATGGTCTTTCGCTTGGAGGGAATTTTCTGCAGCTGCTCATAAGCATCTAATATGGCTGCTTGTAAGCTCACATGCTAAGCATCTGCCTTGCTGAAACTAAAACATGCTATATACTAAATGCTCATGCGGGAGAGCTATTATAAGTAAATGGGATTAGAGTAAAGATAGGTGGTATACAGTGAAATCATTTTTTCTGAAATTAATACATTTTTTTTTTACTTTTCTATTAGTTCGTAATTGGACCGCCGAGTGAGACAGAAGTCCATGTCACAAGTGACCCCTCATGCAGGCGCAGTAATGACAAATCGGGAAGCCGTGATGTAGAACTTGAAACCCGTCCAGGGCCATCATCGCTACATGGCCTGGGAACTTAATGGACATCCTGAGAACTGAAAAGAAATGAATATCAAAAGTATACATTTGACTGATAAAGATGTGAATATGGATGGGAAATTAGGCTTGGGAATAATAATTAAGGGGCGGGAACATTAAACAAGGAACCAAAGAAAATTATTAAAACTTAGCATGGTGTGATGATCATCCCATCATTTGCCTGTCCAATCAAAATTAGGGCTTCCATGAAACTGAAACATTAAGGGCTGGTACATGCCATTAGAACGATATCATTGAGGGAGTTTAGTTAGTTAGTTAAGCTCTTGTTGCCGAGATGCTGAGTGACCGGGATTTGCAGAATTAGAATTTAAGCTAATTAATTAGAAGAACATCACGGAAGAATCGAGGAGGGAAAATAAGGCAAATGGTTAGAAAAAGATCGCGGAAGAATCGAGGTAGAAAATAGTGTCAGAGAGGGGTGCAACAAAGGCGTCGTATCTAGAAGAGGTCATCTATCCTGTCCTGATTCCTGTCCTGATGTTTTTGTCACCTGATCTTTCCCAGGGACCCTCCCAGCTCCTTGGCCAAGGCGTTGGTTTCCACACCATTCAAGGTAACTATAATTCTGTGTAGTATGCCATTGTACTGCTCTCTCTATCCTCTCCATTCTGAAGTATTGTCATTGTGAAATATCAATTTACTATAGGTGACAGAGTAAAGAATTAATTGACGTTTCTTCCCTGGAGAAATGGAGTTTGTACTGTATTCTTGTTTGGCTCACATGATTTAACTAGATAAACATTTAAAACTTCTCCAGAGTCTGCGGTTATTTCAGAATGGTAAGGAATATAAATAACACTGATGCCTTTTCACCATCAACTAGTTGAACTAAAAGGTCCATTGACCAGAGGAAAGAACTTTTTGATCAGTGAAAGATTCGTTAAATCTGACAGGTAATTAATCTCATAAAAGGCATTTATAAAAATTGCCCCCCAGTGGCATTTACTAGCCAATGCGACTGTGTGTGTGTTTATAGGCCCAGGTCAGTATATGGTGTTGGAGTACCTGAGGTTGGTAACCCGCTGGATCAGGTTCATGCCCCATACCAAACCCACTGGGGTAGGCATTGATGTAATTTATCAGGACCGGCAACACCCACATGGGACGATCTTTGTTTGAATTGCAAAGACCAGCAGGCACTTTTGCCTATGCCCACTGGGGTGGAACTTATATTAAAAGCAGTAGTTTGTCAACGTGCTGGCTGTTTCCTGAATCATTTTGCCTGTGAACAAAGATGCAGGTCATCCGAAACGCGTCAGGCCTGTTTGATACCTGGAATGCGGGGTGATACTGTTGCACTGGAGTCTTCAATAAAGAAGGAGTGAAAACCCCCCTTGAGCGGAGTCCTTACTTTGTGCCCAGGGCCTGTAAATCAAATGCTACTAGAGGGCCATTTTCTTAATGCGACACTACCATGTGGCTGAAAAATCAATGCATTACTGCTGTGAAGCCAAAGAATTGATGCATCGCCTGCAGTCTAGCTGAAAAATCACCGCAGCCGAGCACCGTGTCACTGACATCTGTGGCACCCGCTCTGACTCCAATACAGTCCCTGCTTTGCAGCTGAAGAATTGAAGTAACGCCTGGTTTGCGGGTGTGAAATTGACGCAGTGCCTGCTTTGCTGCTGCCACATTGACACTGTGCATCTGGATTTTCCCTGGGCACTGATTTCTGCATCGAGGTCGCCCACCAGTAAGACCCGATGCTGGGTGTCTGGATAGACGCATCACCTGCCCTTCCAGTAAGGAAACGATGCATCAACTCCCATGATAGTAAGGAACCGACGCATCACCTCACCTGTGTAGCAGTGAGTAACCGATGCATCACCTTACCTGGCAGTAAGGAACCAACACGTGGCTTTGTTGTTCCGGCGCCTCATCTTCCCTGCGCCTGTTTTCGTCTTTGAATTTTGACGCATCCTAGGTACTTTGGGGCAGATTACTATGGCATGCGAATCGCCACTGCCGGCCCGGCGGTGGAGATCCGCCCGCCATCGCAACCTGATTTACCCCTCCGCTATTACAATATGCGGCAGACGCAAAGTGCGTCTGCCACTTTTCCACCGGTCGGCAATCGTTCCGATTGCCGGCCGGGCAGACTTTGATCACAATATGGTGGCGGTGCCTAGCAGGCACCGCCATCCATATTAGAATGTGTGTCTTTTAAGGCCTTTCCATGGCAGCGATGTCGCCATGGAAAGGCTGGTGGGAATTTGCTTTGGGGGCCTGTTGCGGGCCCCCGGGGGGGTTAGGGGAGGGTGCACTTGGGCGTACCCCCCTCCATTTCCATGCACAAGGTGGCAGGCACCGCGCGGTGCCTGCCACGTTGTGCATGAAAAGGCACAACATGGCAATTTGGCATTGCGGCGGGTGCTGCTGCTGTAATGCCAGATGCGACCGCCGAGGTGGCGGTCGCATCATCATTGGGTTGGCGGGACCACCGCATGGCAGGCTAAAGTCCACCTGCCATCCTAATCACTTCCTTTGTGCTAAAAGTGACCCATCTATAGATTTCTTTGGACTACATTTGCTTAACCTTTGAAAAGTGATATCTTTGCTTGTGTATGTTGGATTTTTTTTTATTTCAGTCTTGTTTTATTCAGATAAATATTGGCTATTTTTCTAAACTGGTGTAGACTCATTTTGCAGTGTTTTCATTGTGTTACTGTGTGTGTATGTGCAAATGCATTCACACATTGCCTCTGAGATAAGCCTGACTGCTTGAGCCAAGCTAACAAGGGAGGGAGCAGTAGTTAGCTGTGTGACTCCCTTACCCTGACTAGCGTGAGGGTCGCTACTTGGAGAGTGTGCAAACCACTGCCAACTAGAGATCCCAGGGTTTATTTACAAACCTCTTGCGCCACTGTTGCGCCACTTCTAATATGGGAAAAAGTGACGTACCGGCAGTGCAAGGTGCTTGTAAACAAGGACCCCATTTCCAGCACATGTGTGTGTGTGTGTATACACACACATTTAAGGGCTCACACCGGTATATGAGTATATCTGTGTGTGTGTGTTCATCTAAGGGCTCACACTGGTTATGACAGTGTGTGTGTGTGTGTGTGTGTGTGTGCGTGTGCGTGCGTGTGTGTGTGTGTGTGTGTGTGTGTGTACTCGCGCATCTAAGGGCTCCAGTGGTGTATGAGTATAACTGTGTGTGGGGGGGTGGCTGTGCTCTTATTTATGAGTCTGGGAGAATGGTCCAGAGACCATAAATATACATGTGCCTGTCCAATAGTAATCGTCTCAGTCTTCGTCCTGCAGCGGTTACTTTGAGTATATGATGGTTCTGACTTGTGTTAGCGCTTTAGGGCTGGTGGTGGGCATCCATGCCAGATATCAAAAGATGCTGAAGAAGCCCTTGACTTACCACTGGGATTATCCTGCAGAAGTAAGACCAGGCAGCTGAGTGCTCAGACTATATGAGCACGTGCTACTGTGGGGCAGAGACAGGGGGTGGGGTGAAGGAAATGTCAGGAAGTGTTGACAAAAGACACCCTATTCCTCCCTACAGTGGGCAATGCCAGGGAGTGGCTGTGAAGCTGCCTTCATCCTCCTTTATTTTCACACTTGACTAGACGTGAGGAAAGGTTCAGCTGCCAGGGGTCCTGGCCCACAGACTCATTTATCGTGCGATTGCACCGGTGGAGCACGCGCTGCCTGTGCCTGGAGAGATAGTGTCCAGAGCCCCATCTTGGCGCTGTGTGAAACGAATGGAGCGAACTGTAGACCATTGTGTGTGACACATTCTTTACCTTTTCTACTCGAACATTTTGCATAATGTTAATGTGTTGAACTTTTCATTTCTCTGTGTTCTATTGTCATATATTATTTGCAGAAATATGTACATTTGCTGCATCACTTATTACCAGGTCTGAATATTAATTTAGAGGTACAGTACTTGACCAATAATAACTGAAATGCTAAAATGGGGCCAAGAATCTCGAACAGGGCCACGGAGACAAGAAAAAGGGGATGTCGTTTCTATGTGGCTTTGCGAACGTGTTACACTGCAGGGCATGTCATGGTATCTGGGGGAATCCCTTACCACCGTGTTCATGTTTTACAACGTCACTGACGTGGCACGGAGGCTCGGTTAGGTGAGCAGTGAGTTCCTGTAAACCTACCATCCGTTTTTGCATTCTGGTCGATGTTCGGGGCCTCTGTAACGATTCTGTCACCTTTGCTTGCTGGAGTCCCAGTGTTTAGGTTGTTTGTTGTGTCTGTAAAAAAAATTGGAACATGTGTAAGAAATAAAAACATTTTACACTGTATTTTACGACATTTTAGCATCTGCAATGGCATGCTACAGATGATCTGCCCGACGTCTGTTGTATGCCCGCTTAAAATCCGACCTCCTGTGGCAAGGGAAACATATTTCAACCCTGCATCCTGTCTTGATAACATATTCAGGATGCAGCACCAGAGGGGTTGAAATCTGTGTGACTCTCAGGTACATTGTGTTATGTTGTATTATATTGCATTGATATGTACGTAAATAACTATATTATATTCCCTTCCTACCCCTTAGAAGCCCAATGAACATGAAGTAGTTAACACTATAATCCAGAATTTGAGTTGCCAGAAATATTTTATTAGCCTGCGCCCCAATCTCTCATGGAGGGTAAATGGCATTTTATTGTTTCATTGGGGAGAGGAGTTGGCCTAACGGCTAGGGGCGCTGGACCTCGAATCTGGGGAACTGGGTTCGAGTCTTGGCAATGACGCTGAACATCCTGTGATTCTGGGCAAATCACTTATTGTCCCCAGTGCCTAACAAAAATGAATGTGTCCTCATGTAACGCAACTGGTGCTGTGTAAAGCGCTCTGATACCCGATTCGGGTCAATTTCGCACTATATAAAGTCTGCAAAATAAAAAAATAAAATAAATAATTGTAGAATGTTCTGCATGTAATCATTATGCTCTCTAGTCTTTAGTAGAGGGGTTAGTTTCGTACAAATCCCTGATATATATGTTATGAGTGTAGTGCTGATGGTGACTGCTAGGTGCCTCGAAGAGCTTTACAAGGGAGGTTGTAGAAGGCCAAGATGGGAGCTGTGTGTCAGTCATAAAGGACGGACCATGCTCTCCAACAGGGTCAGTCAGGCTTGACATCCTTCAGAGGTAACGGGCGCATATTGCTCTTTATAGCTTCTTATGTTTTGGGACCTTATATGTGTTTAGCTGTGCAGCGCATTAGCCTGGGCGCTGAAACATCTACTGTCCTTTAACATGGAAAAAAAGTAAGCACCAAACTGCGTGATAGGCCAGGTATGGGAACACATGGAGAGATATATTGCCTTTCAGCGGGAAATGATATAGTCCAAAGCTCTGTTTTTATTATGAAATTGCGATTCTCCTATTAACATGACCAGAGAATCTGGATTTCATTAAAGACACGGAGGCTAACATTATGCTTACACTTTTAATTGCGTCACCAGGACAGCCGCATACATCACAAAGGAAGTATTCCAAATAGAACATTAACAACAGTAAAAGGCATGAGCCCACAGTATTCTGCCTCTTTTAAATCGCGAAAAAAACAGGATAAGTTCGTTAAAATCCTTTGAACTTTAGTAAATGAAGAAGAAACGTCTTGATGAAACGAAGGACGTCATAGAAGGAAGGACACACCGAAGATGGAGAAGAAGAAAAAAAAACTCTAATCCGAAAATTCTTTAGAGAGCATCTGCAATAAAGAGAGAATTAGTGCAAGTATAACAAGAGCAAAAGACTGATGTCAAACAACAATGTATAAAAAGCATGAAGAAAATGTCAAGTCAACAATATCTATATAATTGAATAATAAACATTAGATTAATTTCTTATAGAAGCATAACAACCTCCAAAGGGAAAGAGGAGGGGGGGATAATGTTAGCCTCCGTGTCTTTAATGAAATCCAGATTCTCTGGTCATGTTAATAGGAGAATCGCAATTTCATTACAAGACCGGAGGCTACCATTATGCTTGTTGGTAGCTTTGTAATACTACGTCAGATACATGCGGGATAGGTTTACAGTAATGATGAGCAAAGGTCCGAGCATTAGACCAATCAGCAGCCTTGAGGATATCGTCCAACTTACCTCCGGACCAGAAAGACTTACTGGCCATAGCGCCTCTGATAGAGTGTGGTTTAAAAATATTAAGGTCGATACCTGCTAGGTTCATCACAATTTTAACCCATCTAGAGATAGAACTGGAAGAAACAGGGTTGTGTGGTTTAACGAAGGAGATGAGCAACTGGTTCGCAGTAGGAGGTCGAAGAGAATTCATTCTAGAGTCGTATTCTTTCATACAGTCAACCACACAGAGTTTGGGATAATCATCAAAACGAGGGTAAAAAATAGAATTGGACATGGTCTTTGTTCTTCTGAAGAGCTCAAAGTTTACTCCAAACATGTTATAAGATCTATTAGATATCTCCAGAGCCTTGACATCAGAGACTCTACGACAGGAGATTAAGCAAAGTAAGGTAGCCAGTTTAATAGAAAGTTTTTTATTGTCTAAGAGAGTATTAATGGGCCAATCTGAAAAAAGGTCAAGGATTAGGTTAACATCCCAGAGGGATTGATATCTGGGTCTAGGAGGTCTTCTGAGTCTAATACTTTTAAGGACCCTGCAAATAATTGCGTTTTTACCAATAGTCTTACCGTTGACGAGGGAGTGGCCAGCGGAAATGGCAGATCTATAACAATTGATAGATCTATAACTAAGGCCTCTTTCAAATTGTTCCACTAGAAAATTGATTATGTCAACGATAGGTGCTTGAACGGAATCCAGATTCCTTTCCAAGCACCAACGAACCCAAGATTTCCAAATGTTGTTGTATCGGTAGTGTGTGCCAGGGGCCCAAGATTCGCCAAGGAGAGTTGAAGCTGTTGACGAAAGTCCTGAGAGATCATTGGATCTCCTGACACTCTCCAAGCAAGAAGGTTCAGTTTCCCTGATTAAACCATGGGGTGAAGATGACCATCTATGTCTGTAAGAAGGTCCGCAAGGAAGGGAATTAGGAATGGAAGGTCGTAGCTCATTTCTAGGGCAGTTGGGAACCAGGCTTGAGAGGGCCAGAAGGGAGTGATTAACACGATTGAGCATAGGTGGAGTCTGATTTTCTGAAGCACTCTTTGAATCATGGAAAAGGGGGGAAAGGCGTAGTTGTTTCTGCCTTGCCAAGGTTGGAGGAAGGCATTCACTGCCAGAGCACCCGGGTCTGGCATCCAACTGTAATAATTCACGATTTGGAAGGTTAGTCTGCTGGCAAAGAGGTCTAAATCTAGAGGTCCCCAGGAAATGTTGAGGGAATTGAAGACGGAGACATTGAGTTTCCAATCGCTGAAGTCCAGAAGGAATCTTGAGTTCCAGTCTGCCGATACATTGGATTTGCCTGGGAGATATTCGGCTCTTAAGGCGATTTTGTGTTCCAAGCAGAACATCCAAAGTTTCTTGGCAAGATTGGATAGGTCGGCAGATTTGGTTCCACCTAGTCGATTTATGTAGGCGACGGCGGAGATATTGTCCATTTTTAGGATGATAGACCTGCCCTGAATGAAATGTTTGAAACTCATCAGGGCGTAAAGACCAGCTGTCAATTCCCAAAAATTTATATGATGTAAGGATTCTTCCAGAGACCAAATTCCACCAGTGTTCTGGCCTTGAAAGCATGCTCCCCAGCCCTGAAGGCTGGCATCTGATTCTAAAACGAATTCTGGAGTTGAGCCAAAAATTGCTTTCCCATTCCATGCCTCTAGGTTGTCTAACCACCAGGTCAGTTCTACCTTGGCCTCCTGGTCTAGAGAGATAAGGTCTCCGTACCAAAGGCCCGATTGAAGGGACCTTGCCTTTACCCTCTGAAGTGCGCGGTAATTTAGAGGTCCTGGGAAGATGGCTTGTATCGAGGAGGAAAGGAGACCTAGTAATCTGGCTAGTTCTCTTAGGGGAAAACTCTGAAGTTTTAGGATATGTCTTATTTCTTTTTTTATTTTGGATATCTTTTTTGGAGGAAGGAGTAGAAGACAACTTGTGGTATCTACTGAAAAACCAAGGAATTCTAGTTTTTTTGAAGGTAAAAGGATGGATTTTTCTCTGTTTATAATAAACTCCAGGTTTTCCAAAAGGTCCATCACAGTATTTAGATCTTTGAGAATTTGACAATGGTCCTGAGAGAGGATGAGGATATCGTCTAGATAAAGTATCATGCGAATACCTTTTTCTCTTAGGCAAGAGGCGATTGATCTCATTACCTTGGTAAAGCACCAGGGGGCTGAGGAAAGACCGAAGGGGAGGGCTTTGAATTGGAAAAGATGGTTTTTCCAAAGAAATTGAAGGAAGGGTTGGTGAGCTTCGGCCATAGGAATCGTGAAGTAGGCGTCTTTTAGGTCTAACTTTACAAGCCAGTCGTCTTTTAGAAGTAAATCCCTCAGAAGGCGAATTCCTTCCATCTTGAAGTGTCTGTAGACGAGGAATTTGTTGAGGGCTCTTAAATTTATGACGGGTCTCCACCCTTTGTCTTTCTTCTTGACAAGGAAAAGGGTGCTGATGAATTTTAGCATCTCTAAGGGGACTTCTACTATAGCACCCTTCTGAAGCATGGAAGAGATCTCCTCTTCTATAATCTTTTCCTGCTCTAGGGAAAGAGGCATTTCTTTTGGGAAAGAAGATTGGTAAGGGGTTTGTGTAAAGTCTATCCTGAATCCCCTGACGGTATTTAAAACCCATGGGTCCTGTGTTATTGACTTCCAGTTGTTGAAAAAGAGTTTGAGTCTCCCACCCACTTTGGGGAAAGGGGGGGAAGGGGAAGAAATTGAAATTGTACTCACTTTGGTTGTTGTTGTCGGTAGATGCTCCGCGGGATCTGAATCTTCTAGAGCGAAACCCTCTTCCTCTTTGCGGAAAGAATTGGGGAGTGCTGGGGTTGAAGAAGCCCCTTCCTCCATATCCTCTTCCTCTAGGATAGGGCCTTCTGTTGAATCGGCCGGAAGACTGGCCCCGTCTACCGGCCCTTCCGAAAAGGTTATTAGAGTTAAACACTCTCTTCATATTCTGATGTGCTTTATCTAGGGCTGTGAATGTAGAAACGTATTTCCCTAGAGTCTTAATTAGGTCTTCCCCGAAAAGCATGCCCTTAGGGTTGACAGATGGCTCTTTGTCTGCTAGATCACTGAGCTTGGGGCTAATTTTGGTGAGGACCACTCTTCTCCTCTCTGAATTTAGGCTGGCATTTGCGTTACCTAAGAGAACGAGGGCTCTTTGACTAAGACCTCTAATGATTTCCGTGTCGAGGGGAGTGCCATTAATATGGCTTTCTTCAGAAATATCAATGATTCTTGCCAGGGGGCCCAGGATGTCCAGGACCCTATCTTGGCAGCCTTTTAAAGATCTCTCCATACCCTTCCTAGGGTCTCTTCCCAGCTTGAAAAGGTACTTTATAAGTTCTGGGTCGAGGTTTGGGGTTTGAGAAGCTTTTTCTCCGATGTTGGGTCGGCAACATTCCGCTCTTAGAAGGTTTCTAGCGTCCCTGTCAAGCGGGTTTCTAAGCCATTTAATGATGAATTTACTCACATGGTCGTGAGGGATCCATTCTGAGCTCCTCGGATGTTTGATGTTAAGAGGAGAGAACATCTCTTGCCCTAGAGGGTCAAGGATGGCATCTTTGGAAGAGAGAGTGAGGTCGTCGTCAAGAGAACTAAACTCTAAATCATCATGGTCTAAGTCTAGGACATATTCGTCAGGCGAATTAGAGGCATCATCAAAGTAAAGATCATCATCATCATTATCATTATTGGTATCAGAGAGGTCATTTTGAGCACTTAGATATTTTGTGCCGCGGTGGACACCTTGATATTGTGTGCCGCTTGGGACACCTTTATGCGTTGTGCCGCTGGGGACACCTTTATATGTTGTGCCGCTGGGGACACCCATTGAAAAGGAGGTATGGTGGCCTCTTGTAAAAGTAGAGGTACTAGGACCTCCAGTGCTCTTTGGGAAAAACTCTATGTTATTACATTTTTTTGATCTTTTTCCCTTTATATTAGTGAGATCTTCGTTGGTATGTTGGTCTGTAGTATTGTCATCATCGGATAGGAAAGATCTTTTAGAAGTGATAACTTTCGAGAAGGTTTCCAACATACAGGATCTCATCCCCTCATGGATGATGTCTTTAATAGTCTCATTATTAAAATTGGGGGTAGGAGCGCTAGCCTCAGCTTCGTCTGAGTCAAAACCAGACATGGTAAAGGTAAATTATTAATATTCACCCTTTTTTTTTTAAATAGGTTAATAAATAAATCTAATTTCACTCTCTCCTCCTGTTCTTTTTTTTTTTTTATGCTAAAAGGTAAAGATAAAAGGTTGAAATAATAATTTGGTAAAAGAAGAATAAAAATTCCAATGTTTATAGCAGCCTTTCTGTTAGAGGCAGGCAAGAAGACATAAGGAAACTGTGGCAGTGGTCAACCGTCCTCCTCCGGTGAATGAAATGCGCTCGAGCGCGATCACATTTCCTTGTTGGTTGCCATGGAGTTAGACGCGTGGGAGGCGGAAGGAGAGGCAGCCGGAGGTTTTGAGGAATGTTCCCTGGCAACGCGACGACGCTAGCGTCGCGTTGCCAAGGTTCATTCCTTAGATTTAAATGCGACGGTGCGATCGGCAAAGTGAGTCAAGAAACGCACTTAAGCTGTGTCGAAAATGAACCAAAAACATCGAAATTGAACCAAAAACATAATCGGGTAGGGAATGAACGAAAGGACGCGTGATCATCATCCCACCTCCATAAATTGGAGGAAGGGAGATCGGAACGAAGGGAAGGGAAGGGAAGTGGGGGTAAGTCCCAAAAACGAAGAGCGTACGCAGTGCGCGCCAAGATGGTGAATAAAACCAGAATGATTTCAGCAATATGAGAAAAAAGTTAAGGTAAAATATGTAAAAGAGTCCCAATACAACAGGGCATGTAAAAGATCAGATACATAGAACAATAGGTATAAAATATCAATACAATATCAATACAATATCAATAAAATACAGTCAAAATGTAGTAGAGAAGGAATGTAAAGGATAACTTATCTGCCTGGAGCCGCATTTAAAAGAGGCAGAATACTGTGGGCTCATGCCTTTTACTGTTGTTAATGTTCTATTTGGAATACTTCCTTTGTGATGTATGCGGCTGTCCTGGTGACGCAATTAAAAGTGTAAGCATAATGGTAGCCTCCGGTCTTGTAATGAAATCAGGGCCTTCGGTGGTCATATCATTGAGAATACAACATTTGAAGAAAATATTATTGTTTATGGGTGCTCGTGAAAGACAATTTCTATGGCCTGGAATCTAGAGAATGATAAAGTGATTCTGGTATTTAACTGACCTCTGCTGGTCGTTTTCTATCAAGGAAGTTAAATAGAGGCAGTTGAACACGCAGAAAGCAATTCTGGTATTTTACTGACCTCAACTGGTCGTTTTATATCAAGACAGTTTAATATACTAAAGTATATACAAGAGGTCTTGAATGCTCGACCTAAAAAAGGGATAAAAACACTGAGTACGGAGGGGATGAGGCTCAAGCAGGTGACCTGCCTGGAGGACTTCGGGATGGGACCAAACAGGGATCATAACACTGGGCGACATATGGGAAACCGCTCACACTGTCTCCTTCAATCACCTCAAAGCCGAATATAGTCTCAAATAATTCACAATTTTTAAAATACTTTCAGATATGACATGCCCTTGAGACCCACAAAGAGATACTCGAGGAAGTACCTGAATTTAACCCACTGGAGGCGAAAGTGACAATGGGTCCTATGGGCTCTTAGGGATTTCCCGACTCTACAGACCCCTCCTAATTAATGCTTCAGACCCCCTCTTAAAACTCTGATCGATTTTTGTGGCGAGTATAGGAAAACTCAACGATGACGACTGGTGGGAGGCACAAATGACAGCATGACTCTTGGCCATTCCCTTCAATCTCAGGCTTATAAGATTCAGTTATTTCCACTGTACCTGCTACAGCCCGGATAGGGTGTGGAAGTTGAGATGAGCAGGGTCGCCCTGCTGCACCCGCTGCGGCTGACCCAGAGGGGTCCTTCTTCTACGTCGCATGGTCTTGTCCAGACATTGCAACCTACTGGGGTATGATGCATATGCAGATTACAGAAACACAGCATGCTGCAGCAGAACTGTACCCAACGGTGGGCAGTCTTTGGGGTCTTAGGACAGCTGGGCTGGTAATGCATACAACTGAATATTTGCCGGCATTGGCTATTTAGTTGCCAAACTTAACATGGCTCAGAAATGGAGATCTGCAGACCCCCTCTATATCCATGTGGCACAGGGGAATACTTTGTTGGTGAAATGCAGAAAAATAGATCAACAATGGTGAGGCTGTGTCAAGAAACAAGGCAAGGTATGGGGAAATTGGAAACACACACCAACATGGCTCTAACTGAAATGTGGTGTGAGGTGGATACTGGTTCATGAAGCTGGGAGGGAGGGAATGTGCCCCTTGATGTCACTCTCACCACTGTATGATGTTATGTGTCTTTGTATTGTTACTGTACACACATTTCAAAAGCAGCCACAAATGTATTATAAAACAAACAGTGAGTACACAATAATCTAAACACTGTTAAATTTAGCAGCCAGGCCCTTTATGACTGTTCTGTGAAGCCCTTATGTGAACTAATACTAGAACTAAAAGGATTCTCTTGATATTCCCACATATATTCCAGTGATTATTTTTAGATTTTTCTAACAGGTACAAGTAATCACAAACTGATTCCAAACACATCAGAGGATGGACTAATGAATATCATTCAGTAACAAACACATGTATGATATTCTGCTGCATGTAAGCCTGGATAATATCCACTGCTTCTAACTGAATGAAGAGCAATCAAACCACTCACAGGATCAACCCAAGCAGATGCCAAAGTTGTGGAAACAGGACTGTGCATTGATGGGTTCCTCATCACACAAACCTGGCTGAATAAACTTTCCAATGTCATTCTTAAACTCCTTGCACTACTTAGCTCACTCGGTTTTCAGAGCAGACAGACAGCTTAAAATGGAAGGGGGCATAGCTGTCATCATTAGGAAACCATCAATTACAATCCATCTCCCACACAAACATGCCATTCATACAAGTATCTGGAATTAGCCTACCCGTTTCATGTTCTTACGAACTGCAGTCCATGCACCGCGAACTGCAGTCCATGCACCGCGAACTGCAGTCCATGGATCGCGAACTGCAGTCCATGGACCGGGAACTGCAGTCCATGCACCGCGAACTGCAGTCCATGGACCGCGAACTGCAGTCCATGCTCCGTGAACTGCAGTCCATGCACCGCGAACTGCAGCCCATGCACCATGAACTGCAGTCCACGCACCGCGAACTGCAGTCCATGCACCGTGAACTGCAGTCCATGCACCGCGAACTGCAGTCCATGCACCGTGAACTACAGTCCATGGACCGCGAACATCAGTCCATGCACCTCGAACTGCAGTCCATGCACCGCGAACTGCAGTCCATGGATCGCGAACTGCAGTCCATGGATCGCGAACTGCAGTCCATGCACCGTGAACTACAGTCCATGGACCGCGAACATCAGTCCATGCACCTCGAACTGCAGTCCATGCACCGCGAACTGCAGTCCATGCACCGCGAACTGCAGTCCATGGATCGCGAACTGCAGTCCATGGACCGGGAACTGCAGTCCATGCACCGCAAACTGCAGTCCATGGATCGCGAACTGCAGTCCATGGACCGCGAACTGCAGTCCATGCACCCCGAACTGCAGTCCATGCACCGTGAACTGCAGTCCATGGACCGCGAACTGCAGTCCATGGACCGCGAACTGCAGTCCATGCACCGCAAACTGCAGTCCATGCACCGTGAACTGCAGTCCATGCACCGCGAACTGCAGTCCATGCACCGTTAGGCATCCCATAACCAGAAGACTCCTCCATCCACTGAAAAGGCTCAAACACCAGCGCATTGATCCGAAACCCAAACATCTTGATGCACTCAAGAACAGCAATTATGAGATCATCACAACCTGACAGATCTAACCACCTAAACAAATGTTGCTTTAGAACCCAGACAACCAGGATTCACTGCACCTCTAACCCAAGGAGCAATGCCCGGAAATATGTCAAATGAACGGAGAAAATCCAAACGTAAGACACTTAGGGAATTCTGCTACACACCCAAGGCCACACATTTGTTATTCTGGTATATCACAAACTCTCAACTGCACACACAAAAGACCCTCATAATGGAATGTTGGTTTTAGAATTCCTTGCTTACATCACTGAGAACGTTCAAGCAATAAGAAATAGAGTTGATATTATTTCACCATCGACTCTTAACTTGGGACTCCTACCTACTCGTCACCACAGAAACATTTACCAAACTAGAAAAGAATGAAGGCCCACAATTTATTTCCGTGACCCCATTCTAACCAAATTTATCAAAGCTAATTTCCATATCTTTCAACACAAGGCGTGACATGAACAATACCTTGTGAGATCAAGATATAATCCCCAAACCACTGAAAAGAATCCAAATCACCTCCTATTCAAAACACCTAAGCATCGTTCCTGCACCCACCTGTTTGTCTTCTGCTGGCTGCTGTGCTGATGCCCAGGGAAGGGCTTTACTGACCGTTTATTTTCGCGAGTGGCTGCACCAACGAGGGGAGTAGGCTCAGCACGGGACTCCGGTTCCCAGGAGCCCGTGCGCTGTCACACCTGTGCTTCTCCCCGCCCACCGCCCAAGAACTCAGATAACGCCTCGCGGAACCCGCAGGCGCGGGTCCCGCATCGTTCCTGCACCCACCTGTTTGTCTTCTGCTGGCTGCTGTGCTGATGCCCAGGGAAGGGCTTTACTGACCGTTTATTTTCGCGAGTGGCTGCACCAACGAGGGGAGTAGGCTCAGCACGGGACTCCGGTTCCCAGGAGCCCGTGCGCTGTCACACCTGTGCTTCTCCCCGCCCACCGCCCAAGAACTCAGATAACGCCTCGCGGAACCCGCTGGCGCGGGTCCCGCATCGTTCCTGCACCCACCTGTTTGTCTTCTGCTGGCTGCTGTGCTGATGCCCAGGGAAGGGCTTTACTGACCGTTTATTTTCGCGAGTGGCTGCACCAACGAGGGGAGTAGGCTCAGCACGGGACTCCGGTTCCCAGGAGCCCGTGCGCTGTCACACCTGTGCTTCTCCCCGCCCACCGCCCAAGAACTTAGATAACGCCTCGCGGAACCCGCTGGCGCGGGTCCCGCATCGTTCCTGCACCCACCTGTTTGTCTTCTGCTGGCTGCTGTGCTGATGCCCAGGGAAGGGCTTTACTGACCGTTTATTTTCGCGAGTGGCTGCACCAACGAGGGGAGTAGGCTCAGCACGGGACTCCGGTTCCCAGGAGCCTGTGCGCTGTCACACCTGTGCTTCTCCCCGCCCACCGCCCAAGAACTCAGATAACGCCTCGCGGAACCCGCTGGCGCGGGTCCCGCATCGTTCCTGCACCCACCTGTTTGTCTTCTGCTGGCTGCTGTGCTGATGCCCAGGGAAGGGCTTTACTGACCGTTTATTTTCGCGAGTGGCTGCACCAACGAGGGGAGTAGGCTCAGCACGGGACTCCGGTTCCCAGGAGCCCGTGCGCTGTCACACCTGTGCTTCTCCCCGCCTACTGCCTCAGCCCTACTTAAGTTTTGACGGCACCCGCTTCGCGGTACGCGAGCGGGACGCGCCGGACGAAGGCCGGACAAAGGGCGGACAGTCTGAGACAGTCCGGGACAGGAGCGGGTAGGAGGGGGCCATTATCTTTGGTTATTTACCGGTTATTTAGCGCATGCTGATAATTAGTGTGTCATTCTGTGTATAGCTTTATTGGTTGTGCAAAAAGTTGCTACTTACAATGCCCAAAGCTAAACCAACGGCTGCGTTGTCCACTATGGATAATTATTTAGTAAAGATGGTGGATAAAATTAATCAGGAAAGGAGAAAGTCCTTAGGACGATCGGGGCCACAAAGTATAGGCCCTTCTTCCCCTACTGAGCTAGCATCTCAGTCAACCTCCATCCTAAATGTAAGTGTCCATACGAATTTATCGAACAGCCCCGTTTTGGGTGACCTCAATGATACTACAGGTGAGACCACTGATACTATTACGCCCACCAATGAATTAGCATCAGGCGTGGATTTGTCCCTAGATCCAAAAACTCCAAATGCGCAGGCCCCCAGGACACAAAGATCATTACGTTCCTGCAGGACTAATAGTAAAACCAACCAGCCCAAACGAGGGGGGAATCGCCCTGTTAAATGAACTGACCCCTCATCGTCTAATATTCAGCATGACCCAATTAAATCACAGGATGGCCCCACGATCAGTTTGGATAAGGGGCAACTAGATTTTTTGCTTAATGCTCTAGAGGCCAAGCTTGACCTCCTTGTTAAACCCCTACTGACCAAACTTGCTACAATTACTGACGAAGTAGCCAGACTGGGTGGTTTAGTGGATACCCTCTTAAGTACAGTAAGCACCATAAAGGCAGTATCTGTAGTTGATAAAGAGTTGGCATCCGCTGTGGCGTCCTCCAATCACCACATATCTGACACAATGACGATTGATAGCAATAATGTTAGCTCTGAGAACGATCGTGTAGCTATCCCTGCTGTACCTGTTGTACCTAATTCCCTTTTGCAGTTGCCGGCTCAAGCTAAATCCACTCTCAACTCAGTATTGAGGAAAAATATGGGCCCCAACTTAAGTCATAATAGTTTTAGCAGACCTCAGCCGGATTTACCACCGTCCTGTGCACCATTTGTAGCAGTATTAACAAATGTCCCCCCATTTAACACATCTGGAAGCAACCACGGCTCTGTTGAATCACACTCATCTTTAAAGAACAAAACCGTGGATTGGCTCCATAGGCAGTGCGGTTTTCCAGTTGCACTTTCGGGGGATATTCTAAGCACTAGAAGAACGAATTGGGTGGGGAAATCACCCAAGACTTGTGGAAGGGATTGTATAGTTATCAACTTTCGAAACCCCCAACTTACATCTACAGTGCTGATTAAAGCTGCTTCTCTTCCCACACGGGATGAAGGAATATCCTTACGCCCTTTGGGGTTCTTTTACAGAGATTTCGAAATCCAATCAGACGCTGAGCGTTATCAAGGGAGGTTTAGTGGCCTGAATATGTGCGATGGCCCTACCATCCCTACGTTTAACAGATTTCAGCCTCTGAGTGGCCTTGACTGTAATGACTGACTGGGGCTACCTTCGGTGGTCTCTGGGTCTGCGATTGTTTCTATGGGAAGAGGAAATTGTAGTCCGATCAAGGGGGCTTATGAATTAGTTGAGACCATTTGTCTAAAAGACCCTAATGTTAATTTAATTGATGTCTTAGTGGACAGCAGAATTGTAAGACCGATCAATGGTGTTAGGGACAGGATTGATCAAATTACACCTACCACATTAGACAATAGAGGCCGGTGCTCTATTGTATGTTGGAATGTTGCTGGTCTCTCACAAAAGGATACCTGTCTAGGATGGTTTGATTTTATTAATAATTTTAGTATCATTTGTTTTCAGGAAACCTGGAGTCTGGTACCCATTAATTATTCAGGTTTTGTTTCTTACCACTTGCCGGCTGTGGCTTCCACTTCGGGCAGAGCAAAGGGTGGGCTTTTGACTCTGATCTCTGTAGAGGTGCCACTTATCGTAAAGAAACATGTAACCATCGGGGCCCACTCCCAGGTTTTATGGCTTTCTCAGGAGCTGGGTAGAAATATCCTTTTAATCAACTTTTATAACAATGTGTTTGATAACACCAGACATGAGGTGGTTTTTGCTTTAGAGTCCGCTCTGGCGGATATAGTAACGGGTAATAACGTTATGTTTGATTTTATTTGGTTAGGGGATTTTAACACAGTTGTTTGTCCACCTCCTGTTCATAGGGCCTGTGGTTTTATTAACTGTTGGGGGGAAGGTGTCTGTCACTTTCCCCACAATACTTATGGAGAATCACTAAATAAAATCCTGGTGACCTATGATATGGAACCGTTGGAGAATCTGACGGGTGACTCTGGTGAAATCATCCCCACATTTACGGGCCGGAATGCAAATACTGTGATTGATTTCATTTGCATTTCATCCAGCCTTAACCAGTGGTGTACAGCCCCTCTGATAGTGGAAAACCTTATCAGCGATCATAATTGTTTAACTATGGAAGCCGTACTATGGAAGGCGAAAAGGGGCCCTAAACCTAACATCATTGCCAATATTGAACCCCATCGTCCCAATCGCACTAGAATCAGGTGGAAAGGGGACAAAGCAGATATCTTGTCCAACTCCATTATTAATAGCTGTTTAAATGATATTACTGTTATTCTAGAGAATAAAGAAGCAATGGATGTAACTATCCCTAAGTTTATTAATATTAACACTACTATTGATGCCAAATTTACAGTGTACTTAAAGGGAAAATCATGTAGGTCAAGAGGATGGTTCGACCATGCTAGTACCAATGCACTTAAGGGTCTCAAGGAGGCGCTTGCTGCTAAACCTAGAGACATAAATTTGGTAAGGGAATTTAGAGCCAGCTATCGGTCTGCAATTAATAACAGGAAGGCCGAATTAAGGCTAGAGGCTTGGGACAAGTTAGAACAAGCGGCTGAAACTTCAGATTCCTCCCTTTTCTGGGCTACTGTTAACAGTCCATTTCTTAAAAACGAGGAGATGCCTGAGTTGACTGCTAACGTCAGCGTAGAAAGCTGGGTCTCCCATTTTTCAATGATTTTCGAGTCGAATATAACCCTGGATGTAGACCGAGACGACTGGTCTGCCATTCCCTTAGATATTTCCATTACTGAGGTTCAGGATAGTATCTCTGCCAGTAAGGGAGGTAAGGCCCAGGGGCCGGACGGGGTGCCCATTGATGTCTACAAAAAAGAACCAGAGATCTGGGGCCCGTTATTAACAATTGTGTTTAACGCAGCAGTCTGCCTCGGTGTCCCACCCTCATGGGAGGAATCTATCATAGTACCAATATACAAGAAGGGGGAGAGAAGTGATGCCAAGAACTACCGTCCAATCTCCCTTCTTGATTCCTCCGTGAAAATCATGAGTAGGGTGCTCTTGGTTAGACTCGAAGAATGGGCTGATTCTAATAATATCCTGGCCAACTCTCAATATGGTTTTAGGATGGAACGGGGAACAGTAGAACAGTGCCTCAACCTTGAACTTCTAATAGGGAAATATACGAAGGCCAAGAAAGGATCTCTTTATCTCTGCTTTGCAGATTTGAGCAGTGCCTTCGACATGGTGAACCATAAGATCTTATGGGAGAAACTCCTGGAAATGGGTGCACCAGAGGGCATTGTTCATTTCTTGGCCCGGCTCTATGCCAATCTTAGATCGAGCGTACGTTATGGCTCGGCTGGGGAGTGTACCCCTAAGTTCCCTATTAGACGTGGTATCAGGCAGGGATGTGTACTCGCCCCCCTGCTTTTTACACTTTTTATTAACGAGGTCGATTCGGTCTTAAAGACTGTTGCGGCTGATACCCCGAAAACCCCCGATTTCCATATTCCTGTTTTACTTTATGCAGACGATGCCGTTATTTTATCTAGGACTCCCATCGGCCTGCAACGTCTAATGGACAGATTCTCTCTGTTCATTAAGGACAGGAAGTTGAAGATCAATAAATCAAAAACCTTTGTCATGGAGTGTGGCAATAGTTGTAAGAAGCCACATTCTATTTTTATTGAAGGACAAAAGGTTTTAACAGTGGACACTTTCAACTACCTAGGTATTACCTTTTCTAAATCAGGTAGTTGGTCCAAGGAGATTAATTATGTAAGGGGTAGAATGGCGAAAAGTGCCCATGGGGTGTTTCAGTTTGCTTCTAAATTAGGGGATAAACGGCTCATGGATATGCTGAAAATCTACCAAATGAGGTGCCTTTCTATTACTCTTTATGGTGCCGGTATTTGGGGGCATGCACCGAGTAGTAGTCTTCAAGTGGAGGAAAATACCTTTCTTAAAAGACTTTTAAGTCTACCCACTTCGGCTTCTACCGACCTGGTGCATAGGGAGTTTGGGATCCAACATCTCTCAGACCATGTAGCCCTTAGACCGCTTATGCTTTGGCGTGCAATATGGATAAAGGAAGAGACATCTTTAAACAGAGCCATTATTGAAGATTGTCTCTCCACCGATAAGCCTTTATCGATTCCATGGGTAAAATTTGTTTCTGATAGTTTTTCCGAAATTTATGATCTTAATGTATTAGAGGATCATCATGCAGCCTCTTGTTTTACCAAAAATGAGTTGAAATCTACTTTTATGAACCACAGGAATGAGAAGCGAGGGAGGACCAGTGGTAATTTAACAACCTGTCGTTTTTATGGAAGTTTTAGTGAAACGACAGGGTTTCAACCGTATCTGAGTTTTGTTTCTAGACCCTCCCATCGATTTGTTCTGACAAGACTCCGTTTTGGTATTGTTCATCATCTGGTCGCATTTCCAAGCATTAGGAAACACCCAACAGGTTCTTGCCCATGTGACAATATTACCGCACAAAGTACTGTACACTTCTTACTGTTCTGCTCATTTTATGGAAATATCCGATCAGCTTTTTTAAAACCTGTTTTTAGGAAATATGGAGTTAGGACTGTAAAAGACACTATGAATCTGTTATTTAACCCGTCACCTGATGTATGTTTTTTCACTGCCACCTTCCTTCTACGGGCTATTAAAGCAAGGCCTAATCTGTCATTTTAAACTGTTTTAAAGTATTTATATGTTTGATTGTTAAAATGATGAAGTTTTTTATGTATGCATGTGCTTTTATGGACTTTGTTTTTAAGCTCCGAATAAAGCCTTATGAACTGAACCTAAGCTTGAGTCTTGCCAAGCATAATACTGCCATCCAATACCCATCCAACCATGGTATGGGAAAGCAATAGACAAAACAGTCTGCAATCCACTAAACAAGACAATGTCAAAAGGACCCCTACTAGCCAATCATCAGTCAGGATTAAGAGCACATTTCAGCATGGAAGCAGTCAGCTTGAAAAGGGCTGGATGATACATTTCGCATCCTGGACACAGGCGGGGTATGCCTGCTAGTGCTGCTAGTGCTGCTAGTGCTGCTAGTGCTATTGGCAACCTTCAGCACTGGAGACCATGAAGCACTACTTCAGACTCACAAAGAATGCATGAGCCTTCGTGGCAAAGACCAAAGGTGGTCCACGACCTTCCTGGCCACCAGATCCCATCCGGTTAATACCAGTGCCCACCCCTCCAGCACCTCCAACGTGCTCAGTGGAGGGCCTTAGGGCTCAATCATTTCAACTTGTTTCATTCTATACTTGGAGCCATTAAGCATCATTTGAAAAATCTTTGGCCTAGACCTGCATTAATATGCAAACAACACCCAATACAAAGCTACTTTGGATTTTTACCAATAGGAATCGTCCCTGCACAGGGCTGCCAAGCTTTCAGTTTTCATACTTGTGGCATTTCCACATTAAGGTGTGTTTATGTGTGACATGTTCATGTCTTAAGTGTGACACGCTGAGTGAAAATGTATCACTGCAAGTTACATGGCCCTAATTATTCACTGATGCGTCTCAGATGTATCTCTCAGTGCAGGACAGCTCCCCAGGCTCCTTCTATCCATAAGCGTCCTTCAAGGCAGCCTCTTCAATATGTCTGTATTCCAAAAACATGACAGAGGCTTGGGTTTAGAGTCCCTACTGCCACTAGCACCCTACCCATACCCTTGCTGTGGAGCCCTCACTGCCCCAGTACCCTCCTGCAGAGACCCCACGCCCCCACCATTCAAACCTCAGAAGTGTTACTGCAGTGCCCAACACTACACCAGCATCCACAGACCAGCCTCTTGCAGCAGGGTCTCATGCGGAGTTCCCAGCCCATCAAACAGAGTAGGCGCTTCGTATCCTCTGCGGAGCCCTATGTAGGCAGTCCACTTTATCTCACACGGGCAAACTCTTCAGGCGTAGTAAAGACAGGCTTTCCAGCTCCAGCTATTGCCACAGTGAATCCTGCAGCCAGCCCTAAATTCTAGCTAAGGATATTGTTTCTGGGACCTGGAGACCACATCTATGTACCTACAATGGGAAACCAGATATTGCAGGTCTCAGACTGCATTGTACTATTGGCTTCAAAGCATGGCCTGGCTCAATGAGCCTCTTCTAACAAGGGCCTGTAAGGTATGTGCTGGCATAGCTGCTAGTGACCCCTCTTCAAAACTACCCACACCTTCTTCAGCATCTGTGCTTCACTATAGGCAGGCTCTCACATGAAATCTACACGCTCGGTACTGGGGACAATCTATAAATAGGTCTACTAAACGCCATAAAAGTACAGTGAAAGGAGAGAGGAGAATCCATGTGACACAAGGAAGCATTTCAGGCTGACCTTTACAAACATCACAAATGTCATTTTTTGGCAACAAAAATCAATGTTTATTTTCAGACTTTTAAGTTTAAGACCTGCACTTAACTGTTGTCAGGATCATTTTCTTACATTGGCCTTTAATAATAAAAGAGGGCCAGCTCTGTCACGGAGGGCATGTAGTACCATGTCACGTAACACCCATGGCCAGTCTTGTCTTCCTAGCCAACGATGCTTACACGCCTCTGCTTTAGAGCTGATGCCTATAATTCATTAATTCATTCATTTAATCTTTATTTCGGTCGACTTGACCATAAAAGAATACATTATACAACATTTTAAAAAGAACGAAGGATACAGTAATAGTTTCCAGGTGGTTGTCCAAAATTAAAACAATCATTTGGTTAGTAAAAGCTTAATACATTTAGTACGACTATGCCACATTGCCGTTAAAAATTTTGAGACTGCAAACACAGTTGAGGCAGAGAGGTCTCTTTTTGCCTATAATGGGTCTCATACAGTTACTGTGAAACTACAGATCCCAGAATGCAAACTAATGTGGACTCAAAGTTAGGACTTGTTCTAATAGTCTCAAATGCCACGTGGCAACTTGGCTGCTCTGTCACAGAAGCAATTGTGTGGTTTTATTTTCCTAAGACTAAGGGAAGGCTAAACAGTTTCTGTTCAGTTTCATTGTTATTTCATAATTGACGCAAGCCCTGAACAGTGGGCTAGATTTACTAATATTTTGCATTATGGATGTGCACAGTCACAAAGCAAAATGCTTGTAGAAATTTACAAAGCCACCCAAGGGGCAATTTTGTGTGGCTTTGTAAAGAAATGTAACAACGCAGCGGCTTGCGCTGCATTGCTTCACATTTAGTTCTGGGAGGAGTTCCCTGGGTGGAGCAAGGGTGATCCGGTGCATCCCCCATGGACATCACGTAACCTCAAATATACAAACCTGGGATTGTGTGAAATTGCAATGCCTCCCAGGGGATGGCGTGACGAGGAAATAAAAAGATGTTTCTCCTTGTTACTTCCTCTTTCTGTTTGTGCAGCATTCTGCAGCACAAACAGAAAGAAGAAAGTGCCGTGAGGACCCCTTCCTCCACAAAAACAATTCTCACTGTGGTGCAAGGGTGCCTGTGTTGGCGCTAGGCTGCTTGAAGTGCGAGTAAGTATGACAGCAGACGTGCACCACATCTTAGTAGATATGATGCATTTCTGCTCCATCCCTTTCATGCAACACAGGGCAGCAAGTTGCCTTTTTGCACCGCGCTGCATGACAGGTTAGTAATAGGATGTTTATTGGCGCCTACGCTTTTCTCCCTATATATGAACGACGTAGTACGGTTTCTCTCCCAAGAACCTGCTGATGCTCCAACTTTAGGTGGGGAAAAGATTATGACCCTATTATTCGCAGACGACACGGTGCTGGTGTCAAAAACCCTACAGGGGGAGGGGGGTTTAGGTGGGGTTACAGTTACTCCTAAATCGATTCAAACACTTCTCGCATATGCGGGGTCTGGAGATAAACACATCGAAAACAAAATGTATTACCCTAAACCCTCACAAATCCTATAGGGGTAGGCCAACCCTGGGAGGGGTACCACTGGAAAGAGTAAGCACATTTGACCACCTAGGTGTAAAACTATCCAAGAAAATGTGCTGGAGACCCCATGTAACGAAGATGGCCCTGAAACACAAGCAGATTACAGGGGCCTTGGGGGAAGAACAACGCTCCTCTCTGGCGAACCGTTTGCCAACGCCCTGTAAGTTTATGACTTAAAAGCAGTTAATTCCACTTTCTATGGGTAATAATTATGGGGTTTCGACAAACTAGAGGAACTCATTAGATCAGGGCGTACATTCCTAAGAAGTCTGGTGATGCCGCCCCAGAGCACCCCACTTCATCCCTTAATGTTCGACATGGAAAGACAATCTATTAGTGATACAGCTAAGCTCCGTCCATTGTTATTCTGGGTCAGTATCAGGGTCACCCCAAAACTTTCTCCATATGCCGACGCCATGGCAGAAGTAACCCGTCTAGATAATTGTAACAAGGTTGGTTGGTTGGGCAATATAAATAGGCTTTTATTGTACATAGGGCTACAGGGAGCATGGGAAAACTTTAATCCATCCCTGCTCCAAAAAAGCGTAGTGAAGAGACACTGTTGGTACCGGGTTACACCAGTAGATTGCTGCAGATCCTCTTCGGGGCGCTAACAACAAAATCTGGGCTTCACAAACAAGTCAGCTCCTTGGAGCGCTGCCTTGATTTAACACAAACACCACCCCACAGAAAGCTGTATATTCAGTTTAGGCTTGGCACTCTCCCTTTGAACGACTTTCTAGGCAGATGGCACAGCAATGCACCAACATTACCAGACTGCCCCGGCTGCAGGGCACCCACGGAATCCGTGGTTCAAGTTATGTTTGCCTGTTTGGCTTATGCACGTCCCAGACTGAAAGGGTTAAAACCAACTTGCAAACAAATGGGCAGACACGACTATCCATGCCATGCAAATTCTTAAATCAGATACAAGCCCACTGTCTGCCTGTGCAGTCGCCAAGTTTCTTGGTCATATGCGGGGCATTAGGAAAGGGCCCAAGAAGGAAGGCCATGATGGGGGGCTGGCGATTCTTGTTTATACATTTTATTTTGCCTTAGTGTGCCTCTGCTGTAACCCTGTGCCCACTACAAGTAACAGAACTGGGACACAACTGAGAATCCGCCATTGAGCATTAGGCGGCACGGTTTTAACTTGAGTATTTTAACTTAGCAGAGAGGTTAGTTTTTGATATAAAAACCGCAATAGTCAAGGAGGTTTTAATGAGACTAATGGCTGTATTATTCGTGTACATATGTACTATCTATTATGTAATGTATTTTAATTCCACAGATGTCTTGATCTAATTCTTACTTTTATTATTATTCTCTATTTAAAGTCAAAACAGTGAAATATTTTATTTAAATCGGAAGAAGTTACTAAAAATGATGGATTTTGTTTACGAGCTGCGAATGTGGAAACTTTTATGGCATGTATGCCGAAATAAAGTTTTTGGTAAGTGGTTAGTAGATATGGCCCCTGGCTCCTAGTCCTAACAGTTAGTTTCGTTTTACCAGAGCCAGACTTGCAGAAGACGTCCCCCTTCTACCTTTATACCATCTCTGGCTGTATTCTGAGATGTTGTTTATGCATTGAGCTCCAGTGAGTGAGCTGAAGCAGCTCTGGTGACTAGCACCGCCACACCAGTGAACAAGCATTGGTAAAGCCTATGTGAGATTTATTGGCCTTGTCAATGTTTGTTTACATGCTGCACAGCAGTGCAAGCTGCTGTGAACATGGCTGTATGTATAAATGAAAGCTCTATGACACAGGCAGTGTTGGCCGCATCATAGCACTATTTTAAATTCATGTTGCACAGCAGTCTGTGCTGCTGTGCAATACAGCTCAAAATAGTGTGGGGGTTGTGGAGGGGTCAAGCAGCACTAGGGTAGAAGGGGGGCAGGTTGGTTAAAAACATAAGGCGGGGGCTTGGGTGGTGAAAAATGAATGGCAGGAGTGGGCAGGGGTGGTTAAAAGTGGACGGCAAGACAAGGGAAATTAAATAAGGGACACAGGAGGGAGGGTGATTAAACAACAGACTCAGGAGGAGGGGGTGGGGTTTTAGACAACAGAGAGCGGGGGGAGGGTTATAACATAACGGACAGCAAGGGTGGTTTTTGTCACAACAGAGATGAGGTGGATTTTGACACCATGGGGTGGGGGGGAGATGAAATACAACAGAGAGAGACATGAAGGGCGAGAGGTGGGTGAAAAAGAATGAGGACTGGGTGAGGGAGGACTTCAGAAGCGTACACTCTCTAAGAGTGTATGTTGAAAAGTTTTTTTTTAAGTTCCTGCAGGAGTCTGTGGCCAGTTGAAGGACACTGGCCACAGAAATCTGTAGTTGGTCCATGCTCCATGACAGGGACGCAGACTGAAACCCAGAAGGAAGCCAGAGGCGAGGAGGAGTCGCTGACCAATGAGAAGCAAGTAAACAAGTGACACGGCAACCAACCAATGGTAAGTAAAGGTAAGTAATGACTGAGCTGTAAGCCCCTTTAAAGATTTGTTGGTTTTGTTTACAAGCGGCAAGTACAGCACAAGCGCTGTGCAGACGAAACCTAAAAAGGCAGACAGCTATGCAGCGCCCGAGCCCCTCAGCTTCCTGGACATGCTGTGCTCACTCTGCCCTGCAGCAGGTCACAGCATAGGTGGCACTGGCAGAGAGGCGAGCACACTTCTCTCAGCAGCACTAGTGTCCATACAGACACCACATAAGTGACCCTCCATGGAGGGTCTCAGTCTGAGTCACAGGAGAGTTAAGGTGTGCACCTGCCTACCGCAGCTCTGTCTGACTGCAGAGGACAGATGCCCACTCACTGCAGACTGAGATCCCTGCTGTGCTAATACAAAACGTGTGAGCAGAGGCCTGTTTACGTTGGGGTGGAAGAGCACTATATGGACACGTTCAGTGCTGAGTTGCAGAAGGCTCAAAAAGCCACCGGTGAAAGCCTGGCTAGGCGGCCCGCAGCTGAGATCTCGCAAATGAATCGGATCCTTTGACAAGTCTCTAGAGGGGCTGCCTGTACCTCCGTGGACAGCTCTGCCAAGTACCACGCATCAGGGGTTAGACTGATGCATTCTACTGCTGGTATCCACATCACAACACTAAAATGCATTAGTCACGCTTACAGAGCTCCCTGACACTGTGGAGATAATCATGAGACACTCCAAGCAGCTTCGTGCATGAAGCGTAATCCCTGGACACTGCAGCTCTGCATCAGCCGGCCATGCAGCTTGCCCATGGGCCTGTGGACTTGTTACCACAGTGATCACCGGCCAGTGATACAGTCAGTGGATACATTTTGAACAAACTGTGCTCACTTTCTTTTTCGCTCACACGTCACGGGGCGGGGTTTCTGCCTGCATTGACTCCAGCAGCCGTGTGGATTCGATGTCTAGCGCTTCCGTTGTTTTCCGGCGTGCCCGCATCATGATTGTGAAAGGCAGGCAGCATCAGGCTGCATGACCAGATTCTTTTTTCTCTGCTGCCCGCACCTGCACGGCATGCACAATGATGTGGCTCTCCCCAGTATTCCCAGTCCATCTGGGGACTGATTAGTTGTGCAGTTCTCAGTTTGCTCTGGTCTAAATGGTATCGCCCAGGCAGAAAAGCCAGGGGACTGATGTACAATGGTTTTTGCATACACAAACGGGTTTGCGAACTCGTTTGCCCATGCAAAATCACTGTTGGGCATGTACAATTCCTAAATAGCGAGTCGCATTTTATTTGCGACTTGCTATTTAGGAATTGCGAGTCACATTTAGGAAGGGGCGTTTCCTTCCTAATTGCATCCGCAATGCTATGTGTGAATGTTTTGTGACCACAATTGCGGTCGCAAAACACTTGCAAATTACCACCCACTTCAAGAGGGTGGTAATGCAGTCGCAATTTGGAAGGGGTCCCTAAGGGACCCCTTCCACTTTGTGACTGTCTCTAAAAATATTTTTTATGGCCAGGCAGTGGTCCCAGGGTCCACTGCCTGCCCTTAAAAAATGATACGAAAAAGTTTCACTTTTTTTTTAAAATGCATCCCATTTTCCTTTATTAAAAAGCAGTCCCAGACATAGTGGTCTGCTGAGGCCAGCAGGCCACCCTCCCTGGGAGGGCTGGCATTCCAAATATTAATGAGCTTCGCAATTTGTGACCCAATTGGGAATCGCAAAACAGTGCAATAACACTGTTGTACATTTCATTTAGCGACTCGCAATTTGCGACTCGCAATGAGTCGCATATTGTGAGGCGCTAAATGAAAGGGTCGTACATCTGGCCCCAAGTGCGCTACCACAGCCTGCCAGAAGATTAAGAAGTAGGAGAAAGTTTGGATTTGCTTTAGCTGACAACTGCCACCTTCTGCTGCAAACCTTGGCCCCTCTGCCAAACCCAGATGGAAGTAGACTATGGAAGAGAAGCTCAAGGGGGTGGCATGCCGTTTTCTCAAGCAGACGCACCAGAAATCCCCAGTCGCAGATTCCCCAGGCACAGTCATCCTTGCCTGCCTGCCTGCCTGCCACAGGAGTCACACACTCTCTTAGACTCTGCAGAGTTTTCTCATCTGTTCTCTGCAGCGTGTGCTTTAACCCTATTAGGCCACTGCAATTATTCCAAGTAGTTTAAACAACAGGCATGTTATATTTCCAGAATGCTGGGGCAAACTTGTTTCACATTCAAAATGAATGTTATGTATGTGCAACGAATGATGTGTGGTGAGTTCCAGCTGCTCCAGAGTCCAAAATCCCAGCTGTCAGCATACCATGAAATATGTTATGGTGCTGTTTGATTTTAATGCAATCGCTGCAAAGATTTTGTGCGTAACAAGAGAGAAGCAGAATTGAGTCCTGGTAGGCACAGTCTGAAACAGTGATTTCTGTATTATAGTGGTACGAGGTCCCAGCCTGCAACTGAAAGCACTGTGAATATGAACATTGTTTTATAATGATATTGCATACAGTATAAGACAGGCTGGCACAAAATGGGCAGATGTTTAGTGCTATATTTATGAGCAGATGTTTAGTGCTATATTTATGAGCAGATGTTTAGTGCTATATTTATGATTTTTGTGGTGCAGGGCAGAGCAGAAAGTCACCTTGCTACACTGTCCTGCGTCACAGGGAAAGGCCGGGAATGCGCCATATTTATCCAATACAGGGCAGTTCTGACCATTTCCCTTTGGTAGGTGCCGTTTTGGCAGCCTAGCGCCCACGCAGGCACTCTTGCTCCATGGTGCAAGGTTGCCTGTGTTTTAGGCAGGATTGATTTTGTGCAGGAAGGCGCACAAAACAATCCTGAGAGGCGTTCCCTCTTTTTATGTGTGCTGCAGAATGCGGATAGAGGATAAAACAAGAGAAATAAAGATATTTCTCCTCATTGCGCCTCTCCTGGAGAGACGTCTTGTTTTGATGCATTCCCAGGTTTACAAAGTCTTGTAAATCTGTGAATATGTCAAAAAGCATAGGAGCTGCGTGACAACACCCACACAATGCCCGTGGAACTCCTACCCAGGGCAGAGTAACACAATGCAGCGATTTGCACTGTGTTACATTACTCCATACTTTTGGAAACACTCAAAGCCATGCAAAGTGGCTTTGCGTGGTTTCAAAAATATGACTTAAGGTTTGCATGGCTCCTGCACAAACAGCATCACAAATGTGGCCCTTAGTGTTTATTATAGAGCTAACGTTAATCTTCCATTTCAGGGGATTTGCAGAAGTTTCAAGATGTTTTCAGAGGTTCCCATTGCTCAAAAGGAAGTCATTTCTGATATTTATCTCTTTCCGTGCACTTCATTGCCTAATTTTACTCAGTGTCACACATTTGGCAGTTGAATGTCACTTTTAAGAGCACTGAAACTATGGAAGTGTAACACATAAATAATCTGAAAACTTGGCAGCTATGCGTGGATGCCGGCTCACCAGCCATCTCAAGCTCAGAGCGACCCTTCTTACTAAGATCAGTAGCGTTGGAGAAGTGCACGTGAGCACTGCTTCTACTACACACAAACCCCTTCCCAGTGAGAGCAGTGGGAGGAGCTAGTCGGCTCCAAGGCAACATTCTATGAAGCTGGGCTGGGCGAGGTCTGGACGTTAAACACATTATCAAGAAGCTGAGATGTTTGTTCAATGATCACCAGAACTGTCATTCTTGCACCTGTGGACGGAGGATCGTCGCCCCACTGCTTTCTCGCAGTGTGAGAAGCAGACACATGAAATGGTATTTTAAATACCATTTTATGTTTCTGCTTCTCGCACTGTGAGAAAGCAGAAGGGTATGCCTGGTTGGGGGTGGGTGGGTGGGCGGCCCTCCAGGAGTCCAGGGGAGGAGTGGCTTGCCCACTCAGAGTGCGCTGACTGTTTGGTCGGCCCCAGGGCCGACCACACCAGTCATACGCACTCTGCATTTTGTCTTTGTAGGCTGCATGCTGCCTACATAGAGAAAATGGCCTCTCCATAGATGCATGTGGGGTCGGCGTCCTAGCCAATCACAACGCTGCCATTGCAGCGATGTGATAGGCTTAAAAAGAGGAAAGGGAGGCTGCCTGCTTCTGCTTCCTGTGAGCAGAGAGAAGAGACGCGACGCAGGACCGGAGGCGAAGGTAAGTTTATTTTTTTATCTAGTTATTAAATTAACCCCTCCCCCACTGCACGACCCTCTCCCCGTGAGTCATGCCGGCTGTGCCTGTAAAGGAGGTATTGGAAGGCTACTTGCATAATTTTTCTCGAAACCAACACTGCTATGATTTGAGAGCCTTTACAGTTTTACAGACAACAACGGTTCCTGTGGACAATCAAACAAATGATACTTAATGTATGATAGCACAATCACAATAATTGAAGGAAAAGAGATGTCTGAAGGAGAAGAGGCATATAACACAAATTTTATATGAAAATACATTGTATTATATAATGTAATCACATTATTTTAAATCCAGTGTATGGTGTCCCAAGTGATTGTGAAACCTATATTTCAAAGTTGTGATTTTTTGTGACATAAAAACAAGGTTTCATCAAAGATGTACAAGAGCGTCCATTAAATAAATACATAATATGTGCTCGCAGCCTACTAATACAGTAATAGTGGCTGACAAAGGTTCGCTTCACTTAGTCAACGACGTTTCGACCCACTGAACAATGTGGGGTCTCATCAGGACCTAGGAATAAAGGGGCACCTGGGGATGACTGTCAGATAATGTGGTGTGCACCGTGTGGGGGTGAAAAAGGCAGAAGAGTACTCACATAGGGCCCAGCCGGGCACCTATAGTGTGGAGGGTACTGACAGTCAATAAGGCTGAAGGTTGAAAGCCTTAATAATTATAAGAAGGGCGAAAAGCTGTTGTCTGGAATTTCCGTGGTAATTGATTGAACTCTACATTGGCCTCAAAGGAAATGACGGCAATCCGTCTTTCGGTTACCCGCTTTGGAGAGGATAACGGAATAAAAAGGGGCTGCCGAGGTCAGCTGTGGTAACGAATCACGCTCGACTCGTGGAGAGAACTGCACCTGTCTGTCTCTCCTTGTGAAATGACATGTGAGTAGGGTGTCCCTTGTTTTTTCATACAAGATTTGAGAGCCATCGTCCCTGTACACTGCTGTAGGGCAATTCTTAATTTTTAGAAATATTTCTCCCTGGACCGCATATGACAATGAAGCTGAAACATTATGTAAAAATTATGCAGAACACCTAACAAATAGAGCATGCCAAAGGATAGAAATTATCAACCATGAAACACTCTGAGAGAATCATCCTGACAGAATTGGGGACGGGCTTCATCACCGCTTTCCCTACTATGAAAGTCCAACATATAACGGCTATCAGCAGACATGAGAGAATCCTAAGACTTGGAGAAACCATGGCATAAAAACCTTCCCTTGCCTTCCAAAGAAGTAGAAACACCAGGTATCTTGATTCAAACATGATCCAAAACTGCAACCCAGAATCATCCCCAACAGAAAACATTGAGGGATCTACCGCCAGTAAGAGGACTGCGGTCCTGCATTATACGTACTTATAAGGACGCAGGTAGGAGCACAAACTTGGGACTACAGACCAATTAGCGAGAAAGATTCTACACTAACTATAACAGTCAGACTGTGGTTTACATAATTACATGCCCCTTCAGCTTTAGATACATAGCTATTACTACAAGAAAAGTCAAAGCAAGAATCCCAGGATTAGATGCTGATAATTCAAGACAAAGTTAGCGACAGATTTGCAGACACACTGAAAGCAGTGAAATAAGACACATGAGGGATGATAGACTGACTACATCTAAATATTATGAGAACAGCAGCAATATTCCACTTACCCACAGACTAATTTGGTCTGAATGATAATGAGGAATGACACTTACTCTAAAGTAGAGAGATACATATATTACTATCTCTCTCTCTTCTACTTAGAATCATTATACTCACTCCATGGGCCCAGAAAAGGTTAAACACTCAGGAGAAAACAGAGAGGAATCAATGTTTTTTAAATAATAAAAATCATGAGTTTATACCTCACCACAATGTTGGCATGACTTCCTTAAGACTGACTATAGACATAACTCTGATTTCAGAAATGAATATCAGACACAACAGGTATAACTAGCTATATTATGATGTAGACCACATCTAAAGGGGTGAAGGTAATACAGTGCTGATACAGCCAGGGCACTTTAAGGTCAAAACATGGGACTCCAAATTAGGAGAAATATGGGCAGGTTCTTTGCTATCAGATTGGGGACCAGAGGAGATATAGCACAAGAGATGCAGACCACCACACCTCACGAGCTTCTCAGGAGCAAACAATTGCACTTCTAGCAATAAAGACACAATGCACCTGTTGGGATTGTGCAGTGCCAGTGTCATGACGTATGGCAGGACATAGTAAGAATGGGCAGAATGTAGTGGAGAGAGAACGTTGAGGGTTCGGGGTTAGTTTGTCGGTTGGGCTGGTGAAGGGAAGAAGCACCTGTATATTGTGCCAGGATCTAATGAATAAAGTTCTTTTAATGTCATATTTGTGAGCGGAGTCTGTACAGCACCTTTTTACAAGGACCCCAAGCCATATTGTATTATGGTTTGTAAAGAAGGAAGAGAGCCCTCCCTTCATACAATGTAACTGTACTCTGGAACATTTACTGGAGACCAACCCCAACACTAGTCATAGTCTTGCAACGCTGACAACTGGGCATGTATGTTTTTTACACTAATGATGCCAACATTTAGACACCTCTGGCATAGAATATACAATATATAGGGTCATACAGTACTGACAAACTCCCAAAGAGAAAGAAGTGCATACATAGGACTGAAACAAGTGAAGTGTGATAGCTAGGCATGTAGGATCCCATTAGGTTTCTTTCTTTTAACCTTGAACTCATAGGGAAATGATAAAGAATACCCACCAAAAATACACAATTCTAACCACGTTTTGATGCCCACATTTGGGTCTACAAACGTGTAGATTGAAAATAACCCTAAACCAAGTGATGTGATAACAAATGGTTGCTAAAATCTTAGAAGGGGAAAATAGTCAGAAGGTGAACCTATAAAGTGGCAGTGAATGGGCTTAAACATCTAACTATTCTGGACTTGGCTTGGAGGTTACCCATATGATCATTGTTGAAGTTAGAACAGGTACTATCTCCTGGCATACCATCAAAATGTACACCTGTGCGGAAAATAAATCTAGTTTTAGCTGAGAGAGACAGACAATATGGAGACAGACCTCGTCTTAGAAACCTGTATATAGCAGAAGCTTCAACCAAAGAATGGTGGCATTTCACCCAATGTCATGATAGAGAGTTCTGTTCGGTATGGGTTATTCATGCTAGAGCCTGGTTGTAGGGCCAATTATGCTACAGATGTGTAGCTGCAGATATAGGTGGCTCCGGAGAGGAGGCATTTTCCCACAACAATATGTCTAAACCCTTTAAGGTGTGGAAATATACCTTTTTAGGGGTACACTGGTACAGGGTCACCCTTTTGTCAACGGGTTCAAAAACCAACAAAGTAGAGATCAGCACTGGAGTTGGGAATAAATAACAAGTTTATTAATCACTCATGAGTGGGACCAGGTCCACACAGCACTCGCAAGTGCTGCCTGAGGTAGTACATTAAATTCACAGAACACTGTTCTTATATACAGGATTTCTGCTTAGTAAGCACGTGAACAGAAATAGGAAGAGCAAGTTTTGCAAATAGTTATCAACAAACAAGGGCAGATCAAAAACTACATGGTCAGCAAAGTGGGAGAGGGAGCAGAAATGCTTATGGCAGCAACAAATGATTGACAGTTAACAGATGTACAGGCAGCTACAAACTCTCAACACGTATATTGCTTTTAGCTGAGTCAGGAAGTCAACTAAATAGATAGCACAGGCAAAGTGAAAAGACGAGCAACAGAGGACGGGTGAATTACAAAGGAAAGAAAATGGACACCACAGCCAAAATGGTTGCAGCTTATGCCAAGCAAAATATTACACATTTTCCACAAAATGACCAGCTCCAGGTGGAACTAACAAGGTGGCAATCTCCCTGAATATGTTGTTGGCGGCTTAGGTGCACTGACAGTAGATAGTGTTAGAATAGGAACATTGGAGAGATACGCGTACCATAAAATGTTTTTTAAGAGTATCTGCACTTGCACTTGGGACAAAGTCCCGGCTAAGCATGTTAAATATGGGCTTAAATTGAGAGCGTTGAACAGTTTTGAAGCACAAACATTTGCAAAGAATTTAAAGTCTCTATAATAAAAAACGAGGAATGCTTATTTTTCCATGTAATTGAGATGATTTCATTGGGATATTCACAGGTCCCTGGGGAGGCTCCTTTCCTTAATCAGGCATAATAAGATTTATAGGAATGAAGCCAGGTTCAAACTTGAAGGATTTCTTTAGAGAATGCTTAAAGGCATATTTTTCAAATACACTCTGGAAATTCATTTCAATGCATCTTTCTTAATTCCCTGCAGTTTCTGTTTGGAGAACATTTGATTCATTTGCATATATGGCTTTGGCTCCTGGGTCATGTTAGCAATCACTCTCTTTTGTTTTGGAGGATGTACTCCAGTGCAGCGGTTCTTAACTTTTTGACTTCTGTAGACCTCCTCTGAATCATTACTGGAAGCTGGAGACCACCTACGTAAGTAACTTCTATGATTAGAACCTCAAAATAATACACCAGAACAAAACAAAAAGAAACATATGCCAAACAAATGCTCAAATACTGAAATATTTTGATTAATTTACAATCAAATCTAGAAAACTGATTTTTACATACATTATTAATTTTAATGCAATATTATTTAATGTTGTAATATATTTGCAGACTGTAGGAAATCATCCTTTTTGCCCTGATCACCAGGCCTAGGGCCAGTGCTCTGTCCCTAAAAGTATATGGTGTTTGGTATAATTACAATTGGCCAAGACACCCTACTGTAAATCCCAAATATATAATAAGGCAGGGAGGTTTAGAGACCCCAGTGGATTTAATGCACTAAAGTGAGCACTGCTGTGGTGTCTAGGGTCATTCTATAGCCAGCACTGCCTTGCAGGCTTGTTTTAAAATAAAACTATGTCCAAAATCAACTATGGAATTAAAAGTATTTCCAAAATCTAAAGTGACCTTTTAATTACATATAAGTTACCCATTTGAGTTATGTGCCCTGGTGAGGGTAAAACTGCCAATTTCATTTTTCCCCATTGTAGTGCTGCTAGCTCCATAGGCTAACATGAGAAGGCTTTATTAAACTTTAGTTAAATCAAACTTTTGATAGGACCGAGCTAGCAACATAATTCAAAGTATCAAAATAATAGTTACAATATATCCAACAACTTGCCAAGGTTGGATTTATTATGATTATTGCTGGAAAGTAGTTTTAGAAACAGCTCTGTAGCAGCCTCTTCTGATTGGCTAGCCTTTGACAGCCTGAGCCAAGCTGCTCCCTGATTAGATGTGAAGAGGCCTGGGGCTAAAACAATAGAACCATCTGGTGGGAGGAGATCTGCTGCCTGCAGCTGCATGGACAGGAAGGGGGCAGGGTAGCCAAACTGGTCTTCAAATGGAGTAGCACAGATAGCCCGAGAACCAGGCCCATCCCCACTTCCTGCATCCCCAGCCAGATAGGAACCCCTCTAATTAGATTAGGAGATGGGCTTGAAGGGGAGTGTAAAGGAAAGTAAGCCACGCCTGTGGGGTGCATTGGGTTAGCCAGACATGAACTCCAAGAAGAGAATTTCTCCATTTTGATTTTTGTGGAGATGTGCATTCTGGGGCAGAAATATGCCACACTTCCCAGGAAGTGGGCATAACAGAGGGTGGCAAATCAAACCCCATTGGCTGGGAGTGCCCCCTCCTTGCTAGCCTAGAATCTGGAAAAAATATGGGAGAGCTTCATTGCACCTCAGATCCCTGCTTGGAAACATCTGAAGAAAAAGCTATCCCTTGAACTGCAACAGAGAGGGGACTGAACTCATAAGGACGGCACCTATTGTACTCTAAAGGCTTCACACAGCTAGGACTTTGCCTAAAATCAAAGATCAAGGAGTGGACTCCCTGATAACCAACAGGAAGAAAGGTGCTTGAAGAAGTCACCTGCATCATCTCCCATAAGGACAAACCCAGCCAACCACCTTCACCTGGGCTTTGCTAGATTTGACTAGGTGGATTGCGGAAATTGTAGTCCCAAATCCTAAGAGGCAAATCAGAGCTTCAGGACTCTTGGCTGGTGTTGTGGACCCTTCAAGACACTCATAGCAAGTTTCAGCAGAAGTTCTGAACGTTTGGGAACTTTTGGAAAGTTTTTGGGAAAAGTTAGATGTGTCTACAGACCTCGACGACGAGAGTCAAGCTGTTGACGTCAAACTGCGATTCGGCCTAACCGTGCAAGATTGCCCTGCTGAAAGCTCCGGAGCTCTTTACGTCGACGATGAAGACAAAGACCTACAGGACTCACTGAGGCATCTCGCTGCAGCAGGTCGCTGTCATCAAACCAAAGTCCAGACTGCAGTAGCCGATCGATAGATGTCGAGAGACAAAAGCTTCAAAAAAGTGACTAAGGGCAAAGGTGAAAACTTGACCAGCCCCAACCACTCATTGTCTCTGACACATGCTCCACTGCTGTCAGCCTGAAACTTTGACTTGGTCCCTGTCCAGTGCGACCAGACATCAGCGGTTGCCGCATTTCACTTTCAGGCACTGGAAAGCACATTATTGTATTTATTCTTCAAACATTTATATTTCCGGTACCAAACATTGGATTTTTGTCGTTTTGGTGTAATTTTAGAGATAAAAATATTCTCTATTTTTATAAATTGGTGTTGGATTTTTATTGTGTTTTGTGTCTTACTTATTCACTGTTTTGGTGATATTAAATGCTTTACACACCTGTCTCCCTCCGAAGTTAAGCCTGTCTACTCGTCAGGGTCAAGGGTTGAGTAATGGAACTTATTTGTGATTATGGTGTTATCGCTAGTTGTAGGTACCTATCTGGACTTACTAATAAACTACTTTCCAACAAGCACCTCCTGAGTGGGTCTCGTGAACTACAAGGGTCTCCGGAACACAGGTTAAGAACCACTGCTCTAGAGAGGGTAGACATCTCAATACCAGTTGCGAAAGTCCTTGTAACCAGTATTCTAAATTATCCAGTAAAAGCTTATAGACATGGTTCAGATTGTGGTATCAGCACCAAATAATTATGAATTTCCTTTTTCAGATACAAACTAAGGGGCATATTATCAAGCCCATTTCTGCCTCTTTTGTGGCCGTTTTTGGCCGAAAAGGGGCGATAATTCCGTTGCAGTATTCACAAGGATCCGCTAGCGCGTGTTTCCTTGTCTTAGCAACCGTTCCAGTTACGCCGTGCCACGCATCGCTAATGAGATGCAAAGAGGGCGTTCCCGGGCAACACAACAGGGAAAAACTCGCAAACCGCACATCGCGGTATTAACAAGTCCATGTCCTCACACCCATAGCGATATTGAAACCCGCGCTAACCCCGGTTATCGCTGTAAGCTAACGTCTGATAAATTCCAGACTTAGCTATATGTGTAAAGGGGGTGTGGATTGTCAGGCTACGACCACCATGGGCTATCGACTAGGAATTCCCTATCGCTGCAGGAATATCGCTGGTTTTCCAGCGATATTCCTGCATTTCTCCCATTGTGCAGCTAAGTTATGGAACTCACTGCCTACAGCCATGCGTCTCCAATCTAACAGACTAGGTTTTAGGAGAGCCTTGAAGACCTGGCTGTTTGCTACAGCATAGGCGACTGCCATGGACACTAACACAGGTACTCACCTTAGCGCCAAGATGCCACGGCATACGAGCGCTCTATAAACACATATCCTATCCTATCCTATCCTATTTCGCTGGCTATCACTGGATTTTTATTGCCTGGGTGATGAGCATTGTTAATTAACGTGCTAACCGGGCGATAAGAACCGTCGATAATTGAAATCGCGCTGAGCGTGCATAGCGATATTCATCGCATTTTCTTGGTAATATGCCCCTAAGTTTGTGTTGAAAACATTTGGACCTAATGCCGCAAAACCAATCAGGGAAACATAAAACCATCGTCAACGCTGTGTAACAGAAAAAGGTAATGAGCATAGAACAAGAAATAAACAGCTTTTTTGAACACCAGGGCTGTAATATACATTGTAACCCCGGAGTGCAACAGGCATGTGCACCTGCTTTGATCGACCTTGGGGCAGAATGGTTTTACCGAAGGGGCTGCTGACACTAGCGCATCCCCTTCAACACATGTTGTACCAGCGTTATCATGAGAGGGTGTGCTCTCTTGTGCATGGGGGTGTGGCCCCACTAAATGAGGGAATCTCTTTGCATCTGCACCTGCGCTGTATTACCGGTTTGGACCCTGAGGCAAACATGCCTTTCAGAGGAATATACTGAAAGTGCGGCACACAAAGGTGGCACACTTTCAGTGTGCCTCCTAAAAGCAGCCCTCTTGGGGGAGAAATGGAGTCCCATGGACCCCTCAGACATTCTCCTGCAAGCGGGTGCCCCCATTCACCTCACCCTCCTGTAAGGGGATCTCTAATCCCCCTTAAGAGTGCAGGCAGGTTCCCGCCTGCACAATAAAACACAGAGCGGCTTTTAAACAGCTGCTCCATATTGCACTTGAATGCGCTGTCCCCAGGACAGTGTGAGCTCACGGCTGCCCTGGGGGCAGTGCATTAATTCTAATACAGAGCACTTTCCTTGTTTGCACTGGGCACACCTTTAGAAAGGTGCACCATGACGCAAACAAGGACAGTGTGCCGTATTCGTAATACGGTCCCAGGAATACAAGTCAGAGACCAACCTCCATCCTCAACATGAAATACAAAGAAACAAACACATTTTAACTTCAAAGGATTAAGTTAAAAAAAATTATCTATTTAGAAAAGGTCTGCTTAACTCATTATTTATGAGAATTTGGGATTGTCTCAATGATTATTCGGGAAATAGCCATAACATCGCATGCCTTACATCTCATGCCTTTACAACGTGGTTGTTACAATGACCACATGGCAACGTAAACCATTACATCGCAAGTCGTTTCAACGACTAGCTGTAAGGGCCACACAGGTGTTGGATTTACAATCCAACACCTTCCCTGCTGTTGCACAAACTGGAGTAGGAATAATAAATAATACTATTACTAAGTCCAGCATGCCCCCTACAGCAAGTCGTTGAAATGACTTGCAATGTAATAGTTTGCGTAGTAACAACGCGGTCATTGTAACAACCACATTGTAAAGGCATGCAATGTAAGGCATGCGATGTAAAGGTATGTATTCTGTTTATTCTGTTTGTTCTTCTTAATGCTTTTGACTTGGTCTCATTGACTTGGCCAGACGTTAAACTTAACAATTGTTAATGCTAACTAGAATTCACTGTCTGATTTCTGTGATGGTTCAGGCAGCAGTTTTTGAGGAGAGTGTGACTGATGCAGCTGTTGGCACTGCAGTGTTCAGAGCAGTTTCCTCTCTGTTGTTATTAACATCTACCTCTGTTTATGATTAGAAATTATGACAAAGTTAGGAGTGCTGTGCAAAATAAAAATTCCACAGGGAAACTATTGTACATTTGACAAACCTTTTATATAGCATTTATGTTAGGACCAGAGGCGAGGTTTATGCTTTTCCTGCTTGCTTTATTCCCATGAACAGCAACTTTAAACCAACCTATTATAAAACTAAATTTCCTAGAAACACTTGGGAAGATAAAAAGTCCATCTTCAGCCAATCATAGTCCAAGCTGCCATACATACTCCTTTGTTTGTTCTCATTCTCCCTCTTTCTTCACTACTCCAGCAGCCACACATTAGTGCTCCTAGTTCTTGTCTCTCATTTGTCTTACTGCTGCTTTGATTTTGACTGCTGGGTGCAAACGTCAGGTTTTTTTTGCTTTTACAACTGTTATTGTGCTGTGGGAATGCTTTGTTTGCTCCTTACACAATCGTAATTCACTGATCAGGTGCAGGACGGTCAGGCGGGGAGCCGTCTTCGACCATGAGAGGGTGCTCCTGCTTAGTTACAGGGATTTACCACTCTATCTCCACTCCGTGAGCGCCGTCTCCAGAGGATTCTCTTCCTGAAAAAAAGTGGCACACTTCAACCGCAGACCCTTTGATCTCCTGACCACCCACCCACCGGAGTCTGAATGCCCCACCAGGGGTTTGTATTGCCTATCATGCCCCTCTGGGAGTCTCTATTACCCACCAAGCCCACTGGGGTCTGTAGAATTTCATGCCTGCATATTCTATAATTATTACACTTCAGACACCGGCCTAGGTGGTTACCCACTAAATCCTTCTAAAGTGCTGGGTGTCTATGGGTGTGTAACCTGATTGGAGACCTTTGGGTCACAAAAATCTATACTAGTTTCCCGGGATAACAATACAGTGCCCTCAAACATGCAGGATTTAGTGGAATCATATGTAGAGTAGAAATACCTTTCATACTTCCCCTTTGATGATGCCTTTTGCAAGGGATTTCACACTTCTATCTAAAAATCTGTTTCCTCAGCCATCGCGCCACTTGAGAGGAAACTTAAAGAGGCTAGCTAAAAACTGGAGAGAGACCCTCTTTATGACAAAAGACCTACATGGGCAATCATCAGACTCCCCCTACTTCCATGCCAGCCAGACAAAGTACCCTCCAAGACTCAGGTCAAAAGGAAGCACGATCTTGGCATTGATCTGGACGCTTTCAACAGATTCAAACGGACTTTCCTGTCTCATGCATCTGAGACCTTGATCCTACCACCCTTTCCCTGGGGCCTCCCTCATATGTGGATAATACCCTGATGTTCTCAGCCCTCACTCTCCAGAACCAAGAGACAGCAATGACTAAATAAGGATTTTGGATGGCAAAATGGGGTTAGACAGACCCTGGCATACCTCATCAACCCAAGATGACAAGTCATGTGGTTTCCGTGGCTGGAATCGAGTCCAACCATTTCTCAGATATGCTGGATTTGGATGACATCTTCCATCCTCGCTCCTCAGAGTGGGATCCTGGAGAGACAGTGGGTGCCTACGGTCCCAACTGACTCTGGAAACCTCAGGATAAAAAAGTATGTAACCATCTCAGGGCTGAGTGTTCCCATCCATCTTTGGATGCCATAGTGGCACTCACACTGGAAATTGACACTAAGATGGCCACCTTCTTGGCCAAATATATTTGTGACCCCAAGAAAGGCATAGATTAGTCATGATAAACATGGCAAGACAAGCTCCTAGATACTATGGTTCCCCTCACAAAGATCCTTGTTTTGGCTCAAGAGGCTAAAGAATCTGACTCACTCATCTCCCCAGACATCCTATCGGGCTGGGTGCAACAAGCATCTTTCTGGGTATCGCCTATGCACTATTTCCACCAAGAGATTTTGCCACTTCGGAAGCTGGACCAAAAGTGCAAGGAGGTCTCTTTGGTGACCCCTTAAACAAGGAGTTAAGGAAGTTTGAGGCCACCCTTACTTCTTTTGACAAGGCCCAACTCTATTTAGGACATCTTTGCCACAAAGGTTTTTGCCTGGACTAGTCGAGGCAGGGGTCGCTAAGCCAACTGCTTTCTTTCTTTGAGTTCACCTTCTTCCCCATTTGGCTGTTATCAGCACCATGGTGATTCACCAAGATACACAAGCCAGTGATGCAACCCCTCTGATCAAAGGGTACTCGCTTAATTGTCACTCTGGATGATATTCTCCTGAAGGACCAATGTCCTGTGAAGCTAACAGAACAACTTCAGCAGGCAGTCAGCCTCTTGGAGAGCCTCGGTTTTGTCATCAAAGATAAAAAGTTGATCCTGACACTGACCCATAGAATGACCTTTCTAAGCTTCATAATAGACTTAACAGCAGCGACACTCAGCCTTCATTCCCGAAAGATATCAAGATCAGACAGTAGCTAAGCAAACTGAGCACATCATTTAGGTAGATCGCTCAGCTGGTGTGCCTCCTTTGCTGCTCCGTACAGACTATCTTAATAGGTCCCCTTCATTAGAGGTCTCTCCAGTAACTGAAGGTGTAGAATCTTTGCAAAGGGCTCATGTATTCAAAGAAAGGGCCTCTATCAAAGGAGCCATAAGAAGAAACTGGATGATGGTTATCCCATATGGAGGCATGGAACGGGAAAGCGATCTTTGGCTCCAGCCCAGACCTGGTGATCGAATTGGACACCAAGAGGAGGGGCTGGGGTGCCTGGTGGGGGGAGTTCTCCACCGCCGGAAAATGGTCTACTCAAGAGGAACAGTTGCACATCAACTGTCTAGAACTTCTCACAGGATCCTGTGGATGCAGATGTTGTCGACATTCAGATTTTTGTAGCCCTCATCACCTCCACAAAGATAGTCTACAGTTCGGAGAACACTTTTTGTTTGGCGGCCTTTGCAGGACACAACCCTATAGAGAATAGTCCCATGGGGGAATATCCTGTAGACAGAAAACTACTATGAGGCATCCAACTTTCTCTTTATTCTGAACCAATATAATAATCTCTCTGGGACGTGAACAGGGTTCTTAACCTGCTTCTTTCTTGGCAGAGCAATAGATACCTATTAAGAAAAGTGCAGTCGGGCAAATTGGCGATGTTAATATATTTGGTCTCATGCAGACGAGTCTCAGATATCAGAGCCCTGGACATAACAGGTAGAGTATTTACCCCAGACTGAGTTACTTTTCATATTTCTAGACGCACAAAATCTAATATATAACGTTTTTTACCCTTCCTTCACAGATTCACTAAAACTTTGTGTTGTTGAATGTATCAAGGCATCCAAGATTATGAAGGAGGATCTCAAACCTCCAGGAGAACGGCAACATCTCATTTCTCTTTGTGATCCCTACAAGGGGGTCTCTTCTCCCACCATCTCTAAATGGGTCAGCTGGGTAATGCAGAAGACAGGAACTGATACAAAAAGGTCTGGGGCACACTCGACCAGAGAAGCTATGAGTACCAAAGCTTTCTTCTTGGGAGTAAGATTGGAAGACATCTTGAATGCAACTGACTGGTCCTCTGACTCACCTTTTAAGAGGTTATACTTTAAGCCAGTCATGGATGCAGCCTCATTTGGTGGTCAGTAAGCTTTAAACAAGCATAGTCCTTGCCACTGGTCATGACACAGAATTAAAGATTTCCTAGCTATTGTAACGGAAAGTTTAAATTCCATTAAGGACAGGGAGGAGAGGATTATTCCACCATAACATCAACCTAGACTCCTTCCTCTTCCGAGATCTTACACAGAAGGCGTGGTATAGGAGAGAGTTATGGAGTAAGATGGATTACTATATACTTTAATTGAGATGTAAGGCCTGTCTATGTTTCAGGACGGCTAGCTGCTTGGTGACACACAAAAGTGAAGAGGGGCCAGCATCTGACTAGGATTGCCTACCTGCCGAGGATTTCCCTGAGAATAGAAAGAGGATGAGTACCAGAAATATAGACAGCTGAATCTGTCTGGAAGAAAAACATCAATCAGGAGAGGTGGTGGGAGTGCATATGGCTGTGGTATTAAGTTTAAATCAAGTAAGGCATTTTGTCACTTGCTTGCTTCAGTTCAAGATGCCTTCCATGAGCATTTGGGGCATTGTGAGTACCAGAAGAAATTACAGAGAGTCCCTGCAACTGGGAACCAGGGCCTGGTGCCTGGAGAGCTAGCCCTGAAGACATGTTTGCTCATCAGCTACCTTTCAACCAAGAACATTTGCTGCAAGTTGTCACAAACGTGAAACTTCAAAAAACATTTGTGGAGGCCTTGCTGTGTTTCAGTCTAAAAATGTAGTCCTGCGCACTACTGGCAATTTTTGGAAATCAATGCCAAGACATTGTTGTGGAACACAAAGTTAAGGAGGGGTGGGAAAACTCGCAGAATTTGCTATAGCATAATTTATGTGAAATTACAGCAAAATAATGCAAGATTATGAGGATTTACTCAAGAAGCTTAACCCTGTATTTAGCACAATTTTTTTGCGAAAAATGCATGCTAGCATCCAAAATGAGAATGCATTTTGCCCTAAAAAAATGCAAATGAACAGAAACAGCAGCAGCCAGCATTTTTGCCCCATATGATTTCAAATAACGCAAATGGGCATAATCGTGTAATTTTCGGTCATTTCATGTTGCACAACATTACCAAAATTAGCCCGATGCATTATGGGAATGTGATTCTTTCTGACGCTCCAATGGGGTCTAGATGCCTGATGCCTCTACACTGTAATGCAGCGAGCAGATCGCAGGGTGATATGTCGGGCGGAGCGTAAACGACGGTCGGTCGGTTGCAGTCCGCCGACATCATAATTGGGCCCTTGGTGTCTTTCGATCTCTAGGGCCTCCATTAGAGTAGGCCGGATATAGGTGTGGGTATACCCGGAACTGAGAATCACGAATTCTAGTCAGTACACTCACATTAAATCAGTTCATAACAAGTTTTGGTCCCCAGACTGGGGAATAACCACGTCACCCCAGGATCACTGGGCTAAAATCAGCATGCTTTCCTTGATGCCAACTGGTACTCCATTCATAGTTATCACCTGCACTTAGCAAGAGGTAAATATCAACAAGGAGGTGTTGATGAGCAGTGGGCAGGTAGGATGTCTCAAGCATAGGAGGAGACCGAGACCCCAATAGGCTGAGTGACATGTGCTCCCCCCTGGAGTGCTTGAGGGGCAGGTGGCCATAAGGGAGCACATGGACCTTTGGTCCTGCCCTGTACCTGATAAACGCGGTCCAATATTTTGAGACCCAGCAACTTCAGGTCTGAAAACACCAAACCACTTGTAACTGCCCAGAGCATTTCCCTCAAGGCGATATCACTCCGGCAACTTGTAGTGAGAGCCTATGTGGAATGTGTAAATGTGGGTGTACTTGTAAAGCACACTGTGACTCCATGGAGTATCCTGGCGCTGAAGACCACTGGGGAACCCGTCCTGGTTTTCCCTGTGAGATGGTCCCTTTCTGGGTATCTCCAAGGTGAAACCAGGCATCCCTGGCGTCTGTGGGGGGCCGTTGTAGAGATGAGGCAAGCTTAATGCCCAGAGTTGCCGAGTGTATTCCTGGTTAGAGTAGGTACCGAGGGGAGAATTGTCAAGTCCGTTTTGACCCTGGTCCAACAACCCTGCCGCGTCGGGGATTGAACCCTGGTCCCTGGCCAATTCTCTGCTTACGGGTCTGCCGCCTCTAACCAGTGAGCCACACCTCTCTACCATGGCCATACTTCTCCTCAACAGACTACAGCAAGACATGGATCCACAGATGCACACAGACACAACAGCCCTGTGGTTTCCCTAGGGGGTTTCTGAGTATGTTTCAGCATGATTTACATATTATGAAACACTAGATTTTCCAATGCTGTGCTGACGGGGTTCTATTCAGTGAAGGGTTCCTCTTTCTAGTTGTGACAACCCCCCTTCCTGGCAGCGCATAAATAAACACTGCTGCATCCGGTCTCTCATTCACTGTACAGAAATGAGAGAACTGTACTACACAGAGTGAAACAATTGTAGCTTCCTTGTGTTGTAAAAGCCCACCCTGTACACATGATTACATAACCACAGCCCACAGAGCACGTAACCTCCAAAAAGCCTGCTGGCTTCAAAATGCCCAACAGTGTAGGGCCTGGTAACCTTTTCTGAAATCTAAATCTAAGAAGTCTAGAAACAGGGACAGGTTCATCAAAGGGCTGAGTTGCCTTTGCGTCATGCAGGGTGCATCCTTCAGTCAGATTTACCAAGCCACACAAGACAACCGTGCATGGCCCTGCTTTGCTTGCTAAATCTGGAGTAAAGCGCTGCCTTGCAGAACTCTGCGCCGGGAAAGTGTTGCATGGGTGGGAAGTGGGTGTTCCCACACATCCCCCATGTATTTTGATCATTCCCAGATTTATCACAACAGGTAAGCCTGGGAATGCGTCAAAATGCCACTCCTTCCCGACTAAGGTGCAAAGAGGAGAAATATTTTTTTTTCTCCTCGTGTTTACTTCTGCAGCACACTTAGAAGGAGGTAAACACCTCTAAGGATTGCTTTTGTGCAGGAAGGTGTCCCTTCCTGTACAAAAGCAATCCTTCCTGCAACGCAGGCACCCTTGCGCCTTGACACAAGGGTGCCAGCATGGGCGCTAAGCTTCACTGAGTGTCAGCACAGAGAGAAAGCAAGTATGTGGCATATCTAGGTATGTACGACAAATTCCTGTTCTCTCAATTTGCTACAGCGCAGCAACGTGTCTTATTTTCTTCTGTGTTGCTCCAAATAATAATACCTCTGGCCCCCAGTGTCTAAACCTTGGACCAGGTTACATAGAAAGTGAAATGAAATTAGGCACCAACATTTGCACTAGTGTAACCACTGCAAAAAGTATTCTGGTAAATTGGAACAGATACCAGCAAATCAGGACTAACGTTATTTTCACTGGTACCTCAGGGCAAATGTTTTTCCATTAGTGCATGAGTGAAAATGCTGTGTTTTGAAATATAATAGCCTCATAAGTTGTTTTTGCATCATTCCTTGCAAATATAATTTGCACAGATTCATTAGACCAACCTAACAAGAGCTTGTAACATTATATGTAGCTTTCACAGAAATCTTATCTATCCTATGAGTTATAATGGTCTGTGAAAATATTAAGAGTTTTCATGAATATTGACTAGCACGTAGCACTATGTATGTTCTATGTTATATGTGTTTCACAATCTTGTCGAGAGGGGGCATACCGAGGGCAGGGTCCAAGACGCATTTGCCCCATCTGAGCTCACATCCAGTGGACCAGCAAATATTAATTTTAAATGGCACAAAGCACTGAAGTTTCGGTGCAGTACATAGAGGGATTCCTTCCTCAAGTGAATAAGGCTCTTGTGAGGAGTGGACACATTTGGTCTGCGATGGTGCTCCTCCGTGCTGGAGACCTGAAGCGTGGACATAAAGAGGAGAGAATCAAGATGGCCAATGGTGCCGTGACGATGGGAGGCACTGCTGGAGTGGGCTGATAAATGATTCTCGCTGTAAGCCATTTTTTGGATTTACTGAGGAGGTTGACTCTGTTGGGCCAACCGGGGGGGATGAGTGCAGCAGAGAGGAAGGTGATGTTCATAATTGCAGCTCCCTAGGGCTCTCGCGGCAAGCTGCTTGAGCAGCTGCGGTCACGGGCTAGATCCAACCGTTGGGCTGAGGGTGGCCCAAAGCGGGGATGGGATGACTCTTGCCCCTCCATTGTGACTCCCTTTCTTGTTTCCTGGAGTTGGTGTGAGATGGTGAGGAGCACAGTGTCTTCATGGTAGCTGTGCGGGCTGGGGCCTCCCAGAGGACAATAAATACAATAATTGGAGACCCGCTGACCTGAGTCCAAATCCAGTAAAGGAACCGGGCCTGGGCCGATCTGTACTCCACAAAACATGGAGACCTTGATTTGAAGAGTGAGGGTGCCCACATGAAGGCCCCCTTCGCCTACCTCTAGTAGAGCCTGCCTCACAGAGTTCAACATGCACGGTCTACTGGTGGCAGCATTCTACACCTGATTATCCTATGAATTGTGGGCAGGAAGTGAATATGACATCCACCAAATCTACAGACCTGAATATCTGCTGCTTGCAGAGGGAACCGCTCGTGCCACATCGCGCCAGCGCTGCTGTCGCTGTATTTGGGCTCCTCTTGCTGTTTGTCTCCCTCGCCGCCGCCATCACCATACCTTGCGGCCGAGAGCGGGGGGAGACTACAGCCCCCAAGCACCCCTGCGGCCGCTGACGCCGCCAACGCGCCCGGAGGCGCTTTAAAGAACGCGGCTTCCACGGAGGAGTGGGGGAATCTACAGACCTGAATATCTGCTGCTTGCAGAGGGAACCGCTCGTGCCACATCGCGCCAGCGCTGCTGTCGCTGTATTTGGGCTCCTCTTGCTGTTTGTCTCCCCCGCCGCCGCCATCACCATACCTTGCAGCCGAAAGCGGGGGGAGACTACAGCCCCCAAGCACCCCTGCGGCCGCTGACGCCGCCAACGCGCCCGGAGGCACTTTAAAGAACGCGGCTTCCTCCGCGCGCGGGCGGCGCCGGGCTAAGCCCGGGCAAAGGGCGGGCCCTCTAAGGCCCTCTGAGACCGATTGAGGCCGGGCAGGGCTTGGTTATTTACGCCCTGTAAGCGATACGCTGTGTACCTAACCGAGGGATATTACCGTACCTATGGCCCAGAGCCCTGACAAAGTGAGTGGGGAGAAGCCGGGGGGTTCGTCTTATGGCCCGTTGGATATGTACTTCAGGAAGGTCGCCAGGGAGGAAAAGAGGGACCTTTCTTTGGACGAACGTAGGACTGAGCGCCGTCGCTCCGTTGAAAATATGAAGCGTAGAGCTGTAGAAGTCAGTATTATTGAGGAACCCTTGGACGCTGATGGTAATGGCGGGGTCAGTGACGCTACTTTTTCTCAGGATGGTGTGCCCTTGCTATTACGTGATTGTTTACCTGTGAGTTGTTCCCCCGAAGTACATGATATTAGTAATACTGCCATCTCTAATGCTATAATTAGCCCTATGGTGCCTAGAAAGTTGTTGCCTGCTCGTGGTAAATTAATAGTGAAAAAGCACAAGAAATTGGATAAGGGTAAATTCTATGGCCCGCCCCCGAGGAAAATAAGACGTAAGGAGCGGCTGGGCCAGGCTAAATTAACAAAACACAACCATTATGATTTCGGGTGCCATACCACTGCTACACATAGTGCTGGTACAAAGCTGGCGGTTGGACCAGTTAATAGACCAAATCTGAGTCCATTCCACTCTTTTATGGACTCTGATTTGGCCGTGACCAACTCTGAAATCCATCTGACCCCCGAGGTTCTAGCAGAGCCGGATGCTTCATCTGCATCATTGTGTACCAAATTGGGAGAGCTGTTTAGCACCTTTATTTCTCCAATTACCAATAGTTGAAGAAATTGGAGCAGAGGTTGGAGGGCATAGAGTCTACCCTGAGTAAGATGACCAGTCCGGGAATGGTCCAAGCACACAAGAACATTACTTATGCTAGGACCCCCCCCACCCATGCTCCCAAGGAACCTTCCCAACCTGGTATAAACCTCTTACAGAACTTAAACCAGCCGTTGCTTGATTTACATAGACAAGGGCCCCCTATGATAGGGAATCACCCAATCAGTAAGTCTATTACTGAGCCAGTGGAAGGGAAAGCTATGGCTATTAAGGAGTCTATGAGGCAGGAACAGGGAAGTTCTAGCCATTATGGCAATATGGGGAATCACGGGCCACATGTAGACTTTCCCCTGAGGCGGTGCCTCTGGTGGTGGTCCTAACGGGGGTTCCCGAGCTAGCGGACAATAAGCGAGAGGGTTTTTACCAGCTGAAAAACAAAATTGTCCATTGGCCAAGTATACATAGACCAATAAACAATAATCTTAATGGGGAAATATTACACGTTAGGCGCCTTCCCTGGATAGGTGGCAGATGTAAAGATGTTGAGGGAGACATCGTCCTGATTAATTTTAGAGACCCGGGTGTGGTTGACTACATAATAAATTGGCCCCCGGGAGTGAGTGATAGTCGTATTAGCCCTCGAGCTTTAACCTATTTTTATCCGAGATCCCTGGTTTTCCCTCCTTCCCATCACATGAATAAGGATAAAGTAAAATCGAGTATTCCGACAATACCCTATGGCAGGAATATGTTACCGGACCCCCTGGGTTGGAATGTGATCCCTCCTAGATTTACTAGGCATAATAATCAGCGAAAGGAGTACTTGAGGCCTTTTACACCCCTGGAGTCAGTGAATAGGTTCAATGTGCTCTCGGGTATGGAAGATTGTGATTGATGTTTAAGGATTGAGAAGGAAGGGGGGGTTAGCTCTAGTGCATCCAGGCCAATAGGAAATGGGTTGGTCCACGGTGAGGCTAAAGAATTGTCTAATGGGATTATGTCCCCTGCGGACCCTTCAGGTCTGGATTGTTCATCTTCGGTCCATATGGACGGAGGGAGTTATCCCCTAATCCCTATAGTGTACTCCCAAATTCCCAGTGCCCTGGAACCACGAGAAGCGGGTGGTAGTAAAGAAGTCCCAATTACTCTGTCCTCCAACAATAAAAAGATCATACATTTAGTTTCTTGGAACATAGCTGGTCTGAGGAAAAAGTTGGCCCTCCCAGAATGGCACAACTTTATTGAAAAATACGACGTATGCATGTTCCAGGAAACATGGAGTTTAACCCCCGTTTTTAAATCGGGGTATGTAACCTTTTGGATACCCGCTCATAGCGGTGGTAAGGGCAGACCAGCTGGGGGACTACATATATGGATAAAAGTAGAATTAAATTGGAAGGTTACTGCTCACGATCTGGAAAGTGAGGACATCCAACATCTAACAATCGTAGGCCAGGCAAAAGATAGCCGTGTGGAATTATTTAATATTTATGATAGAGGGATCCAGGGAGATAAAATGTCAAAAACCTTTATGCTCTTAGAGCAGGCCTTAGGTAACTGTTCCCCATCATCCAAATTTCTTGTGGGTGGGGATTTCAATTGTACATTCGAACCGCTAAGCAGGGATGACCTTCTGGGCATAGCGGAGGAGGATGCAATTTGGTCTATCCCTACCTTGTCACTTCCTCCAATCAGGAAATGGACAACCAAGGCATTACAGATTAACGCTATTACTGTTGATTTTAAATTAAGAGCATTGAATGGTAGATCATCCTCTGATCGGGAAGGGGCCATGACGTTCAATAGACTTAATGGCCCGTCCCGAATTGATTACATTTTATTGGACATCACCATGTGGTGTGACTTAGTGGATATGGAGGTAGTTCCCTCGCAGGACAGTGATCATAACCTACTGAGTTTGAAGTTAGGGTGGAGCAAATTAAAAAGTAGTAGTGAGCCACCCTCACTGAGGCGAACAAATGAGGTTGTCCCATATAATGGAAATCGGAGGCTGAAATGGGAGAAGATTAGCTCCGACCCTGAGAAACTGGTTAATATCAGGGCTCATGTTGAAGACCTGACTCGTGAACTGACGGGATTAGATCCTGAATCAGGGGATGCTCACGAGCTGCTTCTTCCTCAAATTTATAAAAAGGCTATCAAAAAAAATAACCCCCAAACCTAGTAACCCTTGGTACTCTGCAAAATGCCGGGCTAAAAGACGCGAGTTAACTATAGCCCTGCGCACAAAGAATCAACCCCTAATTAGAGTGGCTAGGAAGGAATATGCAAAAGAACAAATACGAGCAAAAAAAGACTGGGAAGAACAGTATTGGCAGGATCTCAAAAGTGCCTCCGAAAGGAAAAACGCGTCATTGTTTTGTGATCTGATCAACAAGGCTAGACAGGGTAACCAACCTGTACTTGTGAATCATATTACCAGCCAACAATGGTATTCCCACTTTTCAAAAATATATAGCGGTCTGGAGGCAACCAGATCCTCCCCTTTTGAACCTGCCAGAAGGGCTTCTTCCATCAGGGCGCCCGTAGAACCATTCTTGACTTCGGAAGTAATATTGGCTATAAAACACCTGACCCCGAGGAAGGCCGCCGGTCAAGATGGTATACCTGGGGATCTCCTTTTGGAAGATCCCACAACCTGGGCTTCAGTTATTGCATTGATAATGAATTTAATTTCCAGGGGGCACCCCATCCCAGATTCGTGGAGGGGTGCTGAGGTGATCACAGTATACAAAAAAGGTGATAGGGATGACCCGGCTAACTACAGACCGATCAGCCTGATCGACGTGATCCAGAAAGTGGTTGGCAGGGTCATCATCTTGAGGGTAGGTGCATGGATGGAGGAGGAACAGGTGCTCTCCCATTTCCAGGCCGGGTTTCGTAAAAAAGTGGGCACGATGGACCAGGTCTTCCGCCTCCTCGCGATCTATTGGAAGTCGGTGACAATTAATCGTGGTAGCCTTTATCTGGCTTTCATAGATCTCAGGATGGCGTTCGACCTGGTCCCTCGCACAAGGTTGTGGGAAATCCTGGTGAAGATGGGCTTCCCTGCTCCATTGTTGGATTTCATTGTGAGACTCCACGAGGATAATTATGCAAGGATCAGATGGGGCACCCAGGGACAACTGACGGAGAGGGTGCCCGTGAGGAGAGGAGTTCGCCAGGGATGTGTTATGGCGCCAACTTTATTTTCCCTATTCGTGAATGGTGTGGTGGATTATCTGAGGGAAGAGCCGGCGGATGCACCATCCCTGGCCGGGGAAAAAAACCCTACTCTTCTCTTCGCGGATGACACCATCTTGATCTCGAAAACCCCAGCAGGGCTCCAAAAGCTTTTGAACCGCTTTAATGAGTTCTGTAAGGATAGGGGTCTCACAATCAACACTTCCAAAACGAAGCTAATGGCCCTCGCACCACCCAAAAGATTTAAGAACTCCCTCATGTTAAATGGTGAACTCCTGGAGATGGTGGATAGTTTTGATTACTTGGGGGTTAGGGTGAATAGCCGGATGACCTGGAAAGACCATCTGGCTAAAATGCTATTAAACTTTAAAAAAGTAGCTGGGCGGTTTTGCGAGAACATAGGGTGTCATTGAGCAAACCAGTGGCACCTATCCTCGCAATTTATGAAGGACAGGTTTTGCCATCGGCACTCTATGGTTCAGAATTATGGGGGTTTGAGAACATCGCGGAGATAACCACTTCAGAAAACAAGTTCCTGAGGGATCTTGTAGCATTACCAGTCTCCACTCCATTAATCCCTTTACGCCTTGATATGGGCAGGCGCCCCCTTAAAGAATTAGTGCGTCTTCGCCCTTTACTTTTTTGGGTGCGCCTGAGAAGAACTGAAGAGCTCCAAAACTATGCAGCCGCTTTAGATGATCTTATCCTACTCGATAGAGGTAATAGGATTAAGTGGCTGTGTAATTTGAGACAGATGGTTGGCTTGTTAGGTCTGAGTGATCTATGGAGGAGTCAATCCCCTCCACCCAAGCTAGTTATTAAGAAGCTGTATTGGGATTGGGTGCAGTGTGAGACTTCTAGAAGAGGCACAGGGGGTGCTCTTACTGAGCGATTCCTAGAGTTCAAATGGTCTAGCATGTTTGAACCACTTCTTGATTTTATTGAGAAGCCCTTGGATAGATCACTGTATTTAAAAGTTAGGTTTGGGATCCTCCCAGTAAATGCATTCACCTCTGGGTGGAACAACCTAGGTGGCTCCTCTAAGGCTTGTCCGTGTTGTGCAGCACCTCTAGAATCTGTAGCACACCTTATGTTTGCTTGTCCAGCTTATAGGGTGCCGAGGAGGATTTGGTTAAAACCCTTGTGTAAACAATTGGGCCTCAGGTGCCATGTAATGGCGCTGAGGGTCCTTTGCACTGATACGTCTTCCACCTTGATGGTATGTGGCGTAGCCAAATTCATTGGAATAGCCTGGTTGATACGAATAAGGAAACTTAAGTCCCAACTTACCCAACAGGATAGTGGGCTTTTAACAATATAGATTTGACACTATTGGCATTAGACAAATTGGAAAGTGGGTAGTATGATCCTACTACTTATTTAGCATATCTGCTTTTTATTATAAGCTGTGTATTATGATATTATATATTCGATTTTATTATTGTTAATGAAATATATTGACGAGTTGTTTTACTCTTTTAAATGTGTTATAACAGTCAGCATTTCGACATGATTTAATTGTATTTTAACCATGTATTTATGTGCTTTTATGATGTTTTATTCATCGAATAAAGAATACTGACTGACTGACATCCACCAAAGCAAAATCCGTCAATGGACCTACAGTTCAAGAAGCCTTCATGTATCAGAAACAGGAGAAAACAACGTCCATAGGGCAATTAACAGATGAGCAACCCAGGAAATGTCTGCACGGGCCACAAAAGGTCGTCAAAGGAGACTTCCATTGACTGATGCAAGAGTTTTTCAAGGATTCATCCACCCTAAAACAAGATATTAATAAAACTATAAGTGACATAGAGCATCATGTAAAAATTACTTGAAGGGCACGTTGAACAACGGGAGAGGTCTGCAGTGGAACCAGAGCACGAGCAGGACACACTTTTCTTAAGAGAAACATCTTTAGAAAGATCACACCAGACTTTACTGAACAACGTAGACAACAGTTACAAACTATGAATCAGTGATATAAACCCCTCCATTTCAGACTCAGGACTTGTGCCTCCGCATGAAACTTACTCAGAGACTGAAATCATATAGAATCGAACACACCACATATATTCTGAGTTTCAAAGAAACAGAACTCTAACACCAGACATCCTCACAAGAATTCACTTTTTATGTCAAAAGAGGAGATTTTCTTTACTTCTCAGAAAATGGCGAAAATACACTTTGAAGGAGATAATATATTAACATTCGAAGGCATCTCATTTTACACTTTCTCCAAATGCAAATAATTTAGGAAAATTACAACCTACATTAAGGATCAAAAATCTCTTAATGCTGAGGTTTTCCATTCCTCCTCCTGTTCTCATTCCATAATAAACGTTATACTGTCTATACACCTCAAGAACCTGAAACTATCCTACATCTTAAAAACTCCACCTGTGGTGCGACCTAGGAACAAGAAACAACAAAGTTATGCACCGATTCAAATTTACAAGTCTAGAGGCCGCTGAGACCACAGCAGACACTGATAATTAATTAAGTTTGTAGAGAGTGTTAATGGGAAGTTAGATTAAATCTAAATTATTGTTTTTTACTTTTAATACATTTGTTAGGTAATTATATAATTACTTGTTAGTTAATTAGTCATTTGTAATTTGGTAGCAGGTTGTCAGGTTTGTAGGGGATTAGGGAGGAAAGACATTAAAATATAAACAATTGTTTTCAATTTATAATTATTTTTTAGAGTAATTCAAATATTAGTAGAGAATTCATCATTTATATTTTTTATTGATAATATATTATGTTAATTATTAGTTTTTTTAAGTGTTAATTTATAGATTCATCAGTGTATGGGATAACATTTTCAAAATAAGTGTTCTATTCATTATTGGTTTTAAGTTTGACTGTTTTATTTAATAATGCATTTGAATTTTATTGTTTTTGGGTGATTTTTGGGGTATTGAGTACAGAAGTGTATTTATTTGAAATAGTTTTTTTAAAAAATTTTTTATTGATTTTGTATTGTGAAATGTGTGTGTGTTTTATTGCATTTCATTTTATATATCTATAATGCATGTATTTCATTTTATTTTTTGTGTATTTAAAAGGTTTCTTTTTAATGTAGCATTTGGAATGATAAATCTAACCCTTCCAAAGTTGAATAGTTTGGCTACCGTGCTTAGATTGAAGTGGGAACAGTAGTTCTGACTCCTCAAGAGTTCAACCCTTTCCCTGCTTTTGCTTACATCTGATTGGGAATAGGAAATCAAACCCCTCCAAAGTTCACAACTTTCCCTGATTCTGATTACACTGAATTGGGAATAGAAAACCTAACTCCTCAAAAGCCAGACCCTTTCCCTTCTTTTGCTGACATCTGAGTGGCAAATCCTTCCAATTCCAACACTTTCCCTCATTTTTAGGTCAAGCCTAGGCAGCGCGCATGCGCTGTCTGGAAGACCTGGAGTAATCCCTATATGGAGAGTACTCCCGCCTGCTGCTTGCCATTGGGTCACTCCAGCGTTTGCTCAGCTTTCCTAGTTCGTTATTGGCTCGCACTCCCAGACGTCACTTCTGTTTCATGGTAGGCAGCACAGTACAGTATCGTTTCGCTGCAGGGCCGTATCTTTTCATTTAGGTACTACTTCATTGTTTTTTTTTAAAGCACCTCGGCGCCTGCTTCACCCGACGCCCGTGTGCACAGGGCTCGAGTCGGGGTACCACGCGGGTGGACGGCGTCCCCCCACTTATTTTACCGGGAGCTCGATAACTAGAGCAAATGGAGCCACACATTCACTCTTTGGCCTCTCTGGGGCAAGATCGGAGCTCAAGTGCTGACTTCACTGATGCAATCGCATCTAAGGGGTGAGCGAGGGGAGGCAATGAGTCAGACGGTGCAAGCCACCTTTTGTGACGTCACTTCCCGTCGAGACGTCAGCGTCCCCCCACTTCTTTCTTTAGGGCTTGTACCATGTGTGTGCATATGCTTAATATGCACGGGCGCTTCATCATTATTACTATTGTAATATTACTTTTGTTTTCCTGTCCCTTATAAAAATGTGTTTTATAACACTCCACGTGTGCTTTATTCAATCCGGAAGATCGCTTGTGGCTTGGGTTAAATGTTAATGTGTGGTTTTCGCAAAAAAGATAATGCGATAGTTCGTGGCGGATTCACCGGGTAGCCTTCGAATAGACAGTTTATTTCGTATAAAGCTTTCACACACCCAGCTTTGTTTCCAGGCATATGTTGTGCATTATACACAATTGTAAATACTTTATGAAATACATAAACATGAATGACCTCGTGGGGCAGCTCTTTTGTTTGGTCCGCAACTTTTGTGCTCACCTGAATTGTCTACCACTCAGCTCGATTCTGATTCCGTAGTTGCAAACATGAAATCCCAAGGAAAGACGCAACGGAATCTCGGCAGCAACAGTATCGATAGTTGCAAAGAGGTGCTCTTAACGGGACGAGGTGGCCGAGTGGTTAAGATCGACAGCAGTTTATCATAATGAAGATGAAAAAAGACACCGACGAAGGCGGGAATCGAACCCACGAGCAGAGCACAATGCATTCGCCGTTTATCCACAGAACCACTCCACCACCTCACCCCGATATGTCTGTTTCGTTAGCAAGTTCTCTAAGGTGTGCTGCCAAGATTCCGGGGCTACTTACATGGGAATTTCATACATGTGCAACTAAACTAACAGGAGCGCGCTGCTGGAAGGTATTTTCCCAACATTTGAAATGCCGCTCAGACAGAGAGAAAGCACATCTTGTTAATAATCGTATTATTTAAATCGTATGATAAGCAGTGAGCAGCATATCTTTTAACTGTTTGAATGGGTTCGATTAAGTATCAATGACAGATGTATATTTTCTCTGCAGTGCTTAAAATGGAAGACAGCAACGCCGGGGAAGCTGCCACGGTGCAAGGACGTTCTCGAGCCCCGGGTAGCACTCACTGAGTTTGGCTTTAATGCCCCGGCATTTTGCTAACAGCAAAGTCAGTATTGAGGCCATTTATTGAAGCCATCACATAAACCGCCATGCAGAAGCTGATTGCAGCTTCTCTATGTGCTGCAAGCTGATGTAGGTTGCAGGCGCAACACATATATGCACTTTATGTTGATGGATTCAGGGGGACAGTTTAATAAGGACAGCAGCAGTGCTTAATTTGTGAAAAAATGCGTGCCGGGGGCCTTGTCAGGGGGCCACTGCAGCTTGCACCACCCGCTGCGCTGTATGTCTAGAGCACACACAACTGAAACCCTGCGTGGATTCACGTGGCAGAAAGCAATGGTTTATTCATAGCGGCATATGTTTTCTAAATAAAAGTAAGTCCGAAACATTTTTGTAGATGTCACAGATTGTTGCTATTCAAGCCCTGGGAAAGTTTAGCGCCTTTGAGGGTCACTATTCTAGTGCTTGCTTAGGATGAACTGTCCTCGCAGGATTAATGCTGGCAGACTAATCCCCATCCCAGTATTATTCAGTCTCGGAAGCCTTTAGTGCAGCACTGCTTTGTTTACAGATTGAGAGTTGAATCTCTATCATTATTTTTCTGTTTGTCTGTCTGTGACTCTGTGTGAAGATTTCTGTGGAGTGTTGTTGGGAATGATCTTGTATCAGCCGGGGCTGAATCACTCATGATTTCATCATTGCAGTGTTGTGTCTCAAGGAGAGGAAAAAAGGATTCAGTCCGTTTCAGAGGATTTGGGAGTAGGAGGCTTTAGAGACAGGAGTGAGTTAGTGGAGAATGAAAGGTCTGAGGCCAGTAGCCACAGGTTATGTAGGTAACCCTGACAGAACCCTTTGCATAACTAGTCCTGGGGTAGCTTATATTTAAAGAGCTACAGTGGACCTCTCACAAGCATATCTGGAGAGCAGCCAAGGATCCTGAGCTGAGACCAGGAAGGTGTTTCAGTGAATCAACATTCACTTCACAGTGGAAATGTTGCTGGATAGCTGGTGAAATCTGAGTAAATTAGTTCTTCAGGTGACATGCCAGGATTCCTCATGACTGTACAGCATAAATCAGCAAACAGTTGGATAAGGCTGAAAGAAGATGATGGATGAGTGTCTGGAACCAGAGCAGGAAAAAGAGCAAAAGCAATATGTCAGCAGTATTGGACTGGAATTTCAGACCGTCTGACACTGCCAGATGGGCGAGCTTGAAATGGCCAGTGTGCGGGCCACTTATTTTTAGGTCGAGCGTGGGCAGTGCACGCTGCTCTGCAAGGTATGCTGTATTCATGCAGGGACATGAAGCTCCACCCACTCTCCGCCATATGTTGCTGTGGCTTGTGTCATTGTCCACTGTAAAGTGTGGCTGTTCATTGGTCAATAGGCTTAGTAGCCCCTCGTTACTACCACCTTGTCTCATTTTGTAATCTCACATGGTGACTCCCCCTGTCTCATGTGTTGTTACTCAGTAGGCTTTAAATAAAACCTCTGAGCACTTTTTCTTAAGATAGCTTTGTCCTGCCTGCTGTTGCAGGCAGGACACGCTCTCTCCTAATGCTTTTCAATTTTATTTTATAGCACAGGCACCAATAGCATTTGCAACGTAATAGGTCTCCCATTCGCAAGAGTTTAAGCTATAGGCATTGTAAATGACAATGTATTTTATTTATGTGTTTTAAAAACAACACATAAATAAAAGGCTTAATCAATTACAATGCCAACAGCTCAAACCTTCATAAATGCGAGACCTATTGCATTGCAAATGCTTGTTCTTATATTGGAGTGAACATAGTAAACCTAACCCCTGAAAAGACCAACACTTTTCCTGCTTTTGCTTAGATTGGAGTGGGAATAGCAAAACTACCCCCTCCAAAGTCCAACACTTTCCTTACTCTTGCCAAGACCCGAGTGGGAATAATAAATGGAACCTGTCAAAGTCCAACACTTTCTCTGCTTTTGCTAGTGTTAGAATAGGAATAGGAATCTGTAAGATCTCCAAAATCCAACACTTTAGTTGATTTTGCTTACGTCTGAGTGGGAATAGTAAATCTAATCCTTCCAAAATCCAACACTATCCCTGATTTTGCTTAAGTTAGAGGAGGTTAGTCTTACTTTCCACACTCTAAGTCCAACACCGTCCCTATTGTTGCTTAGATTGGAGGGGGAATAGTAAATCCACCCCTTAAAATATCAGACACTTTCCTTATTGTTACTCAGGTGGAGTGTGTATAGTATATCTAACCATTCTCCAAAATCCAATACATTCCCTGGTTTTGGTTATGTTGGAGGGGGAATAGTAAATCCAACCCTTCCAAAGAGCTACACTTTCCCTTCTTTTGCTTGTATTGTCTATTTTGCATTGTTGTTATTTTTTTATTATTTTTCTTTTTTTTTAATGTTTAAATTATTAAGAAAAATTTACTTGTTTATTTGTTTTATTTTTATATTAATTTAATTTTTTAATTACACTTGCTATACACTTTTATTCTAAATATATATGTATGTTTTTCATATATGTGCTAATTTAATGTTAATTCTATGTTTTTTTTATATTCTTAATGTGAAATAATGACATTTTTTAATAGTTTTTATAATTTTTTAAGTACGGTGTTTGGCATTAGGTAGTTATACTTAAGCAGGAGCACTTACTGGTGTAGAAAGTGAAGAAAAGAGGAGTGGAAAAAGGGAAATTAAAAATCCCTAACTAGTGGGCCGCTATTTTATTCCCACCCCTAGTTGGTAAGGTTAACATCAGGGGTTATTACTGAAAAATGAGACCATAATGAGTCTGGTTGTCTCAATAATGGATAGCCAACATGTTTGGAGCCATTCCTCTATTGGCTCTTCATCAGAACTCCAGGGGGGCCATCCCCGCGTGTATCACTCCTAAACAATCCTATAATAAGGACAAACTTGTGCACACATAGGGGCCTATTATGATGGCCGGCGGATCGATTTTTGTTTGTTATATATCAGTAAAGAGGATAAACCTAGCCTCTACCTCTACTTCCCCCCTTTTTGTGCTTGTAACCATTTATAGTTAAGACCACATTTCCATAGGGAAAGTATTTTTTAGTTTTCTTATACCTCTGGCACCATTTGACGAATCTTAGCTAAAATTTCCAAACAAAAATATCTCATTCACCTCAGTTCCTTCCTAGGAATGTTTCGGGTTGGTCTGCCAAGCAGGCACCATGAAAAAGGGGGGGGGGGGGGGGGGATTAATTTCCCCCATTGTCTTAGGGAAATTTGAACCAGATGCAGCCCAAACCGTTGAAGGGAGTTACCCCAAATTTGGCAGAGAGCTATATCCTGGTCCGGGAATCATGCTTTTTGTGATTTGGTGGGAATCTGTTAAGTCGTTTTTGAGACACTAGGGCTAAAAAAATACAGCTATTTCACATTTCACCCCACAGATCATTGGTGGGGCTGGCAGATCTCCACATAAGATATGATTGACTACCACCATATTAACAATCATGTGGTAGCAGCCTTCTTAGGACCCTGCCCCTCTACCCCTGGTGTCGGGGTGGAGGGGGTCCCAGATGAACTCCCTGGGGTCAAAACCTTTTTTTTCAAAATCTTTCTGCAAATTCATGTTTTAACTTACCAAACCCCCAGGGTGGGCCACGGCTGGTGCAAACAATGTAATAGGGGAAGGGGTGTGTGGCCCCCTCCTCGAGCCTCAATGAGGCTCTGGGGACCTCATTGCTTGGGTCGGCGGTACATTGAAGGGAAGAAGGTGTACAGTCTTATGGGCAGGGAAATAAAGATTGCGAACGCCTGGCAAAAAATCTACTCACATTGGCTCCTGGTGTAACCAGGGAGGGTGCATGCAGGAGGTATGGTGTGGTGCTGGGGCCATTGACCTCCAGTGCAACCCCTGATGAAATATCTTTTGCAGGTGCCCCGGGGCACTCACCTTAGGCGCAATGGATTGGTTCCCCGGGCCAGTATCATCTCAGGGAGGGGGAGCCACGTGTTCCCTTCCTCTTAAAAGAAAAAAGAAAAACATTTTGCCTCGGGGGATGTGGTTAGCAGTGCCATTAATGGCTAAGGGAGGAAGGCCGCATGCCTAATTACCAAACATATTACATCACTCATGACATGTTCTATGGCATTATTGATAGCATTTCTGCAACAAACCTAAGGCTCTCACCTGTCTTTCTTTTCTGTTCTTGGGGACTTTCTGAAAGACAGAATGCTTTATGACAGAGATTCGGGGTGAACTTAAAGCATTGTGTTTAGTAAAATGCATTGTTCCAATTTTCTAAATCAGGTGATTTGCAGACTATAGCCCATACTCGATCTAGATCCTAAATAAGTGGGGGCACCTCCCTTAATTAGAATAAGTGATTATAGTGTCATCGAAGTGAAAATGTAATCCAAACTTGTTGGGGTCTTTCTATGTATAGGTTGTATAATTAACACAGAATGATCTTAATTAACAAGTTAAGATTACCTTTGATAATGGTCAAAAAGACGTTCATCCCCCAAAAGTCTCCATACATTGCAGTTGCTTTTTGTGTGTACTTTAGGGTTCTCCCTTACTGGGTAGAATGCACTTGTATTCCTGGATCCCCTTTTATGAGTGGCCCACCTTCCCTACTTTTACCTTTCTTCCTTTTCTGCTGGGGCCTAAGTCTCATAACCTTAGGGACAGGACCTCCAGGATCCTTGGGTTGGGCAGCACCGTGGGCAACTGGCCCCCTTTGGATTCAAACCAACTTCTGGGAGGTCATTGCCTTGGATGCAATTTAGGGGGACATCAGTAAAGGTGTCCCCTTTCTCTAGAGTCACTAAGGCTACTGGTCTGGTTGTGACATTCCCTGGAGCGACCCTTACTCACCTTACCTCACCTGGCAAATACTTGTCTGGGGACACTAACTTGTCAACCATTATGGTGTGACTGCCACATGTGTCTCCCAGGGCAGTAGTTTGGATCCCATTCACCGGAATGAAGTTTACTGCCACCCTCAGGGATCCCCAGCTTGCCATCAGGCCCATTCTCCCAGTTAAAAGCTATGAGGACCTCATCATCTGAGGTATCCTCCTCAAAGGCTATAGGGGCCAACCCATTGTAACCCTCCTTTTGGGGCAGGCTGGATCCCCTCCGTAGGGGCCTGTCTGTCAGCTTGTTATCTAAGAGTTCATTTAGCCCTGGGTGTGTCTGTTTCAACTACTTTTTAAGGTTCTAGAGTTCTAAAGGAGACTCTGTGATGGGCTTAACAAAGCCTTCCTTTCGCTTCTTTGGGCCAAGCCCCCCTTCATTGGTCACATCGCTAGATTTTCTTGGGTACTCTTATTCTAATCCACTCATCAGCATTCTTGCCCAACTCTCTAGGTATAGAAAGTTCTACAAGATGCTGGTGTAGTTTGTGTGAGGTACAGTTGCTTAAAATGTGCTCTTTCATAATCAAATTATACAGGCCACCATAAGTGACCACCTTGGCCACCCATGTTTGGTTTTGGCTTTTATGGGTGTCCCTAAACTTCAGTCTATACTCTTCTGTGGCGAGTCCAAACCCTTCCATTAGAGTTTCCTTCATATGTTGTAGGAGTCAGCCGCTACCGCACTAAGGGTCAGAAGTCTATCTCTGCACTTCACTGGGAATAACTTTCACAGTAGAGAGCTCCAGTGCTGGTGACCTATCCTTCTCAATTTGTAGGCGCTCTCAAAGGCGGCAAGCCATTTATCAATGCCATCACCATAACTAAACTTGACTATTTTAGTCTCAAAGGTTTCTTCTTCTTCCCTGTTACACCTGCTGCCACTATTATCATTGGGCATTAAGCCCATTTTAACCCTTCTTTCTTCTAAGGCTACTCTCCACAAATTAGAGTTTTGTTTCCTCCAGGGAGATCAGATCAAACTCATCCTCAAGGAGTCCTACCACCTTGCAAGTAGGGGCTCTATAAGAGTGACATCTGTCACTTCCCACTGGTGAAGGGGGTCGAAAAAAGGTGGAGAGTTCTGGTCTTCACCTTCTTCCTCATCATGTACGTGGGCTTGAGCAACTTCCTCGACCTTATCAGGGTCAACTTTTAAGGAATGGCTCTGTCTCTCTAGTTTTTCCTTTTCATAGAGGCTGCTGGCCTTTTTCAGATCCTCGTTTTTTGTCTGTGGCTCTATAGCCAATGCCCCTTGCTTTGCACAGGACGCTAAGATCACTAATCGTAAGAGCTGGGATGTCTGACAAGTAGGAATTCTTATCAGCCTCTATTGTGCACTAACTTATACTTGCAAGTTGGGATCTTATTAAAATGTTAAATAGAACTTTTTTAAACTTTTGAAACACTATTGTAATAGGGGTCTACATAGGGCCCTAACAATTCCAATTAAAAACTTGTTTTAAAAAAACAGAAAAATTACTTTGGGTCTTATGACAACTGAGGTATTCTCATGTACTAAAAACACTTATGACCAAGTGGTATTGCAATACACCAATGTAGGAAAGTGGAGTATTATGCAGTGATGCTGGTTGATTTTTTATTTGATTTAGAATTTGTAGAGCGCAGCAATTACCAAAGGCATCAAGGCGCCATAGCTCTCCAACCCCAGCTCCAATGCCAACGACATCCCACCATCACAAGCCCTGTGCGACTCACTCGCCACCTTCTTTCACCGGAAAATCACCGACATCCATGACAGCTTCAGACCCCGGATGACCCCTGCTGACCACACCGCACCGAACCCACCGCACCCCACCACCCACGACACCCTGACAACCTGGGCCAAAGTGAGCATCGAGGACACAATCAAGACCATGGGATCAATCCACTCCGGTTCCCCATCCGACCCCTTCCCACACCACATCTTCAACAAAGCCAGCAAGTCCATCGCACCCCACCTGCACAAAATCATCAACCTCTCCTTCGAGACCGCCACCTTCCCTGAGAACTGGAAGCACGCAGAGATCAACGCCCTACTGAAGAAACCCAAGGCAGACCCGAGCGACCTCAAGAACTTCCGGCCCATCTCCTTGCTCCCGTTCCCAGCTAAGGTCATCGAGAAGATAGTAAACACCCAGCTCACGCGACACCTCGAAGACAACAACATCCTAGACCCATCACAATCAGGATTCCGCAGCAACCACAGCACCGAGACTGCCCTCATCGCCGCCACAGACGACATCAGGATCCTGCTAGACAATGGCGAGACGGCGGCCCTCATCCTCCTAGACCTCTCCGCCGCCTTCGACAACGGCTGCCACCGCACACTACGCACGCGCCTCCACGACGCAGGGACCTGAAACTGGGACTGGACCACCCCCTTCCTCTCCGGCAAAACTCAGAGAGTCCGCCTCCCCCCATTCCACTCCGAGGCCTTCAAGGTCATCAGCGGCGTCCCACAGGGATCCTCCTCCTCCGCTGTTCAACGTCTACATGGCACCACTAGCACACATCGCCCGACAGCACAACCTCAACATAATCTCCTACGCCGACGACACTCAGCTGATCCTCTCCCTCACCAAGGACCCCCTCACCGCCAAATCCAACCTCCACCAGGGAATAAAGGCCGTCGCCGACTGGATGGAGGACAGCTGCCTCAAACTGAACACAATATATAAGAACAATGGTTCCATAGGGAGAAAAAATTATTTACAATTGGAATAAATCAATTAAACAAAACAACACAGCAAAAGATGATCTAGCAAATAATTAATCCTTAAACAATGAATAATTATTCAAAAAACGTAATAATTTATTTTTTGTATTTCAAGTGAATTTTAAATCATTCATCAACTCCTTTGAATATGTACAAAAAATCAAAAAGGCTGTATATACAATGATATTTACAAAAAAGCGACGCAGTGACAAAGTGAATAAAGTGACTTGATGTGATAGTGAAAATGTGAATATTTACAATATATGTATGTGATTATCAATAAAATACATAGAAAGTTTTGCAAAGATTTTTTGCAAAAAAGTCCTCAGCTGAATTCTGGTTAGATAGTGATCCTTGTAAGGCACTGGTCCTAATTTTTCGTGTATACAAGGAGTTCCAATTAGTACTGGACTGTGGAACCGTCAACGTTTCGACCCTATACCACCAGTTGTTCTATACAATCATAGCGGGTCTTCTTCAGGACATGGGAGGTGTATAACAGCCTAATTGTAGGTGATATGGCAAATGTCCAGCAGTGTGACGTAGTTGCCGCTCAATTTCAGTCAGAAGAGACTACCAATGTTGTAGAAGATCTAGGTTCGTCTTCGTCTAGTTATTTAGTCATTTTCTTCTTTTTTATTCAGATTAATGAGCCAGGTTTGAATCACTGACTTCCAGGTAGATACTCTGCGTTCTCCGGACTGACTGCCCGAGATTAAGAATATATTCACACATTAGTCGAAATCGCATCCTGATAACCGTGCCTCCCGCAACGCAGAGTATCTACCTGGAAGTCAGTGATTCAAACCTGGCTCATTAATCTGAATAAAAAAGAAGAAAATGACTAAATAACTAGACGAAGACGAACCTAGATCTTCTACAACACTGGTAGTCTCTTCTGACTGAAATTGAGCGGCAACTACGTCACACTGCTGGACATTTGCCATATCACCTACAATTAGGCTGTTATACACCTCCCATGTCCTGAAGAAGACCCGCTATGATTGTATAGAACAACTGGTGGTATAGGGTCGAAACGTTGACGGTTCCACAGTCCAGTACTAATTGGAACTCCTTGTATACACGAAAAATTAGGACCAGTGCCTTACAAGGATCACTATCTAACCAGAATTCAGCTGAGGACTTTTTTGCAAAAAATCTTTGCAAAACTTTCTATGTATTTTATTGATAATCACATACATATATTGTAAATATTCACATTTTCACTATCACATAAAGTCACTTTATTCACATTGTCACTGCGTCGCTTTCTTGTAAATATCATTGTATATACAGCCTTTTTGATTTTTTGTACATATTCAAAGGAGTTGATGAATGATTTAAAATTCACTTGAAATACAAAAAATAAATTATTACGTTTTTTGAATAATTATTCATTGTTTAAGGATTAATTATTTGCTAGATCATCTTTTGCTGTGTTGTTTTGTTTAATTGATTTATTCCAATTGTAAATAATTTTTTCTCCCTACGGAACCATTGTTCTTATATATTGATGAAGCCCAGGTTCCTTGGGTTATAGGGTTACCCCTGTGTGTTTAACTCTCAAACTGAACACAGACAAATCGGAAATCCTCATCCTCGGGTCCAACCCCTCCGCTTTGGACGACTCTTGGTGGCCCACATCACTGGGGTCCCTCCCGGCCCCCACTGACCACGCACGCAACCTGGGAGTCATCCTCGACTCAAAACTCTCCATGACCAAACAAGTCAACGCAGTCTCCTCCACCTGTTTCAACACCCTCCGCATGCTCCACAAGATCTTCAGATGGATCCCGACAAACACGAGGAAAACAGTCACCCAGGCCCTGGTCAGCAGCAAGCTCGACTACGGAAACGCCCTCTACGCCGGAACCTCGTCCAAGCTCATCAGCAGACTACAGAGAATCCAGAATGCCTCTGCACGCCTGATCCTCGACGTCCCGCGCCGCGACCACATCACCCCCCACCTGAAGAACCTGCACTGGCTCCCCATCGACAAAAGAATCTCCTTCAAGCTCCTGATTCACGCACACAAGGCACTCCACAAAACCGGCCCAGCCTATCTCAGCAGCCGACTCTCCTTTTACGTACCCAACAGAAAACTCCGCTCCGCTGACCACGCCCTGGCCACGGTCCCACGCATCCGAAGAACTACTTCCGGAGGCAGATCCTTCTCCCATCGCGCCGTCAAACCTGGAACACCCTCCCCATCCACCTACGTCAAACCGAAGACCTGCTGACCTTGCAACCCGCCCGGGTATGTAGTGCGCTTTACAAGTTACATGATTGATTGATTGAGTGATAGACAACCGTCCGGATTATGCCTATTAGACCTACAGATGCAGAAAATGTCTACAAAGAGTAAAGCCAGGTCTTAAGAGCTTTCCTAAAGGGCAAGAGCTGAGGGATAGCCCTAATATTTTGCAGAAGGGTGTTCCAGAGTTTGCTTATGGCCGTTTAGAATGCTCTGTCGCCCTATTTCTTTCTTTTAGTTCTGGGCACCGTGAGCTGGAGTTGAAGCGATGAATGAAGGTATCTACCTGGGGTATACCAACTTACCATGGCTTTCAGTTTTGTTGGATATGGGTGATGAAGAGCCTTATGCACAATGCAAAGAGATTTGAACATAATGCGCTTTCTGATTGGAAGCCAATGAAGGGTGTCCAATCCCATACAGGGCGACTGACGCCTGAGGATATCCAGAATAAGTCTGGCCAGTGCATTTTGTACCACTTGAAGTATGTGCTGCGTGTTTTTATTCAAGTCCAGGTACAATGAGTTGCAGTAATCCAGTCTGGACATTACCAAGGCAAGAGCGACCTGCTTACGAGGAAACTGTTGATTGAGCGGAATGATTTTCTTAAGCATCCTTATGATCCATGTGCAACTTGCTATTATGCGATTCACCTGGGCATTAAAGTTAAGTTCGGTGTCAATCAGCACACCAAGGTTCTTAGCCTTTTTCCCTGGAGTTGGGCAAGTTCCTAAAGAATGTGGCCAGCAGTTCCTGTTCCAGCTGGGTGCCCCAGTCCAAAAATCATCACTTCCGTCTTTTCCCCGTTGAGTTTTAAAATGTTACAAGACAAACATTCTGCCACTGTAGCGATGAATCTTGAGGAGCTCTCTGCAAACGAGCATGAGTTCTTGAGGCCTGACACCATAATTTGAGTGTCATCAGCATATGACACTGCCTTCATTCCGAATGACTGGATTATTGCCGCCAGGGGGGCCACATAAAGATCAAAAAGCGTAGGGCTCAAAGATGAGCCCTGCAGCACTTCACAAGGCAGGGAAAAGACCTCTGAGCAGAAGTGCTGTAACTTCACCTTTTTAGATCTTTCCCTAAGGAAAGAGGACAGAAGGGCTAGGGCTTGATGAGAAATGCCAAGGCCTTGAAGTCTATCCAGCAGCAGCACAGGTGAGATGGTATCAAATGCTGCTGATAAATCCAAGAGTATCAACGCCACGCCCTGTCCTTCATCCGCCTTATGCAGTCAGTGGCTGAGAGTAATGCAGTTTCTGTCCCATGATGTTTCCTAAAGCCGAACTGGGAGTTATTAAGCCAGTGCTGCTGTTCTGCAGTTTCCATGAAATGGATATTAAGGTGCTTCTCCAGAATCTTTGCTGGAATAGGGGGCAAGGAGATCGGGCGATAATTTTTACAGACTGTGATATCCAGATTGGTTAAGCTGCACTATGTAATGGTCTTACATTACCCTAAAGATGGTCCTTGGATTTACAGTAATAAATCCTTAGCTCTCTCCTGGTAGTGTGGCAAAGAGCAGTCAGGCTTTACTAGAGGAACATGTGTTAAGTATTTCAAAGCATATGTAATTGGCATGACTTGAAAGAAATTCAACACCAATTTATAACCAGAGTTATAGATTTTCAAGTGAAAAATAAATCAAGCTATCAAACTTTACAGTTGCAGTTAATGAGGAAAATCATTAGTGAAACTTGGTCACTTGCAGTGTGAGTTCAAAGGTCCCAGGGCAAGCTTCATCACTCCTTAACTGGTTCCCCTCCCACCTTTCCAACCAAACCCAGTTTGTTTAACATGGGTACTCCCAAGTCCCAAGAGATCCCGATCACCTGTGGAGTCCTCTAGGGTTCCACACTGTCTCCTGTTATTTTCAACCTAAGAATTTAGCTGCTTAGTGCTCTGCTTGAAGATCGCAGCATCAAGATGTATCAATACCCAACCAAGGCTGCACTCCTGTTCTTTGTTAGGCACAAGAAACAGTACAAACCTGGCTCACTGATATGAACCTTTACAGCTTCGTACCCCAACATTCATTGAGTGCCAAAACAGTTGGATTCAGGCTGGACAGCAACCTCACCCTCAAGGCACACTTGCCAAGAAACAAAGAAAGTCTGGTACCAACTGTTTCCTCTAAAGGAAGTCAAACCTTTCATTCCAGAAAGCAACTTCAGAACTGCGGTTCAAACCCTCGTAATATTGCATCTGGATGATGGTAACGCCCTGCTCCATCGCCTCCCAGACTCCACAATGGTACCAGTTAAGGGCATCCTACATGCTGCAACCTGTCATATCGAAGATCTGAGGAAATATGAACACATCATTCCCTTCTTCTTGGAACTCAATGGACTCCCCTTGCTGGCCCACCCTATCTTCAAAACCACCTGCAACATTCACAAAGCCATCGTGACCAGCACCCCTGCATATCTTGCTGATGGGCTCACCATCTCTGATGGCTCTTGGCACACCGGCAGCCAGAATGCAGTAAGACTGCAGACTAAGAAGTGTAAAAAAGAAAAACAAAGCAATAGGCCTTTTCCATCTATGCACCCAGGATCTCAAACAACCTCTCTACATCCATCAGGTCCACAGCAACGCCATTCCAACAATGAAGATCACATTTTCAAAGAACACCACATCACAATGCATTAACCGCCCACAGTCCAGCTACCCCTCCGATCATTATGCTTGCCTTTCAACCTGTAAAGCATTTGAATGCCTTTTGGTTAGGTTCGCTGTAGAGAAATACCATATATACCTAGATACATACAGGTTGTGAGAGATTGTGAGGATAAATCTAGGGTATGTCCCACGATGTATGTGGGGCCCGATTCAACTTGACTGATGGTCCTAATCCGACTCTTGCTCATGGAATCTTCCCGAGTCCCTGCCTATAGGAAATGACCATGTTTGGTCCCCCTTTAAACCTGGTTGAACTAGCTTATGCATATCTGGTATTTTTAACTACTTCCCTATAAGTCTGTAGCTTATACTGTAAAACACCCAGGGACTGGAACTTAATATCCACAAATGGTATGCCAGACCTACTGTGCCATTCACTACAGTGGGAGTCCAAACTTGGCTTCAGTCCTACTGCATATTGTCTGAATGCTGCAGTATATGACCTGCAGTGCAACCTGTCAAAATAACCCTTTTTGACATGTAAAATTCTTTCTTTCAAATATTAGTAAAGTACCCTTTTGTAGGCCTTGTAGCCCACAAGGCAGCGTGCATGGTATTTAACAGTAGGACATGTAGAAATGTAAAGTTTAAAAAAAACGTTTTTTTTTTAGGTTTTACAATACAGGTAACAGAAGCGACCGGAGGTGCCTTCTAGCATGGCTTGCCTAATAAGCATTCAAATTGGTTTCATAGTCATGTGAGAAAACTTGAAACTGTTAACGGACGTCTATTCAAATATCGACTCTGCTCGTGAAGGTCGGGCAGAAGAGAGCAGGTGAATGCTACCGGCATTCAGTTACAAAGGTGTCAATGGGGGGGGTCAAGTGCAGAACAATGTGGAACATGAGGTAACAATGGGAGGGAATAGCGGGAGGCTGGCTTGATTGAGGAACGGGCTTGTAATTGTGGATGGATGTGCTTGTCAATCAATCAAAAAGTCTTTATTCGACCAATAAAATGGTCATAAAAGCACATAGATTATAACCACAATCACATTAAAAAGTATATATCCATCTTTCCAAGAAGTAAGAAAACGATAAAATCTTTTAATAATACATAAAAATGTCATGAGTTTCATAGCAGCAAAATATGGTTGTGCAAGTTAGTTGGCAGTTTATAAAATTAATGTGGTTTAAGCCCTCTATAAATAGATTAAAATACAATTTGCAATTGGGTCGGCTAAAAAGTAGACCTCTAACCAATAATACAAAACAGTATAAAATAAACAATTTGATAGGGCTGGAATAATGACAGACAAAACATTTGATGTTCACGTAAGACGGTAAAAACAAAATATAAACTTTTACATTCCATATTCCCTGAGATTTATAGCTGCAGTGATGTAATTAAGTGTAGCCATACAAACCTCAGGTGAGGCTAAAGACTGTATATATCCAAGGCCCTCTTTATGTGAGGAGAAGTGCTTGTATAGGAGGATAGGCGTAAAAATCAAACCCTCAACGTAAGATACAATGTGCAAAATAACATAAAGTGCACAATTGTTTGGGGTGAAACATCGTCATACGGACATTTCGAAAAAGAAGTAACCCAAGAACCAGCTTTGGGAAAGGCAACTAAATGATGGATTAGATTTCATCTCAGCCTTATCAAGTAAAATCTATTCTGAGAATTAGCACACCAGATTAGGAAGGGTTCCGTACCAGAAGAAATACACATTTGCAAATAGTTGATAATGGAACAAGATATTTTATTATCCTACCCTCTCCACAGTATGAAAAGAAACTCTTTCTCCCCCTTTCCTTCGTCTGAGATCCTATTTTTTCAGGGAGATTGAATAGATCAATCAGACCCAAGGTATTGTAGGATGTGGTTGCAAGTGGAGGCCGTTAAGGCGGGTGGTAGCATGGTCCGTGGGTCAAGCGCATTTGTGACATGGGAGGTTCTCAAAGACCTCTTCAAGGGGCATATCAGCAACAACCGGCGATAATTATCGCTAAGCGCACTTAGCGCTGGGATAATTATCGCCGGCTAGTGTGGATTTTTATCGCTGAGATAGCGTGCTATTAGCAACGCTTATCTCAAAAGCGATAAAAATCCTAGCGCTAACTGCCTAACGTGAGATTACGTAGTGTGGCTTTAGCTTGCTGATAGGGCCTCACAAACTTAGCCATCTTCCATAGGATATCATGGCTAAGTCAGTCCTGAAGCAAGCGTAAGGAAAGTAGCGATAACGGAGGTTATCGCTACTTTTCTTGCCGCTATGCTTCATAGCGTGGGGCTTGATGCTAGGAGAAATGTCGCTTAGCGACATTTCTCCAGTCATGTCAGGTCAGGAACGCCCACTTTGCATCTCATTAGAGATGCAAAGCTGGGCGTTAGGAATCCCGACGCTAAAGCAAGGTTTCACGCGTTAGTGTGGCCTTGCTAATTAGGCGATAAAATTATCGCCGCTTTTCGGCCGAAAACGGCCGCAAAAGCGGTGATAATTTTTTATCGCCAGCTTGTAAATATGCCCCCAATTTCGTAATAAGAAGGAGCAAGGTCTATTGGGCAAGGCCGGGTTACCAGATGGGATGTCCCTCTGCTTGTGCGATCTGAGTAGAATGAGTGTGGATGGCCTGCTTGGCTCACAGGGGGGGATCACAATTTCCCACATGTTGAAAAGAACTCAGCGACAAACGTAGCCCATTGAGGCGATAGGTCGCATAACGGAAAGGCCAGGGGCGTAACACAGGCCTCCGCAGCCCCTGCGGTGCGGGGGGGGCCCCAGCTGCAGGGAGCCCCCTCAGCACTGACTTGTACTCTGTGGCTGCTCGGAGTTCTTCAGCGCGTGCCACTGCCCGAACGTAAAGTGCGCAGTGCATGAACATAGTGACGAAAGTCCGAGAGATGACATACTGGCCTCAGCCATAGTTGTCATGGTCTGTCACAGGCTGGACAGAAAAAGGCAAAATGGTGCACAGTTTCTTCCACCGAATTATTGGAGGTGCACATAGAGCTGCAACCCAGTGGCGGTCCGTCCATTGGGGGCGTTTGGGCGTTGCCCCGTGCCCGCAGCTTCCTCGGCGTGACGTCTCTGAACTTAAGTTCAGAGACGCTGAGGCCGGGAGAACTGTCAGTCAGTATGACGTTGGACTGCCCACCCCCTTCAGAGTCTGAAGGGGGTGGGCGGTCTGGCGTCATGTTGACTGACAGGCAGCCAGCAGCACACAAGTCCGCATGAGTGGGGACAGAGGGCGATTTTTGCACCCTGCCCAGTCATGCGCACTAGTGTTTCCAAGGCTGGCGCATGCCCATTAGGAGAGCGAGGGTAGAGCCAAGGCTCAAACCTCGGTCTCCTAATGGGTAGGCGGGCGGTGCGTAAGCCTGCTCTAAGCCAATCCTGGTGCTGCTCCAGCACCAGGATTGGCTGAGAAGGGCGCCAGCACTGATGGGCTGTTGAGTGAGTGTGTAGGCGGCGGCGCCAGAAGTAACGGACACGAGGCGGCGCGGACCCGGACCTGCTCTCAGGACAGGTAAAATCCAGGCTCAAAGTTTATGATGTCACTTGACACTTCCTGTGATGCTAAGGGGGCAAAGTGTATGATGTCACTTCTGCTGCTCCTGACATTTATTGGTGAATCAACGTCCATGCGGGCAATGCTGTATCTATTCTGTGTTTCCGACAACCATGGGTTGCTATTTGCTCATGCCAAGGACTCCTCTCTCTACGTGTGACACTGACAGAAGTAGCTGTCCGTACTGCATCTGATGTTTGTGTGGTAAGTCTACAGACTAGTATTACTGTTACTCTTGTCTTGTGAGTGAATCTTTCACTGCGGCCATTTGTGTCATACGTGACACGTGTGCTGAAAGACTGCACCTGTTCTGTGCATGTGAAGGATGCTTGCTGTTGGACATATTGCAACCGTTTTCTGGGTGCAAGTGAAGCATGATACACGCTTGTGATGTTATCTACGCTGTATCTGTTCACGGTCGTTTTTGGGAGGCCAACCGGCTATTGCAATTCTGTATATGGCCGCATTTTAGGGAAGCCTATGTGTTAGTGAAGCTTCGGATAGTGTTTTTTTCACTATACATAAACCCCGAACTACCTGTATTTTTAATGACTTTATATGTAGTTATGTTGTGTTCGAAATGTAATCTAAATGTGACATAATTCAGGTTCTGCACTCTGCAGGCTCGTAGCATGAAAACGTCATTTCCAGTTCCGCTTTAGTGCTTGTTAGACACATCTCCCGTGTGTATTTCTCGTTGTCATACACTGTGGACCGATTATGATCAGCGCTCCCGTCAGAGACACGGAAGTTTATGAATCTGTTAAATCAAATGTAGGAGTGATTTAAGGGATCCGGTGTTCTCCTTTTCATTCACGTCAGCGCGTGAGCTTTGGACATTGGGTGTCAGACTGATAAGTGCAGAAGCGCGCCTAGAAGTTTGAAGACAAATAGCACATTAACGCTAAAGTCTGTGAAAAGCTGTTGAATCTGAAGGCAGAGGACAGAGAGGACTTTTAGGAACCAGAGTACTTTAGTAATGAGGTGCCAACGGAAAACTGAGAACAAGGGGACAGTTGTACTTTATTGGTAAGAAAAGAGCACCGGTTAAGAAAAACACACACATCAGTTCATGTTGATTTCTAAGTTTAACAGTGCAATAAGTAGCTTAATGAATCTTTCCAGGATGTGATTGTATTAATTACTCAAAGTTACCTTAAGATAACTTCACATGTGCGATTAAACTTTGCTCTAATTATGCTGACAGTCCTAGAATAGAAAGATTGCATCATCAATCGTTTGTAAGGTTGAAACACAGAATTAGTTTCTACTGCGTTTCTCTTGCTCAAACTCATACCCCTATACCCGTGGTTGAATGTCTCCTTTATCCCTGCTCATACCTGGAATAGGAGCAGACCCATCAGCCCACCCCCCCTTCCCGGGTTTCCCAGTGCTTAGCATTTCTACTTTTATGAAATTTAGAAAGTCAATGTTTCAAAGAGGGGGGGCATGGCTTAACGCCCACAGAGCATGGCGGCGCCCGAGTGAGGCTCCCGGGCTTGCCTTGATGAAACCGCGCTATTTGCCGTACGCGGTTGAAGCATCCCGCATCTACCGTTCCCGGAAGGCATGCTGACTGCAATGCGGGTCCCGACTTTGGTGAGCGCGCATTGAAACAAACATTTTTTATGCCTTTTGCGCCTTCACACAGGGTCGCCCCGTCGCGGCCGCCATTTTGTTTTTTGCCGCGTATGGAGTTTTCAGAAGACACAGCCTGTCTCTGCATGTTTCCTGCGTAATTAATCATTTGGCAATGTATTGAAGAGCCTTCCCACCTTTTGGCTACCGGTCCTCAAGCTGTCATGCCTTATTTCACACGCAAGTTCATGTCAATTGTGAGTGTACCTCCCCGGCGGCCATTTTAGGGCAAATGTTTGTGAGGAATGCTTTTTCATAACATCGTACATTTCGCTACCTGCAACTGACAATCATCCTCCTTATGTTCTGTGCACAATTTATTCTTTCCTTGGCTGTTTGGAGGGAACTATCTTTGTTTTGGTTTTCCTTTTTGACACACGTTCATCATTGCACCGCATTTTTGTTCGTTGATGGGCAGAACCAAGACGCTTTTGAGAACGCCAACTATGAGTGGTCCTTTCAGCTGGTCATTTCAGAGCGAATGATTGTGAGGAATATTTCTACACAGCATCGTGTATTTTGCTACCTGCTAGTCTCATTTCTGCTGATGCTCTGGTCCAGCTAACATCCATCCTCCTTATGTTATATGTACAATTCGCTTTTTCACTGGCTGTTTGAAGGAGAATATTTTAGTTTTGGCCATTCTTTTTGACATACGCTCATTACTGCTTCGTACTTGTGTTTGTTTGATGGACAGAACCAAAATGTCTTCGAAAGTGCGGCAAACTTTTATTAAGAACTCAAAACTTTTCACAGAACTTTCCAATCTCGAGGACTCTTTACTGCCAATGCAAAGATCTCTAGAGCCTAACATGGATTCCACCTCTACAACCTCTGGGAAATCTGTCACCAAGCGCCTGAAAAAAGATCCCCCTTCTCCTCCTAAAGCTGCTTCACCAGTTTCCTTGGAACTCGTGCTGGAAGAAATTAGGGCACTTCGACCGTTTATGGAGGACACCAATGCTAAACTTCAAGTTCTTACAGAGAGTTGGTCTCAGTTGGACACTAGAGTCTCTGTAGTTGAGCAAAATGTCACATCACTTCAGGAGTCTTGTGCCACCGTCTCACAACTTCACACTCAGGTTTCGACGCTTCAGCGCCAAGTCGAGGATCTTGAAAATCGCAATCGGAGGAATAACCTTCGCATTTACGGCCTGGTGGAGGGAATTGAAGGGTCGGATGCTCCCGCCTTTTTTAGGTCCTTCCTTCCCAAGTTACTCCACTTACCAGATGGTACTATACTCAATATTCAACGTGCGCACAGGCTGGGTCGGGTTTCCTCTAACTCTTCCCCATCGCAGAGGCCAAGAGGTGTAATCATATATTTTTTGGGAGTATACAGATTTGTTAAAGCAGCCGCCAAATCCATTCCAAAAATTACATGGTCCGGCTCTCCCATATTCTTTGCTCAAGATTACGCAAAAGCCACCGCAAATAGGCGCAAATCCTTCCTGAACATGAGATCTGACCTTCGACTGCTGGGAGCTCGCTATGGTCTCTTTCATCCTTGTCTCTTTAAGGTTACCTATAACAATAGAACAACCACGTATGAAGACCCGACAAGGCTTCGAAGCTTCATCAATTCCTGCGGGCCGACCAGCATGGACTCGACTACCTCTTCTTCATCGCTCCAAGCTTAATATTTAGATACTGTTCAGTGGTTTATATAATTTCCTCTTTGTAGTTTATTTTATACAGTTTGTCTTCCTTAGTAAAGCTGTTTGTTGGGTTACATTAGTTATTGCTTAGTATTGAGTTCAGGGCACGTATTTTGTACTGATTTCCATATGTGTAAATGCTCTTCTTTGCTTCCGCAGGTCCCTTTTTTTTTTTTCCTGACGTGGTTTCTTCCTGGCTTCCCGTGTGTACTTGCTCGGATGTTCCGTCTGCCCATGTGGTTTCACCTCCCCCCCTTCACATCTCCCTTTTGCAGGTATGTTCTTTGTTTTGTTTTTTGTTTTCTGTGTTGCATTCCCTATATTTTTGTCAGGTGTTCTACAACTCGTGTTTCTTTGCTTTTCCTCTGTGTTCAACACTTTTTCTTATCTTTCTTTCTTCTACTTTTTTCTTGCGTTTGTTTTTGTTTGTACTTATCTCGAAAAGGTTTGCATATTTTTCTTTTTCAGTCACAGCATTTCTCTTTTTCATTGATGGTATATCATGTTCACTCCTTATTTTACAATGTCTCTATTGGTTTCTGTTCTATAGTATCTGTATTCTTTTTACTTCAACGGCGACTTACATGTCTGTTCATTTTCCTTCTCGTATTATTATTTTTTTCTTGTTTGAATTGGGTTCATCTCTTATGATTTTTGGTTTATTCGTCTTCACTAATTTATGTCATTAAAATTAATAACTTGGAATGTACGGGGTTTGAACTCTCCTATTAAGAGGCAACGGGTCTTAACTTATCTGGCCAAACTCAATGTGGACATTGCATTTTTACAGGAGACGCATCTTTCTGAGGCTGAATCATTAAAGTTAAAGAGGGGTTGGGTGGGCGAGGTTTTCTTTTCTCCAGGTGACGGTAAACGTAATGGTGTAGCGATACTTTGCCACAAAACCCTCTCGCTTTCACTAATGTCCCAGGAGTCGGATGCTAGCTGTAGGTGGTTAAACGTTAAGTTGCCTTTCAGGGGTGTTCCAGTCTCACTTTTGAATGTCTATGCCCCCACATGCGGAGAACTCTCATTTTGGCCCACACTTGCCAGGCACATATCTCTCTGCATGGATGATAATTTTATCTTAGCAGGTGACTGTAGTCAGGTACTCGATCCATTCATTGACAGAAATTCTAAATTTTCCTATATACCTAACAAGTCCCATAAGTCCTTTGTTCACACTATAAACCAACATAAGCTCTTTTATGCTTGGCGACTTTGTAATCCAACTACCAAAGAATTTACTTTTTACTCCCCATCTCACCATTCCCAATCAAGAATTGATTATATCTTTGTATCCCACAATCTTTCACAAACCCTTACTCATGCAGAGATTGGTCCCATTTTGATTTCAGATCACGCCCCAGTGTCCATTGGCATTGATATTTTGCCCAAAATTACTGGGCCCCGGAGGTGGCGTTTTAACAATTCCCTTCTCCTCGACCCAAAATTCACAGCCTCTTTTACCGCCTTTTTCGATGAATTTTTTATGATAAATCAAAGCGATTCCATGGCTTTTTCTACGATTTGGGATGCCTTTAAAGCCTCTGCTAGAGACTTTGTAATATCCTTCGTTGCAAAAAAGCGTAAAATTGCTCGCAAACAGACTTTGGACCTTCTCCAAGACATTAAGAGACTGGAGCACTCCTATTACACTTCACATACAACTGATAGTTTGCAGGCTATTGTCCAAGCTAAACTTCAATTTAATAAAAAGTCCACAGAGGATGCCTCACTGTATCTACTAAAATCCAGCGCTAAATTTTATGTTGGCAAAAACAAAGCTGGGAGAACTTTAGCCAATTACCTGAAAGTCAAGCATAACAAGTTGAACATTGAATCCATTTATGATGCACATTTAGATCTAAAGTTCAAGGATGCAGACATTCTAAACGAATTTTCTCTGTTTTATAAAACATTATATGCTTCCGAAACACAACCCACTGATCAGGCCTTATCACATTTTTTCTTCACTATTCAAAAGCCCCAAAACGCCATTCCAGATCTGCCTCCTTTAGATTCTGATTTGACGCAGCCAGAGTTGTTAAGCGCCCTTCATTCCCTTAAACGTGATAAGGCACCTGGACCTGATGGTTTTACAGTTGAATTTTACCTACACTTTTCCAAACTTCTACAACCAAAACTTTACTTTTTATTACACTCTTTCAGTACATTAGGACAATCTTCTGGTTCTTTCTCTGATGCTCATATTTGCCTAATCTCTAAAGAAGGTAAAGATTCTAAACATTGCAAGAATTATAGACCCATATCTCTAGTAAATATTGATTACAAGATTTTTTCTAAAGCACTAGCCCTACGACTAGATTCTTTTTTGCCAGAATTGTTAGGGGTAGAACAGTCCGGTTTCGTTAAGGGTCGCTACATAACTGATAACACACGACTCCTGTTTGACGTTCTGTCCAAATCCTCACGTTTTAAAGACTCCTTACCAGCAATTGCGCTGGATGCTGAAAAGGCATTCGACAGGGTTGAGTGGGCGTACCTCTTTTATACTCTTAAGTGGTTTGGCTTTGGCCCTAATTTCATATCTTTGATTTCTCTCCTCTATTCTAGACCTAGAGCGGCGGTCTGTGCTAACGGATTGATATCTTCTTTTTTTGACCTAGGAAGAGGGGTACGTCAGGGATGTCCCCTCTCCCCTTTTCTTTTTAACTTGGCTTTGGAACCATTTTTATCAAAATTGCGCCAAAATCCTAATGTGTATGGATTTCAGACATCTCAATCTTATATTAAACTTGCGGCATACGCAGATGACATTTTGCTCTTCATGTCCCATCCGACTGACTCAGTTCCTGCTTTTTTAGCGGATGTACAAGCTTACTCTGAGATTTCGGGATACAAATTGAATAACGATAAATGTGAGATTTTACCTTTGACAAAGTTCACGTTTAAACCTGATTTTGCTGCCTCCAAATTTACTTGGAGTCCCAATCATATCAAATATTTGGGTTTATATGTCACATCTTCAATTTCAGATACAGTTTCATTGTGTATGGATAAATGTACGCAGAAAATGTCGGATTTAACTACTAAATGGCACCCTCTTTATTTATCATGGTGGGGTCGTCTGGATACCATTAAAATGATGTTATCACCCATAATTATATATACCATCTCCAACATTCCAGTTCCCATTCCACAAAAATTCTTCAGGAAGATTAATTCTATTCTTTCTTCCTTCCTTTGGAATAATAAAAAACCTCGAATGTCTCTGCATAGACTAACACGTCCCAAATCTGAGGGTGGAGTTAACTTTCCTGATTTTCCAGCTTATCAAAAAGCATTCCTTCTCCGTCAGGCCTCGTTGTGGTTGCGTGATTCTAAAGATGACTGTCCTCTGTGGACTACAATTGAGCGTCTCTCTCTGTCCCCCTTCACCTTCAGCGAATACCTTTCCTTTACACGCAAACCGCAAGCCCTAGCTACTCCCATCATCAAATTTACTTCTAAACTTTTAACACCTTTATACCCTTTTCCTCATAACACTATTGACTCTTTTCTCAACTCCACAATTTGGCACAATAGAAGTCTGCTCATTCGTAATAGGCCCTTTTATTGGAGGTCATGGCATCAAAGAGGCTTAGTCTGGATTCATCAGCTCTTTTCCCGTTCAGATTTCATATCTTTTTCTTCACTGAGTAGCTCCTTTAATTTACCTCCTTCATTCATCCATAAATACCTCATACTCAAAAATACTGTGCTGGACACACGTGCGCAATTTTTAATAACACATGTCGTCTCTGCAAGTCCAGAACCTCCCTCACAACTACGTTCCTTATTAACAACGACACCTAAGGCTTCCACATTATATACATTTCTGCATAACATTGATAAAGTCCGACAGAAATCCAAAGTCGAAGAAGCTTGGGAACGTGATTTTGCAATATCTTGGCCAGTCTCTTTATGGAACAAGTTATGGGTCAAGATCCGCAAGTCTTCTAGAGCTGCAAACACAACGCAAACATTGTTTTTTGTGTATAACAGACTTTTGTTTTCGCCAAGTGTCCTAAGTACAAATTACACTACTGTACCTGATACTTGTTGGACCTGCTCCTTACCAAAGGCTGACTTATTCAACATGTTATTTTCTTGTTCTACTGTGTCTGCCTTTTGGAAGCGGGTCTGGTCTCAAATCAATCTGATTTTCGGCACTACATTTCCTTTTACCTATACACATGTTTTCTTAGGAAGCTTATCCTCTTGCTGGGAGAATGTTGCGGTCAATGTTAAAATTATTGATTTACTATTAGCAGTCGCAATGCAGCAAATCACAGCTAATTGGAAAGATTTCTCGAAAATTTCTTATAGGTCATGGTGGTATGCTGTTTGCCATAATCATAGGTTGGATACTTCCTTTGTATATCCTATTCACCTGCTACCAAAAAGACTAGATCTGTGGTCTCCTATTACCACCTTTTTAGATGCATGTGCTAGTCATTCTTTTCAATTGCATCCGTCTCAACAAGAAGTCTCGAAGCCTCCCTAAATAACCCCAACTGTTCCGCTTTCAATTGTTTTTCAAGTATTTGTATTATTGCTTCTGATGCTTTACTATTCTTAATTTTCTCACTGAACCTGATTCACCAATAATATTGTGGATTTTCTTTTTATATGATGTATATTTATTATGTTGTAACATGTTGTGACATTTTCTAATTTTATCAATAAAATCCTTTTGAACTTAAAAAAAAAAATGTTTCAAAGAGCCCATAAGAGAAGCTGAAAGGTTGCTCATGAAGCAAAACTTTTCCATCTGCATGCATTTACAAAAGTAAACATCAAGGCTCATTTTGATGAGCCTTGATGTTTACTTTTGTTAATGTTAAAATAGAGGCGTTTTTATTAAAAAACTACCAGAAGCGCCATAATATGCAAAGTAGTATCAGTCTGTGTCACGCGTTAAAGGCTTAAATTCTCTTGTGCCCTAATGATAGCCTAACTATAATTACTTTATTAACTTTCTTGCTTTATCAAACTTGCTTGAAAATGCACCTTTGCCCACTCTTTAAAAAATATAACTCCCGGGGTGGGGGCAACTCCCCCTTATGACAATCAGGCACATTTGCTACACTCGCACGCCACAGGGGACTCATCCTAAAGGATGTATGACGTTACAACGCATACTTTTACAACGCATGCACTTACAACGCAATTTTTACAACGCAACATCCACTACAACGCATTCCATTACATCGCATGACACTACAACGCATTTTTAAAAACTACCTTTACAACGCATTCCATTACATCGCATACTACCTTTACAACGCATACCATTACAACGCATAATATTACAATGCATTTAAGGTAAGTATTGGATAATATAGGGGTAAAAATTACTATTCTAACTCCAGGGGGTGCAACAGTAGGGTAAGTGTTGGATAGTATAAGGGTAAAAATTACTATTCTAACTCCAGGGGGTGCAACAGTAGGGTAAGTGTTGGATAGTATAGGGGTAAAAATTACTATTCTAACTCCAGGGGGTGCAACAGTAGGGTAAGTGTTGGATAGTATAGGGGTAAAAATTACTATTCTAACTCCAGGGGGTGCAACAGTAGGGTAAGTGTTGGATAGTATAGGGGTAAAAATTACTATTCTTACTCCAGGGGGTGCAACAGTAGGGTAAGTGTTGGATAGTATAGGGGTAAAAATTACTATTCTAACTCCAGGGGGTGCAACAGTAGGGTAAGTGTTGGATAGTATAGGGGTAAAAATTACTTTTCTAACTCCAGGGGGTGCAACAGTAGGGTAAGTGTTGGATAGTATAGGGGTAAAAATTACTATTCTAACTCCAGGGGGTGCAACAGTAGGGTAAGTGTTGGATAGTATAGGGGTAAAAATTACTATTCTTACTCCAGGGGGTGCAACAGTAGGGTAAGTGTTGGATAGTATAGGGGTAAAAATTACTATTCTAACTCCAGGGGGTGCAACAGTAGGGTAAGTGTTGGATAGTATAGGGGTAAAAATTACTATTCTAACTCCAGGGGGTGCAACAGTAGGGTAAGTGTTGGATAGTATAGGGGTAAAAATTACTATTCTAACTCCAGGGGGTGCAACAGTAGGGTAAGTGTTGGATAGTATAGGGGTAAAAATTACTATTCTAACTCCAGGGGGTGCAACAGTAGGGTAAGTGTTGGATAGTGTAGTGTAATATTATGCGTTGTAATGGTATGCATTGTAAAGGTAGTATGCGATGTAATGGAATGCGTTGTAAAGGTAGTTTTTAAAAATGCGTTGTAGTGTCATGCGATGTAATGGAATGCGTTGTAGTGGATGTTGCGTTGTAAAAATTGCGTTGTAAGTGTAGTGCGTTGTAAAAGTTGCGTTGTAAAGGTTGTTCCCCATCCTAAACATTTACGCCTCGCCACTTTCAAATGTCACCAGCCGCCACTGCCCTGCACGCTCCATGTTATACAGAGACTGTTTGATGGCAGAGCCCCGTATCCCCGTTTTAAAAAAGAGTGGCAGTCAAGGATGGGACCTGGGAGGATGTCAACAAATGATTAATAAGTGACTTTTTATGTTTTGGCGTTCAGTGGAATTACGTGTTTGGCGACTTTGGTTGCAGAATCAGTAGGGGTTAAAAATATTACATATGGACTTGTACCTACGCAGTATATACACTATATACACTCTATATGTGGCTATTATGAAAGTCAGTTATTTTCCGTAACGTGCAACAAAATTGCAGATTTACAGTGAATTATGGATTCTGTGTTTTTAACAATATACAATGTTTTGACTAAAATGAACTTTACAAACAACACAATTAAAGGCCCGTGACTGTTTCCGTGACAACGCACGTGTAGTCCATGTGGCCGTCTGCTCTGTGGAGACAACGCGTGCCCCCTGAGCAGCAGGCTCAGAGGCCTGCTGCAAAACGCCTCTCTGCCCTCTGTAATAATGGCCTCCCAGTCCCCTCCGCAGTTTAACTCCTCTTCGCTACTGTTCTGCACAAAAGCTGGCACGTGCTCGAAACTTTCTTGGCACTGCGTGCCACCGGACACGCCAAACTCTCTCTCCTCACCACTTTCTGCATGTCTGCGCAGTAGTCCTTGCATGTTTGCAACGCCTGTGATACTCAGAGATGTCCGGTGACTGAATTTAAACACCACGCCATATTTAATATCTTTATGTTACTCCAGTAACACTTTAGTTAAATCGCTGATCCTTTTTAATTAAACCTGGTCATTATTTTAAATGTAAAGGTGTTGTTGGATGGACAATTTAATTCACAAGCATGCTAGAGTATTTAAATGTTTTGGAAGGTAAAAACGTAAGAAAATATGCTGCAGGAGAAAAGTGCACACTGCAAAGACTTTGTCATGTGTTTCCCAAACAAACATGACACCCTCGTGGTTAACATTTTCACAGAACTAGTCTCACTTTCAACGAAATAATTACTGCACAAAGCATAACAGAACGTGTATTATTTGTAAAGCGCACGTTCACCGTGAAGGATATATTGGCACTGAATAACAGATGTTTAATGTTACCCAACTCGAAGGTACTTATTTTATCGACCTCAGAAGGATGACTAGCTGACTGGACCCGCCATGATTCAAACATGTGACAGTGAAGGCATTAGTCCACTAAGCCACCAGACCCGACTGAACACGTGTAGAAACGTCTCCAGTGAGTAAACCGTTCGTATCTCATGCGGAGTAAAGCACACTTCCGCTGTTTGTGTGCTCTTGGTGTAAATCAGTGAGGTGGGGGTGCAACTGGATGTAGATTTAGATTACCGGACATCACCTGCAGTGTCCACACCCATAAAATATGGGCTGGCGTAGCCGTTCATGGGGAGGGGAGGAGTACTCAAAGGAAAGAATATTGGGGTGACGTCAGTGATACCTTGGGTACAGGTGGAAAGAGGACACTAGTCTCAACGGTAAATAACAATCTTGAAGCTCGTTAAATCTATCCAAACATTGAGGTTTCTTGTGAGTTGAGTGCACGGCTTGAAGATGTGCAGCTCCGGAGAGAAACCAACATTTATCCCTCAACTCAAGTAGGCCGGACCCCTGGAAGGGGCCATGATGTTCCAAACCTCCAAAATTTAACACCGCAAAGAGCCTTAATCGAAGTTGTCCAGTTACAACGAATGAAAAAACACCATCATATAAGTGCCACATGCAGTGCTTAATTTGTACTGGTGTTTTCCGGTGCTGAGCACCAGCCCTTATTTGTTAACACAGGCACAGACTTCTGAGAAACCACCACGTCGGGGCGCAGTGTGCGTATTTTCAAGCAACGTTCATTAGTGGAGCATTAAACTATTTAATATATATATATTTTTTTAATTATAAAACTTCAACTGTAAGCTGCAGTTTGAAGTGACAATTTTTTGACAAACTAAGCACTCGCACATGTGCACATTACTGGATGTCTTTTCCCATAAACAGTTCAGAATAAGGTGTGTAAAAGTTTTTTTGCACACACTAATTACTCATAGCACAAAGCTGCAGGAGCAATTTCATCTAGTTAGGAAGTGGGGAAACTGGACCCGCGTAAATTCAAAAGGAATGGGATTCGGTTCATCCTGCGATCACTCTGTGAACAGAAGGGCAGAACCCTCAAACTAGTTCATGTGCGCCAATGCCAATGGTAACAAACCTCACGTTATCAAATCACACTTTTTGTTGTTACAGTGCAGAAAGAAACAAAAGAAGGTTAAAACCACACAGATAACCAGCCCAGCAACAACCCAGCGTCATTTCCCTTCTCCCTGCCATAGCGCAGCATTGATAATGTATGAACTGCACCAACACGCTGCTTACATCACTTCCTGTCACTAACCACATGACAAGGTGCAACTGAAAGAGGCTATCTGCTTGTGTTCATTTAAATGCCCACTAGACAATACATCTCAGTCAAATTTGATTATCTTTCTCAACTTATGAAAAACAGGTTTAATCCTCAATCCTTTACCTTAATTATGTTTTACGATTTACCGTCACTAACTCACTTCTCGTGACCATCTACCCACCTTGCCAAAGTCATTGCACAATAAGCTGCACACACCCCAGTCAGTGGTCCTCAACCACAACATGGAAACACTTCCCACATAGCATCAAACAAATACAACACCCTTCCAACCACACACCCTACACAAAGTGTAGCTTGCTACTCATGTAAGCAAGCGCTTCAGTGCTCCATATAGGGGTAGTAAGCCCTCTATAAATTTAACAATACAATACATTCAAGACAGCTCCAGCCCCTTATCACCTGTCTTTTTGGCTCTGTCCCTTTAGCTCCTGCCTCCTTGCAGCCGCACATTTAGATCATCCCTTCTTGCATCTATCCCTTTAACTCCTGCATTATTGGCTCTTATCGTCCTCATCCAACTGTTGAGTGATTACCTCCTAATTCCATCCCTTTTGCTATTTCCTCTTTTGTATCTTTCCCTTGAGTACTCGCCTTCTTGCATCCAGTCCTTGATTTTACAAAATATGCTTGATTTTCGTATATTGCTGGACTGGTGATGGTTTTATTTTGCACTTTGAAAGTATTTTCACTTTTTCCTTTAGTTTACCAACTGTAGTTGTATAGATTCTGTCATTAGGTACTTGCTGATTTGGTTTGTTTTTATGCTACATGTTGTGTTATTTATGCTTCTGCTTTCTCTTGTCTGTAAAACGTGGTCCTTAAATCTTGCAATTAGCATTGTTTATACAACAGAAATGATAAATTCAAACAAACATCTGCAACTGTGTTCAGAAGCATCCAAGTAGTTTTCATCATCAGCCTCGTTTACCTGCCTGTTTTTGTCCTGCTTACCAATAAAGACATGATGGTAGAAATTAAAAGTGCTTCCTCAGGTCACATTATTATCATGCACACCCTTGACAGTCGCAAGTGTGTGGCATACAGATAATTCACTAGTTTCTCTCTCGAGGCTGGCAGGATACTGAGTTATATCTTGAGTACTCCTCATGTATATTGTCCGTCAAGTCTGTGAAATTCCAGGTTTGGGATTGTCTTTCAAAGTTTCAAGTTATTGTCTATCAAAGTAAATTCTAATCCAGACCCAAAATAGTTCTTTGTATTCAGCGATAGGCAGTTCCTAAGCGAATAGGACCACTCCTTGGCATTGTTCTGATTGTTGTCTCAGTTAAATAATCTGCTCTTGACAATAATGTTACAAATGGTGTATTTTATATGTTAAGTGTGCTTCCCACCTTTTAATGAAAACTTTTAACGAAAGGCATTTCATTAAATGTTGGCAGTTTCAAATAAAAATATACCAGATTTTTGGGTGGTGGGGAAAAGAGGTAGGTGGTGGGCCTGGACGCTGGGAGGGGCCCCCCTCCATGTACTTTGCAGGGGGGCCCCCTCAAGTTTCGCTACGCCACTGGCTGACATCTTAGACAATGTCATTTTTGCAGGCATTGTAGTGTTGGAGGAAAGGAATAGCAGGAAATTATGTCTAGCGTGAGCAGAGTCTTTAGGAGCGCTCGCTCTCCTAAGGTGTGTCATATATCAAAAGACAGCATTGAGTCATCAACACTAATCGTGTGTAGAGATCCTGAGATTAGGTAAGTGGTAAAACAAGTTGTACTCTATTCATTATAATCATTATAAAGATGATATGGGATGCAACCTACAAGACCGCTATCAAAGCGGATGAGAAGGAATTAGATATTCAGCTCAATTGTGCCCAGGAATATCATCATTTAACCCATATTTGTCCGTGTATAAGCGATGTATCCACCTCTGTTCAATCTTAAAGAGTGCCATCTGAGTGGTGCCTTGGTGAGATTCAAGTATCACTCATCTGATGGTATCTGGGGAATGGTCACATTCTTTGAAATGTCTGCACATTTTTGTTGAAGTCCTTTGACACCGGCTATTACTTTTGTGCTCTGTGATCCTGGTCTTCACTGTTCTCATAGTCATGCCTATGTATCTAAGTTGGCAAGGGCACGTGATCATGTATATGCATTGTGTTCTATTGCAGTTTGTATGTTTTGTCAGGCGCCATGTAAATGTATCAGAGAACACAATCTCCTTAGTAGATATTGTGTGGCGACACACTGAGCATGAACTGCAAGGGAAATGGCCCTGTACAGGTGGAAGACCCCATAAGGATCGTTGGTTCACAGATTGTTGGGTCTTTGTTTGTATATTGATAAGAATATCTTTAAGATTCATGGTGCGTTTGTAAGCAAACCTGGGTCTAGATAACTGTAATAAGCCTGTGTTCAAAATTCCCCAGTGTTTGTTTATGACCTTTTTTATGTGGGTGGAATTTGGGGTGAAAGAAGTAACACATGTCAAGGTGTCTTCATGTTCTTTCTGAACTGTCTCCAAAAGTGCCTCGCGATGATTGTTTCTAGCCCTTTTCATGGATTTCTTGATGTGATGTTCTGGTAATCTCTTTCTCTTAGGTTATTGGCGAGGATTTTTTACTCCATTTTGTAGTCATTGATATTGATACAATTCCTCCGAATGCATAGGAATTGCCCAACTGGTAGGTTCTCTTTAAGGGCCCGTGGGTGATGACTGCTATATAATAGCAGACTATTTCTGTCCGTGGGTTTCCTATAGAGTGTTGTGCACAGGTGGTTGTTAGCTCGTGTAATCGTGAGATCTAGGAAGGGTACACTAGTATCTGATATAGTTTTGGTAAACTTGAGGTATTGGTTCTGTCCATTGATCCACTGGCAGAAGTTTTCACAGGTGCTGCGGTCACGCTTCCAAAAGATGAGAATATCATCTATAAATCTTTTTCATAACCTCAGATTTCCGAGGTATGGATTATCAGCATGTAAAATGATCCTTTCTTCAAAAGCTGCCATGTAGAGGCAGGCCACACTTGGGGCGAAGGTACTTCCCATGGAAGTACCCTGGGACTGGTGATAGATCTGGTTTTTGTACTCAAAAAAGTTCTCAGTCAGTGCCAGGGTTGTGCATTCACATTTACTCATGGGTGAAGTTTGAGCCTATTGATGCTGCCTCAGGTCAGTTTGGTGTCTACACAGCAGAAGACCCATCGGACCATAGCAGGGCTTACCAAGATTTGGAAATCCCTTTAACTTACAAGGAACACCAGAATTGGTTTGCTAGTCAATTGTCAGACATGCACACAGTTGTCAGTTTGGGGCCTCTGAGCAATGAAGGGGCTACGTTGTCCGCTCTTGGCTGGCTACACACCCATTTCTCACCCTCGTAATCTAACACCAGCTCAGGTGGTGGGGCTTTTAAACTATACAGTTGCCTTTAATAGGAGACTTGTGATGTTCATGCAACATACTTTGAGCTCTAGATCTGGTCTCTCTGAGAGAACAATTGGTCCTACACATGCATGGCACAGCTTCATTGGCAGTTCTCCCGGCTGTACTTAAGCAGGTACAGAATAAGCACACAGCAGCGCCAGTTCTGGATTTAGGAATGAAATTGCTGGGGAACTTCTCTACTGCTTCCTTTATCATCCTGAGGAATACTAAGGGGGAAACTTTGGTTCTGGCAATATGTTAGAGACTGGATTTAGTTTCCAGTTCAAGATCGTGACGGAAACTACAGAAAACAATCAGAGAAGTTTATACCTCTGTGGGTCGAGATACTTTGGGTCCACAACCTATTAAGCCACATTATAACCTAAAAGTAAAGATATTGTTACAGATAAATCTACAACGGAAAGGAAGAAGAAACAGAGGGACAAAAAAAAAAGAATGGATCACCTACTTCTGGGGAATCCAATAGAGCTGGTTATAACCTAAGAGAGTGCAAATAAAATTAAAAACCTGATAGGTATAAGTATTCTGAGAGCCACTATCCATGTTCTTTTCATGGCACTGATGGTAAACAAACAGAGAAGAAGAGTCAATCCCAGGACTGAAAAAAGGAGGAAGACAGTAGGAAAAGTGACGCACGATGAAAGACTGACATCAGCATAAAGATGGAGGAGAAATGGACTCAAACTCCAGTAAAGAAGAAGAAAGTAGGAAGACTTTCTAAGAAACATGCTGATACAGCTCCAAGTCCTCCTGTTAAACAGGACTTGTAGGAGAGCACTTCTAGACAGCATGGCAGAAGTCATGATAGTGCATTAGATACTTCAGAGATTTCTGGATGCAAATCCAACTGATGACTCTATACATATTGAGACTCCAGATAAACATTTAAATCCTCCTTATAGGGTTTATAATTTAAACATACAAATTGAAGAGGACATACCAAGAACCATCCTAGCAGCCTTCTGGTGACAATTGTCTGATGACATCATTCTAGCAGAAGAAGCCAGGCCTCCAGTCTTTATTAGGGAAGCATCCAGAAGGAGTCATAAGGGTACTTTTTTCTCCCATAGTACCTGAAGCTATGAGGAAAATCTTTAGCAGTGAAAGGACTGTAAAACAGGCTGCGCCTTATAGAGAATTCAAGCGGGCGGGATAAATAATCAAAACCACATATTATTACCTTAAACAGGGAACCTCAAGAACAAGCACAATGCCCTTTAAAGCTACAATCAAAACGTAATATAAAAGCAATATTAGATCAGTCGCAATATCAGGACCATTATACACCTTTTTTGTCAACAATAAACAAGCCCCTTTTTCCTGTCTCCAAACCAGATTTGATTTGATTTATCAATTTATATCGCCCATCAAATGCCCGAGGGTGTCTTGGCGCTCAGATGGCTCCTATAGAATAGTTTTAGACTATAGGAATCTAAATTCACATAAGCAAACCTACGTGGTACAAAATGCGCAAAGCACAGATTTAAGGAGCAACCTGGTGCGGAAAAAATACAAAACAACCCTGGATATTTCCAATGGGGTTTTCAGTCAAAACATAGCGACTGAAAGTGAGTACCTATCCGCCTTTTGTTTCAACGGGGTGCAGTTCTCATTTTGGCACTTGCCTATGGGCTACAAGAACAGTCCTAGCTTATTTTCAGCACGCATCGCGGAGATCCTAAAACCAGATCCCGAGGTACTGTCATATATTGCTGATATTTATCTTACCGATGATTATTTAGATTTGCACCTAACTAGGGCAGACAGAGTTGTGACCATATTAACGACATGGTTATAAAACTAATTTTAGGAAATCGAAGATTGCGCTCCTGAAGGTGAGTTTTTTAGGATAAGAATTAACCAGCAAGGTCAAGGGTCTAGCTCCTGACTTCCATCACAAGTGTGCCGCCTCCAAATACACTGAAAAAGTTGCAATCCCTGTCTGGATTTCTTAACTTTTGACATTCTTACTTGCTTCACTATGCTGAGTGAGTGGAACCCTTGTATGACCTGATTTCTCCCACGTTTTCAGCCAAATAATGGACAAACGCGCACACTGATAGCTTGCGTACTCTACAAGCAGACATGCTTGAGACTCAAAATTTACAAAGTAGGAATAATAAAACCAACCTAGCTATCAGAGTGATATCCAGTCACTACGGTTATACCTATGTAACCTATAACGAAGGACAGACCGTTCCTCTGACTTACAAGTTTCACTTGAATGCTTTAGCCAAAGCATGTTTTGCTTCCATCGAAAAAATCCTTGCAGCTGTGAAAACAGCTATTCTAAAGGAGGGCCCTTTGGCGCAGGGAACACATTATCATTTTTTTCTCTCCTGAACAGGCACTAGAGATGGCCACAAAGGCTAGTATATCCAATGCTTGTTCCCTACACCCGAGATGGGTACAGTGGGCCTTTTCTTTGAGTGCAGTGGATGTCAAGTTTCACTAAGATCCTACTATTCGTACAGAGGTTTTTCTCCAATATGAAAAACACATTGCTCCGATTCCAATCACCTTACCCATGAGTCTTATGAAAACATATTCTATATTGATGGGCCTGCCAAACCAGCGGTAGGAACAAAAAACAAGTACTCCACAGCCTGCGCGGCACTGCAACGTGTAGTGAAAGATGGTTAATTCCTTTCACAGTGCACCCGCACTAGAATCCTAGGTGACAGCACCGCAGGCATTACTACATGCCCTGTTACTTGCAGTAACACGCATTTGCAATGCAAACGGTCTCGCCTTTGGGGCCTTATAAGTATTTATCTATGCAGTACACAAAGAAAACAATGAGTATAAATTCATAAATCAGCATATTTTAGAATGCCAATGTGGTTCAGTGCGATTAGGAAAATCTATTCTTAGATTTCACGCGGCATCAAACACCATGATGCTATTAAAATGAGCACAGAGAAGCAGCTCAGTTTACTTGGCTTCCTAATTTCCAATAGTTAGGTTAATTTGTGTTAATGGTATTGTTTTTCTTATGTTTATTTCAGATGCCTTTTTTCCAATTACACAGAGGAACTAAAAGAGAAAGTAACAGTGTTATGTAAAGGGAATCCATCTGGCGATCTGCTGCATCCCGCACTATAAACCTGTGATCCTCGACCAGCAGGAGCTACCTGAAGCTGGAGGCGATATCATCACCAGATTCCACCATCAGTTATCCCTGTCAAGTTGATGGTGCATGCTCCACCATGTGGCCTGGGTGCACATTCAACAAAGGCGCTGCCTAAAATTTGGTGTTATCAACACTTCCTGAGATGCACAGGCAAACAAGATGGCATTGGTGAGTTTGGTGCATCTCAGTTCATATTCAAAGAAACAACAGGAAATGACAGTGAAAGAGTTGAGTATGGGATACAAAAAAATCTGTAATCTGCTTAGTAATTGATGTATGGGTGCAAATAGCACAAACCTGCAACCCATACAGTCCTGTTTTATTTCAAGATCACAACTCAAAAGAAAATAAATAAGAAAGGAAATAGTCATCAAGAAGAAAGTCAACAACGTGGCCATGGGAGCAAGTGACTACTTAAGAAATAGGAAGTTTACACTGTTTATTTTATGGCATAGTTTGAGCTTCCATTTTGCACAAAATCACCAATTCACTTCCTGTATGCCTAGGTGCTTTACGAAACAAATAAGAGCTGTTGACATTGTAAATGACAATATTTTTTATTTATGTTTTGGTTTTTAAAACATAAATAAAGGTATTGTTATTTACACAGTGCTAATAGCTTAAACTCGCAAATACCAGCCCTATTGCATTGGAGCCTGTCTGCAAAGGAGGGGATGGGCATAACAGGCGCTGTGATTCTGCGCGCCGCCCGTGCATATATTAACAAACAAAATAATGATAAAACGTAAAGGACTACTGGTTACACTTCTTTTACGGCCACGCCACTCCACCCCCCTTTTTCCTCCCACTTATGCGATCACGAATATTTAGCGCTGTTTCGATGCAGGGTCTTCTAGTCTTTAAGCTTTGGAGATATTTCCTGTTTTCCTCTCCATACCACTCACCCCAGTCAGTACCTCACATCCTCACGGGAAGGGGCAGAGGGGTAGGGACCCGTTACCTGGAACCAGTTTGCTGCGCTCTTTCGCACGAAGGTGCAAGGACAGGTAACAATACCTCAGAGAGGGCGGTGGAGGTAGTATGGACCCTCAAAGTAATTGCGCCGTGACGCGAGTACTGGCTCCCGGCACAGCTAATCTGAATATTGAATTTCACCGATTTTAGCAAACTTCAAGACTGCACAGGGCAGGGAACAGTAGGTGTGGCCACGTGACACGGCCACAAAAGATAAATGCAAGACCTTGGTTTCGTAGGGAATGGGGAGCGAAAAATAAAGAGCGAGGTACACACTTGGGAAGAGAGAAAGAAAAGCAGAGAGAGAGTGAAGCAGAGGAGGAGGCAGTTTCCTGCCTGCCCCTCGCCCAACTTATTAAGCCTCCGTTGCCCGTGCAGTGCATATTAAATGAAGTGAGCGTTGTGATTATTCACGGTGCCCGTGCATGTATTATAAAAAAAATGATAAAATGGGTGACGCGCAACATCATGCTCGGAGCCCGTGCATATTAAATTAAGCGGGCGCCGTGATCATGCACAGCGCCCATGCATATATTGAACAAGTGACTGCTTGTAAAATGAAAACGAGCATCGCACGCTGAATGTTGCAGGAAAGCATGTTGTGCCTGCAGTAGCAAAAACTCATTAAAGAAATTAGTGCTCAGAGACTTAAAATGATGTACCTTGTAACAACCGAAGTAAAGAGGCCAGTAGCCATGGGAGGTTACAAATGAAGAAATGGCCGTACTAAGGAGGGACTAACAAGCCAATTACAGAATCAGAAGCCAGCATTTACGAAGGACAAAGACACAAGCCAATGAAAAATATGGACAGAGAGTGGGCGAGGCTTCTCTTCCATATTTTACTACAGCAAGTCTCGCAGACAGCGCATGCACGCTGACTTAGGTTAGACCTAAAAAAGGCTGGCTTGTCAGTTTCCACACTTATTGTGTCTTACTCTCTTCTGTGTGCAAGGTTGCAATGTTGACTTGCAGCATCAGCAATTTAATGGATTCAAGGATTTAAATGGAAAACCTATAAAAAATAAACAGCTTTGGGGAAAGGTGGCTGTCTTACATGAGAAGCTTCCACTGGTCAATGTGAGGCACACTTTGGGCCATTAGCATGATGGTGTTCATGCTAAAGGGAAGAAGCTAAAGAAAGAATTAAGCAAATAGATCAAGAAAACAATGGAATGCACACACTTTCTAAAAGAGTGTACTCATTAAATCACATTCTGTCCCAGGAGACCTGCGTTTGTTACAATAAGGGAAAGCTCAATTAAGAGCACATATACAATTACATTAGGCATTACAAACACTCAGATCGGTTTTGTGCCTTGGCAACTTCTCAATGAAAGAACCATGTTTCAACCATATAATTTAACACTTAGTCAAAATGACATTGAGAGAAAAATAATCCACTTACTACTACTGAGTAAAGGACACATGGAAGACACACTGTTTACAGTTAGTGATATTACACCGATTACTTGGTTGGTACATGGTACCATTTATTTACCCATTGCAAGGTTTCATTTTCATGATGGCAATAAATATAAATTGATTGGCTTGTATGAAACTGTGCACAATTCACAATTGCTCCATTCATGGAAGTTTCCCTTTTTCCTACATCTGTTTAAATGAAAATGAAGATGCCCCATGTATTATTAGTACAGCAAATTACAGGAATCCTCTTGGACACTCCCTTCTGTGTGATACTATATCGTTGCATAGCATGCGTAGCACTGCATGCGTACTGCAGGTTCATAGAAAGGAATCTGCAGTAGTAATCCTGGACTGTTGTGCTTTATCTGTTTCCCCCACTGTAGCCATCCCTACACATCATGAACTCTTGAATAACGGTTCTCATTTATTGCTAACAAATGCTACTTGCTGTGGGTTGGAACCTGGCTAGCCATACCTTGTAACGGTTTCTGAAACAATACACTGTTGTGCAAAGACCTTGGTATGCGACTCGGTATTGTCCTCCCTGTGTGTGGCTGCCGTGGCAACGTGATGTACGACGGCGCGAGAAGGCGCTGAGAAGGTGCCGAGAAGAGTAAGAGGCGCTGAGTTCGAAGGAGCCCACTCCGGGGAACCGTGCTGCACCGAGCTGGTAATCTGAAAGAGAAGGGAGGAAATACTGCTAGCGCTGCCTGTGATTGCCAGACAGGCTGCTGCTTGACTATGGGTGGTGCAGTTCCCTGCCCGCGTTTTTGGCAGACTTGGTGGGGGAAGCTTGGGACCCAGGTTGGTAGCAGTGGTGGCACTTGAAAGACGCCCGCCCCTGGGTGTTTAGTGATTTATTGAGAGGCTTGGAGCTAGGGTTTTTTATAGCATAAATAAGATAAATAGCCAGTGGCATTTGCCAGTGACAGGAAGAACCACGGCCAGCCAGCTAGCACACAGTGGAGGTAAGCGTTTTTAAATTGTCAAGTTTGTTCTTTATTCAAACATTAGACCTGGATTTGAGTACAGGAAGAGTAAAGATGTGGCGCGTAATTAAGGGCTTAGACTGTGACTGTGAATTGTGAACTGTGTGGTGTAAGGAAGCAGAGCTACTCGTTCGTGGGCTCATTTGTTTCGATTGGCAACCTACTTAACGTACAGACAATACAGACTACACAAGGAGGATTCAATTGGAATGGCGCAGAGAAAAGCAAAACCACGAAATGTTTGCAAAGGTCCATCAAAACAAATTGATGAGTTTGATGTGATTACTGTCGAAGATGGGCCCAAAGGGGTGCCCGTGAAAATCCCAGTGGAGAAGGAAAAAAGGGGGTTAAGAAAACTACAAAGAAATCCTCCGCAGCTGATAAATCACAAGGTTGTGGGAAAGAAGGCGGTTTGGTGTCCAAATCAATAAAGGATTTTGTGGGCAAGCACTTTAAGAGGACACTTACGCCGGGAAAAGACCAAGTTCAAGATGGTAATAAGGAGCTACCATGTGCAGAGGAGGTCACTGAGATTGTCGAGCCCTCTCTCACCCAGAGTGACTTAAGTCACTTTGACCCCCTCTTGGAACCAAGGCTTTCATCATCGCCTCGATCTTCTCCTCGTTTGGGGTTGAGGAAGAGGAATTGGAAAGGAATGGGTCTAAAGACGTGGGGGACCGTATTGATTTGTCTAATTCAGCTACTAGAACCATGTTCGAAAAAAGTACGGGCCATGTAGGTAACCAAAGTTCCAAGTTTATAGAATCCATAAATGAAATGGTGCAGAATGGCACGCTGGGCTTAGATATTACGACATCATCGTCTGACATTATGCTGATGCTGCATAAAATGTTGCAAGGGCTGCTAGAAGTTTCAGTGTTAAGCAATACCTTGTTAAATAATCATGAAATACAGTTTAAAAAATGGTAGAAGAACTTCAGGGGATTGGGGGTCAGATGCTGTTAGATCTGGGGGTCTCTAGTTGGCAGAGGTATACACCTTAGACCAAATAGGGACCCTTGCTTCTAGTCAGGGTACAGGGACACACACGGTAGATAACCCCTGCTCACCCTCTAGGTAGCTTGGCTCGAGCAGACAGGCTTATCCCCAAGGCAATGTGTAAGGTATTTGCACGTAGACACCACAATGATCCCCCCTCCGCACACCACAAACTTAGACCACACAGGTGAGTTATATCAAAAATAATATATCTTTATCTAGGTTCCGCAGTTGAAATCAAGCATCACAGGTTTACACAATATTCGCTTTCTCGGTTGGTTGGGATCGTCAGAGGATAGTCTCTAGTCTCTTGAGTGATTCGATACTCACTGAGAATGAATCAGTTCGTAGGCTCTCGATGTTTAGGCAGCTACGTTGCTCCGGCGGTGTCATTGCACTCGTTGTACAAGCGCTCCTCGGGCTGTTCGGTGCAAGGATTCCACAACTCCCTCGACGAGCCCCCAGTGACGATGTCGGCGTCACTGGAGTCAGCCACTCACAGCGCGGCCTTGTAGAGCAGGGAAATACGACTCTCGATCTGCGTCAGGCCTCCGGGTCGCGGCAAGGCACGTGCCGATGAGCACGTCGATCTTCTTGATGCGGCAACCGGTGTCAGGCCCGGATCGGTGCGGTACTCTCCAGCAAGACAGAGAGCAGCCAGCCCACCTCACAGGCAGATGTTGAGAAGCTTGGTAGAACAGTCCACGGTACCTGCGGCACACAGCAGCGCAGGTGGGACACAGCAGAGTCTTGAGTTCTTGGCAACCTTTCTATCCCTGGGTTGCGAAACAGGAGGCCAGCTCTTCTCAGGCCCTTGGAGATTCAGTTGAAGATACAGCACACAGCAAAGTCTTGTTTGGTCAAGTGGATAGGGTCAGCACACAGCAGGACCCCTTCTTCTCCTTAGCTTCAGTTGTACGCCAGAACAGGTCAGCCTTTAGAGCACACAGCACGACAATCTTCCTTTTAGTTCTTCAGCGGTCCGTCTTTCAGCAGAGGTTCCTCTTGATGGTCGAATCTAAGAATCTGTTGTCAGGGGTCTTGTACTTATACCCCTAGAAGTCTTTGAAGTCTTTGTGCAAGTGGGTACTGAGCCCGGTGGTCTGATCCAGTTCTGGGTGTTGCTGGAGCACTTTGTTTTCCTGGCTTCTACATTCTTTTCAGAGCGAGGGGCAAGGTCGTCAGCCGCCCAGCAGGAGGTGGAGCCAGCAGAGTGGCAGGCAGGCACAGCCCTATTCAATCCCAGGTGCTATCTCCTCCCTCCACTCTCCTTGCGATTGTCGCCATTCAGCAGAGGGCTGACTCAGCCAACCTCCTGGGGGATCCCCAGCCCCTGTCACTCTCAAACCAGACAGTCAATCCACAAGCGCGCCCAGGCACACAGAAGGGTCAGACAAGAGAACAGCTACTCTCTAAAAAGTACTATTCTCCAACTCAGGATTTAAAAACAACCTCTCCTAAGAGAGGGGTTATTAAATGCTGAGCTCAGGGATACCAAACACTCATGTCTTATCTTGTTCTTATGAGAAGATAGGCGGATAACCATTGGCACCCGCCTCCCTCATGTTAGCCTATGGAACAAGATAACCTTGCAGTAGTGAACACACAAAATGGCCGGTGTTCACTACCAGAACATGTTACCTGCACTAGTACATGCTCTACCTTCTACATACACTGCACCCTGCCCAGGGGGGTACCTTGGGCCTTCCATAGGGATGACTGATGTGTACGAAAAGGGAAGGGTTATGCCCGGTCAGTGTGGACACTGGCCAGGAGGACATGGCAGTCCGGGGACTGCAGGCAGGCCTGCGGCAGCAGGCCTGAGACACTGTTTTAGGGCTACACAGGTGGGTGGCGCAATCAGCGCTGCAGACCCACTAGTAGCATCTGTCATCACCAGCCCTGGCACACACAGTGCACTTTACTAGGGACTTCATGGTGATACAGATATGCCAATCAGGTATATCCAATCAATACGATATTTTACACAGGGAGCACTTACACTCTGGCACTGATTAGCAGTGGCAGAGTGTCCAAAGCATCTAAACCAGCAAAACGAAATCCAGCACAGCATCAAAAATCCATGTAGCAGAGGCAAAAGATAGGGGAAAAACCCTCGCCAAGGATGTCAGGTCTAACACGTGTCCCCTCCAGCTGAAAGCGGGGAGAACTACCCACCCTCTTGGGAGTTCTCATCGCTAAGGCGGAAAAACCTGGACAGACCATCAGCATTGGCGTGCTCTGTACCGGGACGGTGTTCCACCGTAAAGTCCATCCCCTGTAGGGAGATGGACCACCTCAACAGTTTTGGATTCTCACCCCTCATCTGCATTAACCATCTGAGGGGCCTGTGGTCGGTCTGAACACGGAAGTGAGTCCCAAACAGGTAGGGCCTCAGCTTCTTCAGGGCCCAGACCACGGCAAATGCTTCCCTTTCAATAGCGCTCCACCTCTGTTCCCTGGGAAGTAGCCTTCTACTAATGAAAGCTACGGGTTGGTCCCCGCCCTCGTCATCCATCTGTGAGAGTACTGCTCCCACGCCTTGCTCTGAAGCGTCTGTCTGCACTACAAACTCACTCGAAAAGTCAGGCGCCTTAAGCACCGGTGCTGTGCACATTGCAGTTTTCAGGGCATCAAAAGCAGTTTGACAGGCCTCGGTCCAATTCACTTTCCTGGGCTGATTTCTAGAGGTTAGTTCCGTCAAGGGGGCAACAATGGTGCCGTATCCCTTGATGAACCGTCTGTAATACCCGGTGAGTCCTAGGAAGGCTCTCACCTCTGTCTGCGTCTTGGGGGGTTCCCAAGCCAGAATGGTATCGATCTTCACCTGTAGGGGCGCCACCTGGCCGCTCCCCACCTGGTGTCCCAAATACACCACCGATCCCTGCCCTATCTGGCACTTACTGGCCTTGATAGTGAGGCCTGCCTTCTGCAGCGCCCTCAACACTTCACAGAGGTGTTGCAAGTGTTCCTCCCAAGTGGAGCTGAACACAGCAATGTCATCCAGGTACGCGGCGCTGAATTGCTCCAGCCCGGTCAGTACCCGGTTGACCAGTCTCTGGAAGGTGGCAGGGGCATTTTTCAATCCAAAGGGCATGACGCGAAACTGGAAGTGCCCCTCTGGCGTTGAAAATGCCGACCTCTCCTTTGCCCCGTCAGTTAGGGCAATCTGCCAGTACCCCGAAGTCAAATCGAAGGTGCTGAGGTACCGGGCAGCTCCTAACCGATCCACGAGCTCATCAGCTCTGGGGATGGGGTGCGCGTCAGTCTTGGTGACCGCATTGAGCCCACGGTAGTCCACGCAAAACCGAAGTTCTGACGGGCCACCGGGTGTAGCAGATTTCTTGGGAACGAGGACCACTGGGCTAGCCCAGGGACTGCTAGAGGGCTCAATTACCCCTAACGCCAACATCTTGGAAACTTCTTCCTTGATGCTGGCCCTGACCTTGTCAGCTACTCTGTAAAACTTCTGTTTCACAGGCAGGCTATCTCCAGTGTCCACATTATGGACGCACCAATTGGTGACACCTGGTGTCAGGGAGAACAGGGAGGCAAACTGACCCAACACCTGGCGACAGTCACTCTGCTGCTCTGGGGTCAGGGTGGGCGAGAGGACCACACCATCCACTGACCCGTCTTGCTCCTTGGTTGCCAGGAGGTCAGGGAGAGGATCACTATCCTCCTCCCCACCGTCGTCTGTAGCCATGAGCATCGTCACTTCAGACCTCTCGAAGTGGGGTTTGAGGCGGTTCACATGCAAGACTCTAAGGGGCTGCCTAGGAGTCTTCATGTTGATCAGGTAGGTCACCTCACTCCTGCGCTCTACCACCTCATATGGCCCGGTCCACTTGTCACGGAGCGCACAAGGCTCCACCGGCGCCATCACCCACACTTTCTGCCCGGGATGAAATTCTACCAGAGTGGTATTCTGGTCGTACCATCTTTTCATCTCCTCCTGGCTGGCTTCTAGGTTCTCCTGAGCAAGCTTCCTGAAGCGCTGCGTTTGGTTGCGGATGGCCAGCACATAGCTGAACACATCCTGGGGGGTTTTCCCACGGGATTTCTCCCACCCCTCCTTCACCAGTGTGAGAGGTCCTCTAACAGGGTGGCCATACAGCAGTTCAAAGGGGCTGAACCCTAAGGACTTCTGAGGCACCTCCCTGTAGGCAAACAACAGGCATGGTAACAAGACGTCCCACTTCCGTCTCATGGGCTCCGCTAGGCCCATAATCATACCTTTCAGGGTGCGGTTGAACCTTTCAACCAACCCATTTCCTTGAGGGTGGTAAGGAGTGGTGAACTTATAAGTTACTCCACACTCCTCCCACAGAGACTTCATATACCTAGAGATGAAGTTGGTACCCCGGTCGGAGACCACCTCTCGGGGGAACCCCACGCGGGAAACATCCCCATCAATGCACGGCCCACCACGGGTGCTGTGATTGTCCTGAGAGGGACTGCTTCCGGGTACCGAGTGGCGTGATCCACCAAGACCAGGATAAACCTGTTGCCTAAGGCGGTCTTGGGATCCAGTGGCCCTACGATATCAATGCCCACCCGCTCGAAAGGGGTGCTCACTACAGGAAACGGCTGGAGGGGCGCCACGCACTTCCCTCCGCTCTTACCACTGGCTTGACAGGTTTGGCAAGACTTACAAAAGGTACCGACGTGCTTCTTCATCTGGGGCCAGTAGAAGTGGGTGACAAGCCTGTGATAGGTCTTGTCTTGCCCCAGATGTCCTGCGAGAGGCACGTCGTGAGCCAGACCCAGTAAGAAGTTCCTGAAGCGCTCGGGCACCACCAGCACACGGGCTGCACCGGGCTCAGCGAACTTAGGCTCACTATACAGTAAGTCATCCTCCCAGTAAATCAAATGTTCCTTGGACCCTAGGCCTGCTGCCTGGTCTGCAGCCTGCTGCCGCACACCGACAAGAGAAGGGCACTCCTTCTGAGCCTGGCAGAATTCCTCCCTGGAGGGGCCACCCTCTTGCTGCCAATGGGTCAGCTCAGGCAACTCCCGCAGTTCGGCCACCTGCTCCCCTGTAGGTTCCAGGGCATCCCCCTCAGGTTCTGCTTCCTCCTGGACCGTGGGAACAGTGGGGGCCGGTTTCCCGCGCCCTCTGCCCCTTCCTCTCCTGGCAGGTTCCTGGGCCATCGTTCCAGGCTCCAGTTCTACTAATCCACCCTTACTGGCTGTCATGGCACGTGTGGATACACAGATCCACGCTGGCAGTCCTAACATCTCCAAGTGAGTTCTGTGCTCTACGTCCTTCCATGGAGAACTCTCCAGGTCGTTACCCAACAGACAATCTACCGGCAAGGCATCACTGACACAGACTTCCAAGGTACCAGAGACTCCCCCCCATGTAAAGGGAACGCGCGCCATCTTGCAGAGGCGAACTGAAGTGTCAGCTGCCACTACTGGGCGGAGCACATTGGGAATGACTTGCTCTTCAGACACCCACTGACACCTGACAGATGTCACACTAGCCCCGGTGTCTCTCAGAGCCTCTATCTCCCTCCCATTGATGGTCACCTTTTGCCCGTATTTCTTAGTGTTAGCGGGTATCAAGGTATCCTGGACCATCTCTTGGTCTCCTAATGAGACAAGGGTCATCATAGCTAATCCCTCTTCCCCACTGGAAATCAAATCCCCTCCCAAAGCTACACTAGCTAACCCTGGGACTGGAGCAGCAGCTGGTGCTGGGGGTTTCTTGGGACATTTAGGGGCGATGTGCCCCACTTCCCTACAAGCATAGCAAGTAGGTGGTGGTCTGTTGCCCTTAGGGGGCCAAGACCTCTTCGGCTTGGGGGCTTGGGACTCCTTCTCCGGGGAACTGTTTTGGGGCCCTTTAGAGAACTCCTTACTGTTACCCTTGTCCTCCCCATCTTTCTTCTGGGGACCCTGTCCACCCTTGGCTGGCATACTTACCACCCCTTTGTTGACCCTGGTGCTAGTCCAGCGGTCTGCCTCTTTAGCAAGCTCACTGGGATCAGTTAACTTGCTGTCTAAAAGATGCTGGCGCAGCTCTGGAACACATAGACTACTCAAGTGCTCCCAACTAATCAAGTGACACAACCCCACATAATCAGTAACTTTGCTGCCCTTTATCCAACCTTCCAGTGCACGCGTGTACATACTCACACACTCCACCCACGTACTCGAATCAAGTTTCTTGAAGTTCCTAAACTTCTGGCGGTACTGTTCTGGTGTAAGCCCATACCTGAGGCATAGGGCCTCCTTCATAGTGGGGTAGATTAAGGTCCCTGCTGCTTCTAAGGGTGCTAAGACATCCCTCCCAGAGGCCTCAAAATGCTTCCACAAACCTGCTCCCCAACTCTTCTCAGGCACTTCATTCATCTTTAAGGCAAGCTCATAGGATCTAAACCATGCATAGATATCCTCACCCCTCTGATAATTCTGCACCAAATCTTTCGGTATGTATACTTTACCCACCTGTACTGGTTGTGCACTGCCACCATTCGGACTGGACGCCACTTGTTTGGCTTTAATGTCCAGCTCCCTCATGCTCATCTCATGAGCCAACTGGAGTTTCTTCTCTTCCAAAGCGAGAGCATTCCTCCTCTCCTCCGCCTCTTTCTCACTGTCAAGGCGCAGTTTCCTTTCTTCCGCTTGAGCTTTGAGCTTAAAAAGTTCAATCTCATGGGCTCTAACCCTCTGGTTTTCCTCCAGCTCCTCTGGAGAGAGGCTCCTACTGGAATGGGCACTGCCAGCCCTAGACGCTGGCCTATTCACTGGCAGATCATCGGATCCAAATCCGTGCTCCGGTGTGCCATCCCCTTCCGTAGTTTCCTCGGTTGCGCCATTCTTGGCCTCCCACCAGGCCCTTAGAGCTTTCTGTAGCTCCGTCTTGTTGGCGCTGCCCTTCGCTGGGCATCCAAGCTGCTTGCAGAATTGCTTTAGGTGCTCCTTCTTATACTCGAGCAACTTTTTCACCTCGAATTGCAACTCCGGCTCCTCGCCTACTCCATTCAGAGACATGATGCTTCGTCGATCCTCCAAAATTAGTCCTCGCGAAAACTTCGTGCGATGCAACTGCTTACTAGATTAGTGATGTACGAAGAATCACTGCAGGTCAAGTGCAAATACTGGTTCTAATACGCACCGCTGACCACCAATGTTAGATCTGGGGGTCTCTAGTTGGCAGAGGTATACACCTTAGACCAAATAGGGACCCTTGCTTCTAGTCAGGGTACAGGGACACACACGGTAGATAACCCCTGCTCACCCTCTAGGTAGCTTGGCTCAAGCAGACAGGCTTATCCCCAAGGCAATGTGTAAGGTACTTGCACGTAGACACCACAATGATCCCCCCTCCGCACACCACAAACTTAGACCACACAGGTGAGTTATATCAAAAATAATATATCTTTTATCTAGGTTCCGCAGTTGAAATCAAGCATCACAGGTTTACACAATATTCGCTTTCTCGGTTGGTTGGGATCGTCAGACGATAGTCTCTAGTCTCTTGAGTGATTCGATACTCACTGAGAATGAATCAGTTCGTAGGCTCTCGATGTTTAGGCAGCTACGTTGCTCCGGCGGTGTCACTGCACTCGTTGTACAAGCGCTTCTCGGGCTGTTCGGTGCAAGGATTCCACAACTCCCTCGACGAGCCCCCAGTGACGATGTTGGCGTCACTGGAGTCAGCCACTAACAGCGCGGCCTTGTAGAGCAGGGAAATACGACTCTCGATCTGCGTCAGGCCTCCGGGTCGCGGCAAGGCACGTGCCGATGAGCACGTCGATCTTCTTGATGCGGCAACCGGTATCAGGCCCGGATCGGTGCGGTACTCTCCAGCAAGACAGAGAGCAGCCAGCCCACCTCACAGGCAGATGTTGAGAAGCTTGGTAGAACAGTCCACAGTCCCTGCGGCACACAGCAGCGCAGGTGGGACACAGCAGAGTCTTGAGTTCTTGGCAACCTTTCTATCCCTGGGTTGCGAAACAGGAGGCCAGCTCTTCTCAGGCCCTTGGAGATTCAGTTGAAGACACAGCACACAGCAAAGTCTTGTTTGGTCAAGTGGATAGGGTCAGCACACAGCAGGACCCCTTCTTCTCCTTAGCTTCAGTTGTACGCCAGAACAGGTCAGCCTTTAGAGCACACAGCATGGCAATCTTCCTTTTAGTTCTTCAGCGGTCCGTCTTTCAGCAGAGGTTCCTCTTGATGGTCGAATCTAAGAATCTGTTGTCAGGGGTCTTGTACTTATACCCCTAGAAGTCTTTGAAGTCTTTGTGCAAGTGGGTCCTGAGCCCGGTCTGATCCAGTTCTGGGTGTTGCTGGAGCACTTTGTTTTCCTGGCTTCTACATTCTTTCAGAGCGAGGGGCAAGGTCGTCAGCCGCCCAGCAGGAGGTAGAGCCAGCAGAGTGGCAGGCAGGCACAGCCCTATTCAATCCCAGGTGCTATCTCCTCCCTCCACTCTCCTTGCGATTGTCGCCATTCAGCAGAGGGCTGACTCAGCCAACCTCCCGGGGGATCCCCAGCCCCTGTCGCTCTCAAACCAGACAGTCAATCCACAAGCGCGCCCAGGCACACAGAAGGGTCAGACAAGAGAACAGCTACTCTCTAAAAAGTACTATTCTCAAACTCAGGATTTAAAAACAACCTCTCCTAAGAGAGGGGTTATTAAATGGTGAGCTCAGGGATACCAAACACTCATGTCTTATCTTGTTCTTATGAGAAGATAGGCGGATAACCATTGGCACTCGCCTCCCTCATGTTAGCCTATGGAACAAGATAACCTTGCAGTAGTGAACACACAAAATGGCCGGTGTTCACTACCAGAACATGTTACCTGCACTAGTACATGCTCTACCTTCTACATACACTGCACCCTGCCCAGGGGGGTACCTTGGGCCTTCCATAGGGATGACTGATGTGTACGAAAAGGGAAGGGTTATGCCCGGTCAGTGTGGACACTGGCCAGGAGGACATGGCAGTCCGGGGACTGCAGGCAGGCCTGCGGCGGCAGGCCTGAGACACTGTTTTAGGGCTACACAGGTGGGTGGCGCAATCAGCGCTGCAGACCCACTAGTAGCATCTGTCATCACCAGCCCTGGCACACACAGTGCACTTTACTAGGGACTTCATGGTGATACAGATATGCCAATCAGGTATATCCAATCAATACGATATTTTACACAGGGAGCACTTACACTCTGGCACTGATTAGCAGTGGCAGAGTGTCCAAAGCATCTAAACCAGCAAAACGAAATCCAGCACAGCATCAAAAATCCATGTAGCAGAGGCAAAAGATAGGGGAAAAACCCACGCCAAGGATGTCAGGTCTAACAGATGCCAACAATAGTTAGACCAGTACAACACGCCCCAACAGAAGGCTGTACTGAAGGCAACACAGGGGTCATTGTGCAAGGGAGTGATCAGCATGATGTGTACGTCGTCAGATGGCCGATATTTTTGGCCAAAGTTCATGAACTGTTGGTATTATCCAAGAAGACAAACCGAATTACAAGGGAGAAAGAAGGGTTTCAAAAAAGAGAGGGGTAAGGTGATGCAGCCCCGAGTACAAGCGTATGAGAACGAAATCCCGCAAAATAATAAAAGGGAAAGAAGGCATCTAGAGAGTCCATCTGATTTAGCAGTAGTAGAAGCTGAAGGGAAAAGGGTCCCGCGAAAATGCACTCGCAATACCTGTACAGAGGACAAACGTCTAAAAACCTGTGGAAACAAACTAAGAGGGAAAGAATCTCAAAGAAGTTTAGCGATTGGATTGGTAGAAAAACCAATACACTATCTAGAAAGAAGGAAAGGTCGGGAAGAGGAAATTGGGACACAAAAGTATTAGATACGAGCGATAAGATGTGGATATATTTTAAACCTATTGAATTAGAGATGGGGAGGAAAAAACAAAGGAAGATCACCTCTTTAAATCGTTCCAAACTTCTATTTTCCTTTGCAAAATGCCCACGCTTGAAAGAAATTGGTACAAAGGATTTGAGACAGGTAGGCTTTAGTAACAACAACAAAGGCACTGAATACACAAAGGTCCAAGTCTACTCAGGGCTTGTTAAGGCAGCAATTCAGAAAGCTGAGAAGGAGATGCTAAAAGAGGGCATAAGGATAATACCTAAAGTAGAATTCGAAGAGGAAAAACAGCAAGATGGTGACTTCCTGAGATACCACGCAGGTTTGGGGAAATGGGAGGTGAGGTTGATAGCTGGGAGTCGCGGGGAAAGGGCAAATATTATCATAGCGGTAGAGAATCTGGAGCCCAATAAAAATTGGGGCAATTGGAGCCCAGGCAATAGTATCTTAAGTACATCCTCGTGGGATTTGAACGGGTCAGGGTGCCTCAGTGAAATCGATTAGGACACTGAGTTGCCGCATAGCTTGAGAATAATTTTGTGGAACTTAAATGGGTTTGGAGGACAAACAAAAGTGGAAAGTTTAAAGCACGTAGCACAGTACGTTGACATTATTTGTTTGCAGGAAACATGGCTATGCGGCAATACCCCAGTAGTTGAAGGGTTTGCTCAAATCCATAAACCAGCCACTAAAAAGAAAAATTGTGGCCGTCCCTCTCGGGGGATCATGACTCTCACCTCAACTAGGATAGCGAAAGAGGTTACGCTAATAAGTACATTATGTAAATGGCTGTTGGTTTGCAAGCTATCCCAACTAGCAACTGAAGTGAAGGATGTCCATCTAATTCTCATAAATGTGATATTCAATGGGGATCCCAAAAATAATATGATACTCAAATGGGGCTTTTTAAACAAGATATAATTAGTTTAAATCAAATGTATGGAAATGATACAATGGTGGTAATGGGCGATTTTAACCACAAATTAAACTATGGAAAGATACATCAATGGTTTGAGGAAATGTTGAGCTCTTATGATATAGGGCCAGCAAAATTCCCCACATGCTCATCCACTAATCAGGATGAAGCATTAGGGAAGTTTTTGGTATCTAAAGGATTAATTTGCTTAAATGGCAGGATGGACCCAGACCGCCCAGCCATACAGACCATTTGAGTAGGCAACCAACAGTGCCCTATAGATTACATATTTATTCATGCCTGGAACTATGCTATGGTAAAAAGGTTCCGGGTAATTAAGCGTAAGGATAGTGATCATAATGCTTTGTATTGCGAATGTTTAAGGGGGCCAACAAGCCCACGTGAAATCTGGTATACCCCAAGCGCCTGACTACTAAATTGACGGAAGAATATGATGAGAAATTAGCAAGTTTTCAACAAAATTTAAAGGTGGATAGTGTTGAAGGCCAGCGGGTAGTATGGTATGTGGGTAAAATAGAACAGGCTGGGCAATGCCTTAGAGTGTATTTAAAAAATAAGAAACTGGTTAAGGTAAACAAACAACCCAGGCAAGGAAGGCAATCCAGGTGGTTTAATTTAGCTTGTCAGAATAAAAAAAGGTCTATACGGAAAATAGAGCGATGCCTGAGGATAAGTTATGACCAGGAAAACCTAGTAAATCTGTCCAATTTCAAGAAAGAATATAAATCTCTAGTGAGGAAGCAGAAAAGGATTTTTAAAGAAAAATGTTGGGAAAACCTGCTAGAGACAATAGAAACTAAAAATGTAAAAGGTTTCTGGAGGTTGATACAGGATGCCTCAGGTAGGACCCTTGGAAACATGAGCTGTGTTGTGGTGGAGGCCGCATGGGTAAATTATTTAGGCAATTTATATGAAGCGAGTAGAGCACCGGAAATAAATAAGGAAAAACCTAATTGGACAGGGTCCGTAGAAGCTCTAAAAACAGCTTTTACTGCAGTAAAAGTGAAAGAAATAATCAAGAAGTTAATCTTATCTCGTGCAGCAGGGCCCGATAATCTTCCCGCCATTATAATCAAAACACAAATAAATTGGGGGGCAGGCATCCTATCCCATATGTTTATTGCTATTTTAGATTCAGGTTATATCCCCAAAACTTGGAGAGGGGAAATTATTAGACCACTACATAAAAAGGGTGCTAGAAAGGATCCAAGGAAATATAGATTAATCAACTTGTTGGACATTGGAGAAAAGGTATTCTCTAAAATAATCCTTGGTAGACTAAAGGAGTGGGTGGAGCGGCGGCCGATAGTTCCAGTGGAACAGGGAGGCTTTAAGGAAGGACATTCTACTATTGATCACTGCTTCGCCCTATGAGCAGTGGCGCGAAAGTCCTTGGAGCTGCAAGGAAAGCTGTATTGCTGCTTCGTGGACTTTTGAGCAGCATTCGATTTGGTGGATAGGGAGTGTTTGTGGGAGACCCTGAGAAACTACGAGGCTCCTGAGGATCTCCTGTCGGTAATTCAGAAGTTGCACAGCCAAAATTGGGCACAGGTAATTAAAGATACATCAGGCGGCCTAACACCCGAAATAGTGATAAATAATGGCCTTAGCCAAGGCTGCGTTTTGGCCCCGCTTCTCTTTGCCATATTTCTAGCAGATCTGCCTTCTATCCTGGGGTCTGCCAGAGGTGCTAGCCCAAAAGTGAATGAGAAGCATTTGTCCTGCTTGCTGTATGCCGATGACCTAGTAATACTGGATCAAACTGAGATGGGTCTACAAAGGAAGCTAAACATCTTCAGCTCATATTGTATGGCAAAACGACTTACAGTAAACATGGACAAAACTAAAATTCTGTGCTTTGGGAAGAGGAATATGAAGTTCAATTGGTATTTGGGTCAAACCAAATTAGATATTGTAAATTAATACAAATACCTTAGAATATGGTTTACAAATTCCTTAAAGTGGGCCACGCATCTGGAGGCGCAGAAATTAAAAGCACAACTAGTGGTATGTGGGCTGAAAAGATTCAATCGCAGCTATGGTGATATGTCCCATAGACCATTGCTAACGGCCTACAAAGCAATGATCCCCTAGCAACTCCAATATGGTGCAGAAATCCTTTGCATAGATGGTAAAAGCTCTTGAGATAAGGACATAGGGAAATGCGTAAAATCACTATTGTCCCTCCCTAGTTCTTCAATGATCCACGCAATTAGATTGGAACTAGGTCAGACCGCGTGGAATGTCCAGGTGCAATTAAGCCTACTAAGATTCTGGAATCATTTGGGTTCTGGGGAGGTTACAAAAGTGTCCCAATGGTGTATGAAGGAGATTCAGCTCAGTGAGTCAAAATAGGCCAAAGCTACAAGAAGTAAACTCCAGACCATTTGTGACCAGCTGAATGTGAAAATGGATCCGCAGACATTGCAAATCGATGTAATAAAGAGTGTACTTAAATTGCAGGGAAAGGAATTGTCTAGAGCAGTAGACCGGGAGTACCTGATTAAGAAAGACTCTGTAAAGTTTATGAGTAATAGCTGGGAGAAAGAAATCAGTTACCCTTATCTAGACACACTACCGAACCAATAGCTGAGAATGGAAGTTTTTAGGATAAGAATTGGTATTAACCCGGTCTTAACAAATAGTCTAATAAAATCAGGCTTGATGCAACCAGATGGAAAATGTACGTGTAAGATAGGGACGAAATGTAATATTTTACACATTTTATTGGATTGCCAAAATTTTTTAAGCCCTGTAAACTGTTTTTACATCCGATCTTTTTAAAATATGATGTAAGGTCGCGTACACAAGCATGGGAGCTTCTTGCTGATATGGAAAACGTAGATACTGCGATAGCTATTGGGAAATATATGCAGGGTGTAAATAGGTCCCCTGCTTGATTATAAGTTTAAGTGGAGCTATGAGTATTGCGATTTAAAATGAAATTTTACTGTTTTAAAATTCTACTAGAAAAACTGTTAGGAATTAAGTTTTAAGAAAAATAAATGTTAATACATGGGAACCTTGATTTTTAATGCTTAGGAAAACAAACGTTTTAATGTTTTAGACTTTTTTTTTATTATTGTTGTAAGAGTTTATGTGGTTTAAAGACCTGAGGTCTAAATAAACTTTATTTTTTAACTGAGATATGAAATCTATGCATTTTGGCAATCTAAAAAAACTATTGTCTGTTCAATTACAAAAGGAAGTCCCTTTGACTTCAGCGGTTGAATCCTATAATCTGCAGACAGCCGGAACTGCTTCAGAAATTCAGAGGCTGTTACACGCAATCTCTAACACACTTTGGCAATATTGTGCAAACAATATTCAATTTGTCTTTGACGACTGGTGTTGCGCATCTGTTTAGGAACATTGGATCTGTTCTGATGACTGAATTTATAGCAGTATTTAGACTGATTCTATTGTTTTTCCACTCTTTGTTCTCCAGCCTTTTTGGAAGATTCCCAATCATGCTGTGGCATCATCATCTTTCTTCTGTTCCAACAAGGAAATCAACAACATTGAGTACGAGAATCCAGCTGAATAAAGATGCAGAAAGAATCTAGCACATTATATGGGATATGCTTGGCTAGCTGGACTCAGCGAGCACTGGGTGCTCCTTTTCTCATTTCAAAATGGATGATATACAAGTGAAACTACCTATGAAAGAGCAATCACCAGTCTCACTTTTCAACACAGCTCTAATGAGTGGCTTGATTCACTGTTGTTTTTTGAGCCGCCCAAAGAGGAGACGCAATCATCATGGAGTGCCTCAGACGAGCAACCAATTGCTGGTCCTTCAAATGTCTGGACTCCCGAACATAAACGTCCATTACCAAGACACTATAATAACCATACTTATGCTACATGTGAACCGGAGGATGTCGACATGTCCTCTGATATGTCCAAGAAAAAGCTATTGCAGCACACCCTTCTAAGTTTAATCAAATCCAAAACAGATATAGTGGACATATGTTCATCACAGTCTAAATTAATCCATCCATATAGTCATGAGGCGAGTATAACCAATCCAGTACTGTGCAGGGCATAAAAGGTAGTCCATGAACACCTTACGTGGAAAAATTATTTTTATTGATTTCGAAGATATTCCCAGCAAATAATGCAGCCAACACGTGTTTCGTACTCAGACTTTCTCAAGGCTGGAAAGATAGAAATTTTTACAATCAATAACCTCAATATATGACACAACCATATAGCTAATTAATACAAACACTAGTACAGTCCCTAAAACAACAACATCTCTCAAATAGAGTTACAGTCATATAAGATAAGACAAAAGAACCTGGTAATCTGACAATGCTGTTACATAATAAAACATATCCGAACAATAATGTCAAGATGTTGTTGTGAAGATTAGTGTCAAGGACTAAAAAAAGGAAAAGACAACTGTTTTCGTCGCCAGTGTTACAAAGATGATGAGGATGCTGGTACAGGTAAGAACATCTTTATTCCACCTCCACAGTTCACATCCAGCAGCTGCTCTGCCAGAGAAGGTTCTCTCACCAACATTCTAAGGTAGACTCTCGGCCAACAGTAGGGATATACAAACAGCGGAAGGGAGGAGGGGGGGGGGGAGAAGGGGAGAAGGCAGGAAGGTTCCAAAGGAAGTAAAGTGTATCAGAAGGAGGAAGGAAATATACACACAGTAAAAGGAACGTAATTATAACAACAACACGAAAAACGAAGCAATACAAATGTGCATCAGAAACCTCTAGTCACCAATAGAGTAGTCAAAAGACTGAAATAGAAAAAGTTTAGAACCATAACCATTGGTGCAGGGAAAACATAAAGGAAGGGACTATGCAGAATATAATGCCTTCCTAATTACGTAATCCTCACAAATTTGATAAAAACATAGCTATATGTTCTGTAAAGAGAGACAGGATATTCTGAGTTTAAAATTGAATTCAACTAGACACCATAATACGATGTTCATAAAGATTCTTTAACATGCACTCCTACTCCGTCCCAAACCAAGGTCCTTGTAGTCTATTTACAAGGACAGAGAAGCATGGAGAAAGAAGCATAGTGCATTAGCAATACTCAGTCATATGTGTCCCATAGTTGGCATAAATAAAATGTTCTATTTACATAACTTGCTATGTGCTATATCTAATGAGTATGCATCAAATATAATAAGCACACATTTGATATGGATCTATATAGTATCGGAAAATTCAGTTGTATCCTTAAGGAAATCTAACTATCCGGTGAAGCCAAATGATAACACTCACCCCAATAAATCCACTGAGGTGAAAAAAAATATAGTATCGATCGTGTCCTGCTGCAAAAGGATCCTGCAACATCGAATAAAAATAAAATAAAAAAATAAAACAAGCCTGCTAAACACCTAGAAACTAAGTCAACAGGATAAACAATTACTCACCACTAAATATAGCCGCTAGTACAAGATGGATTATCTCAACAACAGTAGTGTTCCTCTTGAATCAGGAATCTGTAAGGTCGCTTAGAAAAACACGCAATAGTCGAGTCGTAAAAAACAACAAAAAGGCCTGACCATGATACGTCAGTAACCTGCATGTAAAGAAATTACCTAAATTACTATCGAAACAGAATATATGAAAATAATAACGAATCTCGACAGTGCACCTACAGCGCCTCACCTTATATGTGAAGTAGACTTCACACCAACCGCGCGTGTGCACGCTCGTAATGTGGACGAGTAAAGCTACCGTGGCCATCTTGAATTTTAAAATAAACGCTTGCATGTCACATGATCCGAGGAGCACATGACTACCATATAGACCAAGTCGGGAAAACAATTCACCTTAAATGATAATAGCCGCCATCTTAAAGCTTGCAAAATAGCGAGAGTGAAGAACTTATGTAATTGTGGAAACGGTGATAGATCTAGTTAACTCCTAAAATAAAAAGCGTCTGTGTGAAACAATTACGTTACTGGTATTAATATGACAAGATATTTGTCTCTGATTGATGTCAAATAGACTAAACAAATATTTACAGAAGTATTGCAAACTAGAATAGAAAGGTACCGTCCGTGGGGATATGTGACCCAAACGTACACGTCCAATTATAAATCACACTAATGCTAAAATAACAAAAGAAAATCAATAAGTAAATGGGGTATATGATCCCAAAACAAAAAAGTCAAATCCACCCCTAGTCTCAGAATACAGAAAGGTGAGTGTCTAATACATATAAAATAAAAGAGAGGAAAAACATGAATAGATAAAAGGAGAGTATAATCAGTATGCTTAAGAATAACTCAATATAGGACAATACAAACGACATTTTCAAATGGATATTACATAGTTCCATAGGGTATCAAGGAGAGAACACACATAACCCCCCTTGTTAGATATCTACAATAATATGCCATCAAGTAACCGTCCCATAGTATGTAATATGTACCATCAAAAGGACCGTCCAGCGGTATAGCATATGTATCTTTAAAAACGAATTAGAATACACTTGGGTAAATTTCTTACATAACATCAGTAATTCAAGATCAATAGAGATAATGACATAATAATTGGGTACACAGAAAAGAACAATTACTATGGTTTGACCATATGTGTAAAACCCATACATTTAACAAGTCGAGGCAGGGATGTTACATTCTCAGAATAGAGTCAGTCACATAAAAATACATGCCTGTATTTAACCACTGGTCAACTGATCTCAATTTAATTAGCCACTTTGATTCAAGTTTCCTAAGAGCAGAGGTTTTATCACCTCCGCGGGGATCCTCTTCCTCTATGGCTATACCATGAAATCTAAGACGTAAGATTTCAGAGGTTTTATAAACAGTATTATAGTGTACTGCCAGTGGATAATTAGCATTGTTATTGCGAATTGATCTAATGTGTTCCTGGATCCGCTTTTTCAGTGGTTTGATCGTACTCTCCACATAAATCAAGTTGCATTGACAAACAATACAATATACAACATATTTGGTATTACAATTGATGAAATGCATTATGTTGTGATCTTGTTTTCAGCAAATTGGCATACATTGCACATTGAACATTTGTAAAAAAAACCTTTAGGTTTGACAGGTAACCAAGTATGTGCTCCGTCATTCCTGATATGACCCACACTAGAAGGACTCAAGATGTTCCTCAAAGTCCTGCATCTTACATATGTGATCTTTGTTTTTTTTTGTCAAATAGGGATCCAAGTCATGATCCAGCTTCAACAAATGCCAGTGTCTATGAATTGTCTTAAATATATTGTTACTGTGTGAATTAAACTGTGGAATGAATGCAATTTACTTCCTCTCTGACCTCTTTTTCTTATTAGTTTTGGATTTAAGAAGCCCTGTACGTTTTGTACTGGTAATTCTAGTATGTGCTTTATCCAAAGTCTTATGATCAAACGTTTTTTCAGATTTCCCACCTCTTGTTGGAAAATGTGGTCATTGCTACAATTCCTACTAAGGCGAGACATCTCGCCGAAGCGTGTTGCCCGAATTTGAGATGCGGGATGTGAGCTTCTCGCATGTAATACAGAGTTACATGCGGTTTTCTTGCAAAAAATTTTTTGACTCCAATATACCATTATCAACAAAGAGTGTAATGTCCAGGAAATCAATATGGTCTTTATTAATATTGTGTGTGAACCTCAAGTTGTATTCATCTATGTTCAAATATGCAATAAAATCATCTAAGGTCTTGGCATCCCCACCCCAAATAATCAGGATATCGTTGATAAATCGACCTCAGTAGACTATATGATTGGTCAAAACGGATGGGCAAGATCTCCAAATGTGTTGTTCCTTATAGGAGCCCATATAGATGTTTGCGAATGATGGAGAAAACTTTGCACCCATGGCTACTCTTGAATGTTGTCTGTACTTGGTTTCATTGTGTTTAAAAAAGTTATTCTCCTGGGCCAATCTTGTGAGCTCAATAACCATCTTTGTATGTTCGCACAATGTTGCATCACGTTTGGATAAAAAATAGGTAAGAGCTTCCATGCCTTTGTCTAGCGGAATGCTAGTATATAATGCACTCACGTCAAGTGTGACAAAGATAAATTCCTCCATCCAAACAAAATGTTCTAGTTTGTTTAGTAAGTTTTTGGTATCATCTATAAATGCTGGTAAATTACGTACAATGGGTTGCAAAAAGATGTCAATACATTCTGAAATACACTCGATGGGACCCCTATCCCCGAGATGATAGGTCTACCAGGCGGGGTTGTTAGGTTTTTATGAATCTTGGGAAGGGTATATATGCATGCTGCTCTGGGTGTAGGATTAAACATATACTTATATTCGATGTCTGAAAGTAAACCCAAATTATACCAGTATCGCAGTGTTTTATCTATTAGTTTGTTGACTTCTTGCATAGGATTGTGGGAGATATTAGTATAGGAATCCTTATCTAATAGTTGACTATCAATTTCTCTAATATAGTATTCATTGTCCATTAGGACAATGTTGCCCCCTTTGTCCGCCTCTTTAATAGCTAGATAGAGTATTTCGTCAGTTGAAAGAGGGCAGTCCTTTCTTCCTTGGTCAGATTGTCCTTGACTCTACCACGGACATGTGGTAATCTGTCCTCCAATTAGTAAAGATTAGTAGTGACTGCTTTATAAAAACAGTCAATCATATTATTAGGTGATAGTATAGGTATAAATGCGGATTTGGTTTTTAACCCACTGTCTGTGTGTAAATCACTTTCTATTTCTAGATCTTGGAGAATTTCCCCAATACTGGGTACCGAATCTAAACTATCATCAAGAGACAATAACATTTGTACGTTTTGGATATCCTGAATGGTTTGTCCACTCTTGTCAACTGTATAGATAGGTACTGGACACAATTTGTTTTGGTTGTCAAATATTTTTTTTAATGTGAGCCTCCGCACAAATTAAAAAAGATCTATATGTATTTGCGTAAAGTTTGGTCTGGATACTGGACAGAAGCCAAGTCCCTTCTTTAGTACATTAATCTCAGAGTCGGTTAACATTTGTTGAGACAGATTAACAATGGACACATCATCATTTACATTGGTCACAATAGTATTTGTAGATATTTGCATGTCATTAGGTTATACGCTCCCCCCGCCATTAGTTCTTTTGTATGCGTGATACAGATCTCGTCACTCTTTTGCTCTCTTCCAAGTCTGCTCTTTCTCCCCCCTGCCTAGTTCTTTTCTTATTGAAATCTAATCTGGTTCCCTTTCTGTATCTCTCCAACTCGGATAAAAAAGAGGACGAACCTGAAGCATTGTTGTCAACCTGTACTGAAGTTGAGGCTGATTCACTCCTAGCCTCACTATTTTTACTAGCAATTCTTGAGAGATCAGACTCACTTGCTGACACATGGGTGTCCAATCTCTTATCATTCAAATCTTTGATTCCTGCTCTAGGTCTTATTCATCAAATCTTTTGGCGAATGTGAAAATTCGACCATTTTTATAGTTCTCTGATATGGCCTGAAATCAACATGTGAGTCAACCAACAACATATATTCACCCTAGATGCCATAGTAACCATAAATTATGAATAAGGCTTCAGGTTTTACATTTTTACTGATACATACAGACAGGAAACAATCTATTTCCTGTCTGTATTTGTTTTTAATAGCTGTAAAATACAGAAAATTGTGCTTCTTGTAAGTGACTCTCCTTGTTGTCCTTCATGAGTTCCAGATCAACTGTTAAGCAGATAGATAGCATTGGGGAATTAAACAAAAGATCAAATTCCCTTAAATACAGGCATATGTTAACATATATTTGAATTTAAAGCTACCTGTTGGTGTAGAGTTTTGTTATATTTGGCTGCTTAATTTGCTAAAATGCGACAGGCATCAAAGTACGAGTGCATGTTTATCAGTTATATAAATGTGAAAATATTCCATTTTACGACTCCATTTATTCTCAAAACATAAAATAAATATGAATAAATACCAATAAAATGGCCAAAGAATAAATACAGATAAATACAGATGGAAATGTTAAAAAAAGAAATACCATAAAACTGGGAACCCTAATTTTAAGCTGTGAGAATACTTGCAAACACGACTTTCTTTTCATTTTTTCTTTTTATGCCACATATGTTTAATCTGGCCAATTTGATATCACTGGTGTGTTTAATTGCCAACATGCATACACACTTTAGATAGATTGCGTTATATAAGGACGCATATCAATTGCTTGAAACAATGGACAGGTACACAATATTCATGCTTTGCTCGTCGCGTGTAATATAAGCATGTTCTTGATTCCTTATTCACATTTGATATTGTATGATTTATAGATCATGCAATATATTTTAGATATGGCATGTCTTAGATATTGAGAGCATGGGTTTCCTACATGATAGCCTAATCATATATATTAGATAAGCTCCTATGACGACACATTCACACAGTCCTAATGTCCGACTCTGAGTAGGCTCCGAATCCATCTTGGATACTGTAAGTCGCCATCTTTTCCCAATAAATGCTGAATCATTGTCATGTGTGCCATTGGCACAGATGTCCTCTGACCTTATCTTTCAAAGAACTGTGAAAGCATCAAGTCATTCGGCTAATGACATAGTTATAACACCTGATGCAACATTAGTCTGGGACAAGTGTCTACTTCTCACCAAGACGTGGTAAAATAGGAACAAATATAGACATATCGCCAAAATAGTCGTCTGAATTGACGTCGTTTCACCTCATATGTTGATATGGAAACGCCTGGGATGCACATCTTGAAGCACATAATCTATGTCAGACACTCCTGAACTTATGTCAGGAGATGCCATTCACCAAGATTATCGCACAAGATTTTGCCAATGGCAGTCTCACTTACTGCAAGCGCACTTCGAAGATGCTGCATCTCGCCCAATATAGATAAAGCCGAGTCCCAGACGAATGCCACTACTATAGCGCAATTTTTGCCCTTCACAGGGAAGACTACCTACAAGCCTCCACTGATAACAACAGCTCTTGCTATCAGCAAGGTGTGCAGTGGGTCGCGTCTCCCTAAGAAACTCTAGAGTTATTCTACTTTCTTTAATATGGCCTAGACCAAAATCAGGTTTCACAATTTTATATCACACATGCAGAACAAATGGCGCAAATGGAACTGTGCTGGTTTTCCCACCAGCATAAACTTCTGTGATTTACTCCGAAATAGAAATGAACCTGCAGTAGTACTCCTGGACTGGAGACTGAATGACGGAGAACAAAACCCTGTTACCATAATAGATTAACATAGCATTGTCAGCCCAATTTCCTTTATTCAAAGTTCCCTGGAGAACATGCGATTTTCATGTCTGGATTGTAAATGCGGCCTCCTGCAAGACATATTACTTACAATATACATAGAGTGGTCTTTGGGTCAGCTCCCATCAAGCAGTGGCATATTTGGGTCAGTTACATTGAGGCACTGGCATTAGACATTGTCAGTGAAATCTTAGCTCAGCTTGGGGAAGTATTTCTTTCTCACACCATACTATTTGCTGTTTGGTGTTGTCATTTTGCCCTTTATGAAGTGGTTGCATAACATATACCCAATGGTCATATTTTTGCCACATTCTATTCTTATCCCATACAGGAATGTTATTGAGAGAGCAATTTGTTTTACTGCAGTTGACATTTGTTATGCATTGTCGTGCCTCATGTGGGAGCCTGACCCTAACATGACATTCTAATAGCTTTTTGTTCATCACATCAAAGACCGCCCCGTGGTCAGCCATCCTGCTCAGTTAGGAGGTTATGTACATGTATATATGTGGGCTTTCATAAGACAAAAATAAAGCAGCAAAGACTACCACCAACAACAGCACCAATATCACACATAACCACCACTACAAATACCTAGACCACAGTACTCTTTGCACCACCTACAAAAAGACTGACATCACCATCACCAATACCACCATCACCAGACAACACCAATATAATCAATAACACCATCACCACAAAATCACAGTGAGTACCACAACATCACTACCAATACATTCAATACAACCACAAGAAAACTAATACCACCACAAATACTACCATCACCACACCACCACCATCAGTATCATTCACACCACCACCACCACCGATGCCACCCGTAAATACCTCTTCCACTACTTCTGATACTACCACCTCTAATACCTGCAACAACAAGACCGACACCAGCAATATCACTAACACTAATAAACCCAGTACCACCACAAACAGCACTAACATCTGTATAAAACCATTAACACAGCTACTAACACAGCAACTATTATCACACTATCAACATTACCTAAACTGCTACCACCAACACCACGAAGCACTGGAAAAAACAATATGCCATTTCTGCATGTGTTGTCACATTACATCCAGATATATTGTCTTTGCCAGTGCTTGTTAATATGCTTGATACAATGCATCCTTGTGATTAGGGCACATCTGCTGATGTTGGGATGCTACAGAAAATGAACACTAGACCATGTCAGAGCACTATTCTCTTCTGCCTCTTTGGGCTGCAAATGGTCAGGCAGATTGAGCATGCCTACGTCCTAGTTAGAAATGCACCCTGTTCCATTGCACCAATGGACTGTGCCAATCATGCCAAGACACGCGCTAATCACCTCCATTGGTAGTATCCATAGTCATTTGATGGGATTTTTCAATCTCACGTTCTCTTTGGCTGGATGTGCACTGATTTAAATGACAAACTAAACAATAAAATAAATCTAATTTGATAAACTGACTGAGGTGAAGGCATCGTTTGCCTTCCAGATAATGATGGTGCAGTCATTGCTGATAAATGTAATTTTATCAATGATTTGTTGCACTGCAGAATAATGTCTCCATTACTGAGCTCCTACCAACAAGCAGGAATGCCCCAATAGTGCACAATGATCCAACTGTATGTATGTATGTATGTATGTATGTATGTATGTATGTATGTATGTATGTATGTATGTATGTATGTATGTATGTATGTATGTATGTATAAGGCATTTATAGAGCACTAAACCAGCCAAACGGCAGCAGAGCGCTGTATATGGTCACAGACAAGCATTAAGTCGCGGAGGAAGAGAGGAAGTTGGGTTGTGGACGGTTAATGTACGGGATTAGGCAAAGAAAAACATAGAGCCCCCTTGCCAGTTTCCCTTCCTCTTCCTTTATGAGATCTGAAGCAGGCGGCTGAGCTGCTGTTGGGGCTTTTCTAAATCAAACCCACTAATAAATAGGGTGACAACGTGTGCACCCTGACCCCGCCACTCCCCTAACTGGAAGCTTAGAACACCTCTTGTGGGTGAGAGCCTTGACACCAGGGCATGGAACTGGGAGGTTGGAGCCCAGAGCTCTGCACAATCCAAAAGGATGTAGGCATGGACTGGTCGCCTGGACGTGTGGGCAAGCCTATGGCCATATAAAGAGAATGAGTGGGCAGTGACCCTACCAATCATGTTATCAAAGGCAGGAACCAAAGACTTAGTACAGATGGGCTCTTCACTTCTACTCTGCCCACAATACCTGAGAAGAGGAAACACATCGGAGGCCAAGTGGCATTGGAGCCCTTCAGCTCGTCTGGGTGACGGTTCGTCCCAATGGCGTAACTGAGAAGCGGAACTCTCTTCAAAGGTATCATCCACATTGGAGTCTTTTGGGTCTTCTCAGAGTCCCATGGGTTGGTTAACAGGTGGTAGATATGGTACTAAGATAGTAGTCCACTTTAGGTTAACACCAAGATGTCTGGTGACCACTTTAGCAAAAGAGGGGATTCATGGTTTGCACAACTGTAAAAACTGTGCCCCAGACTCATGGCGCGACAGGTATACTATCGCTTCATGTCTTCTGTTTGGTGTCTCTGTGATGCTTGAGGATGAGTACGAGGCCTCAGTTAGAATGGGTGCAGTCCTATATTATAAACAACCCTATGGGGACCAGCAGACCCCCCCCACCCGCAGTGCAGGGCATAGAGTGCCCATGTGTAGGTTTCCACAATGTGGCCTTTGCCACAAAGTACCTATCTGTGCACTGAGCTCACTTTGGAAGGAATCGAGCAGAAAGTACCTATCTGTGCACTGAGCTCACTTTGGAAGGAATCGAGGGGTGTCCCATGATGTGTGTGGGTCCCAAGAGTTTACCTCCATACCTCTTTCTGGGGCCCAAGAGTGTCCCTCCATTCCTCTTTCTAAGCAGCATCTTCTGCTGGCAGACTACCCATGCTGTGAGCATTGTGTGACTCGCCCATGCCCTTCATGCCACTGTAATCCCCCAGTGTGGGCAGCTTGTCTGGGCCTCAGAGGGATGTGAGAGAACGTTGGACACTTTCTGGGCGGAGGAAGAGAGTCTCCTAGGTGGTTCAGATGAAGATGCCATGTCACTGGAGGGCTTGGACTGGCAGGTACCGAGGATTGTTGTGGCTGGTGTAGTCTGGAGTAGGTTAGTGACTTTTTCAAATGTATACCATGACAGACCGCACAGTTACCTCGCCCTGGGTCTCGGGCTTGAGGCCTGATGGTCTTTGCTATGCTTTTCTGAGCTATGACACGACCAAGGACCAATGCGTTCACTTTGTACATCCGGGACATTATGACATTGAATAGATTCCCAGGTTCCAAATGAATTTCTGCTTATCTGCGTCTGTGAGAATGTGCCCCACCGGCCGCCCTCGTGCAGTTCTGTTGTGCGTCAGCCTGGGGCGTTAGGCGCTACAATTTGGAAGAGCAGGGGGGGGGTTCAGATTATTTATAGCCCACGATTGAATCACAGACTATGGGGTGCACTGAGCTATCATTCGCATAGCGGGACCAAGCAGTAATTATGATCAAGTTATGTTCTGGCCTTGAGACCTGGGAGGGTGGGTGGGGGCGGGTGTATCTAAGGAGGAGTCGTTTGTGAATATACTCATTTTAACACTAATTGCCATTCTCAATTGAGTTCATCCGGTTTCTCCTGTGCCATTAGCGCATCTTACAGGTGGGGGTACCTGTTCGGGTAAGGGAAACTGCAAGGGGGAGCCTACCTTCGAAGTCTGCAGGGCCGGGCCCCTCGAGGTCCTGATCCGCAGTGAGGGAGTGCAGGAGAAGCAGCAGCAGCGAAGGAGTGAGCGCCGCGGCCATCCTTCATCCACACTCGTCAGTTCTGTCCGGACCTCAGTGCTGGCTTCAGTGCCCCCCTCTCTTCACGAGATCACCGGAAACAGACAAACTCTGCTGAGCGCGTGCGGTTTTTACAAAAGACACTTCCTCAATACTCGCGCGGGGAACACTGGGGTTACCATGAACCTTGCAGACAGAGATCAGACTACAGATGTAAAATATAAAGACATCTTGGGCAAAATCGGGCAACTTATGCAATGGAATTAGATAAAAAGTTTATCTATAAAATAATCTTCCCTGCAACGCCACAAGACAGATGCGGATGAGACCGTCTATAAGTGCAATCAGTGACACTATTTGCACAAGACGCTCACAGGGACGCAGGGAAACATGTCCGGAAACTGCTTCTGTCAGGATGAAGGGAGAGGGTCACCGCCCATCAGTGCAGCTTCACAATTCCCTCCATGTTCCATGGCCCCGACATGCTCTGTCCTCCCTCCTGGCAGGGTCTGTGGGGACCCTCATCCCGAGGATGCCTCAGACCCGGTGCACCCCAGGGTCACCGCCCATCAGTGCAGCTTCACAATTCCCTCCATGTTCCATGGCCCCGACATGCTCTGTCCCCCCTCCTGGCAGGGTCTGTGGGGACCCTCATCCCGAGGATGCCTCAGACCCGGTGCACCCCAGGGTCACCGCCCATCAGTGCAGCTTCACAATTCCCTCCATGTTCCATGGCCCCGACATGCTCTGTCCTCCCTCCTGGCAGGGTCTGTGGGGACCCTCATCCCGAGGATGCCTCAGACCCGGTGCACCCCAGGGTCACCGCCCATCAGCGCAGCTTCACAATTCCCTCCATGTTCCACTGCCCCGACATGCTCTGTCCCCCCTCCTGGCAGGGTCTGTGGGGACCCTCATCCCGAGGATGCCTCAGACCCGGTGCACCCCAGGGTCACCGCCCATCAGTGCAGCTTCACAATTCCCTCCATGTTCCATGGCCCCGACATGCTCTGTCCTCCCTCCTGGCAGGGTCTGTGGGGACCCTCATCCCGAGGATGCCTCAGACCCGGTGCACCCCAGGGTCACCGCCCATCAGCGCAGCTTCACAATTCCCTCCATGTTCCACTGCCCCGACATGCTCTGTCCCCCCTCCTGGCAGGGTCTGTGGGGACCCTCATCCCGAGGATGCCTCAGACCCGGTGCACCCCAGGGTCACCGCCCATCAGTGCAGCTTCACAATTCCCTCCATGTTCCATGGCCCCGACATGCTCTGTCCTCCCTCCTGGCAGGGTCTGTGGGGACCCTCATCCCGAGGATGCCTCAGACCCGGTGCACCCCAGGGTCACCGCCCATCAGTGCCGCTTCACAATTCCCTCCATGTTCCATGGCCCCGACATGCTCTGTCCTCCCTCCTGGCAGGGTCTGTGGGGACCCTCATCCCGAGGATGCCTCAGACCCGGTGCACCCCAGGGTCACAGCCCATCAGTGCAGCTTCACAATTCCCTCCATGTTCCACTGCCCCGACATGCTCTGTCCTCCCTCCTGGCAGGGTCTGTGGGGACCCTCATCCCGAGGATGCCTCAGACCCGGTGCACCCCAGGGTCACCGCCCATCAGTGCAGCTTCACAATTCCCTCCATGTTCCACTGCCCCGACATGCTCTGTCCTCCCTCCTGGCAGGGCCTGTGGGGACCCTCATCCCGAGGATGCCTCAGACCCGGTGCACCCCAGGGTCACCGCCCATCAGCGCAGCTTCACAATTCCCTCTATGATCCACTGCCCCGACATGCTCTGTCCTCCCTCCTGGCAGGGTCTGTGGGGACCCTCATCCCGTGGATGCCTCAGACCCGGTGCACCCCAGGGTCACCGCCCATCAGCGCAGCTTCACAATTCCCTCCATGTTCCACTGCCCCGACATGCTCTGTCCTCCCTCCTGGCAGGGTCTGTGGGGACCCTCATCCCGAGGATGCCTCAGACCCGGTGCACCCCAGGGTCACCGCCCATCAGTGCAGCTTCACAATTCCCTCCATGTTCCATGGCCCCGACATGCTCTGTCCTCCCTCCTGGCAGGGTCTGTGGGGACCCTCATCCCGAGGATGCCTCAGACCCGGTGCACCCCAGGGTCACCGCCCATCAGCGCAGCTTCACAATTCCCTCCATGTTCCACTGCCCCGACATGCTCTGTCCCCCCTCCTGGCAGGGTCTGTGGGGACCCTCATCCCGAGGATGCCTCAGACCCGGTGCACCCCAGGGTCACCGCCCATCAGTGCAGCTTCACAATTCCCTCCATGTTCCATGGCCCCGACATGCTCTGTCCTCCCTCCTGGCAGGGTCTGTGGGGACCCTCATCCCGAGGATGCCTCAGACCCGGTGCACCCCAGGGTCACCGCCCATCAGCGCAGCTTCACAATTCCCTCCATGTTCCACTGCCCCGACATGCTCTGTCCCCCCTCCTGGCAGGGTCTGTGGGGACCCTCATCCCGAGGATGCCTCAGACCCGGTGCACCCCAGGGTCACCGCCCATCAGTGCAGCTTCACAATTCCCTCCATGTTCCATGGCCCCGACATGCTCTGTCCTCCCTCCTGGCAGGGTCTGTGGGGACCCTCATCCCGAGGATGCCTCAGACCCGGTGCACCCCAGAGTCACCGCCCATCAGTGCCGCTTCACAATTCCCTCCATGTTCCATGGCCCCGACATGCTCTGTCCTCCCTCCTGGCAGGGTCTGTGGGGACCCTCATCCCGAGGATGCCTCAGACCCGGTGCACCCCAGGGTCACAGCCCATCAGTGCAGCTTCACAATTCCCTCCATGTTCCACTGCCCCGACATGCTCTGTCCTCCCTCCTGGCAGGGTCTGTGGGGACCCTCATCCCGAGGATGCCTCAGACCCGGTGCACCCCAGGGTCACCGCCCATCAGTGCAGCTTCACAATTCCCTCCATGTTCCACTGCCCCGACATGCTCTGTCCTCCCTCCTGGCAGGGCCTGTGGGGACCCTCATCCCGAGGATGCCTCAGACCCGGTGCACCCCAGGGTCACCGCCCATCAGCGCAGCTTCACAATTCCCTCTATGATCCACTGCCCCGACATGCTCTGTCCTCCCTCCTGGCAGGGTCTGTGGGGACCCTCATCCCGTGGATGCCTCAGACCCGGTGCACCCCAGGGTCACCGCCCATCAGCGCAGCTTCACAATTCCCTCCATGTTCCACTGCCCCGACATGCTCTGTCCTCCCTCCTGGCAGGGCCTGTGGGGACCCTCATCCCGAGGATGCCTCAGACCCGGTGCACCCCAGGGTCACCGCCCATCAGTGCCGCTTCACAATTCCCTCCATGTTCCATGGCCCCGACATGCTCTGTCCTCCCTCCTGGCAGGGTCTGTGGGGACCCTCATCCCGAGGATGCCTCAGACCCGGTGCACCCCAGGGCCACCATTGGCGGTCCGTGACCTTAGAGAGACTCTCTTCTTGCCCCTCTTGCCGTGTGTGCACCGCTGGGGGCAGCAGTATAGTTTATTGGGGTGCAGTAGATGTGTACTGGCGCCCCCCTCTAACTTCAGTCCAGGGCTTGTACAAATGGGACCCTTTGTGCACTTTTTTATTGAATGAAAATGTTTAGAAACATTGGGGCCTGTTCACATAGGAGAATCTATAGGCCCAAACCTCGGCACATACAGCTTTTCATCTACACCTGGCGATTTTCCTCTCCTTATTAGGGGAACGGGTCTCCATCCCCCTAGATGAGGAGGAGAGGCTTGTGCTAATAAATGTACCACTTTAATGATCCAAGCAATGAATTTACAGCTGTATTTCAGGCGCACACCTGTGAGCAGAACTCCAAGCAGAATAGGCAGATATCTCTGCATATACTATGTAGAACTATGAATGCAAAAGAACAGGCAACCAGCATTCACCTGAGTACATCACATACACACACCTGACATATATCATCATGGAGCGATACAACAAACAAATGATGGACAGAATGCTGACAATGCATACATTCTCCCCCAGTCAAGAGATCTGGGTTAAATCCATCGTTCTTTTGCCCACTACACCACCCCAGTTTAGACATGGCCATATGCAAATCAGTCTTGACCCTGTGCCTCATGGGAACAGTCCAGCCCGAACTGCCAAGCCATGTCTTCCCTGGACCGGAATCAAGCATCCTAGGACCGGTTTCTGGCTATCAGCCGTCATCAGCCAGGATAGCTTGACTCCAGTGGCGTAGTGAGCACGGGTCCCACGTCTGGGAATACCCACGATGGATTTAACCCAGATCTCTTGACTGGGGGAGAATGTATGCATTGTCAGCATTCCGTCCATCATTTGTTTGTTGTAACGCTTTTCGCCCTAAGTGGGATGGGTATTCCCAGACGTGGGACCCGTGCTCACTACGCCACTGGAGTCAAGCTATCCTGGCTGATGACGGCTGATAGCCAGAAACCGGTCCTAGGATGCTTGATTCCGGTCCAGGGAAGACATGGCTTGGCAGTTCGGGCTGGACTGTTCCCATGAGCCACAGGGTCAAGACTGATTTGCATATGGCCATGTCTAAACTGGGGTGGTGTAGTGGGCAAAAGAACGATGGATTTAACCCAGATCTCTTGACTGGGGGAGAATGTATGCATTGTCAGCATTCCGTCCATCATTTGTTTGTTGTAACGCTTTTCGCCCTAAGTGGGATGGGTATTCCCAGACGTGGGACCCGTGCTCACTACGCCACTGGAGTCAAGCTATCCTGGCTGATGACGGCTGATAGCCAGAAACCGGTCCTAGGATGCTTGATTCCGGTCCAGGGAAGACATGGCTTGGCAGTTCGGGCTGGACTGTTCCCATGAGGCACAGGGTCAAGACTGATTTGCATATGGCCATGTCTAAACTGGGGTGGTGTAGTGGGCAAAAGAACGATGGATTTAACCCAGATCTCTTGACTGGGGGAGAATGTATGCATTGTCAGCATTCCGTCCATCATTTGTTTGTTGTAACGCTTTTCGCCCTAAGTGGGATGGGTATTCCCAGACGTGGGACCCGTGCTCACTACGCCACTGGAGTCAAGCTATCCTGGCTGATGACGGCTGATAGCCAGAAACCGGTCCTAGGATGCTTGATTCCGGTCCAGGGAAGACATGGCTTGGCAGTTCGGGCTGGACTGTTCCCATGAGGCACAGGGTCAAGACTGATTTGCATATGGCCATGTCTAAACTGGGGTGGTGTAGTGGGCAAAAGAACGATGGATTTAACCCAGATCTCTTGACTGGGGGAGAATGTATGCATTGTCAGCATTCCGTCCATCATTTGTTTGTTGTAACGCTTTTCGCCCTAAGTGGGATGGGTATTCCCAGACGTGGGACCCGTGCTCACTACGCCACTGGAGTCAAGCTATCTTGGCTGATGACGGCTGATAGCCAGAAACCGGTCCTAGGATGCTTGATTCCGGTCCAGGGAAGACATGGCTTGGCAGTTCGGGCTGGACTGTTCCCATGAGGCACAGGGTCAAGACTGATTTGCATATGGCCATGTCTAAACTGGGGTGGTGTAGTGGGCAAAAGAACGATGGATTTAACCCAGATCTCTTGACTGGGGGAGAATGTATGCATTGTCAGCATTCCGTCCATCATTTGTTTGTTGTGACGCTTTTCGCCCTAAGTGGGATGGGTATTCCCAGACGTGGGACCCGTGCTCACTACGCCACTGGAGTCAAGCTATCCTGGCTGATGACGGCTGATAGCCAGAAACCGGTCCTAGGATGCTTGATTCCGGTCCAGGGAAGACATGGCTTGGCAGTTCGAGCTGGACTGTTCCCATGAGGCACAGGGTCAAGACTGATTTGCATATGGCCATGTCTAAACTGGGGTGGTATAGTGGGCAAAAGAACGATGGATTTAACCCAGATCTCTTGACTGGGGGAGAATGTATGCATTGTCAGCATTCCGTCCATCATTTGTTTGTTGTAACATATATCATCATGGAAGCAGATTAAAATGACCCGACACCCTGGGCTCTGCCCTCTCCCCCTTATTATTCCTGACATTGACAGCAGACACCAGAGGAGCCTACAGGGCACTGTCCGGGTGAGGAGCCCCACCGAGGAGGAGACAGAACTTGTGGTTTTGTTTGTCGTGGATCACTACATGAAGCTTGTGATGCCACACACCCTCAGAGACCCAGTAGCTATCATTCAAGAGGTCTCGGAGAATGTTTACCATATAATATTAACACGTTCAATGACTTTTTTCGTTGAGATATATCAATTCTATTTATTTGTTTTTTTCACAAGCTTCAGAGTTCAAATGTGGTTACTGGTAGGGATAAGTATGCATCTACCACTAGTAATAAGGTAACCAACACGGTAAAGGGTCCAGTAAAGTTCTCAATATATTAGTCCCTTTCTTAACCCTAATTTGCTGACAATGAGAAGTCAGGCCTTACTTAGTAGACAGGTATGTAAAGCATTTAAAAACACCAACACATCAAATAAGTAAGATATAACACACAATAAAAATCTCACACCAATTTATACAAATAGGAAATATTTGTATCTTTAAAATGGCACCAAAACAACAAAGATCCAATGTAGGGAAACAGAGATGTGAATTTTTAAAGGTTAACCACTTTGTAGTGCTTAAAAACATATAGGGACATTCTGGGACATCGGTTCGCGCTTGACAGGGACAAAGCCAAAGTTTGAGGTCAACCATGATGCAGCCCTGGTCGGATACACAAAGTATTTTGCCTTCTCACTTAGAAACTTTTCTGGAGCTTTTTCTTCCGACGTCACTCAACCCTCCTCAGCAGGCAGGATTCTGTGAGGATTTGCCGGATCTACTTTCTGCGAGGCCCGGGTCAAATCCTGTAAATTTGGACCTCTGGAGCTTTCAGCGGGACGAACCTGAAATCCAGTCCGGGTCGCAGTTGAAGGCAGTCGGCTTAACTCTCGACTTCGGGTTGGTGACCTCATGGAGCTTTTGCACAAAAGTTCTCTAAAGTTCTCAAAACTTCAGGACGTGCTTCCTGAAGGTCTCCCTGTAGGTTAAAAGTGTCCAAAACACCAATCCAAATGTCTGGAATTTTGAAGATGGTCTCTGGGATGTCTGGACTACAATTCTCACAAAGCACCTGGCCAAATCCTTGAATGTACATTGGACGCGGATGAGGACTCGGTGGAGATGATGAAGTTGCAATCTGTTAACCTGTAGCTTGCAGGTAGTCTACTCCTTAGTTCTTCTTGAAGAAAGGTACAGTCCCCAGGGCTGTAGTATCAGATTGTGCAGCAGGCGCAGTCAGTCAGAGTGCAGGCCTTTGGGTACAAATCCAGATTACAGCAGGGCAGTCCTTCTTCTCCGTGTAGTTTCAGGCAGCAGATCTGAGTGACTATGCAACTCTCACATATTTATTCAGTGGTCTGGGGAAACTAGCAGGTGGGGAGCTCTGTCCAATGAGATGTGGGGTGCCACCAAAAAGAATGACAACTTCCTCCAAAGTGTGGCATATTCTTGTCCCACAAAGCACTGTACTTCCAAAATCCAACATGGATAATTTCTCTCCATGGGATTAAGAGCTAGCTAAACTAACCTCCAGTGTGGCTTATGTCCCTTAGCTCTCCTCCCCATGACCTCTGAAAATTCCTTTCCTAAGCCTGTTGTCTGGCTGGGGTCATAGGATGTGGGGGTAGGTACGCCTGGCATTCCTTACTGATCTGCTCTCTCTTTGAGCACAGTTTGATTCACACAGCCTCCTCTTTATGACCTATCCTACCCAGCTTCAGAACTCTTTCCATCAGATGACCTCCGCTCAGGCCAGGTCACATATCACCTTATCAAAGCAGCCTGGCTAAGCCTGTTAAGGTTGACCAATCAGCAGAGACCACTAGAAGGCTTAATTTTGGCTTACAGAAGTGAACGTTCTATCATGTATCTTCTGTGCTAGTTATGATAACTTCCACAGTGGGAAGTTGTAGAATTTATCAATACCAATCCCTTAAGCCTTTGAATGATATGTTGATATGTTTTCTCCTTTCCTAGTACTAGTTATACCTAAATAATATATTGCAATGATAGCCTATGGAGCAAAGAATCTACAATGGGGGAAACATGGCCGGCAGGACGTGAGCTCCTAAGCTCCCGGTGGCCTAGCTGCTAAATCCTGCTTCATCTTGCCCAAATCCTGCACACAATGCCATTTCTTCCCTCTCTGTGCCACCGCAATCTGATTACTGCGAAGGGATGGCGAAAATCTGAGGCTTTGTTCTACTGGAGCTGGGAAATACATGGCGGCTGGGTTACGGCCTATGTGGCCTTGTGGAGGTGTGGAGGCTCCTGCCTCACCCTGCACATGCTTGGGGGGAAGCAGGTGGATGCAAGCTCACCTACTCCTGTGGATTAGTAGTGCCTGCCTGCAGGGCTGATTTCCTGATGGAAGGGGGAGCCGAGATCGGCGGCGCGGCCCAGACAAAGGCCCATGCCCCGGACTGAAGTGGCCGGCAGTGCGCTGTTTCCAGTTGGGCGGCCTGCCTGTGTCTGATTGAGGCCTTTCCTCATCCTCATCTTCCCTCCCTCCTCCCCTTCCCTGCTGGCGGGCCATGGATGTGTGGCAGTGTAGGTGCTTCTTGGCCGCCCGAGCATACTGCAATGGACCTGGGTGAGGGTGTCTGCGACGTGGTCCCTATGGAGCCAGAGAGGATGGAGGTGTACGCCCGTGCTGCTGGGGTGGCCCGTGCCTCCTTTGGAGTGAGGTGACACTCGGGGACTGGTGCGTGAGACAGCCGTCTTGCAAAAAGGGCTGGTAGGAGAAGCCAACCTGCTGTTTGCAGTCTTACCGACCTGTGTGGCCCACCCGGACTGTTGTCGGTTCTTCACCCATTGCAGTCAGAGAGTCATCAGGTGGAGAGGGGTAGCACTTTGAAGCATTGCAGGCACTCGGCTAGAGCTGGCTTCTGCAGGCCGCCACGGAGAACAACATGCCTGGTTGGAGGTGAAGTGTTGTGTTGGACACAGTGTGGTACTGCTGGCCTGTGATGGGCCTTCTGGCACTCACCTGGTGCTTCGCTGCTGTTCCGGAGCTCTATTGAGGCCGACATCAATGATTGCAGGCCTGGCTCTGGTGATCCTCCATTAGCCTGCATCAGGCTGTAGTCAGTCAGTCAGTCAGTCAAAAAACTTTATTCGATATGTAAAATATCATAAAAGTATAAAACATATAAAAACAGAGATTAAGATGAATAAAAACAAGAGAAGGTTGTTAAATATCTATAGCAGCATAATTCATAGGCCCAAGGGGAGAGGTAATCAGCAATCTATACAGTGTAAGAAAAAGGACAAGTATAGCAACAAGGCCCGTTCAAATAGTGCTAGGGCTAGTCTCAGTCAGGGGACATTTGGGCTTGGCACAAAGGCTAACAGGCTGTATCTTTCCTGCCCTCACACTTTTTTTTTACTGAACTTGCTAGTGATAGACTATCTGGTGGTGAGTGGGGACCACTACCTGTGTTTAATTGAGGGTGACCCCTTTGGAGGCTCATTCGGTTATGAGGGTGCTCTTATGGGGGGGGGGCACTTACCTGTATCATGAGCCACTCTGAGGAATGCCTCAACATTATTACGGTATTATAGCTCTATGTGGACAGTAAATTAACCTGATTGCCACATTGGAGAGCTCAGCTTAGCGACTTTGCTTGCTCCTTGCCTGTTTCAGGGGCACCCTGCGGCTGCCCTTTGCTGAGAGTCGTGGTGCAGCGTGCATCAGGAGGAGAATCTCTCAGAGTCTGGGTTGGCCCTTACTGAGAAGAGTGCGGCAGGACTTCATCCGACCTTTCATTGTGGCTTGTACTAGTTGGAATGGTGCTGAGGAATAGTGGTGGCTACTAATGTTTGGACCCACTGCTGTGGGGCTTATACTGGCTGGATTTGCGGTGGCATGTCTCCTGCAGTAGAGGTGCCTATGTTTAATTGCCCTGTATAGGGTGGCCTAAATCATAGCTCCTGGCAGGCCGTGTGCGGTGGTCATTGCGTACCAGTATAGTTCAGGTGTGCTGGGCACTGCAGTGGGGGCCCGCTGAGACTGTTGCTGGAGGAGAGGAGCTGATCACTGGTTTGTTGCTCGGTGGGCACTTCTGTTTCTGTCTCCTCTAACAAATATGGGCAAAGACAAGTTGAACCGTACACATGGCTCTAATACTATCACACAATATACCACCCCACAGCAATCCCCTCAGCGGGTAACCTGGCAATCTGGTGTGATGGAGGATGAGGGCTCCCTGGAGGCTGAGCCTGAACTCAAAAGGGGGGGTACTGTTGGCAGCAAAACAGCAGTGCCACTCTACATTAGAGCACCGGATAGACTCTGTGTCCCTCGATGTCAATCCTCTGTGGACAGACATGTGCAATATAGCAGATAAAATTACAACCTCTGAAACAAATATTTAGACCTTGCAGGGAGACATTGCAACTCTCATATGTCAAATGGCCACATGATGACAATGACGGCAGAGTTAGGTCGACGCGTGGAGGATGCCAAGGGGTGCTCACAGAGCAGCAACATTAGGGTCTTGGGCTTTCCCAAAGGGTGGAGGGGTCATCTACAACACATTTCCTCGAGGACTGGATATACACTGCCCTGAAACCTCGTAGACTGCCAGTGTTTTTTGTGATAGAGAGGGTGCATAGAGTCTTGGTGCCCATACCGAGACTCGGGGGCTCCTACCAGGGCTCTCATTGGTAAAATTCTTAGCTATCAAGGTAGGGACTGCATCTTACGAGCAGCTAGGGAACAGGAGATTCCAAACTTTGACAATACCAAGATTACCATGTACCCTGACTACACTAAGCAAGTACAGGAACAACGTAAATCCTATATGGCTGTTAAACAGATGCTGCTGTCACTTCAGTTGCGGTACATGCTCCTGTACCCGGCATGACTGAAAATTATTTCCATGGATAAAGCTCATTTCTTCGATCGACCGGAAGAGGTTTGAGAATGGCTGGAACTCAGAGATGTTACTGTGATGCCCCGGTTGGGTGGAGTTCTAGGGGCGTCGGTCACGTGTGGGGCGCTCCCGCTTGAGCAGCCTTGGAACAACCCGAGCCTGACTCCTTTGGGGTGCACCGAGTATTGATCGGAGCGAATGGTGCATTGAATCTGTCCACTATGGTGGCACCAGCTACAGTGGAAGAATCTGTTGCTCAGGTGTCCTTAGATGGCAAGGGCAATGCCCTTCAGGACACTGAACCTGATGCAATACTGACACTATTGTTTCACCGAAGATGGGGGAGGGGAGAATTCACAAGGGGGATCTGGCTGAGTCTCATCATGGAGATCTGCTTGCTTAGTGGACCTCGGGGAGGGTCAACTTAGACAAAGATGTTGGTAAGAATGGGTTCCCAGAAGACATGAACCAGAACTGTGAGGGAGGATTGAGAGGGACATGGTGGTACTATTCGGAGTGTAGATGATTGAACGGAATGCCTGTAAAGTGCATGTAACAAAGGTTTTGTGGGACTCTATAAGGTGTAAATGTCGTAGTGTGCGAGTATGCAGCTGGCTAATTAGGCAGTGTGTTTTGGGGCGATTTGTTGTTTGGTACCGGTTGGACTTTGGGGGGTGGAGTGCTCGTCCTGGCACGCTGCGGTTTGAAGGTCGATGAGTCTAGCCATTTCTGCCGGGGGTGGGGGAAGAGGAGAATTTGAGTTTGTTTTCTTTGTTTAGAAATGTATTTTATTGAGTTTGGCAGGATCTGGGGAAGGAGGGGGTGATACAGGGATACAGGACTAGTGGGATCGCCTGCATACCTTACGATGCAGGGTGAGTTCAGAGTTCTCTCCTGGAATGTGAGGGGACTGGGCATTTATGTGAAGTGGTATAGTGTGTACTCTTCTTAAAGTGGAATGGAATAGACATTGCATGCTTGCAAGAGACTAATTTGGATGACACAGCGGATGCGCAATTAGCGAAGTAATAGAGCGGGCAGGTGTTCCATTCCTCCTACTTGACATATGTAAGAGATACACTGATATGGGTGTCTCTGGGTGTCTAGTGTGCACACACATACTTGGAGGTGGATGTCGGGGGAAGGTATGTGCTGCTACAGGGTACCTTAGATGGCAGGGACCTCTCTATACTAAATACATATGCCCCTAATACGGACGATCCAGGTATTTAATACACCATGCAGGATCTCCTAACACAGGCTCACGATACACCAATACTATGGTTGGTTAATTTCAATTTTATGGCAAGACCGGAGGCTAAGATTTTGCAATCCTCTTTTATTGCGCCACCCACAGCAGCATCTTCAAAGAACATAGAACACAACAAAGTTCTTTAGAACATTAACAAAGAGCTAGAACCGTCATGACTCTTCCTTCTTTTTTTGCTGTTGCCCATAAGATAAGACATGCATGCCTTCTCTCTTAACCTTTTAGGGGTTATGTGAGTCTGAGATTGTTGTGTGATATTTATTATGTACTGGTATTAATTTATCAGCCAAGTAAGTACAGTTTGGGGTCAAATTAGGCATTCTTATGGGAAAAAGTTGGCACGTATGGTTTAGATTTTCGGTTGTTAAAGGACACATGTGATTTTGTATGCGATATTTTAGTTTGACGTGTAAATGAAAGCGGTGATTAAAGAATACTGGCTGCGTCTATTTCTTTGGGAATGACGGGAGTTTCATTGTAGGAATTGGTATTTGTTAGTGCGTAGAGCGCGTTATGAATTCGGCAAGTTTATATTTCGATTAGGAATAAGTAGGAATGGATATTAGTTAGCGCGTTGTGCGCAAAATGATTTCGTCGAGGTTGTGGCTTGGTTTTAATTTATACGATTAATTCAAGTATAAACGTTAAGTTTGTTTTCAAAGGAGGCGTACCGTTGCGAGTGTCCTGCATGTAGCACGTCACAAAGGGCTCCGTTCATACTGGCCATCATACATCAGGCACGTACATGAGGGAAGAGTCAGACAGGTAGCGCGCTGACAGCCTGACGATGGCAGTCACACCACCATCGTAATGAGGCCCTTAGTGGGAGGGATGAGAAAGCAGAGGAGGATATCGCTATATGGAGTGCATTGTGTGCTGGGTTCCTAGATTCAGAAGTTAGCTTGGAGGTTGAGGGTATGGAAAATTCCGAAAGTGAGTAATTGGTTGGGTGGAGGACACGGAGTATATCCTATGGAAGATTAGATGCTGACTGGGGATTGATAGGTGGATGAACAGGGCCCTTTGCAAGATACAGGGGAGAAATGGTGATTCTATTGATGTATTGCTTCATTCCACAGGATCAACCGAGATAAACTCTAATGTATTCATTTCTCTTCTGCTCCCAATGTGCTGTATTATCGATTGTCTTAAAAATATAAATAAAATATATACGTATCTTCAATGGGGAGACATGAAATGGGCAGTTTCTTTCTCACCAGGGCATAAAAAACATCTTTTATAAGGTCCCTCCTTAGAGTTACATGCCCACCCCTGAGACACCTAGGGGAGACCTTGGGGTGCCTAATATGTAACAAAATAAGGTAGATTCTACTGTTATAGTGCCTATACCACCCAAGTCGAATTTTCATACAATGTACTTTTAAAGACAGTCTGCAAAGCCAGGCTGCCTTTAAAAGTTGGCAGGGTATGCCCAGACATGGGTCCCTTGCTCACTTAGCTACTGAATTCAAGATAGCCTGGCTGATGAGGGTTATGAACCCGAAACCGGTCCCAGGATGCTTGTTTCCGGTTCAGGGAAGACATGGCTTGGCAGTTCGGGCTGGACTGTTCCCATGAGGCACAGGGTCAGAATGATTTGCATATGGCCATGTCTGAACTGGGGTGGCGGAGTGAGCTAAAGAATGATGATGGATTAAACCCAGATCAGTTGACTGGGGGTGAGTGCTTGCAATGTTCAACGCTCCGTCCATCATCCCCTTTGGTTTTGCTTTGTTCGCCCTAAGTTGGCAGGGTATGCACAGACGTGGGTCCCTTGCTCACTTTGCCAATGGATTCAAGATAGCTTGGCTGATGAGGGTTATGAACCCGAAACCGGCCCCAGGATGCTTGTTTCCGGTTCAGGGAAGACATGGCTTGGCAGTTCGGGCTGGACTGTTCGCATGAGGCACAGGGTCAGACTGATTTGCATACGGCCATGTCTGAACTGGGGTAGCGGAGTGAGCTAAAGAATGATGATGGATTAAAGCCAGATCAGTTGACTGGGGGTGAGTGCTTGCAATGTTCAACACTCCGTCCATCATCCCCTTTGGTTTTGCTTTGTTCGCCCTATGTTGGCAGGGTATGCCCAGACGTGGGTTCGTTGCTCACTTTGCCACTGGATTCAAGATAGCCTGGCTGATGAGGGTTATGAACCCGAAACCGGTCCCAGGATGCTTGTTTCCGGTTCAGGGAAGACATGGCTTGGCAGTTCGGGCTAGACTGTTCCCATGAGGCACAGGGTCAGACTGATTTGCATACGACCATGTCTGAACTGGGGTGGTGCAGTGAGCTAAAGAATGATGATGGATTAAACCCAGATCAGTTGACTGGGGGTGAGTGTTTGCAATGTTCAACACTTCGTCCATCATCCCCTTTGGTTTTGCTTTGTTTGCCCTAAGTTGGCAGGGTATGCCCAGACGTGGGTCCCTTGCTCACTTTGCCACTGGATTCAAGATAGCCTGGCTGATGAGGGTTATGAACCCGAAACCGGTCCCAGGATGCTTGTTTCCGGTTCAGGGAAGACATGGCTTGGCAGTTCGGGCTGGACTGTTCCCATGAGGCACAGGGTCAGACTGATTTGCATACAGCCATGTCTGAACTGGGGTGGCAGAGTGAGCTAAAGAATGATGATGGATTAAACCCAGATCAGTTGACTGGGGGTGAGTGCTTGCAATGTTCAACACTCCGTCCATCATCCCCTTTGGTTTTGCTTTAAAACGACAGCAGGCTCCCAGCAGTGCACACATGCAAGTGCAGGAAATCTGTTGGCCATTTCCATGTCCATGCCCTACTATATACTAGACACTTATAGGTAGTTTGAGTTCCCCCCTAGCCCTATTATCTACTAGGGACTTATAGGATCTGTCAATACCAATTGCGAGAATTTACTTTTAAAGACAGGCTGCAAGGCAGGACTTCCTTTAAAAGGACAGTGGGCACACAGCAGCACACACATGGAAGTGCAGGAAATCTGCTGAGCCTATGAACCTCCATGCCGTATTATATACTAGGAACTTATAGGTAGATTATACCCCCTGGCCCTATTATCTACTGGGGACTGTTATAGCCAATTGAAAGTGTCCCCTTTTACATGGACCTTTTTAAACATAGCACTGGCCCTGGGCCTGGTTAGCAGAGCCCAGGGTGCAATCAGAGTCAGTTACCACCAGTTTCATTGAGCAAAAGGATACCTTTCTAACATTCAGTGATACAATAGTCCCCAAATTCCCAACTATGCCTAAAGCATTAGACGAGATCAGGGTACATCCCCCCTCTGCCATTCATTGTTCAGGTGAGTCTGTAATTAAAATATATATACTAATATCTATATATTTTTGCAACTCATTTACCTTGTTTATTTCTATGAAACGTGTCCATTTATCCAGTTCTCAATGTGAAAGGAATGGGCCAATCCCGACTTTTACATTTATTAACGTAGACACAATTAGTGACAAGTATAATAGCCATGCTGAGTCAGAATTCCAAAGCTTTTCATGACTTCATTTTTTAGCTGGTGCATGAAGGGACACATGTCCACTACCTTCTTCAAGGACAATTGTTCAGTAACTGACAGCAAGGGATATCCATCCACACTGGACCATCAATGGCATTTGCAAGTAATATGCTTTTACATCTCATTGTATAGACATAAATCAAGCAGCACATAACATTAAAAGTGTTGCCTGTGCCTTAACATATCTTGTTTCTGCCCTTACACCCTCTTTAATGTCTATTCCCTTGCATCACATGGGGAGAAACTGCCTGATGATGATGTCATACTATGCTATCTACGAGTTAAGCATGGTATGTAATCCCAAGCTATATTTATTGACCCCTTCATCCGTAGATTAGAGAATAATGCATTAATTCCACCTATGCTGGCAGGGAATTGGGCCACAAAAACACTGGCATATGCTATAGTCACATCGGATCCCAGTATAGCTATAAAGGAGATTGAAGAAGAGGCTAACATTTTTGGTGTTGTATCCGGGTATAAATTGAATCAAAATAAAACCCAGATAATACTTAATCAACAAAGTAGAATGAGTGATAATCGCGTGGTCGATAGAGCCACTTATTTCGGGGTTAGTATTACATCAAAGCTGGATAACCTAGTCAACGACAACCTAACACAGTTAGTGCAACATACTAAAACAGATCTCATAAGGCTTAATAATTTGCATCTGTCTATTGGGGGCCGATGTAATATAATAAAAATGCTCTTTTTACCTAAATTTGTATTCTTATTTAGGAAAATTTGTCTGGAGTTTACACCTCAGTGGTTCAAAGTAATAGAGAGTTTATTCTCTCGGTTTATATGGGACTATGCAAGACCACGGAGAGCACTAAGGTTTATTATGCTGCCAAAAGACAGAGGTGGTCTGGCTCTTCCCAATCTTAAACTTTAGTATTGGGCAACTACATTGAGATATTCCTGTGAGCTTCTGCTATTAAATATGGAGGATAGTTCGAATGATAGAATTCCAACACCTCAGGAACTAGTTCTGGGCAAAGGTGCTAAAGGGCTCTTCTGGCGACAACTCCACGATAATTACTATAAGAAAGTCTGTTTTAAAACTATTTTGGGCATATATAAGGTTTGGGCCAAAGTTCGCAAAACATTGGGAATTGGTAGGCTAGCTTATTATACACCGCAAATGAATAACCCCAATCTCCCAGAAATGTTTGACGATGCATGTATGAATAGATGGGCCCTGGCGGGCATTAACCAACTTGGTTGCTTTTACTCTCCATATGGGCTAAAATCTTTTGAAGAATTAAAAAACGAGTATTTATTAGACCATAGGGAATTTTTCAAATTTCTTCAGGTTAGGGATTTTCTCTTTAAAAACGGGGGAGGAGTATCTGAATTTCAAATAATCAAATTTCTGGAAAACTTGATTTATAACAAAATACCTGCTATTGGAGAAATATATAAAGACATGAATGCCTATTCGCTAGATGACATGGAAAAATGGTCCACGCAGTGGCAGACCAAGCTGGGGATTTCAGCAGATATTTTTTATAGTTCATATGAGCTATCTCAGTCCCTCTTAACGTCTACTAGACTGCAAGCTCAGTACTATAAGACATGTTTTTTATTATATTATACACCGAGTAAGATAGCTAAGTGGGGGTCTGGTAAGGGAACCGTCTGTCCTCGGTGCTCATTGTATGCCGCCGATCTAGTGCATATTTTTGCTTCTTGTCATGCACGACAAGAATTAATTAGCAGCAGCGCGAGTTTTCTGTCAGAAATTCTTAAAACTAGAACATTGTAGCAATGGCAGTCCTAAGGATCTGCCTAGCCTCAGCTTGGCTGGATCCGAACCCACCAGGATTTCAACAATGGCGCACCAGATTTCTGGCAACATGTAGTCTAGAAACAGCTATATATAGAAGGAAAGGACGTGCTAAACGTAAAAAGGGCTTGAAAATATGGGATCCACTGGTCAAGTGGATGCGGGAACATAACGGGACTGGCTAGAATTCCATACGGTTCTGAACTAGTTACAGTCCACACTATTATGTAATTATTTTAGGAGTAAATATCTATGAAGATAATTTATGTTATGTATGTTTGTTCTGGATGTATCTGAAATGTACCTGAAATGGTTTTGTCAAGATTCCCGGTTCAATGTGAAAATCTTGTTTTTTCTTTATCTTATAACTTGTATGTACTGTCTGAGGAGGGTGGGGGGGGGGGGTGAGCGGGGGTGGTTGGTTCAACTGGAAAATACTTGATAAAAAGTATTTACAAAAAAAAGAGTTATTAGCAACTGTTGTTAAGGTTTAAAAACCTGCTATAAAACCCTAAATTTATCTGCAAATTTGAGAGACCTGATTTGCGAAATATGGGTCGATAGACATCCATTACCAATTACTCATGATTACCTAAGTACAGTACAGGAAGCTGCCTATTTTACTGTTATTGAACTTTCAACTGTATACCAGCAGGTCGAACTGCATCCTGATTCACAGCACCTAACTTCCTTCATCACTCCCCTCGGAGTGTATAGATCTTGCAGTATGCCGGTCTGCCTGGCTTTAACGGCTGCTGTTTTTTAATGTGTTATCTAGGAAATTCTGAAAGAGCTTAAAAAATATGTTTTATTCCATAATAACATACACATTTATGGTTCTCTGACAGATATTGTGGGACATAAATATAGTGTTAAAAATATCAAACACAAATATATTGTTATCCTATACTTATAATGTTATTGACACAAATATCAAAATTAAAAAATCATTATACACTAATATCGAAGACAAAAATCTAGCTTTTTTAATATATATATATATATATATATATCAACAAACTCCTCGTAAGTCTCCTCGTTTCTTTGAGCAAAAAGGAGCGTAGACCACAGCAAATTGGCGGTAGAATGCGTTTTATTATTCCTCCTTACAGCGATGTAGCAGCCATTACGCGTTTCAGCCCCGAAGGGCCTTGATCACATGACACGCTGGTCATTAGTCACATGCTTTTTAAACCATTTTTTTCTCATTGCTATTTTTTGTAATTTAAAGTGCAAGTGTGTTTCAAAGTGACAGTGCTTTATACCACATTAATAAAATGACAACAAAGCATTAACTTACTGACATTAACCCAAATATTAAAAGCACTCACAAAATGTGATATCCATAGTGTGAATATCTTCTCAGGGGCAAGAAATGTTAGTTCAGTGCAAAATTCGCAATACAGTACAGTCAGGATAAATCCTTAGTGCAAATTACATGGAGTCAAACTGTGCAAACATTGCAAATTAAAAACAAATTGCCCGCAAATAGTTACTTTACTTAAAATCATAGCATGAATGCCGTGTAAAGTAGCTAGTTAAAAACCCAAATTGGTGCGGTATTGGGAATCAAAGATGGATAGTAAAAATTGTAAAAGAGATGGAAATTATATATACAGATTTCTAAAAATATTAGTTAAAAGAACTGTATTATAACGCATAAACAATTTTTATTATGTGAGGTTGTTCTACGGGATTTGGTCTAAATTAATCGTCTATCTAGTAGTTGTTTTTAGATGGACGTGAACTTGTCAAAGTAATGCTGATCACCCAAATGAGAGTGTTCAAATACAGTGTGTTAAGTGCAAAGCAACTATTTATTAAAAATAAATAAATAGAATGCTAAAAGAGTAATAAGTTTAAAAACATGTCATGATAAAATAATAACCTTAATGGTTTTATTAATCTAGGATCAGGGAGAACAGCTGTCAAAACGGCCTGTTAATATGCTCATTTATATATTTGGGTGAGCAATGATTTTGGTATTCAGATTAAAAACGGGCCATTGTTGGAACTATAAAAATGTGTGGAGGTCTTCAGTCATGTTAAGACCTCCTGGATGTTTACAATCTAGTTCCAAAATATATCTGGTTTCGAGTTTGCGTAGTGACATTTCCCTGTCGCCACCTCTTTTAGAGATAGGGATCGCATCAATAATAAAAAAAGTTAAAAACTTTGGATCTGATTGATGCTTCTCCTTAAAGTGGCGAGCCACTGGGTAAGATTGATCAGGATGTTTAATTGCCCGAATATGTTGCAAGATTCTCTTGTGTCCCTGAAGCTTTGTGCTGCCCACATATCTTAGGCCGCATGGACACAGAAGAACATATATCACATGATCAGTTTTGCATGTGAGGGCTTTGTCAATCTTGATAGCCTGCGTCTTAAAGGGTGTGGTGTAAGATGTAGTGTTGACACCGTTTTGGCATGCCTTGCAGGTTTTGCATTTGGTGAAGCCCAGTCTGCTGGAGAGCCAATTGGATGCTGGTTTGTCAACTGGGTTGTTTTGAACCAAGATATCCTTCATTGAGGGTGCTTTGCTGTAAGTAATGGAAGGTTTCAAGGGCAACAGATGGCCTATTATTGGGTCAGTTAGTAAAATAGGCCAGTTCTTTTTAATAATCTGGTAGATTTCTTTTTCCTGATTACTAAAGCCCAGGATAATTCTGAAATCCTCTCTTAGGGGAGTAGTTTTAAGAGATAGGGGACCTGTTTCAGTAAGCTGTGATTTGGGTTGGAGCAGTTGAGCCCTAGTTTGCTTCATGCTTTTCTGAATTGCTGTTTTGATACATTTTTGGGAGTACCCCCTCTCTATGAACCTATCTTGACTTGCTCGTTGTGCTGCTGATAGGTCAGTTGGATTGCTGCAAATTCTACGCAACCTAATCATCTCACCGTAAGGGATACTTTGGATTAGGTGTTGGGGGTGGGCACTGGACGCGTGTAGTAAGGAATTTCCCGCTGTTGGTTTCCTATGTAATTTGGTTACCAATAACCCATCATTGATATAAACTTCAACATCCAGAAAAATGACTTTGTCAGAACTTATCTCAGCCGTGAATTCAAGATTAAGATCATTCTTATTCAAAGACTTGATGAATTCCTCAGCTTCAGTTTTTGTACCATCCCACACAACAAAGAGATCATCTATATATCTCAGCCAGAGTTTTACATTGTTACGGAGAGTGGACTCATGTTGGCTCTTGAGGACCAGCTCCTCCCACCAGCCCATGTGTAAACAGGCATAGCTTGGGGAGAAGCTGGCCCCCATAGCCACTCCGCGAATTTGCTGAAACAAGGCACTCTGAAAGAGAAAAATATTGTTGTGCAAGCAAAATTCAATCATTTGAACCAGCATTTTGTTGTGTTGTTCTTGTTCCGGGGGTCTTTTGTTGAGATAGAATTGAACAGCTCTTAACCCATCTTGATGATTGATACTGGTATATAGTGATGTAATGTCCATCGTTATGAGTAGAAATTGTTTTTGCCAGACAAAGTCATTAATTTTTAGAAGAAAGTCACTGGTGTCTCTGAGGTAGGAGGGTAGACCTTGCACGAATTCCTGTAGAAAGTAGTCTATGTACTGGGATGTTTTTTCCATCAGGCTATTTCGCGCAGAAATTATGGGTCTTCCTGGAGGTCGAAATGGGTCTTTGTGTAGTTTAGGCAGAAAATAAATGACTGGTGTCGTGGGTGAATCATTTTTAAGGAATTTGTATTCGTCCGCTGAAACGAGTCCTGCACTTTTCCATGAAAGGAGCTTTGTGTAGTACAAATTGTATGTTGTTTTCAGACTTAGATTATCGCTGCGACCATAGCATTTGCGGTCCGAAAGTTGCCTCATGGCTTCCTCAATGTACTGTGTTTTCTCCCAAATGACCAAATTCCCTCCTTTGTCAGCATTCCGAATGATCAGATCTGAATTAGATTTGAGTTTTTTCATTAGTTGATGGTATTGGATATCAGATTTGTTCATTTTGTATTTAGATGTTTTCTGTTTAGCGTTTTGATGCCCACTGTAATCTGTTCATTGAAGATGTCAATTGCATCTCGCAAAGCTATTGGGGTAAAGGTAGATCTTGGTTTGAATGGAGTTGTAGCCTTTAACTGATTTCCAGCCGTGTTAACAGAGTCACTAGAGAAAGAGGTCATATTTGGTTGAGAAGGCGTTTGTGCCAAATCTTCCATGGCTCTCAGGATAGGCATGTCAGATCCTGTGAGATTGAAGGGAGGCGAGATTTGTTGATCCATTGTCATACTTTCTTCGTGTGGTGGTGTCTCAGATTTCTTGTTGATCAGATGAAATTTTTTAAGTTTCAATTTCCGTATTCCTTTAAAGAAATCTATTCTAGTAGAGGCATAGTTGAAATTGTTTTTTGGACAGTATGAAAGCCCCAGAGACAGAATCCTTTTCTTCGATTCATTAAGATGGATATTAGAAAGGTTAACAACCGTGTTGTTGTTCGCACTCAGTTCTTTTGCGGTTTGCGCTTCCATTTCCTTTGATTTTGTCTTTTCTGATTTCCATTGTCTTGCTTTTCGCCTCTCCCTTCTTTTGATGGTATTTGTCTTTCCTGCTGTGTCTGTTGATGGTTCCGTGGGCGAAGTGTTTGACGTCGTTCTACGCATAAAAAACCAACCTCTTGTTCAAGAGTATGTTTAACTGCAGTCTGTGCCAAGCTGATAGCTCTTGATTCTTGTTCTGTTTCGCTTTCAATAGCTGAGCTGAGGTCTGAAGTGGAAGAGTATTCAAGTGTAGATCGACTGGTGCTTGCCATTACTTTTGATTTCACTGTTTGTGCACCAGTGTCCTTGGGATTTCTGAGGGAATCGTATTTTCGCGCAAAGGTAAAAATGCGTCCGCATTCATAATCGACTTTGTCGCGATGGAATTTAAAAGTTTTGCGTTCCCTTATTTTTTCTTCTTCCTTGCGTAGACGCTTCATCATTTCAGCTCGTAGTTTGGTTTCTTCATCTTTGAGGTTCATTGATTCGATCTCTGTATTTAGTTGATCAATCTGTTCCTGCGCTTTAAGACGGTCACTTTCAGCGTACTTGACTAAAATTGTAACTAGCTTCCTTGAGGATTCAAGGTTGGTCTCTGCCCACTCCTTCATCATCCTGGAGTCAGGGGTCTCATAGCTGGGGGCTATTAAAATTCTCAGTCCCCGTGGGACTCTTCCTACATCCAAATAGCTCTGGAGGGACTTGGCTTCCCACCATTTACTTTGTTCGCCTTTCATCAATTTTTCCAGATAACGCATTTTCTCTTTTAAACCAGTTCCTGAAATGTTTGTGTCAGTATTTTGATTGATAGCTTGCGTTATGGGATTATGTGCATCATTAAACATTTCAAGGGCGGCTGTCTCCCGATCACGGAGCATGTCGGCTGACATCTTGCTGTTTGAGGATTCAATAATAATAATTGGTTGGGACCTTAGAAGTGTCAGAGAGTTTGTACCCAGTTAGTTCAACACAAAGTATCTCCCTTCTCACTTGTCCCCGCTAAACTTCTCACCCAGCGCGTTCTGTTTGAACTGATCCTACCTTCACTCATGGGCATGCGTAGCTCCGCGTCCTCCGACCCGGTGACGCCGCACTTCGAGCTCGGCTTCGGATCCTTCGAATAACGGCTGGGGGGCAAAACTGCAGAAAATCCTCCCGGATTGTAACATCAGTGTCCGAAAACGGACGTTGTCTTCCTTGTCTGTGTGTTCGCCCTCGATGAGAAGGGGTCTACGTTGAGCCGGGGACGACAAAAACCGGCTCCATATATCAACAAACTCCTCGTAAGTCTCCTCGTTTCTTTGAGCAAAAAGGAGCGTAGACCACAGCAAATTGGCGGTAGAATGCGTTGTATTATTCCTCCTTACAGCGATGTAGCAGCCATTACGCGTTTCAGCCCCGAAGGGCCTTGATCACATGACACGCTGGTCATTAGTCACATGCTTTTTAAACCATTTTTTTCTCATTGCTATTTTTTGTAATTTAAAGTGCAAGTGTGCTTCAAAGTGACAGTGCTTTACACCACATTAATAAAATGACAACAAAGCATTAACTTACTGACATTAACCCAAATATTAAAAGCACTCACAAAATGTGATATCCATAGTGTGAATATCTTCTCAGGGGCAAGAAATGTTAGTTCAGTGCAAAATTCGCAATACAGTACAGTCAGGATAAATCCTTAGTGCAAATTACATGGAGTCAAACTGTGCAAACATTGCAAATTAAAAACAAATTGCCCGCAAATAGTTACTTTACTTAAAATCATAGCATATATATATATATAAACACATGCAATTAATAAACACTAATTCCCGACTGACATCTTCGGTTTCACTTTCGACAGCCGTACTACAATGACGGCGGTCGGAAGTGAAGCCGGCCGGTCATTCCAGCTGGCTTCCAACGGGCTCAACTCGAAACTGGCACGTAATCCCTTTTCTCTATGGGAGCTTGTGGTGCATCCGGTTTCCGACCGCAGCACAGCTCCCATAGAGAAATGGGAGTGTGCGATCGCACCATGTGCGGTTGCATCCTAATATGCGGTCAGGACCGCCGACAAGAGGTCAGTTGGTCCCGATTCGGCAACGGTGTCTTCCGCCCGACATCTTAATGAGGCCCTAAATATATTCATATTTAAAAATTTAAATTAAAAATATTTAAATAATCACAAACTATATGCAACTGTTATACTTATTTTTTTATGCATATTGTGTTGGACTTGGCCTTTTTAGCTAAAGTTCACATAAACCTTTTGCTTTTCCCCTAGACCGTTTTCCTGACAGAGAATTGCGAAGTTAGATGCTGTAGGTACTTGCCGCTGCTAATCAGTGTGCAGGTACAGATGTTCCCTGTAATAAATTGTAGTAGTGATTGGTTGTCTCTGATTGGTATACTTGCCTTACTAGCAAGATCCCTAAGTGATGTGCACTGTGTGTGCCAGGGCTAGTACTAAAGAAATGCGCAGAGAGGGAACATACATCTTCAGTGTAGTGCCTGCGCGTATTATGCTAATTTAGCATGTTGTCCTGACAAGTGCCACCACTTGTCAGGCCTTACTTTCCCTTTTGCATATACATGGGGCACCCCGTAGGACGTCCTGGGCATCCTCTAGGCAGGGTGCAGTGTAGGTAAAAGGTAGGACCTGTGCCAGTGTGGGTGCTAGGCCCTGACAGTGGAAAATACTCATTTATCCTGGTGAAAGGTTATCCGGCCCCTAGGACAGAATGGGGGAGGCTGGGTGTAGTATTGTTAGCCTAGTTTCCCAAAAATTGGTAATGAAACAGTGAAGTTTGGTATGTCTGAACTCACAGTGTCATAACGCATCTTTTTGGGTAGATGGTTTTGTCGCTCTGTGTCCGGAAGCCTCTGTTTGAGAAAATGGCCGAGTTTGTGCTTTAGACCTTTTTGTGTGTTTCAGCAGAATGTGAATTGCCTGCCTGGATCTGGGAGAGGTGAGAAAGACTGAGGGAGGTCATGCCCCGGGGGAAGGGAGGTGAAGGCGCCAGCCTGCCCTGCACCTGGAGCGGGGAGAAGAAGAGGCTTTGTGAGGTGAAGAGGCCTGGTTTAGAGCCATAAAACAATAGACCCATCTCCCTCTGAGTGATTAAAGATCCAGGCCCCCAGTATCAACGGGAGGACGGTGACACTGGGGCAGAGATACGCAAGACTGATTTAGGGAGGGGTCAGTGACCCCAGAGCACAAGGAAACTTTAAAGATAATGAGGGGTATAACTATTAGAACTGTAACTCCAAGACTTTGGTTATGTTGATGATGTCGTCGAGAACGGTCTCGGTATCGTTCAGAGAAGTGCTGGGAGCGCTTTGAAGACGCCGTGGACTGGTCGAGTCTCTGGCGGCTTTGACCAGTCCGCGATCGGGAAGAAAACCTCTGCCTCAGGAAGAGTTGCTGAATAGGCTGCAGGAGACATTTGACCCTTGCTTCCTGATCTGGGGCTTGTGGGCAGTTTGTAGTTCTTGACCGAGGAGGGACTGAAGAGGCACTGCAGTGGGTCATGTCCCCTCTTCCTCCTGAGCAGGACTTTGCTGTTTGCTGCATCCTGTACCCCAAGGGCCCAAGGTGAGCTGGCTCCCTGTTTGGAAACACAGGAACATAGAAGTTTCCAGGAAGTCTCAAGTGGCGCGGTGGTGGGACTGTGTCGTGGCAGCCTGAGACCTCCGAAGGGGTGCCTAAGGTGATTGTGGGCACCTGGCGCGAATCCAGACTCTGACGCGCAGGGTGCATGTCTTGGTGCGGCTACAGGTGTTGGAGCACCTATGGATTGTGGGCATCATGGAAGAGAGCCGAGATTCAGGACGCGCAGGGGGTGCGTGTCGCAGTGCCGTCAAGGCGCTAATGGAGAGAGCCAGGACATCGTGAGCACTAAGAAGGAGTGAGTCTCGGACACGTGGGTCGGCGTGTGGTGGCGCAGCCAGAGCGTTTGTGGAGAGCGCCTGGTACCTTGTGTGCACCAGGAGGAGAGGTGCGTGTCGTGATGCGGCCAGGGCGTTAGTGGAGCGCGCCTGGGTCATCGTGTGCACCAAGAAACAAGGTGGGTCTCCAGGATGCAGGGTGAGTGTGGGGGTGCAGTTGTGGTGCTAGAGGAGAGTGCCTGAAGATCGTGTGCACCAGGAGACGGAGCGAGACTCGGGCGCGCAGGGTGCGTGTCAAGGTGCCAGCAAAGGCCTAGTGAGGTGTGCCTGGCCATCGGAGGCCGGAGGAGGAGTGAGTCTCGGACGCGCCAGGGGTCGAAGGTGCCACCAGAGGTGCTGGTGAGGGGTACCGGGGACCGGTGAGCACGGGGAAATGAAGAAGTCTTAACAGTGCTGGAGAGGAGGGCCAAGTGATCGGGCCCTCGAAGGCAACATGGGGTGGCATCAGCGTCGGATGGAAGGCTTTGTGGAAGGAGTTTGTGCTGAACGTTGGCGGCCTGGACCGGCAGCCCAGCAAGAGATGAACTACCGGCCTGAGCGCACCTTGCCCGTGGTGACAAGGTTCTGGAGTGAGGCCAAGCCGCTGCTGCAGGAGAGAAGAGTCGGGTCACGCCCCCCCAGGTAAAGTGGATCATCGCCCTGGGGCAGGGTGCGGGCTTGGAGGGTCACTCTCTCGGCCTCTTGGTGCTGGCAGCTGTGTGCGCTTGTTGCTTCGGCCCAGGTCTCGGTCCGTGCTGGTCCCGGACGGGGCAGTACAGGGGCCAGGGCCCGGAGTGGAACTTGGGTGTCATCTTTCATCCGTGTTGGGGCAACCAGTCACACAACTTCTGAAAACAGTCATATAACACTTTTCATATTTGCTGCTAACGAACTATCGAACTATTGGACAACGTCTGACAGTAGTGGTGCTTAACGAACTCAGGGGTTAGTACGCCACGCACTACGTTATGTTTCTCTTGCAGGATACAGGATCATAGTGTGGCGCACTGCATTGTTTAATTACTGCACTGTACTGAATTGCACTGTGACGCATTGCCTTATTCCATGCTGGTGGTGATACGCATTGCATTGTCTTCCTATCGCACTGTACGTAATTGCAGCGTGACGCATTGCTGTATTTCTCCCTTGAACCGGGCATGCTGGTAGCGATCCAAGTTGCATAATCTTGTATTGACTGAGTACATGATCGTGACGCTACACATTGCATTGTTTCACTGTGGCATTGTACTGGAACCTTTTATTAAGTAGGGCAGTATTCATTTTATTTTGAAACATGTGTGATTCTAGTGATACGACGTACCTAACCTGTTGAGAACGGTTAAAAGTCAGCGTAACTGTTGGTTAGAAGCGGTGTTTAGGGATTAGGACAGCCCAGCCCACCGGAAACAATATTTTCCATTATGTATATGTTGGATTTGTATTGTGGTCATTTCGTATATCTTTCTATATAACGTATACTCGTTTTATACAAACTCATGTGGAGTCCATTTGTGGTGACATCATTGGGATTGCTGTGGGTGTGGTTGCACATACTGAACACTCGTGCCTTGGAGATAAGCCTGGCTGCTCGTGTCAAGCTACGAAGGGGATGAGCAGGGCTGGGACGGTGTCCTTTCTTGGCCTAAAGTAGAAGCGGGAGGGTCCGGGTCGCACACTTGACAACAACGGTGCACGTGGAATCTCCGGCTTTTAACACATATATATATATAAATATATTGATATCTGCAGTCTTCTCAGAGGTCCCAAACAACAGTAGGCACCTCTCTGCAAGTAGAATTCCCAGCAAGGAAATTCAGGGGGAGCTGGTGGTGAAGTCTTTGAGTCCCTGAGACTTCAGAGCAGGAGGCAAGCTCAGCTTCAAGCCCTTGAAGATCTTCCTTAAGATAGTAAAAGTACACACAAAGTTCCTTTTCTCCTTTCCTTGGCAATAAAGTAACCACTGCAGGCCAAACCCGGAAATAGCAAAACAGCTCAGGGGCAGTCTCCTCCTTAAGCTTCCTTGGTTCTTCTTGGCAAAGGTTTGTCTTGATACCCAGAAGTGATCTAAAGTTCAGGAGTCTGGGCCCCAATATTTACACCAGTAAATCCTTTGTCCTCTGAAGGCAGAGGGTGCCTGTGCCCAGCCAAAACCAGTTCTGTGCAGCTTCCTGGCAGGAGGTGGAGACAGCATTGTTGAAAGCAGACCTGGCCCAGGTAGCTGAAAGGAAATCTCCTCCCCCTACTCTCTATTCTATGAGGGCTCAGGTCAGTGAAAGGAAATCTCCGACCCTGATGGAGCAGGTAAAGCAAAATTTTGTATACCTTCTCTGTTTTGCACCAAATACTAATTACGTAATCGATTTATATTTTAATTTGAATTAACTGTGTGCTGTGTTATACTAACCAACAACATGCATTTTTGGTAAACACAAATTACACGCGGGACTCATTGCTATTTGCATGGCAGAATAACTCTAATAACTAATTGTGGTACAATAGTATGTGTAGTGATAGAATATTGCATGATTTATGTTGCTTTGGTGACGTTTGCGTTCCTGTTGATGCCAAATGGTGAGTATTATTGCTTTAAATGTCGCTATAAGCTAGGAAAATACTAATACATAAAGGGTTTAGTGTGGGTTTTAACATTAGAATCTTCATTTCCGCATATTAATTATTCTTTGTGTTTGTTTTGCTTAAGTTGGCATTCGGGCCTACCAAGCAATGACATTCAAAATGGAGTTCGGAAGTGGCCACCGTCTTGTGAGCGCGATGTCTTCTGCGCAGACTCGGATGGCTCCGAAGATCTCCAGGCCTCCTCAATTCAGAGCACAGTGTTCCTGTTCAAGGATAGGAATATGGAGGACTGCCAAACTTCAGTCAGTGAAAATTACCAGAGGAAACAATAGTCATAACCAAGATTCAACAATGTTGCATGAGCATGACATAGACTGAGGAAGTGACCCAGCAACTTCTCTGAGAACCCAAGTCAGTGGGAAAAGTGGACCATATTGCAAATTTCGCCAAATGGACCAATCATATTCTCTCGTAGTCTAAGAAATGTTTCATGTTACCCAGAATTTTATTATAAAAGGGTAGTAGAATAGAGAGGGGGTCACAGATCATGTCCGGAGGAGAGTGCGTTCCAAAGGGGTATCCTGAATTTCTGTGATCGATTCGCTTGCACGATTACTTGGTCCTTTGGAGATCATTGGGACGCTGTTGTACCGAGCAAAGAACTTTTTCCGGACTTTTGAGTGTTGGCCTGCTTCCGATTGAAATGATTGAGCAAAGAATTTGGGTTATACAGAGCCAATTGAATTAGAAAATAACCCTGATAGCAAGAATAGGTAAATATAAAATGTCATGAAATTTGTGTTGATAGACTGAAATTCAAATTTGATGGACCGAAATGCTAATTTATAAAAATTTAAACAAAGATTAGATAAACGAAATATTGATTAACAGATTAATGAGTTTGTGGTTCTTCCATTAGATTACTAGAGGATTCTGAAGCTTTAATGTGTTTTAGCTGGTTCTAAATCACCATCAACCAGTCCAACTAATTGGTCTACTCGACCAAGTGGTGGAGTGCCTTGATGTTAAGGTTAGGATCCTATAGGTGTTGATGTAAATATGTATATACTGTAATACATTTTTCTTTCCTATAGGTAATAAGGTACCCCCACATGTCCAGCGCATTGTTCCTCCTGTGTGCAGACTCGTGAGAGAAACGTATGAGTGTTGGTGTTATGGGCCCCACCAATGAATGCGTGTGTGAATGATTTAGTGTGACGACCGGTCTGTGACGCAGGGAGGATATGTAAATTTGCCCCTTTCGTGCTGGAGCAGTTTTTCTAGTAGCAGATTGGTGGTTTTATTGCATTGGTTTGGTGATTATTGCTTATTGATTTTTGATTTCTGATTATTGATTATTGATTACGGATGTTTGGTTGATTCTTGATTTATGTACTATCATTCTATGTTGAAGCGTGTCACGTTATAGGTTGTTTTTGAAGACTTCCGGGATGTAGGAAGTTGGATGCCCTGTAGGTATACGGGGAAAACGTGTGGAAATTGAAGTGGCACGGTGTATTGTCTGGTTGCCCTGTGGGTACACGGGGAAGACGTGTGACGATTGGAGTCGCACAACGCATTGTCTGGGTTTGAATTGGTAACATCTTCATGTGTTATCGTTAGGGACATTTCTGTTTGAAAGTGGTGTATGGATAGCGAAGGCAACCTGTGAAATTTTGGTCTTAAGTAACAGGAGTCAATTGTGAGCTCTGATTACGCTTATCACTGGAAAGGTAATAGGTCTCCCCTAAGCTTGTAAGAGGGGTAAAATAATTCTGTGGAAGGGCAGAGGTAAGCGCTGCTCTCAAGAAATACAGGATTTCTGTGTAAGTGGACTACATTTTCCGTATGAATGTGTGTAAGTGAAATAGCATTCGGCTTTATTGTGAAACTCTGGCCTTAATTCTCAGGAGCAGTGTAGTCTCCACATGTGTTTAATCTCCAGAGAAATGGTTAGCTAATGCTTGTTAGAAGGGTAAGGTAGAGGGAAGTGCTACTTTATCGGTGAATGGAATAATTCCGTGGTAGGGCAGAGGTAAGCGCTGTTCTCGAGAAATACGGAATTCTTGTGTAAAAGGTCAAAACTATTCCTTTGGTTTAGCGAAGCAGACAATAGTGGTGTTTTTATGTCGTTACTAACAGATTTTGAGTGAAAGAGAATGTAAAGAAAGTTTGCAGATACATTTTGCAAAGGAGGGGTCAGCAGAAGCAGGAGTAGCGAGAAAAGCTGACGTCAGAGAGACCGCACTGGGATCGGCCAGCTGTAGAGTGACGTAGACGCACAAGATTGGTGCGTTGGTGTATGCCGCGCTAGGAGTGGAGAAGTGACAGGGTGACGAAGACGCTCCGGATTGGTGCATTAGTGTAAGTCGCGCTGGGATTGGAGAGTTGCAGAAGTGACATAGATGCTCCTGATTGGTGCGTTAGTGTGAGTCGCGCTACAATTGGATAAGACAACAGAATAGTCGTAGAGGGACTCTAGCGATACAGAATAAGGAAAATGATGTATTACGATCCACCAGAAAAAGAGAAAAAGTCCTGGTTTGGAAAGATCAAGAATTTATTCAAAAAGGATAACCGATTGTGACTAGAGAGGGACAGTTGCTTCCTCCACCAAAATCGCCCGCATCCTTCATGGTTGTGAAATATGGGTATCATCCATGTATTTGTCTAGATAATTTGGGCAAAGTATACAAAAGATGATGGAGTTTTAGCATTTCCAGAACATGGTTCATTTAATTTAGCAGTATTAAGGAACTTAAGAGAAAGGATGATGAGACTAGAACCGAGACCTAGACCTACTCAGTTTGAGGCATTGACAGAATGGGAAGATGAGCTGTATGAAAGAGATCAACAGCGGAGTGGCGGAAGGTATAAATACATGTTTGGTAGACCGTGTGGACAGGAAAATCATGATGACAGAATGAGAAGATGGCGGAGTGAGAATATGGCTGATGGGATGTTCCCTATGAGAAATGCTGAAGAGACTAGTAGTAGAAAATGTACAGAGAAGAGAAACAATACAGGGTCAGAAGGCTACAAGTATGGTGTGAATGAGTCGGAGGATGATGTACTCGAGGACATGTTTTATAAAAATCCTCCCCCGTACCAACCAAATTCTACATTGTTGACACCAAGTGCGCCAGTGAAAGAGGCACCACAAAATATCAAATTTGAGTCAACGCCAACTGAGGTAGAAAAAAATAATCCCTTTAGAGAATCAGAAAATACACAACCTGGTAGAATGACAAATGAAAACTCAGCTGAATTAGCCAGAACTACTTTGGAGTTAACTGAAAAGATTAGGAAATTGACCAAACATATGGAAGCTGTAACTGTTCCTGTAACAATAGGATCAGTGATGCATATTTTTGATAGGCAGAAGGATAGTGAAAATTGTCTAACGATCCCTTACAACTAGGGGTGGGCGGAATTTGCGTAATCGCGTTACGCAAATCTCCGCGAAACGGTAAAAAATCTCCGCGAACACGCAGAAATTCCGCGAACACGCGGAATTGCTTGTTCGCGATACTTTTTGCCTGTTCGCGATCGCTGTTTGCGTGCTCGGGGTGAAATATCTCGCGAACACGCATATTGAGAACGCGAACAAGCAAAAAATTTCGCGAAGTCGCGGAACGCAGATTTTTGGGCAATTTCGCGTTCTCCGCGGAACGCGAAATTACCCAAATTCCGCAAATTCCGCGAACGGAACGAAATTTACTGCCCAGGCCTACTTACAACAGTAATAAGCAAGCCAAAATGGAAAAAAGAGATTCAGGAGAAAATCTGTGGGGAAAGGTGATAGGAACTTCTGGATTAAGTACTCCTAAAAATTTGACAGTGAATCAGAGCCTGACGAATAAAACACTAATGACAACAGAATCAGTACCAGGATCGCCAAAGACTCCAGAACGAGTGAGGAATGAAATCATTTCTGTAGGTCCCACTTCTGATGAACTAAGTGAATGGTTAAGGAGTTTACAGCAAAAAGATGCTGAACCTCAACCTTTAGATGTGGCAAAATTAAAAATAACTTTAGAAGAATTAATAGTAGGAACTATCCCCACAGAAAAGTTAAAAGCATATCAGGATGAAGAACTAATGTTTCTATGTAAAAGTATAACATGGAGAGCGAGACATCTACATGAAAAATTGGAAGAAGTAGCGAGTGAAATGGGTATTGATTTTGAGAAAATAAAATCATTACAGAAACCATACATGGTAGATTTTGCTGGAAAAGACAAAGAGAATTTGAATACCGTGGGAAGAATGACACAAATTAAAGAGCTAATTATTTTACTGAGAAAATGGGGCGCTGTAGATAAATGGAAGAGCAGGTGGTTTCGGAAATGAGATGATGTAACAGACAAAACATTTGCAGCTTTCCCAGTAAGAGAAAAAGAGAAAGTGGTAACTAAGTGTCCCATGAGGGAGAATCCAGGAGGAGGCTATGTGCATGTCCCCTGGACTAGACAAGACATTTTATTATTTACAAATGACTTCCCCCGTCTTCGCGAGAAGCCGGTGGAGTGGTATAGGCAGGTAGACAGGTTTGTCAAATTATCAAAAGTATTGTGGATTGATTTGAACAGTCTATGTGACATAATTGTGCCAGCAGATTTATGGGCAGAATGTAAAATTACGATATGTTGGCCTACTCAGGAATACCCTAGAGATCCTAAAACAGGTGCTCCTGATCCAGAGGTAATGAGAAAATACAAACGGGTAGTTACCTTCTTGAAAAATAAAGTACCTCCAAAAGAAACTGATTGGGTAAAAATTGATAGAACTCATCAAGAAGTAAAAGAATCTGTACATGCCTATTATGAGAGATTGTAATTGGCTTTTAAACATTACAGTGGTGATGAAAATTTGAGTGAGAAAGATTTAACTCATTTTGTGTATCGATTTGTGTACGGGTTGCGACCTGAAGTAAGTGAAATGATTAAACAGCATACTGTGGATTGGCAAAATAAAAAGATAGATGAAGTATTAAGACATGCAAAATATTTTAGCGATGAGATTGAAGCCAAGTAACGTAAGTTAAAAGAAAAAGCCATGTGGGCTCAAGAAAAGGTGGCAGAAAGGCAGGAAGCCCAACTGACTCCACAGGCAAATGGCAGGAGCCATATGAAACAAAAGCCCAATATTTGGAAAGGAAAAGGACAGATTAGTATAGAAGAAGCCAAACAGAAGTGGCCATGTCATAACTGCGGAAAGATAGGGCTTTGGAAATCCGAGTGTAAATTACCCCCAAGTGCTAATGGCGATAATGCATCATTAAATCCACAGGTGCAGAATGAGGTGAGTTGTCAACCACAGCGACAGCAGCAGGTTGTTGCCCAACAGTGTCAGGTGACCAAACCGCCTTTTCCACAGAGCGTCAACCCTCAGAGGTACAGTAATGAGACAGGATTCTACACGGAAGAACAGGTAACTAAGCTGATGCGCGATAGTGCTGTTTCACAATATTGGCTGCAACGCGATGAGAGTGAGTCAGAAGAGAGTTATTGACGGTGCTGAGGTGAGGAAGAAGAGTGCGTACTTGGCGCAACTCTGGAAGTAGACCAGACAGGCCCTTTTGTGGATGGAAAGATAAATGACGCAAACATTACTTTTTTTGTAGATACTGGTGCTACTCGTTCAACTGTTAGATCAGCTGATGTTAAAAATCTTCCTCTCTTGGATGAGACAATCCAAGTAGTTGGAGTTTCAAACAGACAGATAAAAATGTACCTTACTGAACCAGTTAAGGTTAAAATAGGGAAATTTTCCGAGATGCACCGTTTTGTCGTGTGTGATACCAGCCCTGTAAATATGTTAGGACGGGGCTTGTTGAGTAAGATGAACTGCACAATTTTCTGTACTCCTGATGGCATAGCCTTTGAGACCCCTGATGAGGATGTACTGTACAAAATTACTATAGCTAATATGGAACCCGAAGTAACTGAGGCATTTGCTGTATTTGACCCAGAGGAATTGCCTCAGGAATTGAAGAAAACAGTGAAAACGGAGGTATGGGATTTCACGGGAGAAGATGTGGGATCAATGAGAAATGTAGATCCTGTAAGAATTACTGTAAAGGAAGGAGTGAGTTACCCACATTTTCCACAGTATAAATTGACACCGAAATAATTGCAGGAGCTACTCCTATAATAGACAGAATGATTGAACAAGGTATTTTAAGAGAAATAATGAGTAGTCCATGCAATTCACCAATTATGGGTTTGAAAAATCCTAATGGAACATTCAGGATAGTACAAGACCTGAGAAAGGTGAATAAAATTGTTGTATCATGTTGTCCCATCGTACCAAATCCTTCTGTGATTCTATATCAGATTCCTCATGATGCAGAATGGTACACAGTCATTGACTTGTGTAATGCTTTCTTTTCTACTCCATTGCACCCTGATAGCCAACAGATTTTTGTGTTCCGGTTTGGCGAACGTACTTTGGCATGGTGATTAATCCCACAGGGGTATACAGAAAGTCCATCGATATTTAATCAGATTTTGAAGAAGTCCCTAGAAGATTTAAAAATGCCCGAAAGTTCGGTACTAGTCCAGTATATCGATGACCTATTGGTGGCATCGAGAACTCGAGAAGCTTGCGCAGTGGATACAGTTGCATTGCTAAATCATTTAGCAGATGGAGGACTTAAAGTATCCAAAGGAAATGATGGATGGAGTGTTGAGCATTGCAAGCACTCACCCCCAGTCAACGGATCTGGGTTTAATCCATCACCGTTCTTTAGCCCACACTGCCACCCCAGTTCAGACATGGCCATATGCAAATCAGTCTGACCCTGTGCCTCATGGGAACAGTCCAGCCCGAACTGCCAAGCCATGTCTTCCCTGGACCGGAAACAAGCTTCCTAGGACCGGTTTCTGGCATTTCAGCCGTCTTCAGACAGGCTTGCTTGAATCCAGTGGCAAAGTGAGCAAGGGACTCACGTCTGAGCATACCCTGCCAACTTATGGCGAACAAAGCAAAACCAAAGGAAAGACGGCTGAAATGCTAAATTGGGCTAAAGAACGGTGATGGATTAAACCCAGATCAGTTGACTGGGGGTGAGTGCTTGCAATGTTCAACACTCCGTCCATCATTTCCTTTGGACTTAAAGTATCCCCATCAAAGTTGCAATTTTGTCAAAAAGAAGTACAGTATTTAGGCCATAAAATTGAAAAGGGCTAAGAAAAGTGACTGCAGATAGAATCAGGATAATCAAAGCAATGAGAGCCCCAATAACTCAAAGAGAGGTGAGAATGTTTCTTGGAATGGTTGGGTACTGCCGTCAGTGGATTAGTAATTTCTCATTGATTGCAAAACCTCTGGTACGTTTGACAAAGAGCGATGTGAAAGACCCCATTGAGTTGAATAAAGAGGAGTTGAAGGCTTTTAAACAATTGAGAGATGGTTTGTGTGAAGCCCCAGCTCTTGGCATGCCTGACTATGAAATTTTTTTTAGCTCTATTGCAGCGAAAGAAATGGATGTGTGCTTTCCGTACTAGTACAAAAACATGGAAAATTGAGAAGACCAATTGCATATTTTTCTGCTATATTAGATCCTGTAGCTGTGGCATTACCTGGTTGTTTGAAAGCTGTAGCAGCTACTTGTAAGAGCCTGAAACAAAGTGAAGGAATTGTGATGGGATATCCTGTGAGAGTGTTTGTGCCTCATGACGTGGCGATCCTTTTAACTAGGAGTCGCACTCAGTTAATGACGCATAGAGTCGTCTAACTAAGTATGAAAAAGTCATTTTAGGTGCAACGAATGTGAGCCTTGTGAGGTGTCTTAATGAGAACCCTTCAACAGTGTTACCTGATGCTGAGAATGTGGAAGTCAGGGATGATGTGGATCGTGACTGTTTGGAAGTGCTTGATTTTTGTACTAAGCCACGCCCTGATATAAAAGATGTACCTCTGACAGAAAGTTACTATGTGATGTTTGTGGATGGGTCATGCTTGAGAACAGACGAGGGGATTTTGAGTGCAGCTTATGCAGTGTTTACTGTAGCAGCTGTATTGAAAGCATCTTGTCTGAAAGGAGTAAAATCAGCCAAGGTTGCTGAACGTTTTGCATTAACAAGAGCGTGCAAGTTGGGAAAGAATCTGAGAGTCACTGTGATTACTGATAGTCAGTACGGCTTTGGTGTGGTGCATGACTTTGAGCAAAATTGGTCCCAAAGAGAATTTTTGACATCGAGTGGAACTCCTATAAGGAATGCAGAAGGGGTTGGAAAGTTGCTTGAGGCAATACAGCTGCCTAAGCAATTGGCAGCAGTAAAATGTACTGCACACTCAAAAACCGCTGACTATATATCAGTGGGGAACGAGTTTGCCAATGACATGGCACAATATTGTGCACGAAATCAGAATTCAGTAAATCGTGGCAGGGAAAAAGAAATGAATTAATGTCCCTTGCTTTTTACTAACACTGTGAATACATGGGAGGAGGTAAGACAGTTACAAGAAGAAGCAGGAGATGAGGAAAGGAAACAGTGGATAAAAGCAGGTTGTGCACCTCGAGAGACAGATCATGTTTGGGTTTATCGGGATGGAAGGCCAGTCATGCCTGATAGCATGGTCTCTACCATGGCACGGATGTATCATGGGCAAGCACATGTAAGAAGTGATGCTATGATCAGACTTTTCAAACAGACATGGTATAACGCCAAGTTTAGACTTGTGGCTGAGAGCCTATGTCAGAGATGCCTTATATGTCAGCAATATAATCCCGGAAGGAAAACAGTGGTGAGCCTAGGAACGATAGGACGAGAAGGAGGGCCTTTCACAAGAATGCAGATTGATTTCACTGAAATGCCCCCCTGCAATAGACTGAGATATGTTCTAGTGGTAGTTTGCCTATTTTCTCGATGGGTGGAAGCATACCCGACAAGAAGGAGTGATGGAATTACTGTAGCAAAACTACTATTGAGAGAGTTCATTCCCAGATTTGGTTTTCCAGTCACGATCGAATCAGATAGAGGAAAGCATTTTCATAATGAAATTATGAAACTGATTTGTGAAGCACTGAATGTACAACAGAAACTGCATTGTGCTTATCGCCCAGAGGCTTCTGGCGTGGTGGAACAAGTAAATGGCACCATTAAAAATAGATTGGGAAAAATGTGTTTAGCCACAGGTTTTAAATGGCCTGATGTCTTGCCTCTAGTGCTCATGACTATTAGATCTATCCCTGATAGGAATACTGGATTGAGTCCCCATGAAATAGTAATGGGGAGGGCAATGAGACATGTTTTCATTCCTGTCAACAAACTATTGCCTATATCTGATAATTTGGTGTTGGATTATTGCAAGGGGTTGGCTAATTCCGTTCATTCTGTGTTTCATCAGGTTGGATCGGATGCAACTACTCTTGAAAAGAAGCCAGCTCATGATCTAAGTCCAGGAGACTGGGTGAGAGTTAAAGTGCATAGAAGAAGAAATTGTCTGGTCCCACGGTGGGGTAAACCACGTCAGGTAATCTTGACCATGACGACAGCTGTGAAATGTACAGGAGTGAAGAATTGGATTCATGCTAGTCATACCTTGCGAATTCCAAATCCAGTGGATAACAGGGGAGAAGAATATTTTGAAGAATCTGATACCAGTTCCGAGTCAGATTCAGAAGAAACAAGAACAAGACCAGCTCCTGAAAAGGCGGAGTTAGAATCAAGTCCAGTTATAGCACCAGAGAATCTACCATTAAAAAGGAGATTACAGATTTCTAGCTCAGAGTCAGACACTGAACAAGTACAAGTACATGAAAGAGTAAACGAAAACAGTGAAGAGACTGTCAAAGAAATTCTTGATAAAGAAGCTCCACACGCAAAAACAAGAGAAATTCCACCTGAAAACACAGAGGTAGATGGTGAGGTACTAGATACAGAGAGAGGGGGAAAGATTGTTGCGGAAGAACCCCAAGGAGGTGTAGGAAAACAACACATCAAGGTAGAAGAAGGGACAGTTAGTCAGCAGGAAGATTGTGTGGAAGAAACACGAGGAGGGACAGAAGTAGATAAGAAAAAGGAAGCTGCGGAAAGAAAAACTACTGAAAGTAAGAGTCAAGGTGGAACTGAATCTGAGGACAGTGACGAAGAAGTACAGGAAGGTCGAATTCTGAGAAAAAGAGCATGGAGAACTGAGAGAAGTGAAAAGGGAAATAAGTTGAAAAGGCCAGCAAAGGAGGAAATTTGGCCAAACAAGATAAAGAGATTGAGATAACGATTGACACGAGTAAAGTCATCTAGAGCTGAACAAGTGTCTAGCCAAGAAAAATCAAAAGACATTGAACAGGCACCGTCAGAGGAAAGAAAACGGACTAAGAAACCCAACCAGAAGTATAAGTCACCAGAATGGTCGTACGTGGCACTTCCTGAAATACAAGAGGAAGCAGACAGCCAAGGGGATCTAGGGGTGATTATACCAGAAGTGGTTGAGGAAGACGAAGCATCGGCAATCATGAGAGTTATCTTGTCCAACATCGGAGAAGAGACGGATGTTCAGGAAATTCTGAATCATGACTGTGAGAGTAAAGTGAAAGATGATCAAATGCCAAATTGAGGAAACCAAGGTGTTCCAGAAGAAAATTTTGAAAATACCGAATAAGAGACATAACCGAAAAGAACCAAGTAGGCGCCTAGAGCCTTGGGTTTAGACAAAACTAGTTGTGTGTAGACGAGGCTAAGTCAAAAGACACTGATCATTTTCCGAAATGGCATACACAGAAAGTAGAAAATCTACATGTGAGTTCCTTCGAAGATGGTGCAAGGTGTGTTGCTGTTGTACAGGACTACTAATGCTTCTGTGGAGTGCGTTAGCTTTAATAGTTTCATTTAAAGTCACGTTTGAAACAATATAAGGTCAGAGTCAGAGTCTGATGTAGAAAAGATTAATGATTTTCATCCGATTAAAGAAATAGATAGAACTTACTTACATAAAGATAGGTCCATAACTGATTTTTCTAAAAATGTTTTCTCAAAATTGTTGTATGAATATGTAAAAACAATGGATGTGAGAGACTGCTTCGTCTGCATGCAGTTACCTGCATCAGTGTCTGAGGGAGTGACATATCACCACCTTCCAGTAACATATGGAATAGGAATAACATTTAGTGTATTAGCAAATTTGTTGTATAAAACAGGGAAACTAGAATATTATTTTTCTGATGTAGATAACATTTTTTCACAAGTACCTGTAGTTCCCAAACTGAATAGAGTAAAACCTGGTAAAGTTTTAGGTGATTTTTTCCTAGAAACTAGAGAATTAACTTTAGAATCAGTATTTAGAAATAATCTCACTTGTAGTTTGAAGAAAGAAGAAAAGACTTTTCTAGATATGGTAGAAGAAATGGAGAATAAGAATGCAAAAGAAGATACCTTAGGGAAAGGAAGAAAAGACAGTCTGGGACGTTGAAAGAGAAAAACATTTGAAAGGAGAAACTAGTCCAGCTATGGCTTTAGATTGGCCTGAGAAAGGGAAATTGTGTATTAGAAGAAATCAAACTGTATATGATAATTACTTCATAGGTGCGACATTGGTGTCTGCCTGGTAACACCTGTACAGCTCTGCCTCTCCCACAGCCTCAGGCACTGAGAAACAGCATGGATGTGGCCCATTCATGTGTGTGATGTCATCATGGTGCACCTGAATGGCAGATTCACTAATTTGTGATTTTTTTAATTTGCGATTTCGCTAATTTCATTACATTTTGCGATTCTTTTTCTACATTGCGGTTTGCGAGTTCTTAATAGCGATTCGGTAAAAATCACTATTAGGAACTCGCAAATTTGTTTTTACCTACATCTGGCCCTATGTCCTTGTCCTTTTAACGGTCTCTCCCAACAAACAACAATTCACGTGACCTTATTCTGTAAACTATATGTCGAGGAAAGAACCAGATGGATCTTGCCCCTATTAAAATCAGGTGGATGGAGACAATGTCGACTGGCCTTTTTATACTTACAACAATTCGAAAATGACTACTGTATCGGAGTTATGATGGGTTTCTTGAAAAGCGTACTGAGAGCAAGGGAAAGGATTAACGATTGAATGCTGTTCGGCTGTAGAAACTGAATATATTATATTACGAGGGACTGTCTAATTTACTGTATCACACTGATAACATTCCTTGAACAAGCCTAGTTGTATATAATGAATTATTAAGAACTGTGTACATATGTATTTTATACAACCCTAAGAAATAAAGACTTTAAATATGTAACTGTGTGCATTTGCATTTTTAAGATGTTTTTATGAAATGGTATTTTATATGTTTTTATCTGCTTGCTTTTGTGATTTTACATGACTAAAATCGAATAAAGCTCTTTTTGACTTGATTTGACTTGGCAAGTGCACCCACTTGCAAGGCCCTAAACCTTCCATTTTCTACATGTTAGTCACCCCTAAGGTAGGCCCAAGGTACCCCCATGGGCAGGGTGCATTGTATGTAAAAGGTAGGGCATGCCCTGATGTGTGTGGCATGTCCTGATAGTGAATTACAGCCAATTTCGTTTTTCACTATTGCAAGGCTACCTGTTCCCATGGGCCAGAATGGGAAGTTTGACTATAACATCTTATAATCCTAACTGACTCCGGGAACTAGGTAGAAATTCGAGTTTAGTATGCCTGAACTCAGAATGTTAAAATACATCGTTTAGAGAAGGTGGTTTTTACATCCTGTGTTTGAAAATACCACTTTTAGAAAGTAGGTATTTTTTTTGCCTAACCATCCAGCATGCCTCTGCTAGGTTCTTGTATTCCATGTCTGGTTTGTGAGTGACACCCCGTCACCGACCCGTCGTCACACTAACTCATTCACACACGCATTCATTGGCGGGGCCCATAACCCCAACACTCACAGCGCCTGCAAGCACACCCCTGGATGAATTGGTGGAGTCCGCCCTCCAGCCTGAGACCATCAGTGGGATAGGAGATGTGGACAGCTCAGCCAGAGACAACAACAGACAAGGTGAGATGCATGCAAAGCATGGCCTGAGCCCCCCCCCCCCCAATTCCCAATCCACATTCCCCCATGAGTAAGTCAGAATTCCACTCCAGTCCATATTTTGTAAACAACCAGCAATGCATCATGGGAGATGTTGTCCTGAAACCCATGTAGCATATCAGTGAGTTAAATAAACACAAGTGCAGGGCCCAAACATCAGTCAATAAGCAAGCGGAGGGCGTTTATTGTGAATAGCAACACATGTAATTTAATGTAACACAAATGCTGTTAGGCAAGTCAGTAAATGGATATTCTGTATCTCCAGGCAAACCTGCGCCACAGACTGTTGAGAGGGAGACCCAAGAGGCACCTGGGGAACACCATGCTGAGGAGGAAGAGACCCTATCACCCACAGACGTCACACCACCACCACCACCCAGACCCAGGAAGTACATAGTGGGTAGCCTGCAGGAGCTGGAGGGGGTCAGAGAAGGAGACTACAGGAGCCCCACAGACCCAGCACGACGAGCAAGCACAGTCCCCGGAGACACAGTCACCCATGCAGCGTAGCCACACCAGTGGTCCCGGACGCAGAGCAAGGGCACACAGTCCAGATGCGCAGGGTGGAGGATCCAGTGTCTTCGCAGGTCTGGAAGGCACAATGGTGAAGGTGCAGCAGCTGCAAGGGAAGACAATGCAGTCAATGCAACAACAGATGGTGTCCATGAACAGGAACCTTAAGGACATTAAGGAGGGCATCAATGGCTTGAACCAAACTGTTGCAGAGGGCATGCAGGACATGGCTGAGGCAGTGAACGTGGCACAAGGCACAGGGAAAAACAGAGCTAGGAGGGTTTTACCAAGGCAGTGAACCGCCTAGCCAATGCCACTTCTGTCCTCAGCAGGCGCACAGTGGCCATGCAATTGGAAATGGCCCACTGCAGCCAGGATGTTGCTAGGGGGTTGGTGCAGGTCACCACTGTGGTCGAACTGCTCCAGACAACAAACATTGCTGCCACAGCGTCTGGGGATGGTGGAGACAGTGAGGAGGTCACCAGCCGCAGCAGCATTACTCCACCCATTGCTGAGCCCAGACGGCGTAGCGCAAGGCAGGGGCCAGCAGCAGAACAGTCTTCTAGGGAGGGCAGTGTTCAAACTGAGCGGGGCACTGCTGTGTGTGGCCACAGGAGATGAGTCCATGCTGCCGCAGACATTTGCAGATGGGTGAGGTAACCCATGGGACACACTGATAGTGGAATGCAAGGTGCATGCAGTGTGTTAAAGCCACACTGGGCTACTCAGGGCACTCAGAGGCCAATATGGTGAGGCAGTGTGCATTACTATTGCCTGATGTAAGGACAATAAAACACAGTTACACAATTGTCATCAATGGCTTTGTCTCATTACTTACTTAGAAAACGTTGCGTGTGATCTCAGCGCGTCTGTGTCTCCCATTTGCCGCTCCTACTCCTACAGCACCTGCTGCGCTGTGCAGTGGCTGTGGGCATTTCTCATCCTCTTGGTCTGAGTTTGTGATTTCAACTGGTGTCCCCTTCTTCGTGGCCAGGTTGTGTAGCATGGCACAGGTGGCAATGATTTTGCAGCATATCTCGGAACGGTACTGCCGTGCACCCCCACTCTTGTGGAGGCGACGGAACCTGCTCTTCAGGAGTCCAAAAGCCCGCTTCACCACATTCCGCGCGGACTTATGGGCAGCATTGTATCTCCTCTCACATGGGGTAGACGGATTTAGGAAAGGGTTGAGTATGAATGCACGCACCGCATATGCGCTGTCACCTAAGTGGGAAAGGATGAGACTTTAATCACAGGCACAAACAGATACAACAAAGGTATCCATCAGGGTGTGTCACATGCATGTACCTAGCAGGTATCCTTCGCCAAATTCACCCCCAGCCAGACGTGTGTAGATTCTGCTGTGCCTGAAGATGTAGGAGTCATGCGTGCTCCCAGGGAATTTCGCAACTATATCAGTTATGATGTGTGATGCATCACAAATGACCTGCACGTTGATCGAATGATGTGACTTGTTCCGATATATGTACTCAGTGGCAGGGGGGGCAGATTGCGATATGTGTCTCATCGATGCACCCTATGACATGTGGGAACTGGGCCATCTAATAAAAATCCATCTTGGTCTTATGCAGTTCCATTTGCGTTGAGGGAAACCAGATATAATGGTGCATTCTCTGAAGCATGGCATCCAGGAAGGTGTAGAAGAAGCGTGACAGGCAGCTTTGTGAGACACCTCCAGCCACAGCTATCACGCCCTGGTAACTACCGGATGCAAGTAGGTGCAGGGAACAAAGAAATTGCACATGTGGTGGAATTGCGTGCGCCCTGCGTGTCTGCTGCTCCAGGATGGGGTGCAAGTCACGTATGATGTCTAGGATGGTTGTGGGGTGAAGCCTGTACCTGTCATGTATTTCCTCTTCTGTGAGTTGGAAAAGGGTGATGCGTACTCTGTATATGCGTTCCTGTCGCTTCCTCATCCTCTGTGCTGCTACTTGTATCTGCAACTGTCTTGCAATGACATAGAGGGCCGCCATTGTGTTTGAACTGCTGTAATCTGGGGCTGTTTTTATGCAGTGCACCTGGTTACCACCTGCTTTGAGTTGGTGGTAATTTGCGACACGCAAATAGCGAGTTTCTGTGAAATCGCTATTTTTGATTTTTCTTACATTGGTTTGCGAATGTTTTTTGCGGTTTCGCATTTTGCGAGGTGCTATTTGGGAGTCGGTGGGTCTGATTCACAAAATAAGGAATTGCTAACTGATTTCCCTTTTTTTTAGCGATTCCTTATTTTGCGCTTGCCTTTACATTCCACAAGGGTCTTTGCGATCGCACATGTAGAAATTCTGCGAATTCCTGCGTTTGCGATCGGTATTTCGCTTCCTACATCTGACCCACAGTTCTCTGGACCATGTATTCATTTGAGGGTAGCCAGTTAGTCGGTGAAAGGTCCCAAACCTAAAACAGGTTAAAACATACCTGTCATACCCCCCGGACAGAGTAGGAGTTACAGTTGGATGTTGCAGGTGATTATGGTCAGTTGATGTTGGATAACCGCGGGCTTGTTAATCTCCATTGCCAACCTGTTTGCAGCCAGGTGGGCCATGCAGATAGCCTTAAACCCTTTCCGGTTAATACCGTTCAGTGACTCAGGGGAAGTATAATACTCTAGATGCCCAAGATCATGCATAAAGTTTTTTATATACTTTAACCAGCTAATCTTTGTAGCATGGTCCAACTTCATAGAGTCCCTTATTATTTCTTGGTTGAGGCCTGTACTGCTGGAAGTTCAAACTCTGTGCCATAGAAGCACAGGTTGAACCCGGATGGTGTCTGAGATATATGGTATCCCTAACTCTCAATGACAGTTATAAATGGAACAGCCAATATGAATCGGAGAAAAGCATTTTCAATCCGTTGGATGGGGGAGGGATCATAAAACCCCCAAATTCCCGCCCCAAAAATGGCCACACTCACACACTTTGCTTGGTAAATTTTTAAGAGAATTTCTGGTGGTCTTCCCATTTTCTTTTAAAAGTTTTTAAGGGCCACAATTGATTTCATAAAAAGAAGATTACTGCTCTTAACAGCCTGACCCCAGGTGCCAGTGCTGTTAAACAGGACTCCCAGATATGTGAACATATTTGCGGATTTTATCCTATATTTCCCACCTTGGAGACTCCTGCATTTTTTTCTCCTTCGCCAACAAGTCATTACAAAAGTTTTCTTTGCATTTAACTTTAACCCTTTATCGTCCATAAAACCAATATAGGATATGAGAGCTTTCTGCAGTCCTATCTGGGTACGTGCCATTAGCACAGCATTATCTGCGTAGAGAAGGGAGACTATCGGGTGTTTATTAATGTATGGTGGATCCCTCGTCTTGGCCACCAACTCCTGCTCCAGTGCATTGGTATATAGAGTGAACAGGAATGGGGCCAGAACACATCCCTGTCTCACCCCCCTCTCTACGTTAAATGATGAAGAGCATTCCCCCTTGGTTCCATATCGGACCTTCGCAGTTGCCCCCGTATACAGTTGTCGTAAGAACTGAACCAGGACTGTGTCTACCTTAAGATCAGTTAAAATGTTCCATAATTTACTGTGGATCACACAGCCGAAAGCGGCTGTGAGGTCGACAAATACCAGGTAAAACGTTCCTGGTTTAGCCTGGGTATATCTTCCTATTAAAATACTAGGATTTAGGGCTTGATCATTTACGCCTCGGACTGCTCTGAAACCGTATTGTACATCACTTAAAATATTATTATCTTCAGCCCATGTTTGCTGTCATTCTAAAACAATACTTCCTGCTACTTTCATCAGGGAGTCTAAAAGAGATATCAGTTGATAGCATGCAGGGTTATCACGTTCCCCTTTTTTAAATATTGGAACTATGACCGATTCTGGCCAGGTACTAATAAAGCCTTTCATGCAGTAAGCTTGGAGGAGCCGCGTTATTATTGGTGTCCATAAAGATGGAATGGATTTAAACAAGTCAATAGGCAACCCATCTGGGACGGGTGCCTTACCACTCTTGCTTGTCTTTATTGCTCAGATAACGTCATTATGTGTTATCTGGAAATCGATAGGGAAGGAAACATAAAGCCCATCCTCCAACTGTTCTGCGCTTTCTATTTCATTTTCTGTACCCCCTTGTGATTTATACACACTTGAAAAGAAATCCACCTAGACTTTTTCCTCAATTGCCACTTCTATCGTCGGTATATTAGTTTTTGTAAAGAAGGGTGCATTTACTGCCTGCCAGAAGGAAGAGCTATCTTTACTTATAGAAGCTTCTTGTAGAGTGACCCAGGCTTTTTCTTTGAGTTCCTTCTGCCTTAATCGTCTAGCCTGATTATAGAGTTTTCTACATTCTCTAATCTCCCCCAGATCCCTATCTGTCTTAAGTAGTGACTCTTTGAGCTTTTTATATGCTTTTGTACAATTTGAATCAAACCACCCCTATTTGTTGTGACGTCTTTCCTTCATTTCTGCTCTAAGCAAGTTTTGAACCGTTAAAGTGATTTCAGAAAATGCTAACAATATATTTTCATGGGAGGTGGACTCATCCAGGCACATTAACCCCTTCGCTGCGGCGGGAATTCCGCCGCAGCGCTGGAGGGTGTGGGGGGGCAGCGCGGTGGCGCTGTGCTCATGACGGAGCCACTCCGTCATGAGCCACGGTTGGGCTGTGCTCATGACGGAGTGGTTCCGTCATGACTCCGCCCAGTTGCATTGTCCCCCCGCACAGGCGGGGAAACAGCGCCGCGTGGGCGGAGCGGCCGCCAACAGTCGCGGCATGACGGAACCGCTCCGTCATGAGCACACGGCAACCGTGGCTCATGACGGAGCGGTTCCGTCATGAGCGGGGAAGGGGTTAAAATAGAATCATTGGCCTTAGTTACTATTTGTTTATTAAGCTTAGATGGGTCTTGGCTGGGCCAACACAGCGTATATCTGTTCAACCTGCCGAATTGTACTTTTTGAGTCCATTCCACTTGATTATTGCGCTGCCTTTCTGAAGCTGCTGGAATTGTGATGTCTATGCTTAAGGGCAGGTGATCACTCATGACATTTTTATGGATTTGATAGCTCTTGATATAGCTTGCGTAACGGTTTGGGACAATTATGAAATCTATAGTGGATTCTGACCCCGTTCCAATGAATGTGTGCCCAAAGTCCACTGTAGGGGAGCATAAACAATTTGCAAAGCCCAGATGATGTGTAAATAAGAACTCATTGAACAGTTCCCCCCCTATCTGAGTGAACAAAATGCATTGGGGATCATCCTCCTGTACTGTTAGGCCACATTTTCCAAGCCCCGCTAATGGGCATAGCCCAATATTAAAATCACCACCCCATATGTTAATTGTTTCAATATCTCTACTTCCTTTTAATTTATTAGGATCTTAACTAAGCATCTTCATTACCGCCCCCAGACGTTCTTTTTCAACGTTGTTATAAAAATTAGTTATGACAAGAGTGTGTTTGCTGTCTAAACATATTGATATTATTTGATAGTAAATTTCAGATTTTAACATATCAGACTTTATTGCCCCAATCAGATTGGATACGAAAACAGAGATTCCCCCCTTTGGTCTTCCGTGTGTCGAGTGAATTGCTGGTGTGTGGAAAGTCCTGTAGCCATTTATATGTACTTCATCTATTGCCCAGGTCTCTTGCACACATAGAATGTCAAATTGTTCTATAAAGCCTAACCAAGAGGTATTGTTCAACTTGCTGCGGAGACCAGCTATGTTCCAAAAAAGAACACTAACAGATTTGTGGGGTGAAGATCTAGAAGCCAAATCTGTCTGACAAATGTGTTCATTTCTAGGTTGCAAGTCTCGGCGCGGAGCACCAATCCCGACCAATTTTTCCTCTACCCTTATTATTTGTGCTAAGGCCAAAACTTCTTTAGCACAAAACTCCCATTGGCTTGAATGACTCGAGTCAATTTGATCAGTTGAACTAGCTTTGCAAGCAATCTGCGAGTCATAGCTTATATTGATTTGATTTGAGTCTTGTCTATGCGGTAGTCAGTCATTCTCATCCATTGTTTGCAGGGGGCCAAATTTATTTGACACCTCCAAGTTATACCATATACATTCGTTAGACTGTGTGGAGAAATTATTTCTGTTGTAACATGCAGGGGGCTTAGGCTGATAAAAGAACCTCAGTGGGAGAACATTAACGATTGTATAATTAATGTTATCTTCTCGAGCTCTAGTTAGAATGTCTTTAACCAGTGATGGAGTTCCAAATGAGATGACAACACAGTCTCCCTTAAAAACTTTCCCGCTTCTTCTAACCCACCCAATCCTCCTCACCATTGTAAAGTCTCCAAACATTTCACTAGTTAGACCTGTTCTGCTACCTAAGTAGTGTATGGCTTTATTTCTCAAAGAGAGCCAAGTTAAATTTTCCCCCGAGGAAGGGGCTGGGACATTTGCTAAGATTACAGTAAATGGTGTGGCGGCCGGTGGTAACTCTAAAATCTGTTGCTACTTTGATTTTTATATGTGGCCGGGCTCTAGATGTTATGTCACATGCCAGGCTTTCACTCAAAGTATTTCCTGATTTTCTTACGGATATTTCTTTCGTCGCCTCTCCCCTTGTTAATGTCACATTTTGTCTAACTGTTAGTGATTTTGACAGTGTCCCAGTCCCAATCCCATTTCCCTTTCCCTTCCCTGATACCCTTTCGCATGTCAGCCCTTTTGTTACTGTCATAGTATTATTCAAATTCGCACTCCCTAACTGAAGTGGTGTACTAGGGACCCCCCTGTTGTGTGTAATCCCCTAATGTAGAGCTAAACTGTGGTTTTCCAGGATTTTTTTCATGCCTACTTCAATATTTTCCAGCCTGGCTGTCAGAGTGGTAATCGACTGGTTAACTGACTCAATAAGGTCTTTTACCAGAGTAGACAGGTCTTCCATCTTGATCGGGGGTACCTTTTGTTTAATTTTTAAACATGACATATTTCCACTGCCTGTTTTAGGCTGATTTTTACCCTTTTGTCCCTGTTGTTTTTTTGTGGTATTCTTAGGTGTTTTAGTTTTCAGTTGAGTCAAGTGTGTTCCACTCGTAGTAATATAAGTATTCTTTTTTTAGAGGGGGGTGAGATATCAATGTCCTGATCACTTATAGAAATTTCGTCTGGAATAATCTGGGCACATCCATTTATCTTTTTCTCTGCAGTCGTGTTACCCAGAATGCAAATTTCATCCACCCTCGCACCCTCTTGCGATGTTAATCACCAAGTTGGTCGCACACTGCTCCACCCACTAGCGTGTTACCCCGAAGAATTGTGGTCCCTGTAGTCAGCGTCGGTGGGTACGCCTATGTTCAGTGGTGCGTGCAAGTCAGAGTAGCGTTAGCCATCCCTGGACACGTGTTTCGCGGTAGTTGCCGCTCGTCAGCAGGGAGTAGGAAGAGTGTAGGGTTGCTTGTGTAGGCTGCTAAAATCATATCAGGTCTGTACCTCTCGTAGCAAACGCAGGTGCGTAACCATGAGCCCGTCGACTCCGGGGCTCAGAGAGCCACTAAAATTTATCACCAAGTTGGTCGCACACTGCTCCACCCACTAGCGTGTTACCCCGAAGAATTGTGGTCCCTGTAGTCAGCGTCGGCGGGTACGCCTATGCTCAGTGGTGCGTGCAAGTCAGAGTAGCGTTAGCCATCCCTGGACACGTGTTTCGCGGTAGTTGCCGCTCGTCAGCAGGGAGTAGGAAGAGTGTAGGGTTGCTTGTGTAGGCTGCTAAAATCATATCAGGTCTGTACCTCTCGTAGCGAACGCAGGTGCGTAACCATGAGCCCGTCGACTCCGGGGCTCAGAGAGCCACTAAAATTTATCACCAAGTTGGTCGCACACTGCTCCACCCACTAGCGTGTTACCCCGAAGAATTGTGGTCCCTGTAGTCAGCGTCGGCGATGTTACTTTATCATTTAATAAGATAGATAATGAGTCCGCGTTCAAGATTTCTTTTACTGAGGAAATTTTTTTTTCCAACACACCTACAGCCTCCGTGAGATAATTCAGCAAAGTCATATTTATATTTTGGGGTTGCTCGGGGACCTAGATGTCTGGCTTTTTCTTGTCTTTCATTTCCCCATTTTAATAGCCCGTTCCTCACACAAAAGTTGACAAGAAATGAGTGAGTTTTACTTATTTCTCATGTACGGCAGGGAACGTTGGGTCTTTAGTCACGGTCCTTTGATGTCCAAATTAACTTATGGGCGTTTCATGGAAGTGATGGACCAAGAGAAATGGTCCGGCCCGGCCACCTTCGGGCTCTGACGGGCACAGACGGGCCCGCCCTTGGCCCGGGCTTCCCACACGAGTCTTGCACTGCGGGAGCCCGGGCTGAGATTTTAAGCGCCCCCCGGTGCTGTGATTGGCTGTGGCCGGAGAGATGTCAGCAAGCGGCTCCTGCTGCAAAAACTGCTGGCTCCGGTGGTGCGGCAAGTAGCGGGACCCGCGCTGCGAGAACCCGCGCTGAGATTTGAAGCGCCCCCCGCGCTGTGATTGGCTGTGGCAGGAGAGATGTCAGCAAGCGGCTCCTGTCGCAAAAAACGCTGGATCCGGTGGTGCGGCAAGTAGCGGGACCCCACTTGCCAAGACGACATGGCAGCCCCAGGCTGCACACAGGCTCTGCAATGGCAGGCCTGAGCCACATTTTATAAGCTGATTCTGTGAGTGGCACAACCAGTGCTCCAAGCCCACCAGCAGCATTTGATTTACAGGCCCTGGGCACATATGGTGCACTGTACTAGGGTCTGACAAGTAAATCAAGCAAGCCAATCATGGAGTCACTAATCCATTACAACAATTTACAATAGGAAGCACTTGCACTTTGGCACTGAATAGCAGTGGCAAAGTGCCCAAAGCATCTAGACCAGAAAAACACACAGCAAAAAAATACAGGAGGCAACAGCAACAGCAAGAAAAATGGAAGGGAGACCCACGCCAATGGTGCCAGGTCTAACACTATACCACTACTAACCACTGCTAAAGTGTTTGCACTCTCTGCTCAAAACATAGTAACATTGGCTTATATCCAATAAGTTGCTTATAAGTCCATAGTAAAGTGCACTTTATGTGCCCAGGGCCTGTAAATAAATGCTACTAGTGGGCCTGCAGCACTGATTGTGCCACCAACGTAAGTAGCCCTTCAAACATGTCTGAGGCCTGCCATTGTAGAGCTTGTGTGTGTAGTTTTAACTTGCTTTTTTGTCCTAGCAAAAAAAAACTTTTGCATGGCCTAAACCTGTTTTTTTAATACATATAAGTCACCCCTTATGTAGGCCCTGGCCAGTAGAAGGGCAGGTTGCAATATATTTCAAAAGTTGAACATGCACTTTTAAGTTGTACATGTCCTGGTAGAGGAAAGCTCTTAAATTCTTTTTTCACTACTGCAAGGCCTATCTCTCCCGCATGGTAACATTTGGAGTTGCCTTATTACATTTTATACATGTAATTTCCAAATGGGAAAGAAAACTGGTTCATGTTTGGTTTCAAGTGAATCCAAATTTACAATCCGAACTTATGGTGAAGTTGGGTTTTAATTACAATTTTGAAAATGCTACTTTTAGAAAGTTTACATTTTTATGCCTTTGCCATTTGGTGCCTGCAGCCTTTCTCTGGTCACATGACTGGGTGTAGTTGGCAGTTGGGCTTTGTGTTTTCCTCCTAGACAGACACACGCAATGGCAGCTATGGCGTGACTGGATGGGCCGTCACTGGCAGGATGGGAGGTTGGAGCTGAGCCCAACCTCTCTAACACCTCCACGCAAAGGGCTGCATTATCCCTAAAGTTAGTCTGAAGCCAGTGCCAGGAAGGCAGGGCATCTGTGCATCTTCAAAGCCATACCTCTAGAAGCATCTCCCCAATTTAAAGGCACAACAGTGTATAAAAGAAGGACCTCAGACACCACCACTTCAGAGCACTTCTGGACCTGTGGATGCTCTACCAGGAAGAAGGACTGCAGAGCTTCTAAAATGACTGCCACTTTGATGGACCTCTGCTCTAAAGGAACTGCTGCCCTGCCGTGCTGACCTTCCTGCCTGCTGCTCTCTTGCCTGAGGAAGACGAACTGGACCGGCAACACGTCTTGACCCCAGAGTGGCTCAAAGGGCTAGTCTGCTGGCCTCCAGATCTGAGCATTAGAGAAACAAAAGGCTACCCAAAAACTCCTGAACCCGTCTTCAGCAAGTTCCTAACCCCCTCAAGGTGCCTCTCAGGTCCTGGACCCGTGTTGTGGCTCTTGAGCTTTTGAAATCCAGTTTTAGGGCTCTTTACGATCATGAACTTGTCCATTCATACTGGAACCGTGCCACTTGTATGAAAATCAGTGCGAGCCACCGCCAGCCCCTCTCTTCACACAGCATCATCAACTGCTCGTGGGGAACCACCAGCGCAAAGCATCAGCCCACTCGTCCGCAACACCCAGCCTGCTCTTTGCTCCATGCCGTCTACCATCTACAATACTAACCTTGCTCCTGGTGACCAGCTCCAATACAAACAGGACTCTTGGCACAAAACCTGCGAAAGAAAATCTTCAGCTGAACTAATCTGGCACTATGCCCGACCTGCGATCCATCGTGGTTAGCCTGAATGTTTGACTTTGACTTAGTCCAACGTGGTCAGACAGCCATGGTTGACGCTTTATGGTTTTAGGCACTATATTGCAGTTTATTCTTTAAAAAAACATAACTCAGGTTCTACCAATTAGATTTTTCTTGTCTTGGTCTTGTTTTATTTATTAAATTATGCTCTATTTTTAAGCTGGTGTGGGATATTTTTGTGTTGTATTTTCACAATTTTAGTTTGAAGTGTTGCACAAATACTTTACACATTGAGGGAGAATTGAGCCTGGCTACTCAGTGCCAATCTATAAGGGGGTTGAGCACAGGTTAACTTGTGGTTTGCTGGTGCCTCACCCTGACTAGGACTGTAGTTGATGCTTGACCTGGGCTAACACCCCAGTCAACCAGTAACCCAATGAACCCAGCAACAGGCATTTTCCCAATGAGGAAATGTACACACAATACAATTCCACACTGGGAAAGTCAGTACCAATATGCAATTGCACATATTTTCCCCCTCCAAAGGGAAATACTTTTTCCTGTAGAGACATCCCCTCCCATACACCCCCACCCATTATCTTTTAGGGAGTTGCATTCACTGAAAGGTTCTTACTTGAGTCATTACCAGGAGCACATTCTTCAGTTTCTACAGTAGAGTAGATCAGAGAGTGGAACCTGGATGCTGACACATGGGTATATTTGTGGATCTTCACAAACCTACAATGCTTACAATTCATTACAATGCCCACTTCAACCTTTTGCATTGGATATACAGTGCTATAAATGTACACAGTAGTTGCTTACAAGTATGCAGTTGAACATAGGTTTACACCAGCTATGAGTGGATTGTGACTACCTGCCTGTGCAAACCCTTCCTCTATATTCAGATTATTGGTTTTCACTTTGAGTTATGAGAACATTTATCATTTGCCTTTGAGTTTCTTTAGTTCAGCCAGTTTTTGTTGTTATCTATCCTCATTATTATGCATGAGGAAGGATTGCAAACCCAATACTCAGAAGCCTTTATCCTTGTTGTTAGTGATGAAGCTGTGTGGCTACTATTGGCATTATGTTTCTGTCTACCCATAGTGTCTGTGTCGTCCATGACTGTAGGGGGTATGCAGTTTGTGGCTGGAGTAAGGTATTGCAGATTAAGTATTAAGTCTGATGATTAACTGTTACCTGCGAGTTATAACTTGTTCTGTCAGTACTGCTGCCACTTCTACCTGTAAGTCTAGCATTAGCACTGGGTTGATTGTGCCCTAGCATTAGCACTGGGTTGATTGTGCCTTATGATTGGATCTTCTTCAATTCCAACCTGTCTGTGTGTGTATGCTTCTCGTATTCATAGATGCTTTGTTTGCCCTTAGCTTTCTTTTTAATCTGCCACATCTGAAAAGTGTAACCTTGTTGTTTTTCTTCTGCACATTCTTCGGTTTTATTGGGTGTTTAAGACAGTCATGCAATTTTCCAGAGACTATAAACTCAAGGTTATCTAGACAAACTGTACCAAATTTTAAAATGAAGGATTGGAAATATGTCACCAAAATTAAATCAATGCACACATCATTCTGAACTTCCCATTATTATGTGTCATGAAAGGACACAACCCTGCAAGCTGAATGCAGACCTATAATGAAATATTTCATGTCAGGGAGATGGCTGTAATTTTCAAGAGCACACACCATCCACCCGAAAAATTAATTTCACTGTAAGGTGCACTTGCCAGCCAGAGTTAACACATCACTCACTTCCAAGCATATTCCAGCACCTATTCCATTCCCCAAAAACGTGCTGAATGCCACATATTACATGCACAACAGATTCAACATGTAACTGTGCAATGAAAAAGTGGCAGAAGCACTCAGAAGAAAAGAGGAACTGACAGAAGACAGGGTCGATCGACAAAACACCACACCACAGCAGCCACTAAGAACTCTATGACTTAATCATCACTATGCCTACTAAAACAGCCACAACAACCAGCAAAACCCAAAGCAGAGCCACACCACAGCAAGCACAGATACCACATTGGGTTACTGGTGGTTGAGAGGGGTAAAACCCTACTCAAGCAGCAACCACAATCATTCACACTGAAGTCAAAAGCAAAGCCCAAAATAACCTGTGCTTAACCATCTGGTAGCATGGCACAAAACGGTCAGGTGTAACTTAAATGCAAAATGCAAAGAATGTATTCAGCCAAACACAGTAATACAGTGCAAACACAACACATGAAAAATCCCACACCAAGTTAGAAAACAGTGTAAAGTTTAATAAATAATTTAAGACCAAAATGAACAAAAATACAATTTGAAAACTGGATATATGCAATTTTAATGATTTAGGTAAAAGTCACAAGTTCAGTCTGACTGCTACTAGTTGCAGAGTGTTGCGAGACCCCTTCTTGAGTGGGCGTAGTGCAGCAGCAGTTCCGAGGAGCTGCAGTGAAATGTCCAGCGTCAAGGATGCATCACCCAGCAGCCATTCCGAGGGACTGCTGGGCTGTGTTTGCGAAGTCCTGCATCGAGGATGCATTGCACACCGGCGGACCTGAGGATTTGCAAAAATCCTGCATTGAAGATACGTTGCGCTGTGGCAGTTCCAATGAGTAGTGGAAGTCCAGTGTCTAGGATGAATCACGCAACGGTTTCGATGTGGGGCTATGAGGCAATGCATCGGACTGCATTGGTTCTACTGGGACCACAATTGGGCTGACAGAGCGCATTCATGCCCATTTCCAAGGGTCCAGGACTGGGTTGGAACAACTTTGGGGGCAAGACTCACAATAGGCAGAGTCCAGGTGCAGGTTTCAAGTGGGTTGAAACCTTTTCTGTCCCTGAGGCTCTGATCAGGAGGCCAGCCAACTAGCACCTGGACTAACTCTGGTTGTTCTGGTTTTAAGATGCAGGTCTAGCCCTTATTACACAGTCAGCAGAGGAGCAGAGGAGCTGAGCAAACATAGTAGCAGTATTTCTTGCAGCAGAACAGCACAGCAGCCCTTTTTCTGAGCTTTCCCTCAGCTGGCCCCAGGTTGTCTGGGTACACAAAGGACTAGTTTGAAACTTTGTGAGTGGTTTTAGGCAGGGCCTTTGTGATGTGAAGGTTTGGTAGCTGTTCAGCACAAATGTGGCTGCTCCCTATCACATTCACTACGGTGGGGGGGACAATAGAATCCCCAACACACCGATCACTTATTTTAATCACCATATAGATGCCAGTTATATTAAAATTGATTTGACATATATAATGGCCTTTTTAAATCTTACTGTTTTCGAGCGCTAGGTGGCGCCGGACCAGCATGGCCGCCTCGTAGTGAAGCTCCGGCCGCTGGACCCCACAAATCCTTCTTGATCCGCTCGGAGCTGCCCTGGCCGGCTCCCTCCGGGCGCACTGGAGTGCGGAGCTGTCCCTGGCTCGAGTTTGGCACGCCTCTGCCCCCTCAGAGCCCGACCCGGCGTCTTGATAGCAGGCCGGTGGGAGGAGGCAGCAGTCCTGGTGCTGTGGCGCGGGCGGCCGGCTACTCGAGCCCACGGCGCCCACGAGGTGTGTGGGCCTGAGCTTGCCGGCGGCCGTGAGGAGGCGTCTCTGCTGCCGTTGGGGCCCCCCCCCCGCGAGAGTGATAAAGGAGCTCCTGCCTGGTGTCCATTTGCTGGGGTGTTGGAGGTGTGGAGCGGGCCCCGAGTGGCCGATTTCCACCGATGACCACGCGGTGAGTGCGGCGGTGGGGAGAAGCATCAGTGGGGCTACCGAAGCTGTTGTGGGGGCCGGGGCGGTGGGGACACCCCCCCATCGGGCCGGGTGTCGACGGTCGGGGGCCGGCTCCCCTCCTTTCCTCCCCCCGCCTGCATCGCCGACTCTGGATCTGGTCTTCCGCGGCCTGCGGGGGACGATCGATGGTGCGCAGCCGCCTTTGAAAATCGGGCCACGGGCCGGCGTTTAAGGTGTGTGTGGCTTCCCCTTTCCCCCCTCTCTGGGCTACGAAGTTGATGGTGTTGGGGGTGATGCTGTCGGGACCCCTGGGGGGGGGTCCGAACTGTTTGGAACCCATGGTCTTGGATTGAGCACAGGCCGTGGTGGCGAGGGGCCCCCTGAGAGGGGTCGGTGACGTGGGTGAGCGCCTTTGTTTGTGTCCTGGAGGCCTTTCCAGTGTGGGAGTGTCGGTACGGGGTGTTCGGGCCAGGGCCCTCGATTTGAGCTGTGGGGCCTGCCTTGGTTGTGGTGTACGGTGGATGGCGGTGTACCTCCATGGATATCAGCGGGTGACGGATCGGTGAGGGACTCCGAGAGATAACCGGCTGCCATATCGGGCAGCACGCTGTGGAAATATGGATTTTTATGATCAGTTATGTCCCCTATCTTGGACCCCAACGGTTCCATGTACATACTACAAGTACATGTATGTTCCCTCAGTTATGAAGACGCAAACACATGTGCGTCCACCGTCAACATGTCCTCTTTCAGATCCGCCATGAATGGGCCGGATATTCGATTCCTAAGTATGAAAGGCCACCGACTTTATATGGTTCACTTACTCCATTTTACAGTCCAGGCGAGTAGGCCCTGATTCTGCCATCAAGCCTTTTCCTGCCTTCTGCCTCTGAAAGCTCCAGTCTGAGCTTGCATCTGTATCCATGAACTTTGTCCTACTCCCTGCGCGGCTAACGGTGCCTGACTCGGCCTGTCTGCTTGCCTGCCAAAAACTGTATTTCACCTTCAAGATTATCTGCTCCGCTCCTCATCCAATGCATTCCTGTCTAGTAGTTTAAGTAAACATTCTTCCAGCTACCGAGCAAAGGGCCCGGCTTCTCTGTCTTTATGCAAGTAATTCATAGCCCTGTTACTGTGGAAGATTTCTGCCCTTGCATCTCATGTAGACACTTAGACGCTTGTACACGCACTCACAGTCAGTATAGAATAGATTTCGTTCAAGAGACCTTTCCTTTAGGATAACATAGTTCTATAAACATAGGATGTTAGATATGATTTGGGATTAGGTTGACTTGACCCCCCAGACTTCTGTCTCCACATGTAGAGCTAAATGTCAAGTCCCCTTCACCCCCTAGTTGCCCGTCAACCACACGTCATGCTGCTACGCGCGCATCTCTGCCAAATATTTCTGCTGACATTGCGAAATTATTTCATAGATCCACCCATTTATGACATCACATTTAATGACGTTTTCTGGTTACACCCAGTTACGCCCACTTTAGTTACGCATGTATGGTTTTATCTCTGCTATCAATTGTTACGCCTCCTGCATCTGTTTCACTGTAATGTCTATTCTATAAAAGTGATTACTTGTCAATAATGTATTGCTCTTCACTTCCTGAACCCCCGTGGTGATGGAACCTGAAGTCCACAATTCGAATTGTCCATTGGAATAAAGCCCGTTCCGAACCTCTAATACCACGGATTCTGCCTCTTATTTTACTGAGCTATTTTTATTAATTTTCCGTATCAAATTAAGTACCGGTAATTAAATTATTTACCACATGATTGGCGCCCGAATAGGGACACTTTCTCATCTCACGCGCCGGAGGTGCGTTGCAGGCCCGGTCTCCTGTCACAGCTGGACGGACAACAACGCGTACCCACAGGATTTCCTGTATCTCCCTCCTGCCGAGCGGGGGTAACTGAGGCTGCGATCAACACCCAGACGAGGCGGTGAGAAGTGCGAAGTATCCCGACCAGAGCCTAGCTGAGAGAGCAAGATCCGAGGTATACAGAGGCCCACCAGGTTCCGAAGTTCCGAAGTTCCGAAGTTCCGATGTCCCGAAGTTCCGAAGTTTCGAGTCGAGTCCGGTCCAGTTCAGTTCAGTTCCGTTCCGAGGCCTTCCGTTCCGAGCTACCCGGTGAGTACCATTGCTGGGGAGGCGTTCTGACGTGCACATAGGTTGTGCCGGTCAAGACGGGTTTGGGTACACAAATCCGGTCTGCACTGTTTTAGCAGTGTATCTGTACTGTTTAGCAGTATATCTAGTATGTCTAGTATATAATTCAGAATAATACAGTTAATGCCGAGTATTATGTTTAGTGACTAGTCCCTGAAATGGCCATCATTTTTGTTCATTAAATGTTAAATGTTAAATGTGTTAATACGTTCTGCATATTGTGGTATGAATGACTGTTCATTATTGTGTTTATTGTATTAAGTGTGTTCAAGATTAAGTATCAGATCAGTTCTCAATATGCCGCTCTTTTCGAAATTAAGACAGATCAAAACTAGAAAAGGGGTACTCGAAGAAGCTGTTCCCATTCCTCCTAGGGACACTCCAGGGTACTTCATGTATCATAAGCATGGCTTAGACGCCATATTATTTCTTGATTTATGGGTAGACTACACTAAGGAATTACCAGAAAGTCAGAGGTGGCCCGCAGCTGGGACCTGGGATGCAGAGTGCATCATGAAAGTAGAGGAAGAGTTATGGAAAAGGAAAGCTAGACAGTCACAGAAAGACGCCGTTGAGTTATGGCGTAAAGAATCCCATAGACGTACAGAAAAAGCACTCAGACAGGAAGAGAAAAGTAAGGAGAATTCTAATAAAGTCCGAGAAAATCTATTAATTGAAGAAGGGACACGAGTAAAATCAGAACAAGTAGATAGACAAAGAAATGCCCTTATGAATGGTATGTATCCCCTTCTGGCCGAAGGATTACCTAAGGCTACTCCGGAGATACCAAAAGACTTGCCACCCCCATTGTTTCCAATAAAAGCACATCCAAAAGGGCATCCCAGAACCGCAGAAGATGTTTTCCTTTCCTCATATTTAGACGACGCAGCTCCCGAGTATGTTAACCCCGCAGCACATAGACCGTCTGCCGGGGGGGTTCAACGCCAAGACCCTGTGTCTGTACCTCTGCAACAACAAATTCCGACGCAAGTTCCGGCAAGCACATCTGTTTCTACATCTGTTCCTACAGCTGCTTCTACAGCTGTGCCCACACCCATAGTTGCTGTATCGCGTTCAACAAATCCTTTCACGTCCGGCACCCCAGAAGGTGCTACCGGAGGTACAACAAACATTCCCTCCTTGGTTTTTTCCACGCCACCCAGAACACATAAATTTACCTTTCAAGAATTAGCACATCAACGTACGCCCAAACTCGTAAATCCCCGCACGCTTAAGGAACTTCTTGTAGATTGTAGATATGACCCTGTGCCCGGCAAAGAGGACGAAATGATCCTGGCATCATTACGTATCCGACGAGCTGCAATGTATTTAGGGAAGCTACCAGGAATGACTATACATTTAGATAATATATATCATTTTGTCCAGTCAGGGCGAGATTCTGAAAGTATTAACAGAGCTATGGAATACCAGAAAGTGGAGATACAGGGGGAACTGTTACGTTTCCTCATAAATTGTGTGATCAGAAATCAAGACCGGCCAGGGGTAAATCCGGAAGCAATGCAAATTCTTACCAGATGGAGCCAGAATATATCAGAGGGGAAACATGATAGGCAATCATGTATAGTAGCCATGTGCCGAAAGATCCGTAAAGAAATAGAACGAATACACGAAGAGAGATTAGCGGTAGACCAGTTTGAACAAAACGAGGAGGAGGAAGGATTAGGACTACCCACAGGACAGTCTGAAACGATGGCCTATGTAGGCAGAGGAAGATCCTGTAATAATACTAGATGTTTTACTGATCCGATACGTCCGATACGTCCAGATAATAACAGGAATTTCCAAACACCTATAATAAATATAAGGTCCCCCGAGCATTCGTTCTAGGCCGCTGACAAATTACTCCAAGAATGAAGGGGTTATCATATACTCGATTCTATGGACGAACAAGAATTAGCCAGGTCAGCCGTTCATTGGGTTGACAGTCCCGGAAAATATGGTGATGATACAGTAGCACACACGTTTTTGAACCTCACCCCAGATGAACAGCGTTTAGCTGGGATTTACATGATTCAACAACTCCTTATATTATATAAAAGCCAACACTCCGATCCTGGTCCCTTACCTGATATATTAACTGAATTACTCACGAATAGATGGAGAGGTTCAGGTACTGAGTTAATTAGAGAAATACTAGAATCCAGAAAGCAGTACATTCTTTTTGTATGCCCAGAACATGTCTCACTGCCCATCAAGGAAAGAACGACGCATTACATGGATAGACAGAATCCCTTACGAGAAGTGCACCCAATAAAAGGTGATGACAATGAGTTTAAACGTGTATTTGTATATACGCCCATATCTAAAATAGAATTATTAGAAATGAAGAAAGTGGTACCCAGTCATGACAAAGACCCAGCGGGTTTCCACCGAGAAATTAAAGACATGTTACTCATGGGAGAGTATACCTATCCCGACATTATGACAATATTAAAGGTATTAATGCCTGCTGGCATTTATGAAAAACTCAAGGAAAAAGAGTGGGAGGTGGGAGACCAAAAGATAGATTGGACAGCATTAGAAAACGAAGAAAGAGCCCGAGGTCCAGGTTCAGGGCTCGGGCCAAAGACTAAAATGTTACCAGGTTTATTAGTACAGGTACTGCCACGTTTATTAACTACGAAAAAGGAAGACTGGGGTGCAATCTCAGCCTGTAAACAAAAGCAAGATGAAGACACTAGTGATTTCTATGCCCGATTCGAAAAATGTTTTGGTATAAATAGTGGCATAAAAGCAAGTAGCGAATCATATCCACATCTGTTTGTGACAAAATTAGTTGAAAATTCCCTGCCCCAAGTGAAGAATAGAGTATTAAAATTCGAGAGTACCTGGCAAGGTAACACCCCGTCACAAATGTTACAAATGTTACAGTATCATCACAATAGAATCAGAGAGGAACAAGAACATGAACAAAGACGCATGAAAGACACGAAAATGAAAATGCTAGTCTCCCAGACAGTTCCAGCTGACGGTCATAAAAAGGGTATGACACAGCCCAGTGATTCAGCAGGTTCTGTGAAAGGGACATGCAACTATTGTAAACAGCCAGGTCATTATATACACGATTGTCCAGTCTTAAAACGTAATATCGCCACAGGTATAACAAAAGAGAGACCACGGCCACTTAGACAGGATCAGAACGAACACGGAGCTCCGCAGCATGCACAGTCCATGCCAGCTCCACAACAGTTTGTGCCAGCTGCACCACCGCTGCCTGTTGCTGCCACACAAACAACGACACGACAAATGTACCAGACCGCACAGTATGACTATCCTGATTATCAACGATACTCATGAAACAGCCTAGAGAGGGAAGTAGACTTACCCCTTATCGAGGTCCCTGTAGATCAAGAAGGACCTTATGTACATAGTGAACTATTAGGCCAAGATAGAAAATTTTTACTTGATACAGGGGCAAGTCGAACAACAATAAAACGTAGTGAAGTTCCAGGGGCACCCCTCTCAGGCTCACAGAATATTTCCCTTGGTTTTTCAGGAAAACCTATTGTTAATGAAGTATCACAGCCTCTTCCACTTACGATTGGACCCTTGACACGAACTACAGATTTATTGCTTACTAAATCATGTCCAGAAAACTTGTTAGGTATAAAAACATTGAAAGCTCTAGGAGCTATAATATGTTGTTCTCCGGAAGGAGTAAGATTGTTTTTACGTGATTTCAAAGGTCAATATGTGTCCCGAGACATGGATCACCGATTGCAGACTCTACCCACACATTTATGGGCACAAGGCCCTACTGATGTTGGTTGCATGAACATTACACCATATCGAGTCACACTAAAGACAGGAGTAGTACTACCACGAATGCGACAATACAAGTTACCCCCAGATGCTGTATTGGCTTTACTGCAAATCATTGACGAGCTTATTGCCCAAGGAGTGGTTGTGGAAACAGACTCCAATATATGTAATTCCCCGATAATTCCGATTCTTAAACGAACTGATCCAAAGGCCCCGCCAGTATATCGATTGGTTATTGATCTGCGCGAATTAAATAAATGCATTGTACCACAATACCCCGTAGTTCCAGATATTTCTTCATTACTGACAGCCATTGATTCCGAAGCAACATTCTTTACTGTAAATGATCTCAAAAATGCTTTTTTCAGCGTCCCAATAGATCCGGAAAGCCAATACTTGTTCGGATTTAGTTTAAATGGACGAAGCTTTAAATTCACACGCGCACCTCAAGGATTTACAGAAAGCCCCAGCATCTATAGCCAAGCACTGAAAAGAGAACTTGACAGTATACACATGCCAGTCAACACTGCACTGCTTCAGTATGTCGATGATCTGCTGATCACCGCCCGAAGCGAACCTGAATGTGAAAAAGCATCACTGACAGTTTTACAATTTCTGGCTGAAAAGGGGCACAAGGTGTCCCCTTCTAAGCTGCAATTCTGTGTCCAGCGAGTTGTTTACCTTGGTCACTCGCTGTCCAAGGAGGGAAGACAGCTTACACCTGATCGTATCCAGTTTATTGATAACATGCCAATACCCAAGACACAAAAGGAGGTGCGGGCTTTTATAGGCCTCACTTCATATTGTAGGCAGTGGATCCCTCAATATGCATTTCTAGCAAAACCACTCATTCAGTTGACAACACAGGAGGCAGCCACATCGACTGTCCTCCCTTGGACTCAGGAACATACACAAGCCTTTGAATGCTTGAAGAAAGCTTTATGTCAAGCACCTGTTTTAGCAACACCATGTTACAGGAAACATTTTACACTCTTTGTTACAGAACGCGAAGGTACTGCCTTGTCAGTACTCACACAGGAACAAGCAGGATCACACAAACCATGTGCCTATTTCTCTAGTACATTAGATCCCGTAGCCCAGGCTTTGCCTGCGTGCCTGAAATCAGTGGCAGCGACAGCTTTAGCAATCAGACAAAGCGATGCCATAGTGTTAGGACATCCATTGACAGTACAAGTACCACATGCAGTAGAGGTTCTTGTGAACCGAACGCAAACACAACACTTGACTATAGCAAGACTTACAGGGTATGAATTGACATTGTTTCAGCCACATATAGAAATCAGACGCTGTAACACATTGAATCCTGCCACACTTTTGCCCGTAAACGGAACAGACCCACTAGCCCATGATTGTATTGAAGTTATTACTATCACGACGAAACCCAGACAAGATTTGACAGATGTCCCATTGTCAGACCCAGACCTGACGTTGTATGTAGATGGTTCATGTATGAGAACAAGTACAGGAGAGTTAGTGGCCGCGTATGCAGTCACAACAGACACTGAAGTCATCGAAACAAACTGTATAACCACCTTGTCAGCTCAAGCAGCAGAGCTCACCGCTCTGACACAAGCCTGTATTCAAGCCACAAATAAGAAAGTCAACATATACACTGACTCACGTTATGCATTCGGAGTTTAAATGACTTCGGCGTGCTGTGGCGAGAGAGAGGTTATTTAACTTCTCACGGTACCCACATTCAGCACGGATCCCTCATTCATGCTTTGTTAGACGCAATTCATTTACCCACTGCTATATCGATTATGAAATGCAAAGCTCATACGAAAGTTACTGATATCATTTCTCAAGGCAATGATCTAGCTGACAGAACAGCTAAACAGACTGCTCAAACTCACACACCTGACATAACAAAGACAATAGTTCCGACACCAACACATTGTATGACAGTTAAGGATCCCGCTCTTGACGTAATTGACATACAGACACATGCTACACCAGATGAGATAAAGAAATGGATTGAATTAGGAGGGATCCAAACGGACCAAGGATGGATGACGAAGGAAAAATCTGTATGGTTTCTTCCTGACTCTATGGTCCAAGTTATCATAAATACGATACATAGTCCAGCGCATCTAGGAGAGAAAGCTATGCTAGACAGCATTCAACACATTTGGTTCAACAAACATTTACGAGCAGCAGCCAAGCAAAAAGTCCGTACCTGTATGATATGTTGTCAGTTTAACCCAGGTAAAAGCATTCCCGTAGAACAGGGTGGATTTCAGCCTCCTGATCACCCTTTTGAAGTCCTCCAGATGGATTATATCCAGATGGAACGATGTCGAGGATTCAAATATGTTCTCGTAGTTGTCTGTGCTCTTTCCCGCTGGACCGAAGCCTACCCAGTTTCAGATTACACTGCCCCGACTACCGCCAAACAGTTAGTTCGAGAATTCTTCCCACGGTATGGTTTACCACGTGTTGTTTATTCAGATAACGGCCAGCCGTTCTCATCCGAACTGATGAAACACGTTTCACTCTTGCTAGGATATCAATGGAAGTTTCATTGTGTCCGACACCCCGAGGCAGCAGGTCTCGTGGAACGACATAATCAAACTCTGAAAATTAGATTGTCCAAAATATGTAGAGAGAAAGGTGTCGATTGGGTAGTAGCCTTACCAGTTGCACTCTTTTACATGAGAATGGTAGCGCACTCTCGAACAGGGCTATCCCCTTATGAGGTGATCTTTGGCAGACCACCAAATATGTGGGGGACGCCTATTCCACGCAAGATAACTGATGTTGACTGTAATATGCTGACAGATTACCTGGCTTCCTTGATGTCTGCACTACAATCTTGTCGTTCACAGGTAGCTGCAGCCTTTCCTGACAACACCGAGGTGAAACCCCATGACGTAGTTCCCGGGGATCTGGTGTTAGTGCGCAATTTTGACCGGAAGACTCAGCTGGATCCTAGGTGGAAATCACCGCAACTTGTACTGCTCACCACGAGGACAGCCGTGAAGATCGAAGGCCGCAAAGGCTGGTTGCATTCAAGTCATATCAAAAAATTTCATGGACTACCATCGGATGTAAATGTCACACCTTGTGTGTCTTCACCTATTGACTCAAAGCTTCCTTTGGTTGAACTAAGTGATAAGGACTTATACAAATTAAAATTAAGGTCTAGTAAGTCAGACAATTTGATTGTTTAAGTCCTCTCCAAGGTGAATCGGTTGAATTTGTCTCTGACATGTATCCCCTAGACCTGAATAGAGAAAGAAACCGAAAAATGTTGAAAAAACATGCGTACTGTAAATCACTGCGTAGTCATTGCACAGTGACATTATTGATTTTATTTTTCTTTAGTCTTCTGATCATTTCTGCAAGTGTACTGTTGCATATATATTATCCTATTTTTAAACATGTTTACAATGTTACTGCTGAACATTCTTTTAGTGAATTACCCCCGCATGAGTTGTCCTATAGATTTGCGCTGCGCAATAACACTTTCATTAGTATGTTACATCATTCCCATCAGACCAGTAATGCTACTAATTGTTGGATATGTGGCCGACTCCCTCCCTATCAGAATTATAAGGGAGTTCTGCCCCTCTTTCCATATCCGTTTACACGCAATGGCTCCTGTGGAGCATGGTTTAGTTTAATTAATTCCTTAGATTCAAATTCAGTAGTTTATCAAGACAATTGGGTATGGGGAAACCTGAACCTAGTTTTACTCAAAGTCTGCTACCCTGACAAGGAGGGTCGTCCCAAAAGAACAGGAACTGATCTAGAAAATGAAGTATATGGATTAGGTAATTTTACGCTTAATCTCATGATCCTGAATGTTGAATCCGAAGCTGCATCAATTTTGCCCGCTATGTCAGTGTTTCCAGTTAAAGGTGAATTGTGTGTAAGAAAGAATGGCTCTGTACGTATGGGCCACAGTAGATGCACCACTGTAATAGAATTCAGTGATCAAGGCAAGTCTACATTTAGAGCTTCTCGCCATTCCTACTTCATATGTGGTCAGACTGCATATATACGTCTGCCTCTAGATTGGGATGGTACCTGTTACATTGGATTCCTCTTGCCACCTGTTTTCCTAGCTCCCCCTGATTACCATAGAAATACTCATTTAGTACACAATAGAGAACGGAGAGATCTCCCAATTGTCGATTACACTGAGACGGCATGGGAAAAATATACAGATTTTAATAAAGGACTTTTTCCCTATATAGGTACAATTACCAATAGTAAGCTGATACGTAGATTAACCAGGACTCTTGAAGCCGTAGTAAATGAAACTATTTCCGCCTTAGGCAACTTGACAGAGGAGCAATCTGCGATGAGGATTGTTGTCCTTCAAAATCGTCTTGTCCTTGACGTCATCCTGGCCGATAGGGGCGGAGCTTGTAGGGTCATCGGATCAAGCTGCTGCGTGTTCATTCCAGAAAATTCGCCATCTGTATATAAAGCTATAACTCGCCTTCATAAGATCGTAAGCCAGATACACCAGAATCCAGGCACTTGGACTTGGTCCGGGTGGTTTTGGAGCGTGTTGTCAGCCTGGGGATGGAGAGTTCTATCCTTCCTAGGTATTGGCCTTCTCATACTATTCAGTTGCTGCTTATGCCTGCAATGTGGACCAGCGATTTGTGGTCTGTGTGCCACATCGTGTATTCCACATCATGGTTTTCACTCAAGATCCCGAAAGAAGAAAGAAGAACAAATGATGCTATATGAACAGATCAATGGATTAATGAAGATTGACATTTCTTAAGGGCAAGTAGGGGACAAGGAGGGAATGTGGAAATATGGATTTTTATGATCAGTTATGTCCCCTATCTTGGACCCCAACGGTTCCATGTACATACTACAAGTACATGTATGTTCCCTCAGTTATGAAGACGCAAACACATGTGCGTCCACCGTCAACATGTCCTCTTTCAGATCCGCCATGAATGGGCCGGATATTCGATTCCTAAGTATGAAAGGCCACCGACTTTATATGGTTCACTTACTCCATTTTACAGTCCAGGCGAGTAGGCCCTGATTCTGCCATCAAGCCTTTTCCTGCCTTCTGCCTCTGAAAGCTCCAGTCTGAGCTTGCATCTGTATCCATGAACTTTGTCCTACTCCCTGCGCGGCTAACGGTGCCTGACTCGGCCTGTCTGCTTGCCTGCCAAAAACTGTATTTCACCTTCAAGATTATCTGCTCCGCTCCTCATCCAATGCATTCCTGTCTAGTAGTTTAAGTAAACATTCTTCCAGCTACCGAGCAAAGGGCCCGGCTTCTCTGTCTTTATGCAAGTAATTCATAGCCCTGTTACTGTGGAAGATTTCTGCCCTTGCATCTCATGTAGACACTTAGACGCTTGTACACGCACTCACAGTCAGTATAGAATAGATTTCGTTCAAGAGACCTTTCCTTTAGGATAACATAGTTCTATAAACATAGGATGTTAGATATGATTTGGGATTAGGTTGACTTGACCCCCCAGACTTCTGTCTCCACATGTAGAGCTAAATGTCAAGTCCCCTTCACCCCCTAGTTGCACGTCAACCACACGTCATGCTGCTACGCGCGCATCTCTGCCAAATATTTCTGCTGACATTGCGAAATTATTTCATAGATCCACCCATTTATGACATCACATTTAATGACGTTTTCTGGTTACACCCAGTTACGCCCACTTTAGTTACGCATGTATGGTTTTATCTCTGCTATCAATTGTTACGCCTCCTGCATCTGTTTCACTGTAATGTCTATTCTATAAAAGTGATTACTTGTCAATAATGTATTGCTCTTCACTTCCTGAACCCCCGTGGTGATGGAACCTGAAGTCCACAATTCGAATTGTCCATTGGAATAAAGCCCGTTCCGAACCTCTAATACCACGGATTCTGCCTCTTATTTTACTGAGCTATTTTTATTAATTTTCCGTATCAAATTAAGTACCGGTAATTAAATTATTTACCACAACGCTGGGAAGTGCCCTGTGGTACCTGTGGTGACTGACCTTCTGACCAGGCGGGATGCCCTAACCGTGTCTCCTCCCTCCTGCCTTTTGCCTCCCCGGCCCTCGTGGAAGCACTGGGGGTGCATACGTGGCTCATCGGCTGATCTCGACGTCCCCGTTGCCCGAGGCGCCACCACCATGGGTAAGGACAAGGCATCCAAGCCGACGCCCGCGGCCACCCAAACCAGGATGGACCAATTCACGACCTCCGAGAGGGGGGCGGACCCCACCACGGAGGCGGCTCCAGCCCCTAGCACGGACCTTGCTGCCATCCTGCAGGCCATCAATGCGTCCCGCTCCTCCCTGAAGGGCATGGTGGGGGAGGTCAGGGTCGATGTTGCCCTTCTTCGGCAAGATTTGCGTAATGCCACCACCCGCATCTCTGAAGCCGAATCGAGAATATCGACCGCTGAGGATGATATCCGTCAGCTGCAGGACCAGGTGCGAGAACTGACCACCCATTCTAAGGAGCTGCACCGCCGCTTGGAGGATGCAGAAAACCGAGCCCGGCGTAGTAACCTCCGCCTGGTGGGATTCCCGAAGGGGACGGAGTCGGGCCGCGCGGATGACTTTTTGGAGCGCTGGTTTAAATCCTGGATGCCGGCGGACAGCCTGTCTGCCTCATTCGTGGTGGAGAGGGCCCATCGTTCCCTGGCGCCCAGGCTTCGGGGGCACCTCCCCGTCCCTTCATCCTCAAGATCCTTAATTTCAGGGACAGAGACGCGATTCTACGTGAGGCCCGGCGCACAGAAACTCTCAAGTACCAAAACCACACTATAATGATTTTCCCGGACTACACCCGGGAGGTCCAGGAGCTACGGCGATCCTATACGGAGGTGAAGCAGAAGATGCGATCCCTGGGCCTCCAGTATCAGCTTCAGTTCCCGGCCCGTCTTCGTGTCATTTTCAATATTTTTTGACACACCACGAGCGGCCTGGACTTGGCTGACGGAGGAACGTCCCTTACATCGATCTGGGCAAGGATCGCCAGCGGGTGGGCGGGGGGGGGGGGGGCGGGAGATGCCCCGGTCTTCAAGATCCCGTCGAAGGCGACGCACGCTGCCCCGGAGACGCGCTCCATGGGGCAGCCATGCCGGGCGTCTGGGGCCTCTTCTGCCTCCTCAGTGGCGCCTACAAGTCCCGCAGATACCGGGCGGCGGGCCGTGTCGCCCCAGCAGGCGGGTTCCGCGGCCCAGCCTGCCGCACAGATGGAAACTTCGGACCTTTCCCGCAGCCCTCTCATTTGACTTCTTTCTTCTGTTTGTATTCTTGTCGGGAGGGGGGATTGGGGGTGGCCTACCGGGCTGCAGGTACTGGGGGCCGGGCCGCGGTGCTCCGTTATACTCGTTGCTCTTGGGCAGGGCAGGTGAATCAGGCTGGTTCCGATCTATTAAGGGGTCCACTGGTGTTCAGGCCCGAGCGTTCTAGCTTGGTTGTTGTTACACTTTGTTAGGGCGACAGATGCTTCTGTTTGCAAAGTATAGGGTGGGGGGTTGGGGGTTGGGGTTGGTTTCTTCCTCCTAGGGAAGTTTTTGTTGGTGGAGGGTAAACTTCTCTCTGTTGTTGTTCCACGGCATCATGTAATCTTTGACCTGCTCTCCTGTCCGATTTCCCGATGTCCCTCCTTTCAGGGTGCTCGCGCGCCTGTGTGCCCCCCCCCTCGGCTCCAGCATCTGAATATACCCATGGCTGACACATCCGTTCCTAAGGCCGCCATGCGCGTATTGTCCTGGAATGTCAATGGTCTTTTGGACTGTTTTAAACGCATGGCAGTCCTTAAATGTGCACAACGTGCGGAGATCGACGTGCTCCTCCTCCAGGAGACCCACCTTCTTGGCAATAAATGTCCCTTTCTCGCCTGTTACGGATACGATAGGGTGAGGCACTCGGGATTTGATAGGGGCTCCCGGGGGGTGGCTATCCTGCTTAGACGGTCCTTTCCTTTTGTACTGGCTCAGGTGCATCTAGATTCCCACGGAATGGCTGTCGCGGTTTGTGGCACTTTCGAAGGGCGACCTCTCACCTTGCTGTCCCTCTATGCGGCACCATCCCTATTGCAGACTGCCCTTTCCCACACCGCAGATCTACTTCCAACACTTCCGGCGGGGTCGCTCGTTCTAGGGGGAGACTTTAACGCTGTTTACACGCCCCGTCTGGATTCGACAGGTCCGATCTCCCTCGCCCGAGCCGCTCGCGCGAAGCAACTGTCGAATTGGGCCGAAACCCAGGGCCTGTGTGACGTATGGAGGGTCTGACATCCACAGGCTCGCCAATATACCCACACCTCGGCGGTGCATCACTCTCACGCCCGGATCGACCTAATCTTCGTCCCGTCTACCGAATGCGCAGGGGTTCAGGATGTCCGCATTCTTCCAAGGGGCCTGTCGGACTACTCACCAGTGCTCCTCACTCTTGGCCCGCCTCCTGTGTCTGCCCGCCCGATGTGGCGTCTGAATGCTTGGTTCCTTCAAGACAAAGTTTTTCGGAATATGGTAGGAGGTGAGATTGCGAATTATTACTTTCATAATGTAGGTTCCGTCTCCTCCTCGGCCACCCTTTGGGAGGCCGGCAAGGCGACTATTAGGGGGGCTGCAAAGGGGCATGTGCAGCAGCAGCGTCGACAACAAATCCAGCAGCTCACAGCTTGCGAGGCACAGGCCTAGGAGCTTGAGCGGGACCAGGAGGCGTTGAGAGATGCCACACGGGCGCGCCGACTGTCCTTCCTCCGGGAAGAAATACGCTTGCACTCTCTGGAGGCGGCGAAGACTCTTTGGCGCTCCTCGGTGGCCCGGGTTTACGGCTGGGGGGATAAAAATGGTACGCTTCACCATCGGCTGGCTACCTACCCCCGGGCAGGCTGGATCATTCCTGCAATCAGGGATTCCACAGGCATGACGCACAAGGTCTCCGCGGCAATGGCTCAGTCCTTTGCAGATTATTACTCCCAACTTTACCGAGCTCGGGCGCCGGAGATCTCCCTGGCGGAGCTGATGGGGACGAGCGGGGCGGTCCTCGGGCGGTTGGGACGGGAGGCGGGTGAGACCCTTGACTTGCCCATCAAGCTGCAAGAAATTGATGAGGCGATCAGCCACCTGGCTTCCGGGAAGACCCCGGGACCAGACGGTTTCCCACAGGAATACTATGGTTACTACCGCAGAGACCCTAGCCCCGAGGCTTCTGGATCTCTTTGCAGAGGTGGTGGAGAAGGGTTCGTTCCCACAGGAAACAGACACAGCCACTATAGTCGTCCTTCCCAAGACACAACCCCCATCACAGTCCTGGTCGGATTACCGGCCGATATCCCTCATTTATACCGAGCTTAAGATATACGGCACTATCCTCGCGCAGCGGCTGCGCCCGCTTCTTGTCTCACTGGTTCACCCGGACCAATGTGGATTTATGCCGAACCGGGGTTCCAGACACTGCTTACGGCGCTTGCACCTCGCCCTGGCCCACCGGGAGCGCCTTTCTCCCTACCTGGCCCTTCTGCTGGTTGACTTCGAAAAGGCCTTTGACTCGGTGGGGTGGGACTATCTTGTTGAGACCTTGGAACAAATGGGCTTTGGCCCCCAGTTTCGTGCCATGGTCCGTGTCCTGTACGCGGTCCCGCGAGCCCGAGTGTTGGTCAATGGGGCTCTCTCCCGCCCATTTTCCATAGGACGGGGGACGCGGCAGGGCTGCCCGCTCTCGCCCCTCCTCTTCGCCCTGGCAATGGAGCCCCTGGCCGTGATGATACGGTCGGATCCTACTCTCCGTGGGTGGGACTGGCCGGGCATGGCCCCGGATAAAATTGCTCTATACGCGGACGATGTCCTTCTCTATCTTTCGGATCCGGCTGTCTCGGGTCCCCGTGTCCGCCGGATTCTTCGCCGGTTTGGTCAGGCATCTGGTCTTCATCTAAAGCCCAGGAAATCTGTACTGGTCCCGCTGCACCCGTCTAGGGAGTGTTTCGACTGGCAGTCTGATATTCCCCTTCGGAGGCACTCCTTTAAATATTTGGGGATTTGGGTCACCCTTCTTCCGGAACTCTGCTGGGCTCTCAATGTGGCCCCCATGGTCAATAAGACCAGATCGGATATGGAGAGGTGGCAGAAGCTTCCATTGAACCCACTGGGGAGGATTGCCATCTATAAGATGATGATCCTTCCCAAGTTCCTATATATGCTACAGAACACGCCCTGCTCCTTCTCCCGTCCTTGGTTCCGGGACCTGGATAAAATTGCGACTAAATTTCTCTGGGCAGACCCCGTCTCGCATTGGACCGTTGCCGGGGTCCTTCATATGACGGAGGCCTGAGCATGACTAATCTGTACTTGTACTATCTTGCCACTCAGCTGCTGGTGGTTCATGACAGGTTCTCGGGCGGGTAGGATGATCCGGCTTATAGGCTCGAGGTGCAGCTCACCGGGTTCTCAGCTATTCAGAACATGCTCTATGGGGCGACGATCCCTCGGTCGCTTCCGGATGTTGTGCGGGGCCCCTTTCTGGCGTGGCGCGCCGCCTTGCGGCACACCCCTTGGTCAAAGACACTGACCCTGGTCACACCACTTTGGCACGGTACTTGGCTGCGGGAAGTGGCGGGGCTTGAGGGATTTCGAGCGTGGGATCTTCTGGGGATCTCCCGCTTGGGTGATGTCTGGCGGGGGAGCCACATGTGTTCCTTTCAGGAGCTCCAGAGCCGGTTCTCTCTACACTCTTCGCAATTCTATAAATATCTCCAACTGCGCCATGCAGTCCGATCTCACGTCCCTTTAGACTCCAGGATACCCGACCATAGTCCGCCCGAGGCCCAAGGGATGCTGGGGTGTCTTGGGAGGGGAGGAATATCCCGTATTTATCGGTCCCTGGTAAATAACACCCCGGTGGATTGGAACGGACTGAGGCAGCGGTGGGATACCTGGGTGGGTCCTCTGGACGAGGCTGATTGGAGGGATGCCCTTATGGCACCCAGGATGATTACCACTTCGGCTAGACTGCGGCTCATCCAGCTTTACTATCTCCACGCCGCATATCTGACCCCGGAACGCCTATATCAAGTGGGCCTCTGTCAGGATGCTTCATGCACTCGGTGCGGGGTAGATCCGGCGGACTTCTTTCACATGGTCTGGTCTTGCTCACGCCTGGGGAACTATTGGGCCGAGATTGAAGCCGAACTAACTGAGGTCCTAGGATGGGAGGTCCCTCATGACCCTAAGCTGGCTCTGCTGGGGATAACGGATGGGTTGGACGGATCCCGTAACGAACAATATTTCCTAACTACTGCTCTGGTGGTGGCTAAAAGAGATATCGCAGCCGCTTGGAAGTAGATTGACCCACCCAAAGGTGCCACATGGAGAAGAGGGGTGGACTGGTGCGCCGCACAGGAACGGACGTTGTACGTTGCCCGGGGCTGCCCCAAAAAGTTGGGGGAAATGGCTTGGGGGCTTGTTTTAGGGGGGGTCGAGGGACGGAGGTGGAGGGTGGAGGAGGGGTGGGGGTCTCAAGTGATTGATTGTCAATACTTCTGTGATAGGTTTTTATTGATGCCAAAGTTAATCAGATTGTTGTATGCTCTCCTTGATTTTGCTCTCTATAAGAAAATAAAAATTTGTTTATCAAAAAATCTCACTGTTTTCTTTAAGGCCCCCCACTTAGTTTAGAACTGCATCCCTGTCGTCAGGTGTATGCCATCCCTCTATCAAACCAAGATTTTGGAGGTGGAGGACTGGTCAATGATGAAGCATGACACCAGGTGGTGTGTGAGACCAGTCTTTCACTTTTTGTGAGATGTCTGCACTCACAAACTAACACTGTAGCACCTTGGTCCCTGAACTGGGAGAGGCCCCATTTGTGCTGAACATTATATGTTGGCGGCTGCCTCTTCCTAGTACCCCGTGCCTCTGGTTCCCTCCCCCAGGTCTTCCCTGGGGCTTTGGTGGTTATACAGGTTTGGTAGCTGACAGCTCATTCCCCATCCGCGTTTGCTTGGACACGCGCAACTGAGGTGGTCGATTTCTGATTACACTTAGCACTCGTGACTTATCAAGGTCCTGGATGCATCTACACTTAATACTACTTACACTTTGGATTGAGTAATGATAGTCTGGAATCATTCCTCGTTTAGTCTCTTGGATTGTGAGGCTACTATTCGGACAGTCTTGCATTTTCCCCTTTTATGATGACTTGTGCAGACGGACTGTTTTGAAGCCTTCAAAAAGTTGTCTAATGCGACAAAACATGTGTCGGCTGTCATTAATCATCTATCTGGAATAGTGACGGACCTTCGTACTCTGGTTATGGGGGTGCTCTGGACATTTCTAAAAAAAGCTCCTTACCCATCTTGACATAGATGGTCCATGCTCCATACACATATTCCCCCTTTGTCTCACTGTCTGGGAGGAATACACAAAGCCCAAGTGTCAGTTACACCTAGTCATGTGACCCAGGATACAGGCTGAAGGCACCAAATGTTTAGAACAAGAAAAGGTTAATTTTCCAAAAGTGACATTTTTAGAATTGTGACTAAAATAGGACTTTTACATTGAAGAAGCTTCTTTTGACACCAAACTCAACTTTGCTTTAGGCCTGGCAACAGGTTTACCTTGCCAGGTCAAAATGGCAGTTTTAAAACTGTACACACAGGCTACAGTGGCAGGCCTGAGACATGTTACAAAGCAAATTAAGTGGGTGGCGCAATACGTGCTGTAGACCCACTAGTAAGTAGCATCAATAATTAACAGGCCCTGGGTACTTGTAGTATCACTTTACTAGGGACTTTTAAGTAAGTTAAATGTGCCAACTGGGAGAAAGACAATTTCATTGTGTTTAGGGGAGAGAGCACAAGCACTCTAGCACTGTTTAGCAAGTTGGTACACCTTAATTAACCTGCGCTTATCTCTCTGGTAGCTTGGTACAAAAGCAGTTAGGTTTTTTGAGGCAAACTGTAAAGTATTTATGTAGCACAGAAGAAAAATCTCAAACCAATTTAGAAACATGGAGTTTAATAAATAAAATGAGACCATAACAACAGAAATCTAATCAGCAGAACTGGCAATATGGAATTTCAAAGCTTTAGGTAAGTATAGCACCTAAAAATACACAGCACCACTCGCGGTCATATGGTTGCGCTATAACGGGGAAAAGTTACAAGTTCAGGTCGACCGCAAAAAGTTACCTTCTCAAAGTCTGGTGTGTAGAGTTTCATTCACAGTAGAGAAGGCCGCAAAGAGCAGGAAGAGCATTGTGGACGATCGTAAGGAGCAGGCCAGGTGGCGCAGGCTGTTGGCGCTGTTGCATGAAGTGCTGTTTGGGGGTCACAGACAGCCGTTGCTGGAGTTTCACATTGGTGGTCACTGCGAGCTGTTACTGCTGAAGCACAAAGTGCAGATCTCGCGTTGCCAGTTACCCCTGGCCGTCGCTGTAGCACGAGGCATCAGATTCACCAGGGCTTTGCCTTGGCAGTCACAGCAGGCATAAAGAGTCCAAAAGTTCAGTATTTCTCCTTTCTTCTCTGGAAGAGCTCAACTGATGCCAGCCAAGGGACCAGGACCTGCAGAGGCACATCTTGCTGTACCACATGGCAGTGGTATTGTCTGTGAACACCTTCACCAGCCTTCCCTTAATGAATGGAAAAAAGGCATTTAACGCCAAGTGGATGACGGTCGGCTCCAGAAGGTGGATATGGAGCCAGAATTCTGCTGGACACCATAGCCCTCTGATCTACACCTCTCCCATATGGCCACCCTACCCCAGAAGCAATACACCTGTCACCACTGTGAGCTCTGTTTGGGGAAGGGAGAGGGGCCTGCTACTGACCCAATCACTGTCCAGTAAACACCACATCAGAGTTTTCAAACTCTCCTCCGAAATCTGAACGTGGTCTGAGAGGTCCCCTTGATATTGAGCCCACTGAGACTTCAGGTGCCACGGCAGAACCCGCAGATGCTACCTAGAGTGTTTGACCAGCAGGATGTAGGAGGTCATCAGTCCCACCAGCCTCATAGTCGGCCTCACTAAAATCCAGGACAGAGGCTGGAATATCAGGATTATAGCCTGAATGTCCTGGGCTCTTTTTCCCAGGGGAAAGACACACAACTGAACTGTGTTCAGAATGACTCAGTTGAAGGGAGCGTCTGAGGAGGAGTCAGGAATGACTTCAGCAAGTTGATAGTGAACCCCAATAGGTTCCTTGGAGTCTGGAGGTGGTTGATGACTGGGGTGAGCCTGCCATCAACAGCCAGCCATCGAGCAGGGGAAGACTGCTACCCCTGACCTTCGAAGATGAGCTGCCATCACATTCTTGAATATCTGAGCTGCAGTGATAAGGCCAAAGGCGAGTACGAGTTCCTGCCCCACCATGAACCGCAAGTAGCGCCAATCGACCTCCAGGATGGGTATGCTGAAATAGGCACACGGTCCTGCAGGTTCAATGTCACCATCCAGTTTCCAGGATCGAGGGCAGACAAGACCTGGGCCAGTGTGAGCATTTTGAACATTTATTTCCATAGGATGGCGTTGAGAGGCAAAGGCTTAAAAATGGATGAAGGCCACCATAACTCTTTAGCACCTGAAAGTAGCAGAAATAACAGCTACATCCTACGTTTGGTGCAGGCACACTCAAAATAGCCCCCTTATCCAAAATTCACAAGTAGAACAGTGGATGGTGCGGTAGTGGATAAAGAAAAGGTAGATTGTAGCCCTTCTGTGCAATATGCAGGGCCCACCTGTCCGATGTTACAGCCTGCCAACCCAGCAAAACCATCGGAACCTACCAGGTGGCTGAGCTACATTAAGAGCATGATAAAGGGGCTTGGCAGGTGGAGTTTTAGGGGGGCGGTAGACTGGTTGGACCATTGGCCCAGGCTGTGGGGTGAGTAGGCACCACGCTGCGACCGCAAAAGTGCGGAGCATAGGCTGGGGTTGGATTGTCTGACAGTAAGTGGTACCTCTGCCTAAGCACAAAGAGAATGGTAGGGTTGATCTGACTAGCAAGGCAGGGCAGATAAGCCCAGGGAGCGGGCGGTAGCCCTGCTCTCCTTGAACCGCTCGGGGGTAGAGTCTGACTTGTCCCCAAACAGGTGAGTTCTGTTGTATGTAATGTCTATGAGGGTCGAATGGACATCGCCTGAAAAAATAGTTGATGGCAGCCAAGTGTGGTGGTGACAGTGGTGCCAATTGCCCACCCAAAGGAATCTGTGGTGTCCAAGACACAAGGAATTGTGACCTTGGTCACGTCATGACTATCCTGAATGGCCTGGGCAAGAACCAGCAAGAGATCATCAGGGACACCAAGTCCCAAAGAGCATGAGAATAGTGCCCTAGCAGGCAGCTCACAGCAACACACATGCCAATAATGATACTTAATCATACATCATTCCATCACAAGTGACACTCAATGAGTCCGAAGAAAATGTCTTTGTTTATTATTTCATTTCTTTGAGTTTAAACTTCAAATTGAAAACTACATTTTTGAGGATTTCAATGGTTTACACAAAGACATACATTGGACACATTTTACATAAACTGCACCTATTTTTACACATACATTACATGTATTACATATATTTTGCATCAAACTTATTGAACAGCACAAAACATGACGTAGACAACAAATTCAACATCTCAAAGGTGAACAACCCCAAGTTCCAATTTTCAAAAACTTGAACATGACAAAAGAAAAATTGAAAAGTAAAACAAAAAGAAGAAGAAGCCCAAATTGGTTGAAATTAAAAATAAAATGTAAAAGAACCTTGGTCTGGGTGGTGACCAAACAGTGTGCTATTCAGGACACCCACACAACTTCAACAATTTTCACAAAAATTGTTTTCAAAATGGAAGGGAGGGTTAGCCTGACAGTGTACTTTTACACACTTGTGTGGTCATCTAGTGGTCAACACATTTCAAACCCAAACATTATTTTGGACCTAGAACTCTAAAGAGCTTTGGTTGAGATCTACAGATCTCTGCCGTGTAGATGATCCAAAGTTTGTCTTATTATTCCTAGTTAAAAAATGATGTCTCCAAGATGATTTGGTGTGTTATGTTATGTTATGTTATATTAAATTTATAAAGCGCACAGCTACTTAAAGTGTCCCGGCGCTTACTCCAGGAAAAAGTAAACTACACACCAATCGAAAACTAGAAAAGCAATGTTTTGAGTTTTTTCCTAAAAGACAGTGGATCCTGAATGCCCCGGAGTGCCAACGGTAGCATATTCCATGCCAAGCCGGCTTTACAGACTAAAGAGCACCCGCCAAGCCTTTGATGCTTGAACCTAGGAATCTGTATCAAAAACTGATCGGACGAACGAAGCTGTCTGCTAGGTATATAAAAAGCAAATCTCTTTTGAAGATAAGTAGGGCCTAAACCATAAAGGGCCCGATGTGCAATAGACAGCATCTTAAATTTCAGCCGAGATTCAACTGGGAGCCAATGCAAGCTGCGCAAATGGATCCAAACACTATGTGTAGATGAGAGTCCCAATAGCAGTCTGACTGCTGAATTTTGAACTACTTGCAATTTCTTTGTCAGGTAGCCAGGACTACCAACCAAAAGAGCGTTGGCATAGTCCAATCGGGATAAAATCAAAGCCCGAATCACAGTTTCCTTAGCACTAACAGGCAGAAGAGGGAGAAACTTCCTCAAGATTTTCAAAGTGCCAAAACAGGTCCCTACCAGTTTCTTCACTTGTGTTGAGAAGTTCAAGTTATCGTCAAACCAGACACCGAGGTTGTTTGCAGTGCCCTTGCCCATAGTAGGTCGAGGAAAATCCAGGGGCCATAGCCTTTCACTGAAGTCCTCTGGGAACGAGCCATACAAGAGCACTTCAGATTTTTCTTCATTGCACTTCAATTGTGCACTCGCCATCCAATGGAACACCAAGGACAAACAGTGCTGCGCCGCCCCAACAGAGTCATCACCCTACCTCCAGGAAAACAGAAGCTGAGTGTCATCTGCATAGGCCATCACTTTAGCCCCTAGTGACTCGGCAAGATAAACAAGCGGAGTCACATAGATGTTAAAAAGAAGAGGACTAAGTGATGACCCCTGTGGTACACCAGTTATCAGCTGCATTTGCATGGAAGCACAAGGTGGAAGCCAAACCTGCTGCTGTGTTCAGACGAAGTGTGGCATTTGTCTTTGGACAATTTGTTCATTTGTGCGATGTCACTTATAAATGAAGACGCTCTTGTGTTTGGAAAGCTTGTGCTTTGAGCCTTTTGGGTAGGAGGGTGCAAATGTTTTCTCAGTCTCTGACAGTCCTTATTGTATTCTCCTTTTTCTTCTGGCGTCCATTGAGTGGAACCAGGCAGCTGGCATGGATCTGAGCACCAGGCTGGTGGGTGAAAAGACTCTCTTCCTAGACATGTCCACCCGTTTTGACTCCCTATGTGGTGAGTACTTTGAAAGGAGTGCAAATTTGTTTTGCTTCCAGACTCATGCACCACCTTGCCTTCACGTGAGGGATGCTGTGATGAAAAAGTAGGGTCACCTGGGGCAGGGCAATGACACCATGCAAATTGGTTGACCCCGGGGGCAGAGCAAGGCTAGACACTGGCCCCAACAAGGTGTCCATAATAGCCTTGTTACATAATAATAGGGACTCGGTAGATGTCTGCCCCGGCTGAAGAACCTCTTTAAGGACCTCCAAAATCAGGAGCTGAAGTACTTTGTCTGCCTTATGCATAATCATGGCATAGAAAGCAAACTCCCTACTGGCAAGGTCAGCGGGTGAGAGGAGCCTGGAATTGGGGGAGTTATACAGGGCACTAGCCTCCTGCTCAGCATCACATCAATTCTCCTCATGACAAGCTTTGCCAGTCTCATCACCCGCATCATAATTGCTATCTGAATTTGTGCCAAATAGGGAATGGAGGGTGTGTTGTTGTTATTGTGGAGGCTGGTCACGTGGAGGAAATGGAACCTCAAGGGCAGCTGGGTCGAGGTGGAACCAGTGCTGACTCGACGTCAGAGAGGACAACTGGGACCTTGTCTTCCAGATTCAATGGGGCCTGCTTCGGTGTTGTTGCACTGGTATGAGTTCTTACATATATTTTTCTCTGTTGTTCATTAGAGCACATTCAGATCCTAAGTCCAGCCATATCCTCATATTATTGTGTTCGTAACTAGTACTACTTACTTCTTATTGCCAGATACATAGTAAGTTAGCTCCCCTATGGTCATATTATACTTATCAGCCATGGTCTTGAACACCGTAGTTATATGTGTGTTTTTTCATCTGCATAGTGCCACCTTACTTTGGATTTATAATTTGAGGCTACGTGCCCTCATTTTAGACCTTCCTTATGTTGTTGGCTACTTGTGACTGGGCCTCTAAATAGTAGGTATCCGACTTCTAATTTGACCTCTTCTACATTACGTGTGACCAATTTGAACGCAGTGCGCCGTATTTAACCTTCATATTTTTCTATATTTCTTTCTGTCATCACTGTATATAATTTACTCTCACATCTCTATTGCGAGTGTGAATTACTTCCCTAATCCTATTTCCACTATTCAGGTGTTTTTCTTGGTGTGGTTAGCTCCAATCGATATATTTTCGACTTGTTTTTAATATTTATATAATTATTTTTGTGCCTCATTATTGTCCACAGATTATAGCCAGTCATATACTGTGTCTCATTTAGATTCTACTTAAAGAAACATTGGATTGGATCTATGATTACCTAATGACTGTGATCCCCTGCGACCTGACGAAGGACTTGTTGGACCTCGGTCCTTTCCGAAACGCGCGTCGGCGCCTTGTCTGCTTATTACTGGAAATGAAGGATTGCCTTTGTTATCTGTAGTCTTTTATGTGTTATTTAAATGGTAATGTACATTTTCTGTAACTCTGTGATGTATCTTGTCTTTCTCCCCTTCTTCTATCCTTTGTTCTACCATGTATTGTTGATCATATATGTTGTTTAGATATGTACTGTGAGGTGTAATGCTTTTTTGTATTGCCTACTAAGGACATTTGGAGCATTGGCTCGCTTATTACGTATAGTGTCCCTAGTTATGATTTGAATTGAATATACATTGTTGCATATTTCTATTTTTCTATCATTGTTTTACATAAAATAAATGAAAATGAAAATATTTTCTGTGGCTAAATGAGGTCTGTTTATAAAATTTTGGATGTATTACCAATGAAAAATTTAATAGGGGGATTTCTTCGTTGTTTGATATTATTTCCCCTGCCGTTCTTCCCCTTGTATGCTGCTCTCAGGGGCCCTCTTAAGTTGTGGTTTCCGATGCACTGGTAACTGGCATGGACAGTGGCACCCAAGGTGGAGTAGGGAGTAGAGCCAGAGGTGGCACCGTTATGGGCTCGGAGGTTCAGCTGGTGCCAAAGGCAAACTTACCACAGGTAACTTAGGTGGAGAATCTCTTGGCTCCATGGGTCCCGCAGGTGTGCCAGAGGAAGACGGCAAGGATGTGAAGAGTGGAGCATGGCCGTACAGAGTTTTTGATCTGCTCAGGAGTGGTAGAAGGCCCTGGAAACTCAAGTTGTGCGGAACCAATTCAGCTCAGACTTCAGAAGCAAGATCAAGAAAATGCTGCCCCTGCTCCTTTTCAGGAGAGTGTAAGTGGCGGTAAGGGGCAACATCCTACTTAGATTTCTTGTGTTTTGTCTTTGACTTACCAGAAGATTTGAATCAAGAGGGAGACCAACCCCTGGAATAACTTTGGTGACTTCTGGATCTAGAACAGGACCAAACTTTCAACTTGGACTGGTCTGTTTCTGTAGTCGAACTGTGCTTGGTGAAGTTGAGTTGGGTTTCATATGGCCTTTGGGTTCATCGATACATAATCACTGCAGGACTTAGAGTTATGGCTCAACCCCACGGACCATAAGGAATTGGGTGAGGATCTGTCACAGACATTTGTTTGTGACCGTCCTCACAGGGCTTAAAACCTGTAATTTTGGGAAGTGACATGTCAATTGCACACTGTAAAACATATTTTGATTGATGGAAGGGTTTCAAGAGACAAGAAGTAGCTCTGGATCCATGCCTGGTGGAATGGAAAGAAAAGAACCTGTGTCAAAACGTAGGAGTGGTTCCTATAAAGGCTCCACACGTCATTTCCGGAGCGGGACAGCGTCAGTGCAGAGCTGCACCGTGCCACCTACCGGTGTACAGAGATACTGCTGAAATGTTACCGGATCCAGCCTGACAAATGGGGAATATTCAAAAGTTGAAGAATCTGCAGCTAGAAGTCTCTATCAGAATTTAGTTTTCTACGATTGGACCTTTAAGCAAGTTGGCAGGTAAGATATATTTGACAAAAGTACTGGGTTAAGCCTTGCCTCTAGCAAGCTAACATAACCAAAGAGGTACTACTTTAGCAGACTTGATTACAATGGTGAGGCCCAGAAAGAAGCAACACAAGACCGTAGGATCATGGGTGCTGGCAGTTAAGATCCTGCTCTAGCGGAACATGTTTTTGACCATGATTAAAGCGAAACCAGGATAACCAGAGAGAAAGCTGTTCCTGTGCACAGCTCTATGTACCTATAGTGGACACAAGGTTCCCTGGGCCTTTGTAGATGCTTGACAATGACACAGACACATTTGTTTTTGCTTCACACGTTGCCTGGCAACCATAAGGAAGGAAAGACAGAAGGGCAACCCAATAACCCTTTGTGAGGTTGGGAATCAGCATGGACTGCGGTAAATGGCTAACAAGGGGATCATTTACATCAATTGCTTAACAATTGTTTAATATTTATTTGCCTATATCAAAATACATTTGAGCTCTATCTTGTGGAACAATCTAGACGACAGATTATTGAACAACTCAATCAAAGACAGAAGAAAATCTGTTTATAAATATAAAGGCATCAACTAATTATTCTTATAAAAAAAGCTTCACAATATCATCATGGGGATTCACAAAATAAATAAGTAAATCATCATGAGCTACATAACCAACATTCATCAGTTCCTCAAGCCCAGCTCCCCCTGGGAATACTTTCACACTTTATCAAGGAGCTATTAAGCCCCTGGGTTACAGTTGGAAACTCATCCAAATGGGCTACTAGAGGCTTTAAGCAGGCAAAATATTACTTTTTAAAGAGTATAGTTTGTAAAATATTTTGTACAAATCATACTTCACTAATGAATTGGATTTGAAATAAATATTTTAAAAAGTTGACAAAAATCACTTTTTATCTGGTTCTTAGGAAGAGATAACATTTAATTGAAGGTTGATCTCACAATGATTTCTTATGGAGCAGCTAACACTACTTTGGTGAAAATAGCTTTTGGGGCCTTGTCACTCTAAGGATGGGTATTACATTAAACTTGTCTACATCCAAATACTATGCACCCTGGCTTATTGAGCATTAGGGATTGCCTATGTGTGACTTAATAATATCACAAATTAGGGTATAGGCCTGTCGAAAGGTCAGATTTGCAGTTTACCTGCACAGCTAGGTTACTGGTGGCGGGCCTGTAGTAATGTTTTCACTTGTCACTTTAGTGGTGGCATAATATGTGCTGCAGTCCACTAACTTACAGTCCCATGTTTTAGGAGTCAGAGCATATGCACTGGGACCTGCTTAGCAGAGCCCAAGTGCAAATATTCAGTGCAAATATTCAGTGATCTGTGTGCTACTCTTTAGACTAGCTCTTCCTGCCTTTGTCCCACTCTGAGTCCTGACTAATATTGGGCGGGTGCCAGGTGAAACTTTACTAACGCTTCCCTATGGCAGTCTGCTTAGGCTCTGGACTTGTCCATCTTGCACCTTTAGTACACTCACTACATTAAATCCAACTGCTCCCACTGTGGGGGGTGTCAGTGGATGTCTTGTTGACCCATACATCAGACAGTGTCAGCATATCACATTTGAAAATTGGGGTAAAAATCCTGGGGCAGAGACTCCTATGTTCCTATAAAAGTATTTCCAGAAAGACTGAAGACAATACGTTTTGGTGGACAGAGTACTCCATCAAAATGTGGCAGATGTCCTGTCCACAGTTATGTGCAGTACATTGCCCATAATGCACTTGTAATACGGTGGGTGGTACACTTACCACATTTTGGCAGAGGATGAAGGTATAAAGCAGGCTAAAAGTACGATCTATGTGAGTAGTGGTTTTTGTAGTGATAAGTATGCCATTTCTACCATGACCATCTGCCTTATACCTACACAAAATCCCTATGAAAACAAGTTGAGGCTAAGCTTTGACTAGTTCTTCATGTATGTGTCTCACTCTGAAGTCCTGACTACTATTGTGTGCCTGCTGAATCTTTCCGCATGGCAGCTTGAGTAGGCTCAGCAGCAACTGTCTTTCTTTCTATTTAGCTCTGAAATCAAACTCCTTAAACTGCATGGTGCTTAGTTTGGGGGTGGCCGAGAATGTCATTTACCAGGCAGTGTGAGCACATGAACATTTGAAAACTTGGTTAAACCATTCTGGAGAATTATCAATGGAAAGTGAAGACTGCTCCCATTCCAAAAGTGTCCCTGTTATTAAAAAATGTGCCCTGGGCACAGCACAAGCCTCCAGGTACGCCCTGATAAAAAATCAAATTAGTCACCAAACAGTTTCCTTTTCCAAGGGGGGGCTGACCAGATGGAGTTGGGACACATTGTGTAAACTGTGATTATCCCTCAGGGGTCAATACCTTTACTAGGGGGGCCAACTCTTAAAAAAAAAAGAATTCCTGGTCTCTAGTGGTGGCCGGCTGATGATCCCCGAGTAGGAATTCAATCCATTCTGGAGGGCACCACTGGAAAAGGATGACGATCTCTTTTCCAGCCATGCACCTCTCACTCAAAAATGTGCCCAGGCCTGTACTTATAAAAATTAAAATGGCCACCAAGTAGTTTCTCTTTCCTGGGAGGGAATTTCAGGGGAATGAGACCTAATCCCCCCCCCCCCCAGTAAAGGTAAAATCATTATAATCAGTTTTTCTTCATGGGGGAGTCAGCTCCTATGACGGGGTGGGATGGGTGACGTTTGTTTTCTATTGATCGATTTCTTCGCTTTGAACTTCAGCAAGAATCAATTCTAGAGAAGCACCATTGGAAAGTGGAGATTGTTCCCTTTCCTATGGTGTCCCTCTTGCTCAAAAATGTTCCTGGGGGGGCAACACAAAGCCCCCAGGTAAAGATTTACGAGAATCAAAATGGCCACCAATTAGTTTTCCTTCTCCTTGGTGGGTGATCGGGGTGGGGCCTACACACTGTTCCCCGGGAACAGGAAAATGCTGATAATACATTTACCCACATTGGGGGGTCACCTCCTTTGCCAGGGTGGCTAATCCCCTCAAAAACTAGCATTCTTAGCAACTATCTGTAGCTTATTGTTATACAACCTTCCTCCTAATTCACCATGTAATGTAACTCTGTATTTGCAATTACTATAATGGTGTACTAAGCAATTGTTCAATAAAAAGAACTTAAAAAACAAGCATCCTTAACCTTTCCTCGGCGTTTGCCACAGTCATCCCTGAAACACTCACAGACACCCTAAAATTACACATGGGCATCAGAGGCACAGTCCTTAACTGATTCACCTCATACCTCAACAACTGATTGGTCAAACTGAAAGACTTGTTTTCCAATCCATCGGCTGTACACCAAGGAGACCCCCAAGGATTAGTTCTATCAACCACTCTCTTCAGTCTTTACATGGAGCCTTGACTGGAATACTACAACACACTCAAATACACCTAAACATCTTCTCACTCAGGGATGTCCTTCACCTGAGCAAAACCCTGACAGAGGTACAACTCTGGCTACCCAAAAATCACCTGAAACTCAACTCTCTGAAGAAAGAATTCCTCCTAATATTTTTACAAGGGAACTCCCCATGAATCCAAGAATTGATCACTCACCTAGATGCTCTTAACTGCACTCCTACAATCATTAATTGCATGAAATCACTTGAGATCACGCAAGACATCTATGAACATGAATGACTATACAAACTCCATGGCAATTAATGCCATGTATTACTTCTAGCTCCTCTAAAGATCAAACCCTTAATTCCAAGAAAGGACCAAAAAAATGTGGTACAATCCTAAGTACCACTACTTTACTGCCAATCCAACAATTCTCCCCTAGGGTGACCATGCTGAGTGGGAGGGGATGTGGGGGATTGGTTATGTTTGGAAGGGCCCTGGATACCCCTGCATGGGGGAATGCTGCACCGAGACTCAGACGACAGCCAGAGACTAGGCCAGTTGAAGCTTGTCGGAGAAGGTGTCTGTAGAGTTCATAGCATGAATAGAATGTAATGCTTGTTGCTAGGTTGGAATGTTGATGTTTGAAGGGGAGGTTAGCATTGCAAAGCTGGAAGAGCAAGCTGGAGGTATTTATCCTGTGTACTTCAAATAAAGATCATTTACTACAATCCCTGAGTTGGAAGATCTTTACATTGGCGACGACGGACTAGAACTGCGCAGGGGGCAGACTGCGGATACCTCCACCCCTGGATAACCACTGAAGTTTATTTTCAAAAAGAACCCACTACTCAAGGAAGAAGAATTGGCGTTTCCTGGGATAAATAATTAAGATATTCACTTCTGGTATGTACTGTATATCTTACTAGAATCCCATGCCTTCTTCAATTTCGTTTCTTTCTGCTCTTCCAACATCCTTTCACTAAGGAATATCGCCAAATATTTACTAAAAGTCTACTTCGTAATACTACAAGTCTTCCTTAACTCGCATTGAACAATCCACATTTAATTTACTGATTCAACATACATGTTTATCTTCAACGTTTCCAAATTGCATGGCATATTGGATTTGACTGTTCAACGTGCGCGTTTCACGCAGCAACTTTGAATGTATTTGTGCATTTGATGTTCATCGCATTGGGAGTCCAGTGTTCGTGACATCGAGAGTCTGATTTTGCCATTTCAGAGACAGCGTTATGGTAAACATGGTTCTTATGGGCAAGTGAACGTTACTGGAAGCATATTTTAACTTACTTCATCGTGAAGTCTCGTCGAGCTGCAACGCACGCCCGTCATCTTCTTTCGGAACTATAGACATAGCGCATGCGCGCGTACTGCAACAAAGGAGTATGCACGCATACCGCTTGCAGGGAATGTTCATGCCCAATCTACTGTGAAAAAATGACAGATTGCACACACGGCCGCCATTTTGAGTTGGGATAAAATTTTGAGGCTACTTCACGAGCACATGCACGTCTACTGCCACGAAGAAGTGCTCAAATCCAAACTACAAAGGAAGGAAGGATTTTAACAAAGAAAATATATCTTTTTATTTTCATAGCGTTTAGATGACTACTGCCACAGAGTGTTCATATTCGATAAATTGCAGAGGAAGAAAGCATTACACGTGGCAACCATCTTAACAGCTGAAACAATAATTCAACAACATATACATACCTGTACTAACCGTTTTTCTTTCAGGTCATCTGGTCATCTTTCCATTTGTTGTAATAACCGTTTTTTTTCTTTCAGGTCATCTGGTCATCTTTCCAATAATTGTTGTAATTGCTTATAAATTAGTATTGTAATTCCTTACTAGTATTGCTATGGCAGATCAGGGGTTAGCAGCGCCTCCTTCATTTCTTCCAGCACCTGGTGATCCTCCCATTCCTTGGAAGGAATGGAAGAAGTTATTCTTAACATAAATATTAGCAACTGGAGCTGATAAATACGGACCCATACGCAGACAGGCCATTTTACTCCATCATTTAGGTGTTGAGGGACGGCGTTTATACGAAAATCTTCCCGAAATCTCCCTAGGGATGGGTGATGGGCAACCTAATAACGTTTATGAGATGAGCATGCAAATGTTAGAAGTGAGGTTTATTACAAAAATCAACGTTGTGTTAGAGAGGCATACATTTTTTTGTCGTGTACAAAGGCCAGATGAAGATGTCGCAAGTTATGTAGCTGCATTAAGGGGGCTTTCTCTAACTTGTTGTTTTGAGGGGTTAAGTGACTCACTCATACGTGACCAAATTGTTAGGTGCACTAATAATAAAAGGGTGCGTGAGAAGCTACTTATTAAAGATTGTAAGTTAGAAGACGCGATACAAATAGCTAAGGAACTTGAACATTCGGACTTGTGGATAAGAGAGATGGACAAATGTAGTAGTTCAATAATACCAAAACAAGTACCGTCAAGTGATTCAGGATCAAAAGATTTAAATTCTAAGGGATCAGAGATCCAAGCTTATGTTGGTGAAACTAAAACAGTGAAATATTTAGGGAAAACTCAATTATTAAACCAACAGAAAGTCCTCGTACCGGAAGTAGTACACCACCAAACACCACGCGGTCAGGGAATATAACACACACAACAACCATGCGCAATTTTAAATGTTATAGGTGTGGTGATCCTGGCCACATTGCCTCAAGTCCTAGGTGCATGGCTAGAAATGCTATTTGCAGAGCATGCGGTAGAAGGGGACACCTTGCCAAAGTGTGCAACTCCAAAACCCAGTATGTACATGAAATAGATGACACGTGTGAGAGTATTCATGAGTTAATGCTCTGTGTGGATGGTTTACCTATTCCCAGTGAAGTGAGCTGTAATCTAGTCAATAGTAATGATGTTGCTATGGAAAGCACTGATAAGTTAGAAAAACCGCATTCAATGATCAGTCTGGATGGGAATAGTGTGAAAATGTTAATTGATTCTGGGAGTCTGTACACACTGTTGTCCAAGGATATGTATTTCAAAGTATGGAAAGAAGCAAGTGAGATGGATGATTGGGATATTCCTGATATAAAGGCAGTTGTATATAGTGGTAAGACTATAGATATACTTGGTCTTAAGTGGATGGTAATAGGCTTTGCAAGCGAACAAGTTTATGGTCGAGTATACTTGATGAAACAGGGATCTGATTTACTGGGGTGGCGTCACCAAAAGGATCTCGGAATAATGCTTAATCCTAATGCTGATCAACCGGTCAAATCTACTGTTGTTCATGATATTGGAGATTATGAAACAAGTGTGATGGAAAAATTCTCTAATGTTTTTTCAGACAAATTAGGGAAACTGGTAAACTTTTCTCACAAAATTATTCTAAAACATAATGCGGTGCCAGTTGTTCACAAAGTGAGGAACGTTCCCCATTTAATGAGAGGTCCTCTTCAAGACGAGTTGAACAAATTGTTAAGTCAAAGAATTATTGAACCCATTGAGGCTTCGGAATGGTTGGCACCCATTGTAGTCGCCCCTAAGGAAGGGAATAAAATTCGTTTATGTGTGGACTTACGCGACTTGAATAGAAACATATGGGTAGATAGGCAGCCACTACCTAACATCTCTGAGATGTTGACTGCTATGGGTGGTGGAGTGCTTTTCAGTGTTATTGATATGTCGTCAGCTTATCACCAAATTGACCTCTGTGAGGAATCTAGACACCTCACCTCATTTGTGACCCCACTAGGTGCTTTCCACTATTGCAGGATGCCATTCGGCCTAGCGTCTGCTTCAGCGGTGTTCCAAAGAGTCATGAAACAAGTGTTTGCAGGAGTTGAGAATGTTTTGTTCTTTCAAGATGATGTGTTGGTTATAGGGAGAAGTGGTGAACATCATGATGCAGTAATAGAAGAGGTTTTGAAACGTATGGAGAAGCATGGGTTGACTATAAAGAGGGAAAAATGTCAGTTAAGGAAAATTAGTGTGACGTATTTGGGTCATGACATATCTGAGGCGGGAATCAAACCTAAAAAAAGCATTGTGTCTGCCATTAATGATGCCCCCATCCCAACCAATAAAGAACAATTGAAGTCCTTTCTGGGACTAGCGGAATATTGCTCCAAATTTGTAAGTGGGTTCGCAGAAATAGTAGAACCCTTAAGGGAATTAATGAAGAATGGCGTGGTATTTGAGTGGAGTGAGGCGTGTGATAGAGGTTTCAAACGTATAAAATACTGTATACTTCATGCTCCTACTTTGGGACACTTCAACGTAAATGCTAAGACATTTGTCACCACGGATGCTAGTGCGGTTGGCATTGGAGCAGTTTTAACCCAAGTGTATAGTGGTGAAGAAAGGATTATTGGGTTTGCATCAAGGAGACTTCAAGGGGCAGAATTATCTTATTCAGTTATTGAAAAGGAGGCCTTGGCATGTTGCTGGGGCATAAAGTATTTTCGTTATTTTGTTTGGGGGTTACCTTTTAAGGTCCGTACAGATCACAAACCCTTAGTGCATTTATTTAAAGGTGGCAGGGGATTGGAAGGAAATGTCACTCCAAGGATTTCTAGGTGGATTCTATCTGTGATCGAATATAATTTTGAAATGGAGTACATGAAAGGTTTAAAGAATGTTGTGGCTGATTACCTATCCAGGATGCCGGTGGACGCCATTGATGGAGATGTGGAGGACGGTGTAAACGTGATTAAGTGTAATGAAGAGCAAGCATTTGATAAAGTACAATGGGAAGGTGCAATGTTAGATGAGAAGGTGTTACAAGAAGTGATGGTATGCGTGTCGGCAGGATGGAAGGAGAGTTACAGCCAAGACAATTGTTTCAAGAGTTATTGGAATGTAGGGGTAGAACTGGGTGTAAGCAAAGGGAAGTTGTGGAGGAGAAACAAATTAGTACCACCAGTCAGTCTTAGACGCAAGATTGTCAGTATAGCTCATGAAGGTCACTTAGGTAGGAATATGACCAAAAGACGTGTCAGGCAGTCCTTTTGGTGGCCGAGCATGGATAATGAGGTTGAGGAACTTGTCAAAGATTGTTATGCGTGTGCTAGAAGTGACAAGACGAAGGTTGTAAGGCAACCGCCACTTACGTGTCCTGAATTTCCTAGTCGTCCGTGGGAAAGAGTGGCAATAGATTTTCTGGGTCCCATTTTGAAGCTTGGCTCTAGGAGTAAATTCTTAATGGTTTTAGTAGATTACCATTCTAAGTGGTTTGTTGTTGAGAGTACGGACTGCATTGAAACTGAGAAGGTAATTGGTTTTATGGAAAGAGTGTTCATAAATGAAGGTGTGCCAAAAACGCTTGTATCTGACAATGGAGTTCAGCTAGTCTCCAACAAGATGAAGGAATTCCTTTCCAAAATGGGGATCGATCATGAGAGGGTTGCACTATTCAGGCCCCAAGCCAATGGTCTAGTGGAAAGGATCAATAGGTTAATAATGGAGAACATTCAACTCTCTATTTCTAAAGGCTTGTCGTGGTCGGAAGAACTGAAGAAATTAGTGTGGTCATATAGAGTTACACCGCACTCGGTGACAGGTGTTTCTCCTTTTATTTCCCTTAAAGGGAGAGAACCGGGTGTGAAGGAGATTCCAGGGTGGCTTAAGAATAGGGAGTGTGTATGGGTTGATCGTAGTGCAATCAAGGAGGATGTTGTGAAACAACAGAAAACTGCAGAACGGTATTATAATAGCCGGAAAGGTGTTAAAGATCATGACCTAAAGGTTGGAGATTGGGTGGCTGTAAAACGTGGGGGAATTGTTACCAAAGGGGAGAGCACATTTTCACAGCCTGTGAAGGTTAAGGCAGTGAAGAAGAACATTCTGATTTTGATGGATGGTTCTGCTTGGAGTACAGGAAATGTTTCCAAATGTTGTGCTCCTGATCAGAATGTGCATGGTTAATTTCAATTCTTGATGTATAAACTGTTTATTCATTTATTATTATTCTATTTTGTAATATGTGTAAGGGGGAAGATGTGTAGAGTTCATTGCATGAATAGAATGTAATGCTTGTTGCTAGGTTGGAATGTTGATGTTTGAAGGGGAGGTTGGCATTGCAAAGCTGGAAGAGCAAGCTGGAGGTATTTATCCTGTGTACTTCAAATAAAGATCATTTACTACAATTTCTGAGTTGGAAGATCTTTACAGTGTCACCTTCCCACCTCCAGAGAATTAATGGCGATCTGGAGGAGATTGGTCAGAGGCGACCGCCCAGGTCGGCAGAAGAAGATGGAGCCACAAGCTAATTCACAGCCTAGCGAGTGGGTGGCCTCGAGGTGCAGCACCACATGACAATGAGTCAGTGAAAAGCAGATTCCCCGCAGGTGGGTCCCCACCCCAACCATTGACCGCTGGTGGCTCCCGGTGAGCCATAGCGCACCAATACAGCTAGTGGCGTTGGAGTGGAGCTGTAAGTAGGGAGACCTCCCCTATGCGGGACTGCCGCGACTGGCTTGGGAGAGAGGCTGGTGCATTTGAAGCAGGCTAAATTCCTTAATAAAGACACCTGTCTGGTGTGGACATGCTGGGTGCCGGCTGGGCAGCTTCCTCTCCCTCCTGGACAGAGAGAATAGTGCCGGGGTGAGGAGGTGGAGGTAGCATCAGTGGGCATGGCTAGACCTGAGGACCTGGGCGAGGGTTTGACTGTTGGGGTGCTGGAGCGGTCAGCAGATGAAAGCCTAGAGTCCCTGTTGTGCTGAGTCACCAGATCAGTGCCTCTCATACCGTCCAATCTCACTCCTAAACATCGAGTTGAAGATATGGGCCAAGGTTTTGGCTTTTAGATTGTCAAAGGTCATACAGATATGGGTGCATACTGATCAATCTAGCTATATGCTCAATGCGCTATCCGGCACAACTTACGCTGCATGTACAACACTTTGGCCCTGGCCCAAAAATCTGCTGGGAGCCCATACGTTTCTCCTGGTGAAAATCTACAACGCCTTTGATTCAGTCTACTGGGAATATATGCTCCTCCTGTTAACTAAGTTCAACTTTAGGCCCAAGTTCCTCAAGAGATTCTGACTACGATACACGGATCTGTCTGCATGGACGCGAGTGGGCATGGCTATATTCGAGCCATTTCCAGTGTACAGGGGAACCAGACAGGTTTGCCCTCTGTCACACCTGCTCTTTGCTATCATGATTGGACCACTGGCAGCGTGGGTAAGAGTAGATGTCTTTCTTGGATTGCTGAAGTGGAATTCGGGTGTAGCAGATAAGATGTCTTTATATGCGGATGATGTCTTCATTTTTTGGATGACCCACAAGAGGTCCGACCTAGTGCCCTCCCGATACTACAGGAATTTGGTGAATTTTCCGGCCTCACAAGTAACGTTACCAAATCTTCATTGTATTCCATAAGTCGCTCAAATACAGGCCTACTGTGGGCTAAGAGCCTTCGGATTCTGACCAAAGGATGTCAATTCTTGAGGGTCTATGTGGCGGATGACCCACAGGGGTGTGGCACAGAAATATACAGCCACAGTTCAATCGCCTCCAGTGCAACTTGGGTGTTTTAGGAGACACTCCCACTGTCACTGTAGGGTAGGTCATCAATCTATAAGATGGTGATTTTGCCCCGGTTACTATATCAACTCCAAACTACCCATTTCCCATTGCTCTTGACTTCTTTAAGAAGCTTGAAGCGAAGCAGAGGTGCTCTTTATGGGACCACCGACCCCAACAAATCGCTATAGCCAATGGTTTCAAGTACTCATATGATGATAGCATAGTGTCACCAGACCTCCCATCCTATTATAGAGCCTCTCATTTAATTATCCTTAATGATTGATGGTTTGACTCGCAGGGGAGATCCTGTATTTCCTTTGGAAAAATGGGCAGTGGAAGGCAGGACGCTCTTACAGCTCTTGTATGGAGGAACTCCTCTGATGTCTCCACCCCCACTGACTGAGGTGGTGTTTGGTGTTTTGGGGGACAAGACTAGGACTCTGGGTTGGCAGGGGTGGCTGACCCAGCAAAACCCCTACGGTCTGCAACCGTGCTGTGACAAGTAATTGCTCAGCAAGGTTTTGGGACCTGGAATGCCATAAGCACCTCCAAACTGGGCAACGTTATGTCAAGAACTGTGCTGAAGTCCTTCTCCGTCCTCTAGACAGAGTTCAAGCTACACTGCAATAAGTTCTACTGATACCGCCAGCTGCACCATGCACTCAACCCTTACATAAAGGGACTGAAGGAGAGGCCTGAGTTCAGCACCATGGAGGCCACGGTCCTCCTGGAAGACAAACTCACCAAGCACAAGATAATCAGCATTTATCGCTCACTAGTACATAACATGGGCAACGCATTTGCACCCCTGAGGGAGACGTGGGTAGAAATGTGGGAGCATTGTCGGGTGACGACTGGAGGTAGGCGAGGGCCTCTTCCCGGGATAGCATTGCCTTGCAGTTCTGCCTTATTTAATTAAAATACTTGCACCGAGTGTACTATACAAAGGACAGGCTGTGGAGAATGGGAGCGATATGCACCCTGAATAGCCTGAGATGGTGCACACAGAGGGCGGACTGGTTACATAGTGTTTGGTCCAGTGAATGACTGGGGGCGGTCTTTGCATGCTTTGGGCAGGTGTTGGGGTGGAGAACCCTGAGGTACCTTAGATTGGCCCTACTGTATGTGACTGTCGATTGAAATAGGTATCAAGCAGCACTGCTGTGGGCGGGCCTGGTAGTTGCTAAGAGAGATACAGCCAAAGAATGGAGGAGTGCTGATCCCCCTCTCTCAGAGGGTTGGAAGAGAGGCTTTGACCACTCTATGAGTTTGGAAATACCCATCTATGCGGCGAGGGGTTGCCCGCAAAAGCACAGCAAAATATGGTAACAATGGTGCCATCCAGGGCCACCTTCTTGGAATTGAGAAGTACGCAATCTTGAACTCCGGATGACAAAATCAGGGCATATGATGATCAGACTCGCAGATGAGGCATAGAGGGGAGGACGGTCCAGAGGTGGGAACTCTATGAGTGTCAATTGTAACAGAGGTCCATGTTGAGGATTATTAGCTTACGATGTTGTGAGCATGCTGGACTACAGGTATTGTACTATTTTACAGTTGTAACCACTGAGATGTCTGCAACAAAAATCAATAAAATGTGTCATAAAAAAAATTAAGGAAGGAATCTCACACAATGGAGCTCAGACACACCACTACCAGAACCGGCCCAATTCAAGAAAGAAAGGTATTACACGCGCTCCTTCTCTGGAAGAACATCCAGAATCCAAAACTCCCTGCCTCCAAGGATATGTACAAATCCATCTACAACAAACTTCAAGAGAAGTGTCAAAACCCTACTGCGAAAAGACACCTAGGCACAAAGGGGAAATGAGTTCTCTTCCATCTGCTGACCCCAATGAAAACTCATGCAAGACCCAACATAACTGTACGCAACCCAACAGAAGATCTGGTAGAGACACAACCACAGAGACTGATAGGGCAAGTACCCTCACTGTCTCGCAGCCAATCAACAGACCGCTTACTAGGGTGATCCTCTTGCACCCACCGGGACCACCAACTGATGGTATCATGTATGTATTGAACTTTGCAACATGTACATGACATGGTATGTGTTGAAGTTGATATGGAAGAGGCAGACAGGTAAGTCGAAGTAAAGTGTATTTATTGTCACTCTTCGTCAGGACGGGGATCCCAGCCTGCTGTCCACATCAGCGGCATCTCCGAGAATGCCGTACCTCCGTGGAATGCCAAAAGAGAATTCCACAGTGAACATGCCATCCTCACGAGATGCAGCGAAAAGGACAGAAGACTTACAACATATCCCCTTTCGTTATAACAGAACAAAAGATAACACATATTTTTAACAAATGCAAATGCGATGCTGAAAAGAGAGGGAAGAGGAGTGAACAACATCAAAAAACAAGAGAAAATAGTGACTAAACAGAAACACAATCAAGTCATAACAAAATCTTTAAATCTTTCAGAGGCATGACATAACCTTGGTTGTGTACGAAGACAAATAAGACCACCACCCTCACCCTTTTCCTTAACAACAGTTGGTGAGACACGCTTTAGATCCGAATTGTCACAAGTGACATCATTTCTTTTCTTATACAAAGCTAATCTCCTGTAATTCCACTTTTGTCCATTCTCTAGTACAACATTCCATTTGTGGACTTCTCTCACCCTCATGGGATCGGAGAACTTGTTTGGACCATGCTCCCTCCTGCCCAACTTCACTTTGATCAAATCACCAACATCAATGTTGCCAGAATGCTCAATGTTAACAGCGTTCCAACAACACTCATGCTTCCAATGAGGAGTTAATTTAGTTTTATGTGTTTTTCCTCTCATTCTTGTAAATGGTATCTCGTTGGTGACACTATTTACAGTAGTGTTGTGAGCCCAAACCATGTCTTGTACAGACTTCTGAACATCTTGCCCCCCTTGTATAGCCATTTGAATGGAACCCTTGACAACCCTGTTCATGCGTTCAACCATGTCATTTCCTTGAGGGTTGTACAAGGAAGTACACATATGCCTTATGCCAATATTCATGAGAAAACCACGCATGACATGGGAAGTTAATTGTGTACCATTGTCCATAACTAAAATGTGTGGGAAACCTTCACTCTTAAATATTGAGCATAAACTCTTAATGACTGTAGTGGTGGTAATGTTCCTTAAGATTTCTACTTCAAGCCACTAGAGAAAACATCCACTGTCACCATGGCAAAACGTTGAGCCATACCTTTTCCCAAGGTGTACCACCATAGTTGCCAGAAATGGAGCCCATGCTTTGCAAACCAACCTTCAGTCGTTTTTCACTCTCTCTACTAGAGAACACCATTCTAGCCAAACTCTGACATCTTCATTAAGACCTGTCCAACAAAAATTGTTCTTGAGGCGTTTCATGGTAATGGTCAGACCTAGATGCCCCTCATGAGCCAACATGAACATCTTCTTCCTAAGTGCCCTGGGAGGAATGAACCTCTCACCCCTCAATACCAAATCGTCAGAAACACCAATGTTAACTTCCTCTTGCAATTTGACATAGGAACGTAAAGAAGGTTTAAAAATACCTTCACGCCTCCAACCTGACCGAATGGAATTGACTAATTCCAAATAGTCAGGATCATCAATAGCAGCTTGATGCCATTTATCCTTAGGGATAGATTTACACTCATCCACGCAGGTATTTCCAATACTAGCTACCATACAAACCACCTCCTCATCAAATTCCGTATGCACCTTCACTACCAGAGGAAGTCTCGATAAGCAGTCCGCTTGGACATTTTTCCAACCGGATATATATTCAAGTTTGTACATGAATTCTTGCAACTTAGCTGCAAACCTCATCAAACGAGGAGAACAATTGCTAGCACCTCCAGGACTTAAAATTCTAATTGAGGGTTTGTGGTCAGTCCTAAGTGTGAAGTGAGTCCCCCATACATAAGTACGGAAATACTGTACACCCCATGCTGCAGCTAAAGCCTCACGCTCGATAACAGTATAGTTTCGCTCAGAACCACTGAGTGTTCGTGAGGCAAAAGCTACAGGTTTTTCCACACCAAATTTAGTTTGCGACAAGACAGCCCCAACACCATGAGCGCTGGCGTCCACTGTGATGACGGTATCTCTGCCAGGTTCAAAGGGGTGAGAATACCGGCACCGATAATTTCATCTTTAATATTCTGAAAAGCTTGAGCTCGCGGAGTATCCCATGAAAATGGTGCACCTTTCCTCAACAACTGCCGCAACTCCTCCGTTTTGTGTGCGAAATTACTGACAAACTTATAATAGTACTCGATTAACCACATAAAGGATTTCAACTGCTCCTTGGTGGAAGGTGTAGCTGAAAACTTGATAGTTTTTAACAAATCTTCCTTAGGTTGCACACCCCCTTCAGCGATGGTATATCCCAAATAATCCACCTCCTTCATCAAAAACAAGCACTTATCCCTCCTTAAAGTGAGACCAGACTTATGTAATAAGTCTAACACATTAGCCAAGGTGACATTGTGTTCATCTTCATTTTTTCCAGTGATAAGAATGTCATCCTGAAAATAGTGAACATTCTTGATACCTTTAAGTAGTTTATACATCATGCGTTGGAACACACTAGCGGCTGAGACAATGCCGAAGGGAAGCCTTTTAATTTGAAAAACTCCCCCCATGGTCAGGAAGGCCATTAGATTCCTAGAATTGGGATATAAGGCAATCTGATGATAAGCTGATCTTAGATCTAGCTTAGTGAAAATTGTTGCCTTATGCATTAAGAGGACCATCTCAGATATGTTTGGGAGGGGAAAACTATAGACAATAATATTCTGGTTTAGCGACCTGAGGTCCACACAGAAACAAGGTTTGCCATCTTTTTTCTTTTTAAAAACTATCGGAGAAAGCCACTCTAAGACCTCAACAGGTTCAATAATATCTTGTTTCTGCATATCATTTAACATCTCCCTAACATCTCCCTAATCACGAATAGAGATGGATATTTTCCTTAGAGGAGGTCTGACAGGGTGAGCATCCTTCTTGAGTTTAATTTTATGCGTGTACCCCACAAGTTTTCCCAAATTCATGCGAAATATCATCATATTTAGGCAAAACAGAGTCAACTGTAGGATAATCTTCAACTACGAATACATGTTCGGGAGACCTGGGGTCAATGATGACATGCAAGTCTTGCTGTCGCACCCAACCTAGGATAGCAGTACCATCATTAGAGATGTAAACTTTACCTATAGCACTTCTATCCTTAAATTTGAATTTTGTTTCCATAACTCCCTTGATATTAATAGCTTCACCACTGTATCCCTCTGGAGAAATATCACTGTTGGTTGAGTTAACATTAGGCCAACATTCATAAAAAATGCGAAACGGAATGATAGCAAGCATGGAACCTGGGTCTACCATTAGGGATAAAGAGACACCATTCAAAATGAGAATAGCTTTAGGTCTCTGTAGAGTACATGGATGGTCATCTTCAACACAAAGAGAAATGTCAGGTGGAACACAATCATCATCGATAAAGGCAACTCTAGTCCTATTAGGATTTTTGCAGACAGTGCTCAGATGACCTCTCCTACAACACTTTCTACAAGTCTTATCTCTAGCAAAGCAACCAGCAAAGACTGCGGCATGGCTCATACTGCCACATCTGTAACAACTTGTAAATTTGCTTTTATTATCACTAGGCACCCTTGGTTTGAATTTAAGAAGTTGCTTGTTTTTATTATCACTGTCCGAAGAAGTATCTTTCTTCATCACCACATTTACGGTATCCTCTTTCTTTAGTTCCAAAGCATGCATTTCTTGCATACATTTGTCGGACTCTTCAACTACCTTAGCAATGGCAATAGCTTCAAATAATGTTGGAATCCCGGCTACCCAAAGTTTTTCCTGCATCCTTTTATTTTTGCACTGTACAATTAATTGATCTCTAATTAATTGATCGGTCCTAGCGCCAAAGTCACACTTCAGAGCAAGTTCTCGTGGACGAGTAACCATTTGGTCGTTAGTTTCTTTTTCTTTCTGAGGTAAAGTATAAAATTTGTGGCGCTACAGTACAATATTGACTTGTTTTCCAAAATACTTGGCAAGTCTTTGCTTGGCCTCAATAGAAGGATTGTCAATAGGCTCACCATTCTCACCAATATTTTCAGGAAGAAATTTAATGGCATGTTGGCCAGCTTTCCCTAAAGAATTTAATAAAATAGTTCTCTTCCTGGATGCTTGAAACCTAAGACCATCAATGGACTCTAAATATTTTTCAAAAATGCCAATCCATTCCTCCCATTTTATGGAAGGTGTATTTCCTTCAGATAAAAACGCTGGTGGAGGAGAAATTGTTTGATTGGCAGCCATAGTGAGTAAGTGATGAAATTTAGTAGGAGATAGTAGAAGCACTCAACATGAAGAGCTGTGCAGATCACCGTGATCTGCCAGGAAGGTGTACAGATCACTATGTGAATATAGTAGAAATGCGGTCAGTATAACACCTAATGCAATTTAAAACGAGATCTGCGCAGGAGGTGTGCAGATCACCATGTAAGTATTGTAGAAATGCAGTCAGTAGAATGTTTAATGCAACTTGAAATGTGATCTGCCAGTAAAGTGTGCAGATCACTGTGTAAAAATTGTAGAAGTACAGTTGGTAGAACATTTACTGCCACTTGAAATGTGATCTGCCAGGAAGGTGTGCAGATCATCATGTAAACATTGTAAAAATACAGAAAAACAAACGCTAAATGCATCTTGAGACGTGCCAGCTGACGGCCAGATGAAAGATAACAGCCTAACAAATGTAGCGAGCCACGGAAAGGAAATTGACACAAAATGGCCGCAGGTTACGTGTTGACGTCGACTAGGGCACTGAATGTAAGCCCAATCCAAAATGGTGCAGCGTTAGCGTGTACGTGCTGACGCCTCCAGGAACAAAAGGCAGGCACAGAGGGTGATGTTGACGTTGACATTGCTAAGCAACGCGTTGTATGGAGAGGGTAGGGCGCGAGCATAACACGGCTGGAGCGCAATTAAGAAAAACGCAGAAAAATGTAAAATGAACAGTGCCTTGATAAGGGCAATAGCGCAAAACAAATCATGACTGAAAGACTGGAGCTCACAGGAGAAGAAGCAAGGAAGATTGCCTCGAACATCAGAAGCTGCACAGGAGACTTGTGAATTCCTTCCCCACTGGCGAACAGCTGGAGCAGGCAATCGTCGCCAAAATGGTAAAGTTCAAATGGAAGAGGCAGACAGGTAAGTCGAAGTAAAGAATATTTATTGGCACTCTTCGACAGGACAGGGATCCCAGCCTGCTGTCCGTCCGCATCAGCGGCCTCTCCGAGAATGCCGTACCTCCGTGGAATGCCAAAAGAGAATTCCACAGCGAACACGTCATCCTCACGAGACGCAGCGAAAAGGACAAGAGACTTACAACCCAGGGTACGTATACTATGTAGAGCTCTGATACCCTCTGGCCACTTATGCGCTATATAAAAGTCTCCATTCTGGAGAGGTATCATTAGAAAGGTGAGACTGCCCTCTTTCCTATGGTGCACCGGCCGTTAAAAAATGTGCCTGGGAGTGGGGTAAAACCCTGGGCTCAAACTTAGAAAAAACAAAATGTCCACTGGATGTTTCTCCTTCTCTTCGGGGGCTAGTCGGAGTGGTGGGGCCCAATAACCCCTCCACCCCCTGGAAAGGAAAATGGGTATATATTTTATTTATTCTCCAAGGTGGGTTTGCTGTTATGAAAAGTGAGACGACCCCCCCACAGAATCATAACCCTGGTGGCCTAGAGGTGATTGATGTTTTGGAAGAAGAAACTCTGAAGATGGGAGCCTCTCCCCTTTCCAACAATGCCTCTCCCGACTCTGAAGGTGACTGGAGGTGAGATACGGCACCAGACCCGGACCGCTAGACATACCTGTCTCCCTACTGCTGTGTCAGTGATGCATCATTGAGGTCAGCAGATCCCCGGCTCGCTGACTTCATTAATATGCCTCAGGAAGGGGTGGAGGCCGATGCTGAAATGCTGCACCAACCAATTGCCACCCAGAGTATGAGACATTCATGTCACCTGCACTAGTGAGGTAGTGCTGAGGACATGAATGCCTCATCCACTAGAGAGGTTAATATCCCACTAACAGTGCCTGTGTATCTGAAGAGTGACAGAAATTATTTGAGGCCCTGCCCTCTTGCATGAATGTTGTTGGCTGGACAGGTGGGCGTAAAATGCCCAACATGGACAGTAAATGTGGGCTTAAGGATATTAGAGGAACAAACAAATCTAGTAAAGTGGGTGTGTCATTACTTTTCAGAGTGCCACATAATCCTGGCTGGACACAAAACTACAGTATGTAAGGGGGTATTAGGCCCCAGAGGCTGATGGTCTCCCCTCTTCTACTTCTCCCAGGAATCACTGCAAACCCTGAACAGGATTAGATTTCAAGTGCACCAAGGGGTGGCTCACAAACATACACCCTGATTGCCTTCTGGCGTGCAGACAGTGGTAATTGTCCATCTCTGCCCTTGGTTGTGTGAATGACATTATCAAGCTTACTGATGTCATCACTACACCACTTCATATATAATGATGTCCCAAAACTCAGTCCATGTCCCTAAACATCTGGTTTACCAGCTGTCAACAATCTCTCTGACAATTCAAATAGGAAACCCAATCTCATCTTTTCAAGAACACTTGGGGCCTATTTATGAGCCAGTTTGCATCACTCTTGCACCACACGACATAGTGCAAGAGTGACGCAAACTGCATGTGATATATGAAGCCAACATGGGCTACTTTGTGTGGCCTTGAGTGAATCCATTACCTGGAGTAAGGCAATGCCGTGCACATTCCTGGCTCACCTGAATCTGTCCTGGGAAGGCGTTACATGGGTGTTGTGTGAGTGTTCCCACTCAGCTCCCATTGTTTTCGCATACCCAGATTTACCAGAACTGGTAAACCTGGGTATGCACCAAAAAGATACGCCTTCCCAGAAGAGGCAAAACGAGGAGAAGTACCTTTATTGCTCCTTGTTACTTCCTCTTTCTATGTTTGCTGCAGGAAAATGCCTCTCAGGATTGTTTTTGTGCAGGAAAACAATCCTGCAGGCAACGCAGGCACCCTTGCACCGTGGTGTAAGTGTGCATGCGTTAGCGCTAGGCTGCCAAAAGGGCTCCAACACAGAGGAAAAGGCAAGAATGCACATTATTGCTTCAAATACAGCGCATTCCTGCCCTTTCCATGTCAGGCAGTGCAGCGCAGCAGGGTGACTTACTGTGCTGCACTGCGCGACATTCTCGTACATAGGCCATTTTTTTTTGCAGGGTTTTATATAGCGCAAACTTGACCCGAATCCAATCCGGTATCAGAGCGCTTTACATAGCACCCTAACCGTTGGACATTTGATTCATAATCCTACCTTTGAGGATCACTGAGCTTCTCAGGCAGGAACAATAGCACCCACCACCACTACCCTAGCTTTCAACATTTGGGATGTAAAAAGAATTGTTCTACTACACCCCCTGTCTCCAAGGCTCCCTGCTTTTTTCAGCAATCCATTATTCTATGTGTGTGCCTACATTCACACTAAATAAATAAAAACCTGATAAGACATCCATGTAAATTCTGCATTGCAGAAACTGAAGGTTTAAATCTTTTTCCAGGCAGAAGGGACACTGGGGTGCATAATTAAAGTAATTCTGAAGTGCAAATTCAAGGTGTTTTTCGTTTTTATTATTGTCATTAAAATTAGTGAACTAATACAGAATTTCAAATGTGGTCAGAATTTGATTGTGGTATAGTAACCCTTTACTTGCATTAATAAAAAAAAGATTTATAATGCACAAAACATGAATTTGTACTTGTAAATTGATTAACTCACAAGTAAACCCACATCAGGTAAGCAAGACCATGGTAGGTTGTGGGTGGTCCATGACAGGAAATATAAAAATATCCTGTGAATATCCACAAACTCACAGGTATTCCAAAACCTTTTGGATGAAGATTTGCACCATGAAAATGGTTGCAGATTCATTCCTGTCAATAGTAGAAGTAAATCAGTTTTCAGCGTGGGAAAGGGAAGGAAATGTACCCAAAATTGTTGACGTTGCAGAGGAAGGGGGTTCTACATGAGTGAAACAAAAAGAATAAGCCCAAATGCATGGAACTTTTACTGTTTTACATTTGAAAATGTGATACATTTCTAAATGTGTAAATGGTTATGTATGTGAGTATTGCAGCATTCGCAACTGTCTAAAATTACTCCTAGAATGTTTTGAGAATTACAAATTTGGTCAACTCATAAACTCTGAAAAATATGTGTCCAGGGTATATTAACTACATAAGTGTTATAGCTAGGAAGAAGAAAGAGGAAGGATAAAAGAGGAAGAGAAACAAGAAGCTACTGGAAGTTTGAGACACTTTTAGACTGTTGTGCCGAAAAGCATTTAATTCAAATGGCAGTTATCATGTTTTCCATGTTATTATGAGTGTTCTTGTCAAGTGTTTGTTTTATGACTATTAAAATTATTTTAAAGATAGGCTTGCTGCTGGGTTGACCAGGGAAAACAAATTAGCTACTGCATGAACACTTGTGCAGGCTAAGACTTCACACTAGGGGCATATGTACAGTGAACTGGCGGAGCACGGGTTAGCTCCAAAATTGCTAACGCCGCGCTCTGTGAGTTAAAAACCGCTGAGATGTGCCGTATTTATAATGATGCGGTGGACCTCTGCATTTCCGCTGGCGCTAAATTAAGCTGCCTAGCGTCAAAGCAGGCACCCTTGCACCAAAGTGCAAGGGTGCTTGCGTTGGGGTAATGATTGTTTATGTGCAGTAAGGTGTCCCTTCTAGTACATAAACAATCCAGAAAGGCGAGTTATAACTTCTATGTGTGCTGCATTATGCAGCACACATAGAAGCTGCAAATCGTCATTTTGTTTATTATTGTTTATGTGCAGGAAGGCACACCTTCCTGCACATAAACAATCACTCAGATTTGCTGTTTCTATGTGTGCTGCACAATGCAGCACATATAGAAACAGCAAAAACGAGGAGAACTTCAGACATTGCTCCTCGTTTCGCCAAGTTAAGACCAGAGTTGCCCCATATTTATTCCACTCTTGAAAATAGGGGGCATCATCATAGTCAATAGGTGTTGCAGCAGAACGCCCACTGCAACACCCATTGCCTGCCCCTTTCACACTAAGTGTAGCGTGAAAGGCGGCCTTATTTACATGTTAAGTGGTTTAACGCCACCCTTTAAATAAAGTGATGGACTTAACGCCGCCAGAACGTCACAAAAAGTGCCCCAAGTTTTGATAAATGTGTTGAGGCTTTGCTATTGTCCAAAGCTTTGCTATTGTTTTATTTCATCTCCTCGCATGGGATCAACTATGGGAAAGAAACCTGTCAAAAACCTTGTTGAAAGAGAGACAGACATGGTCCTATAAGGATATGCTTCAGATGATGCTGAGAACCACTGGAGTGAGAGCAGGTACCAGGGAATTGGGTCTTCGATATGAAACCAAGGAGAGGAGATAGTGTGGGCACTTAGGCCGCAAGGGCTAACACTAAACAGACTCGATCATGCCCATGTCACATGAATGCGTTTCTACAGCACTACTGTGCGCTCCAGCTTTAGTGGCTAATAGTTAGGAGGCATATTATCAAGCACGGCGATAAAATTATTGCCGCTTTAGCGGCAGAAAACTGCCACTAAAGCGGCGATAATGGGTTTGATAATATGCCCTGGAGAATTCCAATAGAAGCCCAGGTTGACACCAGAACATGGGCTTATATTGGAATTCTCTGCGGCATATTATCAAGCCCATTATCACTGCTTTAGCAGCAGTTTTCTGCCACTAAAGCTGCAATCATTTTAAAGCCGTTTCTTGATAATATGCCCCTAAGTTTTTTCAGCAGAGCACAGCTCCATATGGCATGGAAAGGCTAGGAGGGAGATGATGGTCTCGCTCTGGCATTTTCAAGCGCTTCCCAAGGTTACATCTGCAGTGAGAGGAAGGCCCATTTTAATATATGTTATCAATGTACCAAGAAGGAGTTGTTACATGTATCATGAATGCACATCTATTTTTCCTGCCTGAGTACTGAACTGTTGAGTGAATTCTTATTGCTCGATGAGATGATAGCTACCTCTGCTTAGAGTTTCTTGTCAGACATCATGCCGGAGGTCCTGGAGCTCCCATGTCATTCAGCTGAATAAACCTTGGCTATCAAAGAACAATCCTGCTGATGAATTTTATTCAAGGCTCGGGCATTGACAATAAAAGGAGAGGACTAAATTAGTGAACAATTGATGTCGCTTTAAAGTGACCTGTAGCCACACACCCTTCCAGTCTATGACAAATAACACCCCTCCCGTTACTGTATCCTGCCCAGATTGGACTGAACAGTTCCAATTGTTGCAGGGCCAAGACGAATCCTTATGTAGCAGGAATCTGTCTAGAGTTGCATACTGGGCAGAAACTGATGGACTGGAATGTGGCCCCAAGCTTCCGCCAGTGGCTGGAATTAATTCAAGCAATTCCTCCATCACATTGTTGTTTGTTGCAGTAGATGTCCTAAGTGTGACAGGTATTCACAGACATGGATCCCGTAGTTACTGTGCCCAAGACTCAAGCTATACCACACTGACAAAGCACAAGTAAGCTGGAATGGGTCCGGGTTTGCATGTGCTTCTGTCTGGAGGGAACCTGGCCTGGTAGTTCAGTCTGGACTGCTCCAGTTGAAACAGGGCCAAGACTGATGTGCACATGGCAGGTCTCTGTCTAGAGTGGCATAATTGTCAAAAAACGATGGACTGCAATATGCCCTCAAACAATGGCCAGTGGCTGAGAGGGATTCAAGCATTCCTTCCATCACCTTCATTGTTGTGATTGTATGTCTGCCAGTACATGTAATATGCCACAGTGTAAATGGTTACTAGGACTACTTTCATGTGTAGGCACTCTATGCACAATAAACCGAATAGAAAGCTGTTCAATACTTCCAACATTTCATAATAAAAATTAAAGTGATATAAGTTTAGTAAAATTAAGGGAAAAAACTATTTTAAACAAGCACTGGCATAACCCATCGGTCTGACTTTTTAATATCCAGCCACAAAGTTATTGAGTTATTTCAATGTTTGTTCGCTTTAGTAGACTTTAGTAAACCAATGCCGATGTATGCCAAAATCCATTTGATAATGTCCATCCAAACGTAAGCTGAAAATATAATAAAAAACATTTACGCGTGGTCAACGCTGTGTCTCCATGCATGCAGATGCACGCTTCTGCACCAGAAGTTACTTTGGAATGGATTTTTACGAAGTATAACTACATGCATTTCTTCCAATATGCTGCAGGAGGCGGAAGCAATGAGTGACTGACAGTTTAACAGACCAATGGATGAATATCACTATCAAAAAGCCTCAATATATATTTAAATTAAATATTTTGTTGTAAAAGCAGTAGACTGGGAACACAACTAAAGCTCTCTCAAACGTCTGACATAAAAAGTGTGTAAACCCCTAACAAAATAGCTCAGAACCTGATGCATCTACTAAGTATTCCAGGTGAACAGCTGTGTGAGTATGCGTGGTGATGTGAGTGCCTGCACAGAAATCACAAGGCAAGATAATAAGTGAAGCGATGATCACTGTAGAGGAATGAAGTATAGGCGAAACCCAAAAAAGAGAAACCAGCGTATGTACCACAGTAGAAACAGCAGGTGGTTCCCATGTTAAACAAAGTATTCAAAATAATTTGAGAAAGGACCGAATTCCTTAGTTTTCGTTGGTGAATAGTTTAATTTGTGATTCCTTTTGCTGGTTTGGTCACGCCCTGGAGACTGGCCCTGTGACTGGCACTCCTGTGTTTAGAGGTGGCATAAACAGGTCACTGATGCTACGGAAGGTATCGCCCTCGTGTCCACAGGGCGTGAGGAGAATATGAAAACAGCGTTTCTCTTGCGAGCAAGCATCCCTTTCGTGCACAGCTTCGATATCCGAGAAAGATAGGACTTCTCACGTTCGTGTATGTGTACATTAAATTCATTCAAATTCCAAAATCAAATTCATTGTCACCAAGTCATCTGTGTTTTATCCACGGGATTTTTATTCAATCCTGCGTTGTTAGTTTGTTCAAAAGAAATTCTCCATTATACGGCACATGATGAGAGCTGTGTCAATCATATGCAGTTCAATAGCCCCAGTGCATTTCGGGCTGGGTATTGCACTTCGTCAGGGGTAATGTTCTGGAAATGAAATAAGGTATATCTAAGTCGAAAGCGTGGGCTAACAGCAATTCACAATCATAAACGGGTGAATAGATGTGCAGGTGTGTGTTCAGAACCTGTTATAAGGATGAAAAGTTGTGTGCGTGAACCGAAGGGATGTGCTCTACAAGTGATGCAAAGTGCATAAACGGAAAACGGAAAACGGAAAGGCTATGAAAACTCTGGCCACCCTTTCTGGGAAGTGAGTAAGTGCGTGTCGCTAATAACAGGAGAATACGGTGATTACCAGTTCTAGTTTTATCGACGTAAACTTGAGTCTGTCAGTTATTTGAAAGGAAATGTCTATAACACGTGAAAGTTAGTTGAGGAACCGAGGATTCGTATCAGGCAAAGATACCCGCATGCACTTATGGTAAAGTCGGCACGAAAAAAAGGGAAAGTAGTAAGTTTCTGAAAGTGCCGTGACTGGAATTAGACACGCATGCAACTACATAAAATTCCGTCCGTGAACAAGTGAGTACAAATAAGTTGTCACCGTACCTTAATCGCATATGGTGAGTGTTACGAGGTTCTGAAAAGTATGGCGCCAACCAACTGTGCTCCGGTAGAATCATCAATGTGTGTGACGCGGCGCGCGTTAAATAAATAGAAAGTGACGACGGGCTGTAGTGGTGAGGAAAAGGATGGCGGCCATATGGTCCAAGGGGATTCAGGGAGGGTGGGCTTCTTGGGTATGGCATCTGCCATTGGTCCCCTCATGAAGGAAAGGTGCCCACGTCTGCAGGAATAGTTCAGTCTGGTCCTGCAGGATGTAAATGATGCGTTCCTGTGAGGCCGTTTGAATCATGGCCACTAGCCAGGACTCCTGTGATGGGGGTATGGACAATCCCAATTGCCGGAGAATACATATCTTGGCTGTGGCCAAGGCTGTGTGAAGGAGGCGATGTTGTGGGTGGAAATGGCCTAGAGAGTTGCACAGGTCGTGTAGGAGGATAACTGAAGAGGTAAGTGGTAGGTGCAGAGTCATGGAGGCACTCAAGTACGGTCAAATGTGTGGCCAAAAGGGTTGGATCGAAGGGCATTTGCAGATGATGTGCATAATGTTGCAGTGGGTATTCGTACACCTCCAGCAATTCGCACGGGGAGGAAGGCTGCCCTATTCAGTTTTGTCAGTGTCCAGTGCCAGTCGTGTAGCGCCTTAAAGAGATAGAACTTCAGAAGAGCCTCTCTCGTGCCCTTATCTAGGGCTTCTAGGACATCCACCCATTCATCGTCCTCGCAGGTGATCTGCAGGCAGGTGTGCCATTTGACACGAAGGGCTCGTAAGAGGGGTAGTGAGAAGAGGTGGGAAGAAAGCGTGCCGTATAGCCCAGACATCAACCCTTTATGACAGCTCCATACGTTCAGATAGGATACCACAGGCGAGGGTTGCAGGGACCAGGGGTGGGCCTAAGCGGCTTCTCTAGCAGTGTTGTAGTTGCATAATGCAGTTGTATTGGGTGGAGGCTGAATTATTCTCTCAACTGGGTGAATGATTTAAGGTCTCCAGTAAGTATTAGCTGGTCTAGAGTGTGGATCCTGCTTCTCTCCAGGCGGTCCATGACAGAGTCTGGCCGCCGATACGTATGCCGTCATAGTCCCATATAGGAGCTTTGTTGTGTAGTCATGGGTCGATCCCGATTAGGCGGGGCGCCCACAGCCAGGTCTTATGCATTGCGCATAACACTGGGTGTGTAAGGTCGGATTGGCGAGTGCGGTCTACATACAGGATAGAAAGTACTGTGTCTGCAGAGAGTATTTGTCGATTGAAGTGGACCCATTGCGGTGGATCCGAGACCCTGGGCAGCATATATGCCAGTTGGGAGAGATGGAGAGCAAGGGCGTAATGTTCCATCGACAGGAGGCGCAGGCCCCCGCATGAGCGCCGCACCATCTGTTTGACATCGACCAGTCTAGGTTTCGAGGACCCACATATGAGAAACTGGATTTGGGAGTCAATGAGACAGAGCGTGGGTAGAGGTATTTGGATGGGAAGCATTCCAAGCGTGTATGTGAAGCGCAACAGCATCACAATCCGTACTGCTTGCACTCTACCCCACATGAAGGATCCCAGTTTAGACCACTTCTCAAAGTCCCGTTTCATCTGGGTTAATAATGGGTCTATGTTGTCCGAGACTCTGTACCCCTGTTTACCAGTATCCCCAGGTTTTTAAGACAGGAGGGTTGCCAACGAAAAGGGTGGCCATTTATGACCGCTTTGGTAGTAGCAGATGAAATTGGGAGGGCTTCACTTTTGTCTCAGTTTATTTTATAGCCAGGGAGGGTTGAGAAGGCATCAATGATACCCAGTAGGGCCGGTAGCGATTGTTGAAGATTAGTCAGAGTGAGGAGGACGTCATCTGCATAGAGTTAGACTTTGGAGCAGCCGGTTGGAAGTGTGACACCCATTATCTTGTCAGAATTGCGGATGGTGGAGGCTATGGGTTCCATAGCTAAGAGGAAGAGCAGTGGCGAGAGGGGGCACACTTGATACGTCCCTCTTCGGATAAGGAATGGGTCAGACAGAATCCCCGCAGTTAGCCTGAGCAGTGGGGCAGTCATATAGCAATCGTACTTTGGCAATAAGTTGATCTCTGAGACCAAAGCATTCCATCATAGCAAATAGATAGACACATTCGATGCGCTCAAATGCTTTTTCTGCATCGAAGAAGACAGTCAGTGCATCCAGCTAGCTATCTTTGGCTGTCCAGAGGGCATGTGCTAGGGTATGGAGATGGTTTCTGGAGGAGCGGCCTGGTACCAAGCCTACCTGCGTGTGGTGAATCAGGGAGGGGAGGATCTTGTTCAGACGGGCTGCTAAAATGCTGGCCAGGATTTTAATGTCACAGTTCAATTGAAAAATAGGCCTGTAGCTGCCACATAGCAAGGGGTCTCTCCACGGTTTTGGTAGGACAGCGATCACTGCCATATTGGATTGGGGTCCCAAGGAGGACTCTTGTTTCGCTTCCTGGAGGGCAGTGTGCAAAGTATTGACCGTCTTTTCTCCAGACCAGCTATAAAACTGCGGGAAAGACGTCTTCCCCGGGACCTTTGTGATAGGGCAATTTGGATATAGCGAGTGGTATTTCTTCCCTGCTAATTTACCCCTCCAGGAGTTCCCTGCCTTTGTCTAAAACACGGGGGAGGTCCAACCCACTCAATAAGGAATTCATTTGACCTACATCAGTTAGTGCCCCTGAGGCGTCGAATGTCTTGTAGAATGTGGCAAACTCATTCACAATGTCTTGGAATTGGGTGAGGACCTTACCCTCTGACGATTGTATGGCTGGGATGGCCATAGCGGTCTCCTGTTGGCGAAGTTGGGTTGCTAACAGTCGCCCCCACCCTTGCAGTTGGGATTTGCCCTGCGGTGTGGGGTGCTGTTGTATGTTCATCCACCACGATTTGCATCCTGGGGAGACAAGACCCATCTGCAGGGATGGTATGGCTGGATAGTGATCGGAAATTGCTGCTTCTAATATTTGAGACTCTTGGACCAGTGCAACTGTTCTCTGAGAGACGAGAAAATAATTCAGCCTGGAGAGTGTGCCATCGACCGGGGAAGTGAAAGTATACTCTGTGTCTATTGGGTGACTGAGTTGCCAATGACCACATCATTCTTCAGGGCCCTATCTGCTTCATTACTTCTATGTACTAGAGGTCCTGTTCTGTTCAGGACCGGGTCCTGCACAAGATTCCAGTACCCCTGATAATGTATTGCCAGGCTCCTATCTCCAATAATAGACGGTTCAGATGAAGAAGGAATGACCGTTTCATCCCAGGCATTGCATAGACAGACCCCACGCAGAGTTGTCTCCGAAGCATAATTTAGAAATGTGTACCTACCGCCGGGATCGAACCAAGTCTTTGTTATGGTAACAGGGGAACCCGCTGGGGGTTGCCTTAGCTGCTATGCTATGCTGCTGTGTATTACCTTACCTCCACAACCTCAACATAGTTTTTTCCTACTCCCGGGCATCTAAGTGTGTCTCTTGTAGCAGAGCCACATCTACTATTTTACATTGAAGATAAAAGAGTACTTTTTTGCTTTTGATACAGTGCGTGAGACCATTAACATTCTAGGAGATGGCGTTCAGCGGGTGAAAAGTACACATATCTGGGATAGGTGTAGGAGTCTGTGTCTCAGTATTTGTGAAGGGGTACTTAGGTAAGGCAAGACTGTCAGGTACAGTAGGAGACTGCTTCTTGAGCTGTGATCAAATATATTGTACTAATTGGTGTGACAGTATCAGTGGTTGGGAGCGGAAAAAATGTAGCAGAGGTAGGGTTGAAGCCTGGTCTGATTGGAAGTTTGGAGAAGGGGGTTGGGGCAAGTGGGAACAGCAGGTGTCAAGACAAGAGGGGGGAGTGGGGGTACCAGTTTGGGAAGTATGAGGTCACATAGGCAGGTCGAAAAGAGGAGGAGATAGAAAGGCGGTAGGTATATCCCAGGGCACTCAGGAGAAGAGTACCTGGAGACAGCGATCAATATCAAGGGAAGGGCAAGTACTTATGTCTAGAATATAGATGTCAAGAAGGCAAGCATGTGTGTACAGATGAGGGTGGGAAGGAGGGGAGGAGGACAGGAAGGGAAGGAAATAAAGAAAGGGGAGCTGCTTCTAAAAATACAGCATCGGGGGTGTCGTTCTGTGTCCCGCGGATCTGAGCTTGTGGAGGTAGCGCTTCGAGGGGGCCCCATCTGAAGTCAGGGTGTTGAAAGGGGTCAGTAAAGGCTCCTTAGATTGATAGGTGAGGGAGGGAAGAGTTGAGGGAGTCTCACTTGTTACAGCGGAGGAGAGGGAAGGTAGCCATGGTTCTACAGGTTTAAAAGGGTGGAGCAAGGGATAGCCTCCTAACCCTCTCGGGGTGCAGATGTCCTGTGATAGGTAGTAGGGGTGGGGAGGCCTGTGTGCTTTTAGGAGGGGCGGGAGGGGCGGAGGTGTATCCAGTGGAGGCAATTGATGGGTAGGGGAATGTTGGGGAAAGGGAAAGGGGGAGTATTCGGGGAGGGGTGAGGGATGGCGCTGTGATGCCCCTTGTGTTGTATTGCTGGGTTTAATATGCTAAAGGAGCGAATGGTGGTGTCTCCTGGAAAAAAGGAGGGTGCAGGGATGGAAGAAGGTTGGGGGTTGCTAGCACGTAGCTTTGAAGAAAGAATGCAGTATTAACAATAATAATGATAACTGTGACAGGGATGTCAATAAGCAATGTAATCAGCTATAATGGTTTTGAAGACTGGGTGTTTGATACTCAGCTGTCCGACATGCGCCACACCTCTCGATCACACAGCAGTTGATGCAAACTTGCCAGGTATTATGCAGCAACATAGGGTCTTTGGCGATCATTCCGTTGCAGGGTTGGGTTTTAGGAAATATCAAGATTTGTCTCTGTACTGATCTTGAGTGAGGGCGGCTACTGCATGGAGGGCCTGTGCTTTATCCCCTTGTGTGCAGGCTGTCCTATGGGGATCTCTGCCTCTTTACCGGGATCCGCTGTTGGCCCTCCATCGTCCGCCTGATTTGGGAGGGGGGTGCTTCGTCATGGGTTGTCTCAGCAGATGTGCTGGAGGTGCCCATTTCCTGCTCCTGCTGGCCGTCTAGGAAGAGGCACAGATCTTCTGGATCATAAATGTCCTTGGAGGTGCCATCTTTGGTGAGACAGTACATGATGTCCATTTGATGTGGCGGAGTCGTAAATAGAGGAAGACTTTACGGCGGTCATTCGTCTCTCTGAAGAAGTCCACTGCAATGCGTATTTTGTGGCCTTTGTACATGAATGGGCCCTGAGAACATTCCACGGAAAGTAGTTGTCTTGCTTGCTCATGACACACGAACAGGCAATAGGAGGTCGGGCGAGCCATAGGGTACTGGTGTCGGGGGCCAATGCGATGAGCGCGTTGCAGATCTATTGGAGGTTCAGAAGAGTTGCCTGTGAGTTTTCAGGGAGAGTCGCTAAGAAAGGCCTTGACATTAGGGCCCTCTATTTTTTCCGGTAATCCAAAAAAACGAACATTGTCCCTTCTGCTGCGATCTTCCAGGTCAATCAGCTTGCTGCGCAGAAAAAGGAGTTCCCGGTCTCGGTCCAGTACGTTATCCAGGCGGCCCTCCACCACTGTCAGCCTCTGGTCCAGCCTGTCTACTCAGGTCTGGAATCCTGCAATGTCCATCCTTATCGACTTTGTTTCCTCCGTCAGGGTGGATATGTTAGCGTCCATGCCTTCCAAGTATCAGCCTACCACTGATGTTTCCTGCAGGATCCGTTCCATGGTGCTGTCCTGAGTTGTGTTTGTTAGAGGCTGGTGTGTGACATTAAAGGGGGAGGTAGGCCTCTCTGCTGCAGCCATGGTATGTGGCTGATTAAGAGCTTTTGTAAAGAGGAGCTATTGTGCGGGTTTTCCCAAGGCTTTGCCTGCCGACATTTGTTTGTGTCGTAGAGCACTCCACTCATCCTCAGTATGTGTCGGCTTCCAGCAGTGAACTGTCCCTGAGATGACGCCTGTTGCTCTGCTTTCCCAGTCTCCAGGCTGTAGGTCAGTGGTAGTGGTACACCCCCAGGTGATTGTGGGGTGTGTGGAAGGGGGAGGGGCAGACACCCTCAGATGCTTCACAAATCAATGTCAGCAGGTCCCGGATCGCATCAGAGCCTCGGCTTCCCAATCGAAGAGACTCAAAAGCAGCATCAAGGCACCTGTATTGAGTAGGTATTTCCTGCCAGAGCATCTTCTACCACTTGGTGGGGTCATGGGCCATCTGATTGGCTGTTAGCTTCCTTGGCTAGGGTGTCTAGTGCCGAGGTGATGAGTGAGATGTGTTAGTATATGGGTAGACATGCAGGCGTATGGATGCCTTATTTGTCCCTAGGTCTGCTTCATTGCCCTCCTTGCAGGCAGGCTGTGGGAGTGGAGCTGCAGGCGATCATGGCGCAATGGAGGCCCTGGAAGACGTGTGGAGAGGTCTGCTGAATCGTTTGGGGAAGGCGATAAGGCCGGAGAGTAGTTCTGTTCCGCGTATTCTTCACAAACGGCGCATGGCGTGATTCCCCAAACCTCTTGGTATCTTGCTGCGAGAGTGGATGAGGGTCCGGGTCCCCTGGGCCCTCACATAGGCAGGTTGTAGGGCTGTGGGCTACAAGGCAGGGTCCTTCCGTGAGCATGCTCCCTCTAGAAAATGTAGAGGAGTCACCATTCAGCTTCTTTAAGTTGGGTGAGAAGGTTCGGGTCAGGGTGCGTGATGGGCCCCCAATGTACTATATGTTACGTTTTAACAGGCTGACCCACGTAAAACTACAAGACCTGGGTCTGTTATGCAGTATAGTATAGATCTGGTCGTGGTAGCAAGTTGCAGTACAGCTTGATAGCACCAAAACATTCACCACTCATTTTTTATAATGTTCTAGTCATACTTAATTCCAAGTTTGACAGGCATTAAATGCGAAATAACTTCAAAGCATTAGATGGCAACACAGTTGCTCCAAAAGATAACAGTGAAATTATTATTTACAGTGCTCTTGATGTGGGGGAAGAAGAGGGTGTACGATAGAAGGTTTTGAGTCAGTGAGTGTAGGACAGGGAAAAGGTATGGTGACATATATACATCATTTACTCATGAAGTAGAACCTTTCCAGCCTAACATAGGTCAACTGTTCGTGTGTCTAGACATAGCTCAATTGTACATGTTAATCGTCACAATTTATCCATTGAGCTTGTAATGGTGGTTGTATGTAGTCTACGTTTCGTCCCCAGTATTGGAGGGTAACTTGTGTCCTCGCATTTGGGTCTTCTTCAGGACAAGGCGGTGAATAACACTTGTGAAAGAGGCACGGCGAGTGTGCGTCCAGGAAGGAACAGAGTTCGTGCGTACCTCTGTGTAGGGAATGTCGTTATGTGAGGTTATCAATCTCTCACAAAGGGGAATGAATCCAACCAAAGTCTCATCCACGGCCGTCCGGCTCGAGCCATTAAAAGCTCAATGGATAAATTGTGACGATTAACATGTACAATTCTTCCCCCACATCAAGAGCACTGTAAATAATAATAGTGCTATAGGCTCACTGCTGCCTGTCCAGGTGGGCTGTTGGGTGGAGGAAGTGGTAGTGCTGCATTAATTTCGGGCTCGTGGTTCCTTCTGCTGCCCGCATGCCTCCAACTGCTGTGCCCCCATGCAGTTATGCAGCGGGGGGAGGTGATGAGGTATAGGAGTGGGGAGGAGGTGTGGAGCCCCCACATACCTATATCCGGGTTTGCCATTGTGCTTGCTCCAGGATATGGTCTCGCTGGCCTACAAGGGCTGCAGGCATCAGCAAAGGGCTTTTGGAGATGCTCGTGTCCTCAAGGGGGTGAGCTGCATCACCATTGGCACCATAGTCATGGTGAAGTGAGGCATCCAGTCAGGGCAGTGGTGCAGATTCAGGGGTCCTCCGGTGGGATTCCAGGGATCACATTTGCTCTATGAGAGTTAGAGCGCCAGCGGCTGCGAGCTGTTTTTCCTTATACTGCCCTAGTAACTCCAGCTGCTGTGCCCCCATTCAGTTATGCAGTAGGGGCAGCCAACAGGCTATAGGAGGGGGAAGGAAGTGCGGAGCCCCACCTACCTATATTCGAAGCTGTTGTCATTCCTGCTCCAGGACAGAGTCTTGTTGTTCCGGGGCCGCCATAGGCATCAGCAGCAGGCCACGTGGGAACGCTCATGGCCTTGGGGAAGTGAGCGGCACCGACCATCTGCACCATAGTCATGGTGCAGGAAGGTGTCTGTTTAGGACAGTGGCACAGGTACATGTGTCCTCTGGTGAGATTCCAATGGCTGTTGGAGGCTCTGTGAGGGCTGGAGCACCGTCGGCTATGAGCTAAGTTCAGAAGAAGGGGGAGGGGCAGAGCCGCTATGTGAGGGCTGAGGCTTTGTTTCCACCTTAAGGCCCCATGAGTGTCCACCTGGTCACAGGTGGTGCGTAGGGGGCTAGCGGGTGTAGAAAATAGCCAAAGCTTCTTGATTAGGCACCAGGGGATGGATGTGGGTCAGTGGGGGTAGGTTACGAAACTCATCTCACCGCCGAAGCCGCTGACTCCGTCCGGGACCCGACTCTCGGAGGAGCTCCCACGTCAAGCGGCCATCCTCCTTCATGGCCGGACCATGCCCCCGATCTCTAACTTTTCAACAGTCTTATATTAGAAAGTTAAGCTTTGCAGTACATTTTCTTGCATCTTCCCTGTCCATAAACTTCCAAAATAGCCCTTCCAGGCCATACCCACTTGAAAACGCATGCTGTATCAACACATCCAGCATCCTCATAAATGGCCTCTTTCTCTCTGCAACATGTAGATCTAACACTAAAGGAAATGCTTTTTGGGGGGCGTGGTCTAATCGTGCTGCGGGATGCCGCTTGCTCAGTCAGCCGAGGCATAATCCTTCTTTAATCCGTCAGAGAGCCATCGCTGCACCTAAATCGCCTCTGGACAGTGCCTATGAGGCTGTGATGCGGACTGTAGAGAGCCACTCGGGCCCTCTACTACAATGTAACAGTTCCACGCAACCACACAGCCCTCGGGCGGACTCGACCTGAGGGGATAAATAAACGGCCGGAGATCGCTCGGGGTCTTCCGGCCACAGGTGTACAAGCAACAGTGTCTAGTGTATTTAATTGAGCGCTGCTGCGGCCTAGTTGGTCCAGGCCCCGCCGCGCCACATTGGAGACGAGGCCGGTCGCACCCCACAAATGCCTGCCTACCTGCCTGGTTCCCGCAGAGAGCTCGCGGAGCCCACCAGCGGTATCCCGCTCCTGTGCTGCCGACTTCTCTGCTGCAGGGAGCTCGCGGAGCCCACCCGCACCACTCCACGTCGACCGGGGCCCGCCGCGCCTGAGAGCCCCAGCTGCCCGCGGCCTCCGCTGCCGCACAGCCTGCCTTGCCTGCCTTGCTGTCACCGCCCATCGGCCTGCGCCCGCCCACGCGTCTCCCTGTCCAACGGGAGTGCGTTCAGCTGGCGGCGCTCGTGGTGGCCGTCTTTCCAGCTGGGGTAAGTGACCACCGCGCGAGCGCGAAATTGCAGTGCGCCTTGCTGCGGTCGGGCCGCCCTCGTCTGTACAACATGAGGGACCGGCTCTGAAGAACGCCTGCTCCCGCCCGCCCGCCCGCCCTCGTTTGTGCCGCATGGTGCAAAGCCGGCAAAGTGCACGGCTCCCCGCCTGCATTCTGAAAGGTCAGCGCCCCGTGATTGAGCTGCCTGGTCGGCTGCCTGCCCAGCACCTCCCTCACGTCTAACTCAGGCTGCAAGGCTCCTCAGTGGTGCACACTAGCGTCTACATAGCCCTGACAGAGGTCTTCCTGCGCGTGTCTGCCCCAGGAGACAGCCAGCACTGAAGGTGCACCCCCCATACAGGTGGATCCCGGGGGAGGACTGTGGAAACACTGGGCACAAACACACAAGAAGGAAAAAAAAAAAGCGGGATAACTAAGCAACTACAATAAAGTCAAGGGAACACGACAGCTACTGCGCAAGGCGGACAGAGGCCTGGAAATTGCACTTTTCTGCCACACCAGACTGCGCCAAGAGGCATGTCACCTCCTACACGCCAGTAGAGCCACGGGACAGTCGGAAACACATGACTACACGCTGACACGCGCGCCAAGACATAGGCTGTTAGCACCCAAGCCACAACCTCGCGTTGGCGCATGGACACAATGAGCAACCCGCCAACAGCTAGTACTGCGGCCCAGCAGGATTGTACAAATAATCTGCATGGGGGTGCCAATGCACCTCCCCAAGGACACAGCCACATGGCGGTCGCACCTCTACCCCCCACCAGTGAGACCTCTGACCCTGCCACAGCAGCGCCAAGATGGAAAGCGTGGGTTGGACGGCTCAACCACTACTTCAAAGGGACAAGGGAAACCGATGGCACCGTGAAAGGGTCACTCTTCATCTACTATGGGGGCGCGGAAATCTACAACCTCTTCGAGATGCTCCCCAACACAGGAAATGACCACGACCTCGAGGCGGCAGTCGCAGCGCTCAACAGTCACTTTGACCCCCAACTCAACCCCGACTTTGAGAAGTTCAAGTTCAGGAGAGCGTGGCAGATGGACTTGGAGTCTGTTGACATGTTCTATGCACGGCTACACCGGCAGGCCAGCAAGTGCTCGTTCACTGACCAATGGGAGGAGATACGAGACCAAATCATCCTGGGTTGCAGCTCCAAGCTCCTGCGGAAGCTGATCCTTCGTCAGCCAGGAATCTCGCTGGACGAGATCCTGGTCCTGGCCCGCTCCCATGAGCAGTCGGATGTCCGAGCAGAGGAAATGGAAGCCGCCCTGCACACACCAGTTGCCGTCTCACATGCGCCCAGGCACCTGCCGATCAAAAAAGAGAGGGAGGAAGCAATCCAGAGATGCCGCACCGCGGCCCGCCAAGCGCCCAGGCCACCACCAGGAGGACCGTGCGGCTACTGCGGAGAAAATCACCCCGCGACGGCCGTCTGCAGGGCGAAAGGGAAGACCTGCTCCCGCTGTGGCAAGATAAATCACTATGCCAAGGTATGCCGCGGTGGACGGTTCAGACAAACGTCGTCAAAATCCCGAGCATGCCCAACGCGTTCGCCAGATCTCCCTCGAAGATCCGCCATCGACGGCGGAAGACCTGCCACAGGGCCGACAGCCGAGGTACGAAGATGAGGATGAAGAGGTGTTTGTGGTGTCATATGTCAGCAGGACGGACCATCGCCGAAGACCACCTCCCATGTGCTCTGTCTCAGTCGAAGGCACAGAAGCACGAGCCCTCATTGACACTAGAGCGTCGGTCAATGTGATGGACTCAGCGCAGTACGACCGCCTGTCACCTCGAACCCCACTAGCACCTTCCAAGGCCCGGATATATACCTATGGAGGGACTGATCCGCTGCCTCTCCGTGGAGTCATACACGCCAAGGTCACGAGTGGAAATAACTGTACGGAGACCAGGTTCCACATCACGGGGGGAAGATAAGGGACTCTGCTTAGCCGCCACACGGCCGAGGATCTAGGACTCGTTTTCTTCGCAAATCAGATCCATGACTCCCATGCTGATGCAATGGTGAAGTAGTTCCCGGCTCTCTTCGAGGGCTGGGAAAGCTCAAGGGCAAGAGATTCAAGCTCCACATCGACCCCTCGGTAAGACCAGTGGCCCTCAGGCACGGGCGAGTGCTGTTCAATCTTCGCCCACAAGTGGAGGATGAACTGAAAAATCTTGAAGATCTTGACATGATTGAAAAGGTCTCTGTCCCAACCCCATGGGTGTCCCCGCTGGTCGTTCCCCCCCAAACCCAAGCAACCTGGGGCCATCCGGCTCTGCGTCGATATGAGGTTGCCAAATACCACAGTAAAGAGAGCTTCACATCACGCCCACGATGGACGACATAGTGGCAGACTTAAACGGAGCCAGGTTGTTCTCCAAGTTGGATCTAAACGCTGGCTATCATCAGCTGGAACTGGAGCTGAAGAGCCGGTATATCACCACCTTCTCGACGCACATCGGCCTCCGAAGATACAAGTGGCTCAGCTTTGGGGTGTCATCAGCAGCCGAGGTTTTCCAAAATGCCATCCGAGAAATGCTGTCTGGATTGCAGGGGGTGATCAACCTGAGTGATGACATTTTGTTATTCTCAAACACGCTGGAGGACCACCACCGTCATCTCTGAGCGACTCTGCAGAGGCTCACAGACTGTGGCCTGACCCTGCATAAGTCCAAGTGCTCGTTTTATCAAGACACCGTCGACTTCTTCGGGTACACCTGTTGGAGATTAGGATCTGCTTCACATGCGTACCCCCAAGTTTGCTGGTGTTTTACTGTTTTTCAACCTTAGTCTGGCTGTGGCCCTGCTAATCAGGACCACAGCCTAGCTGTTTCCTCTCTAAAATGGTTTCCATGTACAATAGGTACATATCTAATTGGATTCTGGAGTACCTTATAAGCCCCTAGTATATAGTATACTTTGTACCTAGGGCATCGGTACCTCAGAGGCCTACCAGTGGCTGCAGCATATATTATGCCACCCCTGGTAAGCACTACCAAATGACCCCACAGGTCTGCTACTGCAGCCTGGGTAAGGGTGTGCTTGCACCCCTTACTGTGGTATAGGCTACCTATATCACTACCCTATACAGACACATGTAAACTTATAAGCCACTCCAATGGCAGGCCTTGAAAATCCTGAATGCAGAGTGATTGGTTTTATACGAGAGGGTGCCCAAGCATGAGCTGAGTCCCTCTGCAGCTTACGGAAATACATCCTTGTGGCTGTTCTGTGATACCATATACTCTTAAGTGCATTATAACCTCACGGTAAATGCTAACTTTGGGATGGCTGCATCAAAACATGTTGTGTTTGGTGTCAAACGCTTTGGAATACTAGCCCCCGCCAATTCTGGCGGCGGGGGTAGCATTCCACCCTTCTAGAGGGAGAGACATGTTCACACTGGCTAAACCCGGTAGGACTTTCCTGAGCCCTGGCATCACAAAATGGATGCCTCTGCCACAGACACGGTTCTGGCCTGCTGCTGCTGACCAAAACTCCTGCAGGGGAGGCCTGGACAATAGGTTTCCTGTCGAGGGGAGGTGTAACCACCTCCCCAGACAGGCTGATGTGTAATGGGGCTGGGCGGGAGCACTCTCTGGTGCCTTGAAGTCCTGCACTGGGGGCACACTTGGTGTCCCTGTGCATACTCCAGTTCAAACCGGTTGCAGGGGCTACCTGCCCCTGCTCTGGCGCGAAACTGGACAAAGGAAATGGGTGTAACCACCCCTCTTTCCTGGCCCACCCATAGGTGGGGCCTTAGAGTTAGTCCATCCCCTAAACTCACTATATGTATAGGAATCCAGTCCCTTGGACTTTAGATTACCCTGGACGAAACTCTGAAACATACAGCCTGGACCTTCAACGTTCTATCCTGACTAGAAGACTGAAGAGATCTCCCTTGGGGTCAAGGAGTGACTCCCCTGCTTGGCAGGCACCAAAGAAGAAACTGACCGGTCTGCAATTCTGAAGCTCCCGCCGGACGCCGAAGTCTCTGCATCCCCAGAGGTGGATTTCCAGACTTCCCCGGGGCTACCCTGAGTCCACAGCAAAGCTGAGGCCCGTGGCTATCGTGGGTGACGTGGAACCATGACCCCTGGACACCATGAACTTTTGCAGCAACACTATCTTCCTGGTCCTCCTCGAAGTTGTGCTTTGGGCTCGGAGTAGCCCCAGCCTTGAGCACCTCCTGCACCGAAGATTGTTGGCCTCCACTCCACGAGTGACCCGTGGGCCAGCTTCAAGTGCGATCGCTCGAGGCTCCTTTGCGATCACTAGCCCGTTGGCTAGCAGGTTCCCATGAAGGCAACTCCTTTTGTGCCTGGGCTTTCCTGGTTGCTCCAGACGTGCCCTTACTCATCCTTGCTGGGTGAGTTCATCAGACCTTGCTGGTCTGCAACGCAGTCCTTTCTCTGATTCCCAGTAACTTGCCGTTGCCAAGGCTTGTTGGGTCCTTTCTGGTCGCCGACACCGCAGCACTTGACAGACTTTGAGGGACAGCTCTAATCCGGCTCGTGGACTTCATCAACGCCTCCTGGACCTCGTGGCTGAAGTGTCACGACACCCATCAACTCACCTGAAGCACCCGACATCTGTGGGCATTGGTCCATCCTGCCCTAGGTCACTGGCTAGTGACCCAAACTCTGTCCCCTCTGCTTTCAGGTTCCTTACATCCCAGATCCAGGCTTGGATCTCTCCGGACACTTCTCCTCTTCACGGCAGCAGCAGTTCTTTGCAGGCTTCCTTTGGAATCGACGACACGACCCGACACCAAAAGACACCTATGCACCGGCTTCCTTGGGTGCGGTAACTCGAGTATTCTGGTGCTCTCGTGGGTGCTAGCCCTAGAACTTCTTAAGTCCAAAAGGGTTTGGTCCAGACACGATTAGAAGTGTCCCTAATCTTTAAATTTCCAAATGAGACATTGAATTTCTAAATGGGTCTGAATACGCGCTACTACCTTTAGGTTGTTTTGTAGTAATAGTTTTTGGTCTGTTTCAACTTTTTGAACTTTATATGCGTGCTTCTGGGGCGGCGTTTACATTCACAAACGTCATTCATATAATTGGTTACTGCACTTCATTCCTTGATGTGTCCCCCTGGGCACAGCGTTAGGCGAATCAATGTTTTGAAATATTTGAGGTGACTCGTGGTTGGTTGTATTGCAATTCATGTATTTATTCATTCATTATGCATTTTCCGTAAAGGATTAATTTTGTTATTATGTCGCATGGACTTTCTTTATCCAATGCATTTCGGGTATAGGTACCCTTCGTCAGGGATTAGTCCTGTGATAAGAATATCAACGGTGAATTAAAATTGGGTTCGTTTGGTTACATACCTTGTGTGAATTAATCCGTCGTGAACTTCGATTTAGAGAATGTTACTTGCCGGTGTAGGTGAGTTAGGTTTGAACGCATCGAATTTGCTTGCTATCTTTGAACTGGTTGTATATGATTGACAATAATTTTTCGATAGTCTCTCCACAGCGTTCATTCTTTCCATTATTTTTTTTTCCATAGTTTCTTTATAGTTGTTAGTAATTCATCTCTTCTTTATATTTTTTCTCAAATTCATTTCTTTTAACATTCATTCACCATTTATTTACCGGTTTTATGTAACATACACACTCTAAGATGGCCGCCAAAGTTATTGTACCATAGTCCTTTCACTATGTTACTTACATAGATAACGTATAAACATAAGATGGCCACCAAACCTAACTCACCTACACAGGCAAGTAACATTCTCTAAATCGAAGTTCACGACGGATTAATTCACACAAGGTATGTAACCAAACAAACCCAATTTTAATTCACCGTTGCGCATTGCACGGGCTAAAATCACGCCGTTTGTAAACTATACAGCGTGATAACCTTTGTATACGAAACGATCCGAAGTTTGATGCACCTTTGCGCTTAACACAGGCTAAAATCACTCCGTTTGTAAACTATGCAGCACGATAACTTTTGGGCACCACATCTGCCGTTATCAATCTCACTGTGTTTCACAACGAGTGGCATTTTTTGCAGTAAAAGCCACTAACCGCAACTATAGTCGTATATTAATTCACAGCTTTTATCACCATCTGAAACTCATCACCTCCTTAGCTTTTAAAAAAAACACGCAACGTTATTTAACACTTTATTTTCACTTTATTTTCACAGACCTGCTGAGTAAATCGTATCGGTACGATATTTTTTCACCTTTGCACCATGTTTTAACTATATTGACATGACATCTTCTCACTGCATATTAAGCTCTTCAACCGGAGCACCTTTTTCCTGCATAAACTATTCTAACAACACCGAGCACTGATGCGCATTCCTCTCTCACTTGCTGTAGTCGACGACCCCAATCACGTTTTTACAAACCTTAATGCAACAGACATACCATATCTTATCTAAATCAGATTATTAACACATACCTGTTTGACTTAAAAGAACCAAGAGATTAATAACCCCATTGTGTACAGTGGTTCATGATACTTATATTCTTATCACAGGAATAATCCCTGATGAAGGGTACTTATACCCGAAATGCATTGGATAAAGAAAGTCCATGTGACATAATAACAAAATTAATCCTTTACGGAAAATGCATAATGTATGAATAAATACATGAATTGCAATACAACCAACCACGAGTCGCCTCAAATATTTCAAAACATTGATTCGCCTAACGCTGTGCCCAGGGGGACACATCAAGGAATGAAGTGCAGTAACCAATCAACTGCGACATTGCCCATAGAAGATAAAAGGAACCTGTGGTTGTGTTTTCACACTGCATACAGCTCCCGTGGGTCCCCTGTGTCACTACCTTGGGTGGTTTTTGGGGTTCCACCGATTCTAGAGGCAATAGGCCTAGTGCCCATTCCAGTCGTGGTTTTTATACCACTTTATTGGTATATGGTTTGGTACGCCCCTAGGGCCCAAACGTGTATTTGTGCTTTTACTGGTGCTTGATCACTTGTAACTAAAGTACTTCGAACTCCAGTCTCATAAAGAGACTAGAGGGGTGTGTGTTATCCTGAATACATATATTTTAAATATCGACCTGGTGTGGTTGTCCTTTCATTTGATCATTCAAGAGATTATAAACTGGTAAAACAAGCTGCTTTACATTCCTTCAAGACTTAGCCTGAAGGCTGCTCTCCATAGCTACCACTAGGATAGCTTTCAATAAAGGTTGCCTTTAACCTATCACCATAAGGGGTTGTTTGGACTGATAAAAGGTGCCCACTAGAACTAGTGGACGTCATATATCAGGCCACCTTCTCACATTGGTGTGCAGCGTGTGGGATTCCAGCTTGCTATTGTTTTACCAGATAAACTCAATTGAATTGATCAACTGAAAACCACTAAAGGTACCTGAGGTACATATAATACACCACACCACATTAGTAATGTCTAACCAGCCAGGAACCACTGGGCCCCTACCTGGAACCAGTGAGCTCCTTCCCTATAAATATGAGGATCTGTCCTTTGCTCAGCTTAGAGCCTTATGTTCCATTAGGAAGCTGAAGACAGGTAAAAGTCCATCCACCCAGCATCTCATAAAGATACTGAAACTGGATGATATCACAGGGCCTAGTGGGCCTGATGATTTAGACAGTGTGGGTGGGGCAGCACCTGAGGGTGGGTCCAGGGGTGGAAACTCCCCTGACCCTACCTCTAATGCTGACCAGACTGGTGGCAATGACCAGACTCTGGTGAACACAGACCACCTAGATGAGGATGAGGATGATGACAATAATGCCACTTCCTTTATTCCTCCTGGTAGGCCTGACAACAGGGCTAGAAGGGATAGATCTCTGTCAAGGGGATCTATCCAGTCTAACTCCTCTATAGGAACCTCTGTTTCTTCCCACAGAGGGAGGGAAACCTCCCAGGAGAGGAGAGAGAGACTGCTGAAGTATGAGCAAGACAAGTTCAACCTCAGAAAGCAGCAGATGGCCTTAGATAGGGAAGCCCTGGAGCTCTACAGAGCTAGTAAAAAGGAGGGACTAGAGTGCCTTGGTGGCAGCAATTTCCCTAGAGATAGGGAGAGGTCTTATGACCATAGAAACCTAAGTAAGATTGTCCCTCCCTACCAGAGTGGGGATGACATCCACAAATGGACAACTGCCTTGGAGAGGGCCTGTAAAGTACAGAAGGTCCCTCAAGGTCAGCGGGCAGCAATCTTATGGCTCTCCTTTGTAGACAAAGGTAGAGTCAAGCTCCTCACTGTAAGAGAAGAGGATGCTGATGACTGCAAAGTCTTAAAAACTGCTCTGATAGATGGGTTTGGCCTAACCACTGAACAATACAGGTTAAAGTTCAGAGATACCCAAAACGCACAAAATCAGGACTGGGTTGACTTTGTTGACTGTGCTGCTAAGGCTCTGGAAGGTTGGTTATTGGGCAGTAAGGTGTGTGGCTTCAAAGGATTGTACAATCTGATAATGAGGGAGCAGATTCTTAATAACTGTCAAAATCAGCTGTTGCACCAGCACCTGGTAGACTCGGATCTGAACTCTCCCCAAGAATTGGGAAAGAAGGCAGACAAATGGGTCCGAACCAGGGTGAGGCAGAAAGTACAGAACCAATGTGGTGACCCTAAGAAGCAAGATTCCAAAAACTCTGATAAGGGTGGGGACAAGGGTAAAGACCAGAAGTCTTCACAAGGGCCCCAAAAATCTTCTTCAGGTGGGGATTCACAGTCAGGAAAGGGTAAAGGCCAAAAGAAGCCCTGGTGCAAAATCTGTAAGCAGAAAACTCACTGGACTAGTGACTGCACCAAGGCCAAAGAAAATACTCCAACCACCACCAATGACCCTAAGGCACCTGTTCCCCCTAGTACAGTTACAATTGGTGGTGGGAATACACAGAATAAGGGTGTAGTAGGGTTGACCCTGGGTTCTGAGATGGACTCTGGCCTAGTCAGAGTACCAACTCAGGCTGTGCTTGTCTGTGATGGGGGCATGGATATGTCCCCCTTTGTGAGGCCCAGTAACCTGGGCAAATACAGACAGCAGCCTTTAATTAATGGAGTAGTAGCTTGGGCATTCAGGGACACAGGAGCAAGTGTCACAATGGTGACAAAAGATCTTGTGGATCTTGGGCAGATTATACTTGGTGAAATGTACCAAGTGACCAATGCTAGCAATGTCAGAACAGACCATTCTCTAGCAGTTGTTAACTTCTCCTGGGGAGGGGTAACTGGCCTTAAGAAGGTTGCGGTAAGTGCGGACCTACCAGCACAGTGCTTGCTTGGCAATGATCTGGAAACTTCAGCTTGGGCTGAAGTGGAGCTCAGGACACATGCAGAAATGTTAGAGATCCCTGCACATGTCTTTGCTGTGACCAGGTCACAGGCAAAAATGTCAAAAGCTGGACAGGCCCTGTATTCTGGAATAATGGACCAGGTGCCTTACAAGAGGAGGAGCAGTCGGGTTAAGACAGAGCCTTCCCACCTGTCTCAGGATGCTGATCAGTCTCCTCAGGGAGATGATCTTGAGCATGCAGAAGGAACTGTCCCAGAGGAGTTTGAACCTGACCAGGTTGAGTTCTTGGGGACAGGGGGCCCTTCCAGGTCTGACCTGAGCCAGGAGCAGAAAACCTGCCCCTCTCTTGAAACCCTCAGACAGCAAGCTGCTGATGAGGCTGCTGGGAATGCTAGTGGCACCCATAAAGTTTATTGGGATGATGGACTCCTTTACTCAGAGAGTAGAGACCCCAAGCCTGGTGAATCCAAGAGGTTGGTTATACCTCTGAAGTTTAGGGGTTTCCTATTGACACTAGCCCATGATATTCCCCTAGCAGGACACCTAGGCCAGAACAAGACTTGGGACAGAATTGTTCCTCACTTTCACTGGCCACACATGTCTGAAGACACAAAGGAGTTTTGTCGCTCCTGTGTAACCTGTCAAGCCAGTGGCAAGGCAGGTGGCACCACAAAGGCCCCCCTGATACCACTACCTGTGGTGGGGGTGCCCTTTGAAAGGTAGGGATTGACATTGTTGGTCCCATGGATCCCCAAACAGCATCTGGGAACAGGTTTATACTGGTGGTAGTGGATCATGCCACCAGGTATGCAGAAGCAATTCCCCTAAGGACCACTACAGCACCTGTAGAGGCAAGAGCCCTGTTGAGGGTATTCTCAAGAGTAGGTTTTCCAAAGGAGGTAGTATCTGACAGGGGTGCAAACTTCATGTCAAGTTACTTAACTGCTATGTGGAAGGAGTGTGAAGTGAACTACAAGTTCACCACACCCTATCACCCACAATGCAATGGTTTAGTTGAGAGATTCAACAAAACCTTGAAGGGCATGATCAAAGGGCATCCAGAGAAGCTTAGGCGAAAATGGGACCTTCTCTTGCCCTGCCTTTTATTTGCATACAGGGAGGTGCCTCAGAAGGGGGTTGGCTACAGCCCATTTGAACTTCTGTTTGGTCACCCTGTCAGGGGTCCATTGTGTTTGGTGAAGGAAGGATAGGAGTTACCTCTCAAGCCCCCAAAGCAAGACATAGTGGACTATGTACTTGGTCTCCGCTCCTGGATGGCTGAGTACATGCAAAAGGCAAACAAAAACCTTGAGGCTAGCCAGGAGCTACAAAAAGCCTGGCATGACCAAAAGGCTGTACTGACTGTTTACCAGCCAGGACAGAAAGTGTGGGTGTTGGAGCCTGTGGCCCCAGCAGCTCCCCAGGACAAGTGGAGTGGACCCCACACTTTTGCTGAACAAAAAGGGGAGGTTACCTACTTGGTGGACCTTGGAACCCCTAGGAGTCCCCATGGGGTTCTCCATGTCAACAGGCTAAAGCCATATGTGGACAGGGCTGACATGGGCTTGCTCATGGCAACTGATGAGGGACAGGAGGAAGAGAGTGACCCACTCCCTGACCTCCTCTCACAGAACCCTGATGATGGGTCAGTTGTTGGTGCAGCCTTGGCAGGCAGCCTCACTGCCCAGCAGCAAACTGATTGCAGACAGGTTCTCAATCAGTTCAGACACATGTTTTCACTGACTCCAAGTCAGACTACCTGGTGCACTCATGAAGTGGACACTGGGGACAGTCTGCCTATTAAAAATAAGATGTATAGGCAACCTGACCATGTCAGGGACTGTATCAGGTCAGAAGTCCAGAAAATGTTGGATTTGGGTGTGATTGAACCCTCAGATAGCCCTTGGGCTAGTCCAGTGGTCCTTGTGCCAAAACCTCAAACCAGTGGTGGAAAACAAGAGATGAGGTTTTGTGTGGACTACAGGGGTCTCAATACAGGCACTAGGACTGATGCCCATCCAATACCAAAGGCAGATGAGCTTATAGATACTTTGGCCTCAGCCAAGTACCTTAGCACATTTGACTTGACAGCTGGCTACTGGCAGATCAGGCTAGCTGATGATGCAAAGCCAAAGACAGCATTTTCTACCCCTAGTGGCACTATCAATTTGTGGTAATGCCCTTTGGTTTGAAGAATGCACATGCCACTTTCCAAAGGTTGGTGAATACAGTTCTCACAGGCCTGGAAGCCTTTAGTGCAGCATATCTAGATGATATTGCTGTCTTTAGCTTCACCTGGGAGGATCACCTGGTCCACCTAAAGAATGTTGTGGAGGCCCTGCAAAAAGCAGGCCTAACAATCAAGGCTACTAAGTGCCAGATAGGGCAGAGTCAGGTTGTGTACCTGGGCCACCTTGTAGGTGGAGGCCAGGTTCAACCATTGCAGAGCAAGATCCAGACCATAATGGAATGGACTGCTCAAACTACCCAGACTCAGGTGAGAGCCTTCTTAGGCCTGACTGGGTACTATAGGAGATTTGTCAAAGGGTATGGATCAATAGTGACACCCTTGAATGACTTAACTTCTAAGAAAATGCCCAAAAAGGTTCAGTGAACAACTAGCTGTCAAAAGGCATTTGATGACCTGAAGCAGGCCATGTGTACTGCTCCCATTCTGTAGAGTCCTGAGTACTCCAAAAAGTTCATTGTTCAAACTGATGCATCTGAATTGGGGGTTGGGGCTGTACTGTCACAATTGAATGAAGAAGGTCAGGATCAGCCAGTAGCTTTCATAAGCAGAACGCTGACCCCTAGAGAAAAACGTTGGTCAGCCATTGAGAGGGAGGCCTTTGCTGTGGTTTGGGCTCTGAAGAAGTTGAGGCCATACTTGTTTGGTACTCACTTCCTTGTTCAAACAGACCATAAGCCCCTCTTATGGCTAAAACAAATGAAGGGTGAAACCCCCAAACTGCTTAGGTGGTCCATTTCCCTACAGGAGATGGACTTTACAGTGGAACATAGACCTGGGAGTAACCATGCCAATGCAGATGGACTCTCTAGGTATTTCCACTTAGAACATGAAGACTCAACTGGTCAAGTTTAGTTTAATGTCCCTGCGTTTGGGGGGGGGGTTGTGTAGGAGAGTAGGATCTGCTTCACATGGGTACCCCCACATTTTGCTGGTGTTTCACTGTTTTTCGACCTTAGTCTGCCTGTGGCCCTGCTAATCAGGACCACAGCCTAGCTGCTTCCTCTCTAAAATAGTTTCCATGTACAATAGGTACATATCTAATTGGATTCTGGAGTACCTTATAAGCCCCTAGTATATGGTATACTATGTACCTAGGGCATAGGTACCTCAGAGGCCTACCAGGGGCTGCAGCGTGTATTATGCCACCCCTGGGAAGCACTCCCAAATGACACCACAGGTTTGCTACTGCAACCTGGTTAAGGGTGTGCTTGCACCCCTTACTGTGGTATAGGCTACCTATATCACTACCTTATACAGACACATATAAACCTATAAGCCACTCCTATGGCAGGCCTTGACAATCCTGAAGGCAGAGTGCTTGGTTTTATGTGAGAGGGTGCCCAAGCATGAGCTGAGCCCCTCTGCAGCCTACGGAAATACTTCCTTATGGCTGTTCTGTGATACATATCAATATTGTGCGGGTTGCACACCTTTTAATTTTTAAACAGTAAATATGATGTTTCTCAACCTTCAATTTTTCATTGCGTGCACAGCCCAAACTGCAAGTTTTTAAACTAAACAACATCAAATAGGGTCATCATGTAGCCCCCAAAACCAATGGCACAGCCGATGCTGCCGTTGCATAAATGTTTTTTCCACATTGTATTCCATTTCACTTGTACTCCATAATTTCATCCAGTCTTTCATTTCAAACCAGTTCAAATCCACATGCAAGGAATGCTATTTCCCAAATTTCTCATGTTCCAGATGGGCCATCCGAACCTCTATACAAGAACACGTACTGAAGCAAGATTCTTCAAAAGCAGTTTATTGAAACCCAATGCATTTCGGGCCACTGGGGCCCTTCGTCAGGGGTAACTGAAAATAACAATATTACACGCATTAATTTCCAATGTGTATACATCTCATTCAAATTTAACTAAGAGCGTATGCCTTTTAAACAAATTGCACCTCACTGCTTCAGTAATTAACATTTAAAAGACAATCCATCTTGTTTTATCCCGATAAATACCCTCCTCCCTCTTGCAGAACTCGGTCTCTTCATTGTACATATTTTGAATGTGTTTCTCAATTTCTCTCAAGCGATAACTCCCGTGTGATAAAGGCCTAAACTTCGACCCCCCACCTAGTTCTCTCTTACTTCCCATCTTATTTGCAAAATCTTCACACTGAACCTTTCTCTCTCAACATCTCGTTCCCACCCATCCACTATCTTAAACCCCTCGTTCATGTACCTTACTACCCTTCTCTTCACTGCGCTCAACCCTCTTTCCACTACCGACTCTCCACCTCATTTCCAACCCACCTTCCTTAACAAACCTGCCATGTCTTATCAACTAAAATCCCATCTCACAATTACACATGCCTTTCATTTTCTCTCCTTAGTTAAGCACAACACGTCCCGTTACCATTTCACTCCCCCTCACATACCTGCTTGCTAGCAACCATCCTTCTCTCTCGATCATCAAAGAGGTTTCCTTTCCCTTTTCCCCACCCGGATTTAAACTCTGCGTGCAATCCTCCTCTTCGGTGACCTCTCATCCAACACAATTAACACCTGTACCTGTCTTAATTGCGCGAGCCTGCCTTCGGTTCTAAAACACTGCAACACCCATAATGCACACTGTTGACTACAACGTTTGTTATTCTGTTACTGTGTATTCTCCAAAAAATGAATATGCAGTTAAAGGACAAAAACCACTCGTAATTTAAACATTTAAACTGTCCGATGTATATTACTTCAATTTCAGTGTTCGTCTGACTTCTATAAATAAACTTGCTTGATGAATCAAAGATGTTCCGCCTTGCATGATGATGGTGTGATGAGTTTCAAAAGTTTGTTTGGTGATATTCGATTCGTGATGGGTGCTAACCCGGTAGGGCAAACAGTTATACATATCATTATTGTGCGGGTTGCACACTTTTAATGAAGAGACCGAGTTCTGCAAGAGGGAGGAGGGTATTTATCGGGATAAAACATGATGGATTATCTTTTAAATGTTAATTACTGAAGCAGTGAGGTGCAATTTTTTTAAAAGGCATACGCTCTTAGTTACATTTGAATGAGATGTATACACATTGGAAATTAATGCGTGTAATATTGTTATTTTCAGTTACCCCTGACGAAGGGCCCCAGTGGCCCGAAATGCATTGGGTTTCAATAAACAGCTTTTGAAGAATCTTGCTTCAGTACGTGTTCTTGTATAGAGGTTCGGATGGCCCATCTGGAAAATTGAGAAATTTGGGAAATAGCATTCCTTGCATGTGGATTTGAACTGGTTTGAAATGAAAGACTGGATGAAATTATGGAGTACAAGTGAAATGGAATACAATGTGGAAAAAACATTTATGCAACGGCAGCATCGGTTGTGCCATTGGTTTTGGGGGCTACATGATGCCCCTATTTGATGTTGTTCTGTGATACAGCCATACCATATACTCTTAAGTGCATTATAACCTCGCGGTAAATGCTAACTTTGGGATGGCTGCATCAAAACATGTCGTGTTTGGTGTCAAACACTTTGGAATACTACCCCGCCAATTCTGGCGGCGGGGATAGCATTCCACCCTTCTAAAGGGAGAGACATGTTCACACTGGCTAAACCCGGTAGGACTTTCCTGAGCCCTGGCATCACAAAATGGATGCCTCTGCCACAGACACTGGCCTCCTGCTGCTGACCGAAAATCCAGCAGGGGAGGCCTGGACAATAGGTTTCCTGTTGAGGGGAGGTGTAACCACCTCCCCAGACAGGCTGATGTGTAATGGGGCTGGGCGGGAGCACTCTCTGGTGCTTTGAAGTCCTGCACTGGGGGCACACTTGGTGTCCCAGTGCATACTCCAGTTCAAACCGGTTGCAGGGGCTACCTGCCCCTGCTCTGGCGCGAAACTGGACAAAGGAAAGTGGTGTAACCACCCCTCTTTCCTGGCCCACCCATAAGTGGGGCCTTAGAGTTAGTCCATCCCCTAAACTTACTAAAAGTATAGGAATCCAGTCCCTAGGACTTTAGATTACCCTGGACGAAACTCTGCAATGTACATCATGGAGCTTCGACGTTCAGACTAGAAGACTGAAGAGATCTCCCTTGGGGTCAAGGAGTGACTCCCCTGCTTGGCAGGCACCAAAGAAGCAACTGACCGGTCTGCAATTCTGAAGCGCCCACCAGACGCCAAAGTCTCTGCATCCCCAGAGGTGGATTTCCAGACATCTTCGAGGCTACCCTGAGTCCACAGCAAAGCTGAGGCCCGTGGCTATCGTGGGTGTCAGGCTCTACAATTCCATATCCTCAGGGCTGTGCCGATGCTCAAAGGGGGCGCGGGCGCTATCACTCTCCCTGCATGAAACCGTACCTGGTTTCGCCAACAGAGAGAATGCAGCCCAAGCGCCTCTACGGCCGTCAACACTCCTCTGCACGAGACCGCTTCTCTCGCGGATCTTATCCAACAGAGGAGTTATGTGTAACTGGGGAACTCGCCACCGGTCACCAACAAGAATGGCGGTTCGATAGTTTTGTGTCCATGACTCTCTTACCGCCCTGTGAAGCAGCCTAAAGGTTCGTCTTGCTTACGAGAAGGATCTGGATCGAATAATCAGCAGCGCAGCCCAGAGCTCAAGTGGCTTTAGTTCCTGCTTCCGGCGCCGCCTCTGATGTGCGTACAACGTGCCCCGCCTTGCCTCATGGGTAATGTAGTCCCACAGAGGTATCCTGAACCGCCGGTTTCGTTCTGGTATGGCAGGTAGAGTGTCAGCCAGCCATGTAATCCTGACAGAACATTCCCCTTCCTGGGAAAGCTGGCTGCCATATGGCTTTCCGGGGTGTAAGCGATGAAACCTGGCCACTACCCTAGGCACGTGTACCGCGTCTCTTGGTTCCCAAGAATTCTCTTCCGGGCCATATCCCTTCCATGCTACTAGGTACCACAGTTTCCCTCGTATTTTCTGAGCATCCAGAATACCCTGTACTACAAATTCGGGTTCACCCTGCACCAACACCGGAGCTGGCTTTTTCTGCACCTTACCGTGAACGGGTTTCACGAGGGACACATGAAACACAGGATGTATGCATAGAGGGGAAGGGAGCTTGAGCTTGACCGCCACTGGGTTTATATGTTTAACTACCTGGTACGGGCCTATGAACCTGGGATTAAACACGCTGTATTTTTAAAATCTGATGTGTTTTGCGGACAACCAAACCCAATCCCGCTCCCGTACGTAGGACTTGGCCTCCGGTGTTTGTCTGCCTGTGCCTTGTACCTTTCATTAGCCTTGAGCAGGTTGTTACGTGTGGCCAGAAGTGTTTTACGCATGTGCAAGAGTCTAGTGTGAACGTCAGGAAAACGGGTGTGGGTGCTAGGAAGGACTAAGGGGGTGAACCGAGGGTGGAACCCATATGTGCAAAAGAACGGTGTGTGCAGCGTGGGGGATTGCTTAGCGCTATTGTATGCAATCTCTGCTATCCACAACCAGTCCACCCATGCATCAGTATTTACCTTGACGTAGCACCTAAGGAATTGTTTTAGTGTTTGGTTAAACCGTTCTGTTTGGCCGTCCGTTTGTGGGTGAAAGCTGGTGGAGAGAGAGGAGGTTATCTGCAGCTCAGAACAACAAGCTCTCTAAAAACTGTCCGTAAACTGGGCTCCTCGGTCTGAGACGATGTCCTTGGGAAGGCCATGCAGCCTAACGATGTGGACCAACAACAGTTTAGCCAACTGTGGGTGTTTGTTTGCAGGCTATGAAATGGCCCATTTTGGTTAAGTAGTCCACGACTACTATGATGGCGGTGTTACCCTGGTCCGCTGGCAACCCCACAACGAAGTCCACTGAAAACCGCTCACACGGAGTTTCGGGTGTGGGCATGATTTGCAGGTGTCCTTGGTGGTCTCATTTCGTTTGGGCACACCTGGGACACTCCTGTACCCAGGTTAACACGTCGGGGCATACTGACGGCCACCAGAACTGATGCAGCACCTTCTCCAATGTTTTTGTACCTCCTAGGTGTCCTGCACATGGGAGATCATGACATGATGAGAACATGGTTTTTGCGTAGCCTTTGGGTAGGGAGTAACAATTGTCGTCCTTTCATAGGGAGACCTTGTCGCATCCACCACTCCGGATGTGCCTTGAGCCAGCTCCTCCAAGTGAAGGTCTGTATCCCTAGTCGTATTCCCTGTAGAAAGCCGTCGGTTTGCATGGCACACAGAACCCGGCTAGGTTCGAAGATGGAGTCTTCTGTAGGACTGACCCCATGCGGAGCAGCGTCTTGTCTCGTCAGAGCGTCCGCCTTCTTGTTCTGCACCCCAGGTTGGAAGGTCACCACAAAATGGTACTCAGCGAAGAAGAGCATTCACCGGAGCTGACGTGGGGTGAGGTGCCGAGCGGCCTTCATGAACTGGAGGTTGCGGTGATCAGAATACACCATAACCTGATGGACTGCCCCCAACAACCAATGCCTCCACTCAAGAAATGCGTCTCTGATCGCCAACAACTCTTTTTCCGCAATTGTGTAGTTCTGCTCTGCTGTATTTCGCTTCCGGGACATGAACGCTATGGGATGCAGGTAGCCTGTGGTTTCATGACGTTGCGAGAGCAGCGCTCCGATCACTACTTCGGACGCATCGGTCTCCACTATGAATGGCAAAGTCGGATTGGCATGGCTGAGAACCGGGGCCGTCGTGAAGGCGTGTTTGAGGCTGTCAAACTCCTTCTGGGTGTTTTCGGTCCACAGGAACGGAGCCTTTTTCCTTGTTAACTGGGTCAAAGGGGTCACCATGTCTGAGAACTGCCGGATGAACCTGCGATAGAAGTTCGCGAAACCCAAGAAGCTCTGGATCTCCTTAACGTTGTGGGGACGGGGCCACTCTATAATGGCCTTCACCTTCCTTTCCGCCATGATTTGGCCAGAGGGGGTAAGCATAACCCCCAGGAATTCCACGGTGGTTATGTGGAACTCGTACTTCGTGATCTTACAAAACAGCAAATGTTTCCTTAGGGCTTGTAACACCAGGCGTACGTGACCGACGTTTTCTTTCTCTGTAGTGGAATATATGAGGATATCGTCGTTGTAGACCACGACGAAGAGGTCCAGATATTCCCTTAGGACCTCATTGACAAAGAACTGAAACGCCGCTGGGGCATTATACAACCCAAAGGGCATCACAAGGTATTCATAGAGCCCGTACCGTGTCTTAAATGCAGTCTTCCATTCGTCCCCCTCCTTGATCCAGACCAAATGATAGGCACCCCTTATGTCTAATTTGGTGTAGATGCCTGCCGCCCGTACTTGTTCCAAGAGCACCGTTATCAGGGGAAGCGGGTATGATTCTTTATAGTTATGGCGTTTAACGCTCTGTAGTCAATGCAGCAGCGCAAATCTCCGTTGGCCTTCGGGATAAAAAAAAGGGGGGAGACTGCTGGTGATCTGGACGGCCTTATGAAACCCAGTTCCAAGTGTTTATCCAGGTATCCACGAAAGTCGGTGGTTTCAGGCACCGTAAGCGCGTATATCCTCCCACAAGGGACGACCAATCCCGGAACCAGGTCTATTCGACAGTCGAAGTCTCTGTGGGGTGGCAACTTCTCTGCCTTGGTATCGCTAAAGACGTCGGCATAGTCCGCATAACAGGAAGGCAGAGACATGTCCTTTTTGGCAGCGGTTGCGATGTGTTGTCTGGTTGCTAGGAGCCTTGATGGCCGGGCTGTTGCTGTGGTGCAGTGAGTCCGGCAGTGTTCTGAATCGAACCACAATGTTTTATTGGCCCACCGAATGGTTGGGTCGTGTCTCTGGAGCCAGGGGAGACCGAGGATAACCCCATATTGCGGGGCATGTATTATACTGAATGACAGCTTCTCTCTATGGTACCCCTCGTAACATAGCCCATATTCTGGTGTGCTATGTGTGATAGGCCCGGATTCCAGTTCTTTACCGTCTACTGCGTACAGCGTCTCTGAGTTGGGCTTTGGAACTAGTTGCACTCCTAGCCGTTGCGCCTCTCCTTTGTCCATGAAGTAGCCCGTGGCTCCCAAGTCTATCATTGCCCAAACGTGCTTGGTTTCCTGATCGATTTCAATGGCCGGAGGAATAAAGAAATGCTCTGTTTTTGTAAAGACGAATGTGTCCATCGAAGGGATGGTACGACCGCTTTAGGCCCTCCCTTCTTGCTTCCTCAAGCCTTGTAGTTTCCCTCCTTTCTTTCGGTGGTGAGGACGGTCGCTTGACCTGTCCGAGCCTTGCCATTCTTAGGTTTAACCGGACATTCCCGAAGGAAATGTCCTTTCTTCCCACAGTAGAGACAGAGTCCTTGTTTACTTAACGTTAGCGAGGCCCTTACTGTTCCTATTTACATCGATTCAGGCTGCGAAACTGTCTTCTCGAGAGAGGAGGTACGATCGCCGTACGAGGTGTTCCTTTCTTTTCTTTTGTGTTCTCCTCAGCGTTCCCTTAGTCTATGATCCAGCCTGAGAGTGAGGTCAATGAGGGCTGTGCACGTGCGTTGTTGGGGATCAATCTGGGCTAACACGTCCTTTAGCTCCTCTGTGAGCCCTTGGTAGAATATAGCCGACTGTTTCGATTCTGGCCAGTCTGTTTCTGCTACCAGTCTCCAGAAGCTGTTCAGGTAGCTAACCAAATCAGAAGACCCCTGTCGCAGCTCCAATAGGTCTCTGTCCGCGGAGAATGTCTCGGCCCTCCTATCAAACGTTTTTTCGAAGCTCTCCCGGAAGTCATCCCAATCGTAGAGCTTTGGGTCGTCTCTCCGTACTATGGGGACCGCCCATTGAGCCGCCTCTCCGCCCAGGTATGAAATTTAAAAAACGCTACCCTTGCTTGGTTGGTGACAAACATTTTTGGTTTGCAGGAGAAATGCAGGAGCACCTGGGTGAGGAACACCTGAACCTTTTTAATGCCTCCATAGAACCTCTCATGCGGGGCCAACAGAATCTGTGCAGGCATCTCCACTACTACTGACGTTGGGTGTGGGGTTCCCCCGATGTCAAAAGGGTTTCTCTGTAGCCTATCAACCCGGGAATTTAGCGCTGCTGTCTCCTGCCGTGAGGTGGCCAGTTCCGCTTGAACCAGCGCCAAAGCCGCCACTACGTCCTCTAGGGTGGCCATACCGGAGTTTCAACACAACCAGGAGGAAACCGATTCTTGGGCCGATTATTCTGTCAAGCTCTCCAATTCCTTATCCTCAGGGCTGTGCCGATGCTCAAAGGGGGCCCACCTCTGAATCGACCCAAGTCTGGAATATGTGTATCTACATACACTTTTGGGGCAATTGAGCAGGGGTAGGAAAGGGTGGGGACTGCGGGGAGGGAGACCTGTGGGGGAAACAAAGAGACACTGTGAATTTCTGACTGCTATGTCTTTCTTCTACCACTAAGCCCTTTTTCCCTGAACACCCCTCTATTCCACCCTTTCCTACCTGTAAAGAAAATAAAGGTAAAACAGAACACTTCAGAGGAGAGCTGAGGCTGACACCTTCAGAACAAAGCCCTATCGGGAGATAGAAGACAAGAAGGAATACGAGAGACAATCACTTCTGATTATCCCCTATTAGTTTGTTCCTCAAAACACCCCCACTGAGTATAGGCACCACCTACCAGGGATTTCTGTTCAGCGCAACCTGGCTTAGTCCCGCTATGTCCTTCATCTCCCTCTCTGCGCTCTCTCTCTCTCCTGTGGTATATGAAATATAGAAATAAAACAGAAACAGCGAAGAACATATACAAGAATATGTTATTATTCTAGGAGACCTCCTGACCGTCCAAACTCAGGGGAGAAATGTTAGCCAGCATGTTTTCCCGGTTAATCTTAAAGCTCCAAGTGGCAAATGATAGTAGTTCGATAATAATACACACGGTCTGTTAGAGCTGTGATATGGTAGTCAAGTAGTGAGTGCCCCCACACAAGTGCTATGTAGACTCCGTTTTGCGTGCATTGCCTTCAGAGAAACGAATACACACATACACACTGAATGAGAGGGTGTCGCGGGCGCTATCACTCTCCCTGCATGAAACCGTACCTGGTTTCACCAACAGAGAGAACGCAGCCCAAGCTCCTCTACGGGCGTCAACACTCCTCTGCACAAGACCGCTTCTCTCGTGGGTCTCATCCCACAGAGCAGTTCTGTGTAACTGGGGAACTCGTCACCGGTCACCAACAAGAATGGCGGTTCAATCGTTTTGTGTCCGTGACACTCTTACCGCCCTGTGAAGCAGCCTGAAGGTTCGTCCTGCTTACGAGAAAGATCTGGATCGAATAATCGGCAGCGCAGCCCGGAGCTCAAGCGGCTTTAGTTCCTGCTTCCAGCGCAGCCTCTGAGGTGCGTACGACGTGCCCCGCCTTGCCTCATGGGTAATGTAGTCCCACGGAGGTATCCTGAACCACCGGTTTCGTTCTGGTATGGCAGGTAGCGTGTCAGCCGGCCACGTAATCCTGACAGTGGGTGATGTGGAACCGTGACCCCTGGACACCGTGAACTTTTGCAGCAACACTATCTTCCTGGTCCTCCTCGAAGGTGTACTTTGGGCTCCGAGTAGCCCCAGCCTTGAGCGCCTCCTGCACCGAAGATTGTTGGCCTCCACTCGACGAGTGGCCCGTGGGCCAGCTTCAAGTGCGATCGCTCGAGGCTCCTTCGCGATCACTAGCCCGTTGGCTAGCAGGTCCCCATGAAGGCAACTCCTTTTCTGCTTGGGCTTTCCTGGTTGCTCCAGACCTTGTTGATCTGCACCGCAGTACTTTCTCTGATTTCCAGTGACTTGCCGTTGCCAAGGCTTGTTGGGTCCTTTTTGGTTGCCGACACCGCAGCACTCGATAGACTTAGTGGGACAGCTCGAATCCGGCTCATGGACTTCGTCGACGCCTCTTGGACCTCTTGGCTGAAGAGTCAAGACACCCATCAACTCACCTGAAGCACCCGACTTCTGTGGGCATTGGTCCATCCTGCCCTAGGTCACTGGCTAGTGACCCAGACTCTGTCCCCTCTGCTTTCAGGTTCCTTACATCCCAGATCCAGACTTGGATCTCTCTGGACACTTCTCCTCTTCACGGCAGCAGCAGTTCTTTGCAGGCTTCCATTGAAATCGACGGCGCGACCCGACACCAAAAGACACCTATGCACCCGGCTTCCCTGGGTGAGGTAACTCGAGTACTCCGGTGATCTCCTGGGTGTTAGCCCTAGAACTTCTTGAGTCCAAAAGGGTTTGGTCCAGACTCGATTAGAAGTGTCCCTAATCTTTAAATTTCCAACCGCGACATTGCCCATAGATAATAGGAACCCGCGGTTGTGTTTTCACACTGCATACAGCTCCCGTGGGTCCCCTGTGTAACTAACCTTGGGTGGTTCTTTGGGGGTCGCAGCGATTCTAGAGGCAATAGGCCTAGTGCCTATTCCAGTCGTGGTTCTTATACCACTTTTTTGGTATATGGTTTGGTACGCCCCTAGGGCCCAAACGTGTATTTGTGCTTTTACTGATGCTTGATCACTTGTAACTAAAGTACTGTGAGAAGTTGGCCTGATGTATGATGTCACTAGTTCTAGTGTACACCTTATATCAGTCCAAACAACCCTTATGGTGATTGGTTGTAAAGTCAACCTTATAGACCAGCTATCCTAGTGGTAGCATGGACAAGAGCAGTCTTAGGCTAAACTCTGAATGGCATGTGAAGCCAGCTGTGATACCATATATAATCCCTTGAATACCAAATGAAAGGACACCACAACAGATATATATATAAAATAAAGTGTATTTATTCTAGTCAAACCCTCAGCACTCTTTATGAGATTAGAGGTAAGTACAACACAGTCTTATTCAAGCATACATTAAGTCACACAGGTAAGTAATACAGTTAGGCCCTAGGGGCCACGCAAACCATATACTAAAGAAGTGGTATAAGGACCACTGTCACAGAAATAGAATAGGCCTAGGCCTAGGGAATCGCTGGGGCTACACTACACTAGCAACAGTTAGGAAGTGGGAGGCCCACGGGATTCAGGTGCAGAGTGGAAACACTCACGCGTAATGCGTAAAAGTCGATAGAATTACTAGCAGTTAGAAAGTAACAGTTTAAGGACACTTCTGAAGCAGATAGAGAGTCGAGACTTGGAAACTAGACCCTAGGATAGTCACTACCCTTGTGAGCACCGAAGTACCCAAGTTACCTAGCCCACGGGCTGCGGGTGCATAGGTGTGAACTTGCGTCGGGTTTCGTCGTGGACTTCTATGGATGCCTGAAGGAAAGTTGCTGACAGGCAGTCAGTGAAGAGTGTCCGGTGGATCCCAAGGCTGGGATCAAGAAGAGAGGATACCTGCAAGCAGAAGGGACAGAGTCAAGGTCACTAGCCAGTGACCACGTGGAACCAGGAAGGAACCAGGCGATGTCGTGAAGATTGCAGGTGAAAGGTGAAGCTTGTCGCTGCAGCCACGGGTACCAGGAGACGTCGAGGATGACCAGGACCAGGAGGCGAGCTGTCCCACGAAGGCTCTTGCTGTCGGCGGCGTCGAAGTCGAACTAGGACTCACCGAGCCTTGGCAAGCGGAACCCACGAAGAACGGAGGACTTGCTTCTGGTGCAGACCAGGAAGGTCTGGGGCGCTTCTCTTTTGCAAGGAAGCGGGAGCCAGTCTGGAGGAGCCAAACCAGCAGTGAAGATTTCAAGGTGTGTCGTCACAAAGGCCGCTAGCCAACGGGCAAGCAACCGGACAGACGCGGCAAGCAGGAAAATGCAGAAGGGTCCCACGCAGGACTCGTGGAGTGTGGGGGGCTGATCTTCGTTGCATATGGTGCTTGGGGTTGGGGCTTCTCAATCCCCGGTGCACAACTTTGAGGGTGCCTCAGAAGCTGCGCTGGAAGATACTCGCCACTTTTCCCAGGTAGCCGGTCCCACGTCTCTCGTCGCCTCCACGGATCTCAGCTCACTGTGGATGTGGATCAGGCTCGGAGAAGTCTGGAAGTCAAGGCTCTGGTCGGACTCTGCAGTCGGTCCCTCGTAGAACTTCAGCAAAGCAAAGGGTAGTCTCTTGATGGTGCCTGTTTGCACAGGGTAGCCACTCCTTGGCCACAAGGGAGAATCTTCAGTCTTCTTCTTACGTCGAATGTCGAAGGTCCAGAGTTTCTGTTCAAGTTGCAGGTTCAGGATAATCTAATCTCCTGGGGCCCAGCTACCACTCTTATACTAATCTGGGGGGCTGGGTTGCCTGCTAGGTCACGCCTTATGGGTGGGACCTGGGAGGGGGGTGGTTACACCCCCTTCCCTTTGTCCAGTTTCGCGCCAGGACTGAGGCTGGAGTGCCCCAGCACTGGTTTGAACTGGACTATGCACGGGACACCTTGTGTGCCCCAGGCATGTCTCATTCTTTTCATCCCTCCCTGCCCCAACACACTAAGGCCTGTCTGGGGTGGTCCTCGCACCTCCCAAGGCAGGAAACCTATTGTCCAAGCCTCCCTTGCCGGGATCACTCCCAGCAGCAGGAGGTCAGACTCGTGTCTGTGGCAGCAGCATCCATTTTGTGATGCTGGGGCTCTGGTTAACTTTAACCGGGTAAGTAGGTTACAACATGTCTTCTCCCTCTAGAAGGGAGGGATAATATCCTCATCCCCAGAAATGGGATGGGGGTACTATTCCAAAGTGTTAGACACCTTACACGACATGTTTTGATAAAGCCAAACCATAGTTACCATAACCGTTTAAGATTATAAGGCACTTTAAGAGTATATGGTAGGCTATATCATAGAACAGCTATAAGGACATGGTTCCGAAAGCTGCAGACAGGCTCAGCTCATGCTAGAGCACCATCTCACATGTTACCAAGCACTCTGCCTCCAGGATTGTTAAGGCCTGCCATAGGAGTGGCTGAGAGGTACACATGTGTCTATATGTAAGTTAGGTATAGGAATACTACACCTAAGCAAGGAGTGATTACACGACCTTGCCCCAGCTGAGTGATCAGCCAGTTGTGTCATAATGGAAGGTCAGGCCAGGGGTGGCATAATACATGCTGCAGCCCCTGATAGGCCTAGGGTACACCTATGCCCTGGGTACCTAAGGTACACTGTACAGGGGCCAATAAGGTGATCCTATCCAAATGGGTTATGCACCTAAAGTACATAGTATCAATTTAGAGAGAGAACAGCAGGGCTGTGGGTCTGATTAGCAGGCCCACAGCCACATCTAAGTCGAAAACCAGTAAAGCAAAAGCAAAAAGTGGGGGTGAACATAGAAAGCAGACCCTACTCTCCTACACAACCCCCCCCCCCCCCAAACTTAGGGACATTAAACTAACCTTGTCCAGTTGAGTCTTCATGTTCTAAGTGGAAATATCTGGAGAGTCCATCTGCATTGGCATGGTCAGTCCCAGGTCTATGTTCCACTGTGAAGTCCATCCCCTGTAGGGAAATGGACCACCTAAGAAGTTTGGGATTTTCACCCTTCATCTGATTTAGCCTCAAGAGGGGCTTACGGTCTATCTGAATCTTGAAGTGAGTGCCAAACAAGTATGGCCTCAGCTTCTTCAGGGCCCAAACCACAGCAAAGGCCTCCCTCTCAATAGCTGACCAACGTTTCTCTCTAGGGGTCAGCCTTCTACTTATAAAAGCAATGGGCTGGTCTTGACCATCTATATTAAGTTGTGAAAGAAAAGCTCCCACACCTAACTCAGAAGCATCTGTCTGGACAATGAACTCTTTGGAGTAGTCTGGACTTTTCAGAATAGGTGCACTGCACATGACCTGCTTCAGGTCATCAAATGCTTTTTGACAGCTTACTGTCCACTGAACTTTCTTTGGCATTTTCTTGGAGGTCAAGTCATTAAGTGGTGTCACAATGGACCCATAGTTCTTAACAAACTTTCTGTAGTACCCAATCAGGCCCAAGAAAGCTCTGACCTGAGTCTGGGTAGTTGGAGGAGTCCAGTCCTTTATGGTCTGGATCTTGCTCTCCAGTGGTTGAACCTGACCCCCACCAACTAGGTGGCCCAGGTATACAACCTTGCTCTGCCCTATCTGGCACTTAGTGGCCTTGATAGTGAGGCCTGTCTTTTGCAGGGCCTCTAAAACATTCCTCAGGTGGACCAGGTGATCCTCCCAGGTGGAGCTAAAGACAGCAATATCATCATGATAAGCTGCACAATAATCATCCAACCCAGTAAGGACTTGATTCACCAACCTTTGGAAAGTGGCAGGTGCATTCTTCAAACCAAAGGGCATTACCACAAATTGATAATGTCCTCCTGGGGTCGAGAAAGCAGTTTTGGCCTTTGCATTCTCAGCTAGTCTGATTTGCCAGTAGCCTGCTGTCAGGTCAAATGTGCTCAAAAACTTAGCAGCTGCCAGTCTGTCAATGAGCTCATCTGCCCCAGGTATTGGGTGGGCATCTGTCCTAGTGACAGCATTGAGACCTCTGTAATCCACGCAAAACCTCATCTCTCTCTTACCATCTTGGGTGTGAGGCTTTGGCACAAGGACTACAGGACTAGCCCAAGGGCTCTCTGAAGGTTCAATGACTCCCAGCTCCAACATCTTTTGTACCTCAACTTTTATGCAGTCCCTGACATGGTCAGGTTGCCTGTAGATTTTACTCTTCACAGGCAGACTGTCACCAGTGTCCACCTCATGGGTGCACCAGTTTGTCTGAATTGGTGTCAGAGAGAACATATGTCTGTAGGATTGCAGAACCTGTCTGCAGTCCTGTTGCTGATGGACAGTGAGGCTGTCAGAAAAGACCACACCATCAACTGAGCCATCATCAGGGTTCTGAGTCAACAGGTCTGGGAGAGGGTCACTCTCTTCCTCCTGCCCCTCATCTGTAGCCATGAGTAAGCCCATGTCTGCCCTGTCAACATATGCCTTCAGTCTGTTGACATGAAGCACCCTGTGGGGGCTTCTGGGAGTCCCAAGGTCTACCAAGTAGGTGACTTCTCCCTTTTTCTCAACAATAGTGTGGGGTCCAGACCATTTGTCTTGGAGTGCTGCTGGGGCCACTGGCTCCAACACCCACACTTTCTGCCCTGGCTGGTAAACAGTCAGCACAGCCTTTTGGTCATGCCAAGCTTTTTGGAGTTCTTGGCTTGCCTCAAGGTTTTTAGAAGCCTTCTTCATATACTCTGCCATCCTGGAGCGGAGACCAAGTACATAATCCACTATATCAAGTTTGGGTTGTCTGAGAGGTCTCTCCCATCCTTCCCTTACTAAACATAGGGGTCCCATTACAGGATGCCCAAACAAAAGCTCAAAAGGGCTGTAGCCAACACCCTTTTGTGGGACCTCTCTGTAAGCAAACAGAAGGCAGGGTAAAAGGATGTCCCATCTTCGCCTAAGCTTGTCTGGTAAACCTTTTATCATTCCCTTTAGGGTCTTGTTGAATCTCTCAACAAGCCCATTGCACTGTGGGTGATAGGGTGTGGTGAACTTGTAGTTCACACCACACTCCTTCCACATTGCAGTCAAGTATCTTGACATGAAGTTGGCACCTCTGTCAGAAATGACCTCCTTTGGAAAGCCCACTCTGGAGAATACTCCAAGCAGGGCCCTTGCCACAACAGGAGCTGTTGTGGTCCTCAGGGGAATAGCTTCTGGATACCTGGTGGCATGGTCCACTATCACCAGTATAAATCTGTGCCCAGATGCTGTTTGTGGGTCCATTGGTCCTACAATATCTATGCCCACTCTTTCAAAGGGAACCCCCACCACAGGTAGTGGTATAAGGGGGGCCTTTGTGGTGCCACCTGCTTTGCCACTGGCTTGGCAGGTGACACAGGAGCGACAAAACTCCTTGGTATCTTCTGACATATGGGGCCAGTGAAAGTGAGGGACAAGCCTGTCCCAAGTCTTGTTCTGGCCTAAGTGTCCTGCAAGGGGAATATCATGGGCCAAGGTAAGAAGGAAGCCTCTGAACTTCAGTGATATGACCAACCTCCTGGATGCACCAGGCTTGGGGTCTCTAGCCTCTGAATACAGTAGCCCTTCATCCCAATACACTCTATGGGTACCTTGAGCATTCCCTGCAGCCTCAGCAGCAGCCTGCTGTCTGAGGGGTTCAAGAGAGGGGCAGTCTAATTGAGCCTGCCTCAGATCTGCCCTTGAAGGTCCCCCTGTCCCAAGAAACTCAACCTGATCAGGTTCAAGTTCTTCTAGGACAGTTCCTTCAGGGCTCTCAGAATCATCCTCCTGGGAGGGCTGATCCACCACCTGAGGCAGGGGGGAAGGCACAGCCTTAACCCTTCTGCTCTTTCTCTTGGGTTGTGACTGGTCCATAGTTTCAGGATCCAGCACTTGTTCAGTGGTGCACTTTTTGGCCTGTGACCTGGTCACAGCAAGGACATGTGCATCTATCCCCAGCATTTCTGCATGGGTCCTATACTCCACTTCAGACCAAACTGAAGTTTCAAGATCATTGCCCAGTAAACACTCTACAGGAAGGTCTGAACTAACAACAACTTTCTTGAGGCCAGTTACCCCTCCCCAGGAGAAGTTAACAATAGCCACACTATGGGAGGTAGTGGCATTGCTAGCGTTGGTTACTAGGTAATTCTCACCTAGTATGATCTGTCCAGGGTCCACAAAGGCAGGTGTCACCATTGTGACACTAGCTCCAGTGTCCCTGTAGGCCTGAGCCATTCTTTGGTTGATAAAAGGAGTCTGTCTGTACTTGCCCAGGTTACTGGGGCCTACAGTAGAGGACAAAGCTAAGTCCCCATCACAGATCAGAACAGCCTGAGTAGGTATCCTGACTAGGCCAGAATCCTCCTCAGTTCCCAGGGTTAACCCTACTACACCCTTTTGCTGGGAACCACCACTTACAGCTGGACTAGGGGGTACAGTTGCCTTAGGGGCAATGGTGGCTGGGGGCTTATCCTTTTTGGTGCACTCACTAAACCAATGTGAGTTGGACTTACAATAGTTGCACCATGGTTTCTTTTGGCCATCTTTCTTTTTATCCTTTTTGGGACCACCCTCCCCCTGAGCCTTTTGGGGGCCTGGTGAAGACTTCTGGTCTTTTTGTTTCTGATCATTACCCTTCTGGTCTGCCTTTTTCTGATCACCGCCCTGGTTCTGGTTTTTCTGCTTAACTCTAGTCCTGACCCATCTATCTGCCTTCTTTCCCAATTCTTGGGGAGAAGTCAGATCAGAATCAATCAGGTGTTGATGCAGTAGCTGGTTTTGACAGTTGTTAAGTATTTGTTCTCTCATGATCAAATTATACAATCCTGTATAGTCCTTAACCTTCCTTCCCACTAGCCAGCCTTCCAGAGCCTTAGTGGCACAATCTACAAAGTCAGTCCAGTCCTGAGTCTGTGTCTTCTGGGTATCCCTGAACAACAACCTGTATTGTTCAGTGGTTAGGCCAAACCCATCAATCAGAGCACTCTTCAGGACAGTGTAATTGTCTGCATCCTCATCACTAACTGTGAGGAGCTTGTCTCTACCTTTCTCAGAGAAGGAGAGCCACAAGATAGCTGCCCACTGACTTTGGGGTACCTGCTGTACTTTGCAAGCCCTCTCCAAAGCAGTTATCCATTTGTGGATGTCATCCCCACACTTGTAGGGAGGGACAATCTTGCTCAGGTTTCTATTATCATAGTGCCTGTCTCTATCCTTAGGGATATTGCTGCCACCAGTGGGTTCTGACCCACTTAACTATTGCTCACTAGCCAGAGCAAGCTTCTCCTTGGCAAGGGCACTTTCTTCCCTCTGAATCCTCAGATTAGCTTCCCTCATTCTGGCTTCATGCTCCTTTCTCTCAGGTGAAGTCATTCCCCTGTGAGAAGAGGCATTTGAGATGCTAGAGACATGGGAGTGGATGGATTCCCTTGAAGGGGATCTGTCTCTCCTGCTTCTCTGGTTAAGCCCACTTGGGGGTCTGTATGGGGGGATCCCATACAAACTCCCATGTAAGCTTAGGTTAGCCTGGCTAAGTCTTCCTACTTGGCCCTGGCTGTCTACCTCTTCATCTGAAGTCCCTTCTGACTCATCTGTGGTGGGTAGACCCTCCTTTGTACCTAGGGTACTGGCCTGTGAGGCCCTAAAAGTATCATACTCCTCTAGGAGTTGTACTAGCTGAAGGAGGGTAGGGTTTGCACCCTGTTTTAACTTTCTGGAGGTACACAATTGTTTCATCTCCTGAAAAGTTAGGGTATCATATCTAGAGGGGGTCTTCTTCAGACCTGCCCCTCCTGAGAGAGCATCTACTTGATCTCCTCCCAGAGACATGATCTAGTGAGGGTGTGGTGTGTGCACCTGCCTACACTAGTTGTTTCTACTAAACCTCTCTGGTAGTTGTAGTCAGGGTGTGTTACTCCCTTCAACCTACAACCACTAAGTCCAGTAGGACTTGAGTATTATAATCTATGTTATATGTACCTAAACAATATCTGTGTGATCTTTCAATTTAGTATCTCAAGATTACAATGGTATTACAACAGCAAGCTCAGATCACAACCGCTGCTCACCAATGTGAGAAGTTGGCCTGATGTATGATGTCACTAGTTCTAGTGTACACCTTATATCAGTCCAAACAACCCTTATGGTGATTGGTTGTAAAGTCAACCTTATAGACCAGCTATCCTAGTGGTAGCATGGACAAGAGCAGTCTTAGGCTAAACTCTGAATGGCATGTGAAGCCAGCTGTGATACCATATATAATCCCTTGAATACCAAATGAAAGGACACCACAACAGATATATATATATAAAATAAAGTGTATTTATTCTAGTCAAACCCTCAGCACTCTTTATGAGATTAGAGGTAAGTACAACACAGTCTTATTCAAGCATACATTAAGTCACACAGGTAAGTAATACAGTTAGGCCCTAGGGGCCACGCAAACCATATACTAAAGAAGTGGTATAAGGACCACTGTCACGGAAATAGAATAGGCCTAGGCCTAGGGAATCGCTGGGGCTACACTACACTAGCAACAGTTAGGAAGTGGGAGGCCCACGGGATTCAGGTGCAGAGTGGAAACACTCACGCTTAATGCGTAAAAGTCGATAGAATTACTAATGCCAATAGCTCAAGACTGACTGAAGTTGATGTTGTGACATAAGACACATTATTATTCTCCCCCATAGCAACGTCTGACCTGTTTCGAAGCTACTATTCTTAGACAAGCTTTTGATAAATCTTTACTCAACCATCGAAAGAGAAAAAGAAAAACTTTTTGACCCACTTCAAATTGGCTTCTGACAAGGGCACGGCACAGCGATCTCAATCTTGGAGGATCTCAGGAGGCTAGTTAATGGCAATGGTGTTGGTGCTCTGCTACTATTAGCATTCAACATTATTGACCATCCCATATTCTCCTGAAAGACTAGAAAAAATCCACCTCACTGGAGCAGTAAAGCAATGTTTAAAGCCTTTTATTGAGTAAAAGGAGAGGCAGGCTCACTGCCTCGTGTCAGTTCCAATGCAAAGATCATACATTACAGTGAGCCAGAGGTGTCTAGTTTGTTTCCACTACGTCTTACCATCTACTGGTTGCCCCTGCATGTTACCCCTAGCAAAACTAATGAAACTCTTTGACGTACATATTAGCATGTACACTGATAACACCAAACAGGTTTTTGGGCTGTTAAACAAAACTACAACTACAATTATTCTCTCTTGTCTTGCTAGATCCGATGGTAGAAAGCCACCAACTTCCCTAAACTGAACATAACATTGTGTGTATATGTGTAGCCATTGTACATTACCATGTGTCTTCTGCCATATAGAGCTCTGAATCCTCATGATCGACTCCTGTGCCCTAGAACTGAACGTCATCCTGTGATTTGGTGATGTACAGCATCCAGCTATCCTTGCTTGTGTAACAACCTGTGCTCCACTGATGGAGAGCATACAGGTGTTCCTTTGAAGCACATCACCCCATGGTCTCCTGAGGCGTGTAAGCCAAAGCTTTCCTAAAAGTGCATCAGTAGTACTCCCCTGGTGTATTCTCTCAGCAACACTACACCTCGTGTCACTTTCTAAACGTCATCCTATTCTCTGCTGATTCACATCACCATGTGCCCCATGCTGCATAATGTGAGTGAGACTGCTGGTCTGTGAGCATTTGTGCCTGCATGTTTGTTCGACTTTATGAAACTGATATGTTGGGCTGTGTACATACTCTACGTGTGTCCATATGCTGCAAGCCTTAGCGAGCGGTCACAATTCCCCAGCCTTACTGAATGACTCTGTCAATGTATACTTTTTCTTTTGCTTGTCATTTGGGAACTGTAGTAGTTAACACTGTTTGAATGTGCTGGAAGGGGTCTAGGGTAGAGTCAGACTGGACATTTAAATTTAACTGTAACCTCAGATACAGCCTTAAGTCATAAGCTGGAACCTCATTCATCACCAAAACTAAAATAAATACATCACTTGACTTGCTGGTGGTGGAAGTCAAAGTTATCACTGAGAGGTCCTGGTGGGACGCGTCCATGCACACTGCACAATTTGCTCTCTTCTACGAATCTGCTTGTTTCCTAAAAGGGGCAGAAATAGTGCTTGCATCCTTTTTGCAACTAGTGTTTGGGTCAAAATAACCCGTAGGTTTAAACCATATATAAATGTGCCAACAACATCAGAAACATTTAAATATTTGTAAAATTCGCCGGGTGGCACAATAGCATTGTGTAGTTGGCTAGGCAGGAGTCCTAAAGACTGCATGGTGTAGGAGGCTCTGTGTAATTATAGGCAGACACGAAGTGTGTGTATATGGTTTTATTTATTAAATAATCGGAGTGCCGGGAACACCGTGCGCTCGCCCCTCGGCACTGTTTCCAACTGGCCAACATGGCCGTCCGCGCTCCCAGCATTCTCTGCCGTGACGTGGCAGGAACTCTAGAGCGCTACTCTACATATCTCCCTACTTTATTAACACTGCAACAACAACAACCCAAACTGTACAGTGTCCAACAAAAGTGTTGCGCAAAGGAGGTTATGTTTCCATGTCGAACTCTCGATACTTTTTGGGCAGTACCACTGTCCTGCCGGTGCGGGTGTATCTCACCGGCGTGCCTGCTCGGGTATCTCTGTCACTACTGGGTAGGACCCAGTTTTGTGTCTCTTGTGTTTTGCTTACATTTGCCATTGCACTCGCTCCTTGGACTACCCTTTGCACCAGTGTACCTTTGTCTTCAGCGTTCCTTTTTTATACCAGCGGCGTTCGTCTCTTCCGTTTAGATGTTCCTCTTGTCGCTGCTGGCTGCTTCCCTTTCCGTAAAAGGTTCTACATCCTCTGGGTTCTTATAGTTTTCTCTGTCCTGTTGTGTGTCCCCTATCCTAGTCCAATTCAGCACCTTGACATCCTATCCTGGGACCATACCTTCCCATCACTTAAACGGGCTGATCTTGGGTATACTTCGCGTACTTGCATCGGCATGCTATACTTGCTGTCGCCCTTCCTTTTCAGCTGGGCCAACTTCACCCTGACCCATTCTTCCTTTTCCAATGCCGCCTCCTTGACATTGTGTCGCCTGTTGTAGTGGTCAGTGTAAATCTTCTGTGCCCTTTCCAATTATACCGGGGTGTGCTTGATATGTATTCCATTCCGCTCCATGAAAGCGTTCCATTTGTCTGACGTAAATTGAGGCCCATTATCACAGGTTATGACTCTTGGTATTCCCTCTCTTAGGAATGTGGCCACTCTTGGTATTCCCTCTCTTAGGAATGTGGCCATGAGGAATGTCAGTACAGCGTCCGTGTCCACATTCTCTGTTCATCCAATATAGGACCTAAGATGTCTACTGCCAATTCTTCCCATGGATTTACTGGCTGGGCGAACTTCCCCAATGGAGGACGCAGAGTGGTCTGCGTCTTGTCTGCATTTCTGCACAAGACGCAATTCCTGACGTGCTTCTCCACTTGATTGTCTAGAGCTGTCCACCAGTATGCTTGCTTGGCTCTCTGCTTAGTTTTCACAATGCCTAGATGTCCTTCATGCAGTATTGGTAGTAGTCTCTTTATCAACTGACTTTGTGGAACTACTTTGTCTCCGCGCAGTATGAATATATCATTGTCCCCGACTTACAGTTCTTCTCGAACTTCATAGAATTTTCGGTGTTCTTCCCCCAGATGCTTCTTTTCTGGCCATCCCATAATTATGAACCGTTTGACTGTTGTAAGACTCGCATCCTTGTCATAAGCCTCTCTCCACTCCTGTGTGCTTATGACAGCCTCCTGGTCATCCATGAAAGCTATGGTGTATTCATCCTCGCCTGTTGGTTTTGGCGCCTCCTCCATCGCCGCTGCTCTGCTGAGTTAATCCGCCACCTTGTTCTTGGATCCCGGAATGTACTCCACATCTTATATGTAGTCCAGCAACCTCAATGTCATTTTCGCTATGCGAGGCGTGGCATTTGCATGTCCGCTGGATGTGAGCACCTTCACGAGTGGCTTGTGATCCGTCCTGAGGAGGAACGTGGAACCCCAAAGGAATTGGCGAAATCTTTCCATTGCCCAGATCGCCGCCAGCATCTCCTTTTCAATTACACTGAACTTTTCTTCACTCTGGCTTAAGGTTCGTGACGTGAAGCTGACTGTTGACATCTCACCTTCTTCAGACCTTTGCATAAGGACTGCCCCAGCCCTCTGTCGCTCGCATGTGTGGTGAGGATGGACAGGGCATGTTGGTCGAAGCCATGCAGAGGTACTGTTTCATAGATGTCCTCCTTAATTTGCTGAAATTCTTCTTGTGACGCCTCCGACCATGCAAAAGTCGTCTTTTCCTTCAGCAGTTGGCGCAAGTTATGCGTTTTGGCAGGAAAATGAGGTACGAATTTGCTATAAAATTCTGCCATTCCGAGGAAAGAACGGACGTCGTCCTTGCTTCTGGGCGTAGGAGCGTCCTTTATGGCCTTGGCGTTCGCTTGTTTGGGTGTGACTCCTTTGTCGCTAATTTCGTGGCCCAGGTACGTGACTAATGTCACTCCGAACTTGCACTTGTCCCACTCCGCAGTGAGACCATTCCGCTCCAGAATGTGCAGGACTTTGGTCAGCTTATCATCATGGTCTGATTTGGTTCTCAATTAAACAACAAAAGAGTGACAAGGGGATAGGGAGCAAAAAGAGGCACGGGCAAAAACCAAAAATATTTGTTAAAAGAACCCTCACTCACCAACCTAGTTGGTGACATGCTTCATCATCGGGTTCCCACCAGAGAGGCCGAATGCCTCTCTGGTGTGCTGCGACGCCTGTGTTACAGCGGAGCTGGTTTTTGGTTGTGAAGGGAAGTGAGATTAAAAGGTAAATGATTTTAACCAATGACAAGTTTATTCTTGGCAAATCAAAAACCAATAAAAACGTGAATTGGGCAAGATCTGGCTAGTGATGTTAACCAGGGCTTGACCAATTTTTAGGTCGACATGTTTCTGCTTTTAGTGCCCAATCGGCTAAGCTTTCATCAGGACCATGGGAGTCTCCACGGCGGTATGCACACGCTAAGGCGCACCCTAACCTGTGGAGATCAAATGGTAAAACTCACGGTTTTACCCAGGAGCCTCCTATTTATCCGGGGCTCAGAATGTCTGAAAAAGAAAATAAGACAGACAAACCACATATAAAGAGACATACAGAGACAAAACATTGTTTGATTGCAGTTGTGAAACGTGCTTGAGTGAACAAACATTTTTTGGAACCGTGCTGTGGAGCGAGAGTGGGTGTCTTGGTAGCGATATTAGCTATCAACACCTCAATACGAGTGATTATTCGTCGTACATAACTTGTGAAAATGTGGACTGATATTCACAAGACAAAAAACACTACTTGTGTCTACATTCGATTACATCAAGTGATGTCAGAACTACTGACAAGGTGCAATCGTAGTGGCTAATTGGCCGGAGTGAATGTCGAACATATAGCGAACTCGTGAAGTGGCAGGCATGCTGAAAACAAGCGTCTGTGGTGTTTGCCAGGCGCCGTTGCTCCAAAGCATGTCTAACAATAAAAATAGCTGCATGGAAAAACCAAATGGCCCTCTTACTTATGTTGTAGTTGTTACTAACATCATGGGTCCGGGAGGGGGGTAGTGAGCTATAGTATCTGGCGAGATAAAAAAGCAAATCGTAACCGTTATCATCTGCTTTAGGAATAGAAGTTGGAAGGAACCTAATGCGGTGTCAGAAAAGCGGTTCGTCAACTTACTTCCATGCTCGCACACTCCCGCGATCAACCTCGATCTGTCCTCCTCGGCCCGGATCTTAGTGAGTGAGCGGGGAACACGGAAGTAAATACTTCCTGGTTCCAATCACGTGATTGTTTCTACGTACGTGTGCGTGTGATGTAACCCAACGGGGCGGGTGATTCCGAATGTTGAGGATGTATTCCTATTGGTCTTACCCTCGTGATTGATGCAACAGGAGGGGCGGGTAATGACGAATGTTGGGGTCGGATTCCTATTGGCTCTCCCCTCATGATTGGGAGGTTGTGAGTTGGAGCGTTTTTTCTGTCAAATCATACCATTAGAAAAACGTAATATCAATGTCTGATCTCCAATTGTAATAATTCTTATGTGCATATGCGTGTGATGCAGTTTGAAGGGGCTAGTGATGGGAAAGTTTGTGATTGTGATCTAGTGCTTCCCCCTCGTAATTTGGAGGTTGTTTTGATGTAAACGTTTGTTAAAACGTAAGTTTCCAACGTATAATCTCAAATTAAAGACTATTTTCCTGGATGTTAATATACCCGGGTTGGCATATATCACCTCATAAGGAATATCTATGGGCAGCCATGAACGAGGGAGTTAATGTCAACATGGTAATTCGTGCTGGCAAAAAACACAGAATGCAGTGTGCGGTTCCAAGAACTACACGGAGGCTACTAAGGAGTTGATGTCATGTATGGTGGAATCAGTTTTTCAAAATGGAACCCCAAGGGATATTGTCATTCAGACCTTGGAGATGAGTAGATAAACGATAGACCCAACGTTGTTCTTTCTCAAATAGCAATTGTTGGTTATTTGCTCCAGGCCTGAGCTTTTCGATGATCGTCCATCTCATGTCATTTGTGGTATGGTTCAACTGTAAAAAATGTTCAGCCAATTTAGTGCTTAGTTTGCGACATCGGATGGTGCTGCGATGTTCGCAAATGCGCTGTTTTATTTTTCTACTCGTCATGCCGACGTATCTCAGTCCACATGGGCAAGTGATCATGTAGACCACATCGGTGGAATTGCAATTGGTGTGCATTCTCTGTATCCATTGTTTGCCTTGTTCCAGTAGTAAATACTTAGAGGGGGAGGTCAAATGACAGACACTGCATGACCCGCAGGGGTAGTGGCCAACAATGGGCGGAAGGCCCCACGTACTGGCAATGGACTGATCTTGATTTCTTTCTAGAACTTTCGGACGGGTATGTACAAGGGAGTCCTTAATACTCCTTGCTCTTTTATAAGAGAATAAGGGCTTCTCCCAATCATGTTTATTGCTCGTCAGAATATTCCAATTTTTCTTTATGGACTTGCTCACTGCGTTGGAGGCTGCGTTGTAAGTTGTGACGCAAGTGAGAGGTGTAGTGTCCTGATCACCTTTCTCATAAACTTCCAGAAGAGCTTCTCTGTTTTGGTTACGAGCTCGTTTGTTGCTTTTTGCCAGTATTTTGGTAGGGTAACCACGATCTTTCAATTTGGCAGTAAGATCATTGGCTTGTTTTTTGTACATTGAGACCTCACTACAGTTACGACGGAGCCGTAGGTATTGACCGAATGGCAGGTTTTCCCTCAATGGGCGAGGGTGGTAACTGGTGAAATGTAGTAAATTGTTTTTTGCCGTCGGTTTGTGGTGGGTTTTAGTTTGAAGGATATCGCCTACCCTGGTGATTACCACATCCAAGAAGATCATTTCATCTTTGTTGTGAGTATGTGTGAAATTGAGGTGAGGATCGCATCCATTCACCCAGTTGTAGAAATCAAGGAGGGAATCCTCAGAACCCTGCCAGATGATCAAGACGTCGTCAATATATCTTTTCCAAAAGAAAATATTGGACGAAAAAGGGTTTTGTGGCGTTAGGATGAATTTACTCTCAAAATCAAATACATACAGCCCTGCTACCGAAGGCGCAAAAGTGCTGCCCATCGATGTGCCGGTTGACTGTAAAAACAGATTGCCCTTGTATTCGAAGAAATTTCTTTTTAATGCAAGTGTGGCACATGCGATCACAAATTCACGCGGAGTTGTATGGTTCCAAGGGCTGGAATCAAGGGTGCTCCTGATTACATTGATGGTGTCATCCTGGGGAATACAGGTGTACAGGCTTTCAATGTCCATGGTCACCAGAAAAATTACTCCATCCGGAAGAGTGATCTCTTGGAGGAGGGCCAGTAGACTTTTCGTGTCTTTAAGGTAGGTGCTAGTAGCCTGTATCAGTGGTTTCAGGAAGAAATCACAATAACGTGACAAGGGTTCCAAAAGAGAGCCAATCCCAGATACTATGGGACGTCCAGGAGGAGGTATCCTGTTCTTGTGAGTTTTAGGGAGGGTGTAGAAGTAAGGGATGATACCCTCACTGGTTGTGAGGTAAGTTGCTTCTTGTTTGGTGATAAAACCCTGGGTTTCTGCGTTTTCTACCAGTTGGTGAATTGTACTTCGGAGTTCATCGGTGGGATCATTAACAAGAGGAGTATAGCTGATAGGGTCATTGAGGAGGCGTCTGCACTCCGTGTCATAGGCAGTAGTGTCTTGTATTACTACTCCGCCACCTTTGTCTGCCGATTTTATCACGATGTTTGGGTTGGCTTGTAAAGAATGTAAAGCTTGAAACTCGCCAGTTTTCATGTTCTTGAAGCGATTCGGTTCTACAAAGGCGTCAATATCGTTGGATACCGCCTGTTCAAACGCTGTAATCTCCGGTGGAATAGCATAAGGAGGCGGGGTGAAGGTGGATTTTACCTTAAACCCTGTGTCACTTGGTAGCGGCTGGGTGTTATCCAGAGGCTGCCTTTCAAAGAAACTCTTAAGTTTCAGTTTCCTGAAGAAACTTGAGAGTTCACATTTGAGTTTGAATTTATCGAAACGGGCCGTAGGTACAAAACCTAGCCCCTTTTCCAAGACTGATGTCTCATCAGGTGTCAGTATCACTGAGGAGAGATTAGTAATCAAACTCTTTGGTTGCTGGGGCCTGCTCGTGGTGCCTTGCTCCGCGTGTTGTCCCCCACTGTTTCGTCCTGTTGCCATTGGACTTGAGTGGGTCCTCTTCTCCGTCCGCGGCCTCTTCTGCCCCTCTCTAAAAAAGGGGGGCGATACTGGTTCTGTTGGTATTGGGGATGCGGTAAAAAACCAGGGTTCCAACCCATCATAGGATGGAATGGTGGGGGTTGGAAAGATGATTGCTGGAAGGGATGCCAGGTCTGGTTGTTATATTGTCGCCTATTCCTTCCTCTTCCCCGTTGGCGTGCTTTATAGCTATCACCACTGGAATCACTTGCTGTCGAACCATCAAATGAACTATCCGTATTGTAGTCATTTCTTGAAGGTGGAGTGTAGTCTGGGCTGGTGTATGGGTATGCCTTTGTATAGGACCATCTTGATAAATCCTTCTGGAATTTCTGTGCTTTAGATTGCGTGAGGGAATCCTTGTACTCATTAATCTCTTTATTCAGTTCGTCCAGTTGTTTTTTGTAGCCAGTTAAGGTAGTTCTGAAGTGGGTTTCCGTTAGTTGGATCTCTACCATAATAGCCTCCGAGAGCCTTAGTGCTGTTTTTATTATAAGCACTAACCAATCCCTGGTACAGTGCCAGGCGATCTGTGCCCATTCTTTTCTGAATTGTGCATCATCCAGAAAAATGCGAGGGGCGTTGGTAACCAGCAGACCTTTGGGTGCTATGTTGTTTCTTAAATACTCAGTGAGGATCGTGCCATGGAGAATGGTACGTATTCGCCCTCTTTTTTGTTCGCTCAATTTATCCCACTCTGTGGTTTGTGAGATTGTTTGGGCGATCGAGGGGTCAGAAAAAAGTGAGGGGTCTGCCAACAGAGCATCCACCTCTTCATTCGAGTAAGAGAGGCCAAGGTTATCCATGCTGCTATAAGTAGAGTCGCTAAAGTAGGGCAAAAAAGAAAGGGAGTTAACCCTCGCAGCTGTGCGCTGCAAAATATCACAAGAACACAGAGAGGGTGAGGGAATATCACTCTTGTTCCCCCTGGTTAAATCAATTAAACAACAAAAGAGTGACAAGGGGATAGGGAGCAAAAAGAGGCACGGGCAAAAACCAAAAATATTTGTTAAAAGAACCCTCACTCACCAACCTAGTTGGTGACATGCTTCATCATCGGGTTCCCACCAGAGAGGCCGAATGCCTCTCTGGTGTGCTGCGACGCCTGTGTTACAGCGGAGCTGGTTTTTGGTTGTGAAGGGAAGTGAGATTAAAAGGTAAATGATTTTAACCAATGACAAGTTTATTCTTGGCAAATCAAAAACCAATAAAAACGTGAATTGGGCAAGATCTGGCTAGTGATGTTAACCAGGGCTTGACCAATTTTTAGGTCGACATGTTTCTGCTTTTAGTGCCCAATCGGCTAAGCTTTCATCAGGACCATGGGAGTCTCCACGGCGGTATGCACACGCTAAGGCGCACCCTAACCTGTGGAGATCAAATGGTAAAACTCACGGTTTTACCCAGGAGCCTCCTATTTATCCGGGGCTCAGAATGTCTGAAAAAGAAAATAAGACAGACAAACCACATATAAAGAGACATACAGAGACAAAACATTGTTTGATTGCAGTTGTGAAACGTGCTTGAGTGAACAAACATTTTTTGGAACCGTGCTGTGGAGCGAGAGTGGGTGTCTTGGTAGCGATATTAGCTATCAACACCTCAATACGAGTGATTATTCGTCGTACATAACTTGTGAAAATGTGGACTGATATTCACAAGACAAAAAACACTACTTGTGTCTACATTCGATTACATCAAGTGATGTCAGAACTACTGACAAGGTGCAATCGTAGTGGCTAATTGGCCGGAGTGAATGTCGAACATATAGCGAACTCGTGAAGTGGCAGGCATGCTGAAAACAAGCGTCTGTGGTGTTTGCCAGGCGCCGTTGCTCCAAAGCATGTCTAACAATAAAAATAGCTGCATGGAAAAACCAAATGGCCCTCTTACTTATGTTGTAGTTGTTACTAACATCATGGGTCCGGGAGGGGGGTAGTGAGCTATAGTATCTGGCGAGATAAAAAAGCAAATCGTAACCGTTATCATCTGCTTTAGGAATAGAAGTTGGAAGGAACCTAATGCGGTGTCAGAAAAGCGGTTCGTCAACTTACTTCCATGCTCGCACACTCCCGCGATCAACCTCGATCTGTCCTCCTCGGCCCGGATCTTAGTGAGTGAGCGGGGAACACGGAAGTAAATACTTCCTGGTTCCAATCACGTGATTGTTTCTACGTACGTGTGCGTGTGATGTAACCCAACGGGGCGGGTGATTCCGAATGTTGAGGATGTATTCCTATTGGTCTTACCCTCGTGATTGATGCAACAGGAGGGGCGGGTAATGACGAATGTTGGGGTCGGATTCCTATTGGCTCTCCCCTCATGATTGGGAGGTTGTGAGTTGGAGCGTTTTTTCTGTCAAATCATACCATTAGAAAAACGTAATATCAATGTCTGATCTCCAATTGTAATAATTCTTATGTGCATATGCGTGTGATGCAGTTTGAAGGGGCTAGTGATGGGAAAGTTTGTGATTGTGATCTAGTGCTTCCCCCTCGTAATTTGGAGGTTGTTTTGATGTAAACGTTTGTTAAAACGTAAGTTTCCAACGTATAATCTCAAATTAAAGACTATTTTCCTGGATGTTAATATACCCGGGTTGGCATATATCACCTCATAAGGAATATCTATGGGCAGCCATGAACGAGGGAGTTAATGTCAACATGGTAATTCGTGCTGGCAAAAAACACAGAATGCAGTGTGCGGTTCCAAGAACTACACGGAGGCTACTAAGGAGTTGATGTCATGTATGGTGGAATCAGTTTTTCAAAATGGAACCCCAAGGGATATTGTCATTCAGACCTTGGAGATGAGTAGATAAACGATAGACCCAACGTTGTTCTTTCTCAAATAGCAATTGTTGGTTATTTGCTCCAGGCCTGAGCTTTTCGATGATCGTCCATCTCATGTCATTTGTGGTATGGTTCAACTGTAAAAAATGTTCAGCCAATTTAGTGCTTAGTTTGCGACATCGGATGGTGCTGCGATGTTCGCAAATGCGCTGTTTTATTTTTCTACTCGTCATGCCGACGTATCTCAGTCCACATGGGCAAGTGATCATGTAGACCACATCGGTGGAATTGCAATTGGTGTGCATTCTCTGTATCCATTGTTTGCCTTGTTCCAGTAGTAAATACTTAGAGGGGGAGGTCAAATGACAGACACTGCATGACCCGCAGGGGTAGTGGCCAACAATGGGCGGAAGGCCCCACGTACTGGCAATGGACTGATCTTGATTTCTTTCTAGAACTTTCGGACGGGTATGTACAAGGGAGTCCTTAATACTCCTTGCTCTTTTATAAGAGAATAAGGGCTTCTCCCAATCATGTTTATTGCTCGTCAGAATATTCCAATTTTTCTTTATGGACTTGCTCACTGCGTTGGAGGCTGCGTTGTAAGTTGTGACGCAAGTGAGAGGTGTAGTGTCCTGATCACCTTTCTCATAAACTTCCAGAAGAGCTTCTCTGTTTTGGTTACGAGCTCGTTTGTTGCTTTTTGCCAGTATTTTGGTAGGGTAACCACGATCTTTCAATTTGGCAGTAAGATCATTGGCTTGTTTTTTGTACATTGAGACCTCACTACAGTTACGACGGAGCCGTAGGTATTGACCGAATGGCAGGTTTTCCCTCAATGGGCGAGGGTGGTAACTGGTGAAATGTAGTAAATTGTTTTTTGCCGTCGGTTTGTGGTGGGTTTTAGTTTGAAGGATATCGCCTACCCTGGTGATTACCACATCCAAGAAGATCATTTCATCTTTGTTGTGAGTATGTGTGAAATTGAGGTGAGGATCGCATCCATTCACCCAGTTGTAGAAATCAAGGAGGGAATCCTCAGAACCCTGCCAGATGATCAAGACGTCGTCAATATATCTTTTCCAAAAGAAAATATTGGACGAAAAAGGGTTTTGTGGCGTTAGGATGAATTTACTCTCAAAATCAAATACATACAGCCCTGCTACCGAAGGCGCAAAAGTGCTGCCCATCGATGTGCCGGTTGACTGTAAAAACCGATTGCCCTTGTATTCGAAGAAATTTCTTTTTAATGCAAGTGTGGCACATGCGATCACAAATTCACGCGGAGTTGTATGGTTCCAAGGGCTGGAATCAAGGGTGCTCCTGATTACATTGATGGTGTCATCCTGGGGAATACAGGTGTACAGGCTTTCAATGTCCATGGTCACCAGAAAAATTACTCCATCCGGAAGAGTGATCTCTTGGAGGAGGGCCAGTAGACTTTTCGTGTCTTTAAGGTAGGTGCTAGTAGCCTGTATCAGTGGTTTCAGGAAGAAATCACAATAACGTGACAAGGGTTCCAAAAGAGAGCCAATCCCAGATACTATGGGACGTCCAGGAGGAGGTATCCTGTTCTTGTGAGTTTTAGGGAGGGTGTAGAAGTAAGGGATGATACCCTCACTGGTTGTGAGGTAAGTTGCTTCTTGTTTGGTGATAAAACCCTGGGTTTCTGCGTTTTCTACCAGTTGGTGAATTGTACTTCGGAGTTCATCGGTGGGATCATTAACAAGAGGAGTATAGCTGATAGGGTCATTGAGGAGGCGTCTGCACTCCGTGTCATAGGCAGTAGTGTCTTGTATTACTACTCCGCCACCTTTGTCTGCCGATTTTATCACGATGTTTGGGTTGGCTTGTAAAGAATGTAAAGCTTGAAACTCGCCAGTTTTCATGTTCTTGAAGCGATTCGGTTCTACAAAGGCGTCAATATCGTTGGATACCGCCTGTTCAAACGCTGTAATCTCCGGTGGAATAGCATAAGGAGGCGGGGTGAAGGTGGATTTTACCTTAAACCCTGTGTCACTTGGTAGCGGCTTGGTGTTATCCAGAGGCTGCCTTTCAAAGAAACTCTTAAGTTTCAGTTTCCTGAAGAAACTTGAGAGTTCACATTTGAGTTTGAATTTATCGAAACGGGCCGTAGGTACAAAACCTAGCCCCTTTTCCAAGACTGATGTCTCATCAGGTGTCAGTATCACTGAGGAGAGATTAGTAATCAAACTCTTTGGTTGCTGGGGCCTGCTCGTGGTGCCTTGCTCCGCGTGTTGTCCCCCACTGTTTCGTCCTGTTGCCATTGGACTTGAGTGGGTCCTCTTCTCCGTCCGCGGCCTCTCCTGCCCCTCTCTAAAAAAGGGGGGCGATACTGGTTCTGTTGGTATTGGGGATGCGGTAAAAAACCAGGGTTCCAACCCATCATAGGATGGAATGGTGGGGGTTGGAAAGATGATTGCTGGAAGGGATGCCAGGTCTGGTTGTTATATTGTCGCCTATTCCTTCCTCTTCCCCGTTGGCGTGCTTTATAGCTATCACCACTGGAATCACTTGCTGTCGAACCATCAAATGAACTATCCGTATTGTAGTCATTTCTTGAAGGTGGAGTGTAGTCTGGGCTGGTGTATGGGTATGTCTTTGTATAGGACCATCTTGATAAATCCTTCTGGAATTTCTGTGCTTTAGATTGCGTGAGGGAATCCTTGTACTCATTAATCTCTTTATTCAGTTCGTCCAGTCGTTTTTTGTAGCCAGTTAAGGTAGTTCTGAAGTGGGTTTCCGTTAGTTGGATCTCTACCATAATAGCCTCCGAGAGCCTTAGTGCTGTTTTTATTATAAGCACTAACCAATCCCTGGTACAGTGCCAGGCGATCTGTGCCCATTCTTTTCTGAATTGTGCATCATCCAGAAAAATGCGAGGGGCGTTGGTAACCAGCAGACCTTTGGGTGCTATGTTGTTTCTTAAATACTCAGTGAGGATCGTGCCATGGAGAATGGTACGTATTCGCCCTCTTTTTTGTTCGCTCAATTTATCCCACTCTGTGGTTTGTGAGATTGTTTGGGCGATCGAGGGGTCAGAAAAAAGTGAGGGGTCTGCCAACAGAGCATCCACCTCTTCATTCGAGTAAGAGAGGCCAAGGTTATCCATGCTGCTATAAGTAGAGTCGCTAAAGTAGGGCAAAAAAGAAAGGGAGTTCTGACATCACTTGATGTAATCGAATGTAGACACAAGTAGTGTTTTTTGTCTTGTGAATATCAGTCCACATTTTCACAAGTTATGTACGACGAATAATCACTCGTATTGAGGTGTTGATAGCTAATATCGCTACCAAGACACCCACTCTCGCTCCACAGCACGGTTCCAAAAAATGTTTGTTCACTCAAGCACGTTTCACAACTGCAATCAAACAATGTTTTGTCTCTGTATGTCTCTTTATATGTGGTTTGTCTGTCTTATTTTCTTTTTCAGACATTCTGAGCCCCGGATAAATAGGAGGCTCCTGGGTAAAACCGTGAGTTTTACCATTTGATCTCCACAGGTTAGGGTGCGCCTTAGCGTGTGCATACCGCCGTGGAGACTCCCATGGTCCTGATGAAAGCTTAGCCGATTGGGCACTAAAAGCAGAAACATGTCGACCTAAAAATTGGTCAAGCCCTGGTTAACATCACTAGCCAGATCTTGCCCAATTCACGTTTTTATTGGTTTTTGATTTGCCAAGAATAAACTTGTCATTGGTTAAAATCATTTACCTTTTAATCTCACTTCCCTTCACAACCAAAAACCAGCACCGCTGTAACACAGGCGTCGCAGCACACCAGAGAGGCATTCGGCCTCTCTGGTGGGAACCCGATGATGAAGCATGTCACCAACTAGGTTGGTGAGTGAGGGTTCTTTTAACAAATATTTTTGGTTTTTGCCCGTGCCTCTTTTTGCTCCCTATCCCCTTGTCACTCTTTTGTTGTTTAATTGATTTAACCAGGGGGAACAAGAGTGATATTCCCTCACCCTCTCTGTGTTCTTCTGATTTGGTTCTCCCCATGACCAGGATATCGTCTTGGAAGTATTGTACCCCTTCCGTGTCTTTGAAGAGCTTATGCATCAACTTTTGGAATACCGTCGCCGCGGAGGCTAGGCCGAATGGCATCCTCCGGAACCGGTAGCACCCAAACGGCGTGATGAACGAGGTTAATTTCTTGCAAGTAGGGTGTAGTGCTATTTGGTGGTACGCCGAGGTCAAGTCTATGGTGGAGAACCATTTGATGCCTTTCGTCAAGGCCAGCATTTCATTTATCCGGGGCAGGGGGAACTTATCTACTATTATGTTCTTGCTGAGCCCCCTCAGATCTATGCATAAGCGTACCTTCCCGTTGGGATTCTGGGCTACCACCAGGGGAGCCAGCCACTCTGCGCTCTCTATTGGTTCAATCACCCCATTGTCCTCCAGGCGTTGTAATTCTTGTTGCACCGCGTCCCTACAGTTGAACGGTATATTCCGCACCTTGTGGCTCACTGGCTGCGCCCCCTCCTTGAGGCATATCTTGTGAGTGAACTTTGTCAACTTGCCGATGGTGCCTCCAAAGACCGTTGGGAAACCTGTCTTCCACGTGTTGGCTTCATCCGTTCGTGCGTGATCCGTCATCAGCACTTGCGTTATGCCTCCAGGGTTTAGTTGGATCCCTATTTCACCTTGATCTATCCATCCGTGCACTGAGGGTCCCTTCTCCGCTACGTATAGCTTTCCCTCCACTGTGCGTCCCTTGAATTCAAACTGTAGCGGGCAATATCCCACCATGGGAATGGGTTCTCCTGTGAAGGTGACCGGACGGATGTCCGGAGGGAGGAGATGAGTATCTATGCTCTTTGCAAAGTCTCTGTCCCAAACACTGCGTTGTATGATGGTGTATGGGGACCCTGAGTAGGCAACCATGGAGACTTGGATCCCGCCTATGGAAAGTTCACACAGTGGCTTGCACGTCCTGACACCGTCTATGCCCAGGACTTGGTCATCGATGCATAGCACACAGTCTTCCTCTTCTTCACCCCCTCCTTCTTCGATCTCTCAGTCTTGTGCCACGTATTTGACTGACGTCTTCCGGGGTTTGCGCCTACATACTTTCGCAAAGTGCCCCATTATCCAGCAGTATAAACATTCGGCTCTGAAGGTGGGGCATCGCTTGTAGTTGGCAGCGTGTGCCCAGCTTCCGCACCGGTAGCAACTTTTTTTTCTTCTCCTTGGGGTCTCTGGTTCATGCCCGTTCTTGTGCCATGTTTCTGGGGCTGTCTTGGTCCTGCAGGTGCTTGCTGCCTCTGCTCCTGGGTACTGACCTCTGTGACCTTGCTGACTCTGGCTCTGCTGGCGCTGTCTTTTTTGGCAGCCTCTGCACACCTCTTCGAGGGTTCCGCTTTTTTGACCATCGCCACTATTTCTTTGAGAGATGCATCGCCACTGACCCATAACTTCTCCTGTATGGATGTATTTACAGTGTGCATGATGATTTGGTCCCGTATGAAGTCATCATGGAGCCCTCCGAACTTACATGTGGTCGCCAACCTCTTCAGCGCTGCTACGTAGTCATCTACTGACTCCCTCGCATTCTGTTTCCGTTGGAAGAAGTTCAAACAATCGATCGCCGTGCACACCACTGGTTGATAAGGGCTGTCCAGGTCTTCTATGGCGTGTTGGAATACGTCGTCATCGTCCGCAGGCCTTGTCTTTTTTACTAAGTTCATGTACACCCTGATGCCTTCTGGACCCAAATTGTGTAGCAGTATCTTCTTTTTCCGCTTACTTGGAAAGACCTCGTCCCCTTCGTCTTCCTGCACCGACAGATAGTTCAGGAAGTATTCTTTCCAGACCTCCCATTTCATGGCCGGTTCTCCTGGCTTCGGCAGGAAGGGAACCGGATTCGTGAGGGAGAAGGTTTGGGCGCACATGGCTCCTCGCCTTTGCTGTGGCTCTTCGTCCGTCCTGGGTGGGGGACTCCCCGGTGCACTGAGCTTGTGCGAGCTGGTCGCCCTCGCCGGTTGCGTGAGGTACTCTCCCCTCTTTGCTTGTACCTGGTGCGCCAGGATCAGTTCACCTCCCGGGCCTGACGTACCCTAGGTGCTATCACGTGAGGCTTGCAGCCTGTAGCGTGAGGCCCCTGGGCAGATCTTAGAAGGGTCACAGGTGGAGACACCTGTTACGTCCGTGCACTTCCTAGTGCTGCCTCTGGTGCCTCATCTGGATGCCGCCACCTGTAAGCGAGAGCTAGTGATGAGGCTCTTGACTCTGCCTCTCTGTGCCCGCCCGGTGAGTTAATTATCCTTTTGTCCTTTATTTTATTTTCTTTTTTGTTTCCTGCTCACTGCTCTGCTCTGTGCCCCCAGTGTATGCCCTCTCCGGGGAGATACTCTGCTGTCCTCCCGGGGCTGTTGCCGTGTGTTGCTGGGGCGGGGCTGGCCAGTCGTGGTAGATAAGGAAAGTCACGGGGGACTGGGACCTCCCCCCCAGCCCTCACTCTGTATCCAGGAGCACTTGCTCCCCTTGGTGCCTACAGGCGCCTCCTTTGCAGTCACTGGTGAGGGGTTCTGCTGGACTCACTGTGTCACAGACGTTGTCTTGACTCAGGGAAGGATGGATGCACTGCTGCTCTGTGGCCTCTGGGCGTCGCCAGTCCGCTGTTGAGTAGCGCAGTGTGCTTCCCCCGAGAAGGGTTTCCTCCCCGCTGCCGCTCCGCTGCCACGCTCCGATAAACTGGCTCCCGCAGTCCGCACGGTACGCATGCGTCACTTAACGGAGCCAGAAGTAGGTGTGTCCGCCTACCCAGCCTCGTCGCCAATTGTAGGAGGCTCTGGGTAATTATAGGCGGACACGAAGTGTATGTACATGGTTTTATTCATTAAATAATCAGAGCGCCGGGAACGACGTGCGCTCGCCCTTCGGCACTGCTTCCAACTGGCCAACATGGCCGCCCGCGCTCCCAGCATTCTCTGCCGTGACGCGGCAGGAACACTAGAGCGCTACTCTACACATGGCAGGACACGAACCCTCTGTCCCCCCAAAGACAGCACCGACATATTGTCTCAGAATCCGAACGGGCGATAAATGAAACTTGTCTGTGCCTGTCTCTTTCTCATGTGTACTGCCCACGTCATTTAAAGAGCACTTACATACCCCCGTTGTGGCACCCAAGTACTGGCAACGTCTTATGTAAAACGATCCTTTATGTAGATGAAATCACCGAAGCTAGAAGCCGTGTTTGTGCAGACTCTGGGATTACGTCACTTGGCGTGGTAGTGAGGTCGGGAAGGCCGGGGGCCCTGAAGAACCTGTCTTTTCTAGGAACTTTGCAGTCAGACTCTTATCAGCATCAAAGAAAGTCGATCACATAACACCAGCACTTGGAGACGTCGGCTAGCGACCACTGGAGACTCGCCTGACCTTCAAAGGGTTATACTTGAACCCAAGTCTACCTTCTGCATATCAGGGGGCCCCAGGGAACTCAGAGGCGTAGGAGACACTTCCCATCTGGCAGGAGGATATTAAAGACCCGCCTGTCAGTCTCTCAGCCTTTTCCCAGTTCTACTCTGGCTCTATAAGCAAATAGCAGCTTATGAGTCAGACAAAGCCTTTGTCTTTTCTTAAAAACCATAACCGTTCCTTTTCCGAAAGCATCTGACTGCGCATGAACTTATGGAAGCGGTAAACCAGGAATAATGTGTTTTTTTTCCAGTCCTCCTAGTAAAATGAATATTTGTCTTCTGATGCATTCCCGATACACTTGAAACAAGTACGTAAATACGCACGCCCTTGTATGGGAGGATACATTGAAATGTGAAAACAGACCGCGAAAGTGAAAGCGCGCCATGCTCGCGCCAGCCTCCGGGGACAGGAGATGTGCACGCGTACAGAGTGTACATCTGTCCGTACGCGTGCACATCTTCTGTCCGGGTGCACATATGGTTTGTATCCCTTCATGAACGAAAGCGGCAACAATAGAGTCTCGCCAAGGCGAAGCTGCGTTCGCTAGGCGAGACCTAAAAACGTGCATTTGCGTTTCAAATGTCCAGTCCTGCAGCAGCACACTTCCAAAGCCCATACATGACAGTAACCCGATTCAAGGCACCATTCTCCCGATTTCTTTTTTTTAAATCTCCCACTTTGCTCATTTGAAATGTTGGCATGTATGTGCTGTAGCCTCTGGCTGTAAATCTCAATTTGACCGACTTGGAAACATTCAGAAGAGGCGGCCTGTCCTTTGCGCTGCAAGCCCCGTACCCGAGAGGTGGAGTGGGCGGCACTCTCTTTTGGTGTCTGAGCAGGCAACTGGCCATGGAATCCCGGTATGGGAATCGCGGGGATGTGATGTCGGATGGAGAGTTCGATTCTCCGTGGCTCTGCTGCCCCTGACATTGGCCGCCCACACGGGAAATACGAGTGTTGTGCCGCCATTTTGAAATCAGGCACCCTCGCATGTGCGGCTCGGACTGTGCGAGCAGAGGTGCCGCAGCAACTAAAGGCCCTGGTGAATTGACAAGGTGGGCATGAACACCACTGGCTTTGACTCCCCCCTGCCGCACTGCTGTGCTGGCGGCGGGGCTACATCTGTATATGTGGCCGATGCGTCCTCATGGAGCTGCCCCCCCAGGTCAAAAGGGAAGATCATCCTGGAGTCATTCTGAAGACATCCGATGACTTCAGCCAGGCTATTCCTGCAATTATCTGGGGAAGTCATCCCAAGCCATCCTGGAGTATGCCTGTAGGGCAGAATATTTAAATGAGATGAGTCCAGAGTCATCACAGTAACTACTTCAGGATGAGCTCCTGATTGCTTTCTTGGAAAATGTGTGATCATCTTTAACTACTACAGGATGACTCCATGACAACAAAAGGATGTGGGCAGATTACCTCATGTTTTCTCTATGACAACTATGGGATGGGAACAGATTAATTCACGATGACCCCATGACAACTAGCGGATGAGAGAAGATTACTAAACGATGACTCCATGACAACTAGGGAGTGAGAGCAGATTGATCCATGAGGACTTCATGATTACTTCAAGATGTGTTTGTATTACTTCACAATGACTTTATGACCACTTATGGATGTCATTTTATTACTTCACTATATCGCTGTGAGCACTTCTGAATAGGTTACTACAGCATGATTCCATGATGATTGCTTCACCGTCACTTTCTGTGGTTGATAGGTCTACCACCCATGGTACATAGTGTACTGACTTTTTCTAAATCGTATTTAAATATTTGTTTCTACCACACTTCAATTTGTGCTTTCATTATTCTGATATATTGAGATGTGTGCAGATGGAAGAGAGCAAGTTACTGGTTGGGAGAAAAACTATAGTGAAACGAGTAGATAAATAGGGTGGCAATGGCTTGTAGAGGGTGGAGAGCACATGCGCAGTATATAGAAGATGCCTGATGTGGACAACGATGTGCATGGTAGAGATCGGATTTGGTGAGTGGAGATGGCGGATAAAAGGTTAGAAAGTGGAATTATATGGAGTATAGGCAAGGGAGTAGCCAGAAAATTTAAATACCTCCACTTTGAAACAAAACTCTTATGACACCAAGCAAGTGAAGCTAGTCATCGGGACCCTCCCAGAAGGGCTTACTTTTTTCTTGCATCCTAGCATCTATCCATTCATCTATTCATTCTTCCATCCACTCGCTGATAATCATCATTACACCTTTACATTCTGTCTTCCATCCAATATTCAGTCGTTCACCATTCCGTCCATCCATCCACCCATCTACATGCAAACCTATTCATCCATCTTCAAAACCTATCCATCAAATATATCTATCCTTTCAGTCAGTCATCCACCATTTCACTTGTCCATCCCCACTTTCATCCATCGATCCTTTCACTCATCCATCCGCCCTTTTCTCATCTATCCATCCTTTCACTCCAACCATCCTCCCTTTCACTCATTCATTGACTGATCCACCCTTTCACTCAGCGATCCATCCTTTCACTCATCCATCCCCCTTTTCTCATCTATCCATTCTCACTCCATCCACCCTCTATTGCACTCATTCATTGACTGATCCACTCTTTCACTCAGCGATCCATCCTTTCACTCATCCATCCACTCTGACCCATCTATCCTCTCATCCATATACCCTTACACTCATCCATTCACTCATGTATGCAGCCTTTCACTCATCATCCCTCTACCCTTTAATACATCCAGCCATCTACCCTCCCTTTCACTTATCCATGCATACGTCCATCATTTCATTCATCCATCCATTCATCATTTCATTTACCAGTCCATGCACTCAGTCCTTCCATTTACCCTTTCCCTCATCCAGCCATCCATCTTTCCTCTCATCTATCCATCCACCCTATAACTCATCCATCCATTTTTCCTTTACCCAGCCATCCTTACCTCCATTCTTTCACTCATTCACCCATGCATCTATCCATCCACCTCTTCACTCACACATACATCCATCATTCATTTACCTTTTCACTCATCCATCCAACTTCCCTTTCACTCATCCATCAATCCACTCTTTCGTTCTGTCACCTGTCGCTTCACTCATCCGTTCACCCTTCGACACATTGATCCCTCATCCATTTACACTTTTACTCATCCATTATTTCTCTCACTCATTCATCCACCATTTTCACTTATCATTCCGTCCACCCTTTCATCCAGCCATCCATATATTCTTCCTTTTGCTTATCCATCCATCCTTTCACTCATCCACATATCCCCCAATTTACCCCATCACTCAGTTCATCCACACATCCACTCACTGATCTATCCATTTATCTTTTCACTCATCACTGCATCCTTTTGCTCTCCCATCCATCCTTTCTCCCATAAATCCTGCCTTCCACTCATCCATCCTTATATTCATTGTTTCACTCATTCATCCATGCATCTATCCATCCACCTTTTTACTCACATCCATGCTTTGACTCATCCACCCGAAGGAAAAGCACAGAGGAAACCGCGAGGCGCTGCCCGTGTCTCCTCCAACGTTCCTGTAAGCACCACTGCTGTTTCCCGGGGCTCCTTTTGCCGCCAACCCATCGCGCTGCCACGGAGCGGGGAACTACCGCTCCCAGGTGCCCCAGCGGCGCGTGACGCCGAGGAACGCGCCCGGAGGCGCTTAAATATCTGGTCCTCCCTCGGCGGAGCGGGGACGAAGGAAAAGCACAGAGGAAACCGCGAGGCGCTGCCCGTGTCTCCTCCAACGTTCCTGTAAGCACCACTGCTGTTTCCCGGGGCTCCTTTTGCCGCCAACCCATCGTGCTGCCACGGAGCGGGGAACTACCGCTCCCAGGTGCCCCAGCGGCGCGTGACGCCGAGGAACGCGCCCGGAGGCGCTTAAATATCTGGTCCTCCCTCGGTGGAGCGGGGACGAAGGAAAAGCACAGAGGAAACCGCGAGGCGCTGCCCGTGTTTCCTCCAACGTTCCTGTAAGCACCACTGCTGTTTCCCGGGGCTCCTTTTGCCGCCAACCCATCGCGCTGCCACGGAGCGGGGAACTACCGCTCCCAGGTGCCCCAGCGGCGCGTGACGCCGAGGAACGCGCCCGGAGGCGCTTAAATATCTGGTCCTCCCTCGGTGGAGCGGGGACGAAGGAAAAGCACAGAGGAAACCGCGAGGCGCTGCCCGTGTCTCCTCCAACGTTCCTGTAAGCACCACTGCTGTTTCCCGGGGCTCCTTTTGCCGCCAACCCATCGCGCTGCCACGGAGCGGGGAACTACCGCTCCCAGGTGCCCCAGCGGCGCGTGACGCCGAGGAACGCGCCCGGAGGCGCTTAAATATCTGGTCCTCCCTCGGCGGAGCGGGGACGAAGGAAAAGCACAGAGGAAACCGCGAGGCGCTGCCCGTGTCTCCTCCAACGTTCCTGTAAGCACCACTGCTGTTTCCCGGGGCTCCTTTTGCCGCCAACCCATCGCGCTGCCACGGAGCGGGGAACTACCGCTCCCAGGTGCCCCAGCGGCGCGTGACGCCGAGGAACGCGCCCGGAGGCGCTTAAATATCTGGTCCTCCCTCGGTGGAGCGGGGACGAAGGAAAAGCACAGAGGAAACCGCGAGGCGCTGCCCGTGTTTCCTCCAACGTTCCTGTAAGCACCACTGCTGTTTCCCGGGGCTCCTTTTGCCGCCAACCCATCGCGCTGCCACGGAGCGGGGAACTACCGCTCCCAGGTGCCCCAGCGGCGCGTGACGCCGAGGAACGCGCCCGGAGGCGCTTAAATATCTGGTCCTCCCTCGGTGGAGCGGGGACGAAGGAAAAGCACAGAGGAAACCGCGAGGCGCTGCCCGTGTCTCCTCCAACGTTCCTGTAAGCACCACTGCTGTTTCCCGGGGCTCCTTTTGCCGCCAACCCATCGCGCTGCCACGGAGCGGGGAACTACCGCTCCCAGGTGCCCCAGCGGCGCGTGACGCCGAGGAACGCGCCCGGAGGCGCTTAAATATCTGGTCCTCCCTCCGCGTCGCGGGACGCGCGCGGGCGGCGCCGGGCTAAGCCCGGGCAAAGGGCGGGCCGTCTGAGGCCGTCAGAGGCAGGAGAAGGCAGGGCAGGGCCACGGATCCAAGATCATCGTTTAACTTGTAAGTGAACAGTCCTAAAAAATCCTGTTTTAAAGTTACTGTATATGTCCATACTCATGTCGAAAACCAAATTATCCAACCATCTGGGTGCTGGGGATAAGAGGACAATGGACAACTATCTGGTAAAAGTAGTAAATAAGATTAATAATGATCGGAGACTTTCATTGGGCAGATCTAATTTAGAAACTTCCCCAACGGTTGCCTTAGCTCCCACTACTGAAATACCCGTCGAAAGTAGTACGGTTACTACAGACAATGCTGATGGGATTGCTGCGGTTGCACCTCCTGTTTCAGATACAGTTGGAAGCAATGATGAACTCACTTCCCAATTGAACTCCTCAATCACATCGACTACAGCATCTGGTTTTAAAACCATTTTATCCCCCTCCCCGATGCAGAGGAAAACACGGGCATGTAGGAAAGCACCAGCTAAGAGAGTGGCGATCCACAAGCCAAAAAAACAGGGCTCCTTTCAACAAGGAAGGGGGGCTTTACCGGAGTTGTCCAAAGAAATATCCGGGACAAACGATAATACAGAGGGGGTTTCTCTGCATGCAGCCACCATAGGACATTTGGTCTCAATTTTTGAGACCAAATTAGAGTCTATAATTAGTCCTTTGATGGCAAAATTAGATATAATCTCGGCAGAAGTAGACAATTTAAAGGGCCTCCTGACCTCTTATGAAAAACGACACTCTCACCCTGTGTTTACCCCCGTTTCTGCCGGTTCAGCCCACACCCACTATAAGCCCACTGAGGGTGCCATGGAACCTACTTTGCATTTGCTTGGTACACACAATACGGGAGCTCCACAGGGACAGGGAGATGGCATTCAGTCGAGTCGACCAATAGATGCATCATCCACTGCAATATCAGTTTTGGCCCCACCCACAATAGCCACCTCAGCAGGAAAATTAACTTCTGCACATACATGCTCAAGTAATAATCAGAAGCATGTAGTCAGGGGAGATGTTGATCATATTAAATATAAGAGAAATCATATTGTTAACCTTCCACCACAGTGTGCCCCTTATACAGTTGTATTGACTAATGTCCCGGAGGCAGACTCTAGTATGCCTAACTCTAGCCAGGAATCTCATGATTCTTTAAAAAATAAATCACTTGCCTGGCTTAACAAAAATTGTGGATTTCCGCTGGCTTTTTCACAAGACATCTTATCTACCCGCAGAGTCAGCTGGATAGGAGAAGGCAGGAAAACTACTACAGGGGATTGTATCCTTGTTAACTTTAAATACCCACAACACGTGGCAACTGTTCTCTTAAGAGCCGCCTCCCTACCCAACCAAGTTAACTTGGTTTCTGCCAGACCTTTAGGATACTTTTACAGCTATTTAGATGGCCCACAATCGTCAAGGTCCCAACAGATTGAGCAGTATGAACCCGGTTTAATCAGGGGTGGGGGTAGTTATTTCCCCTTTTTGCCACCAAGAGCCCCGCAGCATCATAATAGAGGGAATATACAGTTTAATGAGGAATTCGGTAGGCAAAGGGACTACACCATTCCCCTTTTTAACCGTTACTCTGCCCTGTCCTCATTGGAGGAAAACGACTGACTGTCTAATATTTCTATGAACACGAAGGAGAAATCAGTTAGTGGTATCTGCTCTGATACTGTAGTGACTATTCCCCCCTCACCTTTGCCTGAACCCAATAAGGTAGAAGTTGCTGTGGAGAATATAGGAATTAATAAGACACAGAATAGTCGTACCATTGCAGATCCTTCTTTAAATTTTGACCTTCCCCTGGTAGACACAGCAAATGATCACGCAAGGGCTAAGCGTGATCTTGATACAGGTTACCGCGTTGTTACGTGGAATATTGCCGGTCTGAAGAGGAAGTTAGACTCCCCCTGGTGGAAGGATTTTATTAATATTGGGTACGATATAATCTGTCTTCAGGAGACGTGGTGTGAGGAACCTATCTTTATTGAGGGATATTTAGCATACAGCTTGAATGCAGTGAGTTCAATTGCAGGAAGAGCTAAAGGTGGTCTCTTGCTTTTAATATCCACTAAACTAAAAACCTGTAAAGTTAAAAGTTGTGTTTCAGTGGATGCCCATTCCCAGGTATTATGTCTAGAGTTTGACAAAGGGAAAGATTTGGTGTTGATAAATTTTTATAATAATGTTTTTACTGCTGATAGAGGTAATATCCTGATTGAGCTTGAAAAAGAAATTGAGAGGACTCAGGCAGCTACAGGCCACCAATCTATAGTTCTTTGGTTGGGTGACTTTAATATAAGTCCCTGTCCTCATGCCTCGAGTAATTCATGTGGATTCACAAGGGAAAGTGGTAACATGGAGGGAAATGATGGCCTACACTTCCCACATTGTACGTATGGCACTATCCTTAATATGATGTTAGCAAAATTTGATTTGGATATGTTAAGTTGCACGAAGAATAGTAACAATGTTAACTGTCCAACATTTACCGGAAGAGGAGCTAACTCATACATTGACCACATTTTATTGTCCAACGATTGTGCATACTCCAACCTGTGTATTAATGAGCAAATTGTAAGTGATCATAACAGCATCTCTGTATCACTGCACTGTTGGGGTCCTAAAAACCTGGATGCGAACAATAGGATTAATTCTATCGAGGCTGTAAGACCCAATGGGTTCAGGATTAAATGGTCCAAGGTCGTCCCACATGAGTTGTTGGAGGAGGTTTTCAGAAAGTGTACCTTGGAGATAACCTATTGTATTAGCGATGAGGTACATTCGCAAGTTATATTGAACCACCTACGTACTATTAGTGCAACAATTGATAATTTACTCACAAAGCCGCATAAGGGGAAAAGAGTAATTAACACTGGTTGGTTCGATAAAAGTTGTACACATGCTCTTCATGCCCTAAAGCAGGCGATGAGCATTAAACCACGCGATTGTACAGCAATTAAATCTTGTCGTTTTGCCTATAAAACATCGCTTACTAAAAGGAAAAAAGCTCTCCAAGAGGAGGCCTGGTATAAACTCAGCTGTGCGGCTGAAACTAATGATAGCAAGTTATACTGGCAGACCATAAACAGTCCCTTCTTAAAAGATGACTCAGTGCCGGAAATTACCTCCCATGTTGACTGTCAATCATGGATGCACCACTTTTTAAATATTTTTAATCCGGATAGGCTAATTTTAGATTCCCATATGGACAATGAGTATACTTGGCCTAGTTTGCCTTTAGATATTGGTCTTGATGAGGTTTATGAAGGCCTACGCAATAGCAAGGGCGGAAAGGCACCTGGCCCGGATGGAGTCCCGCTGGATTTGTACAAAACCGAATTAGATCTGTGGGCACCGATCCTGACCAGGTTTTTTAACGCTATAACGGAGGGCCAGATGCCAACTTCTTGGGGCCAGTCAATAATTATTCCCCTTTTTAAAAAGGGATCAAGGTCCGAGGCAAGTAATTATCGTCCCATTTCTCTATTAGACGCTTCGATAAAAATATTGAGTAGAATTATCTTAAAGAGACTTGAGACATGGGCCGAAGATAACACGATAATTTCAAAGGCGCAATACGGATTTAGGAAAGGTCTGGGGACGCAGGAACAGTGTATTAATTTAGATCTCTTAATACACAAATACACTGTTGCAAAGGAGGGGAATCTCTTCCTTTGTTTCGCAGACCTAAGTAGCGCCTTTGATCTTGTAGACCACAACATCCTTTGGGACACATTGTTAGATCTCGGAGCCCCCAAAGAGTGTGTTTTCTTTCTGGCTCGGCTATATTCTGGCCTTTCATGCAAAGTACGCTTTGGTCCTATGGGAGAATGTACACCTTTTTTTAAAGTTGCAAGAGGGATTCGTCAAGGGTGCGTTTTGGCCCCGTTTTTATTCTCTTTATTTATAAATGAAATTGATTCGATTTTAAGTAAATTATCCTCAGACGCCCCCTTGATCAACGGTAGCGTTACCCCTATTTTATTATACGCAGATGACGCAGTTCTCATCTCACGCACACAGAATGGTTTGCAACGCCTTATAGATAGATTTGTGCTATTTACCAAAGAGAGAAAATTGATCATTAATAAAAGTAAGACTTTTGTTATGACCTGCGGAAAGAGGGCGAAATCCAATTCCTCCTTCTTTATTGATAAAGTAAAGATCCAACCGGTTAATAGTTTTTGTTATCTAGGGATAACATTTGCAGGCAACGGGAAATGGACGAATGAAGACGAGAACGTAAGGCTAAAGATGAATAGAAACACAAATAGTATTTTCAGATTTGCAGCCAAGCTGGGACAAAGGAGTGTGAGAGACATGCTAGCAATTTACAAAGCTAGGTGTATTTCATCTGCTTTATATGGGGCAGGAGTCTGGGGGCATCATTCTGTTAATGGCTTACAGATTGATGAAAATAAGTTTTTGAAGAAACTGTTATGCGCCCCGTCTTCGGCTCCCAACATCTTAACTCATATGGAGGCTGGTATTGACTTTATTGCGGATTTAGCCGCATTACGCCCATTACTTCTTTGGCGCTCTATTTGGTCCAAACCTGAGACTGTATTCACACAAGCAATCATCAAGGATTGCTTGAAACTTGATAATCTATCTCGTATTCCCTGGTTGAGTTATATTTATCACTGGTTTAATCTTTTGTTTGAATGTAACATCCGTCTGAATCCCGAAGCTGCTGCACTGATACCAAAGAAAGACATTAAGTCTAAGTTCCTAGCATTCAAGAAATTGGCTAGAGAAAATCAGTCTAAAAATCTATCAACAGTTGCCTCTTACTTTGACTTGAATTTAAGGTCAGGTTTTCAGACATATCTTGCTACCGTGACTTATAACTCACACAGATTTGTCTTAACCCGTTTAAGGCTTGGAATTGTACACCATCTAGTCTCCTTCCCAGATATTAAGATCAAATCTAATATGCTGTGTCCCTGTGATAACATGTCAAAACAAAGCTGCTGTCACTTTTTATTGTTTTGTAAATTTTATTGCCATTTTAGGAAATTTTACTTAAAACCTATCCTTTTAAAAAATAATATACGTTCCACCAAATCAGCAATGAAGTTCCTAATAACTCTAGAAAGTCCTGATACCTGTTTTTTTGTGGCATCCTATGTGCTGAAATGCATGAATATTAGGAAGTCTATAGTCTGCACCGATTAATTTTATCTAGTCATGTACCTTGTATATAGAGACATTGTTCAGATTTTGATATGAAATTGTAACTTGAAGCAAAATTTTTGATGAATTATGTATCGTAGGACTGTTATCATATCTAGCACTTTTGTATATTTGCACTTATTGGATAACTTTCATGGATTTTACATTTTATTTTAACTACAATGTGGATTCTCTGATGGAAGATTATTAGGCTTAAGGAAAGAACTATGCACTTTAATAATGTGTAAATATGGTCTTTTTTTCTGTTTTTGTGTATAAAACATTTTGTCTTATATGTATTTTTAAATGTTGTTCTGCTTATATGGTTGTATTTTACATACCGAATAAAGCTTTTGAACTGAACTGACTCATCCACCCTTTCACCCTACCTTCATCCATCCTCCCTTTCACTCATCCATCCAGCCACCCTTTCAACCTAGCCATCCATCCAACCTTTCACTCCATCCATCCTTTCACTCAACCATCCTTTCACTCAACCATCCTTTCACTTACTCATCCATCCTTTCACTCATCCACCCATCCATCCAGTCATCCATCCTCCCTTTCACTACTCCATTCTTACATCCATCCTTTCACAATTTCACCTATCCATGCACCACTTCACTTACCCACCCGTCCACCATTCCACTCATCCGCTCACCTTCCTCCTTTTCTGTGCCAAGTTGCAGACAAAAGAGCCCAATCAAAAACCCCACACCCGCTGCATCTGCTAAAGCAGGGTGTTGAAAATTAACACCACTGATATTAGGGGACATAATGCGGGTGTACAGTCTATGTGGTGAGTAGAGAGAGCATGCAGAGAATGGAGACCAAGTGTCCAGAGTATATACAGTTTGTAGAGCGGACACAGGGTTAGACATAAACATAAAATAGGCCCAGCCAGTAAAATTAAAGTTGCCTCGTTAATCAGCTAGGTAAAAACGTGGCCCGAGTTGTAAATTGGGCAGTTTTGACCTTGCATAGCCAATTCTATAGGTTCTTCAGAAGGTATGGGACCTGCATCCTTTGTGCTGGCTGCATTCAATGTTTGTGGTACTAACTGGTAAAGCAACAGTAAAAAGAGGCCCACCAGAACCACAAAACCAGTCCACAAACAGCCCAAATAATGCCCCAAATACTGACCTATCAGATCAGCCGTTGTGGCACTACCAGGCCAGTCCGACCCTGAGCAAACTTGAAAGAGAAGTCATGTAAAGGACGAATAGCTGGAAAATAGAGCAGGGGTTCAGGAGGAAGAACGCAAGCTGCAGGGGACGAAAGTGAAGTGTTGAACCTGGGTGGATATCTGTAGAAAGATGCATAAAAAAGGCTCGAGTGTGGAATGCAGAATGAAAATAGAATGATTAGGTATCGGAGAAAATGGAAACACGCTATAAAAGCTCAAGACAGAGAGGTATCCTCGCCTTCAACTTAAAGTGCCAATCTCTCACCTTGGGGAGGGGAATTCAGTGCCTTATTTGCCTTGGTTTCTCCCTGCAATCGCAACTACACTCTTTCCCTTCCTGCCAGAGCGCTGCACTCGTTTTAAAACCAAGCACCTTCCTCTGGTTGTAACTGAAAGGAGAAAGAAAGCGCCATTTCTTTTGCTGCAAGTAGGCGCAAACTCGACAGAAAGGTATTGGAGCGCTTTAAATAAGCAGAAAGTCATTAATGCAACCCCTCCCGATTTCGAGCCTAATCTCTCGCCTCCCTAGTGATTGTAAATATCTGACCTTGAGAATCTGCGCCTTAGCCCTGACTCCGTATAGGTTTAAATGTGGGGCGTGCAGTGGCTCATGGGCAGGGATGGAGGAATGGTATTCAATACAGCCAAGGTGCAGCCTGTGCCTCCGTTTGATGAGACCGCAGTGACAGGCAGTGAGTGGTCCGAAGCCTCGAAGTGTGCTGGAGTAACCTGCTGCTCCAGCCTACATGCCTGCAGCACTCTGATTCACCATGACAATTAATCACGCGTGTCCATCTAAGCCACAGCGCTCTCTTGTCCTCTTGCCAGAGTAAGGGAAAACAAAGTATTGACCCGATGGGGTGGTGCCAGCCCACAGCAGTAGGGGCTCCCTCTGTAACATAAGTGGGTCTTTCTGAGCCTGATCTGTACTGGGAACAAAGCAAAGAAACCCTTAATTGCCTCTGCGCGTGAGTCAAACCACAAAGAAGCAGCGCTGACCTGCCTTATTACAGAAAAATGTGCACGGCAAAGCTCCGAGATTTTCAGATCCCATAAAACAGGATCTTGACATTTATTTAATTATGATTTGTTCTTCGTATCCTGGTACTGTCCTGGATTTTATACACTGGACTACGAGTACCAGAATGCAAAGGAAAAATCTGGACAGCACAATATACCAAGATTGTCCCTAAAGGCGAGAAATTCAAGGCAAGACCCCGCGCTCTCCGGCACCTGCACAGGAAAAAAATAATTCTAGGTGTGCACACATATTTATTAAAGGAAGTTTGCAAACAAACTGGTATTGACTGTGTAATACCGTGCAAAAGTCTAGAATGTTCATTTAAGGAGTAGCACTGCGATGCCAGATGCTCATCACCCTTTCATTTCATTTGAAGCTGCAAAACAACGCACTTCAGAAGAGAAAAGATTGTGATGATAAATGAACTCAGCAATGAGGCTGCGGGAAAAAGAAATACGAGCAGAGATAAGCCAGAGAAAGAAGGCTGAGTGAAAGTTAGGGTAGAGAAACTGCCCAATATATTGACTTGTCATAAATATACCATGTTAATATTAAATACTCACTTCCACTAAGGCAGCATACTACTTACTGGTGTGTGAAGAACACATTAGTATGAAGCAACATGTATTTATATGTAAATGAAAACTTGTAAATTAACTAAACGGTGTTCATTGTTCACTAATAAACAAATAATTCTAAAATTATTAATAAGGCTTATTTTTTGTGACAAAGATGAAACCAAAAGAGAGAAAGGCTCTTCAAGTAATAAGCAAGTCCTCCTCAAACCATCAGTGCCAGTTTAATTTAGTGAGTACCTGTGAAGTAATCAGATAGTCATCTTCAAAGCATCCTCAAATCTTCAGGAACCATCTCATCTTGAGAAGTCATCAACTGCTCATCCCCTGATCACCAGGAACAATCACACCTTGTGGAGTCATCAGATACTCATTTTCAAGTCATCCTCAAATCATCAGGCTCACTTTTCTAAGCTCTGCTGATGACTTCAAGAGGTTGATGATGTCTGATGATGTGCAAATGACTTCTAGAGTAGTTGGATGATCATTCAACAACTCTGGGATGGCTTCTAAAGTAATCCTGTTTGACCTGGGCCCAGCGGAGCACGAGTCGTGCCTGGGGTTCTGTGCTTGCCGCAGTTGTAAATAAGAGAGGAGAGGTATCGGAGGCTGCAGAGGCCTCGTTGGGGCACACACTGTTTCAGAGCGGCCGAGACCTATAGCGAGATCAACAGCCTGTAAGTGTACCATTTATAAACATTGTACCTGTCAGTTATTGTGCTAAGAAGTAACAAATCACTTTTAGCGAGGAGAATGCGACTTGGCCGCTGCGGAACTCACCCTGGATGCCAGCAACCAGAAGAATGTGGGCAACACTGGACGAGTTCCTAGACCCCTACGAAGCGCAACAGGAACATAACGTTTTACCACGAGCATAACCCATAGCCCTAGAACAGACCCACAACTGAAATAATCCTCTTCAATACTATCTCTCCCTCTCTCCCTTTTATTTACTATCGCTCCCTTTCATTTTTACTCTTATTCCTTAGCAAGACAGTGGAGAAGGGGACAGCCAAATATGTATACCGCTTACCTGACCCTGACAAACACAGCCAGTTTGGGCTGTTACCCAGCAACGATAAAGTGACGACAATTGTTTGTATTAAAACTTTTAATAAAATACTTTGAAATTTAAAAAAAGAAGTAACAAATAACTGTACTGCGATCCTCATCTTGGGCAGAGACGCTTTGGCCTGGTCATGACAGGGACTGGGGGGATGGCAACTGTGGTGCTAAACATCTCTGAGCCTGCAGCACATTGATTCACCATAGGAGCAGCTCGCACACATCAATCGGCAAACAAGATGCGAAGCAGCCAAAACTTACATTTGAAAATAAAAGGCACACAAGGTTAACGGAGGCTAAGTTATCAGGGGATGCTGATCGCCAAGCTAATGCTCAATCAGAGGAACAAGGGGAGGACCTCTGCGCGTTACTATTGGAAATGAGATCCAGCCTGAAAACAATAGACACCAAGCTGGAGGTCCTCACCTCTCAACAAGATGCAGTTAAAAAACAAGTAGACACGCATGAGACCCGGTTAGATTTTCTAGAGAACCGTAGCTCCGAAAACCATGAGTTTCAAGTTGAAACAAAAGAGCAGTTACTGCACATGGAAAAGGAACTTGCTCTGATTAGGGCAAAGAACAATGATTTAGAGGCCAGATCTCGGTGTAATAACCTTCGGATAACTGGGATTCCGGAGATGACTACTCTTTCTAAAATGGAGGCCTATGTAGACAAACTGCTATGGGATCTATTTGGCCCTGGTCTATCTGCAGTATTTGCGGTCGAGAGAGCACACTGCACGCTGGGCCCCAAGCCACCAATCGGGGCAACACCCAGGCCAATATTATCTCGGATTTTTAATTATCGGGACTGCGACACGGTATTAATGCTAGCAAGAGAGCGTGGGTCCATCAACCACAAAGGAAACATCATTTAATTCTATTCAGATTTCACTCTGGCGGTGCAGGCAGCCCGCAGAGAGTTTTTACCTGCAAAGCGTATTTTATTGCAGGCCACGATCCCCTATGACCTATTTTATCCTGCAAAACTTAAAGTGACACACTATGGCTCTGTTCATCTGTTCACAGATGCCAAATCGGATCGCCTGCTGGCCACACCTCAGAAGCCGGATTAAGTGACAATGATTAACCCTCTTTTCTCCTTTCTCTTACTTGCAAAATCAGGTTTGAACTCTGTTCTATTATATACTGGAACATGTTGTGGCATGGCAAGGCCTGGCTATGCCAGATGCTGGGAAAGTATACTGTGCTTAGGATTCAGCCACGATGCGCAAGCATTTCCTAATATGTGTTCACAATTTAATGGCTCTCCACCATAAGCTTGGCCACCCCGCCTCTGGCAGGGTAGTTTGCCGGGGACCCCACGCCCCCCAGGGAGAACTCCTGACTGCCGCTTCTGATTTGTATTAGGAGCAAAATGTTGTTTTTGTTTCTAGGGTGGGAAGGTAACACACAACCTGATTGGGGGAGAGGTGTAGTTAAAGGTTAATGTTTTGTTTTTAGTCAGTGCAAAATCACACAATAGACTTTTAGGTGGCGACAGTGCAGTTCCAATAAGAGACACATGCGGATTTCGGAGGGCAATGGAGACAAATAACACAGTCACTAAGCAACGGACCGTTATTGGGGGGTAAGGAAATAGATGATTGGTATGTGAGCTCCCACCAGTCATCAATAGGCAAGACATGACGACACTGAACCTATTAACTTGGAACATTCGGGGGCTCAACGATCACAGGAAGACCGACTAGTCCACACATATCTTCTCAGACACCACATTGATATTTGCTTTCTGCAGGAGACCCACCTGAACTGCACTTCCTCCACTAGGCTAAAACATAAACGTTGGGGACACATATATTCAGCTACATATTCAAACTATTCACGGGTGGGGTCGTGCTCGTGAGGCAGGGTCTCGATTGGAAATTATGTGCATCACACATTGATCCCGAAGGGAGATATGTTATATTGCTGGGATCACTCTGGGGTGTATTGATCACACTAGCAGCAATCTATGGTCCCAATATTGACAAGCCTGAGTGTTTTCAAACTGTATGGGCAAAGATAAAATGCACAGGCTGTGACACTGTTATGTGGTGTGGAGATTTTAATACTGTGCTTAACGATGCAATAGATAGGAAGTGTCTGTCCCATTACCTTCATCCTAATTCTAGCACCACACTTAACGCCATTCTATCAGATGGCAACTTAACTGATAGTTGGAGAAGTTTTAACCGAAACATAATGGAAGGTACATGCATATCAGAACGCCACAGGGCCTGGTCTAGGTTAGACTTATGGTTGTTGTCTAGTGATGTGATTACATGGACACAGGAGGTCTGCCACCTTCCCAGCTCACTGTCGGATCATGCCCCTTGCCTCGTACGAATGTCCATGCCCAACACACCCAACAGAATGTTCAGCTGGAGGCTCCCCTCAAACGCCTTGCTTGATGTGGCCTTCTAGGAGCAAAAACTGAGAGACATTGATGAATATTTCTATTTAAACACAGGCTTGGTCACGACACAGGCCTCCTTATGGGAAGCATTTTAAGTGGTCATTAGGGGCAAATGTGTTGCACACCAAGCTGGGGTGTTGAAGGCAATCAGGAATACACACACCTCCCTTGAGGCACGCATCAGGGAACTTGAGGCACAATTTTACACTACAGACGATCCCGGCTTGCTAGCTCTACTAAAAGAAAGGCTGCTGGAATTTGAGGAAGAGGCACAATGAGAGGTGAAGTTTATGGGCAAATACATGCAGGCTAGACGATACAGGGAAGGGGACAGGCCAGGAAAAACCCTTGCGAACATGCTTTGGGCATCGTGTAATGCTGCGTATGTCACTAAGATTAAGGGGGATAACCAGACCCTGATCAGAGACCCGCTAAAAATCCCAGACAGATTTACACAATTCAATACCAATTTATACACGACCATGCACTGAATAGTCCCAGAGGGCTTGCAGCCTTTCTTGGAGTCCCTAGAGCTACTATGGTTGGGCAGGGGACATAGGGAATATTATTACACCTCTAATGTCTGGGAAACCCAGTGATGAAGTAAACTTGTACAGACCACTTTCACTTTATAATGTGGACGTCAACATTTTTGCAAAATTACTTGCAATGAAACTGCAACCACTGCTTCCACTATTTTCACACCCAGACCAGTCAGGATTCATCCCCGAAAGATCTACGGCACATAATCTTCGCACCCTTTTCACTGTACTACATTACTTACATCCCAACACGCAAGCAATTGCTGGCTTTCTAGATGCCACGAAAGAGTTTGATTCCCTGGAGTGGACCTATTTATTCACCATCCTGGTGAGAATGGGCTTCAGCTCCCTTTTTCTGGGTCTTATACGTCTATTATCCATGGAGCCATCCGTTAGGATCCGTCTTAATGGCATGCTGTCAAGCCCATTCCGCACTACCCGCGGAGCGAGACCGGCTTGTCCCCTCTCTCCCCTCCTCTTCACCATTGCGATGGAGCCATTAGTAGTGCAGATCAGACAACACCATGCTGCGAGAGATCTGGGCTTCAGTATGAAGAGACTACTGATCTCGCTCTATGCAGATTATATTACCCTATATATAAAAATGACCCTGCGGTAAACACTGCCCCTATCCTCTGTAGACTAATAAAATTCAGTGGAATATCTGGCATTTCCATAAACTGGGCAAAATCCACCCTCTTTCCGCTTACAGACACCACCACGTCATTCCCCATTGATTACCCCCTCCAGTGGGCTAATGGTCCGGTAAAATATTTGGGTAGATGGCTCAATCGGGATGAGCAAAAGATCTGGTCTATGAACTTTGGGCGAGCCGTCACATGGTTGTAAGAAAAGGTAAATGCATGGGTAAAATTACCTCTCTCCCTGGCTGGGAGGATCGCGGTGGCCAAGATGGTGGGCTTACCAAAATTCTTATATCTGTTTGTTAATATCCTGATCCCTCTCACCCAAGTTTTTTTTAAGTCAAAATCCGTTCTTTATTAATAACCATGGTGTGGACGGGCAGACAGGCACGGGCTTCATGGGAACTACTGACACTGCCATTGACACAGGGCGGATTGGGTGGCCCGGACTTCCAGCTGTATGCCTTTTGTGCAAAGGCACAATTTCTGCATTTCTGGTTGCATCCCACCCCGTTTCAGCCGCATGTGGCGGTGGAGATGGATGTAGCGCCGCCGGTTCCCCTCAAAGTGGCGGTGTACCAGTCATACAGATGACCGCGGGATGGAATTGACACTGTCGAGACTCTGAGGTGGGCATGGGAAAAACTCTGTGATAGAGCCAAACTGAAAATCCTATATGCCCCATACATTCCTCTGGCGCATAATCCCATGATCCCTGCCATGGTGGAAGGTGCCGGCAGAGCCATGGCTAGAAATCTAGGACTACATACCTTTGCTGATCTGTATCCCAAGAAAAAGTTGAGAGCACCACCGTAAACTACAGAGGGGAGGGCTAGGACATTCTCAGAGCTTTTTCTTTACTAGAAACTTAAGGCAACCTGCAAGCAAATACACACAACCTTCCCTGCCCCCGCGACATTGATGGCACTTGAAAACCATATCCAGTCAGCCTCCCCCCGAAAGCTCATAATACGCCTATACAGTAACATGCAGAACACCGCCCCCATAACCACACCAAAGGCATTCCAGGGTTGGAACTCAGACCTGCAAACCCCTGTAACAGAAGACCAATGGACTTTCTGCTGTGGTCAACTCACTGTACTTTTGCCATGCGATTAATTCATTTTAAATTCATCCATCCGTTCTACAGAACTCCATTTCAGTTGCACAAAATGGGGGTCAAAGCAGATGATAGATGCTGGAGGTGCGGTTACGCCCCGGCCAAGTTCATGCACATGGCGTTGTACTGTCCTCCGCTGCCATCATTCTGGGCCACGATTTTTAATACAATTCATGATATAATTAGTACACCAGTCGACCCTGAGCCACACATTGGTTTACTGGGCTACGTGAGAGACACACCAGTTGAGACTTGGAAATTGCATGCAATGCGTTCGCTTTTTGCTAAGCGTAGGGTAGGCACACATTGGGGTATGAGGGAGGTTCCAAAGATGGAAGCCTGGATGCAAGATGTCACTTTCAGTCACACACAATTATCAACATTCTGGGAACTAATGCCACCTTCATCTAGGCCAAAAGACATATGGGACCCGTTTCTGACATGGGCTCATTCGCAACGAGATGCGGGGGAGGACCCTCCAGATCAGACTATTTCCCCGGTAGTGTAATCATACACCTCAGGGTCAGTGATTGCCCGGGGCAGGAACCGGACAAGGGAAACATACGCAAGTTCATGGTTTTGAACCCTATCATATATCATATTGCCTGTAGATCCCCCATAAAGGAGCAGTCCATGCTCCCAGATCCTGATATATCAACCTTCATTGAGGAGCATGATGCACTGTCCTGCACAAGATGTTGCATGAAGTTTGTCGGTTTCGCTCTGTAATGCTGCTTATCATGCGTTTACCACCTGTATTAATGCTGCACTCAATGGACTATGTTGTTGCTTTGTACATGTTTGTTGCATTCAAATGCTAATAAACAAAATTACAAAAATAAAAAAGTCAACGCTTTTGATATTTACAATTCAGCTACTCATTTCAATAGTATCCTAAAGGTGGACATGAAAGAAAGCTTAAATGTGTAAGAGACCAGCCCTCGCTTTCTGCTCTCTGTTGAGGAAAGAGCGACACTTCTCTAAGCCTTTTGAATGGGGCAAGGGATATGTCCAAGACGTCTTGCAATTTAATCAAGTAATGTACCATATTAGGTAACCCCAGAAAGTGCGAGAGATTGCACAGTGTGCCTGCAACTCCAAGTGCAAACCTCTAGGAGTTGTGCACATCTCCTCAGGAGCAACATCTGGAAGTAGAAGGTGTGAGCAACCGACTGAGTGGCATGTTTACAAGCCCCATTCACCACCACAATGTCACTTTAAGTGACGTAGTGGTGGCGATAGGGGCCTCGCCTTATTTACAAGGCAGCGTTATGCCACTTAACATGGCTTAACACTGCCTTGTAAATAAGGCACCCTTTCATTCTGTGTTTAGAGTGAAAGGTGGAGGGCAAAGGGTGCTGTGGTGGGCTTTCCACTGCAACACCCATTGATTTTGACTCTGCCTCCTATTTACAAGCGCAGCGTAAATAGGAGGCAGCAGCAAATTTAAGGCCAGGGAAAACCTGGTCGTAAACAGGTGGAATGAGGAGAAATGCTTTATTTCTCCTCATTTTGCAGTTTCCGTGTGTGCTTCCTAGTGCAGCGCACATTGAAACTGCAAATTCCATATGATTGTTTATGTGCAGGAACATCCCCCTTCCTCTACATAAACATCCATTTAAACAAAGAAAATGCTGTTTTGCAGCTTCTATGTGTGCTGCGTTAAGCAGCACACATAGAAGTCACAAAACAGCATTTAAAGATTTGTTTGTGTGCAGGAAGGGGTACCTTTCTGCACATGAACAATCTTCCCCTCAACACAGGCACTGCCCCCTGCGTTGGCGCTGGGCAGCTAAAGTTTGCGCCTGGGCAGGGGGAAACGCAGAGCTGCACCATATTCTAGTAAATATGGTGCAGCTCTGCGTTTGTAAAGTGACAAAGCGTGTTGTTAGCCTTCTTGACTTAACGACACGCTTCGCCACTTTCTAGTAAATATGCCCCTGAGTGTGTGCTCACAAGTAATCTTAGACTGAAGAGGGAAGCAGGAGAGAAGATGAGAAGTGAATAGGGGGTGCTAATGTTATTCCATTGTTAAAGAGATCTCTTGCTCTGCTCTAGGTCAGAGCCGAGTGGGAGTCAAGATAGCACAGTGGAAAACTCAGGTTAGACTAAATACATTAATCTTTCCTTTAATCTGTCCAGGTCTGACACCAGTTGCCTCTCTTTTTTATAGGGCTAGAGAAACAGTTTATCTTCCTAAACAGATGTGAACAGCTCGCTTTGCTGTCAGTTTTCACAATAGAAGCTAGCCCTGGACAAACTTTGTGAAATTTCCTTTGCGAAAATTAGGCAATATTCTTAAAAAATACATGAAATGGCGTGTTATTACTTGACCGTGACTGTATTCCGATCGAAACGTACACGCGCTGTACGACCGGCAGAGTACGGTGCACTGTGTGCGAAACACATCCGAATTGCACGGAGCACGGTTCGTACGACCGACACAAACGGAAACCCGTGAATCGGCCACAAAAGAGCCTGACGCAATGGACTCGTACGCAAATGATGCCACATAGGTCAGCATCAGCCTGACGCGATAGACTCGTACGCAAACGATGCCACATAGGTTAGCATTAGCCCCCAACACAACAGACTCTTACGCGAATGGTGCCACATAGGTTAGCATTAGCCCGACGCGACAGACTTGTACGCGAATGATGCCACACAGCCTAGCATGAATGGAACAGACTCGAAAAACCCCACCAAAACATGACCAAACATCCGTTGCGGTCAACGCATCTTCCATCTAATGTTCAAAATTAATACAATAAAAACAGATCACAAAAAAGCAAACAAGCATTGGCATAGACACCAAAAATAATTTCATTCTCCTTTTTGTCTTCATGATAAGACACACCCACAACTCCACCTATATAAAGGGTGTTAGACCTGGCACCATTGGCGTGGGTCTCCCTTCCATTTTTTTCCTGTTGCTTCCTGTGTTTTGCTATATGTTTTGCTGGTCTAGATGCTTTGGGCACTGTGCCACTGCTATTCAGCACCACAGTGCAAGTGCTCCCTATGTTAAAGTGATGTAATGGATTAGCGACTCCATGATTGACTTATTTGGTTTACTTATCAGACCCTAGTACAGTGCGCCGTGTGTGCCCAGGGCTTGTAAATCAAATGCTGCTGGTGGGATTGCACCACTGATTTTGCCACCCACCAGAGCAACTTGTAACCTGTGGCTCAGGCCTGTAATTGCAGTGCCTGTGTGCAGCCTAGTGCTGCCATGTTGACTTGGTTAGTGCACCCACGTACCAGTCCCTAAACCTTCCCTTTTCTACATGTTAGACACCGCTAAGGTAGGCCCAAGGGCAGGGTGCATTGTATGCAAAAGGTTGGACATGCCCTGATGTGTGTGGCATGTCCTGATAGTGAATTACAGCCATTTTCGTGTTTCACTATTGCAAGGCTACCTGTCCCCATAGGACAGAATGGAAAGATTGATTTTAACATCTTATAATCCTAACTGACCCAGGGAACATGGTAGAAAAACGAATCTAGTATGCCTGAACTTAGAATGATAAAAAACATTTTTTAGTAAAGTTGGTTTTATCATTCTGTGTTTGAAAATACCACTTTTAGAAAGTAGGTATTTTCTTACCTAACCATCCAGCCGGCCTCTGCTAGGTTGTGTATTGCATATCTGGTTTGTGAGTGACAGGAGCTGGGGTGGCTCCAGGAGACAAGGTGAGTCAGCACAAGGTTGAATAGACCAATCTGCATTGGGAGTGGTGGGAGGAGTAGCACCTGGGCCCCACCTTGTGTGGTACATCTGATGACCCTGGCCCATACTGACAAAGGAAGAAGTTGTGTGCTGGCAGAATGCACCCAGAACTAGTTTGGACTAGGTACAGATACTCTCTGCCTTCAGAGACAAAGGATTTGTGTGTATAAAAAGGGGGACCCATACACCAGAACTTTAGATCACTTCTGGGAATCAAGACACATCTCTTCTGAGGAGAAGAACCAGGAAGCTGAAGGGGGAGGTTACCCCTGTGCTGTGTGTTTGGGGGTTGGCCTGCAGTGGTTGCTTCATTGCCAAAGAAAGGAGAAAAGGACTGAGTGTGCCTTCATCATCTTGAAGAAGAATCTCCAAGGGCTTGAACTGTGCTAGCCTCCTGCTTGAAGTCTCAGGAATACAGGACTTCACCCCCAGCTCCCCCCTGAATTCCCTTGCTGGGAATTGAAGTGCCTGCTGTTGTGCTGGGCCTTCTGAGAGACTGTGTGTCACTGGGAGCTGGAAGCACGACTCATGAAGAAGAAGAGCGTTGCCGCCGCAGCAGTTACCGAGCAAGCGTGCTGCAGTTGTCACCATCGCATCGCCGAAGCGCGTCTCATCACCGGAGAAGCGTGCCATCGCCACAGAGGTCGCCGTCGCATCACCGGAGAAGCGTGTCGCACGGCCTGTCGCGATTCAGAAGATCACCGAGCCGCTGCATGGCAGTCGGGCGTGCACACATCGCATCTACATTGTTGCATTGTAACCAAGATACCATTTTGTCGCTTCGCCCTGGAGCGTCATCGGATCGCAGTAAGAAACCGGTGCGTCAACTCCCCACACAGTAAGGAAGCGAGCTTCAACTCCCCTGCGCAGCAGTAAGGAACCAACGCATCCACTCCCCTGAGTGTAAGGAACCGACAAATCACCTTCCCTGCGACCCTTTTGTTTGCTTTGCATTACGCATCCAAGGTATTTTGAGAGTAAAGTGTCGTATTTGCAATCTAAAGTGAACTAAGCTATTTCTAACATTTTTAAGTCTATTTTTGATTACAGTAATGTGGATTTTTGTCGTTGGTCTTGTGATAAGTCTAGTAAAGAGTACTTATTCTTCTAAACCTGTGTGGTGTCCATTTGTAGTGTTTTCACTGTATTACTGTATGTGTTCACAAATGCTTTACACACTGCCTCTAAGATAAGCCTGTCTGCTCGTGCCAAGCTACCAAGGGGGTGAGCAGGGTTTATTCAGGAGTGTATCCCTCTTTCCCTGACTAGAGGCAAGGGTCCCTATTTGAATAAAGGTGTATACCATTGTCAACTAGAAACCCCCATTTCTTACAAAGGGTCACATTTTTACCATGATCCTTTGCAACTTCTACTTACTAGCCATCAGACCACAACACTAGACAGCACTGACACATACACACACAAATCATCCACCACACAACCACCACACAACTAGCACCTGTTAAATAATACACTCACTAAAACATACCTTTACTCACACTCACTCACCCTCACCTTCACACACACACATCCATCTCCACAACCACCCATCACCATGCCACCAAAGAAGAATCCAAAGTTCACAGACTGTGAGTTGGAAGTAATGGTAGATGAAATTCTCAAAGTAGATCCACAGTTATTTGGCAACTTGGTCCAACAGACCCCCCTGTCCCAGAAAACCAAGATGTGGGAGAGGATTGTCAACAAAGTGAACGCTCAAGCACGTTGTCTGTGCACAATGAAGGATATCAGCAAAAGGTGGTTTGATATACGCAGGAGGGTGAAGAAGGTCATTGGAAAAGAACTTCCCCTGAGCCAGCGTACTGGCGGTGGCTCTCCTGCCAAACCGGTTCATTTCACTTCCTGGGAGGAGAAGGTGTGGGACATCCTACCACAGGAGGGCATACATGGAATATCAGGAGAACCAGAGCCTGGTGAGTACATACTAAAATAGACTATTTTATCCAGAAAATACTCATCCACAGAGATCACTGTCAAGGACATAGTCATACAAATCACTGTTAGCTAATACAGAACTGTATGAACCAAATAAGCATGGGATGTGTATGGCACTTAGTCAAACAAAATGACCTGCAATTTCACAGTAATCTTTACCTATTTCATTACCTGTAAAAACTTTACAACAAACACAGAAATGCTTTTTGCCAAAAATAGCATCCAGCACTGTCAGCCATCTTGTCAACATGGTTAGATTCACTCACAGTGAAGCTGAGTCATAGGAAGGAAGTGTGGGATGGCTGGGAATGTGGTTGTTGCCAAAAGCATGATGGGAGTCGTAGTCACAGCTAACAGATCTCCTCCCACATGGACCAACAAGCCCACCTTGAACTATACACATTGCAAAGGGAGTGGAAAAGTACTGGCAAGATGGCAGACACTGGCCCAGCTGTGCTCAAACTAACTCCAGGCACCACTGTCAGATATCTTGAATGTAACTTTTGACTCACTGTCATGGAGCCATGGTTTATGGTGGCCTATTTGTACTGTGTGGGAGGAGGAGTGGTAGCTCTGACTACATCTCCCAGCAGGCCCTTGTCCCACACCCCCCCCTCCCACAAACATCACACCTGTGAAGATGCTGTCCCAGAGAGAGGAATTGAATATGTACTGTCAATATAGCTGACACTGGTCTCTGGCTTGGGGAGACCAAGTCCATGATCGTATCCCTGACCAGAAATTGTACCTTTGACTAATAACATACCTGCAATGTAAGTGCAATTATCCACACGTTGAAAGAGGCACACACTTGGTACTACCTCTCAGCAAGGCCATGTGTTGCAAACACCAGTCTCATGCATCTGCTATTTTGTTTGCACACATTCACTTACAGGGAAGCAGAGTCACAGGAAGGCAGTGTGGGATGGCTGGGGAGGTGGGTGTTGCCAAAAGCATGATGGGAGTCGTAGTCACAGCTAACAGTTCCCCTCCCACATGGGCCAACAAGGCCACCTTGAACTATACGCATTGCACAGGGAGTGGGAAAGTACTGGCAATATGGCAGACACTGGCCCATGGTGTGGGGACTACAGGGCCCTGTTGGGAGTTGTAATCAAACTAACTCCAGGCACCACTGTCAGACATCTTAGCTGTTACCTTCACATTCACTGTACAGAACGCATAGTACCAGGTGGTCTAGTTTTGATATGTGGGAGGATGAATATTAGCAGTGAATGCAAATACTATCATGCCCTACCCTATACACACCTTCTCATGCAGAACAAATAGCACTTATGTGACTAGGCAGTTACTGTGTGTAAAAGGAAATGTAAAGTAAAGATGGATACACAGGGGCTTCATGTAAGATATAGAAGAAAATCACATACACTCCTTGGCCTTCTCACACAACTACATACTCTCAAACACCTTCACAGTACATTAGCACCCAATTACAGGGAAAACATTGTCTCAGGTGTGCTCACCGTGCTTGCTGTGAAGGTGTGTGGAGGACAGGACATAGTGTAAGTTGCAGTCATAGCCCTTTTCAATACCCACACATAAAGAAACGTAGCTAAATAACAGTGATTGAATGGTCCACAGCAAGATGTCTGACAGTGTTGCATGGTCTCATGTGCCCAAGGCCTTGTGAATAGCACTTAATTCCAACATCATGCTGTGGCGTTAGCATCCTTGGCACTACACTCCCCTCACTGTCATTGATCCTCTGTCTGCGAGTAGTAAGCTGTTCTGGTTGGGAAGAGGGGTAGAGGTCACAGCAGCACAACTCAAGCCCAAGAACCACTACAACTCACTGTTCTGCCCATGGAAAATAACCTCACAATGTGGTTGTTGTAACAACCACGTGGCAATTGCATGCTTTTAACGCATGTGCTGTAATAGCTGTTTCCCATTAACATAATCATCAAAGTAGTATATAGTAAAATCTGACATAGATTCTGGATTGTGAGTGTATAAGTCACCACAGCAATGTGACAGCTTCAAACATGCACAAAGACAAACACACATGCACAAGTCTGGCTAAAGGTCCCAATAGGAAGAGTAAGTATGTCATTTTTAAAGCACATATGTGTGAAACATCAATACACCTGTGTCATGCACAGCATGTCACATGACAGTCAATGTCTATGTACAGTCAAGTAAACAAGACATGCACATGAATACACCAAGCTGGACATGGTCAGAAAAGCACATCTTGTCCAAATGACTATGTACACATGAAAAACAGTCCTGTGTCTGTGATGATTGATCAGTATATATTGTAATAAACTTCTACATAACCAACAAATTTTTCTTATATGTGTATGATACTTTGACCTGTGCAAATCCACCCCCTTATGGGGTGTGCAATGCTTGTAGTGATAGGCATCCACCCCCCTATGGGGTGGACACTGCTGGTGTGATAGGCATCCAGCCCCCTATGAGTAGAGACTGTTTGTAGTGATAGGCATCCACCCCCTTATGGGGTGTGCAATGATTGTAGTGATAGGCATCCACCCCCCTATGGGGTGTGCAATGCTGGTAGTGATAGGCAGCCAGCCCCCTATGAGTAGGCACTTCTGGTAGTGATAGGCATCCACCCCCCTATGGGGTGTGCAATGCTGGTAGTGATAGGCATCCACCCCCCTATGAGTAGAGACTGCTGGCAGTTATAGGCATCCACCCCCCTATGGGGTGTGCAATGCTGGTAGTGATGGGCATCTACCCCCTATGAGTAGAGACTGCTTGTAGTGATAGGCATCCACCCCCCTATGGGGAGTGCAATGCTGGTAGAGATAGGCATCCACCCCCTATGCGTAGAGACTGCTGGTAGTGATAGGCATTCACCCCCCTATGGGGTGCGCAATGCTGGTAGTGATAAGCATCCACCCCCCTATGAGTAGAGACTGCTTGTAGTGATAGGCATCCACCCCCCTATGAGTAGAAACTGCTTGTAGTGATAGGCATTCACCCCCCATGAGTAGAGACTGCTTGTAGTGGTAGGCATCCACACCCCTATGGGGTGTGCAATGCTGGTAGTGATAGGCATCCACCACCCTATGGGGTGGACACTGCTGGTGTGATAGGCATCGTTACCCTATGGTGGTATTGCCTTTCGCGGGTTTATGCCAATTTGGTGTGTGTGGTAGGTGTCTGACTTACCGTCTGTGACGACCGCGTCGGTTAAGGTTGTAGGCATACAGTATAGGAATGACATACGCTATTGGATACATGGCTGGTCCGTCTCGTATGCGTTGTACGTGTTGTGGCACAAATTGGAGCTGAAATACATCACGTCTGGATGCTGTGACTTGTCAGGGTGGACGTCCTGTCTGGCACGTAGGAAGTACGCATCATACTTGCCGAGCCGGAAACTGAGTGAGAAAAGCCTCCGGACAACTCCATTCAGCGTTGACGGAGGCTGTTCATCGGTAAAATGTTGCTGGATTCGGAGCGTACGTGTCATCCGGGAATTGGAGACATCTCGCATCGTACTACGTCGTTTGGATAGACTGGCTCCCGGAACGTGTCGGTCGGAAGGTATTTTTTACAAATAGCTTTGGGAGGGCATTTCGAGATCGGAATCGGGCCCTTAGTGTTCACCTTGTGACTGCCTCACACTCAGTAGATGGATCCAGTACCCATTTGGAGGCACAGGCATGTCAGAGGGTTTTGTGGGACATGGTTAGCAAACTGAATCAGGGCCCTCCATAGGATGGAGACCTGTTACAATGTTTAAAAATGATATCCTATAGGGAAAGAGAAAATACAGAGGATGCATCATTTAGCGTCATCTCATGGTATTACCAGTGTTAGCTGCCTCCTCATTAATACATATTGCGGCTATACTTTAAAACTAGAGGTAAATGTGGCAGCATGTGCACAGGGCACTTAAGAAGTGCAGGCCTGCCAAATAATGACCTCTGGGACCCCTTCCCCTCAGGCTGTGCTCTGTGGAGAAAGACAAATATCACAAAGACATTGTTGTAACCTATATAGTTGACCCCTATGTTGAACTCTCCAGTGATCCTCCCCACTCTGTCAGTACAACACACATGAAGGCCGTGTGGCAGGGGCATGCTGACACAGTGACAGCCATGGGTGGGGGTGGGGGGGTTGGAGAGATGCTTCATGGGTGACATTAAGATAATATGACCGTCCTAAAAGAGGAATGTAAAGAAGAGGTGCTTCATGATACAAGTGGGAGCTGCTGTGCCTGGCGGTGAACCTCAGTCATGTCTCCATCTCATCCCTATGGAGAGGAACATCATTAGTGCATGCATCTCCCGAGGCTACGTGGCTGTTATGTCACTGAAATGATGCTACATCATTCAAACAACGTGCCCTCTAAGCAGACTCACTTGTCCAAGTGCTAGACACCGCCATCCATATTAGCATGTGCAGTGGTTCATGGCTTTCCACGGCGGAGACCCCGCCATGAAAAACCATGCAGAGTCTGCTTTCGGGGGCCCGTTGCGGGCCCCCTGGGTATTGGGGGGTGGGAGGAAACATGGGGGTACCTATGGTACCCCCCTGCATTGTCATGGACATGGTGGCAGGCACCTCGTGGTGCCTGTCACCTTGGGCATGACAATGCACACAGTGCATTCCCAGCATTGTGGCGGGCGGTGCTGTGAGCACCGCCCACCACAATGCTGGGAATAGAGGATGCCACCGCCACGGTGGCGGTGGCATCCTAATTTCAGGTGCGGGACCGCCGCGCCACTGGCGGCCGGTCCCTGCACCGCTAGGGTGGCAGGCGGACTAATGTCCGCCCGCCATCCTAATCGGCCCCAAAGTCTCTCCCCAAAACACAGCAGATAAATATCTGCCAGGATATTGATTTGTTCTCGCTCTCTGTGTCTACCTCCAACATATTACTGGGACATCATCAACTTCACAAAAAGATTTTTTTCCAAATTTTAATCTGACTCCAATGACAGAAATCAAGACAACATCCTAATGCTCTTAATTTAATATTATTTGGCATGCATACACCAGCCCCACATTGACGCACCCCACGTACTGGTAGGTCCAACGGATCAGTGACAGAATATCGAGGGACATAATATCGACTGTACACAATCTCGATCCCAGAATATCGAAAGACAAAATATAGTCTACCTATCTACAAACAGATAAGTGCCAAAATATCGATTCCAAAATATAGTTGTTAAAAATATAGTTTACTAAAATATTGAATTTTAAAAATGTCTTAAAATTAATTAAATAATAAATATAATTAGGTAAAACATTCTTAAAATTAATTAAAAAATATTAAAATTAATGAATAATATATTTAATCCCCCCCAAAAAATTTTTTGTATATATGTTAACTTAATATTAAAAGATCATTATTTATGTTTAATTATAAAATGTTAAAGACATAATTTAAAATATAATTACATATATATATGAACAAGACATTCATTTGTCGAAACGCGTAGCAAACAATAAATTGGCTTCCTGCTAAGCATTTAACTTCGAGAGTGCGTGTTACTTTGAAAAAGGATAAAAGATTATTTACCGGCGAGGGCATACCGGCAAACGCACCACCTGACTTCGGGCTCAATCCCAGAATGACCCACTTGAAGGATTGCGAATATATATATATAAATAAACATTTAATATAAATAGAAACATATTTCAGATATAATAAATTAAAATATTAAAACAATTTTTTTTAAATATTATTTTACACTACATTAAATATAAAAATAGTGAAAACGTTGCATAGCACAGGATATAAAATTACTATTCCCACTCCATCAAGTTTAATAGTAGGGAAAGTATTGGATAGCGGGAATGTCAAAATTACTATTCCCACTCGAGGGACTGGAACAGTAGGGAAAGTGTTGGCTAGTGGGTGGGTAGAAATTACTATTCCCACTCCAGTGAGTGTAACAGTAGGGAAAGTGTTGGATAGCGGGTGGGTAAAAATTACTATTCCAACTCCAGCGAGTGGAACAGTAGCGAAAGTGTTGGATAGCAGGAGAGTAAAAATTACTATTCCCACTCTAGTGAGTGGAACAATAGGGAAAGTGTTGGATAGCGGGAGTGTAAAAATGACTATTCCCACTCCAGTGAGTGGAACAGTAGGGAAAGTGTTGAATAGCGGGAGTGTAAAAAATACTATTCCCACTCCAGTGAGTGGAACAGTAGGGAAAGTGTTGGATAGTGGGTGGGTAAAAATTACTATTCCCACTCCAGTGAGTGGAACAGTAGGGAAAGTGCTGGATAGCGAGTGGGTAAAAATTACTATTCCGACTCCAGCGAGTGGAATAGTAGGGAAAGTGTTGGATAGCAGGAGAGTAAAAATGACTATTCCCACTCCAGTGAGTGGAACAGCAGGGAAAGTGTTGGATAGCGGGACTGTAAAAATTACTATTCCCACTCCAGTGAGTGGAACAGTAGGGAAAGTGTTGGCTAGCGGGTGGGTAAAAATTACTATTCCCACTCCAGTGAGTGGAACAGTAGGGAAAGTGTTGGATAGCAGAAGTGTAAAAATTACTATTGCCACTCCAGTCATTAGATTACTAATTAATAAATTGTTAACATATTTAACATTAATTATTAATTGTTATTAATCAATTACCAATATAAATGATTAAATATTAAATTATTAAATAATAAAATAATTAATTAATTTCAATTGAATCAATTGAATTACTTCCCACCCTATTCCCCTATAAACCCACAACCTGCTAACCTGCTACGGAATTAAATTAGACAAAAATTAATTTACATATAATTAATTAATTCTAAATAAATATAAAAAAATATATTATAATTAAATTACTTCCCACCCTATTCCCCTATAAACCCACAACCCGCTACGGATGTAAAATACGCAAAATGTATGTAACATAAAATGAATAACTTTAAAAAATTCAAACATACATTACAAAAATGATATATAATTTTGACACATAAACTAGCATACATAAGACTCATTTTTTTCTCTCGATATTATGGAAAACGATATTTCTAAATTCGATATTATGGAAAACGATATTTCTTACCTCAAATTTGATATTCTACACAACTATATTTTGGGAATTCGATATTCTGTCCTCTCGATATTTTTGACTCGATATTGTGTCTTCTCGATATTTGAAATTCAATATTTTGGGTGTTTACCAGGTCCAACACCGTCAAGAACAACCAGCCTCAATACTGTTCATGCTCAATATGTGTTCTAGTATCACATGTCTGAGTGTATGTTGTGGACATGACATCCGCTGCAGACAGATCCTGAATGGCAAAGTTTAGGGTTGTAGTGCACGTGGGTGCTGACAAACCATCTGACCATGTGAGAATTGAGAGAAGGCCACAGCTGTTGGCAAGGAGGCAAAATTAATGATTGCAGCAGTGACGTGAGCAGATATATAAGGACTCTGAATACAAAATGGTCGCACACTGCTGACCTACCTGCGTGTTACCCCAAAGAACTGTGGTCCCTGTAGTCAGCGTCGGCGAGTACACCTATGCTCGTGTCGTGAGTGCAAGTGTGAATAGCGTTAGCCATCCCTGGACACGTGTTTCGAGGTTGTTGCCTCTCGTCAGCAGGGAGTAGGAAAGAGTGCAGGGTTGCTGTGTAGGCTGCTAAAATCATTATCAGGTATGTACCTCTCGTAGCAACGCAGGTGCGTAACCTAGAGCCCGTCGGCTCTCCCGGCTCAAGGAGCCACTAAATAACTAAATCCAAAATGGTCGCACACTGCTGACCTACCTGCGTGTTACCCCAAAAAACTGTGGTCCCTGTAGTCAGCGTCGGCGAGTACACCTATGCTCGTGTCGTGAGTGCAAGTGTGAATAGCGTTAGCCATCCCTGGACACGTGTTTCGAGGTTGTTGCCTCTCGTCAGCAGGGAGTAGGAAAGAGTGCAGGGTTGCTGTGTAGGCTGCTAAAATCATTATCAGGTATGTACCTCTCGTAGCAACGCAGGTGCGTAACCTAGAGCCCGTCGGCTCTCCCGGCTCAAGGAGCCACTAAATAACTAAATCCAAAATGGTCGCACACTGCTGACCTACCTGCGTGTTACCCCAAAGAACTGTGGTCCCTGTAGTCAGCGTCGGCGAGTACACCTATGCTCGTGTCGTGAGTGCAAGTGTGAATAGCGTTAGCCATCCCTGGACACGTGTTTCGAGGTTGTTGCCTCTCGTCAGCAGGGAGTAGGAAAGAGTGCAGGGTTGCTGTGTAGGCTGCTAAAATCATTATCAGGTATGTACCTCTCGTAGCAACGCAGGTGCGTAACCTAGAGCCCGTCGGCTCTTCCGGCTCAAGGAGCCACTAAATAACTAAATCCAAAATGGTCCATATATAAGGACTCTGGGTCACTTGGAGAGTGGCCTGTCCTTGGCATAACATAGGCTCCAATATCAAATAAGGTGTCATTTTATACACAGATGACCTCAGCAATGGGTTTCCCGTGTGTGCTTATATCACACTTGTAGGAACATGCGCATCTGACTAAGGGCCTGATTACGAGTTCCACACCCGTGGTGGTGGTGCAGTGGCGGCTGGGGACTGCTGCACTACTGGTCCGAGTGCTGTATTACAAGTACGATGGTAGGACCGTTTTGGGACTGCCGCAACTGCCAGGTAACCGCGTTCTCTGACGGTGGCGCTGCGGTCTGGGGCAGCAATATGCTTGGCGGTACCGCTGCAGCATCTCCTAGCATATTCTGAGATTTCCCACCACCAGCCTTTTCATGGCAGTGAGCCCGCCATGAAAAGGCTGGTGGTGGGGAAACAAAGGGGGCCCTACATGTTCCCCTGTTTCCCCTGTATACTGGGATGCAGGCAGGGGGGCACATGGTTTGCCCCCCTTGTATGCATGCACTCCCAGTTCCTGCACGGCATGGACTAAAGCGTCCATGCCATGCAGGAACTTGCTTTGGCGTTACCATTGCAGTGCCTTTTTTCAAAGAATCGCCCGCCAGATCAGAAGAAAAATCCTAATATGGCAGGCAGCTAGCGTTCGCCTTTGACAATTCGGGATTGGGACGGTAGCGTACTGCCCTGTTCCTGTACTTCCATAGGGGCCGATAAGAATGGCGGGCGGACTTTAGTACGCCCGCCACCCTAGCGGTGCAGGGACCGGCTGCCAGTGGTGCGGCAGTCCCGCACCTGCAATTAGGATGCCACCGCCACCGTGGCTTCCTCTATTCCCAGCATTGTGGCGGGCGGTACTCACAGCACCGCCTGCCACAATTCTGGGAATGCACTGTGTGCATTGTCATGCACAAGGTGACAGGCACCGCGAGGTGCCTGCCACCATGTCCATGACAATGCAATACCATAGGTACCCCCATGTGCACCCCCAACCCCCAATATCCTGGGGGCCCGCAACGGACCCCCAAAACCAGACTCCGCATGGCCTTCCATTGCGGAGAAGCCATGCTCTGCTTCCCATGCTAATATGGATGGCGGTGTCTAGCAGACACCGCCACAATATATAGCCCCTTTTCCACTCGGTCACCTGTGTGACAGGCGGAAAACCGGCAGGCAGTCTTTCCGTCCGCCGGGGTCCCCCCGCCATACTAATATAGCGGGGGGAAATGGATGGCGGGCGGGGAAGGATGTAGGGCCACCGCCATGCGGGCGGTGGCGATCTGCCCTACATCCTAATTGACCCCCAAGTCGTAATCAGCCCCTAAATCAACGATCAATGGCAGTGTGCCCAGTTAAGATTATGCAAAGTTTGCCATGGTACAAAACATATGAAAATGCTTTTAGCTCTTTGCATAACAGGGAATTGAGTAAGCTACTGTGCGCATTACATAAAGATTAATGCAGTACGACATAATGTAGCAATCTGGAAAAAGGGTTTATTTTAAAGGACAATTATTTTGTTTTGTGGTGATGCCGCACCACTGCTGCCAGTGCTGGGTTCCTTTCCCCATCGGTGTTGGAGAGTTGGTATTGAGCACCAATCTTTGGGTATGGACTGAAGTTGCTAAGATGACGGATTACACCGTGCTCAAGACACCACTCGCTCACCTGGCAAACCCTTAGTGCTAAAACTGCCATACATGTGCATCAGTATGTCACAGTCAATTGAAGTTTGCTTTCATTATTAGTTGGTGGTAAAGAATCGTATTTTCAACAGGTCATGAACAGGGAACGTATTCTGGTTAGTTCGCGCTCTGATATAAGCACATTTTAAGGCACAAATCGAAATAAGCATTAACAAGGACATTAGGTCTGGAAGAACAATGTGGGAAGAGTGACGGGTGAAGATAAGGTGGCCTACAGATGCACTTGCATGGAGGGCTCGAAGGCAAATAATAAAAGAAGTACCTTCAGAGCATGTAGGCATGTGGCCAGTGCCTGGAAGCTGTACGTGGTCCAAGCTCCATGCCAGGCAAGGATGGCAAAGCAAAAGTGGAAGTGCAAGAGGACCACGTGCAGACAATGTGCTGGCCAATGAGAAGCACGTAAATTAGAACGACGTTGGCCTAAACCAAGGGTAAGTTCAGAAAAGTAAGGGGCAGGTTCTAAGCCCCTTTTAAGATTTTATTTTATTTATAAAAGACTTCACAAGCACAGCGCAAGCCTATACCTAAAAAGGTACCATGCATTTCATGTTGAAATAACTGTATTTGTTCAAGTCAAAATAACTGACTTTCTATGCAAACTCTTGACATGCATTCACCCCTGCTGCAATTAGCAAATGCAATAGTGTGGCTCTCTCTATGCGGACTAATGAAACTACAGTACAATATCAATCAAATAGCCAGTGGACAGGCAATAGTGTAATTGTCACGAGTAACAATTACAAAAACCAATGGCCACACTATGGGCTAGTCAACATGTGAATGCCACTTACAACAAATGGCTGAGGGAAGCTGACCAACTTCTATTTTTCTATGTAGTTTGTATGGGTGGTGGAAGATCTGCTGCTATCAAAAGCTGTCTTAAACGAGACCTAAATATGATGTGTGCCAGTTAGCTGCACAGCTGGTAGGGGACTTTCATCCTTACACCTGGATGAAACCTAACTATAAGTTGAGTGATAGTACTTGCAGTGGAGTTTGATGTATATGCCTTCATAAAGCACAAATTTAGCGACAATTATTTTTTTTAACAAACTTTAGGTGGTGTCATTCCTGTATTGTTAACTCTAATCCTTTTTCCTGTTCCTTATCAGAAAATATTTGCACCTGCAACCATTTACTATTAAGCATACAAAAGACATATGAAAGCCATAGTTGGTTCAGCCTGAAATTGGCAACAGATTAATAGGCAAGGTTGGTAGCCCTGAGGAATTCGGAAGGATGATGAAGGAGCAAATGTTGCCTTCTGTGTGTAGCAGATTTTATGTCACTACCAGAGGTGAGGATTAGGCTTGAACTTTCAATCCTTTACTATATCCAGCAGCCAGTAAACACTACATTTCCCATCAAACCATGGGATAAACACAAAAAGTCCAATCTACCAATCAGGGTGGCCGTAGTACTTGACCAGTCCCTGACGCCGCTATAGCCTCCTCTTTCTTTGTTGCTCCAGCACCAGATAATTCTATGTCAGGACAGGAGGCTCCGATTATGCTTTCTCATTTCTTTATTAGAAGCGCTCAGCAGCCAATTAGAAAAAACAGTAGATAAAAAAAAAACTACAGTACCCAGGATATCACGTGACCAACCATAGAGACCATAGTATAAAAGGTCATGTAGATAGTATCACATCCTCTTTCTTTGCTGCTCCGCAGCCAGTTAAGTGCTTCTTTACTATTACTTACTTGATGCTTGATTGTATTTCTAATGTTGATACCTTATTAGCGCTCGCTTTAAATCACTCGCGCTTTGTTTCAGGCTGCCTTGCAGGTATCGGCCTTTGCTTCTAGGATGTTTCGCAGCTTCTGTGTGCGCAGGGAGCATGTGGTTTATCTCCCTGTGTCCGGGCGCTTTGCGCCCGCGTCTAAAATTACTTCAGTGGAGCGGGAGACCGGGGCTGGAGGACACGCGCGCTGTGTGCGACCACCTCTTCAGTTTACCGCGGCGGCCATTTTCAGGCTTTCTTCCGTGTTTTCACAGAGATTTGCTGACGACAGTTGTTTTCAACAACGCATGCCCACTGCCTCGTGTTTTTTCTGCCCCATTTACGCCTTTTGCTTATAAAATTGCATTGGGCTGTATAATGAAGCATAGGCTCTGCCTAGAGTGTATATTTTGCAGCAAGCCCTCCCTCCACATTTACTTATTTGCGGTGTGTGCAGGTGTTTTCCTGTTCTGTTGGCTTGCTGAGTGGTTGTTCACTCCCCCTGCATTGTGCCTTTGGCATTATTGAACTTGTCATCTTGTGGGCATTACTGTAACACTATTGTGTCACTATGGATGAGTATCTTGATGAAGATGACTACTATTATGAGGATGACGCCTCTGGCTTTTCGGACCATGATTTGGTCGAGGCTTTAGACCAGGGTGTGCACCACTCAGTTAATAAGGCACTCTGTATTTCTCTCTTCAAGACCAAGAGTTAATTTCTGCAGAAATCGATTCTCTCCTGGGAAAGGGGGCAATCATTCAAACTGTTCGCCATCCCCATGGGTTCATCAGCACAGTTTTTCTGGTGCAGAAGAAAGGGGGCGGTTCCCGCCTAGTTCTCAATCTGAAGGACTTCAACGGAGGTGTAGTTTACAGACACTTCAAGATGGAGAGGATTCATCTGTTGCGCGATCTTCTTCGCGAAGGGGATTGGATGGTTCGCCTCGATCTCAAGGATGCGTACTTGTTGATTCCCATCTTCGAGCCACATCGTCGGTTCCTGCAATTCCATTGGCAGGGAATTTGGTACGAGTACACAGTTCTCCCGTTCGGCCTCTCGTCAGCACCTTGGTGCTTCACGAAACTTCTGAGGCCCTTCGTGGAATGTTTGCGCACTCTGGGTGTTCGTTTAATAATATACCTAGACGACCTTCTAATCATGGCAGACTGTCCCCTCAAAGTCTTGATACATCTGGAGTGGTCTATCAATCTCTGGGATTTCTGGTGAGCCCTCAGAAATCGGTCTTGATTCCATCGCAGGTGATCGATTTTCTGGGCTTCCAGGTCAATTCTCTTTCGTGTCAACTTCTCTTACCCAATCAAAAGATTCGGTACATCAAGAGGGAATTGACTTCGGTTATTTCCAGACAGACTGTGTCATTGAGATCGTTAGCACGAGTTGTCGGTCTGTTGGCGTCCTCCATTCAGGCAATTTTCCCGGGTCCTCTGCATTACAGGGCACTTCAACGTTTGAAGATCCGCCATCTCCAGAAAGGCCTTTGCTATTCCGATCTAATTCCTCTTGCAGAGGAAGCGAGGTGGGAGATGCAATGGTGGTTAGACCACATGGATGCCTGGAATGGTCGAGCCCTGTGCGGCTCATCTCCGGATCTGGTGATAGAATCTGATGCCAGTCTGTGGGGTTGGGGAGCCCGGTGCGGTCCCGTATCGACGGGGGGTCGGTGGTCCTCCCAGGAGTTGTCTCTCCATATAAATTGCCTGGAACTCCTGGAGGGTTCATTTGCGATCCGGTGTTTCTCTCCTCTTCGATCCAATTGTTGCATTCTTCTCCGCATGGACAATATTTCGGCGGTCCAGTATGTCAATAAGTTAGGCGGAACGAAATCCAGGATATTGGCGGAGATCGCCAAAGATTTTTGGCACTTTTGTCTGCAACAGAAGATCACTGTTATTGCCGAATATCTTCCCGGTCGCGACAATCAGATTGCGGACTAGAATTCACGCCACCTTCGGGACTTCAGTGACTGGCAGCTTCATCCTCGCATTTTCCGTTCTCTCCTCCGGATCTGGGGTCAGTGTCACTTAGACCTGTTCGCCTCTCGCCTGAACACTCAACTCCCTCTGTTTTTCAGCTGGAGGCCGGATCCGAAAGCTCTGGCCACGGATGCGTTTCTACAGACTTGGCCGTCGGTTCTGTGCTATGCCTTTCCCCCATTCATGATGATTCCCAGGGTCTTGGCTTGCACGAAACGTAATCAGGCAGACTTAATTTTGATTGCTCCTCTGTGGAGGGCTGAGGCTCAGGAGTGTGTTGTGCAATGCCGCTCCTTCTTCCCCAGAAGTGGAATCTCTTGCTGGATCCTCTCGGCAATCCGCATCCCCTGATTCTATCAGGCAATCTCCTTCTGCTAGCATGGCGAATTTCGGGGATCGCTGGACGGTCCTAGGCCTTTCACGTGACGCTTCCAAGTTTATCAGTGAAGCCTGGTCTCCCAATACTCATAAACGATACAGAGGGTCCTGGAAACGATGGTGTGACTGGTGTGTTCAACGAGAGGTTGATCCCACTTCAGCGGATGTATCCCTGATCATTAATTTTCTAGCCTCTCTTGCTTCCTCCGGTTTGGCTTATCGCACTGTCAACAATTTTCGTTCTGCCATTTCGGCGGCTCATCTTCATATTGCTGGTAAACCTGTGGGTGAGCATCCTGTGATTGCCAAATTGCTTAAGGGTATTCGTCTGGCGAAACCTCCATGTCCTAAGTACGTGTCTTTATGGGATGTATCCATTGTTTTGAAGTTTTTGGAGGCCTGGCTTTCCAATTCTCTGCTTTCCCGTAAGCAACTGTCAGCCAAACTGACTATATTGTTATGCCTTATTTCTTGCAAACGGGTGTCTGATGTTCGTGCTTTGGACTTGGCAGGTCGCAGTTTTATGCCTGAGGATGTCATCTTTCTTCTTTCCAAGCGTACCAAAACGAATACTACCTCGATTACCTATCCTTCCTTCCCTAATCATCCCAACCTTTGCGTTGTTCAATGTGTCAAGGATTATGAGGTATGTACTGCTCCTTTGCGTTCAGATATGCATGGTCAACTCTTGATTGCTTTGCAGAAGCCTTTTTGCCCTGTTACCCCAGCTACATTGGCTCGCTGGGTTAGATGGCTCATGTCTGAAGCTGGCATTGATGTTTCTATTTTTGGTGCACATTCGGCACATGGGGCTATGGCTTCTAAGTGATTCTCAATGGTTGTTACTTTATTTGACATCATGAAGGTCGCAGATTGGTCCTCTGATTCAGTGTTCAAAACCTTCTATTACAAACCAACTGATCATATTGCTTCTGTGGTGGTGGATCAGCTTTGAACAAGCATAATCGGAGCCTCCTGTCCTGACATAGAATTCAAAATTTGCGAACATACGTGACAAACATTTTCAATTCTATTAAGGACAAGGAGGCGAGGATTATCCCACCCATTGTTATTGTTTTCTGCACATGTTATACATTTGTACTGTTGCTTTTTGCATATGACTTATGTTTAGTGCAATTCCTTGTTTTCTCTACCCCCCCCTATTTATGACTTCATTCTATATACTGGATGTGTATTACGGCTGTATGTCTCTTTTCAGGTTCTGACCCGAAGTAGGGGTTTTTCTGTTCCATCTGGCTTATCCTCTTTTTCGATGGTCTTCTGTTTCCGGTGTTCTACTGCTGCCGAGTCCTTTGTTCTTCAAAGTGGACTACTGCTGATGGTCTTCTTATCCCTGATGTTCAACGTTTCTCTTGGACTTCCTGTTTTAATTTGAACTGTTTTTCCTCACCAAAGAAAGAGGATGTTATACTATCTACATGACCTTTTATACTATGGTCTCTATGGTTGGTCACGTGATACCCTGGTGTTCATGGGTACTGTAATTTCTTTTTTATCTACTGTTTTTTCTAATTGGCTGCTGAGCATTTCTAATAAAGAAATGAGAAAGCATAATACTCGCCTCCTTGTCCTTAATAGAATTGAAAATTCTTGTCACGTAAGTTCGCAAATTTTGAAGTCGCTCTCGTTTCTTCTAATTTATCAGCCTTGTGTTTATGGTACATGCCTTTCTTCTGGTGCGACTTTCGATTTCATGTGCTTCCCGCTTTGCGGGAAGCCTCGATCGTGGGAACCGTGTCCGCTCCTTCGCGATCGCGGCACCCTCCTGTGACAGCTCTCCGCGTGGTGAGGTCATCCGACCTGCAGAGGGCTGCGCATTACCATTTTGCGCGCTGCGCATCTCACCCCCCTGTGGCCGGCACGTCTTGTTTGTCCGACTGTTAATCAGTACGAAGCGCGAGTCAAGTGCCGGACGCAATTGTAGGCTCACACGGCGGAAGAGTGATCATTACTACAATGCCTTAATAAGCGTCTGGGCTTTGTTATTCACTGACTGGAAAGCGCCTCCTGGAAGCGTTACACCTGTGCGGCGGGTAAGAAAATTGCTTACATTTGGGGACTAGCACAGGTGGTAGCATTCTACTTCCTTACAAAAACCAAGAGAGAATCAGTCCCCCAGGCCATCGGCTTTCTAATTAAGTGTATGGGTCTGCACCAGACTGTTAACCCATGTCACAGGTTAATCCCTCTTGGGACTCAGTTAGAATGGAAGAGTATGAGGACTATTATGAGGAGGAAGAAGTCCAGTACCTTCCTATTGATGACCATTTCTGTCAGTTAATGGGCATGTCTATTGTTAGGGCTGTGAATAAGGGCCTGGCTAATGTGTACAGCAGGGACAAGGCGTGCACAACTGTAGAAGTTATTGTCAACAAATATAAATGCGATATATACAATGGATTAATTAACTGACAGCCATTGCTATTACATAATTCTTATCTTTTAGCAAGACCATTTATCTTTTCGCATAGTAATATTGTTCAAGAAATGTAATCTTCATGAAGCAACAAAAAAAATAAACAAAAGTAATTACAACATGAGTAACATCTTCAATATTCTTCAAGCGTGACATTCCATACATCTTCGTCATTGTTTGTATTCAACATGCCCAATGCATTTCGGGGCATGGGTCTTCTTAAAGGGCAAATCTAAAATAAAATAATAATAGGAAATAATGATAATACAGCAAGAAACCACTTTGCCAGGGTGGTTCGACCATAGAGATCATACTTCAGGACATGCAGTGGCATGAATTTTGTGCCCATTACATGCAATTCATTACAGAATGGAATTAAAAACCGAACTATAATCGTTAGCAGCCGTGCAATGTGCCAAGTGGAAATAAAAATAGTGTTCATATCACAACATAATACTATTCCTCAATGAGCGTGCATCCAGAGAGAACATAAATATCCAAAGACAAAACCCTTTAAACCACGTTGTGATCACAATTGGTACCCTAGTGGACAACGTCAATACTCAAGACGAAATAAATGTCTGTAACATAAAAAATATATACATGGACAGACTGGATTCAAAATCAAAAAGGGGACGTAAGTTGATATTCTGTTTGCCGCTAACCCAGAGATCAATCCTAAAATGGTGACCTTTTTAACTAAGTTTGTGCGAGAGCCAAAAATCGGGTATCGACTGGTCCTGGCACTCTTGCCAGGACAAGTTACTGGACCTGGTGGGTTCAGTCTCTAAGATCTTGGATATGGCTGAGGATACTAAGGTTTCTGGGTCTCTCATTGCCCCAGAGGTGCTGTCAAGCTGGGCCCAGCAGGCAGTCATCCTATTGGGGAACGTGAACCGTGCTCTTTCTACCAAGCATCGCAGATCGTTGCTAATTAAGATTGACCCCAAATTTGTGGAGCTTGCGACCTCTGAGGCAGGCACCATTGCTGAGGGGAATTTATTTGGCAACCCTTTATTTAAGGAACTGGGAAGATTTGTGAATATGATCACATCCTTGGAAAAAGTCCAGAATTCTATTAAATGCATTTTCACCAGCGTGTTTTTGCCAGAGCCGGTCGTGGAAGAGGGCACTTGACTGGCTGCTCTTCCTACCAGCCCTCCTCAAGAGGAGATACCCACCGTGGCCTATGGCAGGACCCAGCTAAATTTGGGACATTCTACAACACCAGGATTTACCCCCAACGCCAAGGCTCGAGAAGAAGGGGTAATGGCCAGCACCAGAACTCATTAGGTGAGAGTTCAATCCTCAGCAGGAATACGACTGGGGGGAGGTTGGGAACCTTCCTAGACAATTGGCTGCTCCTCACCTCAGATGCTTGAGTTCTACACTTGGTCCAAGGGTTTTGGATAGTTTTCAGAATCCCCCCTCCAGTCATATCTCCCGAGCCCATTGGTTTTCTCCCCAGAACAGACCGCCCTAATAGACAATAAAATCCTCCAATTGTTGCAGAAGGGAGCCATCGTCGCATCCACACTCCATCCCTTCGGGTTCCTCAGCATCTCTTCCTAGTGGAGAAAAGGGATGGTGGGTACCGCCCGGTGATCAACCTGAAGAAATTCAATGGATCGTTGATATATCGGCACTTCAAAATGGAGGGGCTTCACCTCCTTCGAGATCTCCTTCTTCCCCGAGATTGGATGGTTCGCTTGGACCTCAAAGATGCCTATCTCACAATCCCGAAATTTTCTCCTAATTGACATGTCCTTCAGTTCCCCTGGAGATCTCAGGTGTTCGAATTCACCTCCCTTCCTTTCGGGCTGTCATCCGCGCCGTGGTCTTTCACCAAGGTTATGAAGTCGGTGATCGAATACTTGTGGGCCCGAGGGGTCTGACTGATCGTCCACCTCGACACTATCCTGCTCATGTGTCAGTGGCCCTACTGCTTGATCCAACAGCTACAGATGGCAATAGATTTGCTGGAGTCTCTGGGCTTCATGGTGAACGAGGAAAAATCCGCTCTCTACCCCTTGTAATCAACTCTATTTTTGGGTTTCGTGGTGGACTCCATTGCAGCCACCCTCAGTCTTCCCTTGTACAAACGCAAGAAGAACAGACATGTGCACCATTGGACATTGTCGAGACCCTCTATTACCCTTCGCCACCTAGTCAGGGTGCTGGGTCTCCTTTCCTCCTCCATCCAAGCTACATTTCCAGGCCCCCGTCAGTACAGGGAATTACAACGCCTGAAGATAGCCCATCTCCGGCGCGGTCTCATTCACTCCCAGTCTATTCCCAGAGGAAGCCAAAGAAGAACTGCAATGGTGGCTGAATCATATGGATGCCTGGAACAACTGAGCTATTTTTGCATCCCAACCAGATCTGGTCATAGAATCGGATGCCAGAGGCTCCGGCCGCTGCGGGAAGTACTACACAGGCGGAAAGTGGTCCTCCGCAGAACAATCTCTCCACATAAATATCTTGGAACTAATGGCGGACTCCTTTGCATTGAAGTGCTGGACCAAGTACAAGGCCCACTGTTGTGTCCTTCTGAAAATGGACAACGTGGCGGCGGTCCGATATGTCAATCATTTGGGAGGCACATGATCCAGGACATTGTTCAATGTGGCAAACATTCTGTGGGATTACTGCTTAGCCAATCACTTTTCTTTTGCAGCAGAACATCTACCAGGGCAATGCAACCAGGTGGCTGATTGGCACTCTCGCCACTGGGGGGACACCAGCCTCTGGAAACTGCACTCAGCAGTCTTTGTCACCCTACAGAGGAGATTGGGAGCGTTCTCAATCTACCTGTTTGCGACGAGACAAGATCACCAACTGGAGAGTTATTGCAGTTGGAGGCCAGATCCCGGAGCAGTGGCTTCCGATGCCTTTCTCCAGGGCTGGCAGGGGGAACGGGGTTTGCGTTTCCCCCATTCGCGATGTTAATGAGAGTCTCAACCCAAGTACGTCGCCAACACGCAGACTTGGTGGTGGTCACTCTGATCTGGAAGTCTTCAGTCTGGTTTCAGGTTCTGATGGAACTTTCTTGGGATTTTCCAATCCCTCTACCCCTATTTCTGGATCTCCTAGCAGATCCCCAGGGGAAGCCTCATCCTCTCGTAATCTCTCGCACTCTCTGCCTCATGGTGTGGTGGATTACAGGGAACGATGGAAAGTCCCAAGCATTTAAGCCGATAACACACTTGGCATCTCTGGTGGTGGAGAAGCTTTAAACTAGCCTAATCCTCGCCTCCGGTCCTGATATAGAATGAGAAATTTGCAAGCTATCGTGAAGGAAAGTTTCCATTCTATTAAGGACGCGGAGGCAAGGATTAGCCCACCCAGTAGACCATATTTTGGTTTTACCACCCTAGAGTAATGGTCCTTGCATGGTTTGGCAGTTTCTTTACTGGTGAAATATGTGGTGTTGCATCTCTGATACAGCTTATTCCATGTTCGTATGACAATTGTGTTCTCTGGATAAATTGGCTTATTATGTCCTATTTTTACCTGTCATTGTGGAATACTCTTTGTTGACATGTTCACGTTCAGAGATTCCTTATTTCATATGGTGATTTATTACTAGGAATGGACTAAAATAAACTGGACTCGAAACAACTAAGTTTGGCTGCGCTTGCTGAAAGAAAGAGGAGGCTAGAGCGGCGACAGGGACTGTTCAAGGACTATGGCCACCCTGATTGGTGGATTGGACTTTTTGTGTTTATCCCATGGTTTGATGGGAAATGTAGTGTTTACTGGTTTTAGAATAGTTGCTGGATATAATATAATAAAGCATGGAAAGTTCAAGCCTAATCCTCGCCTCTGCGTCCATAATGGAATTGAACCATTTCTTCACAATAGCAAGGACATTTTTCATTCTTATGTTCAAATCCATATGGAACTGTTGTTTACGGTTTGCTGATTTCATAATTGGTCATTCTATTTGTATTGGTTTGCTTTGTTTATTTAAACGTGACACAGGTTAATTAGATAATTAGGGCCAGATGTATATACAATGCATTTGGTAAATGTGGTACCATTTTGCGCACCAACTTTTACGAAATGGATTGGTATTTTGTAAATTCAGATGTGTACTAATTGGTCGATTCCCAAAATACCGAATCTTAGTGGGTCGCAGTTCATGAATATTAATGAGGTCTGTCACAAACTGGGATCCACTACGATTCATTGTTATCACCGGGATAGTGGCCTCCTGGATCAACAGTCCCCCATGTTTGTGATTGCTTTTCAATTAAGTAATCTTTTTTTTTTTTTTTAATGCCACCCATTTTCTATAAGTAAAAATGGGCTGTGCTTCACAAAAATGCAAAGTTTCAAAAAAATTTTTTAGGGGTAGGCAGTGGTCCCATGGACCCCTGTTTACACCTAAAAAATGTTTTTGTCAACAACCACAAAGGGGATGAGGTCCAAAAGGGAGCCCTTCCCATTTGCCAATGGGTTACCACTACCTTTGAGTAGTCGGTAAAATATTTCTGTGTTGTCATCGGATTTCAGATGCACAACATTAATACATACTATAAGGACGCTCCTAACATGCCCCGTTCAAAATACCATTTCGAAATGGTTTCCTAAAACCATTTAATGAAAAAAGTTTCTGAATCGGTAAATGGGCTTAGTACATTTGAAAGTGGGCTTTGGTATTCGCAAACCCTCAGATTCATCTGCCCTTTAGTGTTTAGTGGCTTGGCCGCGACACCACTGGTGCCAGAGCCGTTAGTGCAGGGCCACCATGTTATATCAGCAGGCAAACCATATGTGACTTTCCAAATACAGACCCCAACCAAAGTGGCAGCTGCCAGAGCTGTATCGACAGATGCATAACATTACTAATGCCCCCCAAACAGTGGGAGTTTTCTTTCTCTGTGTGGGGGACATTTCTTGGCTTCTTTCATATTAGGCTGCCATTGTCTACATAGTCCACTCAGACAGAAAGAACGCCTATAGGAATGGAAGTTCAGGGTGCACTATTGATTTGGTAGCCCCGCAATGCCATTTGTCAGCCATCAGGAAAACCGCATTCCTTCGCACTCTGATTTGGACATGATAGTCGAGATTAGGGTGGAAAGGATAGCCACCACTTCTGGGAGCTATGCTGCTACAGTCCTCCTCTAAATAAGGCTTATGTGTTGGGCTGGGACATGGTAACAACTTTGTGATTCCGACAATTCTGCATTTGTGAAACAAGTCTGAAACAGAGCCACACTATGCTCCTGAGATAAACGAACAATGTGCTGTGTTTGTGGCACCGACTCGAAGAGAGACGCAGACACTTCTGTGCATCATCCATCGCCTGCAGGAAGCGGCAACAAACATATGACCAGACTTCTGTTCCATGGCCACTGATACTCGAGTCAGGACGTAGATGCATGTAGGGATTCTGATGACCCATCACCTTCTGCACCCTCCAGGATGGGCAGCTACATCTCGGTGCTCGGGTTAGTGTCACCTCTTTGTGTGAGACAGTTCCTTCACGTGTAGACTAACAAACGTTCAATGCTCACAGACAGCCGCTCTGAAAATAAAATGTCCCCTTCATGGCACTGCTTCTCAGTAGTTAATTGTACTCCATGTCACTTGTTTAAAACATAGAAGTTGTTATGCACAAGTGCAGCCAAGTCGATAGGGAACTCAGATGAAAAATAAGCTCTTTGCAGGGAAAAACGATGGGGCATATTATCAAGAAACGGCGTTAAAATTATCGCCGCTTTATCGCCAGAAAACTACTCCTAAAGCAGCGATAATGGGCGTATTAATATGCCCGTGAGAATTCCCATAGAAGCCCATGTTCTGGTGTCAACATGGGCTTCTATTGGAATTCTCTGCGGCATATTATCAAGCCCATTATCGCCGCTTTAGGAGTAGTTTTCTGCCGATAAAGCGGCGATTTTAACGCCGTTTCTTGATAATATGGCCCTTCATTCTTGCTGCTTGAGGTTAAAATCCCTCTTTTTGAATTTAGGTCGTGATATTCTCTGTTTAATTTGCCAATGCTCATCATCTATCAAATCTATCTGTGTGCCAAGGCACACTTTCAAAACAATCTTTTTCATGAGGAAAAATAAAATATAACATTTTCATTTTTGTAGGCATATTATGACATGAATCATTGCCTAGAAGCTCATGAATAAATCTTGAAGTCATAAGGATTTACATTAAAATCATATATAGTCAAATTGAAAACACCATTCTGAATCGTTTCAGCTAAAATACTGTCAGTAGTGTTTTTTTGCCAATGCACATAGCATTGGACAGTAAATGTTTCAACAGAATGTGCAGGTTCATTCCATACTTTAAGAGAGTGTTCGAGAAGGCTCAGCCTCCTGTCCTGTTTTTGTGTATGCGTGGGATGTGTGCGCGTAGGAGTCCAGTGGAGCGGAGGTCTCTGCATGGTAGGTGGAAGGTGATGCAGCTGTTTAGATAAGCGAGGCCAAGATTGCGTAGTACCTCTGAAAGTGTGTATGAAGAGTTTGAAGTGTGTGTTTGTGTATTGCGAGTCAGTGGTGCTCCCTGAATTGTGGTGTGATATGTGATTTGCATGGGAGGTTGAGTATCACATCTTGCTGCTGAGGTCTGGAAAGTTAGCAGTCTCCTGGTTAGTTTTTGGGGGTTTCTGGTGTAGAGGGTGTTCCCGTAGTAGGTCTACCTTACTGGAGACTAGGGCTTGGGTGATGTTTTTTCTGATGTGGTTCTGGAGCCACCTGAATATCTCCCTTATCTACAGGATGCGGAAGCATGATACTGTGACGCGTTGACTTGATGGTCATGTCCAGTTTTAGTCTCTGGCTCAGTTCTGCAAGGTTTGTTTTCAAACAAACGTGTGACATGAGTGAACTTAGTTTAATACACCAACACTAAACGTGAAAGACAGGTTATTGTAGCCCAGCAGAACCCCACCTAATACATAAATGAGGCGGTGTCAATGCTTTTGGGATACTAACAGGGAGCAGTGGTAATTCAAACAACCGTTCATTAATCATTTACACACTCAAGATAACTACAAACGGAATATATATTTTAACATATTTATTTTACATTATTTATTTTAAAATTCTGAGATCTAGTTCACATAATATTGGTAACATCACAGAAGATAATAAAAGCAGCTAAGCTTTTCAATAACAGTAAAAAAAGGAAAAATCGCAACATCACATTTAATATCCCTAAGCTCTAAGCTACTTCTAGCAAATGAATACATAATGAGCTTGAGTTTCGGAGGTGGTGCGCATACCTGGACAGCAGGATTTGTTGTCTGTTTGGAATAGCTAAACACACAAGTTGATGGATGGAATGTTGCACATTGGCAAAACATTCACCCCCAGTCACAGATCTGTGGGAAGGGTATGCCCAGACGTGGGTCCCGTGCTCACTACGCCACTGGAGTCAAGCTATCCTGGCTGAAGAGGGGTGAAACCCCGAAACCGGTCCTAGGATGCTTGATTCCGGTCCAGGGAAGACATGGCTTGGCAGTTCGGGCTGGACTGTTCCCATGAGGCACAGGGTCAAGACTGATTTGCATATGGCCATGTCTGAACTGGGGTGGCGTGGTGAGCAAAATAACAATGGAATAAACCCACATCTGTGACTTGGGGTGAATCTTTTGCCAATGTGCAACATTCCGTCCATCATCTTGTGTGTTTTGCTGTTTGGAATAGCTGGTCAGCTATTTCAAGCACAAGGCAAGGAGATTGCTTCTATGAGAGAACACAATCCTGGCACCAGTTTGTGAAGGCAGAATGGAATGCTTCGCAGAGCTTCAGGGAGTCTAGCAGGAGGCTTCTTGGTCGAGATGGAATCTGGTGCCATCCTCATCTGGATCTGCAATCTGCGTCTGTGACCTGGGTGACGTTTATTTCCTTACAAGTGGTCAAATGACAGTCCTTATATATTAAATCTTATCAGAGAATGGAATTTGTCACATAAGAGCATGTGAGTTCAGACTACACGATTTTGACTATATGTTTAGACTTGTTCTTATTTGACCTAGACATGGGGGATAAGTAGACACTTGACCCAGACTTTTATTGAATCAAGTGTTATTTCTGTGTCATCAGTCAGACAACCTGACATTTTTACAAGGTCAGACGACATCTGTGTCGCATGACATTGTTTCTGGATCATTTGAAAAAGATGGCAGCCTCACTTTTCAAAGATGGAAGTCTACATGGTCTAAGATGGCAACATCCATTACCGAAGATGGTTTTGGGGCCAAAGTTAAAAAAGCTGGAAAAGCTACCTAAAATGGAGACTACAGCGAAAATGGAACCAGTCCTATATATGTTTAAGAACCTAAAACTAAAAGAAAGAAGCCTAAAAGCAAGTGATTAAATTATAGAAAATAGTAGATGTATGGAGGGAAAGTCATGAGATTTATGACATTCCTGAAATCTTTTCTAAGCTAAATTGACACTAAATTATCACTGAATGTGTTTTTGATTGATTTTGCTTATCACAGATATTCATTATACATGTACAGAATAAAATCACATGCCAGAAGTGTGTATTTGATGAAACAGCAATGCATTACTTGTTACACATGCAGCAACACGTCTTCAAATTGAAATGAAAAAGGGGTCTCTGCGCTAGAAGATATGATCCTTACAACACAGTTTGCCATCGATGATGATCCCAGGGTTACTGGCGTGGGTGATGGGTAAGGGTGTGGATCTCAGTTCGGTCAACCACCAGTTGAAATTCCTCGGCTGGGTGCTGTTGCAAAGATCACCCCCCAGAGCAGTGTCACTGAGCCATATTTCATACATTTCCCTGGTGTGGAGTCTCGTGCCGATGTTTGACACATGTAAACTATAGTAGAGATGGGGTGGGCCTGCTCACCATGGTTCATGAATCCCATTGTATTTTGAATGAGTCCTCTCAGGGCCTGAATCGGTCTGGTGGATTTCAGTATCAAGTATTTAAATTCACTGTGCACCAATGACCAGCTATGAGAATACGGAGGTGTGTGCATGTTTGTCAGAGTCGAGAGTCGAGCTTTGGGATGTGACACGTTTGCACAGAAGTGATACCACCATTACCCCAAGAAGCAGGATTACAATCTGAGCCACTTGGATGCCATTGAAAACCGTAAATGAAGAGCCCTCTTTCATCTGTACAGCACCTACAGGGTCAGAAAAACAAATGCCAGTCATTTTGCGGCCTGAGCCTCTTTACCTTTCAATAATTTTAATTCACAGTTTTGTCTTTGCGTTATATAATGAGTGGTACACACAGCCATTAATTAGGGGGACAGAAGCATACAGACTTAGTCACAAAGATATTTCATATTTCATTTATGAGTGTAGGTCTCGTTCACTATTTACGAAACCTGGACTAACCTTTCTCTGTAGATTCATTGAAATGTCATTTCTTACTAGTAATTTCATTATATATGAGTAAATCTGCTCTTATTGGCTCTTTGTGCATGTTACAGACTGAGTAGCTCAGAAGGGCAACACCCATTTGCTATTCCCAAATGTAGACACAACCCCACTATGGATACCATCAGAGCTTTGCTACTGACAAAGGCGGTTGTAGTTCTCTATCCAGGTTGGTGATGGGACCAAATTAGAAAGGAAAGAATACAAATGCACCTGTGTGTCACCTTTAGCCATGTGTAAAAGTGTCCTAACTGCATTTACACTTAAGTAATGGTCGTGCATGGGAGTAACACACCTGCACAAATATTCATGGGAAACTAAGACTGCCTAAGATTCCCAGGAGGAGTTCTGGAATCTCTTGTTACTTCCATAGTAGTCTGAAGTACAGTCCAAACGAAGATAGTCACAAGGGCTACAATAACAGCCACAATAGTTGCTACCATCTTAAGGGCATGTGGAAGTCTCACCCTTTAGTTGAGATGACCCCACATGATGTTTTTATTATCTGTGAGAGGCTCCGAAGGGTAAAGGTCCTCCCCACTGCCATTTATGCCAACCACAGCCTTTTCCTGCTACTCTTTCACAACCTTTGCCCTCGCCACCCCCTGGAGTAACAGGACATGAGTATAGTCCCAGATATGGAGGTGCTATGTTAAGTAGAAACTCCGATGGATTGATTTGAAATACTTTATTTCAAGTTGCAGAATCAAAGAAGCACTGCCGGTTACAAAACAGCCGTCCTCCGGATCCCACTCCAACTCCTCTTTCAACTGCCCACAACTCTTGGTTCACGGGACGATCACATGTTCTATTCTAGAACATGCTGATCGTGCCATGAACCAAGATTACAAACATAAACATGTGCTGAGCTCGTGCATGCAAGCACGAGCCAAATAGTTAACAGTAAAGAAACACACATAACACATCTTCCCCCCTTAATAAACAAATACAGAAAATATAAAGCTTAACCAGTGAATTTGTTTCTGATAAATGATACAAAATCAGACATCCAACCAGGTTTTTTCTTCTGACGTTTCTCAGAGACTAAAGAGGAATCACAATTGTTAGAAACATTAATAACATCAGAAACACTAATATGACTATTTTCAGATTCTTTGTCCCTACCCTTATCTATAATAACAAAATCTTCATCATCAAGATTATCATCAAATTTCATATCATCCTTAGTACCTAAATAGACCTTCTTATCTGCTTTTAGAACAGCAATCCTACTAAGATTCCAAACTTTATTATCAGAGAGCTTCACTGAATTCTTAAGTAGCTCTTTTACCTCAAAAGGACCCATGAACTGACTCTCCCCCTTAGTAACTTTCCGAGGTTTCTTAACCTTGACTAACATGCCTACACTGACAATGGGATCCTTAATAGATCCTCTCTTTTTGTCAAATCGTTCCTTAACACTCACGTAATTTTTAAGAAGGTTTTCTTTTACAATATTGAAATCCATGTTGGACTCAGTAGATTTAAATAGCCCAACAGGATTGCATTTGGTTCTTGGAAGCCTACCTCTCATGATTTCAAACGGAGAGTAACCAGTCGTAACATTAGAAGTAGTTCTATACATCCATATAGTTTTGCTAATTTGTAGTACCCACTTATCATTATCAGTTCCCGCAATTTGAACAGCACTCTTGAGAACCCTGTTGAATCTTTCAATGGTGCCATTACCGCTAGGATTGTACAATGAAGTTGTGCAATGAGTAATACCCACTCTACTAAAATACGCTTTAGCCTTATTTGATAAAAACTGGACACCATTATCCGTAATAAGGCGTACTGGAAGTCCCTCTTCAATGAAAGTTTCATCAAGGAAAGAAAGAACAGAATCAGTATCTATCTTATCAACTATTTTGACAACAGGCCACTTTGAAAATACATCAATGGTTGCCAAAACATATTTGGCATTAGGTCCAACAGGACCCATAATATCCAAAGCAATAGTATGCCAAGGAACATCAGGAATATAAGGGTCTCCCAAATTTGGTTTAAGGGTAACCAATGCTTTATCAGCATTCGCGCATGTAATGCAATCCCTGACTATGCGCTCAATAAAGATATCCATCCCGGGCCACCAGAAAAATTCTTTAACTTTTTGTTTGGTCTTAACAATACCACAATGACCCTCATGACCATTGAAGACAATGTTTTTTCTCAGTTTAAACGGGGGAATAGCCCGATCACCCCTTTTAAGTATACCATCCATCAAAGACAGTTCGTTCCTAATTTCCCAAAAAACCCTGAGTTCGGGACTGATGTTCTTTTTTTGTGGCCAACCTTGGACCATGAATTTACCTACTTTACTTAAAACTGCATCAACCTCAGATCCTTTGACCCAAACATTGTGGTCAGTGAACATAGAGCCTTCATCATGGACTAACGCAATATGGAAATCATCCCACTCATTGTGAGTACACTCTTTCAATGGCAATGGCATCCTTGATAAAAAAGCAGCTGTAACATTTTCTTTGCCAGGTACATATTCAATGGAATAAATAAAATCCTGCAAACGCATGGACATGCGAGCAATTTTAGCAGAAGCCTTCAACATACCCTCTGTGGTTAACAGACGTACTAATGGTTTATGATCACTCCTGATTAAACATTTCTTTCCCCACACAAATACTCTGAAATGTTCAAGCGCCCAAATGCACGCTAAAGTCTCTCTTTCAATGGTGGAATATTTCTCCTCCGCAGGTGTGAGCGCTCTAGAAGCTTGAGCAATGATACACTCTTTACCTGTGTGAGATTTTTGCCCCAACACAGCTCCAAAACTTTTAGAACTTGCATCAGTGGTAATGATGCAAGTAAGCGAAGGATCAAAGCCAGAAAGAGCAGTAGCAGAGCAAATCGCTTGTTTAACATCTTTAAATTCCTGTTCACATTCATTAGACCATAAGAACTTATTTTTGTTCTTGGTAAGTTGTCTTATATTGAATGTGCGACAAGAGAAGTTTTGAACATACTTTGAATAGAATTCAGAAAGCCCCAAAAAAGAACGAACATCATCTTTAGATTTGGGATGAGGGGCAGATTGAATAGCCTCAACCAAATCGTTTTTAGGTTTAATTCCTTCACTACACAGCTCATGACCTAGATATGAAACCGATTTTACTCCAAATTTACACTTAGAATGTTTAATGGTCAACCCATGTTCGGAAAGAGTTTTGAATACCTTCTCTAACTCTGACAAATGTGTTTGTGAATCACCCCCAAAGACAAGGATATCGTCTTGGAAACACACAGCATTGTGACAATCCTTTAAAATATCCTGCATAACTCTTTGAAAAATGGCCGCAGCAGAGGCTAAACCAAAAGGCATCCTATTATATCTGAAACACCCAAACGGCGTAATGAATGCTGTAAAATCCTTACTATCATCATGCAATTCAATCTGGTGGTACGCAGATGATAAATTAATAGTAGAGAAATAATTAGCAGCACCAACATTGGTTAATAATTCAGAAATGCGAGGCAAAGGAAACTGATCAACTATGATGTTATTATTTAAATGACGTAAGTCAATACATAATCTGATATTACCATTAGCACGTTTCGCTACGACAATGGGAGAAACCCATTCTGAAGATTCAATCCTTTCAATTATGCCTTCTTTTACTAAAGTTTTCAATTCTTTTTTGACCTCCTCACGCACAGCAAACGGAATATTGCGTGCTTTATGAATCCTTGGACATGCATCCTTTTTTAAGCGGATCTGGAGTTTAAAACCGCTCAACTTTCCAATACCAGTGCTAAAAACACTTGGAAATTTGTGTAACAACTGTTCACCAAAACCATTAGCTTCATCAATTACCATGACAGGGTCTGGACTGTTAGGATTAAGAATGATGTCTAATTTGCCTTGATCAAACCAACTTAATGCAGAAGGTCCTTTTTTTGACACATAAAGTTTAGCAGTACAACTACGGTTCTTAAATCTAAATATTAGAGTCCTGTAACCCAGGATATCAATCCTTTCACCTGAATACCCTTCTGGACTAATGTCTGTTAGTTCTAGTACATCACCTAATTTTGGAACAAATTCTGATTTCCATACAGCCTCATTAACAATTGTGAAAGGTGAACCTGAATCAGCATACATTTTAGTACTCACGCCCCCAATGACCATATCACAAATGGGCTTTTTCTTTATGATAGAAGAATCAAATTTCAAAATGGGTATATTCGAATCTTTGATATTGAGAACATAAGAACTGACATCATAAGAACTAGTACTGGCTTCATCACAATCACTCTCTACTTTTTGATCAATACTTTTCACTTTGTTGCTAGTATTCCTTTTGTTACATGCTTTAGAAAAGTGACCAACCACATTGCAATTAGAGCATTTCTGCTTGATAGCAGGACAAAATTTAAAATTTGCAAGGTGAGTTTTACTACCGCACCTATAACATTTCAAATTATCCCTATTATCATCATTTTTATTTTTAACATTGGTTTTATTATTCTTCAACTCTTGTACTCTAGAATTAGATTTAATATTGACTTTCGCAACAACTTCCTCATTAGAAATTTTAGATTCACCCTTGACTTGTCAAGGTCAGAATCACCGTTGACCCATAATCTTTCTTGTATAGTTGTGTATAGTTGTGTTATTAGAGTGCATGACAACCTGGTCCCTAATAAACTCTTCTTGCAATGCACCAAACTTGCAATCAAGAGATAAAGTTTTAAGTGCAGAAACAAAACAATCCACTGTTTCGTCAGTAAGTTGTTTCCTTTGAAAAAACTTATACCTAGAAATACCAACACACACTTTGGGCGAACTATATTTGTCGAAATCTGCGATTGCTTTATCGAAAACATTGCTGTCACCACCACCCTCAATTCTAGGTAATTGGTTAAAAGCTTTGAGACCTTCAGGACCTAGCGAATGTAAAAAAATGCCTTTCTTTTCAGGTGGTTTCATCTTTCCATTAGCGTCCAAAGTCTCTATGTAATTTAAAAAATAAGCTTTCCAGTCTAGCCATGGCATGCAAAGTGAACCTCCAGCCGGCCAATAAGCTTGAGGAGGAGAAAGAGTATAACCCTGGGCACACATTGTTTATATTATAGCTGTTGTAACCTCAATTAAACTTTACACAGAAAGTAAATTAATAAGTAAATTAGCTCTTGAATGAAACACAAACAAATGTAAAATTGCAAAATATTCACTCGGAAGCAAAAAGAAAGTCACTGTGAGAGAAATAAAATCAAGAATATGTTCGAATAAAATGTCTGTTCGAAAACAACCCAAAAAAACAGTACCTTAACAAAGAGCTTTCAATAAAGCTGAATCTGAGAAGAAAAAAAAAAAATACTGAATATAAATTAAGAACGATGGTTGCTCTGAAAATGGTTGGAGCGTAATCCGTTCCGTGTGAAATGTTGAGCCTTCAAATATGAAAACACTTCAAAGTGAACTGCGCTCCAATCAGAACTCCTCAGCTGATGACATCAACACGTGATATGACGCACAACGTAGGCGGACAAGATGCGTCAAGGACGAAGATTCCTGCTGGCGTCAACACATGAAAATACGCTCCATGTAGACAAGCAGAATGCTTAGATAACGAAGATTCCAAAGGTGCCTACGCCTTGAAAAGAGCGGACGGAACCTTCAGTGCAGAACACGGTGAGAGCAAACGTTGGCCTGTAGACTTTGAAAGACGACAGGAATGAAAAATGCTACCCGATTGTAATTTGCTCACCACAGAGAAATAAAGAGCAAAGACGGGGTCCACACTTTAACTTCGCTACAATAGCCGAATAACGATGCTTGCTTCCTTCCAAGTAAAATGCCAAATAGAACCTTTAAATAAAATGCCAGTATTTCAAACTGCACAGGCGGTAGAAGGCGAAATTCTTGCCGAGGAAATGAACACACTTGTGGTATAGAAAACCTTCGCAGCCGAATCCTTAAGTGCCAGTGCGGCCCACGGAAGATCGAAGAATAATCAAAATTAGAGATGGGTTCGTGAAATCAGTGCTTCTTCCAATCGTCGCCAAAATTGTTAAGTAGAAACTCCGATGGATTGATTTGAAATACTTTATTTCAAGTTGCAGAATCAAAGAAGCACTGCCGGTTACAAAACAGCCGTCCTCCGGATCCCACTCCAACTCCTCTTTCAACTGCCCACAACTCTTGGTTCACGGGACAATCACATGTTCTATTCTAGAACATGCTGATCGTGCCATGAACCAAGATTACAAACATAAGCATGTGCTGAGCTCGTGCATGCAAGCACGAGCCAAATAGGTAACAGTAAAGAAACACACATAACAGGCTACATTTCTGATTGCCTCCCTTTTACCAATAAGAACAAGCCCCTTTGTTTTGACATTTTTGATTGGCTGGTAGGCCTGTCGTACACTCGCCCCACCATGGATTAATATTGAAAGCCATGGATGCCCTGGTATCATGGATACAAGCGTTTTTCTGTGTTTGGGCACAAAATCTGCCTTTTTCTCTAGCATACAAAATGGAGTGGACATTATTCAGCTCCACAGATGGACACAAAAAGGGCTAATTTCATCCTGTTCACATTTCGCTGAACAATTTGGCCAGCACCTCCACCCTTGCCCCTATGCCCCATGGTTCATGGGCGATGCCTTGCAGAAGGCAGCATCATAGGTGACTTGTGTGTGTCATCATCCCTGTGCCCATATTCCATGGAGGTAGCTATTTACCTGGCAGGCAGCCGAACTGTACCTAATCTCTGCTACTTACCCCACAACTGGCAAAACAGTACATAACCTCTGGTGTTTAGCTGACCACAGGCTGAATCGTATAGATTAGGGTTTCCAACCTTTTCTGTCGTGAGAACTACTTCTGATCATTGTAAATCATCATGAGATACTGAAGGCTGAGCAACTCGCACATTGTTACCAGACACCCTCAAGCCCAGCTCCATTGACTTTAAGCCTAATGTCTACAGAACCAGATACTATAGGTTGAACAAAATACTTTGACTAGGGGCACAATGACAGGACTGCCATATGTGTCAGTGAGAGTGTGGTCTTTGAGGATGCACGAATATGTGTGCATATGAATGGGATAAATGTGTATGGGTAACTGAGAGCCTATCTTATATGTACTTGTGGCACTGGAATGCTTTTCCTCATATGTGGCACAGTCACATGCATAATACAAACATATAACCATCTTTTTAAATGTGAGGAATTTAAAGTGCAGAAAACGTTCTGCAAAAATGTTCATGATATGGAATATTTTTCTGCACTTTAAATTTCTCCCACTTAAAATAATGGCTGTATTTTTCAGTTATAAATATGTATGGCACAGTATCTACGAGCCACTGGAAGCATGATGTGTGTAAAGGCGACACTTTGAAATGTAAGAAAATTAAAGAACACGTTACTTACCTTCGGTAACGATATATCTGTAAGAAACATTAGTTAGTTATAGATTCCATACCTTAGCATTACCGCCAGGCATCAGACTGGATCCAGAACGTTTTTAGTCAGCAGTACCTCTGCGCGTCAGAAGGTGGCTCCACATCAACCTTCTGGAGCTCCGGGCGATTCATCTTGCACTGAAGGCATTCCTTCCCTCTGTCCAGGGAAGAGTAGTTTAGGTGTTAACGGTCAACACTGCGGCCATGTGGTACTGCAACAAACAGGGCAGGGTGGGGTCGTGGACCCTATGTCAGGAGGCCCTGCACCTCTGGACATGGCTGGAACATCAGGGCATTTCCCTGGTGGTTCAACACCTGGCAGGTTCCCTGAACGCCAGGGCGGACGAACTCAGCCACAGGTGCATGACGGATCACGAATGGCATCTTCACTCGGAGGTGGTGCAAGGTCTCTTTCGACAGTGGGGGAGCCTTGGTTAGATCTATTCGCCACCGAAGAGAACACACCTCTTCGGGAGGATCTACTGTCGCAGCAGCAGGGGACGGTCCTCTAACCGAACCTGTTCAGCCTCCACCTCCTTGCGTGGAGATTGAGCGGTGGCAGTTGACGTTGTTTGACTTGCCTCCCGAAGTCTGCGAAGTAATCAGCGAGGTTCCCCTCCATTAAGACAGTGTAGGCCTGTTGGTGGAACAAATTTGTGGCATGGTGCACAGCAATGGCCGTGGATCCCTTCTCTGCTCCTCTTTCTGAGGTTCTCTTGTTCCTTCTTTCTTTGGCCCAGCAGGGCTCTTCTCTGGGCACTATCAAGGGCTATCTCTCTGCCATTTCTGCCTTCCTTCGGCTTCCATATCAGCCTTCTCTTTTCAAGTCCCCGGTTGTTAATCGTTTCTTGAAGGGCAAAACTCATCTCTTTCCTCCTATTCCCTTCGTTATGCCTCAGTTGCACACCTTTACGAAACACTACTGCCTGGACAGCCAAGTCCAGAGAGACGGCTTCTTTGGCGATCTGTTCTCCAGGATTTTCTGGTGTAATATAAGTTTGCAGACCCACCTCCGGGGATGGTATTGCTGAGGTATCTATTCTAAGGTAAGGAATCTATAACTAACGTGTTTCTTTCAGATGAACAAGTTACTTACCTTCGGTAACAATATATTTGTAAGAAACATTAGTTAATTATAGTTAGTTATAGATTCCATACCGCCCCACCCATCCTCCCCGTTCTGCAAACTGATTTCTATATCCTTTCGATGCCCTAGATTTGTGCACCAATGGTCAGTGTCTTGCATGGCTCTGCGTTTCTGGTGCGGAAAGTCGTGTACAGAACTGACGTCAGTGCCCGAGGGGGGCGTCTAAGTAGCTACTGCGACGTCATCCCGGCGACACAACGCTAACGACGAACGAGGAGGTGACCGACGCCACCTTCCGACATGCAGAGGTACTGCAGACGAAAAACTTTCCGGATCCAGTCTGACGCCTGGGGTAATTCTAAGGTAAGGAATGTATAACTAACGTGTTTCTTTCAGATATGAAGAGTTAACTTTATGTTTATATTGATTCCATAAAACTCAACATTTAAATTGAATCCCATTTCCAAGTGTCACATTTACAAACACCAGGCATCTTGCTCCTAGACGTCTGTAGACAAGGTGCCATATTCATAACAGAAAGATATAGCCATTTGTTTAAATTTGAGGAATCTCAAGTGAAGACACATGCTTCATCAAACATTAAGAAGCATTTGGCTGAATTGAAAGTAGAGAAAAACATTAATGGCCGATTTCGATGTCGGACGGACCTGTGTCTGTCCAACGTCGTTCTGGAACTGGGAGCAACCCACCTCCTGTCGGCATTCCCAAACCGGCAATTAGGATGCGTCTGAACACTGTTCAGTCGCAATCCTATTCTTTACAATGGGAATGCAGGTTCATCCAGGCACCCCGTTGCAGGTACCCAAAGGTGCCTGCCACCGGGGGCAGAGATCAACAAGGGGGCATCATAGGTGCCCCCTAGGCTGCCATCCGGAGGCCTTGCACCCAAGGGGGCCCTGCTGGGGACCACAAAGTCATAATCCCACGGCCTTTCTGTGTCGGAAAGGCTGGCACAGAAAGGCTGTAGGAATCTGCCATCGTAATCCCTCGGGAGGAAAGAGCCACCCATGAGATTACAGGCCCCTTTCCAAATGAAAGATGGGCTCTCCTGTTTGGATTAATTTCCACCAGGCTCCATCAAAATGGGTCGGCCAGAAATTAATCCAAACAGGCGATTACAATGCCGTAGGAACAGCTCCGACTGAGGGTCGGAGCTGTTTCCTACGTCATCGTAATCGGCCCTTAAGACTTAATGTTTTATAGAAATATTTTTCTTCAAATTAAATTCCTCCCATTTAAAAAAGAGGACTGTAATTTTTGTATTATAAATATGGCACAGTGTCTAATGGCTACTGTTAGCAAGAGACCTGCTGTTTGTAAATGTGACACTTTGAAATGGGAGAAAATGAAAATGACGAGTTAATTTAATCATTAAGATAAGTTTTCATTTTCATTTTGTACTATTGAAAAGCATTAGGAAACGTCATTTTGTTCTCACACTCCCAATACTGAATTGTCAAGGACTTATTTTAGCCTTAAATACCTCAGTGCTTCAGTTCTTCACCTCTGTGCCCTGGGTCAAAGCCTGACTCCAGGACTTCTCATTATCAGGCCCTGCTGTCTGAAGCCTGAAGATATTAATGTAAAAGAAACACATTCATCCCTTAACTTCAAAAGAAAATTGTGACCCTGTGCTTCTTAAAAAAGGAATTTAAGGCTGTGAGCTACTCTGAATGTGTCAAAGAGCTACAGGTAGCTCGTGATCGACTAGTTGGACTATGTACTATTTGACCAGTGGCCATATAAATAGTGTGAAGGATGGCCATTAAGACAAAGGGCACTCCAGGCAATAAAGGGCAGTGGCCACCTTGTAATGGGAATGCAGCATGTTTGAAGCATTTGAAAGTAAGTGCATATTCAAAAGTACAATAGTATGCATAAAGGTAAGTACATGAATGAACCTAAGTTGTTTACAGATGAAAAAACAGTAAGGTTATTTTTGAATAAAAACATTTATTATCTTAATATTCAAATAAGACATTTAGGAATCAAACTTCTGTTTTAGGAGCTTTATGATATGACACACAGATATTTTGTGTTGAAGTCTAGGAGCATTTGGCTGTCTGAAAAGAAAAATATATGTATGGGTTTAAAGCATGTTATATAAATGCTTTATTCACTCATGAGAATACATTGGTTTTTAATGTTCATAATCCTCCTTTTGATGGTTTTTGAAGGATGAGCTCTTTTTCTGCTTCTAATGGAAGGCCAGGTGCTAACTTAATACTTCTTTTTAAGGAGGATTGTGCTTGATTAGTACTTCAGACCTTGCAACACAGCAATAGTGGGCAAGCAGCAGAACACAGGGAATGTAGGGAGATAGGTGGTATCTGGGCAACAGAGGGAGGGACACATACAGTAGGCAAATGACTGAGACACAATAATGAGGCTTCATATATAAGTATTGCATCTAGACAACATAGGAGATAAGTAATTCATGTTTCTTATGCTCTCTACCCCTAGAAACCACCCACCCATGTATAGAATTGGTACGTATTTGTGGAAAGATCAGAGCATGCAAAGTGAATAAAAAGTCAGGACTGTTACCCTCTAACCTCTGAGTGATTGCTGACTCTTTCTGGTTGTGCCAAAGTCGTCTGAGGGTGGCACAGAGGGCAGAGGGACTGAAAGTTTGCAGACTGGTCGAAAGGTGGATAGATTAAAAGGATTGTGGTCTGTGAAGTATGGCAGAAAGGGTTTGAGAAACTCAGTGGGCTGAAGTCAACAAAAATGATTAATGAGCAGCAATGAGTCGGGGGCATCTTGGGCATAGAGAAATTGAGAGCAGTGGAGGAGCGTAGATTGCCACAATTTGACAAGACATTAGGGCCATGTATACGCGTTCTTTCTCAGGAATTCAGGGAACTCTCCTGCCTGAACTACCTCCGAGTACTCGACCTAACTGAGACAGCACATGACATTTCTGGAGGAGCGACGGTGCAATCTTAATGTGGATACTATATTCCTTAACCTGGTCACATGGCATCTCTCCATACTAAGAGTTGTTGAGTGTCTCTACCCTGATATTTCACTTTCCTCTCCCCTCTCCACCTTTGTTAACTTACTCCCTTTATTTCCCCCTGTTCTGCTTGGGTTTTCGGATCAGATAGAACTCGCTCATCAGAGCCTCACTAACCCAGCCAGAACGTTACCCCCTCCCTAGAACCTATTTACAATCCTACAACCACATATATCTATCACCTAAGGACAGGGGATTCCTACTATGCATACCAAGATCTCATAAGTGGCGGCCTCGCGGTCCCATACGAACCCAGACCTCTCTGCCCATACGACAGTATCACAAGTGGCGGCCTCGCGGTCCCATACGAACCCAGACCTCTCTGCCCATACGACAGTATCACAAGTGGCGGCCTCGCGGTCCCATACGAACCCAGACCTCTCTACCCAGACGGCAGTCTCAGCACAATCGGCGGCCTCGCGATCCCATACGGATCCAGACCTCTCTGCCCATACGACAGTATCACAAGTGGCGGCCTCGCGGTCCCATACGAACCCAGACCTCTCTACCCAGACGGCAGTCTCAGCACAATCGGCGGCCTCGCGATCCCATACGGATCCAGACCTCTCTGCCCATACGACAGTATCACAAGTGGCGGCCTCGCGGTCCCATACGAACCCAGACCTCTCTACCCAGACGGCAGTCTCAGCACAATCGGCGGCCTCGCGATCCCATACGGATCCAGACCTCTCTGCCCATACGACAGTATCACAAGTGGCGGCCTCGCGGTCCCATACGAACCCAGACCTCTCTACCCAGACGGCAGTCTTATTTCATCCTATGATCACCATAACATACAAAAAGGGAATCAGTCTCACTATTCATCAGATCACACAAAGATTGCCAGTTCGGGCATAGCCTGTTCTCAGGTTTGAGGGGCTCCTCTTTCCCTTATTCAGTTACCACTTACCTGATCAGGGTTAACATCTGTTCATGTAGCCGCAGCTGACTAGAAGAATAGGCTACCCTCTTATACAAGAACACACAGCATATGTTGGTTCACTACAAACTGGATACTTTATTACTCATTACATCATTGGTTGACCAGCTAAGTACCCTGAGGCGGAAGCCGGGGTGTCTGTATTGCTGCTAGACTTGCGTGTTTTTTAATCATTTTAAATTGCACTGTGTTTCTTGTGTGTTTTTAAAAGACTTAAACACTTACTTAGTCAGCTGCTTGGCTCCTTTGCACTAACAGCGCCGAGGGGGAAGACCAAAATCCCTACTCAGCGTCATTGCACCCACGTGACTCGGGGCCACGCCCACCCACGTAGCCACGCCCACTCCAGGAAGCAGATAAGCGCCGCGCTCGCTCCAAGCCGGTGTTGACCAGCTAAGTACCCTGAGGCGGAAGCCGGGGTGTCTGTATTGCTGCTAGACTTGCGTGTTTTTTAATCATTTTAAATTGCACTGTGTTTCTTGTGTGTTTTTAAAAGACTTAAACACTTACTTAGTCAGCTGCTTGGCTCCTTTGCACTAACAGCGCCGAGGGGGAAGACCAAAATCCCTACTCAGCGTCATTGCACCCACGTGACTCGGGGCCACGCCCACCCACGTAGCCACGCCCACTCCTCTATCCCCTCTTTATCATGCTCACTATTCGACAGCGCAGCGGTCGAGCGCAGCGGGCACACCATCAGCACGCCGAAGACACGCCAAAGACTAGCCCGTCTGTGCCCGTCCGTGCCAGGACGGGGAACGAGGCAGAGGCTCCCACTCCCACTCCCACTGCACCATCTAGGCTGGTAAGAACATCTTTCGCTCTGAAAGCGTTGCGCCCCAACCTCAATCTGAAGTGCTCTCTGTTCAACCTTCACAAAGTTGGAACTCACGTTTGCTCCGAATGTAACCTATCTACCACCGTATACCAACCCCACCCCGACCCATCAAGGAGACACAGGAAATGCAAACTGTTACGTAAAAACGTGTCGCCAACATACGTATTTTATAGTACAAACTGTCGATCATTGCCCAAACATAAGCATGATATCTTCAATCTCCTTGCCGAAAAAAGTCCTAGCGCTGTTTTCTTAACTGAGACATGGCTGCATGACAGCGCCGGCCCGGATGTTGCCATTGCCCTCCCCGATAACTATGCCATTGTTAGAATAGACAGGGAAAAACAGGTAGGGGGTGGGATTGCTATCATTTTTAACAGAGAATTCAAATGCACTTTGGAATCTGTATCTATTCCAGACTGTGAAGCGGGTCTTTTCAAAATCTCTTTGAACCCTAATTTTACAATGTCAGGCCTTCTGATTTATCGACCCCCAGGCAACCCTTCTCAATGGGTATCTAACTTTGCAAATTTTATTACTCCCTACTATATGTCATCAAGCAATTTTTCCCTGCTGGGTGATCTAAATCTACTTCTTGAAGATCCCACTATCCCTTCATGCTCTAATCTGTTGGAAGACCTAGCTGCATTCAATTTGTCCATATTAAATTCCAGCTCTACTCACATAGCGGGCCATTTGTTGGACCCCATATTATCCAACATCAGGGAACATACAAAAAGGGAATCAGTCTCACTATTCATCAGATCACACAAAGATTGCCAGTTCGGGCATAGCCTGTTCTCAGGTTTGAGGGGCTCCTCTTTCCCTTATTCAGTTACCACTTACCTGATCAGGGTTAACATCTGTTCATGTAGCCGCAGCTGACTAGAAGAATAGGCTACCCTCTTATACAAGAACACACAGCATATGTTGGTTCACTACAAACTGGATACTTTATTACTCATTACATCATTGGTTGACCAGCTAAGTACCCTGAGGCGGAAGCCGGGGTGTCTGTATTGCTGCTAGACTTGCGTGTTTTTTAATCATTTTAAATTGCACTGTGTTTCTTGTGTGTTTTTAAAAGACTTAAACACTTACTTAGTCAGCTGCTTGGCTCCTTTGCACTAACAGCGCCGAGGGGGAAGACCAAATTCCCTACTCAGCGTCATTGCACCCACGTGACTCGGGGCCACGCCCACCCACGTAGCCACGCCCACTCCAGGAAGCAGATAAGCGCCGCGCTCGCTCCAAGCCGGTGTTGACCAGCTAAGTACCCTGAGGCGGAAGCCGGGGTGTCTGTATTGCTGCTAGACTTGCGTGTTTTTTAATCATTTTAAATTGCACTGTGTTTCTTGTGTGTTTTTAAAAGACTTAAACACTTACTTAGTCAGCTGCTTGGCTCCTTTGCTCTAACAGCGCCGAGGGGGAAGACCAAAATCCCTACTCAGCGTCATTGCACCCACGTGACTCGGGGCCACGCCCACCCACGTAGCCACGCCCACTCCTCTATCCCCTCTTTATCATGCTCACTATTCGACAGCGCAGCGGTCGAGCGCAGCGGGCACACCATCAGCACGCCGAAGACACGCCAAAGACTAGCCCGTCTGTGCCCGTCCGTGCCAGGACGGGGCACGAGGCAGAGGCTCCCACTCCCACTGCACCATCTAGGCTGGTAAGAACATCTTTCGCTCTGAAAGCGTTGCGCCCCAACCTCAATCTGAAGTGCTCTCTGTTCAACCTTCACAAAGTTGGAACTCACGTTTGCTCCGAATGTAACCTATCTACCACCGTATACCAACCCCACCCGACCCATCAAGGAGACACAGGAAATGCAAACTGTTACGTAAAAACGTGTCGCCAACATACGTATTTTATAGTACAAACTGTCGATCATTGCCCAAACATAAGCATGATATCTTCAATCTCCTTGCCGAAAAAAGTCCTAGCGCTGTTTTCTTAACTGAGACATGGCTGCATGACAGCGCCGGCCCGGATGTTGCCATTGCCCTCCCCGATAACTATGCCATTGTTAGAATAGACAGGGAAAAACAGGTAGGGGGTGGGATTGCTATCATTTTTAACAGAGAATTCAAATGCACTTTGGAATCTGTATCTATTCCAGACTGTGAAGCGGGTCTTTTCAAAATCTCTTTGAACCCTAATTTTACAATGTCAGGCCTTCTGATTTATCGACCCCCAGGCAACCCTTCTCAATGGGTATCTAACTTTGCAAATTTTATTACTCCCTACTATATGTCATCAAGCAATTTTTCCCTGCTGGGTGATCTAAATCTACTCCTTGAAGATCCCACTATCCCTTCATGCTCTAATCTGTTGGAAGACCTAGCTGCATTCAATTTGTCCATATTAAATTCCAGCTCTACTCACATAGCGGGCCATTTGTTGGACCCCATAATATCCAACATCAGGGAACTTACGTACATTGCCACCATACCTTCTGGCTGGTCCGACCACCATCTTATTAATTTTAGCATTACTCTTCCACCCCCCCCCAGTTTGGAACAAAACACTGATGTCACTTTCAGGAAAAATTGGAAGTCAGTCGACATCGATGCTTTAAACGCGGCACTAAAACATAACCCTCCAAGCCTAAACTCCAACATGGACCGCGTAGCATTTGAAACACAAAACTGGCTAACAAATGCAGCAAATAATTGTCTGCCCTCTACTCGCACCAAAGGGAGTAGGCATCGTCCTCCAGCCCCATGGTTTAACGACAGCCTTAAAATAGAAAAATCAAAATGCAGAGTACTAGAACGCAAATGGCGTAAAAAGTACGACCCTAATGCCAAAAGAAGCTATCATGAAGCCAGAAATCATTATCATGCTGCCTGTACAAAAGCTAGAGCTGCTTTTGTCTCTAAAACAATTATCGAAGCAACTAACATGCCTAAAACTCTTTTTTCCAAAGTTAAGGAATTGGCGGGCGCACATACCACAGCTGTTGCACCCCCACTAAGCACAAAACAATGCCAGGCGTTAGCTTGTTTCTTTACTGAGAAAATCGATAAAATTATCTCAGACATCAAGACAAACAATTCTGATTCTGATCCTCCCCCTCTTTCTGACCCATTTTTGCCTCAACCCACTGTTCTGGGTGAAAACTTACTGGAAGCCTGGCCGACTCTTTCACTAGAGAAATTGAAAGGAATCCTAAAAACTGTTAAATCCGGCTCCCCTAGGGACCCCATCCCTATTAAAATTATTAAAAAGTTGGATGACCAGTCTTTGGAAATCATTGCCAATCTCTTAAACTTATCCCTCGATCTCGCCACTGTCCCAGCTTTATGGAAGCATGCCATGGTGACGCCCCTTTTGAAAAAGCCTACTGCTAACCCAGAAATAATGGCCAATTATAGACCTATATCTCTGCTCCCTGCTTTTTCTAAATGTCTTGAGAGACACGTACACTCTACTTTAGCCATTTTTGCAGAAGAAAATTCCCTACTCCATCCCTCGCAATCTGGCTTCAGGGCTGGTTTCTCGACTGAAACCGCCCTGTTAGGTGTCACTGAACACATCAGAAAACTTCTTGATCAAGGCCAGACGGTCGCACTTGTGTTATTGGAACTAAGTGCGGCGTTCGACACCATCTCCCATGAAACGCTTATTAAAGAGCTAGATACAAATGGTGTAAGAGGAAAGGCTCTGGATTGGATCAAATCCTTCCTGGCAAATAGAACCTTTCAGATCGCATCTGCACAAGCCGTGTCAGATTCCCTACCTGCATCACATGGAGTGCCTCAGGGGTCCATCCTGAGCCCTCTGTTTTTTAATATCTATCTTAAACCTCTGGCAGAATTGGTTGAAAAGTTAGGTCTAACGCTTATGAATTATGCCGATGATACCCAAATCATTTTTTCCCTATCTGAATCTTGTCCCCACTCCCCGTCGTTACTCAAGGAAGGACTATTAAAAATATTGAACTGGATGACAACAAACCAGTTAAAATTGAACGGCGACAAGACGGAAATACTGATTTTGGGCAAGGATCAAGTTCTCTGGAATCCTGCACATTGGCCGGACCAGATGGGCACTTTTCCCACCCCGGTATCCCATGCTCGAAATCTGGGCTTTATATTGGACAATGCCTTATCCATGGACAAACAGGCCAGCAAAGTAACCGGCCTTTGTCTCACCATAGCTAAATGGTTGAGGAAGATCCTGTGGATGTTGCCAGTGTCAACGCAAAAGACCGTAGTCAATGCCCTTATCACATCAAGGCTTGACTACGGCAACATCCTCTACCTGGGCGCAAATAAATCTGTGATCGGACGACTACAGGTAGCGCAAAACGCTGCGGTCAGACTCCTCTGTAACATTCCGAAGAACTCTGGAGTCTCGAACCATCGTCGGAATCTTCATTGGCTCAGGATAGAGAGCAGAATCCGTTTCAAGGCCCTGAACTACATGTTCAGAATAAAAGCAGGAATAGCACCAAAATATCTTCAATCTCTTGCCTGCCTCTATGTGCCCAAGAGAAACCTCCGGTCACAGACAGCAGCCTGTTTCTGCATACCAAGGTTTAAACGTAATTTACGTAAATGGGTCGCGACACTGCTCGTCATGCTGCAAATAACCCCAAAGGATTCTGGATAGTGTAGTGGCTACGGTGAGTACGCCTACGCCACGAGTATATAGAAATATAATGCCATCCCTGGACACGTGTTTCGAGGTAATTGCCTCTCGTCAGCAGGGAGCAGGTAGGTATGCGGGGTGCCGATGACTGCCATATATATAGGTAAAATACCTTCCAAGGCGCGCAGGTGCAGACACCGGGCTCGTCAGCCAAAGTCGCTCGAATGAGCTATTAGTAATTTACGTAAATGGGTCGCGACACTGCTCGTCATGCTGCAAATAACCCCAAAGGATTCTGGATAGTGTAGTGGCTACGGTGAGTACGCCTACGCCACGAGTATATAGAAATATAATGCCATCCCTGGACACGTGTTTCGAGGTAATTGCCTCTCGTCAGCAGGGAGCAGGTAGGTATGCGGGGTGCCGATGACTGCCATATATATAGGTAAAATACCTTCCAAGGCGCGCAGGTGCAGACACCGGGCTCGTCAACCAAAGTCGCTCGAATGAGCTATTAGTAATTTACGTAAATGGGTCGCGACACTGCTCGTCATGCTGCAAATAACCCCAAAGGATTCTGGATAGTGTAGTGGCTACGGTGAGTACGCCTACGCCACGAGTATATAGAAATATAATGCCATCCCTGGACACGTGTTTCGAGGTAATTGCCTCTCGTCAGCAGGGAGCAGGTAGGTATGCGGGGTGCCGATGACTGCCATATATATAGGTAAAATACCTTCCAAGGCGCGCAGGTGCAGACACCGGGCTCGTCAGCCAAAGTCGCTCGAATGAGCTATTAGTAATTTACGTAAATGGGTCGCGACACTGCTCGTCATGCTGCAAATAACCCCAAAGGATTCTGGATAGTGTAGTGGCTACGGTGAGTACGCCTACGCCACGAGTATATAGAAATATAATGCCATCCCTGGACACGTGTTTCGAGGTAATTGCCTCTCGTCAGCAGGGAGCAGGTAGGTATGCGGGGTGCCGATGACTGCCATATATATAGGTAAAATACCTTCCAAGGCGCGCAGGTGCAGACACCGGGCTCGTCAGCCAAAGTCGCTCGAATGAGCTATTAGTAATTTACGTAAATGGGTCGCGACACTGCTCGTCATGCTGCAAATAACCCCAAAGGATTCTGGATAGTGTAGTGGCTACGGTGAGTACGCCTACGCCACGAGTATATAGAAATATAATGCCATCCCTGGACACGTGTTTCGAGGTAATTGCCTCTCGTCAGCAGGGAGCAGGTAGGTATGCGGGGTGCCGATGACTGCCATATATATAGGTAAAATACCTTCCAAGGCGCGCAGGTGCAGACACCGGGCTCGTCAGCCAAAGTCGCTCGAATGAGCTATTAGTAATTTACGTAAATGGGTCGCGACACTGCTCGTCATGCTGCAAATAACCCCAAAGGATTCTGGATAGTGTAGTGGCTACGGTGAGTACGCCTACGCCACGAGTATATAGAAATATAATGCCATCCCTGGACACGTGTTTCGAGGTAATTGCCTCTCGTCAGCAGGGAGCAGGTAGGTATGCGGGGTGCCGATGACTGCCATATATATAGGTAAAATACCTTCCAAGGCGCGCAGGTGCAGACACCGGGCTCGTCAGCCAAAGTCGCTCGAATGAGCTATTAGTAATTTACGTAAATGGGTCGCGACACTGCTCGTCATGCTGCAAATAACCCCAAAGGATTCTGGATAGTGTAGTGGCTACGGTGAGTACGCCTACGCCACGAGTATATAGAAATATAATGCCATCCCTGGACACGTGTTTCGAGGTAATTGCCTCTCGTCAGCAGGGAGCAGGTAGGTATGCGGGGTGCCGATGACTGCCATATATATAGGTAAAATACCTTCCAAGGCGCGCAGGTGCAGACACCGGGCTCGTCAGCCAAAGTCGCTCGAATGAGCTATTAGTAATTTACGTAAATGGGTCGCGACACTGCTCGTCATGCTGCAAATAACCCCAAAGGATTCTGGATAGTGTAGTGGCTACGGTGAGTACGCCTACGCCACGAGTATATAGAAATATAATGCCATCCCTGGACACGTGTTTCGAGGTAATTGCCTCTCGTCAGCAGGGAGCAGGTAGGTATGCGGGGTGCCGATGACTGCCATATATATAGGTAAAATACCTTCCAAGGCGCGCAGGTGCAGACACCGGGCTCGTCAGCCAAAGTCGCTCGAATGAGCTATTAGTAATTTACGTAAATGGGTCGCGACACTGCTCGTCATGCTGCAAATAACCCCAAAGGATTCTGGATAGTGTAGTGGCTACGGTGAGTACGCCTACGCCACGAGTATATAGAAATATAATGCCATCCCTGGACACGTGTTTCGAGGTAATTGCCTCTCGTCAGCAGGGAGCAGGTAGGTATGCGGGGTGCCGATGACTGCCATATATATAGGTAAAATACCTTCCAAGGCGCGCAGGTGCAGACACCGGGCTCGTCAGCCAAAGTCGCTCGAATGAGCTATTAGTAATTTACGTAAATGGGTCGCGACACTGCTCGTCATGCTGCAAATAACCCCAAAGGATTCTGGATAGTGTAGTGGCTACGGTGAGTACGCCTACGCCACGAGTATATAGAAATATAATGCCATCCCTGGACACGTGTTTCGAGGTAATTGCCTCTCGTCAGCAGGGAGCAGGTAGGTATGCGGGGTGCCGATGACTGCCATATATATAGGTAAAATACCTTCCAAGGCGCGCAGGTGCAGACACCGGGCTCGTCAGCCAAAGTCGCTCGAATGAGCTATTAGTAATTTACGTAAATGGGTCGCGACACTGCTCGTCATGCTGCAAATAACCCCAAAGGATTCTGGATAGTGTAGTGGCTACGGTGAGTACGCCTACGCCACGAGTATATAGAAATATAATGCCATCCCTGGACACGTGTTTCGAGGTAATTGCCTCTCGTCAGCAGGGAGCAGGTAGGTATGCGGGGTGCCGATGACTGCCATATATATAGGTAAAATACCTTCCAAGGCGCGCAGGTGCAGACACCGGGCTCGTCAGCCAAAGTCGCTCGAATGAGCTATTAGTAATTTACGTAAATGGGTCGCGACACTGCTCGTCATGCTGCAAATAACCCCAAAGGATTCTGGATAGTGTAGTGGCTACGGTGAGTACGCCTACGCCACGAGTATATAGAAATATAATGCCATCCCTGGACACGTGTTTCGAGGTAATTGCCTCTCGTCAGCAGGGAGCAGGTAGGTATGCGGGGTGCCGATGACTGCCATATATATAGGTAAAATACCTTCCAAGGCGCGCAGGTGCAGACACCGGGCTCGTCAGCCAAAGTCGCTCGAATGAGCTATTAGTAATTTACGTAAATGGGTCGCGACACTGCTCGTCATGCTGCAAATAACCCCAAAGGATTCTGGATAGTGTAGTGGCTACGGTGAGTACGCCTACGCCACGAGTATATAGAAATATAATGCCATCCCTGGACACGTGTTTCGAGGTAATTGCCTCTCGTCAGCAGGGAGCAGGTAGGTATGCGGGGTGCCGATGACTGCCATATATATAGGTAAAATACCTTCCAAGGCGCGCAGGTGCAGACACCGGGCTCGTCAGCCAAAGTCGCTCGAATGAGCTATTAGTAATTTACGTAAATGGGTCGCGACACTGCTCGTCATGCTGCAAATAACCCCAAAGGATTCTGGATAGTGTAGTGGCTACGGTGAGTACGCCTACGCCACGAGTATATAGAAATATAATGCCATCCCTGGACACGTGTTTCGAGGTAATTGCCTCTCGTCAGCAGGGAGCAGGTAGGTATGCGGGGTGCCGATGACTGCCATATATATAGGTAAAATACCTTCCAAGGCGCGCAGGTGCAGACACCGGGCTCGTCAGCCAAAGTCGCTCGAATGAGCTATTAGTAATTTACGTAAATGGGTCGCGACACTGCTCGTCATGCTGCAAATAACCCCAAAGGATTCTGGATAGTGTAGTGGCTACGGTGAGTACGCCTACGCCACGAGTATATAGAAATATAATGCCATCCCTGGACACGTGTTTCGAGGTAATTGCCTCTCGTCAGCAGGGAGCAGGTAGGTATGCGGGGTGCCGATGACTGCCATATATATAGGTAAAATACCTTCCAAGGCGCGCAGGTGCAGACACCGGGCTCGTCAGCCAAAGTCGCTCGAATGAGCTATTAGTAATTTACGTAAATGGGTCGCGACACTGCTCGTCATGCTGCAAATAACCCCAAAGGATTCTGGATAGTGTAGTGGCTACGGTGAGTACGCCTACGCCACGAGTATATAGAAATATAATGCCATCCCTGGACACGTGTTTCGAGGTAATTGCCTCTCGTCAGCAGGGAGCAGGTAGGTATGCGGGGTGCCGATGACTGCCATATATATAGGTAAAATACCTTCCAAGGCGCGCAGGTGCAGACACCGGGCTCGTCAGCCAAAGTCGCTCGAATGAGCTATTAGTAATTTACGTAAATGGGTCGCGACACTGCTCGTCATGCTGCAAATAACCCCAAAGGATTCTGGATAGTGTAGTGGCTACGGTGAGTACGCCTACGCCACGAGTATATAGAAATATAATGCCATCCCTGGACACGTGTTTCGAGGTAATTGCCTCTCGTCAGCAGGGAGCAGGTAGGTATGCGGGGTGCCGATGACTGCCATATATATAGGTAAAATACCTTCCAAGGCGCGCAGGTGCAGACACCGGGCTCGTCAGCCAAAGTCGCTCGAATGAGCTATTAGTAATTTACGTAAATGGGTCGCGACACTGCTCGTCATGCTGCAAATAACCCCAAAGGATTCTGGATAGTGTAGTGGCTACGGTGAGTACGCCTACGCCACGAGTATATAGAAATATAATGCCATCCCTGGACACGTGTTTCGAGGTAATTGCCTCTCGTCAGCAGGGAGCAGGTAGGTATGCGGGGTGCCGATGACTGCCATATATATAGGTAAAATACCTTCCAAGGCGCGCAGGTGCAGACACCGGGCTCGTCAGCCAAAGTCGCTCGAATGAGCTATTAGTAATTTACGTAAATGGGTCGCGACACTGCTCGTCATGCTGCAAATAACCCCAAAGGATTCTGGATAGTGTAGTGGCTACGGTGAGTACGCCTACGCCACGAGTATATAGAAATATAATGCCATCCCTGGACACGTGTTTCGAGGTAATTGCCTCTCGTCAGCAGGGAGCAGGTAGGTATGCGGGGTGCCGATGACTGCCATATATATAGGTAAAATACCTTCCAAGGCGCGCAGGTGCAGACACCGGGCTCGTCAGCCAAAGTCGCTCGAATGAGCTATTAGTAATTTACGTAAATGGGTCGCGACACTGCTCGTCATGCTGCAAATAACCCCAAAGGATTCTGGATAGTGTAGTGGCTACGGTGAGTACGCCTACGCCACGAGTATATAGAAATATAATGCCATCCCTGGACACGTGTTTCGAGGTAATTGCCTCTCGTCAGCAGGGAGCAGGTAGGTATGCGGGGTGCCGATGACTGCCATATATATAGGTAAAATACCTTCCAAGGCGCGCAGGTGCAGACACCGGGCTCGTCAGCCAAAGTCGCTCGAATGAGCTATTAGTAATTTACGTAAATGGGTCGCGACACTGCTCGTCATGCTGCAAATAACCCCAAAGGATTCTGGATAGTGTAGTGGCTACGGTGAGTACGCCTACGCCACGAGTATATAGAAATATAATGCCATCCCTGGACACGTGTTTCGAGGTAATTGCCTCTCGTCAGCAGGGAGCAGGTAGGTATGCGGGGTGCCGATGACTGCCATATATATAGGTAAAATACCTTCCAAGGCGCGCAGGTGCAGACACCGGGCTCGTCAGCCAAAGTCGCTCGAATGAGCTATTAGTAATTTACGTAAATGGGTCGCGACACTGCTCGTCATGCTGCAAATAACCCCAAAGGATTCTGGATAGTGTAGTGGCTACGGTGAGTACGCCTACGCCACGAGTATATAGAAATATAATGCCATCCCTGGACACGTGTTTCGAGGTAATTGCCTCTCGTCAGCAGGGAGCAGGTAGGTATGCGGGGTGCCGATGACTGCCATATATATAGGTAAAATACCTTCCAAGGCGCGCAGGTGCAGACACCGGGCTCGTCAGCCAAAGTCGCTCGAATGAGCTATTAGTAATTTACGTAAATGGGTCGCGACACTGCTCGTCATGCTGCAAATAACCCCAAAGGATTCTGGATAGTGTAGTGGCTACGGTGAGTACGCCTACGCCACGAGTATATAGAAATATAATGCCATCCCTGGACACGTGTTTCGAGGTAATTGCCTCTCGTCAGCAGGGAGCAGGTAGGTATGCGGGGTGCCGATGACTGCCATATATATAGGTAAAATACCTTCCAAGGCGCGCAGGTGCAGACACCGGGCTCGTCAGCCAAAGTCGCTCGAATGAGCTATTAGTAATTTACGTAAATGGGTCGCGACACTGCTCGTCATGCTGCAAATAACCCCAAAGGATTCTGGATAGTGTAGTGGCTACGGTGAGTACGCCTACGCCACGAGTATATAGAAATATAATGCCATCCCTGGACACGTGTTTCGAGGTAATTGCCTCTCGTCAGCAGGGAGCAGGTAGGTATGCGGGGTGCCGATGACTGCCATATATATAGGTAAAATACCTTCCAAGGCGCGCAGGTGCAGACACCGGGCTCGTCAGCCAAAGTCGCTCGAATGAGCTATTAGTAATTTACGTAAATGGGTCGCGACACTGCTCGTCATGCTGCAAATAACCCCAAAGGATTCTGGATAGTGTAGTGGCTACGGTGAGTACGCCTACGCCACGAGTATATAGAAATATAATGCCATCCCTGGACACGTGTTTCGAGGTAATTGCCTCTCGTCAGCAGGTTTAAACGTGCAAGAACAGGTGGCAGATCTTTTTCCTATCTGGGACCCTCCCTGTGGAACACGCTTCCCCCGGTATCCGGAAGGAAGAAAACTACTGTAGGTTCAGAAAGCTTGTAAAGACCTGGCTGTATGAACAATAACCACTTAACAGTCATCCCTTCCTCTGTCCTCAAGCTAGCTGTGTCTAGGCGCCGGGAAACCCTTCTTGGGTAGCTGTTGCGCCTTATAAGTTGATAAAATAAATAAATAAACATACAATCACATAACATTACGATATAACACATAACCTGCAAAGAAAAGTGAAAGATTAAGTTGTACACTCTAATAAGAAAGGGTCGACATCACCTTAGTAGTATGTAGCCTGCACTCAGTGGTCATCTAGGCTCCCTTCTCGTCTGTGCCTCGGCTCGCCTGGAATCACCCTTCTCCGAGTCACTGGGACCTCTTCCTTATCGGCTACTCTCTCCTCTCTGGCTATTCTGTTAGGAAAGCATCTGTCTCTCGGTTCTTCTCCGCCTTCAAGATGGCGTCTGTCTTCCCTGGAATAAGTAGTAGCTCTACTGCTAACGGCTAGATGCCGCCTACGGACTGAACATGTAACTGCCTCGGACTTTCACTAATATAGAGGTGCATTTCCTCATGGAAAATTCCGGCCCGTAACCTGCCGCCCACCAAATTCTTGTACCTCCCCGTACCAAGGACACGTTCCCAGCCGGCCGGCCTGATGTAGTGTCTTTGGCATGAAGAAAAATACAATCCTTCGATAAGGGCCGGCCTGAACCGGTTCTCTCCAAGCGAATAACACCTCATAACTAAAACATAACTCTTGACCTAGAAGAATCCCAAGCTGCCGGAGCAGAAAGAAAGATGGAGTCTCTCCCGTTTGAGGCCTACCAGGCCTACATTCAGCACGGCTCCATGAAATACCCTCACTACAGGACAGGTTATCCCTAATACTAACAAATCTATCCCCTAGGCTATATGTGCAAGCCCTGATCTATGGGGAAGAGCACAGAATCATGTTGAAGTGCCTAGTAAATAGGCTCCATCCACTACTCTAACCCTTAGGCTTGAATGGTAAGAGACTGAAGTCACATTCAATCACTTGTTAACACAAGGAGGCCAGGAAAATCGAGCAGAACATTTCACCCTTGACTTCAGTCTATTATACATTCATTAAACAGAACTAACATCTGTGGAAGAATAATATGAAACAAAACTAACCGATCTATGTCTATTACCAAGTGTGCAGAATTGAAGTAGGGAAGGAATACACTGAATAAAGCAACAGATGGAAATCAAAATGGCGATAGTAATCAGAATACCTCCTAATATTTGACGTAACATATGTAAATCAGGTAACCAATTAAAGAGCCAGTCAAACCAGCCCTGGTCAATGTGTTTTCTAACTTCTTCTGTTAAGTCATGTAGCTTATTAATGTGAGTTCGAATGGATTGTGTATGATCAGACAAGTTAAAACAACAAAGACCCTCAAAATCAGAACAATCGTGTCCATGTTTAAGCAAAAGATAATCAATGGCCGCTCGATTTTGCAAGATAGCTCTACGTTCACCCTGGGCGTCGAATAGCATGTCCGACAGGACTGTAGAAGTATTATTAATGGATTTCACCATCCAGCAGGCCATTTTCTCAATAGATTTTGCATTATAAACTGCCAAAGCAGGAACACCAATAATTGAAATAGCCAGGCTAAGGTATTCGGACTTAGAATATAAATGCAAAGATGAGTCACAATCCTCCTGTAACCTCACTGTATCTCGAATCACACGAGAGTTGGCATTCGGATGTGACGAAAACATGAGCAAGCTTAGTCTAGTAATAGCACAAGGGCCTCCAGAAATATTTGCGGGGACATATGGCCAGGAAGTATTACCACATGAGAAAAGCCATCCAGCAGGTAGTAACATCGTGCGATAGTGACTGGGGGTAACTACCATACTCTTACAAGTCATGTTGTTCTGAACAGAAGTACATGTTTTCGGTGTCCTTTGAAAGCACAAAGTCCGTTCATGAGTGGTGAATGAGGTGGCACCTTTCAATTTTAAACGCATACATTCCGAAATTGCACTTGGATTACACGTAAGGAAGAAACACAAATCACCTTGTGTGATATTATAAGTAACTATTTGGGACTGGATGGGGGGTAGCGGATCTGACAGTTCAGTACACAAGGGGCAATATTGATGGGTAGCGAAATCGCCCAGAAGAACATTGGGGTGAGCGGTTGATATATTGAAAATATGACTCAAAGTCTCCAACGATGCAGGGACAGCAACCAAACAAGTTGCCAAAATGTCGTTTACTGATCTCATCGGTGTCAAGCAGAAATGAGGGGCGCTAGTCACCCGTTTCGCTAGTGAAGTCCAAAAGTTCGATGACGAATCCCACGCAGCAAAGGAACGCGACACTCGGGTTTACAACTCATCCCGGGTTGATGGGATCCCTCCTCTCTCGTCGCACCAGCCCGAAAACAGTCCGACGCCGACACATCCTGCAGCAACAGTCCAAAGAATGATCTGAAAGAGAATCAAATACAGGCATTATTCATTCTCGTAAGTAACATTTATCAGCCGGGACTGCGTCCCAGCTATCTTTCCCTGGTCTCATAACCAAAATAGTATTATCTTGACCGGTTGCAATGACCTCTGCTTGTTCAGGGGGATTCTTAGGCGACTGCACCCAAACTCTGGCCCCAGGATTGTCGGTGGAGCCAAAACCCTTCTGGCCTCGTACAGTTAGCAACGTTGGGGCAGTGCCTTTTACCATCTCACCACTGAAGACAGGCATTATTAGCAATTGAGCCACTCGGTCAGTTTTATGTATCAGTAAGTCAACCTCACTGCTATTCAGCAGGAGCACCTTAATCTCTCCCTGATAATCACTATCAATGATTCCTCCAAGCACCTGAATGCCTTTTACAGCCAGCCCCGATCTAGGGGCAATTAATCAGAAATTTCCAGGTGGTATCTGAACACCAACACCTGTCTCAATGATGAATCGATCTTTACTTTTTATAATGATGTCATCCATGGCATGCAAGTCTAAACCTGCCGACCCTGGGGTCGCTCTGCATGGAGCCAAAGCTCCGGGAGTAATCTCCCAGTACATCACAGTCTCTCTGATCTCGTTAGGTGTAGCATCAACATTCGGAGGAAACAAACGCATAAGTGGGGATTCAGCATTTAGAAAAGGACGATTATTCAAAATCAGTAGCGCTTGAGGCAAAAAATCTCGCCAATTCTTATACTTGTCATCTGTTAATTTGCGAAGTTGGTCTTTTAGCAGGCCATTCAACCTCTCCACAAGACCCGAGGCCTGTGGATAATATGGAATATGAAATATCCATTCAATATTGTTTTCCACACAGAATTCCTGTACCAATCTTCCACGAAAATGGGATGCATTATCAGATTGAATTTGGAATGGCACACCATAATACATCATAATTAATTCCAATGTTTTAATAGTATTCAATTGGGTAGCCTGCTTACAAGGAAGGGCCACCAACAGGCCACTGTATGTATCAACAATGGTGCAAACATATTGACAATTCCTACTCATAGGAAGTGGACCAATGTAATCAATCTGCCAAATTTGAGCGGGCAATTTTCCGCGATGTAAATGACCTTTAACAATTTGGGGCACTTTGCGCTGCCTGATATGCTGACAAATGGGACAATGTAGAATAACATTTTTAATTAAATCTAGGGGAATATAAATTCCTCGATCAGCAGCCCACCTGCTAGTGGCTTTCTCTCCAAAGTGTCCTGCTTTCTGGTGGGCCCATTTCGCCAATCCCGCAATATCAGAATCTTGCGTGTCCACCACTGCCTCAGCAATTTTAGATTTCTCATCTGCAATATTATGAAAGAATTTGTCAAGAGAGTCTATCGGGGTATGAGCATCCACATGGGAGCATTTCCCAAATCTCCTGCCATAATTCTTTTCCCCACAATTCCTTAGAATGAATTTTCCAACTATGGGAATGCCAAGTCGGTAACCAAACTGCCAGTCCATTGGCAGTAGACCAAGAATCGGTAAAAATATGACATGTGCCAGGTAACTCTTGTTTTAAAACTTGATAAACAGCATAGAGTTCAGCAAATTGACTGCTCTTACCCTCACCAGTTGTACTCAGCAATTTTTGTGTGATCGGATTATAGGACACTGATTTCCAATGTCGTTTCGTCCCTATGAACCTCGCTGAACCATCCGTAAACCAGACATGGTTTCTATCCTCTGCAGACAAATCATCAAAAGGTTTACCCCACTTAACAGGAGACTCCTGTACTAAGGGTACGGAACATTCATTCTCAGTTTCAGTTGATGGCGCCCGTGCCACATGCTCATGCAAAGATGCAACTCCTTTTTGTCCCACACGTGCCCTGTCTTGTATATACCATTTCCATTTAATCACACTCGCCTCTTGAGCGTGTCCAATTCAGTGAGTTTTCGGCGAACTCATAACCCACTGCATGATAGGAATTTCAGGTCGCAAAACTATATCATGTCCCAAAGTCAATTGCTCGGTATCCACCAGAGCCCAATAACATGCAAGTAGCTGTTTCTCAAAAGGTGTATAACGCTCACCAGCATCAGGTAACTTTTTGGTCCAGAAACCTAACGGTACTCTACTCTTACCTTGTTTCTGCCACAAACTCCAATTCACATAAAGGCCTTGTACAGACACATTCAAATCCACATCACCATCACATACAGGCCACAAATCCAGAGCATGCTGAATTGCTTCTTTTGCCAGACTGAACGCATCTTGCTGTGGTTTACCCCATTCAAATGCATTCTTTTTACGAGTGACCTGGTACAAAGGGGCCAATATTTGACTCAAATGAGGAATATGCTGGCGCCAAAATCCAAACAAACCAATGAAGCTTTGGGCTTCTTTCCTATTTCTCGGAACTGCAAAATCAAGAATTTTCTGTTTAACCTGAGGGATCACTTCTCGGTGCCCTTCATGCCAATTAATACCCAAAAATTTTACAGCCTGGGACGGACCTTGTAATTTATCCGGGTTGATTTCCCAACCTTTCTCACGCAAGCACTCAATGACTCTATCCAATTGGGTCTGAACATCCTCTTGTGATTCACCTTGGATCAAAATATCATCAATATAGTGACATATCTGAATTTGTGGATGAACTGGTACCTCAGCCAGATGCTCTGCCACCAGCCGGTGACATATCGTAGGACTATGCACATAGCCCTGAGGAAGACTTCTAAACGTCATTTGACGCCCGTTCCACGTAAAACTGAATTGTTCCTGACACTCAGGGGCAATTGGAATCGAAAAGAAAGCATTAGCAATATCAATGGACGCATACCATGTACCTGGATGTTTTTGGATTCTCTCAATTAGGGTAATAACATCCGGTACTGCAACAGTCAAAGGGGGTGTGTGTCTATTCAATTCTCGATAATCAACAGTCATGCGCCAAGAATTATCACTCTTACGTACAGGCCAAACAGGATTATTCCAAGCAGAAGTAACTGGGGTTATAACTCCTGCATCCACCAACTCCTGAATAGTGGTACTAATCTCTTCATGACCACCCGGAATACGATACTGCTTCTGACGAACCACTTTTGTCGCCTGGGGAACTTTTATGGGGGGCATTCTTAAACGACCAACCCGTACAGGTCTGGACGATATATAATGTTTAGTTCCAAATTGGTAACATCCATCATCTAAGTGCAAAGTCATTCCTTTCAAAATATCAATTCCAATTATGAATTCTAAGAGTGGCACCACTAATACAGAGTATTCTTTTCTAGGAATTCTACCTATTCTCATTTCAAGTAAGGTTTGAACTGCGGGAGTTTCCTTTCCACCTAATCCGGTAATTGTAAAAGGCTGACCTTTAAACTTCTTTGATTTTCCATGAATAAGAGTGGCCTCCGCTCCTGTATCTACCAATGCTCGGGCCCTTTGGATATTACGATGTCTCCAATAAATATCAATATCTACATAGGGTCTATTATCTCTGTGAGCCCATCTGTGTACGGGAGCTTGACCTATTTCCTAGTCCTTTTTATTGTGTTCTGTGTACCAGGATAAATTAGGATAAAGACTCTCACGGTTCCTAGGTATCGATACCTCCTGTTCATATCCATCTCCATTACGAAATGGATTACTGTTCCCTGCATTGTACTGCGGGTTTCGATCGGCCAATATGTGTCGATCCTCTCTCCTTCTCAACTCAGGGGATTGATCCCTATCATCTCTACGTCTGCTGTTAACATAATCATCTCTCCCCCTCTCTCTTTCCCCCTCTCTCTCCCTGTCTCTCTCACGACGGGGGGGGGGACAAATCACGCGCATAACGTCGATCATCACGACGATCAGAGCGCCCACGGCGGTCGTCATCACCGCTACCGTCAGGAAAACCACGATCACACTCAGTTGTCCGAATACGTCGGGCACCCTCCTTTCGATCCAAACCACGTTTGCGAAACATTTCCCACAAACGAGAAGTAGTCTCACCATCAATGTCCTCCTTACGCACACCATCAGCCAGAAGAGCAAGAAACATATCACGTCTAGTAAATTTATTTTCACCAGGAGTACGAGTGTCAGGCCGGGACTGCCGTTCAGGTTTAAACCACTCACCCAACTCACCGAGTTGGCGTACCGATTCCAGCACCACAGATAACATGTTACCAGTCTGATTAATCAATAAAGTCATCATGACCTGCTTATAAGCAACAGGGGAAGAACGAATAATACGATTCCGCACAGAAGATGTCAAAAAAGCATCAAGCAACCGGTCAGCAGTATTCAGAAAAATTGCCGTTTTCATCACCTCCTCTTTGAGACGTTGCGCAGCATCGCGCAAAGTATACCACGGTTTGTCATTCACAGGCCAGTCAGACTCAGTAGGATATTTTTGATTACAACCCTCAGTCGCCAATTGAAGCAAAGAAATTTGACCACCACCATTAAAGTTACGAAAATGATCCTGTACAGTAGAATCCGAACTCAAGGAACAAAACTTCAAACAATCGCCAGCATCCAACATAATGCCAGCAGCGCCCAGTTCATAAAGGCGCACCATCCATGTGAGCAAGGGCTCACCAACTCGTTGCCGAAATCGCTGTAAAATATCACTAATTTCTTGTTGAGTAAAATCCTCCAAAGAGTCTAAAGCAATACCATTCGGAGCACCGGGAGCCTGCTGCACCTTCCGTCGAAAAACTGGATGCGCCGAGACCGCGGGATGAGCATCACAAGGAGCTCGACCAGTACACGTAGAGGAACAATCAGTGGAAGAAGCGTCGACCCCGCTCGAAGGACGAGCGCAATCACGGGGTGCACCATCAGAGGCGCAAGAAGCAGATTTACAAGCACGGCCGGAGTGAGAGGACTCGCGCTTGGCAGACTCCTCCCCCGAGGAAGGAGAATCACTCGAGTTCCAGATATTACCATCCCATTCATCAGGATTCCAATCCAGTCCGGCTTTCGCCACGACCAGACGCACCTTCCGCGTCGAAACCCGACCACGCCGATTCTTGTATTTATAACGAGCAATTCGCACAGCCGCTCTTTCGGCAATAGTTTGGTACGTCTCAAGTTTGTCAGCAAGCAACTTATTTTGACACCGTAACAAAGTATGAGCATTCTGAATCTCAACAAAGTTCGCTTCCAAATCCTTATGCAAGTTCTGCAACTTCAGCAACCTCTCATGGAGAAGCCTGTACGCAGATAGAACAATCCAACCTCTGCGCCCTAAAATGGGAAGCTCATCACCCTTAGATACCGGCGCCTTCTGTAAGCAAGTAATCACATTAGCCGGCTCCGCCAGCTCCAAAAAAGAATTCCAATTCTCACTCAAACCTGTAGAGTCAGCCCACTCACGGGCTAAGGCTTCATAAGGCGTTGAATCCCAACCGGGATTATCAACGGGCAACTTAAAAGTAGATTTCGACTTTCTAGAAAACATTTTTGAAAAGAAAGAAAAAGAGAAAAAGAAAAAGAAGAAAGAGAAAAGAAAATTATACGCAGGTAGATACAAATAATATACAAACAAAACCACGCACGCGCCAAAGGCAAACACAATACAACCACAACGCACACAGGTTTCGTAAACGGTTCGTGACGCCAAATGTTCTGCTTGGGTTTTCGGATCAGATAGAACTCGCTCATCAGAGCCTCACTAACCCAGCCAGAACGTTACCCCCTCCCTAGAACCTATTTACAATCCTACAACCACATATATCTATCACCTAAGGACAGGGGATTCCTACTATGCATACCAAGATCTCATAAGTGGCGGCCTCGCGGTCCCATACGAACCCAGACCTCTCTGCCCATACGACAGTATCACAAGTGGCGGCCTCGCGGTCCCATACGAACCCAGACCTCTCTGCCCATACGACAGTATCACAAGTGGCGGCCTCGCGGTCCCATACGAACCCAGACCTCTCTACCCAGACGGCAGTCTCAGCACAATCGGCGGCCTCGCGATCCCATACGGATCCAGACCTCTCTGCCCATACGACAGTATCACAAGTGGCGGCCTCGCGGTCCCATACGAACCCAGACCTCTCTACCCAGACGGCAGTCTCAGCACAATCGGCGGCCTCGCGATCCCATACGGATCCAGACCTCTCTGCCCATACGACAGTATCACAAGTGGCGGCCTCGCGGTCCCATACGAACCCAGACCTCTCTACCCAGACTGCAGTCTTATTTCATCCTATGATCACCATAACATACAAAAAGGGAATCAGTCTCACTATTCATCAGATCACACAAAGATTGCCAGTTCGGGCATAGCCTGTTCTCAGGTTTGAGGGGCTCCTCTTTCCCTTATTCAGTTACCACTTACCTGATCAGGGTTAACATCTGTTCATGTAGCCGCAGCTGACTAGAAGAATAGGCTACCCTCTTATACAAGAACACACAGCATATGTTGGTTCACTACAAACTGGATACTTTATTACTCATTACACATACAATCACATAACATTACGATATAACACATAACCTGCAAAGAAAAGTGAAAGATTAAGTTGTACACTCTAATAAGAAAGGGTCGACATCACCTTAGTAGTATGTAGCCTGCACTCAGTGGTCATCTAGGCTCCCTTCTCGTCTGTGCCTCGGCTCGCCTGGAATCACCCTTCTCCGAGTCACTAGGACCTCTTCCTTATCGGCTACTCTCTCCTCTCTGGCTATTCTGTTAGGAAAGCATCTGTCTCTCGGTTCTTCTCCGCCTTCAAGATGGCGTCTGTCTTCCCTGGAATAAGTAGTAGCTCTACTGCTAACGGCTAGATGCCGCCTACGGACTGAACATGTAACTGCCTCGGACTTTCACTAATATAGAGGTGCATTTCCTCATGGAAAATTCCGGCCCGTAACCTGCCGCCCACCAAATTCTTGTACCTCCCCGTACCAAGGACACGTTCCCAGCCGGCCGGCCTGATGTAGTGTCTTCGGCATGAAGAAAAATACAATCCTTCTATAAGGGCCGGCCTGAACCGGTTCTCTCCAAGCGAATAACACCTCATAACTAAAACATAACTCTTGACCTAGAAGAATCCCAAGCTGCCGGAGCAGAAAGAAAGATGGAGTCTCTCCCGTTTGAGGCCTACCAGGCCTACATTCAGCACGGCTCCATGAAATACCCTCACTACAGGACAGGTTATCCCTAATACTAACGAATCTATCCCCTAGGCTATATGTGCAAGCCCTGATCTATGGGGAAGAGCACAGAATCATGTCGAAGTGCCTAGTAAATAGGCTCCATCCACTACTCTAACCCTTAGGCTTGAATGGTAAGAGACTGAAGTCACATTCAATCACTTGTTAACACAAGGAGGCCAGGAAAATCGAGCAGAACACCCCCTCTTGCTTCCTTCTGCTTCTGTTATGCCTCACCGGCCTATGCATGTAGGTGAAGGTGGATTTATATTGTTGGTTTTGCTCTTTGACAAAAAAAAATGATAAAACAGATTTAAATCTAAAAACGATTAATGAGTAACAAAGACTGTCAAAAGGCAATCAAAGCCAAAGGAATCTCAGTATCATAAGAAGGCTCTGATTAGCACAAGAGAGGGTGAAGAAGGCTCCAGATAGATCATCTCAGATGACCCACAGAAGAATTCTGAGTAACAAAGGGCTCTGATTGCCAGCTGTGATGGCACTGGGAGAAAAGCCAGAAGAGATAGCTTCAGCACCACGCGAGTGGTCTGGTAAACTCTGAGGGGTACATTTACGGGTGGTAGAGATGCATATGTGGCATATGTGTTTGGAAGGCCAGCAAAGATGTACAGAGTGTCAAGACTGGTAGAGTAGCCTGTGTGACTCCCATGCATTTGTGCTGACATTCCATGTGCTTGTCTGTGCAGCGGATATATAGCAAGTGTGTAGTAGTAAGTAACCCTGGGCGGACAACTACGCTACGCTCGTGAGGTTTGCGTAGTTTGTGCTACTTCGTGCTACGCGAATTGCACGTAGCACAGTGCAAAATTGCATAGCGTAGCGTAGTTGCCATTTTTTGCTCGCTCGCAGTCCTCAACGTCAAGTTGGCGACCGCGATTGAGCAAAATGACATCCCGGCGAGACTTTTTCCTCGTTCGCGATCTGCATCATCTAGATGCCGATCGCGAGCGTGGAAAATAAACCTCCCGGTGAGATTCTCAACGCGGGGATGTCAGGTTTCTCATTGCGAGTGGTCGTGTATGCTCGCAACCGCTCGCGATAAGTAACTACCAGTCCGCGTTGAGAAAGCTGCCGCTTGAGTAAAAATCTACTCGTGCGGCAGAAAACGAACGCTTGCACTGTGCAAGATGCCGTTTGCAATGATTGCACAGTGCGGACAAGCATCCGGCACTGTCCAATCATCGCGAACAGCATACTACGCAGTTTGCGTAGTGCTACGCGCATCTTGCGTAGTGCGAAGTGCACTTCGCGTAGCTACACGTAGCGCTACTACGCGAACTACACCCAGGGTTAGTAGTAAGACTGTATGTGTTGCAAATCCAAGTGCTGGGACCAGTAGGATGCATAGGATGGACTATGACTCCTGGTTTAGTGGCACATGATGGAGAGTAGATACAGCCTCTTTAGACAGTGGAAGTGTATTGACTGCATCCCTGTGGCTGGAGACAGACACTAAAGTGAGAGAGTATGGAGAAAAGGCTGCCCAAAGACATTCTGGGAGATCCTTGCTAACAAACAGCTGTTGATTAGTTCTTCCTGGTTGATGGCATAGGGTAGATAGTAGAAATGAGGGGTGGGTAAGAAGTTTCTCTTGTTAAAGGCAAAACAATTTCTAAGGAAGCCCTGATCTTTTTTCCGTGTATGAAGACTACTCAGGAAGGCTGATGGCAAGATCTTACGATTCATTGCATCCTTGTTTAGGATTCTCCTGCTTGGAACCAGCACTATTTCTATTGCTGTTACGTTTTTCTGCAAAATATTAGATTAGGTTGTAAAAATTGCTAGGCATCCTAAAATAGAGAAGTATTAATCTCCCCCTACATTGCACTCTCACTTAATCCCTTTAACCCCAACAAATAGTTCAAACACCTATCAATTGCAGTACCCACACCTAGCCTCCAGTAATTGTACCAACCCATCCTCCACCTGCAAATCAATAAAGAATAACCAGCTGGAACCACTCCTCCCCATCACACAAAACTGTGTCATATTCATCTTTACTACTGCTAAGAGAGCCATCACCTAGAAAAGTTAATGATCCTCACACCCTGGGAGCAAACTCCTAGTATGTGGGGCCATTAGGATTTTGTTTTCCAAAAATATTCTCCTGCTTTGGGATTTTATTTTTTAAAAAATCAAAAAACTTTTGTCAAGGTAGAGACTTATTTCCAGGGTTATAGGACAACTCTAAATTTGGCGGATGAAGTTCCCTTGGGATGCTGAAGGTATTGTCCTCCACCATACCGACAAAGTTAACTCTGAGCCCTCAAACTCTAAACCAGAGCCATAGAATTTCATCCTTCTGTCATGAGATTGGAATGAAGCCCCTCAATTATTTTGTGCTGGAAACTTCATAAACAGCCTTCATGCAATTGTTTCTATTTTGATAAGATCACCCTAAACACCAGATGCCACCATGTTACTGGAATAGAACTTTAAAAAAAAACAGCAATGATGTCTTCATTTTTGCTTTTCAAAAGAAGTCATAGGAATGGTGGTGTCCTGTCCCGTTCAGCAACAATGGATGGATAAATGGAATGCTTTAATTAATTTTTGCCCCTGGCAATCCTTTGGGTCCCTATCAGAGTCCATTGTTTTCGCCCACCATGCTACCTCTGTTTGGACCCAGTCATATACAAATCAGTCTTGACCCTGCTCCAATGGCCAGGTCAGGTCTTCTCTGAACCAGAACTCAAGGAATCCAAGTTTGGTGTTGCATTGTGAGAATGGAACCCATGTTTGGTCATGCCCGTTGCACTTAGGGGTATATTCACAAGGAGCTATCGCTAAGTTAACGGCACTTCATCGCAGCCAAAGACGCGATAAAAACATCGTCCCATTCACAAGCTGGTGCAAACAGCCCATAGCACTAGATTACCTGTGAAAGCAGCCGCAAAAAACAGCGCCACAGATGACCACGGCAACTATCGCTAATGAGATGCATAGTAGGCGTTCCCATGCCAAAATCCGTGACAACACCACTCCTCAACATTCACAACGACCAGCCACATCGGCAATAAGAAGACAAAACATGCGATAAGGCGGATTTAACACCTGCCCTGACCTGGTGTAAAGTCGGATGACAACCAGCACCATAAAATGGAGCACAGCCCAGAGCCACACCTGAAGAACAATAGATGCCATGGAGCTACTAATCATGCAGATCATAGCCCCAAGAGGGCCACAACATCCACCGCCACCACCCCCAGGAACCCTCCTCCCCGGCACCCCTCCAAACAAAGACATGCCACATCAACTACACTTTAACATGTACCAAAAAATCCGCCTGATGTCGCACAATCACATCTGGTAACATGCAGGTGTCGTCACAAAAATTAGCATCACACATTCAGATTCGAAGCAACAAATGAAATTTTATTAATATAAAAACTGAACATAAATGAAGACACATGGCGGCTCATCTTGTGACAATCTGTAGGCCACAGCCTGCAAGACAAAAATCATGATGAGAAGGTGTGTTCTGCGCACATCAAGGGACAGCGAGAGAGCAAAGGAGAGAGAGAGATGGACAGAGAGGGGGAGAGAGAGATAGACGGACAGAGAAGGGGAAAGGGAGAGAGATAGAAGAAGAGAGAGGGAGAGAGAGAAGAAGAAGAGAGGGACAGGGAGAGAGAGAGAAGAAGAAGTGAGAGAGAGAGAGAGAGAGAGAGACAGACGGACAGAGTGTGGGAGAGAGAGAAATAGAAGAAGAGAGATACAGGGAGAGCGAAGAAGAGAGGGACAGGGAGAGAGAGAGAAAGAAGAAGACGAGAGGGGGAGCGAGAGAGATAGAAGAAGAGAGGGGAGAGAGAGATAGACGGACGGAGAGAGAGATAGACAGACAGAGAGAGGGAGAGAGAGAGAGAGAGAGAGAGAGAGAGAGAGAGAGAGAAGACGAGAGAGAGAGAAGAAGAGAGGAAAAAAGAGAGAGAGAAGAAGAAGAAAGGGACAGGGAGAGAGAGAAGAAGAAGAGAGGGACAGGGAGAGAGAGTGCCGCCCCTGCCCACCCAGGCCACACTGCTCACCTGCTGCCACCAGTGTGTCTCCAACCACGTGCCGGTATGTAGTGCAGCTCACCGGGTCACACGTCTGTCACAAACCCGTCATCTGAAACAGAGTCCAAATACATGAATGGCACAGTACCTTTCAATTGCACAAGACATCATCGCCTGCCCGCCCCTGTGCACCCAGCTAGAGGCACCCCATCCCCTCCCACCGCCCATCAGAGCATGCCCGTCCCTGTGCACCCAGGCCTCACTGCTCACCTTCCGTCACTGGCGTGTGGAAAGGGGTGCCAGCACGTGCCGCTGCAAGCCACAAGCCCGCGGACATGGCACCCTCCACATCATGCAGCCCCGCTCCGCAGGCCACCAGGTCATACATTTGATGCTGGGTCTTGATTACACCATGGCTGAGGACATACCAGTGCACAGGGCCTCATCGCAGGCTGCACACCTGCTCAGCCCAATAGGTGCCACTAACCCTGTGATCCCGGATGCGACGCCATGTGTCGGTAGGCCTGCGCTGCCTACACTGCAGTCCAGCAGGGCACACACAACCTGAGCTGTCCGGACCGCTGGGACGGGGCATCATTGCAGGCTGCACACCCGCTCAGACCTTAAGGTGACCCTTCCTCCGTGCACCCAAAGTCACCATCCCGTTTCGGTGTGCCTGTGCCGACCGCAAGGCTTCGAGTGCCACGAAGCCTGTGCGCAACACCTCATGGGCCCTTTATGATTGAGAACCGTGGAGCGTCCGTCATACAGGCACCACCGGAAGAGGGATATGTGACGTTGTCGGCCCCTTATGTTGGCGGGGTCACATGGCCTGTGACACCTGTGCCGGATGGGTGTGGTGTATGTGCAAACCTGCCCTCAGGGAGTGGCCGTGACATAATGACAACTAGACCACTGACCTGCACACCACCAGCGATTACACCTGCGACGGGTAGCAATGAGGGCCCCCCCTCGGAGTGTAGGCGGATTGGTTTGGCCTGGTGTACGCCGGACCAGCGCAGTGCTTGCAACAATGACTCGGGCGTGGTTCAGTCCATGTCCCGACAAGGAAGTGACTGATGCGTGTGTCCCTGTTGTAGTGTCCATGGCACCCGGAACACAATAGGCAATGTGGCACACTTTGGCTGGCATCCCACTAGATGAGCATCATTGACGCAAGGGAAATCACTGTCCCTACATTCAGCCACACATTCATACATGAATGATGACAGACATAACACAGCAGTGCGTTGCTGGATGTTTATTGCACATCCAGTGTGGTGTTGCAGCTGGAGCGGTACAGGGCAATGCCAAGCACACTACACAACATGGGCCCGTGGAGGGCCAACCAGACTCCAACCGGGGATGACAAGTACTGCGGGAGAGGAAGGGTATAGTCCGCAGTCTGGTCGCTGTGTCATTGGTCATCAAACAGGTTATGGCAGGTCATGTCGCGGTCCAAGGTGAGTGCAGCGGAGTGTATTTGGGGTCAGTGGAAGGTCATGGGGCCATGTGCGGCACCAAGCAGAAACAGGCCAGGTGGCGGAAATGAATGCTAGAGCCTCCTTCTGATCACAATCCCATCCACGTCCTCGTCCTCAGATGTGTGCTCTGCCCCCCCCTGTGACTGTTGCAGTACCGGCTGCGGCACTGTGTGCCACTGACACATCAGGGGCCAGTGGAGGATTGACGATCGCACTGTGTGGCAGTGACACATCAGGTGCCGGAGTGGATACGCCTGCCGCGCTGTGAGGCACTGACACACCAGGGGGCGGAGATATGGATGGTGTGGGGCAGCAGCATTCATCTGCGCCACGCATTGTGGCAGCAATGCCATGATGAAGATCTGTAGGGCATGAAATATTCCAGCTACATTTTGCGGTGGCTGCCATCCTTTCCGCCTCCATCCGCACCATGTCCTCAATGAGCCAGCTTATGGCTGGTATCACTGGAGCCACTCTGAGTGGACAGGTGTTCTTCTCTCCACGTCATGACTCCAGCGATGTCAGTCAGGACTCGTTGGAGACCATGGAGCGGGCCTAGACACCCAAGGATTGCGTCCAATTTGGTAGCCAAGAGGTCGAACCCCACCAGCACCTGCTCAGCCATCTCCCTCTGGCCCTCCAGCATACGGCGATGGAAGGCCATGTTTTGTTCCTGGGGGTTTCAGGAGACTGCCGGAGCTGTGGGTGCCTCCTGCTGGGTGTTTTGGGTGGTGGGTGGGGTCTCCTCGATGCAGATGGGCTGCCCTGATCCTGGAGGTGAGTTGCGGATGATGTCAATGATGTCTAGGAGGGCTTAGGCGTCGATGCTGGGGGTGTCCTCCTCGTCATCAGTGAAGAGACTGCTGGGACTGTTCTGCAGGGGGTGTTGACGGTGGCCCTGCAATGTGAAGGGGAGATGGGGTATTACAATGTGTCCACATGTATGTAGCTGCATGGTACCTGTTGACATTCAGACAGCATGGCATTGCACATTGTGACAGTCTGTAGATCAGGGGCATGACCCGGAGTCATTGAGGGTGTGCACTGTGCTCTGCTTAATTGTGCATGTGTGCCATCGTGGCCATCTCCACCCGTCCCCCCAGTACCTGGTGGTCACTCACCCTGTTGCGGTTGTGTTATGTCCTGTCGAGCAGTGTCCGGTTCCTCGACTCCGGCCACAGTATCCACACTGATGACTGTCGACACTAGCTCCTCCATGTCATCCTGCTCCAGCTGTGGTGCTGGGCTCCCACCTCCAGTCTGCATTGCAGCCTTCTGGTTGGCTGCGAGTTTCTCCTTGGGCTTTCACTTGATGTCAATCCATCGCCTCTTGACCTCGTCCATTGACCTCTTGTGCTCTCCGACGGCATTCACCTTGTCCACGATTTCCCGCCATATTGCATTTCTGGTGCCCAATGACAGGTTGGAGGTGACGAATAGTTGTTGATGGTGTTCCATCACCTCTGTGACTATGATCCTGTTCTCCTGCGGACTGAACTTCGTCTTCCTCTTCTTCTTGTCCTTGCCCTTCTCTGTCCCCGAGGTCCTGGGCTGGTCGTCCGGGGTGCTTGTAGGGTTGCGCTCGTCCTCTGTGCCTGCTCCGGCTGCCTCCATGGTGCTTGGGTGTTGGTCAGTTTGTGTGTGGGTATTTTTTCTACTTTTATGGTGATTTTTCCTGCCTGCCATGTGTGTATTGCAGGCCTGGCGCTGCTTATCGCTGATTTCCTCATCGAGCTTTTGCACATCGCAGGTTTTTTCGCGTTGAGGTTTGTGTTTTTATCGCTGTCGAGGAGGTTATATTGCGGACATTGGCCGCGGTTTGGGCGGCCTATTGCATGTGTAATGCACATGTGTCTCAGATCTCCCCTGGACCAAGGTATGTACCGTCACTTTCCCAGGGAGAGAATATCAGTTCCAAACTTATGGAATATAACATATACACAACACTTCCTAAGGTGGGCAAACTTTCAACACTCCCCCAAAGGCAAGGCAAGAAAACAATATAACATATGAGTCTCCTCTAGACCAAGGTAACACACACAACACTTCTCTAGAGCGAGATATACTTTACACATCACTTGCCAAGAGTAGAACAACTTCCTATAACACAATTACCTGCTAGAAGGGAATTCACCCATCCTTCTACAACAGTATACTTGGCCAAGAAGAGTCCACACCTCCTGCTTCAAGGAAAAGACGAATTCAAACATATGGAATATATAAATTTATTAACACAATACTTCAATCACAGGCAGGCCGAATATATATTGATCATGGCAGACTCTCACATATCAAATAACCGATTGAAATACACAATCAAAGCAAATATATATGTAGAAATATATATGTATGGATATAAGAATCAGAAAATAAGAAGGAAAGGAGAGAATCAGTAAAGAATCAAGAGACAGTTAGTAGCAGAGACACCTCACCTACTGCATCATTTCACCCCACTTTGCTCAAGGGGAGTCCATTGCTTGAACCGGGTGAAAGCTCGGAGGTGACACCACTCTTCCGTGACAACACGTCTGCTCCACGGCGTGAACTTCCACCAGGCCAGTGTAGGCTCCCCTTTTTAATACAAATTCAAACACAGCGAAGCTTCTAGCAAGTCTCGCCCCCTCGTTCTCATGAGAGCCCGTACCAGCCTGCTCCAAGGCCACTGCATCGGTTGATCAGGCCTTTGCTATGGCTCCGAGACAGACCATGTCCATTCCTCTGATAAGAACCAGTTCTCTCTAGTCAGTAAAGTGCGAAAAAACAGGAGAAGAGCAAACCATGCCCTCCCCACCTACTGCTGCTTCGTGCAGGCACAGAAAATAGCTTCAGTCATGAAAATGGAGTTTGTTAAGCCATGCACACAAAGGCCCAAAGCAAGATGGAATCAGAAAAGCAAGGATGACATGAAACCATGTCAAAGGCAATAGTCAGCCCTGCCATAAAGCAAGGTAAAGTCAGAAAACAGAATGACATTAGACCACGTCAAAGCCAATCGGTCAAAGTCATAATTCACCTAACCCAAATAACATTATACACTTAATCCCTCAGTATCCAACATTGAGCACATGTGTGCACCACCAACCACAACACTGCACCTTGACATCCCATACCTTCTATTCTTAGCAAGACTATTCTACTAAAAGACAGCAAGATTACAAGACAGAAGAGAAGCAGGCATATGCAAACCCATCCTACATTAACATAACATAACATGTACTTTTGTATAGCGCACGTATCACCCGAAAGTCTCAAGGCACTGAATAACAGATGTATATTGTTACCCAACTTAATGGTACTCATTTTATCGACCTCAGATGGATGAAAGGCTGAGTGGACCCGCCGGGATTACAACCTGTGACCATGAGGTCGAACACAGGCCCCTACATTGGATGCATTTGTCCACTGCGCCACCAGACCCAGCTAGGGTAACATAACACACTTAAAATAAGTTAGAATGGTGGTGGTTGAGGGTCATCATAGGGTGTCAGACCACAAAAGTGGCTCATTCACTACAGCATGGGGCCACCTTGTTGTGAATTCCACGTTGACACAGAGTTATTTTCCCGCGATAGGCTGTGATTTGTAAAGTTGCGTTAGTGTTTTTTGGTGTTGTTTAGCACACGTTCTTGTGAATATACCCCTTAGAGCGTCAACTGCAACAACAAGTTGATAGATGGAATGCTTAAATTAATCTCAGCTACTCGTAATTGCTCAGGTCACATCCCTGTCCATCCTTTTTCACTCCCCAGACCCCCTCAGTTTGGACCCAGCCAAAAGCAAATCAGTCCTGACCCAGGGATGACCTCTCATGGGAGTGTTCCCATTGGAGCAGGGTCAAGACTAAGGGCCCGATTCTGATGCGGTTTGGAAAGCTTCCCGACCAAATGGGTTTGGGAATGGTTTCCAACCGAATCAGATCGGGATAGTCCGACCGACCGAGTACGATGCATCCGGATGCTTCCAAATAAGATTTGGTTGGACTCCCATTGACTTCAATGGAAGCCTTTGTTCTGACCGAATGTATAGGCTCCCATTGAAGAAAGGGGGGGCTGGGGATAATCGGGCACCCTGTGACGGGCATTCCCTGGTGCCTCCCACACTGTGCATGACTGGTAAGGGCGGACCTATGGGTACCCCCACGGGCCCGATTGGGAAGGCTCCGGGTAAAGGGGGGCCCCCTGATTCGGACTGCTGATTCGAGTTGGACGGCACGATTCCGAAAGGCTGTCCAAATCTAGCATCATACTCGGTCATTCGGAAACGCACCCCATATAGACGTACGATTCTGCTCTGTACAGCTCGGTCATTCCAAATGCTGTCAGGTTGGGATTGGGATTTTCCTAACACCTAAGTCGCATCGTACTCGGTCGGTCGGAAACCTTTTCGAGTAAGTCGGAAAGACACGTTCTCGATCCGATCTGGACAGAGCAATTGCCGTTAGGAGGCCATTATAATCGCATCGGAATCAGACCCTTAGTAGCAAATGGCAGGCTACAAATCAAGGTGCCAAATAATCATGGACTGGAATGCGGCCTTGAGTGATTACCAGTGGCTGAGATTAGTTCAAGCATTTTATCCATCACTTTTTTGTATACTTCAGTGTGATACCGAGTGGGACGGGCATGCCCAGACGTGGGTCCTGTGCACATGGTGCCACTGGAACCAAACTGTGCCTGGCCGATGAGCCCTAAAAAGGGCAAACCCGGTCCTGGGTGCTTGTGTTCTAGTTCAGGGAGAACCTGACCTGGCAGATCAGGATAGACTGCTCCCTCTGGAGCAGGGTCAAGAATAATTTGTATATGGCTAGTTTGAAACTAAGGTGGAATGGTGTACAAAATAAAGATGTCCTGGGATGCGGTTCAAGTAATTGCCAGTCACTGAGATTAATTCAAACATACCATCCATCACATTTTTTTATATTTCATTGTGTGTCCCTTGCAAGCCACCATCCCTGTAATTACAGCTAATCACAGAGGTTTGCTAATTGCCACCTGCCTAATGAACATTAATTAGGCAGGTTGTTCTACGATTCAGTATTTTGCAAACCGATCTAATAGTACATAGTTCAGTTTGCAAAATACTATTCCAGTCGCATAAAGTCTGAGCGCCTTATGCCTCCCGTTTTGTGAATTAAATGATAATACATCCGGACCCTAACTTTCATAAGGAGATGGATGCCATCTTTGTTATCTCCTTGTTTGCAGTTCTACCTGGTGTTAAGTGTCTGTTGCAATCTGCATAAGGCATAATAACACAACATTTAAGCTGTTTAGACAGAATCTTGGTAAAAAGTGAAGTTTCAATGCTATTTGCATGGCACCTGGCCAAGTTTTGGATAGTGAGGTATACAAAAACAGATGGATATGATCCAGCGCTAGGACACCCTCTTACCATTGGTTTTCTGACAGATCATTCTTTGTTGACTGAGAGGTGAAGGGAGTTAAAACTTAGTCAAACACGTCTAGCTGCAGGTATTCACTGCGTTACGGCTGCAGAAAGTGCAGCATTATTTTTAATTCACTAACCTGATTGCTTGGTGTTTAAAGTAATTGCTGAACTTCTGCTGTAATGCCTAATTTGATTGCTAATAATACAGTTACATACTGAATACCTTTTAAAACTCACTGTGACTTCTTCTCTTTAACTCACCGCGCTGTGCTCTTCTATTAATTGCGTGATTCCCATACCCTGGGTTTGAGAGTGATCAGGAATCCGCTTGGGCACACAGGGAAGGGAAGCAGCTCTGCCAAGTACCACGCATCAGGTGTTAGACTAACACATCTCAGTGTGGCGGTCCGCATCACCGCCCTGAAATGCGGAGTCACACATAATGGCGCCTCGTCAGAAGCGCTAAATAATCATGATGCACCTTACTGATTGAAACCAAAGCTGGTTTTGTCTGGAGTGTCAGCGTACCGTGCACTCTGCTTCAGGCAGGCTTGGGGGTGAGTCTGCAGCTATAAGGCGCTACAGTGTAACAGAAATTCATGCGCTGCAACATAATTAATGACATCACAGCGCGACTAGTGAGCGGGCGGCTACTGTTCAAAAATAGTGACCGACACCGATCCTTATCACTGCTCCTCTGGTAAGATTAATTGTGCCTGCTATAGTGCGCTCGTGTGATTTGAAAAGGCGCAGCACTTCCCGGCAGTGGGAAGTCAGTGCAGTGTATTGCTTTCATTATAGAAATGTTATTAGGGGCAAGCAAGGGCTGGGGATTGAGGATTCACACACTTCCAGCACTTTCTCCTTGTGGGAGGGTCGGTGCCGGACAATACTATTGAAGAGATGCTGCGAGCTTGTCTCTAACTGCTCTCTGCAGCGACACCTATCTTCTTAATAAAATGTATCAAGTACCCGGGAAGTTTTTTGTGGCATTATATTTATTATACCAAGACGCTCTTTAAACTAGCGCCGCCAAACCCGCTTTTGTTTCCAGGTCGCGTCAGGTCCCACTTGGACACACTGTTGCGGAGGAACCGTGTCCGGTCGACACGCATTCTGTGGCAGGATGTTGAATTTCCTGCCCGCCTGCCAGCCGGGGGGCCCCAAGGCACCCAGAAAATCTCCTGCTGCATGGCCCAGAGTTAAAGGTGGAAGCCGGTGTTTGAGGACTGACCTGCTCACTTCCGCCTGACCTCGACATGTTCTGTTGCTGTGCCTTGCCCAGGCAGAGCCCAACTTGTGTCCCAGACTCAGCAGGCCAGCATGAGTCTCATAGTGAGAGCAGGTCAGCATGAGTCTCATAGTGAGAGCAGGCCAGCATGAGTCTCAAAGTGAGAGCAGGCCAGCATGAGTCTCATAGTGAGAGCAGGCCAGCATGAGTCTCATAGTGAGAGCAGGCCAGCATGAGTCTCAAAGTGAGAGCAGGCCAGCATGAGTCACATAGTGAGAGCAGGCCAGCATGAGTCTCAAAGTGAGAGCAGGCCAGCATGAGTCTCATAGTGAGAGCAGGTCAGCATGAGTCTCATAGTGAGAGCAGGCCAGCACGAGTCTCAAAGTGAGAGCAGATCACCATGAGTCTCATAGTGAGAGGAGGTCAGCACGAGTCTCATAGTGAGACCAGGCCAGCATGAGTCTCATAGTGAGAGCAGGCCAGCATGAGTCTCATAGTGAGAGCAGGTGAGCATGAGTCTCAAAGTGAGAGCCGGCCAGCATGAGTCTCATAGTGAGAGCAGGTGAGCATGAGTCTCATAGTGAGAGCAGGCGAGCATGAGTCTCATAGTGAGAGCAGGCCAGCATGAGTCTCATAGTGAGAGCAGGCGAGCATGAGCCTCATAGTGAGAGCAGGTGAGCATGAGTCTCACAGTGAGAGCAGGTCAGCATGAGTCTCAAAGTGAGAGCAGGTCAGCATGAGTCTCATAGTGAGAGCAGGCCAGCATGAGTCTCATAGTGAGAGCAGGTCAGCATGAGTCTCATAGTGAGAGCAGGCCAGCATGAGTCTCAAAGTGAGAGCAGGCCAGCATGAGTCTCATAGTGAGAGCAGGCCAGCATGAGTCTCATAGTGAGAGCAGGCCAGCATGAGTCTCATAGTGAGAGCAGGCCAGCATGAGTCACATAGTGAGAGCAGGCCAGCATGAGTCTCAAAGTGAGAGCAGGCCAGAATGAGTCTCATAGTGAGAGCAGGCCAGCATGAGTCTCATAGTGAGAGCAGGTCAGCATGCGTCTCATAGTGAGAGCAGGCCAGCACGAGTCTCAAAGTGAGAGCAGATCACCATGAGTCACATAGTGAGAGCAGGTCAGCACAAGTCTCATAGTGAGAGCAGGCCAGCATGAGTCTCATAGTGAGAGCAGGCCAGCACGAGTCTCATAGTGAGAGCAGGTGAGCATGAGTCTCAAAGTGAGAGCCGGCCAGCATGAGTCTCATAGTGAGAGCAGGCCAGCATGAGTCTCATAGTGAGAGCAGGCCAGCATGAGTCCCATAGTGAGAGCAGGCGAGCATGAGTCTCATAGTGAGAGCAGGCGAGCATGAGTCTCATAGTGAGAGCAGGCCAGCATGAGTCTCACAGTGAGAGCAGGCCAGCATGAGTCTCACAGTGTGAGCAGGTGAGCATGAGTCTCATAGTAAGAGCAGGCCAGCATGAGTCTCATAGAAAGAGCAGGCCAGCATGAGTCTCATAGTGAGAGCAGGCCAGCATGAGTCTCATAGTGAGAGCAGGTGAGCATGACTCTCACAGTGAGAGCAGGCCAGCATGAGTCTCATAGTGAGAGCAGGCCAGAATGAGACTCACAGTGAGAGCAGGCCAGCATGAGTCTCATAGTGAGAGCAGGCGAGCATGAGTCTCATAGTGAGAGCAGGCCAGCATGAGTCTCATAGTGAGAGCAGGCGAGCATGAGTCTCATAGTGAGAGCAGGTGAGCATGAGTCTCACAGTGAGAGCAGGCCAGCATGAGTCTCACAGTGAGAGCAGGCCAGCATGAGTCTCACAGTGAGAGCAGGTCACCATGAGTCTCAAAGTGAGAGCAGGCCAGCATGAGTCTCATAGTGAGAGCAGGTCAGCATGAGTCTCAAAGTGAGAGCAGGCCAGCATGAGTCTCATAGTGAGAACAGGTCAGCATGAGTCTCATAGTGAGAGCAGGCCAGCATGAGTCTCATAGTGAGAGCAGGCCAGCATGAGTCTCATAGTGAGAGCAGGCCAGCATGAGTCTCATAGTGAGAGCAGGTGAGCATGAGTCTCAAAGTGAGAGCAGGCCAGCATGAGTCTCATAGTGAGAGCAGGTGAGCATGAGTCTCATAGTGAGAGCAGGCCAGCATGAGTCTCATAGTGAGAGCAGGACAGCATGAGTCTCATAGTGCGAGCAGGTCAGCATGAGTCTCATAGTGAGAGCAGGCCAGCATGAGTCTCATAGTGAGAGCAGGCCAGCGTGAGTCTCATAGTGCGAGCAGGCCGGCATGAGTCTCATAATGAGAGAAGGCCAGCAGGAGTCTCATAGTGAGAGCAGGTCAGCACGAGTCTCATAGTGAGAGCAGGTCAGCACGAGTCTCATAGTGAGAGCAGGTCAGCAGGAGTCTCATAGTGTGAGCAGGTGAGCATGAGTCTCATAGTGAGAGCAGGCCAGCACGAGTCTTATAGTGAGAGCAGGCCAACATGAGTCTCTTAGTGAGAGCAGGCCAGCATGAGACTCATAGTGAGAGCAGGTCAGCATGAGTCTCATAGTGAGAGCAGGCCAGCACGAGTCTCATAGTGAGAGCAGGTCAGCACGAGTCTCATAGTGAGAGCAGGTGAGCATGAGTCTCACAGTGAGAGCAGGTCAGCATGAGTCTCAAAGTGAGAGCAGGTCAGCATGAGTCTCATAGTGAGAGCAGGCCAGCATGAGTCTCATAGTGAGAGCAGGCCAGCATGAGTCTCATAGTGAGAGCAGGCCAGCATGAGTCTCAAAGTGAGAGCAGGCCAGCATGAGTCTCATAGTGAGAGCAGGCCAGCATGAGTCTCATAGTGAGAGCAGGCCAGCATGAGTCTCAAAGTAAGAGCAGGCCAGCATGAGTCTCATAGTGAGAGCAGGCCAGAATGAGTCTCATAGTGAGAGCAGGCCAGCATGAGTCTCATAGTGAGAGCAGGTCAGCATGAGTCTCATAGTGAGAGCAGGCCAGCACGAGTCTCAAAGTGAGAGCAGATCACCATGAGTCACATACTGAGAGCAGGTCAGCACGAGTCTCATAGTGAGAGCAGGCCAGTATGAGTCTCATAGTGAGAGCAGGCCAGCACGAGTCTCATAGTGAGAGCAGGTGAGCATGAGTCTCAAAGTGAGAGCCGGCCAGCATGAGTCTCATAGTGAGAGCAGGTGAGCACGAGTCTCATAGTGAGAGCAGGCCAGCATGAGTCTCATAGTGAGAGCAGGCCAGCATGAGTCTCATAGTGAGAGCAGGCCAGCATGAGTCTCATAGTGAGAGCAGGCGAGCATGAGTCTCATAGTGAGAGCAGGCGAGCATGAGTCTCATAGTGAGAGCAGGCCAGCATGAGTCTCACAGTGAGAGCAAGCCAGCATGAGTCTCACAGTGTGAGCAGGTGAGCATGAGTCTAATAGTGAGAGCAGGCCAGCATGAGTCTCATAGTGGGAGCAGGCCAGCATGAGTCTCATAGTGAGAGCAGGCCAGCATGAGTCTCATAGTGAGAGCAGGCGAGCATGACTCTCACAGTGAGAGCAGGCCAGCATGAGTCTCATAGTGAGAGCAGGCCAGCATGAGACTCACAGTGAGAGCAGGCCAGCATGAGTCTCATAGTGAGAGCAGGCGAGCATGAGTCTCATAGTGAGAGCAGGCCAGCATGAGTCTCATAGTGAGAGCAGGCGAGCATGAGTCTCATAGTGAGAGCAGGTGAGAATGAGTCTCACAGTGAGAGCAGGCCAGCATGAGTCTCACAGTGAGAGCAGGCCAGCATGAGTCTCACAGTGAGAGCTGGTCACCATGAGTCTCAAAGTGAGAGCAGGCCAGCATGAGTCTCATAGCGAGAGCAGGTCAGCATGAGTCTCAAAGTGAGAGCAGGCCAGCATGAGTCTCATAGTGAGAACAGGTCAGCATGAGTCTCATAGTGAGAGCAGGCCAGCATGAGTCTCATAGTGAGAGCAGGCCAGCATGAGTCTCATAGTGAGAGCAGGCCAGCATGAGTCTCATAGTGAGAGCAGGTGAGCATGAGTCTCAAAGTGAGAGCAGGCCAGCATGAGTCTCATAGTGAGAGCAGGTGAGCATGAGTCTCATAGTGAGAGCAGGCCAGCATGAGTCTCATAGTGAGAGCAGGCCAGCATGAGTCTCATAGTGCGAGCAGGTCAGCATGAGTCTCATAGTGAGAGCAGGCCAGCATGAGTCTCATAGTGAGAGCAGGCCAGCGTGAGTCTCATAGTGCGAGCAGGCCGGCATGAGTCTCATAGAGAGAGAAGGCCAGCAGGATTCTCATAGTGAGAGCAGGTCAGCACGAGTCTCATAGTGAGAGCAGGTCAGCATGAGTCTCATAGTGAGAGCAGGTCAGCATGAGTCTCATAGTGTGAGCAGGTGAGCATGAGTCTCATAGTGAGAGCAGGCCAGCATGAGTCTCATAGTAAGAGCAGGCCAGCATGAGTCTCATAGTGAGAGCAGGTCAGCATGAGTCTCATAGTGAGTGCAGGCCAGCATGAGTCTCATAGTGAGTGCAGGCCAGCATGAGTCTCATAGTGAGAGCAGGCCAGCACGAGTCTCATAGTGAGAGCAGGCCAACATGAGTCTCTTAGTGAGAGCAGGCCAGCATGAGACTCATAGTGAGAGCAGGTCAGCATGAGTCTCATAGTGAGAGCAGGCCAGCACGAGTCTCATAGTGAGAGCAGGTCAGCACGAGTCTCATAGTGAGAGCAGGCCAGCATGAGTCTCATAGTGAGAGCAGGTCAGCATGAGTCTCATAGTGAGAGCAGGCCAGCATGAGTCTCACAGTGAGAGCAGGCCAGCATGAGTCTCAAAGTGAGAGCAGGCCAGCATGAGTCTTATAGTGAGTGCAGGCCAGCATGAGTCTCATAGTGAGAGCAGGTCAGCATGAGTCTCATAGTGAGAGCAGGCCAGCATGAGTCTCATAGTGAGTGCAGGCCAGCAACTCCTCGTGGATCATTCTGACAGCTGTAAAGAGATTTAGGTAAATCAGATAATCATTGATTAATCTGCTACTGATGACATCGGGTGTGTTTGTTACGAGAATGGGAGGGGGCTCCAGCACGGCATAGCGCTTGGAAGTGGGCACACTAACATTGACTGTCTGTGCGGTAAATGCAGGGCCATGTAAGATGGAAGTTTTATCTGAACTAGCAGCTTTTATGATTTATTATCTGAGAGTGTTTAATATCCTTGCCTGACAGTGGCACCATGAAGCAGCAGCCTTTATGTTTCCAGCGCAGTGAGGCTTGCTACGTCAGAGATATGGCGGGTGATTAATGTTCCCGCTGGAGAGAGGTCAGAGTTTTATCTAGTGGCAGTTTCAGTTTTCACTCTCACCATCAAGTAGCCCAGAGGGTTAATATGCCTACTGCTAAGAGAGTCTATCAGCACATTGTATTGTACTGAACTGTATTATATGTGGATAGCTCAGTGGGTTGCAGCTTTTGTCACAGACTTCCCTTCGTTACTTGTGGTTCAGCCGCACCTGAAGCTGAGGTTGGGGTGGAGGGTGCTGATTTTTTAGAAATTAAATAATAGCTTTAAAAGCACCTGCTTGCTGCAGAGTTCAAATCTCTTGTTGCTCAAATGAGTGTGATTTCTGAGATTTGTTTGTTTCCATGGACTTCCCTGCATGATTTTGGTCGCAAGAAATTGCCACACATTTAGTCATTGAATGACTCCCATAAATCCACTGAATGTATGAAAATGTCACACATAAGCAATCTGAAACATTAGCAGCTGTACTCAAATGGGTGTCATTTCTGCTGTCTGTATGATTCCCTCGTCTTCATTGCTTGATTTTTCACGAGAAAATGCCACTCATAGTGTCTGAAATGTCACTTCTAATTAAACTGAGAAAATGTCGCATATAGCAATCTGAAACCTTGGCAGCTATGGGGAAGGACTTCTTGAAATAAAGGATATACCGTGTTGGCCGTGTTCAGTGCCAAAGCAGATTTTCACTCAAACGGGCGCCATCTTGGTTAATGCTGGAGCTTCTGATCCAGGCCCAGTTACAAATGTGCACTGGGGCGCGGAAATGCCCTGGTTACTTACCGGTAATCTTCATTACTCCGAGTCCTAGTCTTCCTCGCCACAGTAATACATATGAGCCTCCGGCTCCACACAGAACTCCAAGTAAAATAAAAGAGCAGCGCTCTAGTCTCCCCTCCCTCCTCCAATATGGCCCCCAGCGGCTTCAGCCAATCCCATATAAGGATACAAACCAGCCAGCCCGATCTGATAATCAAAGCCGCAGACATGAAGCCACCACCAGGGCCGGGAGGGAAGGGAAACTATACTGTGGCGAGGAAGACTAGGACTCAGAGTAATGAAGATTACCGGTAAGTAACCGGGGCATTACCTCCTCGTCCAGTCTTCCTCGCCACAGTAATACATATGAGCCGATACCAAAGCAATCAGCTTCATGTAAGGAAATAGACCACACCAATAGTGCAGTGAAAACAAATTTTAATACACAGAGGTACAGCAATCACAAGAGAACCTCTCAAGTCACCCCCGCAGTTAGAACAGAAGATGCAAATGAAACAGAACCCCCACCCCCAACCTGGAGGCGGTAATGGGACATGAATGTATGAGGGGAAGACCAAGTAGCAGCCCTGCAAACATCCTCCATGGACACCCCTTTGAAGGAGGCCCAAGACACAGCAACAGAACGGGTGGAACGCCCCTGAACAGGAAGGGAGGGAACCTCAGAAACAGAACCATACGCCAACAAAATGGCCTCCTTAATCAGCGACTGATCGTCGAAAGGGATGGTTTCAGGCCCTGACGTGATAAACCATAATTGACAAATAAGTTGTCCACTTTGCAAAAGGAAGACGTGCGTGATAAATAGATCAATAAGGCACGATGAACATCCAAGAGGTGCAACAGGGATTCCTCATCCGAGGAAGGATCAGGACAAAGACTCGGAAGGACCACTTCAGTAGACCTGTGGAAATAAGAATCCACCTTTGGAATGAACGTAGCATGAGGGCGTAACACCACACGGTCCGACAAAATCGACAAAAATGGGGCAGAACGAAGGAAGGCACCCAACTCACCCATACGTCTGGCAGAAGCAATCGCCACAAGAAACACCACCTTGAGTGTTAAAAACTTCAACCCCACCGACTCCAAAGGCTCAAAGGGAGCCAACTGCAAGGAGCGCAAAACCAAAGGCAGGTCCCAAGGTGGAGGACACATGATAGGATGGAGGCGCTGGAAAGAGAGAGACCTAAAAAGTCTAGCAACCAATGGAGAAACAGAAACCAAAGGGAGTACATGGAATGCCCGAATCGCAGCCCACTGAGCCCGAAGAGTCGAAATGGCCAAGCCCAACACAAATCCATCATTCAAAAAATCCAAAATGCGAGCCGGGCCCAAAGAAGCCACCGACAGATCGTGACACAGACACCAAGAAACAAAATTATCCCAGTGCTTTGCATAGGATTTAAGAGTAGAAGGTCTCCTGGATTGCTGAATGACTCCAGCCACAGCCAATGAACATCCATTTCGCATCAACGAATCCCTTTCAAGAGCCAGGCCCGCAGACCCAAGGAACGGAACACAGGCAGAGGAAGAAGAGGACCCATCAGAGGATAAGGAACGAATGGCAAGGCCCACCCCGGAGACACGGCCAATTCCAACAGCAGGGGATACCAAGGGCGACGCATCCAACCCGGAGCAATGAGAAGCACAAAGGATCCCTCCCTCTTGATCTTCTGCAAGACCGCCGGAATCAGGGGAACAGGGGGAAAGGCATACAATAGACCCGTCGGCCAAGGGAACGACAGGGCATCCACCCTCCAGGCATCCCGGCAAGGCATAATCGTGCAAAAGCAACGGCTCTTGAAATTGTCCTGGGAAGCAAATAGGTCGACAATCGGATATCCAAACATCCTCCGCAACCTCCTGAACATCACATGCGTCAGGGACAAAGACCCCATGGAAGGAAACACCCGGCTCAGACAATCCGCCACAGTGTTCTCCGCGCCAGGTAGGTAAATGGCAGACAGGGACTCCAGATGTACCTCCGCCCAACAACATATCCGACGGCTGAGGCAACTGAGGGAACGAACCTTGCACCCCCCTTGATGGTTCACATAAGACATCACAACCTGATTGTCTGTTCGGATCTGTACATGGTGACCCCGAACAAGATCCGAGAAATCCAACAGACCCAGAAGGACGGCCTTCAGCTCCTTGTAGTTGGAGGAACAAGACAACACCGACAGAGGCCAAACCCCCTGAGTTGTCGAATCCCCCAGAGTAGCACCCCACCCCAGCAGGCTGGCATCGGTAGTGACCACGCGGGTGGGAACAATCAGAAAGGGGCGGCCCCTGGACAGATGACCCTCGTCCAACCACCAACTCAGGACCACCCGAACATCTTCCGACATAGGAATCAAAACACTCATATCTACGGAACAGGGGTCCCAATGCGACAAAATGTGGGACACCACTGGGTACATGTGGAGGCGAGCCCACGGCACCGTCAATAAGGACGCCGACATTAGACCCTGAACTCTCAACCAGAGGCTCACAGGATGAGAATGCCCCAACAACAGGGCACGAACTGCAGATACCAGGGACAGAATCCTGGGAGGGGGCAGGAACACCATCTCCAACTGAGTCCTGAACAGAGCCCCAATGAAAGTCAATTCCTGTGCAGGAACCAGGTAGGACTTCGGTACATTCACTAGGAACCCATGATTTTCCAGGACATGGCACACCCTCTGGACATGCAACTCCGCCTTAGGAAGAGAAGAAGCAGAAATTAAAATGTCGTCCAGATAAGGAAAAACACTAATGCCCTCCCCATGCAATTGTCCAATAAGAGGAGCCAGAACCTTAGTAAAAACCCTGGGAGCAGAGCAGAGTCCAAAGGGCAGTACCTGGAATTGGGTAATGACGACCCATCACGCAAAACCGGAGAAACCTCTGAGAGTCTGGATGAACAGGGATATGCAGATAAGCATCTCTTAAGTCTATTGATGCAAGGAAGTCGCCCTGAGATATCAGAGGAAGGATCAATTGAAGGGAAACCATCTTGAACTTCTGGTGAGGGATGTAAGTATTCAACCACTTGAGGTCCATCACTGGTCGAAGATCCCCAGTGCGCTTCGACACCAGGAATAGGATGGAATACACACCCAACCCCAATTGATCGACGGGAACAGGAATCACCGCACCTTTGACCACCAGGGATTCGATGCCTTCCAAAAGTGCCAATCTCCTTACAGGATCTCTGGTACAAGGAGTGGCCCTGAAACAGTCTGGGGGAGTCTGGATAAATCCAATACGCAAGCCCTCTGAAACCACCTGCAGCACCCATTTGTCCGATACAGTCATTCTCCAAGACTCCAGGAAGAAACTGAGGCGAGGAGGAAGAAGAACCGGATTTTTCCAAAGGAAGGAGCACCCCGGCCACGCCCCCTTCCACGAAAGGGCTGACCAGCCCGACCCCTCCTAGAAGGTCCAAAAGCCCTCTGAGAACCAAAGGAACGGAAGTGACTCGCCCTCTCAGGAGCCAGGAGTTTACGGTCCTCCGCCGTTTTCTTTACCATGTCATCCAGAGGTGACCCAAAAAGTTTAACCCCAGAAAAAGGAATCTTCATCAGGAGATTTTTCTGCGCAGCATCAGCCTTCCATGAACGAAGCCACAACTGGCGTCTCGCAGCCACCGAAGACCCAGCCGCGGAAGCCGCCGCTCCCAAAGAGTCAAAGGAGACATCTGAAAGCAACCGAACCTGTTGCTCCATCATAGCCAGGGTAGAAGAAACATCCTCCCCCCTGGTCCAACAATTCTGACAGAGACTGAAAATCCTTAAGCAAGGATTGTATAGTGTAAGAAGCATAGGCAGCAGCCCTGATAGAAAAATTTGCAGCCGCAAAAGTGCGCTTCACCGCACCATCCACTTTACGGTCAACCGGGTCAGCAGAAGAAGAATCCTCTGAAACTACAGTCCCATGAGACGCCATGCTGGCCAACAAGGAATCAACCTTCACCGAGGAAGGGAATTTCACATCAAAATCCTGAAGCGGGTACCTTTTATTCAAAAATCGCGGAAAGGAACCCTTGTCCACATCCTTCCATTCATTCTCCATGACCCTCAAGACTGAAGAGTGTAGAGCCAAAGAATCGGGTTCAGGACGTTGATATTGCGCAAATAGATCATTCTCCAGAGGAACAACAGAAGCAGGAAATACCAAGTTCTCTAGAATGTGACCCAGCACCTCCTTCAGGTCGGCACCCTGCACAAAACGACCCTTGACATCAACCTCCTCCTCATTCTCAGAATCAGCAGCCGCAGCGCCATCAACCTTAGCCCGCTTTGCAGGAGGAACAGGCACCTGACCCTGCATAGCAGCAGCCACAGCAGAATTGATCATCTGCTGCAACACGTCCATAGAGGGGATCTGTATACAAGAACCAGAAGCCACCACCAAGGGATCAGGAGCATCAACATCCTTAGAACCACACTCCATCATAGATAAACACAAGTGGACGAGTGAATTAAACACAGGCAACCAAGACAACACTCCCGGTATAAAAAGGCCCCGTGGTTGCTATGCAACCGAACAAGCCAGCCCCTGCCTGTCAATAAACAACATAAATGCCGGAAGAGAAATCGAGCGCATGCGTATAGACCTGTCATAGATCTACGCGTGATGTTCCAGTCATCCGCATACCACAGAAGCAGAATGACGCGATCGGGAGCTCCGGCCCCCACCTCAATCAACTCGGCACATATAATCAGGTAACGAATGCGAATGTGAGCCTCCGGCCCCCAGAGCAAACGCACCCGGCCGCGCTACGTCCGCTTAGCAGGACGCGCGGTCGGGAATGAAATAAACACCCGTTATGAAGTCAACTGAAGTCAAACACAGGTTAGCAGGACTCCCAGTACGAGTCCCGATCGTAAACAAAACGCCACTAAAGTCCGCTAAAGCAGGACCAGAGGCGCGAAGGCAGAAGAAGGGGGAAAAACACAAGCAATATCGTAATGAACAAAGAATAACACAAATTATACAACTACTTCCCCCAAACTTGATACCCCAGGGCAAAACGGGGCTGCTCAATCAGGACCCCCGCCCCACTCACCTGACCATCAGGCACACAGCACTCGGAGAAGTGCATAAAAAAAGAACAGATCGGGCTGGCTGGTTTGTATCCTTTTATGGGATTGGCTGAAGCCGCTGGGGGCCATATTGGAGGAGGGAGGGGAGACTAGAGCGCTGCTCTTTTATTTTACTTGGAGTTCTGTGCGGAGCCGGAGGCTCATATGTATTACTGTGGCGAGGAAGACTGGACGAGGAGGTAATGCGCAGCGGGCATGCCGCTAGCAAGCTGAAGGCACAGCAGAGGCAAACCCAGCGACGTGTGGCCGAGCCCGGTGGGGATTAGGGGCCAGGGACCCTGCTCTGTGCAGGTACAGAAAGGATTAGCTGCTCAGCGGAAGAACTACATTCATTCAATCTTACTGAAGAGAGGGGGCATGTAAGGATTCTATCAATGTCCGTAACGGGGAGACGACATGTGCGACATGCAATAGGAGGGGAGCCAACTTTCATTGCAATGCTGAGACCAGAGAAAGTGAAACAAGCTAACAATGGCAGCTTGACCTGCTCAACTGCAGATCAATGCACAAACATGACCTTGAATTATTCACTTTCTTAGAAGATTACAAACTGACAGCTATGAACCTCATGCAAACCTGGCTCCAAGAGGCCTCCTTACCAGGCATTCGAATGACCCTGCCTCAGGGCTATCAAACTTCCTGGGGTGACATGGAAGGAAATAAAAGGGGAGGGGCAGGAGCTATTATGTAAGCCTCCTGATTCCAGGCCAGATTCACAAAGGTTATGCATTTGTGTGAGTTTACTCATTTTCGATATTCACAAAACTGCAAATTAATAGTAACTTTACAACTGTCTTTCAGTTCAGTTTAATATAGTTTATTAGTTCATTGAGACCATAAACATGTCCAAAACATGTATCTAGCATACTTACAAGATTAAAAAAGAGATGTCAAAATGAACGTTATAGTTCCAGTTATAAAATAATCAGATTATAAAAACCACAATTCATTTCGTAATATTAGCCACATTCTTTCTACAAAATGCTAGAGGAGGCCTGTGCGGATGATACCTATGAAGTTCGTGGACTTGGCTGAGGCCCTCCGGCAGTGTAGCCCCCAGACTCCTAATCAAGCTGTGGGGCAGAGCTGATCTTGGGGAGCCCCCCTTAAACACCCATCCATGACCTCTTTGAAATAGGGTGATCACTTTACATAAAGTGGTGCATATGTACAACAAACTCAACAAGGCGGGGTAAGGGAAAACAAAGCCCTAGCAGCCCACCAGGGCCTTAATATATGGCAGGGGGGGTAGGGGATTGTCAGGCCCCTAGCAGCCCACCAGGGCCTTAATATATGGCAGCGGGGGGTAGGGGATTGTCATGCCCCTAGCAGCCCACCAGGGCCTTAATATATGGCAGGGGGGGGGGGTAGAGTATTGTCGGGCCCCTAGCAGCCCACCAGGGCCTTAATATATGGCAGGGGGGTAGGGGATTGTCAGGCCCCTAGCAGCCCACCAGGGCCTTAATATATGGCAGCGGGGGGTAGGGGATTGTCATGCCCCTAGCAGCCCACCAGGGCCTTAATATATGGCAGGGGGGGGGAGTAGGGGATTGTCATGCCCCTAGCAGCCCACCAGGGCCTTAATATATGGCAGGGGGGTAGGGGATTATCATGCCCCTAGCAGCCCACCAGGGCCTTAATATATGGCAGGGGGAGTAGGGGACTGTCATGCCCCTAGCAGCCCACGTAAACCTAAGTGTGCTGCACAGCTACGATGAATGTTGTACTGTTGAGCCTGTGGGGGCCAAAAGTTTCTTCTATGCAGGGTTGGTATTTAAAACCTCCTTACTCTGAAGTCTATTACCAGACATAATCTCGGTAAGGCATGATAGGGGAATGGCATACCATTAGCAACCCACCAATGACAAAGACATGTGGCACGTCTACAAAGGGGAGCGTGCTGATAAGCCTGCGGTGACCAAAACCCTCATCTCGATGGAATAATAATAATAATAATAATACGGCCATTTAATAAAGTGCAAAACAGCTACCTCCCGAAGGAGGAATCCCGGCGCTAAAGGAAAAAAAGCAACAGCACATACAAACAAGAACAGACATCAAGTCCCCCTCCCGGATCAATCCAGGTTAAAAAGACCAGTCTTGACTGTCTTCCTAAATTGGCATTCTGAGTCAATTTACCTTAAAGAAAGCGGCAAGGAATTCCAGAATTTAGCAGCTTTGGCCACAAAAGATCTACCACCCCAGTGCTCCTTCCTAATTCGTGGGGTGGCCAGCAGATTCTGATTGCTGGACCGCAATAGGCGCGATTGTTTGTAAACTGATAGACGCTGTTTCAGATAACTGGGGCAGAGCCCATGGAGCGAACGAAAAGCTAAGATTAGGGCCTTAAATTTAATTCTATTCACCACTCGAAGCCAATGAAGTTCTTTAATGTAAGGGGTGATGTGTTTTCGCATGGGCACGCGTCTGATCAAACGCGCTGCCGCGTTTTGAACCAGTTGCAGTCGCTTGACCAAATAGGCCGGTAGGCCCAAATAGAGGCTATTCGCATAATCCAGCCTGGACGTCACAGTTGCATGGACTATGGTACGCCTGCAAGATTCTGGTAGCAGATGTAAACATTTTCTCAAGTGCCTCAATTTTCCAAAACAGGTAGATGTTACTTGCTGAATTTGAGAGGAAAACGACAGGTCAGCCTTCCATTGAACTCCCAAATTTTTTGGCATGCCTGTTGGGGTAGGTGGTGTCCCGATTTCCTGTGGCCCCCATAGGTCCGAGTCAGGTGGGTTGTTAGTTCCAAAGAACATCACCTCCGTTTTTTCAGCATTTAATTTTAGTTTGTTATTGTTCATCCAGACTGCAACTTCTGTGAGACAGCTCTTAAAACTTTCAAAGGTCTCAGCTGACTGATCCTTGAACGGGAACACCAACTGGGTGTCATCAGCATAAGATATTGCCTTGACCCCCCACTTGGCAATGAGTGAAAAACAGGGGGGCCAAGTAGATGTTGAACAACAGTGGGCTTAACGCTGAACCTTGACGCACCCCACACCACAAGTGCTTCTGCTCTGACTGATAATGTTGAACAGCCACCCTTTGAGTCTGCGTGTGGAGAAATGACCTCACCCACTCCAGGGCGGTTCCCCCAATGCCAAAATCCAGAAGGCGTTGCACCATAATGGCATGATCAACCGTATCGAATGCGGCAGATAGATCCAGGAGCACCAGCATAGCTGAGACCCCCGAGTCTACCGCTGCCCTCACCGATTCGGCTACCTCCACAAGGGCTGTTTCTGTGCTGAAACCAGCTCGAAAGCCAGATTGCGTATCATGTAAAATGTTATTGGTTTCCGTATATTTAGCTAGTTGTCTCTGGACAACCTTTTCCAGCATCTTGGCTGGAGCTGGCAATAGGGAAATAGGTCTGTAGTTAGACAGGACCCCAGCATCGATATTGGCTTTTTTCTTCAAAGGCAGGAGTGTTGCGTGCTTACATATGTCAGGAAAGGTACCAGAACCCAGAGAAGTATTCCATATGTTCAGTAGCACCTGGGAGGCAGAATGGGCTACTTCCTCCCATAATTTGGAGGGACAAGGGTCCCCTGGGGCACCTGACCTGCACTTCAGCAGGTCAGGTCAGGTCAGGGTGTGAAACCTTTTTCTCTTGCCTCCACTCTAACAGCCTCACACTGGCACTATGTGGCCCAAGTGCCCTTTTTGGATTTTATAAGAGTCTTAAATATATCCATAAACTGTACCAGTCGAATATTGAGTATCCTGTTCCTTGGGTTTAGTGAGTGCTGCGGATCTTGTACTTGTACTTGTAAGTGTACTTGTAAAGCGGATCTGAAAGTCCTGTTTCCCAAGCTCTTGTATTCATTACGCAGTAGAGCCCTCCACTGCAGACCTAAGGCGGGGCAGGGGCAGAGGATGTGCAGCAACGGTTCCTTTGTCTGATGACATAAGTGGCTCGTCATATCCCCCCCATTGCCCATCATCTTGCCATTTGGGTTTAAATCTAGGGTAGGCATCACACCCAGTCTCAAAGACGTTAACTTATTTTGAATTTTAAGAGAGTAGGTGGCCTCAAGGAGGGGCTGGACCTTTAGATCATGATATGTATTTAGCACCAGCCTTCCATGCTCTCTTTACAACTGAAAATACTCAGTTCTTGTCTTGGGTGGTGTTTGTAAAGCAATAACACACTAGTGAAGGGCAGGTTAATAGCTCAAATGTCTGTAGCACCAACGTTAGCAACACTACCTCTAGGTCATACTCCTAGGAAGCTTTAATTGACAGCTAGTTCCTTGGTGTGCATCTCCAGGTGGCCACTGCAATGTCACTTAATACACCTATGGTATCAAAGGGGTTGTTAGACTTGCCTGTTTCTGCTGGGTCATGCCCAAACGTTTTGCCTTCACCCATCTGTTTTCAGAACCTGTTTCACTTGGCTTTTAGGACTGTCTGCACTTTATCACTGCTAACCAGTGCTACAGTGCTTAAACTCTCACCTTTAAACATGGTAAAATGGGCTTACACTCAATTGGCACATTTAATTTATTTGTAAGTCCCTAGTAAAGTGGTACTCCATGTACCTAGGGCCTGTAAATTACATGCTACTAGTATTGTACTAACCAGTTGAGTAACCCATTAAACATGTCTCATGCCTGCCACTGCAGGCTGTGTGTGCGGTTTTAAACTTCCATTTTGGAGGTCCTGGGTTCAAGATGCAGGTCTATTGCTTCTCACTCAGGAAGGAGGGCAGCAGACAAGCAGGGCAGCAGGGTAGCAGATCTTCTTGCAGCAGAGTAGCCCGGAGTCTTTCACAGGTCCAAATGTGTACTGAAGAGGTGGGTCTGAGAGTCTACTACCTATACCTGGCACCAGCCTTGAAATAGAAGTAGTTTATAGAGGCATCCAACCCCCTGAGGTGTCAGGAATTTCCTTCCTGCCTGCCCTGGCCCCAACTTCTCTGGGGGCACAAAAGACTAGTGTGAACCCTTTGTCAGTGTGCTGAGACAGAGTCTTTGTGATGTGCAGGTGCGGTAGATGACCTTCTCGCCCTCATCCTGACAGAGATGGCCTTCCTGTCAACACATATTCCCAGTTTTTAGGTTTCGCCTGCTATTGTTTTTTATATAAATCTTAAAAGGCCCCCTCAGTTTCCTGGCTTTTCATTGGTTCATATGCTTGCCAATTTCTTTTTCTCCATTTCTATTGGCTGTCACATATTTTCCTTCATTTACCAATGCTTGCTCCTCATCTGCTTCTCTTATCAGTTTCCTGTAGCCGAAATACCGTTAACATCCACTTTGGTGGAACTATTTTTTTCCATAGATTTTTGCCTCTTTCTGCCTTTATTGTCTTGCAGCACATTTTTATAAAGCACAACTTATCACCCAGAGAAATTAAGTGATTTGCCCAGACTCACAGGATGTTGTGCCACCGAGAATCGAACCCCATCTCTGGAGTCAGCTGTGGGAGCTGCACCACATTCTCTCGACTCCTGTGATGTTTATTTTAATTTTATTTTATTTAAGAGTAACACATCTCGGGTTTCCCTCCCCCAACATTGGGACTGGGAGAGGATTTTATCTCCATAGTCCAATGGTTATCCCACAATCCCACAGCACAAGGTAACAGCAGAGTTTTTCTCTCACATCCCTTCATGGTGACATGGATGTCCATTATCCCCATTATTATTCTTGTTGGCGATGGAACCACTAATGGAAGCCATTTTCAGTCATCTCCGGTGTAGCGACCCCTATAGGCCTATCAAAAATATTACTTATGCAGCTGACATATTACTAACGCTTACCGAGATTTTTGCCCATTCTGATGTCCCTCATCACTACCATCTTAGGCATATCGGGATATAAAACCAACTGGGACAAAGGTGAAGCTCTTCCCATGAAGGGCGTTACCACTAAGACTAATCATTGACAACTGTGGGTGGAAAAGATAGTATCTGACAACTTGGATCCACTCATTGCTAAGACTTAGCGTGACTACCCTAAATGGAACCAGCTCAACCTCTCACTGTGGGGGACGGGCGGTTAAAATGGTAGTAGCCCCATGCTTCACATATGTTCTATGTTGACGAACCATTGATAAAGACATAATGGGCCAGATATACGACTATTACATTTTGCGACTCGCAAATTGCAATTTTGAGCTACTCGCAATTTGCAAGTCTCTAAATGAAATGTACTAATGCGTTACAGACACATTAGTGTTTTCCAATGGGGTTGCAAATGACCTGCTTCAGTAATATTCATGAGGCAGGTTGCAATTTACGACCCATTTGGAATGGGCAAAAACAGAAGGATGGTGGCCTGCTGGGGACAGCAGACCACAACGTCTGTGTTTGCTTTTTAATAAAGCAACGTTTTTTAAAACATGCAGCCCGTTTTTCTTAAAGAAAATCGGGATGTGTTTCAAAAAGAAAAATGAAACGTTTCTGTTTCATTTTTTAAGAGTAGGCAGTGATCCTCTTAAAAACGTTTTCGCTGCCAGTCACAAAGGGGAAGGGGTCCCCTGGAACCCTCTTCCTTTTTTTGAGTGATTTACTACCTAGTTGAAGTAGGCGGTAAACTGAGATTATTTTGCAACCGGATTCCGTTCGCCAAACAATCGTAGATGCCCTTGCGACTCGCCATTAGGAAGGGATGCCCTTGGCACGCCGCTTCCTAATAGCAACTTGAAAACCCTATTTTGCGAGTCATAAAAGGTTACTGACTTGCAAAATAGGGTTAGTACATGCTAAAAGCCGTTTTAGTTTCGCAAACAGCCCAATTTTCTGTTTGTGACAGCTAAAAACGGTCATACATCTGGCCGTAAAAACTTTATTTGGGGGAGTATGAGGCAAGACAAAAAATTTCTACGGTGAAAGCCCTCAGATGCAGCAGAGTGCTTTAACATACCCAAGCACCCATATGAAGTAGTACAGCCTTATGGGTGGGGTTATCCCTATGAAATGGGAATTGTGGGAAAAAGCTAGAATTCTCACCTTAGATCAATTATCTGTAGGCTAATTGAAAACGTTTGCTGCACTGAGGGACAAATTCCAACTCCCGTGACACAAGAATGGAAATACTTACGACTGAGACACTGTTTGTTGAGTATACTAGGGACAGAGCCATGAGACATACAGGACTCCACAACTGTAAAATATTCCAAACACTGGTGACTATACAAGGTGGTATGTCAGGCTTCTACAATCTACTTGAGCAACGTTTACATTCTAAGTCTCTTCCATCCCAATTTCATCTCAAGGAGAAAGCTTGGGTTCAGGAGGACTATACAGAGCAGGACTGGAGGAAACAATAGAAGCCTTAGACAAGGGCACCTGTGAAGCTCGGATGAAGTTCTGCCTTTTTAAAACAGCACAGGACTGGTACTGAACCCCTCCAAAAATGAGCCATCTCTGGTCTCCAACACCACTCAAACTGCTGGAGATGCAATCACACAGTCTGTGACGCAGTCCACATCCTGCACAAATGCCTCAAGATACAGCAACTTGCGTGTGATGCCAGACTCACTCTTGGAATGGCAATAGCCCTTCCTTCTACTTTGGCAGTAGACCTAGTTCTACATCATGACACAAATGCCCTACCTGAACTAGCTAACTAACCGGAAATGAGAGCAGATCACTGCCGAACGCTATGACCATGGCCAAATTATATCTACGCTGGCATTGACGATTGCCCCAAATACCTACACAACACAAATGGCTCACTGAAATGTTTCAAGTAGCCTTGTGGGAACAGCGAATCTACAATTTACAAGATGACATTGACATGTTTCGAGCCATATCGTTTCCTTCATTTGATCTGAGCATAGATACAGCTAACCTAAAATGATCCTTCCATATCTACAAGGGCAGACAAGAAGCTGCATTGCTATGGATCAAAGGCCTTGAAACATCTGTAGGTGGGCCACCGCACTTTCAACAAATCCTACCCCGACCCCTCCTTCCAGTGACCTGGAGTTTCTAAATATCTTTAGATGTGCCATACTTTAATAAGTACACGTGCTGATCTCCTGTGGTCGTCACTCCACTCGTTCACCTTCGTTCCTCTGTAATAGGATGCTCTGTACCCCAACCCTCACCGCCACCCTCTTCTTTTACACTATCCCAGGATGGTGCCAGCAGCACTTTAGTGGTTGGCCTTATTTTGGGAGTTTCGGTCTCTATCTTAGCCTCAAGAGTGAGATATTTTGAAACCATTTCCCCCCTTCTTTCTTCCTCCCTTGCTATATGTATGCTGAAATCACTATATACTATTTTGTTCTTTTTTGATTTGTAGACAGGGTGTCTCCCTATTCATGGACATCTTGTTTATGGCTCTAGCAGCATTTATAAGATTCATTGTTACTTTTTACAGGCAGGAGCACGATTTGGGATAAAATTGGTTTGCGTTCTTACTCTTTCATATATGATTATGGAAATGTACCAAGATCATATATATATATATATATATATATATATATATATATATATATATGACCGTAGTGACTGTAGTGCCCGAAAGGACAACATCGTATACAGTGTTTATTTTATTTTTGATTTTCAACGTTTAGAATAATATCTACATTGTTACTGCAGGTCTAGATCATGTTTCCTGTTTTTTCTACCATCAGCAAGAACATGATTATATAAAGTTGTATATTCATATTGTACTGTTGACTATGATCAATAAAAAGTTAATATAGAAAAGAAAACAAGTTGTGCTAAGCAGACCCAGTGATGGAAAGAAGCATGTGAGTGATCACACTTAACGCAAACGCTAACATGGAGCACTTGAGTTTACACATAAAGTGAATTAAATGGTATTTTGCAGTGCCCAGTGGTGAATACAATGATCATAAGAAAGAAGAGTTACAAATGTTTTCAAGGTTATATTAGTGGATCAATCAATCAATCAATCAATCAATCAATCAGTTAATTTGTAAAGCGCACTACTTACCCGTAAGGGTTTCAAGGCGCTGGGGGGCAAGGGGGGTGCTGCTGCTACTGGTCGAAGAGCCAGGTCTTGAGTTGTCTCCTGAAGGTCAGCAGGTTTCGGTTTGTCGTAGATAGAGGGGGAGGGTGTTCCAGGTCTTGGCGGCGCGGTGGGAGAAGGGCCTGCCTCCGGAAGTGGTTCTACGGATGCGCGGGACCGCGGCCAGGGCGTGGTCAGCGGAGCGGAGTTTCCTGTTGGGTACGTAGAAGGAGAGTTGACTGTTGAGATAGGCTGGGCCGGTTTTGTGGAGTGTCTTGTGTGCGTGGATCAGGAGCTTGAAGGAGATTCTTCTGTCGACGGGGAGCCAGTGCAGGTTCCTCAGGTGGGGGGTGATGTGGTTGCGGCGCGGGACGTCGAGGATCAGGCATGCAGAGGCGTTCTGGATTCTTTGTAGTCTGTTGATGAGCTTGGACGAGGCTCCGGCGTAGAGGGCGTTTTCGTAGTCGAGTCTGCTGCTGACTAGGGCCTGGGTGACTGTTTTCCTCGTGTTTGTCCGGATCCATCTGTCGATCTTGCGCAGCATGCAGAGGGTGTTGAAGCAGGTGGACGAGACTGCGTTGACTTGTTTGGTCATGGTGAGTTTTGAGTCGAGGATGACTCCCAGATGGCGTGCGTGGTCAATGGGCAGTCGGCGACTGCCTTCATTCCCTGGTAGAGGTTGGATTTGGCAGTGAGAGGGTCCTTGGTGAGGGAGAGGATCAGCTGCGTGTCGTCAGCGTAGGAGATTATGTTGAGGTCGTGCTGTCGGGCGATGCGTGCTAGTGGTGCCATGTAGACGTTGAACAGCGTCAGGCTGAGGGAGGATCCTTGTAAGACGCCGCAGATGATCTTGGAGGCCTCGGACCGGAACGGGGGGAGGCGGACTCTCTGAGTTCTGCCGGAGAGGAAGGAGGTGGTCCAGTCCAGGGCTTTGTCTCGGATCCCTGCGTCGTGGAGGCGCGTGCGTAGTGTGTGGTGGCAGACGGTGTCAAAGGCAGAGGAGAGGTCCAGGAGGATGAGGGCCACCATCTCGCCGCTGTCTAGCAGGATCCTGATGTCGTCTGTGGCGGCGATAAGGGCGGTCTCGGTGCTTTGGTTGCTGCGGAATCCTGATTGGGAGGAGTCTAGGATGTTGTTGTCTTCGAGTTGACGGGTGAGCTGGGTGTTAACTATCTTCTCGATGACCTTTGCTGGGAATGGAAGCAGGGAGATGGGCCGGAAGTTCTTGAGGTCGCACGGATCTGCCTTGGGTTTCTTCAGTAGGGCGTTGATCTCTGCGTGCTTCCAGTTCTCAGGGAAGGTAGCGGTCTCGAAGGAGAGGTTGATGATGATGCGCAGGTGGGGTGCGATGGAATTGCCGTCTTTGTTGAAGATGTGGTGTGGGAGAGGGTCGAACGGGGATCCGGAGTGGATTGTGCCCATGGTCTTGATTGTGTCCTCGATGCTCACGTTGGCCCAGGTTGTCAGGGAGTCATGGACGGTGGGGTGCGGTTGGACTGGTGCGACGAGGCCCGCAGGGGTTGTCCGGGGTTCGAAACTGTCATGGATGTCGGTGATTTTTCGGTGAAAGAAGGTGGCGAGGGAGTCGCACAGGGCTTGCGATGGAGGGATGTTGTTAGCGCTGGAGCTGGGGTTGGAGAGTTCCTTCACAATGTTGAAGAGCTCCTTGCTGTTGTGTGCATTATTGTCAAGGCGGTCTGTGAAGGAGGTCCTTTTGGCGGTCCTGTTGAGATGGTGGTGGTTGCGGATGGTGTCTTTGTGGGCAGCGCGGCTGTCCGGCGTCTTGTCGCTGTGCCATATGTTCTCCAATTTCCGGCAGGTTCGCTTTGAGTCGAGGAGTTCCGGGGTGAACCAGCTGGCTCTTTTGCTGGTGTCTCTGTTGGTGTTTTTTTGCAGCGGGGCTACGGTGTTGGCACAGTCGTTCATCCAGCGTTCGAGGGTGAGTGCACCATCATCGGGGTTGGTGGGGTTGGTCGGAGCATTGAGTGCTAGGCTTGTCTGTAGTTGTTCTTCAGTGACTTTGCCCCAGCAGCGGCGGGGGGTCGGTAGGGTGCGGTGGTGTGTGAGGGGTTTTCGGAAGGAGAAGTGGATGCAGTGGTGGTCTGTCCAGGTGAGTTCGGAGGCGTGGCTGAAGGTGACGTGGGGGCTTGAGGAGAAGATGGCATCAATTGTGTGACCGGCGATGTGGGTCGGCGTCGTGACGAGCTGTTTTAGTCCGAGGTTGGCGAGGTTGTCGATCAGGGTGGAGGAGTTGTTGTTGTTGTTGTTCTCCAGATGATAGTTCAGGTCTCCGAGGAGGATGTAGTCGGGGGAGGTCAGCGCGTGTGTGCTGATGAGGTCGGCGATGGAGTCGCAGAATTGAGGCCGGGGTCGTGGCGGTCTGTAGACGAGGGTGCCTCTTAAGGTGGTCTTGGGGTCCGTGTGGATCTGGAAGTGCATGTGTTCAGCAGTGCTGAGGGTATCGTTGGTGTTTGTTGAGACCCTGATGGTTTTTTTGTGGACGGTGGCGATTCCTCCTCCGGCCCTGTTGGTGCGGTCTCTGCGGGTGATCTTGTACCCGTCGGGGATGACTATGGCGATGTCTGGCGAGGAGGCTTCGTTCCTCCAGGTCTCGGTCAAGAAGGCAACGTCCAGGGATGCGGTGTCGAGTAGGTCTCAGAGCTCGACGGCGTGTTTGTGTACGGAGCGGGTGTTGATCAGGATGCATCTAAGCTGGTTGGGTTCTGTCGTGGCGGGTGTCTCGGCGCTTTTGAGGCAGGAGAAGCTGCAGTTCAGGCAGGTGAAGGGACCGTGGGTGAGCTTCGGGGCGGCCTTGCAGCAGGTGTGGGTCCTTCCTGGGTTGAGAGCGACGAGGGTGTTGGTGTCGTAGCAGAGGCGGTCTTCGTGGCTGGTGCGAGGGGCAGGGGTTCTGGCGCTGGGCGCAGTCCAGGCGGGGACAGGCGCAGACGGGCTTGCCTTAGGCGCGCCTTCAGTGCGCCTGCGGCGCGGCCGCCATATATGGGGCAGTGGGGATTTTAGGAGCAGCTGGGAGGCGGGAGGCGAGTGTCGGGTGGAGCGAATGGGCACAGAGGGGGCGGGGCCGCAGGGGAATCAGCGGCGGGGACGGGGGAAAGGAGACAGGCACAGGATATGGACTCAAGAAGGGGGCACAGAAGTCAGCACAAGAGGTACAAAATAAAAGGGGGCACAGAAGTCAGCACAAGGGGTACAAAATAAAAGGGGGCACAGAATGGGCAGTTTCTCAACGCGAGCGGTCGTAAGCATATGCGACCACTCGCAATGAGAAACCTGACCCCCCTCGCATTAAGAAATCTCGCCCGGAAGTTTATTTCCACGCTTGCACTCGTCAACTTGATGTTGACGATCGCGAACGTGGAAAAATTTCGCCGGGAGGTGAATTTTCCTCGCTCGCCAACTTGATGTTAGTGAGCGCGAACGAGGAAAAAAACTCTGCTCTGCTGCACGAAGTGGAGTTTTTCAGAACTCCGCGAGCTCCACGTAACGCGGAGTGCAGAAAACTCTGCAAACTCCGCGAGGGGAGCGGAGTTCACCACCCAGGGTTATAGAAGAGTGTAGGATTTTTTTTGTTTTGAGGTCATAGCAGTAGGAGGAGGCTTTTGGATAAGTAAAAAGGGGTTTTGGAGGGGAAGAGTCAGAGGGAAGAGTTTAGAAAGGTTTGTTTTGGGGAATCGATATACTAAAAGAGGTGTCAGATGATGCAAGGGCTATTTTGGGGATCATAGTAGTGGTATGGGGTTTGGGATAAATGAGAGTGGAGGTAGAGTATATATTGATAGATGTATAGGGTGAGAGATAGGGTAGTGCATTGGAAAGAGGTGTAGAAAGAAGTTTGAGATGAGTCAGAAAGTTGGGCTAGAAGATATATTGAGAGAAGTATAGACTGAGAAATATACATCATACACTGAAACTAATATATAGGAATTAGAGAGATGACGCATCAGACATTGCACAGCAATGATAGTACCAAATGGAATTGCAGTAAATGTAGTAAAAATTAGAAAACAAGCATAATAGAAAGATTAGCGAATATTTCACAATTAAGTATTATGATACGCAGTATGATTTTGAAACATAAAACGGCATGAGATTTAATTTCAGATAAAGAAGTTGGAGTTTGTAAAGTAATTAACACGCAGTGCTGCAAGTGAGAAATGGGGAAATAGGGATTTTTGGAAAAGATGAGTAATCAGTTAGGTTCCTGAGGTAAATGGATAGTAGGCATAATGAGAGTATTAATTGGTTACTTTGCTGTTACTGTTGCTACTAATTTGCATAGGTCCTTACATAAGTGCAATCTGCTTGATTGAATCATAAAAATGGTCACGATGGTACCCCGGTACGGTTAGGGGTTCAGATGGGGCACTGTGAGCTAGTTAGGAACCAGACAAACATTTTCTTACATGTGTGAACTGAGTTCCCATATTCTGAAGCTTATGCAGTCCAGATACACAGTCCTACATAATTCGTAGGAACCGTATAAGTTTCTTAAAAATATGTTAGCAATTCAACTGAGCTGAAAATCCCTTTTTAATTCTTCAGTTTAACACAAAACGGCACAGTATCGCAGCAACCTCACAGAAAATGTCACAGCTACTAAGGACACCTAGCATGCAATGAGAGTGAGGGAGTTAATTGTTATGCTATACAATGAAAGCTCCATGTGTGTTTGTAGGCTCCACATAGCTGTGTCATGTGGATTTACTCAGCTAGAGAGTAGTTTTCTTTTCACTCATACTCTTGGACTTTATTTGACATTTTCCAAAAGTCATTGGGTCCGATTCACAAACGTAATCTGAGACAAAATTCTAACTTTACAACTTTCGGTATTCACAACGTGAATTTAGGAGTAGTAAAGTTAGGATTCCTAACTTTACTACTCCTGAATGATCTCTGTGAATACCGAAAGTGGTAAAGTTAGGATTTTGTCTCAGTTAAACTTAAGTTTTGGCCCTAAGATTTTGTCTCAGATCACTTCTGTGAATCGGGCCCTTTGTTATGAAACGTTGCATAGTGTTTATTTTGTTTTCAAAGGTCTTTTTCATCTGCTCATGTCTACCTGGAAAGATGAACTTGCTGTTTGTCCTCTGATTTAGGTTTCGATTCCAGTAAGAGGGCTGGGGACCTACAAACTGTGGTCCCTCAGAACAGAAGAACTGTCCTGATATTGGGCAACCCCACTCGTCATTAACGTTGCCTCCATTTAGAACATAGTAAGATTTGCTCTTGCGGCTCGTGGACCTATTTGTCCTTCAATCTTGTTCAAGGACCAGTTTTATTAAAACATCTGATCTTATTAAGTCTGAAAACTGTCTCCACTGCTGAGGTTCGAAGTCTATAAAAATGGCTATCACCCAAGAGCAATTTTGGTTTCCTTGAAATCTATTTTAAAGTTTGCTCCTACTGACTTTCATTGAAACAGTTAGCTCATTCGTATTCAGCTTTTAGAGACTTATTGATATTCAAGAGGTCCAGGAAAACAGATATGATTCTAATGGCCCTACTGTGGCCTCACCCTTAGACAGGCTCAGGGCTACAAGGAGGGTGTTGTTTGTGTGGGAGTTGGTCATGATGGTACAACATTTGGTCAGGTTCTCTGTGAATTTATTTTTCAAACTGGAAGCATGGATTGGCATTGAGAAGGTATAAGGTGAGATAGTGAGTTGTGAATTTAGAGGTGTTGGAGGAGATGGTGAATTTCAGCACTCCTTCAAAGGCCAGTTCACAAATGGGGGATTGTTTCTGAGAGAAGGCCCCTGGAATGAGTTGTCTTCTTTTCGAGCAATTTCATGTCCAGGAAGAATAATACCAATACGACCTGCCAAACCCCCAAGTTCTCTGTGGTGACCTCCTGAAATTGCAGCAGTACAGAACTGACTATTTTTATCGACAACCAGTTAAGCAGTAGGAAGAACGCACCATTCAAAGTTTTTTAACTAACACAATTATTTTGGTTTATTGGGTTCCTGGATCACTTGGAGGCCTTGGTAACATGTTTTCTGATTTCCCATCCATCATCTATTATTTCTAAGACCTCTCATATTCACTTGCTGAGGGATTTTAATATTTGGGTAGATGTTCATGATTTGCATTCTAGAGCTCGAGCTCGCCGTTCAGGGCTCTGTTTCTCTACAGTGGCCTATGTCTGATATGCTCAGCAACTTCCTAAGCTGACCTGGAACATACATTTGCAGCATGACATGTTTTTATTTTTGATTCTAATGTTATGTAATACTCTATTACACCAGTGGGTGTGCTGGTGCTGAAGAGGACAAAGCCACGAGTAAAACTGCTTCTGTAGAAGAGTTCTGCAGAGATAAACTTCAAGTGAAGAGGAAGCAGATTCAAAATGCTGACTGTGATCATATAAATAGATCTCGTTTCCTGCAAAGAGCACCTGAAGGATGGAATCATCTGCTAGAGTTCGGATGCAGATCTCAGGAACATTGCAGGAGCCAGTTTAGCCTTATCAGATGGTCAGGGACTGAGGAGAGACTGGGGAGGCCCAGGATCAATGCCACTGTCATATTCTAAATAAGTTAGAATCTGTTAAGTGGATATTTGCACAACACAAGGTTGAATGAGTGAACACAATCAAGTGAAGTTGATATGGCTGCCTGCATCACCATCGTCCGATGGTGCAACGAGAGAAGATGCCGCACCTTTTTCGAACAGGAGGAAACAAGCGGACAAGACTCCTTTGATCTGGGGAAGCAGGCACATTCTGTTTCCAATGGTCTCCTTAAAGGCGCCCAGAGAGCCACTTGTTCAGCCACCACAAGTAGATGATGCTCTTCTCTTGGACTACAAGAGACATGTTTAACTCTAGATTAACATCTAATTACAAACACAGGAGCACCCATAGTCCTTACCTGTGGAAACCCCATATAGGGCACAGGAGTATGTCCTGTCCTGAAAAAGAATGAAAGAGTGAAATAAATTGGTCTGAATGCATATTTTTAAAGGAAGATGATTACTGTGGCCTTCATTAAACAATCATCATTGACTCACCAAGTTACATAAAATACTAGCACAAACCGAGCAATCGATTACTGCACCTACATACAGCTACTAGTAAACACGTTTTCATTTTTAACCTTACCAGTGTACTTTTGTTTGCAATGCCAAGCTCAACTTTCTCCAGCATCTAAAGCCTAGAGGAAGCATCTCAGAGAACGGCTGGGAGATGTGAGGTACTGCGAGGGAGGAGCAATATAATTGCCAGACCCCTTCTGCACTTTCCTCCATCTCCATCATCATTGTAATGAGAGTAGACCTGCAAACACCCAGAAGGATGTGCCCAGCCAAGCAACAGTAGAGTAGGCCCATTATATCACTTCCACGCATAGGGCACAGGCATGCACTTAGTTAGGGTACATGTAGCACCACTCACTGGTTACGTCAAAATCTTTCGGACATTCTGCCAGTTGGGGATTTCCATGCAGGGACATAGTATCCATGAGAAGCAAAGATCGCAATGGTACAGTAAAAACTTGTATGTCCTCTTCATATAACAAACAAGCATTAGCATAGTCAATAGATTTTGTCTTTGGGACCTTATAAGTGTTTAGCGATGCAGCATATTATTTCCCACAGGGCAAATTTCTGTAATAGAACTAGTGCTCATAAAAAGCACTTTGATACCTTCATTCGAGCTATATAAAAATGCAAAAAATAAAAAGGAATGAAAGGAGAAGTGCTTGCAGATTCTTGAGGTGGGGGTGCAAACAGATACACTCTGTAGAGTGATTAAATAAAGCATGAATGGATGTGAGGGTGATCTGGCTGGGGTTGATTGGGAAGGGGGAAAAGAGGCGATGGGGGACAGTGGGAGTGAGAACTAAATCATGGGCACTCTGTGAAACCCCTAAAGCAGCAAGATTCCCAGTCCCTTGCCAGCGTAGCTAAACACATACCAAAGAAGAGCAGGATGGCTTTGAGGAACAAGGTGGTATGTGCCCTGCAAGACGCAGCACGCGGAGGGGACCAAGCATTCTCGGAAAACGTGTCAGAGAAACGCCAAAACTGGACTAGCATTGCGGTGAATGTTGTCTCAAATATTTATAATTAAAGAAATATGTTGATAGTATGAGGATTAAAATAAATGATAAAGATAGTTTGCTTCTTCAGATACCCCAAGTCTCTCATTGGGTGTGAGTCTCACCAGTGACTAAACCCAAGAGGGTGGGACTACCCAGGAACATTTGGTGAGTGCCCCCAGAATTGTCCCTTGGTGTGCATACTCCCAGGGCCTAGAGGGGCTTGTTGGAGCTTGCGGAGCGGGGTCCCTAACACGTTCGAGTTCCACATCTTAGAGCAGTCTAACTCCTGACCAGTATCTCTGCACTCATTGACTTCAGTGGAGTCTCACCACTAGGAAAATGCTTCTCCTTTCCCTGTTGTCTGCTTAGCTTCCTTAACCTGCGGAGCTTACAATAAGGCAAAACTACTATACAAAGCGGATTTTAGGGACATTAACAAGTTGGAGACTGTGCCCCCGAGGGCATGGCATGCGCAAAATGGGCGTCAACTGCGGGTCGCTAATTCACAGTTTATGGAATCGGTCATTTCTTTGCAAGTTCTTGGGCCCTCCGACTGCCGTCTGCACTACTTGCAGCATCATTTTCTTCCTCCTCAGACAGCCGTGCACTCTCATTCCTATATATGACTATCAGTCCTTTGTGCAGGGCTGAAAACTCCACCAATATTGACCAAAACACACATATTCGCACTGGAAGGAAACCCTATACAGCACGCGTGACACCCTATACAGCATGCCTCTGAAAGGGCCCGTGCAGCACGGATTGTGCGGTTTGGACAGGGACATTAAACATCGCACCTCTGAGCCACACTGATGCATAAAATATGTATTTTTTTAAGGGGCTGGGGGAGCAGAGACAGCTGCGGTCCTCATAGGTGGCCCTAAATTGTTCCTCTGCACAAGACTTCCTGATAGCGGGAGAGCCCGGAACACCAACACCAGTGGGTTTCGCAATCAGGACCCTGCAGGGGTGACAGAGAACATAAAGAAATGCAAGCCCAAGGGCCTGGGGCAGCAACACAACCTACCTACTTGGTGTCTGTTGAACTGCAGGACAGGATAGAAGCTGCTAGTAGGAAAGAGGAGGCTGCAGGATGAGCAGAAGACAGCTGCAGACAGCGAAGGCCCACCGGAATCCTTACAGAGGCAGACAACAGGCAGTAACACGTGTTTAGTTCTGTCTCTCGGGGCTTCTTCGTTGCACAGAGACAGTATTACTTGTAGCCCCCTTTCTTCATAGTACGCAATGTAGTCCAGAAGAAGTTGTTCGGCCACTTCAGGGTTTTCATTTTTCCGCATTTCTGCTCTATGAAACGTAAGCTCTATTTCTTTACTCGTAGCAAAAATTAAAATAAGGAAGTTGCATGTTTCAGCTCACTTCTGCCAAGTTTACAATTGCTACATAGCCATTGGCTAGCTCATAGCAGGACAGGCGAGCCTATAGCAACGTTCTACTGTCAATCCGTGTTAAGCAGTGGATTCTCTAGATAAGGAAGCAGCAAAGCAAAAGTGAAACTTTAAAGGGAGAGTGAGAGTGAGACACCTATGCTCAGCAGGAAAGAGGCTGTGGCGTAACCTCCAGAGCTGCCCACTTCAGACCTAGGCAACTGGGTTTGAGTCTCAGCGTCGGTAAAACTGGGCCTTCCCCCCCAAAAAAAATAGAATGTCACTTAAACAATGGCAATGAAGCAAAATGAGGAATGCAGATACATTTTAAAAACAAATTAGGGATGCTGATAAGATTAAAAAATATCCCACCGCCCTATGCATTGTGATGGCCGACCAGGAGGAGCATGAAAGCATTGGATCGCCAACCGGAAGGAACAATGAGTGAAATCTGATGGGAGGGAACCGAGCACCCAAAGGAGGGACATTTACAAGCAATTCACCAATAAAAAGCCAGCATTTGTGAAAGGCACAAGTAAGAACGAATGGAAAGTGGTGGGAATACTTGAAGCCCAAAGAGGCGATACAGCATGTCTTGCAGACAGCACGTGTGCTGCTTTAGCTTCACCGCAAAAGAAATAAGGATTATTATGGACAGTGTGCTAATTGTCTCTTTTCCCATTTACAATATAGAGCATCAGTCTACCATCATATGTCTACATACTTGTTGGAGCCGGCCTCGTGGCGTGGTCCTGTTCCTCCTCGCCAAGCCGCACGAGGTCCCCTGCACCTCGGGGCTCCTCCATTTTGGATTGTACGTGACTCTGCGCACCAGCCTACGTGACCCCGCTCAACCCGGCCTCGGCCCCAGCCCCAGCAAGCCCCGACATCAAGGCACCAACAACTGGCCAGGGGGTACTACGTGAACACTTCCCCACTCCCGGCGGAGGGCAGTATCGATGGGACCCCCAACCGTCCTCCCACACCTAGGTGCGATCGCCCCACAGCTCTCCTGGGCCTGGCGCCACTCCTGCTGAGTGTCTGGCCGCTCCCGGCCCGGCCTCTCCGCCCCCCCGAGCGCAAGGGTCCGGACATCAAAGGGCTCCAGACCTATATCTGGGGCGACCCTGCAACAGGACAGCAGTTGTATCCCGGAGTCAAGAGCCCTGCTGATCGGATCGCGGCTGACCCTACGGAGAAAGACTCATCCTGGAACCACGCTCTGAGCCCTGCTGACTATGTCGCGGCTCCACCGTGCGTAAAGACCTTCACGAACCTTTGGGGCCCTGCTGACGCTGTCGCGGCCCGACCTTGTTGAACTTGCCATCAGAGCCCAGCTGACCTCGTCGCGGCTCGACCGAAGCGGACCTACCACCGGAGCCCTGCTGACTGTGTCGCGGCTCGACCCAAGCGGAACTACCACCCGAGCCCTGCAGACACCGTCGCGGCTCTCCACGTCCGAGCTGCTTTGAGACCAGCACCTGCCGCTCCGGTCCCCGGAGCCACCTTCGGCCTAACGCAAGGTCTGGCGCAGAGCTTCCCCGTACCAGGCTGGTACTAAGACTGTCCCGCTACCCTGTCCCTACAAAGACATTGAGACTCTTTCTGGATCTCTCGATCCCCCTGTAAATATTTCGAATGTGCTACTGTTGATAAAGTACCTAGATAAGCAACTGATACGGAGTCCTGTGTGGTGGTGTTACTGGGCCTAGTACGATCATAGGAGAAAGACCTCTCCTAGGAGGCTTCTCAGCGGCGCTCGGCTATAACTTTGCGGTAGGAAGGTGCCCCGGAGTGGTCCTCCTGACTCCCCGGTGGTCCTCCCCCCAACATTTGGTGGCCAGCGACGGGATCCGAGCCAGACGCAATCGTACAGGCAAGTAACGCACCCGCTGCTTAACCAGACGGAAAAAGAAAGAGAACCATGAGCAGCCAAGAAACAACCGTGGCCGCAACCTTCCAGCAAGAAAGGTTGGAAGAATACACCCACAAAGAATTGAAACAATTCTGCAAGGACAAAGGGATCCCAACTACAGGATTGGGCACCAAGGAAGAAATGCAGAAAGCCCTGAAAGCCTGGGCAGAATCCGAGGCCACTCCACCCCAAGGCGAAGGGACCTCGGCCCGGGACGAAAACCTGCCGCCGACCATGACCCCGGCAGATGGGGGACGAAGCATCCCGGAAGCCGGCCTATCCCACGAAGAAATGCGAGAACGGGAGAGGGTCCGGACACACGAAATGGAACTCGCACGACTCCGGCTGGACGGTGAACTCCTGCTGGCGGAGAAAAAGTTGGCCTTGGAGCAACTACGGCTGCAGGAGGAAATCGAAGAAAAGAAACGGCATCGAGAACTAGAAGAGAAACGGCTAACCCTCGAGCACGAGAGGGGCCTCAAGGAACTCGAACTGAAATCCAAAACGGGGGAGGCCAGCACCCCCGGATCCCGGGACGCTCTGCCACTGACCGAGCCAAAGGTTCATATCCCCAAGGATGTCGTCAAAGAGTACTATAAAAACGACGACATCCAGCAATGGTTCCGAGCATACGAGGTAGCCATGACCTCCCATCGGGTACTCCGGAAGGATTGGGGTGCCGGCCTATGGGGGAGGTTCCTCAGCGAGGGCCGGGATACCCTGCTGCAACTCCCCGATGCGGTGATGACCTCGTACGACCACATGAAAGAGGCCCTACTCACCCACTACGGACTATCAGCCGAGATGTACCGGCAGCGCTTCCGGGACTGCAAGAAGCTCCCCGGTACCACATGGGTCGAATACGTGGACTTCTTCAGCAGAGCCTTTGAAGGGTGGATAAGAGGGAGCAAGGTCACTTCGTACAACGAACTGTTCGACCTCATTGTCTGGGAGCACCTCGCCAACAACTGCTTTGTCGAACTAAGGCAACACCTCCTTGACAGCAAACTGACCGAGCCCCGGAAGCTCGCCGCCGAAGCCGACCGATGGGTCAACACCCGGGTCCCCCGGAACCCCGTGGGGGACTACCAACGGAGTCCCACGGGACCTCCTCGCCAGCGGGGCGGGGGAGGAGGGTCCCACCGCAGTCGAGGATTCCCGGCCGGGCCGGGCCGCCCCGAAGCCCGCCACGAGGCCAAGCCGCCAACTACACGTCCCGGACCCTGGTCCGTAGGGGGACCCCCATCGCCAGGCCTGGACCCCGACCAACAGTGACCTGCTTCGGCTGCCAACAGACAGGCCACTATGCGAGCGACCCGGCCTGCCCCGTGAACCGACGAAACGGGACCGCTGGGCCCCCTCCCCGACAAATAGCCGCCGCAGCCCTGGGGGAAGGAGAAGAAGAGGAGGAAAACCGCGACGTCGGGTCCCCCGAGTGGGAACCGGCTGCCATGTCACTCGTATGCCTGGGCACCCGAGAAATGGTGCCCCGAGCCCCCATCCCGAGCAACACCCAGAAGTACCAGCAGTGGGTGACCATCAATGGGCAACGGGCCGAAGCCCTCCGTGACACTGGGGCCAGTGTGACCGCTGTCACCCGGTGACCCCCGAACAGATCCTGCCGCATGTCCTATGCCCTATCCGGACCGCGGACAACACCGAAAGCATGTGCCGGATGGCACGGATCCCCTTCGAGTGGGGAGGAGTGTCAGGCACCCTGAAAGTAACTGTCCGCGACGACGCTCCAGTGGACTGCCTCCTGGGGAACGACCTGGAGAGCTCCCCCTGGGCCCAGGTGGAGCGCCGAGAGCATCTGGGGATGCTAGGGCTGCCCGAATGGGCCTGCGCCACCACCCGGTCCATGACCGCCCAACCAGCCGCTGCAGCGGCCCCCGTCGAGCCTGCGGGTCCAGAACTGCCACCCTCCTCCGGCACGGAGGAGCCTGACGAGGAGGCCGGGCCATCCGAACTTTCCCCCGACGAGGCCGCCTCCCTCAGCGAGATCCCCGAGCTGGCCCAGTGGCGCCAGGACGGGGGCCCCACCCGCGAACAGTTCCAACAAGAACAGAAGGCCTGCCCGTCCCTCGAGGGGGCCCGACAGCAAGCGGCTGCCCAGGCCACGGGGGACCCCACGGGAACCCACTGGATCTATTGGGACAATGACTTGTCATATAGCGAACAGAAAGTCGCCGAACTAGGAGCCGGCCGTGTGTTGGTGGTTCCCCTCCGATTCCGAGAGTTCCTCCTGAACCTGGCGCATGACGTACCCCTCGCCGGACACCTCGGGCGAGACAAGACCTACAGCCGCTTGGTGACCCATTTTTATTGGCCCCGAATGCGGAGAGACGTGGACCACCACTGCCGGTCCTGCCAGACCTGCCAGGCCAGCGGGAAAACTGGGGGTCGAGTCAAGGCCCCCCTCCAACCATTTCCAGCCGTCCACACCCCGTTCGAACGGGTAGGGATCGACATCGTGGGGCCCCTCGACCCCCGAACCGCCCTGGGCCACCGCTTCATCCTGGTACTGGTCGACCACGCCACCCGATACCCAGAGGCCACCCCCCTCCGAACTGTGACAGCTCCAGTGGTGGGCCGGGCCCTGATGGGCATCTTCTCCAGGGTGGGGTTCCCCTGAGAAGTGGTGAGCGACAGGGGTACGAACTTCATCTCGAAATACATGAGATCCCTCTGGCAACAATGTGGGGTCACCTACAAGTTCACCACCCCTTACCACCCCCAGGGGAATGGACTGGTCGAGCGGTTCAACAGAACCTTGAAAGGAATGATCAAGGGCCTGGAAGAGCCCCTGAGGAGGAGATGGGACGTCCTGCTGCCATGCCTCCTGTTCGCCTATCGAGAGGTTCCACAGAAATCCCTGGGCTTCAGCCCCTTCGAACTGTTGTATGGGCACCCCGTCCGAGGGCCCCTCAGCCTGGTCAAAGAGGGCTGGGAGGCGAGCGTCCAAGATGCCCCCCCCGATGTCTACAGGTACCTCTTGACCCTGCGGAACCAGACTCGGAAGTTCCGGGCCCTGGCAGAAGCCAACCTCAAAGCCAGCCAAGAAGACATGAAACGCTGGTATGACGAAAATGCCTCGACCATCGAGTTCGAGCCGGGCCAGCAAGTCTGGGTCATGTCGCCCGTGGACCCCTGCGCCCTTCAGGACAAATGGACCGGGCCCTTCAAAGTGGTTGAGAAGAAGAGCCCCGTCACCTACTTGGTCGACATGGAGTCCCCAAGGAACCCCCTCCGGGTCCTACACGCCAACCGGCTCAAGCCCCACTTTGCCCGAACCGAACTAAGCCTGCTGCTGGCTACCGACGATGGGGGCGAAAGCGACTCCGAGCCCCTACCCGACCCCCTGGGGTCCTCGGACCAAGACGGCTCCGTGGAGGGCGTCAAACTCTCCACCACCCTGACCCCAGAACAGCGCCATGACTGCCGGCAGCTGCTGCAACCCTTCGCTGCCCTCTTCTCTCTCACGCCCGGGGTGACCCCCTGGTGCGTCCACGACGTGGATACCGGGGACAGCCCCCCTGTGCGACACCGCGCCTACAGAGTGCCCGACCGGGTCCGAGCCTGCATACAAACGGAGGTCTCCAAGATGTTCGCCCTCGGAGTCATCGAGCCATCCGACAGCCCGTGGGCCAGCCCTGTGGTCTTGGTGCCGAAGGCCGCCGCCCCTGGCACCCCCCCGGAACTCAGATTTTGTGTGGACTACAGGGGCCTAAACGCAGTCACCAAGACCGATGCCCACCCCCTGCCACGGGCAGACGAGCTGATCGACCGCTTAGGGGCCGCCCGCTACCTAAGCACTTTTGATCTCACCGCTGGGTACTGGCAGATCAGGCTCACCCCCGGCGCCCAGCAACGATCCGCCTTCTCCACCCCCGATGGGCACTACCACTTTCGGTTGATGCCCTTCGGTATGAAGAACGCCCCAGCGACCTTCCAGAGACTGGTGAACAAGGTCCTGGCCGGACTAGAAGCCTTCAGCGCGGCCTACTTAGACGACATTGCAGTCTTCAGCAACCACTGGGCCGCGCACCTAGGACACCTCCGAGAAGTCCTGGCCGCTCTCCAAAGGGCCGGGCTCACGATTAAGGCCAGCAAGTGCCAGATCGGTCAAGGATCAGTGACCTATCGGGGCCATCAGGTGGGGAGTGGCCAGGTGGCGCCCCTCCAGTTGAAGGTCGATGCCATCCAGGCGTGGGAGCCCCCTGCCACCCAAACAGCTGTCCGGGCCTTCTTAGGCCTCACAGGCTACTACCGGTGATTTATCAAAGACTATGGCAGTATTGTGGGCCCCCTCACGGAGCTCACTTCCAAAAAGCAGCCCAAGACGGTGCACTGGACACCCCGCTGTCAGACCACTTTTGAAAACCTCAAGGCGGCAATGTGCGCTGCCCCTGTACTACAGGCCCCTGACTACGGCAAGGAATTCGTGGTTCAGACAGATGCCTCGGAGTACGGGGTTGGGGCGGTCCTCTACCAGATGGACACCGAGGGCCTCGACAGACCTGTGGCCTTCATCAGCTGCCGACTGCTGCCCCGAGAACAGAGGTGGAGCACCATCGAGCGGGAGGCCTTCGCCGTGGTATGGGCTCTCAAAAAACTCCGGCCCTACCTTTTCGGCACCCACTTCCGAGTCCAGACTGACCACCGGCCCCTGCGGTGGCTAATGCAGATGCGGGGCGAGAACCCCAAATTGTTGCGATGGTCCATCTCGCTGCAAGGGATAGACTTCACCGTAGAGCACCGGCCCGGCAACGACCACGCCAATGCCGACGGCCTATCCAGATCCTTCCGCCTCGGAGAGGAGAACCCCCAAGGAGATGGGTGACTCTCCCTGCCTTCAGCTGGGGGGGACGCATGTTGGAGCCGGCCTCGTGGCGTGTTCCTGTTCCCCCTCGCCAAGCCGCACGAGGTCCCCTGCACCTCGGGGCTCCTCCATTTTGGATTGTACGTGACTCAGCGCACCAGCCTACGTGACCCCGCTCAACTCGGCCTCGGCCCCAGCAAGCCCCGACATCAAGGCACCAACAACTGGCCAGGGGGTACCACGTGAACACTTCCCCACTCCCGGCGGAGGGCAGTATCGATGGGACCCCCAACCGTCCTCCCACACCTAGGTGCGATCGCCCCACAGCTCTCCTGGGCCTGGCGCCACTCCTGCTGAGCGTCTGGCCGCTCCCGACCCGGCCTCTCCGCCCCCCCGGGCGCAAGGGTCCGGACATCAAAGGGCTCCAGACCTATATCTGGGGCGACCCTGCAACAGGACAGCAGTTGTATCCCGGAGTCAAGAGCCCTGCTGATCGGATCGCGGCTGACCCTACGGAGAAAGAACCACGCTCTGAGCCCTGCTGACTACGTCGCGGCTCCACCGTGCTTAAAGACCTTCACGAACCTTTGGAGCCCTGCTGACGCTGTCGCGGCCCGACCTTGTTGAACTTGCCATCAGAGCCCAGCTGACCTCGTCGCGGCTCGACCGAAGCGGACCTACCACCGGAGCCCTGCTGACTGTGTCGCGGCTCGACCCAAGCGGAACTACCACCCGAGCCCTGCAGACACCGTCGCGGCTCTCCACGTCCGAGCTGCTTTGAGACCAGCACCTGCCGCTCCGGTCCCCGGAGCCACCTTCGGCCTAACGCAAGGTCTGGCGCAGAGCTTCCCCGTACCAGGCTGGTACTAAGACTGTCCCGCTACCCTGTCCCTACAAAGACATTGAGACTCTTTCTGGATCTCTCGATCCCCCTGTAAATATTTCGAATGTGCTACTGTTGATAAAGTACCTAGATAAGCAACTGATACGGAGTCCTGTGTGGTGGTGTTACTGGGCCTAGTACGATCATAGGAGAAAGACCTCTCCTAGGAGGCTTCTCAGCGGCGCTCGGCTATAACTTTGCGGTAGGAAGGTGCCCCGGAGTGGTCCTCCTGACTCCCCGGTGGTCCTCCCTCCAACAATAATCCTACGCTCTCTAGCCATCTCCATGGAGATCTTGAGTGAGGGGTAGAAAGATGAGTTACCTGGTCCCATATGCTGATGACCCGAAGAAAGGCTGTATAATTGTGCCCTTCCTTGAGTGGGGCATTGTAGTAGCCATGTTGGTAGGTCCCGTCTCCAAGGACAAACTCCACTGGGCTGGTGAGGTTGTGACCAGGAAGAGCTGCTGTAATGTAGACATCCTGGTCCAGGCTGCTGTTGAAGGAGGCCAGGTCTTCCCTCTGGCAGATGTCTTCACGCATGCTTATTTTTTGAGAAACAATTATCTGGTACTCACTGCGAAACACAAATAACAATACTATGTAACATACAAAGGAACAGAAAAAACCCTTAATACTAATCAGATGAACAGATATCACTGTAAGGAAACAGGATCCACCAGATACCACTTCACCAAAGATACATCAAGAGGCTTGTATTTCTTTTGCATGTAACTAAAACAAAATAATGGTTCATGTCAGACAGGCTAAATTATCTTCATTTTTGTTTACAATATACTTGTTTACACTTTATTTTTTTTTAACATCTATTGTTATTAATTTTGTTGTTTTTCCAAACACCAATACAGACATTCGGTACATTAACATACGGGCTCCCCGTGTATAACAGCAGTGCATAGTGCACCTAAAAGATACAAAAATTAGGTCGCAGCGTGAAGAACTCCATCCAGCTACATTGAACCCCTAAAGGAGGCATAAATTTCAAACATTGATGCGTGCAGCCCTGCATTCCCCCATGTGGGCTCGTCAGGATATCCCGATGGGTCCCACAGCCACATCCGCAACTACTGTACAGAAACAATAAGGAAACAAACCTAAATAACCTCAACCACCTCAAACGTAGATCAGCTCCAGTGTGTCCATCGCTGTCCCTGCCCCCTGTGTAGTCCCCCTCTCCCCCAATTGCATGTAGTGACGAATCTGCAGCACGTAGTCACGCGTTCGGGTGCGTCGCCCCCTCTCGCTCATTGCAGGTGCGTGTTGTGTGTGTGGAACCCTACAGGGTCACGCTGGTGGATCGTCTGTTGCCCGACGGGGTGTCAACACCCCCCCTCCTTGCTCATCCCTCCCATCCCCCTCCACAGCATGTCTGAATGCCTGAAGCATCCCCTCCCACTGCGCGGCTATGGGCGTCTTTCTCAACCCTAGTGTCTCCTCCTGCCTAATAGCAGTTCCCTCCGCCCCGGCCCATGCAGCAAGTGAGCGCCCCCATGCCCGTGGATGGGGCGGGTCTTGTGCCTTCCACCGCCTGGTTATGAGGCGCTTTGCAACCGCGAGCCCTAGATCCAGAAACCGAGACGTCACTTTAGTTGTGCGCGTCCTGTGGAAGTGATGCAGTAGGTAGACCACCCAGTCGAAGGGTATATCCCTTCCCATTATAATATGCAGGGAGTCGTGAACTGCACGCCAGTAGGAGTGCAATTTGCAGCAGCCCCACAGCATATGTATGAGGTCGGCCCCCGGTGCAGCGCATCTCGGACACCGTGCGTTTGCGTGATGGTAGTAACTGTTAAGTACCGCGGGAGTAAGATATGCCCTGTGGATAACGAATAGTTGTATCTGCCTGAGGCGCATGTTTCTAGGGATGCGCACCGGGCCTTTCAGTATGCGTTCCCACTCTTTATCCGTCAACTGCCTCCCCAAGTCTGCGTCCCATTTGTGCCTAAGCGGCTCTAGGGAAATCGCCGTGTGCGTCCTCAACGATGCCGCAAACCACCGAATCGTATAAGTACTGTATGGTAGGGTGCTGGCCAGGCTCCACTGCCATGTCCCCCCACCGAGCGCCCAAAGTCCGAATTAAGGAGTGATAGGTCAGGAACTGTCTTGGCGGTAATCCCCCTTCCTCCACCAGCAAATCGCACGAAAGAAGCTCTCCGTCTCGGTACAGATCTCCTAGGGTCCGAATATCCGCCTCACGCCACCGTGTAAGCGCATGGGCGGTGAGCGGTCCCACTCCACTGGGGGTGCCCTCCAATGGCAGCGCTGGCGCGTACGGGAGCACGTGCCGAGTAAGGAAGAGGCTTCTGCGGAAACATCGGTACGCCACCGCGAGGAGGAGCGGGGCCGGGCCCGCACCTCTGGAGGCCGGATGGAAGAGCACCAACAACTGCTCAAGTGTATACGGTGGGTCCATGGACGCAGTGTCCTCACGACCCCTATCCGCGAACCAGCGCGCCATCCACTGCAGTTGGGCCGCTAGATAGTAATGCTCGAAGCAGGGTGCCGCCAACCCTCCCTGGTCCGTCGGGAGGTATAGTTTCTTGAGGGACATCCTGTGTCGGCTATTCCCCCAGATGAAGTCCCTAAGGAGTTGCGACAGCTTGGCGAAGAAGGCCGCTGGGATGTAAAAAGGTAGATTAGCGAAATAGTACAGGAGCCGCGGGAGGACCACCATTTTGGACAGCGCCACTCTACCCGTAACCGTGAGCGGAAGCGTGTTCCAGAAGCGTACTTGGGATTTAATGACCGTGAAGGGCCTGCCCAGGTTACCATCTATTAGGTCTGCCGGCCGACGGCAAATGCGCAGTCCCAAGTATCGGAAGGTATCACCCCTCCACTGCACTCTGGTGCCATTTAAGACATAACCAGGGTCCTGCCGCCCCTCGCCGAACGCGTAGAGGTAAGACTTGCTGGCGTTCACCCGGAGCCCCGAAAGGGCAGTAAAGTCGCGCAGGACGTTGGCCAGCTGAGGTGGAATGTCGTCGACGTCCCGTACATACACCAACAAATCGTCTGCATAAAGTGACACCTGATGTACAGCGTCTCCTAGTGGTATGCCAGCCTCCGTCCGCTCTCGTATAGCCGCTGCCATACTTGTTTACACTTTACCTTATGTAATTAAGTAGGTGGTGGCCCTGGCCCACTAGGACTTACATGTGATCAGTCCTTCGACAGGCCAAGGCTTTCGGACCCAGATTCAGCCCCTAGAAGCTCCCCCCTTGCTCCTCTCTCTCTCTCTATCTCACTCTCTCTCTACACTGCTTCTTTCTCATTTTGTACCCTTCCCAAATCTGCTTTCTCTTGTCTTTTATCATCACTGCTCTCAGTCATTTCCTAATTTTTTTTGCCTTGTTTTTGTGCCCGGTTTTTGCATTTCTCTCTTATTTATGGCAGTATTTTTCATTGCTTTTTGTAAGTTTTGTACTTTTCCTTTTTGCTTCTTTTTGGTTCACTATCAAAGCCCTCCTCTCCATCTTCAACACCTCAATTGACACAACCACTTTCCCAGAAGCCTGGAAGCACGTAGCTGTCACGCCCTCCGGAAGAAGCCCTCAGCAGGGCCAGCCGTACTCGTGAACTATAGACTAATCTCCTCTCTACCGTACCTGGACACGGTCTTGGTAAAAGTCATCAACAAACACCTAGTGGACCACCTTGCCAAGTGCCAGCTCCTTGACACCCCACAATCAGGCAACAGATTAAACCACAGTACAGAGACAACCCTCTTTGCAGCAACAGATGGCTTATGGATGATCCTCAACAGAGGGGAAACAGAAGTCCTCATTCTACTCAACCTCTGCAGACTTTAACAGTCTCCCATCCCATCCAGATCAGATGAGTTTACAGGCTAGAATCAAACGACCAGACCTCCCATGGATCTGCACCTTTTTTAGTGGAAGGACACAAACAGTCACTATGCCACCATCCTTCTCAAAAGCCTGGAACCACATTTGCAGATTCCTTGCTAACTCGACTCTCTTCAACATCTACTGAAACCACTGGCAGATGTCATACGTACATACAAATTCAACATACTCACCTACACTGATGGCACACAACTGAGACTGTCCCTCTTGTCCAAAACACCCAACACCAGGAACAACTTAAACTTGTGCAGGACTGAAGTGGCCACGTGGATGAAATCGAACCGCCTCAAACTTAACATGGACAAGACTTAAGTAGTGCTCTTCGGAAAAGTTTTTATGCCATGGGACTCTGCCTACAGATCTCGGAACCACCCCAGCATTCAAGCAAGAGTCCATGGGATCATTATCGACAGCAAGCTAGACATGTACACCCAGGTCAACATCGGCCTGCTTCCATACCCTGATGATACTGAAAAAGATGTTCCAGTGCTAAAGGGCTTGTGCTCTTTCCCTAAAACTTGGTAACATTGGCTTATCTACAATTGGCATATTTAATTGACTTACAAGTCACTAATAATGCACACTACCTGTGCTCAGGCCCTGTAAAGTAAATGCTAATAGTGAGCCTGCAGTACTGATTGTGCCACACCCTTAAGTAGCCCTTTAAGCATGTCTCAGGCCTGCCATTGCAGAGCTTGTGTGTGCAGTTTTACACTGCTATGTCGACCTAGCACATTAGACCTCTTGCCAGGCCCAAACCTTCCTTTTTAATACATAAACTTCCCCCCTAGGGTAGGCTCTGGATAGCCCAGAGGGCACGGTGCAGTGTATTTTCAAAAGCAGGTCATGTACTTTAACATTTTACATGTCCTCGTAGTGAAAAACTCCTAAACTTATTTTTCACTACTGCAAGCCCTATATATTTTACAGGATTACACTGAGATTACCTTATTACATTTTATTAGCGTAATTTCCAAATAGGAAGATACAACTGGTTCAGATTTGGTGTCTCTGGAATCCTAATTTAAAATCCTAACTTTTAGGAAGTTAGACTTTAAATTACATTTCTGAAAATGACACTTTTAGTAAGTGCCTTAGCCATGGTGCCTGTAACCTGTCTTTGGTCACATGACTGGGTGTAGTTGGCAGTTGTGCTTTGTGTATTCCACCTAGACAGCCACACACAATGGGAGCTTAGGTGTGATTAAATGGGCTATTCCTAACTGGATGGGATGGAGGAGCCGGACCCAGCTTCACATACACCTGAATAGGCTGTGCCCTGTCGCCACGCAAAGGGCTGTATACCCCCTGTATTTAGTCTGGAGCCACGGCTGGCAGGGCATCCGTGCACTTCAAAGGCATGTGTCTAGAAGATTCTCACCCACGTCAAAGGCACAACTGTGTCTCAAAGAAGGACCACAGATACCACCACTTCAGTACTCTTCTGAACCTGTGGCTACTCTGCCAGGAAGAAGGCCTGCTATGCTGCTAAAAGAGTTGCCACTCTGCTGAACTGCTACTCTGCTGGGATCCTGCTTTGCTATGCTGACCTGCAGCCTATTGCCCTCTTGCCTGAATGAGAAGGACTGGACTTCCGGCTCTTGAACAAGAACCCAGAGTGACTCAATGGCTAGTTGGCTGGGCCCCAATTTGAAGCCTGGACATAACAGGCTTTCAACACCCCTGCAGCTGCACCAGGTCTCTGCCATCTATGAGTCTACCCTGCCAAGTAGAGCCACCCCAGTCTTGAATGCTCAGAAGTGGGCCTAAGGTGTTTACCAGCAGAACCAATGAACCTTCTCTGCTGAGCAGCGCATCCTCGAGCCAAACCGACGCATCTCCTTGGCTGAGCGGCGGATCCTTGAGCCGAACCGATGCATCTCCTTGGTTGAGCGCCGCATCTAAGCAGAACCTACGCATCACCACTGCTGCGTGTATTAGGCCTGGGGCCGAATGTTTACATCGTCCTCGCAGTCTTGCGCACCGACACATCGCCGACGGTTCGGCGCCTCTCCGAGCCAGGTCCTTGCATCTCTTGGTGGCAGCAGCTTGATGACGATGCAAACCTCTGCACCGCAGTCTCACATGCTCCGAGGAAAAGATGAATCACCAGCTGTATGCCACATCCTTGATGCCCTGACTTCGCTTCGCAAGCCAATGACGATGCAACAGGACCTCTTACCACAGCCTCATTGCATCTAGGAACTGAGGCATCACTTCAACAGCACGAAGTGTCTTTGCATTGTATCCATGCAATGCTCCGCAGCCAGGATTTAAGTTACTTTGTTTGCTCCATTGCGGTCGGCCTGAACTTGTGACTTTCTCCCGGTCCAGCGCAACCAGATATCCCTTTTTGGCACGTTGTTCTTTTTGGTGCTATTTTACCCTAAAACTTTAAACTTCAATATCTTCGGTTTCCCTGATTGGATGTTTGTCATTTTGGTCATATTTATTGAAATCAACTCCATTTTTCTGGACCTGGTGTGGGATCTTTTTGTGTGTTGTTTTCACTCTTTTACTGTTTGAAGTGTCGTACAAATACTTTGCACATTGCCTCTAAATTTAGCCTGACAGGTTAATTGAGGGTTTGCCTGCCTCTTACCCTGACTAGGATTGTGGTTGCTGCTTGACCAGGGCTCACAAACACAGTTTCTAACATACAGTAGATAGAAAGAATTCACATGTATGTTATGAACTAAGCTATAGTTCAACATGGGTGTTTCTGAACAACTATACCCAATACTGAACTGGGCATAATTATATCAGCAAAAAAGTAATGTCTGAATTCCACTCCAAAGGGGGTACCAGAGATTGCCAAAGCTCGTAAGCGTTTTCTATTTTTGTATAACCTACACAATGATGCAGCCCCATACCTCCGCAATATATGTGTTGGCTAAGTAGGATTTTTAAGTAATACACCTTAACTTTCTTGTAGGAATCTTTACTGGTTTTCACATCTACAAAAATCTTTTTTTCCTGGACAAATATTGGATTTGAATGAGTGTTAGCTGCTGTCAATTAAGGTTTGCCATAATTCAGAGATGTAGTTAGTTTTCCTAATTTTCTACTGTAGGTGCATTGTACTCCTCTGGGTTCTTCTTTCTTTTGTTTTATTCTGTACTCTATTGAATCTATTCTTCTGCATACTATTCTCAATTACACAAAAATGGTTTTGGTCTTTGGCATCTTCAGATTGTCTATGTTTCTGGATCAATCAGTGTGATACCGCCTTTACCCACAGCAGATGTAACTGGCACCTGTTTGATTGGCTGTCTGTGTAACTATTTTTACTCAAAACTCAACCTTTCTCGTAACTCATAACCAAGGTTTACAAAATATTTGTAAGAATTACAGGGACATGATCAATTAAAGGCCACTGATTTTTTTAACAAAGGAAGAACTGACCGGTTACCATGCCGCCTGTCACGTCCGGATCACACTGATCATTATACCCCAAAGCTTGTTGCCGGTTTTTCAAGGGACCAGACTCAAATTCTCGACATCTATATTCTTGAGGTTTTATTCATACCTCTAATAATTAAGACTCTTTACTTTCTGTATCCTACTTTTTGACTCAAAATGTATGCAATCTGCTTCGCTTTTGCATCACTGAAGGATTTATCCATATCGCTATTCAAAGATTCAGATATCGGGGTCTCTTTCCATGTATATAATCGGCAATATACACATGTTCCACTCTATTGAGAGTTTTCTGAGCCGCGTACTTTTTGGGTTTTATTATCCCGCAACCTTGATTGATTCTTAGCCCTGAAGAAGTTCCTGTGGCAAAAGGAACGAAACGCGTTGGCTCTTTGCTGTTTCTTAAATGATCTTATGAATACAAGAAGAATTTTGGAATATACTTGCTCATTTGGTCTTATTTTATTGAGTGCACCTTCCTTTGTGCGAAATTTCTTGGATTATTTAGCATCTAACAACGACAGATGTTGGAAGTAGCTGCATCAAATTGTTAATATATGTATATTTAGGAACTTAAATGCTTAACCTTGGTCCGTTGTCGTTGTTCTTTTTTTGTGCAGGGTAAGGAATTATCCGACTCCCAGTGAGGATAAGTCTCCTGAGGGAGATGACCTTAGCCCCTGTAAAGGAACTGTCCCAGAGGAACTTGAGCCTGACAAGGCAGAGTTCTTGGGGGCAGAGGTCCCTTCGAGGGCAGACTTGAGTCTGGAGCTGAAATCCTGCCCCTCTCTTGAACAGCTCAGACAGCAAGCAGCTGCTGAGAAGGCAGGGAATGTCAGTTGGTCCCATAGGATCTATTGGGAAGATGAACTTCTGTTGTCTGAGAGTAGAGACCCCAAGCTTGGTGCCTCCAGGGGGTTGGTTATACCTCCGAAATTCAGAGGTTTTCTTCTGTCCCTTGCAAAGGACATTTCTCTTTTAGGACATCGTGGGCAGAGCAAGATGTTCACTGGCCCCATATATCTGAAGATACCAAGGAGTTTTGTCGCTCCTGTGTCATTTGCCAAGCCAGTGGTAAGTAAGGTGGCACTAAAAAGCCCCCCTTAATTCTACTTCCAGTTGTTGGGGTCCCCTTTAAGAGGGTAGGGATAGACATTGTTGGTCTATTAAACCCTCCAACAGCATCTGGACACAGTTACATCCTCGTGGTGGACCATGCCACTATGTATCCAGAAGCTATTCCACATAGGAATAGCTCTGGGAGTCTTTTCTAGAGTGGCGTCTCCTAAGGAAGTCTTGTCAGACAGTGATACAAAGGTCAGATCTAGCTACATAACTGCAATGTGGAAAGAGTTTAGTGTAAACTTCAAGTGTACCACACCCTACTAACCACAATGCAATGGGCTTGTTGAAAGGTTCGACACAACCCTCAAGGGTATGATCATGGGACTCCCAGAAAAGCTCAGGCGAAATTGGGATGTTTGATTACCCTGTCTTCTCTTTGCTTACAGACAGTTTCCTCAGAAGGTGTGGGTTACAGCCCATTTTAACTTCTGTTTGTACATCCAGTTAGGGGTCCATCGTGTTTGGTTAAGGAGGGAGGGGAGCAACCTCTCAAGCCTTCTAAACATGGCCTTGTGGACTATGTCTTTCGCCTTCCTGACTGGGTACTACAGGAGGTTTGTTAAGGGCTATGGACGCTTAGTGACTCCCCTTAATGATCTTGTCTCCAAAAGATTGCCTAAGAAAGTTCAGTGGACAGTTAGTTGTCAGAAGGTAGTTGATTACCTGAAGCAGGCCATGAGCACTGCTACCATTCTCCAAAGTCCTGAGTCCTCAAAAACCTTCATTGTCCAGACAGATGCTTCTGAGATAGATGTAGGTGCAGTTCTATCACAACTTACTGCAGGTGGCCAGGACGAACCAGTAGTTTTTATAAGCACAAGGTTGCCCTCCAGGGAGAAGCGTTGGTCAGCTATTGAGGAGGGGGCATTGCTGGGGTCTGGTCCTTGAAGAATTATTATTATTATTATTAATTCATTCTTGATAGAGCGCATTGCTACCCTTAGGCATCCAAGCGCTAATTGCAACCTAAAGAAGATTCCGGTTTTACTGCAATTTCTGGAAGAGCCACGTTTTTAATTGCTCCCTGAATGTGAAATGGTGGGTCGTTGATCTAAGATGGATTGGGAGCGAATTCCATAGAATGGATGCATTGTATGAGAACATACAACCGCCCGAACGTACCCTCACGGTTTTAGGGACCTTCGCTTGGAATAGGCTGGCCGATCTCAGGTTGTGAGAGGGCGGATGAAAGGCCATTAGCAAATGGTTAATGTTGGACCTGTGCCCCAGAGAGCCTTGTGCGCAATGCAGAGTGACTTGAACATTATGCGTTCTGCGATGGGTAACCAATGCAACGCCTTCAGTGCTGGTTTTGCCAAATGTTTTCTGGGGGTGTTGTGTAGCAGCCTGGCTGCACAGTTCTGCACCATGTGGAGTTTCCTTGTGGTGGCATTCGGGGTGCCCAGGTATAGTGAATTATAGTAGTCCAGTCGATGTAGTATCAATGATTGTAACATCGTTCTACGTGCTGTTTCCGGGAGCAGAAGCAGTATTTTCCTTAATTGCCTTAGGATTTCAAAGCATATTGCTGCTACTTGGACCACTTGGTGGTCAAGTTTTAGTGACCTGTCTAGCCAGATTCCTAAGCTTTTGATCCTTTCCTTGGGTTTTGGTGGTGGACTAAGGCGGTTCGGCCAGTTCAAGTCTGAAGGGCTCCTCGTGACATTGCCAAGAATCATTAGCTCTGTCTTATCCCCGTTAAGCTTAAGTGAGATTGTTCCATCCAGGTGGCCACCTTTTCTAGGCATGCTTCAAGGTCGACTGCGCTCTTTTTGGGGTGGTTGAGGGCTACCACTAGCTGAGTGTCGTCCGCATAGGTCACTATCTGGGCCCCACATGGGAGGACTATCTCAGCCAGGGGTCTCAGGTACACGTTGAAAAGGGTGGGGCTCAACGATGACCCTTGTGGGACCCCACAGGTTAGTGGGATCTTTCTTGAGGTATGCCTACCTACAAATACCTGGAATGTTCTATCTGTTAAAAAAGACTCAAGCCAGGATGGAGCTTTACCTGCAACTCCCACCTCCTTAAACCTGTCCAGTAGGATGCGACACTTAGATCAAGCAGGATGATTGCCACTGTGCCTCCCAGATCAAGCAGTTTCCGTGATTGCTCCATAACTGTTAGTAATGCTGTTTATGTGCCATGGTTAGGTCAGACTCCTGTCTGGGAGGTGTGTAAAATCTCGTGGGATTCAAGGAAGTAAGTAAGGGTCTTATTTACATGTTTTTCTAAGATTTTACTAGTTAGGGGGAATAGCGAGACGGCCGGTAGTTGCTCCATACCTCCGGATTGAGGTTGGGCTTTTTTATTAGTGCTTTAACCATAGCGTGTTTCCAGGTTGTTGGTACTATCGCGGTACTTATGGATGCGTTGAGCAATTCCAATAAAAGTGGTAGCATAACCTCTTTTACCTTGTGCAGCATGTGCGCTGGTGCTGGGTCGCAGGGAGATCCTGATTTAACTGTTGTGAATAGTTTGGAGAGGGTGTTCAGATCCAGGGTTGGGAGGTCGACCAGGCGCTCTGAATCCTCCATAGTACTTCCCAATTTTGTGCTCGGATTCTCTGGCTCCGGCGCTTGAGAAAAGGCATTGTATATGTCTAAGACTTTTTTTATTAAAGAATTCTGCCAAATCTGTGCAGCGCTGAGGAGCATACCTGTTTGGTACTCACTTCATTGTTTAGACAGACCAAAAGCCCATCTTATGGCTAAAACAAATAAAGGGTGACCATCCCAAACATTTTGGGTGGTCCATTTCTCTACAGGAGATGGACATTTCTGTGGAACACAGACCTGAGAGTGACCATGCCAAAGCAGATGGACTCTCCAGATATTTCCACTTAGAGAATGAAGACTCAACTGGGTAAGGTTAGTCTCATCCTTTCACTTGAGGGGTGGTTATGTGTTGGGAAGTATGATCTGCTTTCACGGTTACCCCCACTTTTTGCTGGTGTCAGTATGCTTTTTTTTCTAGTCTGATTGATAATCAGGACCCCAGTCACTGTGCTTCCACCCTAAATTTGATACTTCTGTACCTCCACAGTTGACTACTGGTGTACCTTTATAAGTGGCTAGTAGATGGTACTGAGGTACCCAGGGCATAGGAACATAAGGGGTCTTCCATGGGCTGCAGCATGTATTGTCCACCCGTGAGAGACCACTCAAACTCTGACTACAGGCCTGCCATTGCAGCCTGTGTAAGCTGGTACTAGCACCACTTACAACAGATATAATTGTTCTTATATCTGAGGTCACTACACTGAAAACCTACAAGTTACCCCTAAGGCTGGCCTTTCAATCCTGAAGGCAGGGTTCTAGGTTATAGGTGTGTGGGTGCCCCAGCACCAGCAGGACACCCCTGCAAACCCCAGACTCGATTCTCAAGGCTTTGTAAGTGCAGCCATCTATTTTGATACATATAGTGAAATTCTGTCATTACGCATTGGTTAACTATATAGTGTCTGTGCCGAACCTATCAAACATGTTGTAATCATCCCCGGGGCTTCAAGAAGCTACAGCCTCCAGCATCTCTTCATGCCAAGATCGGCGTCCCCACCACATCCTCAGCACCGTGGGCCTTCATTTTTGGTGAGCTGCTCGAGGTCAACTTGCGACTCCTGTGCCTTCGGCCTGTAGGTCCTCTTGAGGGTCTTCTCCTGCTTCAGCAACTCCCCTGCTTGCTTCGGGCCTGCTCTGACTCTCCTGCTTGTGGTGAGTGCCTTGGACCTTGCTGGTCCCAACGTTACTCCTTCTTTGCTTCTTCCGCCTGTTGCAGCTGCCAAGGCATGTTGGCACTCCCGCCGGACTCTGATCCCTGGTTCTCGACTTCCGACGAGGGACCGATCATGCCTGGCTCCTGGTCTTACTCAGCATGGCTTGGTCCTCACAGCTGCAGCGACAACGTCACCGTCATCACTCATAAATCTTCAGACGTCGAGGGCATTGCTCTTCCGTGCCTCCTGGTCACCTCCGAGTGGCATAGACTCTCTACCCTCTGCTTGCATGTTCTCTACTTCAAGAATCCACCCTTGGATTCCACTGGACTCTGACACAGTCTTCTCCAGCTGCATCTTTCTTGAAGTCGTCCATTGTGGTCTACGGTGGTTTCCGATGTCAGTTCGGACCTTTGCACCCGGCTTCCCTGGCGTAGGTAACCTGGTATCCACAGGTGGAGTGGCTCACCAGCCTTATGTCTTCCACTGGATTTCTTAAGGGTCCACTGGAAAGGGTCATTCTTTCAAAACTGCAACCACAACGTTCCCTTTGACTGGTATTGAGTACACTGTTGTGTTTCCACTCTGAACACAGCCTCTGTGGGGTTACTGGGTTCTTACCTTAAGTGGTTTTGGTCCAAGTCTTGACTTCAGTTGCAGTTCGTATTCCATTTTTTTAGTATATGGTTTGGTCTCCCCCTGGAAACCACTGTATTTCTGTATTTTGTGCTACCTACCTTATTTTCAATTTAAGTATTGTTGTGTATTCGTGTTGATATCTCCGGGCAGGAGATACACCAATGTGTTAGTAAGTTTTGTGTAATAAAAAGACATATTTTTATATATGCACTGTGTGGTTCTTTTTCGTTTAACCTACACTATATGATTAGATCTGGTAAAACAAGCGGCTTAACACTCCTTCTGGGCTAAGCCTGAAAGCTGCTCTCCACAGCTACCAAATAGGGAGCTTTCTATGGTTGTCTAAGACCACTAAAATCACCATAAGGGTTGTCTGGATTAGTGCAAGGTGCTTCACTTAGACAAGTGTGCATCATATACTATGCCAGCCTCCTACAAGCTTCATTTAGAATGTACAATGGCTAATTGACCCCTGGTGAACGTGCGTTATATAAGATTGTTAAATAAATAACTAAGAAATGCCAATAGCTATTTAAGGGAAAAGTAAAAGGAAAGTAGCGGCCCAGTGTTAAATACAAAGTGCTCTTATCTACACAAGCTACCATCCAGTATTATAATTAGGGCTTCCGGTTTTATGGTATTTATTTTTGGGGTATTTCCGTCTGTATTTATCCATATTTATTTTTTGCAAATTTTATCTGTATTTATCCATATTTATTTATGGTTTTGTGGAAAAATGAAGCTGAAATAGTATATTTCCACATCTATTTTACCGGTAAATATGCATGCACTCATACTTTAATGCCTACCATGTGTCAATGCTGTAAACACCTGCAAAAGATAAATCAATGCACTTAAAAGGAAATATGCAAATTTCATAATCAACCTTGTGCATATCTCCTTCTGTTACAGCCTCTTTACTAAAATTCCTCTCTTTTTTAGCCCCCTAACCTTTCAATCCACACAGCCATAGGCCTGGCAGACAGTATTTAGATTTACTCAAAAAGCAACACAATTTCCGTTTTTATCCACATTTAAAAATAAAAACAGACAAGAAAATAAATGTTTTCTGTCTGTATTTACCTGTAAAAATCAGTAAAAACGGAAAACATGGAGCCTTAATTATAATTTAAGTTTCAAGCACACTAGACCGTACTATATCATCAAAAAGTACAAAAACAATCCTTTGCAATGCAATAGGTCTCGCTTTTGTTGGAGGTGGAGCTACTGGCATTGTAAATGGCAATGTTTTTTATATATGTTTTTTTGTTTGCAATGGAGTAAATATTTAAAGAAAATAGTGCACAGTGTACCATATTATAAACTTTTCAAGCAACTGTACAGTAAACCTATGGCCATGTTAACATATATTAACTGGGCAAAGTACACGCAGCGATGGTAAACGCTACTTAGAGCCCACTTATGGAAAACAGATGTCAATCACAGGCATGCACTGTATGCAGGCAGCTATGGCACATGATGTATATATTTGACGTAGCTTCAACAGAGGAGCAAAATACAAGTATGCTCTGTTTAAAGACAGCTAGGACTCCAATGTCGCTGACTAGAAAAGATGTGTAGATGGGTAGAGAGTTCTGTTAAATGTTTTTGTGTGTGCAGTGGAGTTAATATTTACAGAAAAAAAGTGCACAATATACTTTTCTGAATGCAACATGTCTCGAAGAGACAGCGCAAGCGCCTCTTAGCCAAGATCTAAAAAAACACTTTTTGCAGGTCGGCATAAATGGCAAAGTGGTGCACTAAAAACCCAAATGACTCACTCTGACTGGAAACAAAGAAACGCATCTTCAAAAAGAGCACCTACTAAGTGACTGAAAACCGGAGAAACAGAAGCTAACAGACCTCAAATGCAAACAAAACTCTTCATTGAGAAGGTGTGCCTGAGATAGTCAAGTGGCAAATGTGGAGTATAGGGAGGGTTTTAAAGATAATTAATTTACTTTTGTCAGCACAGCAAAACAAGGCTTTGAATACCCTGTTCCAAAATTAATTCAGCACTGCCCAGTACAAACATCACAATGTTTGTACTGGGCAGTGAGTTACGCCAGGTTAAAGGGATGGAGATGTCCCCTCTAAGAAGAAATGTACTTTTCCGGGCACTGCTCACACACTCCTGGTATTTATGGTACATTGAATATTGAGGACTACAGAAATTTACAGCAAGACTATTTGAATGCATAACTTTTGACAGGCAGAGAGCGATTGGACTATTTGTGCACCAGAAATCAAGAGAAAACCTGTGAAAATGTAATTTAAGATGTTTCCGTTCGCTTTGTGCATATGCAGTTCTGCTGCACCGTCACAAATTCCAAAGCACAAGTAAAATTATTTCGGCTGCATCCATGTTCAGTCTGTATGCCAGTTGGCTTTGTTTTTTGCAGGTTTACACAGAGTGAACACAACCCAAAGGTATTGGAGCGCTTTACATGAGCACCAGTTACGTCACACAAGGACATATTCATACACACCAATTGGAAAAGTCACCAATCTGCACTGCCTTTAAACGTTTTAGCAGGTTTTGTTTTTAAGGAGGTGGAGAGGGGAGCAGAATTCTTTTGTTATTTGGCCTCCCTGGGGGCTTGGCATAGAAAGAAGACTGCTGATCAGGGGGCTATTTCTCAAATACGCATCACAGACATTTCCAACCCGTGTGAGCCGAGTCTAAGGCCTAAAGACCGGGGTGAAAGTGAAAGCCTATGCCACGGCTGCAGGTGCCTCATTTCCTCTCCAGCCCCTCCGACCCCACTTAAAAAAAAAGGACCAAAAGAAATTTACTGTACATGCACGAATGGGGGGATCTGGGAGGGTGAGGCGCGAGACGGTCTTTAGGGACTATGTCCACAACGATAGATAACCCAGCGCAACTTCGGGCTTGGACCTGGAATGTAAACCGTCTGGCAAATCCAATCAAACGCACGCTTGTCCACAGCATATTTAGAGGCACGCCCCAGATGTCATAATGATGCAGAAGACACAGCTTAGAGGCAACAAATATAAGGCACTGGATCACTTTGGGTACAAGCTGGTGGCCCATTCAGGGTATACATCTGAGGCTAGTGGAGTGGGGATATTGGTGAGGACGGTATGCCCGCTCATCATGAAAGGGGCCTGGTCCGACAAACAGGCTGCTGTGTGGCTGTGGCGGGAAAATGGAAGTGGAAAAGTATTAACTTCTGCTCGTTTTATGCACCCCCGAGGCTTCAGAAGATAGTTCTCCCAGTGGTTAGCAAAATTCTTATAGGGCTCTCAGTGGGAACTCTCCTAGTTGGGGGCGACACAAACGCAGTTCTGGACCCAGAGCTGGATCGCTGAAGTACACCATTAGGGCTGGGCGTAGAGGCTCCTCTCTGGTTTTCTAACCGCTCTGGAGTTGGTAGATATTTGGCGAACGCTGTACCCCCACCAGCAACAGTATACGTACTACTCAGTGCGCCACGGCTTGTTCTCTAGGATAGATTTCCTATTCACGCAGAGTGAAAGGCTGGGTGAATTCCTTGCACCTTTGCATATGGCCAGCGGCATCTACGATCATTCCCCGGTGGGAGTCACAATGCAGGGTCCACATGGTAAAAAACAGGCGTTCCCGAACATTGATCCATGGCGATTGGGGAACCAGTGCTGAGAGACAAACTTAGGGAGGGCACTGACTTGTACTTTGAAGAGAATGCAAGTATGGTTGACTCACACCAAACAATCTGGGAGGCCTACAAAACAGCGGCAAGTCCAGGCACTGATAGGAGGCCAAAAGAAGGAGGAGGCAAGGCACATTAAGTCCTTAGAGCATGAAGTACTCTGGCTCGAGGAGGAAGCTACAGCGTGAAGAGATGCAGACTCACGCCATGCTTTGGCCCTAAGGCAACACAAATTGAGAGCAGCGGCCGAAGGTGCAGCACGGGCACACGTTCTGGCAGTACAACACCGCTTATACAATGTTGGTGACAAGGCATCCTGGCTATTAGCCTGGCTTCAGAAGTGTGATAGAGAGCGACTGTGGGTGGCATGTATCAAAGATAAGAACGATGTGCTCCAGGTCTCCGGTGTAGAAATTGCGGAGGTGTTTGCTTCATATTATGAAGGTATTTACTCACCAGTGTGCATGAGATCTGAAGGTGACTGTAATGAGTTACTGAGAGATTTCTCATTTCCCGTGGTGTCAGCTGAGACCTATGAGGCTTTGGAGGCGGGGATAACAGGGGAAGAGTTGTCAACGGCATTGGGATCCTTAAAAGTAGGAAAGGCGGTAGGCCCCAATTTGCTTCCCAGTTGAACTGTACAAGGGTATAGCTTCCAGAGTAGTGCAACCGCTACGTTTTATGTTACTAGAGGCTCAGGGAGAGGGAAAATTGCCAGCCAATCAGAGAGTGGCAACTATTGTGGTGATTCACAAGTCAGGAAGGACCCCAGATAAATGTAGCTCATACAGGCCAATTTCCCACCTCAATGTCGAGGTAAAGGTGTTAGCAAAAACCTTGTCAAATAGGTTAATGCCGGTGATCACCACACTAGTTCATAGGGATCAATCAGTTTACACCTAGCGGAAGCACCCGACATAAGTTGCGTAGACTGTATGGAGTGCTGCACACGACTAGAGACCCCTTAGGTCAGCAAACAGCTCTGATGGTGCTGCACGCCGCCATGGCCTTCGATAGTATTGAATGGCCCCATCTGTTTGCAGTGCTGACTACGCTGGGCTTTGGCCCAAATATCTGTAAATGGGTGAGACTGCTCTATCAAATCCCGGTGGCTCAAGTGAGAGTTAACGGTGTGTTGTCTCGGCAATTCCCCTTGCGGAGGGGCACGAGGCAGGGCTGCCCTCTTTCTCCCTTATTATTTGCTTTGGCGTTGGAACCGCTGGCGCACTGGATTAGGATGGTCCCTATGATATGGGGCATTGAGTCACCAGGGGGATGGGAAGACCACATATCATTGTATGCGGATTATATTCTGTTGTACCTCGCAAAGCCGTATTATTCGATCGCCAGAGTACTCAGTATTTTTTACTTATTTGGGAGTTATTCGGGGTACACTATAAACTGGGCAAAGTCAGTGGTGTTCCCGCTGTTGCCCCCCCTTGAGATTGCCAGCGAAGTGTGCAGCACCCATAGCCAAGGAGGTTTTTAAATACTAGGGTATCCAGATTGTTCGGAACCAACAGTTGTTTCTTGAGAGGAATCTTGCCCCCCAGCTGGTGAGACTCTGTATGGATGTGCAGACCTGGCGTGCCCTGCCATTGTCCCCGGCGGGCAGAGTGGCTCTTTTCAAGATGATGGCCCTACCGCAACTCGTGTACATTCAGCAAAACCCCCCCTGTCCAGTCCCACCGACTGTTTTTAAACGGATTGCCCAAGATACCCGGGAATTGCTATGGCAGGCAGGTACTCCAAGAATAGCACTCCATGAGCTGCAAAGAGGGGAATTTGATGGATGCCTGGCTGAACAGGATGTGCGGCTCTATGTAACGCCCTGAACGTCTCAGGATAGTTTAACAGACACGACAATGAGGACGCAACCACTTGTGAAGGGTTAGTTCTTTTAATGAAGGCAAATAACATACAAAGAACAAACAAAAGTTATAGTCACTGGAATCCTCCAGGCTAAGTACGTTACCAGCCCACAGCACGGATGGTCCTAACCGTCCTCTGCATATACGCCGATCCCGGCGTATGCCAACAGAGGGCAGAAATGAAATGGCCGACAATGCCAATCGGTAGGCTGTGAGGGGCACGAAGAGTGTTGGGGAGAATCGAGGAGTCAGGGAAACACCCAGCCGGGGTCTCTACCTGAAGGGAGCAGCCGCTCAACCTCTTCCTCAGACTGCACCGGGACGCGGAGTCACCTCCTGGTGATGCGTCACCGATACCCCAATCACAAGCAAGACGTCTGAACCGAGAGCAGCCGCTCGATCGATCCTGTGGACTTCCGAGTCTGTAACGCGGCAAACACCTCCTGGTGTGCGTTACAGCTGGCAGTCCCTGTGTCTCTGGTCGGGCTGGGAGTTACGACTCCAACCAGCAAAAGCGCCACTGCGCTTGGACTCAGCCGAGTCAAAAAGCGAAGCTCAATGGTTGACCGGTAGAGCTTCCGGGTCCTTCACAGGTGACGATGGGGCAAGACACGGCCCAGGGAGTAACGACTCGACCTACCTCCGTTCTTGCCTTACTGGAGCACCACTCCGGAACACTGCTCTTCACGAAGCAGGTACGTCGGTGTAAACACAATATCCGACAGCCTTGTACCTCCCGGTTCCTCCCTTTATAGGGCGTGTTTTCCTTGAGTTATGTAACAGCTCTCCTGTTTACATAAGGGCGTGTTTCCCTTGAGTTATGTAACAGCTCTCCTGTTTACATAAGGGCGTGTTTCCCTTGAGTTATGTAACAGCTCTACTGTTTACATAAGGGCGTGTTTCCCTTGAGTTATGTAACCGCTCTCCTGTTTACATAACCTCTCAACCGCTAAGCGTCCTGGGAGATGTAGTCCGTTTTCGCTGGTTACCGTTTTCCTCCCCTCGTATGACAGGAATTCTTGACAGTACATCCTCCCTCTCAGCGGCTCCCCACGGGTCCAGCGCTGGCAGGAAAACGCCGATGGAACAAGGAGACCAAGCGCGGAGCATGAACCCCTTCAGCCGGTTCCCATGAATGCTCCTCCGGGCCATAGCCTTTCCACGCAACCAGGTACCACAGTGTGACGGGGCAGGGGACATGACTGAGGACGACTCACCTGTTTGGCCATATTGGTCACATGACCCCTCTATATCACTTTATGTTCATACACAGGCTGGCGAGGAGCGAGAGCAACCGCAGGACTGGATTTACAGCCCTCAGCCAGACTGGACTCAGAAAGAGGTACCGGGTGCCTTTAAGAGGGAGATCCCATGCGACGAGACTCCTCCCCTGGATGACGCGTCCTGTAGCGGGACTTCAAAGGAGAACAGGAACAGGAAGTTGGCGAACGGCGTTTCCCCGGAGTTGGAGAGTGAGCTGGAGTGGAGGAGAAGAGCGACGGTGAGCGGAGAGGAGTACGGGACATCGGAGGAGAACGAGTTGGAGTGGCGGAAGAGGAGCAGACTGGAGCGGACGGCGGAGCCGAGAGCCGAGACCGAAGAGCCTACGGGAGCCGAGAACGACAAGCCAGGAGGCCACCGATTCCGCGAGGCGCCCTGCCACGTTCCCAGGGGAGGAGCGTGGCTGGAGCAGGTACGGGGGAAAGTCGCAGGCTGGGTGGGGAAGGGAAAATCCTCTTAAAGCACTGATAACCTCGAAAAACCCGTCATCACCCCCTATTCCCAAATCCCCTCCCCTGAGCACTTAGACACCAATTAGACTCTCGCTGCACGGTGTCCCTCACTCCTGGACCCTTCATTGCTTCGCTGGGCGACATCGCCTAACACGTGATTTCCTTTTGTTTTCTTTTGGGTTATACCGGGGAAGAGAAACCTGTCCAGAACGACTAACAGGGAGAGAGGGACGACGGGAACACCTGCAGGGATTCGACCTACCCTGAACACGTCAGAGCAGCCCCGGTTCACTGGATGAGAAAGACTGTTACACTTGGCAATAAAAACCTACTTTGAAACCCCTTACCTTCTTGTGCAGCGTGTCTGTCACCCCGAACCCACTACACTGGTGTCAGAAGTGGGATCCCGCCATCTGGATGGACAAGATGGACGCCCTCATCCAACACCTCGTGAAAGGGCAGGAGAAATTGGAATGGGCTATCCAACGACAGATGACGTCAGCCCAAGCGGACAGGGAGGTGTTTCAGACCACTGTCAATGCCCAGCTGGAACACCTGCAGAAAGTAGGCACAGCCCCTCCCCTCTCGATGCCCCTAGAACACCGCCCCCCCCACGTCCCAAACCCGTCAGGGATTGCTCTACAGAAGTATCTTCCGGGGGATGACCCGGATGTATATTTAATGAACTTTGAACGAGCCGCACGAGCACTGGGATGGCCCGAAGATAAGTGGCCCTTCTTTTTGGCCCCCCTACTGACAGGCGAAGCTCAGTTCGCATACCAGGTGGCTAACCCCACAGGTACCGTGCCTTACTATACGATCAAGGAGATCATCCTGGATCATCTAGGACTTGATGGGGAGGCCTATAGAGTGCGTTTCAGAAGGGAACATGGTTTGCCTGGGGAGAATCCCAAGACATTGTTCTTTCGGCTCAAGATGGCAGCCGACAAATGGTTGAAGCCCTTGATAAGCACCAAAGAGGAGGTAATGACGAAAATATACCTCGAGCAATTTATGGAAGCGTTGCCTTATGGCACCCAAAGGTGGCTGAGACAACATTCTGGACTAACACCTGAACAGGCCATAGACATGGCCACCAACTACTCGAGAGCCCAGCCAAGAGCAGCAGGATGGGAAGGCGAGAAGGGACAAAAAGGGGGGAATCTCGGAAAAGGGGAAAAGAAACCCAAGGGTATGCCCGAGCCTCCTAGACCCCGACCAATACGGGTGGAGGGTCCACCGGTCAGGGGCCCACAGTGCTTCGACTGTGGTGAATGGGGGCACATTGCCAGACTCTGTCCAAGGAAGCGTACAGCGGAGGAACCGATGGAGGTCGGATATTTGCCCAGGTCCATCTTATATTCAGCAGAGTTGGGGCATTCTTTTTATGTAAGTTTAAACCTGAATGGTAGGGTGGTTAGAGCATTGCTTGATTCGGGCTGTCGGCAGTCCGTAGTACAAAAACACCTGGTCCTCCCTCATCAGTATGTACCGGGGGCAGTTGTACACATCCGCTGCGTACATGGTGACGTGAGACCTTACCCTCTCGCCCAGGTAACCCTTCATCACCGAGACAAAAAGCCGTGTACCGTGAAAGTCGGGGTGGTGGAGTCCTTGCCCGAAGAAATGCTGCTGGGGGTGGATAATCCTGAGTTTCTTTCCTTGTTCCCGGGATCTAGTTCAGAGCCACCCTTGAGGACTGGGGTAATAAGGACAGCCCTCATGTCTCCCGAACCATGGGTCCTAGACCGCAGTTTTCGGTTTGCACAGGCCAACGACACCACGCTATTTAATGCATGGGAAAGCGCCCACATGTCCGACTCCCAGGGGACAACGCAGTACCCTCGTTTCCTCATAAAAAGCGGGCTCTTGTACAGGGAGGGAGCAGAGGGAGCAAAACCCCAGCTACTGGTTCCAGTGTCCTTTAGGGAGCAGGTCCTCTTCTTTGCTCACGCGCATCTCACTGCTGGGCATAGTGGGAAGGAAAAGACCACGGACAACATAACCCACTTCTTCTATTGGCCGGGAGTATATAAGGATGTCTACACTTATTGCATGCGATGTGAGACCTGTCAGAGGAAGAATGCACATCGTCCTCCTGCAGCCCCGTTACATCCCTTACCTTCCATTGGCACGCCGTTCGAAAGGGTGGGGATGGACCTGATCGGGCCGTTACCGAAGACTGCAAAGGGGCATGTGTACGCGCTGGTGGTCGTGGACTACGCCACCTGGTTCGTGGAAGCTTTTCCACTGCGGACCCCGACTACCAGCCTCATAGCGGAGAAGTTCGTCGAGCTGTTCTCCAGGGTTGGGTTCCCGAAAGAAATCCTTACAGACCAAGGCACCCCTTTTACATCCAAGCTCATGAAAGAGGTCTGCAAAACCCTGGATATACACCAGTTACGGACTTCCGTATATCATCCACAAACGGATGGCCTCGTGGAGAGGTATAATCAAAGCCTAAAGAACACCCTTAAGAAAATGCTCACGGCAGAGGGACGTGACTGGGACCGATTGTTGCCTCTGGCATTATACGTCTTGCGAGCACAAAAGCAGAGCAGTTTGGGCTTCTCGGCCTTCGAGCTCCTATACGGGCGACAACCAAGGTCCCTCTTGGAGATCACCAAAGACGTATGGGAATCAGAGGGAGAAGACGAACAGAAGTCCCTACTGGACTACACCAACCAGCTCAGGTCCAAGCTAGGAAAACTAAGGACCCTCGCCTGTTCCAACCTAGAACAACAGCAAACCCGTCAAAAAAAATACTATGATCGGGGAACTAAGCTACGGAAGCTACAGAAAGGTGACTGGGCCCTACTGCTCCTACCGGGAATAGCCGACAAGAGAAAACAAGAGTGGAAGGGTCCATATGAGGTCGTAGATACCATTGGAGACACGACCTACAGACTGCGGTTGTCCCCTACCAAAACTCAAACGTATCATGTGAACCTATTAAAGAAATGGATTGGACCGCCACCGAAAACAGCCCATCTACTTATTCCCACAGGTGAGAGCCCGACGTCCACGATAGATGAGCTCGTCGTGAACGAAGGACTATCCCCACACCAGAAGAAGGAATTAAGGGATGCGCTAATACCATACAGAGACACCTTTTCGGACCTCCCTGGTAGAACTACGCTGGTGGAGCACAGCATTGAGACCCATCCCGGCAAGAAAGTAAGACAAAGACCCTACAGGATCCCGGCGGCCCGAAGGGAAGCCATACGTAACGAGGTACGCGATATGCTGGAGTTAGGTGTGATCCAGCCTTCCCGGAGCGATTGGGCCTCGCCGATCGTAATGGTCCCGAAACCCGACGGGTCCAGACGTTTTTGTATGGATTTCCGCGCATTGAACGCCATCTCTACATTCGATGCATATCCGATCCCACGAGTGGACGAGCTCATCGAGAAATTAGGCGACGCAGTATACATCACCACGCTAGACCTAACGAAGGGGTACTGGCAGGTACCCCTTAGAAAAGAGGACAGGAAGAAAACTGCGTTCATCACGGAAGAGGGACTATTCGAGTTCACAGTCCTTCCATTCGGGCTCCATGGGGCGCCTGCCACCTTCCAGCGTTTGATGAACACCCTACTTCAGCCCTATGCCGCCTTCTGTTCCGCATATCTGGATGATATCGTCATTCACAGTACACAATGGGAAGGCCACTTGCAACATGTTCAAACAATCCTGGCGGCACTCCAGAAAGCCGGCCTCCACGTCAACGCAAAGAAGTCTCGAGCTGCTTTCCAGCGAGTGAACTACCTGGGTTTTGTCTTAGGTGAGGGAACCATCACCCCCCAAGCAGAAAAAGTCAGAGCCATCGAAGGTACCCCTTTCCCACGCTCCCGTAGAGACCTAAGAGCTTTCCTGGGGTTTATAGGCTACTATAGACGGTTTATCCCAGGCTTTTCGGCTGTAGCCGCCCCCCTGACCAATCTATTAACAAAAACGGCCAAAAACCGAGACCTAACAAACCCCTCCCCCGAAGCTGAACAGGCTTTCTTCGATCTGAAAAAAGCCATAACTTCTCAACCAGTCCTCGCCTCCCCCGATTTCACCAAACCCTTCATCCTTGCCACGGATGCCTCAAATGTGGGGGTGGGGGCTGTTTTATCGCAGGTGGGGTTGGACGGGCTGGAACACCCTATACTGTTCGTCAGTAGGAAGCTCTTTCCTAGGGAGATGAAATACCCCACTGTGGAACGTGAGTGCTTGGCCATCAAGTGGGCTGTAGATAAGTTACAATACTACCTGGAAGGTAGGCCCTTCGTGTTATACACGGACCATGCCCCGCTACGATGGATGTATCAGAACAGAAGCCTCAATCCCCGTGTACTGCGTTGGTTCCTGTCTCTGCAGCCATATTCATTTACGGTGAAACACAGGAAGGGAAGGGACAATGGCAATGCGGATTTCGTCTCCCGAGTCTTCCCTCTCCCCGAACGGGAGACGCAAGGGGGGGAGGTATGTGACGGGGCAGGGGACATGACTGAGGACGACTCACCTGTTTGGCCATATTGGTCACATGACCCCTCTATATCACTTTATGTTCATACACAGGCTGGCGAGGAGCGAGAGCAACCGCAGGACTGGATTTACAGCCCTCAGCCAGACTGGACTCAGAAAGAGGTACCGGGTGCCTTTAAGAGGGAGATCCCATGCGACGAGACTCCTCCCCTGGATGACGCGTCCTGTAGCGGGACTTCAAAGGAGAACAGGAACAGGAAGTTGGCGAACGGCGTTTCCCCGGAGTTGGAGAGTGAGCTGGAGTGGAGGAGAAGAGCGACGGTGAGCGGAGAGGAGTACGGGACATCGGAGGAGAACGAGTTGGAGTGGCGGAAGAGGAGCAGACTGGAGCGGACGGCGGAGCCGAGAGCCGAGACCGAAGAGCCTACGGGAGCCGAGAACGACAAGCCAGGAGGCCACCGATTCCGCGAGGCGCCCTGCCACGTTCCCAGGGGAGGAGCGTGGCTGGAGCAGGTACGGGGGAAAGTCGCAGGCTGGGTGGGGAAGGGAAAATCCTCTTAAAGCACTGATAACCTCGAAAAACCCGCCATCACCCCCTATTCCCAAATCCCCTCCCCTGAGCACTTAGACACCAATTAGACTCTCGCTGCACGGTGTCCCTCACTCCTGGACCCTTCATTGCTTCGCTGGGCGACATCGCCTAACACGTGATTTCCTTTTGTTTTCTTTTGGGTTATACCGGGGAAGAGAAACCTGTCCAGAACGACTAACAGGGAGAGAGGGACGACGGGAACACCTGCAGGGATTCGACCTACCCTGAACACGTCAGAGCAGCCCCGGTTCACTGGATGAGAAAGACTGTTACACTTGGCAATAAAAACCTACTTTGAAACCCCTTACCTTCTTGTGCAGCGTGTCTGTCACCCCGAACCCACTACACACAGCTTCCCCCTGCGCCATTTGGAAGCCCGTATGCCCGACACTTCATACTCCACCTCCGACTCCACGCATACCGGCCTAGGTGTCCCAGACGGCTTGGAGGGTGCTGGTTTGAGCAATGATACATGAAAGACAGGGTGTATCCGCAATGACTGGGGCAAGCACACCTTCACGTTCACGGGACCCATACACTTGGTAATTCGATAGGGGCCCATGTACTTGGGATGGAACACACTGTTCTTTCGAAACCTCATGTTTCTTGTGGATATCCAGACGTAGTCTCCAGTGCGGTACAGTGGCCCGGGCCTTCTCTTCCTATCTGCCGCAGCCTTGTATCTTCTCTTGGCCTCTATTAGGACAGCCCTTGAGCGCATCAACGTGTCTTTTATGTGTGCCACCCTGTCCGCTGTGGCGGGAATCCTGTCCTCTCTGAACGGATGTAGAAATGGCAAGAACCTGGGATGTTGGCCATAGTTGCTATAGAACGGAGATGACTGTGTGGAGCTGTGAGTGGCGTTGTTATAGGCTATCTCTGCAACCCATAGCAAGTCGACCCATTCTTCCCTGCCCTGGTCCACAAAACATCGCAGATACTGTTTGAGCGTTTGGTTCAGGCGCTCGGTTTGGCCGTCCGTTTGAGGGTGGTAGCTGGTGGACAGGGCGGTCTTAACATGCAGCGCAGTGCACCAAGTCTTCCAGAATTGCGCAGTAAACTGCGACCCCCGGTCCGACACGATCACCCCAGGTAATCCATGCAGTCGTACCACATTCTTTAGGAGTAGTGACGCCAATTCCCCGGCCGTAGGGACTCTCTTGCAGGGGATGAAGTGCCCCATTTTCGTCAAGTAATCCACCACCACCAGTATTGCCGTCATCCCCTGGTCTACCGGTAGGCCCACCACGAAGTCCAGTGATATGCTATCCCATGGTCTATCCGGGGTCGGAAGTGGATGTAAGAGCCCTTGGGTTCGGCCATGGTCGGCCTTCATGGTAGCACACGTAGGACACTCCTGTCCCCACCTCCTGACATCCACTCTCATGGTTGGCCACCAGAAATGCCGTCCCATGCTAGCCACCGTTTTTTCAAAGCCCAAATGACCTGCGCATGGAGAGTCATGGCACCAGATGAATGCTTGTTTCCTTAGCCTAGGCGTGGGTATCAATAGGCACCTGCCCTTCAGGGGTATCCCGTCCTTCAGCTGCCATTCTCTGTGACTGAGGAGCCACCTCCGCCATGCGAATGACCTGATCCCTCTCTTTATTCCCCTCAGGAAAGTATCCGGTTGGATAACCCCCAATACCATCCTCGGGGAAATGATGGAACGCTCGGTCGCAGGCAATGGTTCCTTAACTGCAGATTGACGGGACAGGGCGTCCGCCTTCCGGTTTTCCGTCCCCGGCCGATATGTGATGCGGAAGTTGAACCCCGCAAAGAAGATCATCCACCGCAGCTGCCTGGGAGAAAGGTGTCTAGTGGCCGTCATGAACTGTAGGTTCCGATGGTCCGTGTACACCGATACCACATGTCTTGCCCCCATCAACCAATGCCTCCATTCGGTGAAGGCGTCCTTGATTGCGAGAAGCTCCTTCTCCGCAATATGGTAGTTGCGTTCGGCGTCGTTGAGTTTGCGGGACATGTACGCAACGGGATGAAGCACCCCTGTGTCGTGGTTGCGTTGGGACAAGATAGCCCCCAGCGCCACATCCGACGCGTCCGCTTCCACCACGTAGGGGAGATCCGGATCGGGGTGAGCCAACACCGGCGCCTTACCAAAGGCGCTTTTCAGGGCCTCAAAGGCTTTGTTCGCTTCAGGGGACCAGACAAACTCCTTGGACTTCCTCAGTAGCTGTGTGATTGGGGCCACCACTCCTGAAAATCCATCTATAAACCGCCTGTAAAAGTTGGCGAAGCCAATGAAACTTTGGACGTCCTTCACGCTTTGGGGCACCGGCCATTCTTTCACCGCCTTGATCTTTCGTTCTGCCATCTCCTGTCCCTCTGGACTCAGCATCACTCCGAGGAATTCCACGGATGTGACGTGGAAGTCACACTTGCTGAGTTTACAAAACAGCATGTTTTCCCTCAGCTTTTGGAGCACAGCTTTGACGTGGTGTACGTGCTCCTCCACACTGGACGAATAGATGAGGATGTCGTCGATATATACGACCACGTAGATATCCAACTCCTCTCTGAATACCTCATTCAAAAAGTACTGAAAGGCTGCCGGGGCGTTGCACAGACCGAACGGCATGACGAGGTACTCAAAAAGGCCGAACCTGGTCTTAAAGGCGGTCTTCCACTCGTCTCCGTCCCTCATGCGCACCAGATGGTAGGCCCCTTTCAAATCCAACTTGGTGTAGATACGAGCTTTCTTGACCTGTTCCAGAAGTACACTGATGAGAGGCAAGGGGTACCGATTTTTTATGGTTATCGCATTCAATGCCCTAAAGTCCACACAGGCTCTCAGCTCCCCATTAGCCTTTGGGATGAAGAAGAGCGGCGAGGCGGCCGGAGACTTGGACGGGCGGATGAATCCTAGCTTGAGGAGTTTATCCAGGCACCCCCGGAGATGCACGTTTTCAGGCTCCGTCAGGGCATACAGCCTGCCGCTGGGAACGCTGGCCCCTGGCACCAGGTCGATCTGGCAGTCAAACTGTCTATGTGGTGGTAGCACTTCCGCCTTCACCTCATCAAATACATCCTCAAAACTGTGATAAGCCTGGGGGAGAGCCACATCTTTTTCTGCCGCTGTAGCCACCGTCTGACTCCCGCTCTCATCTGCGTCAAGGGATTCCGTTCTTATTCCACAATGCAGGATGCAATACGGTGACGTCATTTCGATGCGATGTGTTGGCCAATCCACAAAGGGGTTGTGTTTCTGTAGCCACGGCAATCCCAATATGACGCCATATTGGGGCGCTCGGATGATGTTAAAATCGATTTGTTCCAAATGGTTCCTCCCATATCTCATCGGAAGGACCCCCGTGTGCTGTCCGATGGGCCCCGTCACCAATCGCCTTCCGTCTACCGCATAGACGTCTTCGGGTACTGCTTTGGGAAGAAGCACTAGCCCTAGCCTGCATGCCTCGTTGTGGTCCATAAACATGCCAGTGGCCCCTGAATCCACCATGGCCACAACGGGTATCCACTGGTCATGCACTCCCACGTGCACCGTGATAAACAGGTGTCGTTGTCCCTTAGTGACCGAGTTGGAAAGTGAAGGGATGGATGAGTGACTCCGAGATGCCCCTTCTCTGGTCTTGGAGTCCTCTAGTTTTCCGCCGGTATGTCCACCACGGCTGTTACCGACCGGTTGGCCCGATAACGTGACGTCTTCGGTTTGGCAGGGCATTCACGTACGTAGTGGCCTTTTTTGCCACAATATAGGCACAATCCTTGTTTACGGCGTGACTCTTTCTCCGTGGCTGTGAGGCTCGCTCGTATTGCGCCGATGTCCATGGGTTCTCCCTTGGATGCGGTGGAAGTTTCAGGACTTCCCACCGTCACATAGGATGGAAGGGATTTTCCTTTTCTCCCATGATCCCCCTTTCTTTCACTTAGCCTATGTTCCAGCCGTAATACCAGGTTGATAAGGCCCTCACATGTCTTGGGTTGAGGGTCAATATGAGCCACGGCGTCCTTGAGCTCATCGCACAGCCCTTGATGGAAGAGCGCCGTCTGTTTAGCAACAGGCCACTTGGTTTCCGCAACCAGCCTTCGGAACGCGTTGAGATACTGCACCAGGTCGTTGGATCCCTGTCTCAACTCAAGCATTTCACGGTCCGCCGTGTACGAGTCAGCCCTTCTGTCGAATACCTTCAGGAATTCCTCGCGAAAAGCACCCCAATCACATAAGAGGGGGTCGTCCCTGCTCACCAGAGGTACGGCCCATTGTGCCGCGTTTCCAGCCAAATAGGATATAAGGAAAGCCACACGAGCCTGACTCGTGGGGAACGCCTTTGGTTTGCACGATAAATGTAGCGCCACTTGTGTGAGGAATACCTGCACTGTGTTAGGATCCCCACTGTACCTCTCTGGTGTTGCCAAGGGGATGGCTACTGGCATTTCCACTACTACCGCAGGGGTCTGGTTCGTGAGGGAGGTGCTGGGCGTGAGCGGGTCCAATTGGATAGCATCCAGTCTGGCTTTTACATCGGCTGTTTCTTGCCTAGAGGCAGCCACTTCAACTTGCATGGCCGCTAAAGCAGCCAGCACATCATCAAGTGTTGCCATGTCTGTTATCGACCGGGAGACAGTTAGTGTTATTAAGGTCGGATATTTTGTAACGCCCTGAACGTCTCAGGATAGTTTAACAGACACGACAATGAGGACGCAACCACTTGTGAATGGTTAGTTCTTTTAATGAAGGCAAATAACATACAAAGAACAAACAAAAGTTATAGTCACTGGAATCCTCCAGGCTAAGTACGTTACCAGCCCACAGCACGGATGGTCCTAACCGTCCTCTGCATATACGCCGATCCCGGCGTATGCCAACAGAGGGCAGAAATGAAATGGCCGACAATGCCAATCGGTAGGCTGTGAGGGGCACGAAGAGTGTTGGGGAGAATCGAGGAGTCAGGGAAACACCCAGCCGGGGTCTCTACCTGAAGGGAGCAGCCGCTCAACCTCTTCCTCAGACTGCACCGGGACGCGGAGTCACCTCCTGGTGATGCGTCACCGATACCCCAATCACAAGCAAGACGTCTGAACCGAGAGCAGCCGCTCGATCGATCCTGTGGACTTCCGAGTCTGTAACGCGGCAAACACCTCCTGGTGTGCGTTACAGCTGGCAGTCCCTGTGTCTCTGGTCGGGCTGGGAGTTACGACTCCAACCAGCAAAAGCGCCACTGCGCTTGGACTCAGCCGAGTCAAAAAGCGAAGCTCAATGGTTGACCGGTAGAGCTTCCGGGTCCTTCACAGGTGACGATGGGGCAAGACACGGCCCAGGGAGTAACGACTCGACCTACCTCCGTTCTTGCCTTACTGGAGCACCACTCCGGAACACTGCTCTTCACGAAGCAGGTACGTCGGTGTAAACACAATATCCGACAGCCTTGTACCTCCCGGTTCCTCCCTTTATAGGGCGTGTTTTCCTTGAGTTATGTAACAGCTCTCCTGTTTACATAAGGGCGTGTTTCCCTTGAGTTATGTAACAGCTCTCCTGTTTACATAAGGGCGTGTTTCCCTTGAGTTATGTAACAGCTCTCCTGTTTACATAAGGGCGTGTTTCCCTTGAGTTATGTAACCGCTCTCCTGTTTACATAACCTCTCAACCGCTAAGCGTCCTGGGAGATGTAGTCCGTTTTCGCTGGTTACCGTTTTCCTCCCCTCGTATGACAGGAATTCTTGACACTCTACTATTGGGCATCACAATTATTAGTAGTAAACGATTGGGTCCATGTGGTCAGAGACGAGCCAGGGTACAGGGTAGATAGGGATGCTATGCCATCAGGCAATTGTGAGCCGCTGCTGTATGTGCGAAAAATGACCCGAACTGGCCCCGCACACGGCGCTGGGTGTGACATGCTGGAGGGAGGTGAATCGAGAATTGGGGTGGCAGAACAAACTAACCAGCAGGACCCCACTGTGGTTGTGCGATGGGTTAAAAGAGGTGGTCCCATTGCAAGGTTTCACAGGTTGGAAGAATATAGGAATAGAGCGGCTGTGTGATATGTGGGGGGGGGGGGCTCCACTGCCGTTTGAAGATCTAAAACAAGAGTTTGACCTGGCTGAAATCCAGAGGATTCATTACTTGAGGCTTACGCATACACTACTGACATCCCTTCCGGACCATTCCACCTTAGAGGGCAGATTACTTATTGACCCCGTCCCTGAGAAAGCAATCTCAACAATTTATCGGAAGCTTATGAATAACCTGCCAGATCCGTTGACAACTCTGAGGGCTGCTTGGACCGACAACCTGGGTAATATAGAAGATAAGGAGTGGCTGGAGGTGCTCCAGGGCCCAAGGGAGATAGCGATACGGGTACATTCCGACTGGTCCAGCTTAGGCTATTACATCGCTCCTATTACCCTTCAACACTCTTACATAAGATGGGAAGGACACTATCACCACAGTGCATTAGGGGTTGCCAGGGAGAGGGCACCTTCCTTCATATTCTGTGGGAGTGCCCTCAATGATTTTTTTATTGAGAAGATCGCCACTATAAAGCAGAACATCCCCATGACCCCTCCTTTGTTTTCTTGCCCTCCTTTGCCCTCGCCCCCTTCCTCTCTCGACCAATTCCCCCTGATCTCAGAAGAGGCCTTCCGTACTCTCCTGGGAAAAGTCAAAACTGGCTCCCCCTCTGACGTTTGCCCTGCACACATTCTAAGGGAGCTCTTCTCCCACTGCCCAGCCCCTCCTATAACCCTGCTTAACACCTCTATTACCTCAGGTATCGTACCTGATGCTTTCAAAGCAGCGACGGTAATCCATATTTTAAAAAAAAATCGGCGCTGATTCTACTGCCCCCTCCAACTTTAGACCAATTTCACTCCTCCCACTCCTGAGTAAGATCCTGGAGAGCCATATCACCTCCTCACTCTCCACCTACGTTGAGGCTCATCATCTCCTGGCGGACCACCAGGCCGGCTTTCGGCCTGCACATTCTACGGAATCTGTTGTCCTCTCAGTGGTTGATGAGCTCAGACGTAGTGCCAACATCAATTCCCCCCAGGCCTTAGATCTTCTTGATCTCTCCGCCGCCTTTGACACGGTCGACCACTCCATCCTTCTCGACCGTGTCAGGGGCGCCGGACTACAGGGGTCGGCCCTGACCTGGCTTACTTCTTTTTTAGCAGGCCGTACTCAGGCCGTTCGTTTGGAAGGCTTTCTTGCACCTACCCGTGCTGTTTCCTGCGGGGTACCCCAAGGCTCTTCCCTTTCCCCTCTCCTATTTAACCTTTATATACACCCCCTCATTGCTGCTCTACAGGATATCGAGGTCACGGTGTTCAATTACGCCGATGACCTCCAGCTCATCTTCAACCTCTCGTCCTCTCCCGACTCAGTCTCCAGGGTCCACTCCACTCTTACTTTCATTTACAACTGGATGAGCCTCAATCAACTAAAATTGAATCCCGATAAGACGGAGCTGGTTCTCATCGGTGGTCCCTCTAATCCCTGGTCCCCTGCTTTCTAGCCTCCCACCTTTGGTTCCCCCCGTCTCCATCGGCATCTGTTAAAACTTTAGGCATCAAAGTCAGCCAGGACCTCTCTCTGCGTCCCCAGATAAGCTCGGTAGTCTCCTCTTGCTTTCTGGCTTTAAGAAACATCCGGAAAGTCTCGCGCTACTTCACGGTCCACGCCCTTAAACTCATTATCCTGGCCATGATCTTAACTCGCTTAGATTATGGCAACGCTCTGTATGTGGGCATCCCTGCCTGCGAGGGCCGTCGCCTGCAGCTTATCCAAAATCAAGCGTCTCGCCTTATTTATAGGCTCCCCAAGTTCAGTCACACCACCCCCCTGCTTAAGACTCTCCATTGGCTCCCTATTAGGGAGCGCTCGCTCTTCAAGATGGGCTGTCTGACCTTTATGTCTCTTGCTGGCACTGCTCCCGCATTCATTAGATCCAAGATCAATGCATATGTTCTTGCCAGAAATCTTCGCTCCTCTACCCAGTTCCTTCTGCTTGTCCCCCGATTCCGCAAGAAGAAATCGGGTGGCTCCCGGTTTTCCACACTCGCCCCCCTTTTCTGGAACACACTCCCTCTGGCAATTAGGTCTATTCCCTCCTATTTGGTTTTCCGAGCAGCTCTGAAAACTCATCTTTTCTCCTCTGCCTATTCTTCTTAAATTCTCACTCCTCTTTTTTTCTCTCAGTTTCCTTCTGCAGCGCCAAGAAACCGTTTGGTAATAGAGCGCTATATAAAACCCTTTCAACTTCAACTTCAATGCCCAAGGATTGCGCAGTTTTGGCGCAGTGTATCGCCAATAATGGCCAGAGCAGTGGGAACTGACGTGCTGCTAGACGCAAAATGGCTTCTGCTTATAATTAAGGGTGCCACTCCATCCCTCAGTCACGGAGTGGGAGACGGACTTAGACTGGTGTCACAGTGCAGAGGAAACAGTCTAAAAAGCAGAGGGTGTACCAAGAAATGGGAGAAGGTGTAGGCACAGTGGCATGTATATAGGGGGACATTAGAGGGCCATGAAGAGGCCGAAGGGGCTCTGAATGACCATAGTGAAGTGATTGCCTGATTATAATTCTTTTCCACAGGTGCTGGACATTACCGGGAATGACGCTAGGCACCCGCTTTGTATACGATGTCTCACACCCTACCTGATCCCCTGTTCTTCTAAACTACAATGTGTGAAAGTCATCATGAGTCAGATCTCAGATGTGCATGCTTTTGTACAGATTAATGTTTTGTCAATGGAGCTTGTTTAATAAAAATATATGTATATATATATATATACATATTTTTTTTAAAACAACCACCTCTGAAGTCGTTGCCAATTTCTTAGTTACATATAAACATGACTCGACAGTTGCAGTCTCGCATTTGTAACTCAGTTCATTTTTCCGTTTGTTTAAAAAAGAATCTGCATGCCCCTGTCGCAAGAAACGAGAACAAAGAAACGCACCCTCTTCCAATTCCGTCATGGACGTGTGTTAATGGTGTTTGGTCAATCAAGTTTAGTTTAAAACCTATATTATCAACTGTGCGATATATTAATGTGGAACCTACAAAGTGTTGCAATAAAAAGATGAAATTTGATCATAATATTTTCGTTGAAGAATGCGAAGGTCTACATCTGATTGCTAAATCCAAAAACGGGGGGACACTGTTCCGGAGGAGGGGTGGAGTGTGACACCCACTCACTAAGAGGAAAAAGAGAGTGGAAAGAAGACAGATAGAGAGGTCCTAGGCCTAGAACCCACCGTCTTGCCTCTTGTTGCCCTCACAAACCCCGAAGGATGTCATGCTTCATCATCAGGCAGTTGCTCCTCGTCAGGCCGGCGCTGCAATGCCCTACGGGTCCCCCGAAGGGTCGCTTTTGCGGAGATCTTTTGCGAACTGCCGGAGTTAGTGCTTGCAAGGATAAAACTGGCTAAGGGTTACCAGAGAGTTGTGTTTACTGTGACAGTACCCTTGTCAGAATAAAAAACCCAAAGGTTAATTGTTACCCCAATAGGCGCAATGTGCCTAGGTAACTAAAAGGTCAACATGTTTCGTGCCTAGGTGGTCACGAAGACCAATGCCGCTTCATCAGGACCAGAGAGTAAAGCGTGATGTGAAAGTGCACATGAGTAGTGGGTAAAAGGGATAAAAAAACCTTTGTGAAATCAGGGCGGGCCAACACTGTGAACTGTGAATGGTAGGTTACAAATGAAGACAAGGCGTTACTAAGGAGGGACTAACAAGCCTATTTACGAATCAGAAGCCAGCATTTATGAAGGACAATGACACAAGCCATTGACAAATATGGGCGGAGAGTGGGCGTGGCTTCTATTCCATACTCCAGTACAGCAAGTCTAGCAGAGTAGCACATGCGCACTGACTCTAGGCTCGACTTAAAAAGAAAAAAAGCACATTTTTGTATCATCTTCTCACTATCAGTGTTTATTTCAATCATGAAGTTTATTTCTAAAGGCAGGGTAAACTGTTTGTTCTGTACCCTCAGCTGACACTTTTCTTTGGTGGCTGCTTTATAAAGGCTTCATGAGATGCTTGAGGCTATAGAAGAAGAGCTGTATCATAGGCTTGTTACTGTCTTTTAAGTAAATCCATAAGAATTTGTACATATTCATACCTATTTTCTGGTTTTAAACTGTAAATGACAGCAATGCAGCGCAACAGTAGGGCATTGAGTTGCACCTAAAAATAAATTGTGTCACAAAAAATATGTGTACAGTTATTTTACAATTCCAATGAGCTCAGCATAGGTGTATCTGCCGGGCAGTTACCTGATAGGCCCATGGATATCAGGCACAGGGTGCAGAAGTAGCACCACCACCTTTTCAGCAGCAGAGATGTTGTACTCCTTCAGGATAATGAAGGATGGAATGACCGGTTCTGAGAATAAAAAAATAAGGAAGAATCAACAGCCGCCACAACATAACAAAAGCAAAATCAGAAGACAGTCATTGGCTGAGCAAACAGACCTTATCATCTTTATCTTTGGAAGTGTCACAGCTTCCCCAGAGGGACACCATGCTGGACTTCCAAAGGTGAACGAGCATGAAAGATGGCTTTACATTTTGTTTCTAGCTTGTCACATTTGATGTGTGTTCAAGGACAGCAGTCAAATGTCAGTCTAGTCTTCGAACAGATTGCTGCTTATTCTTTTAGCATGGAGACCGGTGTTTACTTTTCTTTCGCTTGCTGCAAAGTGTGAGGATTTTGTAAAGTGAACTGTGGACATCTTGCTGGTATGAGAGGAAGGGCTTTAAGGATGTTGATTTCTTCTAACACACAACAAAATGTAATGACCTATAAATGAACAGTACAAATATTTTAAAATATATGAACAGGAAAGCACAAATAAAGCACTTTTTTTCTAATACTAAAGTCTAATGGAAACAAAGACTTTTAATATGATCAAAACAATTCGAAACACTTTACTTGTTGATACACAAATGACAAATATTTGCTGAAAGCCAATTTCCACTTTTTGAGCGCTGTACGATTTTAGAGGTCATTTTAATGGAAAAAGTGCTTTCTGTAAATGACAGTGGTCTACCACACCATACTTTAGTAATATATATGTGAGAGTGTGCGCCTAAAATACACCACCAGCTACATTCAACACCATTACCACTGTACTGCTGAATGGGCGTGGCTCATCTGCGACCCTTGTTCTTTGTGCGATGCTTGGATTCAGGGACTGGCCTACAGGGCAATCAAGCAGTGCACGAAGAGTTGGTCTGACAAGTAGGTGTGTGGGATGGTTTTGGCTGTATCTAGATATATTTTATGGTCAGCTGGGCTTGTTTTTACTGTGGATTTCCCTGATTTTAAACACTGCCTGCTGAAGCTCAAGTCCAGGCACTCTTCCATACCATGCTAAACACTTATTCACTGTGTCTTTACAAATTCAAAGCCACCCCAATTTAGAAACATGGCCCACTTTTTTGGCTTACTAATTCACTAACAGGCACATGCATCAACAAAGACTTTTGCGATTCCTTAATTGCGATTATTAAGGAATCGCAATTAAGGAATTGCAAAAGCCTATGCATGTAGGAATCGCTATGAAAATAGCGATTCCTACACATTCCTTAATTGCGACTCGCAAATTGCGAGTCGCAATTAAGGAATGCCGTCCCATTCATTCCTATGGGCCTCCAAGCCCATAGGAATAATTTGGAGATTGCATGAGCAATTTGCGAGTACCAGTAGGTACTAGCAAATAGCTCATGCAATTTCAAGGGTGCAAGGGTGTCAAAATGACACCCTATTGCACCCCTGAAATTGATCTGTGCACATATGTTGCACACACACATGCTCTAAGGGCATGTGTGTGCGCAACATGAAACTTTGAAAAATGCACAAAAGAGCATTTTTCAAAGTTTTTGCAAATTACCATGAAGTTCAACTTCATGGTAATTTGCTCCCCCTAATAGCGAAATTGCTAATTTTTATACTTTAATGCATTCCATTTAAGGAATCTCAATTTGGGATTCCTTAAATGTAATCGCAATTTAAGTAATCGCAATTTAGAGATTCCTTAAATTGCGATTTTTGCATTTGGGATGATGCATCCCAAATGCAAAAATACCGGTCGCAAAGGGGCAGATTCTGAGAATCTGCCCGTTTGCGACCGGTTTTTCCTTGGATGCATGTGCCTGTAAGGGTGGTGCCAGTTTTATGTTCTTGCCTGGGCCTACTTTCAGTCCCAGTTTGACCCTCCTTAGATTTTTCAGAATCCCTATGAGTCCAGTGATGGTGGCAGCACCATCAATGTTGCATCATTAACATCATTGTTCCAGCAGCTCTGCCTACTAAGGCCACAGGAGCCCTTACAGCACTGGGAGCTTGCTGTTAGCTTAGTCCGGTCCCCTCAGCTGCAGGGGACGGACTCCAAGCAGCACCGTCAACTGAAGCACCTGAAGGGCACTGCCAAGTCCTCTTTGCACGCGTAGTGAATGGCCGTGCAGTGGGCATTCCCACCTTTGTAAATGCAGAGTGTACCATTCACCCCTCCCTGCATGATGCCAGCATGGGCATAGACTAAGCTATGCCCATACTGCTGAGTGGCTTCTGATGACGAAAACGAGGACTAGGCAGTCACATTATTCAATACATTCAGCCTGACCAGTGAAGGGCAGACGATGGCAGTTAGTAAAATAACATAGAATTACTTACAACAGAGTGCTGGGATTGAGAAAATGAATGATGTGAGTGTTGTTTGCTTCATTTTCTGCTAAAAAACAGGTAATTTTAAAACTATTTCTTGGGGTTGATAATGTGTAATTCATCCTTATTAAAACCAGAAGTAGGAATAGTTGTCCTTCTGAGACACATGGAAACTAGCCAGAATCTCAGAATACAAGATGTTGCTCCTAAGAGCAAGATACCGAGAGAGGGGGAACTCGAGTAACTGGTATACACAGTACTGTAGTAAAGATGGCAAGTCAATAAATTAACAGGGAGAGCCAAGGTAAGGGTCTGTCTTGTATCTAAGAGCCCATCTTGGCTCTAAGAGTCCAGGTACGAGTTAAGCTATGGGAACATTTGGCACGGAAATATTGCAACAAAAAGTATGTAAAAATATGATACAGTGTCTTCCAAATTCAAAAAGAGTACATTTCTCAAAGTGTATCTCTTAAGGACATCAGATGATATCACCGCATTGAGTGACATGTATTAAAAGGGATAGTTTTTAAACATGAACTTAGAAACATTCATGCCCCCACACCTTACTCTGACAACAATACCATTAGTGAACTAGAATGCATGTCAGTTGTCATGTGCATGGTATATGTGGGCTATATTCTTATTTTACATGGAGCAAACATTATAATCAATTAAGACAAAGAAGTGAGACTTTTGTACAGCACACAGTGTAGTTCAAGATTTTCTCATACACGATAATGAAGAAAATAGGTGGTACGATAAAATAGAATATTTGACTAGGACCACACAATTAGATCAAGTGGCCAATCTGGGATTAAACACGTTTTCTAGTTTCTCACTCCGTAATTCAGCCACTGGATTGGTATGCCTTTCTCGCTCTTGTTTGACTGACGTTTTAGTGCTTTATTTTTCTTTCTTGATATATGAGGTTAGATTGTGGGTATCAGGCAGAAGCCACAAGAAAGCTCAGCTCCTTTTGGGCTTGAGGGCTCAAGAGGACCTCGAGCTGAACCAGAGTCTAACACCTGGCTCGAGCCTTCAGTGATCAATCTTCTATAGTTTAATCCAGGTACTCTGTGTCTGAAATAGGCTTAGACGGCGCTGCTGCCAATGTGGTAGCTATTTTGTATGTGAGGATATCTTAGCTTCCACTGCTGATGACCATCTTGTACCCATGCTGCATGTGACATGAGCTTAGACTGCTTCCAAATACTGCACATTGGGTGTGTGTTTACAAACAGTCTAGGACTGCTGCTGCAGATGCTGTCTATGTTGTGTGCATGGAAGGGAAGCTTGCATTGTTTTTCACCAGACCGGTTAGTGTTCCATGGTTGTGAGGGAAGTGTGTACGCCTGCCTGGTTCTGTACCTGTTTTGTGAGTGAAAATCCTGCTATGAGTGTGAGTGAACCTTGCACTTGTACACCTCAGTTCTGTTCATTGCACTTATATCAAATTTGAAATGCTTCTTGTCCGTTGAATCTAGGGAAGGCGTTAAATAATCCTGCACATTGCCACAGTTGTTTCTTTTCTTAGAAGGAAGCTTGCACTCACTGGCCCTGCAGTAGCATACTTGTTCCATTTCTTTGAAGGAAGCTTCTACTGACTGGCACTTCAGTACCACACTTGTTCTAAGTCTTTGAAGTAAGCTTGCACTGGCTTGCACTTCAGTACCACACTTGTTCCATGTATTTCAAAGAAGCTTGCACTCACTGGCCCTGCAAAAGCATACTTGTTCCATGTCTTTGAAGCAAGATTGCACTGGCCCCAAGTACCACTCTTGTTTCATATGTTTGAAGGAAGCTTGCACTGGCTGGCACTTCAGTACAACACTTTTTCCATGTCTTGGAAGGAAGCTTGCACTCACTGGTCCTGTAGTAGCGTACGTGTTCCACGTCTTTGAAGAAGGCTTGCACTGACTGGAACTTCAGTACCAAGCTTGTTCCATGTATCTGAAGGAAGCTTGCACTCACTGGCCCTACGGTAGCATACTTGGTCCATGTCTTTGAAGGAAGCTTGCACTGGCTGTCCCTTCATTACAACATTTTTTCTATGTCTTTGAAGGAAACATGCACTCACTGGCCTTGCAGTAGCATATGTGTTCCATGTTTTTGAAGCAAGCTTGCACTGGCCCTGAGTACCACTCTTGTTCCATGTGTTTGAAGGAAGCTTACACTCACTGGCCCTATAGTAGCATACCTGTTCCAGATCTTTCAAGGAAACTTGCACTGGCCTTACAATGCCACAGTGTTTCCATTTCTTTCAGGGAAGATTGTGATGCTCTAGACCAACGCTATATATCTTATGGCTGTGAGGAAGGGCCGGTCCCCCCTGTGCTTCTGCTCCCTGTGTTCTGTTTATTTCAGTGTGTTTTGGGTCTGACCAAAAGACTGCTATATTTGCCTCATTAGCCTCAGAGTGTCATTCAGTGTAGCTTACCTCAAAAGCTTTGAATTACACTAGTGGACTGATGCACTAGATAGTCAACCTGGGTCTCCAATGCCACCACCAGTCCAAACTCTGCTCCTTCCTAGTGTGTGGTGTACCTGTGTACGTGCAGTGTGCTTGTGTGTGTGCATGATAGCCACCATGTTTTGTAAGTACATTATGAGGGACATGCCTATGAAGAATTAACATTGTCTTTTGTGAATGCAAGGTAAGTGGTCTACAGGTGGAAAGTTGTGCCTGTGTGAGTGCAGAGTGAGGTATATGACTGTGTGAGTGTAGCGTGAGGGATGTGTGTCTATGCGAGGGCAGAACTATGAGTGTGGGGTACCTGCATGGTATGTTTTTGTGTGCATGCAACTTACAAGGGCCAAACCTGTAGGCTTTGGTAATGCTTTTTATTATTATGGGTTTGACTTGCAGAATTGCAGTCCAAGGAGTGGAAATTCAATACTGTGTGTATGAAGATGGTACTAAGTTTTGATATGGCAGATGCATGCTCTGTCAAAGGAGGTTGAGGAGTGTTGGGGGGTAGCTGAAACATGACTAAGCTGTCACCCTAGTGTAGGGGCCCAGTTACTTTGTTTGCACTAGGGCTCATGGCAACCTAGCTACACCACTGGGTAATACACAGATAACAACGCTTAGCGAATTAATATGCACATCTTAACAATTATACAGAGGGTGATATGATGGGTGTCTGGAGCTAAAAGACTTATCTGACTAGATGTGATGAAAACTAAGTAATATACACATGCGGTGAGTAAAGAGGAGGACATAACTCACCCTACTTCCGCAAACCCGATTCAGAAGGATCAGATCATGAATACATACAACTCTAGCACACGCAGTAGTAGATTCAACAGTATTATACCAGTCCAGTGTTAGCAAATCAAACTTTGTCTTTTTTGCTTCTCTTGGGTTGCTTTTATTATGTTTGGCTCTTGGGCATCTTTTGTTTCTATAGCCTGCCAATATGTGTTTCGTCAGTGAGGGAACACCTCATGACTTCCCCAGGGCTATAAAACAATAATGATATTGTCCTAATCACAATATGCCTTTACAGTTGTTCAGTAGTTTTTCAATTTGTTATTATATACAGTTTGTATTACTCCTGTGCATCTTTGTGTATCATTGAATATTCATACAGTATCGGGTGTGTGGATGAGTGGAAACTTATGCACTGAAATCTCTATTTATCCCATTATTCTGACTTAGCACAGAGTGGTTTGTGGGACTTCCTCGGACCTGCTGTGTCTGTGCAAAGTAGGAGCAATTGATCCTTAGTCTTGCTGTCTCAGGCACGTGTGTGGCATCGCTTTCTGAGTAAATATGTCTTTCCGTGCTTTGTACTGATTGACTTTTCCTTCCAAATTACTATATTCCAGTAGTTTTACTTTCTGTTTGATAAAGCCAGTCTGTTTATTACTTAGTTTACAGAGTGTTGGCTATTGTTGACTTATTTGTTGGGTTACTTTTATCAGCAAGGATTATGGCTGACCGCTGGTTGACTGCTCAGCAGGTTGTTGGTTTTCTTTTGAATCTTCCTCTGTCCATTGTTCTGAGACCGCCTCTGAGGCAGAAGATGAAGTTCAAGATTCTGGCAGTGAATTTTCTGTCTGAGAGGAATCATTTGATGGTGAAGCCACTATCAGTGCAGAGGAAGTACTTCCTTTAGAGGAGGACACTGATATGTCAAAAATGCAGCAAGAGGAATCTGGATTGCAGCCTGGGGCTGAAAGGCTTCCCATTGGATATGCTGAGCTCTGGGTTGCCCCAAACATAGTGTATGTAGCCTGAGTAGCCTTCCTTTAGTGGTGTTGCAGGGTGTAAAGTCAATACTGTAGACATTTTGCCTATACATTTTGGTCAGTTGTTTATGGACAATGTATTTTTGGATGAGATTGCTGACCAGACTAATTTGTATGCTGAACAGTTTTTGAGAGACAATAGTGCCAGTCTTAAGCCCCCTTCTAGAACTACCTAATGAACTCTCACAAATCTGGATGATTTGAAGAAGTTCTCGGGTTTAACTTTTTGATGGGATTTATATGAAAACCATCACTGCCTTCATATTGGTCAACTAGTCCCTTGATGGCAATTGCTTTATTTCCTGCAAACATGATGCTCCATTTTGTTGATAATGCCTCAGCAAAAATTACGGGATCACCCTGTTTGTGACTCTCTTTCAAGATTCGGCCTGTCCTTGATCATTTTTTTGATTGCTTTTCAGAGATCTATGTTCCAGGGAAAGAAATAGATGTGGATGAGCCTTTGGTCTTTTTCAAGGGCCGTTTGGGTTTTAGGCTGTATAATCCTAGAAAGAGGGCATTTTATGAGACGTATATGATGTCTGAGAGTAGTACTGGATATGTCTATAATTTCAGGGTGTACACTGGTGGGGATTCTTCTATTGACCCCCTGGTTGCCCGTCCACTTTTGGAGTCAGTGAGAAAATTGTGCGGGAACTTGGTAGAGGGCATTTTAACAGAGGTCACCATTTATACGTAGGTAACTTCTACACTGGAGTTCAATTGTTCTAGGAATTGTTCAAAGTGGACACAGTTCCATGTAGCACAATCGCTCTAACCATAAAGGTTACCCTAAAGAGTTTGCATGTAAAAACAACTTCATACAGGACAGTGCAGTGACCTGTGTAGTGATTAACTTCTAGCTGTAAAATTTTCAGACAGGAGAGATGTCCACATGCTGACAACCATTCATGATGAAAGTACTTCACCTGTGACTGTTTGGGATGAGGTTGCGGAAGTGTGCAAACAACTGTGCGACAGGTGCTTGTCTGGCAGTATGCCTCGACTGGCGCTTGGCTGGCGGTATGTGTGTACTGTCACTTTGCTGGCAGTGTGTGTGGATTGGGGCTTGGCTGGGGGGGTGTATGGCTGGCGATGTGTGTGGACTGGCATTTGGCTGTCAGTGTGTGTGTTAAGTGACCAGCAGCAATTCACTACACACATACACACAGCCACTGAAACACCAGTCCACACATTCCACAAGCTTCCAGGCAGTGCGGTTATAGAGTCTGAACTAGCATCTGGCTGGTGGTGTGAGTGGTCGAGCTCCGGTTGGCAGTGTGTGTGAGCAGGCATTTGGCTGATGGTGTGTGTGTAGTGACTACCTGCTGGTCACAACATGCACATTGCTAGCCAAACGCCAGTCCACACACTCCGTCAGCTGCCAGACGGTGTGATTGCTGTGTCAGTCCTGTTGGCATATGAAAGTGATGGGCCCTTGACTAGCGCTGTTAGTTGATGCGAGTGTTGTTTTGTACTGGACACGCAGCTGGCGGTTTGAATGGTTTTGTGTGTGTGACGCATGAAAGGAGTGTGAATGGTGTGTATAGCGGTAGGTGCCTAGTTGTGGCTTTACAACTCAAAGGCTGCGAGTCATTGGTTCAGCATTCTGAACTTTCAAATATATTATTCTTAGTGAATTCCATTTTAGTCAAATCTATCATTAATAAAATGTAATTTTTGAACTTTTCACTCAGCCTTGTGCCAAATCCAACCAGTATATGTGTGTACTTGAGGACTCAATGGCTGTGCAGTAATATTTGTCTTTCTCTGCCAGGGTGTACATGGACTCTAGGGAAAATCTTCCACCTTTAGATATTTTAGTGAACTTGTAGCGTAGACATGAGGGGGGACTTCAGGGTAGCTTGCGTGGATACCTTAAAGTACTGGAATCTGCAAAGAGTCTCACATTTCTTGCCACCCAGAGTTCCCACATATCTCCTGATCAAGATAGTACCTCATCTGTGTGGGTGGGCCTAGTGCATGCAAAAGGGCAGGGCCCAAGACACGATGTGTCAACATCAACAAAAAGGGTAGCTGCAGTTTTTGGGCCTGGGATCAGCAGTCACCTCGGAAAACCTACTCAGCCCTGCCACTTCTGAAAACTAGACAGCCAGGGTAGTACAGGGGCAGCTTTTATTTGGATAAGTGGGATGTAAGGAATTTTATGGATTCCTGCTGATTACAGACATTTACGTCACAGAAATGCAAGGAAAGTGCGCAATATTAGGCAAAGTTAAAGTTTTGCAAGGGCTTCTGGAGAGGAAAACCTGGTCAGAGCCACACAATTCACCCCACAGTGGATTATCTCAGGTGTCTGAGCCAGGTCTGGTGGCTCAGTGGACTAATGCGTCTACTTCAGGGGTCTGTGTTCGACCTCATGGTCACAGGTTCAAATCCTGGCCGGTCTACTCAGCCTTTCATCCATCTGAGGTAGATAAAATGAGTACCATAGAGTTGGGTAGCACCAAACATCTGTTATTCAGCACCAAGATACCCCTAGTGGTGACATGTGCTTTACAAATACACATGGTATGTTATGTTTTTAGCTCTCCAGGATCACACATGAGTTTTACAGCGGTTTCTACCACGCACTGTTAGTAGGATGAAAACACAGAAATGAGCAAAAATGGGCTATCTCTTTGAAAGTTGCCAAAACTGTGGTACAAAAAATAGGTTTTCTGATTCAGCTCTGCATGTTCCTAATAGTCGAGAAAATGGTGACTTCAGCACAGCAAACCTTTTGTTGATGCCATTTTAGGGAAAAAACAAACACTTTCTAGCAGAGCACTTTAAAGTCAGTTCATACGAGACCCACAATACTGGTTCAAGGTTGGAAACACTCAGCAAGTGAAGAGATTTAGAACAACTTAAATTCAATACTCTAAAAGGAACTACTGACCCGATTCATGAAGGTAGACGTGCACGTTTGTGTAAACTCACACTTGCCATGGTAACTTTACTACGTTTTGGTATTCACAAGCTAAGAGTGTAATTTTACCCCTTGGAGGAATTCTCAGGAACACCGTACGGAGATTATTCCACACAGAGTAGTAAATGGATGCGTCAATGTTCCAGCAGGAGTGGTGGGAGCAAGGTGTATCAGGATACAAGTAGGCAATTGTCAGGCATGTGACTGTATGAGGAAATACATACATGAAGACTAAAGCCCCATTATGATTGGCCTTGAGCGATATCCTCCCAGTGAGGTAGAGGTCATTCAAAATTGTCTAGTGTCTCTGGGCCCAGAATGACAAGGTACTCTAACTGCAGATGTGCTAATTCTCATACTCAGGACACAAAAACTGGACCCATGTGGGTTAGTGTGGGCAGCTTCTGCACCTTGCCCCCACCCACACTGCTCATGCACAATGTGGAGGGACAGCTGCAAATGCTCCTCCAGCGCCTCACCTGCTTGCCTGTCCTCACCACCCACACCTCAAGCCTCAATAATGGCCTCATGGGGTATATAGATGCAGATGTAAAGCATATGGCTTTGGACCTGGTATTCTCACATATAGTAGAAACAATTCATTACCCCTAGATTTAGGTGCAACGATTATGATCAGAATCTGAGATTCCGCCCACGGGTATATTTAAACCTGAATCCGGGGAACTCATAATGAAGCTGTATCAACTGGCTATTATGTATTGTAAACCTTGATAATTTTTGTAATTAATCATACTATACCTGTGCCAGGACACTTGCAAATCTTGAAGTAACCATACTAGAGTGAATCAAATGATGTTAAATTTTCAATGTTATGGGCGGGTCTGAGGGTCATGCATGTGCTCTTCACAATGATTGATGACAATGTCTATATTCTGCATTGTTGATGCTTTGGTGGTTGTCTTCCTTAAAACAATAACATTTGTTTATCAAAAAATGTTTTCAATGTTATATGCATAAGATATTTACAGTCCTAAATGCTCCATCCCACAATAGTCTACATCACTTGCAATCATGAAAAATTAAACAGTTGTTACCTGAGATTACGGTTGTAAAGCTATAGGTTAAAGGCGTTCCTGGTCCAGCCGATGTGAAGCCCTGAATTGTTATTGTGTAGTTTGTCCCTGGTCTCCTGACTGTGTATTCAGATACTGAGGAATTTACTGTGACATATTCTCTTTCCTGGAAAGTTTCATTGTAGTCTCTCCAGGATGTGATGTTCAGCTGGAATAGAAATGGGTGTAGGCTGAATATGGTACATGGAAATGTATGAGCATGAACATCTCATGCAAGTTACACCCAAAGTCTCATAAACTGTGAGATTTTCTTATTATTCTTCCAAGCACCATCATGTTACATAATGACTATCTCTACTAACTAAAACCACAACAAACATGCTTGCAACACATCATAAAGTCAGTAGGGTCACTTCATAAAGACATTCAAGAGTGCTGAAGTAGTTCTCCTACAGTGCTACTTCATGTTCTACTAAATGCCTGTGAATTTCCCCAAAACACTCAGGACCTTTTCTCAAAGGCTTTGCTATTAGTAAGTCTGACTTAGTTCTATACTACTACTTGTGTCTTCCTGGATCCAATATAAGTCAACAGTACTACCACAGTAAGTCACAGCAAAGTCTTTGTGAATTAAGCCCCTAAAATTGGAATGTTCAGTGACATACAATTAGTACATACAGAAAGGGCTGCGCCTGCTTTGTATTGTTACTAAATGGGAATTAGGCATCTTGGGGCGAATTCACAAAGGCATGAAGTAGTACTCCTGTAGTAATTATAAATGCCTTTGTGAATTGATCCCTTTGGTATTTCATTTAATGGGCCTGATCCACAAAGAGGTAGCTGTGACTTACTACTGTTGTTCTCCTGAATTCCAAGTTTAAGCCAGGAGTACTGCAAGAGTAACTCACACCTGCTCTTTCCGCAATCTTTGTGAATCTTCAGTCTGCCGCAGGCGGATGGGGTGGGAGTTCCATGTCTTGGCGGCGAGGTGGGAGAATGATCTGCCACCGGTGGTCACTCTACGATGCGGGGAACGGTGGCGAGGGCGCGGTCTGCGGAGCGGAGCTGGCGGGTGGAGGTTTAGAGGCTGAGTCGGCTGTTGAGGTACGTTGGTCCGGTGTTGTGGAGTGCCTTGTGTGCGTGGGTGAGGAGTTTGAAGGTTATCCTCTTGTTGACTGGGAGTCAGTGTAGGTCTCTCAGGTGGGGTGTGATGTGGCTGCGGCGAGGGATGTCGAGGATCAGGCGTGCGGAGGCGTTCTGGATGCGTTGAAGCCGTTTCAGGAGTTTGGCCGGGGATCCTGCGTAGAGTGCGTTTCCGTAGTCCAGTCTACTGCTGACAAGGGCCTAGGTGACCGTCCTTGTTTCGGTGCGGATCCACTTGAAGATCCTGCGAAGCATGCGGAGGGTGCATCTAACCCATATTCATCAATGGTCCCTTTAGTTGGATCATATTTTGAGTTTGGGAAGAAGAATTGACAGTAAGAGAATTTATATCACAGAGTAATGTTAATTTGTCGTTGTTGGGCGAGATTCATTTGGTACAAGTAATTGCACACTAGATGGAAACTTATTGCATGGGAAACTCAAGACAACAGGGTGGCACTTGAAATCAGGATAGATACACAGCTAAACTTCAAAGGAAACACGGGCTCAGTTTTGTCAGCTGTCACACTCTGGGAGGCTTCCAAAATGGTCCTACGAGACAAAGCGTAATACATAGTAACATACAAGAAAAGACAAAATACTAGGGAGTTGGAGAGCCAGATTGGGGTACATGCTGAACCCTCTTGGGTACGTGCTGTCACAATCCTCTGTAAAGAACATCAGGTGCTGGCACAACGAGAGGCTAAGGCTGCAAACCAAACCACACAGCTACAATTTTATGACGTCAGGGATAAGGCGGGGAGACTGCTGGCATGGTCGAGCAGGAGGGAAGTAGCGGCACCATGGGTAACAACCATAGAATCTGATGATGGCCATGAATACACTGCACGCAGAGAAATAGCGAATTCATTTGCCCATTACTACACAGCATTTTACACTGCGCGCCTGTTGGCAGACACTCACCAAATAGAAAACTATCTCGCAGAAATCCCTATCCAGACTTTAGCTGTGGATGCGGTTCAGATGATAGAAGAAGACGTCACACTTGTAGATATACAGGTAGCCATAAGCAACCTAAAGACCGGGAAAAAATGGCATACCGGCAGAGTTTTTCAAGCGGAATATGGGTATACTAAGTCCTCACCTGCTTAATGTATTCTTAGAGGTAAAGGCAATGGGAGCGCTCCCTCATGATCGTAGTCATAACCAGGCAAGCCACAGATGGCATGCAGCTTCTATCGTCCAATCCCCCTTCTGAACATTGAAACCAAAAGTTTGGCCACAGCCCTGGCAAATTGATTGGTACAGGTCGTTGCCACTCTCAGTCATTGTGACCAGTCCAGCTTCATGCCCAAAAGGTTGACCCAATTGAATCTTCGTTGCCTGTGCAACTGGTTGGAAGCCACACAGGACAGAGATCCTCCTCATTTGAAAGTATCCCTTGACGTACAAAAAGTGTTCAATGCCATCCTTTGCCCTTTCTGAAGCAGGCACTAATAAGGGTATGGATTTGGACCCAAATATTGGGCCTGGACTGACCTGCTCTACGACCTAGTTGCTCATGTGAGAGTGAATGTTGAAATATCAAACAAGTTCCCGATATGGATAGGGATGAGACAGGGGTGCCCACTATCCCCGTTGTTGTTTGCTCTGGTGCTGCAGCCTCTAGGATGCATTATATGCACACACCCCATAATTATTGGCTTCTGGGAGAGCGAAGGGGCATCTGAGGAGGAACGGATATCACTGTATGCGAGTGACATCCTATTATATGTTATAAACCCGCGGCCGACCCTCCCCAGTCTATTTGGTGTATTTGAGAATTATGGGGCACAGGCGAGATATAACATAAACTGTGACAAATCTAGTGTATATCCAATGAACCACATTATTGACCAATCTGATATCCCAGGGTGACAGCAAATAGCCACAGACAGCTTTACTTAGGAATGGATATCACCATACATAGGGACATGAGCCTCAATTCGAAGGATCGTAGCGAAGTTCCATGATCATGAGGAAAGATGGAAGTCACCGACACTGATGCATCTAAGTAAAGCTGCAATGTAGAAGATGATTATACTACTAAAGCTCTTGAAGATGCTCCAGAATGCATACCACACACTACCAGAAGAGGTTTTCACCAAGGTAGAATGGATATTCTGGACATTCCTTGGGAATGGCGGGACTCCCAGAGTGGCGCTCCATACATTGCAAAGGAATCGATATGATAGAGTATTTTGCTACCAGGCATCAAAGCCCACTATTGGGTGGCCCATTTAATTGCTCTCAAGGATTGAGAACACGTACCAAGCAACCACCCCACATATGCATTAGAACGTACTCAATTAAACCCTTATTCCCACATGCATTATTTATATGGAGGAAAAGGAATGAGTAGCCTGCTCCCAGCAACACAGGTGACCATTTCTGCATGGAGAGGGGCAGAGAAAGGGATGAAATGGGACAACCAAGCTAAACATCAAACCCCTTTGTGGGTGGGAACACGAAGGAAAGAATTTGTAAAATTGCAAGGCTATAAATTTTGGGATTTGATAGGGATCTTAAAATTGGGGGACATAATGGAGGGGGGGACTCTTATCGCATTCGCCTCCCTACAGAGAGACTATGAACTAACTGCAATATTACAAGTATCTGCAGGTTACACATGCTTGGAAGGTGCAGAAGATTGGCAGGCATCAGTCCAGACTACCTTCTTGGGTGGCCTCCAGGAAGTCAGCTCAGTCAAGGGGGCAACAATGGTGACATAGCCCTTGACAAATCTCCCGTAGTATCCTGTGAGACCGAAAAAGGCTCTCACCTCGGTCTGGGTTTTGGGGGCTTCCAAGCCAGAATGGTGTCAATCTTAGGCTGACCGATTTCTACCTGGTGCACTAAGTACACCACAGAGTCCTGCCCAATCTGGCACTTACTGGCCTTGATCATGTAGCCTGACTTCCACAGAGCATTCCACACTTCTCAGAGATGTTGAAAGTGCTCTTCCCAACAGGAATTGAACACTGCAATGTTGTCCAGATAGGCAGCACTGAAATCCTCCAGTACAGCCAACACCTGGTTGACCAACCTGGGGGTCAGTGAGCTTACTATCCACTAGATGCTGGCACATCTTTGTAAAACATGTATTGAGTATGTGCTTCCTCATGATCAAGCTGTACAGACTAACTTAAGTATCAACTTTGCTACCCCATACCCAGCCAGTCAGTGCCTTGCTGGAATAGTCCAAGAAATCCACCCAAGACTGATTTAGGAGGTTGGGGCTGTCCCCCAACCTCTGATTGTACTTCTCAGGGGTCAACCCAAGTATGGATTTCATAGGGATGTACTTTGTCTGGTCATTTACCTCAAATGTAAGAAATGTGTCCCTCCCCACTGTGGTTTTGTGTGTGTGACGCATGAAAGGAGTGTGAATGGTGTGTATAGCGGTAGGTGCCTAGTTGTGGCTTTACAACTCAAAGGCTGCGAGTCATTGGTTCAGCATTCTGAACTTTCAAATATATTATTCTTAGTGAATTCCATTTTAGTCAAATCTATCATTAATAAAATGTAATTTTTGAACTTTTCACTCAGCCTTGTGCCAAATCCAACCAGTATATGTGTGTACTTGAGGACTCAATGGCTGTGCAGTAATATTTGTCTTTCTCTGCCAGGGTGTACATGGACTCTAGGGAAAATCTTCCACCTTTAGATATTTTAGTGAACTTGTAGCGTAGACATGAGGGGGGACTTCAGGGTAGCTTGCGTGGATACCTTAAAGTACTGGAATCTGCAAAGAGTCTCACATTTCTTGCCACCCAGAGTTCCCACATATCTCCTGATCAAGATAGTACCTCATCTGTGTGGGTGGGCCTAGTGCATGCAAAAGGGCAGGGCCCAAGACACGATGTGTCAACATCAACAAAAAGGGTAGCTGCAGTTTTTGGGCCTGGGATCAGCAGTCACCTCGGAAAACCTACTCAGCCCTGCCACTTCTGAAAACTAGACAGCCAGGGTAGTACAGGGGCAGCTTTTATTTGGATAAGTGGGATGTAAGGAATTTTATGGATTCCTGCTGATTACAGACATTTACGTCACAGAAATGCAAGGAAAGTGCGCAATATTAGGCAAAGTTAAAGTTTTGCAAGGGCTTCTGGAGAGGAAAACCTGGTCAGAGCCACACAATTCACCCCACAGTGGATTATCTCAGGTGTCTGAGCCAGGTCTGGTGGCTCAGTGGACTAATGCGTCTACTTCAGGGGTCTGTGTTCGACCTCATGGTCACAGGTTCAAATCCTGGCCGGTCTACTCAGCCTTTCATCCATCTGAGGTAGATAAAATGAGTACCATAGAGTTGGGTAGCACCAAACATCTGTTATTCAGCACCAAGATACCCCTAGTGGTGACATGTGCTTTACAAATACACATGGTATGTTATGTTTTTAGCTCTCCAGGATCACACATGAGTTTTACAGCGGTTTCTACCACGCACTGTTAGTAGGATGAAAACACAGAAATGAGCAAAAATGGGCTATCTCTTTGAAAGTTGCCAAAACTGTGGTACAAAAAATAGGTTTTCTGATTCAGCTCTGCATGTTCCTAATAGTCGAGAAAATGGTGACTTCAGCACAGCAAACCTTTTGTTGATGCCATTTTAGGGAAAAAACAAACACTTTCTAGCAGAGCACTTTAAAGTCAGTTCATACGAGACCCACAATACTGGTTCAAGGTTGGAAACACTCAGCAAGTGAAGAGATTTAGAACAACTTAAATTCAATACTCTAAAAGGAACTACTGACCCGATTCATGAAGGTAGACGTGCACGTTTGTGTAAACTCACACTTGCCATGGTAACTTTACTACGTTTTGGTATTCACAAGCTAAGAGTGTAATTTTACCCCTTGGAGGAATTCTCAGGAACACCGTACGGAGATTATTCCACACAGAGTAGTAAATGGATGCGTCAATGTTCCAGCAGGAGTGGTGGGAGCAAGGTGTATCAGGATACAAGTAGGCAATTGTCAGGCATGTGACTGTATGAGGAAATACATACATGAAGACTAAAGCCCCATTATGATTGGCCTTGAGCGATATCCTCCCAGTGAGGTAGAGGTCATTCAAAATTGTCTAGTGTCTCTGGGCCCAGAATGACAAGGTACTCTAACTGCAGATGTGCTAATTCTCATACTCAGGACACAAAAACTGGACCCATGTGGGTTAGTGTGGGCAGCTTCTGCACCTTGCCCCCACCCACACTGCTCATGCACAATGTGGAGGGACAGCTGCAAATGCTCCTCCAGCGCCTCACCTGCTTGCCTGTCCTCACCACCCACACCTCAAGCCTCAATAATGGCCTCATGGGGTATATAGATGCAGATGTAAAGCATATGGCTTTGGACCTGGTATTCTCACATATAGTAGAAACAATTCATTACCCCTAGATTTAGGTGCAACGATTATGATCAGAATCTGAGATTCCGCCCACGGGTATATTTAAACCTGAATCCGGGGAACTCATAATGAAGCTGTATCAACTGGCTATTATGTATTGTAAACCTTGATAATTTTTGTAATTAATCATACTATACCTGTGCCAGGACACTTGCAAATCTTGAAGTAACCATACTAGAGTGAATCAAATGATGTTAAATTTTCAATGTTATGGGCGGGTCTGAGGGTCATGCATGTGCTCTTCACAATGATTGATGACAATGTCTATATTCTGCATTGTTGATGCTTTGGTGGTTGTCTTCCTTAAAACAATAACATTTGTTTATCAAAAAATGTTTTCAATGTTATATGCATAAGATATTTACAGTCCTAAATGCTCCATCCCACAATAGTCTACATCACTTGCAATCATGAAAAATTAAACAGTTGTTACCTGAGATTACGGTTGTAAAGCTATAGGTTAAAGGCGTTCCTGGTCCAGCCGATGTGAAGCCCTGAATTGTTATTGTGTAGTTTGTCCCTGGTCTCCTGACTGTGTATTCAGATACTGAGGAATTTACTGTGACATATTCTCTTTCCTGGAAAGTTTCATTGTAGTCTCTCCAGGATGTGATGTTCAGCTGGAATAGAAATGGGTGTAGGCTGAATATGGTACATGGAAATGTATGAGCATGAACATCTCATGCAAGTTACACCCAAAGTCTCATAAACTGTGAGATTTTCTTATTATTCTTCCAAGCACCATCATGTTACATAATGACTATCTCTACTAACTAAAACCACAACAAACATGCTTGCAACACATCATAAAGTCAGTAGGGTCACTTCATAAAGACATTCAAGAGTGCTGAAGTAGTTCTCCTACAGTGCTACTTCATGTTCTACTAAATGCCTGTGAATTTCCCCAAAACACTCAGGACCTTTTCTCAAAGGCTTTGCTATTAGTAAGTCTGACTTAGTTCTATACTACTACTTGTGTCTTCCTGGATCCAATATAAGTCAACAGTACTACCACAGTAAGTCACAGCAAAGTCTTTGTGAATTAAGCCCCTAAAATTGGAATGTTCAGTGACATACAATTAGTACATACAGAAAGGGCTGCGCCTGCTTTGTATTGTTACTAAATGGGAATTAGGCATCTTGGGGCGAATTCACAAAGGCATGAAGTAGTACTCCTGTAGTAATTATAAATGCCTTTGTGAATTGATCCCTTTGGTATTTCATTTAATGGGCCTGATCCACAAAGAGGTAGCTGTGACTTACTACTGTTGTTCTCCTGAATTCCAAGTTTAAGCCAGGAGTACTGCAAGAGTAACTCACACCTGCTCTTTCCGCAATCTTTGTGAATCTTCAGTCTGCCGCAGGCGGATGGGGTGGGAGTTCCATGTCTTGGCGGCGAGGTGGGAGAATGATCTGCCACCGGTGGTCACTCTACGATGCGGGGAACGGTGGCGAGGGCGCGGTCTGCGGAGCGGAGCTGGCGGGTGGAGGTTTAGAGGCTGAGTCGGCTGTTGAGGTACGTTGGTCCGGTGTTGTGGAGTGCCTTGTGTGCGTGGGTGAGGAGTTTGAAGGTTATCCTCTTGTTGACTGGGAGTCAGTGTAGGTCTCTCAGGTGGGGTGTGATGTGGCTGCGGCGAGGGATGTCGAGGATCAGGCGTGCGGAGGCGTTCTGGATGCGTTGAAGCCGTTTCAGGAGTTTGGCCGGGGATCCTGCGTAGAGTGCGTTTCCGTAGTCCAGTCTACTGCTGACAAGGGCCTAGGTGACCGTCCTTGTTTCGGTGCGGATCCACTTGAAGATCCTGCGAAGCATGCGGAGGGTGCATCTAACCCATATTCATCAATGGTCCCTTTAGTTGGATCATATTTTGAGTTTGGGAAGAAGAATTGACAGTAAGAGAATTTATATCACAGAGTAATGTTAATTTGTCGTTGTTGGGCGAGATTCATTTGGTACAAGTAATTGCACACTAGATGGAAACTTATTGCATGGGAAACTCAAGACAACAGGGTGGCACTTGAAATCAGGATAGATACACAGCTAAACTTCAAAGGAAACACGGGCTCAGTTTTGTCAGCTGTCACACTCTGGGAGGCTTCCAAAATGGTCCTACGAGACAAAGCGTAATACATAGTAACATACAAGAAAAGACAAAATACTAGGGAGTTGGAGAGCCAGATTGGGGTACATGCTGAACCCTCTTGGGTACGTGCTGTCACAATCCTCTGTAAAGAACATCAGGTGCTGGCACAACGAGAGGCTAAGGCTGCAAACCAAACCACACAGCTACAATTTTATGACGTCAGGGATAAGGCGGGGAGACTGCTGGCATGGTCGAGCAGGAGGGAAGTAGCGGCACCATGGGTAACAACCATAGAATCTGATGATGGCCATGAATACACTGCACGCAGAGAAATAGCGAATTCATTTGCCCATTACTACACAGCATTTTACACTGCGCGCCTGTTGGCAGACACTCACCAAATAGAAAACTATCTCGCAGAAATCCCTATCCAGACTTTAGCTGTGGATGCGGTTCAGATGATAGAAGAAGACGTCACACTTGTAGATATACAGGTAGCCATAAGCAACCTAAAGACCGGGAAAAAATGGCATACCGGCAGAGTTTTTCAAGCGGAATATGGGTATACTAAGTCCTCACCTGCTTAATGTATTCTTAGAGGTAAAGGCAATGGGAGCGCTCCCTCATGATCGTAGTCATAACCAGGCAAGCCACAGATGGCATGCAGCTTCTATCGTCCAATCCCCCTTCTGAACATTGAAACCAAAAGTTTGGCCACAGCCCTGGCAAATTGATTGGTACAGGTCGTTGCCACTCTCAGTCATTGTGACCAGTCCAGCTTCATGCCCAAAAGGTTGACCCAATTGAATCTTCGTTGCCTGTGCAACTGGTTGGAAGCCACACAGGACAGAGATCCTCCTCATTTGAAAGTATCCCTTGACGTACAAAAAGTGTTCAATGCCATCCTTTGCCCTTTCTGAAGCAGGCACTAATAAGGGTATGGATTTGGACCCAAATATTGGGCCTGGACTGACCTGCTCTACGACCTAGTTGCTCATGTGAGAGTGAATGTTGAAATATCAAACAAGTTCCCGATATGGATAGGGATGAGACAGGGGTGCCCACTATCCCCGTTGTTGTTTGCTCTGGTGCTGCAGCCTCTAGGATGCATTATATGCACACACCCCATAATTATTGGCTTCTGGGAGAGCGAAGGGGCATCTGAGGAGGAACGGATATCACTGTATGCGAGTGACATCCTATTATATGTTATAAACCCGCGGCCGACCCTCCCCAGTCTATTTGGTGTATTTGAGAATTATGGGGCACAGGCGAGATATAACATAAACTGTGACAAATCTAGTGTATATCCAATGAACCACATTATTGACCAATCTGATATCCCAGGGTGACAGCAAATAGCCACAGACAGCTTTACTTAGGAATGGATATCACCATACATAGGGACATGAGCCTCAATTCGAAGGATCGTAGCGAAGTTCCATGATCATGAGGAAAGATGGAAGTCACCGACACTGATGCATCTAAGTAAAGCTGCAATGTAGAAGATGATTATACTACTAAAGCTCTTGAAGATGCTCCAGAATGCATACCACACACTACCAGAAGAGGTTTTCACCAAGGTAGAATGGATATTCTGGACATTCCTTGGGAATGGCGGGACTCCCAGAGTGGCGCTCCATACATTGCAAAGGAATCGATATGATAGAGTATTTTGCTACCAGGCATCAAAGCCCACTATTGGGTGGCCCATTTAATTGCTCTCAAGGATTGAGAACACGTACCAAGCAACCACCCCACATATGCATTAGAACGTACTCAATTAAACCCTTATTCCCACATGCATTATTTATATGGAGGAAAAGGAATGAGTAGCCTGCTCCCAGCAACACAGGTGACCATTTCTGCATGGAGAGGGGCAGAGAAAGGGATGAAATGGGACAACCAAGCTAAACATCAAACCCCTTTGTGGGTGGGAACACGAAGGAAAGAATTTGTAAAATTGCAAGGCTATAAATTTTGGGATTTGATAGGGATCTTAAAATTGGGGGACATAATGGAGGGGGGGACTCTTATCGCATTCGCCTCCCTACAGAGAGACTATGAACTAACTGCAATATTACAAGTATCTGCAGGTTACACATGCTTGGAAGGTGCAGAAGATTGGCAGGCATCAGTCCAGACTACCTTCTTGGGTGGCCTCCAGGAAGTCAGCTCAGTCAAGGGGGCAACAATGGTGACATAGCCCTTGACAAATCTCCCGTAGTATCCTGTGAGACCGAAAAAGGCTCTCACCTCGGTCTGGGTTTTGGGGGCTTCCAAGCCAGAATGGTGTCAATCTTAGGCTGACCGATTTCTACCTGGTGCACTAAGTACACCACAGAGTCCTGCCCAATCTGGCACTTACTGGCCTTGATCATGTAGCCTGACTTCCACAGAGCATTCCACACTTCTCAGAGATGTTGAAAGTGCTCTTCCCAACAGGAATTGAACACTGCAATGTTGTCCAGATAGGCAGCACTGAAATCCTCCAGTACAGCCAACACCTGGTTGACCAACCTGGGGGTCAGTGAGCTTACTATCCACTAGATGCTGGCACATCTTTGTAAAACATGTATTGAGTATGTGCTTCCTCATGATCAAGCTGTACAGACTAACTTAAGTATCAACTTTGCTACCCCATACCCAGCCAGTCAGTGCCTTGCTGGAATAGTCCAAGAAATCCACCCAAGACTGATTTAGGAGGTTGGGGCTGTCCCCCAACCTCTGATTGTACTTCTCAGGGGTCAACCCAAGTATGGATTTCATAGGGATGTACTTTGTCTGGTCATTTACCTCAAATGTAAGAAATGTGTCCCTCCCCACTGTAGGCATGTGTTTCCATTCGCTAACCTCCCAATACTCCTCTGGGACCCTGTGTACTCTCAGGGCTACCTCATAAGCAGAAAACCACTTATCTATATAAACTCTCACCACATAACTGTACCAGGACTTTTGGTATGTGGACCCTCACCTCTCCATGGAACACAAAAGGTATGCTGCCACCATCTCTGCTGGATCCTGAAGTTTGCCTGCCGCATTCTTCTCAGCAAATGCTTTTCAGAGTTCTTTCGCCAAAGGGGTATCTGGCCTTGTGGAACTGTCTTCGGCTACTGCCTCCTGCCTTGTCCCGCTAGGTATTTTAGACTTCCATAAAAACTGCTAAGTCTGAGCGTGGAAATCTTCACCACAGCTTCGACCGAAGGTTCCCCGACGTCGCTCCCACCTCGAACTCCGCCTGTAGCCCTGACCCACTGAACTTTACCTTCTCAGAATATTTTTCTCAAAATTTCTTCTACGACTGAAGGGCAGCTCTAACTGGGCCCAATCCTTTTCTTGTATCCTACCCGCGTTCCATCGGGGTCGGACATATTTTCCGACATTGACGTGGTCTTGCGCGACTAGATGTTTGCAGTTGGCTCTTTGATCTTTTAGGTGATTTTACAAAAAACTTCTGAAATTCATGACTGCGGTTCTACTGATTGGATTTTAATTTAGTGACATTTTGAGGTTCACCCTGCAAAGCATTGTGGTTATTGCTTGACCAGGACTCACACTCCAGTCAACCAACAACCCAATTTCTTGCACGAGGTATGATTTAGGCCCTTTATTTATTTGAGAAGCAACATATTTATATGTCTTTGAAACCACTGGTATGGTATACGTATATTATAAAACAGTTTATTTATAGTTATCTTCCTCATACAAGTTCACTTTTGCCTTATTAATAAGTAATATTATTTCTCAGTCTTAATACATAATGTTATAATAATAATTTTAAAAATGTTTTAAAAAAATATAGCACACAGCTACTTCAACTGAAGTGCCCCGGTGCTGAAGTCTAGCCACAGTACTCCAAGCAGCCTAAAGGAGTAGGAGAAAAAAAGCCTATCTAAATAACCAAGTTTTCAAGTTTTTACAAAACACCATTTCAGTTTTTGCCTTTTTTAAAGGAAGGGGGAGTGAATTCCACCGTATGGATGTGCCTCCAATATGTGAACATTTCTGCCTTGGTGCGTGAATTGTAGCCCAGTTTCCTGGAAGAACCCCCACACTCCTAGCATATACTCAGGGCACTTTTAGCTCTAGTGGGGGTGGGGGAGTTGGAAGTGTATATCTCACCTGTATGTGGCATTGCGTGACAATCATCCTGAGCCACTGCAGAAAATACAGGGGAGGTGGACAGAAGCAGTGGCGAACCGATTACAGGAGCAGACTGGTGCAAGGTTCACGGGGGAGCAAAATCAGTTCGCTCCAATGTGAGATTCAAGTTAATGCAATATACCTACAACCAGAGGAGTTGGCCTAACGGCTAGGGCGGTCGACCTCAAACTTGGGAAACTGGGTTCGAGTCTCGGTAATGACACTGAACATCCTGTGATTCTGGGCAAATCACTTAATATCCCCGTGCCTACCAAAAATGAATGTGTGTCCTCATGTAACGTAACTTGTGCTATGTAAAGCGCTCTGATACCCGATTCGGGTCAAGTTCACGCTATATAAAACTGCAAAAAAACAAAACAAAAAAAAACAAAAACACCAGGCATATTTCACCCCTATAACATTACATATCATATATCCTGCAAGAGAGGAGAAATGTTTGTGTTGCAGTGACGGGGAAGTGGATTCCATGCACATTGCTTGGTCCTGAAGATCTCCAAGCACTTACTGACAAGATATAGTCGAAAGGCTCAATGGGGCCATGGAGTGGAACATACAGCTTAATATCACTGTGGTGCTATTTGGGTTACACCCACATCTGAAAGGGAAGAGGCTAAGTAGGAGGGTTGTGCTCCTGGGACTTTTATTGGCTAAGCGAAGGAGCGCCATAAGGTGGATGGTGCGTAATCCTCCCAGTGTAATAGAGTGGCTTTGGGGCATATCAGAGTGGGCGGTTGTGGAGGCAATCCATATAAGACAGACTAGGTGTGAGGATAAGGCGGAAGGTGATTTATGAGCATCAGTGGCTATGTTAGAAGCACGGAGGGACCCTTCAGATTCGCAGCCCCCTTAAAGTCATACCAGTTGAATAGCGGAACAGATGCACAATATTAACCAATCAGAAGAAGGAATTTAAAAAAAGAAGCCCAACTATCCAACCAGAAGCAGTGGCCGAGTCCAAAGTAAACCCACGTACAACAAGGTCAAGCCAATCCCCTGACAGGCCTTATGGGGACAACTGAGAAGCAGAATTTGGGCAGGGTGGTCTCTTGTGTAGTACTTAACACAAGGTCCCTTATCAAAAATGAATATGAGTTTGCAGACCTTGTTGGCCAACATAACCTTGACATCATATTTCTCACAGAGACGTGGGCAGTCAAGTCTTCTGACACAGACCGCAAAATTGCCACTCCATTGGGTTACAACATTGAAAGACTGGATCGAGTAGAAAAAAGGGCAGGGGAATTGCGATAGTTTATCGCAATTCGATCAAAGCAAACTTTCAGCCCATTTTTAATTTCGAATGTGAAGCCCTTAGTTATAAAATGAAACCAAATAATACTTACACCTTTCAGGGCTATTGATCTACCGACCACCAGGCTTTAGGGGTATTTTATCCATAAGATTCAGGACTTCATGGAGTCATGTGTCAATAACTCTAACTTCACGATCCAGGGTGATTTTAATTTTCAGAAAGAGCTCACAAACAGCCCAGACATGGATCACTTAGTGGATAATTTTAAGAGCTGTGATTTTAAGCAGTTCATAGCAGAACCTTCAAACCTGGCAAACCATTCTCTAGACAGGGTATTTACAAACAATCAGGATCCAAGAGTGGATAAGGTCCTGCCTATAATATGGTCGGACCATAAGGCCATCTTTCTTTTGCTGGAGGTTCCCCTCAACCGAGGCCCCTGTACATTTTCACCTAGAACCTTCAAAGTTCGGCCCTGGAAAAATCTTAATGTTGACGAGCTGAAGGACATTCTTTCCATTTCAAACCCAATCCCAGACAATAACGTGGATAATGCAGCAATTAATGATACACACTGGTTAGAATCAGCAGTTCTCAGACTGGTGCCAGAAAATCTGATAAAGTGCTATAGGAAGAACCCTTCAGCCCCATGGTACATACAAGAACTAAAAGCCTTCGAACAGAAATGTAGACTTCAAGAGTGCAGGTGGAGAAAAGAGTATTGCCTGGGAGAAAAGATTAAATATAAGAAATTTCTGGTGGAATACAAGGAACTAATTAGAGCAGCTAAGTCTAAATACTTCACTGAAAATATAAGCTCTGCCAAAGATACCACCAGGGCGTTATTTAAAACGGATAAGTCTCTGTCGAATTGGGTCCTTCTGCATTAAGATGGCAGAATCTTTACAGATTAAAGTCAATTCCATTTTTTAAGATTCTAATCTTACCCAGACGGCCTTTGGTACAGGAGGGTTTCCGACTCCTGCAGATGGGTGGGACTCACAACAATCCCATAGGGTACGGACACACAAAAATGTGAAAAGTTGAACTTATTCGCTAAAGAAAAAGTGACTACCCTTAGTAATTCCATTAAACCTGGGGCTCCCTCAGACCCCTGTCAGCCCCCCCAGGTTTTAAATTCGATTCCCAGTTCAGTTGTTGGTCCACTTATGGAGTTACTAAATAAGATACTGATCACGGGCAGTTTCCAGCGAAATGGAAAAAAGCCTCCATTCTGCCTTTGGTCAAAAAACCCTCTCTGGACTCTAAAGATATGAAAAGTTACATGACTAGATCTTGCCTTCCTTTTCCTGCCAAAATATTAGAAAAGGCAAAGAATGGGGAAATCTTATCCCTGGAAGCCTACCAACTTCTCGAGTTCGGTTTCAGAGCAAACCACTATTATCGAATCGGCTCTGGTAGCAGCCTCGGAGAAATTGAAAATGGTGATCGACAAGTGTGGCAAACCGCACTGATTTTATTAGCTCTATCCACCGCTTTTGATACGATTCACCAATTCGCTTCTCACAAATCGGCTCCAATGGCTGGGCTTTAGGAACTCCGCATTGGCTCTGCAGAGCTTATTCCTATGTGATAGGCAACAGCTCGTGGTGATGGGGCTTTCCAGTTTCACCCCCTTCTCCCTTCTTTGTGGGGTGCCACAGGGGTCCTCTCTGAAGCCCACGCTTTTTAATATTTATGAGTCCCCTTTGATTAATCTCATTAGCAGTTATGGCATTGCAGTTTTCTCTTACGACGATGACACACAAATTGGGAGCGCTCCCTCATGATCATAGTCATAACCAGGCAAGCCACAGATGGCATGCAGCTTCTATCGTCCAATCCCCCTTCTGAACATTGAAACCAAAATTTTGGCCACAGCCCTGGCAAATTGATTGGTACAGGTCGTTGCCACTCTCAGTCATTGTGACCAGTCCAGCTTCATGCCCAAAAGGTTGACCCGATTGAATCTTCGTTGCCTGTGCAACTGGTTGGAAGCCACACAGGACAGAGATCCTCCTCATTTGAAAGTATCCCTTGACGTACAAAAAGTGTTCAATGCCATCCTTTGCCCTTTCTGAAGCAGGCACTAATAAGGGTATGGATTCGGACCCAAATATTGGGCCTGGACTGATCTGCTCTACGACCTAGTTGCTCATGTGAGAGTGAATGTTGAAATATCAAACAAGTTCCCGATATGGATAGGCATGAGACAGGGGTGCCCACTATCCCCGTTGTTGTTTGCTCTGGTGCTGGAGCCTCTAGGATGTATTATATGCACACACCCCATAATTATTGGCTTCTGGGAGACCGAAGGGGCATCTGAGGAGGAACGGATATCACTGTATGCGAGTGACATCCTATTATATGTTATAAACCCGCGGCCGACCCTCCCCAGTCTATTTGGTGTATTTGAGAATTATGGGGCACAGGCGAGATATAACATAAACTGTGACAAATCTAGTGTATATCCAATGAACCACATTATTGACCAATCTGATATCCCAGGGTGACAGCAAATAGCCACAGACAGCTTTACTTAGGAATGGATATCACCATACATAGGGACATGAGCCTCAATTCGAAGGATCGTAGCGAAGTTCCATGATCATGAGGAAAGATGGAAGTCATCGACACTGATGCATCTAAGTAAAGCTGCAATGTAGAAGATGATTACACTACCAAAGCTCTTGTAGATGCTCCAGAATACATACCACACACTACCAGAAGAGGTTTTCACCAAGGTAGAATGGATAGTCTGGACATTCCTTGGGAATGGCGGGACTCCCAGAGTGGCGCTCCATACATTGCAAAGGAATCGATATGATAGAGTATTTTGCTACCAGGCATCAAAGCCCACTATTGGGTGGCCCATTTAATTGCTCTCAAGGATTGAGAACACGTACCAAGCAACCACCCCACATATGCATTAGAACGTACTCAATTAAACCCTTATTCCCACATGCATTATTTATATGGAGGAAAAGGAATGAGTAGCCTGCTCCCAGCAACACAGGTGACCATTGCTGCATGGAGAGGGGCAGAGAAAGGGATGAAATGGGACAACCAAGCTAAACATGAAACCCCTTTGTGGGTGGGAACACGAAGGAAAGAATTTGTAAAATTGCAAGGCTATAAATTCTGGGATTTGATAGGGATCTTAAAATTGGGGGACATAATGGAGGGGGGGACTCTTATCGCATTCGCCTCCCTACAGAGAGACTATGAACTAACTGCAATATTACAAGTATCTGCAGGTTACACATGCTTGGAAGGTGCAGAAGATTGGCAGGCATCAGTCCAGACTACCTTCTTGGGTGGCCTCCAGGAAGTCAGCTCAGTCAAGGGGGCAACAATGGTGACATAGCCCTTGACAAATCTCCTGTAGTATCCTGTGAGACCGAAAAAGGCTCTCACCTCGGTCTGGGTTTTGGGGGCTTCCAAGCCAAAATGGTGTCAATCTTAGGCTGACCGATTTCTACCTGGTGCACTAAGTACACCACAGAGTCCTGCCCGATCTGGCACTTACTGGCCTTGATCATGAGGCCTGACTTCCACAGAGCATTCCACACTTCTCAGAGATGTTGAAAGTGCTCTTCCCAACAGGAATTGAACACTGCAATGTTGTCCAGATAGGCAGCACTGAAATCCTCCAGTACAGCCAACACCTGGTTGACCAACCTGGGGGTCAGTGAGCTTACTATCCACTAGATGCGGGCACATCTTTGTAAAACATGTATTGAGTATGTGCTTCCTCATGATCAAGCTGTACAGACTAACTTAAGTATCAACTTTGCTACCCCATACCCAGCCAGTCAGTGCCTTGCTGGAATAGTCCAAGAAATCCACCCAAGACTGATTTAGGAGGTTGGGGCTGTCCCCCAACCTCTGATTGTACTTCTCAGGGGTCAACCCAAGTATGGATTTCATAGGGATGTACTTTGTCTGGTCATTTACCTCAAATGTAAGAAATGTGTCCCTCCCCACTGTAGGCATGTGTTTCCATTCGCTAACCTCCCAATACTCCTCTGGGACCCTGTGTACTCTCAGGGCTACCTCATAAGCAGAAAACCACTTATCTATATAAACTCTCACCACATAACTGTACCAGGACTTTTGGTATGTGGACCCTCACCTCTCCATGGAACACAAAAGGTATGCTGCCACCATCTCTGCTGGATCCTGAAGTTTGCCTGACGCATTCTTCTCAGCAAATGCTTTTCAGAGTTCTTTCGCCACAGGGGTATCTGGCCTTGTGGAACTGTCTTCGGCTACTGCCTCCTGCCTTGTCCCGCTAGATATTTTAGACTTCCATAAAAACTTATTTGGTCTCCCTTCTTGTGTGAATTATTGGGAACAGAAGGAAATACTGTAAAAGTTCACACTGCTCTATCCATTGACTCATTAGGAAACCATGACTCATCGGTTTAGGTTATACAGGTGTCTGGTGAAAGTAAATGTCGTCTATGTTGACATTATACTCTCCATAGGCTTATGAGGAGAAAATACTCAGTTCTGGTGATTTAGGAATGTCAAGAAATACATTCATGTAGATTGAATATAGAATCAAGCACCCTTAAGGTATACAGAGTGTGGGGTATATGTTAGACTGATGTATCAACTTGACTGTTTAAGTACATGTTTTACCTTGTGTTCAGTGTATTCCAGGGAATGTTGTCATTTAGTCCCTGTTTGTGTGTTGAAAGTCTATATACCTATCTTTGTTCTTTTTCCAGGACTCTGTTGAGTGGGTTTTCCTTGGTTGTTTCCGGTTGCTCAGTGATGACCCATTTCAGATCATTCATTGTGTGACCAATTTTCAAAAAATGGTCTATCATTTTAGTTGTATTATGATTACATCTAATATTGCTGCGATGTTCGCATATTCTTAGTTTGATCTTTCTACTAGTCATTCCTATGTACCGTAGGCCACATGGGCAGGTGATCATGTAAATTACATTGCTAGAGTTGCAGTTAGTATGGGCCCTTAAGTGCCATGTCTTATTCGGTTCCAAATTCAGACTCTTTGTGGTGACAGTTAGGTGGCACACACTGCAGTTTCCACATGGGAAATGTCCTGTCATATTAGGTTGACCCCAGACATTAAGTACTGTGTTAATGGGGTGTTCATTGGTCTTTCTTGGACGGGCAGAGACCATCACATCTTTTAAGCTTCTCGCTTTTCTGAAAGAGAACAGCGGTTTCTCCCAGTTCAATTTCCCTGTTTGTAATATCTGCCAATTCTTATTAATGGCTTGCGTTACTTTGTTAGAAATCGTGCTAAAAGTTGTTATGCAGGTAAGTGGTATCTTATTTTCTGCTTTGGATGAGTCTTCAAGAAGAGCATCCCTCTGTTGATTGCATGCATGTTTTTGAGAGTTTATTATTTTGTCTGGGTACCCACGATCTCTGAGTTTGTTGGATAAATCTGAAGCTTGAGCCCGATAGGCTCCCAACTGACAGCAGTTTCTCCTCAGTTGGAGAAATTGCCCTTAGGGTAAAGTTTTTCTTAGTGCCCTCGGTTGAAAGCCGTCAAATTTGAAAAGAGTGTTTCTAGCTGAACGTTTGTGATAGGTCTTGGTTTCTAGTTTCCCATTTTCGATAGTTATGGTGATATCTAAGAATATGATCATCTTTTTGTCCATACAATGGGTAAACTTAAGGTTCTTGTCACAGGTTTTAATCCATTCTAGAAAAAGGAGGAGCGGCTCTTCTTGATCTTGCCATATCATTAGTATATTGTCTATGTAGCTTCTCCAGAACGTTATGTTTCTCCCAAATGGGTTGTTCGCATGTAAGATATGGGTTTTCTCAAATTCGAAAACGTAAAGGAAAGCCACACTAGGGGCAAAAGTACTCCACATGGAAGTCTCGTAGGTCTGTAGTGAGAGTTCCCCTTCAAATTCAATTTGATTTTTCAGTGCTAGTTTTACACATTCGACAATGAAGGATTTTGGAGTCTGAAATCCCAAGTAGCCCCTTCCAGAGCTCTCTTAATGTCCTCAATAGTGTCATACTGAGGGAGACTAGTATACAGGCTTTCAATATTCAAGCTTACAAGCAGAGTAGTCTCCTGGTCCACACTTATTTCTCTTAGAAGGTTCAGTAGGTCCTTAGTATCTTTCAAATAAGTGGAGGTGTTTTGTACTATAGGTTTCAAAAAGAAGTCACAAAAGCAGGACAAGGGTTCGAGTTGAGAACCAATTCCGGATACAATCGGACGACCCGGTGGTGGGGTCCGGTTCTTATGTATCTTTGGTAGAGTATAAAAGTATGGAATTTTGGCTTCCCCAGTGAGTAAGAATTCTGCTGACCATTTGTCTCAGCTCTTTAAAGAAGGAGTCTGATTTTGTTTCTCAGTTCATTAAATGGGTCTTTTTTGAGTGGTTTGTAATTTTTCGCGTCCTCTAATGGCGTCTACATTCACTTCTATAATCTTTCTTATCTTGTAGTACCACTCCCCCTTCCCCCTTTGTCAGCTTGTTTTATGATAACAGTGTCATAGGTTTGTAGGTTTTTTTAGTATAAAGGGATGAAACATGTAGACCAACCCACGGATGTTTGAGATCAATTTAATCACCTAAAACATCCATCCTTTTTCCTTTTTAACCTTGCCCAAGGACCCCATTATTAAAGAAGTCTTCTCTCCAGGCTTGGAGGGGGATCCTTGAGACAATTTTAGAAAAACTCAATTCTCACTATCCTGCACGATAGAATGGAAAAAGTGCACCAGGGCCCCCCTCAGGCGGGCGGGAATATTCTACGCTTATGACTATACATGGAAATCCCCTACAAGAGCACAATTAAATCCCCCAGGATTTTCAAGAAAGAAATTAAAGCCATGCTACTAGTAAAACATTTGTCATAAGGCAACTCTTTGGACACTGTAATTCAACATATTGTATAATGTATCGTTATGTCAAGGACCTTGCTCTCCGAATACTATGTACAGCGTATCATAAGTGAAAGATGCTTTCAGTGTACTGCAGCTCTCTTTGTACAGTGCTCTGAAACCATGGTGGTCATGTTTGTGCTTTATAAAACGCTATGAATAAATAAAAAAATAAGAAAAGTTAGCTCTTTTAGTCCTGCCCTTTGCGAACAGTCAACCAGCGTACAAGATGTGACAACCTCTTCTGCCGCTTACCATAAAGTGAGAATATATGTTGTTGGCCTTATTAACAAAATGATCAGCGAGTTTGTCACAGTTGCCATTAGAGACCTCAGCCAGTCCAGAATGAGCTGCTGGCTTAATTAAGCTATTAACAATGGAATACATTTCTCCTGAAGGATTACTGCTGTTTTTGATCTGTTTTTCTGGAGGAACGTCAGAACAGGCCTTTTTTTTAATCATTTTATGATAGGATTTGATTGCTTCATATACTGTTTGATACCTAGGGCATCGTACGCTTCCCTCCAAGCACGTTCAGGCACTTTGAAACACTTTTTTCCAGCAATCAATGTAAAAGGCCAGACATAAAAAGAACCCATGACATGGTGGTCCTCATTCCCTCCAAGTCAGTCCAGGCCAGCGTGTTTTCCCTTAGTGGGCTTCACTCAATGGGGTTTTATCGAATTTAAAAGACAATGCTCTGCACTTGTATCTCACGTCATATATGGAGTTAAAATATAATTATTTATTTAAATGAAATTTCTGGCGTGCTTCTAGTAATCTACCTTAATGAAAATTCCCTTTAAAGCAAAATGCTTTTTGCATTACATATTCTATAGTAATTTCACCTTTTTTCTGTTTCTGAAACAGTGATAAGTTTCCACCGTGTAGATGATTGTACCAACCTTTAGGCTATCTAGGTGAGGTTACAGATCCTCTTTTGTGCATGGTTGAAACTTTGAAATTCCCTTCCACGTGCCCCCCAAGAAGAGACCAACTTTTTCCAGTTCCATAGGAAATGTAAAGCCTGACTCTTTGACCTGGCACTTCTATGAATGGGTACCATTGTCCCTGGCTTTACTTCTGTTTCTGGAGCACCAAGAGTGGATATTGTACATAATAATTTATCAAATAAAAAGATAGAGTTCCACATGGTATCCAGGCCTAGCCTGCCACCATGCACTCTTCTTGGACCACTGAAGGAGCTGCTGGCCTGCTTGGCTTTCACTCTGCTGCTGGGAGCTTCAAGCACTCCTCCTCAAGGCACTCGCGATGTCCTTAGCAAGTCAGATCTCTTAGCTTCAAGCAACAGTCATTTGCAAAAGGAGGACCCGAGTTGAAAAAAGAAAAACCTCCTTAAGAGTCCCTCATCTTTTGTTTCAGTTAATGATGGCAAGCACTCCATCTCTACATGAAAAAAATATGCCCAATTCAACAAAGATTGCATCTGGGCAGAACGTGCCAGAGCACGCTGCCCTGCCCGGTACATGTGCTTCATGTCCTTACCTGCTACTCGTGAGGCAGGCTGTCTGAAAAATGACAAGTTTGCGGCCAGGCCAGCACGGTCGGACTGGGACAGAAACTAGGCCCGGCCACCTAAAAAAAAAAGGGACACCCCATTTGTGAATTAAAAATCTAACAAAGGGGGGAGGAGCTTAGCGCGTGATCAAGATGGCCGCGTGAGCCTAGAGCTCCCGAGACCCTCGCTCCCTCCGGCAGCTATCCTGTCTATTATCCTGCTTTGGACGCCCGGAATATTGGAGGGGAGCCGTTGCTGAGGCGAGAGCCGCTGTCCGGATCGAAATCGCCCACCGGAGACCGAAGTTGTACTGCCTGGAAGTTTGTGGCCTACTCCCCGAAAGGTGCCCGGGACTTGCGTTGGCACAGTGCCCGTGCACTAATTGAACAACAGCGGCCGTGCGAGGGGCGAATCGTCGGAAGGAAGGTGTTTTCACTTTCACTTTCACTTTCGCTTTCCTGTCTCCACCGCGCCCGGGCATGGGCGTGAGTGGTGCCAGTCACTGGTTGCCCGGTTGTCTACTCTGTATGGGCAAGGAGATTGTCTCCGCGGCAGATTGCGATGTCGAGCAAATCGGACGCCGAAAAACAGAAGCCCAAGAGTACCAGGCGGGGAGGCTACACCCAGACTAATAACATGGACCGCTATGCCCACCAGAAGGGGTCTCCGGGCGGATCGGGCCAGGCACTGGAGGCCTTGAAGGACGTGTCGCCCCCCTCCGCGGAACCAACCCTGCAAGATATCATGGGGGCCATCGAAGGGATGAAGTCCTCTATCGGGCAACAATTTGAGACCCTGGCGCATAAAGTGGACGCCATATCGATCGACGTCAATCTGATTCGGGTAGACCTGGGGAAAACTAATGAGCGGGTCCAGTCCTTGGACCTCAAGACTGCCGGCCTCCTGGGCGACGTCTCCGGCCTTCAGCTGGAAGTCCGTACCTTGCGGACCGCAAATGATCACTTTGCCCGACGGTTGGAAGAGTTCGAAGGCCGTGCAAGGCGCAATAACGTGCGCATTATTGGGGTCCCGGAAAATTCGGAGGAGCAGTCGGTGGACCTGTTTGTGGAGGACCTGGTGGTGAACCATCTGGCGCCCAATGGCCTCAGTAAGTTCTTTACTGTCGAGCGGGCCCACAGAGTCCCTGGCGGGAGGCCCAAGGTGGGGGCCCCTCCGAGGCCGATTGTCGCCAGGATCTTTAACTTCAGGGACCGAGATGCCATTCTGCAAGCATCGCGGGTGTCCGGCCCGATGCCATTCCAGAACACTACCGTAAGTTTCTATCCGGACTTTACCCAGATGGTGCAGAGGCAACGACAAGGCTTCCTGGCGGTCAAGCGACGGCTACGAGAGATGGGACTGAAATACGCCATGCTCTTCCCGGCCAGGCTGCGTGTGGTGTTCGAAGAGCGGACTTTCTTTTTTGAATCACCGGACATGGTCGGAGATTGGCTGGACACGTTGCCCCAAGGACGGACTGGCGTGGAACGCTCCGGTGGAGCAGACGGTGGTGGGGATGAACAATGAGCCTGGACTTAAGTACTAGAACTCCGGTTCCCCCGGGAGGGTGATAGTCCGGGGGGTAGCGGGGGCAGTATGGGAGCTTTTTCCTCCTCTGGGGTTCTTTTTGTAGATTAGTCTTTGTATGGGGCGACAGGCACACTGCAAGTTGGGGGGCATTTTAGAGCTTACGCAGGGGTGCAGGGTGGGGGGTGGATGGGGGTTGTTGTTGGGGTTGTTGTTGTTTTTGGTTATGCAAGGCGTAAAGATGCAAGCTTCTGTGACTCGAGTGCGGTTCCACGCGGGGGGTGGTGGTCTCCTTACATGTTGGGATGGGGGTAGGGGCCTAAAAATACTCAGTTGGAATGTAAATGGCTTGGGGGATCGTATTAAGCGTGGGATTGTCCTGCAATTTCTGAAGCAATGTACCCCTGATATTGTCTTATTGCAAGAGACGCACTTGATTGGTAACACGTGCTATGCACTCAACAGGAAAGGCTACAAATTTGTCGCACACTCCGGGTTTTCCTCGGGCTCTAGAGGGGCGGGAATACTCGTCAGGTCCTCTCTGCCATTCGAGGTCGACTCCACTACTGTCGATGATAGGGGACTCTTTGCGGCAGTAGCGGGGAGGTGGGAGGGCAGGACGCTGGTCCTGGTGTCGGTTTATGTCCCTCCTGCACTGCAGCCTTCTACACTTGCGGACTTAGAGAGGACATTGTTGGATCTCCCAGAGGGAATGTTGGTGGTGGGTGGCGACTTCAATGCGGTTGGATCCGGATTGCTTGACAGACACCCGCCAAGGAGTTCGGGGGGGGCTCAGAAGTGGCTTCCGGATTTTGTAGATACCCTTGGTCTGGTTGATTGTTGGAGACTGTTGCATCCCACACAGCGACAATACACTTTCCATTCAGGGGCGCATGGCAGTCTCTCCAGAATTGATTATGTGCTTACCCTAGCTGCACACGCCTCCTTTGTCTCTGAGGCCAGGCACATGGCACGGGGTATCTCTGACCATTCGCCGGTGTGGATCTGTATGGATGTTGGTAGAGGAGTGGGGGGTAGGGTGGCCCCAATTAACCCGTGGTATTTCAGGGACCCTACGACTCGTAGTGCGGTGCTGAAGGCGGTCGATCGTTATTTCCAGGAAAATCTCGGCTCGGTCACGTCGGCGGTGTCTTTGTGGGAAGCGTTCAAAACAGTGCTTAGGGGTGAGGCCCTCTCCTTGATAGCAGCAGCCAAGCGTCGGAGAGACGCGGAGGTCGCCCAGATTGAGGCGTAGATCGCGGATCTAGAGCTGGCGCTGGAGAGGGAGGTCACGGCGGCGGCGCTGCATAATTTGAGCCTTAAGCAATCGGAGTACAAGGCCCTTGTGACGGACGCGGCCAAAGCCTTGAGTAGGGAACAGCAGGGCCGTCTGTACGACGTCGGGGACAAGGCCGGGAAATTAATCGCGTGGCTGGATAAAAAGGAGCGGGTCAATCGTGTTGTGCCGGACCTCGTGACGGAGGATGGCGTCGTGGTCACGGAGCCGGATGGCATAGTCCAGTGCTTTGCGGATTACTTCCACACGGTCTATACCTCCGTGTCGGACAGGCCAGTGGGGGATTCGTGTGAACTCCTGCGCGATCTTGCTTTACCTTGCCTCTCCGACATAGACAGGGACGATCTTGATGGCGATATCACAGTCGACGAAATCGCGGGGGCTATCCGTTCATTGCGTCCGGGCAAGGCCTCGGGCCCGAATGGCCTGCCAATTGAGTTCTACAAACTCCGGCCGGATAAGATCGCTCCGTATTTGCGAGCTATGTTTGTGGAGGCGCGGGAGACGGGCTGCCTCCCGCTCGACCAGCGCCTGGCAACAATCGTGGTCATTCATAAAGATGGCAAGCCCAGGAACAGGTGCAGCTCATATAGGCCGATCTCGCTCCTTAATGCCGAGCCGAAGATCCTCGCCAAAATCCTCGCTAACCGTCTGGTCAGGGTGATCGGTGATCTGATCCACCCTGACCAATCTGGGTTCATCCCGCATCGTAACACCGTGTTGAACCTTAGGCGCATTCACGGAGTGATCGCAAGGGTGGGGACGATGCGGGAGCCGGCCATTGTGGCAGCGCTCGACGCAACGATGGCTTTCGATACGGTAGAGTGGGCATATCTGTGGGCTGCGCTTGCGAAATTCGGCTTCGGACCCGGATTTGTGGGCTGGGTTAGACTATTATATGAAGGACCTCTCGCTAAAGTCGCAGTCAACGGTAGGGCGTCCCGTCCCTTCGACCTGGGGAGGGGTACCAGGCAGGGCTGTCCTCTGTCGCCGCTGTTGTTCGCTCTTGCTCTTGAGCCGCTGGCGGCCTGGATACGATGGCACCCAGATGTGAGGGGGATTCGATGGTCACCTGACCACGAAGACCGCATCTCCCTTTATGCCGATGATATTCTGCTCTATCTCACTTCACCCCGGAAGTCCCTCATAGTTGTCTGCGACATTTTGACTTCCTTTGGGAGGAATTCAGGACTAACCATTAACTGGGGGAAGTCATATCTGTATGCCCTGTGTGGAGACGTCCCGGTTCCCCCGCGGAATTGCCCGATCCAGATCGCCCGGGAGGGTTTCATGTATCTTGGGATTTATATCTCTGCCGACCCAATGGTACGGTATGAGAGGAACCTGCTCCCTCCGTTGGCGCGCCTGCGGCGGGACGTGGCGGGCTGGCGGCGGCTGCCGCTTTCCCTCCTTGGCCGTGCTGTGCTATTCAAAATGATGTCTCTTCCCCGTTTTCTCTATGCCCTGCAGAACACCCAGGAGCTGGTTCCGGCCAGCTACTTTCGGGAGGTTGAGAGTCTACAGCGCTCGTTGCTGTGGGATGGCCGTCCGCGTATAGCGATAGCAAAACTAACTCTCCCTTGGTACGATGGGGGTATCGCGCTTCCCGACATCAGAAGATACTATTGGGCCTCCCAACTGAGCGCGATCAATCATGGAGTCTACGGCCCGGCGCTTAGCCCTGGCTTTGCGATGGACCGGTGGTTGCTGCGTGGGGGTGGCTACTATAGAGCACTTTACTCGAGGCCCCCGGCTGGGTCCCTCACGGGGCCGACCGGGGTGGCGGTGCACGTGTGGAAGACAGTCACGAACTCACTGGGCTGGAAGGATAGGCTCACCCTCGCCACTCCGTTGTATGACTCCGACATGCTGGGGAAACTTTGGCATTCTAAGGGATTCGAAAAATGGGATCTGATCGGCATCTCCAGGGTGGGGGACATGCTGACCAAGGGGCGGATTAAGTCGTTTGACGAGCTGCGGACGGAATATGCGCTGGAGGGCACGGAATACTTCCGGTATGCGCAGGTGCGCCATGCGCTGCGGTCGGTCCTCGTTGAGGGGGAAAAGGTGCCTGAGTCCTCTCCTTTGGAGGACCGGATCCTGGACAGCCATATGCCGGAGAGCACAATCTCCCTAATCTACAAAAAGCTTGTGAACGTTCGGACCGACCTCCTCCTGGGGGTGCGGGATCAGTGGACTAGGGACGGCCTTGAGCTGGACGATGAGGATTGGCAGTACGCCGTCTCCTCTCCTAAGGAGGTCGCGATCCCCGCCAGGCTACGGCTGGTCCAGCTTAAGATACTGCATAGAGTTTATGTCACTGGGCCCCGGCTGGTCCATATGGGTTTTTCCGAGGATGGGCTGTGTAAGAGGGGCTGCGGGATGGTGGGCACCTTTCTACATATTATATGGGAGTGCGGTGTGATTGCGGAGTTGTGGAAGCGGATTCACGTTGTGATGCAGGAGGTCACGGGTATTGTACTGCATCCAGAGGCGCGGCGCTGTCTTTTGAATGTGTGGGGTCCTACAGATTATGACGCTGCGCAGACTCAATGGGTGACCCTAGGCAATATGGTGGCTAAGAGAGATATAGCACGACTGTGGGGCTCCCATAGCCCGCCCACCCTGGATGCATGGAAAGACAACATGGACTGGAGCATGTTTCGGGAGAAAACGGTGTATAGTGCGCGGGGGAGGCCTAAGAAATGGCATAAGGTATGGGGAGGTTGGAACCAGTATAGGGGGGGCATATGTCTGCCTCCTGCCACTGAACCACCAGAGGAGCAACTTTCCCCCTAGCCTCACTTCCGACCTGGGTCTTACTGATGCACCTCAGTTAGAATGTTAGCGCCTCTGCTTCTCCCTCATCCTCTCGATCGGTGGCTTTGATTTGATGTTGGAAATGGGGCCGCCGCCTCGTTGGGAACTGACACGAACTTATGATGTATACTGCCTTGCTTGTTGTGTTCATTCTAGATAGTTTTTAAAAATGAAACCTTTGTCTTTATCCTGCATAAGAGCTATGGATGACTTCATGTGTCGATTGATGAGCTGCCGAACCTCCGGGATGTCGGCTGAATAGCTGTGTATCTGACTTATACGAATAAAGGTTTAAAAAAAAAAAATAAAAATCTAACAGTCTCCCAGTATGAAAACTGTGATAGTTTTGAACTTGCAAAGACATGCTGTGTAGGTGTTTTGCAGGGTATGGAAACTGCATGGATGTGAGATTGCTGCAAGCAATGTCTGTTTTAATATAAGGTAAATCAACAGTTAAAATAGGCCCAGCAGACCATAGAACAGGAACACAAACAGCCGACAAACCAGCCCACCCATTGACCTGTGAGACGAGCGCTTCAGGCACTGCCGAATTGCCGCTCGTGACCAGTCCGACCCTGCAGGCAAGAAGAGCACAGAAGTCCTCTGTATGGCTTGTGGGTCTGTACATGAGTGATGGAGGTTGTGACTCTGTTTGGTGGCTGCAAAGTGATCAAATGGACCATGGACCACATAGATCCCCCACTAGTCCTGGGCTTCACCATCAGTCCACGAAAAGTAAGATGTCCCATGCTCACCCTCTGAAAATGCATTACCCTTGGGACAGACACTGTAGGGGAAGTGGGAACTCTAGCCTCCCAGGCTTCTTTTAGTCACATAAATTGCACAATGCAATATACGAAGTTACAGGGAGAAACAACCAGGACATCAACCCCAAAGCACAAGGTAGGAGAGAAGAGGCAGATGATGACCTAACTTTTAGTGAAAGTAGGGAGAGTGCCAGCCTGTGCGATGCCCACACCCTACCATGAACATGTAGACAGTCAATGACACAGAGCGATAAGTCATAGAAAGACGACAGTAGAAGGAGATGTAGGAGTAAAGGACATGGCACACCACAGTCAAATGCAAAAAAGAGAGCATAGGTGCAAGGCAAGAGATGGCCACAACACCGCCCTTACACTAAAGCACAGAAGACAGGAGCCATGCATGAAAAATATGAAGACTGGAGCTGATGAACAAGTTACTTACCTTCGGTAACGATGTATCTGTAAGAAACATTAGTTAGTTAGATTCCTCACCTTAGAATATCCCCAGGCGTCAGACTGGATCCGGAAGATTTTTCGTCAGCAATACCCCTTGCGCGTCGCTAGGCGTCGTCTGCGGCTCCGCGTCCGTCGTCGGCGTCGTGCGCCGGAATGACGTTGTCAGAGTACTTAGACGCCGCCCTCACGCGCTGACGTCAGTTCTTGTACATAGCTTTCCGCGCCAGGAACGCAGAGAGCCATGCAAGAGACCGACACTGGTGCCAAAAAATCTAGGGCCCTGAAAGGGATAACCTTAACCCTAGATGTCAGTTCGCAGAACGGGGAGGATGGGTGGGTCGGTGAGGAATCTAACTAACTAATGTTTCTTACAGATACATCGTTACCGAAGGTAAGTAACTTGTTCATCTGAAAGAAACACGTTAGTTAGATTCCTCACCTTAGAATAGATACCCAAGCAATACCAACCCCGGTGGTGGGTCTGCGAACCAAGATCACACCAGAAAGTCCTGGAGGACAGAACGGCCAAAGAAGCCATCCCTCCGGACTTAGCTGTCTAGGCAATAGTGCCTGGCAAACGTGTGCAGCGAAGCCCACGTCGCCGCCTGACGAATGTCCTGCAAAGGGACTCCCCGTCCCAAAGCAGTAGTAGCCGCCGTGGCCCGAGTAGAATGGGCTCGCAGCCCAACAGGAGGGTCCTTTTTTGCCAAGGAATAACAGATTTTTATACACAAAACGACCCACCGGGAGATGGTCCGTTTGTGCACAGCTTTTCCCTTCTTTGCACCCACGTAGCCAATGAAAAGCTGGTCGTCCACTCGGGACTGTTTTGTGCGGTCCAAATAAAAGGAGAGCGCACGTTTTGGGTCCAGACGGTGGAGCCGCTCTTCCTCTTTGGAAGGATGCGGAGGCGGAAAGAAGGTGGGCAAGGTGACAGATTGCCCAAGGGGGTCACCACTTTCGGTAGAAAGGAAGGACGAGGCCGAAGGACAACCTTGTCCGGATGAACAGATAGAAAAGGAGGCTTGGACGATAGAGCCTGGAGCTCACTCACTCGTCTAGCCGAGGTGATGGCTACCAGGAAAGCAGTCTTAAGAGTTAGAAGACGAAGAGGACAATTGTGAAGAGGCTCAAAGGGAGCGCACATCAGAAATGTTAAGACAAGATTCAAGTCCCACTGAGGCATTACGAAAGTGACAGGAGGGAATGTGTGAGTAATGCCTTTAAGAAAGCGTGACACTACAGGGGACTTGAAAAGAGAGGGCTGATCAGGAAGCCGTAAGAAGGCAGAGAGGGCAGCAAGATAACCTTTCAAGGTGCCCAGAGCAGAGCCCTGCCGGGCCAAAGAAAGAAGAAAGAGGAGAACCTCAGAAAGGGGGGCGGAAAGGGGATCCACAGCCTTTACTGTGCACCATGCCACAAATGTTTCCACCGGCAGGCGTATACCGTCTTTGTGGAGGGACGCCTGGCTGCCAGAATGACATCACAGACTTCAGGAGGCAAGTCAAATGGCATCAACTGCCGCCGCTCAATCTCCACGCATGGAGGTGGAGGCTGGACAGGTTCGGGTGGAGGACCGTCCCCTGCTGCTGCGACAGAAGATCCTACCGAAGGGGCAGACGTATCGGAGGATCGGTCAACATACTGAGTAGCTCGGGATACCAGTACCTTCGTGCCCAATCCGGAGCCACCAAGATGACTTGGGCCCGGTCGCGCCTGATCTTCTTCAGCACTCTGGGCAGAAGTGGTATAGGCGGAAAGGCGTACAACAGACCGCAACTCCACTCGCGACGAAAAGCGTCGCCGAGCGAGTGCCGCCTTGGAAATTTCAACGCGCAGAACTGCTGACATTGCGCGTTCTCGTCGGTGGCGAATAGATCGAACTAAGGCTCTCCCTACTGCTGAAAGAGACCTTGCGCCACCTCGGAGTTCAGACGCCATTCGTGATCCATCATGCACCGGCGGCTGAGTTCGTCTGCTCTGGCGTTCAGAGAGCCCGCCAGATGTTGAACCACCAGGGTGATGCCCTGGTGTTCCAGCCATGTCCAGAGGCGCAGAGCCTCCTGACAAAGGGTCCACGACCCCACCCCGCCCTGTTTGTTGCAATACCACATGGCGGTGGTGTTGTCCGTGAACACCTGCACGACACTTCCCCGGACAGAGGGAAGGAATGCTTTCAGTGCAAGTCGGATCGCTCTCAGCTCCAACAAGTTGATGTGGAGGCGAGACTCCGCCGGTGACCAGAGGCCTCTGATCTCCGCCTCTCCCATATGGCCACCCCATCCCAGGAGGGACGCATCCGTCACTACGACATGCTCCGGTAGGGGTAGGGAGAGGCTCTTGCCCGTGACCCAATCGCGGTCCGTGAGCCACCACTGCAACTGCTGTGCAGTGCCCTCCGAGATCAAGACATGGTCGGACAGGTTGCCGTGATGCTGGGCCCACTGAAAATTCAGGTCCCACTGCAGAGCCCGCATGCGCCGCCTGGCGTGATGCACTAGTAGGATGCAGGAGGCCATCAGCCCCAGAAGCCACAACACTAGCCTGACCGAAACCCAGGATAGAGGCTGAAAGATGGGAATCAGGGCCTGTATATCCCGGACCTGCTGTTCCGGTGGATGAACCCAGAAATGCGCCGAATCGAGAACCGCTCCGATGAAGAGGAGCTTCCGAGAGGGGCTCAGGTGTGACTTCGGCACGTTGATGGAAAACCCTAGCAAATGCAGGAGATCCGCCGTAGTCTGGAGGTGGGAGACGACTGTCCGGGGCGAGCCCGCCTTCAACAACCAGTCGTCGAGATAGGGGAAGACTGGAACCCCTGATCTGCGCAGATGAGCTGCGACCACCGCCATCACTTTCGTGAACACCCGAGGGGCACTGGTAAGGCCGAAGGGGAGCACGGTGAACTGAAAGTGCTCCTGACCCACCGTGAACCGCAGGTAACGCCGGTGGGCCGGCAGGACGGGGATATGGAAATATGCGTCCTGCAAGTCCAACGCTACCATCCAGTCTCCAGGGTCTAGGGCAGCTAGAACCTGAGCCAAAGTCAACATTTTGAACCGTTCCTTCCTGAGGAAGGCATTGACGTTCCTGAGGTCCAAGATAGGGCGTAGGCCTCCTTTGCCCTTCTTGGGAACCAGAAAGTAGTGGGAATAACAACCACGACCTACTTCTGGGCTCAGAACGATTCAAATGATCCCTCAAGATACGGTGGTGCTGCGGTGGCATGGCTGGAGGGGTCGTCTCGAAGGGGAGGGAGTAGCCCCTGCGGACGATTTGCAGCACCCACCTGTCCGAAGTAATGGTACGCCAGTGGAGCAGGTGATGGCGAACCCGGCCTCCCACTGGCGTGGAATGGGCCTGAAAGCTCGGACTAGGAAGGCTTTGAGGCGGATGCTGCCGGGGTGGATGTGGACTGACCGCGTCGTCCTCCAGTACCGCCTTGGCGGAAACCACGTCCGCGACCGCGTGCAGGCTGGTTCTGCGGCCGGTGGCTAGGCGGACGTGAGGAGGTGCCCCTTCCTTGGCCACGAAAGGAGCGAAAAGCGGAAGTTTGTGGCCGCGGGGCCGAGAGGCCCAAGGACGTGACCGTAGCCCAGGAGTCCTTGAAGCAAGCCAGCGCACTGTCCGCTTTCTCACCAAAAAGGCGAGCGCCATAAAAAGGCATGTCCATGAGTGTGCTCTGGACATCCCCTGAAAAGGACGTGGACCGCAGCCAGGCGTGACGTCGAAGCGCCACCGTGGTAGAAATCGCCCTACCCAGCGAGTCCGTAGTGTCGAGTCCACATCGGATTGCATGGCGCGCTGCATCTTTCCCATCGGCCAGAGCCGAGGAAAGCCGCGCCCGGGCCTCCTCCGGGCACAGTGGCAGCACGTCCTCCACCATATCCCACAGAGAGTGGGAATAACGGTCCAAGAGACAGGCGGTGTTCAAAGACCGCAGGCCCAAACTGAGCGAGGAGAACAGCTTCTTACCGAACTGTTCCAGTCTCTTGGAATCCCGGTCCGGAGGTGCGGACGGGAAGGAGGATTGGGAGGTAGAGGCCTGGATAACCAGACTCTCGGGGTGGGGTGTTGGGACAGAAAACTGGGGTCGCCCGGAGCAGGGCGGTGGCGCCTGGCAACGTTCCTATCCACAGGAGGGACTGTGGAGGGCTTGTACCAGGTGCCCTGCAGAACGTCAGTGAGGGCCTCATTGAATTGCAGCAGAGGCTCAGTGGAGCATGCGGCAGACTGAAGCACCCCAGTGAGGATGTTAGTCCTCACAGCCACGGCAGGCAGCTCAAGCCCAAGGGCTTCGGCCGTCTTGCGCAGCAACACAGAAAAAGCTGCACCCTCCTCCGAAGCCACAGTCGGAGGAGAGATGAATCCAGTGTCCGGTGAGGTATCCAATCCACTGGCCTCCCCCAGTTCATCTGCCCAGTCCTGAGAAAGGTGCCCCTGATGGGCCATAGGGTCCTCAGACCCCTCCCATTCGCCCCCGTCATCCGATTCCTGGTAAACAGGAGGAATGATCGGAGACGGTCATTAGACAATATGTGTCTCTAGCGGCGTCGGATGCGGCGTCGAGCGGCGCCGCATCGGCGTCGGGACCGGACAGGGGCTGAACCGGGGATCGACGTCGACCGGAGTCGGCGTCGGGGGTGGTACCGGTGTCGGCGCCAGCGGAGGAGGCGTAACGAGGTCGACCGGCATCGACGGGGGCCCAGGCTCGGGCCCCTCGGGGACCTGCGGCGTCGGGGCCGGAGCCTCCAACGGCGCCGGGGCCGGAGCCGCCGGCACGCGAGGTCGCCCAGTCGAGTCCGCGGGGCTTGAAGGCGCGCCAGCGGGCGTCGACGGCGGGGCCAGGCTCCTCATGGCCGAGAGGAAGGCACTGACCTCCGCCAGCGTCGCGTCAGTCCCAGGGACCGGCGGGTATGGGGACTTGCGCAGCGCCTGCTGCTCCCGCGGAGCCGCGGGGGTGGAACCACCCGGACCCTCCGCCGAGTCGCGCGACCGGCGAGGGGAGTCCGAAGAGCGGTGTCGCCTCTTGGACCTCTTAGAGTGCTTCGACTTACCCGAAGACTTCGAGCCAGAGGAGCGACGATGTCGATTGCGGCTCCGCGACCGATCCTTGGACCTCCTCCTGGACCGGGATCGAGAGGGGAGCCGAGTGGCGAAGCTCGAGAAGCTTGCGGGACCGCTCCCGCCTAGCTTTCGAGGTCAGGGCCATACAATCGGAGCACGACTCCGCGTCGTGGTCGAGGCCCAAGCAGTACAGGCACCGGCGGTGATGATCGGTCACCGACATCAGTCGGTGACAGTCGTCGCAGGCCTTGAAACCAGGCATCCTACCGGCACCAGAGTCGAGAAGTGACCAAAAAGTTAGTCAAAAATTGACTAAAGGGGTAGCTCTCCCGGATCGGCGCTTACTGGCGCGGAAAAAAGAAGAACTGACATCAGCACGCGAGGGCGGCGTCTAAGTACTCCGACGACGTCATTCCGGCGCACGACGCCGACGACGGACGCGGAGCCGCAGACGACGCCTAGCGACGCGCAAGGGGTATTGCTGATGAAAAATCTTCCGGATCCAGTCTGACGCCTGGGGATAATCTAAGGTGAGGAATCTAACTAACGTGTTTCTTTCAGATGCTCTGCCCTGTACTGAAAGCATGGTTAGAAGATGATCGGTAGAGAGATTCAGGCTGGACTTGGGAAGAATGGGCGAGCCGGAATGGGCTCTACCTCCCAGCAGCTGATGATGGTTGAGTAAACAGACATTGGGTGTCTGACATGAAAATAGCTACATAGAAAATCAGATGGAAGACACAGCCAAGAAAAATGGATGAGTGAAGCACAAACCTTTGACTGGTTATGAGGGTGTATTATATAGAGATGTTCAGAAGGGATTTAGGGCCATATTATCAAGGAACGGCGATAACATTATCGCCGCTTTAGCGACAGGAAACTGCCGCTAAAGCGGCGATAATGGGCTTGATAATATGCCGCAGAGAATTCCCATAGAAGCCCATGTTCACACCGGAACCTGGGTTTCTATATGAATTCACAAGGGCATATTATCAAGGCCATTATCGCCGCTTTAGTGGCAGTTTCCTGCCGCTGAAGCAGCGATAATGTTATTGCCGTTCCTTGATAATATGGCCCAGAGTTGGTAAAAGGAAGAATGTGGAGGAGAGTACAGAAGGTTGATGTCCGGGCTGGAGTTGAAGGATGAAAGGCACATGAGGGGGAATTTAGAAAAGAAATGGTAATGAGCAAAAGTTGGATTCGCCACTGGAAAAGAGTGTTCAGAGTTGGGAGGGCCGGAAACGTGACAAGGATTTAAGTAAAAGAACAGAACAGGTGAGGGACGGAAGCAATGACACATAAGGTGAGTGTGCCTAGGAGATCAGGGTCTTTTTGTAAAAGTGAGTGAACTTTACGTACGGTGGCCAGTGTCTGGGAACCCCACTGGAAGAAGCGCAGGGGTTCAAGAAAGGTTGATGAAAGATGAAGCAGCAGCACAACTGAGTAGCCACATACAGGATGTGAGAAGGCTTAGTATCAGGCTAGGGAAGAAAGCAATGGGCTATAGAAGAGATTGGTAACATGTGTTAGGGGAGTCATAAGGCAGTGGGATTCCAATATAATGGAACTAAACAGTGTATGGAGTCTGCCAGGAGTTTCAAACCCTTGGGGGTATTCCTATGGATCAGTGTTTCTTGATCTGTGGTCTGCAAACCCCAGGGAGTCCAAGACTGTTTACAAAATTAAATAATATTGAACACAAAACTTAATGTTACTATTTTAGTAAAGTATTTATACATGAAAAGTCAAATGTAAAGTTGAACATTTTTAAATACTAAGTAAATGTGAAGGAATTTGGGGGCAGGAGTCTACAGCAACCACAATCTTGTATGGACGACTGGTTGCTCAATTGAAGCACAGGCAGATTGCAGACAAAATCGGGTATGTTTTAGGAGCAAAAAAAGATGCGAGGCAGATTTATTAAGACTTTGTGCCAATGCAAAGCAATGCATAGGTATTTTGCTATAGAACCCCACAACCACTGTGTTGCATAGCCTTCCTCATCACAACATCGTGTTGCCTCATATATAGCCCTTGCCAAGGCAGCTAACTGTCACAGCTTGGCAACTTTCACATCAATTTATGAATGGCCCAGTACAACAGCTGACCACTTTTGCATTCTACTTTGGGACTTTTGTACCTTTGCTGGAATACTACATCCGCACTGTACATACCTCAATGTTCCAATGTTGCCCTTACCCACCTGATGTGACTCCTACCCCATTAAATGACACGCTGCCTCGTGACCTTTTATGGGGGGACACTCTGCACCAGCTGTGTCAACATTAATATTTTTAATTTTGCAGCACAAATAGAACCTCATCTCCCGTGGTCATGGCTACCTACATCCTTAGCTCGACCCCATGGGGTTATCACTGCTTTTTCTGGGTATCCGTCCGCATCATGCACAGAACCCAGTTAAAAAAGGATTCCTGTTCCAATATGGCCCCCACAGTAGATCCTGGAGCATTCGATGCATCATTACAACACAACATTCTCTCCCGACAAACCAACCTCTGAGGGGAGGCAGGCTGCCTTCTTCCAGCGTCCCGTGTTGTTGAGTCCTGCCGCGAGTACTTAACTGTGCACACAGGACCCTCGCCTCACTCTGCCGAAGTGGTGGAGCAAGGGTAGGTCGATTGGCTAATGAGCCGCAACTCAACCGTGAGTACCAAGACATTGTTAACAATAGGGGAGTCACCCCTTACCTGCCACTTGGTTATGACTGCTTCCCCCTTAACTATTTGACCAACAATATCGTTCTCATTCCTTCTCCTTTCCATTTGTTGCACACCAGGACGTTAGGTATTCCTTAATGTTCCCTCTGCCAGCATTCGATGCTGCAGGTGATCCACCCAAGTTGGGCGAGTTACATATGTTCTCCTGTTACCATGGTGGCTGTTCTGCCACCCCGCCTGGCTCTACCCTACATGTGCCACTTGCATGCCACACATCTCTTCCTTGTTACTGCGCCTATCACCCTTTACCTTTTACTAACAGCGGTAGTGTATTTATTTACTGCGTGTTGCTTTAACAGAGGACTTATTAAATAATTTCTGAGCTTTACCATATTGCTTCTGTAGGTCGGTCTAAAAGAAAAAGTTACTTACCTTCTGTAACGATGTATCTGTAAGAGACATATGTTAGTTATAGACTCCTTATCTTAGAATTACCCCCAGGTGTCAAACTGGAACCGGGTGTAGGAGAGTAAGATCTGCTTCACATGGTACCCCCACTTTTTGCTGGTGTTTCACTGTTTTTCGACCTTAGTCTGGCTGTGGCCCTGCTAATCAGGACCACAGCCTAGCTGCTTCCTCTCTAAAATGGTTTCCATGTACATTAGGTACATTTCGAATTGGATTCTGGAGTGCCGTATAAGGCCCTAGTATATGGTATACTCTGTACCTAGGGCATAGGTACCTCAGAGGCCTACCAGGGGCAGAAGCATGTATTATGCCACCCCTAGGAAGCACTCCAAAATGACACCACAGGTCTGCTACTGCAGCCTGGGTAAGGTGGTGCCTGCACCCCTTACTGTGGTATAGGCTACCTATATCACTACCATTGCACACACACATAAAACCTATAAGTCACTTCTATGGCAGGCCTTAACAATCCTGAAGGCAGAGTGCTTGGTTTTTATGCGAGAGGGTGCCCCTGCATGAACAGAGCCTTTCTGCAGCGTTCGGAGTACCTCCTCTGATGCTGTTTGTGGTGCAGCCTGACCCTATACTCTGCATTATAACCTTGCGCTAAATGCTAACTTTGGAATGGCTGCACGGAAACATGTCGTGTTTGGTGTCAAACGCTTTAGAATACTACCCCCCCCCGCCCCCCCGCCCAGTTCTGGCGGCGGGGGTAGCATTCCACCCTTCTAGAGGGAGAGACATGTTCACACTGGTCTACCCGGTAAAGACTTTCTACAGCCCTGGCATCACAAAACGGATGCCACTCTCACAGACACTGGTCTGGCCTCCTGCTGCTGACCGAAACTCCGTCAGGGGAGACCTGGACAACAGGTTTCCTGTCCCAGGGAGGTGTAACCACCTCCCCAGACAGGCTGATGTGTATTGGGGCTGGGTGGGAGCACTCTCTGGTGCTTTGAAGTCCTGCACTGGTGGCACACTTGGTGTCCATGTGCATAGTCCAGTTCAAACTGGTTGCAGGGGCTACCTGCCCCTGCTCTGGCGCGAAACTGGACAAAGGAAATGGTGTAACCACCCCTCTTTCCAAACCCTCCCATAGGTGGGTCCCTAGAGTATGTCCAACCCCCAAACTTTGTATATGTATGGGAACCCAGTCCTTGCGCCTTTAGATTACCCTGGACGAAACTCTGCAACATATATCCTGGACCTTCGATGTTCTACTTTAACTAGAAGATGGAAGAAATCTCCCCTGGGGTCAAGGAGTGACTCCCCTGCTTGGGATTAAATACCAGTGTTGTAGTCTTTACACAACACAGATCATATAGGTTTGAATTCGCTTCTCTTTGAAAGAGTCATGGACCGTTCTTCTCATCCCCTGCTTGGCAGGCACCAAAGAAGCAACTGTCCGGTCTGCAATTCCGAAGCTCCCGCTGGACGCCGAAGTCTCTGCATCCCCAGAGGTGGATTTCCAGACTTCCCCGAGGCTACCCTGAGTTCATAGCAAAGCTGAGGCCTGTGGCTATCGTGGGTGACGTGGAACCGTGATCCCCTGGACACCGTGATCTTTTGCTGATCCATCATCTTCCTGGTCTTCCTCGAAGTTGTGCTTTGGGCTCCGAGTAGCCCCAGCCTTCCGCACCTCCTGCATCGAAGATTTCTGGCCTCCACTCCACGAGTGACCCGTGGGCCAGTTTCCACTGCGACCTTCGCGATCGCTACCCTGTTGGCTAGTAGGTTCCCACGAAGGCAACTCCTCTTCTGATTGGGCTTTCCTGGTTGCTCCAGATGTGCCCTGACTTACCTTGGCTGGGTGAGTCCCACAGACCTTGCTGGTCTGCACCGACATCGTTTTTCTATTTCCAAGTGACTTGCCGTTGCCAAGGCTTGTTAGGTCCAATCTGGTCGCCGACACCGCAGCACTCAACAGACTTCGTGGGCAGCTCGAATCCAGCTCCTGGTCATTGTTGACACCTCCTGGACCTCGTGGCTGAAGAATCAAGACACCTGTCAACTCAGCTGAAGCACCCAACATCTGTGGGCATTGGACTATCGTGCCACAGACACTGTTCCCTCTGCTTTCAGGTTCCTTCCATCCTAGATCCAGGTTTGGATCACTTCGGACACTTCTCCTCTTCACGGCAACAGCACTTCCTGAGCAATTTCCATTGAAAACAGCGACGCGACGCGACAACCATTTGACACCTATGCACCCGGCTTCCCTGGGTGAGGTAACTCGAGTACTCCGGTGCTCCAGTGGGTGTTGGCCCTAGACACCTCTAAGTCCAAAAGGGTCCGCTCGTAGACATCCTCTAAGTGTCCTTAAACTCTTTAATTTCCAACCACGACTTTCCCCATAGAAGTTAACAGCGATTCGCGGATGTGTTCTCACACTGCACGCGTCCCCCGTGGGTCCCCTGTGTCACTAACTTGGGTGGTTCCTTGTGGTCCAAGCACTTCTAAAGGCTCTAGGCCTTGTGTCTAGCTCAGTCGTGGTTCTTATTCCACTTTATTGGTATATGGTTTGGTACGCCCCTAGGGCCCAAATGTGTATTTGTGCTAATACTGTTGAATACTGACTTGTAACTTAAGTACTTTGAACTCCAGCCTTATAAAGAGACTAGAGGGGTGTGTTTTAACTTAAATACATATATTTTAAATAAATACCTGGTGTGGTTGTCTTTTCATTTGATCATTCAAGAGATTATAGACTGGTAAAACAAGCTGCTTTACATTTCTTCAAGACTTAGCCTGAAGGCTGCTCTCCATAGCTACCACTAGGATACCTTTCAATAAAGGTTGTCTTTAACCTATCACCATAAGGGGTTGTTTGGACTGATACAAGGTGCCCACTATAACTAGTGGACAGCATATATCAGGCCAACTTCTCATATCGGGGAATATTTTCTTCCCTGCGCGTTGGTAGATGTCGTCAGTCGACTCCGTATCCGTCGTCGTCGTTGTGGTCGCAGGATGACGTTGTGGTGCCTACTTAGACTCCGCCCCTGTCCGCTGATATCAGTTCTGACATGACTTTCCACACCAGAAGCAGAGAGCCATGCAAGACACTGACCACTGGTGCACCGTACCATGGCCTGTAAGGGAGTCCCTATCCCTAGAAATCAGTTAGCAGAGCGGGGAGGATGGGTGGGGTGGTAAGGATCTTATAACATATGTCTCTTACAGATACATCTTTACCAAATGTAAGTAACTTGTTCATCTGAAAGAGACAGGTAGTTATAGATTCCTTACCTTAGAATAGATACCCCTGCAATACCAACCTCGGGGGAGGGTCTGCGAACCAAGTTCACACCAGAAAATCCTGGAGGACAGAACGGGCAAAATAGCTGTCCCTCTGGACTTGGCTGTCCAGGCAGTAATGTCTGGTGAATGTGTGCAAGCTGCCCCGTTGCTGCCTGGCAGATGTCAAGAAGTGGGACTCCACGTGACAATGTAGTAGTTGCTGCCGTAGCCCTAGTGGAATGAGCACGCAGCCCCACTGGAGGTTGCTTTTTCGCTAAAGCGTAACAGCTTTTAACACAAAGGACAACCCATCGGGAGATGGTACGCTTCTGGACAGCTCGACCTTTCTTGGCGCCCACATAGCCAATGAAGAGTTGATAATCCATTTGTGCGGTCAAGGGAGAAGGACAGCACATGTTTTGGGTCCATACGGTGGAGTCTCTCCTCCTCCTTGGAAGGGTGAGGAGGTGGGAAAAAGGTGGGCAAAGTAATAGTTTGTCCTATGTGAAATGGTGTTACCACTTTAGGAAGGAACGAGGGTCTCGTCCTAAGCACCACTTTGACCGGATGCACATAAAAGAAAGGGGGCTTAAAAGATAGAGCTTGAAGCTCGCTCACCCTGCAAGCAGAGGTGATGGCATCAAGAAAAGCAGTTTTCATGGTGAGAAGCCTGAGAGGACTGTTGTGAAGAGGCTCAAACTGAGCACACATAAGATAAGTTAAAACGTGATTCAAGTCTCACTGGGGCATAATGAAAGTAGATGGAGGAAAGAGATGAATAATGTCCTTAAAGAATCTGTTTACAATAGGGGATTTGAATAAGGAGGGTTGACCTGGTAGCCGAAGAAAAGCAGAAATAGCTGCAAGATAGCCTTTTAGAGTGCCCAGAGCAGAGTACTGCTAGGATAAAGAAAGGATAAACAAGAGAACTTCAGAAAGAGGGACAGAGAGGGGATCCACAGCCTTTGCTGTGCACCATGCCACAAATGTATACCTTTTTAGCGGAGGGACACCTGTAGGAGAGTAGGGTCTGCTTTCTATGTTCACCCCCACTTTTTGCTTTTGCTTTACTGGTTTTCGACTTAGATGTGGCTGTGGGCCTGCTAATCAGACCCACAGCCCTGCTGTTCTCTCTCTAAATTAATACTATGTACTTTAGGTGCATAACCCATTTGGATAGGATCACCTTATTGGCCCCTGTACAGTGTACCTTAGGTACCCAGGGCATAGGTGTACCCTAGGCCTATCAGGGGCTGCAGCATGTATTATGCCACCCCTGGCCTGGCCTTCCATTATGACACAACTGGCTGATCACTCAGCTGGGGCAAGGTCGTGTAATCACCCCTTGCTTAGGTGTAGTATTCCTGTACCTAAGTTACATATAGACACATGTGTACCTATCAGCCACTCCTATGGCAGGCCTTAACAATCCTGGAGGCAGAGTGCTTGGTAACATGTGAGATGGTGCTCTAGCATGAGCTGAGCCTGTCTGCAGCTTTCGGAACCATGTCCTTATAGCTGTTCTATGATATAGCCTACCATATACTCTTAAAGTGCCTTATAATCTTAAACGGTTATGGTAACTATGGTTTGGCTTTATCAAAACATGTCGTGTAAGGTGTCCAACACTTTGGAATAATACCCCCATCCCATTTCTGGGAATGAGGATATTATCCCTCCCTTCTAGAGGGAGAAGACATGTTGTAACCTACTTACCCGGTTAAAGTTAACCAGAGCCCCAGCATCACAAAATGGATGCTGCTGCCACAGACACGAGTCTGACCTCCTGCTGCTGGGAGTGATCCCGGCAAGGGAGGCTTGGACAATAGGTTTCCTGCCTTGGGAGGTGCGAGCACCACCCCAGACAGGCCTTAGTGTATTGGGGCAGGGAGGGATGAAAAGAATGAGTCATGCCTGGGGCACACAAGGTGTCCCGTGCATAGTCCAGTTCAAACCGGTGCTGGGGCTCTCCAGCCCCAGTCCTGGCGCGAAACTGGACAAAGGGAAGGGGGTGTAACCACCCCCCACCCAGGTCCCACCCATAAGGCGTGACCTAGCAGGTAACCCAGCCCCCCAGATTTGGATAAGAGTGGTAGCTGGGCCCCAGGAGATTAGATTATCCTGAACCTGCAACTTGAACAGAAACTCTGGACCTTCGACATTCGACGAAAGAAGAAGACTGAAGAATCTCCCTTGTGGCCAAGGAGTGGCTACCATGTGCAAACAGGCACCATTAAGAGACTACCCTTTGCTTTGCTGAAGTTCTACGAGGGACCGACTGCAGAGCCCGACCAGAGCCTTGACTTCCAGACTTCCCCGACCCTGATCCACATCCACAGCCGAGCTGAGATCCGTGGAGGCGACGAGAGACGTGGGACCGGCTACCTGGGAAAAGTGGCGAGTATCTTCCAGCGCAGCTTCTGAGGTACCCTCGAAGTTGTGCACTGGGGATTGAGAAGCCCCAACCCCAAGCACCATCTGCACCGAAGATCAGCCCCCCACACTCTACGAGTCCTGCGTGGGGCCCTTCTGCATTTTCCTGCTTGCCGCGCTTGTCCGGTTGCTTGCCCGTTGGCTAGTGGCCTTTGTGATGACGCATCCAGAAATCTTCACTGCTGGTTTGGCTCCTCCAGACTGGCTCCCGCTTCCTTGCAAAAGAGAAGCACCCCAGACCTTCCTGGTCTGCACCAGAAGCAAGTCCTCCGTTCTTCGTGGGTTCCGCTTGCCAAGGCTTGGTGAGTCCTAATCCAACTTCGACGCCGCCGACAGCAAGAGCCTTCGTGGGACAGCTCGCCTCCTGGTCCTGGTCGTCCTCGACGTTCCCTGGTCCTCGTGGCTGCAGCGACACCTGCAATCTTCACGACATCGCCTGGCTCCTTCCTGGTTCCACGTGGTCACTGGCTAGTGACCTTGACTCTGTCCCTTCTGCTTGCAGGTCTCCTCTCTTCTTGATCCCAGCCTTGGGATCCACCGGACACTCTTCACTGACTGCCTGTCAGCAACTTTCCTTCAGGCATCCATAGAAGTCCACGACGAAACCCAACGCAAGTTCACACCTATGCACCCGCAGTCCGTGGGCTAGGTAACTTGGGTACTTCGGTGCTCACAAGGGTAGTGACTATCCTAGGGTCTAGTTTCCGAGTCTCGACTCTCTAGCTGCTTCAGAAGTGTCTTTAAACTGTTAATTGCTAACAACTACTATTTCTATCGACTTTTACGCATTACGCGTGAGTGTTTCCACTCTGCACCTGAATCCCGTGGGCCGCCCACTTCCTAACTGTTGCTAGTGCAGTGTAGCCCCAGCGATTCCCTAGGCCTATGTGGAAATTTAGTTCGTAACTGAACATTATCTGCGCCATCTTGTCTCTCCCCCAACGTCACACGCAGAAACACACGACGGCCATTTAGGCACCATGGCCTCTCTCCCCGCTCATCGCCGATCACCAGCGCGTCCCTCTGACGCAGCGAACATCCCCCACGCGCTGGCCACCCCCACTCTCTCATACATGGGCCATAAACCCTCTCCTCCTGCGCGACCCTGCCATGGAACCACATCCCGCGCCTGACCAACACCTCCTTTCATCCCATACATAGTCATACATCCTCTTGATAACCCCCTTCCTCTGCGCCCGATTGTCCGAACCGACCCCAGGCCATCACCTAGCCCTGCGGATGCAGTTTATTGCGCCTACTGTAAGGGAAACACCTCACATCAAAGGGATTACAGTAGATCAAGGCCCCCACCCCCTGAGGCCCGACCAGTCGCACACACCCCTGGGAATTGGCGGAATGTCCAGCTGTGCGATAGCCATCTCCTACTGTGGGTGGGGTGGGGACTTCCACTGTAGTTATGTGTGGGAGCGGATCTGAGCCGGGGCTTCCGAGGATGTTCTTTCATGTATCAAAGCAATCTCAAGAATGTGCCATGTATGATAAACCTGCAATAAAGTCATAAACGTGTGTATAAGAGGCCAGGCCTCAGAGATGTGGTTAGAGCACCTCGAGACGATACCCTGCTGTCCGATCTGACGTGTTCTGCTCCGACGGAATAAAACTTTGTTTCCTGCCTTCCAGTCTCCAGCGCCTGCCTCTTTTATTGGTTAATCATCGAATGGTATAAGAGGCGGTTACCGCCGGGCAATACTTGAAAGGTTATCGACTGAACCTGCCGCTACCATTTAACACCTAGGCCTATCCTATTTCCGTGACAGTGGTCCTTATACCATTTACTTAGTATATGGTTTGCGTGGCCCCTAGGGCCTAACTGTATTACTTACCTGTGTGACTTAATGTATGCTTAAATAAGACTGTGTTGTACTTACCTCTAATCTCATAAAGAGTGCTGAGGGTTTGCCTAGAATAAATACACTTTATTGCATATATATATATCTGTTGTGGTGTCCTTTCATTTGGTATTCTAGGGATTATATATGGTATCACAGCTGGCTTCACATGCCATTCAGAGTTTAGACTAAGACTGCTCTTGTCCATGCTACCACTAGGATAGCTGGTCTATAAGGTTGACTTTACAACCAATCACCATAAGGGTTGTTTGGACTGATATAAGGTGTACACTAGAACTAGTGACATCATACATCAGGCCAACTTCTCACAACACCTAGCTGCCAAGATGACGTTACAGACTTCAGGCGGAAGGTCAAAAGCTGTCAACTATCGCCACTCAATCTCCATGCAAGGAGGTGGAGACAGGACAGGTTTGTGTGAAAAACTGTCCCCTGCTACTGCGACAGAAGATCCTCCCAAAGGGGTAGTCTGATTGGAGATCGATGGCCATGCTTAGGAGCTTGGGGTACCAGACTCTTCGTGCCCAGTCCGAGACAACAAGAATGACTTGGGCCCGGTCGCGCTTGATTTTCTTCAGCACTCTGGGCAGAAGTGGTGCAGGCAGAAAGGCGGACAGGAGGCGCAGTTCTACTCACGACGAAAAGCGTCACCAAGCGAGTCCCGCCTTGGAAATGCCAACATGTGAAACTGCTTGCATTGCGCGTTCCCTTCGGTGGCGAATAGATCTAACCAAGGCTCTCCACACCGCTGAAAAGAGACCTTGCACCACCTCCGAGTGAAGACGCCATTCATGAGCTACCATGCACCGATGGCTCAGTCCGTCCGCCCTGGTGTTCAGAGAACCTGCCAGGTGTTGAACCACCAGAATCATTGTTCCAGCCATGTCCAAAGACAAAGAGCCTCTTGTCATAGGGTCCACGACCCCACCCCGGCCTGTTTGTTGCAGTACCACACGGCAGTGGTGTTGTCTGTGAACACCTGCACTACTTTCTCCTTGAGGGAGGGAAGGAATGCCTTCAGTGCCAGGTGGATCGCCCAGAGCTCCAATAGGTTGAAAGGGAGCCCGGACTCTGCCGGAAACCAGCCTCCTCTGATATTCGCCTCTCCCAGATGGCTGTCCCATCCCAGGAGCGATGCATCGGTCACCACTGTTAGTTCTGGTTGGGGAAGGGAGAGGGATCTGCCTTGAACCCAATCCCGGTCTGTTAGCCACCACTGCATTTGATGTGCAGTTCCCTCCGAGATATGGACGTAGTCAGAAAGATTCCCCTGATGCTTCGCCTAGTTGGAACTTCAGGTCCCACTACAGAGCCTGCATATGCCACCTGGAATGATCCACCAGCAGGATGCAGAAGGCCATGAGGCCCAGCAGCCTCAGGGTCATTCTCACCAAAATCCAGGATAGAGGCTGAAACATCGGTATCATAGCCCGAATATCCCAGACTCACTGCTCGGGAGGATAGGCGCGAAAATGCACTGTGTCCAGAACATCTCCGATGAAAGGGAGCGTCTGAGAGGGAGTCAGGTGTGCCTTTGGCACGTTTATTGTGAACCCCAGCGAGTGCAGGTGGTCCGCCGTAGTCTGGAAGTGGGAGGCGACAGCCTGGGGCGAGCCAGCCTTCAACAGCCAGTCGTCAAGATAAGGGAAGACTGGATCCCCTTATCTGCGCAGATGAGCCTCGACCACCGCCATCACTTTCGTGAACACCCGAGGGGCACTGGTAAGGCCAAAGGGGAGAACGGTGAACTGAAAATGCTCGTGGCCCATCGTGAACTGATGGTAGCAACTGTGGGCTGGCAGGACGAGAATATGGAAATAGGCGTCCTGCAAGTCCAACGCCACCATCCACTCTCCAGGGTCGAGGGCAGGCAGGACCTGAGCCAACGTGAGTATTTTGAACTTCTCCTTCCTGAGGAAGCCGTTGAAGGCCCTGAGGTCCAGAATAGGAGGTAGGCCTCTGTACTTCTTGGGCACCAGAAGGTAGCGGGAATTGCAACCACGACCCTTTCGAATAGCTCCCTTGGCCAACAGAGCTGAGACTTCCTGGCAGAGAAGCGCCAAATGATCCACTGACATGCGATCGAAAGACGGTGGCATGAAGGGAGGGGCAGTCTCGAAAGGGAGTTAGTAGCCCTTTCGGACCAATTGCAAAACCCACCTGTCCAACGTGATGGATTGTCAGTGGGGAAGGTGATGGCGAATCCTGCCAGCCACGGCTGTTGATGGCCCTGTAGGGTCGGAGTTGGAGGGTTTGGTGGCTGCTGCAGGAAGGGGAAAGGGTGGACTGGCCCTCCCACTGGCTCCCAGACCTGCAAGGTTGCTAGGTCCCACATCTGCAGCCACGCAGAAGCTGGGCAGCTTGCGTGGACCGATGACTAGACTGGGCTGGATGTGGTGGGGTGCCCCTTCCATAGTCACGAAAGGGGCGTAAAGCAGACTGGGGTGGATGAGACGATGCAGCGAGTCTCAAGGATCTGGCCGTAGCCGGAGAATCCTTAAAGCGCTCGAGTGCCAAGTCTGCTTTGTCACCAAAAAGGCAACGGCCATCAAAGGGCATGTCCAGCAAAGTTGACTGGAAAACCCCCAAAACGCCAGACGTCCTCAACCAGGCGTAGCGCCTAAGGGCTATCGACATGGCAATAGTTCTGCTTAGTGAGTCGGTGGTATCCAGTCCACATTAAATTGTGAATTTAGCTGTATCCATCCCATCTGCCAATGCTTGGGAGAGTACATCCCGGGCCTCCCCCAGGCACTGAGGCAGCACTTGCGCAACCATATCCCAGATAGTATGGGAGTATCGGCTCAAGAGGCACACGGGATTCACGGACCGCAGTGCCAAGCTGGAGAAAGAAAACATGCACTTCCCAAGATTATCCAGCTTCTTGGTTTCCCTGTCTGGGGGAGCAGAAGAGAATGCGCCCTTGGAAGAAGAGGCTTGGACCACCAAGCTCTCGGGGAAAGGTGTTGGATGAGGAAAACTGGGTCGTTCAGAGCCGGGTGGTGGCGGCGGGTAATTGTCCTTTCCATAGGAGCCTCTGTGCTGGGCTAGGACCAGGTGCCCAGAAGGACATCAGTGAGGGCTTTGTTGAAGGGCAGAAGGGGTTCAGAGGAGGTTGCCGCAGGCTTAAGCACATATGTCAGGAGATTAGTCCTGACTGCCAATGAAGGGAGTTCCAGGCCCAAGTACAAGTCTAAAGAGGAGGGATCCCAAGTACAAGTCTAAAGTGGAGGGATCCCAAGTACATGCCTAAAGTGGAGGGATCCCAAGTACAAGTCTAAAGAGGAGGAATCCCAGGTACATGTCTAAAGTGGAGGGATTCCAAGTACATGCCTAAAGTGGAGGGATCCCAAGTACATGTCTAAAGTGGAGGGATCCCAAGTACATGTCTAAAATGGAGGGATCCCACGTACATGTCTAAAGTGGAGGGATCCCAAGTACACGTCTAAAGGGGAGGGATCCCACGTACATGTCTAAAATGGAGGGATCCCACGTACATGTCTAAAGTGGAGGGATCCCAAGTACATGTCTAAAGTGGAGGGATCCCAGGTACATGCCTAAAGTGGAGGGATCCCAAGTACATGCCTAAAGTGGAGGGATCCCAAGTACATGTCTAAAGTGGAGGGATCCCAGGTACACGTCTAAAGTGGAGGGATCCCAAGTACATGCCTTAAGTGGAGGGATCCCAAGTACATGCCTAAAGTGGAGGGATCCCAAGTACAAGTCTAAAGAGGAGGAATCCCAGGTACACGTCTAAAGTGGAGGGATTCCAAGTACACGTCTAAAGTGGAGGGATCCCAAGTACACGTCTAAAATGGAGGGATCCCAAGTACACATCTAAAGTGGAGGGATCCCAGGTACATGTGTAAAGTGGAGGGATCCCAAGTACATGTCTAAAGTGGAGGGATCCCAGGTGCACGTCTAAAGTGGAGGGATCCCAAGTACATGCCTAAAGTGGAGGGATCCCAAGCACATGTCTAAAGTGGAGGGATCCCAGGTACACGTCTAAAGTGGAGGGATCCCAAGTACATGTCTAAAGTGGAGGGATCCCAGGTTCACGTCTAAAGTGGAGGGATCCCAGGTACACGTCTAAAGTGGAGGGATCCCAAGTACATGTCTAAAGTGGAGGGATCCCAAGTACTTGTCATGGTCACAGGAATGGAAGGAGGATGGGACAATGGTGAAACGTAAGCAGGGGGTGTAATGTATAAATTACAGAGAGAAGCTTGTGCATGCAGGCATCAGATGGTGGTGTACGTGGTGGTGTCATTTATATCCCGGTAGCAGAGCTGGGGTTCTCAGTGGCATAATACAACAAGCATTGGCATAGCCAATAGGTCTCACATTTGGGACCTTATAAGTGTTTAGCCATGCAACACTTGATGTTGTTGCACCAAGGATATTGTGCTGGATAACAAAACACTTATAAGGTCCCAAAGGTGAGACGTATTGGCTATGCCAATGCTTGTTATATTTAGTGTAAGTTTGTTAAACAGGACAAAAGTAGCCTCTCTCTGAGCACTTCACATGCAGCAACATATCACAAGAGATACAAAATCAATGTAGCACCACCGGAGAGGTCACAAAACTATAAACATGTCAAGTTACCAGAGTCGCTCAAAACGAGTAGATATTTTTCGGGTGTTATCAACATCATTGATGACTTCCGCAGCGTTGCCATACTTTGCTCTGGACAGTGCCAGCACTTCGCTACAGAACTGCCATATAGAAAATAGGATCTTGCCAGCTCATGTCTTCTGTAACAAAACATTCAGACAAATTGCATCTGCGCCCTCCCACTATCATTCACATTGACAATGGGTAATCATCATCCACGACACAAAACAACACATTAGTTCAGTACGCGGACATCAGAAAATATATGAACTAAGAACCCTACGTGAATCTGTCTTTATGTTATAAAACAGCATATTTCCTATCTCAGCACTCCCAAAGCAAGAGGCGGGTTCCGGAATGTAGACTTACCTCCAGTCTCCCGAGTTTGGACCTTAAACATTTTCTTGTCTCCACTTTCCAATTCCAAACAAGTCCCATTCAAAAGTACCCGCAGACATGTAATAAGAGGTTCAAACGTTAAAACAAGCTTTCTTCCCACACCAGGGCAAGCACAAGTCACATGGGAGACAGCATCCGAGACTTGCAGTTTTTCAAGACCGATAATATGTAGCTTGTATGGTTTCAAGTTACTGCACATAAAACCAACATGCCAATTACCCCCGCCATATCACTATGGTGGGAGGTACAGCGGCGGACGGGAAGACCGTCCGCCGGTTTTCCACGCGGTCGATGAGTCGACCGAGTGGAAAAGGGTTTAATATGGTGGCGGTGTCTGCTAGACACCGCCATCCATATTAGCATGCAGGCGGAGAGCAGCCTTTCCGTGGGTGCGTTGCCGCCACAGAAAGGCATGTAGAGTTTACAATTTGGGGCTGTTGCGGGCCCCCAGGAAGTTGGGGGCTGGAGGGTGCACATGAGGGATACCTATGGTACCCCCTGCATTTGCATGCACAATGTGGCAGGCACTGCACGGTGCCTGCCACTTTGTGCATGCAAATGCACAACATGCATTTTTACGATTGCAGCGGGTGCTGCTGAAAGCACCGCCCACCGCAATGTTAAAAATGCCGGATGCGCCCGCCAGTGTGGCGGGCGCATCCTAATCTCTGCCACGGGACGGCCGCACATATGGCGGGCAGTCCCGTTTTCCGTCAGGATGGTGGACTTTAATGATGCCCTTAGTTTGAAAGGCCCGTACAAGAGGCACCCAGTTCTCCAAATGATGACCTGTGTGCATATTCACCTGTTTGATCCTGTGCAGGGGTGAAGATCACCCGCCCAATGTCTCGCAGGCGACAACTCCTGTTGTTGAGGCACTCTCCATCCATAGTGTTTTCTCATTAACCCCTTCGCCGCGGCACGAATTTTGCCGCGGCCCTGGGGGATTTGGGGGGTTTGCGGCGCCGCCATGCTCGTGACGGAACCACTCCGTCATGAACCACGGGCGTGCTGTGCTCATGACGGAGTGGTTCCATCACGACTCCGCCCACTTGCATTGATCGCCCGCACAGGCGGGGAATCAGTGCCGCGTAGGCGGAACGGCCGCCAACGGCCGCAGCATGACGGAACCACTCCGTCATGAGCACACGGCGCCCGTGGCTCATGACGGAGTGGTTCCGTCATGAGCAGGGAAGGAGTTAAATATTGCATACTGCGCACGACTGTTGCCTTTCACAATCTAGAAGCGCGCGTGAGAAGGAGTCTGGGAGGCACGAGAACAATGTGTATCAACTCGTGCAGGGCTCTCATTTCCTTGTTGATATCCCCTGGGTGTGACTATGCTCTGACTTGCAATCTTTGCAGATAGATAAGCCAGGGCCGCTGCGCTGATAAACAGAGACTTTGCCCCAGCAGTCAAACCCAAACAAGAAAGTGTGAAAACTACTTTAGGGCACTTTGGTTGCTGCCAGCATTTACAGGAATACATAGGAGCAAGATGTTTAGTTTGAGCATCCCTGCTGCGTCAGCAGCTGATAACATAAGTACTCATAGAACGACAGGAACACCAAGAGCAAGTACTGATCGATAGGGGGTACTGGTACCAACCACATGCAAAGACAAGCGCGCGTGCCTCGCGCTGAAAGTAAAAAAAAACAAGTTTCAGGAGAGGAGGAGGTAGCAGGGGGAGGGGAGAGAGGAGGGGGCCTGCGCCTGTTTCCCTTGCGGGAGCGAGCAGGAACCATCTGTTAATTACAAACAGATGGTTTCAAAGCTCGCTTCCACAAGGGTATCGCCAATCGTGCACGCGTAGCCATTCAAATCAATGCAATACGTGCACATTTTTGCCCTCAAAACCAAATCGATTACAAGAGGTCCTCCTATCAGCGCATGCGCGCTGCGTAGGCGAGACCTAAAAAGATAGATAACCCACCACCCCTGCAAAATGTGATGAGGGGCCTTTGTGTCTAGCATACCTCACAGCTATTCATTGGCCTTGGGCTGAAAGGGGGCCCCTGAAGGGTTCGGGTCCCCCTGCACTGCAGGAGCCGGCGTACGCCCCAGGGGGTTCTGCCTTGTGCCCAGACCAACAGTACAATCTGGGAGACAGGGGTCCTGGGTCCGCCTGTTACAGAACTGATCACAGAGGCAGAAGGAGTACAGCGCCTTGATTGGAAAGATCATGCTTCGCCCCATGGATGCTATAGTGTAATTGCCATGCGTTCAATAGAAGTTATTGTCGATTTCTCTTAAACACTTACCGAGGCAGCTGACTTCTTCGCTCCAGACATTCTGGAATCTTTCGCTCCAGAAAATCTGGGATCTTTTTCTAATGCACTGTATCCGAGGGATGGACGGCTCGTACCCTCCAGCACACTCCACGCTCATCCATTCGTTGCTCCCATAATATAATCTGTTGATTGGAACCAGCAGTTTTTTCCCTGAGGGTGCTTTACATGTTTCTGTGAAAGAAATAAAGTGCATCATGAATGTGTCTCCAGAAGGTCTTTTTTGTGGCGATTGAAAACAGACACAACTTTCACTGTCCTGCTTGTGACCGGTGTCTGACCGGCGTCTGACCCCTCACTGTCCTCCTTGTGACCGGTGTCTGACCGGCGTCTGAGTCTGACCCCTCACTGTCCTCCTTCTGACCGGTGTCTGACCGGCGTCTGAGTCTGACCCCTCACTGTCCTCCTTCTGACCGGTGTCTGTCCCCTCACTGTCCTCCTTGTGACCGGTGTCTGCCCCCTCACTGTCCTCCTTGTGACCGGTGTCTGCCCCCTCCAGGTTCTCTGTATCCTGTACGAAGGATGTATTTCACCACAGTCCACAACCAGGAGCTGTGGACATGCCTGTTTTACAGACACGCTCTCCCTCTTGTTGCCTCCCTCGTTACAGACCACATGACAAACAGAATCACGAGGGACAACACATTCTGCACAAGAACAGAAGGAGGGAAAGAGCTGAAAGCACCAGTGAGAAGGAGAGTTTGTGAGAAGGGAAGAGAGAGCGGATGGAACTCAAGCAGGAGAATCCAACAGAGACTTCAGAATAGAAATGAAATACGGTGCAGAGAGGTGTCTGTGAGCTGTGAACGGAGGGAGGGTGCACTCCCTACTGGAGAGATGGAAGGAGAGAGAAGGGAGGCGTGGGGGTGGCAGGGATTTAAGAACAAAGGGAGCTGAGGCGGCGGCTCCCTTCACACCCCTCTACATAGGACCGCCCTCCCCAGGGGGGCAGAGGTCAAGAGCGGCGACGTCCCCTCATTCCGGCCACAGGCTGTACATAAGGCTCTTAACTGTTATAATCTCCAAGTCGTTCCACTTCTGTTGTGTGGCTACTAAGCGCTTGGATACAGTAGCGTTCACAGCGCTATGCAACTAAATATGATAATAAGGAAACAATGAATGGGGCCTTGGGGGGAGCGAGGGCGCTTCACCCGCGGCAGCCCCCATGTAGCTTCGAGCCCTGATGCTTTTCATGACAAGCAGGGGCCCGGCAGCTTGATGGCGTTTGAGCGGGCGGGCCAAACCTTTCCCCAAAGTGAGAATGGAGCAGAATAAACTGGTGGGGACAAGGCACCGGTGGAGCAGAGCTCATTTGGGGAAAACACGAAAATCTGACTTTTCTGTGGACGGAAAAAAGGGAGACATGGCACCCAAGCATAAAACACACATGTATTTGGACGACTCTCTTTTTCACTGAACAATAAACTGCCTAGGGTGGCACAGCCTTACATCTCAAAGGGCCATTTCTCGCCCGCATAAAGACTGCAGATTCATCTCTCGCGCGAGGCCGTTGGTTGGCACTTGTCACCCTGTCTCTTCAACTTTCCCCACCTGAAGTCATACGCAGGGATCATTCACCTCACACCTCGGATATTCCCAACTCTCATCCACCCGCATGGGCACAGTATCTCAGCCCTCATCTGCCAGTCTGAGGACATATTGTTTCTCGTGGACTCAACCTTGACTTCCTCAACCGCTTCTCTCTGTTCCGCAGCGACTCTGCCAGACCAGAGCGCAGCACACACATATGGGCCGACAGGCATGCCTGACTTGGTTACATCGGCCACCTGCTGATTACGGGACGCGTTTGAGACAACCAATCACTTCTCACTCGCTTCGTTAGACGTGTTATTCATTATTACTTCCGTAAACCTGGGAAACTGCTGAAGCAGACGACTGCCTTGTGTACGAACCACTTTCCACCCCCTCGTTGGAGGTAATAGCCATGATTATTTCCTTGAACATTGGAAACTTACGGCAAGGGACGTCTGCCCTTCTGATTGAGGACGCCAGGCCTGGCTTCCTCCTTTGCATTGCATCAGAGGTTAAGGTTAAGATCGTGCTTTCTGTTACAATAGGAGCCTATTTGTGAGGCCCTTTTCTTCATTATTTCTGATCACTCTGGTTCGAGCCAACTATCGAATAAGATTAGAGGGACTGGTTTAACAAACAACTATATGTCCTGAAGATGGTCTGAAGGATGAAATCACCATTACAGACCGAAACGTCGACTGCTTCATCCATTTCCGCAGCATTTGAGTTGCTTGAGGAAATGTTTTCTAATTTCTTTAGATTCATTTCCCCTTCTATATACTTTTGGATTGGATGTTTACACGTATGATTTGTAGGCTCTTTTATGTATCCTCGATCTTGGTGTTTTACTGTTTCTAAATGTACCACTCACATTTTCTGTTTTACATTAAAAAAATAATAATTTGAAAAAAGATATACCCGTATGTTTTTAAACTGTTTTGCTGAGTAGTCATTCTATAAACAACTACATTGATGTTCAGATTTTCTCAACGTCTAGTCACCAATTGGAGCTCAACATATTAGTGAATCATTTAAATGAAAATAGAATAAGATGGTTACAATCATTTCCAGAATTACATTTTGTGTTGACGTCATTTAGGCACTCACTGATGCAAGGAACAGCTGGCCGCCAGGCGTTGTTCCAGCCTTGTCTAACGCACACTATAGAAGGGTTGTACGGATCGATCACTTCATATCCCTGGGTACAGCTCACGCTCATCCGTTCTCCAGCTCCGTAGTATTCTTGTCGATTTCCAGCAGTGATAATGTTGGCCACTTTAGATTTTCCACATTTTTCTGTGAAAGAACAAAGGGCGTCGTGAATGTTTCAAGCACACAATTGTAATATTATTTTGCATCAAACAGGTTACATCTTACCTTGTAATGTACAACTGAAAAGAAACTTCACCATATGGACTTCAGAGGAATCTCCTGGATTTATGTGTGGGGGAATCGGGGCCGAAATATACAATTCTGTAGGTATGTCGCACCTAAATCATGGGTTTATAAACTATTTCTTCCTGAATGGGAATAACATGTAAACCTGGGAATATCCTTCTATTTTCCACAAATCTGGGAGGATTAAGATGCCCAAGTCCGAATCCATTTACCAGCTCCTTGAGGCGCGTGGTCAGTGGCTGCAGGGACTTTATTGAGGCTGTGAGTATGGGTGGGGGGGCAGAGCGAGGGCGCTGCGTGTGAAGGGAGAGCTTGGGGGGCCATCTGCAGCTTTGTGGGAGTCACTGCAGCAGCTGTCCCAGCACCGCCCATGGGTCCGGGGTCCCCGGGCCTGGAATTATCAGTTCTGAAGTTTGCAGGCCATGTAATTCCTGGCCTGGAGACACCGAAACTCAGACTGGCTCAGAGTGACGTCCCCACTGGGCCTAGGAGTCTAAACTAGGCCTGGGTATAGTTCGCGAAGTGACAAAAATATTCAGCGGAGGTCCTCAAACGGTGGAGAGCAGTGCGAACTGCATTCACACTGATCTCCCTGCGGCTCAGGCAGTAACTCTACACGAGCAGCAGCTCGCGCTCACCAACTTACCGTCCGCGAGCAAAGATAAACTCTGCTGCGCTACGCAGAGTGGAGTTTTCTGCACTCCGCGAGCTTCGTGGAGTGCAGAATAATCTGCAAACTCCGCGAATGGAGCGGGGTTCACCACCCAGGCCTACTGAAGGAGTTCAACCATAAGCTTTGACATTAGCAGCTGGGGTAATGTACATTTTTACTGAATGAGTTACAATTACAGCGCCTACCTGCTAAAAACACTGACTATATCCTATTCATCAGTATTGCTCAGAACTTGATGATACACCCCAAAGAACATTTTTTGCTAAAGATTGACAAAAATCATGAATGCTTCTCAACTCATTCAAGGTTGACCCCAATGACACCACAGGATTGACCCTTCGACCCACCCTTCAAGCGTCAACTGCCTCCTATTTGTCAATGAGGGGCTAGGGCAAGAAGTGGAAATCACAAACAATAAAGAGGGCTTTTTGCACAGTGTCATTTTAAGGATTACAGAACAAATTTGTTTTTTATAAACCATTTCCTGCTAATTCAAGTCCACACGCAAAATAATACTAAATTATATGTTAATTGTTAACAAAGTTAATTTTCTCAGGGGGCCTTTAAAAGGTGGGGGCCCTGGGCAATAGCCCACTTTACCCATGCCTTACAACGTCTCTGTCCTAGCATCCCATTTACATTCTGTCCTTACTATATGAGCTGAGCTCTGACGTCAGATGCAGGAAGGGCAAGCGACGGGCAGCAGCTACTCAGAATAGATGGCCGCATGTCCAATCTTTTATAGGGAATTGTGTGACTGAAGACGATAGAGATGGGGTGGAACCCTTCCCGATACATGTTTACAGAGCGTAGGAAATGTTGTTTTCACCACTATTTTTGATGAGCACTGCTACAGCCAATCACAGGGTCCAGAGGCTGCTTTTGAAATGTCCTATTACTTACCGGTAATCTTCATTACTCCTGGTCCCGTTGTCCTAGTCCCATTCCTTAACTAAGTGGAGATGACCATCTAAGCAACAGAAAAAACAGAACAGGAGCATGCTGGGATACCCAACCCACTCCCTCCCACTGGGAGTACATAAGCAGTACCAGCCCAGCATGCAGCCTGAAAATACCAAGCCAACAACCGGAAGTCCGGCCGCCAGGGAGGGAGGGAGGGGTGTAAGGAATGGGACGAGGACAACGGGACCAGGAGCAATGAAGATTTCCGGTAATTAATAGGACATTACCGCCAGGTCCCTTCTGTCCTCGTCCCATTCTTTAACTAAATGGAGAATACCAAAGCAGAGAACCCGGCCTTCCGGAACCCCACCAACGCCAAGGGCACCAGACCGAAAAACGGCACCCCACAGGAGCAAAAGGAGCCCCCAAGAAGGAGAAAAACACAGGCAGGCGCACACAACCAAGCATGGCCCCAACCAAGCGGACGGAGCAGAGACCCTAAAACCAGCAGGGGATGACCAGAGAAAAAACACAAGAACCACCCCCCCAGGCAAGCAAGAAGGGGGCCACACACGCAGAGCCAAGTCCCAAGGGATCAACCAGAGGGGCCAAAGTCAAGCCCCCCCCCCCACCCCCCCGAATGACCAAAGGAAGTCCAGGAGAAGCGGGCACGCCCCAATGGAGAAATGGAGCCAGAAAGGGCAACTGTCCAGGGAAAAACCCCCAAGGGCAAAGCCCACGGACCCAGGCACCACCAGGCAGCCACCCAACCAGGGACCAAACAGGCCAACCCAGCACAACGGCCAAGAGCAGAGGAGGAGAATAGACCGCACAGGGTGGCAGGGCCGAAGGCCCAGGAAGGAACATAGCAGAGGCAAGACTCAACCAACCACAGGACCACCCCAACACACCAGGGGAAGCCACCAGCAGAGTCGCAAAGACTAAAGAGGGCAGAACCGGACAAGCAAACAGGCACCCACCCAGAGGAACAGCCAGGAAGAGAAGGGGGCAGGGAACCCAAGCAAGGCACCCCCCCCCCCCCCCCCCAGCCGACAACAGCAGCAACAGGGAACCTGGAGGCCAGAAACCCACAGAAGGACCAGGCCACAGGGCAGGACCGACCAACGGCCAACCCCAGCCGAGACACCGAAGAGCTGCAGGAACCAAAAGGCCACCCCACCGGGAGAAGAACCCGTGGCACAAGAAACGGCCAGGCCCGAGTTACACCCCCAAAGCAGCAGACACCGGGACAAGAAGCTCAGCAACCCGCCCAATGGAGGCCAGTGAAAGCAAAGAAGCCCAACTCGAAGCAGACCCGGCAAAAAGCAGGGCACGCCCAAGAAAGACAACAACAGAGGCCCAACACGGAACCGGGGAAACCAAAACCCCCGAAATGGAAAGGAGGAAACACCACCAACCAAGAGACGACCAACCGCCGAGAGGAGAAAGGAGGACACCAAGGAACCACCGAAGGCGAACCACAAGAGGCAGAAGGGCAAAACAGGAAAGACCAACAAGGAGGCCAACAGCCCAACCCCACAGGAGACCCTTAAATGCCCAAGCAGCCAGCTGGAGAACTGGCAGGCCAGCCAGCCAGGAGGCACACAACACAGCGCCCCCAGGACCCGGAAGGAGAGCGGGAACAGACTCAAACAAGGAGAGAAGGAACACCCCAGAGCCAACAAGAGAGTGAGGGTCACAGACACCACAGGCTGAAAACAGCGCCCGCGGGAGCACAGGCGCAGCGGCGCCACCGGCTAACTGGTGCCTCCGCTTTCCTATTCATTGTCAATGGGTAAAAATATTGTATGTGACTGTTTACTTTGCGAAGCGAATCCTTGCTTTTAAACTTTTCAATCCACTTCTGTTGCCATACTCACCTCTGAGCCTACCTGACCTTTCAGTTCACTGCCTAGACCCCGTTCCGCCACGGCTCGTGCCAATTGAGCGGAGGGTCGGCTGGCAGTACACACTTCCGGTCCCCCAGAAGTGGTAGGTTAACGTTGTAGCCTTTCCCCGGCCATCTCTACTTAAACAGGGAAAGGGCGCGGACGCGCGCAGCGGCACCTGCGGCTAACTGGTGCCTCCGCTTTCCTATTCATTATCGTTGGGTAAAAATATTGTATGTGACTGTTTACTTTGCGAAGCGAATCGTTGTTTTTAAACTTTTTAAACTTTTCAATCCACTTCTGTTGCCATACTCACCTCTGAGCCTACCTGACCTTTTAGTTCACTGCCTAGACCCCGTTCCGCCACGACTCGTGCCGATTGAGCGGAGGGTCGGCTGGCAGTACACACTTCCGGTCCCCCGGAATTGGTAGGTTAACGTTGTAGCCTTTCCCCGGCCATCTCTACTTAAACAGGGAAAGGGCGCGGACGCGCGCCAAAGGCAAGCCCGTCTGCGACCGTCCGCGCCTGACTGCCGCCAGGCGCCAGGACCCCTGGCTTTCTGGAAACCTGCACCCCTTTGTATAGACTGACACTATCCTAGAACTACCTAACTGGTGAGTGTCAACATGACGATTCTAAAATATTCTAGGAAAGAACTTATAGAATTAAATATTTCAACCTCTTTCAATTTAGACGATCATGCAGTAATTCCTAACACAGTTTTAAAAACTCCATACATAGTTAGACCTGGAAAGGCCGCATCCTCTAGCATTAAAGATGGAACAACTCCCCGGCAACTTAGTGCTATTTATCTTAATGCCCGCTCTATTCCTAAACATTCCACTGAGCTATGGAACCTTTTAGATCAAGAGGCCCCAGATATCTGTTTTATTACAGAAACCTGGCTTCACGAACATGCTCTGCCGGACATACATGTATCTTTCCCCCCCCCAATATAAAATAATCAGAGCGGACAGGACTCAGACAAAAGGAGGGGTCCTGTTAATAGCGATTGCTAACGATCTTGACTTAACTCTCCTAGAAGCTCATGTTGAAAATCATCTAGAAATCTGTATTTTTAAGATTAAGGGTTGCCACAATGGATCCTGGAGGGGGGTTCTAATGTATCGTCCCCCTGGACCCAACGGCGACTTTTCAGATAAACTACTGGAACTTTTAGCCCCTCACGTCCTGGCATCAGATAACTTTCTCTTGATTGGGGATTTTAACTGTCATGTTGATATATTGTCTAACTCCGATGCAGAGAAGTTGATTTCTAATATGAATATCTAAGGTCTTACCCAACTGGTGCATGAACCCACACACACTGCTGGCCATACTCTTGACCTTCTTTTTACTAATCGGTCCGAGATAACTGTACTATCTCCTGCTCCACTACTATGGACCGATCACTATCTTTTGAAATTTTTAATTCTAAACATGTTAATAAAAAAGCCCCTGAAAACCTATTCTTCCTTACGAAGACCATGGCGCAAAGTTACCCTGCCTCTCTTTTTAGAGCACTTCTCCTCTGATTTAATTAGTCCTGATATGGGTGTAAATCAGACACTACATATCATAGAGGAGGCAGTTTTAACTGTACTAGACATAATTGCCCCTCTGGTACAGGTAAAGACCAAGATAAGAACTGCTCCATGGTATACTGACCAACTAAGAGTTATAAAGACTACTTGTCGTGCAGCAGAACGCAAATAGTGTGAGAGTAAATGCTTGGATGACCGTGCTACCTATAAAGAAGCTCATCACAGCTATATTACGGAAATCAAAGGGGCAAAAAAATTGTTTTTAACCGACAGGATAAATAAGGCTGGCAATTCCACGAAGGAATTATACCAAATTCTGAAGGAATTTACAACCCCTAGAAACTAGTCATCAGCACCCGTTTCGCAACATTGGGTGGACTCCCTTTCCAACTTCTTTGAAGAAAAGATTTTAACCATTCATCGATCTTTGACTCTTCATGATAACAGTTGGAATCCAGCAGACGAGCCTGGTGCCCTCGCTGTTCCCTCTCATTTTCTCGATGAGTTCACTAATTTTGACTCTAAATCAGTCCTTAGGGCCTTGCAAAAGATAACATCCGGCTCTCCCAGTGATTTGATCTCCCTGAAGCTATTTTTAACTATCGCCTCTGCACTGGTAGACAACATTACAGACCTTTTTCAATAAATCACTTTCAGAAGCTGTTTTTCCTTCGAGCTGGAAGATTGCCCGTGTGAAGCCCATTCTGATAAAGCCTACGGCTGATCCTAAACTCCTCTCTAACTACCGTCCAATTTCGCTGCTCCCTTATTTTGGGAAAGTATTAGAATCCCTTATTAATCAGCAGCTTGTTGTTCATCTGGAGAGTCACAATCTACTGGACCCCTCACAGTCTGGTTTCAGGGCTGCACATAGTACTGAGACGGCATTGGTCGAGGTCACAGATAACATCAGACGGGCTATTGACAGGCACCAATCAGTTATTCTCATCCTCCTCGACCTGTCGGCTGCATTTGACACCATCTCTCACAGTATTCTAGAACATCGGCTGTGGGAGATTGGTGTCAGTGGCAAGGCCCTGAAATGGTTCAGAAGCTATCTTTCGGACCGTAAAACCATTGTCCAGACGGGACTCAGTATTTCCTCCGCAAGACCTGTTACGATGGGAGTACCACAAAGTTCCATCCTGAGTCCTACTCTTTTTAATCTGTACATGACTCCACTGGCCCCAGTGATTAGGGCTTACGGATTTGATGTCATATCGTATGCCGATGACACTTAGATCATAGTCACACTGGGTCCTGATCCGAATGAAACCATGGTATGTTTTAAAAACTGCATGTCCCACGTCAATAGGTCGAGGAAAAGTAACCATCTTCAATTGAACGGTACTAAATCTGAGATTCTGCTTTTTGGGAAAGCGTCTGAGTATTGGTCGCCTGATTAGTGGCCATCCGATCTTGGCACCTGTCCTGTCCCCAAAGAGGTGGTTCGTAATCTGGGTTTTCATATGGACAATCAATTGTCCATGAAAGCCCAGGTAAACCACATTGTCAGCTCATGCTTTGGAATAATGCGCACTTTGCGGAAAGTTCTTAAATGGATCCCCTTGGAAGCAAGAAAACCTCTGATCCAGGGTCTTATTACCAATCGAATGGATTATGGAAATGCACTCTTGCTGTCCATTAATGAAACTTGCCGCATCGAACATCTTCCGCTCCATTCCTCAGAGCTCTAAATTGGCTTCCAGTGAGAAAGGGTATTCTTTTTAAGGTCCTCTGCCTTACGCATAAATATCTTTATGGGAAAAGCCCACAATACTGGTCTAAAAAACTTTGCTGGTACAAGCCTCAGAGGGCACTCAGGTCTAGTACCATGTCTTTGCTTACCCCTTTCAGAATAAATACTACTAGACAGGGTGGTAGATCTTTCTCGTATTTAGCCCCGGCCTCCTGGAATAAAATGCCTTTCTATCTACGATCCATCCCCGTTCACAGCTGTTTTAGGAATAAGCTGAAAAATTGGCTGTTTGATCAGTAACTCTCTTCTTTCATTTTTGACCAGAGCCGCTGCAAGCGGCATGAAACTCTTCGGAGTGATATGTTTTGCACTATAAAAATGCCTCGGACTTGACTTGACTTGACAGGCCCAACGACAGGCCCCCAAAGGAAAAAAACTAGAGCCCCAGACCCGAGGCAAAGCCAACCGCAACCTGAAAGCGGAACGAGCGGAGTGGGAAGCAACAAAGCAGCCTACGCACCAGGGGAGGCCGGCACCCAACACCCACAAGCAGGGAAAGGGCACAGCAGACAGGGCAGGGCACAGGAGCCGGGTACCTGAAGAACAAGGTGCCACCCAAGGCAGAGGCCAAGGAAGACCAACGACACCCAGCCACCACAGAAGGCAAAAGGACCGGCAGGCTAGAACGCAAGCCCAACAAGCCAACACCCAACACCACCCAACACCAACCAGAACCAACCAGGGCCCCGACCAGCACCACCCCGGATCCAACAGCCCAACAAGGCCAAGGGTCCCCAGAACAGAGGAAGGACACAACAGCCCCCCCCCCACGGAAAACAAGGGGGAGGACCCAGCGAACCCACGGAAGGCAGACACCCCAAGCACGGGGCAAGCAAAAGCACCCGGAGGATGCAAGAAGCGCCCAACAGCGAAAACCGCAGGCAGGCACCCAGATAGGCATGCACCAGGCCCAAACCCACAGAAGGGCAGGAACCAATGGGCGGAAGGGCCGCAGGCAGCCAAAGGAAGCCCAAGAACTGCAAGGCACCAGGACACGAAAAAGGGCAAAACGCCCGACAAGCAGCCAGTGGGCGTCCAGAACAGACTACAGCAACAGGCAAAACCAGGCACACCCCAATCCAGGCACCCACCAAGGCCGATCCGGAACAACAGAAGCCGCAGGGCAGGATGGCCGGAGGCCCATAGGACAGAGTAAAGAGGCCACAAGAAGAAGCCAAACCACAGGGCGGGCAGCAGGGGCAATAGAAGTGAAGGCCGCCAGCCAGCACATGCAAGCAAGAAACCACCAGGCGGCATGCACCAAGTGGACAGGCCAACAGGAGACCTACAGGGACCGACCCCCAGCCCAGACGCCAACCAGCAACAAGCACCGAGCAAGCGAAAAGCCAGAAGGCCAGGGAACACACAACCCACGGACGAAGCCCCAAAAGACCCCCACTCCCCCAGGCACAGCCCCCCAAAAAAAGGCAGCGACCCAGGGGAAACCATGGCCCAAGACAGAACAGCGAAGGCAGGGGAGCCAGCATCGCAGGCAGCCGAAGACGCCGAAGGACCGCCAGGATCCCAGGAGCAGGGGGCAGCGGAGGCAGAGAACCAGGTCGGGACACCAAGGACCCCGGACTGAGACAGAAAATGGATCTCACACAACCAGCAAAGCACAGTGGGCCTGCACACATGAACAGGAGCCAGCAAAGAGAAGCCCCAACAGGAACCCATCAGCACCTGGAGAGACCTGAGGACGACGGGAACCAACAGCACCAGAAGAAAGCAAGGAACCTAAAAGGCAAGGCATCAGGAAGACCAGCCGCACCCAGCTCAAAAGCAGAGCGCAAGCAGCGCAAGTAGGAGGTCCCGGGACCAAACCCCGACCACCCCCAGAGGTCCAGGCGCACAGGGTGGCAGCAACCAGAAGCAAGGGGGAAGACACACCAGTCAGGGCCGCAAGCGAACCCCACGGAAAGCTCAACAGCCCACCGAACCAGGAATACCCAGGCGAACTTCCATCCAGGAAAGAACCAGACCTGAACTCTGCCCACCATTGAAAGTAGACAAGAGCAGGGGCACACAGGGAGGTATGGCCGGAGCCAAGACAGCCCGACATCCATGGAAGCACCCGGACAACCATAACACCAGGCACCCCAATGCGGTCCCCCAGCCATGCACCACCCAGGCCTGATGCTCCACAACTACGGAGACCAGACGAGATCACGTGCTCTCAGGCCACGATGACTGTAGGCCGAACATGGAACCTGCAGAGGAAGAGGGAGAAACATCAACCAGCAGGTCACATCAAAATGGATTTGCGTGCATGCATGGGGGGGTCCGTTGATGGAACACCCAGCACTTCTGGTGCACCACACAACACAATATACAAAAAAATAGAGCACACACGAGAGAAGGGGGATGCCGCACATAACCTTAACCGTTCGTAGGATACGGGAGAAAAAAAGGAAACCGCTATGCGGCACTCACCAAGGGGGCAGGAAGAGCGCACCACAAGCCCACTGTCCCCCCATCATCCATCCCAGGCACGCACCAGGAAACCAGCGCCGGGTGGAGAAGGCCACAGCAAGGCCTACCCAACCCAGCATCAGGGGCGCCAGGAAGAGCGGAGGAGGCCGGCAGGTTACCAAACGACAGGCAGGAGGCCCAGGAGCATCGCCCAGCAGAGCCCCAGGACCCGCCAAACAGCCGCAGCAGCGAGTCCCCCAGACAGGGCCAAGCCACAGGGAGACGCTCACTGCAACCCGGAAGAGACCGGGAGGAACGGCGCCCCAGCCGCAAAGGGCTGGGCGGCAAGCAACGCGGCTCCTGGCAAGCCCGGGAGGCCAGGAGAATGCGGAAGGAGGATGGCGAGGACAGCCCAGCAGCCCCGACGAGACGACCAGCGAACAATCCATCAGGTAAGTCCAAACACGTCCCATTCTGACGGAAGACAGAAAAAAAGAACAGGCTGCATGCTGGGCTGGTACCGCTTATGTACACCCAGTGGGAAGGAGTGGGTTGGGTATCCCAGCATGCTCCTGTTCTTTTTTTTCTGTCACGGAGATGCTCATCTCCACTTAGTTAAGGAATGGGACGAAGACAGGAGGGACCTGGGGTAATGACTTGCCTCAGTTTTGCTGCACTGGCGGTCCACAGCAACATATAACACTGTATCCCTCAGCAGCACAGTGCAACAGGAAGCCTCCCGAAGGACTTTGATTCCTAAATGTTGTAGCATGAGGCATGGGCTGGACTGCTGAATGACCCACCCAGTAGTGTGGTCAGCGTGTGGTGGGCCCTCGCGCAAGGAGGAAGTGGGCCCTCTGGCTGCAGTTTGAATAATACTATGCAATAATCAGGCTTCAGTGGGGCCCTTCAGGCCTCTAGGCCCTGGTGCACTGCACCTGCTGCACCAATGAAAGCTACGCCCCTGGACCAAGCATTGGCAAAGCCAATAGGTCTCACCTTCTGAACCTACTGACTTTGCCATTGGTGCTATCAATATATTGCTGTATATACATTGGACAATTTACTTACATTGAATTTGTTATAATTTGTAAACTCTTTAATGAAATTTTGTATTATAATAGAAATTTACTTTACTGAGTATTGGCAAAGCCAAGTTGTCTCCGTTATAAAGGGCTGAGTTGCATTTCGGTGTCTGGTTTAGTTCTGCTTGTGGGAGGGTGTTGATAATGGACCATGATTGAGAGCTCTGGAGCTGAGGCTGAAGGCAGTATGAGTCAGCGGGCCATAGCAGTGTTCAGATTGCATGCACATACAATATTTGGCCTCTCTCCAGTGCGCACATAGTAAGGGTCACATAGGTACTATTTGTAATTACCAGTTCTAAATATTTACAAGAACAATCATTGTTCAAAATTTACAATTAAAAAACTGTAGAAAATCAGTATAAAAAATACATATAACTAATATTACATTTAAAAATTATCATTTAAAAACCTTCGAAATTCACTGAAAAAACCATAGGTTTCAGACATGTTATAGTTAGGAATTAGCATTTAAGGTTTCAGGGCTGTTATAGTTAGCTGGACATTTCACTCGTACAAAACCATTATGTCATCAGTGATGTCACTGACCATGTCATGAATGATGTAATATGTGACATCATCAGCAGTGGATTGCGGGCGCGTGAGTTATAGTTAGAAGAACTAACTATGACGGAGGAATTTCAATGGTTTTGTACAAGTGAAATGTCTAGCTAACTATAACAGCCCTGAAACCTATGGTTTTTTCAGTGAATTTCTAAGGTTTTTTAAATGCTAATTCCTAACTATATTTATATCAACAAACACTTCCTTTCACAACAGGAATGCCGACGCCGTGTCTTTGCGCAAATGTTCTTTATTTGTCAGCTAGAAGTGTTAAACACGTTTCGCCTGCCCGGCAGGCTTGCTCACTAACAGTTTGCATAAAGTTTTACCACCATTTTAAACATTTAGTGAATACGTGTCACGTGAAAACTACCAAACAATAGAAAGTGCAAACAGACTCGTAGTTCAATAGGGCCATGTCAGTGCAAGTAGTTTAAAGCATAAATTACACACAATCACACTATAACAGTACATTAAAACAGTCCATCGCATTAAAATTATTTAAAATGCTTAAAATAATGACTGTTCTAAAATTTATTAAACTTAATCCACGGTTTCATAAAATGAATTAATTGGACTCGAACCCTGGTCTGTTGAAATCACATCAAATGTCTCATCGTTCGTGTCTCGCCCCAGTGGGCTATTTGATTCTGATCTTATCGTGGCTGTACACTCATCCTACAGAACCAAGATTCTTTAGATCCAGCCCAAGTGGGCGTAATTAACGCTGTTTTGTGACTGTGAGTAAACTTGCCAGATCGCATTTACTAAAATGAACTAGTCTGCCTAAAGTGCTAGTGCTACATCTAAAATGTCAAAATAAAATCAAATTAAGAAGAATTTATAAAAAACAAAATACAAATTTTTTGTTAAAAATGGAATAGGGAGTACAGCGATATTATAGTTATAAATGTGTATGGAAATCTTCTTCAATGTTAAGTCCCTCAGGGATCTTGGTGTTGAGCCGAATGATATAATTCGATTCAAGTCGTCTCAGTTTCTTGACTCGATCACCTCCCCTTTCGCTCATTGGGACTGCATCGATTACAAAATACTCAGTCTCTTTGTGTTTTTGCCATGATGCTGATCAAAGTGTCTTGCCACGGGGTATGTTTTGTCCCCATTCTTAATAGCTCTTAGGTGCTGGAGGATTCGCTTATGCACAGGAAGGATCGTGCTGCCCACGTACCTCAGGCCACAAGGGCACCGAAGCACGTAGACAGCAAAATCGGTCCTGCAAGAATACTGGCCCTTGATCTTACTCTCATGTGGGGAAAAAAACCCTACGTAGGTGGAGGTGTTTTTACCATGTATGCAGGCCTTGCATTTGGAACATTTGATGAATCCTTCTTTCCTACTTAGCCAATTTTTTCTTGTTGTTTTGCCCTGTGTTGTGGGCAGCATATTGCTAAACAATATTTGCTTTAAGGACTTAGCATTTCTGAAGGTTATTTGTGGTGTACGTGTGACAAATTTCTTGAGAATAGAATCATTATAGATGATGTGCCAGTGCCTCTGCAAGATCTTTCTCAGATTCTCTTCTTGGTTATTAAAACTAGTAATTAATCTGCACTGGTTCACACTCTCCTTAGCTTACTTCCCTGTTTTCTTATCACGGCTAAAGAGAATTTCCTCTCTCGTTTTTTTGCGAGCTTTCCAAATTGCTGTATTTTTCCAGGCCTGAGGATAGCCTCTGGCTGCAAAGCGTTCTTTCAAACACGTCAGTTCTGCATTTAGGTCTTGGTTGTTAGTACAGTTCCTCATTGCCCTAAGGCATTCGCCATAGGGGATACTTCTCACTAGGTTATTGGGGTGGAAGCTAGTAGCATGGAGCAAGGTATTCCCATCTGTTGCCATCTGGTACAGTTTAGTTTCGAGTTTGTCATTTTCAATATATACAGTCACATCTAAAAAGTTTACACTGTTATTGCTGGTATCACATGTCAACTTTAAATTCAGATTGTTGTCTTGTAATCTGCTTACAAATTCTCGTGCACTTTCATGAGAGCCCTTCCACACGACAAAGAGATCGTCGATGTATCGACATCAAAACATCACATTATCTTGCCATTCCTTGGCAGTTGCGATTGGACAACCTGCTCCTCCCACCAGCCCATATGCAAATTCGCAAAGTTAGGGGCGAAGCAGGTGCCCATCGCAGTCCTGCACACCTGGTGAAACAGTGCTCCATTGAATAGAAAATAATTATTTTCAAGACAGGTAGATATAATGGCTAACAGCATCTGGGTGTGGTGCCATAACTGCAGTGGCCTACCCCCTAGATAGTATTTGATAGCATTAAGCTCATCTGCATGTCTGATGCTAGTGTATACGTTTGTAGCATTGATCGTCATCAGTAAAAAATCAGATTCCCATGGTATACTTTAACGCCGGGACACTTCCGAGTAGCTGTGCGCTCAATAAATTAAAAATAACATAACATAACATAACATATACGTAAGAAATCACCCATATCTTGAATAAAGGACGGGAGTTTTTTAAACAAGGGAGGAAGGAAGAAATCAACATATTTAGAGGTGTTTTCGAAAGCACTGGCAATTATTGGATGACCCGCGGGGTTCTCAATATTCTTGTGTACCTTTGGCATTAGGCATTAGGTATAGTACAGGCGTCGTTGGATTGCTAATTTTCAAGAACAACATTTCATCATTGCTGATTAAGCCTCGCCTATACCAGTCTAACAATAAATAGTTGTATTTCTCATGACTCACAGTCATTGTCTCTTTACTCACTCTTACCTAGTTCAATTTGCTGTTAAGCTGTTTGTATGCTTCTTTAAGGTATTGATCTTTACCCCATAGCACCACATTGCCCCCTTTATCGGCATCACGAATAATACATTTATCATTGCCTGTCAGTTTTTTAACTAAACTAAATAAATAACCCGAATCTTCAGATTATGAGAACCTAACCTAAGGGTGTCGGGAAAGCACTTGTTTCCCGAAAGAACACCCAAGTAAAAGAAAGAAAGGGACAGGGCAATTCCTTTCTTGAGTCCCCTCACTCACCAGGGTTTCCCCACGGTGACATGCTTCATCATTGGGGTCCTCTCAGTCCTCTACGGGCTGAGGCGTGCTGCGACTTGCGGATTTACGTAGGAGCACTGAACAAGACTATGTGTTGTGCAAGTGTTGTGGTGTGGAGTGGTTTAGAGTGAGTTAAAATAATCAACTAGTGGGCCAAATAAATTTTATTCTTGCTCCTAGCTAATTGGTTAAAAAATGGGTGATATGCTAGAATAAACTACTTTAATGGGTAAGTGTACCTAGCATATGGTCGACTAGTTTCGAGCTTCCCTAGCTCTTCATCAGGACTACACTGGGACCAGCCCAGTGCAAGTACCACTCCTAGAAGACCTGATTGGGTGCAAAAATAAGTGAAAAAACACACAAACGCTGCGCAAAATTTGCATGCGTTAATCAAAATACATACGTAATGTGCGTCTAATGAGAATATTTTAAAAGGCAAAACTGTGCCTCATGATCGACTGAGGGGGGGTTGGACACTCGTACACTTGTACTCTTCAAGCCACCCACCGGAAACACTTGCGGTCGGCGAGGCAGGTCTCCAGTAGGTGTTTCCGGTGGGTGGCTTGAAGAGTACAAGTGTACGAGTGTCCAACCCCCCCTCAGTCGATCATGAGGCACAGTTTTGCCTTTTAAAATATTCTCATTAGACGTACATTACGTATGTATTTTGATTAACGCATGCAAATTTTGCGCAGCGTTTGTGTGTTTTTTCACTTATTTTTGCACCCAATCAGGTCTTCTAGGAGTGGTACTTGCACTGGGCTGGTCCCAGTGTAGTCCTGATGAAGAGCTAGGGAAGCTCGAAACTAGTCGACCATATGCTAGGTACACTTACCCATTAAAGTAGTTTATTCTAGCATATCACCCATTTTTTAACCAATTAGCTAGGAGCAAGAATAAAATTTATTTGGCCCACTAGTTGATTATTTTAACTCACTCTAAACCACTCCACACCACAACACTTGCACAACACATAGTCTTGTTCAGTGCTCCTACGTAAATCCGCAAGTCGCAGCACGCCTCAGCCCGTAGAGGACTGAGAGGACCCCAATGATGAAGCATGTCACCGTGGGGAAACCCTGGTGAGTGAGGGGACTCAAGAAAGGAATTGCCCTGTCCCTTTCTTTCTTTTACTTGGGTGTTCTTTCGGGAAACAAGTGCTTTCCCGACACCCTTAGGTTAGGTTCTCATAATCTGAAGATTCGGGTTATTTATTTAGTTATGTACACAATGGGAGGGTGAACCTAACCGTTATAAAACCTCTCTTTCCCCCTTCTTTTTGATATAAGTTTTTTAACTAAAGCATAATACTCTTTGTCTCGCTCAGTATATGATTTCTTCTTCATATTTATTGAATGGCAAAGATTTTTTACATCAATAACAACTAAATCATTGTATACATCCACGGAATCTCTACTCGCTAGTGGTGTGAATTTGGAGTTTGGTCTAAAATTGGTGGGTGCATCTTTTTCTATGTTCAAGCTTTCATCATGCACTATTCCCAATGCCCGTTGCAAAGTACTAGGCACATTTTGAGATGTATGTGCACCTTGACTCATTTCATTGTCCAAATCTGCCATTTCCGACATTAGATTCATATCATCCACTGCTAAGTTACTGGGTCAATCTTCTATTGCTTCTCTTCTTAGTCCATCCGGATGTTTGGGAGCAACCGCAAAAAACATTTTTAGTTTCAAGGTTCTGGGGAACTTAAAAATATCGACCCTAGTTTTCACGTAGTCAATGTCTGATTTTGGACAGTAGGACAAGCCTAATTCAAGAATATTTTGTTCTTTATCAGTTAACACAATATCCGTTAGATTAATGATTGTAGCAGCATTACTGAATTCTACTTGCTGGATTTGGTCTTGCTTCTCTCGTTGCTGCTTAAACTGTTTTGCCCCTTTGCGCCGCTGCCTCCTCTGCCTCTTCCTCTTGGAGGCCTGGCGTTTGCTGGAGGAAGTGGGCGAAGGTTGAATCGTCTTTCCTCTCTTAAAGAATCAAACTCGTCGATGACTGATGGAATCAATGCTCCAGTACTAGGCCCCACCTCCAAATCTGTGTCCAGTTCGGAACTTTGCAGGCTGCTTAATTCAGATTGATGGTCTCGTACCCTTCCCCCAGCGACATTAAGTCTTTGTTTCCGCAGGCTGTCAAACTTTTTGGCAAAAGTGTATATCTGTCCCCGGTCGTAATCGATCTTATCGCGCAGAAATTTTTGTGCCTTCCTCTCCTTTATTGTGCTCTCCAATTTAGCCAGGCGTTCCTTCATTTCTGCCTTGAACTTAGTAATTGTATCCTGGTCTGCTTCTTTATCGAGCATGAGCATGATCTGATCGATTTCTTCAAGTATCCTAACACGGTCGATATCTGCGTACTTCACAAGGATTGTTAACATCCTACTGGAGGCTTCCTGGTTGTTGTCTGCCCATTCCTTGAGCATGTTCGGATTGGGGTCTTCATATGTGGGTGCCACCAAAATCCTAAGCCCTCTGGGTATTCTCTTGACCTCCAGATAGCGCTGTAATGACTTTGATTCCCACCATTTCGACAACTCTGAACGTTTCAGTAGTTCCAGCCTTCTCAATCTTGCCATTACATCTGAGACTTTAGCACTGTTCACTGATGCAATACCTTTTTGCGCGACAGACACATTGTCAATAAATATAGATAGTGCCGCCTCCTCCCTTTCCTGTACTTTTGCAGCTGACATTGTATGAAGAATAATTTGGATAAATCCAAGCGCAAAGAACCGCCAGTGTCCACTCTTCTCAATGAACAGGATTGCCTCTTAACTCACTGGCTTTCCCTCTACACATTTATAACTATAATATCGCTGTACTCCCTATTCCATTTTTAACATTTTTTTTTTTTTTTTAATAAATTCTTCTTAATTTGATTTTATTTTGACATTTTAGATGTAGCACGAGCACTTTAAGCAGACCAGTTCATTGTAGTAAATGCGATCTTGGCAAGTTTACTCACAGTCGCATAACAGCGTTAATTACGCCCACTTGGGCTGGATATGAAGAATCTTGGTTCTGTAGGATGAGTGTATTGCCATGTAAATACAGCCACGATAAGATCAGAATCAAATAGCCCACTGGGGCGGGACACGAACGATGAGACGTTTGATGTCTTTTAACAGACCAGGGTTCGAATCCAATGAATTCATTTTATTAAACCGTGGATTAAGTTTAATACATTTTAGAACAGTCATTATTTTAAGCATTTTAAATAATTTTAATGCGATCGACTTTTTTAATGTACTGGTATATTGTGATCGTGTGTAATTTATGCTTTTAACTACTTGCACTGACAAGGCGCTATAGAACTGCGAGTCTGTTTGCACTTTCCATTGTTTGGTAGTTTTCACGTGCCACGTATTCACTAAATGTTTAAAATGGTGGTAAAACTTTATGCACACTGTTAGTGAGCAAGCCTGCCGGGCAGGCAAAACGTGTTTAACATTTCTAGCTGACAAATAAAGAACATTTGCGCAAAGACATGGCGTCGGCATTCCTGTTGTGAAAGGAAGTGTTCGTTGATATATATATAGTTAGGAATTAGCATTTAAAAAACCTTAGAAATTCACTGAAACAACCATAGGTTTCAGGGCTGTTATAGTTAGCTAGACATTTCACTTGTACAAAACCATTGAAATTCCTCCGTCATAGTTAGTTCTTCTAACTATAACTCACGCGCCCGCAATCCACTGCTGATGATGTCACATATTACATCATTCATGACATGGTCAGTGACATCACTGATGACATAATGGTTTTGTACGAGTGAAATGTCCAGCTAACTATAACAGCCCTGAAACCTTAAATGCTAATTCCTAACTATAACATGTCTGAAACCTATGGTTTTTGCAGTGAATTTCGAAGGTTTTTAAATGATAATTTTTAAATGTAATATTAGTTATATGTATTTTTTTATACTGATTTTCTACAGTTTTTTAATTGTTTATTTTTACATATTTTATTTTTTAAATTACATTATATATATTTTTAATATAAATGGAAATAAAAATGTTTTTTTAAAAACTTGAAACTGAAATATTGTTTTTTTTGTTCAATGTATAAGTGCAGAGCTATAAGTGTGTTGGTTAGTTAGGAGACTGCATGCATAGTGGACAGGAGTTTGAAGCAGTCCATGTGCTAAGGCCTGGCTCAGTTAATGAGTACTTGGGTCCTGACTTAATGATTAGAGTACTGCAAGGAGAGTGCCTGGGTGAGTTTATAAGTGTTTGGGTTTTGGCGCAGTGAATGGATTAGTACATGGTACTGAATGGGTCACTAGAGGAGTGCAAGGGGAGTGACAGGGTGTTTGCTGGAGTGTATGGATACTGACTAGGGAATTGAAGGTGTGAACGACAAGTGTGTAGGTGGTTACAGGACTGCATGCATAGTGAGCAAAAAAACACAGAATACTCTACCCCTATGATTGAAGAATGTACAAAGTATCATGTATCTAACTCCAAAAAGGATGACACTAAGGTAGGAAAAAGAAAATGTGGCATCCAAACACATAAAGTTACCATAAAAATGGATATAAGTACAACAAAACGCAAAACGATCAAAATAGAAAAAATATTATTTCCTTTTATTTGAGAATAAATTAGGAAATTTAATTCATTTGTTTATGTCACTTTGCAATACATCAATAACATACAAAACATACTAAAAATTAGTACAGAAAAGGATATAACACATGTATGAATAAATAACAGGTTCCCAAACCGGGGGGAAAAAGGAATAAGGGGACAGTTTTTAATCAAACAAACATACATTCAAATTCAAACAGCTCGCATTCATACAACATCACAAAATTCATTCAGCAAAGACCAAAAAACTTTCGTGGACCCATTCCCAAAAGGTGATCCCAGGAGACTTTGATAATTGATCAAGATGGTCAGAGAAAACTTTTATCAAAGTATACAAAAAGGTTCGATGGGGTTATGGCAGGCCCAATAAACAACGCCGACGCGCGTTTCGGTGAAACAACTCCTAACCAGGAGTACCACCTTCTTCAGGGCGTGACAGACAGACCCCCACAGGCTGGGACCTATAGAGATAAGAAAAAATAGTAATAAGAAAAAATAAGAAAATAGACAATACAAATGAACAAAAAAATAAATAAATCAGATGTACACATGGAAAAAGGTGAGAAGGAAAAATTAATCACTCCCAGACATAATGCAAAATGTATGCCACATAACACAAAAACAAGGAATAAATAAGCTCCAAACTGAGTGCCAAAACCTTAAAATGGAAAACTATAATTTTCTTTGTAGAACTGTTTCGTTCGAACATAGACTAACAAATATGCAAAAATACAAATATACACATATACGTACATAAATATAGGCACCTAGAATAACAATAAGAGGAAACGTCAACAGGAAAGAAAAGATGTAGAGATACACAGAAAGCGCCAATATATCAAACAGACACATTAATAACTCATCTGCAAGAAATCTATGCACAAAAATGGAAAAACAATAAGGCAAAGAGATACAGACTCAAAGCCTCAGAGGCACGCAGGAAGGTGCACGGATAAGCGCTTACCTGCGTGAAAAGCACAAGAAAAGGGCCAAAGCTTTCCTAGCGGTAATACTCTAAAGCGGATCTCTCCAAATCTGAGTCGAGGAGAAAAATAGACAGATGGGAGACCTATGGTAAAGTAAAAAGAAAAAGACGAAATAAGTGACATCCGCTCAAAATCCACAAACGTCGATTCAAGAATGCTGTTCAAGAATTAAAGGCTCAAAATAGCCTCACAGCCCTGCTGGGGAAAGAAAAGGTAGGTAAAGAGTCTATCGAAGTAGTTTACCTAAATTCCAAGGGAACCGAAAGCAGAGCGGGAAAACATTCACCCGCTAGATACAAACAGTTCTGTCCCTATTTCTCCCGTTTATGTTCCTGGTACAATAGTCAAGGAAAGGTTCCAAAAGCGGTTCGCGTAGAACCTAAGAAACCGAAAGCACACAAGGCAGAGGCGTTAGCACTGCACGCACCTTCAAAGAATGTGATATCAAGGCGAAACGGAAAACACGACAGTGTATTCAATCAACAAACAGAGAAACAACATATTGCGAGGATTGCAATTCGCAGCCGGTGTCAATAAAGATAACACCTAGTAAAGAGAGATCAGCTCACCTGGGTCCAAAGGACCTTCCGTGGAGCACACTCCAACGGATAAACAGAGTCAGGTTTTCTGAGGCGTTTTCAAGATAGAAAGCCAAGATGGTCGGATCGCTGAAGGACAAATGGAAAAATAAAAATAAAATAAAAATAAAAATAGAATATCGCCCAGAGAAACAGCGTGGTACACAAAGCCACAAGGATATCAGATATAGGATATATATGAAAACGCCGCACTAAAGGTCTCTCAAAGATTACCTTAATGATAGGGTCCGATGTCAGCGCTCAAAACGAACACGGTCCAAGTGGCAAATATCGCGAGGATAATCGCACGAGAAAAAACCCTTGTTGGAGAGCAGGTATTTAAGTCCTCCGAGTAGAAACCTCACAGCTAATCTGCCAATCAAAGCGCGAGGCAAAGCAAATTTAGACCAGCCGAAAATGCCGGAACATATACACCAATCAGAGAGGCTGTAAGCGGACCAAGACGGAATAAGGGGACATCCATTGGTAGACAGAAAAACGAGGATATAACATACAGCTGAATGACCACTCAAAAAGCAATATTTTTTGAGTAAAAAATGTGTGCAACGCAGGAATCAACTAGACAAAGGGCCAAAATAGCGGTCCTAAGAAGCGTATGAATGCCAAGGCAAAGTAGGAATAAAAGGAAATAAAAAGAGATCCAAATGGCCAAGCACAGATGCGAAGTACCGCAAAAATAGGCGAAGAAAAGACCAAGGGAAAAACAAGAGACATTCTTAAATAAAGGAAAAAAGGTTGAAACAATCAAAAAAACAGAAATAAAGAAACGAAAAAGAAGGGAAATGATTAAATAAGATAAAATAACATGAAACAGAATAAGAATAAGATAAGAATAGAAAATAAAAAATAGAAAAATCAAAAAATCAGCTGTAGAGTTCAAGGATGCAGGTAAGCAAAAAACTCCTATATGATGGCATTTTCCCATGGAAGGGATTCATTGAGGCCTCTGTTCTTCGTATCAAGGACAAAAATCCAAAAGACTTCGCGTTTTTTACGCAGGTTGTCTGGATTCGTGCCCTTTTGGGCTTGTACTTTCTCCAATATAGTCCACCGTAAGTCTTCCTCTTTGTGATTCTTTTCCGCCCAATGTCCCACCAAGGGAGCAGAATGCTTGAGTCGTCTGATATTAGACTTGTGCTCACCAATGCGTACTCTAACCTCTCTCGAGGTTTCGCCGACATAGGTCAATGAGCAGGGACACTGGATCGCATAGACACAGTTAGATGTTCTGCAGTTGGTAATCTCTTTGAGGACAGCAGTGAAACCATTTGTACAAAAGGAAGTGTCAACAATGGCATTGGCACAAGCATGGCATGTGCCACACTTGTGGTTTCCCCTCACAGGGGAGGTTCCTTCGATTGACCGTTGTAGCCATGTTTTCTGGTTAGGGATCTTAGCTTTAACCAGAAGGTTCCTAAGATTCTTATTCCTACGGAACGCAAAAACTGGTTTGGGCATGGCTGATGATTGTTCGCCCAGGTTCAGGAGATGCCACTCAGAGTTGACGATCTGTCTGATCTTGTTGTTGAAAGGGGAATGTTTGGTGACACAGACAAGTTTGTCCATAGATTCCTGGCATTTACTTTGAAACATGGATTCCCGATTGTAGAAACGAGCTCGTTTCATAGCGTTCCTAACTAGCCTCGGAGGATATCCTCTGTCAATGAACTTTTGTTTCATGTTTTCTGCATTACTGAGATAATCCTTGATGGAAGTAAAGTTTCTGCGTAAACGCAGAAACTGACTGAAAGGAATCCCATCCTTCTGGCTCCTTGGGTGGAAGGGGAGTGACAGGGTGTTTGCTGGAGTGCATGTATAATAACTGGGGAATTGAAGGTGTTAAAGACAAGTGTGTAGGTGGTTAGAGGACTGCATGCATAGTGGATAGGGGTTTGAAGCAGTCCATGTGCTAAGGCCTGGCTCGCTGCATGAGTTCTTGGATACTGACTGAATGATTAGAGTACTGCACGGAGAGTGCCTGGGTGAATTTATAAGTTTTTGGGTTTTGGCGCAGTGAATGGATTAGTACATGGTGCTGAATGGGTCTTTGGGAGTGCAAGGGGAGTGATAGGGTGTTGCTGGAGTGTATGTATACTAACTGGGTGAATTGAAGGTGTGAAAGACAAGTGTGTAGGTGGTTAGAGGACTGCATGCATAGTGGATAGGTGTTTGAAGCAGTCCATGTGCTAAGGCCTGGCTCGCTGCATGAGTACTTGGATACTGACTGGATGATTAGAGTACTGCAAGGAGAGTGCCTGGGTGAATTTATACGTTTTTGGGTTTTGGCACAGTGAATGGATTAGTGCATGGTGCTGAATGGGTCACTAGAGGAGTGCAAGGGGAGTGACTGGATGTTTGCTGGAGTGTATATATACTGACTGGGGAATTGGAGGTGTGAAAGACAAGTGTGTAGGTGGTTAGAGGACTGCATGCATAGTGGATAGGTCTTTGAAGCAGTCCATGTGCTAAGGCCTGGCTCAGTGCAAGAGAACTTGGGTACTGACTGAATGATTAGAGTCCTGCAAGGAGAGTGGCTGGGTGAATTTATAAGTGGTTGGGTTTTGGCGCAGTGAATGGATTAGTACATGGTACTGAATGGGTCACTAGAGGAGTGCATGGGGAGTGACAGGGTGTTTGCTGTGGTGTATGGATACTGACTGGGGAATTGAAGGTGTGAAAGACAAGTGTGTAGGTGGTTAGAGGACCGCATGCATAGTGGATAGGTGTTTGAAGCAGTCCATGTGCTAAGGCCTGGCTCGCTGCATGAGTACTTGGATATTGACTGAATGATTAGAGAACTGCAAGGAGAGTGCCTGGGTGAATTTATACGTTTTTGGGTTTTGGCACAGTGAATGGATTAGTACATGGTGCTGAATGGGTCACTAGAGGAGTGCAAGGGGAGTGACTGGATGTTTGCTGGAGTGTATATATACTGACTGGGGAATTGGAGGTGTGAAAGACAAGTGTGGAGGTGGTTAGAGGACTGCATGCATAGTGGATAGGTCTTTGAAGCAGTCCATGTGCTAAGGCCTGGCTCAGTGCATGAGTACTTGGGTACTGACTGAATGATTAGAGTCCTGCAAGGAGAGTGGCTGGGTGAATTTATAAGCGTTTGGGTTTGGCGCAGTGAATGGATTAGTACATGGTGCTGAATGGGTCACTGGAGGAGTGCAAGGGGAGTGACAGGCTGTTTGCTGGAGTGTATGGATACTGACTGGGGAATTGAAGGTGTGAAAGACAAGTGTGTAGGTGGTTAGAGGACTGCATGCATAGTGGATATGGGTTTGAAGCAGTCCATGTGCTAAGGCCTGGGTCACTGCATGAATACTTGGGAACTGACTATATGATTACAGTACTGCAAGGAGAGTGCCTGGGTGAATTTATAAGTGGTTGGGTTTTGGCGCAGTGAATGGATTAGAACATGGTGCTGAATGGGTCAATGGAGGATTGCAAGGGGAGTGACAGGGTGTTTGCTGGAGTGTATTTATACTGCATGGGGAATTGTAAGTGTGAAAGACAAGTGTGTAGGTGGTTAGAGGACTGCATGCATAGTGGATAGGTCTTTGAAGCAGTCCATGTGCTAAGTCCTGGCTCAGTGCATGAGTACTTGGGTACTGACTGAATGATTAGAGTCCTGCAATGAGAGTGGCTGGGTGAATTTATAAGTGGTTGGGTTTTGACGCAGTGAATGGATTAGTACATGGTACTGAATGGGTCACTAGAGGAGTGCAAGGGGAGTGACAGGGTGTTTGCTGGAGTGTATGGATACTGACTATGTAATTGAAGGTGTGAAAGACAAGTGTGTAGGTGGTTAGAGGACTGCATGAATATTGGATAGGCGTTTGAAGCAGACCATTTGCTAAGGCCCAGCTAGCTGCATGAGTACTTGGATACTGACTGAATGATTAGAGTACTGCAAGGAGAGTGCCTGGGTGAATTTATAAGTGGTTGGGTTTTGGCGCAGTGAATGGATTAGTACATGGTGCTGAATGGTTCACTAGAGGAGTGCAAGGAGAGTGACAGGGTGTTGCTGGAGTGTTTGGGTAATGACTAGGGAATTGAATGTGTGAAAGACAAGTGAGTAGGTGGTTACAGGACTGCATGCATAGTGGATAGGGGTTTGAAGCAGTGCATGTGCTAAGGCCTGGCTCGCTGCATGAGTACTTGGAGACTGACTGAATGATTAGAGTACTGCAAGGAGAGTGTCTAGGTGAAATTATAAGTGGTTGCGTTTTGGCGCAGTGAATGGATTAGTTCGTTACTGAATGGGTCACTAGAGGAGTGGAAGGGGAGTGACAGGGTGTTTGCTGGAAGTGTATGTATACTGACTGGGGATTTGAAGGTGTGAAAGACAAGTGTATAGGTGGTTAGAGGACTGCATGCATTGTGGATAGGCATTTGAAGCAGTCCATGTGCTAAGGCCTGGCTCACTGCATGAGTACTTGGATACTGACTGAATGATTAGAGTACTGCAAGGAGAGTGCCAGGGTAAATTTATAAGTGGTTGGGTTTTGGCGCAGTGAATGGATTAGTACATGGTGCTGAATGGGTCACTGGAGGAGTGCAAGGGGAGTGACAGGGTGTTTGCTGGAGTGCATGTATAATAACTGGGGAATTGAAGGTGCGAAAGACAAGTGTGTAGGTGGTTAGAGGACTGCATGCATAGTGGATAGGCGTTTGAAGCAGTCCATGTGCTAAGGCCTGGCTCGCTGCATGAGTACTTGGATACTGACTGAATGATTAGAGAACTGCAAGGAGAGTGCCTGGGTGAATTTATAAGTGTTTGGGTTTTGGCGCAGTGAATGGATTAGTACATGATGCTGAAGGGGTCACTAGAGGAGTGCAAGGAGAGTGACAGGGAGTTTGCTGGAGTGTATGTATACTGACTGGGGAATTGAAGGTGAGAAAGACAAGTGTGTAGGTGGTTAGAGGACTGCATGCATAGTGGATAGGCGTTTGAAGCACTCCATGTGCTAAGGCCTGGCTCAGTGCATGACTACTTGGGTACTGACTGAAAGATTACAGTCCTGTAAGGAGAGTGGCTGGGTGAATTTATAAGTGGTTGGGTTTTGGCGCAGTGAATGGATTAGTACATGTTACTGATGGGTCACTAGAGGAGTGCAAGGGAGTGACAGGGTGTTTGCTGAGAGTGTATGGATAGTGACTGGGGAATTGAAGGTGTGAAAGACAAGTATGTAGGTGGTTAGAGGACTGCATGCATAGTGGATATGGGTTTGAAGCAGTCCATGTGCTAAGGCCTGGGTCACTGCATGAATACTTGGGTACTGACTATATGATTACAGTACTGCAAGGATAGTGCTTGGGTGAATTTATAAGTGTTTGGATTTTGGAGCAGTGAATGGATTAGTACATGATGGTGAATGGGTCAGTAGAGGATTGCAAGGGAGTGACAGGGTGTTTGCTGGAAGTGTATTTATACTGCATGGGGAATTGAATGTATGAAAGACAAGTGTGTAGGTGGATAGGGGAATGCATGCATAGTGGATAGGCGTTTGAAGCAGTCCTTGTGCTAAGTCCTGGCTCTCTGCATGAGTACTTGGGTACTGACTGAATGATTTGAGTACTACAAAGAGAGTGCCATGAGTGAATTTATAGGTGGTTGGGTTTTGTGCAGTGAATGAATTAGTACATGGTGCTGAATGGGTCATTAGAGGAGTGCAAGAGGAGTGACAGGGTGTTTCCTGGAAGTGTTTTGATACTGACTGGGGAGTTGAAGGTGTGAAAGACAAGTGTGTAGGTGGTTAGAGGACTGCATGCATAGTGGATAGGCGTTTGAAGCAGTCCATGTGCTAAGGCCTGGCTCACTGCATGAGTACTTGGGTACTGATTGAATGATTAGAGTACTGCAAGGAGAGTGCCTGGGTGAATTTATAAGTGTTTGGGTTTTGGCACAGTGAATGGATTAGTACATGGTGCTGAATGGGTCTTTGGGAGTGCAAGGGGAGTGATAGGGTGTTGCTGGAGTGTATGTATACTAACTGGGTGAATTGAAGGTGTGAAAGACAAGTGTGTAGGTGGTTAGATGACTGCATGCATAGTGGATAGGCGTTTGAAGCAGTCCATGTGCTAAGGCCTGGCTCACTGCATGAGTACTTGGGTACTGATTGAATGACTAGAGTACTGCAAGGAGAGTGCCTGGGTGAATTTATAAGTGTTTGGATTTTGGCACAGTGAATGGATTAGTACATGTACTGAATGGGTCACTAGAGGAGTGCAAGGGGAGTGACAGGGTATTTGCTGGAGTGTATGGATAATGACAAGGGAACTGAATGTGTGAAAGACAAGTGAGTAATGAGTGAATTTATAAGTGTTTGGGTTTTGGCGCAGTGAATGGATTAGTACATGGTGCTGAATGTGTCACTGGAGGAGTGCAAGGGGAGTGACATGGTGTTTGCTGGAGTGTATATATGCTGACTGGGGAATTGAATGTGTGAAAGACAAGTGTGTAGGTGGTTAGAGGACTGCATGCATAGTGGATAGGCATTTGAAGCAGTCCATGTGCTAAGACCTGGCTCAGTGCATCAGTACTTGGGTACTGACTTTATTATTAGAGTACTGCAAGGAGAGTGCCTGGGGGAAATTATAAGTGTTTGGGCTTTGGCGCAGTGAATGGATTAGTACATGGTGCTGAATGGGTCACTGGAGGAGTGGAAGGGGAGTGACAGGGGGTTTGCTGGAGTGTATGTATACTGACTGGGGAATTGAAGGTGTTAAATACAAGTGTGTAGGTGGGTAGAGGACTACATGCATAGTGGATAGGCGTTTGAAGCAGTCCATGTGCTAAGGCCTGGCTCGCTGCATGAGTACTTGGATACTGACTGAATGATTAGAGTACTGCAAGAAGAGTGCCTGAGTGAATTTAATAATAATAATAATCCACATTTGTAAAGCGCGAACAATCACCCGTAAGGGTCTCTAGGCGCTGGGGGCCGTTGGAAAGATTAAGCAAGCTATTGCCCAGAGTCACAGGGTGCTGGGCTAATCTGCCGCCGGGGATCGAAACGTGATCCCCAGATTCCAGAGTCAGTCGCCCTGGCCGCGGCACCACACCTCTTCCCATTTATAATTAGTACATGGTGCTGAATGGGTCACTAGAGGAGTGCAAGGGGAGTGACAGGGTATTTGCTGGAGTGTATGGATAATGACTAGGGAATTGAATGTGTGAAAGACAAGTGAGTAGGTGGTTACAGGACTGCATGCATAGTGGATAGGCGTTTGAAGCAGGCATGTGCTAAGGCCTGGCTCGCTGCATGAGTATTTGGATACTGACTGAATGATTAGAGTACTGCAAGGAGAGTGCCTGGGTGAATTTATAAGTGTTTGGGTTTTGGTGCAATGAATGGATTAGTACATGGTGCTGAATGGGTCACTAGGGGAGTGCAAGGGGAGTGACAGGGTGTTTGCTGGAAGTGTATGGATACTGACTGGGGAATTGAAGGTGTTAAAGACAAGTGTGTAGGTGGGTAGAACACTGCATACATAGTTGAAAGGCCTTTGAAGCAGTCCATGTGCTAAGGCCTGGCTCACTGCATGAGTACTTGGATACTGACTGAATGATTAGAGTACGGCAAGGAGAGTGCCTAGGTGAATTTATAAGTGGTTGGGTTTTGGCGCAGTGAATGAATTAGTACATTGTACTGAATGGGTCACTAGGGGAGTGCAAGGGGAGTGACAGGGTGTTTGCTGGAGTGCATGTATAATAACTGGGGAATTGAAGGTGTTAAAGACAAGTGTGTAGGTGGTTAGAGGACTGCATGCATAGTGGATAGGCGTTTGAAGCAGTCCATGTGCTAAGGCCTGGCTCGCTGCATGAGTACTTGGATACTGACTGGATGATTAGAGTACTGCAAGGAGAGTGCCTGGGTGAATTTATAAGTTTTGGGGTTTTGGCACAGTGAATGGATTAGTACATGGTGCTGAATGGGTCACTAGAGGAGTGCAAGGGGAGTGACTGGATGTTTGCTGGAGTGTATATATACTGACTGGGGAATTGAAGGTGTGAAAGACAAGTGTGTAGGTTGTTAAGAGGACTGCATGCATAGTGGATAGGCATTTGAAGCAGTCCACGTGCTAAGGCCTTGCTAAGTGCATGAGTACTTGGGTACTGACTGAATGATTAGAGTACTGAAAGGAGGGTGCCTGGGTGAATTTATAAGTGGTTGGGTTTTGTTGCAGGTTTTACAATTTTTTCAGATGGGTACTGGTGGTACCTGACTCTGACTAACCAGTCCTAGAGCCAGTGCTATGCTAAAAGACACTTAGAATACAGTTAATACACCTACATACGCTAGGGAACACTATGCGTTGGGGTACCCCTGAGATTAGAATGACCACTAGGTACCTCCAGTAAGCGCCACAGAGCTGCGTTGCAGAGAGGTGTAAAAAAGGGCTCGGCCTGGACCACCTCTGTGCAACGCAGCACAGTGGCGCTTACTGGAAGCACCTGGTGGATTAGTTGACCCCCAGGGTCCCTCAGGATTGAAGGCGATTTATTTCCCCAACTTAAAACGCGCCACAGGTCGTGTTTTCACACGTCATCTCGGGGCCCACCCCCTCCCTTCACCACTGTGTAAACGCGCCCTGTGGCCATTTTAAGTTGGGAGATAAAGTCCCCTTGAATCCTGAGTGTCCCTTGGGTCCAACTAGCAAACTAACCCACTAGGTACCTCCAGTAAGCGCCACAGAGCTGCGTTGCAGAAAGGTGTAAAAAGGGTCACGCCTGGGCCACCTCTCTGAAACGCAGCGCAGTGGCGCTTACTGGAAGCACCTGGTGGGCTAGTTAGCCCCCAGGGGCCCGCAGGATTGAAGGGGAATTATTTCCCCAACTTAAAACGCGCCACAGGGTGTGTTTTCACACGTAACCTCAGGCCCCATCCCCTCCCTTCACCACTGTGTAAACGCACCCTGTGGCCGTTTTAAGTTGGGAGATTAAGTCCTCTTGAATCCTGAGGGTCCCTATGGTCAAACTATCCCACTAGGTACCTCCAGTAAGCACCGTTGCAGAGAGGTGTGAAAAGGGGCACGGCCTGCACCACCTCTCTGCAATGCAGCGCAGTGTCACTTACTGGAAGCACCTGGTGGGCTAGTTGGCCCCCAAGGGCCCTCAGGATTGAAGGGGAATTCATTTCCTAACTTAAAACACGCCACAGGGCGTGTTTGCACACGTCACCTCAGGCCCCGTTCCCTCCCTTCACCACCGTGTAAACGTGCCCTGTGTCGTTCTAAGTTGGGAAATTAAGTCCCCTTGAATCCTAAGGGTCCCTAGGGTCAAACTAGCCCACTAGGTACCTCCAGCAGGCACCACAGAGCTGCGTTGCAGAGAGGTGTAAAAAAGGGCGTGGTCTCTGAACACCTGTCTGCAACGCAGCTCTGTAGCAAATACTGGAGGTACCTGGTGTACAAATTGGCCCTCAGGGACCCTCAGTATTGAAAGAGAATTAATTTCCCAACTTACAACTCGCCACGGGGCGCGTTTGCACAATGGTGAAGGAAGGGGGCGTGGCTTGCGGTGACATGTCTGCAAACACGCCCTGTTGCGCGTTTTAAGTTGGAGAATTAATTCCTCCTCAATCCTGAGGGTCCCTGGGGGCCAACTAGCCCGCCAGGTACCTCCAATATGCGCCAGAGAGCTGCGTTGCAGAGAGGTGTGCAGAGACCACGCCCCTTTTTACAATACTCTGCAACGCAGCTCCGTGGTGCTTACTGAAGGTACCTGGTGAGCTAGTTTGCCCCTAGGGACCCTCACAATTGATGAAGAGGTATTAATTCCTCAACTTAAAACACGCCACAGGGCGTGTTTGCACACATGTCACCTCAGACCCCGCCCCCTCCCTTCACCACTGTGCAATCGCGCCCCGTGGTGCGTTTTAAGTTGGGGGATTAACTCCCCTTGAATTCTGAGGGTCCCTGGGGTGCAACTAGCCCACCAGCTACCTCCATTAAGCGCCACAGAGCTGCATTGCAGAGGTGTAAAAAGGGGTGTGGCCTCAGACCACCTCTCTGCAACGCAGCCCCCTGGCGCATACTGGAGGTTCCTGTGGGATAGTTGGCCCCCAAGGACCCCCAGTATTCAAGGGGAATTTGTTCCCCCTCGGCAAACGCGGCAGGGGGCGCGTTTGCGGAGTGCTGCAAGAAGGGGACGTGGCCTCCGGCGGAAGCCGGTCTTTTTCTTTTTTTTTTGTTTTAAGAAGGGGGCTGTGTAGGCCTGACCCCCTTTTCTTTTTTTTATCTTATTTTTGAAGGGAGCCGCCTGGCCCCCCTCCCGAGGCCATAATTGGCCCCAGGGCCTGGCCTTTTTTTTTTTTTCTTTTAATGTTAGGAGGGGGGCTGCTTTGCCCCCCTCCTTAGGCCATTTATGACCCCGGGGACGGCCTTTTTTTTTTTTATATTTGGGGTGGGGCACTGCGTGGCCCCCCTCCTGGGCCACTTGTAGCCCTGGGGACCCCATCCCCCGGGGCTGGCCCTCTCCGTTCGGGGCCATGGTGGGATCCCCAATCCCCCCACGGTCTCACTGGCTCCCCGCGTCCTGCGGGAGCCGGCATTGCTTTTCCACATGGGGAGCTGCGAAGATGCAGCTTCCCAAGTGGAAAAGCAATCGTCTTTGGTATTTGGAAGAGAGAGCAGGTTTTCTGCTCCCTCTTCCAAATACCAAAGCAGTTTGCTATGGCAGGGCGGGTGCCGCGAGGCTCCTGCCCTGCCATAGCAAACTACAGTGTCCCGGGGGTGGGCACCCCGGGACTCTGCAGGAGCCGGCCCTGGAGGATGACAGTCCCCAGGGCCATCACAGGGCTCCAGGAGGGGGGGCCGCGTGGCCCCCTCACATATTTCAGAAAGCCCCAGGGGTGGCAGTCCCCGGGGCTGGGGGGCCCCTCTGGGCCCCCCATTACTATAATATATTGCCCCCGGGACTTGGCTCCCCCGGGGGCTAATTAGAAATGAAGCGCAGGAGCCGGCGCTTCATTTTCTTTTTCTGGCAGCGGGATGCGCGGATCCTAAGCGCATCCCGCAATTTAAAAAAAAATGTTTTTTTGGCCTTGGGGTCCTGTGGGACCCCCTGAGCAAGCCTAGGGGGTCAGGGTGTTTCTACCCTGCCCCCTTTGCGTGTTTTGCACGTTTTTTTTCACTGCTTTCTTGTGCCTGGTTCTACCTGCCAACACTTCCTGATTTGAAGTGTTGACAGCCAATTTGCATAAAGCTCGTTCTCGGGAGGATCCACGGCCCTAGATATATATATGTGTTTTTACTTTTGAATTGCTCAGCAACTACTGAACGGATTTACACCATTTAACAAAAAGGCACGAGTATGAACTAATGACTACCTCTTTGCCAAATTTGGTGTAATTCCGTTCAGCAGTTCGGGCTGTAGCTGCGACTAAAGGTTCCTATTTGAAATTGCATGGGGAAAATACGTTTTAGGATGCCCCTTTTTTCTCGGCCCCCACTTAACGAATTACCGTGAAACTTTAAGGATAGGAGAGGACCGGAGCTGGCCAAAAGTTTGGAAAATTTCGCGAAGATTCGTCAACCGGTGCCAAAGTTATTGGGAATAGAATGTTGTGGATTTCCTATGGAAAATAGGTCCTACCTATAACTACCTACTGGTGACCGCCAGTAGGTAATATATATATATATATATATATATTTTCAAAATCACAAAATTACGTGCGCTCTCAGGCTTTAAGTCAACACTTCCAAGTACGTATGCAACCAGGTTTTATTCCACAACGCGTTTCAACTGCATCCGCAGCCTTGTTCACGTGAATACAGTGCACAAAAACAAACAAGCACCTTTATGCATCGGACATCTCGTCATCGGCAAAGACATAGAGATAGGTCATTGTTGATAATGTTTGGCAGGTATATTGTAGTTCCAAATTGCAATCACGTTACAGAATTAAACAAAATTATTTCACCAGTTTTTAACCCTTTTTAATTTTGTTTAATTCTGTTTCTTTTGCAGGAGAGAAGGAAGGTACCTACACACTACACGGGTCACCTAACCTTTTCTTCAACATCACTTTGTTATCACTGAGACACTTTTGGGCACTTTTTTACACGGACTGATTTCACTGGCAAAAAGAATAGAGAGCAATAAGATGAGATTGACTTTTCTGTCTACTGAAGACCTTAGCTGTGGGTGAGAGGACCATTACCTCGTCCTATGGAATAATACTAGAAGCATGTTGTATCACTGAGAGACTAGACATTTTTAAGAGTGCACCAGGCCAAGTATTGCTCATTCTTGTTGGGTCATATGTCAGAGCACAATCATGAGGATGATTATTCATAAGTGCACTGAACTTACAGCTTTCAGGGGGTGTTTTTCGGGCTATTTTGCACTATACATGACTAAAGCGAATATGTAAGGGAATAAGCACACTGCCATTTATTCACTTCCCTTTGTCATGTTTTAAATGCAGCGCTCCTGAAGATAACTCGCACTTTGCATTATATTATATTAACGGCAGCGTAAGCTTGAACATTTCACTACATCCAAAATGGCACAACAGTGTCTGGGTTTGGTGTGCTTTGTTCAAATGAGCAAGCGAACATGAATCGGCAATTTGTTTTTCTTTCATTGTAATATGAGAATTACTTAGTGCAATCACGTACGGATATGTACACCAATGCCCTCTGTTTTTCATTTATTGGAACACTTTAGATAATGCTTAGGCTGTTTTACACTTTGCTACTTATAAGCGATCTCACAGATACGAGCATTTTTCTATACTGTAAATATTACAATACAGTTGGATTCGTTACTTTTCTGTTTGCACTAGAATCACGGGGACGTATGAATATGTTTTATCCAAACACTTTGCCGTATAACAAAACGTGATTGCAGTTTGGAACTACAATATGGCCGCCAAACATTATCAACAATGTCCCATCTCTATGTCTTTGCCGATGACGAGATGTCCGATGCATAAAGGTGCTCGTTTGTTTTTGTGCACTGTATTCACGTGAAAAAGGCTGCGGATGCAGTTGAAACGCGTTGTGGAATAAAACCTGGTTGCATACGTACTTGGAAGTGTTGACTTGAAGCCTGAGAGCGCACGTAATTTTGTGACTTTGAAATTGGAGGCTGCGAGCATGCTCCGCTGGCTTGTACGCCACCTTCCACGGGTGACAGCTGTTCGGAAGGGGCTTTGATGTGAAGGATATATATACACATCAAAGAAAGAGTATATTTGCATACATACTCCATACATGATAAAACAATTGTGCAGTATACGACAATATTATATGCATCTGTAAATGAATATTAATAACCATGCACAGTAACAGAGGCTCACGGTATTGGAACAGATTACGTAACACTCCCATTCCTGCAGCTGCATCACTGTGCTACTGGATTCAAGCAAGCCTGGCTGAAGACGGCTGAAATGCCAGAAACGGGTCCTAGGAAGCTTGTTTCCGGTCCAGGGAAGGCATGGCTTGGCAGTTCGGGCTGGACTGTTCCCATGAGGCACAGGGTCAGACTGATTTGCATATGGTCATGTCTGAACTGGGGTGGCAGAGTGGGCTAAAGAACGGTGATGGATTAAACCCAGATCAGTTGACTGGGGGTGAGTGCTTGCAATGTTCAACACTCCGTCCATTATTTCCTTTGGTTTTTGCTTTGTTTGCCATAAGTTGGCAGGGTATGCTCAGACGTGAGTCCCTTGCTCATTTTGCCACTGGACTCAAGCAAGCCTGGCTGAAGACGGCTGAAATGCCAGAAACCGGTCCTAGGAAGCTTGTTTCCGGTCCAGGGAAGACATGGCTTGGCAGTTCGGGCTGGACTGTTCCCATGAGGCACAGGGTCAGACTGATTTGCATATGGCCATGTCTGAACTGGGGTGGCAAAGTGGGCTAAAGAACGGTGATGGATCAAACCCAGATCTGTTGACTGGGTGTGAGTGTTTGATTGGTTCTGATGCTCCGTCCATCACCACCCCCTTTTGTACCGCATCGCTGTGCTGATTCCAGGCAGTAGTGCTGCATGAATGTGTGGGTGCTGTTCCACGTCACAGCACGATATATCTTCCTCAGCAGAATGCCTGCAAACAGAGCAGCCAAAATGGACACTGCCCTCGTTGAGTGCGCCTTCGACGGCAGAAATCCATCTAGCGGTGGTTGCTTTCATGATTGAAGTACCTGTTGAAATTGTTCATAAGACACTAACAGTTGATCAGTCTTCTGAAGCTGTTTAGTACGACGTAATTAGAATTTAAGACATTGTTTAATGTCCAATGTATGCGGAGTATGATAGGTTTATTGGGAATTAACTTTGGATTTGTTCTGAGAAGCATGTAATCATCAGTGAAACACAGGAAGGGCTCCAGTGTTGTGAAGGCATGTATCTTTTTTGAAAACATATTTTATTTGGCGATTGCATAAATATCACAGCACCCTGCATATCAGAATCGTCTACGTAGTTATATAGCATCATGTTACAGAAGCAATCTACTTTTATGTATGCCATCCAACAATGTAATAAAAAGACGCAATAAAATAAAACAAACCCCCCCAACGCCCCCCACCCTTTCCCCTGCCTCGCACCATGTCCATATGGTCCCAACCTCCATTTTAATATCCTGCCACCCAGTCGTAGCACAATAAAACATGACCCACCTTATTCCCCCCCGATCCAGCGCCCCCCCCAACCTGACTGGCCTCATGAATTATTCCCAGGGACGATCCTCCACCTCCACCGGCCGCTCCAGCCACATCCCCCGGTAATCCGCCCATCGCTTCCATATTTTATAATGCTTGCGTGGGCATCCCCTGGCCATAAATATGGGCTGTTCCATACCCATACAGAAATCTAGGCCGTTTTTCCATGCAGTCACCGAGGGGGCCCGAGGCTCCTTCCATGCCCTGGCGATATCCCGCTTTGCTAATGTAAGGCCCATTCGCAAAAGATGTCGCTTATAAACATTACCCCCAATACCCTCCATGACGTGCAGCATTGCCAGTCGTGGCGTTCGCGGGAGTCCCCAACCCAGAACCTCCGACAGACAGGCGAAAACCCCCCTCCAAAATCGGTCCAGGGAGAGGCAATGCCAAGTAGTGTGTATAAATGTGCCTTCTTCCCACCCACATCTGAGGCAATCTGGAGCAGCAATCATGCCCGCCCGATACAGCCTGGCCTGAGTGAAGTAGACCCTATGCAGATATTTGAATTGTATAAGGCGCAGGCGCATTGCTATAGCCGCTTCTCTAGGGGCCGCCAGGGCTTCCCGCCAGTCCTCCTCATCTAATGCACCAACATGTCTCCCAATCTCCCCGCAGCTTCTGAAGCTTCGTAGAACAATGGCTAACGAGGGCCTGATAAATCCTGGAGATCTTCTTGGTCTCTAAATCCCCCATGAAGAGTCTCGCTTCCAAAGGACTAAACTCAGGGAGGGATGTCAGGCCCTCCAGGCTAGGGGACAGGGCATGGCGAAACTGGAGATATCTATAGAACTGTGATTGGGGCATAGAAAATTCCCTTTGTAAGTCCTGGAATGACTTAAGCACCGTGCCATTCATAATGTCCCCCAAAGTCGAAATGCCAATATCATCCCAACAGCGGAAGTCCCGTAGAGCCACCAGTTCTGGGAAGCGCCCATTGTTCCAGAGAGGGGTCTCCTCAGTCAAGACATTCCATCAACCCATACGACGCAGCGCTTGCCGCCATATCAAGAAAACCACACGCATGACCGACGGCATGGTGCCGCGCAAAGGCGCCGAGTATAGAATCGTGTGCAGTGCGTTAGACCCCATAAGCAACCGCTCCAATGCGTACGCTGGATCCCCCCTATCGCCATACCACCACTCATTAAGGACTAGGAGATGCGAGGCCTGATAATAAGACTGGACATCTGAGGACGCAATTCCTCCGCAATAAGAGGATAGAAAACATGTTCTAAGGGCCACACGTACGTTATCCCCCTCCCACAGAAACTGCCCCAATACAGAATTCACCGGTCGGAACCATCGAGGCGGGATCGGATATGGGTAATTTGGCATCTGATAGAGTAGCCTAGGCAGCGCTACCATCTTAAATATTGCAGATCTGCCATACAGCGTCAGTGGCATACGTGACCAGGTCTTGAGATCCGTGCGGACCCTCTCCCACACAGGTGCCACATTGCGCTCCCACGAAATAGCCTGTATCTCTGAGAGGAACACACCCAAGTATTTCAACCCACCAACCGCCAACTGAATAGTGCTCACCCACGTGCCGGGCCTCGAGTGGTCCCCTAGAACCCACAGTGTAGATTTGCTAGGATTCATAAAGAGTCCCGACGTTTCCCCAAAGATCTGCAGGATCTGTAGGAGCCGCGGCCCCGACGTGTCCAGCTCCGTAATGAAAAAAAGGACGTCGTCCGCATATAATGCGATTCTGTCAGATACCTCCGGGGACCACTCAAAGCCTCGGACCTGTGCATCCACACATACCCACGCCGCCAATGGCTCCATAGCTAGTGCGAACAATTATGGGGACAGGGGACATCCCTGCCGTGTACCCAGCTGAATCGGAAAGGCCACCCCGCCACCCGTACCGTCACCGTCAAATCCGTGTATAGGAGCGTAAGATAGGAAAGGAAGCGCGGGCCCAGGTTAAGCCTACGTAGTATTGCAAACAGTTATACCCAGCTCAGAGAGTCAAACGCCCTGTCCATATCTGCTAACAGGAGCGCCGCCTGTTTCCCTGTTTGTCGAACCGCCGCCACCGCTACGTGTGCCCGCCGAATGTTGTGTCTGTTGGCCCTCCTGGGCATGAACCCAGCCTGATCAGGGTGTATAAAAGCCGATATGTGTGGCAGAAGGCAATTAGCCAATGCCTTTGCCAGATCTTAGCCTCCACGTTGAGGAGGGAGATGGGGCGATACGAGGCCCGTTGATCCGGGGGCCGGCCTCGTTTAAGAAACACTACCACCTCTGCGTGCCTCCAATCTGGGGAAAGCATACCCTTCTCTCTGGCCTCCTCCACCACCGCCCGATAATATGGGGCCAGTTGCGTATTATAGAGATTGAAGAATTCACTTGGGAACCCATTAGGCCCCGGCACTTTCCCAGAGTTGAGCTCTCCCAAGGCCGTGCCGAGCTCCTCCTCCGTTAATGGAAGTTCCAATCGGTCTTGCACTTCATTAGACACCGCTTTAGGCGGTAGATCCGCTAAGAATTTATCTACGGTGGCCGCTGATAGGCATTCCCGAGTGGTATAGAGGTCTGCATAATAGGCAGCAAAACTGTCGGCTATAAGTAGTGGATCGGTGATCGGTACCCCTCCGTCATCCAATAGGCCCGGGAGGGCCTGGGCATGGTAGGCGCCCTGGCAAATCCTATGGATCATCCTTCCGGACTTGTCCCCCCACTGATATACTCTGCTACGCGTCGCCAGCCATGTCTGACGGCCTTCGTCCATTAGAATGGCTGCACAGGACTGTTGGGCCTGGAGAAGTTGCCCCACCAACTGCCCTCCCCCTTCCTCCCGGACACGGCGTTCGAGTGCCTCAACGGAGGCCTCCGCCCGCGTCAACTCCTCCTTGCGCTTACTACGTGCCGCTGAGCACCAAGATATATCCACCCCTCGTAAAGTGGGCTTCAGGGCCTCCCACAAGGACCCAACACTGGACACCGATCCCTCGTTTGAGGTGAAGTAGTGAGCAATGGCCTCCCTCATGTGCGTACTGTAGTCTGCATTCTGCAAGTGCCATGGCGAGAGGCGCCACCGAAAGGGCTGTCGCCCCCGGCCCATAGACAACTCGAGGGACACCGGAGAGTGATCGGAGAGGCCACGGGGCAGGACCTCTGCCAAAACCACTCTATTAGCCCTTGCCCGAGGAATAAATATATAGTCAAGCCTGGAAAAGGTGTTGTGGACCGCTGAAAGATAATTGTACACCCGCTCATTTCCGTGAGCCCGCTGCCAGACATCGAACCAATCCAGGCTGCCACCAGGGAGCTTAGTTTCATGGGACCCCCCCTCCTCGGACCATCCTCCCCCCAACTCCTATCCCTGGCCAAATCCATGACATCGTTCCATTCCCCACCTATTACCGAGAGCACGTCCGGCATATCCGCCCAAAGGGCCAGCAGCCTCTCAACAAGAGACCACTGCAGGGGGGGGGGGGGGGCATACACAGAACCCAAAACCAGTGGGACCTCCCCAACCGTGCCCCGAATAAACAGATAACGGCCCTGAGGGTCAATCCACTGCTGCGCATGTATATATGGGACCCTATGATGAACCAAAATCGCCAACCCTCTGGAGCCCCTCACAAATCCTGCATGGAAGATTTGATGAGACCCATAGCGCTGTAAACTGGGGATCTTCATACCCATGAGGTGCGTTTCCTGCAGCAATAGTGCTCCCCGCTTAAGTTTGTCCAAGGCCCCTCTCACGTTACAACTTATAACACGGAAAGTGCCTGGGATTCCCTGGTCTCTTATCGACGTGCCAGCCATAGGAAATGGAACCCACTCACCTCACAAACAGGGGGCTACGGCTGTACGGATGGATAATGTCATGAACCCACAATGGAAGTGCGACGCGGAACCTAAAACAACTCCCACCCAATAAACCCCCCACCCCATACCTAAATAACGCTGAAGCATCTGTCGCGGTGGGGCATGTACCAGGATCCAAACGGGGGAAGTGGCACAGCCCCATCCAATGGATCCCCAACTTACAGCCCATGTTCCTCAGGCAGAATCTCGACCAGTACAAGCCCAGCAGAGAACCAGCCCACACTTGAACCCCCCCCCGACAATGATATCGCAAAAAACATATTTGAGCAAAGGAAACCACCCCTGCACCGGACCAGACCCAAGCGTCAATGTACCAAAAGATCAGTGTCCATGCTCCGAACCCCCCCAGAGGAGGCCCCACCAGACGGAGCGCCTCCTGGATCTCGACCGTCTGCCACCCCTCCGTTGCTGTCCCTTCTGACCCTTCTGGGCCACCTCTCCGGAGGAGGAGTCCGACTCCCTACCGGGCGGTGTGGGCACCCTCACTCTCACCGTTTCGTCAGTCCACCGAAATACCTCCTCCGGGGTGTCGAAGAAGTGTGTTGGATTGGTACACCACCCGCAGACGAGCCGGGAATAAGAGGCCATACGGGAGCTTAAGGTCTCTTAGTCGGGCCTTCGCAGCCATGAAGGATTGGCGCTGTTGCTGTACTAGTCGGGTATAATCGGGAAATATTAAGATGTGCACATTCTCAAATAGCAGCGGTTCCTTAGCCCGGGCTTGTTTCAAGACAGCATCGCGGTCCAGATAGTTCAGGAATTTCGCTATTACTGGCCACGGGCGAGCCCCCGGCGGCGGCTTCTGCAACAGCGCCCTGTGTGCTCGCTCCACCACAAAGCAACGTGACATAGCGTCCGGCGGGAACCAGCTTTCCAACCACTATGTGAGGAAACGTTCCATATTGCCTGCCTCACAGCCCTCCGGAAAACCCACGAATCTCAGATTGTTCCGTCGGGCCCGCCCTTCTGCATCCTCCACCCGAAGCGCCAATCCCCGCTGGGTCTTTTCCATGTTTGCCATTTTTTGCTTCAGTGTGGTAACATCGTCTTCCACTCCAGAAATCCGGGTCTCCGCTTCTGTGATGCGAGACACAGCGTTGCACAGATCTTGGCGCAGCAGCGTGACGTCCGCCCCAACCGCCCCTATCTTGGCATCAAGCATATCCCTGGATTGGGTGATGGCCGCCATGAGGGCTGCATTGCCAGGGATAGACTCCGGCGGCCCTCCGGTGGCACCAGCCACCGCACCAGTGAATTTATAAATGGGGCCATGTCTGGCGGTCCCACCGCACTTGTCCCTCGTCATGGCCTCCTCCGGAGGCCCCCAGCAGGACCAAATATGGCTGGGCCCGCTGCAGGGGTGACGGCACGTGGCTCAATGTATCCCCTCTAGGGGTCAGTTTCCCCAGGGCCTCGCACAAGCCAAAGTTCACAGATATGGTCCGGGCCTGCCGACAGCTGAGTGGCTTTGCGGAGCGCAGCAACCGCCTATCGTCAGGGAGCCTCAGCCCGGACAGCCCCCAAAGCAAAGGACCACGGGGCCAAAAGATGAGGTTCGCAGCTGCACCCCACGCGGCCCGGCCGTGCCGCCGATCTCCCCCGTCTGGGTACGTCACCAATCTCTAATTGCAGCCTCGCGTGAATCGGGGGCCACCGCGGCGATCCTGCTCTACTCCTCCAGCAAGGGGTTGCCCCCCGACTGCCGCAGTCATCGCACCCCCTCTCCTCTCAACTCCGCGGCCCGGCCGCCGTGTCATCTATTGCAGCCCCGATCAGGTCCCCACTCAACTCCAGTAGGGAGCCGCCGCCCCCGGTCCGCAGTATGGCCCAGTTCACTCGGATATAGCCTCCTGACCACAGGTGGGGGTCGAGACTCCGCCTGCTGCAACCACAAAGGCCCACGAATCCAAGGGGACCGATGACATCCCAACAGGGGGCTACCTCGCTGCCCCGCCCCGTATCAGGCCGATGAAGAGAGAGCAGGGGGGAGAGGGGGGAGAAGAGGACCTCCGCAGCCTCTCAACGGCCGTGTCCTCCAATGCCCCCCCACCGCCAGCTGACGATATGCCTTCACAGGGTTGGGGGCCTAGCCCCTCCGCAGGGCTCTCTGCCCCCGCCGCCACCTCCTCCAGACACAGGCAACACACCGTCCGGTTCCCGGCCGTAGGATCGACTCTCCAATGTCACTCCCGGGTCCCGGAGGCTCTCAAACTTCGGCTCTGCCCTCACCTCCTGCTGGCCGGCCTCGTACGAGCGTCACCTCTCGGGGCCGGGCACAACGCGACCCGCAGCTCCCAGCGGTCGCCGGGACTCCGCATGCAACTCCCCGGCTTTTCCGGCGCCTCTAGGCCCCGGCCCGCGCGTGGTGCGACTCCGCCGCGATCTTGCGTGGGGGCGCCCCAGAGCACTGACGAGTGTCCGCTTGGGGGGACAGCACCTCAGTAGCCCCTTCAGGATAGGTACATTGTCGGGGGAGCCAGGATAATGGAGGATAATAAACGGGCTGGACGGAGCTCGCCTAACTCAAGAACGCCATCGTAGCGCGCTAGGCCACGCCGAAGGCATGTATCTTAATGGCTCTTCTAGCTGAAGTGAGAGCCAGCAGCAAAGAGACCTTCCACATGAGACACTTCAGGTCTGCTTTGTGAATGGATTCAAATGGATATTTTATTAGTTGATAGAGCACTACATTAAGATGCCTTTCTGGGGGAGGAGCTCGTACCCGAGGGAAAGCTCTAAACAACCTCTTCATGAATTGCTTGATGATTCTTGTGGAACAGAGAGAGAGAGAGTGTGAAGAGCTTCCGTACCATGATATTGTGGCGAGGTGAACCTTGACAGATGCATGCACCAATTCTGATCTAGCAAGCAATAGGAGATAAGGCAGAATCTGCTCAGGTGATGCCTCCATTGAAAGCAGGTTAGATTGTTGAAACCATGAACAGAATTGGTTCCTGTTCAGCTTGTATGTCTTGCTTGTGGCTTCTACTCTTGCTTTGGATAGTCTTGATGGATATTTAAGTATCAGGACTCGTAGAATTCAGGAGCAATGCATACAAGTGGTAAGAGGCTGGTTCTGGATGTAGGACCTGGCCCTGGTTCATATCGTCAACAGTGTTTGCGTTCTTGGTAGGCGGATGGGATTGCACTCTCACAGCAGGTGAAGCTCCGTAAACCAGTGCTGCCTGGGTCACTTGCGGGCGATCAGGATGAGACAACAGTGTTCCATTTTCATCTTGTTGAGAACCCTTAGTATGAAAAGGAAGGGGGAAAGCAGATACATAAACCCCGGACCATCCGATCAAAGCGGCACTCCCCTATGATCTTGGGAGCAGGTAACGACTGGCGTAGAACTGGCATTTAGTGTTCTTGTCTGTCACGAAGAGGTCCAATTATGGTTTTTCCCACAGTGAGAATATCTTTTCCGGCTTGGATTGATCTAGTTCCCACTCGTGGCAACTGTCCTTGGCTCTGCAGAGCGTGTCTGCTAAGGTGTTGTTTACTCTGGACTCGTGCTTAGCCCTTAGATATCTTTTGTGTCATGAGCCTGCTCCAAAGCTCTTGGGCATCCTGGGAAAGCATTCCCAACCTTGTACCCCTTTTCTTGTTGATATAGTACATGCTGGTCTTATTGTCCGTGTGGCCCACCACCTAAGATCCTGATATTCTAGGAAGAAAAGCTTGTAGGGTGAGAGAGATTGCTTTCAGCTTCAAGCGGTTGATATGCATGATTTTCTGAAGCACAGACCACTTCCTGTGAATTTGCAGGTCCTGTAAGTGACCGTCCCAGCCCTCTAGAGAGGCATCTGTGGTGATGATGAAGTCGGTTAATAAAGCCAAAAACATGAGGCCTTTCAAGAGATGAGATATTTGAGACCACCACGCTAACCTTTTCACCAACTTTGGGGTGATAGTTATCAAGTCTTCGAACAACACTTCCATTTGGATCCATTGCGCTTGTAGCTCCTCTTGTAATGGCCTCATCTTTAGTCGTGCCAGAGGGACTAGGTTGATTGCAGAAAAGATCATATCCAGTAGCGACTTGTACAGCCGCACTGAAACACTTTTTTTCTGGAGATCTTTAGACCAAATTTCTTAACCTTTGCTATCTGTTCTGCAAGAGAAAGGATTTGGTTTGTATCCAGGTTGGCTCCTAGAAATAGTATTGTCTGTTTTGGAATAGTTGAGGACTTTCAATAGTTCATAGTGAGAACCAGTTTGTGAAACAATGAAAGGCAGGCTTTCATAACTTTGGAAACTTGCAGTGACGTTGAGGCTTTCAGCAGCCAGTCGTCTAGGTAGGGGAATATCTGATGACCTTGTTTTCTGAGAGTAGCTGCTACCGGGGCCAGACATTTGGTGAATATATGGGGAGCTGACTTGAGGACAAATGGGAGGACTCAGAACTGGTAATGAGTCCCAGATATAGAGAAGCGGAAATAGTTGTGGTGTTTGGGATGGATGGGGATGTGGAAATCCACATCCTGTCAGTCCGGAGATATCATATGGTCTCCGCTGTTTAGTAGGTGCAGGATGTTGGAGAGAGACTGATCATGCGAAAGGATTGCTTATGTAAGAATTTGTTTAGCTTCCTGAGGTCTAGGATCGGTCTCCATTCCCTTTTTCTTTCTTATAAGTAAACAGGAGAAGAATCCCATGCCTTTCTGGAAAAATGTAACTGTTTCTATTGCTCCCATGGCAAGCATGATGAGGGCTTCTTTTTTCAAGAAGTGAAGACAAGGGGGTGCGCTCCCCTTGGAGGATTGTTTGGTGTTCTTTCGTTAAACTCCAGGGTATGGCCATAGGTGATCAAGTCCAATACCCATATGTCTGTAGGTATCTCTCTCCATTGAGGGAGGTAGTTGGAATTGTTCTCATCCACAGGGTGGGAAGAAGTGAACATAGCTGGCATCAGATTGAGGTAATTGCTTACGAGCTGTGTCTCGACTCTAGGGGGTTTTCTGCAAGGGCCTTGTTTGGTATATGCCTTCGTATGCGTTTGACAGTATGGTTGTTGCTGGTAAGCAGGTCTGTATTGAGACTAGAAGGGCTGGTACCATTGGGAGCACTGAAACCTCCTTCCACGCTCCCCCGAAATGGCAACTTTCTGAACTGAAGGGTGTTCAGGGATCTGGCCACATCTGTGTCTGTTTTGATGGCCAACAGAACATAGTCTCTGTGCTTTCCGAATAATGTTACCCCATCATAGTTCATATCCAGGATCTTGAACTGTACCTCCAGCCTGACGGATGTTGCTATGAGCCATCCCTGCCGTCTTAAGACTGCTTTCCCTGCCAGTTGATGAAAGCCTATGGAGACAATGTCCATTGCACAGTCTATTATTTCAGATGAGGTGCACTAGTCTTCCTGCAAGATTGCAAGATTTTTCTTGTTTTAGATCCCTTTTCCTCAGACACTAGGACAATGAGGGTGCTGATATACGACCACTTCTGCCGATCGTAGCGACCCAGAATCGCCAGAGATTTGGCCGCACAAATGGTTATGGCAGACATGGTGGAGAACCTCTTGTCTATATTTTCCAAGCGCCTGCCTTCTTAGTCTGTTGGCGTAGAGATGGTACAGGAAATTATATTCTTTCTGGCATAGTTACCCCCACTTTTTGCCTGGCGTCAGCGTGTTTTGACTGTAGTATACGGGGATCCAGCTAATCAGTACCCCATGTCTGTGTACTCTACCCTCCATTCGTTGGTAAGTACTGAGTACACCCCACAGCTGGTATACTGGTGTACCCCTGCAAGCCCCTAGTAAATGGTACAAAGGTACCTAGGGCATTGGTACACCAGGGGTCTCCAATGGGCTGCAGTATATATTCTGTCATCCATGGGAGCCCATGGAAACTGTGCCTGCAGGCCTGCCATTTCTGCCTGCTTGAAATAGTGCATGCACCTTTCACTTCAGATATACAGCTTTCCTTATATCCCGGTCACTGCATTTAAAACCTATAAATCACTCCTAAGGTAGGCCTTATAGCCCACAGGCAGGGTGCAAAGTTCTAAAAGTGAGGGTGCCCCTGCACGAGCAGAGATGCCCCTCCAAACCCCAGAGTCCATTCTTTGGCTTTATAAGTGCAGGGCAGCCTTTTTAAGGTATGTAGTGGACACTGGCTAAGGCGAGATGTCCAGCTACATCATGGCTTCACTAAACCCGGTCAAGTCTGGTATCGAACAGGTTAGAATCATGCAACTACACTGATTCCAGTGTTAGCTGCCTGATACAATGTACTGATTTGAGGACCCCCATGTCTACCTGTGTAGGCTTGCAGGGTCTGCGTGCAAGCCAGTGCTGCTGCTGAACCCGGACACTCTTCTGCCCTCCTGCTACTGAGCTTAACCTGGGCAGGGGAAGGTAGAACAAAGGACTTCCTGTAGAGGAGAGGTGTAGCCAACTCTCCTTTAGAAATAGGTGTCTTAGGATAGTGTCGGGGTGATTCAGATCACCTCCAAACTGCTTTGAAGGGCACATTTAGTGCCCTCCTTCCATAAACCAGTTTGCCCAGTTCAGGAGCTTCTGGCTCCCGCTCTGGCGCAAAGCTACTCAAAGGACAGGGGAGTGACCACCCCTCTGTTCTGCCCCTCCCTCAGGAGTTGCCCAGAGCTCTTCCAGGTGGCCACTTGATTCTGCCATCTTGAATCTTTCATGGGCAGAGGCCCCTGGGAGCACCTGACTGGTTAGGCCACCAGAATAGCATCCCTGACCCCCCTGATATGCGGGTCACCGCAGAAGTAGTCATATCCCCTTTTGGTTACTTAAGGGCTCCCCTGAGGGTGGATCCATAGATTTATCAAGACTTCATCTTCAAGAACCGACTAGCACCGCCTGAGGATTTGCCTAATGACTCTTCTGCTTTTGGCACCAAACTCTGCTGCTGGACCGAGCCAGGAACAAAGACAAGAACTGCTTCTGGTTTTAAGTCTTCTACTGCAACTTTGTCTCCATGCTCTTCCAAATTCTGCAACTTCTGTGGTTGTGTATTCTCCTGAGTCCCCCACGACTCTGCATGCATCAAGATAGCAAAAAGGAATCTCCCTTGGAGTAAAGGATTCACTCCTCTGCGTCTTCATGCACCTCGACAACAATGACCGGCTTGTAGTTCCTGTTGTAGAGGAAGGAGGTGTCTGTATAACAACACAGGTGGTGGTTTGTGGCTCTCAGAGGCCTAACCAGTCTTACCTGCAACTTGGGAGACTGTAATGCCTCTCCAGACGACCGGATCCACATCCCTATGCACTGCGCCCTGTTGCCATTGCCAAGGCTTGTTGGCCCCCCTGACTGAAGATCTTCAAGCTCCAAGAAATCCCAGCATCTCACAGCCCCACATTGATGTCCTCCCTGCTTCACCAGCGACCTGGCCACCATCTTGTGTGTGCTGCAGAGGTCTCATTGTGACTCCCTGTGCTTGCTGCCAGAGGGTCCTTCTGGTGTCTCCTTCGATTCCTGCTGGCTGTCCTGTTTACTGAGGGCCATCCCTGGCTTACCCTTTCTGGTTTGCAACTAGGCATTTCACATGCAACACATCTGTTGCGTTTGCCAAGGCTTGATGGCGGTCCTGCCGTCCACAGACCTTCCCGCATCTCATCAACCGACGTGGGACAGCTCGTGGACAACTCTGCTGCTAATGCATCGTTGCCTGGCTCCACAACTCCATCTTCAAAACCCCCGTCCTACAGAAAAGTGCCTCCGTCAAGAGCTGGCATTGTGTTGTTGCTGCTGCTCCTGGACACCTCTGGGTGGTGTCACCCTATGTTCCCCTCTTTTTGCAGGAACTCCTTGTCTGGAATTCACGTTTCGGTTCCACCGACCTGGTCCACAAGAGTCTGTAGCAGCTGGGAATCTGAGGCTCTCCACTGACGTCTACAGGTAGTTTCGACACCACTTTGCACCTACGCACCCAGATTCCCCGGTGTAGGTATCCTTGTGCTCTGGGTATCCAGGGGTGGGGGTGTGTTCCAACCTCCCTTATTCCAACGGGATTCCTCTGGGTCCTTTGGGAAGGGTTCTGAATCATAGAACTGCGACTTCTCCACATTATCGTATGGACACTGACCCGGGACATCACCTCTGCACACGGGTGCCTAGCAACTCTTAGTTTACATTCCAGTGGTGGTTCCATCCTCCCCCTGGTCCCTAGTTCCTTGGGTGTTAGTCTTGGCTAGGTACTCACCTCACATTCCATTTTTTTAAGTATATGGTTTGGTCCCCCCATAGGGGCCTGTGTGTTTTCTATGCTTTACTTACCTGTTTTCAAGTACATTTTATTGTGTATTGATATCTCCGGGTAGGAGATATACCAAAGTAGTTTTAATGGTGTGTAATAAATGCAAAGTTTATATCTAACAGTGGTGTGGTTCTTTCTTGTGTGTAAGCTTCCCTGACTGACTTTGTGTAATGCACCCACTTTACACCATAATGAATAAGCCTTAGTTGCTCTCCACAGCTACCCCTCGAGAGCTTTGGTTATCAGGGACCACTTCTACTATCACTAAGGGTTGCCTGGACTCAGTGCACAATGCCTCCTCAATAGGTGGACACCATATACTGAGCCAGCCTCCTGCAGATGGGTGCAGAAGCGTGTTTGGAGCGACAATGCGCAGCGTGCAAAATCCCAGAATCTGGTTTGGAATGACCTGTGAGGCAAGCAGGAGAATTCTCTGGAGCCCAGTATTTTTTTTTATCAATATGAGGTAAAACAGCAGCTACGGCAACAGGGTTTCTCAGGATTTTAATGCCTTCCTTCCAGACATAATCAATAATGGGGATGACCTGGACTGACTTCCTGGTCTGTTCTTTAAAGTCATAAAGAAAGCAGTTGGACTGCTTGACAGAAATTGGCAAGTGAAACCTTGTTGCAGACCGGTCCATTAAATTATGAAAACCCCTGAAATCCTCTGTAGGAGAGTCTACTGGCTGTACTGGTGGAGGTGACAGAGTGGGTATAAGGTAATTGTCCCATTCATCTTGCGGAGGTTGAGGTTCCGGAACATCACCTTCTTCCCTTTCGTCATCTGATGACGTTGGGTCGTCCCTTGGTGGCACTGCTATGTGGGAAGCAGGCGTCATCCTGGGTATAATAAGCAGAGGAACAGACCTTGGTGTAGCAGGAGAGGTAAGCTGAGGAGGAGCCACTTGATGCTCCTGTGGATGTTCGGGGAACCTTTACAGGTAATCTTGCAGCATGGCCTGCAGATCTTGAAATAGTGACATGGGGACTTGTATGTCACCCTGTCTGGGCTGTATTGTACTGATAATGCTCACAATGTCTCTTTGTAGGAGGGGCATATTAATGTTGATAGTAATGCTTTTCCTCTTCCATATTGTCAGCATCCTGATACTTGAATTGGAGCTCTGATGGGCTGTGAGCTGCTCCAAAAAGGCTCCTATTTATAGGACTCCTCCAGGTCTAATAGGTGACTTGGTGGAAGAGGAGCGACTTTACTGGGAGAAGGCAGTTCAGGTTCTGTGAGTTGCCTTGGAAATGTTTGTTATTTTTATCATCGTCAACGGTATTGTAGACAATGTCATCGTCGAGGCAATGGTCACTTGCATGGTGTCAGGTTGACTTGAGGGTCGTGGGTACACCCTTGTCGGTGGGGTCAAAATTGCCAGTTTGTGCATGATTACATCATACCTTTAGGAAAAGGCAAGGGGCCATTAGCTCTGCATCACCGTACAACTATCAAAGCTAATGGCTGTGCCAAAGGTGCACTGCTGCACTTAAAAAAACAAATTCATCCTACCTTGGTGCTCCTAACATTGCCCCCATCCCAATTGCTATTTTACAATATTTTCTTTTTTTAGCACTTCCAGGGCAGGCTGAAGTTTGAAGGTGGGAATTGCTTTAAATTGCACATTCAGTCTCCAGTAATTGAGATGACAAACATTTCACACCATGGACTAATTGTAAAGCTGAGCATTAGTACTGCCCCTCCCGCCTACAGCGTTAACACCTGATTAGTACATTTGGCTTCCACATGAGCTGTGCATTAACCCTGGGCGTATTGTGCGTAGTAGCACTACGCGTAGCTTCACGAAGTACAGTTTGAACTACGCTCAGATACGCAAAAGCTTCATGAAAGGGTTTCAATGCTTTTGCATTTGACTCGTGAGGGACATCTAGTAACAACTAGTGGAACTGCAGCTTGATGTAATAATAATTTCAATGCTTTTGCATTTGACTCGTGAGGGACATCTAGTAACGACTAGTTGAATTGTAGCTCTTTGTAGAATTATTTTGATATTGTACACTATAATATTCACTGCCCACTGCTAATCTCGTCCCATAATGCTTTGCAGGGCCTTTGGTTGGGATTGTATTTTTGCCCATAACTGTGCTTGGGGTGGTCCTAGGAGGAAGGGTCCACCACTGAATCGTTCACCAGCATGATATGCTCTCTGTGTTCAAGGCATCTGCGTGGTCCTCCCCCTAGGTTAGGGGGATCCCAAAATCATCACCTCTCTCATTGCCTATATTTACATGTCAAAATTCACTTTTGTGAATTGGTTACATGCGTTTTAGCATGTAAAATTGCTTATCAAAAACAACAGGAGAGGAAGGGATCAACACGGCTAGTCCCCTCGGTTAAATATCAATAAACAACGAAGCCAGTGTATAATAAGGGGGCACTCAAATCAATGTGGTACATCAATCAATCGAGCCACAAGCCTCAGATTCCCTGTGAACCGTTATGTTCATTTGGAATATGCTTGGCAACAACAGAATAATACCCAGTGGGTATGAAAAGCCCTCACTCACCAACCTGGTCGGTGACATGCTTCATCATCGGGCTTCCACTGGGACGACCGAATGTCATCCCAGTGTGCTGCGACGCCAGGTTACTGCGGAGCTGGGTTGGTTGTGTGGGGAAAGTGAATTTAAAATAACCAATTAAGTCAAAAAAGAAACTTTATTAATTTTGCTTAAAAGGCAAGGAATAAAAAGGAGTGAGGGTCAAAAAAATAAAAGACCTGGTTCACTCCGTGGCGGTCAACATGTTTCTGCCTCAGAGATTGTTAATCGGGCATTCGTCAGGACCAGGGGGGGATGTGCGTAGACCCGGTGGTGTGCACGCTCTAAGGTACACCCAACCGTGGGCTAATGTGTGAAAAATCAAAAAAAGCACACTAAATAGTGTGACCTCCGCCAGATAGGTTAATATGGGGAGAGGAACGAGTTTACTAACGAGGCCTGTCCGTTGGAAGCCTCATGGGTCCCGGTAGGGGGGTAGGAGCAAAATGGCACACCGCCCTTGCTGCTCTCAACCCGCGTTATGCCTAAACAGCCTCTTGCTGCCGGGCCCGGAGAGTGGAAAATTGCTTATACAAAGCATTTGTGGGTGTTGTTGATTTTGCTGCTACATTTCGTGTTTTAGCACAGTTTCTGCACTGTGTTACGTGCATTTTGCGTAGTATGTAGTAGTACTAACTTTGCATGCTCCGTGAGCATAGCGTAGTACTACGCCCAGGGTTACTGTGCATCAGTGCAGCCCTCCCACCAGCAGCGTTAGCATCTAATTAGCCCATGTCTTTCATGTAAAGGTGCGTATCAGGGCAGCCCTTGCGACCTGCAGCATTAGCGCCTGATTACTACATCGGTTTTCCGTGTAAAGCTGTGCATCAGGGCAGCACCTCCAACCCGCAGCATTAGCGCCTGATCACTACATCTGTCTTCCACGTACTGTGGTGCATTAGTGCAGCCCCACTGCCCACCTGCAGCATTAGCGCCTGATAACATCTGTCTTTCATGTAAAGCGGTGCAGTCCCTCCAACCTGCAGTATTGGCGCTCGATTTCTACATCCGTCTTCAATGTAAAGCGGTGCAGCCCCTCCCACCTGCTGCATTAGCGACTGATTACTACACCTGTTTTGCATGTAAAGCTGTGCTTCAGGGCAGTCCCCCACCTGCAGCATTAGCACCTGATTACTACATCTGTCTTCCATGTAAAGCTGTGTGTCAGTGCAGCCCCTCCCACCTGCAGCATTAGCACCTGATTACTAAATCTGTCCTAAATGTAAAGCTGTGCAGCCCCTCCCACATGCAACATTAGCGCCTGATTACTACATCCGTCTTCCATGTACAGCTGTGCATCGGTGCACCCCTCCCGCCTGCAGCATTAGCGCCTGATTACTAAATCTGTCTTCAATGTAAAGCTGTTCAGCCCCTCCCACATGCAACATTAGCGCCTGATTACTACATCCGTCTTCCATGTACAGCTGTGCATCGGTGCACCCCTCCCACCTGCAGCATTAGCGCCTGATTACTACATCTGTCTTCCATGTAAAGCTGTGCATCGGTGCACCCCTCCCACCTGCAGCATTAGCGCCTGGTTACTACATCAGTCTTCCGTGTAACGATGCGCAGCAGTGCAGCACCTCCAACCCGCAGCATTAGCACTCAATTACCACATCTGTCTTCCACGTACAGTGGTGCACCAGGGCAGCCTCCCACCTGCATTAGCGCCCGATTACTACGTCCGTCTTCCATGTAAAGCGGTGCATTATTGCAGCCCCTCCCACAATCAGCATTAGCGCCTGATTACTATATCTGTCTTCCATGTAAAGTGGTGCATCAGTGCAGCCCCTCCCACCTTCAGCATTAACGCCTGATTACTACATCTGTCTTCCATGTAAAGCTGTGCATCAGAGTAGCGCATGGGTGTAGGAAGTGTGAGGGACATTGTGAATATATCCCCCCCAGATTTTGGAGTGGGGGGGACACAGGGGATAAGTGCAGGGAATGAGGGGACAAAAGAATTTCCCCTCTCCCTTCTGTGATTTGCAGGGCCATTAGCGTGCGAAAGCGCTATCCATAATGGCCCTGCACTTGACCTGTGACCTGCCTCCTGTCACAGAGGCCACCCACCCTGTGAGAAGTTGGCCTGATATATGCTGTCCACTAGTTATAATGGGCACCTTGTATCAGGCCAAACAACCCCTTATGGTGATAGGTTAAAGACAACCTTTATTGAAAGCTATCCTAGTGGTAGCTATGGAGAGCAGCCTTCGGGCTAAGTCTTGAAGGAATGTAAAGCAGCTTGTTTTACCAGTCTATAATCTCTTGAATGATCAAATGAAAAGACAACCACACTAGGTATATATTTAAAATATATGTAATTAAGATAAAACACACCCCTCTAGTCTCTTTATGAGGCTGGAGTTCGAAGTACTTAAGTTACAAGTCAGTATTCAACAGTATTAGCACAAATACACATTTGGGCCCTAGGGGCGTACCAAACCTTATACCAATAAAGTGGTATAAGAACCACGACTGAACTAGACACAAGGCCTAGAGCCTGTAGAAATGCTTGGACCACAAGGAACCACCCAAGGTAGTGACACAGGTGACCCACGGGGGACGCGTGCAGTGTGAGAACACATCCGCGAATCGCCGTTAACTTCTATGGAGAAAGTCGCGGTTGGAAACTAAGAGTTTAAGGACACTTAGAGGATGTCTACGAGCGAACCCTTTTGGACTTAGAGGTGTCTAGGGCCAACACCCACGGGTGCACTGGAGTACTCCAGTTACCTCACCCAGGGAAGCCGGGTGCATGGGTGTCAAATGGTGTTGAATCGTGTCGCTGTTTTCAATGGAAGCTGCTCAGGAATGCTACTGCCGTGAAGAGGAGAAGTGTCCAAAGCGATCCAAGCCTGGATCTAGGATGGAAGGAACCTGAAAGCAGAGGGGACAGAGTCTGGGTCACTTACCAGTGACCAGGGGCACATTAGTCCAACGCCCACAGATGTTGGGTGCTTCAGGTGAGTTGACGGGTGTCTTGATTCTTCAGCCACGAGGTCCAGGAGGTGTCAACGACAACCAGGAGCTGGATTCGAGCTGTCTCACGAAGTCTGTCAAGTGCTGCGGTGTCGACGGCCAGATTGGACCCAACAAGCCTAGGCAATGGCAAGTCACTTGGAAATAGAAAAAGGACGTCGGTGCAGACCAGCAAGGTCTGGTGGACTCACTCAGCGAGGGTAAGTCGGGGCACGTCTGAAGCAACCACGAAAGCCCAATCAGAAGTGGAGTTGCGTTCGTGGGGACCTACTAGCCAACGGGCTAGTGATCGCGAAGGAGCCTCGAGCGGTTGCACTGGAAACTGGCCCACGGGTAACTCGTGGAGTGGAGGCCAGAAATCTTTGGTGCAGGAGGTGCTCAAGGCTGGGGCTACTCGGAGCCCAAATCACAACTTCGATGAAGACCATGAAGATGATGGATCGGCAAAAGATCACGGTGTCCAGGGGTCACGGTTCCACTTCATCCACGATAGCCACGGGCCTCAGCTTTGCTGTGGACTCAGGGTAGCCTCGGGGAAGTTTGGAAATCCACCTCTGGGGATGCAGAGACTTTGGCGTCCGAGGGGAGCTTCAGAATTGCGGACCGGACAGTAGCTCCTTTGGTGCCTGCCAAGCAGGGGAATCACTCCTTGACCCCAAGGGAGATTTCTTCCATCTTCTAGTTAAAGTTGAACGTCGAAGGTCCAGGATATATGTTTCAGAGTATCGTCCAGGGTTATCTAAAGTCGCAAGGACTGGGTTCCCATACTTATACAAAGTTTAGGAGTTGGACATACTCTAGGGACTCACCTATGGAAGGGTTTGGAAAGAGGGGTAGTTACACCCATTTCCTTTGTCCAGTTTCGTGCCAGAGCAGGGGCAGGTAGCCCCTGCAACTGGTTTGAACTGGACTATGCACAGGGACACCAAGTGTGCCCCCAGTGCAGGACTTCAAAGCACCAGAGAGTGCTCCCACCCAGCCCCAATACACATCTGCCTGTCTGGGGAGGTGGTTACACCTCCCTGGGACAGGAAACCTATTGTCCAGGCCTCCCCTGCCAGAGTTTTGGTCAGCAGCAGGAGGCCAGACCCCTGTCTGTGGCAGTGGCATCCATTTTGTGATGCCAGGGCTGTAGAAAGTCTTTACCGGGTAGACCAGTGTGAACATGTCTCTCCCACTAGAAGGGTGGAATGCTACCCCCGCCGCCAGAACTGGCAGGGGGGTAGTATTCCGAAGCGTTTGACACCAAACACAACATGTTTCCGTGCAGCTATTCCACAGTTAGCATTTACCGCGAGGTTATAATGCACTTAAGAGTATATGGTCAGGCTGCACCACAAATAGCATCAGAGGAGGTACTCCAAACGCTGCAGAGGGGCTCTGTTCATGCAGGGGCACCCTCTCACATAAAAAACAAGCACTCTGCCTTCAGGATTGTTAAGGCCTGCCATAGGAGTGACTTATAGGTTTTATATGTGTGTGCAATGGTAGTGATATAGGTAGCCTATACCACAGTAAGGGGTGCAGGCACCACCTTACCCAGGCTGCAGTAGTAGACCTGTGGTGTCATTTTGGAGTGCTTCCTAGGGGTGGCATAATACATGCTTCAGCCCCTGGTAGGCCTCTGAGGTACCTATGCCCTGGGTACATAGTATACCATATACTAGGGGCTTATAAGGCACTCCAGAATCCAATTAGAAATGTACCTAATGTACATGGAAACCATTTTAGAGAGGAAGCAGCTAGGCTGGGGTCCTGATTAGCAGGGCCACAGCCAGACTAAGGTTGAAAAACAGTGAGACACCAGCAAACAGTGGGGGTACCCATGTGAAGCAGATCCTACTCTCCTACACAGCCCCCAAACCTAAACACCGGGACATTAAACTAACCTTGACCTGTTGAGCCTTCATGTTCTAAGTGGAAATACCTAGAGAGTCCATCTGCATTGGCATGGTTACTCCCAGGTCTATGTTCCACTGTAAAGTCCATCCCCTGTAGGGAAATGGACCACCTAAGCAGTTTGGGGTTTTCACCCGTCATTTGTTTTAGCCATAAGAGGGGCTTATGGTCTGTCTGAACTAGGAAGTGAGTACCAAACAAGTATGGCCTCAACTTCTTCAGAGCCCAAACCACAGCAAATGCCTCCCTCTCAATGGCTGACCAACATTTCTCTCTAGGGGTCAGCCTTCTGCTTATGAAAGCTGCTGGCTGATCCTGATCTTGATCATTCAATTGTGACAGTACAGCCCCTACCCCAAATTCAGATGCATCTGTTTGGACAATTAATTTCTTAGATTAGTCAGGACTCTGTAGAATGGGAGCAGTGTACATTGCCGGCTTCCCGTCATCAAATGCCTTTTGACAGCTAGCTGTCCACTGAACCTTTTGGGGCATTTTCTTAGAAGTTAAGTCATTCAGGGGTGCTACTATTGATCCATACCCCTTGACAAATCTCCTATAGTACCCAGTCAGGTCTAAGAAGGCTCTCACCTGAGTCTGGGTAGTTGGAGCAACCCAGTCTATGATGATCTGGATTTTGACCTGCAGTGGTTGAACCTGGCCTCCACCTACAAAGTGGCCCAGGTACACAACCTGACTCTGCCCTATCTGGCACTTAGTGGCCTTGATAGTGAGGCCTGCCTTTTGCAAGGCCTCCAAAACATTCCATAGGTGGACCAGGAGATCCTCCCAGGTGGAGCTAAAGACAGCAATAACATCTAGATAAGCTGCACTCTAGGCTTCCACACCTGTGAGAACTGTATTCACCAACCTTTGGAAAGTGGCGGGTGCATTCTTCATACCAAAGGGCATCACCACAAATTGGTAGTGCCCATTTGGTGTCGAAAATGCTGTTTTTGCCTTTGCATCATCAGCTAGTCTGATCTGCCAGGAGCCAGCTGTCAAGTCAAATGTGCTAAGGTACTTGGCTGAGGCCAAACTATCTATAAGCTTATCTGCCCTTGGAATTGGATAGGCATCAGTCCTAGTGACTTCATTGAGACCCCTGTAGTCCACACAAAACCTCATCTCTCTTTTCCCACCACTGGTGTGAGGTTTTGGCACAAGGACCACGGGACTAGCCCAAGGGCTATCTGAGGGTTCAATAACTCCCAAATCCAACATTTTCTGGACGTCTATCCTGATACAGTCCCTGACATGGTCAGGTTGCCTATACATTTTATTTTTAATAGGCAGACTGTCCCCAGTGTCCACTCCATGAGTGCACCAGGTGGTCTGAGAAAACTTGTTTCTGAACTGATTGAGCACCTGACTGTAATCAGTTTGCTGCTGGGCAGTGAAGCTGCCTGCCAATGCCACACCATCAACTGACCCATCATCAGGGTTCTGTGAGAGGAGGTCATGGAGTGGGTCACTCTCATCCTCCTATCCCTCATTAGTAGCTATGAGAAAGCCCATGTAAGCTCTGCCTACATATGGCTTTAGCCCGTTGACATGGAGAACCCTGTGGGGACTCCTGGGAGTTCCTAGGTCTACAAAATAAGTGTATGAGAAAAAGAATTCTCTTGGGTATAATGAAAACCACCTTTTATTAAATATACAATATCATATCATGTATATATCAATTACTCTAATTCCCAATCAGGGATACAGACACCCTGTTATTCAACCTCACTCAGAATTCAATGTGGATCACCAAATAACAACCGCATATGACTAAATGATAAAGAACTGGATCAATTAAAAATTATTGTCACAATTTATTGACAATAATATAATCACATATCTACATCAATCATAATTAACAAATTCATACAGTACTCATTAGGTAAAATACATAAAAAACATATATAGTTAAAAAAACTAGAAAGAAAGATTTAGAGAGCAAGAACGTAATGTGAAATCAATATATTCATCAAAGAAAGGGATAACTCCAGTAAAAATCAATATATAGAAATCATCAGTCTATTATTTTCACAATAGATCTTGGTATGAAATAGTTCCTGGATTTTAACCAATTCTTAAAGGCACAAGCGTCGACGCGTTTCGGTGGTAGTTGCTTATTTGAGTTCCACCTTCATCAGGACAAGAATAATAAAGTCTCTCCAACTTTCATAAAAATATATTAAACCCCTTTCTATGGTTTAAGCCCAATCAAAGGAGCAGGATTATTGCTACTTCCTATTATGAATGTATCCCCGATGGGATAACCTGGTCCATCGATTGTTCAAACTATTGGGTCCTCAGTGGTCTGTGGTATTTTTGTGTGAAAATATATATATATATGTGGGTCCAACGGGGTATATCCAGAGGAACTCACAGAGATATTCCAGTATGTATATTCATTAGGGGAATCCTCTCGTGGATAGCATGCGGGGCGCGGCCACGGGATCCAATAGGAGAGCGGCGGGGGCGGAATCCAGGAGGACGCCCCTGTCACGTGATGCGGGACAACGGCCTCAGGGCCTAGCGCGGTCCACTCTTGATTTCGGTGGCCCTCTCCTTACCGAGGGCCGTCGCGAGGGACAACCAACCACTGGGCCCACGTCGGGGGGGGGGCCCCCCGGTCGCGACGGCGATGGTGGGGCCCCGAACCCCTCGGAGGCCCTGGAGATGTCGGCGGTGCCGGGCTGCGGCGGTGAGTTTGCCTGCAGCGCCTCAGGTTAGCAGGGCAGGACAGGCAGGACAGGCCACACACGCTGGGGGCAGATCAGTACAGGGGTCCCAGGTGGAGTCAGGGAGCGCAGGGGTGACACAGCGCCATTACCTGGTTGATCCCCCAGTATTCCTGTGGGAAATGATAGGGTCTTCTCGGCGCTTGATGGTTCCTGCACCCTTAGTAGATGGTTTCTTGAGGGAGGGGGGTTGAGTTGGTGGCTGAAGGCAGGTTAGTCAGTCACTGCAGGTCATCCCTGGGTTCCCCTCCCGCCGGGCCAGATCAGTGGGCTAATCCAGTGTTCCTCACACAGCTTGGAAGGCAGCACCTAAGCCCTGTCACTCCCAGTGGCATAGGTCCCTGACTAGGCCCTACCGCCTAAATCTCCTGCGTAGGTTCCCCCAGGTCAGCGTCGTCCCAACTGACTAAAAATGTTCCCGCCTTCCCTTATATATGCCCAGGTCAGGTGACCACACTCTCAGGCGGCAAAAAGCAGACCCCTCCCCTGTTCTGGAAGGTTCCAGGAGCTTCCCTACTCTAACTATGGGAGAAAAAGGCGGCTGGTTTGGCAACAATGTTTTAGGGTCCCAGCCAGCTCCTGGCAACTAGGGTGCTACTAAAAAGAGCACTCTGCAGTAGCAGGGGCCTGTGGCAGCCATGTTTGGAGAAGAGAGCACCTGCACCTTAGCATTGATTAGCAATGGGAAGGCGCTCGGAGACCTAAGGCCAACGAAAAAGAGGGTGGGAAAAATGAGGCAAGGGCGAAAAAAACAGGGAAAGACCACCCTAGGGCTGACAGGTTTAACACGCGTCCCCCCCAGCCGAAAGTGGGGAGAGCTACCCAACCTCTAGGGAGTTCTCGTCACTAAGGCGGAAAAATCTGGAGAGACCGTCAGCATTGGCGTGGTCAACTCCGGGCCGATGTTCCACCCGAAAGTCCATCCCCTGTAGGGAAATGGACCACCTTAGTAACTTGGGATTTTCGCCTCTCATCTGCATGAGCCAGCAAAGGGGTCGGTGGTCTGTCTGAATCAGGAAGTGAGAGCCAAAAAGGTATGGCCTTAACTTCTTCAGAGCCCAGACCACAGCGAAGGCTTCTCGCTCAATGGTACTCCACCGTTGTTCCCGAGGGAGGAGTCTTCTAGAGATAAAGGCCACAGGTTGGTCTTGGCCGTCGTTGTTCAGTTGCGAAAGCACAGCGCCTATGCCGTGCTCAGAGGCGTCCGTCTGCACGATGAATTCCTTCGTGAAGTCAGGTGTTGCAAGCACCGGAGCGGTGCACATCGCGTGCTTCAGGGTCTCGAATGCCTCTTGGCAAGCAGCCGTCCAGATCCCTTTTCGTGGCTGCTTCTTGGACGTCAACTCAGTCAAGGGGGCTACGACGGTACCATACCCCTTGACAAACCGGCGGTAATATCCAGTGAGGCCGAGGAAAGCTCGGACCTCAGTTTGGGTTTTGGGGGGCTCCCAGGTCATGATGGTCTCAATCTTGGCCTGGAGGGGTTGCACCTTACCCCCGCCCACCAGGTGTCCCAGGTAGACGAAAGATCCCTGTCCAATCTGGCACTTGCTAGCCTTGATGGTCAGGCCAGCACGTTGCAGAGCCTGTAGCACCTCCTGGAGGTGCTGCAGATGGTCCTCCCAGGTGCTACTGAAGACAGCTATGTCATCCAGATACGCCGCTGAGAAGGACTCCAGGCCAGACAGCACCTGGTTCACCAACCGCTGGAAAGTGGCCGGAGCATTCTTGAGCCCGAAAGGCATCACCCTAAATTGAAAGTGGCCCTCTGGGGTGGAGAACGCTGTTTTCTCCTTTGCTCCATCGGCCATGGCAATCTGCCAGTACCCTGATGTTAAGTCGATGGTGCTGAGGTACCGGGCTGCTCCCAGCCGGTCAACCAACTCATCTGCCCGTGGGATTGAGGGAGCGTCTGTTTTGGTGACAGAGTTCAATCCCCGATAATCCACACAGAACCGAAGTTCTGGTGTGGTGCCCGGTGGGGCCGCTTTCGGCACCAACACTACCGGACTAGCCCACGGGCTGCTGGAAGGTTCAATCACCCCCAGCTCCAGCATTTTGGCTACTTCAGCCTGGATGCTGTTCTTGACTCTATCGGACAGCCGGTAAGACTTGGTTTTTACAGGTGGGCTGTCCCCTGTGTCCACATCGTGGGTACACAGATGAGTGATTCCAGGCGTGAGGGAGAACAACGAGGCATACTGCTCCAACACCTGGCGGCAGTCCCTCTGTTGCTCTGGGGTCAAGGATGGGGAGAGGACCACTCCCTCCACCGATCCAGCCTTCTCCTGGGCCGCCAGGTCAGGAAGAGGCTCACTCTCTTCCTCCTCGCTCCCACCCGTCACCATGAGGAGAGCAAGCTCAGATTGCTCATGGTGTGGCTTCAGGCGGTTGACGTGGAGCACCCGATGGGGCTGTCGGGGGGTCTTCAAATCAACAACATAGGTAGTCTGGCCTCGTCGCTCCACAATCTCGTACGGAACAGTCCACCGGTCCTGGAGGGCACTAAGCTCCCCAGGCTCCATGACCCATACCTTCTGTCCAGCGTCCAACTCCACCGTCCGAGCGTTGCGGTCATACCACTCCTTCATGACGGCTTGGCTAGCCTCCAGGTTGTCTGAGGCTTCCTTCCACAGCTTGGCCATCTGGCTGCGGAATGCCAGCATGTAGCTGACGACATCACGGGGAAGCTTCTTCGAAGTCTTCTCCCACCCCTCCTTCACCAGGCTGAGGGGCCCCCTAACGGGGTGGCCATAGAGCAGCTCGAAAGGGCTGAACCCGACTCCCTTCTGCGGCACCTCGCGGTACGAAAACAGCAGGCAAGGGAGGAGGACGTCCCACTTCTGCCTCAGGTCCTCTGGCAGGCTCCGGATCATCCCCTTCAGAGTCTTATTAAAGCGCTCTATGAGCCCGTTAGTCTGGGGGTGGTAAGGAGTGGAGAACCAATAGGTCACTCCGCACTCCTTCCACATGGCCTGCATGTAGGCCGACATGAAGTTCGTACCCCTATCTGACACCATGACCTTGGGGAATCCCACTCGGGTAAAAATTCCCATCAAGGCCCTCGCCACTACAGGTGCAGTGATGGTCCTCAGAGGAATAGCCTCTGGGTACCGAGTGGCGTGGTCCACTAACACCAAAATGAACCGGTGTCCCGCAGAGGTCGGAGGGTCCAACGGCCCAACAATGTCAATTCCGACCCGCTCAAAAGGGGTCCCGACCACCGGGAGCGGTTCCAAAGGGACCTTCACCTTAGTCCCAGTCTTGCCACTCGCCTGGCAAGTCTTGCAGGTCTTGCAGTAGGTGTCAGAGGCAACTCTCATCCTGGGCCAATAGAAATGCGGGACCAACCGCGCAAAGGTTTTGTCCTGACCCAGGTGTCCAGCTAAGGGTATTTCATGCGCCAATTCCAATAGGAAGGTCCGGTAGCATTGGGGGACCACTAAGGCCCTCGAGGATCCATGCACTGGAACCTTAGGCTCACTGTAAAGGAGGCCATCCTCCCAGTACACATGATAACTGCCGGTCTCCTGGTTGGTCGCTTGGGCTTCGGCCTGCCGCCGCATGCCGTCAAGCGTGGGGCACTCTCTCTGCGCCCGACAGAATTTCTCCCGGGTAGGCCCTCCTTCCACATGCCACTCGGCAAGGGTCGGCAAGTCCCCCACGGGAACAACATCCACCTCCGCGGACTCCGGGGGTACCTCCGCGGGCTCCCCATCCATCACACGGAGCGTGTCCTTTATAACATTCTCCTCTTCCTGACCAGCATTGGGCTGGGCCGTTGTCTCGGGCTCCAACCCGTGTTGAGTTCCTTGCCGGGCAGTCATGGACCTCGTGACCACGCAAGTCCATCCTGGTAACCCCAGCATCTCAGTGTGGGCTCTAAACTCCACTTCCTTCCAGGCGGTATGTTCTAGATCCTTTCCTAGTAAACACTCCACAGGCAAGGCAGGGCTCACAGCAACTCTCAACGGGCCTTTAACTCCTCCCCACTCAAAGGAAACTTGAGCCACAGGATAGTGACTCACACTGCCGTCAGCCAATACGGCCGGATGGAACACATCAGGGATCACCTGCTCAGGGGACACCAGCCGCCTCACTACGGTGGTCATGCTGGCACCTGTGTCCCTCAGAGCCTCCACCTCCTCCCCGTTAACCTTCACCCTCTGCTGGTACTTAGCAGTGTTAGATGGTAAGGACGTCACTGGGATCATCTCCCTATCCCCGAGTGAAACCAGGGTCAGGCCTGTCCACTCCCCTTCCCTATCTAGGGGCAGCTCCATCCCAAGCGCTACACTAGCCACCCCGGGGCTCTTACCTCCTGTGGGGGCTGGGGGTCTCTTGCGACACTGAGGATCGCCCTTGTAGTGTCCAACCTCCCCACATTCGTAGCAACGGACAGTTCTTGGCTGCTGACTCTTGTCAGGGTAAGTGGGCTTTGGGGAACTGGACTGAGGTGGGGTACCTACTCCTCTCCCAAACTGGCTAGTTTGTGGGCCTCGTGAGAACTCCTTCTTTTTATCTCCCCCCTCTCTCTTCTGGGGGAAACCCTGTCCGCCTTTTGGGCCATCTCTCCCGGGGCCCTTGTGAGACACCCGGGTGCTAACCCAAATATCCGCCTCCTCCTCAAGTTCACGGGGATCAGTCAGCTTGCGGTCCACCAGATGTTGGCGCAGCTCCGGAAAACATTTATCCAAGAGGTGCTCTCTCAAAAATAGATTGTACAGGCCCTCATAATCATGCACCTCGCTGCCACGCACCCAACCAACCAGCGCCTTACGGGCATAGTCAAAAAAATCTACCCAATTTTGCGTGGACAGCTTATGGCTGCCACGGAACTTCTGGCGATACCGTTCTGGGTTGAGGCCAAACTTTTTAAGTAGCGCCTCCTTCATGGGGATATACCTGAATTGGTCCGCCTTCTCCAGGTACAGGGGGGTGTCCCTGACATTGGGAGGTATGTATCGGTGCAGGCCGCCTCCCCAGTAGCTTTCAGGCACCCCATGGGCTGACAAGGCCACCTCATACGCCTCCAACCACTTGGCGATGTCATCCCCCCCCAGTGTAATTCGCGATCACATCTTTGGGTAAATAAAACTTAGGCTCATGTAGAGCCTTCGGTACGCTGCCACCATTAGCATTCCCTGGCGCACCTAACTGCAATGCTCGCAGCTCCAACTCTTTAAGCTGAACCTCGTGCGCCAGCTTCTTCTCCTCCATTGCAAATCTCCTACCTTCCCTTTCTCTCTCCCTCTCGTGGTCCAGCTTGGCAAGCTCCCACATCAATTGCCTCTCCTCCCTCCTGTCCTCATATTCCTCCGGCGACGCACTCCTCCTAGACCCTACACTACTGCCTGCCCCGGAACGTCTCCCTGGTAGGAAGTTTTCAGTAACATCAATACGCAGTAGGTCTAGCTCTTCCTGTGTGCCCGCCTCCTGCGGTGTGCCCTGCCCCTCCTGTCCCCCATCCCCTTTCCCCTCTGGGTGGGCCCTTACCCATGCCCTCAAGGCTGCACGGAGCTCCTCTCCTTTGGCTCTCCGCCCAACAGGCACCCCCATCCCCTGACAGAGTTCCCTCAGCTGCACCACTGTATACTCTTCAAGGTTGGCTAGCTGGAACTCCATTTGGACAGGTGGGGACCCAGATAAATCAAAGGGAAAGACACTAGGACGTAGGTAACAGTATCGGGTTAAAACAGGACTCCGCACACTCAACTTAGACAGTGGGGGGGTCAACTGATGCAGCTCGCATACACAATAGGCGTCCAATTGCGGCGCCCACCGTCCCACTGGAGGGTGCTGTATAGCCACAGGTCCTGATCCCACCGCTGAACACCAATGTAGGAACTGGGGTCACCAGTTCCTCAGGGGGTAGCTTGGCGCGAGCAGGTAGGCACCCGAAAGCTTAGGTGTAAAGTGACCATACAGCACACACATCCACTGGAACGGAAAACGCACGCAATGACTGACACCACACCAGTGAATTTGAGTAAAAATCAAATAGCTTTTATCTATATCAGAATCAGGGTAATCAGTAAACACAGCATCTCTATTTCATCCGAGCATTTCATCAGGGATAAACATGGCATTTCATCAGAGCGTTTCATCAAGGATAAACATGGCATTTCATCAGAGCGTTTCATCAAGGATAAACATGGCATTTAAGGCAATTAATCATCATTTCATTAGGCAAGAATTAAGTTTCTGTCAGGCAGGAATACACATCCCAGGCAGCCTGGGTTGCCTTAGCAAACAGTATTTCCTTAGGCCAACAATATCCCGGATTATTCCCCATTCCTGGGGCAAGTGGGGCCCAACAGGGCCCAACGATAGTCTTCCCCGGGGGAGGGGCGAGCTCTGGGCCTCCCTCTGGCCTTCCGCCCTCCTCCCCAGGGGTTACCTGTTCCTCCGGCCTCGCAAGGGCCCTTGCAGCGGGTTCCAGGCAGGGCGGGGGCTCGCTCTCCGTGGAGCCCCTCCCGCCAGCGGTGTGAGCTCCCCGGCGATGCCTGAGATGAGAGGGGGCTTCGTGGGGCCTCCGGCGGGTCTGGGGGGAGCCGGTGAGCCCCGCGCTGTTGAGGGGCCGGTCCCGGGCCATCCGTGGCTCCTGGGGCCCGGGGACCGGTTGGAGGAGGCCTCAGCAAAGGCGCGCCCGCAGCCGCCAACGGCAGCGCGGCCTGCGGGGGCGCGGCTACGGGATCCAATAGGAGAGCGGCGGGGGCGGAGTCCAGGAGGATTCTCGATTCCGGCGGCCCTCTCCTTACCGAGGGCCGTCGCCAGGGACAACCAGCCACTGGGCCCACGTCGGGGGGGGGGGTGCCCCGGTCGCGACGGCGATGGCGGGGGTCCGAACCCCTCGGAGGCCCTGGAGATGTCGGCGGCGGCGGGCTGCGGCGGTGAGTTTGCCTGCAGCGCCTCAGGTTAGCAGGGCAGGCCAGGCAGGACAGGCCACACACGCTGGGGGCAGATCAGTACAGGGGTCCCAGGTGGAGTCAGAGAGCGCAGGGGTGACACAGCGCCAATACCTGGTTGATCCCCCAGTAGTCCTGAGGGAAATTATAGGGTCTTCTCGGCACTTGATGGTTCCTGCGCCCTTAGTAGATGGTTTCTTGAGGGAGAGGGGTTGAGTTGGAGGCTGAAGGCAGGTTAGTCAGTCAGTGCAGGTAGTCCCTGGGTTCCCCTCCCGCCAGGCCAGATCAGTGGGCTAGTCCAGTGTTCCTCACTGTTAGACCTGGCACCTTGGCGTGAGTTTCCCTTCCACTTTTTGATGGTGTGCCTCGATTGTTTTGCTGGTGTTGTCCGCTCAGGGCACTGCGCCACGGCTAATCCGTGCCGCAGTGCAAGTGCTCCCTAGGTAAAGTGTACCAGAAATTGATGTTCATGATTGGTTTATTGGATTCACTGTCAGTCCCCAGTAAAGTGCACCAGGGGTGCCAGGGCTTGTGAATGCCAATGCTGCTGGTGGGCTTGCAGCGTTGGTTGCGCCACCCACAGAAAGCGGCTTTGTAAAATGTGTCTAGGGTCTGCCACCGCAGACCCTGTGCGCGGTCTGGGACCGTCGCGCTGACTGCGCAAGTGCCCCCACTTGCCAGTCCCTAAACCTTCCCTTACCTACATATTAGCCACCCCTCTGGTAGGCCCAAGGGCAGGGTGCATTGTAGGCATAAGGTAGGACATGCCCTGATGTGTGTGGCATGTCTTAGTAGTGAATTACAGCCATTTTCGTCTTTCACTATTGAAGGCTACCTGCTCTCCATAGGCCAGAATGGGCTGCTGGAGTCACTACACGCTGTGACCCCAGTGGACTCAGAGAGCATGGTAGAATGTCACGTTTAGTATGCCTGAACTCAGAATAATAAAATACTTCTTGTAGTCAAGTTTATTTTAATATCCTGGGTTTGTAAATACTACTTTTAGAAAGTTAGTATTTACTGACCTGGCCATTCAGTCCGCCTCTGCTGTGTGTGTGTGTTCTGCCTAGCAACAGTAAGGAGCAGGGGTGGGGAATCCCCAGAGACAGGTTGGCTGCCAGGTGGTGGGTAGAGAGATGACACCAGGATGGGTGGGAGGAGTACACCTTGACTCTTGAATAGACCTGTGCTCTGCCACCACAAAGCCGGCGCCGCCCCCTGTGGGGTGGCTGATGTCTCTGCCCTGCTGCTGAAAGGAAAGAGCAGAGTCACCATAACAAAGTGCTCCAGAACTGGACTGAGCCAGGCCCAGGCCCCCTTGCGCTAGAGAACAAAAGAATCATGGTATAAAAGTAGGAGCCTGGCTCCTAAGAAATCAGAATCCTGTTTTACCACGAAGAACCTCTGCCCGACTAGAAGGAGAAGAAGACGCTGGAGGAGCTGGCCTGCTGCTTGCCTTGCTGAGAAAGGAGAGGAAGAGACTACTGAAAAGACTTTGCTACTTTGTGCTTTAAACATTCTCCAAGGGCTTGATCTGAGCTTGCCCCCTGAACTGAACCCCAGGACCAGTGGGTTCTCTGTGCTTTTGCTCGTCCTCCGATTCGAGCCGTGTGTGCATCCCGCTGGAAAGAGACTGCGCCCCTCATCGCCCCTCCTAGGGCCGTGACACTCAGGAGCTTGCCTGCCTCAACCCCGTGAGAGCCTCGCTCCGTCCGGAGCCGCTCTCTGTTCCCGGGCTAGGTTGCCTGCACCCCTGTCACCGCCTGCCACTGGAGCGCGCTGAACGCGCTATCACCCCTCCGGCCGGAAACCGTCTGACGACTGTGATCTACGCCGGGTCATCCAGGCTGCACCGACCGTGCCCTGTGACCCCGCTTCGCTATCCCCGGACATCTCAGGCCGCGCCGCCCCTGTTGTGGAGACCCCCCCTGCACCGCCGTGCTGAGGGTCGCTGGCCGCGCCTGCCTACCTGCCCACACCCGCTGATCGAGGACCCAAGACACTTCCCAAGCGGAGAGTTGCACCGACCTGTGCCGACTCTCCACATCACTAAAGAAGTTCCAGTATCGGGCTCGGGGCCCGCAACGCCTTATTTCCCCGTTCGCAGGAGCCGATCTCTGTAAGTACTGGAACCACAAGTAACATTTGCAAGAAACTACAAAGTATCCATTTGAAACTACGAACAAAGAACATTTGCCTGCTTTACAACCTGGTGGCATAGCGAAGACGTTATTGGTCTTGTGATAAGTCTGCTGAGAGATATATACCTATTTTTACATAAAGAAGCGTATTTTTCTACATATCCAAGTCTGGTGTCCGTTTCTGGGGGGATTGATGTATTTACTGTATGTATGATTGTAAGTGCTTAACCAACAACGCCTGAGGAATCGCCTTGGCTGCTCACGCCACGCACCTAGAGGGTGAGCAAGGGTCATTCACAGGGGGTTATCCTGCGCCCTGACGTAGAGGAGAGGGTTCCTGCTTGACACAAGGGCAACCTTGCGCCAACCAGAGACCCCCGAGTCTAACATTGTTGGCAGCGGCTGGGATTTCGGATTTGCATTTATAATTTGCATACAGTGAATTATTAATCACCAGATAGTGAGAGCAGACCAAGTAACGCAGCCACAGGTTTTCATTTTTGAACTTTGTTGAGACATCTGCCATTACTGCAACCATGCCTGGCTCACTCTCTGCTGGAAGAGCACTCTCTGTGATTTCTGGAATGGATGAGGTGGATTGGGAGAGACTGGAAGGTTACACAGCGGAGCAATTGAAAGGCTACAGTGTAAAATTCAGAGTTCCCCATGCTGGATTCAGGAAGAAGAACCAGTACACCAAGGCGTTGAGAGCCTGGAAGGAGTCAAGAGACCCACGGAATGCGGGGGACATCGTTCCACCCGAAAACCTTGAGGAGCCCAGCAGAGTCCGGTCGCCAGAGGAGCTGGCAGACAGGGCAGCGGACAGGGCGCATGCAATGGAGATGGCAAAGTTGGCAGGACAAATGGAAATGGAAAAGCAGAAGTTGGCCCTGGAGGCACAACAACGCCAAATGGATCATGATATAAGATTGAAGGAGTTGGAGCTGAAGGCGAAAAGTTTGGACACCGCTCCTTCTGGTGGCAGCACTCCACCGGTGCAGGTAGAGTCCAAGGTGTACATCCCCAAAGATGTAGTAAAGGAGTATTTTAGAAAGGATGACATAGGGCAGTGGTTTAGAGCCTACGAGGTGGCCATGTCTTCACACCGGGTCCCTGAGAGAGACTGGGGAGCGGGGTTGTGGGGAAGGTTCCTTGCTGAAGGGCGTGACACACTGTTAGATTTACCCTTAGATCTCCAAGCCTCATACCCCCATATGAAGGAAGCTTTAATGACCAGGTATGGGTTAACTCCTGAGCTATATAGACAGAGGTTCAGGGAGACTAAGAAGATCCCTGAGAGTACGTATGTGGAGTATGTAACCTTTTTCTGCAGAGCACTGGATGGTTGGGTGAAGGGTAGCAATGTGAATGATTATCAAGGGCTGCTTGATTTAATTGCATGGGAGCACTTGTCCAGTCAATGTTTTCCTGAGCTACGCCAGCACCTGATTGATAGCAAGCTGTCCAACCCGAGGAAGCTTGCTGAGGAGGCGGACCGCTGGCTCAGCACCAGGGTCCACAAGGGTCAAGTGGGAGACTCCGCCAAAGGTGGGCAGGGTCCCCAGCAGAAGAGTGGGGGGGACAGGGGTAAACAGAAAGGGTTCCAAAAAGGCCCCCAAAGTAATCCCCAAGGGAACCAGCAGAAGGGTTCTCAGCCTCCCCCACCCCCGCAGCAGAACGGGGCCCCGACAGGTAGACCTGTTCCAAAGGGGCCCTTCAATTGTTATAGGTGTGGTGACCCGGGTCACATTGCCTCTGATCCTAAGTGTCGCCTGTTTGGTAAGACCGCACCCACTGGTGCTCCACCCCGGCAAGTAGCTAATATTAACTTTGGGGAGGAGGTAGCAGTCCAGGAGGGTGGGGGTCCCGGGCAGATGACCCTAGTCTCGCTAGGAGACAGTGAGATGGTCCCTGAAACCTACTTACCCTCTAACACTAAGAAATATGGGCAAGTAGTGACCATCAATGGAAAGAAGGTTGAGGCTCTTAGAGATACAGGAGCCAGCGTGACCTCGGTGAGGCAACACCTGGTGTCTCAAGAGCAGATTGTACCCAATGCCTACTGTAGGGTTGTCAACGCTGACAACATAGAGAGTTGTAGTCCAATGGCTCAAGTTCCCTTTGAGTGGGGGGAGGTCTCTGGTACTCTACAAGTCGCTGTGAGAACTGACATGCCTGTAGACTGTCTGCTAGGGAACGACCTGGAGAGCTCCCCTTGGGAAAAGGTGGAGAAGACCACGCATCTGAGGATGGTGGGTCTACCCGACTGGGCGTGCGTGACCACCCGGTCCATGGCAGCCAGTAGGGGTGTTGAGAGGGTCCTGGAGCCTGAGGGAGAGGTCCAGGAACCGGCCTTAGGGAGAAGGCGCAGGAGGCGCGGGAAACCGGCCCCCGAAGTTCCCACGGCCCAGGAGGAAGTAGACCCTGAGGGGGATGCTCTGGAGCCTACCGGGGAACAGATTGCCGAACTGGGAGACCTGCCTGAGCTGACCCATTGGCAGCAAGAAGGAGGTCCCTCCAGGGAGGAATTCTGCAGGGAGCAGAAAGAATGCCCTTCTCTCGTGGGTATGCGGCAGCAGGCTGCAGACCAGGCCAATGGTGTTCAGGCCAAAACACACTACGTGTACTGGGAGAGTGATCTCCTGTATTCCGAGCCTAAGGCTGCTGAACCTGGGTCAGCCCGTGCGCTGGTGGTACCCCAGAAGTTCAGAACCTTCCTACTGGGGCTGGCTCATGATGTGCCTTTAGCAGGACATTTGGGGATGGACAAGACCTATGACAGGCTTGTCACCCACTTCTACTGGCCCCAAATGCACAAGAATTCAGATTCCTACTGCAGAACCTGTCAGACTTGCCAGGCAAGTGGTAAGAGCGGAGGGAAGCACAAAGCTCCTCTGCAGCCCTTCCCCGTGGTCGGTACGCCATTCCAGCGAGTGGGTATTGATATTATGGGGCCTCTGGACCCCAAGACAGCCCTGGGCAACAGGTTCATCCTGGTCTTGGTGGACCATGCCACCCGGTACCCTGAAGCCATCCCTCTGAGGACAGTGACGGCCCCCGTGGTGGGACGAGCACTGATGGGAATTTTCTCCCGAGTGGGATTCCCTCTAGAGGTGGTGAGCGACAGGGGGACCAATTTCATATCCACATATATGAAATCCCTGTGGAAGGAGTGTGGGGTAACTTACAAGTTCACCACTCCTTACCACCCCCAAGGAAAGGGGTTGGTTGAGAGATTCAACCGAACCCTCAAAGGCATGATCATGGGCCTGGACGGTCCAATGAGGCGTAAGTGGGACGTCCTCTTGCCATGCCTGCTCTTCGCTTACCGAGAGGTGCCACAGAAGTCTCTAGGGTTCAGCCCCTTTGAGCTTCTGTATGGTCACCCGGTAAGAGGACCTCTGAGTTTGGTAAAGGAAGGCTGGGAGCAATCTCCCAGGAAACCTCCCCAGAATGTATACAGTTACATGCTGGCCTTCCGAAACCAGACTAGGCGTTTCAGGCAACTTGCTGAGGCAAATCTGGAAGCCAGCCAGGAGGAGATGAAGCGGTGGTACGACCAGAATGCCACTCTGGTAGAGCTTCAACCTGGACAAAAGGTGTGGGTCTTGGCCCCAGTGGAGCCTTGTGCACTTCAGGATAAGTGGACAGGTCCATTTGAGGTTGTGGAGCGCAAAAGTCCAACACCTACTTGGTGGACATGCAGTCTCCCAGGAATCCTTTGAGGGTCCTACATGTTAACCGCCTTAAGCCCCACTTAGAGAGGACCGAAGTGGGCATGCTGCTGGCCACTGATGATGGAATGGAAGAGGAGACCGAGCCTCTTCCTGACCTCTTAGTAGCCTCTGAGAAAGATGGGTCAGAGGATGGAGTTAACCTCTCACCCACCCTGACGCCCGAACAACAGGAAGATTGCCGCCACTTGCTGGGGCAGTTTCCCGATAGGTTCTCCCTGGTTCCTGGTGTCACAGATTGGTGCGTCCATGACGTGGACACAGGAGACAGCTTACCTGTGAAGCACAAGGCTTACAGGGTAACTGACAGGGTCAGAGCTTGCATCAAGGAGGAGGTCTCCAAGATGCTTGCGCTAGGGGTGGTTGAGTCCTCCAGCAGTCCTTGGTCCAGCCCCGTGGTCTTGGTCCCCAAAGCTGCTGCGCCGGGAGCCACAGCTGAACTCCGGTTCTGTGTGGACTACAGAGGACTCAATTCAGTAACTAAGACTGACGCGCACCCCATCCCCAGAGCTGATGAGCTCATTGATCGGCTAGGGGCTGCCCGGTTCCTCAGCACGTTTGATTTAACGTCTGGGTACTGGCAGATCGCCTTGACCGATGGGGCCAAAGAGAGGTCAGCATTCTCTACACCAGATGGGCACTTCCAGTTCCGAGTCATGCCATTTGGAATGAAGAATGCCCCTGCCACCTTTCAGAGGTTGGTCAACCAGGTACTGGTTGGGCTGGATGCGTTCAGTGCCGCCTACCTGGATGACATCGCAGTGTTCAGTGCCACCGGGCCCGAACACATGCGCCACCTCTGGGAAGTGTTGATGGCTCTGCGCCGAGCAGGCCTCACGATCAAGGCAAGCAAGTGCCAGATCGGGCAGGGTTCCGTGGTATACTTGGGACACCAAGTGGGGAGTGGCAAGGTGGCACCCTTGCAACCCAAAATTGAGACCATCCTGGCTTGGGAACCCCCCAAGACGCAGACCGCAGTGAGGGCCTTCCTGGGGCTCACTGGGTACTACAGGAGGTTTGTCAAGGGCTATGGAACGATTGTTGCCCCCTTGACAGAGCTGACTTCCAAGAAGCAGCCTAGGAACGTGATCTGGACTGACACCTGTCAGAAAGCTTTCGACACCCTGAAGACTGCCATGTGCACGGCGCTCGTGCTCTTGGCCCCTGACTTCTCCAAGGAATTCCTAGTCCAGACAGACGCTTCAGAGCATGGTGTAGGGGCTGTTCTCTCACAGATGACTGAGGAGGGCTGGGACCAACCCGTAGCCTTCATCAGTAGGAGGTTACTTCCACGGGAAAGTAGGTGGAGTGCAATTGAGCGAGAAGCATTTGCTGTGGTCTGGGCGCTGAAGAAGCTAAGACCCTACTTGTTTGGGTCTCACTTCCGGGTTCAGACGGACCACAGGCCCCTCAGATGGTTGATGCAAATGAGGGGTGAGAACCCGAAGCTGTTGAGGTGGTCCATCTCCCTACAGGGTATGGACTTTACGGTGGAACACCGTCCTGGTACAGATCACGCCAACGCTGACGGTCTGTCCAGGTATTTCCGCCTTAGTGACGAGGAACCCCCTGGGCAAGGGTAGTTCTCCCCACATTTCAGCTGGAGGGGACACGTGTTAGACCTGGCACCTTGGCGTGAGTTTCCCTTCCACTTTTTGATGGTGTGCCTCGATTGTTTTGCTGGTGTTGTCCGCTCAGGGCACTGCGCCACGGCTAATCCGTGCCGCAGTGCAAGTGCTCCCTAGGTAAAGTGTACCTGAAATTGATGTTCATGATTGGTTTATTGGATTCACTGTCAGTCCCCAGTAAAGTGCACCAGGGGTGCCAGGGCTTGTGAATGCCAATGCTGCTGGTGGGCTTGCAGCGTTGGTTGCGCCACCCACAGAAAGCGGCTTTGTAAAATGTGTCTAGGGTCTGCCACCGCAGACCCTGTGCGCGGTCTGGGACCGTCGCGCTGACTGCGCAAGTGCCCCCACTTGCCAGTCCCTAAACCTTACCTTACCTACATATTAGCCACCCCTCTGGTAGGCCCAAGGGCAGGGTGCATTGTAGGCATAAGGTAGGACATGCCCTGATGTGTGTGGCATGTCTTAGTAGTGAATTACAGCCATTTTCGTCTTTCACTATTGAAGGCTACCTGCTCTCCATAGGCCAGAATGGGCTGCTGGAGTCACTACACGCTGTGACCCCAGTGGACTCAGAGAGCATGGTAGAATGTCAAGTTTAGTATGCCTGAACTCAGAATAATAAAATACTTCTTGTAGTCAAGTTTATTTTAATATCCTGGGTTTGTAAATACTACTTTTAGAAAGTTAGTATTTACTGACCTGGCCATTCAGTCCGCCTCTGCTGTGTGTGTGTGTTCTGCCTAGCAACAGTAAGGAGCAGGGGTGGGGAATCCCCAGAGACAGGTTGGCTGCCAGGTGGTGGGTAGAGAGAGGACACCAGGATGGGTGGGAGGAGTACACCTTGACTCTTGAATAGACCTGTGCTCTGCCACCACAAAGCCGGCGCCGCCCCCTGTGGGGCGGCTGATGTCTCTGCCCTGCTGCTGAAAGGAAAGAGCAGAGTCACCATAACAAAGTGCTCCAGAACTGGACTGAGCCAGGCCCAGGCCCCCTGGCGCTGGAGAACAAAAGAATCACGGTATAAAAGTAGGAGCCTGGCTCCTAAGAAATCAGAATCCTGTTTTACCACGAAGAACCTCTGCCCGACTAGAAGGAGAAGAAGACGCTGGAGGAGCTGGCCTGCTGCTTGCCTTGCTGAGAAAGGAGAGGAAGAGACTACTGAAAAGACTTTGCTACTTTGTGCTTTAAACATTTTCCAAGGGCTTGATCTGAGCTTGCCCCCTGAACTGAACCCCAGGACCAGTGGGTTCTCTGTGCTTTTGCTCGTCCTCCGATTCGAGCCGTGTGTGCATCCCGCTGGAAAGAGACTGCGCCCCTCATCGCCCCTCCTAGGGCCGTGACACTCAGGAGCTTGCCTGCCTCAACCCCGTGAGAGCCTCGCTCCGTCCGGAGCCGCTCTCTGTTCCCGGGCTAGGTTGCCTGCACCCCTGTCACCGCCTGCCACTGGAGCGCGCTGAACGCGCTATCACCCCTCCGGCCGGAAACCGTCCGACGACTGTGATCTACGCCGGGTCATCCAGCTGCACCGACCGTGCCCTGTGACCCCGCTTCGCTATCCCCCGACATCTCAGGCCGCGCCGCCCCCGTTGTGGAGACCCCCCCTGCACCGCCGTGCTGAGGGTCGCTGGCCGCGCCTGCCTACCTGCCCACACCCGCTGATCGAGGACCCAAGACACTTCCCAAGCGGAGAGTTGCACCGACCTGTGCCGACTCTCCACATCACTAAAGAAGTTCCAGTATCGGGCTCGGGGCCCGCAACGCCTTATTTCCCCGTTCGCAGGAGCCGATCTCTGTAAGTACTGGAACCACAAGTAACATTTGCAAGAAACTACAAAGTATCCATTTGAAACTACGAACAAAGAACATTTGCCTGCTTTACAACCTGGTGGCATAGCGAAGACGTTATTGGTCTTGTGATAAGTCTGCTGAGAGATATATACCTATTTTTACATAAAGAAGCGTATTTTTCTACATATCCAAGTCTGGTGTCCGTTTCTGGGGGGATTGATGTATTTACTGTATGTATGATTGTAAGTGCTTAACCAACAACGCCTGAGGAATCGCCTTGGCTGCTCACGCCACGCACCTAGAGGGTGAGCAAGGGTCATTCACAGGGGGTTATCCTGCGCCCTGACGTAGAGGAGAGGGTTCCTGCTTGACACAAGGGCAACCTTGCGCCAACCAGAGACCCCCGAGTCTAACACTCACACAGCTTGGAAGGCAGCACCTAAGCCCTGTCACTCCCAGTGGTATAGGTCCCTGACTAGGCCCTACCGCCTAAGTCTCCTGCGTAGGTTCCCCCAGGTCAGCGTCGTCCCACCTGACTAAAAAGTTTCCCGCCTTCCCTTATATATGCCCAGGTCAGGTGACCACACTCTCAGGCGGCAAAAAGCAGACCCCTCCCCTGTTCTGGAAGGTTCCAGGAGCTTCCCTACTCTAACTATGGGAGAAAAAGGCGGCTGGTGTGGCAACAATGTTTTAGGGTCCCAGCCAGCTCCTGCCAACTAGGGTGCTACTAAAAAGACCACTCTGCAGTAGCAGGGGCCTGTGGCAGCCATGTTGGGAGAAAAGAGCACCTGCACCTTAGCATTGATTAGCAATGGGAAGGCGCTCGGAGACCTAAGGCCAACGAAAAAGAGGGTGGGAAAAATGAGGCAAGGGCGAAAAAAACAGGGAAAGACCTCCCTAGGGCTGACAGGTCTAACAACAAGGATAGGAGAAGATATATTAAAATGGGCTAGAGTCGGTTGTGCTAAGTAAGAACAGTTACCTTGGGAGACTGTTTTAGGTAGAAACGTGGCAGGGACTCTGAGATGAGGTTGGCTCTGAGGCCCTTATTTTTGGTCATAAGTAATGTTTCTGTGCTACGCCATGGGGGAGGGAGAAGGCTGGGGCACTTGTGTCTTGCAGAACAGAAAGAAAAATGTGCATCTCCTCTTTAGGCAAGAGATACAATGCAGAAAGCACCAGACTAGCCACTCTGGCATTTTCTTTGTGGGGGTGCAAGCTAAAGAAGCTTGAGTTGGTGGCTGCAGGCAGGGCCCTACTGCATTCTTTTTTAGAGACCGATACATTTTTTGAACCATCAGAGTGTAAAACAGAACAAGAGAGAGAAAGGCATCGAGGGGTATGGGCAGAAGGAGGACGGGAAATATGGAAAACAATGAAAAGGGAGAAAGCAAAGATGAGAAAGAACCTGCAAGAGTGAGATAATGTGAATGGAGAATATGTTAGTGGATGAAAGAGCCAGGAGCTGAAATTGAGTAGACAACCTTGGTATTCAGAAACCCAGCTCCACCACGGGTTCCCTCACAACTACCATTTAACAGAGCCCATCAAGACTCCATAACCACTCTCTCAGATGCATTTAATCAGTTATGTAGCACCACTCATACCAGTGTAGGATGTCAGAGCACTTTACATCACACACACTACACAGAGACAATCAATCATAGTTGTGTAAATCAGTGTATAGGAAATGTTACATAAGATCCAGGACTACGATCCAGGACTACGAGGTGTAGGAGCCACATGTCATCCACACTTGTAGACAGTATAGTTTAAGAGTGATTGGTCTACAGAAGCACAAGCCCAGAATTTAAAACATAACAACATGGTTGGGGGTTCTCTTTAATAATCAGAATTGATTTCTATCTAAATGAACCCATTTCCCAACATTAGGATTTCATGCAGCTCTTTGATGAAGGTTAATAGCTCGTTGTTCTATGACTTTAACTTATAAACAGCAAGTAACAAAACAATCTCTCAGAGAAAAGTAATAACTCACTGACCTATTTACATTATATGCACTTTGTGATCTGCATGATACACATACATTTTTTCACCATTTGGTCTAATTACTATGTGAATGCAAGTAACAATAAAATATAATTTCAAACTGAGACTACAATCCTGCCTTTCTCAATATTTCACTTCAAAACTATGCAATTGCATTTGTTTAATGGGTTTACGGTCTCACACAATGGGCGATTTGTCTAGGGTCACTGGAAAGGCCACAGGGTTCTCATTGTTCCCCACAGAAGTTCAGTGTCTCCTATGCCCCTGGTGTAGCCCCTTCCACCTGCAGCATTAGCACTTGATTACTACATCCGTCTTCCACGTAAAGCCGTGCATCATTGCAGCCCCTCCAGCATTAGCGCCTGATTACTACATCCTTCTTCCATGTAAAGCTGAGCATCAGGGCAGTCCCTCCCACCTGCAGCGTTAGCGCCTGATTACTACATCTGTCTTCCATGTAAAGCTGTGCATCAGTGCAGCCTCTCCCACCTGCAGCGTTAGCGCCTGATTACTACATCTGTCTTCATATAAAGCTATGCATCAGTGCAGCCCCTGGATTACTACATCCACCTTCCATGTACAGTGGTGCATCACTGCAGCCACTCTCACCTGCAGCATTAGCGCCTGATTACTACAGCTGTCTTCCATGTAAAGCAGTGCATCAGTGCAGTCCCTCACAACTGCAGCATTAGCGCCTGATTACTACATCTGTCTTCCATGTAAAGCAGTGCATCAGTACAACCCCCCCACCTGCAGCGTCAGCCCCTGATTACTACAGCTGTCTTCCATGTAAAGCGGTGAATCAGTGTAGCCTCTCTTACCTGCAGCTTTAGTGCCGGATTACTACATCTGTCTTCCGTGTAAAGCGGTGCATGAGTGCAGCCCCTCTCACCTGCAGCATTAGCGCCCGATTACTACAGCTGTCTTCCATGTAAAGCGGTGCATCAGTGCGGCCCCTCTCACCTGCAGCATTAGCGCCTGATTACTACAGCTGTCTTCCATGTAAAGCGGCGCATCAGTGCAGCCCCTCCCACCTCCAGCATCAGCACCTGATTACTACATCTGTCTTCCATGTAGGGCTGTGCATCAGTGTAGTCCTCTCACCTGCAGCATTAGCGCCCGATTGCTACACTTGCCTTCCATGTAAAGCTGTGCATCAGGGCAGCATCTCTCACCTGCAGCATTAGTGTCTGGTTACTACCTGATAACTAAATCGGTCTTCCTTGTAAAGCTGTGTATCAGTGGAGTCCAACCCACCTGCAGCGTTAGTGCCTGGTTACTACATCTGTCGTCCAGGTAAAGCTGTGAAGCCCTTCCCACCTGCAGCATTAGCACTTGATTACTACATCTGTCTTCCATGTAAAGCGGTGCATCAGTGCAACCCCTCCCACCTGCAGCATTAGCGCCTGATTACTACATCTGTCTTCCATGTAAAGCTGTGCATCAGGGCAGCACCTCCCACCTGCAGCATTAGCACTTGATTACTACATCTGTCTTCCATGTAAAGCGGTGCATCAGTGCCGCCCCTCCCACCTGCAGCATTAGCACCTGATTACTACAGCTGTCTTCCATGTAAAGCTATGCATCAGGGCAGCCCCCCACCTGCAGCATTTGCGCCTGATTCCTACATCTGTCTTCTGTGTAAAGCTGGGCATCAGTGCAGCCCCTCTCAACTGCGGCATTAGCGCCTGAGTACTACATCTGTCTTCCATGTAAAGCGGTGCATCAGTGCAGCCCCTCTCACCTGCAGCATCAGCGCCTGTTTACTACATCTGTCTTCCATGTAATACTGTGCAGCCCTTCCCACCTGCAGCATTAGCGCCTGATTACTTCATCCGTCTTCCATGTAAAGCTGTGCATCAGTGCAGCCCCTCTCACCTGCAGCGTTAGTGCCTGATTACTACAGTTGTCTTCCATGTAAAGCTGTGCATCAGTGCAGCTCCTCCCACCAGCAGCATCAGCGCCTGATTGCTACATCTGTCTTCAATGTGAAGATGTGGATCACTGCAGCCCCTCTCAACTGGAGCGTTAGTGCCTGATTAATACAGCTGTCTTCAATGTAAAACGGTGCACAGTGCAGCCCCTTCCACCCGCAGGAATAGTGCCTGATTACTACATCTGTCATCCATGTAAAGCTGCGCATCAGTGCAGTCCCTCCCACCTGCAGCATTAGTGGTTGATTACTACCTCAGTCTTCCATGTAAAGCTCTGCAGCGCCTCCTACCGGCAGCATTAATGCCTGATTACTACACCTGTCTTCCATGTAAAACTGTGCATCTGTGCAGCCCCTCCCACCTGCAGCATTAGAGCCTGATTACTACAGCTGTCTTCCATGTAAAGCTGTGCATCAGGGCAGCCCTTCCCACCTGGAGCATTAGCGCTCGATTACTACATCTGTCTTCCATGTAAAGCTGTGCATCAGGGCAGCACCTCCCACCTGCAGCGTTAGCGCCTTATTACTACATCCGTTTTCCATGTACAGCTATGCATCAGTGCAGACCCACCCACCACCTGCAGCATTAGCGCCTGATTACTACATCCACCTTCCATGTACAGTGGTGCATCACTGCAGCCACTCTCACCTGCAGCATTAGCGCCTGATTACTACAGCTGTCTTCCATGTAAAGCAGTGCATCAGTGCAGTCCCAAACAACTGCAGCGTTAGCGCCTGATTACTACATCCACCTTCCATGTACAGTGGTGCATCAGTGCGGCCCCTCTCACCTGCAGCATTAGCGCCTGATTACTACAGCTGTCTTCCATGTAAAGCGGTGCATTAGGGCAGTCGCTCACCTGCGGCATTAGTGCCTTATTACTACATCTGTCTTCCATGTAAAGCGGTGCATCAGTGCAGCCCCACCCACCACCTGCAGCATTAGCGCCTGATTACTACATCTGTCTTCCATTTAAAGCTGTGCATCTGTGCAGCCCCTCTCACCTGCAGCATTAGCGCCCGATTACTACAGCTGTCTTCCATGTAAAGCGGTGCATCAGTGCGGCCCCTCTCACCTGCAGCATTAGCGCCTGATTACTACAGCTGTCTTCCATGTAAAGCGCTGCAGACCCTCCCACCTGCAGCGTTAGCGCCTTATTACTACATCTGTCTTTCATGTAAAGATGTGCATCAGTGCAGCCCCACCCACCATCTGCAGCATTAGCGTCTGACTACTACATCTGTCTTCCATGTAAAGTGGTGCATCAGGACAGCCCCCCACCTGCAGGATTAGCGCCTGATTACTACATCCTTCTTCCATGTAAAGCTGTGCATCTGTGCAGCCCCTCCCACCTGCAGCATTAGCGCCTGATTACTACATCTGTCTTCCATGTAAAGCTGTGCATCAGTGCAACCCCTCCGTCCTGCAGCATTAGCGCCTGATTACTATATTTGTCTTCCATGTAAAGCGGTGCATCAGTGCAGTCGCCCACCTGCAGCATTAGCGCCTGATTACTACAGCTGTCTTCCATGTAAAGCTGTGCATCAGTGCAGCCCCTCCCTCCTGCAGCATTAGCGCCTGATTACTAAATCTGTCTTCGATGTAAAGCGGTGCAGCCCCTCCCACCTGCAGCGTCAGCGCCTTATTACTACATCTGTCTTCCATGTAAAGCTGTGCATCAGTGCAGCCCCTCCCTCCTGCCGCATTAGCGCCTGATTACTACATCTGTCTTCCATGTAAAGCGGTGCAGCCCCTCCCACCTGCAGCGTCAGCGCCTTATTACTGCATCTGTCTTCCATGTAAAGCTGTGTATCAGTGGAGCCCCTCCCACCTGCAGCGTTAGTGCCTGATTACTACAGCTGTCTTCCATGTATAGCGGTGCATCAGTGCAGTCCCTCACAACTGCAGCGTTAGTGCCTGATTACTACATCCACCTTCTATGTACAGTGGTGCATCAGTGCAGCCCCTCTCACCTGCAGCATTAGCACCTGATTACTGCATCTGTCTTCCATGTGAAGATGTGGATCACTGCAGCCCCTCTCAACTGGAGCGTTAGTGCCTGATTAATACAGCTGTCTTCAATGTAAAACGGTGCATCAGTGCAGTCCCTCCCACCTGCAGCATTAGTGGCTGATTACTACCTCAGTCTTCCATGTGAAGCTCTGCAGCGCCTCCTACCGGCAGCATTAATGCCTGATTACTACATCCTTCCATGTAAAGCTGTGCATCAGGGCAGCCCCTCCCACCTGCAGCATTAGCGCTCAATTACTACACCTGTCTTCCATGTAAAGCTGTGCATCTGTGCAGCCCCTCCCACCTGCAGCATTAGCGCCTGATTACTTCATCCGTCTTCCATGTATAGCTGTGCATCAGGGCAGCCCTTCCCACCTGGAGCATTAGCGCTCGATTACTACATCCTTCTTCCATGTAAAGCTGTGCATCAGGGCAGCCCTTCCCACCTGGAGCATTAGCACCTGATTACTAAATCTGTCTTCCATGTAAAGCGGTGCAACCCCTCCCACCTGCAGCGTTAGCGCCTTATTACTACATCTGTCTTCCATGTAAAGATGTGCATCAGTGCAGCCCCACCCACCATCTGCAGCATTAGCGTCTGACTACTACATCTGTCTTCCATGTAAAGTGGTGCATCAGGACAGCCCCCCACCTGCAGGATTAGCGCCTGATTACTACATCCTTCTTCCATGTAAAGCTGTGCATCTGTGCAGCCCCTCCCACCTGCAGCATTAGCGCCTGATTACTACATCTGTCTTCCATGTAAAGCTGTGCATCAGTGCAACCCCTCCCTCCTGCAGCATTAGCGCCTGATTACTATATTTGTCTTCCATGTAAAGCGGTGCATCAGTGCAGTCGCCCACCTGCAGCATTAGCGCCTGATTACTACAGCTGTCTTCCATGTAAAGCTGTGCATCAGTGCAGCCCCTCCCTCCTGCAGCATTAGCGCCTGATTACTACATCTGTCTTCCATGTAAAGCGGTGCAGCCCCTCCCACCTGCAGCGTCAGCGCCTTATTACTACATCTGTCTTCCATGTAAAGCTGTGCATCAGTGCAGCCCCTCCCTCCTGCCGCATTAGCGCCTGATTACTACATCTGTCTTCCATGTAAAGCGGTGCAGCCCCTCCCACCTGCAGCGTCAGCGCCTTATTACTGCATCTGTCTTCCATGTAAAGCTGTGTATCAGTGGAGCCCCTCCCACCTGCAGCGTCAGCGCCTGATTACTACAGCTGTCTTCCATGTAAAGCGGTGCATCAGTGCAGTCCCTCACAACTGCAGCGTTAGCGCCTGATTACTACATCCACCTTCCATGTACAGTGGTGCATCACTGCAGCCACTCTCACCTGCAGCATTAGCGCCTGATTACTACAGCTGTCTTCCATGTAAAGCGGTGCATCAGGGCAGTCGCTCACCTGCGGCATTAGTGCCTTATTACTACATCTGTCTTCCATGTAAAGCGGTGCATCAGTGCAGCCCCACCCACCACCTGCAGCATTAGCGCCTGATTACTACATCTGTCTTCCATTTAAAGCTGTGCATCTGTGCAGCCCCTCCCACCTCCAGCATCAGCGCCTGATTACTACATCTGTCTTCCATTTAAAGCTGTGCATCTGTGCAGTCCCTCCCACCTGCAGCATTAGCGCCTGATTACTAAATCTGTCTTCCATGTAAAGCGCTGCAGACCCTCCCACCTGCAGCGTTAGCGCCTTATTACTACATCTGTCTTTCATGTAAAGATGTGCATCAGTGCAGCCCCTCCTACCGGCAGCATTAGCGCCTGACTACTACATCTGTCTTCCATGTAAAGTGGTGCATCAGGACAGCCCCCAACTGCAGGATTAGCGCCTGATTACTACATCTGTCTTCCATGTAAAGCTGTGCATCAGTGGAGCCTGTCCCACCTGGAGCCTCAGGGCCTTATTACTACATCTGTCTTCCATGTAATACTGTGCAGCCCTTCCCACCTGCAGCATTAGCGCCTGATTACTTCATCCGTCTTCCATGTAAAGCTGTGCATCAGTGCAGCCCCTCTCACCTGCAGTGTTAGTGCCTGATTACTACAGCTGTCTTCCATGTATAGCGGTGCATCAGTGCAGTCCCTCACAACTGCAGCGTTAGTGCCTGATTACTACATCCACCTTCTATGTACAGTGGTGCATCAGTGCAGCCCCTCTCACCTGCAGCATTAGCACCTGATTACTTCATCTGTCTTCCATGTGAAGATGTGGATCACTACAGCCCCTCTCAACTGGAGCGTTAGTGCCTGATTAATACAGCTGTCTTCAATGTAAAACGGTGCATCAGTGCAGTCCCTCCCACCTGCAGCATTAGTGGCTGATTACTACCTCAGTCTTCCATGTAAAGCTCTGCAGCGCCTCCTACCGGCAGCATTAATGCCTGATTACTACATCCTTCCATGTAAAGCTGTGCATCAGGGCAGCCCCCCACCTGCAGCATTATCGCTCAATTACTACACCTGTCTTCCATGTAAAGCTGAGCATCAGGGCAGCCCCTCCCACCTGCAGCATTAGCGCTCAATTACTACACCTGTCTTCCATGTAAAGCTGTGCATCTGTGCAGCCCCTCTCACCTGCAGTGTTAGTGCCTGATTACTACAGCTGTCTTCCATGTATAGCGGTGCATCAGTGCAGTCCCTCACAACTGCAGCGTTAGTGCCTGATTACTACATCCACCTTCTATGTACAGTGGTGCATCAGTGCAGCCCCTCTCACCTGCAGCATTAGCACCTGATTACTGCATCTGTCTTCCATGTGAAGATGTGGATCACTGCAGCCCCTCTCAACTGGAGCGTTAGTGCCTGATTAATACAGCTGTCTTCAATGTAAAACGGTGCATCATTGCAGTCCCTCCCACCTGCAGCATTAGTGGCTGATTACTACCTCAGTCTTCCATGTGAAGCTCTGCAGCGCCTCCTACCGGCAGCATTAATGCCTGATTACTACATCCTTCCATGTAAAGCTGTGCATCAGGGCAGCCCCTCCCACCTGCAGCATTAGCGCTCAATTACTACACCTGTCTTCCATGTAAAGCTGTGCATCTGTGCAGCCCCTCCCACCTGCAGCATTAGCGCCTGATTACTTCATCCGTCTTCCATGTAAAGCTGTGCATCAGGGCAGCCCTTCCCACCTGGAGCATTAGCGCTCGATTACTACATCCTTCTTCCATGTAAAGCTGTGCATCAGGGCAGCCCTTCCCACCTGGAGCATTAGCACCTGATTACTAAATCTGTCTTCCATGTAAAGCGGTGCAACCCCTCCCTCCTGCAGCATTAGCGCCTGATTACTACATTTGTCTTCCATGTAAAGCGGTGCATCAGTGCAGTCGCCCACCTGCAGCATTAGCGCCTGATTACTACATCTGTCTTCCATGTAAAGATGTGCATCAGTGCAGCCCCACCCACCATCTGCAGCATTAGCGTCTGACTACTACATCTGTCTTCCATGTAAAGTGGTGCATCAGGACAGCCCCCCACCTGCAGGATTAGCGCCTGATTACTACATCCTTCTTCCATGTAAAGCTGTGCATCTGTGCAGCCCCTCCCACCTGCAGCATTAGCGCCTGATTACTACATCTGTCTTCCATGTAAAGCTGTGCATCAGTGCAACCCCTCCCTCCTGCAGCATTAGCGCCTGATTACTATATTTGTCTTCCATGTAAAGCGGTGCATCAGTGCAGTCGCCCACCTGCAGCGCCAGCGCCTTATTACTACATCTGTCTTCCATGTAAAGCTGTGCATCAGTGCAGCCCCTTCCTCCTGCCGCATTAGCGCCTGATTACTACATCTGTCTTCCATGTAAAGCTGTGCAGCCCCTCCCACCTGCAGCGTCAGCGCCTTATTACTGCATCTGTCTTCCATGTAAAGCTGTGTATCAGTGGAGCCCCTCCCACCTGCAGCGTCAGCGCCTGATTACTACAGCTGCGTTCCATGTAAAGCGGTGCATCAGTGCAGTCCCTCACAACTGGAGCGTTAGCGCCTGATTACTACATCCACCTTCCATGTACAGTGGTGCATCACTGCAGCCACTCTCACCTGCAGCATTAGCGCCTGATTACTACAGCTGTCTTCCATGTAAAGCGGTGCATCAGGGCAGTCGCTCACCTGCGGCATTAGTGCCTTATTACTACATCTGTCTTCCATGTAAAGCGGTGCATCAGTGCAGCCCCACCCACCACCTGCAGCATTAGCGCCTGATTACTACATCTGTCTTCCATTTAAAGCTGTGCATCTGTGCAGCCCCTCCCACCTCCAGCATCAGCGCCTGATTACTACATCTGTCTTCCATTTAAAGCTGTGCATCTGTGCAGCCCCTCCCACCTGCAGCATTAGCGCCTGATTACTAAATCTGTCTTCCATGTAAAGCGCTGCAGACCCTCCCACCTGCAGCGTTAGCGCCTTATTACTACATCTGTCTTTCATGTAAAGATGTGCATCAGTGCAGCCCCACCCACCATCTGCAGCATTAGCGTCTGACTACTACATCTGTCTTCCACGTAAAGCGGTGCATCAGTGCAGCCCCTCCCAACTGCAGGATTAGCGCCTGATTACTACATCTGTCTTCCACGTAAAGCTGTGCATCAGTGAAGCCTGTCCCACCTGGAGCCTCAAGGCCTTATTACTACATCTGTCTTCCATGTAATACTGTGCAGCCCTTCCCACCTGCAGCATTAGCGCCTGATTACTTCATCCGTCTTCCATGTAAAGCTGTGCATCAGTGCAGCCCCTCTCACCTGCAGCGTTAGTGCCTGATTACTACAGCTGTCTTCCATGTATAGCGGTGCATCAGTGCAGTCCCTCACAACTGCAGCGTTAGTGCCTGATTACTACATCCACCTTCTATGTACAGTGGTGCATCAGTGCAGCCCCTCTCACCTGCAGCATTAGCACCTGATTACTGCATCTGTCTTCCATGTGAAGATGTGGATCACTGCAGCCCCTCTCAACTGGAGCGTTAGTGCCTGATTAATACAGCTGTCTTCAATGTAAAACGGTGCATCAGTGCAGTCCCTCCCACCTGCAGCATTAGTGGCTGATTACTACCTCAGTCTTCCATGTAAAGCTCTGCAGCGCCTCCTACCGGCAGCATTAATGCCTGATTACTACATCCTTCCATGTAAAGCTGTGCATCAGGGCAGCCCCTCCCACCTGCAGCATTAGCGCTCAATTACTACACCTGTCTTCCATGTAAAGCTGTGCATCTGTGCAGCCACTCCCACCTGCAGCATTAGCGCCTGATTACTTCATCCGTCTTCCATGTAAAGCTGTGCATCAGGGCAGCCCTTCCCACCTGGAGCATTAGCGCTCGATTACTACATCCTTCTTCCATGTAAAGCTGTGCATCAGGGCAGCCCTTCTCACCTGGAGCATTAGCACCTGATTACTAAATCTGTCTTCCATGTAAAGCGGTGCAACCCCTCCCACCTGCAGCGTTAGCGCCTTATTACTACATCTGTCTTCCATGTAAAGATGTGCATCAGTGCAGCCCCACCCACCATCTGCAGCATTAGCGTCTGACTACTACATCTGTCTTCCATGTAAAGTGGTGCATCAGGACAGCCCCCCACCTGCAGGATTAGCGCCTGATTACTACATCCTTCTTCCATGTAAAGCTGTGCATCTCTGCAGCCCCTCCCACCTGCAGCATTAGCGCCTGATTACTACATCTGTCTTCCATGTAAAGCTGTGCATCAGTGCAACCCCTCCCTCCTGCAGCATTAGCGCCTGATTACTATATTTGTCTTCCATGTAAAGCGGTGCATCAGTGCAGTCGCCCACCTGCAGCATTAGCGCCTGATTACTACAGCTGTCTTCCATGTAAAGCTGTGCATCAGTGCAGCCCCTCCCTCCTGCAGCATTAGCGCCTGATTACTACATCTGTCTTCCATGTAAAGCGGTGCAGCCCCTCCCACCTGCAGCGTCAGCGCCTTATTACTACATCTGTCTTCCATGTAAAGCTGTGCATCAGTGCAGCCCCTCCCTCCTGCCGCATTAGCGCCTGATTACTACATCTGTCTTCCATGTAAAGCGGTGCAGCCCCTCCCACCTGCAGCGTCAGCGCCTTATTACTGCATCTGTCTTCCATGTAAAGCTGTGTATCAGTGGAGCCCCTCCCACCTGCAGCGTCAGCGCCTGATTACTACAGCTGTCTTCCATGTAAAGCGGTGCATCAGTGCAGTCCCTCACAACTGCAGCGTTAGCGCCTGATTACTACATCCACCTTCCATGTACAGTGGTGCATCACTGCAGCCACTCTCACCTGCAGCATTAGCGCCTGATTACTACAGCTGTCTTCCATGTAAAGCGGTGCATCAGGGCAGTCGCTCACCTGCGGCATTAGTGCCTTATTACTACATCTGTCTTCCATGTAAAGCGGTGCATCAGTGCAGCCCCACCCACCACCTGCAGCATTAGCGCCTGATTACTACATCTGTCTTCCATTTAAAGCTGTGCATCTGTGCAGCCCCTCCCACCTCCAGCATCAGCGCCTGATTACTACATCTGTCTTCCATTTAAAGCTGTGCATCTGTGCAGTCCCTCCCACCTGCAGCATTAGCGCCTGATTACTAAATCTGTCTTCCATGTAAAGCGCTGCAGACCCTCCCACCTGCAGCGTTAGCGCCTTATTACTACATCTGTCTTTCATGTAAAGATGTGCATCAGTGCAGCCCCTCCTACCGGCAGCATTAGCGCCTGACTACTACATCTGTCTTCCATGTAAAGTGGTGCATCAGGACAGCCCCCAACTGCAGGATTAGCGCCTGATTACTACATCTGTCTTCCATGTAAAGCTGTGCATCAGTGGAGCCTGTCCCACCTGGAGCCTCAGGGCCTTATTACTACATCTGTCTTCCATGTAATACTGTGCAGCCCTTCCCACCTGCAGCATTAGCGCCTGATTACTTCATCCGTCTTCCATGTAAAGCTGTGCATCAGTGCAGCCCCTCTCACCTGCAGTGTTAGTGCCTGATTACTACAGCTGTCTTCCATGTATAGCGGTGCATCAGTGCAGTCCCTCACAACTGCAGCGTTAGTGCCTGATTACTACATCCACCTTCTATGTACAGTGGTGCATCAGTGCAGCCCCTCTCACCTGCAGCATTAGCACCTGATTACTTCATCTGTCTTCCATGTGAAGATGTGGATCACTACAGCCCCTCTCAACTGGAGCGTTAGTGCCTGATTAATACAGCTGTCTTCAATGTAAAACGGTGCATCAGTGCAGTCCCTCCCACCTGCAGCATTAGTGGCTGATTACTACCTCAGTCTTCCATGTAAAGCTCTGCAGCGCCTCCTACCGGCAGCATTAATGCCTGATTACTACATCCTTCCATGTAAAGCTGTGCATCAGGGCAGCCCCCCACCTGCAGCATTATCGCTCAATTACTACACCTGTCTTCCATGTAAAGCTGAGCATCAGGGCAGCCCCTCCCACCTGCAGCATTAGCGCTCAATTACTACACCTGTCTTCCATGTAAAGCTGTGCATCTGTGCAGCCCCTCTCACCTGCAGTGTTAGTGCCTGATTACTACAGCTGTCTTCCATGTATAGCGGTGCATCAGTGCAGTCCCTCACAACTGCAGCGTTAGTGCCTGATTACTACATCCACCTTCTATGTACAGTGGTGCATCAGTGCAGCCCCTCTCACCTGCAGCATTAGCACCTGATTACTGCATCTGTCTTCCATGTGAAGATGTGGATCACTGCAGCCCCTCTCAACTGGAGCGTTAGTGCCTGATTAATACAGCTGTCTTCAATGTAAAACGGTGCATCATTGCAGTCCCTCCCACCTGCAGCATTAGTGGCTGATTACTACCTCAGTCTTCCATGTGAAGCTCTGCAGCGCCTCCTACCGGCAGCATTAATGCCTGATTACTACATCCTTCCATGTAAAGCTGTGCATCAGGGCAGCCCCTCCCACCTGCAGCATTAGCGCTCAATTACTACACCTGTCTTCCATGTAAAGCTGTGCATCTGTGCAGCCCCTCCCACCTGCAGCATTAGCGCCTGATTACTTCATCCGTCTTCCATGTAAAGCTGTGCATCAGGGCAGCCCTTCCCACCTGGAGCATTAGCGCTCGATTACTACATCCTTCTTCCATGTAAAGCTGTGCATCAGGGCAGCCCTTCCCACCTGGAGCATTAGCACCTGATTACTAAATCTGTCTTCCATGTAAAGCGGTGCAACCCCTCCCTCCTGCAGCATTAGCGCCTGATTACTACATTTGTCTTCCATGTAAAGCGGTGCATCAGTGCAGTCGCCCACCTGCAGCATTAGCGCCTGATTACTACATCTGTCTTCCATGTAAAGATGTGCATCAGTGCAGCCCCACCCACCATCTGCAGCATTAGCGTCTGACTACTACATCTGTCTTCCATGTAAAGTGGTGCATCAGGACAGCCCCCCACCTGCAGGATTAGCGCCTGATTACTACATCCTTCTTCCATGTAAAGCTGTGCATCTGTGCAGCCCCTCCCACCTGCAGCATTAGCGCCTGATTACTACATCTGTCTTCCATGTAAAGCTGTGCATCAGTGCAACCCCTCCCTCCTGCAGCATTAGCGCCTGATTACTATATTTGTCTTCCATGTAAAGCGGTGCATCAGTGCAGTCGCCCACCTGCAGCGCCAGCGCCTTATTACTACATCTGTCTTCCATGTAAAGCTGTGCATCAGTGCAGCCCCTTCCTCCTGCCGCATTAGCGCCTGATTACTACATCTGTCTTCCATGTAAAGCTGTGCAGCCCCTCCCACCTGCAGCGTCAGCGCCTTATTACTGCATCTGTCTTCCATGTAAAGCTGTGTATCAGTGGAGCCCCTCCCACCTGCAGCGTCAGCGCCTGATTACTACAGCTGCGTTCCATGTAAAGCGGTGCATCAGTGCAGTCCCTCACAACTGGAGCGTTAGCGCCTGATTACTACATCCACCTTCCATGTACAGTGGTGCATCACTGCAGCCACTCTCACCTGCAGCATTAGCGCCTGATTACTACAGCTGTCTTCCATGTAAAGCGGTGCATCAGGGCAGTCGCTCACCTGCGGCATTAGTGCCTTATTACTACATCTGTCTTCCATGTAAAGCGGTGCATCAGTGCAGCCCCACCCACCACCTGCAGCATTAGCGCCTGATTACTACATCTGTCTTCCATTTAAAGCTGTGCATCTGTGCAGCCCCTCCCACCTCCAGCATCAGCGCCTGATTACTACATCTGTCTTCCATTTAAAGCTGTGCATCTGTGCAGCCCCTCCCACCTGCAGCATTAGCGCCTGATTACTAAATCTGTCTTCCATGTAAAGCGCTGCAGACCCTCCCACCTGCAGCGTTAGCGCCTTATTACTACATCTGTCTTTCATGTAAAGATGTGCATCAGTGCAGCCCCACCCACCATCTGCAGCATTAGCGTCTGACTACTACATCTGTCTTCCACGTAAAGCGGTGCATCAGTGCAGCCCCTCCCAACTGCAGGATTAGCGCCTGATTACTACATCTGTCTTCCACGTAAAGCTGTGCATCAGTGAAGCCTGTCCCACCTGGAGCCTCAAGGCCTTATTACTACATCTGTCTTCCATGTAATACTGTGCAGCCCTTCCCACCTGCAGCATTAGCGCCTGATTACTTCATCCGTCTTCCATGTAAAGCTGTGCATCAGTGCAGCCCCTCTCACCTGCAGCGTTAGTGCCTGATTACTACAGCTGTCTTCCATGTATAGCGGTGCATCAGTGCAGTCCCTCACAACTGCAGCGTTAGTGCCTGATTACTACATCCACCTTCTATGTACAGTGGTGCATCAGTGCAGCCCCTCTCACCTGCAGCATTAGCACCTGATTACTGCATCTGTCTTCCATGTGAAGATGTGGATCACTGCAGCCCCTCTCAACTGGAGCGTTAGTGCCTGATTAATACAGCTGTCTTCAATGTAAAACGGTGCATCAGTGCAGTCCCTCCCACCTGCAGCATTAGTGGCTGATTACTACCTCAGTCTTCCATGTAAAGCTCTGCAGCGCCTCCTACCGGCAGCATTAATGCCTGATTACTACATCCTTCCATGTAAAGCTGTGCATCAGGGCAGCCCCTCCCACCTGCAGCATTAGCGCTCAATTACTACACCTGTCTTCCATGTAAAGCTGTGCATCTGTGCAGCCCCTCCCACCTGCAGCATTAGCGCCTGATTACTTCATCCGTCTTCCATGTAAAGCTGTGCATCAGGGCAGCCCTTCCCACCTGGAGCATTAGCGCTCGATTACTACATCCTTCTTCCATGTAAAGCTGTGCATCAGGGCAGCCCTTCTCACCTGGAGCATTAGCACCTGATTACTAAATCTGTCTTCCATGTAAAGCGGTGCAACCCCTCCCTCCTGCAGCATTAGCGCCTGATTACTATATTTGTCTTCCATGTAAAGCGGTGCATCAGTGCACAGCATTAGCGCCTGATTACTACAGCTGTCTTCCATGTAAAGCTGTGCATCAGTGCAGCCCCTCCCTCCTGCAGCATTAGCGCCTGATTACTACATCTGTCTTCCATGTAAAGCGGTGCATCAGTGCAACCCCTCCCTCCTGCAGCATTAGCGCCTGATTACTATATTTGTCTTCCATGTAAAGCGGTGCATCAGTGCAGTCGCCCACCTGCAGCATTAGCGCCTGATTACTACATCTGTCTTCCATGTAAAGATGTGCATCAGTGCAGCCCCACCCACCATCTGCAGCATTAGCGTCTGACTACTACATCTGTCTTCCATGTAAAGTGGTGCATCAGGACAGCCCCCCACCTGCAGGATTAGCGCCTGATTACTACATCCTTCTTCCATGTAAAGCTGTGCATCTGTGCAGCCCCTCCCACCTGCAGCATTAGCGTCTGATTACTACATCTGTCTTCCATGTAAAGCTGAGCATCAGTGCAACCCCTCCCTCCTGCAGCATTAGCGCCTGATTACTATATTTGTCTTCCATGTAAAGCGGTGCATCAGTGCAGTCGCACACCTGCAGCAATAGCGCCTGATTACTACAGCTGTCTTCCATGTAAAGCTGTGCATCAGTGCAGCCCCTCCCTCCTGCAGCATTAGCGCCTGATTACTACATCTGTCTTCCATGTAAAGCGGTGCATCAGTGCAGCCCCACCCACCACCTGCAGCATTAGCGCCTGATTACTACATCTGTCTTCCATTTAAAGCTGTGCATCTGTGCAGCCCCTCCCACCTCCAGCATCAGCGCCTGATTACTACATCTGTCTTCCATTTAAAGCTGTGCATCTGTGCAGCCCCTCCCACCTGCAGCATTAGCGCCTGATTACTAAATCTGTCTTCCATGTAAAGCGCTGCAGACCCTCCCGCCTGCAGCGTTAGCGCCTTATTACTACATCTGTCTTTCATGTAAAGATGTGCATCAGTGCAGCCCCACCCACCATCTGCAGCATTAGCGTCTGACTACTACATCTGTCTTCCATGTAAAGTGGTGCATCAGGACAGCCCCCCAACTGCAGGATTAGCGCCTGATTACTACATCTGTCTTCCATGTAAAGCTGTGCATCAGTGAAGCCTGTCCCACCTGGAGCCTCAAGGCCTTATTACTACATCTGTCTTCCATGTAATACTGTGCAGCCCTTCCCACCTGCAGCATTAGCGCCTGATTACTTCATCCGTCTTCCATGTAAAGCTGTGCATCAGTGCAGCCCCTCTCACCTGCAGCGTTAGTGCCTGATTACTACAGCTGTCTTCCATGTATAGCGGTGCATCAGTGCAGTCCCTCCCACCTGCAGCATTAGTGGCTGATTACTACCTCAGTCTTCCATGTAAAGCTCTGCAGCGCCTCCTACCGGCAGCATTAATGCCTGATTACTACATCCTTCCATGTAAAGCTGTGCATCAGGGCAGCCCCTACCACCTGCAGCAATAGCGCTCAATTACTACACCTGTCTTCCATGTAAAGCTGTGCATCTGTGCAGCCCCTCCCACCTGCAGCATTAGCGCCTGATTACTTCATCCGTCTTCCATGTAAAGCTGTGCATCAGGGCAGCCCTTCCCACCTGGAGCATTAGCGCTCGATTACTACATCCTTCTTCCATGTAAAGCTGTGCATCAGGGCAGCCCTTCCCACCTGGAGCATTAGCACCTGATTACTAAATCTGTCTTCCATGTAAAGCGGTGCAACCCCTCCCTCCTGCAGCATTAGCGCCTGATTACTACATTTGTCTTCCATGTAAAGCGGTGCATCAGTGCAGTCGCCCACCTGCAGCATTAGCGCCTGATTACTACATCTGTCTTCCATGTAAAGATGTGCATCAGTGCAGCCCCACCCACCATCTGCAGCATTAGCGTCTGACTACTACATCTGTCTTCCATGTAAAGTGGTGCATCAGGACAGCCCCCCACCTGCAGGATTAGCGCCTGATTACTACATCCTTCTTCCATGTAAAGCTGTGCATCTGTGCAGCCCCTCCCACCTGCAGCATTAGCGCCTGATTACTACATCTGTCTTCCATGTAAAGCTGTGCATCAGTGCAACCCCTCCCTCCTGCAGCATTAGCGCCTGATTACTATATTTGTCTTCCATGTAAAGCGGTGCATCAGTGCAGTCGCCCACCTGCAGCAATACCGCCTGATTACTACAGCTGTCTTCCATGTAAAGCTGTGCATCAGTGCAGCCCCTCCCTCCTGCAGCATTAGCGCCTGATTACTACATCTGTCTTCCATGTAAAGCGGTGCAGCCCCTCCCACCTGCAGCGTCACCGCCTTATTACTGCATCTGTCTTCCATGTAAAGCTGTGTATCAGTGGAGCCCCTCCCACCTGCAGCGTCAGCGCCTGATTACTACAGCTGTCTTCCATGTAAAGCGGTGCATCAGTGCAGTCCATCACAACTGCAGCGTTAGCGCCTGATTACTACATCCACCTTCTATGTACAGTGGTGCATCACTGCAGCCACTCTCACCTGCAGCATTAGCGCCTGATTACTACAGCTGTCTTCCATGTAAAGCGGTGCATCAGGGCAGTCGCTCACCTGCGGCATTAGTGCCTTATTACTACATCTGTCTTCCATGTAAAGCGGTGCATCAGTGCAGCCCCACCCACCACCTGCAGCATTAGCGCCTGATTACTACATCTGTCTTCCATTTAAAGCTGTGCATCTGTGCAGCCCCTCCCACCTCCAGCATCAGCGCCTGATTACTACATCTGTCTTCCATTTAAAGCTGTGCATCTGTGCAGCCCCTCCCACCTACAGCATTAGCGCCTGATTACTAAATCTGTCTTCCATGTAAAGCGCTGCAGACCCTCCCATCTGCAGCGTTAGCGCCTTATTACTACATCTGTCTTTCATGTAAAGATGTGCATCAGTGCAGCCCCACCCACCATCTGCAGCATTAGCGTCTGACTACTACATCTGTCTTCCACATAAAGTGGTGCATCAGGACAGCCCCCCAACTGCAGGATTAGCGCCTGATTACTACATCTGTCTTCCATGTAAAGCTGTGCATCAGTGGAGCCTGTCCCACCTGGAGCCTCAGGGCCTTATTACTACATCTGTCTTCCATGTAATACTGTGCAGCCCTTCCCACCTGCAGCATTAGCGCCTGATTACTTCATCCGTCTTCCATGTAAAGCTGTGCATCAGTGCAGCCCCTCTCACCTGCAGCGTTAGTGCCTGATTACTACAGCTGTCTTCCATGTATAGCGGTGCATCAGTGCAGTCCCTCACAACTGCAGCGTTAGTGCCTGATTACTACATCCACCTTCTATGTACAGTGGTGCATCAGTGCAGCCCCTCTCACCTGCAGCATTAGCACCTGATTACTTCATCTGTCTTCCATGTGAAGATGTGGATCACTGCAGCCCCTCTCAACTGGAGCGTTAGTGCCTGATTAATACAGCTGTCTTCAATGTAAAACGGTGCATCAGTGCAGTCCCTCCCACCTGCAGCATTAGTGGCTGATTACTTCCTCAGTCTTCCATGTGAAGCTCTGCAGCGCCTCCTACCGGCAGCATTAATGCCTGATTACTACATCCTTCCATGTAAAGCTGTGGATCAGGGCAGCCCCTCCCACCTGCAGCATTAGCGCTCAATTACTACACCTGTCTTCCATGTAAAGCTGTGCATCTGTGCAGCCCCTCCCACCTGCAGCATTAGCGCCTGATTACTTCATCCGTCTTCCATGTAAAGCTGTGCATCAGGGCAGCCCTTCCCACCTGGAGCATTAGCGCTCGATTACTACATCCTTTTTCCATGTAAAGCTGTGCATCAGGGCAGCCCTTCCCACCTGGAGCATTAGCACCTGATTACTAAATCTGTCTTCCATGTAAAGCGGTGCAGCCCCTCCCACCTGCAGCGTCAGCGCCTGATTACTACAGCTGTCTTCCATGTAAAGCTGTGTATCAGTGCAGCCCCACCCACCATCTGCAGCATTAGCGCCTGATTACTGCATCTGTCTTCCATGTAAAGCGGGGCAGCCCCTTGTACCTGCAGCATTAGCCCCTGATTACTACATCTGTCTTCCATGTAAAGCGGTGCAGCCCCTCCCACCTGCAGCGTCAGCGCCTGATTACTACATCTGTCTTCCATGTAAAGCGGTGCAGCCCCTCCCACCTGCAGCGTCAGCGCCTGATTACTACATCTGTCTTCCATGTAAAGCGGTGCAGCCCCTCCCACCCGCAGCGTCAGCGCCTGATTACTTCATCTCTGAAAATGCTGTGAAAGCCACAGTCAGTGCACACATCGCAACCACTATTTGCAGCGTTCCCAGAGATAAAACAGGCCCCGAGTTCAACAGAAGGATTAGGGGTACTTACGGATGCAGGCGGGTGTCTTATTCCACGTACTGTCGTCACTCTGGTAATTTTTTCTGCACTTTATTTGAGGCTGTGAAGGCTCATACTCATCATCGGAGCACCTCACTTGTACCGTGTCTCCACGATCATACCACAATTTGTCGGGAGAGAGGGTAAAAGGTGATTCATCTGTCGCTGGATTTCCGCATTTCGCTGAAAAATAAAAGTAACACAAGAGTGTAGAGGAGCATCAGAGCGCTGGTGTGAGACAGAGGGCGCTTCTCTGCGCACAGATTGCAGTGACGCAGAGGAATTGTGGGTATAGAACAGCACGCTCCCTCCGCCCTTCCCCCCCACGGACACACACACTCTCTTTCACTCACTCATTCAAGTCCACGGTGGAGGGAGACCGGGGACCCGGAGCCTTAAACCTCCCAGAGGCGCGGTCCGGCACATTTCCTAACATGACTGTTTCAAATTTATTTGCATAGTTATTTAAAACCATTGAGTACAAAAACAGCTTCATCGCGCAATAAGACAGACCACACCAAATTTTGACTTAGCAAAAAAGGTCACTTTATTAGGACAGGTAACTAAGAACCACTTATTGAGATAATGTAAATATTATCAAATTGCTTCCCAAGCATTTTTGCCACAAACAATTCCAAAAATACCCCAACCAAAATTTACCATAAATTACCCCATGTACTGCCCCAATGGCATCATTTCCTTTTTGACCATTTTTGTTTCCCTGTCCAGCTTTTCCTCCACCCTCCCCCCGCCCCAGAGGGAAGGATAAGCCCGCTCCAGACTATCCAAACCATCAAAATACCGCATGAAAGAAAAACACATGAAATGAAACAAAATGTCACCTGTCCTAAACGTGACTTAAGATAAAAAAATTCATCAATATATTATATATATATATATATATATATATATATACATTTTTTTTTAAAATATATATTTTTTTTTAACATTTTTTTTTTTGTTTGATTTTTTATTAATATATATACATTTTTTTTTTTAATATATATATATATATTTTTTTTTTATACAGAAAAAAGAGGGTGGGAGGGAGGGTCACAAAAAACGGCCGTCTCCCTGCCTCAGCGATCGTTTCCCGCCTAAACGCCTTCCCAACGGTGAAAAACCTAAGCCCCGCCCCCTACCTAACACGTGATTCGCTGCGTGGTCTGTACCATCGCGCGAACCTTCCCAGGGGGACACCCGGCTCGCGCCGCGGTCCCCCCGGGTCCCATCGCGCAATAAGACAGACCACACCAAATTTTGACTTAGCAAAAAAGGTCACTTTATTAGGACAGGTAACTAAGAACCACTTATTGAGACAATGTAAATATTATCAAATTGCTTCCCAAACATTTTTGCCACAAACAATTCCAAAAATACCCCAACCAAAATTTACCATAAATTACCCCATGTACTGCCCCAATGGCATCATTTCCTTTTTGACCATTTTGGTTTACCTGTCCAGCTTTTCCTCCACCCTCCCCCCGCCCCAGAGGGAAGGATAAGCCCGCTCCAGACTATCCAAACCCTCAAAAAACCGCCACCCAGGAAAACCCAAAGAGTTTTCCTGGCCCACCCCCAAAAACAAATATGCTCAAAAAAAAAAAAAAAACAAAAAAAAAAAACAACATACTCTACTTTAAAAGATGATCACACCAAAGATTCTCATTCCAAAAACCCGCCAGCAAGTCCCGTAATTCCATCATATAGTAGGCTTGACCTAACTGGGATAAATGAACCCCATCCTCCTGAAAAAGATGATACTCGACACTGGTAATGTTATCATGAGACAAAACCTGAATACACATTGCATTGCAAAAAATCTTCATCGCACGGTTTAATTTTTTGCGAGCTTTTTCCATGGCTGAATGATTGCGGGCCCCCCTCCACTGTTGTCTATAAATAAATTTGGTCCACACCAGAGACGTACCCACCCAATTGTTCTTGATGACTGCTAGATCCAATTGCATTTGTTTCAAGAGCGATAACCCAGAGAAAGGTACAAGATCATTCTCACCTAAATGTATGATTAACAAGTCTGGAAAACCTCTATCAGTTGATAATTCAGATAGCGTAGAAAACAACTTGCTCCACCTCATCCCACCGTTACCCTTCCATAGAACTTCGTGGCCTTTGCTAGGAAGTCCGAGCGACCTGCTGTAGATCTGACGTTCTGCAAAAACAGCAGACCACTTGACGAAGGAATGACCTATGATCCAAGTACGCATTTTTGAGGAAAAAGAATTGATGGCACGACTTAGGTAGAAAAGTAAAAATTAGCCTGTATCAAAGCAAACGGATAAGCCATCATAGTCTGACATAACGAGAACAACATGCAGACTTCCACCTACCAATCCTCTTAATGTCCTCCCAGTCCCAGCCCAATTTAGCCGCTTCCGTAGCTGCCCCGATCCTAAATGAGTGAGTCCCAAAAAGTAAGGGGTCCCTCCCAATCCTCTTCAAGGATTTGCGTAAAACAGCCAATAAATGAGCATCAGTAATTTTTGACCCATCTTGATGCAAAAATATGGGCCCATGTATGAAATCAGGGGAACCTACAAATGAATCCCATTCCCAAATAGGACAACATCCTTGAACCCCACTCCCACTCAACTTAACCCAAACACCTTTACCCAACTGGTCAGTTTTAGACTTTTTCAAAAATAACTTGATTGACACCCCACGTTGAAAATCAATTTCACTGGACCGAATCCCCATTTGTCCTCGCAGCCCCAATAATTCTGAAACCCAAAAGGCACCAAAAAACAACCAAATCATACATAGACGAAAGCGCGACACTTCCCAATGGTCATAACAACAAAAAGGCAATTGAACTAGTAACTGCTGTAACAATCCAAAAGTAATAGGTTCTCGTAAAAAGCCCGGACTGTGTCCGCTCCCTGCTCAAACCTTTGAGCATCCGCCGCAACAAAACATCCCCAACTAAATCTTGACCCCACCATAGCTGACCATAAAAAGAAATCCCAGCCAATTTGCCAGAAATGGTTGTGTGTGATAAACCTTTATTGACTAAAGATAAAACAAACTGTAACATACAAAACTTGGAATCCAATAAAGGACCTTCAAAACAGTGTGATCTCATAAAAGTTAAAAATTCAGACCAAGCCTGCAGATAAGTGCGTCTAGTAGCAGGGGCTATCGATTTCTCGACCAAATCGATGATTCTCATTCCCCCAGCACCCAGATGTCTTGCGGGATTGGAGTTTTGTAGGTGTCTGCACCAGGCGCCAAGTTGCGGAATTTCTGCCAATTAGAACGAGACAAGGCGTCTGCAATTGAATTATTGACACCTGGAATGTGCTTTGCTGAAAAACAATATTGCATTTTAAGCTGAGTAACATGAAACAACGCAAAAGCCTCAACACCCTTAGATCTTTGGCCTTCTGATTATTTATGAGCTGAACCACAGCCATGTTATCAATGTGGAACATTACACATCTGTTACTGAATTCCACACCCCAAACCATCAGGGCCACAATTAATGGAAACAACTCAAGGAAAGCAATACTGCGCCCTTGTGATAACCAATGGCGTGGCCATGCCTCCGCACACCAACGACCCTCCCAAAAAAGACCAAAACCGTGTGCTCCAGAGGCATCCGAAAAAATCTGTATCTGCCAAATAGTATTGTCACCAAGAAAATATAAAGAAACTCCATTGAAATCTGACAAAAAGGTTAACCACACCCGAAGATCTTCCTTGATGGCTTTGGTAAGACGAATTCTGTGGTGAGGAAGATAGGCTCCGGACATCGCAAAACCCAAACTTCTGCAAAAAGTCCTGCCTGCCCTAACAACCCGACAAGCAAAATTCAGATAGCCCAAAAGCCGTTGGACTTGCCGAAGCTCAATCTTATCCTTACCAAGAACCTCCAAAAGAAAAGACCTGATCTCTTCTACCTTTGCAGTTGGCAAACTAGCCATCATAGTTACCGTGTCTATCTCTATGCCCAAAAATACGAGCTTAGTGCAAGGACCTTCCGTTTTTTCAGGAGCCAGCGGAACACCAAACTCCTCAGCCAAGTCCTGAAAGAATTCGAGACCTTTAAGACATTGTTTTAGTTGTGCATCGCCAATGAACATAAAATCGTCCAAGTAATGACAGACATGTGTGTGGCCACTCCTCACCGAAAAACACCATTGTAGGAACGTGCTAAACGTTTCAAACAAGGCACAAGACACTGAGCACCCCATAGGAAGTACTTTGTCAACGTAAAAAGCTCCATTAAAAAACATACCTAGTAATTCAAAATCCGATGGATGGATAGGAAGTAAACGGAAGGCCGATTGAATATCACATTTTGCTAATTCTGCACCAACCCCTACCTCCCGTACCAATCTCAAAGCGTCATCCACGGACGCATAAGAGACATTGGAATCCTCAGGGGAAATGAAATCGTTAATAGATTGGCCTTCCGGCCATGACAGGTGTAAAATCATTCTGAACTCACCAACCCGTTTTTTAGGGACTACCCCCAACGGAGATATTATCAAATTCTCCAAGGGGCATTGAATAAAAGGCCCAGCTACACGACCAGCTTGAATTTCAGCCTCCAATTTCCGTTGCACCACTTGAGGCAGTTCCTTAGCCGATTTTAGATTGTCAGCCCAACGGTGATCACGAGGCCCTTGGTAGCCAATGCGAAAACCTTCTTTAAAACCCCAAAACAGTTTGGACGCAGCTTCATAATCAGGATAAACTTCCAACCAAGGCAGCAAACGCATCAGATTAATTGGGGTATGAGCCCTTTGACATAAGTTGAGGGAATCCCCCTCCACCCCTTGGAAAACTCCCTGAACCCCCTTGAGGCTGTTTAGCGAAGCATTGGGTGATGGCATGTCTACCGCCACATTGGGAGCACTCGTGTTTGAACCTACAGAATTGCCTAGTGCATGAGCCCCGGTTAAAATTCCAGCAGGCCCCTGGCATCGGCAAGTGACCCCTTCCTGTAACCCCCGCCCCAACTGGAGCGGGGCGAGGCAGAAAGGGCCGATATATAATCGGCAGACCACTTGCAGTGTGCGTTGACGCAACCGGCTGAGCAGAGGACATCCACTGCAGCCAAAGCTCTTGATCTACTTCACCCCACGGTTTATCTTTAAACATACTGATCCTCGCCCTAAATTCTTCATCATAATTAAGCCATGCATAGCCCCCAAACTGCAAATGTGCCTTACGAATGGTGTCCATGTATTTAAACAATGAAATAGCCCTGTCCGGATACCTCTCACAATACACGCTAGCATATATCAAAAAAGCTGCAGTCCAATTTTCTATAGACTTTGGGACCCTGGGCCGCCTAGAAAGTTCCCACTCCTCCTCCTTGGACCCCTCTCTGACTTGAATATCCCTATGAAGGAGTTTAAAAATATCGACAAATTCATGAAGCCAAATCTTATTCTTGGTGTTAACTGACAGATGTATGCCTAATGGCATGGCAAGACCCATATAAGGAAGCTTCTGCCGAGTCCCAGCAGTAGCCTTCACCTGACTTGAACCAGCAGGACCAACCTCAGCAACCCCACTACCCAACGAAGACCTTTTGCTGGATCTATCCGCATTACCTGAAATAGATGTTCGAAAAGCCTTGTCCCTTGTATCCCCACCAAAACCAACCCCCAACACCTTAGATGTATTTGACTCATCCACCCCCACTGAGCCCGGCAAAATTTTGCCTACCCAAGGTTGTGACCAAGCAGCCCACCAATGAGGCTTACCTGACGTTAGTTGTGCAGCACGCTTCTGAAATTCCCGAGGATCATCACGACGCTGATAATCGCGATGCCGCTCTTGGTCCGCCGTGAAATCCGCACTTGACTTCTGTAAGACACTAGCAGAATTGGTTGCCCCCGCACCTGTTGAAGGCACGAAAGGAACATGTTCGGAACAACAATCATTACCCCCACGATCCTTTTCTGAAAAAACATCTTCAGTACCATCAAAATAACCCAGACCTTGAATACCCTGCACCTCTGAAGATTCACAAACATCCTTGCTTGTACTTGGCATTTCGCCATCTCCCACCCCACCATCGTAAAACTCCCAATTGGTCACAGGCCTCCGATTAGAGAGCCCGGCCGCTATATTAAGATCCGCACCTGATCCGCTTGACGAAAATGGCACGTTACCAAAAGGCGAAACCTGTTTCTGAATTGCTTTTCGAGGAAAAACTTGAGCTGCCTGCTGGACTGAATAACCTACCGCCTCCTCGCCGCTCGTGCCAGAATGCGATAACTTACCATGACCAGAGACATGATTTTAAGCATCCGCCTCCGAAGAGTCAGGAACAGCATGCTCAACCCAAATCCATTGACCACGTTGAGGACCAAAAGGAGAATCAAAATCCACCTGCGGGTGACAAGGAGGGGGGCGAGAAGCCGGGAAAATGGAGACAATGTCTGAAGAGTTAATAACAGTATCTTCCTGTAAAGGTCCAGCATCTTCCGATGACCTCTGTACCACCGTAGCCACATTCTCTGACCCATCTTCACCCAAAGGGAGACAAGAAGGAGTAACTTGCTCCAAGCCAACTGCTGATGTGAGAGCATACACACCTTTGGACCCAGGGGGGCCCCTAGGTAAAGGGGACACCCCAGAAACTGAAAAACGCTTACCGCAATAAGTTCCCTTCTCTAGGCGTCCCCCACAAGCCTCAGAAGGGATAGAAAAAGATGACCTGTCTAGACAAACCTCCTCCTCCCCACCACTATCGCTAGGATAGTCCACCAAAGCTGCAGAGCGTCCCAATGACAAAACAGGAGGAGCAATGTCAATATTATGCCCAGAAAAGTAACCGGGTCTGTTCAAAAAATACTCTGCGCCCCTCAAAGACGCCCGTTTTGCAGGAGAAGGGGACTCAATAAACATAATGTCAGCACCCTCACTAGACATTCCCCTCCCCTTCCCACCTATACCTCTGCGTGATGATGCAGGCAGGCTTCTAGAAACCGCGCCTCCCCTGGCGCTGACTCGACGACGGGCTCGTCCCACCCGAGTCACAGAGACCTCCCCAGACTCCCTCACCGTGACTGCTGGTGCAGAGGCGCAGCGCGCTGTCAGGAGCCGGGAATGGGAGCTCAAACGAGCAGGCCTGCCGCGTGGATCCTTAGCTGAAAAAGGGGCGAGTTCACCTCTGGTGGCCCTCTCCTGCACACGTCCTTTGACAGGAAGACAAGCTGCCACTGCGTCGCTCACACCTTTCGCCGCCAATCTCTTCGGGCGCCTCACAGCTGAAGACATTAAGTCAGGAACACCATGGGCCAGTAAGTCCACCCGGCCTGCCTCATACAGAACACGGAGCGCATTCTGAACAGCTGGGTCGTCAGCCATGACCAGCTTCTTTAGTTAAATACCAATTAAATAAATAATGAGGCAAAAAACGGCACAAAAAACGACCGTCTCCCTGCCTCAGCGATCGTTTCCCGCCTAAACGCCTTCCCAACGGTGAAAAACCTAAGCCCCGCCCCCTACCTAACACGTGATTCGCTGCGTGGTCTGTACCATCGCGCGAACCTTCCCAGGGGGACACCCGGCTCGCGCCGCGGTCCCCCCGGGTCCCATATACATATAAAACTCCATACTTCACATATCTTGTGTTTATAATTCTTTCTGAAAACTGTGCTATACTTAAACAAGTTGGGAGACAGCATTTCTAGTCACATTCTTTTCACCTTTACACATATCATACACACGCCGTGCTTTTCTTCATTGACTGTAGCAGAGTCTATAATGTGCACAGAAATGCTTATGGTTTAGTAAAGTGCATTAGTGCCGAACGGTAGCGTTTTCTTCAGGACTTCATATTTAGAGTTACAACTGTTTATAGCCACCTGAAATCATTGTCAGCTACTGACAGCTCCTAGTGGCGTAACCTCAACAACTATACTGGCCAACAGCTCGGTTGATGCGCGTTAGGAGCACGCAGGACTTCATTCCAGTCCTTACTTCCTTTCCCTAGTTATGTCTATGTTCAGCTAGGAGTACTTTAACTTCAAAAAAACACGATATGTGTAAAGGATCTCTTCGAACCTCCTCGCGATCTTGCATTTATTTCATAGGTTGTTTAGTAACTGCGTTGCTGGCCTCTTCTTTTCGCATAACCTCAGGTACTTTACTATGCAGCAATTCAATTGTGGGTCGTTAGATGCAAAACACGCCAGCACTGCTCGCCCCCTACCATGACGGGTTTGTCTCCTGCTCAGAGGGTGGGTGGTCACTAAGGAAGGGATGCCGGGGATACCATGACGGGTTTGTCTCTTGCTCAGAGGGTGGGTGGTCACTATGGAAGGGATGCCGGGGATACCATGACGGGTTTGTCTCCTGCTCAGAGGGTGGGTGGTCACTACGGAAGGGATGCCGGGGATACCATGACGGGTTTGTCTCCTGCTCAGAGGGTGGGTGGTCACTACGGAAGGGATGCCGGGGATACCATGACGGGTTTGTCTCCTGCTCAGAGGGTGGGTGGTCACTACGGAAGGGATGCCGGGGATACCATGACGGGTTTGTCTCCTGCTCAGAGGGTGGGTGGTCACTACGGAAGGGATGCCGGGGATACTATGACGGGTTTGTCTCCTGCTCAGAGGGTGGGTGGTCACTACGGAAGGGATGCCGGGGATACTATGACGGGTTTGTCTCCTGCTCAGAGGGTGGGTGGTCACTATGGAAGGGATGCCGGGGATACCATGACAGGTTTGTCTCCTGCTCAGAGGGTGGGTGGTCACTATGGAAGGGATGCCGGGGATACCATGATGGGTTTGTCTCAGGCTCAGAGGGTGGGTGGTCACTACGGAAGGGATGCCGGGGATACCATGACGGGTTTGTCTCCTGCTCAGAGGGTGGGTGGTCACTACGGAAGGGATGCCGGGGATACTATGACGGGTTTGTCTCAGGCTCAGAGGGTGGGTGGTCACTACGGAAGGGATGCTGGGGATACTATGACGGGTTTGTCTCAGGCTCAGAGGGTGGGTGGTCACTACAGAAGGGATGCTGGGGATACCATGACGGGTTTGTCTCCTGCTCAGAGGGTGGGTGGTCACTACGGAAGGGATGCCGGGGATACCATGACGGGTTTGTCTCCTGCTCAGAGGGTGGGTGGTCACTATGGAAGGGATGCCGGGGATACTATGACGGGTTTGTCTCCTGCTCAGAGGGTGGGTGGTCACTATGGAAGGGATGCCGGGGATCCTTCCGTAGTGCAAACCAGTCTAGTGCATGCATGAGAGCAGATATGGTGAAGGCAGCAGATTCAAATCCCAGAGGACAGCAACTTCCAGACCAGCGCTCCCCAAACCTTTTAGACAAGCGGCTGTGACCCACAAAGCTTTAACGGACATGAGGCGGGGTCATAGAAGACATGCTTTCAAAATGCTGTGAATTACCAGAATACCAATCTCTTTTTGCATTCCTCTCGAACACCAATTGTAACAACCTTGACCGCGCCCTTCCATATGTCACAATGGACCGTGGCCAAAATATTGATCGGCCCTTTTCAGAGTGGGGTGTCGGCCTGTGGCACCTGTTCACTAAAGTCACAAGGCTTCTGAGAAATCTTGGTGCTCATACCAGTGATTCTAGTAACCCCTTCTGCAGCAGGGTATTGGGTAAGGCCTCGCATTCATGTTCATGTAAAACGAGGCCCAGTGGTGCATTTTGGACGGATTAAGTAGTTTCACAAATTGTGCCTCATTGCAAGGCTAAGATGCAGAAAAATGCAGATAAATCATGCATTCAAGATGGCTGCCAAAAGATAAGGCTGTCTAATTGTTTCCTTCTAGTTCACACACTAACAAATTGGGTTTCGACTATTATTTTTTCTCATTTATGACAACCCATTAGGTTAATCCTGTGACTCTTCAACTGAAGTTACCTTGCATCGGAAAGATTCATCTTGACTTCCAGTCTCTCAATTTAAAATGGATGCTTTCCTGTTCTCAGTCTGTTTTTGTTGTGAATTCCAGTGGGTGCTTTGCCAGTGTTTTTCAATGTCTAATACTTTTTGCAACATTCAAAAGTGGTACCTTTTCAGTGTTTATAAAGAAAATGTGCTTTTATTTCCTTCGTTCATTCCTATTGTCAATTCTAGTCCAAAGAGGGCCTGTCCTGGCAATTGGAGCTGGACTCTTCCCATGAGGCACAGGGTCAAGACTGATTTGCATATGGCTGGGTCTAAACTGGAATGGCGTGGCGTGCAAACAATGGATTCAGCCCAGATCAGTGACTGGGGGTGAGTGTTTGATATGGTCAGCATTCCGCCCATGATCTGTTTTTGTTGCTTCTATGGAGAAGCAGCTAAGGTAGTAAAGTGTGACATCACTTCCGTTGTGTGTGGTGCCGTTGCACGGAGGCTGGAGGAAGTAACCCTTTGAACTCGGAGCATGGAGGGGTCGTGAAAGTTTAGGTAATGGTAAACGCCGTGAACGCCGTGAGGGGAACGGCTTACCTTTTTGTCCAGCTGTTGTTGCCAGACGCCGTGAGGTGAACGGCAAGGCTCCTACGCTACACGCCATGAGGGGAATGGCCAACGATTGAACTACTGTTCCCAGCAGCCTCCAGGAACCAGTCCCGTAGCTGTGACGCGGTACTGCAGCGAAACTTAAGCCGCGCACGCACCCCGCAGCGCGGGACGCGTGCGGGTGTGCCCGGTCCACGCCCGGGCAATGCCCGGGTCAAGGGCGGGCCCGTCAATGACCGGATAAGACTGGGCTGGGCCATATCCCTTGATATATATTTTATTAAGATATATCTCTAATATAGCGGTTAGACTACATATATATTCATGCGGGACATGATTCACCCTGTATTTTATTAATACTGTTCAATAACCCATTGAGCAACTGTTGTTTCGATTCTAGCATCTTTTGAGAGAATTATTTGTTGAATTATCCTTTGGGGCTTATACGTTGTATTCAGGCACAAATATTCAAATTCAGGACACTAAAACAAATAGATAGACCATTGTGCTAACCCAGGGTGTCATCTTGTTATATCGTTTAGGGAGCGCATTGTCGGATAAAAGTGTATCCGCCTTGTAATTTGTGTAAGCTACCAACTGATGTCATCTCCCTTTTAAACTAACCCTACTATAAGATACTACTCTGGCTGTAGCTATAGAGCTACAACAGCTATACTAGTACCTTTTGTAAAATATCTTTAGGGCAATAATGGGGAAAAGGAAAGCAGCCGAACCAATGACAGGGAAAAAAAGATAGCAAAGACGCCAAAACTGGCCAAATCTGCAGCAAATAACTGTACTCTGGCCGCCATTGACGATTTGATAGAAGAGGTAGACAGTATGTTGACTTGTGGCAAAGAGCCTAGTACTAAGGGGAAAAATAAAATTTCATCTTACTATGGTAGAAGAGAAAAGGTGGTCCCAGCAAAGCCTAATAGTCCAATTATCATTGTCCACCAAACCCACAATAAACTTCAGCCACAATCGTTAACTACATCTCCTTTAAAGCTAGGATTGGGTACTGATACGACATGTTCCTCTAGATCAGATAATACTGACAAGATAGATAGGAACCAAGGAAACACCACTTATAAAGAGGTTATTAATGTAGAGTTTTCGAATAGATATTCACTATTAGATGATAACCCAGAGGGAATCCATATGGACCACACGAGTGGAAAGGATGGAATTGGTACAACTAACTCTGGCATAATTGAGGAACACAAGCAGGTACAGTCACATGATACCCATTCACTTGTGGTAGATCTTTATAAAAAACTCAATGCAATCCAAGAAGAGGTTTTGACAATTAAAAGAATGCTAGAGGCATTAACTTCCCACTTACCAAGACATTCGGGAGTTCCAACTACTGCACTGGGGGAGAATATTCAAACAGAGAAGAAATCTCATTGTACCAACATGGAGAATCATTTGACTAAACCATCACCTAGAGTTACCTTAAATTATCCCCCGAATCAAAATTTAACTCAGTAAAAATACAGCTACAAAGCCATACTCCCCATCCATTTTAGGAAGATATTCGGCTAATAGATATGATCAGTCTAGATTGCCCATTTTACAACATCAGGTACAACGCACTTATGTAAGCTCAGAAACCCCATGCCCAAATGGATTATTACGAACTGCTCAGGATCCTGGGAGGGGGTATAGGGGATCAGAGTGGAAATATGGATTAGATCAGGCATCTCACCCCCCTACTAGGGAGGAACCCAATTTGTGTAGTGTGTTCCTTACTAATGTTCCAAGATTAATGCTGGGTAGCAGGGAGGATAGAGATTCCCTAGTAAACAAAGCCCTATATTGGATTATGAAGGAACGGCAGTGCCTCTCCATAATAAGATCAGATATAAAAAATGCCGAACGGATACAGCAAGATGAGGGAGACCTAGATGACATAAGGCTAACATTCTATTCTAAAATCATTGCTAAGAATTTAATACCTATGAACTTAAGAACTCATTCTCGTGGTTATACCTATTTAATATACACATAAGACCAAGAGAAAGTTCAAAAGAATCACTAATATTACAGTATTTAGAAGAAGCCCTAGATCCCATACAATTTAATGGGCCTATCATAATCAGTGGTTATTTTAACCGTCGCTATGAACCCTTGTCGGGTTTAAATGCAATCTTCGAGGATGAAGATTTAGCTTTGGGTATCCCGTCCTCAAGGACGGAAAAAACTCTGGGATGCTCTGTATCTGCATTGCAATTACTTAATTTTAAAGTACAGAAAGGATTATGGTCATGCAACGGTAGAACCCCTTCTGATCTTGGATGTTCTAACACCTTTTCGAGAGGCCTCTCTTCATCTCGGATCGACTATATCATGATAAGTGCTGCTCACTGGGCCTATTTCAAGGATTTTAAAGTTGATAACAGAAGAGAAAGTGACCATTTCCCTCTGTGTTTAGATCTCACAGAGGAATACTTTCAGTTTCATCCATTGATTCATCCTGGATCAGGCACAGAGGTTATACAGCCCACAGTGAGATACAACAGGAGGGCAGTAAAATGGCCTTCCATATTGGGAAAGGTAGAACCACTTATTTATAACATCTTTAGTGACCTGGTATCGCTCTATTTAAATGAGTGCCCTGAGACTATACCTATAACACAGATCCACCAAAAACTGGTAGAAAACATAAAACCACATTTAACTAAATCGGCGACCGCAGAGCCTAAATATAACAATAAGAAAAGGTCGTCTAACCCCTGGTTTGATAAAGAATGTGCTGCAACGAAACAATGCCTAATTAAGGCTCTGCAAGCCAAGGACATAATCATGATCAGGAAAGTAAGAAAAATATATAATAAAGTTTTGAACGCAGCCCGTAGAAACTGGGAAGACGCAAGCTGGGAAGTATTGATAACAGCATCAAAATCAGGTGATCAATTTTTGTTTTGGCGAATCATTGCAAATGGCAGTAAATTAAGCAACCCGGCCCAAAATTATAATCTGGATCCTAGCACCTGGCATAGACACTTTGCCCATCTATATGCTCCTTTGGCCCCATCGACCAGAGACCACCTATGCAGTATTGAAGATCTCATGGTATCAAATGAGATTGCTCCATTACATTTTAGCATAGAAGATACCATCTTGGCCTTAGCTGCTATCAAGCCATCAAAAGCACCTGGCCCTGACAAGATACCGGGTGATCTTTTTAAACATGCACCTGAGGTGTGGGCTCCATACATTAATTTGCTATGCAATGCAATTGCTAGAGGGCAGTCCATCCCCGAATCTTGGAAGGGAGCGGAGATCGTCCCTCAATATAAAAAGGGCAGTAGGGACGATCCCGCTAATTATAGACCTATCAGCTTGATAGATATATTGCAAAAGGTCTATGCCAAACAGATTTTAGATAGGCTGAATGATTGGATGACTGCAAATGATGTACTCTCTCCGTGCCAAGCAGGTTTTAGAAGAAGGACAAGTACTATAGACCAGGTGTTTAGATTGGTAACTATAGCCTGGAAATACACAAAGTTAAGATCTGGCCATTTATATGTGGCCTTTATTGACCTAAAGGCTGCATTTGATTCAATTCCCAGAGATCTTCTATGGCTAAATTTATTACAGTAGGGGGTACCAAAAAACATTCTAGTACAGCTGGTCAGGCTCCATGAGAATAATTTTGCAAGAGTGCGCTGGGGCAAAGGGGGAGAACTCACAGATGAGATACCTGTCAAGAGAGGTGTGTGCCAGGGCTGTGTCCTGGCGCCAACTCTTTCTTTTATATGTCAATGACATATGTCAACGACATGGTTGAGTTCCTGCAAAAATGTAATCATGATTCCCCGAAATTGGGTGGGAACCATGTTTGTGCATTAACCTTTGCCGATGATACAATTTTGCTGTCGCAAACGCCAAAGGGCTTTCAATGTCTCCTAAATTCACTTCACGAATATTGTAAATTAAAAGGCCTGGAAATAAATCCCGTAAAAACTAAATATATGTCGATAAGGACCCATAAGTGTTTTAAGAACGATATAAAGTTGGATGGAGCGACCTTAGAGCGTGTCTCTAATTTTGTTTATCTTGGAGTAACCATCGATTCCAAACCTTCCTGAAATCCACAGATAATGAAATCAAGATCAGTTTTAATACAAAACTCTGCACCAGTCATAAAGAAACTCTTTGCAACCACGACAAAGGCTATCACCCCAGCCCTAGAAGTCTATAAGTCCAGGGCCCAAACCGCCGCCCTATATGGCTCAGAGCTGTTGGGAGGGGGATCTCTTTCGAACTTAACCATGGGGGAAAACAAGATATTGAGAAAGTTAGTTGCCCTTCCCCAAAACACACCCGTGATCCCCTTAATGCTTGATTTGGGCATAAAACGAATTGGACAAAGGGCAAAGGACCTTGTCATACTGGATAAGAATATGGACCACTGAGGAACTTTACACCTATAGACAAGCATTGAGTGAATTATTGGCTCTTGACATTCTTGTCACTTTCCCTTGGTTGGCTCATATCCGTAAATGGCTTTTGGATCTGGGCCTGAGTAGGTTTTGGGAACAGCCGAGTACGCTGACCCCCGACTCAAAGCAGGAAATCAAGACCATCTATTGGAATTTTATTAGGCACAGCGTCACTTTAAATTGCGGACTTGGTACACTTACAACCCAATTTTTAATGTTTAAAATAACCCCCTATTTCGAACAATTCCTAGATGAGATTGAACCCCTACTTGCTATGGTACTGTTTCTAAAATTTAGGTACGGTACTCTCCAGATAAAGTCTTTTACATCCAAGTGGGGGACAACGCAGAAAGGGGGAAATGACTGTAGGTGCACCCAGTGTCATTTAGGAAGTAATGAGGATATTGCGCATGTTTTATTTTTCTGCCCTGCATATAGATACCACAGAAATAAATGGATAAAACCTTTGGGCAGGAAATTATGCATTAGGAAATTCAATGAAATGTTGCGCATTCTAAAAACTGACAGTCCGAAGCTCATTGTACTTGGTATTAGTAGATTCTTATTGGCTGTAAATTTTATAAGGATGAAGAAAGGGCTTCAATTTTAACTTTATGAATTTTAATAATATGTTTTAATTGTATGAGACCTACATGAAATTGAAAATGCGGATTTGTTGATAGTCGATAACAGCATATAATTACAGCTTAGATGAAAAATGCTCACACTATGTCATGCAAAAGGTATAAAACCCTGCATTTTGCACTTTATGGAAATAAATAGATTTTTGTTAATTGCAAAATTTTGTTTTGAAGTACTACGGAGTAATCCACATGACAAAGTATCCCTAATGATAAAGTATTTTGCACTATGCACCTTGAATTCTACGGAATTAATTATGTTGCTGCTATTGATAGAATTAGGTGTTATCTACTGTACTGTAAATTATTAATGCGAGGATCAATGTATTGCACATGTATATATACTTTTCCTTTTCTTTTTTATGTTTTTGTATTTATTGATGCTTTTATGATTATGTGAATCGAAGAAAGATGCTTTATATAGTAAAGAAAGGTCATGGCATGCAGGATGCCATGGGTCATTTGCCTGTGCAGTTCACATTGTGACTGAAGTTTATTGTAGATTGTTGAGATTTGCTTATGGAATTTTGTGCTTATCTGAAAGCCAGCAAAGGACATCTAATCATTGATTTTGACCAAAATGCGGGCCTTTGTTTATCTGGAAGCAATACAGGGACTCTGCTCTTGCCGGCTGTTGGTAAGAGTTGCACATAGCACTTTAGCTTGGCGTTTTGTCTGCGTGCGATGTCCTAGTACATTTTTGTCTTGGGGAAAAGAATGAACATAGCTCAATATGGAAATAACAGGTGCCGAAGCAACTGTATACCGATTGCACTGCTAAATGTACCTCTGTATGTACTCCACTAAACCTGTACTTGTTGCTAATAAATAAAGTGAACCATAATGTAAGCAATTGTTGTGCTGGTTTCAACTCATTTAATTCATGAGCCTTCAAACCCACAGAGTAAACAAAATGTTAGCATCAATGATGTGATGAATATACAATATAAATGAGCAATGAATATGAATTCCTTGTAAATGCACATTAAACAATACAGATACAAAATTCCAAAATATTATGCAGCATGACAGTAGATGTTGAAGATAGCCCAATGCATTTCGGGATTTACAGCAATCCCTTCTTCAGGGGCCTGTGTATAAAAGAAAAATTGAATGCATTTTACAACATATAATTGAATATACCAATGTCTACCTGAATTTCATTTATATAAGAAAAATTTTTTTTTGGTAACATCGTCTAACTGCCCAGAAGGGTCTGATCGTACCTGTACTTGTCCTACACATGCACCGAAAGTGTGATTAAAGTAGAGAGATAAACCTGTGCGTGGGTGTGTTGGCTTAAGAAGCCAGATATATGAAAAATCATAGATTCCAAAAATTGACCACTACACACCACTGTCAATAGTTTTGATCCAGTGAAACGTTGAAAACCACCTGAAGCCCAATAGAAAAGACATATGGAAGAACCCTTACGTGAAAACTGTCAAGTTTAGCATTCAGGGTAAATTGTCTCAAACTTCTCCTAACGCAGTCAAAGGGAGAAAAAATGCGTAGCAGTGCTGGGGTCTGCTTCTGATCTGTTCAATAGCCTGTGTACAAAAAATGGCAATGTGATGTGATAAACTCACTGTATCTTAGTGCACTGACGTGTAATTACACTATCCTGTCGAAGGAAGTCGCCATATTTACCTAAGAGTATGCCAAGGACAACTCGGTATTGGAATAAGAATCACGAAAAACAAGCCTTCCTTTGAACGCGTGAAAACAGCCTGTAGACAAAAAACAAAATGACTCAAGATACCTGCTCCCCCACATGAAGCAGCAAATCTATACAGCAACACGCAGAGTTACCGCTGACTGCGGTGTAAATGTGCCTACCTCGCGTAGCCCTTCGAAACTCTTAAAAGCTCTGAAATGTGAAGACGAGCTCCGTGTAGAAACGCGCTCGCCCATCCTGTATTCAAACACTTCCGGACTATTATAACGGATGTGCAAGGCATGCGCAAGCCACTAAAATGGAAGAAGGACTGAAATCAATGTTAGCCTGGTCAAAGTTAAACCCGTGTAAAGATGGCGCGCTAAAGCTGCTGTGAACCTATTGGAAAGTAACCTGGACTTACATGAAATGAGTTCAGCTGTGGATGCTACAACATGATCGATAACTGTGTGGTTATAATTAACTCGACCCATGCTGTGATGGCGCCTAAAAGCACCGTGTTAGCAGAAATGTGCTCCTGAGTGCTCGCCAAGCCAATGTAACTCCGTGTCCTATAATGTAGTACAAATCAACACTGGTTGTCCCTAAGAAGCAAAAAAAGTGTAGACATGCTTCTACACAAATACGGACAAGTGACTAGTAATATTGTTGCTAGAAGAGTAGTATGCCCAATACAAAATGGCGTGCTGAAAATCAAATCTATGAAATATGAATCCTCAACGATCCGGGTCCTGTGGGGAGTTGATGAAAAAACTAGTGTGGTAATACCTGACCAAAAATAGTGAGAATGATGAATGAAATGTGCAGAATGTGGAATAAATGTGAAAAAACGAAGTGACTAGAAGATGAGATGTTGCTCAACTAGTAGTGAAATTATAAGATGAAAATAGATCCCAAAACCAAGAGGACGTGAGGACAGTACTTACAATCTATACAAATTCATTTTGAATGCAATTCCCATGATGTATGCTGATTACAAAAAGCACACAAGCTCCAATTTGTCGTTCAATCCTGCTGGTACCAATGTATTTAAAAATATGACCCACCATACCTCTCTTTGGGCCAGTAGTTTGGCTGTGTCTAAATGAGTGTTGAAAGGTACCATTTCAAGAATTGTAAATTTGAGTTGTGCTATGGTATGTTGATGTTCCATCCAATGTAGTACTAAGTGTGATTTTTGATTCTTTGTGCGAATTGTGCTTTTATGTTCTGATATGCGGATTTTAGTTTTGCGCGATGTTTTGCCCACATATAGCAATCCGCAAGGACACTTAATGGTGTAAATAACATTCAAACTGTTACAGTCTCCACTGTATTTGAGTTTAATGGATTTCCCAGTGTGTGGGTGGTTGATGATGTTACCTTGCATAACATTATTGCAGTTCACGCAATTATAGCATTTCTGCATCCCTGAAAATGGTGGTGTAGCTGTTGCTGCTGGTTGTTTCAACAGTTCTTTGATATTTCTACTCCGCTTGTATGCGAACAAGGGTTGCTGTTGGAATAGACCGTTGAAGTCTGGTTCTTGTTGTAGTATATCCCACCTCTTTTTGATGATTTTACTTATTGCAGGAGACGTGATAGAATATTTAGAGACAAAAACTTGTCTATTTTGGCTGCTCATGGGCTGAGATCTAAGTAACTCACTGCGATCTTTGAGATTGGTTTTACCCACTGCTTTTTTAAGAACTTGTTCAGGATAACCCCGTTCGCGAAACTTCAAGTTTTGCTGAGAAAGAGCTTTTTCTAGCTGATTAGGGTCTGATGTAATTCGTTTGGTGCGTAGCAATTGTGAAAAAGGCAAATTCTGTAATAGAGAAGGAGGATGGAAGCTCGAATACAGAAGCAAGTTGTTCCTGTCTGTGGGTTTAGAGAATACTGAAGTTGCGAAGGAATTGCTTGTCTTGGTGATGAGGACATCGAGAAATGATAATGATTCTGTGCTGATGTTGTGCGTGAATTTGATCCGGCTGTTTTTTTCATTCAGTTCTTGGATTTTTGATTCAAGGTTGGCTCGTGAATCTCTCCAAATCAGAAATATGTCGTCAATAAAACGCACATAGAATGCAAGGTTCGTTTGCCATTCATTGTTGTTAAAAATATGATCATGCTCAAATTTGGACATGAATGTGTTGGCATACGCTGGTGCCCCAGAAAAACCCATGCTGGTGCCACTGATTTGAAGGTAGTACTCATCATGCCATTGGAAATAACTGTGTTGGAGACAGAATGTTAACAATTCGAGAATGAATACCTTGTCGGTTGCCAATTCTGGTAATTGTAGAAGAGCCCATTCGCACGCGTCAATACCCTCTGAGAGAGGTATGGATGTGTATAGAGATGTGACATCTATGGTACACAAAAGCCAAGATGAAGAAAAGCGTGCCATTACTGTGTTCAAAAGATTTTAAAAATGTGTGGTGTCCTTCACATAGCTTCTCCAAGATTGTACAAATTTTTGGAGAAAGTGATCAATAAATTGTCCTGCTGGTGTAAACAGAGACTCGCACCCCGAAACTATGGGGCGGAATGGAGGATCATGTAAGTTTTTGTGAACTTTGGGCAACATGTACAATGATGGTCTTCTGGGATGTGTGACTGATAGGAAACTGCGGACTTTGGGAGAAATCCACGACATTTCCTCCGCGTGGTCTAATATGTGTTTCAAAGTGTCCATGATCTTGGTGGTAGGGTCCTGTTCTAGTTTCAAATACGTATCAGGATCTTGTAAATGTGACTCTACTTTGTGATCATACAAAATTTTATCCATAATCACTAGTGCACCTCCTTTATCAGCCATCTGAAATACTAATCTGTTGTCTTTAGCCAAGTGACGTATGATGGCGATCTCGTGTTTTTTAAAATTGGTAGTGGTAGGTGCGTGAAATTTCAGTTGAGACATGTCCTTACGGATTAGTGTCTCAAAAGTGTCTAGTGTCTTATGCGTGACAGGTGCCATGAACACGCTTTTGGGTCTGAACTTGCTCAATTCAGAGTCGTGATCTTCTTCAATGACGTCTAGAGTTGGTGTACTGGGAACAACGTTAGTAAAAAAATGTCTCAAGCGTATGTTCCTCATAAATTTGAACACCGCAACCTCAAGTTCAAAAGAGTTAGTCTGGTATATTGGTACAAAAGATGTCCCTTTGTTAAGAACTGTCAGTTGGCTAGATGTAAGTTGAATGGAAGAAATATTGATTACAAGACTTTTCTGCTCCTCGTACTCCTGATGTCTCCTTCTTTTGCCCCTCCTGATTTTTTTAAATCTGGTGGGCGACCAGCAGTCTGGCCGCTCTCTAAAAAAGAAGCCGATTGTGTCTGAGATGTGGAAGGTTGAGGAGCTGCTGATGTAGCTTGATCCTCTCCACCTGTCGGTTCTGGTTGTGTGTTGATAGGAACCCTGGCAGGATCTAGTTCGCGATCAGATACCACTGACTCTTGAGAGGAGGAATGAGGTTTTTGGTAAGGTTGTCTGCGAGCGTATACTTCCGCCCATGTGTACACCTCATTCTATTTATAATCGATGGTGTCTCGTCGAAATTTGCGTAGTTTTCTTTCTTGAATTTCTTTTCCGTAAGTGTCAAGTTTGTTATAAAGATCATCTAATGTGAGCTTCCAGTAGTCAGCTTCACACCGTGTCGAGAGATCTGTTTTGATGGTATTCATCTCTTCTTCAAGCTCTTTTATTGTACGTGATAATTCTTCTATAAGTAGAAGAATTAAATCTAGGGAACACTTATTCAAAATGTCCTGCCACTTCTCCATGAAGGCTTTATTAAATTGGAATTTGTATAATAAAGGCTTGATGGGTAAACGTAATCCCCGAGGGATTCTTTGCACCTTGTGGTATTGTATGAGTGTAGATGCATGCAATCTTTGACTCAATGCTCTGCGAGCTATAAATTCGAGTTGCCGAATTTGTTGTGAAATTGACCCACTCTGGACGTTGAAAGACGGTGTATCCTGTATTAAGGCATAAATATCCTTAACTTCTGATGTTGTAAACGACAATGTCTCTGCTCTATTGTCAGTTAAGTTAGAGATGCTGTCAAAAGACATGATGAAGAATGTGTTGTGTGTGCTGCTGGCTAAGGAGTGGCTAGAAGATGAACATGCAGTCTGTGGAAGTCAGCGCACTACTGAATTTTCAAATGATGTAATTAGTTACCACTATTAAATCATGCTAAAACTAGAACTGCGTGCTAATCGGAAAAAGGTGGCCACCCTCGTACAACATGAAAATAACAGGTGCCGAAGCAACTGTATACCGATTGCACTGCTAAATGTACCTCTGTATGTACTCCACTAAACCTGTACTTGTTGCTAATAAATAAAGTGAACCATAATGTAAGCAATTGTTGTGCTGGTTTCAACTCATTTAATTCATGAGCCTTCAAACCCACAGAGTAAACAAAATGTTACCATCAATGATGTGATGAATATACAATATAAATGAGCAATGAATATGAATTCCTTGTAAATGCACATTAAACAATACAGATACAAAATTCCAAAATATTATGCAGCATGACAGTAGATGTTGAAGATAGCCCAATGCATTTCGGGATTTACAGCAATCCCTTCTTCAGGGGCCTGTGTATAAAAGAAAAATTGAATGCATTTTACAACATATAATTGAATATACCAATGTCTACCTGAATTTCATTTATATAAGAAAAACATTTTTTTGGTAACATCGTCTAACTGCCCAGAAGGGTCTGATCGTACCTGTACTTGTCCTACACATGCACCGAAAGTGTGATTAAAGTAGAGAGATAAACCTGTGCGTGGGTGTGTTGGCTTAAGAAGCCAGATATATGAAAAATCATAGATTCCAAAAATTGACCACTACACACCACTGTCAATAGTTTTGATCCAGTGAAACGTTGAAAACCACCTGAAGCCCAATAGAAAAGACATATGGAAGAACCCTTACGTGAAAACTGTCAAGTTTAGCATTCAAGGTAAATGGTCTCAAACTTCTCCTAACGCAGTCAAAGGGAGAAAAAATGCGTAGCAGTGCTGGGGTCTGCTTCTGATCTGTTCAATAGCCTGTGTACAAAAAATGGCAATGTGATGTGATAAACTCACTGTATCTTAGTGCACTGACGTGTAATTACACTATCCTGTCGAAGGAAGCCGCCATATTTACCTAAGAGTATGCCAAGGACAACTCGGTATTGGAATAAGAATCACGAAAAACAAGCCTTCCTTTGAACGCGTGAAAACAGCCTGTAGACAAAAAACAAAATGACTCAAGATACCTGCTCCCCCCACATGAAGCAGCAAATCTATACAGCAACACGCAGAGTTACCGCTGACTGCGGTGTAAATGTGCCTACCTCGCGTAGCCCTTCGAAACTCTTAAAAGCTCTGAAATGTGAAGACGAGCTCCGTGTAGAAACGCGCTCGCCCATCCTGTATTCAAACACTTCCGGACTATTATAACGGATGTGCAAGGCATGCGCAAGCCACTAAAATGGAAGAAGGACTGAAATCAATGTTAGCCTGGTCAAAGTTAAACCCGTGTAAAGATGGCGCGCTAAAGCTGCCGTGAACCTATTGGAAAGTAACCTGGACTTACATGAAATGAGTTCAGCTGTGGATGCTACAACATGATCGATAACTGTGTGGTTATAATTAACTCGAGTTTAATCAAAAATGGACGAACCCAATGATGTTGGTATAATCACTGGCAAGCAGTGCTTGGGAACCCACTAGGTGAGTAACAGGCCCCTCACACACCAACCTAGTTGGTGTCATGCTTCATCATAGGGGCGCCTCCCGGTTGTGCTGCAACGCCTGACTACAGCGGAGCTGGTGTGGTGTGATAATGTGATGTGGTGAAGAATTAAGAATTAAAAATACCTCTGAGAATCCTTGCCGAGGGAAATTTATTAATGGCGGCTCAGGATATATTAAAATTAGAAATTATGTGAAGCAACTATCGAAAAAGATTCAATTTCAGGTAGTTGGCTATGTGGGTGGTCTACATGTTTCAGCCCTCCTCAGGATGTGCGGGGCTTTCTTCAGGACCAGGAAGTGCAGTGAGTGGCAAAATAGGGCCACGTGAATAGTGAAAAATAAAAGGGTAATTTACCTACACACTCGCTAAGGTGTGTGGAAGCGATATCAGCTCATTGGCAGACAACGCAGCAAAAAACCTGTGGGAAAGAAAAGCACAATACACAGACATAGATAGCAAATAATGCTAGGAATCGCAACAGATAAAATGCAATCTTTTACTGACTGTGAAAGGATCATTGTTGGCAGGTGGTCGTACAAGTGGCAACACACGCGCTGTGACATGCGGCTATTTGGCTGGTGCTTCACGATGTTAAGTGGTACGTCCTTAGTGAGCTTAACAGTGAGGCCAGCAGGGAGCGTGTGGACTGTCCTCGTGGGGTGCCTGAATGGTGTAGCAGGCAACTAACAATGGTCATGCTGTGTAGCCACTGGCTAAAATGGCCGGGCTGGATCGCAAAGAGTGAGCGATGGTGCGATTTGCAAGTTAAATAGGCTGTGCGTATACCAAGCTACGTGTAGGGTACAAAGTACAGTAGTGGGGCGATTACCCTTTGGTGACGCGCTACAAATAAAAATTAAAGGAAGAAGGAAGGAATATTACACTATGGCTGAGTATTGATCGCTGATCAGGAAGGGGAGGAGTGCGCTCCTCGTAACACAGTTTCTGCGAAGGAACGAAACAAAGTCAAGAATGGGCAGTAATAGCAATCGAGTAGCCCGGCAATGCCCGTAATTAACAGCGCGCGTCACCTTACTTGGTCAGAGAGCAGCACCCGCTAGGCACCTACTGTGGTCTCCCGGCTCCTGGATGGTGTGGAGTCTGTGGTTGTTGGGGAATATAAGGGAACGGGAGCCATTGCCTACGTGCTGATAGTCCGGTGATCGCGGGTGGAGCAGAGTAGTCTGCGCATGTGTCAGACCGGCATGCTGATTGTCTGTGCTTGCGGAAAGGGAGTGCTTGGGGCGCATGTGCGTCCAGAATGCTAATCAGGCGCGCATGTGCAGAGGACCAAGAGTGTGTACTCGCCGCAAAAAACGGAGTGATAGTGGGGCTAATTGAGGTACTGAGGCAAGGGTGATTAGTAGCAGGCTGGTATTTGGGCAATAGCTGTTATGCCTAAAAATGAAAGGGCCATGCTGATTGATGTGGGGATATGGATAGTGTTTAAACAGGTATTATCCTGCTTTGAATGTCATTGGACCTGCCAGATATTGCAGGCACGGGGTTACGGTCTCCTCAGGCTGTTCCAGGGGATATTATCGTTCAGTCCAGTTATGTGGCTAGAAAGGCGATAAATCCATCTTTGCTCTTGTTCGAAAGGGCGGCTCTGAATGTTGGCTAGGTTGTTGTCCAGGGTATCCACGACTACCCATCTCATGTCGTTGGTGGTGTGGCCTTTCTCCAAAAAATGATTCGTCATTTTGGTGATGTTTTTCTTGCAGCGTATCGTGCTGTGATGTTCGCAAATCCTAGTTTTCACCTTTCGGGTGGTCATGCCAATATAGACATGGTTGCATGGGCACGTTATTCGGTACACCACATTTTCAGTGTTGCAATTCGTGTGTTTGCGAAGTTCCCATGTTTTCCCGGGTTCAAGGTGCAGGCTTTTGGTCGTTTCTGTGATATGGCAGACGCTGCAGTTGCCGCAGGGAAAATGTCCTTTGATGTTAGGAAGGCCCCAGGCGTTGAGGACCGTAGTGGTGGGCCTGGGAAGGGGTAGTGGTCTTGTGGATACAACAGTGTCTTTGATGGTGCGGGCTCTTTTGTTGGATAGGAGTGGAGGTTCCCAATTGAGTTTGCCCGTGTTGAGTATTTTCCAATTTCTTTTGATAATTTGGGCAACTTTGTGCGTTACTGTGTTGTAAGTAGTGACGCATGTCAGTGGTGGATTGGTGGGTTCCTTGCTGTAGTTGTCCAGAAGGCCATCACGATTTTGGTTCCTGGCCCTTTTGTTGGCTGCCTTGGTTATTTTGTGTGGGTAGCCTCGTTGGTGTAGTTTCTCGCAGAGGTCAGTGGCCTGTGTTTTGTAGTCTTTGATGTCACTACAATTCCTACGGAGGCGGAGGAATTGACCATATGGGAGATTTTCACGGAGAACTCGGGGATGGAAACTGGTGAAGTGCAGTAAGGAATTACGGGCCGTTGGTTTAAAGTGCGTCTTGCTAATGAGGCCTCCCGAGGCTGCTTGTATGTCCAGATCAAGACAGGTGGTCTTATGCCTGTCTGCGCTGTGTGTGAATTTCAGATTAGGGTCGCACGTGTTGATCCATTCGCAAAATGATGCCAGGGATTCTTGTGATCCTTCCCAAATCAGGAGGATGTCATCAATATATCGCCTGTAGAACTTGATTTGGGGAATGCGTGGTGTGCTGTTATTGAGAAGGTGTTTTGTCTCAAAATGGAATACATACAAGCCTGCTATGCTGGGGGCGAAAACGCTCCCCATAGATGTGCCGTACTTCTGTAAGTAGAGCTTACCCTGGTACTCAAAGTAGTTCTCTTTGAGCGCTAAGGTGGCGCATTTCAGTACAAAAGAAGGTGGGGTTCTGTGTTGCCAATTGGAGTCTTTTAGAGCCTCTTCTAATACTCTCAATGTGTCGTCTTGGGGGAGACTTGTATACAAGCTTTCCACGTCGAGTGACACAAGAAAGGAGGTATTGGGATCGTAATTTAAGTCTGCTAGCAGTCCTAGAAGGTCCTTGGTATCTTTAAGATACGTACTGGTGGATTGGACCAGTGGTTGCAGGAAATGGTCACAAAATCGTGATAGGGGTGCAAGTAGGGATCCGATGCCCGAAACAATGGGGCGTCCAGGAGGGGGGGGTTTGTTTTTGTGGATTTTTGGGACTGTATAGAAATATGGAATTTTGCCTTGTGTGGTAGTGAGGAATTTAGCCTCATTCTTTGATATATGACCAGAGTGTTCCGCATCGTCCACTATGGTTTTTATGCGGATTTTCAAGGTGGGTGTAGGGTCGTGTGTGAGTAATTCGTAGTTCTTGGTATCATTTAGTAGGCGCTCACATTCTTGATGGTAGTCATCCTTATTGAGTACGACCGTGCCTCCCCCTTTATCTGCCGGTTTGATGACAATGTCTGAGTTGTTTTTCAGAGACGTAAGAGCCATGCGTTCTATTTTACTGGTGTTTTGGAACGTGTGGGGTTCTTTAAGAGCTTCTATCTCTTTGTACACTGTCTGCTCATATACCAAGATCTCAGGAGGTATGGAGCAAGGTGGAGGCATGAATGTGGATTTGACTCTGAGGGTGGTGTCCCCCTGGTTTTCCAGATCAGTGGTGGTGGGGGTGTTTTCAAAAAAGGCCTTGAGTTTGATTTTGCGGAAGAATTCCGCCAGTTCACAGTGTAATTTAAATTTGTCCAATTTGGTTGTAGGAGAAAAACCGAGGCCTTTTTCTAAGATGGCTACTTCGGTAGATGTAAGAGCATGGTTGGAGAGGTTAGTGACAAGACTCAGCGTGTGCTCGGGCCTGACTGTTGGTCTCTGGTTTGGCTCCTTGTCTGGGCACCCTGCTGCGGGTTGTCTTGCCAGTGTACGGTGTTCCCTCTGCGTCTCCTTCCGCGTCCTCGTCGGCCTCTTCCTAAAAAAGCCTGTGGATGATTTTGGTTCAGGTATGGCGGTGGAGGTCCAAAAGGCGGATTCCAGCTATCCGAACTGGGGGTGTACAGGTTGGTACATGGGTGGATAAGCCATGTTGGGTCCCTGTGGACCGTGGGACCATGGGGGTTGCCATCCAGGTTGTCAGTTTCTACCTTGCTGGCGTCTACGGTAGCTGTTGTTGCTAGAACCGCTACTTGCAGATGAATCATCATCTGATGAAGTGCCTGTTGTGTCTGCACGGTTTGGTGGTTGGTAGTCAGCTTCGGCATAGGGGTACGTCTTGGCGTACGAGAACCTTTTGAGGTCTTTCTGGAACTTGTTAATCTTACTTTGTGTAAGGCCTTCTTTGTATTCATTTATTTCTTTATTTGTTTCGTCCAATTTTTTCTTGAATGAGGAAAGTGTAGCTTTGAAATGGGTTTCTGTAGCCTGAATGTCAATGAGAAAAGCATCAGAGAGGCGTTTGGATGTTTGGATGATGAGTATCATCCAGTCACGGGTGCACCTCCATGCTATTTGGGCCCAATCTTTCCGAAAAGTGGGATCTTCAAGGAAGATTCGGGGGGCATTGGTGACAATTAAGCCCCTAGGTGCGGTGTTGTTCCGTAGGTATTCCGTCAGGATGACTCCGTGGAGTATAGTGCGTATTCTGTTGCGTTTTTTCTCATTGAGATTTTCCCAATCTGCTGTTTGGGCAATGGATGATGCCAGATTGAAATCTGCCAGTAGGGGGGGATTGTCAAGTATACTGTTGACGTCGTCCAACGTGAACCCTAAACCTGGATTTTCAGCCATAGTGAAAAAAGGGGGGGGGGGGGGGAAGGAAAAAAGAGCGTCGTCAGTAGAGGAGGCTCTCGCAGCTGTGCGCTGCAAATATATGAGGAGAACAATGAGAGAGCTAGGGAGGCAAGGGTGCGTCCGTATCCCCTGTAATATATATGAGTTTAATCAAAAATGGACGAACCCAATGATGTTGGTATAATCACTGGCAAGCAGTGCTTGGGAACCCACTAGGTGAGTAAAAGGCCCCTCACACACCAACCTAGTTGGTGTCATGCTTCATCATAGGGGCCCCAACCGGGTGGCCGAGCGCCTCCCGGTTGTGCTGCAACGCCTGACTACAGCGGAGCTGGTGTGGTGTGATAATGTGATGTGGTGAAGAATTAAGAATTAAAAATACCTCTGAGAAACCTTGCCGAGGGAAATTTATTAATGGCGGCTCAGGATATATTAAAATTAGAAATTGAATCTTTTTCGATAGTTGCTTCACATAATTTCTAATTTTAATATATCCTGAGCCGCCATTAATAAATTTCCCTCGGCAAGGATTCTCAGAGGTATTTTTAATTCTTAATTCTTCACCACATCACATTATCACACCACACCAGCTCCGCTGTAGTCAGGCGTTGCAGCACAACCGGGAGGCGCTCGGCCACCCGGTTGGGGCCCCTATGATGAAGCATGACACCAACTAGGTTGGTGTGTGAGGGGCCTGTTACTCACCTAGTGGGTTCCCAAGCACTGCTTGCCAGTGATTATACCAACATCATTGGGTTCGTCCATTTTTGATTAAACTCATATATATTACAGGGGATACGGACGCACCCTTGCCTCCCTAGCTCTCTCATTGTTCTCCTCATATAATTAACTCGACCCATGCTGTGATGGCGCCTAAAAGCACCGTGTTAGCAGAAATGTGCTCCTGAGTGCTCGCCAAGCCAATGTAACTCCGTGTCCTATAATGTAGTACAAATCAACACTGGTTGACCCTAAGAAGCAAAAAAAGTGTAGACATGCTTCTACACAAATACGGACAAGTGACTAGTAATATTGTTGCTAGAAGAGTAGTATGCCCAATACAAAATGGCGTGCTGAAAATCAAATCTATGAAATATGAATCCTCAATGATCCGGGTCCTGTGGGGAGTTGATGAAAAAACTAGTGTGGTAATACCTGACCAAAAATAGTGAGAATGATGAATGAAATGTGCAGAATGTGGAATAATGTGAAAAAACGAAGTGACTAGAAGATGAGATGTTGCTCAACTAGTAGTGAAATTATAAGATGAAAATAGATCCCAAAACCAAGAATACGTGAGGACAGTACTTACAATCTATACAAATTCATTTTGAATGCAATTCCCATGATCTATGCTGATTACAAAAAGCACACAAGTTCCAATTTGTCGTTCAATCCTGCTGGTACCAATGTATTTAAAAATTTGACCCACCATACCTCTCCTTGGGCCAGTAGTTTGGCTGTGTCTAAATGAGTGTTGAAAGGTACCATTTCAAGAATTGTAAATTTGAGTTGTGCTATGGTATGTTGATGTTCCATCCAATGTAGTACTAAGTGTGATTTTTGATTCTTTGTGCGAATTGTGCTTTTTTGATTCAAGGTTGGCTCGTGAATCAGTCCAAATCAGAAATATGTCGTCAATAAAACGCACATAGAATGCAAGGTTCGTTTGCCATTCATTGTTGTTAAAAATATGATCATGCTCAAATTTGGACATGAATGTGTTGGCATACGCTGGTGCCCCAGAAAAACCCATGCTGGTGCCACTGATTTGAAGGTAGTACTCTTCATGCCATTGGAAATAACTGTGTTGGAGACAGAATGTTAACAATTCGAGAATGAATACCTTGTCGGTTGCCAATTCTGGTAATTGTAGAAGAGCCCATTCGCACGCGTCAATACCCTCTGAGAGAGGTATGGATGTGTATAGAGATGTGACATCTATGGTACACAAAAGCCAAGATGAAGAAAAGCGTGCCATTACTGTGTTCAAAAGATTTAAAAAATGTGTGGTGTCCTTCACATAGCTTCTCCAAGATTGTACAAATTTTTGGAGAAAGTGATCAATAAATTGTCCTGCTGGTGTAAACAGAGACTCGCACCCCGAAACTATGGGGCGGAATGGAGGATCATGTAAGTTTTTGTGAACTTTGGGCAACATGTACAATGATGGTCTTCTGGGATGTGTGACTGATAGGAAACTGCGGACTTTGGGAGAAATCCACGACATTTCCTCCGCGTGGTCTAATATGTGTTTCAAAGTGTCCATGATCTTGGTGGTAGGGTCCTGTTCTAGTTTCAAATACGTATCAGGATCTTGTAAATGTGACTCTACTTTGTGATCATACAAAATTTTATCCATAATCACTAGTGCACCTCCTTTATCAGCCATCTGAAATACTAATCTGTTGTCTTTAGCCAAGTGACGTATGATGGCGATCTCGTTTCGTTTCGTTTCGTTTCAAAAACTTTATTCGATTCAAAACAAAAGAATCATAAAAGTCAAACAATTTCATTTACAAGCATTATTTCAAGTTCATTTTTAAAAGACAGTCATACAATTATAACACTAAACTAATAAAATTCATTAGCTAATATAATCACAGATGAAGACCCCATAGCTTTTACTTTCAATCAAATTAGATGATTTCATAGATTCTTCGTGCCGGGGTATACATTGAAGGGCAGATAAAATAAATAAGAAAATCACGATGCAACAATATACAATATACATGATCAAAGGGTCAGCTTCTTGGGGCCAGATTTAGCCATACCGTTTTCTAATCAAAAGTGACACCCGTATAAAATTTAACATTGCACAGCAGACACCAGGTGAAGACAGAGATAATAAATAATCATAACCCTCTTTATAATGGCATGGTTGCTTTTCCTTAAGGATCGGCTTAATAAACCTGATTCTCGGGTCCTTATATAGGGAACAGAAAAGAACAATATGCATCGTGCTTTGGCTATCTTTGTTATTACAAGGACAGGGGGGCAGTCTCTCACACCAACCCCCCTGTTTAGGAAACGCAAAAAGGAAGTGCAAGATGTGTAGCCTAAACCTTGTCAAGTAGAATCGCCATTGCACATGGTTTGTGAAGGTTAAATAAAACTGGTGCTGCAAAGTAGCCTTAGGAACATAAGGGCTAACCAGGGAATTCACAAACGGTGATTTCCAATAATTTGTTTTAATTACAGCTTTGATATCTCCCTGTATATTTTCGGGGTTGTCAAAAATGTCACCCAAGCCTATTTTATGGAGCATTTCATTTACATAAGATAGCCAGGGGATCTGTTTCATGTTTGCCAATTTTAAACAATCCCGGAGGATATCTCTGGTGAGCTGTAAGTCCTCTGATAGCCATATTTTGCCCCATAACAGTAAAGGGGAAAGGCGAATGGTGTCACTCACGTAGCTTAGACCTATTTCGTTGTGGGCAAATCTGTTTGAGGAGCCTGATGGAATAGCCAATACACGCTTTAAAAATTTGTTCTCCATGATCTGTATCTTATCTGGGCTTTCAGTCCCCCAAACCCCTGCCCCATAAGTAGCAACCGACAAACATTTAGCTTTATACAAGGTTTTTAGATGTATAACAGGTTTTTGTCCTAGTTTGCCACAGAAACGAAACAGACCCTCTATAGAGCGACTAGCACTTTGAACTCGAGTCTGCATTAACGGGGCCCAGCTTAGTTTGTTGTTAAAGAGGTTTCCCAAATAATTAAAGTTTTCAACCTTTTCAATGGTGGAGTTATTGACTACAAACTTTCTGGTTTTGGTACCCTTTGGGCCACAAACCATAGCAAAGGATTTGGCAAAGTTTACCTTGAGGTCTAGGTCCAACATGAATTTGTGGAAGGCATCAAGACAGTGCTGCATACTGTTTCCTGTGAGTGTCATAAGTACCGTGTCGTCGGCGTAAGAAAGCATTGGAATGCTCCTGCCGTTGACCTTTGGAAAATCATGACAGTGGTCCAACAGGTATTTTTCCAGACCATTGGTGTACACAAGAAACAAAAAAGGAGCTAATATGCATCCTTGTCGAACACCCTCAGTTGAGAGGATAGACTTAGTTTTCTCTCCCCCTGGCCCAAACCTTATGGCTACAGTAGTGGATTCATGAAGTCTACGGAGCAAGGTGACCAAGGGTTCCTCGAAGCCCATGACCTCCATCATTTGCCACAGCTTGCTCCGACACACAGTGTCGAATGCACTTGAAAGGTCCATGAAGGCAAGGTGGATGGAGGATTTCCTTGCCTTCATGTATTTCCCTATGATCAGGGCCAGGTTCAGGCACTGTTCAACAGTACCTTTACCTTTTCTGAACCCATATTGGGAATTCACAATAAGGCCCACCGAATCTGCCCATGTTTCTAGTCTAGCTAAAATGACCCTACCCAATATCTTACACGATGCATCAATTAAGGAGATTGGGCGAAAGCATCGGGGGTCTGATCTATCGCCCTTCTTAAAAATTGGCACCACTACTGCCTCCTTCCATGATGCCGGAATACGGCTAATGACAACTGCTCTAAAAACATTTAACAACAGGGGGGCCCAAACCTTAACATTGTGTTTAAAAAAGTCCAAAGGCACTAAATCAGGGCCGGGTGCTTTTAATGGTATGCCTTTCGACAGAGCATCTTCCACTTTTTGTAAGGTGAGCGATGAGCTCAAGGACAAAGAAGATTGAGAGACCACCGATTCCCTAGCGTCTCCTAGTGATGGTTCATTGGATAAAGTACCATGTGGGTTAAAAATGTTCCCAAAATGTGATTCCCATGTTTCACATGCAATCTGCATCACAATGTTATCCTTGCCATTACTTGTAAAAAGGGGGCGATTGATAACTTCCCAAAAAAGCCTACTGTCCTTCAATTCCTAGATCTTCCCAGGCTTGGTTTTTTAAGTCCAACTTCCTTATTCTTATGGCTTCTTTATAGGCCAGTCTAGATGCTCTAACCAGTTCTATGTCCCTAGGTTTTTGATTTAATGCTGCTTTCAAGGATCTGTGTGTTGCCGAGCATGCGGCATCAAACCATCTGGGACCTAGCATTTTGCTTTTACCAATTGGTTTTGTGAGGCGTTCGGCTACATGCCCACATAGAGATTCGAAATTCCCTATGACCTTTTCAGGGGTAGTTGTAGATGTTAGACATGCCTCGTACTCAGAGCTATATCCATTTAGGATCTCTGCCTCAAGACCTGCCGCGTCTATTTTGCCCCATTTAAGTGTGATACCGTGGTTCCTACTATACTTTACAGGTTGCTCCCAAACAGAATGTTTGGGTTTAACGGGACAAAGCAGGGATACGTTTAGAGGGTTGTGGTCACTGGCAGCATTAGCAATTACTTCCAACTTATCAACATGATGGAAGTGCCCACTAGAGACAATTACAAAGTCAATAAAACTCATCATACCTCTACTTCCCTGAAACGTCGGTATTGGAGCAAAATTTGGACCAACCCAGGGCTCCACTATGCATAGATCATTTAGAATAATGATGTTGTTTAAGGCGTCCCCCTGGGGTGTATGTTTGAAGTGTAACAGGGGATGATCATGGGAGTCTCTCAAGCCACACACCTTCGAGTCCCCGTAGGTGCATAATGAACAGTTGAAATCTCCCACCCAGATGACAAATAGTAGGGGTTGCTCGTGGCGTGCCCTGGCTATGGCCTCCTCCAATTTCAACATTACGCTTGTCTCATTGTTGTCAAAGATGTTGTAATACCAGTTAATCAACAACAATGGTTCAGGAAACAAATTAACCAACATTAGCACTTGAAACCATGGGGAGTCAACTATCATAGAAGTTACAAGTTTGCATAGTTTTAAAGAGGTTGCTGTCATTAGGCCACCTTTTGCCCTACCCGCTTGTGAAGGTATCGCTAGGGTATTAAAGGCTTGGAAGCCCTCGATGTTCTGAGTGGATCGGCTCCATGTTTCCTGGAGGCACAGGATGTCACAGTCACCCACAAAGTCTAACCATGCCTCATCCTCCAATCTTGAGGCGAGCCCAGCAATGTTCCAAGAAATAAGGCGCATCCTTACTTCGCTTTGGTTCTTTCTGACTGGTTCAGGTAATACTTCCAGATTATGCCTTAAGATGAGTGGACTTGGTTCGCTTTCTTTAGTAAGGCCAGCCTCAGGGACTTGGGGGTTAGAAGTACGATCGTCACCAACGGAAACATTCTCCCGTGAGTTATCGTCACAGCTTTCTCCCTTCTCCCTCTGGCTGGGCTCTCCTGTTGTCAGAGTATTAGTATTGCCAGGAGAACTTAGTGATGGTCAATCTATCTCTTCCATGCCCGCAAGTGCATCAAAGCGGTTTCTTAGGGGGATATTACTTGGAAACCATCCTAGGTAGTCTTCCCCCTGGAATCTTGGTCTTAGTTCATTATACCAGGTTTGCGAAGAGTTGTTATTGTTATAAATTGATCCCCTAAAGAAACCATCACTCTGTTGCAGAGGACCCCAGTTGTTTTGGTTTGGCCATACGGCTCTATTTCTCCGGGCCCACCCAGGGTGTGTTTCACTGTTAGATGTCTGCCCAGTGTTTTTGTAAAGCAAAGTCGGGGGAACAAAATTCAAATTTGGATAGAAATATTCTAGACCTATACATTGAATATCCCCAGCTCTAGCAAATCTTGGTTTACAGCAGATGATATTTTTTACCCAGGTGTCGCTGAAGTTGATCAGGATACAGTCCCCCTCTAGGTCCTTCTCACTTGGGCCCACCCAGGGAACTCTGCGTACACTAAGTATTTTTGTTTTAGAATCAGGAGGGAGTGGTCTGTTATTATTGAGCCAGTATATTACTTTGTTTTTTAACTCCTGGTTTGATTCCGTTTTATTAGACAAAACTGGGGGTACTCCTGTGAGTATTACCATAAAAGGAGCTGAGTCTGGGGGCAAGTCTACAGGTGGTGATTTCCTTTTATGTGCTCTCTCGTTGTCATTGTTTGCTGCAGGCCCCTGCGAAGATGTTTGTTTTGGCCCTTGGGTAGTTCCCTGTTTAGAAGTAGTAACTTCTGGTGTTAGTACTGTACTACCCATATTTTGACCAGGGGGCCCCACAGTGCCCGCCACTGCAAGTTTAGTACGAGCTAATGGAACAGGTTTTGTTCGCGCTAAGGGGACCGGTGCTGCCTTAGGGTCACCAGTTATAGGTGTTTTAGGTGTTTTACTGGCCTTTTTATTCTCTCCCCCTTTTTTTGAATTACTATTATTGGCGTTACTTTTTTTATTATTGTTATTAGTACCCCCCACCTCGAGTGATTTATTTTTAGTTACTAGAGTTTCAAGGGAGTTGGTGTTAAGAGAGATAAGGTGTTCCAATTGGTCTAATTTTAGATTAACAATTTGAATTTTCTCTAGAACAGGCAGCAAGAGCATCTGAACCGATTTCTCAATTTCCCCCAAAAGTCGGTCATTATTATTGGTGTTAAGAGAGAAAATTTTCTGTCCCGCGTCAACTGGGTGGGTGCCCTTTTGTTTAGTTGGATTTGTCAGAACTTTGGGTGGTGCTGGCTTCGCTGACTTGGATCTGGTTCCTTTTCTATGGTTTCCCCCTCTTTTACGTTTGTTCGGATTGTTTGGTTCCCGCTCACGGACTACTACATGATCTTGTATGTGGATGGGCCCATTATTACTCAAATTGCCGTCTAAGGCGTTATCCCCCGTGATACCTGATGAAATAGGTATAGGAGTGAGTGTGGGTGCTTCAGCTTGGGAGTCCCCTGGGTCTGCTATCGTGATTGTCTGGGAGTCAGAGAGTGCCACTAGATTTGGACTAGCCTCTAGGTTGCTATCTGCACTATCTGCACTTTTCTCGGGAGTGGGTGCCTTATTGGGGGTAATTTTAGAGGCAATATCTCCCAAGGATGAGCGTTTGCCTGTTATTAGATCTAGGGACAAACGCTTTTCGGTAAGGGCGATTTCTTTTTCTAAGATCACAGTTGCCCGAGTTATAAAATCGTCTAAAGTTCCAGTTGCTTTCCCATTGTTCGTTTTTACAGTAACCTGTCTACCCTTCCCTGAGCGCAAGGACATCATGTGTGTTCTAGGAAACAACTAAATATATAGTGCTATAACTTACAACCAAACAGTTTAAAGTAAGAGATCTGGGATCACTGATAAAGGGAGTAGCCCCGACCCAACCTTGATCGTCCTTGGACGGCCTTTGACGGTCCCGCCCTTGTCCCGGGCTTCTCCCGGCGAGCTCCCGCGCAGCGGTAAGCACGCGTTATTTTATGGCTGTTGTGGTGATGGGCGGGTCGTTGGGGGCGGGGCGGGGAGGGAGAGCAGCCCAGGTGGAGCGGGCGCGGGTTCCTGGGACTCCTGGGAAATGGAGTCCCAGCCCTCTTGCTCGCAGCCCTCAGCCCCTGTTTTACCCCAGCAGCAGCTTCAGCCCGGGAAGGAAAGCGCCCCTCTGCGAAGCGGGACCCGCGCAGCGGGTTCCGCGAGGCGTGGAGAAAGTTGGCGTGGAGAAAGTTGGAAAAAGTTGGAAAAGTTGGAAAAAGTTGCGTGGAAGTTGTAGTTGCGTGGAGAAAGTTGCGCTGAGTATCCTCAGGAAATCCAAAACGGCAATGGCAGGTTTGCTAGGAGGTCCCTCGTACTGACCTCAGGGACCCCTCGTGGAGCTTCCACAGACCAAATAAAGTTTAGAACATTCAGTAACAGCGTGGGCAAAATAGGTTTTTTCCCACCAGGCACATACTGCCTGCTCTAAACATCTCTCAGTGTTCCTTTCCTTGGTGCAGGGTTAGGATCTTACGCAAAGATTTTGCCCATCTCGTTGGGGTCCCACTCAGGGTACTCATTAACAGCCAATTTGCCGCCGTTGAAAGCCTTTCGGGGCCCTAAGGGAACAGTGCAAAGGTAGGAGCCTGTCAGGGCTCTAGACAGATATGACCCCTCTGGGCTCTACAGGGCACAGCATTTTCCCTCCATCATAGGAGCGCACCGGTGCTCTAAAATACACAATGTCCCCGGGGGAGGAGCGCACCAGAGCTCCAAACAAACAATGCAGCCCCCGTTCACCAGGCAGGCAAGAGCCCACCACTCACCGGACTCTTCAAGCGCTCTTCCGGACTCTTCACGGCGGGGTAGGCTCCTGCCTGCAGATCGATTTTCCGCTGGTCGACGGAAGCCCCAGACAGGCTGTCTCCCTTAGCTTCTCGTTTTGCCGACCAGGTAGAGCACACTCCTGAGCTGAGCCCAGAAAACGCTTCACTCTCAGGCTCCTGCGCGCTCGCTCACTCGATGGAAAAACCTCCGTAGCATCTAGCTGCGAGGGGCGCCGGGCGGTAGAACAGCGTTGTGGGCGGGGCCAGTGGAACAGGAAGCACAGCAGCGGCGTACACTCATTATCTGTGGCTCGCCAAGTGACGTATGATGGCGATCTCGTGTTTTTTAAAATTGGTAGTGGTAGGTGCGTGAAATTTCAGTTGAGACATGTCCTTACGGATTAGTGTCTCAAAAGTGTCTAGTGTCTTATGCGTGACAGGTGCCATGAACACGCTTTTGGGTCTGAACTTGCTCTATTCAGAGTCGTGATCTTCTTCAATGACGTCTAGAGTTGGTGTACTGGGAACAACGTTAGTAAAAAAATGTCTCAAGCGTATGTTCCTCATAAATTTGAACACCGCAACCTCAAGTTCAAAAGAGTTAGTCTGGTATATTGGTACAAAAGATGTCCCTTTGTTAAGAACTGTCAGTTGGCTAGATGTAAGTTGAATGGAAGAAATATTGATTACAAGACTTTTCTGCTCCAATATACCAATATATGTACCAATATACCAGACTAACTCTTTTGAACTTGAGGTTGCGGTGTTCAAATTTATGAGGAACATACGCTTGAGACATTTTTTTACTAACGTTGTTCCCAGTACACCAACTCTAGACGTCATTGAAGAAGATCACGACTCTGAATTGAGCAAGTTCAGACCCAAAAGCGTGTTCATGGCACCTGTCACGCATAAGACACTAGACACTTTTGAGACACTAATCCGTAAGGACATGTCTCAACTGAAATTTCACGCACCTACCACTACCAATTTTAAAAAACACGAGATCGCCATCATACGTCACTTGGCTAAAGACAACAGATTAGTATTTCAGATGGCTGATAAAGGAGGTGCACTAGTGATTATGGATAAAATTTTGTATGATCACAAAGTAGAGTCACATTTACAAGATCCTGATACGTATTTGAAACTAGAACAGGACCCTACCACCAAGATCATGGACACTTTGAAACACATATTAGACCACGCGGAGGAAATGTCGTGGATTTCTCCCAAAGTCCGCAGTTTCCTATCAGTCACACATCCCAGAAGACCATCATTGTACATGTTGCCCAAAGTTCACAAAAACTTACATGATCCTCCATTCCGCCCCATAGTTTCTGGGTGCGAGTCTCTGTTTACACCAGCAGGACAATTTATTGATCACTTTCTCCAAAAATGTGTACAATCTTGGAGAAGCTATGTGAAGGACACCACACATTTTTTAAATCTTTTGAACACAGTAATGGCACGCTTTTCTTCATCTTGGCTTTTGTGTACCATAGATGTCACATCTCTATACACATCCATACCTCTCTCAGAGGGTATTGACGCGTGCGAATGGGCTCTTCTACAATTACCAGAATTGGCAACCGACAAGGTATTCATTCTCGAATTGTTAACATTCTGTCTCCAACACAGTTATTTCCAATGGCATGATGAGTACTACCTTCAAATCAGTGGCACCAGCATGGGTTTTTCTGGGGCACCAGCGTATGCCAACACATTCATGTCCAAATTTGAGCATGATCATATTTTTAACAACAATGAATGGCAAACGAACCTTGCATTCTATGTGCGTTTTATTGACGACATATTTCTGATTTGGACTGATTCACGAGCCAACCTTGAATCAAAAATCCAAGAACTGAATGAAAAAAACAGCCGGATCAAATTCACGCACAACATCAGCACAGAATCATTGTCATTTCTCGATGTCCTCATCACCAAGACAAGCAATTCCTTCGCAACTTCAGTATTCTCTAAACCCACAGACAGGAACAACTTGCTTCTGTATTCGAGCTTCCATCCTCCTTCTCTATTACAGAATTTGCCTTTTTCACAATTGCTACGCACCAAACGAATTACATCAGACCCTAATCAGCTAGAAAAAGCTCTTTCTCAGCAAAACTTGAAGTTTCGCGAACGGGGTTATCCTGAACAAGTTCTTAAAAAAGCAGTGGGTAAAACCAATCTCAAAGATCGCAGTGAGTTACTTAGATCTCAGCCCATGAGCAGCCAAAATAGACAAGTTTTTGTCTCTAAATATTCTATCACGTCTCCTGCAATAAGTAAAATCATCAAAAAGAGGTGGGATATACTACAACAAGAACCAGACTTCAACGGTCTATTCCAACAGCAACCCTTGTTCGCATACAAGCGGAGTAGAAATATCAAAGAACTGTTGAAACAACCAGCAGCAACAGCTACACCACCATTTTCAGGGATGCAGAAATGCTATAATTGCGTGAACTGCAATAATGTTATGCAAGGTAACATCATCAACCACCCACACACTGGGAAATCCATTAAACTCAAATACAGTGGAGACTGTAACAGTTTGAATGTTATTTACACCATTAAGTGTCCTTGCGGATTGCTATATGTGGGCAAAACATCGCGCAAAACTAAAATCCGCATATCAGAACATAAAAGCACAATTCGCACAAAGAATCAAAAATCACACTTAGTACTACATTGGATGGAACATCAACATACCATAGCACAACTCAAATTTACAATTCTTGAAATGGTACCTTTCAACACTCATTTAGACACAGCCAAACTACTGGCCCAAAGAGAGGTATGGTGGGTCAAATTTTTAAATACATTGGTACCAGCAGGATTGAACGACAAATTGGAACTTGTGTGCTTTTTGTAATCAGCATAGATCATGGGAATTGCATTCAAAATGAATTTGTATAGATTGTAAGTACTGTCCTCACGTCCTCTTGGTTTTGGGATCTATTTTCATCTTATAATTTCACTACTAGTTGAGCAACATCTCATCTTCTAGTCACTTCGTTTTTTCACATTTATTCCACATTCTGCACATTTCATTCATCATTCTCACTATTTTTGGTCAGGTATTACCACACTAGTTTTTTCATCAACTCCCCACAGGACCCGGATCATTGAGGATTCATATTTCATAGATTTGATTTTCAGCACGCCATTTTGTATTGGGCATACTACTCTTCTAGCAACAATATTACTAGTCACTTGTCCGTATTTGTGTAGAAGCATGTCTACACTTTTTTTGCTTCTTAGGGTCAACCAGTGTTGATTTGTACTACATTATAGGACACGGAGTTACATTGGCTTGGCGAGCACTCAGGAGCACATTTCTGCTAACACGGTGCTTTTAGGCGCCATCACAGCATGGGTCGAGTTAATTATAACCACACAGTTATCGATCATGTTGTAGCATCCACAGCTGAACTCATTTCATGTAAGTCCAGGTTACTTTCCAATAGGTTCACGGCAGCTTTAGCGCGCCATCTTTACACGGGTTTAACTTTGACCAGGCTAACATTGATTTCAGTCCTTCTTCCATTTTAGTGGCTTGCGCATGCCTTGCACATCCGTTATAATAGTCCGGAAGTGTTTGAATACAGGATGGGCGAGCGCGTTTCTACACGGAGCTCGTCTTCACATTTCAGAGCTTTTAAGAGTTTCGAAGGGCTACGCGAGGTAGGCACATTTACACCGCAGTCAGCGGTAACTCTGCGTGTTGCTGTATAGATTTGTTGCTTCATGTGGGGGGAGCAGGTATCTTGAGTCATTTTGTTTTTTGTCTACAGGCTGTTTTCACGCGTTGAAAGGAAGGCTTGTTTTTCGTGATTCTTATTCCAATACCGAGTTGTCCTTGGCATACTCTTAGGTAGGTAGGTAGGTAAAGCTTTATTCGATATAAAATATCATAAAAGCACAACATACAATGATAAAAAAGAGGATCAAGTGTACATAAAAACATCAGTAGTCGCAAACATCTTAAAAAGTTATAAAAACAGTTAAAACAACATATAAGAAACAGAGAATAAAGTGCTTGGTTATTTAGAGTTCGTTAAAATACATGGTAGCCGTCGATCTCATAAATGGGTCAGTGCAGTTGGGATGGAATGTTTTTCTTACGCAATAGCCACGCACAACCCAAGTACTTGGCAATGCCGCAGACAATAGTAAGGGACGAAGTATACGTCTGCAGAATGCGTAGCGCAGTACAGTAGTCACGACATCCCAACATTCTGCAGATCGGACGGAGCCATTTAGCTCTTGGCCTTCGATAATGATGGCAAGCAAATAGGAAGTGAGGAATAGACTCATTAGGTGCTGTGCAACTCGGACAACCAGCAGATTGCGATGGGGATCCCTTCCAACCAGCAGTCACACAATTAAGGGGGAGGGACCCTAATCTAAATCGTACATACAGGGATCTGTCCAGAGGGGACTGGATGAAGTCAAGATATGCCTCAAGTTTACAAACGGGCTTATGTTCTAAGAAAGCCACACTCAACTTCCCCAATTTGGGATTATTCAGATCTCTTGTATTTACCCAACTCCAATATGCTTCCTTAAGATCCTGTTTCTGAGGGGGTACGTGAGATACCCAGGAGTCTTCGTAGCCAATGGATTTCAGTGTTTGCTTTATGTGGGTAAACCATTTTAACCTCCGCCCAGTGTCTGCTAATAGGAGATCATCTAGACCTGCCGCATATTTAGCAAGTTCAGGGGTCCTCCGCAGTCTAGCCCAGAATAGTAAAGGGCGTAGGCGTGCAATGTCCTGGATGGAGTGTCTCCCCATGTCATGCAACAAAGGTTTTAACGGGGATGATACTGGGACGGAGATGAGGTTCCTCATAAATTTGTTCTCTGAGACTACCAAATCGTGAATGTTTTCATAACCCCAAATTTCAGCCCCATACATGGAGCTCGACAATGCCTGGGCCTCATATACCACAAGAGCCGGTGCCACAGGTCGGCTAGTAGAGAGGTGTTGTTCTCTTATAATGGCACCGGAAACCCTCTTGTGGCACAGAAGCATCTTGGTCAAGTGAGCACTCCACTTCATCCCTTTTGCAATGCGTATCCCTAGATAATCTTCACATTTCAGAGCTTTTAAGAGTTTCGAAGGGCTACGCGAGGTAGGCACATTTACACCGCAGTCAGCGGTAACTCTGCGTGTTGCTGTATAGATTTGTTGCTTCATGTGGGGGGAGCAGGTATCTTGAGTCATTTTGTTTTTTGTCTACAGGCTGTTTTCACGCGTTCAAAGGAAGGCTTGTTTTTCGTGATTCTTATTCCAATACCGAGTTGTCCTTGGCATACTCTTAGGTAAATATGGCGACTTCCTTCGACAGGATAGTGTAATTACACGTCAGTGCACTAAGATACAGTGAGTTTATCACATCACATTGCCATTTTTTGTACACAGGCTATTGAACAGATCAGAAGCAGACCCCAGCACTGCTACGCATTTTTTCTCCCTTTGACTGCGTTAGGAGAAGTTTGAGACCATTTACCTTGAATGCTAAACTTGACAGTTTTCACGTAAGGGTTCTTACATATGTCTTTTCTATTGGGCTTCAGGTGGTTTTCAACGTTTCACTGGATCAAAACTATTGACAGTGGTGTGTAGTGGTCAATTTTTGGAATCTATGATTTTTCATATATCTGGCTTCTTAAGCCAACACACCCACGCACAGGTTTATCTCTCTACTTTAATCACACTTTCGGTGCATGTGTAGGACAAGTACAGGTACGATCAGACCCTTCTGGGCAGTTAGACGATGTTACCAAAAAAAAATTTTTCTTATATAAATGAAATTCAGGTAGACATTGGTATATTCAATTATATGTTGTAAAATGCATTCAATTTTTCTTTTATACACAGGCCCCTGAAGAAGGGATTGCTGTAAATCCCGAAATGCATTGGGCTATCTTCAACATCTACTGTCATGCTGCATAATATTTTGGAATTTTGTATCTGTATTGTTTAATGTGCATTTACAAGGAATTCATATTCATTGCTCATTTATATTGTATATTCATCACATCATTGATGCTAACATTTTGTTTACTCTGTGGGTTTGAAGGCTCATGAATTAAATGAGTTGAAACCAGCACAACAATTGCTTACATTATGGTTCACTTTATTTATTAGCAACAAGTACAGGTTTAGTGGAGTACATACAGAGGTACATTTAGCAGTGCAATCGGTATACAGTTGCTTCGGCACCTGTTATTTTCATGTTGTACGAGGGTGGCCACCTTTTTCCGATTAGCACGCAGTTCTAGTTTTAGCATGATTTAATAGTGGTAACTAATTACATCATTTGAAAATTCAGTAGTGCGCTGACTTCCACAGACTGCATAGCTCAATATGGCCCATTGAATGAGGTCACAGTGTATCGTACACGGCATGCTGGCAAGTATCAAGCCTTGTTTCTAAATCATAGGTTATTCACTTTATTTTGACATGGGCCAGTAGGAATGAAAGTCTACATTTAGTGGCAGGTGACACCATGACTACTGGGTGGAGTCACCCTCTCCTCTGGCAATCTTGATAAACACTCAACAGGTCAACGTAACACCCAGGGCCCGATTCACAGAACTAACTTAAGACAAAATCCTAAACTTACTACTTTTGGTATTCACAGAAGTTAGGATTTTGTCTTAAGTTTGTCTTAAGTTTGTCTTAAGTTTGTCTTAAGTTTGTCTTAAGTCTGTCTTAAGTCTGTCTTAAGTCTGTCTTAAGTCTGTCTTAAGTCTGTCTTAAGTCTGTCTTAAGTTTGTATTAAGTCAAACTTAGGACAAAATCCTAACTTCTGTGAATACCATAAGTAGTAAGTTTAGGATTTTGTCTTAAGTTAGTTCTGTGAATCGGGCCCCCAGCCTTTGGCATTCAGGCCCTCTAAATTTCCGCTCACTCTTCTTAGTTTCTTATACTGAACTTCTTTGTTTCGTAGAGAGATTTAATTTGAAATTGTTCAGTAGTTGAGGTAGCACTTTAAAGTTCTGCAGCTTCCCTTCTTGACTTTCAACTTTATTAATGAGTAGTACTAGGGAATAAGTTGAGTCAAGAGGTGATGACTAACCAGTCTTAATATATAATTTCAACACCCACAACCTCATGATTTGATGCGCTTTACCAAACCACACATTCATCCAAAACATTTTGAATCCAAGGTTTTACCAAACTTGATTCATGCCTGGAGTAATAGAAATACCTTAACACACATACAGCAAACAGGTAGTGGCCTATCATGCATGATCCTTCTCCAACGACTTTCTATCTTTTAAAAATTAACAATGTGTGGGCAGATAGTAAGTTAAAATGTCGATGTCTTTTATATGGTCTTAAGGTTCTCATTGATGGTTTTGAGAGTTTTATGGAGAGCCTTAACCTGGAAATCAATGAATCCAAAACCTTTAGAATGGCATGTGGCCCTAAGAACATGAAGACTTGAACACTTGGCATTACGACCAAGCGCATCGAGAGCCTGCGCTCCTTTCCCTACTTAGGAGTCACTTTTAAAAAAAAGTTAGTTGGACCTCATGCATGGTCAATTGGAAGACAAGTGGTTCAATTTTTAATGTTTTGGCATGCATAAGGAATAAACATACTCGCAAATGTATTGAGGTTTATAAGCATAGGAGAGTCCCTGTCTTATGCTACGGTGCTGGGATCTGGGACTGCTGCAATATGGGCAATTTACAGGATGGAGAAAGCAAGGTCCCCCCCAGTAGTAATAATTTTTTTGCACACAAGGAGCTTGGTTTAGATTATGTGAAAGACTATTTAAAACTAGCTCCCCTTCTACTTTGGTGTTCTATCTGGTGCAATGCTCAGGCCTCCCTTCGTAGGGATGTACTTGAGGATTGCTTGGCGGGTGCTTTGGGTTTCTCACTATCATGGATAAAGTATATACAGTCTATTTTTTCTACACTTGGAAGAACTAGCCTCTTCACCGATCCAATCTCTATCAAGAAGGAGGATAAAAGGTGGGTGAAGGACAATTTTCTGTTGAAGCGGGCCAGGGACAAGAAGTTGGCTCTGTCCGTCTAGGATTCCTTCAGAAGTTATGCAGTGACTCAAACATGCCCTGTGATCGGACCATATTTGGAGTGGGTTAACAACACGTGGGAGAGCTCACTTCTTACTAGATTTCGCCTGGGTTGGTCAGATGGAAATTGTGTTTCCCTCTTGGTCAGTGTGATGCCACTGCCATCAGCTGCTGCCCTTACGATGAAACATCTGATCAAACCTTGTTGCACTTTCGGTTTTTCTGTAGATATTGTAAAGAATTGTTTAAGGGCCTGCTCATCCCACTGTTCCAAAAAGTAAAGATAAAAAATTGCAGAGCAGCACTTCTCTACTTGCAGTCATTGTGTACACATGAAATATGTTCTAGAATGGACCTATTTAAAATCAGATGTTAGACATCATATTTCAATGCCATTTTAAATGTATTTTATATAATTTTTACTATTTTGTAGTTTTTATGATATGAATTGTGTTTTATTTGTGAGTGGTGGTTTTAATTTCATTGACTTTGTATCATGTCATTGATTATTTCTGTGTTTGTATGTGCTTTTATGGTCATTTTTGGCCAAATACGGATATGATGATGATCGATGGGGGCATGGCTTGAGCCGCTTCTAAGATGGCCACAACCAACTGAGGCTCCGCTTCTCGACCGGAGCAGTTTCGCTTTTCAGAACCGCTTTTTGGATCTCTGCGCGACATAACCATGCCACATTAGGGAAGCGGGCGCCGGGGCTCAGGTAGCTACCTTTCTCGTCATATTCTGTGCTGTCTTGCGCCTTTTGCTCCACGTGCCGTGCTCCCCTCATTACTGCCATTTTGTTCACGTGGGACGCGGCCGCTAATAAACGAATTTCCCGAGTTGCTGCAGGTGCGGCATTGGTTTTTTGTAACTCGCTTCCTTTTTTTTTTTTTTAAACGGGTAAATTTTCTTTCACTATGTGCTGGGGACAATTAGCAGCTTATGGATGAGACCCTGCTTACCTCATGTTGCCATGCTCAAGACTTGTTTTCTCCGGTCTCCTTCCTCATGATTTCTAATTACCGGAATACTCTGCACACTGCCCTTTATAAGCACTAACGCTCCCACGTCTGGCTACCTTCCTGGTATATGTATTAAGGTGGATTCAGCCAACAGTCACCTTTAATTGTATGCATGTCATCAGTACAACAGGTTACAGTTATTGACTGTGGCTTTCGTTTGGGTATTAGTGGACTCTGATGTTGGGCCTCTGCTGTGTGAGGTGATATTCAGAGGAGCTATCTTTCAGGTATCTTATTCTGCTTTTATTTGTTGCTCATCTTCTGGACATTTTCTTTTAAAATTTGTACTCTCTGCCATATGGATTCAACTTCTTCTTTTGGTCAGAAAAATACTTCAGTCAGTATGTCTTCTCTCCGCAACGACTCTAACCCTGCTGCCCCTTCCAAAAGACACAAGAAAGAACCTTGCTCGCCTACCAAGTCTCCACTACCCATCACTCTGGAAGATCTCATAGAGGAGATTAAGCTGATTAAACCCTTTGTGATTGAAACCAACGCTACCCTTTAGAGGTTGGATGAGAAATGGTCTAATTTAGATTCTAGAGTGCCGGAGATGAAGCAGAGAATTAGCGACACTCAAGGTCTGATCGCTCAGGTTGCCGCCATGGTTAAAGAGATTGCCCTTCTCAAAACACAAACGGAGGATTTAGACAACCGCAATTGGGGTAATAATCTTTGAATTTATGGCATTCCTGAGGGGGAGGGATGGTCCGATATAATCGCCTTCTTAAAGACACATATTCCCAAAATTGTTGGTCTCAAGGAAGGTATTAATCTCAATCTGCAGTATGATCATCATCTTATTTCTGAAATATACTGAACTGTTAATGAACCTCTCAGCGGCTAAACAAAGAAAACAGATGTTATGGTCTGGTCACAAGGTCTTCTTCTTTCAAGATGTCGCCCGTGCTACTGCAACTCGTTGCAAGGAATTTCCCTCTCTTCGCCTGGCGCTACGCTCCATGAATGCCAGATACGGTTTGATACATCCTTGCTACTTTAAAGTTACTTACAAAAAGAGGTTCTACTCTTTCGACCATCCAGAAGATCTAAGACAATTGTTTTTCTCGTCATAAAGGGGATGAGATGGACTTTGGAGGGTCTTAATCAACTTGTTGTATGTAATTTGTCTTAGGTTCTCTGAGTTCATCTCTCTTTTTATATCTGTTTGAAGATGTTGAAATTCTCCCAATGTTGTTGGTCTCGGAATTTTACAGTTTTTTTTTCTAGTCTATGGTAGTTAGTTTGTTATTATGTTGGTCTTAACTGTTATTGTTTTCTCTGTTTCTCTCCACAGATGGTTTTACCTCATGTTCAGGCCCATTCCCCAGATGTTTCCCTCTTCCCTGCCTATCCACTTTAATCTTAATGTTCTCAATTACCCTCACGTGTGGTGTTGAGTTGAGTATTTCTTTTCATACTCTGGTGGTTGTTGATTGCCTGCTTCACGTTTATTGATTCAGGTCTGACCTACAGTTAATCTCTTTCATTGTTTTGTCTCATAATTGGCTCCTTATTTTCTTACCTATTTCTCTAGTAGTTGGCTATGGTTGCTCTCGGATGTCCTGGTTGGCATGACCTTCTTTCTTTCTCTTGCGGCTTCCCACTCCCTCATGTCATTTTCTTCATTCTGGTTATTTACCGTATTTTCTTGACTAAAGTCTTCGGGCTTCTTGTCAACTTTTCTTTGTTTATCACTTACTTTTTCGAACTTTTCTACCTCTCTATTCTCTTCCTATTGTCCTCTGACATTGTTTTTTCCTTTCCTGTAACGCATTAAAATTACTTATCTCCATTCTATTCGCCTCCCTCATCTTCATTGCACTATTCATTGTTTTCCCTGCTCTTCAATATGTACTTCTTGATGCTACATACTTCATGCATTTCTGTGTTTATCATATGATTATTCTTATTTTCAGTTTTATCAAATGTTCCAGATATCTCTAAAATGCTATATATTGCTTATCCTGTTGTTTAATTTAGCTTTTTCTTGGTTCCCATGACTGAAAATGTTCGCATTGTTTCATTGAATGTTAAGGGGTTACGCAATCCCGTTAAAAAGCAGCGGGTTCTCACCCATTTGTCTAGGTTGCAGTGTAAATTGGCTTAAAGAGACTCATTTTAGGGATAATGAGATTAATTCTCTTAAAAGACAATGGGTTGGATATGTCTTTCGGTTCCTTGTCCAAGGATACGAACAATGGAGTGATTACTTTGATTCATAAATCACTTTTCCTTGTTGTGGAAAAGTAAGAGAGGGATGTAGATGGTAGATGGCTTCTTTTACACCTCATTATTAATGGTTCCCCCATTTCCCTTCTCAATATCTATGGCCCTACTGGTGTTGATGTAAAATTTTGGAAGAATATGTCACGTACCCTCGACTCCTGTCCCGATCTCAATCTACTAGTGGGTGGTGACTGTAATCAAATCATGGATCCCTTTATAGACAGGAAATCTAATGCTAGACACATTCTCAACAAAATGCAAAAATCCTTTATGAATACAATTCGATCGAGGGGAGAGTACACTTTTTACTCCCCTACTCATAAATCTTCCTCTAGAATAGATTATATCTTTTTGAGCCCTCCTCTCCTTCCTAATTTAACTTATGCAGATATTGGGTCCATTCTTATTTTCGATCACGCTCCAGTTTTGATCAATCTAGATCTCCCCTCTGAATCCCCCAAATCACGTAGATGGCACTTTAATAATTACTTCCGGGAACATTTCAAAGAGTTCTTGATAGAGTTCTTCCTAAGGAACGCCTCTCCAGATATCCCTTTCTCCACTATATGGGATGCCATTAAGGCTAGGGCCAGAGGTTTCATTATTGACTATGTTGCAACTAAAAAGAAGCAATGTAGTAAAGATTCTGCTTCTGTATTAGCCTTTATCAAGTGTCTAGAACATGCCTATTTTACGTCCAATAATGAGGACGACCTAAAAAAACTAATTCAAGCTAAGATGTCCTTCAATAAAAAATCGACTGAAGAGGCTTCTGGCACCTTATTTAAGTTTAATTCTAAATTCTACGGTGGTCGTAACAAAGCTGGCAAGCTCTTAGCGAACTATTTAAAGGTTAAATCTCAATGCTCTAAGGTGGTCAAGATTACCGACACTAGTGGCTTTGATCATTTCAAAGATGATGAAATATTAAGCTGTTTTACAGATTTTTAAAAGAAGCTATACACTCCAGAATCCTCCCCTTCTGAAGCAGGGTTGGATTCTTTTTATGCTGCACTCCCCCCTCATTCCTCTGAGTTTCCCGATTGTTCAATATTAGAAGAGGACCTCTCCCTCCCTGAAATCAAGTCAGCCTGAGTCTTACTTCCAAAGGACAAATCTCCTGGTCCAGACGGCTTCACTGCCGAATTTTATCCCTGCTTTGCCCAATTCTTGCTTCCTCACCTTTTATCTTTATTTCAATACTTTTTGTCTTCCAAGGAAGCTCGTGGATCCTTCCTGGAAGCCATGATCTGTCTCATTCCTGAGAAAGGCAAGGATCCTTCTTCCTGCGCTATTATCACCCTATTTCTTTAATCAATTTAGCAAGATTTTCGCTAAAGTCCTTGCCCATCATATTAATAAGGTTATTCTTGATTTAATTGGCTATGAGCAAACACGTTTTGTCAAGGGGAGAATGACTGCGGATAATTCTAGGACTTTTTTGAACATCATACATCTTGCTTTCAAAAGTTCTACCCCGATGGCAGCTATCACCTTGGACGCAGAAAAAGCTTTTGATCGAATTCACTGGCTCTTTATGATGCGTGCCCTTAAGTGGCATGGATTCGGCCCTACCATTTTATCACTTATTAGTTTGCTGTATTCTTCTCCCACTACTTCGGTTTTTGTTAATGGCTTTCAATCTCAATATTTTACTCTCCAACAAGGTACTCGTCAAGGTTGCCCCTTGTCTCCTTTACTTTTTATTCTTTCCCTTGAGCCTTTTCTTCATTCTCTCCAGAATTCTCCCTCTTTTCGTGGTTTTATTCATAAAGCTATTGAAATAAAGTTCACTGCTTATGCAGATGATATTCTGTTATTTATTTCTGATCCTTCTACATCTTTGCCCACTTTTGTTGATCTTTTGTCTTCATGGGCTGCCATTTCTGGATATAAGTTGAATTTTTCCAAGTCCGTGATTCTTCCGCTCAATAAATATTGTCTTAGCAGTATGTTTGAAGGGATGGATTTTAAATGGAATATTAATTGCATTACGTGTTTAGGGATAAAATATTCTGCTTCAATTGCTACAACTGTTCAATTGAACCTGGACGAGATCTTAACATTTCTGCCATGGCAGAGAAATGGTCCCCTTTATTTTTGTCCTGATGGGGTCGATTGGATACCTCCAAGATGATGATGCTTCCGGTAGTTAATTTTTACCTTTCCATGTTACCGATACGGCTTCCTTTAAAACAATTTAAGAACCTTAATAGTATATTGAGCTAATTCCTTTGGAACAATCGAAAAGCTTGTATTTCTCATTCTGCTCTCTCTGCTGCTAAAGATAGAGGTGGGGTTAACTTGCCCAACTTTCGCTAATATCACTCCTCATTCCTAATTCGACAAGTCTTACCCTATTTTCCTCATCAGACGATTCTCCCTTATCAATATGGCATAAATTAGAGGAATCAATTATTCATCCATTTCCCTGCTCTTCATTGGAGTATCTTGCACATCCTCCCCATTCTTTTAAATCTCCTACTATTTCATATCTCATATCTACTCTTTACCCGATTCTTACCAAATCACGTTCTCCTCTGCAGTTATTTTTAGATTCCTCTATTTGGCATAATAAATCCATCAAAGTTTCCAACCGTACTCTTTTCTGGAAAGACTGGATCTTAAAAGGTGTTATACAGGTTAAACACCTATTACATAATAAGCAATTTCTTTCTTTCCAGGAATTTCAGTCTAGATTCAACCAACCCGGTTCATCTCTTTCTAAGTTTGATTCTTTAAGACAGATTGTAACTATGCAGCTCTCTCTGACACTTCTTCTTCTCTCCCTGATTCCTCTATTGAACTGTTACCTTCTTCCTCCTCTGTTAGAGCTCCTCACATTTACAAATACCTATGTTTCCCTTTATCTACTCGTCCCAAAAGCAAGATTGAACTTTTATGGGAAACAGATCTACAGCATGCTTTCTCTATACACAGTTGGGACTCTATTTGGGCTCGGATTCACCACATTTCATGAAATGCCAGCACTACTCAAACACTTTATTATTTTTATCAGAGACTATTTTTAACTTTATTGGCTTTTTCTAAATGTAGCCCTTCCCTAACAGCTGGTCTTGCAAAAATACTCCTGGTACATATCTTCATTCCTTTTTTTCTTTGCCCTAATATTTTCATTTTTTGGACCAAAGTTTGCAAGACTATTGCTTCTATTTGTTCAACCACTTTCCCTTTTGATATTCCCTCTATGTTTTTGGGTAGTTCCTCCAGGCGCCGGCTGGGTGCTCGAAAAATAGGCTCATTTATAGATTTATCTATTGCCATTGCATTTCAGGTTATAACATCAAACTGGAAAGATGCCTCCAAAGTCTCCTTTTCTGCCTGGTGGAATCTTTTATGTTATCATCACAGGTTAGATAGAGCCTTTGTAACCACTTCCCAGCAGCTTATTCGTAAAGAGGCATTTTGGTCTCCTCTCACTAGCTATATCTCTTTCTCTGCACTACATGCCAAGGACACTACCTTTGTTTTTCAACTGCCATGATTGCTCTGCTCATTTCTCCATATTATATAATTATTACAGGATTGTTTACCGATTATTGCGTTTTTGTATTATATTGTCATTTGACAGCTTTACCGGTATGTAATTTGCGATTGCCAATATCTGAGCCTGTTTCTGATCTTATTTCACTCTTTTCTTTTCCTTCTTTTTTCTCTTTTTTCTTTCTTTCTTTCCCCCTCTTTCTCTCTCTTCCTTTTTTTTCTTTTCCTACCTTTTACTGTCTTTCTAACTCAAAAAGCAAAACAACCAAAATGCTATTTTTACTATGGTAATGTATGTCTTTGTTTTCCTTTCATGTGGTTGTATTCTTGCAATTTATGAAGTATTAAGCTTCTTTTGTCTTTTTTAACCAATTGCTTTTAATTTGTATCTGTTGATACATTTGGGATTTGTATTTATTCTCTTTATTTTATTCCTGTACCATGTTTTCTATATATATTTTAATAAAGCTTTCTAAACTTTAAAAAAAAATGAAGATGATCAATGTCTTTTATTCAGCACTCTGGGTTTTGATCATTTCAACAAGTTCATGAACTATTTGCAAACCCCAAGCTTTTAAACCTGCAGCTCAGGGAATGCGTTATGAGACAAAGGCCATGTTAACGGAATTTCTGCCCTTCCTCCATTTATAATGCATGTCATGGTAACCACCATATCAGAATTAGGGAAAAGAAAAAGTTACTTACCCTTGGCAACAATCTCCTTTTGTATATTTGATGTACCACCCTAAGTGGCAAGGGTGTGACCAGACATGAGTCCTGTGCTAACTGAGCCACTGGAACCAAGCTTCTGTAAAGAGGAGTTGTCTTGCGGGTTTCCCAGTCGCCGTGCCAGAAGGAATCCCTGGCTCTTCTGTGTCGATCCTCTGGTATGTAAATGCTTCACTCTGCTGGTGTCCTCAATGCAGTGGCCAGTGAGTGTAGGTACATGTGGAGCGGACAAAGGAGAGAGTATTGATGTAGTGATATCGCTTCAGCCCTGATATGTGTCTGCACCTGGCAGTGGTCTGTCTGGGTGAAGCGGGCTAGCAGCTGTGTCGAAGATGGCTGAGGTATATACCGCTGGTGCAGGACGTTAAAGGAGAGACCTCCTTCTGAAGAATTCCAGATAGCCTGTATTTTGCCCCTGGAATGCATATGGCAGGTCCCAAGTGTGCCTCAGAATAGAGGGTTGAGATAGGGCGTATGGCAGGAAGGACTGTTGAAGGGCAGCAGGTAGCAGCTTCTGGAGGGGCACTAGACTACACCTCTATGTAGCGTTTTGCCATCCGGGTCCCTTATGAGGCTATCTTCTATGCCATAGAGGCTTGCTATTGAAGGTCATTCCACCTGCGGGAGCGGCAGTCGGAGATGGCCGGTGTGGGAGACAATAGCAGTGTAGGCGGGTCTCTGAAAGCATGAGGTAGTCCATAGGTGATCAGTCATCTTCCCTGGTGTTTCCGTCCAGAGTAGGTCCTGCGAGAGAGTCCCTGCTGAGCCCACGTGTAGAAGGCCTTGCTCACTCACTCTCTACCAGCATATAGACATCATGGCTCCGGAGAAGGGGAAGCAATGTCCGTTGTATTGAGACTCACATCCGTCGGACCCTCCAGCCGGTAACAGGCACTTTATAGCGGGGATCGTCGTTGGCTGTCAATCGTAGCAACCATCCTGTGGTCGATGATAATGCCGTATAAGCACGCCAGAACCGGGTGCAGTGAGGCAGGGCAGGCTTCTGAGAGTCAGATGATCCTCCTCCACTGAGTTCACCTGGCGACACCGGGTCACTACCGTATTCGCAGCTGTGGCATCATGTTGTAGCCGAATGGATGGGAGTTACCATGGGCTTATCATATCATGGAGCCCTGCTAATACTACAGGCTTTGCTATCAGGAAGGAAGGGAGAGAGAGTGGGCCTACCTAGGGTGACAAGAGGCCTGTTATGTTCTGGGCCCTAGGCCCGCATACTGAAGTAATGACGACACAGACACATGAATTCGGTACTGGAAACTAGCCACGAGCACGTGCACTTGGGCTCTTTTATTTGCGGGGTCACCTGACTGGTGATGCCCATGTTCAGGCGCGCAACACCCATTGGGCTCACCGGGCTTCAGCCCCCCCCGTCATGTGCGTCAGCCCGGCTGAGACAGCCTCGCGGGCTGGCGTCCGTCTGATTGCAGCCGCACCCGAGTACTTAACAGGTCTTTAAAAGACCATTTACTCGTTAATGAGGCTTTTGTTGTGTGTTCACCTCTTCTTACAGCCACTCTGCCTATGGCTGGAAGATTTAGCCACCCCGAAATCTTTTTCAGCCCCCCCCCGAAATCTTTTTCAGCCCCCCCCCGAAATTTTGCTCTAGTTGCCCGCCTGCCCATGTTGGATGGGTGAGGGTGTGTGTGTGTGGGCCAGCCCTCGGGGGAGTGGCTGGCAGAAATACTAGACTGTGTCCAACAGGACACAACAAGGCCTTCACCGACTCCGGTGTGATGGGAGGAGGCGGAGCGCCAATGTAAGGCAATGCGTAGCCCTCCAGGTCGGGTGGGCCACTTACCGTTCACCAGTGCAGACGACCATTGGCCGCTATTCTTATGTGACAGCGCAGGACCGGTCCGTTTCGTCTGAGTTGAGACACGGACTGGGCACCGCGCGTTGCTCTGCTGACCTCAAAAGAAGTCAGGCTCTGCTCTGGAGACGTCATAGGTTGCAGCCCAGCAGGGAGCCTGAGTTTATCAAACAGGCTCCTCAGGCCTGGCGGTAGCGCAGGTCCAGTCCATCCCGACCCAGGCGGGCAACTAGAGCCACATTTCGGGGGGGGGCTGAAAAAGATTTCGGGGGGGGGGGGCTGAAAAAGATTTCGGGGGTGCTAAGTCTTCCAGCCATAGGCAGAGTGGCTGTAAGAAGGGGTGACAACACAACAAAAGCCTCATTAACGAGTAAATGGTCTTTTAAAGACCCGTGAAGTACTCTGGTGCGGCTACAATTAGACGGACGCCAGCCCGCGAGGCTGTCTCAGCCGGGCTGACACACATGACGGGGGGGGCTGAAGCCCGGTGAGCCCAATGGGTGTTGCGCGCCTGTCCCGACCGAAGTAGGATCTGGATCAGGACACTCCGTTTCACTGTGCTTCCTGAAGAAGCGAGACTCTGCTTCAAAGTTGTCGGGGAGCCTGAATTAATTGCGCACGTCTCTCATAGGTTCTCCTTATCGGCTCATGCACATGTTGGGGGCCGCAATCTTCCATTCATTATCAGGCCTCACAGCTCCCTCCCGGAAGATTTTGCTTGGGATCGTTATTTGACATCACCGGCCGGCATTTAGTTCCCAGGAAGATCTCTCACCACAGTCCGGGGCTCCTCACAGTGCGGAGCTCCAGGATTAAGTGGCCATCTTTCTACGTGGCCAGACCACACCCCTAGGCTGCATATTCTTGACCCCACTCATGAAACTTTAGTTCACCACTAGACACTTACTGCCCTCAAACTCACTCCTGCACGTTCTTTTTCGCCCCTGCTTTGTCACGTTCTCACTCTTTTTCTGTTTCTTTTCTTCCTCGTTCTTTCCCCCTTTTGTGCTTTTCTCTTTCTTGTTTTAGGTCAAAGTCCGATCAGGACAAATGAGTGCCGGTTCCCAGAAATAAGTGCTGGGGGGCCCCACCTGAACCACCAGCTCAAATTAAGCACTGCATCCCTGTAAACATCCTTTTACTACTGTCCTTTGTTCACTTGTGAAACAATTATAATGTTCTCTTATAAACATCTTTACGAAAGGTTTGTTGGTCCACTCCAGCCGTCTTTCAATCCTTCCAACTTGTTTTCCATATTTTGGGTCGACCGGGATTAAAAATTTACCATTTGCTGCGTAAGGTTCCTCAACCTTATCAGGTAATCATCCAATAAATCTGATTTAATAATATTTCAGATTCACATTATGTTCAAAGCAATTATCTGGGTGAACCTCTAAGTCACCCTGTAAAAATGTCCCACAATTGCATTAGTTTTCAGCTTCCACGCACCCATAAGACACCTCCGATCAGCCGGCCTCTCTCTGGCCACCGTTCCACCCATCTACAAGACCTGAACGGGAAGAAAGTCCTTCTCCTACCTCGCAGCCAAGGCCTGGCACGACCTCCCCTTCCCCCTCCAGCAAGCCCCCACACTGCCCCTGTTCAGGAAGAACGTCATGACCTGGCTCTTCGGATGACCCTTGCACTCAACAGATCTGCCCCCTCCCCCTCTCTTCCCCAGCGCCTTGAGACCCTTGCAGGTGAGTAGTTGCGCTTCACCACCCGGATTGATTGACTGATTGATTGAACACATTTTAAATGCATTATTTGTCTCACACATTTCATCAAACATTCCTCAGAGAGGAATAACACTGTAATATTAAAATACAGATGAAAATGCATTTAGCATTTTAAAGTTTCGCATTATTGAAGCATTGTTTAAAAAACTGAAGGCCTGTAGAGAACCCCCTGCCCAGGGACACCTCTATGGCCAGAATGTTTCCTTCATGCTGGCATCATTAGGGGCCGTACCCCCCAAGTCAATGCTCCAGGCTGCACCCTGAAATCCTCCCCTGCTGTACTTAAGAGAGATCCTACAGACTCACCTCTGCAGAGGCCACATTCAAGGCTAGTTTTACTACTGTTTGGTGTATTTACTCCAGCATTTCAGTATCTCTTGAGCAAAGTCGATTCTGGCTATTCTCATTGTAAGGTCCCCGCTGCCCGTATATGTAAAGAACGTCTATAAATAAATAAATACAATACAAATGCCATGAGTTCGAGGGTACATTTCCATTGCTCTCCAGCAGAGAGGCGCATTGGTGAATTTACATCCTTAAGGTGGGAGCTGGCACTCTGGCGGAGATGCTAGGCGGACACAAACCTCCTGATCCTGTGGATTTGACTCTCCAGCCTCTGGGGCGGTTTCAGCTCCCCCACAAAGACAAGGCAACGGCCTAAAGCAGACTCTACATGACAGCGTGAAGGTAGGTCACACTCACGGATGCAGGCGGCTGTCACATCCCAAGCGATCTGTGTACTCGGATCCAGTTGTCTGCACACCATTGTGTAGCTCGAAGGCTGATACCCCGGAGCGCAGGTGACTCCTACACTCTCTCCTGGGTCATACCACTCTTTGCGTGGGTTGAGGGTGAGACCTGGACTTCTGCCGCTCGGATACTCGCACAGTCCTGAAAAATAAAGTCAATTTAATATCACTTAAGGATCGTTAACCAACCACATGTATCTAAAAGGTTCTTCACGAGCATTTCACAGCTGAAATATGCAGAGATGGGGGGGAACAGAACAGGACATCACACAGCAGGACATTCAACAGTGTCATTTACAAAGAACACAAAACAATTCACTACCCAGCATCCCAAACAGCATACACACTTCTGAGATCAACACACTCGACAACACCAATCTATGATGTTTTTTGTTGTATTTGTTGTTGAACACCAAGCACCAGTGCATTGTTGGTACCAAGGGATGTGTGATCCTAACATCCCCTTTGGTACCCTTACAATGGTGATGCTGCAGTCAGCTCCTAATGTCACTGTTATCAGTACTCAGGTACCTGTGGCAGCCCTGAGGCTGGTGCACAGGTGGGAAGTGACAATGAATTGTGCACCTTGTGTATGTGTCCCCTTCTGATCTCTGCAGCCTCGGAGACCCTACTCACACCGGGCGACAAAGGGGGAGCGGTACAAAAAGCTTCAGGCCTCGCGACTGGAGCCATGGCCCAGAGGCTGTGAGCCTTCAGTCCATCAGATCTGCTCCAGGCCGGGTCTCTCTTCCAAAGCATCCTCATCATTCAGACCTCAAGTCATTCTAGCATCAGGTGTGCCCCAGCTCTAGCCTGAACATCCACACGGTCAATAACAGACCGGAAATACAACCGTGCTTGGACATTGAATCTTTCAATGTAAGGGAGGGATAGTTGGAGTATTGTGGGCTTTCCCATATTATGAGTTTGTTTTATAAGAATACAAAATGTCAAAGGTTGGTAGGCACCTGTCTTACCCGACGATGGATGCACATCAGAACTTTAGTGCAAAGAAAGGAACCGCTGCGGCTGTGCTTCCTTGCAATCTCCACAGATGATCGCAGGGCCAATGGTCATCTCTAAATTTGGCAGTACCCTCGGCATGTCCTCTGCCATCCCGTATGACACCACTCTGCACATTCAATTCTACACCGACTGACTAAATGAATGATTATTTGCACTCATAAGTGCAATTTCCTAAGCAAAGATCTCCTAGCACATACTCGTGGTGAAGGAATTCAAATGGATCCAACCAAATCAAGACCTCCTCGCCCACCGAGTAAGGCTCTCCTGTGCACCTGAAGAGATGAGGGTCAAGACGGAAGGGATCACAGGAGCTAACCTCTAGCTTAAGCCTCACGAGCACAAGGCCTAACTTTCGCTTTTACCATTTGTTCCTTACTAAGCTTCTCTCTGAAACAACTCCCATGACTACATCTGTCTCTATTTGCATGAGAAAAAAGGGCCAACACTATGGGGGGAAATTGATAGAAAGACCTGGTAGTAGCAGGCTATCATATAGGGTCAGGAGTGCAATGGGCAATGTCCCTTATGGGCTTAGACTGTCCTCTCTGCACTTATTGATGAACCAACAGGAACTCCTGCAAGGCAGTCTTAAATTCTCTGGGGGCGGGGCTGATTCACAAAGGCAAACATACACTTTGTAATTTGTAATTTTATGCCCCAGAATCATCGCCTAATTATTGTCTATGATTTAATCCCTGTTTTTGCTGCTTTCAGGTTGAAACCTCAACTTTCATGTTGGATTTTGTGTGTGGTGGGGGTAAGTCTCCACAAGTGGCGAAAGCAATATTGAGCAAACCAGTCTCGGAGGGTGGCCTGGGCTTCTCCGATGTCTCTACTTATATCTTAGCAGCACAATGTCACCATTCCCTAGACTGGAACCATGACCCTGACAAAACGTTGGGTTAGGTCCAAGTGGAAAAAGCTTTCTCTCCTTCTCCCCTCCCCCTTCTCCCCATTCTCCTAGCTTACTGGAGGGAGGTACGACTCATCCCCCTGACGCATAATCCTGAGTTTCCCATGGGTGTGGCCCACCCTGCCTCCTTTTGCTGTGTTCAAGGTTGCTTCACCTTCCTGGGTGACTTTTACGAGTATGGCAACTTACGACCACAAGATGACCTAGTTAGAAAGGTAACTGGCTACTGAGATATCCAATGACACTTAGGGGCCATTTGAAAAAGAGCTGCTAAATCTTTGATTTGTACCCCCTATAAGGAGAGTGCATTAGAAAATATTGACTCGAGGGTACACTAGCCAAGATGTTCGGGGCTTCGGATTTGTGCTGGAAGGGGTGTGTGGAGAAGGGCACCTTTATACATATATGGTACTCTTGCCCAGTGATCCAGGCATTCAGGGTTGAGATTCAGATCACAGTGCAGACCATTACCAACAATCAACTTCCACTTGAACCACTAACAGTTTTCTTGGGTGACCCAGAGGCTGGCAGAATATTTCCCACAACGACCCCTCTGGGCCGACTACTCTCCCATTTACTCCTTGCGGTGCAACTAAGTGTGGCACAGATGTGGAAGCAGCCACTTCCTCCTTCTTTAAATATCTGTTGGGGGAAAGTTTGGTCCATCTACACTATGGAAAAATTGACTGCTATCATCTGAGACTGGCCAAATTCGATGCAGTATGGCACACCCTTTCTACTCACATCAAGCACCTACAAGGGGCAGGAGGGCTTCATATGACACTACGCACATCTGACATCCACATCATGTCCTCTTCTGGCCCTGATAAAGGATCTCTTGACATGTAATTTTCATATGAACAACGGGGGAAGGTAGTATGTTGAATTGATTTTCTCATTCCATCTGGGTGTCAGTGATCACTTTTCCTGCGATGTTTGAGCTAGAATTATTATTCATAGCGGAATCGTGTGATATGTAATGTTAACTTGTTTTCTTTTGAAAATGCAAAATAAAAATGTTGAAAAATAAACAAAAGCTGAACTGAACTTTAATTGCCTCACCAAGGTTCCCTACACTCACATTTTACAAAGTTACGCAGGAGCTTCACTGAGCTCCGGATGGAGGTAGCGAGCAAGCTTGATGTCCAGTGGGAGCCAGGAGTAGGGTACACTGGGTGCCATAAAGATGGAATAAAGCAAGTGTTGGCACATAGGCAGTGCGCTCAGCAGACAAGGCCATTACTCAGCTCACATAAAATTCCAGAGATGATGCATGGGCAGACCAACTCAGCCTACCATGTGGACATGGGATATAGAAAAAGCACAGTGGCTTCTTTATTTCACTGATGGCCGTGGTGTAAGCCACAATACCCCTGCCGGCTTCTTGCACTCTGCTGGAGCCGGCATCTACATTGAGTGGGGCGTCCTTGTTAAACCAACAGCTGACGAGAGCGACGGCACTCAGAGATACAGAGCACCACCCTGGGCATCTTTTGGGGTGGGACAGGCAACCTGAAAACTGAGAAGCATTGCTTTCCAGAAAACCTATATGCTAAGTGGATTCCTGTTTGGTGCTCACCACAAAAGGGTGATTCAGGCAAAGCCCACAATGGAGTATTTTTCTTTCTGAAAACAGCAGCTTGGCTTAGTGCATAACACAGCAAACACCATTTCAGCCCAAACACAGGATCAAATTAATTAGTTTACCCCCATCTGCCAGCTGAGTGGGCACTGAAGCAACTACCAGAAACAAGGAAAGGTACAATAAGTTGAATTGAATGTGCTGAGAGGGAAAGATTGGGTTATTTACTACAATGTGCTTCCACAGGAGGACTGAAGGGCCCACTAAATGCCAGGAACAAATAATACAAAGGTGGTCTATCTCCTCCTAACGTTGGCATCAACATGTCTCTCTTATCAACATCGCTTCTTCATCAACATCTTATCTCCTTGGCAGAGATGATCTTTTAGCCCCAGGGAGAGCAGGATTAACCCCAATCTGATTACCCTAGAGGTGCTGAAAAGCCCACTAGATACCAGAGAACTTTGAAACTAAACAGATTGTAAAAATAGTGAGTGGAGTTCAGGGATGGTCCTGTGGCATATACCTGTTTTACCCCATCTTCGAAGTGCTAAACCCCTTACAACAGCCATGGCCTACTGTGGAGTCTGGGGTGTAAGAAAGTGCCTCTTTTTGCATAGACTCCGCCATTTTTTTGTGGACTGGTGCTGCTACTTTTTTAACCCTGCATACTGGGGAACTGCTGCCCAGCCCCCAGTGCAAGTGCTCTGACCCCTAAACAATGGTAGAATATGTTTTATTAAATATGTATGAAAAGTGAATTTTAAAAACCTAGATTTTCTCTGCCTGACCCTCAGTGGACTAATTAGCCTTACCCTGCCAGCAGCTGGCCTCTGTCAGTGCTTCCGCCTAATACGGTGTGATAACTGCTCCCAAAGCGGAAACAATGGCTTAGGGCTTTTGCCAGGCAAACCTGGGTATGAGGTATGCAACTCTTATCAGCTCAGGAAGGGCAGCTGTTCTGGGTTCAGGAACTATATTGACTTGAAATAGGTGAAGCCTGCCCATTCATAATTAAATGTGGAGGAGAAGCCTTTTTGATTTCTATGCTCTCTACGGCCATCTTGCCACTCGCCCGGTGGGAGGGCGAGCTGGTCGCAGAACCAGTTTTGCGTAGCAGCCCCCAATGGCAGAAAGATGCATTCAGCTTGGTTTTACCTCAGAACATTGGTTCAATCGGCCTTTTTCCTGAAGTCCCTGATGACTAGTAGCAACTAGACCTGGACTGGGCCCTGTTGGAGTCCTCTGCTTGAGTGAGTCTTGGTCCATAGGTGCTGTCCCTGACGTCCTGGTAGACTTAAACGTGACCAAGAGGAGCTGATTCAGAAAGTCTGAAAAGTTGAGACTTTGAAAGTTTTGGACTTCTAAGATCTTCGGAGCATAAGCAAGACCTTGCAGTAAAAGTGTTCAACTTTAAGTGGTGTCATTGATACAGCTTCAGCCTTGCCTTCCTGGAGGATTTTGAGGGTCATGAAAATGAGTAGGTTCTAAGTTAGACAACTTGATGGGTCAAAGACCTGAGTAGTATCCACTGAATACGAGTACTTCAGCGGCAGTGATATTTGAATGTTTCTCACGCTCTGAGCTTTTCTCACTAAAACAAACAGCTTTAGCGGGACCTTGTTCAATGGCTATCCAGCTTTTAGAGTACTTGCTAGACTAGAGGATTTCAACTTCCATTTCAGAGATCATGTGAGGAGGTAAAATCAATGACCGGGACAACTAGCTTGGTGTATCCAACCGGCGCTCCATCAAGGTTGGGCTGAAAACACCCTTAGATCCAGTTCCACCTATTGCAGTTTTTCTTTTTGGTGCTATTTAGCTTATTATACTTTAATCTGCTTTTAGACATTGGTGGGAGAAGTTTCAATTTGTTGTTTTGAAGTTTTAACAGTTTTGTTACTGTAAAACACATTTCCCTAAGTTTTTTTGCAAGTTTTCCTAAGTTAGGCCTTATTGTTCTCTGCCATGGCTAGCCAACTTCTATGACGTACTGAACCTGCTGGCAGATGTCAACAACCAACATATGCTTGACCTCCTGATGACCCTGGATGTGGAGTCATTATACATTAAAATCCCACAGGACGCCACAATCTAGGTCATCAAAACTTGCCTGACAGCAGAAACATGGACCACTGTGACACCCATTGATTTCATTATAGAGTGTGGCACCATGGCACTCAAGAACATCTTCTTGCCCCATCTGGCGTGTCTATTAATAATGCTGAATGGATCTATATACACAGAGGCGATATCCTCACTTTTCAATGGTTTTTATAGTCTCAACTACACATTCCAAGATGGCCACCAAGATTTGATCAGCACTGAATATCTTCGTGCCGATCCGTTTAGTGTTTACAATACGATTGTCCCTATGTACCCCCACCAGCCTGACCTCGGGGGCACACAAACGACTCTTGACAACTCCTTGGCAAAGTTTAATATTTTTTTTCGCACTTGCCTAAATACATGCGACTGCACAACTGGCTCTGTGGTTTATAGCCAGTTTTCACTCATTTCAAGACGGCCGCCATGAATTTGTCTCGTCGAGACCAGCTCCAAGTCTCTCCCTAGGTCACAGCATGCATGGACTAATCACAACACGACCCGGGGGCTGGCTTATCGGCACCTAATGCCGACTCCTGATGCCGGCACCTGAACCTGATTCCAACAGATTACATTGCACACCTGCAATCATTTTCTCTTCGACCACCTTTAAAAATGGACCGCCTCCTCTGCTCTGTCTCAATCCAGGAGAGCAGAGGAGGGTAGGTTCTTTGCACTCCACCTTCAGGAGCCATGTGAGTAAGATTGTCCTGAAGCTATGTTCTTTCCTTGCTGTCACGCCCGGCTCTCCCATGTGACATTTACATTTATGTGAGCCTGACTGATACTTACATCTTTATTCTAGATAGCAGCAGTGCACTCACCTATGCCTAGACCAGTTGGGAAGAAGTTGATAGATTCATTGCATAAGAACCCATTCTGAGCTATCTATGAGTCACACAGTGCTTCACTGTGTGACACTTGCACAGGTTTTTATCTATATGTTGTGTATGTCTTTTCCTGTTCACTTAACTGCAATACAATATATGTCAATTTGCACTGAACTCACCATTTTGGCTATCACCAGAGCATGTGCACGTCTACCAGTGGAGACAGTTTGCTAGCATTTCTAGGACATTGTTTCCAATGAGATATCACCCGAGCTATGCTGTCTTTTAATTTTACTTGCTTTTCTTCTACTATTTTTACTTTCAGGTTATAGGGACTGCCGCCCTCAAGGGAAATCTCCTCCTACCAGGATTTTTTCCAGAGAATCTACCGAATTTATTTTGTTTCATAGTCCAGCCAGTACGGATTATTATTTGTCAACAGCTATATATTATCACATCTCATTAGATTTCCCCTGTTCCCTAATTCCTGGCCCTTTGTTTCTCTAGACCCCAGACATCCCTACTCCTGATGAGACTCTTCTATCCTCAAAGAGTCGAATCACTGTCGACGCAATTGCAGAGACAGGCAACTTTTCAGTTTTTTGCTGATACAATGATTTAATTTATGTATCCATGAGTGTTTTTAACTGAAACTGCTGCCTCGTATTTTTATCAACCAACCCCCTCTTTTTGCTGATGCTTAATCTCACCTGGTCTTATCTTTTCTTTTGTTCTGGTTGGTTTACACACCTGGGGTCTGTTGCTACTATATTCTCTCTCTAGACACTTTCATAAATAATTGTTTACATTTTGGTATTGTTTTGAATAAAACTCGGTTCGGCTGAACCGTGGTACATACTGGCTGCGTTATCATTGCATTTTCCAAACGTTTCTTATTAACACTGATATATTTGGATTCAGTCCGCACAGAAATATGTGTGATATTCATCATTTTCAATTGAATGAGTTCCATGTGAACGGTAAACAACTTTTCTAACGAAACTTTTTTTCCACAGGGAATCACAACGCGGTTGTTACAACAACCGCGTTGTGATTATGCATACCATTACTCCGCAAGTCGGAACAACGACTTGTGGAGGGGGGGGGTTGGGGGGGGGGGCGGAGGGGATTTAAAATCCAACACCTTCCCTACTGTCCGCACAGACTGGAGTTGGAATAGTAATTTATACTATTCCAACATCCAGCGCCCCCCCTCCGCAAGTCATTGTTCCGACTTGCGGAGTAATGGTATGCGGAATCAAAACGCGGTCGTTGTAACGACCGCGTTGTGATTCCTTGCGGAAAAAAAGAATGAAGGATAAGGAGGCATATTCCCATGTGAACGCATGTTTCAAGGATCACTTGATATTCCTGTTCACATGGACATAAGGGTTGCTCTTGTTGTTTTCTTTAATCGTGCTAATGCATAGCATGGCTGCCCTCCCTCAATCAATCAATAGATTTGTAGAGCACTTCTTGCTACCCGCGAGGGTATCCAGGCGCTAACAGGGTCCAGTTGAGTAGCCAAATAGCCAGCTTTTAAGGGACTTTTGGGAACACTGGGAGAGATGGGGCAGTCCGGAGTGAAAGGGTAGCTTGTTCCATGTCTTTGCTGCTAGGTAGGAGAAGGAGCGGTCTCTGTATAAGCTACGTCGGATGCGCGGTGAGGGTTAGAGAAAGAGAAGCGGAGGTGTCTGGTGGGCCAATTGAAGTTAGGCGATGGTTCACATAGACCGGTCTGCAGTCCCTTACACCCCCATTAACGCTGGTACTTTGTGTGGGCATTGTCTGGCAAGTGGAGAAGTGTGGTTCAGCTGTCAGGGCAGCTGCCTTCGGAGCACAGGGTTTACGGATCGATCCCCGTCTCTGGCGGCAGCTCAGCTCAGCACCATGTGACCCTGGGCAATAGCTCACTTAATTTCCACGATGGCCCCCAGGGACTTGAGACCCGTAAGGGTGAGTAGTTCGCGCTTTACAAATACGGATTTATATTCACATTGTACAATTGGTTAACTGCAGGTGAGCCTGGCAAGCACGGGCCCAAACCTTTCAAGATTTCTGTATGCCACTATGGGACAGTACAAAATTATAACATGGAATGTGAGCGGGTTAAACTCGTTTGTGAAGCGTTATAGAATACAAACATATCTGCGATGAGAGGGTACTCATATAGCCATGCTGCAGGAGACACACCCCTAGACACCGAGACATGGAAAAACTCCACAAAATTACAATTACATAAGGGGGGTGGCCATATGGATAGCTCCACAGGTCCCATTCAAGTTACGAAAATATGAGGCAAATGTTGTGGGCAGATTCGTGATAGTGCATGGGGACTTGGATGGGGTAGAGGTGTGCCTAGTGAATATTTATGCCCCAAATACGGATGAGGCTGATTTTTTTAACGGTATGGAAAATTTGCTTCCATTAATATGGGCTGGTGATTTTAATTGTGTGATAGATGGCTCACTTGATAGGCACCCACTGAAGCATCACACTAAACCGAATATGTCGGCTGCCCTGAGGAGAGTGATGGACAGGCTCTGTTGTGTAGACATCTGGCAAGAAACACATCCGGAAGAGTGACAATACACGTGCTATACACCGGCCCGTTAGGTGTACAGCAGGCTCAATCGTTTTCTGCTTTGGTGTGTGGTACAGCGGGAGGGACTGCTGTGCTAGAACATTTTCTGTCAGATCATGCTCCTGTATTGCTAGAATGGGGACCCGATAGGAGCAGGCCGAGAGTCCCGTTGTGGCGATTGCAACCGTCCACACTGTGCGACTCTGTGTTTAGAGAGGAACTTAGGAAAACCACAGTAGATTACTTTGCGAAGAATTGGTCAACCACTGAGACCAGGAGCACAGAATGGGATGCATTCAAAGTGATCACCAGAGGAGGCTGCTTGTCTAGAGTTGGAGGCACTAGGAGGCGATTGCAGTTGGAACTGACAGAGTCGGAGGATAAGCTGAAGAAATTACAGCGTGAGAACCGTGCGATGGGTCGGCCTTTGGACTTAATTCTACAGGCGCAGCATAGGGTTGGGGATGTCTATTATAGACTGGACTGCCTGACTCACAGGGAATACCAGCAACTATGGCATAAGGAGGGCGATAGATCCAGAAGACTGCTGGCGTGGTTGTTAAAGCATGAACGCCCACCCCCGATGATACCAGATCTGTGTTGCCCTGAGGGAACTATGGCTAACACACAGGTTGGTGTTAATACAGTGCTATTTAACCACTTAGCCGGTATATTTCACGAGACCGTGGGGAGTGAGGGGATGGTAGGGGGGACTTCCTCACGGATGTCCCTCTCCTGCGACTTACGAACGAGCAGAGTGAAGATCTGGAGGCAGCACTCCAATTAGAGGAACTGCAAGAAACACTACGGGGCATGGCTTGCTGCAAAACACAGGGCTCAGACGGAATTTCGGTTGAGTTCTATCAGACATACGCAGATATTTTGCTTCCATGCCTATAGGATACCTTGCAGGAAGCCAAAAAGGTTGGATATCTACCGCCATCCATGAGGGAGGTGCAGCATGTCATGGTCCCAAAACCCAAAAGGGATCCAGAGGACCCGGCTGCATACAGGCCCCTGTCCATTCTGGGAGTGGACACTAAACTATTGGCCAAAGTCCTGGCCATAAGACTAAGAAGAGTAGTGACCTAACAGGTACACGAGGACCAGTGCAGTTTTATACCAGGGAGGGGAACATACATGAAATTACAGCGATTATCACACATCCTGCATTTGGTGGCAGACAGCAAGCACAGGGCGGCACTTATCGCCCTGGACATTGAAAAAGCCTTTGCTATATTGCGGTGGGACTATCTTTGGGAAGTGCTGAGAAGAATGGGGTTTGGCAGACAATATATAGCATGGATTATATTATAATCAACCGAGAGCCAGAGTACGGAACGTGGTACAGGTTCGGAGACTATATAGATAGAGAAGGGTACACTATAGGGATGCCCATTATCCCCATTTATCTTCGCACCAGCTATGGAACCCCTGGCGGTGAGATGGCGGAGAGATATGGAACCATGGGGTATAGTGGTAGCTGGCCGAACGCATGTAGTCTCCATGTACGCAGATATTGCACTCCTTTATATTACAGAACCGGAAGAGGCAATCCCGGCGGTCCTGAGAATATTAGCCTAATTTTGGTTTGACCTCCGGCCTCCGACATAACAGCCAGAAAACAATATTGTTTCCTCTAGTGGCCCTGGAGTGAATGACACCCCAAGAACTTCCAGAGATGGGTATGGACTGGAGACGAGATTGCTTTCGATATCTCGGTATCCAGGTGGCCCATCAAACGGAGACCCAGTTTGAAATCAATATGGGAAAAGTCCTTACAGGATTGCGGGCACAAATAAAGTTCTGGAACAGGTTACCACTGTTGATTATGGGGAGGGTGGCAATATCAAAGATGGTGCTTCTGCCCCGCTGTCTCTATGTACTACAGAACTCATTCTGCAAAATTCCAAAGTCCACGTTTGACATCTTAAATGGCCTCCTGACCTCACTAGTGTGGGCTGGTGGACAGAGCAAAGCCAAATTGGAAATACTTAAACTGGATATGGATGTGGGTGGCCTTGGATTGCCGGACCTCAATTATATTATATAGCAGGATTATTGCAGTACACAGCACAATGGTGTATGGGGGAACATACGGTGGAGAAAGACTTGCTGGGTAGCTGGAACGAATGGACAGAGTTACAGCGGTTCCTTATGAAGGGGCTCGGGGCTCCCACAGATTGTCCTTATATAATACGACAGGTGACAGAGGCCTGGGAACAGGCAGTGGTGGTGGTTCTCCAAAGGGCTCCATATGCTAGCGCCTTACCCATCCGGTGGTTGAGGGGATTTCAGAATATTCAGGCGACTATGGACATTATGAAGTGGTACAAGGGAGGATGCGAGTCAGCGGGAGATCTCTAGCAGAACACAGCCTTTCTGACCTTCATCGAGGCACAGAATTGGTTCCAGTTACCGGCTGGACATTTTCGGCACTATGCTAAATTATAACATATGGTGCATGAGATGTGGACTATGTTTCCGGAGGAGCCAAGGGAGATGATGCTGCTGGACCCGGGCTCCAGTAGGGGTCTCATCTCGTGTATATCCAACGCATTAAAGGAGGACCATAGGTCCAACCTTGCCGTAATTAGAGGGAAGTGGGAGGAGGACCTACCTATCCCGCTGACTGATGGCGAGTGGAAGAGAGCGCAAGCGCAAGTAGCCGAAGCAACAAGTAACACAAGGTTCTAACTTACACAGTTCCATTATTTACTTCGTACGTATTTGACCCACAACGCCATGCATGGTTTACACTAGGACTGATCCCCTCCGGCCCACGGAGCAGCACAGACCCCGCCAAATTCCTAAATATGACCTGGAGTTGACTGCACTTACAATAGTACTGGAATCGGGTGGTACCACTCTCTTTGCAATAGCGGTACAGACTGAAACCTCTATAAAACAATGCATTCTGGGTGTACTCCCAACAACCAAGAAGGGGACACGGATAAGACATAAATAAGTTCACGATGCTGGGTCTGGTTCTGGCGAAGAGACGAATAGCGATCCATTGGATCCATCCCACCCCCCCCCCCCCCCCCCCCCACACATAGGATAGATGGAGGGGCGATCTGCGTGAGTGGGGAGTGGCTGAGGAGTGTCATCTTAGAGCAGTACGAATGGATGAGAATGCTGAGACTGATCTACTAGACTGGGGTCAAATGTTAACAGAAGTGAACGCAGCAACAATCCAAAGTGATAACGAAACTGCACACAACTCGCCATCCGCCCAGCACTCACTGTCACCTAAGGCAGAATCAGAATAATGGCCCGCTCACACAAATTTCAAATCAGTTTCTTGCCAATTGCCTGATTGGCATACCATGAATAGTGACGGTTGCCGGTCGCTGCCGGGGGGGGGAGGGGGGGGGGGGGAGGGTGGGGGCGGGGGAAGGGTAAGGGACATTTCTCTTTTTCGGTTGTTGTTTTTTGCTTCACTGTTTATGATTGCGGTCATTGCTCTAACCCTAAACGCACTGCTGCACACAATAATTCACCTCAAGTGCAGTGATGGTGATGTAAAGTAAAGTCATGTAATCAATTCATTGCAACGAAGAGGGTTGTAGAGATTTAAAAGTTTAAATATGACAAATGTTTATGATATCCTCTGATGCAGTGTTTTCAATAAAAACAAGTTACAATAAAAAAAAAAAAGATTTCTGTGTGCTGGTGAAGGACGTCTGTATGCCCAAAGTGTGGCATTTTGATATACACCTTTCCCAGGCATAAACTTGTCATTCTGAGAGCTAAAGTCTAGTTAGGTGGAGCGCGCATAGAGCGCGCATGCGCGGTCGCCCAGCGACCCATTGTATCTTGAGGCCTTTGTATGTCTTTGTATCTGTGATTGTGTTTCTGTCTATACGGTTACATTATGTGTAAGCCTGTCTGAGTCATGTTGCTGGGCCTGCATGTCTGTGCTTCATCAGACATTGCGAGTGCCTTTCTCTTATCATCTCTTCTTTTAATGGTAACCTAATAAGATAGCTCATTGGGTTGGTGCGCCTGAAGCTGATATTTGGATGTAACTGGCAGCCACATTTTTGACTCCCATCAGCCTTTAATCTTTCTGAAGTCGATAATAATGGTATCATTAAGTTGGTTAGCAGGAATGTCTAGTTCCACAGGACTGTGAAAATAGCAAAGCAAAATATGGGCAAGAGACATGGAAATGCATGTAAATGGAAGTTTTTACCTGTTTAATTTGAGAGAATTGGAAAAGTGCAAATGAGCCTCATAGGGCTGTTGGAAGGTGAACAAATCAAACAGACAAACAGAGGCTGCTCAGTAAAGCTGCGTTCAAAGCTTGCCTCTTATCATTTCAATTTATCATTTTTGAACAATCTTCAGCAAGACTCCCAAAGCCATGCTTCCTTGCAGGGGAACTGCAACAACCCTGCAGTGCTTAATTTGTAAAATAATACATGCCTGGGCCAAGTATTTGCTCAGAATATGCCACCTGTGCTGAAGAAGGATATGGTGCCGAAAACCAAAGCTGCAAAGTCTTAACCCACCTCATGAAACTTTAGTTCATTACTAGACACTCCCTGCCAGTCAGACTCACTCCTGCATGTTCTTTTTCACCCCTGCTTTCTCCCTTTCTCACTCTTTTTCTGTGTCTTTTCGTCCTCCTTATTTCCCCCTTTTGTGTTTTTCTCTCTCTTGTTTTGGGTCAAAGTCTGGTCAGAACAAATTAGTGCCGGTTCCCAAAAATAAGTGCTGGAAGCCACACCTGCAACCACCGGCTCAAATTAAGCACTGTACTCCTGTAAAAAAATCTTTTAATACCGTCCAAGTTCACCTGAGAAACAATGCAAATTTTCTCTTATAAACACCTTATCATTAATTTACCAACAATTTGTTGACCCCCTCGAGCCGTCTTTCAATCCTTCCAACTGGTTTTCCATGTTTTGGGTTAAACGGGATTGAAGATGTACCATTTGCTGTGTATTGTTCCTCAACATTATCCGGTAAACATCCCATAAGCCCGATTTAATAATATTTCAGATTCACATTATTTTCCCAGCAATAATCTGGGTAAAACTCTGAGTCACCCTGTAAAACTGTCTCAAAATTCCATTAGTTTACAACTTCCATGCACCCAAAAGACACCTCCGATCAGCCGGCCTCCATCTGGCCACCGTTCCACCCATCTACGAGACCAGCACGGGAGGAAAGTTCTTCTCCTACATCACAGCCAAGGCCTGGAACAACCTCCCCTTCCACCTCCAGCAAGCCCCTACACAGAGACGCCCCCCTCCCCCTCTCCCCCAGTGCCTTGAGACCCTCGGGTGAGTAGTTGCGCTTCACCAACCCTGATTGATCAATGAATTGAACACATTTTAAATGCATTTTTTGTCTCGCACATTTCCTCAAAAATTCCTCAGAGAGGAATAACACTGTAATATTAAAATACAAATGAAAATGCATTTTAAAGAGTCTCAATATAGAAGCATTGCATAAAAAACTGAAGGCCTTTAGAGAACCCCCCTGCCCCACGGACACAACTATGGCCAGAATGTTTCCTTCATGCTGGCATCATTAGGGTCCGTACTCCACAAGTCAATGCTCCAGGCTGCACCCTGGAATCACCCACCTGAAAACACAAGAGTCCATCCTCCCCTGCTGTACCTATGAGAGGTCCTACAGACTCACATCTGCAGAGCCTACATTAAAGGCTAATTTTACTACTGTTTGGCGTATTTAGATAGTCAACATCCAGCTCACCCGCTACCTCGAAGGCAGCAACATCCTAGACCCCTCCCAGTCAGGATTCCGCAGCAATCACAGTACCGAGACCACTCTCATCGCCGCCACAGACAACATCAGGATCCTACTGGACAACGGCGAGACGGAGGCCCTCATCCTTCTGGACCTCTCCGCCACCTTCGACACCGTCTGCCACCGCACATTACGCACACGACTCCACGACGAGGGGATCCGAGACAAGGCCCTGGACTGGACCTCCTGCTTCCTCTCCGGCAGAACCCAGAGAGTCCGCCTCCCCCGTTCCGATCCGAAGCCTTCGAGATCATCTGCGGCATCCCGCAGGGATCCTCCCTCAGCCCGACTCTGTTCAACGTCTATATGGCACCTCTCGAATGCTCGCCCGACATCACAAGCCTCAACATAATCGCCAACGACACGCAACTGATCCTCTCCCTCACCAAGGACCCCCTCACCGCCAAATCCAACCTCCACCAGGGAATGAAGGCGGTCGCTGACTGGATGGAGGATAGCCGACATAAGCTGAACACAGACAAGACAGAGATCCTCATCCTCGGGCCCAACCCCTCAGCATGGGACGACTCCTGGTGGCCCGCATCGCTGGGGACACCCCCGCACCCACCAACCACGGACGCAACCTGGGAGTCATCCTCGACTCGAAACTCACCATGACCAAACAAGTCAACGCTGTCTCCTCCACCTGCTTCAACACCCTCCGTATGCTCCGCAAGATCTACAGATGGATCCCGACAGACACAAAGAAAACAGTCACCCAAGACCTAGTCAGCAGAGACTCGACTACGGAAACGCCCTCTACGCCGGAGCCCCGACCAAGCTCATCAACAGACTACAAAGAATCCAGGATGCCTCTGCACACCTGATCCTCAACGTCCCACACCGTGACCACATCACCCCCCACCCCGAGGAACCTGCACTGGCTCCCTGTCGACAAAAGAATCTCCTTCAAGCTCCTAATCCAGGCACACAGGGCACTCCACAAGACTGGCCCAGCCTAGCTCAACAGTCGACTCTCCTTCTACGTACCCAACAGGAAACTCTGCTCCGCAGACCTCTTTCTGGCGACCGTCCCACGCATCCGTAGAACCACAGCCGGAGGCAGATCCTTCTCCCACCGCGCCGCCAAGACCTGGAACACCCTCCCCCTCATCCCACGACAAACCGAAGACCTTCTAACCTTCAGGAGACAACTCAAGACATGGCTGTTCGACCCGTAGCAACAGCACCCCTCCTCTCCCCACCCTCAGCGCCTTGAAACCCTTGCGGGTATGTACTGAACTTTACAAATTATTTGATTCATTGACTGATATTTACTCCACCATTTCAGTATCTCTTGAGAAAAGTTAATTCTGGCTATTCTCATTGTAAAGCTCCCTGTATATGTAAATAATGTCTATAAATAAATAAAATCACAAGTGCCAATGTAGTATGCTTCTCAGCCTGGATGACTGCGTGTGAGAATGTTGGAGTGTGGAATGTTGGAGTGCTTGATTCAATTGGTGACGGGCTGAGCAGCATAGAGGCTGCTCCTGGTTGGGCTCATCCTTTGTACAACTTACTACCTAAATAAACCTACATGAAAACTACTACGGCTGGACTACCCTACTTATTATTACATTTGGCGACGATCTGGAAAGAATCTACGTGTACCTTCTCATGGATTACAAATTTTGATTTCTGAAGAAACTACAAGGTAACTACATGAACCTACTGAAACTTTAATCTACGGATTTAAAAGAAACTTGGCACCCTTGAGCTCCACCAGTGACCCTGCTATCGGTCGCCCACAACTGAAGTGTGGCAGTTTCTACCTGCTGATTTTGCTGCCTGCCTGCCAATTCCTGCGACACCGGTCGCCCACAACTGAAATGTACCAGTTCCTGCCTGCGTGTCCTGCTAATTCCCTGTTCTGCGACCTGCCTACCTTGATGCCTGCTTCTTCTGCTGTAGTTGGAGATCTGCTTTCTGTTCTTTTTCCTGCCTCACTACTGGATCCGTGCACTGAGCTGATCCCACTGAGATTTGTACCAAGCCTGAGCAATGCTAGAAATATGGCGTTTGGGGGCATTGATCGGGCCCCAGCTGTTTTCTGCGGACAAGGTTATGGTGCAGTCTGCTGCTCGCTGTGCAGTGTGTCACCCAAGGGAATTCATTGTGCATTTTGGGCAGTGCTTTGTATATTCATGGGAAGTCGTTGCAATGCTATAATTTATTGGCACCTCAAAGTCATTAACTTCAACACTCGGGATTTTCATTATGTCGTGAGTACTTTTCCAATTTCTACATTGGCGCTTTGCCTCAGTGTGTTTTTCAAGTTTTCAACGTTAAGACGGTTGAACCGCCACTGTCTTACTTTTAAATATTTTCTCATGCGTGCACAGATCTCGCGTGCGCTCTTACTGTCGTCAGGCTGCCTTTCAAGCCCTCCCTTCGTTTTGTTACACTTCACCGTGCATTGCTTCCTCTGGACGCTAGCATGCTTCAACGTGCCTGGAGCCTTCCGGCACGTCGTCACATTACGTGCCGACATCTTGCGTTTGGAGGCACTATCTCTTCACAGGAGTCACTCTGTTTCTTCTTTGCGTCTGTAGTAATCAAGTCCAGGCTGATTTTGATGTTTCAAGAGGATTTATTCAGGTTGATTACAAGATGAGTAATACTGTAGTATTCAGCCCCACCAGAAGCAGCCAGCCAGGCGCTCAGCTCTACTCCAACTGTAGGTTCCAACTCCCAACATTCCATCTTACATCATTCAGGCAGCATTCCACTGGCATAGCATGAACCATAACAAACCAGGATACTACATATCCGCCTTCGTTCCAAAAGGAAAACAAAAAGGAACACCAGCATTTAGAATAACCGAAGAGAAAGAGAGCAAAAGCTAGGCGCAGGCTAAAGGAAAGAAAAGAGCGGAAAAAACCAGAGAGAGTAGTGGTAAAACATAATGAAGGGAGATGAAAGAGAATAACATAAACCAAACTCATCTTCCCTTCCAGAGATATCAACAGAACAGAAACACCAGAGGGCAAAGAATAGAAGGAGAAACCATTAATGACTGCCCTCTGCGCACCCACTGGCCAGGTAAGCATGCAAGAAGGCAGCTCACATCAGGGGGAAACAGGACGACAGAGAAGAAGAGGAATGCAAATACTCATACTTCTCCATCAAAAATTTGAAGAAAGAATTACAAATAGAAAATACAACTGGGCTACAGCGTAGAAAACAAAACTAGAACCATTAAAAACGCCCAGAGTAACGTAACCCATGCACTATGGTGTCTTAAACCATACACCCGCTGAGGGTAAAAAAATGTGCTTATGCATGGGCAACCTCGAGTGGAGGTAAGGATATGTGCACTGTTAAAAAAATTTTTAAAAAAAATATGACCAACACTAGACACCTTAGGAAAGGTAAAACGTGCACTGCAGCGAAGGCATAAGACGTAATGTGATGTCCATGTACGGACGCACCTCGACAGGAGGTAAAATGCTATGCACAGGGTAATGGGGAAAGACCCTACAACACACCTCCGGAGAGGTCAAGAGATTGTGCCTAGTAAATGCGGGACACCCATCTGCGTGACGCCAATAAAATGTAGTAATCAAGTCCAGGCTGATTGTGATGTTTCAAGAGGATTTATTCAGGTTGATTACAAGATGAGTAATACTGTAGTATTCAGCCCCACCAGGAGCAGCCAGCCAGGTGCTCAGCCCTTCTCCAACTGTAGGTTCCCACTCCCAACATTCCATCTTACACCATTCAGGCAGCATTCCACTGGCATAGCATGAACCATAACAAACCAGGATACTACAGCGTCCTTTGCCAACCACGTTCTTATTACAACTGCGGCGTTTGCTTCTGAGAGTAAGAGATCATATTACTTATTTTCAACACATTTACTCTACTCAACACACGGATGCTGGTGTACACTGACAGAAGTTCCTTTGGTGAGTTTTCTTTTTGGGCGTTTTTCCCTTCGGCTGCCATCTGGAATTAACTTGATGCCCCTTTCCGAGGAATCCTATTCACACTTGTCCTTGGCATGAAGGTTGTTCATACGATCCCGGTGACAGGCACACCATGGACTATTACTGCCTGTGTGGACTGCTGGATATCATCAAACGTTTTTCTCTGTGTTTTTTTTCTTTCTGCAGTCTTCAACTATGACTTCACTAGTAAGAAAGAGAAATATTCATAAAGTTTTTGCTAAGTCGTTTCTCACTTAATGGATGTGAGCTTTTCCTATTATAGTTACCAATGTACTTTAGACTGTGCTTAGAGCACCATCTATTGGGCATTTTATTCAATAACAAAGTTATTTATTTCTAACATGCATTTCTCCTCATAGGGAATTAATTTGTTTACAAGTTTGTCTTTGGAATGTGTTTCATGTAACCCACATTACGTTGTGGCGTGTCTCCACACCTATTTCTACAGTTCTCGTGTTTTAACATGTTTACACGTGGTGTTTTACATCATACCTATTTCAGCTGTTCCTTCAAAATGCATTCTACCGTGTGGTATCTGCTGCCACACCAAGTTTTGCTGTTCCTACGAAATGCATTCTACTGTGTGGTATCTACTATGTTGTGGCTCGCTCAGCCAATCTGTCCTCCCCTCTCACCATAGTCCTTGTATATCGTCCGCCTCACATTACGCCCCATTTCCTTCCCGACTTACAGGAACTTCTAGCTACTCTCGTGGTCAATAATTCGCCAGTCCTCTTGCTGGGCGATTTTAATTATTGGCCCGGTGACCCCAGGGAAGACCATGCTTCCAAGGACTTTTCTGACACTCTCCGCTGCCTCAACTTCATTCCCCATATTCTCGCTCCCACTCACGTTCATGGCCATATTCTTGACCAGATCTGGTCAGCCAATCGGGTTCTCTCCTCGACCACCATTCTCCCATGCACCTGGTCCGACCATTCGCTTATTTCCTTTTCTATTGATTTAACAGTCACTTGCAAGCCCCCCCTGCCCAAGAACGTCCTTGCCCGTAATTGGAATCGGCTCGACTTCAACTCCCTCCACTCCTCTCTGACTATATCCGCCCCGGACCTGTCAGCTCTCCCCCTTGACCTTCAAGTAGACGCCATCAACACCTGGCTTTCCACTTCATGTGATCAGATCGCCCCGCTCAGGACGGTCAAAGCTTGTAGCCTCCATGATGCTAACAAATGGTTCTCTAATGACCTTAAAATCCTCAAACTGGCTCTTCGCCAGTCAGAGCGCCAGTGGAGGCGCAACTACTGTCCCGCCCTGAGGGACCAATATCGGTCCCGCCTAGCCAACTATAAGAGAGCGATCTTATCAGCTAAATCTGACTATTTCTCCGGCAAAATTTTACTAGCAGCCAACAAACCCAAGGAGATTTTCTCCATCGTCCACAACCTGGCCGCATCGGACAGAGTCAACCCCAACCCTATTCCTTCACAAACTCTCTGTTTATCTCTCAATGATTATTTCTTTGACAAGATCACCGCTATCAAATGCAACATTTTACCACCCTCTTCCCAATCTCACCCTTCTTCCCCTCCCCCTCTGACCTCTTCTCTCATCCATTTCCCCCCTATCTCTAAAGAATCCTTTCTGACTCTGCTTACGAAGGTCAAATCGGGCTCCCCAGCCGACTGCGGACCAGCTTGCATTCTTAGAGAACTGCTCGCTGGCTGCCCTGACCCCCCTTTGGCCCTCTTAAATTCATCTATTTCTCAGGGAATCGTGCCGTCTCAATTCAAATCTGCCACGGTCATCCCCATCTTAAAAAAACCCGGCTCCGACCCCACCCTCCCCTCCAATTTCAGGCCAATCTCTCTGCTCCCGTATTTAGGCAAGGTCCTTGAGAGTTACATTATCTCTTGCCTGTCCACATACATTGAAGATAACCATCTTCTGGCTTCCCACCAAGCTGGTTCCCGCCCGGTTCACTCGACCGAGACAGTGGTTCTCTCAGTCCTGGATGAGCTCAAGAACAAGGCAGATTCCAACAGCCCTCAGGCCTTGGTGCTTCTCGATCTTTCCGCCGCCTTTGACACGGTCGACCATTCCATCCTTCTCGATCGCGTCAGGACAGCGGGCATCCAGGGCACCGCCCTCTCTTGGCTCGCGTCATTTCTCCAGGGCCAGTCGCAGGCTGTCCAGCTCTCCGGCTTTTTTGCCCCACCGCGTACGGTGTCCTGCGGGGTCCCCCAGGGCTCTTCTCTTTCCCCTCTCCTTTTTAACCTCTACATCTACCCCCTCATTGCTTCCTTGCTCAAACTGGAGGTCTCCGTCTATAACTATGTGGATGACCTCCAGTTAATATTTGATCTTTCCCCCTCTTCTAACACCCTCCCCAAATTTCAAAGTACGCTTGTTTTTATCTCTGACTGAATGAGTCTAAACCATCTTAAGCTCAACCCGGATAAAACGGAGCTTATCTTGACTGGTGGGACCTCTAACCCTTGGTCCTCCGCCTTCTGGCCCCCCAGCCTTGGCTCCCCCCCGGTCCCCTCTGCCTTAGTGAGAACCCTTGGTATCAAAATCCGCAAGGATCTCTCCATGCGCCCTCAGATCAGCTCCGTTGTCTCTTCATGTTTTCTTTCTTTACGGATTATCCGTAAGATCTCCCGTTTCTTCTCTCTGGATGGCCTCAAAATAATCGTCCTAACCATGGTCCTCTCCCGCTTAGACTATGGCAACTGCCTTTATGCGGGTGTACCCGTCTACGAGCTGCGACGCCTTCAAACCATCCAGAATCAGGCGGCTCGCCTTATCCACCAGCTCCCCAAATTTCACCACGCCTTCCCCCTTCTTAAATCCCTTCACTGGCTCCCCATTATGCACCGCACCCTTTTCAAAATGGGTTGCATAGTTTTCATGGCCCGGGCCCACACTGCCCTTCTCTTCATCAACTCGCTGGTCACTCCTTACATCCCCAGTCGTACTCTCCGCTCTTCCAACCAGGCTCTCCTCATCATCCCCCGTTTTCGCAAGTCAAGAGCAGGTGGTACCAGGTTTTCTGTCCTTGCCCCCCGCTTCTGGAATGACCTTCCATCCTCCATCAGGTCCATCACCTCCTACCCACACTTTAGGAAGGCACTCAAGACTCACTTGTTCACCCTAGCGTTCCTCTCTCATTGATCTCTTCTACCCTTCCATCCGACTCATGTAATCTACCAGCGCCAGGAAACCGCTTGGTCACAGCGCGCTTTATAAGCACTTTCAACTTCAACTTCAACTTCATCTGCCGCCAAACCAAGTTCTGCTGTTCCTACGAAATGCATTCTACTGTGTGGTGTCTGCCGCCACACCAAGATTTGCTGTTCCTATGAAATACATTTCATCGTCTGGCATCCTACGCCACACCAAAGTTTACTTACGCCAAATTTTACAATTTCATGTGGTGCGTGCCCACATCTGTTCCATGTAGTGCGTCCCCACATCTGCTTTAACATTGCGCATGTTGCATTCTTTCATGTGGTGTTTTTCTACATCTGCATGTTTATTTGTTTCGTGTGGTACGTGGCATAGTTTCATGTGGTGTTTCCACGGTTGCTTTCACGTCGCATAGTGTCATGTTTTGCATCACCACATGTTCCGTTTCTACATTTTGCATTGTACCGTGTGGTATCCTCCATCACACCTTTTCTACATATTACGTAGTACTGTGTGGTATTTTCCACAACACCTTGTTGTACATTCCTACATATTGCATTTTACCATGTGGTATTTTTCCGCCATATCCAATGTTGTTTTCCTACACTTTGCATTATTTGTGTGGTCCTTAACCACACCCTCCACCCCAACCTGTCCTGGGGGAGGTTCTATGGTGTAGCTCACCTCTCCATTTACACTTCTTTTCTACTTCTGTGAGCTCAACACCTTTTTATTTGCTGTGTTCTGGGGACCTTTCTCCAATTATACTGCTTGTGTTTTCGATAGCCATCATTTCGCTGTTTCTTTTTGTGGCTGACTTTCATCCATTTACTGTTCTTTTTACTTCATTGCTTTCTTATCTTCTTCGTTGCTTTGTTCTCTCCTTCACCTTGTTGCTGGTACTCTTGTACTTTCTTCATGGTTGCCTGGCCAACTTGCATGATCCTTGTACCTGGGTTGGGTTGTTGCTTGTTGTGTGGGAGTGTGTGGGTTGTGTTTTTGGGAGAACGGGGATGGTGCATGAGTGAGTCTTTCATGCTTCCTGTCTTTCCTGTTACTACCTACCCACTTATTCCTTTTCCATCTGTATTTCCTACTTTCCCACCTTCAATTTTTTATGCCATGTTTCAATATTAATGTTTCATGCCATGTTTCAAGATGCTTTCGCCTCATTTATTTCTTGTAACTTTTATTATGCCTCTTGAGAGTTCCTTCCTTCTCATTGTAAAGGTAGGAGATGTTTTAGTATGCTTCTCAGCCTGGATGACTTTGTGTGAGAATGTTGGAGTGCTTGAGTCAGTTGGTGACGGGCTGAGCAGCATAGAGGCTGCTCCTGGTTGGGCTCATCCTTTGTACAACTTACTACCTAAATAAACCGACATGAAACCAGCATCAAAATGTGTGCAGTGCTATGTGAGACACGAGCGTGCACCAGGATAAGTGCATGAAAAATACCCCTGTGGAAAACCAGCATTAGTGTGTACTGTGCAGCATGAGACATGAGTGTGCACCAGAATCTGGGCATAAAAACCAGACATGTGGAAAAGTAGCATTAGAGTGTGCTGTGCAGCATGCGACACAAGCGTGCACCAGGATTTGTGTAGGAAAACCTGCCCTGCTATGTGGAAAACCAGCATTAGAGTGTGTTGTGCAGTGAGTGACATGAGCATGAACCAGAATTCCTGTACAAAAACCTGCCACATAGGAAGCTGGCACCAGAATATATGCCATGAGCCACCAGCATGCACCAAGATCCGTGTATGAACAAAGGCAGTAAGGGAACTAGTCCCAGAATGTGTGCTGTGTAGCCTGAGACACGAGCGTGCACCAGTATCTGCGTACGAAAACCAGCAATGTGAGAAATGAACATCAGAATGTGTGCCATCAGTGTGCACCAGGAGCCATGTATGACAAGCATTTGCAATGAAATAGGTGTCGCATTTGCCAGAGTTTAAGCTATTGGCATTGTAAATGACAATGACTTTTAATTATCTGTTTTGCTAATAAACACATAAATAAAAGGCATTGTCATTTACAATGCCAATAGTTCAAACTCTTGTAAATGCGAGACAAATTCAAAGAATCGGCCGCCGTTATCCCTGGGTGCTCGGAAATTGAAAGCACGCATGGCGCACTGAATGTTGCAGTAAAGCATGTTGTGCCTGCTGTAGAAGAAACTCAATAAAGAAAATAGTGCTTACAGACTAAAAAAGACGTACCGTGTAACAACTGAGGTAAAAGGGCCAGTCCTCATGGGAGGTTACAAATGAAGACAAGGTGGTACTAAGGAGGAACTTACAAGCCTATTAACAAATCAGAAGCCTGCATTTACAAAGGACAATGACACAAGCCAATGGCAAATATGGGAGGAGAGTGGGCGGGGCTTCTATTCCATGCTCCAATACATCATGCCACAGAGTAGCGCATGCACTGCCCTGGCTCGACCTAGAAAATAAGTAAAAAATATTGTCATTTACATCGCCAATATGCTCTAACTTTCACAAAAGTATGAGACAGATTGCGTTGCCAATGCTTGTTTAATTAGCATGGACACAAAAAGATAGGGCAGCTGGTAAAATGCCAAGTATGTTATATGAGTCAAACTAAACATGCACTGTTTTTCAACTTATTGCGCAAGTTATATGTTTGTCATTAACACCTTGTAACATATTCATTATATGAAAATCAAAACACTTTCTTTCCCCATTTTAATACTTTGCCTTTTTCATTGCCTTTTTTTTTTTACCTTTACCCTTTAATCTTTCGCTCGTTTTGATATTATTTTTCCGTTATTTGAACCCTCTGTTGTTTATATTCTCTTCACCTCATGTTATTTCGTTACGATTCGATATGCTTCAGCAATAGTTTCTTTGATTTCACAATGTTTATTCACATCATTGCTATTTCCATTACGATTCATTTTCTCCATTTATTTCTGTCTGTCTCTCTTCGTGCAAAAGTTTCAGGTGATTTATCGCCTGAGCAGAGTTTGGCATCCTGTTGAATAGTGTATCCCCTAACTCAGCCCGAGCAGTAATCAGCTGCTTCTGTCTGAACCTGCCCAGGCTGAGTTTCGTTTCCGAAAAGTCCCGAAGTGCAGGGGATACACGATACCGTGGGGATACCAGATATTACGGCTTCAGTGCCCCCCTCTCTTCACCAGATCACTGGAAACGGACAACTCTGCTGAGCGCGTGCGGTTTTTACAAAACACACTTCCTCAATACTCGCACAAGGTTGCTAGATTGGGCCATTTCCCGCACAATTGGGTGACTTTTTTCCCAGTTGTGCGGGAAAAACCCATGCCTGGCGGGGGGCTACTTTTTGGGCTGGAATGGAGTGGTTGTGCGCAATTACTGGCCTGGGGCGGGCGCCCACCACCGCCATGCCATGCCATGATGCCAGTCACTGTACAGACAGTCGCACTGGCAAATCAGAGCGCAGCGCACGTCCTTGGGGGCCTGCCTCTGCCTAAACTGCGCGGCGCGCAAAAGTGAAATACACACAAACATTTGTCAATCAAATCCCAGTAGTCCCGACCCCAGCAATCATCCCGCCCCACCCCCTAGAGCAGCAGCAGCCAGCCAGCAAGTAGCAACCAAGCCAGGCAACGGCAAGTCAATCATCTTGACTTGCAGTTGCCATTGGCTTAAGTAAGTAGTACAAGTTGTTACATTGTTGTAGTAGGGGCCTGCTGCATGACTGCTGCTTCTGCTGGTGGTGGTGCACAGCACTGCACATTGCACACACACTCTGTCTGAAGTCACGTCACGTGACGTCACACCAGTCACGAGTCAAGACACCACCGAACTTTTACCTTTTACTTTACTGAAGAGGCAAATTAGCCAATGTGGGGGTCTCCCAGGGCCGTCAATGTTGTAGCACGCGAAAACGCTACCAATGACGGACCTGGGTATTATTTTTAGGTCAGCCCCCACGGTTCCCATATAATGCGGGGGCTGACGTGAGCATGGTCTTTTCGGCATGGCGGGCGGCGGCGGTGATGATGTCTGTCTCGTGAAGTCTGTCAGTGTCTACTCTCTGACACAGTCACGGACGGACCGGTCCTCACCTCACGGCGGTCGGAGAGTACTGGAGTAGTCCAGTGTCCCCCCCACTCCCACCGTCCACGGCCACGACGACGCACCACCAGGCCACCACAGTCATCAGCAGGACCAGGCCCAGCCGCCCGGGCCAGGCCCAGGCCCAGCTCCAGCCCCAGCCACAGGCCCAGGCCCAGTCACGCCAGCCCCAGGCCCGGCAGCCACTGCCACAGTGCCAGGCAGCTTTAGTTTCCACTGCCAGCCACCCACCACCGCCACCGGTGACCGCGTCACCACCGACCGACCACAGCAGCCAGCACACAGGCACAGGCCAGCCCGGCGGCGGGCGGCACTGCAGTGGCACACGTGACGCGCACGGCACCGGCACGTCGTTGACTCTGAGTGAGTACACAGTCTGACAGACAGAAAGTCTGATCAGCGGCTGCCTTCCTTTGCCTGCCCTGGGCCCCTGGCTGCTTCTGCTGAGAAGAAAAGACTCGCACCCGCACATCAGACGACGACTCACGCCACACCGTCCGTCCTGAGTCCTCTAGTATGCTCAAGCTGCTCAGCTGAGCTCACTGACGTGGTGAGGGACTGGGAGTGGTGACTGGTGACGGTCTGGCGCCGGCCCGGCGGTACCTGTTGTCCTGGACGGTGGACCTCAATGCGATCTCCTCAGGTAAGTGAGTTGCTCTCAATTAATATGATAATGAACAAAAAAGGGACTTTGTCAAATGAGTGAGTCTCAAATGTGTGTGCGCAGTTGTCCTTTTTTAAAATAGGGTGCATAATCTTTAAACCCCCCCACGAGAACGTGTAACCTTGATTGAGGCACTAAGTACTGAGAGGTTTTCTTTTTTTGTGCACTTTTCTATAGCGCGAACTCACAATATAGCGCGAACTCGACCCCAAGGTATCACAGCCTTTATATGAGTACCGGTTGCATAATGCTGCATTAAAGACGGACACATTACTTTTTTGCCTGAATCACAGGATGTTGGAGCCTCCGGCCAGACTCGAACCCGGTTCACCGATTCAAAGTCCGCTGCTTTAGCATTACCCTGTTGAGTGCAGTATTTACCTGAGCTCTGTCATTTGGAATGGGGAGGGGATATCATAGTAATGGTGCAAGTTTTCATCCTTCTGAACTGCAAAAACGAGTACTCTGTGGTACTTTCCATGTAAAAATCCTGGCAGGTTGTACGAGGCTAAAAAGTGTGGTATTATTGTACCAGTTGTGATCTTCATTTGGGCACACACGTTTCCCACAAACTCAGAAGGGCCTTAGCGCATTTTAGATTTCTTGACAGATAACATGCAGGTTTTACAGTGTCTGGAAAACCAGTGACATCTTTCACTCTGTTAATTTAAAAGATTCATCGGTGCTTACTAGGTCTTGTAAAGAGCACGGTCACCCGTAGGCCTCTTGGGGCTGAATAACAGAGGTTTATTGTTGCCCAACTCAATGGTACTCCTTTTACAGTCACCGTGCTGCATGCTGGCGCAGGAAGACTAGCTTCACTGGCTAGGGTGGAAGGTCACAAGACCCACTACTTTATGGAGCACCCACTTGAGATAAGCCTACATTCTCCAAACCACCCCCCAATAGCAATGTGGATAACATCCGCTGGATGAATCACAACCGCAGGCCATAGTCTGCAGAAGCAACAAGAGGCCGTGTAACTGGTGAATGCTGTGCTTTAAAAGTAACCACAAACATCTGGTCTTCTCCACTTACTTGAAAGTTCTGCGCTATATCCATGCCCGTCAACTTAGATCCCCATATTTAAATGTACGGGTTGTTTCCTAGAAGCAAAAGAGACTGAGGTTTTCTGTGCACCTTTACTCACTTGGAACACATTTCATTTAAGGCAGTTTCAAATAGCAGAAACGAAAGTGGCAACACGGAGAAGCATGGTACTACATCTGTTATGCAGAATTAGTTGCAAAGTGCATTTTTTAATATTTTATGGGGCTAAGACATCTTCAGAGGTGCCCAGTAATCAGTGAATATTAATTGGTGAGAAGTCTGGAGGTTAACGTATCTGTTAGATGTCTGCTTTGTGCAGTCCTAGATCTGAATCAAAGTAGTGTAGAAGTTGAATGTGTCTATGGCAAAACACTACACATAATGTAATTTGCAGATGACAGTTTTTTTTTATGCAGCTACTTTAGTGGGCTAGTGCTTTGAAGTGCTTCGGACACAGATCCTTTTGTTCCTTGCAGTTCATAATTAGTAAGCCTTCCACTATTGCACAATGAGCTATGTGTGACTGCTACATCTTTTTACCTTCAGTCATGCAACACATCTTGTACGTTGATTTACACACTTGCATGATGTATGATTTATTGTCAATGTGTCTGTTATGTTAAGCACTCTGATACCATGAAGTGCGCTATAAAAGAAATAAAATACTGCTATTTAAATTGCGTGTAAATACTGGGACAGTCAAGCATGCCTCTCAAGTACCTGTGAAGAGATGAGCTGTGTTCTTTTGTTCCCCTTCCTTGTGTTTGCATTTAAGTGTGAAGTTGCAGGTCACTCATTCTAAAGTAGGCCTGATGGGCCCTTAACTTGGCCTTTATCTATAAATGAAAAGCTGGGGCTAGACAAAACATGGATCCCGCCAGCAAATTCATTATCCTCCTTAATTTTCTTACCACGTGGAAATGCGCAAAGGAAAAAAGAAATCTGAATCCTAAATAAGATTTTTTTTTTGTCATGTTTAATATGCATTGTTAATCAATACATCATGCTTAAAGCACAGTCATGTTACATGCATTGAATTCTAAAGGGGTAATGCCGAAAGGACAAAGTCTGACCAGATCAGTTGGGTGCATGTCCCCTGGGTGCTAAGTATTGAAATGTTGTAGTAAAGGAATGTGGTTTGGGCAACAAATGGTGTAGGATTCATTTTGTGTCCTGTATTGGTTCAATAAAAAGTGTATAACAATCCACTAGATGGGGCTATTGATTGCATATTGTCTGTTGCAATTTCAGGTATTCGTCCAGCATCATCGTGAAATAGTTCATCATTTTTCTGCTCCCAGCTGACTTGGCAGTTTAAATATTGCAAGATGGGCAAGTGGTCAGGATATAAAAAAATATACAGAAAAGAGTGGGAGTTGGATCCTGAACTAAAAAGATGGATTGCCCCTGTAAGGACAGATGATAGCAAAGCAGCATGCAAGTACTGCCATGTACACATCCGTGCCCATTATAATAATTTGAAGCAACATGCAGCAACCACGAAACACAGCTCACGCTGTAATGCAGCGAGCACATCTGTGGCATCCTTTGTACAACCTATCCCTTCCATATCTAACGATCAGAAAAGAAGAGAAATCAGATTTGCCATACAAACTGCTTGTTGTACATCCATTAATAATATAGATGGGTATGGTGAAATTTTGAAAGATGAGATCCCTGCCTTCCGAATGCACCGGACAAAATGTACAGCACTAATTAATTCTCTGTTGGGCCCATATTTCAAGGAGGAATTGCTGAAAGATATTGGAACATCGCCATTTTCTTTATTGGTTGATGAATCAACTGACATTGAAGTGAAAAAACTACTGTGCATTTGCATTAAATATTTTAGCAAAAAGCTTAACAAATTTGTAAGCACCTTCCTTACCATGGTAGAGTTAGATCAGGCCTGTTCCGAAGATATAGCAAATGCAGTCCTAAAGTTGCTTGAAACATGTAACCTTGAGATTACAAATTTAATTGGCATAGGTACAGATGGGGCAAGCGTCATGTGTGGGAAGCACCACTCAACATTCACCTTGTTGCGAGATAAACAACCATCCTTGCAACTTGTGCGCTGTATTTGCCACTCCCTTGACATCATTGCTAAGAATAAGGAGCATTCCTAGCAATATAGAATTTATGATCAGAGAAACGTACAACTGGTTTTCCCACTCGCCAAAACGCCAGGCTGACTATAAAGAGTTGTATCTCACATTGGACGGAGGCATGCCCCTGAAATTAATTTCGCCTTGCGAAACACGCTGGCTAGTGATGGCAGATTGTGTGGATCGTTTACTAGAACAATATGATGCCTTAAAATTACACTTTAGCACAGCATCCTATGTGGAACACTGCTACGCAGCAAGGATGCTCCAAGAAATGTATCAAGATGAGATAAATCTACTTTACCTCACTTTCCTAAAGCCAGTGCTCCAAGAAATAAAGGTTGTTAACAAAATCTTTCAGCTAGAATCTGGGGATGCACTCCACATCTTCCGTGATCTATATACTCTGTACTTGTCCACACTGAAAAGGATACTAAAACCGAGTGTTTTCACATGTAACAATCAAGAACAGTTGCAGAGCCTAGACTTACAAAGTTCTGCCATTTATCTTTCAAAGGATGATGCTGATCTTGGGCTCAGTTTCCGAAACAAGCTGGAACAAAGTCAACTCCCCTCTGTGTCAAAGGAAGGCATTCTGACAAGGTGCCTGGAGTTCATGAAAGTATTGGTGTGTGAATATAAAGCTTGTCTCCCCGAGTCTTTCAGCATGCTGAGAAAGTTAGAACTTTGAGTCCCCAAAAAGTACTTGCCAATCCCAAACCTCCTGTAACAGATTTGCCAGAAGCGCTTTTCAATAGTCCATTGGAGGTCCTGGAGTCACAATGGAGAACTTTATCCTCATGCTCCTTTCTTAACACTTCAAACATAGAATCGTTCTGGATGGAAGTGTATAACTACACCGATGCTGCTGGCAACCATTGTTTTCACGAGCTTGCAATGGGTGCTATTAAGATGTTGACTCTCCCGATATCCAATGCTCATGTTGAACGAGTTTTTTCCCAGATGTCGCTGTTAAAAAATGATCGAAGGAACAGAATGGGCCTAAAACTGCTTTCAAATATTCTATATATTAAGTTTGGACTGAAACGCATTGCATTAAAGTCATATTCATTTGTTCCACCCCCACTCTTGTATGCAAAATTTAACAGCGCTATCTATGATTAGACTTGAAACAGTGCGCTACCACCCTGGAGCTGCATGCAGCTCATGTATGTTGCCAGGGGTAGAAAAACACTTTCACAGACCTGCCCATTAACTGCAGAAGGAGGCAGAACACCTTCCCGCTACTGACAGGACCAGAAGAACACTTTCTAAGACCTACTCTTGCCAGTGTGTACCCCACAGCATTGCGTGCCAGTCCTGCTGGTGCCAACTCTAGAAGAGCAGCATTCTCCCCCTTGCTCCTACTTCCAGCAACACACATTGCAGTGAAAAAACACCAGTGCGTTTGCATTAAATATTTCAGCAAAAAGCTTAACAAATTTGTAAGCACCTTCCTTGCCATGGTAGAATTAGATCAGGCCTGTTCCTAAGATATAGCAAATGCAGTCCTAAAGTTGCTTGAAACATGTAACCTTGAGATTACAAATTTAATTGGCATAGGTACAGATGGGGCAAGCGTCATGTGTGGGAAGCACCACTCAGCATTCACCTTGTTGCGAGATAAACAACCATCCTTGCAACTTGTGCGCTGTATTTGCCACTCCCTTGACATCATTGCTAAGAAAGCAATAAGGAGCATTCCTAGCACTATAGAATTTATGATCAGAGAAATGTACAACTGGTTTTCCCACTCGCCAAAACGCCAGGCTGACTATAAAGAGTTGTATCTCACATTGGACGGAGGCATGCCCCTGAAATTAATTTCGCCTTGCGAAACACGCTGGCTAGTGATGGCAGATTGTGTGGATCGTTTACTAGAACAATATGATGCCTTAAAATTACACTTTAGCACAGCATCCTATGTGGAACACTGCTACGCAGCAAGGATGCTCCAAGAAATGTATCAAGATGAGATAAATCTACTTTACCTCACTTTCTTAAAGCCAGTGCTCCAAGAAATAAAGGTCGTTAACAAAATCTTTCAGCTAGAATCTGGGGATGCACTCCACATCTTCCGTGATCTATATACGCTGTAGTTGTCCACACTGAAAAGGATACTAAAACCAAGTGTTTTCACATGTAACAATCAAGAACAGTTGCAGACCCTACACTTACAAAGTTCTGCCATTTACCTTTCAAAGGATGATGCAGATCTTGGGCTCACTTTCCGTAACAAGGTGGAAGAAAGTAAACTCCCCTCTGTCAAAGGAAGGCATCGTGGCAAGGTGCCTGGAGTTCATGAAAGTATTGGTGTGCGAATATAAAGCTTGTCTCCCCGAGTCTCTCAGCGTGCTTAGAAAGTCCCCCACAAAGTACTTACCAATCCCAAACCACCTGTAACAGATTTGCCAGAAGCCCTTTTCACTTGTCCATCGGAGGTCCTCGAGTCACAATGGAGAACTCTCCTCATGCTCCTTTCTTAACACCTCAAACAAAATCGTTTATTACAACAATATGATGCCTTAAAATTAAACTTTTGCATAGCAACATATGTGGAACACTGCTTTGCCTCAAGATGAGCCACGCCTATTTCCCCCCTACTTTGCGCAGGTGCCATTGTCATGTATTAGCTCTAGGAGAACCACAGTTATGCCAGTACAGATAGATGGTTGTCTCTTGCAGTTTGAGGTTTTCCCCTGCCCTTACATCAACACACAGTTCATCATTGGGCAGCTTCTCCCAGCAGCCCAACAGTTGCAGTTTAAAGAGTGCAACATGGTCATGCGAGTCCAAAACATTAAGAACGGTGGTAGTGGATTCTGAATCCAAAGGATGGATTACCCAATAAAATAAGACAATACAGAGGCAACGTGCAATTACTGCCCTATAGAACTGCATGCCCATTATAATGATTTGAAGCAACGATGCAGCAACCACGAAACAGCGCTCATGCTGTAATGCAGCGAGCACATCTGTGGCATCCTTTGTACAACCTATCCCTTCCATATCTAATGATCAGAAAAGAACAGACATCTGGTTTACCATACAAACTGCTTGTTGTAGATCCATTAATACTATAGGTGGGTATGGTGAAATTTTGAAAGATTAATTTCCTGCCTTCCAAATGCACCGCAACAAATGTACAGCACTAATTAAGTCTCTGTTGGGCCCACATTTCAAGAGGAATTGCTGAAAGATATTGGAGCATCACCATTTTCTTTTGTAATTGATGAATCAACTGCCATTGAAGGGAAAAACTGCTGTGCATTTGCATAACATATTTCAGCCCTATAGAACTGCATGACCATTACAATGATTTGAAGCAACCTGCAGCAAACTTTGAGTGTAAGATTTACTCATTAAGAACTTCAGTTAACCAGCTGGCTACTTTACAGGTGCATGGTGTGTCAGAGGACTGATGCGCACTTGCTAGATAATAGCAACATGCTGCCAAACTCAAAATACAAAATACTCCAAGCTATTAATCAAGATGAGCCACGCCTATTTCCCCCCTACTTTGATGGAGCAGGTGCCATTGCTAGGATTACCACAGTTATGCCAGTACAGATAGAGTGTCTGGAGGCACACCATGTGCCTATTGCCCTATCTTGCTGTCTTCTACCTGGAAGAAACCTAAGTGTCTCCTGCTGAGGTCTTTGATGTGTCCAGCCCAAAATCTGCCAAAGCTGAAATACAAAGAAGTGATTAATGAACAATTCGCAGTTTCCCTGTGCAGGCCATGTTTACAGGGACTTGCCTCACCCCTTGAAACGAGCGTCTACTCTGGAGGCACACCATGTGCCTATTGACCTAGCTTGCTGTCTTCTACCTGGAAGAAACCTAAGTGTCTCCTGTTGAGGTCTTTGATGTGTCCAGCCCAAAATCTGCCAAAGCTGAAATACAAAGAAGTGATTAATGAACAATTCGCAGTTTCCCTGTGCTGGCCATGTTTACAGGAACTTTCCTCACCCCTTGAAACGAGCGTCTACTCTGAAGGCACACCATGTGCCTATTGACCTAGCTTGCTGTCTTCTACCTGGAAGAAACCTAAGTGTCTCCTGCTGAGGTCTTTGATGTGTCCAGCCCAAAAGATGCCAAAGCTAAATTACAAAGAAGTGATTAATGAACAATTCGCAGTTTCCCTGTGCTGGCCATGTTTACAGGGACTTGCCTCACCCCTTGAAACGATCGTCTACTCTGGAGGCACACCATGTGCCTATTGACCTAGCTTGCTGTCTTCTACCTGGAAGAAACCTAAGTGTCTCCTGCTGAAGTCTTTGATGTGTCCAGCCCAAAAGCTGCCAAAGCTGAAATACAAAGAAGTGATTAATGAACAATTCGCAGTTTCCCTGTGCAGGCCATGTTTACAGGGACTTGCCTCACCCCTTGAAACGAGCGTCTACTCTGGAGGCAAACCATGTGCCTATTGACCTAGCTCACTGAGGCATAGGATGTGCCCATTGACTTTGCTTGCTGTCTTGCAATGAAAGAAACCCAAGTGGCTCCTACTAAGGGCTTTAATGAGAGCAGGTTTCAGAGGACTTATGCGCACTTGCTAGCTGAAAGCAACGTCCAGCCAAAAACTGCCATATCTGAAATCCAACAACCACAAGATTTACAAAATTGCTGCCCATGATCACGCCTCACCCCTTGAAACAAGCTTACTGAGGCATAGGATGTGCCTATTGACTTTGCTTGCTGTCTTGCAATGGAAGAAACCCAAGTGGCTCCTACTAAGGGTTTTAATGAGAGCAGGTTTCAGAGGACTTATGCGCACTTGCTAGCTGAAAGCAACGTCCAGCCAAAAACTGCCATACCTGATATCCAACAACCAGAAGATTTACAAAAGTGCTGCCCATGATCACGCCTCACCCCTTGAAACAAGCTTACTGAGGCATAGGCTGTGCCCATTGACTTTGCTTGCTGTCTTGCAATGGAAGAAATCCAAGTGGCTCCTACTAAGGGCTTTAATGTAAGCAGGTGTCAGAGGATTTATGCACTCTTGCTAGCTGAAAGCAACGTCCAGCCAAAAACTGCCATACCTGATATCCAACAACCAGAAGATTTACAAAAGTGCTGCCCATGATCACGCCTCACCCCTTGAAACAAGCTTACTGAGGCATAGGCTGTGCCCATTGACTTTGCTTGCTGTCTTGCAATGAAAGAAACCCAAGTGGCTCCTACTAAGGGCTTTAATGAGAGCAGGTTTCAGAGGACTTATGCGCACTTGCTAGCTGAAAGCAACGTCCAGCCAAAAACTGCCATACCTGATATCCAACAACCAGAAGATTTACAAAAGTGCTGCCCATGATCACGCCTCACCCCTTGAAACAAGCTTACTGAGGCATAGGCTGTGCCTATTGACTTTGCTTGCTGTCTTGCAATGGAAGAAACCCAAGTGGCTCCTACTAAGGGCTTTAATGTGAGCAGGTGTCAGAGGATTTATGCACTCTTGCTAGCTGAAAGCAACGTCCAGCCAAAAACTGCCATACCTGATATCCAACAACCAGAAGATTTACAAAAGTGCTGCCCATGATCACGCCTCACCCCTTGAAACAAGCTTACTGAGGCATAGGCTGTGCCTATTGACTTTGCTTGCTGTCTTGCAATGGAAGAAACCCAAGTGGCTCCTACTAAGGGCTTTAATGTGAGCAGGTGTCAGAGGATTTATGCACTCTTGCTAGCTGAAAGCAACGTCCAGCCAAAAACTGCCATACCTGAAATCCAACAACCACAAGATTTACAAAATTGCTGCTCATCACGAGAAGTGAGTGACCATTTTTCAATGTAGCTTTTTAATGTGTAATGAATAATGAAGACACTGAGTTTTACAGACTTTATTAAAAATCCAATTTAGAGGGAGCAGTAAATTGCACAGACCACTATTCATGCCATGCTTATTCTTTGTTTTCTACTATTGTATTCTGAGCAGTGCCTGTTTCACATGACAAAGTCACAGGGAGAACTGGTCTTAAAAATGAGTAGCATTAAGGCAGGTGCCCAGTTAACACCCTCCCACCATCTGTATATTGAATAGAATGTATATTTGTCGTTAAAATTGTTTCTGATGTCGATTTGCGCTTAATTGGACACTTGTTAATTTGGGCTGGTTTTTGGGCTTATTTTGGGCTTATATTTGAGCTGCTTTGGGCTTGGGACGGGTCTAAAAATCTGGCAACACTGTACTCGCGCAGGGAACACTGGGGTTACCATGAACCTTGCAGACAGAGATCAGACCAGAGATGTAAAATATAAAGACATCTTGTGCAACATTAGGCAACTTATGAAATGAAATTAGATAAAAAGCTTATCTATAAAATAATCTTCCCTGCTACGGCACAAGACAGATCCAGATGAGACCGTCTATAAGTGCAATCTGTGACACTATTTGCACAAGACACTCCCAGGGACGCAGGGAAACATGCCCGGAAACTGCTTCTGTCAGGATAAAGGGAGAAGGTCACCGCCTATCAGTGCAGCTTCACAATTCCCTCCATGTTCCACTGCCCCGACATGCTCTGTCCTCCCTCCCGGCAGGGTCGGTGGGGACCCTCAGACCCGGTGCACCCCAGGGTCACCCTTGGCGGTCCATGACCTTAGAGAGACTCTCTTCATGCCCCTCTTGCCCTGTTTGCACCGCTGGGGGCAGCGGTATAGTTTATTGGGGTGCAGTAGATGCGTACTGGCGCCCCCCTCTAACTTCAGTCCAGGGCTTGTACAAATGGGCCCCTTTGTGCACTTTTTTATTGAATGGAAATGTTTATATCAAAACAAAGAAAAGGGGGAGAGGAGGATATGGCTAGGTTTGTCCTCCTTGGCACTTGTAAGACAACAAAAGACCCGAGAATCGTGGATCAGGGAACCTAGCTAGTAGGGAAAAGGAGGGGTCTACTATATGAGTAAGACGCACCTCAAATAGAGAAAAAAGAATTCTTTTCTTGAGTCCCCTCACTCACCAAAAGTTTCCCCTAGGTGACATGCTTCATCATTGGGGCCATCCCAAGCATCTACTGCTTGGGGCGTGCTGCGACTTGCGACAGTCACGCAGGAGCACTGATTTATAATGACTATGTGTAGTGTAGTGAAGGGGGAGTGGTGTAGGTGGTTGTTTAAAAATTACCTATCTAGTGAGCGTTAATGAATTTATTTTTGCTCCTAGTTGACAAAGGATAAAAAGGGGTTAATACAAGGGAAGAATTGAATATTTATGTAATAATAGTCCCTTATATTTAAAGTCAACATGTTTCGAGGTTGTCCCCTAAACCTCTTCTTCAGGACCGCATGGCGACCAGCCCCATGTGTACCACTCCGTGCAAAACCTCTAATAAGGTGAGAGATAGGGAAAAAATAATAAACATGCACCTATGTGTCAGCGTTGATATAATTTACATACGGTTAAACTGAACACGTACTAATTAATAGTTGGCAAAAATAAGCCTCATGTTCTGCCCGGGTGGAGAAGCCTGAATAAACCTTGACTCTGCTTGCCTCCGTAGAAATGACCTATTCGTTCCCATCGGCGGTCCTTCAATAATGCTACCTTATTGGCAAGTCTTATGTGTTAGAAATTGGATTTCTGGTTGGCTAGGGCTTGCGCTAAAGCGAGGCAGAAACCACCACTCAAGTCAGGGCACAGGAGTTACACGCTGAAGATAACCCCTGCTCACCCCCTTGGTAGCTTGGCACGAGCAGTCAGGCTAATCCCAGAGGTGATGTGCAAAGCGTTTGCGCAAAACACACACTGCAGCAACACACTAGGCACACCACAAAACAAACTCCACACAAAGGTATATAAAAAAAAGCCTTTGTATTATCATAAACACATAAGACACATAATCACACATTTACACTGTGCTAACTGGCACTAGGCAATATTCACAGGTCGATTATATAGAGGGCAGGGCCAATCGGGCCACTGTCAGAAACATCAGAACAGGTAAGTAAATAAAAAACACAACCAGTAACTACTGGCGAAATACTGCACTCAGCATCATCACATTAGACATAAACGTATCACGTCTGCATCTCATTAGGCATAAATATCCTGGCATGTCATTCAGCATAAACACATTATGCATTAACATTAGGCATCAGCACATTATGCACAATCACATTAAGCATCAGAAAAGTATCAGCAGTAGCGCAGTGCATCATCCCTACACATTCTGCCCCTCTCTTAGGCAAATATCCTGCATTAAATGTGTACCCTAGTAGCACATATCATAGAAACATTATGTGAAATAACATTGGGCATCAACGCATTATGCACCACACATTTAGGCATAAATACATTAGGCCTAAACACTGAATTAGCCCCGTGCACCACAGTATCATGTTAGGGTGCACACAGCTCGTCAGCCCCTCCTGGGCGTCACTGTCATTTGTTCACGGGCACCAAATTCCACCAGGTCCTCTAGAGCCCACTGGCCCTCACGAGTTCCCACCCTGGCCTCCCTGACTGCCAATGCAGCCACAGCAAATGTGCCACACAAGAAATGCCCCCGTCGGCGGAGAGATTTCCCTCCGTCTCCTTTCCACTGGAAAAAGAACAATGACCCAAGGGCAGGCGCCCGCTGCTCCTTGGTGCGGCCGTCCCCATGCCAGCAAGGAGGGGACTCACCCTCCAGACTCACCCTCACTCCGATGAGTCCGCCAGGTCAAAAATCTGGCCAAAGTCAGGCACTAACAGGGTGCCTTCCCCGCCCCACTCACCGAGGCTTCACTTCCTGCTGATAACAGGCTTCTCTACTGGCGGGGGAGACTCCTTCCTCCTTTCCTCCGGCAGCTGCTACGGTGCCTGGCTCCTCAATATTCTTCACGTGGAGTGCGACCTCTGCCAGCTCCGTTCTTCGGCCCACCCTTCACCAGGCTTCGCCTGCCTGGCTTCCACCGGAATTCACTGGTTGCCCTAGTAACCCACCGGGAGTTTCTCGCGCTGACAGCGCATCCAGCAGCCCCACCCGCAATCAGGCTTCCTGGGACTCCTCGGCTTGTTGGTCACACTGCCTCGCCTCTGGCCGTGCCCCAAACCAGGCGCAGCCACCTGGCTACCGTGCCATGGCGGCGATTTCCTTGAGATCTCGGCGGCAATACAGGGTAGGCTCCCGTTTGAAATACAGACAATTGCGGGGTGGGCACCCACTTGAAAGCACAAAACGCGGGGTGGGCTTCCACTAGGTATCCAACAGAAAGCGGCAATGCAGGGTAGGCTCCTGCTCTGGCTGTAAAACGCGTGGTGGGCTCCCGCTAATCAAATATGCATAAAACTTGGGGTGGGCACCCTTTCCTTCGGCACCACAATGCTGGGTTGGCTCCCGCCTCCAAGAGCACACAAATGCGAGGTGGGCACCCGCTGTTGACGGGAACTCTGGAGAATCCCTACTCCGGGATTCCCTCCAGCAATCTCGGCAGCAGCACGCTGCAGGCCACCCACGCTCCTCCAGTCTGGGGAGCAGACACTGTGCTCTCCAAAGTAAAAGCCAGGCGCTCACCAGGCGCTAGAATACAAAGACCAGGGGGGACAAAGGCTGATCCCAGGCAGGCCCACACACAGAGCCCTCCAGCAGGGAGGCAGTACCTCGTGGCGTTTCCTCCTGGAGCCCAGCAGCAGCAACAAGCCCCCGTCACAAGATCAGCACACCCAACATGGGGTCACAACCCCTACATTTATACTCCATTTCACTTTGTCTGCGCCAGCTCAGGGCTTGGGGGAACCATTTCCAACTTTTTCTGCGGGGTGTGGAAGCACTTTGTGCACAGTACTCACATCCTCCTTTGTCAGGTGGGGGCTCGTCATCAGATACACCACAGGGGGCGGATCTAGCATTCACATAGGCAGGCACAGATGTATTGAGGGTCAGGGGACTACTCCTCCCACTACTCCAAATGCAGATGCCCTATTCAGCCTAGCTCTGACTCACACTGCCCCCTCCTGGAGCCACACACCTCACCAGCCCCTGTCACTCAAAAGCCAGACATGCAATTCACATCAGGCAGGTAGACACATAGCACACAGAAATGCCAACTTCCAAAAGTGGCATTTCTAAAATAGTCATAATAAATCTGCACACACCATTGCGTAGCATTTATTATTACTATTTCAAACATACCAAACTTGACCACACTGCGCCTCTCATATCAGGAATTACCACTGAAACACGTATCAGGAATCCCCAATGCATTCCTATGGGAGGGCAGCCCCCCAGTAGTGAGAAACCAAAATGGCTGTTTGTCACTACCAGGACATGTCACACACTTAGGGTTAATGTCCTATCTTTTACCTACATTGCACCCTGCCCATAGGGCTAGCTAGGGCCTACCTTAGGGGTGACTGACATGCAGTAAAAGGGGTGGTCACAGACATGGCACACACTTTAGGTGCCACGTCACAGCAGCAGTAACACTGCGTGCACAGGCCCTGCAATGGCAGAGGCCTTAGATAGATTTTAAAGGCTACTTTGGTGGGTGGCACAATCAGCGCTGCAAGTTCACCAGTAGCATTTAATTCCCCAGCCCTGGGTATATGAGATACCACTTTATAAGGGACTGACAGGTAAATTAAAATAGACCAAACAGGTGTAGACCAATCTTACCATCTTTCTCACAGAGAGCACTCGCACTTTACACTGGACAGCAGTGCTAAAGTGCCCAGAGTCCTAAAACCACAAACACCATGTCAAAAAAACAGGCTAGGAGAAAGACAAAAAGTTTAGGGATGACCCTGAAAGAAGGGCCAAGTCCAACACTATCTATATGTCTCCTTTCACCCACTCTGTCCACCCATGTCCACATCACAGACAAGTATTTAGTTCTAAATATCCCCTTTCTCAGTAACTAACACTCTTCCATGTCACATTAATGTCAGCCTCTAACATATGCATTCTTCCCACCGGCTATCATACTAGATGTCTCTGAGAATCTTTACCATATATTATTAACAAGTTCAACTTGTTTTTTGTTGGGATATTTTAATTCCATTTATCAGATTTTTTCACAAGCTTCAGAGTTGGAAGGTGGATTATGCATCTACCACTAGTAATAAGGCCACCAACATGGTACAGGGTCCAGTAAAGGTCTCAGTAAATTAGTCCCTTGCTCAACCATTGGTAGCTCACAATGAGAAGTCAGGTCTTACTTAGGAACAAGTATGTGAAGAATTTAAAAACACCAATACATCAAATAAGTGAGAAGCAACACACAATGCAAATCCCACACCAATTTATACAAATAGAAAATATGTAGGGAAATGGAGATATGAATGTTTAAAGATTAACCACTTTGTAGTGCTTAAATACATATAGGGCTACTCAGGGACATCTGGTCACACTTGACAGGGAAAAAGTCAAAGTTTCAGGTAGATCGTGATGGAGCCCCAGTCGGATACATAAAGCGAGAGACTCTGGTCAAAACTTTCCCTTCACACTTAGAAACGTTTCTGGAGCTTTTTCTTCCAACGTCACTCAACCCTCCTCAGCAGGCTGGATTCAGCGAGGGTTCTCCAGATCTACTTTCTGTGAGGGCCGGGTCAAATCCTGGAAATCTGGACTCCCGGAGCTTTCAGGTGGACGAACCTGAAATCCAGTTTAGGTCGCAGTTAAAGTCTGCTGGACACGGATGGGGACTCTTGGTGGAGATGATGCAGGTGTGCTCTGTTAACCTGTAGCTTGCAGGGAGTTCACTCCTTAGTTCTTTTAGAAGCAAGGTACAGTCCCCTGGACTGTAGTAACAGTTTGTACAGCAGGCGCAGTCAGTCAGAGTGCAGGCCTTTGGGTACAAATTGAGATACCAGCAGGGCAGTCCTTCTTCTCCTGGTGGTTTCAAGCAGCAAATCTGAGTGACTATGCAGCTCTCACATATTTATTCAATGTTCTGGGGCGACAAACAGGGGGGCACCTCTGTCCAATGAAATGCGGGGGCTCCACCCAAAAGAATGACAGCTTCCTCCAAAGTGTGGCATATTATTGTCCCCCAAAGCACAGCAATTCCAAAATCCAACATGGATAATTTCTCTACAGTGGCGTAGGCGCTGTCTAAACCAACTCACAGTGTGGCTCATTTTGATTAGCTCTCCTCCCCATGACCTCTGAAAATTCCTGTCCTAAGCCTGTCATCTGGCTATGGCCATATGATGTGGGGGTAGGTACGCATGTCATTCCTTACTGATCTGTTCTCTCTTTGAGCACAGTTTGATTCACACAGCCTCCTCTTTATGACCTATCCTACGCAGTTTCAGAGCTCTCTCCATCAGATAACCTCTGCTCAGGCCAGGCCACTTATCACCTAATCAAAGCAGCCTGGCTAAGCTTGTTAAGGCTGACCAATCAGCAGAGACCACTAGAAGGCTGGATTTTGGCTTACAGAAGAGAAGGTTCTATATCTTCTCATCTATACTAGTTATGAAAACTTCCACTGTGGCAAGTTGTTGAATTTATCAATACCAATCCTTTAAGCCTTTGAATGATATTTTAACTCCTTTCCTAGCAATAGTTATACCTAAATAAAATATTGCAGTGTTAACCTGTGTAGCTAAGTATCTACGCTGGGGGAAGCATGGCCGACAGGACATGAGCTCCTAAGCTCCCGGACAGCCTAGCTGCTAAATCCTGCTTCATCCTGCCTAAATCCTGCACACTACACATTTTCTGCCCTCTTGGGTCACCGCAATCTGATTGCTGTGAAGGGATAGGGAAAATTTGAGGCTTTGTTCTACTGGAGCTGAGATTGCATGGTGGCTTGGTTGTGGCCTATCTGGAAGTGTGGAGGCTCCCCTCTTGCCCTGCACATACTTGGGGGGAACAGGGGTATAAAAGCTCACCTGCGCCTGAGGACTTGTAATGCCTGCCCATGGGCTGGTTTCCTGGCGGAAGGGGAAGCCGAGATTGGTGGCGGGGCCCAGACATAGGCCCGTGCCCCGGACTGAAGTGGCCTGGCAGTGCGCTGTTTCCTTTTGGGTGTCCCCCCTGTGCCTGATCGAGGCCTTTCCTCATCCCCCCTCCCTCCTCCACTTCCCTGCTGACTAGCCTCGGATGTGTGGCAGTGGAGGTGCTTCAGGGGCCCCTCTGGGTGTCCTGCGGTGGATCTGGGTGAGGGTGTCTGCGGCCATGTTCCCTTTGGAGCCAGAGACGGTGGAGGTGTGCTCCTGTGCCACTGGGGTGTCCCTTGCCTCCTTTGGGGTGAGGTGACACCAGGGGACTGGTGCGTGAGACAGCTGTCTGGAGACATGAGATGGTAGGAGAAGTCAACCTGCTGTATGCGGTCCTAACAACCCGTGTGGCCCACCTGGACTGTTGTCGCTTCTTCACCCGCTGCTGTAGGAGAGTCATTGGGTGAAGAGGGGGAGTACTTGGAGCAGTGCAGGCACTTGACTGGAGCTGGTTTCTATGGGCCGCCACGGAGAACGGCATGCCTGACTGGAGGTGACTGCTGTGTTGGATGTGGTGTGGTACTGCAGGCCTCTAATGGGCCTTCCCGGCACTCACCAGGTGAATCGCTGCTGTCCCGGGGCCCTATTGAGCCGACATCAATGATTGCAGGCCTGGCTCTGGGGATCCTCCTTTAGCCTCCACTGGGCTGCAACTTTCCTCCCCTCCCACTTTTTTTTACTGAACATGTTAGAGATAGACGATCTGGTGGTGAGTGGGGGGCCATTACCTGTGTTTAATTGAGGGTGACCCCTGTTGAGGATCATTTGGTTCTGAGGTTGCTCTTCTAGGGGGGCACTTTCCTATATCATGAGACACTCTGAGGAATGCCTTAACAATATTACGGCATTATAGCTCTATGTGGACAGTAAATTACCCTGACTGGCAAATTGGGGAGTTCAGTTTGGTGACTTTGCTTGCTCCTTGCCTGTTTCAGGGGCGCCCTGCGGCTGCTCTTTGCTGAGAGGTGTGGTGAAGCTTGCATTAGGAGAAGAATCTCTCGGAGTCTGGGTTGGCCCTTACTGAGAAGTGTGCGGAAGGACTTTATTTGCCCTTTCATTGTGGCTTGTACTAGTTGGAATGGTGCTGAGGAATAGAGGTGGCTACTAATGTTTGGACCCAGTGTTGTGGAGCTTATATCGACATTTGGCTGGATTTGTGGTGGCCTGAGTGGTGCTTGTGTCTCCTGCAGTAGAGGTCCCTGTTTTTAATTGCCCCGTACAGGCTGGCTAAATCATAGCTCCTGGCAGGCCGTGTGCTGTTGACATTTTGTACCAGCAGGGTCCAGGTGTGCTGGGCACTGCAGTGGGGGCCAGCTGAGACTGTTGCTCGAGGAGATGAGCTGATCCCTGGTTCGTTGCTCGGTGAGCCCTTCCGTTTCTGTCTCCTCTTGCAAATATGGGCAAAGACAAGTTGAACAGCAAAATGGCTCTAATACTATCACACAATATACTACGCCACAGCAACCCCCTCAGCAGATAACCTGGCAATCTGGTGTGATGGAGGATGTATGCATTAGCGCACCGGATAAACTCTGTGTCCATTGATGTCAAACCTCTGCGGACGGACCCTTGCAAGATAGTAGATAAACTTACAACCTCTGAAATGAATATTTAGACCTTGCAGGGAGATGTTGCCACTCTCAAAAGTCAAATGGCCACCATGATGACGATGACGGCAGCGCCAGGTCAATGCATGGAGGATGCTGAGGTGTGCTCACAGAGCAGCAACATTAGGGTCTTGGGTTTTCCCAAAAGAACGGAGAGGTCATCTGCAACACGTTTTCTGGAGGACTGGGTATGCACTGCCCTGAAACTTCGCAGCCTGTCTGCCTTTTGTGTGGTGGACAGGGCGCATAGAGCCTTGGTGCCTCTGCCAAGACTGGGGCCCCCTCCCAGGGCTCTCAGTGCTAAAATTCTTAACTATCAAGATAGGGACTGCATCCTATGAGCAGCTGGTTACAGGAGATTCCAAACTTTGACAATAGCAAGATTACCAAATATCCTGCGTACACCAAGTACAAGAACAACGCAAATCCTATGTGGTACATGCTCCTGTACCCGGCACAGCTGATACATTATTTCCAAGTCTAAAACCCATTTCTTTGATTTTTTAGAAATGCATTTTATTGAATTTGGCAGCATCTGGGGGAAGAGGGGGTGATACAGGGATACTGGGTCAGTGGGATCGTCTATGTACCTTATGATACAGGGTGAGTTCAGAGTTCTCTCCTGGAATGTGAGGGGACAAGGCATCTATTTGAAGTGGTATAGAGTATACTCATTCTTAAAGCGGTATGGAATAGACATTTCATGCTTGCAAGAGACTCATGTGGAAGATTCAGGGGATGAGCGATTGGCTAAGTAATGGAGCGGGCAGGGGGTTCCATTCCTCCTACTCGACATATGTAAGAGGTACACTGATATGGGTGACTCCGGGTGTCCCATTTGCACACACATACTTGGAGGTTGATGTCAGGGGATGGTATGTGCTGTAACAGGGTACCTTAGATGGCAGGGACCTATCCATACTAAATACATATGCCCCTAATACAGACGATCCAGGTTTTTTCTACACCATGCGGGATCTCCTAACACAGGCTCAAGATACACCAATACTATGGTCGGGTGATTTCAGTTGTGTGCTGGATTCAACGCTATAGCAGGAACGAAGCCCCACATTACAAGGGCCTTGCGGACTGTGATGCAGAACTTGGGTTTGCACAATGCCTGGAGATCGGCGCACCCCACACACAGGGTCTTCACAGGTCCTCCTTGACTCACAACACCCTTAGTCGATTAGATAGTGCGCTGGTCAGTGGGCAATTGATGATGGCAGGGGTCTCAGTCACACGTTTGGCACGTTACTTGTCAGATCATGCCCCTGTCTTCTGTCGGATGTACTGGGGATGATCACATCGGAGAGACAGCTCTTGGTAGTTCCCGGCAGACATATTGGACGATCAACTAGGGAGAGAGACTCTGTCTCAGGCTCTGACCGATTACATGGACATCAATTGGAACTCTAAGCCCATAGAGCCTGTCGTGTAGTTCCCATAAAACTATGCAGGATCTGCGCGTTTGTACAGCATACGTTGTAGGATTGGTGTCAGACTGATTCTGAACACCACCACCGAGTATGTTGGCCTCTTGTATCAGCTAGCTCACAGTGCCACTATAATCTCTTCTTACCAAGGAGAGAATAGTTCTTGGCAACCATCGAACATGACAACCCTGATCCCTCAGGCCCGTGGAAACAATATACTATTTTTCGCCCAGTCACTCGTGCTTTCTTTCTCTGTTTTAGAGAGATAGACAGAATAAAAGGTTGGGCGTTTTCAATAAGTATTTATTGAACAGTTGTTATTCTAGTGTAAAATAGATGAGCTGCAACTATCGTTAGACAGTAAAAGATATAAATGATTAGCAGTATTACAAAAGTAAATGGATGGTATTACTCTACCATCTTGCAGTAATCATGAATACATACAAGTATATACTTCAGCTTTGTCATAATGTAGGCAGGTTCATGGAGGGACTACGGGCTTCAGTGTCCTTCTAGAATACTTTGCCCCTCTCATTGATTGGCAGAATGGCAATTGCTAAGATGGTACTTTTGCCTAGATGTTTGTACATATTGCAGAATTCCCTGTCTGCTCCCCGCTAGAATATTCCATCAGCTAGATATGAATTTCCCTTTTATGGGTAGAAAAGCATAGTAGACGGTCATTGTCGACCTTGACTAGGTGGTATGTGGATGGGGACTTGAAGTACCGCATCTTGAATCGCCGCTCAGCTGCAAAATGTGGCTCGATGGTTTGACTCTTCTGACAATCATGAAAAAAGATTGTTGCAGGGCAGGGTGCTGCTGGTGTGCCTTCCGGAGCTCCTGATGGAGGGTGCAGGTGTCCCATCTGACGCCCCTCACATCCGAAGGCACACAGCAATAGTGTGGCATAGGTCTGTATGGTCATGTGTTAAAGAGGGTCCAATTCATAGGGAACTTCCGATTTGGATTTTGAAGCCCAGCCGATTAATACTGGGTAATATGTCATACCAGGTGTGATGAGAGGGCAATTGTGAACACTTAGAGGCCTATACTCAGATGAGCACTTCATTTCCTTTGAAGAGGCTTATGATAGTTTTCTGATTGGCCCGGTCACTTCTTGCAGTATGCTAAACAACAGGAAAGGAGCTTCCCTTAACCAAAGGGACAGGGCACCAAATTGACAACCAGTCAAAAGTAAACAATTCCCTTTGGATGTCTTTAAATAAAAACCTGATTTCAATTCACAGAACCATTTATCCAAAATGTTACCAATATCACCAAGAAGTACTATTCAAAATCATAATCAAATATACAATTTTATTTAAAAATTTGGGGGGGGAATCTCATTAAAACACATTTCAAAGTTGCAATCACATCCAAAGGGAATTGTTTACTTCTTGCAGTATGCCGAACTGGCAGACATTGTCAAAACAACTTGGTCCACTTACCCTGCCGCCCCCAAATCTTCTCAAACATTGGGCATTATGTTGACATGTGGGGAGAGGGTAGCAATTGATTACACTCCTGCATAATGCTATGCATCAAGATGCAGTGGAGCCCACTCTAAAAGCGTGCTTGGCCTGGGATGTAGCCTTAGATACACCTCCCATCCATAGGGACTGGGACGGAGTTAATGATCTCACGCATCAGCTATCCTGTATTGCGTGTTTTAAATTGACTCAATACAATTTTCTGCATAGGTCCTACATAACACTATGAGGACTACAGCGCTGGGATCCTTCACGCTTAGCAGTATGCCCTAGGTGTGTCGTGGATGGTGCAGATTTTATGCACTTAGCCTAGAAGTGTGGGGGAGTCCAGAGATATTGAGCACGGTGGTGCCGTGAGAATTATAGGACAGTGCACATTGCCATTGATTTAATTCCGTCTTGCTGTCTGGGTAGTATCACAAGACCTTAGGGAAAGATAATGTCATACAAATTTTTGCAGTTGGCCATGGTCCTGGCTAGAGGACGATTGGCCACCACATGGCTGAGTCAGGCAGCCCCTGATTTTGACCGTTGTCATAGGGATGTCATGGAATGAGCGGTAGCTGAAAAAGAGCACATGAAACTTAGGGCCTCATTACGATGCTGATCAGACTCACATCTGACCGGCACAGTGGGGTAAGCTGGACCGCCTGACTAGTAGTCTGCGGTCCCGCCATCCGCATTACAATATGGCCGCCTTCAAGGTGGTCGCAATGTGTATTCTTTGTATTGCGGCGTGTGCAGAGGGCTGCAGCACACACTGAGGTACATAACATACACATCTGACATTTCCCTGCACTATGTGGCAGGCACCATGCAGTGCCCCCAAGTCACTTTCCACCTACCTTTTCACGGCGGGTTAACCGCCATGAAACAGTTGGCAGAATGGGACATTGTAATTCCTACGGCCGTGGGTGTGCAGGCACCACCACTGTTGTAGGGATTGCAGTCCCTCTGACGGTACGACAGTATCCTAGAGCCTGTTGGATGCGTGGCGGTCTGTCTCTCTGCCTGCCCTCCATCCGTCCACCATCATAATGCAGCAGGTGGTCCTGCAGGGTCCGGTGGTGGTGGGACCGCCACTGACAGCCTGACAGTGGCAGTCCTGCCGCCATCGTAATGTGGCCCTTAGTGGGAGGGATGAGAAAGCAGAGGAGGACATCGCTGAATGGAGTGATTTGTGTGCTGGGTTCCTGGATTTGGAAGGTAGCACAGAGGTGGAGGGTATATAAAATGACGGTGGTTCTGAAAGTGAGTGATCAGTAGGGTGGAGGACACGGAGTATATCCTGTCGAAGATTAGATGCTGACTGGGGATTGATAGGTGGGTGAACAGTGCCCTTTACAAGAGACAGAAGAGAAATGGTGATTCTATTGATGTATTCCTTTATTCCACAGGATCACCCAAGATACACTGTGATGTATTAATTTCTCTTCTGCTCCCAATGTGCTATATAATCAATTGTCTTGAAAATATAAATAAAATATATAAGCATCTAAAATGGGGAAAAATGAAATGGACAGTTTTTCCCTAACCAGGGCTTATAGAGCATCTTTTATGAGGCCCCTGCTTATAGTTACAGAGCCGGGGTACAATCAAAGTCAGTTACCACCAGTATCATTCAGCAAAACATGGGAGTGAAAAGGGCAAAAGGATGACTTTTTAACATTCAGTGATATGATGGTCCCGAAGTCCCAACTATGCATCAAGCATTAGACGAAATCATGGTACATCCCCCTCTGCCATTTATTGTTCAAGTGTGTCTATGACTACAATATATATTCTACTATCTATATATTTTTGCAACTCATTTACCTTGTTTATTTCTATGAAACATTTGTCCATTTATCCATTTCTCAATGTAAAAGGAATGGGCCAACCCTGTCTATTACATTTATTAGCGTAGACACAATTAGTGACAACTATAATAGCCGTCGTGAGTCAGAATTCCAAAGCTTTTCATAAATTCATTCTTTAGCTGTTGTATGAGAGGGCACACATCCACTACCGTCTTCAAGGACAATTGTTCAGTAGCTGACATCAAGGGTTGTCTGTCCACATTGGAAACATCAACGCTATTCACAGGTAATATGCTATTACTTCTCATTGTATAGACATAAATCAAGGAGCAAATAACATTAAAAGTGTTGCCTGTGCCTTAAACATGATGTAAACACATCTTGTTTCTGCCCTCACACTCTCTTCAAAGTCTATTCCCTTGCATTATATGGGGAGAAACAGCATGATGATTATGCAACACTTTGCTATCCACAAGTGAAGCATGGCATGTAATCCCATGAGAAATCCCAATCATCTACCACCTATGTGGCCACTGAAGAGTGTTACCACACGTAGAATGACAACTTCAATAGCATTTCAACCACAGATTCTTTTCCCATCTATGCAGGATTCACCGTCACCCACCGTCGGCCTTTTCTTGCCATCTGATCAGAGCGAGGAGGTGAGGCTCATTCATCCCTTTATCAGCTATCTCCTCCACACAACTCCCACATGTCAACCCTCTATGTGTAGAGCAAGCAGGAGCAAGGAAGAAGTCAAGGGGTGAAGAGGGCAAAATCTACCCCAGTTTGTTTTGGTTGGATTTGCAAGGTGGAATGATGCTTTTATTGGCAGTGGGATGCTGCCAAATTGCCATGCACTGAACATACAAGCTGGAGATTCCATCCAGCCCAAAGAACTTACCAACACCGATCAGACCAGTCCAGGCAAAGTAAGCTGGATTGCCATTCTGTTATGAAACTACATGCCAGAGTGTCAGCCACTACAATGAGTACAAAGACATGGAGTATTGATCAGGTGTGATCTTTGATCCCCTGTCCCTGAGTTTGTGTTCAGAGCTCCAGCACCAGGTTGGCCAGAGCCCTAGACAGATTGGAAATGACCTAAGCAGTTCCAGTATATGCCCTTTTGTCTCAATGACTCACACATTTTGTCTCTGTGGGTTAAACTGTGGTCTCCCCAATTCAACTGTGTATTATATCTCACCCCACCTTGTTCCATAATTGCCTTCTGTGCCGTCTACATTTCCTCTCTCTTCTATTACAGCTTGTTTTACCAAACAGGAGAGTCTATTTGGCAGCTGTGACAGAGGAAATTTATAGGGAACAACGGTGATGCTGTAAAAGTTTTCTAGAATAAAAAGTTACTTTGCCTTCCACGCCTCATCTTTGATTACAACACTGGTGAAGAGAACTGGGCCTGCTGTGCACCAACCTCACCCCCTCAACTGTTTTATGTTCTCAGGACAATTATCTGAGCCTGGAAGATGAAATTCCTGGAAGTGAGGAGATCCCCTTGCTTCACGAAGATCACGTCTGTGTCTGTATGGCGAAATTCCCTGTAGAGATGGTATCGACTTGCCTCGCAACTGAACGTATCCTTGCAAAATGTTTGCACCCTGTTGCGAGCCATCCGGGCTCTCCACTACAATGTAGCAACTGCACGCACTTCTCGGGGCGGGCTCGGCCCAATAGGATCAATAAACAGCTAGGGACTGCTCTGGGTCTTTCCTGACGCATGCAAGCAGAGTCTCTTCCATACAGGGCGAGTCGTTAGGCCCTAACCCCCCGATATTGACATTCCACATTGGCAACGAGGCCGATACTGAACCTGTACCTCACAGGCTCTCCTGCAAGTGCATGAAGGCTCCTCGTGCCATCCGGCGTGCTGCGCGGCAGAAAGCCTGATCGACCACCACATCTCGGGCTCTGCTGATCCTGCTGAGAGTGTGCCCTCTCCCCGGCCTCCTTCGCAATCATAGCCTAGACGGCCCGAGACACCTGCCGCACATCGTCAACAAGCCAGGGTAACTTGACTTGTGCCAGTAGCTCAACACAGGCACTCTCAGCAAGGCCCCGCTCACCACGCGCCCTGCCAGCCGAACGAAGCCTGCCGCGAGGAGCGCAGATATCACACGACAATCACCCACTGGCACATCAGGTAAGCGCACTGAGACCCCGCGTAGGGGTCGAGACCTGCTACACTGGAGAATTGTGGCTCCAGCAACCTCTAGGGAAAAAAAAGAGGGAATATAAAACAATTGAAACAGAAGCACTGCACATGAGCTAGCAAAGAATTGTCACAGAGAAGAAGGGGGGAGAACTGTGAAGCACAGAGCACTGACCTGAGGGAGGCACAGCAGAGCTACGACCCCAGTAGGAGGCCTAGCAACAACATGAGCACACAACCCCAAGCAGGCACAGCGGTCCAGCAAGGAGGCACCACGGACAATCCAGCAGGAGCTGCAGCACCACCTCAAGTACACAATCATAGCCCTGTGCGGCGAAATCGCAGACCCTGCGATGGCGGCCCCACACTGGAAAGCGTGGGTAGGATGCCTCAACCACTATTTCAAAGGTACGATGTAGACGGATAGAACAGTGAAGAGATCACTGCTAATATACTGTTGTGTGTCGATTTAGATACCGTATATAGGTTTCCCGATTTATGTCCTTATATAGGCACACTTCGCACTGCCCATATTTAGGCATCGAAATCCTACCCTTATTTAGGCATTATCCATGCTACCCAAATACAGGCATGGCCACCTACATCCATTCATCTACGTCACAACGAGTTCTTGGAAAACCAGACTCTTAAGCCTTTAGGACATCCCCTTGCTTGGATATTGATTTCTCCAAGAACTCATTTATTATGCATGAACATCTATTCCTTAGGAGTTCATTCATGACGTTCTTCTGCCCGACTTTTACGTCAATACTGGCATTCCTAAAACACCTTCAAGGTATAAATATACCTTCATTTACCATGGCAAACCACGGTTCGACTGCATACTTGCATAACGCGGCTCGCCACAGCTAGTTCGGAAGGAAGTCAAGTTCCCGCCTGACACACTGACCAGACGCTGTCATCCTCCAGTTCCAGTGTTTCTGACTCCCCTTGCGGGGTGTTAGAGATCGAGACTCGGAAAGAGATTCCAACCTCACTCATTCTAAGGTATGGAGCGGACTAGAACCTAGGGGGACTTTTGACAAATCTTGGCAACTATAGCTAAACAACACTATAGACAAACAGCACCTACTTCTTTACCTCGTACTACACTTAGGTTAGGTACACTGGGGTAGAACTAGCTAGAATCATCAGATGAGTATTAACATTTTAGCCTGTGTTATTTAAGTATGTATTTTATGAATGTCTGTCATAGTTACACACCATGCAATTGCAGTATTATTTTATCTTACTGCTAACGCTGTACATATTTTACTTCGCATTCTGTCTTACGACTGTAGCAGTTCATATCTCTTGCACGACAAATAAGACTGTTCAATAAATCCTTTTTATTGAAACGCGTGTCTATCTATTTCTGTGTAACTCTGTAGAAACGAAGCTTGCACGATTGACTGAGTGAAACTGTTATCTATTGTTGCCACAATTCTGAGATTGTTCCGATTCTAAGGGAAACAAAGTTGTCGGGCCCGATTCACAGAACTAACTTGAGACAAAATCCTAAACTTACTACTTTTGGTATTCACAGAAGTTAGGATTTTGTCTTAAGTTTGACAGACTTAAGACAAACTTAAGACAAACTTAAGACAAACTTAAGACAGACTTAAGTTAGGATTTTGTCTTAAATCTGTCTTAAGTCTGTCCTAAGTCTGTCTTAAGTTTGTCTTAAGTTTGTCTTAAGTCTGTCTTAAGTCTGTCTTAAGTCTGTATTAAGACTGTCTTAAGTCTGTCTTAAGTCTGTCTTAAGTCTGTCTTAAGACAAACTTAAGACAAAATCCTAACTTCTGTGAATACCAAAAGTAGTAAGTTTAGGATTTTGTATTAAGTTAGTTCTGTGAATCGGCCCCGTCATGTTTATGCGGTTGTCAGAAACTAATTTCTTCTTGTTTATTCAAGAAGTTTCTAGTGACCTCTGAGTTAGCTGGCACACACAGGTAATTAAGTTTAATGTACTCGATAGAGACATATTGACCTCAGTCCTATGTCAAAACTATATTATTCCAATGCGCAGGGCCTATCAGGAATATAGGAACTACACTACATGGCGCCCAACGGTTTGGTAAGGCACTGATTTAACGCTAGATACTGAAGTAACTCAGTCGTGTTTTTCTCAGAGACCCCTACTCATAATACTCCATAAGACGTCTGGAGTGGGTAGGGATAATATCCGCCATAGCTGAGTAGGACAAAAATCCTATGTATTAGCTGTTTGGTTTATTCAACGTTGAAGGATACAGTGTTCCAAAATATTGTGCACCTTATCTGTGTTCCCTTGAAACTTGCTCTGCAATTTTCACTAAACAAATGTCCGAAAACGGAGATAATAACACATGAACTGGTGGAGCTGTACCTAACGATGTCGCAGCAGCTTTTGATTATACAGGTTTTAATGAAACCGATGTTAATGCGAAAATCATCGCTCCAAATTTAAGGAGAGCCATCACTCTAAAACATATAAAACATGGCCTAACACCAAGAGGTGGCAGAACAGTTTTTGTGATAGAGGCACATGAATCTCACCAGACAGAGGTATTGTATTTATGGATAGTATTCCCAGAATCAAATCCAGTAACTAAAACGTTTCACTTCTACAAAGAAGATGAACCACCTGAGGCATATATTCCTTTCGAGGATATTGAAATTCCACTCACATACCAGGAGCATGATCTCTGGTTTAAAGGCACCCTAAAACATTGCAATCACATTACCAGGCTCGGTCCACTAGGTAGACCAGGAGCAACATGGCCGATTTTAGCCAGCTATACACCTCATCCTGACATTGAAACAATGTCAGACGTAGAATTACCTAATCAGATACAAAATTTAATAGAATTACACCGTTTTTTTTATTTTTATTTTTTTATAATTTTTTATTAGAAAAGTTATGTTAACACAGCTGGTTGCCTACAACCCGGAGGCCGGCAGCATGTAGTATCTAAATACCTTGCCATCAGGACACAGCTCTTATGCCTACAAAAATCAACGGGCCGGCAGCGATGTAGAGTACTTTTAGATCGTGAACTCATTGTCTGTTGGCTTACTATTACAGCCTATGACGTAGATTTATACTGATTAATCTTAACATAACAACAACCCCCTTCCCTCCCTCCCACCCCACCTGCCTTGCCCAAATTTCTGTAGTGTCACCCTATTTGTCGTGTGGTGCGTGTGACTGCCTTGCCCCAGCCGACCTTCTACTCCTCTCTATGGCGCTAATCTCGATTCTTCTTTCTCTGCGTCCCAACACTCAAAACTCTAGCCCTAATGGTTCAGCGCCAACCCCTAGTGCACGGCATGACCAGTAATTCTTCTCTGCTTAGTTCCTTAGAAGGTCTGACCCCCCTGCCCCCAGCCAGGCAACAAATGGTTTCCAGATGTCCACAGGCCTGGATCTACTAGGCATTAACTCCCGTAGTTGGAAAGCTGGTCTTTGCAATAAATTACCGTGTTGACCCATGCGGCTATTGTAGGGGGCTGCTGCTTCTTCCAGTGGATTGCCACCTGCCCTTTAGCCAGCAGCAGCAGCATGGCCGTAAGCTTCCGAGAGCTCTTTGGAACTTCGGATACTAAGCCCAAAAGTGCCGTCGGTGGAGTGGCCCGTACCTGGTTATTGGTAATTTGTCTGATATGCTCGATAACGTCCTCCCAGAATCTCGTTATCGGTCCGCAATCCCACGCCAAGTGTGAGAACGTGGCGCCCGGGGCCCCACATCTCCAACATCTCGCGTCTGGATGAATGCCCATGCGATGTAGCTGAGAGGGCGTACGATATAGCCTATGTAAAAAAATTAAAGTGGATTAGCCGCAGTCTGTAATTAGGTGAGAGATCTTCCAACTGCGAGCAGCAGTATTGCCATTGTTTGTCTGTGATACCAAGGTTAAAATCACTCTCCCACTCCGCCCTGGATGTGCACTTGATAACAGGCGATTTTTTTTGATTTATACTGTAAATGCGCGTGATCAATTTACGAAGAGATGGATTCGCCAAGACATTTTCTAGAGCGGGTAGTGCAGGAGGTGCCTGTGGGAAAGACTCATATCTAGCACGGCATGCGTCCCTAATCTGATAATACAGAAGCGTGTCCGATGCCGTGGGTGCGCGTGAGTTGCACATCTGTTGTAATGTTAGGAACGTGTCGTCCGGAAATAGATCACTACCCTTTTCCAACGCATGCGCCTTGGCACGTGATGCGATAGGTTTGTCTGTTAAAGGAGTGAGTAATGGGTTACCGCCTAGTGGCATAGATGGAGCATATAATTCCCCGAGACTTGCCCTTTTCGCAATCCCTCTCCAAGCCCACCTCATGGTTTCTACCATGTCTGTTTCTAAGTGGGGTCTCTTGTAGGGCTGATAGATTGCTGTGTTCAGCGGAATGGGAGCCACTCTATCAATTTCAACTGCCACATGGGGTTGAAAGGGTGTTGGGTGCTGCCAAAAATGTAAATATTGCGCCTGAGTGCTATAGGCGTATAGCTCAAAGTCAGGAGCCCCCAATCCATCCTGGGTAAATGGTAATGTCAACAGCTTACAGGATGCTCTGGGCTGTTTTCCGGCCCACGCCAAGTCCAGAATGTGGGATCGTAGTTTCCTGAAGAAGTGTGCCTTTAGCAGCATCGGTATGTTCATGAATAGGTATAGGAGTTTAGGTAAGATTACCATTTTAATAATGGCAATTCGACCCATCTATGACAACAGTAAGTGTTTCCATTGCTTTATTTTGCATTCAAACTAGTCCACTACTGTACCGTAATTGGACAGCCATATTTCATGCAGTGATCTGCTCACCCGTATTCCCAGATATTTGACTTCCCCATCTGCCCACTGTATAGGAAATTCCGTGTCAACCGGAGTGGTGCCGTCAGATAGCGGAAAGATCACAGATTTAGACCAGTTTACCTAAATGCCTGTAAGCCCACCATAACAAACTATCTCTCGCATTACTTCTACGAAGTTCTCCTTATGGTTTGTTAGATATATTATCATATCATCCGCGTACATTGAGATCAACAGCACTCTAGAGGTAAACCCTATGCTCCTATGAGTATGGTGTTGGTGAAGTCGGGCCGCCAATGGCTCCGTTGCAATGGCGAACAACAGTGGCGACAGCAGACAACCCTGTCTTGCTCCCCTTGCTATGGCAAAGGTTCCGACATTTGCCCGTTTATTCTGACCCGTGTCACTGGATCCGTATAAAGCAACTGAATTTGTTTGAGGAATAAAGGGCTAAACCCCATGCGGGACAGCAAAAGAAAGAGGAACCTCCACTCCAATGAATCAAACGCCTTCGTGGCATCTAAAAGTGCAGCAATCGCTTGCACATGCGGGGCCAAATAGTGCAGTATTCCAAAAAGCGTTCTTAAGTTATGGGCAGTTGAGCGACCAGGTATAAAACCTGACTGGTCCGGCAATGCTATCTGCGGCAGCATTATTTGCAACCTGTTGGCAATGAGTTTTGCATAAATCTTAGCATCTAGATTTATTAAAGAAAGTGGACGGTATGAATCAGGCGCCGCAGGGTCCTTCTCTGGTTTCAGCAGAGCAACTATATTGGCCTCTCGTAATGTGGGAGGGAGGATACCTGTCTCCATTGCCTCTAAGTATACCTGCAACCGACGCGGGCCAGCAGATCAGAGTACTCCTTATAAAAGGCCGCAGTAAGCCCGTCCGCCCCCGGAGCCTTCCCCGCCGGCATACTGCTTATTACTTGTCTAATGTCTTCTACCGTGATTGGCAGCTCCATATATTGCCTAGCTCGGTCATTAAACCATGCCAGAGCCATGGTGTCCAAATAATCCACTATGTCTAACTGCGAAGGATTAGATTTGGAAGTGTATAGTGTTTTATAATACCGGGTCATTGTGTTTAAGATTTCTGGCGATGTTCTAACCATCTCCCCGTTTTCTGTGCGCATTTCAGTTATATAATCTGCCCCCCTAGGTGGTCTGAGCAATCCCGCTAGTGTTCTCCCGGCCCTGTCTCCCTCCCCCTAGCGCTGTGCCTGAGCATGTTTGTATAAGTATGCCATTTCCCTCTATGACTGCCTGAAATTCCGACAATTTAGACCTGATCTGTGCCGCAACGGCAGGGGATGGGAAGTGAGCCCATGTACGCTCCAACGCTCCAATTTCACATTCCAGCTTCTGCAATGTAGTACGTATATATCTAAGGACTCCCGTTTTGAGTGCTATACATTCCCCTCTTATCACAGCTTTAAATGCTTCCCATAACATACCAGGTGACTCCACCGTTCCCTCATTAAGTTTAAAATAACTTTCTATTTTTCCCCGTAGTTCTTCCCTAAAGACTTGGTCCACTAGTGCCCCAGAAGGAAACCTCCAGCTGAACGGAGTTATATATGGACCTGGAACTTTAAATGTCAGCTGTGCAGGTGCATGATCCGAAAGTGTGCATGGGTGGTGCTCGGCCTCGATGACCCAAGTGTGCATGTCTTTAGATATTAACCAAAAGTCTAACCGCGACCAGGCGTTGCGGTGGTGTGTCGCACAGGTGCCCTCTCGAAGTGTGGGGTGTAACGCTCTACTTGAATCCACTAAGTGCAGGTCCGATACGATATCCTGCAACATTGCGGCCACTCTCGGGTGGTGCTCCAGGGATGCGCCCTGCCTGTCAATCACATCTGAAAGGACTACATTGAAATCCCCATCCCAGATAACAGTGGTATTGTTCAAGCATTGGACCATTTGTCTGATACGTTGAAAAAAGTCAGGTGCATCCGAGTATGGGCCATATATGTTGATTATCACCGTGGGCGTATTGTACAGTGTACCGTGTAATAGCATATACCGTCCCTCTCTGTCTATCATTGTGTGATGTGTACGCCATTGCAGCCCCTTGCAAATTAATATATCCACTCCACGAGAGTAGTTGGAGTACCCCCCGTCCACCACCTCCCCCAATCTATTGTTCCGGAGCATGCCCGTCGTGCCTCCCGTTAAGTGTGTTTCTTGCAGTAAACATATGTCCACTCCATGTCTAGAGAGGTATGAATGGACCAGTCTCGACTTTCGGCGATCATTTAAGCCTCTAACATTCCATGTGAGACATTTCAGTTGCGACATAGTGTGAACAAATACTGGATATGCTTATAACCTGTAGGTGATGCCGGGCCCCCCAGATCAACAGTTAACAGAACCTCAGGCCATTGACTGTCCATATCGGCAGCATTCCCATGTCCAATTGTGGGCATAACCACACACTTCAACCTCCATTGACCACTGGGTGTACAGTCATAAGTTGGCAGGTACCTAAAAAAGAACCGTCCCTTCCCCCCATTCCCTCCCACACCAACCCCCCAAACAGGTTGTGATGTCCCCCCCTACTCCCCACAACTGTAAACAGTAGCTCCATAACAGGAGCCCTAAGGGAATCATCCCATGGGGAACGTGGGTCCGCCGGAATGACACCCCTGCACTCATGGCAGGGTGGCCAAGTGTATCACTTACTGCCCCAATACCAGAGCCAGTATGAGTCTTCATCGGTGTCAATTTGTGTGCAAGGGGAGGGAGTCTTGAAAGTACAGGAATATTAAAATATCGACCCATCATATTCATTCAACCAATAAACACTACATTCATCATTAGCCTAGCCACTCAATAACTCTCAAGTATGGGCTTATCTGCACAGCCAGCGTAGTGTGTTGGATCCATCAGTCATTATCACTCAGATTATTTGCCGCATGGAGTCTTCCAATGGTGTTCTCTGTCTCTGCTCCTTGGCCATCTGTTTTGCATACGCCAAAGCAGCCTTCGCATCTGTAAAGAAGGTGGGCTTTCCAGGACGGGCGGGATAGATCAATGAGTACTTGGTACCTATCTGCTGAAAGATCTTCTTGGCTGGCATAAACTCCCTGCGGGCCGCTTGGACTTGTAGTGTGAAGTCTGGATACATGGCGATATTATTACCGTTATATTGTATGTCCCCTTTCTCTCGCGCCATTCTAAGGATCAAATCCCGATCCCTATAGTTGAGGACCCTCGCCAGTATGAGTCTTGGCGGTGCCCCCGGTCGTGGCCTAGGACCCAGTGTTCTGTGAGCCCGTTCTATGAGGAACATGGTGGACAAGGCGGGGCCAAAAAGATCTCGCATCATGGTCTCTATGTATTTCTCCATATTTTGTATGTCTGTAGTTTCCGAAATTCCTGTAATTCGTACGTTGGTCCTCCTCGATCTGGCTTCCAAATCCTCGTTCTTTAACTTAATGGCATGCAGCACCCCATCCATTTCCCGCAATTTCTTGTCCATGTCTGTATGCCCCTCTTCCACCTCTCTAACTCTAGTTTCCAATACGCTCATGCGACCTTCTTGTTTTTCCATCCTGTGCGTTATCCTGTCCATTCTTTCTGCCAGTGAATCCATCTTGGAGTCAAGGCCCTGGAGACTGGATTTCAGATCCTTGAACATGGAGCGGATGTCTTCCTCCAGCGGTATCGCCGAAGCCCCGTCCTCCGACTGGCTCTGCTGGCTAGACTCACTTTCTGCCGCTTTGTTAGATTTTTTTTCAAAAGTGATCCTGGGTTGCCGCGTGTCAGGCTTTCCCATTTTGGCTGGTCCCTGGGTCCTCGTGACGATGCTTGATCTAGGCGGGCTTACCGCTTGTGAGATACTCCGCCTCCAGGCACGATACTCAGGCCGTTCGTTGTCCTTCACTTCCACAGGGGATCAATCACTACCATCAGATATCAGAGATAGTCTCCAACCCCTCTGTAGAGCTGCACGGCAGGTGCGGTTCCAAGCTCACATTTTCTCAGCAGCTCTAGCTGCACTCCTGCGAAGCGTTTCCACAAGGGCATGGCTTATCTTGCCCCTATGCTATTGTACCACCGTGAGGATACCGTCGACCTCTGCTTATGGCTTTTCTACAAGTGCCCCAGCTTCTGCTATCCTCGCCGGACAGTGTTAGTGCGCATTAGTCAGCATACCCTCCTCCGTCCGTGCACTCCAGCAACGCTCAGCAGCAGAATCTAGCTTCTTCAGCCCCCAACAGCGGCACCGTCCTGTGGCGCAGCTCGGCAGGCGCGGAGCCAATCCTGTATCGCGCCTTGTCCTGCACCAGCAATGTCCAACACCGCAATAGCTCCCCTTCAGACTATCTCTATGGGGCTGTCAGTCCGCCGTCCTCATCAGAAGGTCCTAGGGTCACAATAAATTACACAGTTAAACCACAACTGTCTGAAAGTCCTGAAAAGGTCTTTACTAAAAACAATCCTACCTCTTCTAAAAAGAAGTGGGAAAATAACAAACATTCAAAAGAGAAAGATTTTCAATCCCGAGGTAGGTCTCCTCAAAAGGAGCCCTCTGAAAGGACGTATAACCTCAGGAATAGGGATAATTTGAGAAAACCTGACAGGCATCAAGATACTGATACACGTTCCTCTCGTACCTTTCAGATATCATCACAGACATCCAAAAGAAGAGGACGGTCAGATCGAAAAGAAATACGTGTGAAGTCCAAAGACGACCAACACGTTCAGAAAAAACCAAAACCTCAATTCTACAAGAAGAAAGTAGCAGGTCTGAAGATCAGACATGCCGAGGATTTTGAGAACAAAACTCAAGAACGGAGAATGGGCTCAGACAATGTTGGACAGCGCAGCAGAAGTATCAATAGCTCGCCAGAAACTGAAGAGACTTCTGGTGACAGTGGACTTGAATGAGGACATTCAAGTTGAGACTGCAGACACCAGGGTTAGCTCTCCACATAGGTTATATGAAATAACACTCCGGATGGACGGAGACATACCAAGAAAAGTGAAAGCGCTCTTTTGGGAGCATCTTTCAAAGGTTATGACATACTTCTAGCAGAAAGGGACTGACCACCAGAATTTGTCAGAGAGTGCCCACATGGCGAAGACATCATTATACCTGCCTTCTCTAACCATGTTCCAGCATATTTAAAATATACTTATGCCAGGAAATGGGCAGTGGCCCAAGCACCAGCATTATACAAAAATCATGTAGGATGGGATGAGGACTCACCTCACCATATGGTCCAGTTAAAAAATCAACCAACTGCACAATGGCAGTATCCAATTAAGCAAGAAGCTAAAAAACAGGTCAGGGAGATCTTAGATCAACTTGAATACCAAGGGGTGATTGAAAAATGCAACTCATCAATGAACAATCCTTTGTTTCCTGTTTCCAAGCCAGACAATACATATCGCCTAGTTTTGGATTACAGACACTTAAAATCTTGTTGTAAAACATTTGCAGTGCAAAATGCACATAGTACAGCATTATTGAATAAAATTGTGCGGAAAAAATATAAAACCACATTAGATATTTCTAACGGTTTCTTCTGTCAAAACATAGCACCTGAAAGTAGGTATTTGACCGCTTTCTCAATAATGGGTACCCAGCGTCAATTCTGTCGTCTCCCTCAGGGATTCAAGAATAGTCCAGGGTTATTCTCAGCAAGAGTAACAGAGTTACTACAAATTTATGATGACAAGGCATTGTCATATGTCGATTATATCTATCTGACAGACGATGACCTGAACCAGCACTTGAACAGGGTGAATACCATTATACTAGTCTTCACCTCTGAAGGTTATAAATTCAATGTAAAAAAATCAAGAATTGCCCATCTCAACGTCCTTTTCCTAGGATATGAACTATCAAGTGAAGGCAAAAGCCTGGCAGCCAACTTTTTAGAAAAGTGTGCGCTGCTGTAACCTCCAAAAACAATGAAAAAAGTACAGTCAATTCTAGGTTTCCTAAATTTTGGAAAAACATACATTCTAAACTACGCAGAAAGGGTTAAACCTCTCTACAAATTAATCAAACCTGATTTTAAAATCACACATTGGACACGGGAACATACAGATATCCTGCGTTCACTTCAAGCTGACATGTTAGCAACAAAACACTTACAAACACGCGTAAATAAACACAATTTAGTGATCCGAATAATTTCGGGTAAATGCGGATTCACCTACTTAACTTTTAACGAAGGTGAAAAAGTACCAATTGCATACAAATCACATTTGTATACGCAAGCAGAAATGAAGTTTACATCAACAGAAAAAATTCTGACAGAAAAAATTCTGACAGCAGTTCAAACCGCTGTAGAGAAAGAGAGAGCCCTAGCACAGGGGCACCGCATTATGGTCGTAACCCCTGTACCAGCCTTTAGAGGCAGTTACAAACGTGAGTATTCCGAATGCAAAAGCTTTACATCCAAGATGTATATAGTGGGTTAATTCTCTTACTGCAACTGATGTTGAATATGTTTTTGATCCTTATTTAAAAACACAAGCATTCCTGCAATATGAACACGAAATTCCTCTGCCTACTGAAATTCTTCCACCTGACCAGTACGAATTTATAATTTATACTGACGGATCTGCACAACCCGCTACGGAGGGTAAGCAAGCTTATATTGCAGCATGCGCAATTGTTAAAGGTTGTATGCAATATGGCAAATTTAGACAATGGTCACAAAAACGCACTCTCTAGCAGATTGTACAGCCCAGCGAGCTGAACTACAAGCATTTAAAATGGTACTTGAAAATACGGATCGCGAATTCCCCACACTCAGAGTCTGTGATTCTTTTTATTGTGTTCAATCATACAATGAAAATTTACAGAATTGGCTTCAAAAGGTTTCAAAGATGTAAAAGGTGGCACAATCACGCATAAAACGCTTTGGGAACAAGTAGTTCAGTTGCAAAACGGACTGCAAAACACTCATGGGATACACACACTGGGCCCGATTCACAGAACTAACTTAAGACAAAATCCTAAACTTACTACTTTTGGTATTCACAGAAGTTAGGATTTTGTCTTAAGTTTGTCTTAAGTCTGTCTTAAGTCTGTCTTAAGTCTGTCTTAAGTTTGTCTTAAGTTTGTCTTAAGTTTGTCTTAAGTCTGTCTTAAGTCTGTCTTAAGTCTGTCTTAAGTTTGTCTTAAGTCAAACTTAAGACAAAATCCTAACTTCTGTGAATACCAAAAGTAGTAAGTTTAGGATTTTGTCTTAAGTTAGTTCTGTGAATCGGCCCCACTGAGTCATCAACGTGATGGTGTTCACGTTGAAGGGAATTCATTGGCTGATAGAGCCACGAAAGGGGCTGTGCAAACGGCTTCCGTGGCTGCAATCGCTCGTTCAAAAACAAAAATAGACAGTGAAATAATACTGGCTGTCAATGCTTCAAGCAAAGGCAGCGGTGCAGCGTTACCTAAAAAGTTTCCACTCAAATACTCGTATATAATTGATGCGAACAGCGTTCCGTTTGCTCGAATCCCTGGAGTGGGGGATAGGGTAATACCAAACATGGAACGAAGAGCATCTTTGATTTACGAAGCACATCTGGGAGAGGGTCTGACACATCAGGGGATCCCTAAAACAATTTTAAAACTGAAAGAGATGCACTGGTGGCCAGGAATGAATACACTGATTCACACCTTCATCAATGAATGCATAGACTGCAATAGAGATCGCAGAACAGAACGCCACCAGGTACCAGTCTACTACGTAGACAGCCCAGTACAGACACCATTGTTAGACAACATTAAACTATCTACATGCAGCCATCCCTATGGGCGAATGCAGTCCCACAAACACTAAATCAAAGTTCCTTTGGATGTGGCCTCAGCGCTCGGCTGATGCTCGCACTGTTATAAAAGATTTGTGAGTCATTATCGGCACATATGCAATTGGCACACTACATTCTGACCAGGGTTCTGCGTTTAGCTCTCGAGCTTACAATGAAGCCATGGACAGTTTGGGCGTAGCATTCCGGTATTCTTCTCTATTCCATCCTGAGGGAAATTCTGTTGTGGAAAGAAAAAACCGGGACATAAAGCAGTCTATAACAGCTAGGGTATTGGGTTCGGGTGATGGGTGGGTCAAACATCTTTATGGGGACCAACGCTCATTAAACAATTTGCCAAGAAGTTCTATAGGGGGTGTCACTCCATATGAAGTCCTATTTGGAACTAGAATGTTGATTCCGGACCTTGACATGAAAGGCACAGTGGTGGAAAATAATAAAATTGATATCAAAGATCGTTTGGCTGTTTTACAGGAATTAAATGAGCTAAGATCGAAACAAAGCAACGTGTTCCTGAAGTCAAGCACCAATGGGGAAAAAGCAACCGTCCCAGCAACACCTGTCTGGATTCCAAAGCTTGGTGATCTAGTCAGAGAAAAGATCGCGGACAAGAAGGAATTTGGGCCTTCTTACAGACAACCAGTACCTGTCCTAGCAATCCACGTGATCAAGAACAGTACTACTGCCGCCCCTTGCTGGTAAAAAGGAGAAAAGATTTGTGTCCATCGACCTGATCAAACCACACTATGTGGCCGATACTAAGCAGTAGGCCAAGTGGACTCCGACAATGTAACAGACGCACTCCGCTGGCTACAATCCAAGAGGTTCAAACTGAGAGACTCATCGCCTTTGAAGATTCTACAGTGAGAAATAAAGGACTAAGCAACAAAGCTATGGAACTCGTCCCTCTTGAAACCCAAATAATGGTTCGTCCTGATTCAAATGGACACAGCAAGTAAAAGAGTGAACTTACTTCTCCAGCCACACAAATGTTCCCATCGTGAAGCAAGAGACTTGTCAGCAGTGAACATCACAGCCATTCCTGTATCAGAGGGTATACTTTGGGACAGAACTGAATATGACATTTTTGGCCCGTCGGAACATTTGAAGATTCCACACTTATTTAACATTTCATTAAGTGACTTTATTACCTCTAGTACCTTTTCTGATTATTGGGACTTTGAGACTGTTAATAACATGATGTCTGATCTAGAGATGTCTGCAGTATTTACAAATCATGACTATTTAGAGGGTTCATCAGACTATGAACAAATGTATTGTTATAACCATTATGGTCATCATTTCTTGCATAAAACTGCATCACCTAGAAATGTATTTATGTATAACCAATGGGAACATTGTCCTACACCTCCAAAGGGTAGCTCAAAAACTTTTGCAATGAAATTTCCATATTTTTCAGGGTTCAACTTATCAAATCCAGAATCGTTATATTTTAAGAATGTGAACAAGACAGGAACGAAAAATATGTTAACCAATACGAAACAGATTTATTCTTCCGCCTTTATTACCCAACTGCCCATACAGGGTTTCGACTTTTGGAAAGACAACATTGAGACAAAATCTGTCTGGGGTACAAAAGATTGGCAAGTGCAGGGGCCAGAAGCTTTGTTTAGAGCCTGTATCATCCCTGAGCAAATTATGTTTTTGAATGACACTGTCCAACAGACATTTGCCTTGAGTTAGCCAAGATCAAAGACATGAACAACCCGACCATACCTATACCTGTAAGCAATAGCACTACACGGGTGGAGGTCAACGTACATAATATTTTACATCACAACAGATCAGATCCAGAATGGAAAAAATTGTTGCTCTGGCCCACAGACACAAACGACTGTCAAGATCAATTCCTGAACAAAACACAGGGTTTCACTATCAATAGGCCAGACCCACGCTATGTTCAAAGACAGCATCCAGGGGTAGTAACAACATACAGTGTAGGGAAACTCTGCCTTGATTGGCTACAGAAAGCTACACTGCAGGATGTAAAACAACACTCATCTTTCCTTAAAGAAGGCGCAGACCTTAGGGAATTCTTGCTAGGACCAAGAAAACCGCGTCAAAAACGTTTAATATTTTACGGTATCTACGCTGCTTATAATGAAATATGGAAGATTACCTAAGCAGAGACTGCAGAACGAATACGAAAAATTGATCGTATTAATTTAGAGAAATCTCTGTCTGTAGTAGACAATGGGTTAACAACTCTGTCGTCCAGGATATATTCATTGGACAGCATTGTATCTTCTGTCATAGACATCATGGAACAAGACTTGGTCATGTTGCAAAATGGTCAGTCTCAGCTACGTTCTATCATGCTATTAGGCTGGACGCTTCAAAACTTGCGTGCAAGCTATGTGCCTTGGAGTTTAATCAACACTACGTTTTCATAACCAGATCAGACTGGCACAAAGGGGAGCAGACTATATGGTGCTGAGCATTGAAAAACTGGAACAATTACCATTCACGGTGGCAGAAAAACCAGCTACTGAGTGGATCATACATGGTAAAATTACTCTGCCTGTTACAACTTTCCATTTTCAATATTGCCTAAAACATATACCAGCAGGCAAATATGAAAGGTTGGGTAAAGAATACATCAAGACATCTTGGAATTTACCTTACACACATAGATGTTGGAGTGGGGGGCGTGAAGTGTTTCTTAGCGGTACAAACTGTGAAAACGCACTAAGCGGTTCTCTCCTTTGCCAGGGTATTAATTTACACGGGGTCTGCGATGGTTCCACTACAAACTTATTCTGTCACCTGCAAGGCTCACCAGCTGCAGTGATTAATCCAATTTTTGGACTACTTTCGAATGGAAGTTTCCTCATGTTGAATGATCACAGCTGCAGTGGCATGTTGCCAGGTATCCCATATCTAGTAACGGTTACATCCAGGGTCACTTGCTGTACACATCTGTCTAACACTTCCATCAGTCATGCTTACGGATATCGATACTCTGCTGGACCCGGTAACGGCCCATGCTGTGTGTTGTCCCCAGCGGCTACCAATCCTGATGACGGCATTCATTGAGATCTCACAGATGCAAATTGCTACTGCTAAGGTACGAGAGGAAACAACAGGCGCGCAGGTAACATCCAATACAAACATTGCTGATGCAACCAATGCTGAAGTCGATGCTTCTCATCTATGTGCGGTTAGTCTTCTAAACGAGGTAATCCAACTCTCACCTACAACGGTAGATGACTTTTTGTCTACAGGATTAGACGATTTCATGTTTTCTCCACCCTCCTACTCTGCCTTTTGATTCAGCACACAGTGTACCGGGAAGACTCTAATTTGGCCTTCATTTTTCAAAACAAAGACTAAACTTGAATCCTTTTCCTATGATGAATTTTTTTTTCCCCAAATTTTAAATTTCTTTTTTGGCACAGTAATCCGCTTATAGTAGAACTATTCATAAAGAACAGAAATATTTGATACACTTTTAGAGACAATATGTCACCTTGTCAAACACAATTGCTTTATGTAACTAGACATGAAATGGTTTCGGCTTTTTTCTTCTGTATTTATGAGCCATTTCATGACGTATATATGTATGTTCATTCATTTAGCATTCAACGTAAATATATGCTTAGAATGAAACATTGCTTTGATATGTACAGCACCAGTGCATTTTTATGCATGGCAACAGTTTTTATGCATTTTACAAATGTATTTTTATACATATTCTTAGCCATCCACATGTAGCCATCTTTTAGATATGTTTAGCATGTTTAGGATTTAATAATGTCTTTCATACGAAAGTGGAGTGGGTAGTTTGTGTCGAATTAGATACCGTATATAGGTTTCCCGATTTATGTCCTTATATGGGCACAATTCGCATTGCCCATATTTAGGCATGGAAATCCTACCATTATTTAGGCATTATCCATGCTACCCAAATACAGGCATGGCCACCTACATCCGTTCATCTATGTCACAACGAGTTCTTGGAAAACCAGGCTCTTAAGCCTTTAGGACTTCCCCTTTCTTAGATATTCATTTCTCCAAGAACTCATTTATTATGCATGAACATCTATTCCTTAGGGGTTCATTCATGACGTTCTTCTGCCCGACTTTTACATCAATATTGTCATTCCTAAAACACCTTCAAGGTAGAAATATACCTTCACTTACCATGGCAAACCACGGTTCGACTGCATACTTGCACGACGCGGCTCGCCACGGCAATTTCGGAAGGAAGTCAAGTCCCCGCCTGACGCACTGACCAGACGCTGTCATCCTCCTCACAGAGAATCCAGCTCCTTTGTTTCTGACTCCCCTTGCGGGGTGTTAGAGATCGAGACTCGAAAGAGATTCCAACCTCACTCATTCTAAGGTATGGAGCGGACTAGAACCTAGAGGGACTTTTGGCAAATCTTTGCAACTATAGCTAAACTAGACTATAGACAAACAGCACTTGCTTCTTGACCTCGTACTACACTTAGGTTAGGTACACTGGGGTAGAACTAGCTAGAAGCATCAGATGAGTATTAACATTTTAGCCTGTGTTATTTATATATGTATTTTATGAATATCTGTCATAGCTACACACCATGCTATTGCAGTATTATTTTACCTTACTGCTAACGCTGAACATATTTTACTTCGCATTCTGTCTTATGATTGTAGCAGTTCATATCTCTTGCACGAGAAATAAGACTGTTCAATAAAACCTTTTTATTGAAACGCCTGTCTATCTATTTCTGTGCAACCCTGTAGAAACGAAGCATGCACGTTTGACTGAGTGAAACTGTTATCTATTGTTTCCACGATTCTGAGATTGTTCTGATTCTAAGGGAAACAAAGTTGTCATGTTTATGCGGTTGTCAGAAACGAATCCTTCTTGTTTATTCGATAAGTTTCTAGTGACCTCTGAGTTAGCTGGCACACACAAGTAATTAAGTTTAATGTACTCGATAGAGAAATATTGACCTCAGTCCTATGTCAAAACTATAGTGTATATTATTCCAATGCGCAGGGCCTATCAGGAATATAGGAACTACACTACAATACTATGGGAGCAGAGCGATCTATGACTTATTTAAGACACTTCCAAGCACAGGGGACGAAGACGACTACGAGGCTGCGGTCACAGTGCTAAATCATTTCGACCCCCAGCTCAACCCCGATTTTGAGCCATTCAAGTTGCATCAGGCAAAGCAGGCAAAGCAGTCAGACACCGAATGAGTGGACATGTTCTATACACCGCTAAGGCGGCTGGCAAGCACATGCACATTCGCCGACCAAAGGGAAGAAATACGGGCCCAGGTGATCCAAGGGTGCCTCTTGGTACTACTTTGGAAGCTGATCCTCCGACAACCGGGGATATCATTGGATGACATCCTGATTCTCGCCCGATCCCACAAACTGTTGGATGCCCGAGTGGACGAGATGGAAGCTGCCCTTAACAGAATTGCAGCAACGTCCCATGCTCCCCGGGACACCTCAATCAAAGAAGAAATGGTTGAAGCAATACAATGGTGCCCGAAACCCATGCACACCACCACAAAGACTCAGACAGGTGGGGCATGCGGAAACTGTGAAGGAGAACATCCCCCGGCCAGCCTGTGTTTTGCAAAGGGAAAGACCTGTTCCAGGTGCGCGAAGCCAAACCACTTTGGAAAAGTATGCCGGAGCGGCAGGTCCCAGCCAGCCTTTACCAAACAACGCGGAACCATGCCACAAATCTGACAACTGTCGATTGACGACCCTCATGCCTCATCTCAAGGTGGTATGATCCACCGTCCCAGCTCCCATTAATACCGGGGGCGTCTGTAAATGTCATGGACTCAGAGCAGTACGAGCGACTATCTCCACGGCCCCCACTCGCTGCCACCAAAGCAAGGATATACACATATGGCGGAACACGCCCCCTCCCCTTAAGAGGGGTAATCAAAGCAGAAGTTACTAGTGACAAGCACACAACGAAAGCTAGGTTCCACATAACTGAAGGGAAAAAGGGAACCTTACTCAGCTGCCACACGGTGGAAGATCTGGGCCTAGTCTTTTTCGCAAATCAGGTGCATGACTTCCATGCCAAAGCCATACTACAGGAATTCCCGAAACAGTTTGAGGGACTCGGAAAACTCAAAGGAAAGCAGTTTAAACTGCACCTCGACCTGTCCACCATCCCAACATCACTGAGGTATAGGAGAGTGCTATTCCACCTGCGTGCGGGCCCGACCTCATGGGTATCACCGCTGGCCATCGTACCGAAGCCCAAACATCCCAGGGCTATCAGGCTATGCGTGGGCATGTACCTCCCCAACCAGGACGTCAAGAGAGAGCGGCATCTAACACCCACAGTGGACAACATCTTGGCAGACCTCAATGGGGCCAAGTGGTTCTCGAAGGTCGACCAGAATGCTGGGTACCATCAGCTGGAGCTCGAGCAGGAGAGCCACTATATCACCATGTTCTCCACCCACGTGGGCCTCTGAAGGTACAAGAGGCTGAGCTTCGAGGTGTCCTCAGCTGCGGAGGTCTTCCAAAACGCCATCCGGTTGGACTAGTCGGGCCTTTAAGGAGTCATCAACCTGAGCGATTACATCCTGGTGTTTTCGAACAGGCTGGAGGACCACCACATACATCTGCGAGCCATCCTCCAATGTCTGTAGGACAGCAGCCTAACTCTCCCTGGGGCCAAGTGCTCTTTCTACCAAGAGTCCATTGACTTCTATGGATACATCTTATCAAGAGAAGGGTTAAAAGTGGATCCAAAGAGAGCAACCGCAATCCGGTCGGCTCAGACCCCTACCTCGCCCACGGAAGTCCGCAGCTTCTTGGGCATGGCGACCTACTGTGGCAGATTCATACGAAATAAGGCCTCGATGTCTGAACCACTGCAAGCTCTCGTACAGAGCGGATTCACCTGGGAATGGACCACATAGGCCAACACCGCATTCCACGCCATCAAAATGGCCTTAATGGACAAGACAGTCATGGCCTACTTTCACCCAGCAAGGTGCACTGAGCTGGTGGTAGATGCAAGCCCTGTTGGCCTGGCAGCCGTCCTCCTCCAAGGGAGTAGCAGGGACACATGGGCGCCCATCAAGTACACCAACCGTGCCCTCTCGGACACAGAAACAAGATACACCCATATTGAGAGAGAGAGAGGCCCTGGCCATTAAGTGGGCATGCCAGCATTCCACTTGTTTCTCTATGGACATGAATTCCAAGTGGTGACGAACCACAAACCTTTAATCCCTCTGTTCGCAGGAACCTCGAGACTGGCACCCCGTAGAATAGAAAGGTGGGACGTGCAACTGAAGGCATACAGGTTCAAAGTCATTTTCCGCCCCGGAGAGCACAATCCGGTAGATTATCTCTCAAGGCACCCAGAGGCAACAGACAGGTGGCTCCACCACTAGATGAAGAACACACCGAAGCTTTCGTCAGGATTATGACTCAGGAAGCCTGCTCCAAGGCTGTGACACTCGAAGAGCTTGGGCTAGCCACCACCAGGGATGTAATGCTGATGAGAGTCAAAGAAGCCCTGCTCACCAGAGGCTGGACCCACGTCTTGGACAGTTCACAGGCGCTCAATGCTGAGGACAATTTAGCGCGACAGCAGCTATGGAGGGTCCATAGTGAACTCAGTGAGGGAAAACACAGCGTCGTGCTGTGAGGCCATGTTATTGTGGTCCAGAAGAGACTGCAAGACCGAGTCGTCAGTTGGCCGCACGTCAGGCATCAAAGTATGGCAAAAACCAAGGCACGCCTGCGGTGCAAGGTGTGGTTCCCTGGCATGGATGCCGTGGTGGAGGAGAAGATCAGAAACTGCCATTCATGTGCCATAATGGGAGGGTACTCTGCCCCAGCTCCAGTCATCACAGAAGAACGCAGTGAAATACCCTGGTCCAAGGTCAGCATCGACTTTGGTAGCTTCCCCGACAGCAGAGGCACCCTGGTACTATGGATTCATACTCAAAATTCCCTGTGGTAGAGGTGGTCAAGTCCAAAGCATTCATCCAGGTCCAAGTGGCCCTCGATAAAACATTTGCACTGATGGTCCTCCCTGAGGAAATCAGATCCGACAATGGCCCCCTTTTCAGGGACCAGAGTTCCAAGAATACCTGGAGAAGAAAGCCATTCGACACCAGAAGACTACACCGCAGTGACAACACGCGAACCAGGCGCTACGCATTGAGGTGGAACAGGGAAAAGATGCTGAAGGAGCTTTGCACCAGTTCCTTGATGCATATCGACAGACCCCTCACAGCACCACACTTTGTGCACCATTACTCTTCAAGCGAGCCCCACGGGACAGCATCCTGACCGATCCTGACTGGAGCCCCCAGAAAGAGATGATGCGGCGGTACAAGCCCCGAGGGAAGTAATGAAGCAGAAGGCAAGTCTCACCAGGGGTGCTAAGATGCCATCCCTAAAGGTGGGTGACTATATGATAGTCAAGGACAGACATTCCAGCTGGAAGTTTCGAGCCCCGTATGAGCTGGAGGTGTGGAGAGTCACACACGCCCAGCGGACTATGATCTCTGCGGGAAGGGGTCAGCAGGTAACGTGTAATGCTTCAAGAAGGTGCACGGACCTCGCACTGACCAGGATGAGCTCACCGAAACAGAGGAAGCTGGAGACCCCGAGTGGAAATCCACTGACACCACCCACTCCTGACCGGGACTCAAAGAGGCCCAGGCTGGCAGGGCTGGGCAAGTCTGAGACACTTCCCATCTTCACACCCAGGATACGTCCATAACACATGGCCTGGCCAAAGCAGGGTCCAGTTCCAGCTCCTGGAGCCAGAGGTATGGTCTCCAACCGATCCCTGCACCCAGCCAGCGATTCAAGGACTTTGTGTGTGTTTCACCTTAAATAAGTAATTAGTGTGTTTGATGTTCGCTAAAGAAAAGGAGGGATGTACAGAGCCGTCTGGGCTCTCCACTACAATGTAGGAACTGCACGCATTCCTCGGGGCGGGCTGTGCCCGAGGAGATAAATAAATGTTTTTCCCACTGAACGCAAGCAGTGTGTGGGTCCCTTTCATGCGGGGCAAGTCGTTAGGCCCTAACCCCCTGATACTGCCATTCCACACACCCTATGACGCAGCATAACAAGCTGATCAATAAGGTAGCGCTTTTGTTTTTTAGCAAGGGTGTTTTAAGAATAAGACTGCTGGTCTTGCAGCTCACTGCAGTTGTCTGCCACGTCTGATGTTCCTTTTTATATCCAGGTGCATTCTCACCTGGCCGCATGTACATGTGCATCTCTACAAGCTGTCGCGGCTCCGAGTTTTCCTGACAACAAACACTTTCATGGCAGCCATCTTGTAGTGGTTTAATGTACAAGGTTAACTCCTGTATGAAGGCTCTGTTCACACACTTACTGTTCTTCACTTGCAGACATTCTCACCTGTCACCACTGGGTGTACCAGTTTCTGCGATACACACAAACTTTGCATCTTCCTTGATGTTTTATTAAAGAAGATCTCCTTAATATTCTCCTTAATATTCTGTGTTCTGAAAAGAAACTATTGTACAGTTCGTATGTGCAATACCTCAATTTGGCATGTATATGTGTGTCAAATCTTTGTACACAAGCATTCTTAATTTTTTGCATTGCTTTTAAAGTATGTTTACTGTGACATACATGCAATTATAGTAGTTTTACTCATACCATTATTTGGTCTACCATCTACAACCCTACACATGCATCTTCAACAACTTTAATTTATAAACAGTTTTCTTCAAGATATTGATATACTTGTTGTTTCTATTTGTTTACTGGAAGTGTATGAATACTGACTAGGGAATTGAAGGTGTGAAAGACAAGTGTGTAGGTGGTTAGAGGACTGCATGCATAGTGGATAGGGGTTTGAAGCAATTCATGTACTAAGGCCTGGCTCACTGCATGAGTACTTGGGTACTGACTGAATGATAAGAGCACTGCAAGAAGAGCGCCTGGGTGAATTTATAAGTGTTTGGGTTTTGGCGCAGTGAATGGATTAGTACATGGTGCTGAAAGGGTCACTAGAGGAGTGCAAGGGGAGGGACAGGGTGTTTGCTGGAAGTGTATCGATACTGACTGGGGAATTGAAGGTGTGAAAGACAAGTGTGTAGGTGGTTAGAGGACTACATGCATAGTGGATCGGAGTTTGAAGCAGTCCATCTGCTAAGGCCTGGCTCACTGCATGAGTACTTGGGTACTGACTGAATGATTAGAGTACTGCAAGGAGAGTGCCTGGGTGAATTTATAAGTGGTTGGGTTTTGGCACAATAAATGGATTAGTACATGGTGCTTAATGGGTCACTGGAGGAGTGCAAGGGGAGTGCCTGGGTGAATTTATAAGTGGTTGGGTTTTGGCGCAGTGAATGGATTAGTACATGGTACTGAATGGGTCAATAGAGGAGTGCAAGGGGAGTGACAGGGTGTTTGCTGGAGCATATGGATACTGACTGGGGAATTGAAGGTGTGAAAGACAAGTGTGTAGGTGGTTAGAGGACTGCATGCATAGTGGATAGGCGTTTGAAGCAGTCCATGAGTAAGGCCTGGCTTACTGCATAAGTACTTGGGTACTGACTGAATGATTAGAGTACTGCAAGGAGAGTGCCTGGTTGAATTTATAAGTGGTTGGGTTTTGGCGCAGTGAATGGATTAGGACATGGGGCTGAATGGGTCACAAGAGGAGTGCAAGAGGAGTGACAGGGTGATTCCTGCAAGTGTATTGATACTGAGTGGGGAATTGAAGGTGTGAAAGACAAGTGTGTAGGTGGTTAGAGGACTGCATGCATAGTGGATAGGGGTTTGAAGCAGTCCATGTGCTAAGGTCTGGCTTGCTGCATGAGTACTTGGGTATGGACTAAATGATTAGAATACTGCAGGGAGAGTGCCTGGGTGAATTTATAAGTGGTTGGGTTTTGGCGCAGGAAATGGATTAATACATGGTGCTGAATGGATCAGTAGAGGAGTGCAAGGGAAGTGACAGGGTGTTTGCTCGAAGTGTATGGATACTGACTAGGGATTTGTAGGTGTGAAAGACAAGTGAGTAGGTGGTTAGAGGACTTCATGCATAGTGGATAGGGGTTTGAAGCAGTCCATGTGCTCAGGCATGGCTCGCTGCATGAGTACTTGGGTACTGACTGAATGATTAGAGTACTGCAGGGAGAGTGCCTGGGTGAATTTATAAGTGGTTGGGTTTTGGGGCAGTGAATGGATTAGTACATGGTGCTGAATGGGTCACTAGAGGAGTGCAAGAGGAGTGACAAGGTGTTTCCTAGAAGTGTATAGATACTGACTGGGGAATTGAAGGTGTGAAAGATAAGTGTGTAGGTCGTTAGAGGACTGTATGCATAGTGGATAGGGGTTTGAAGCAGTCCATGTGCTAAGGCCTGGCTCACTGCATGAGTACTTGGGTACTGACTGAATGATTAGAGTACTGCAAGGAGAGTGCCTGAGTGAATTTATAAGTGGTTGGATTTTGGCGCAGTGAATGAATTAGTATATGGTACTGAATGGGTCACTACAGGAGTGCAAGGGGAGTGACAGGGTGTTTGCTGGAAGTGTATGGATACTGACTAGGGAATTGAAGGTGTGAAAGACAAGTGTGTAGGTGGTTAGAGGACTGCATGCATAGTGGATAGGCGTTTGAAGCAGTCCATGTGCTAAGGCATGGCTCAGTCCATGAGTACTTGGGTACTGACTAAATGATTAGACTACTGCAAGGAGAGTGCCTGGGTGAATTCATAAGTGTTTGGGTTTTCGTTTTTACAGTTTTTTCAGATGGGTACTGGTGGTAACTGGCTCTGACTTATCAGTCCTAGAGCCAGTGCTATGCTAAAAGACACTTAGAATACATTTAAAACACCTACATACACTAGGGAACACTATGCGTTGGGGTACCCCTGTGATTACCATGGCCTCCTCTGTAAGACCCTAGTACATAATAGGGCAGGATTAAAACTACCTCTTAAAACGTGCCACAGGGGACTTAATTCCTCTTCAATCCTGAGGGTCCCTGGGGGCCAACTAGCCCACCAGGTACCTCCAGTATGCACCAGGGAGCAGCGTTGCAGAGAGGTGTTCAGAGGCCACGCCCCTTTTTACACCTCTCTGCAAAGCAGCTCTGTGGTGCTTACTGGAGGTACCTGGTGGGCTAGTTGGACCCCAGGGACCCTCAGGATTCAAGGGGACTTAATTCCCCAACTTAAAACGCACCACAGCTTACGCTTACAAAGGGAGCACGAGTCTGGCTATTTCGTCAAAGCCGTGAGGGCAACGGCAGTCTTCATCTCACCTGGTCCCGGACGCACGGACAACCGACCTGCCATTAGTCCAGCAAACCTGCCCTGAGCGCAACTACATTTCCCAGGTTCCCCAGAGCGGCGCAGCAGGTGACGTCAGTGGCAGGCGTCACCTGCCTACATCTTGGCTGCACGCCTCCCGCAGCGCGGGACGCTTACAAAGGGAGCACGAGTCTGGCTATTTCGTCAAAGCCGTGAGGGCAACGGCAGTCTTCATCTCACCTGGTCCCGGACGCACGGACAACCGACCTTCCATTAGTCCAGCAAACCTGCCCTGAGCGCAACTACATTTCCCAGGTTCCCCAGAGCGGCGCAGCAGGTGACGTCAGTGGCAGGCGTCACCTGCCTACATCTTGGCTGCACGCCTCCCGCAGCGCGGGACGCGCGCGGGCAGCGCCCGGGCGAAGCCCGGGCCAAGGGCGTGCCCGTCCTTGCTCGTCTGTGCCCGTATGAGACCGGACCGGGCACTTCCTCGTGGACTCGCTGTATCGTCTCCTTTAGCTGCAACAGAGGATTCCTGAAGGTAAATTCTATTGTATTGAGTCAAATAGCTCCGGAGTTCAAACCCGAAGACTTGCATTGTAGCAATTAGTTTGAAAACGGGTAAATAAGACGTTATTCTCTGCTGTCCCTTTCAACCAACAAGATCCCAAAGTATGGGTAAAAGGAAAGCATTGAGCAAACACTTTTAACGTACTTGACTGGGTCTATGGGGGCATTAGAGAAACAAATCTCCACAGTGGAACAATCTCTAGCAGCAGGGTCACTGATGACTGGAGAACTCGGAGAGACGGTTGATCAACCTGTACCAATTCAAGACTCTGCTTCTAATGTGGATGATGCCATCGGATTTCTAGCCAATGGCTGTATTCAACAAAATGTATGTGATATTACAGTACATAGCAATCATGGAGACACAATCCCCCTACAAACAAATAGGAAAAAAAAGATAGCTAGGAAACACTCTGTAAAGACAGGAAAGGGCACAAGAGATATGGGTAAATCAACTTTAATAGTGAAAGGGATAGTAAAGCATTGAGAAGTGACCATGTTAACCAACATAGTACATCCATTCCCCATACCCCTACAATAACTGCTACAAAAACTGCTACAACAGCAAATACTAGAAAACAACATGCTAAGGGGATTGATTTAGAGACCATACTCCTATCTATAAAAAACTTAGACAGTTTTGTGAGAGGCGCCGTTGAGACTTTGGGTGATAGACTGCATCGGATAGAGTCTTTTGTGGCCAAATTTCCAGTTAACACCGATAATAAGGCCATGCTACCCCTTAGTCCAAAGCCAAAACAAACCAATAGCAAGGCGGAAGACATCAGGAATATACGAAGACCTCAGTCTCAACTAGGCATCCCCAGTGCTACCATCAGTAATGAAATTAATAACCTTCCTAGTACATCTAAGGCGCAACAAACCCATACTACCCTTTGTAACTCAGCTGCCGACAAATTAACACCATACGCCTCTAAACCATCAAATGTAAAACCACCATTTCCCGTATGCCTGGACCTCCCACCAGCCTGCACTCCATACACAGTAATTTTGGCAAACGTACCTCAACTAGGGCAGCAGGACCAAGAGACTTGTGAATCTCTAAGAAACAAAGCACTTCACTGGTTGGGGGACAGAGTGGGAGATACTAGAACTTTGTTTGAAGAGTTTAAGATGGTACGCAGGATAGGATGGATTGGTAGAACTAGGAAACCTTTTTTCGGTGACTGCCTGGTATTGACCTTTCGCTCGCCCTGGCTAGTAAAAAAGATCCTGGGGAGAGCGAGTAGTAATACCTTTGAAACAGGGATTAACATTCTTCCCTTAGGTTTTTTCTATAGACCCCCCCTTGATCTAGCGAACCGGGCGAACCCGGGACACTGTCAGACTAACTCCAACTTAAATTACAGTGTTCCAGTACACAACCGCTTTAACGCACTTACCTCATTAGAGGACCTGGATTGACTACCCCAAAAGATAACGGATGATTTAGTGGCTCCATCTGGAAATCCGGACCTCAGCCCGATTAATTCACCCCAAAGGGTGACATCGGAGCCAGAGTACCCATTAGAAGATCGAGATAACAATCCACATAGTTATGCGCAGAATAAATCAATTCCTGTAGAAATTCCCGCTATCAATTCAAATAGAAAGGAACCTATGACTTTTAACATATCCAACCCAGTCCTATCAGGATTAGATTCCCAGCTATCACCAATACCCTGGAAAAAAGAAGGGCAGATTAACATCACTTTCTGGAACATAGCGGGCTTACAATCTAAACTTCATAACGATTTCTTCCTCGATTTTATTAAGAATGTGGATATTCTTTGTCTCCAAGAGACCTGGTCTCAAAAAGAAGTTCACATTGACGGTTTTAAAACCTTTCACACTCCAGCCTGTCCTTCCAGTCATGGTAGATCAAAGGGAGGATTATGTATATTTGTCTCCAATTTGGTAGTAGCGAAAAAAATCACGCTCGAAACATCAGACTTCTATTACCAAATCCTTACCCTTTCAATGGACAGGAAGGATGTTATAACGTTTGTGAACTTCTATAATAACATCCCTAAAGAGAAAGAGACCGAAGTAATAGATCAAATTAGACAAATAATGCATAATATCCACACTCTTGCTTCAGGGAACTCCCAGATTGTCTGGGGAGGTGACTTTAATATCAATTTGTGCCCTAACAACAACAATCAATTATGTGGTCTGAGTGACGAAGAAAACAGTAATTTAACCCATTTCTCCCACAACATCTTGGGTAGAGCATTGAACGAGACCATATTTATGCTTGACCTGTCCTTCGCCAATGAAATGGTAACCCCCTCAATTCCCTTTTTACCAACATATAATGGGAGAGGTGCTGGATCGGTAATAGACTATATTCTGGTCTCAAACAATATTGCCGGTAGGGTAAAACAATTTATAAAGCACAAGATTGCGATTAGTGACCATTTTCCACAAACAATAACATTGACAGGCAAAAGCCTTACTTTGCACAATAAAAGCAATTTGGAAAAACGTCAATATATCTGTGCTAACTTGGCCATTGACAGCATGAATGGTTATTCTTTGAAATGGGAACTTGCAGACCCTGATTCGGTTACATCCTTTGTAGTGGTTAGCGCACTAGACCATATTTTGACCACCTTAAATGAAAATACACCTCCTTCGCTGGTTCTGGAAAGTTTTAAACATATCACGACAACAATAAAAACCTGTTTGTTCAGAGAGGCAAAAAGGGGAGATCAAAAGAAATTTAGATGGTTTGACACTAACTGCACGAAAGCCTATCGTGTATTAAAAAAAGCAATCCATAATAAGGAAAGGGATAAACAAGCAGTCCAATAAGCAAGAAAATTATATAATCAGGCTATTAAGAATAGAAAAAAGACAATGAAAAATTCTTTATGGAACGATTTACATAGGGCTAGCATTCAAAAAGATAGCAAAGCATTTTGGAAGGTAATTAGACCACCATTTCTCCTACCTGATAATTCTCCCTCCGTAGAGGTCATGATAGATGAATCCCAATGGGTGAGCCACTTTTCAAAAATGTTTGGCTCTCAGGAGATGAATTCAACTATGAATAGCCCAATGCTCCCTCATTCCGAACTTACTGTGGTCCATTCAATTGACATATCCTTTACATTAAAGGAAGTGTTGGTAGCATTGAATGAAAGTAAAGGCTCCAAGGCCCCTGGACCCGACGGGGTCCCTGTCGATATCTATAAACACAATACAGACCTGTGGGCGCCGTTATTAACACGTGTTCTTAATGCAACCTCTTCACAGGGCCTAATTAAAAGTTGGACTGAATCAATCATGGTCCCGATCTATAAGAAAGGCAACAGACAGGATCCTTCCTGCTACAGACCAATTTCACTTTTAGATTCATTAGGAAAAGTAGCAGGAAGGATACTTCTCACGAGGTTGCAAACATGGGCTGCTGAAAAGAACATACTTTCCGACCTACAGTTTGGTTTCAGGGAAGGCCGGGGGACAATTGATCAGGGCCTTAACCTTGCTATCCTGATGGGTAAATACACGAAGGCGAGGAGAGGTAAATTACACTTAGCATTCGTGGATCTCTCCTCGGCCTTCGATTGCGTTTCTCACAGGAAATTATGGACTATCCTAAAAGAAATGCAGGTAGAAGAATCTTTAATTGATTTTTTGAAAGCTTTGTATAGTAATGCCTCAGCGCGCGTCCGCTTTGGTTTAATGGGTGAATGTACATCGCCATTTAGGGTATATAGAGGGGTAAGACAGGGGTGCATCCTGGCTCCCTTTCTTTTTACTTTATATACTAATGGACTTGAGAAGGCATTACTGGAAGGAAGCCAGGACGTTCCCCAAGTGCATCAAAATTCAGCCACCAGACGCATACCAGCATTGCTTTATGCGGATGATGCCGTTATTTTAGCGAGGACACCATTGGCTCTCCAGAAGACATTGGAGTCCTACAATAGATTTATGCAAGACATTGACCTAAAGATAAATGTCTCTAAGACTTACGTGATGAATTGTGGCAAGGGTAACAAAAAGGGAAAGGAGATATACTTAAACGGGAGCAAACTGGCATCTACTCCCACTTATTCATACTTGGGGATTTTAATAGATGATAAGGGCTCCTGGACCCAAGCAATTACATCAAGGAAACTTCTTTTTATGAGAGCTACTTCCGCCCTTGTTAATTTTTCACAAAAATTAGGAAAAAGAGCTCCTTTGGAATTAATCAAAATATATAACGCAAAATGCATAAGTGTAGTTACGTATGGGGCAGGGATCTGGGGCCACTGCAATGTTTCTGAATTACAGAAAGTGGAAAATGCATTTTTTAGATATTTATTGGCCGTTCCGGGATCTACATCTACCTATGTCTGCCATGCTGAGTTAGGAGTCCCCCACCTAACGGATATCATAAAAATCCAACCCGCGATCCTCTGGCACCGTATTTGGAAATCAGACACTAACTATTTTAATCAGCTAGTGCTTCAGGACGCTCTTAAGTTGGACCATTGCTTTGATATAGAATGGATCAGATATGTGAGGGACTTCATGAAAGACATTGGTAAACCTGAGCATTTTAGTAATCCACTTTCTATGTTAACCGTTCCAAGAAAAGATTTTAAGAAATGTTGTTTGAACCATATGGAGAGATTAAGATTCACGAGTGAAGCCCCAAAACCGACTGTCACCCATAATCTTATGATTTTATCTTCATTTGGTATGCAATTTTATCTCCAAAATATTGAAAACGGATATGACAGATTTGTGCTTACTAGATTTCTGTTAAACATTTTCCATAGGCTGGTGACTTTTCCAACTGTTAATAACTGGTCAAAAAATCTTCCAACCTGCCCATGCGATTCTGTTTCCGTACAATCAACAATCCATGTCATCTTATTTTGTAGATTTTATAAAAATTTGAGAAAGAAATGGTTAATTCCAATTTTAAAGATCTGGGGCCATCGGCAATGTCGTCCAGCATATATGGCTCTCCAATGTCTTGATAATGAATGTATAAATCTAAATATTATTGTCTTTTTTAAAAAAATCATTAAATGTCGAAACAGTATAGATTTAGACTCTCTCAATGCCTCTAACGCCTAAGCACTACCGAAGACGGAGAAAGATGTAAATTATAGATGTTAAGACGGAGTATTGTACCTATTAGTTACCAATCGTTGCTTTGGGTTTATCCCCCAATGCATCCTAATACTGCAGATGGGGGCTATTTCTCTTTCTCTCCGTTTTAAACTGAAAATGATATGTAACCTTGTTCTTTTTAAATATTGCCATTTTTGCACATAGTCTAAATAGTATCGTTCATATGAGAATCTTTTTTAATGTATAAGTATTGAAATATTATATTGTATTTGCTTTTATGGATTGAAATTAACTTTCCGAATAAAGCTTATTTTGATTTGATTTGATTTGAATAACTAAAAAATAAGAAGAAGCCTGGGGGATGGTGGTCCCCGGGGCTGCGGGGGGCAGTGTGCTCCCCCACAAATATAATTAATAAGAGCCCCGGGGATGGTGGTCCCTGAGGCATGGGGGGCCTTAGAGGCCACCCTACTTTAATAAAACAAACCCCAGGGGGTGGCGGTCCCTGGGGCTGCAGGGGGGCCGTGTGCCCCCTGTAAATATGTATGCAAAGCCCTGGGGGTGCTGGTCCCCGGGGCAGTGTGGGGGGGATTGGGGCCCTCCACACATTTTTTTTCTGCCCCGGGACCTGGCACACCCGGGACTTAATTAAACGAAGCGTGGGAGCCGATTAAAAAAAAAAATACATTTGTGGGCCTTGAGGGTCCTTGTAGGACCCCCTGAGCAGGCCTAGGGGGTCGAGTGTTTCTGTCCTTCCCCCTTTTCGTGTTTTGTGCTGTTTTTTTCTGTTTTCTTGTGCCTCGGTTCTACTGAGGCACAAGATGGCTGCCAAAACTTCCTGGTTTCGAGTGTTGGCAGCCAATTAGCATAAAGCTCGTGCTCGGGAGGATCCGCGGCCCTAGATATCTATGTGTTTTTACTTTTGAATTTCTCAGCAACTACTGAACGGATTTACACCTTTTAGAAAAAAGGGTTCTTTCTGAACCAAGAACTACCTTTTTGACAAATTTGGTGTAATTCCGTTCAGCAGTTCGGGCTGTAGCCCCGGCTAAAGTTTCCTATGGGAAATTGCATGGGGAAAACATGTTTTGGGACCCCCCTTTTTTCTCAGCCCCCGCTAGCTGAATCACCCTGAAACTTTCAAGATAGGAGCGGACCGGAGCGCCCCTCGAGTTTTGAAAATTTTGCGAAGATTTGCCAATTGGCGCCAAAGTTATTGGGAATAGAATGTTGCAAATTTACTATGGAAAATAGGTCCTAACTATAACTATCTACTGGCGATCGCCAGTAGATAATATATATATATATATATATATATATTACCTACTGGCGGTCGCCAGTAGGTAGTTATAGTTAGGACCACGTTTCCATAGGAAAACCTCAACATTCTATTTTGAATAACTTTGGCGCCGGTCGACGAATCCTCGCGAATTTCTCAAAATAGGTGGGGCGCTACGCTCCGCTCCTACCCTGAAAGTCTCGGGGGGATCCGTCAAGCAGGGGCTGAGATAAAAGGGGGGTCCCAAAACGCGTTTTTCCCATGCATTTTTCCATAGGACCTTTAGAACGAGCTACAGCCCGAACGGCTGAACAGAATTACTCAAAATTTGGCAGAGAGGTAGTCCCTAGGTCAAGGAAGTGCCTTTTGTAGGTTTGGTGTAAATCTGTTCAGTAGATTCTGAGAAAATAGCCTTTAAATCAATATATATATCTGAGCCCGCTTACGGTACGCTTACCGTACGCTTACGGTAAGCGTACGGTGGCGTGCGCGAGCGCGATTCTGATTGGCTCTTAGATCTTAGTAAACATTCGAATCGGCCGAAACCAGGAAGCGGCGGCCGCCATTTTGTGTATTTCACTCTGAAAAAAAAGAGTGAAAACAAGGAAAGGGGGCAATGAGGAGAGTTACAGACCCCCTAACATTTGTAAGGGGGTCAAAGAAGGACAGAAAAGTACAAAAAAAACATTTATTGATTTTAAAAAAAATCACGGGGTACGCGTACGGTAAGCTTACGGTAAGCGTACGGTAGAAAAAAAAAAAAAAAAAAAATGAAAATCAGATTTAAGTGTTTAGATATTAGGGGGCTCTAAAAAGAGCCGTTGTGTTTATGAAATGATTTTTTAGTGGTACCTACAAGTAAGTACCGATGCAGAGTCTAAGGTTCAAGAGGAAGACTCTGTTCCCTTCATCATTGAAGTGCACACCATCTCCTCTATAAATGTCTTGCATGTCATAACGCAAGTTGTTGTGGTAAATGGCACCCATACCATAGTCACGGAGGAAAGCAGAAACAGATTTGTTGACGTGCTTTCTTGCTTTGTCATCGCACCGCGTGCCCACCGTGCGTGCACGGCACTAACTGCGTAAAGTGGGCGCGCGGTGCGTGAAGCGCACCGCGTGCTCACTGTGCGCGCACGGTGCGGAACGAACTGCGTTAAGTGGGCGCGCACGCCACGAATGGCGTAAAGTAACTTAGCATTTAAAAAACCGTACAAATTCACTGAAAAAACCATAGGTTTCACACACGTTATAGTTAGGAATTAGCATTTAAAAAACCTTGCAAATTCACTGAAAAAACCATAGGTTTCACACATGTTATAGTTAGCGGAAATTTTACTGATAAAAAACCAATGAAATTCCCCCGTTATAGTTAGAGCAGGCAACTATAACTCACGCGACCGCAATCTTCTGCTGATGACATATGTGTCTTTATGAAAAAAAAATATTTGTAATATATGTATAGCTAAAAATGTATGGAAGAAGACATGGGCAAATAAGTGTCTAAATACAGTATTAGCATCAGCAGAGGATTGCGGTCGCGTGAGTTATAGTTGCCTGCTCTAACTATAACGGGGGAATTTCATTGGTTTTTTATCAGTAAAATTTCCGCTAACTATAACATGTGTGAAACCTATGGTTTTTTCAGTGAATATATATATATATATGGTTCAAATCCTTTTATTCCGCGGCAATTCTGAGAATAAGAGGACAGCACACCAGGAAACAGCACAAAACTTTATGTGTATATATATATATATATATATATATATATATATATATATATATATATTACCTACTGGCGGTCGCCAGTAGGTAGTTATAGTTAGGACCCTGTTTCCATAGGAAATCCGCAACATTCTATTTGGAATAACTTTGGCGCCGGTCGACGAATCCTCGCGAAATTTTCAAAATAAGTGGGGCGCTACGCTCCGCTCCTACCCTGAAAGTCTCGGGGGGATTCGTCAAGCAGGGGCTGAGAAAAAAGGGGGGTCCCAAAACGCGTTTTCCCCATGCATTTTTCCATAGGACCTTTAGACACAGCTACAGCCCGAACGGCTGAACAGAATTACTTGAAATTTGGTAGAGAGGTAGCCATAAGGTCAAGGAAGTGCCTTTTGCAGGTCTGGTGTAAATCTGTTCAGTATTTCCTGAGAAAATAGCATTTAAAAGCATATATATATGTGGGCGGAGCCTAACCACACATCTCATCCTGAGATCTGATTGGCTGTCAGCACTTCATCCAAGAAGTGTTGGCAGCCATCTTGGGACCAATATACATGATAGCACCTCATTAAAAAGCATTGCAGTTAATAGAAGGTTTTAAGACTTTAGTTACATTATAAATCATTTGTTGATGGTACCATACTCATTTTAGGAATTGTGGTATGTTCTAAGGTGATTTCACCATGTGAAAAAGCCTTCTGCTGGGATATCATGATTGAGAGAAAAATATTTTCTCATGCTTTTACCACAGAGGTTTGGAAGGTGATCTATAGGCTAAACTGAGAGCTTATTTTCTGTAAATTCACATTATCTTTCTCAGTCATGTGAGAATGAAGTCTGACATTCTCAGTAAAACATGTACATCCAACAACAAGGGCAGAGACTGTCAGTTGATTCCTTTGTGTTCTACTGCAGCTTCCCAGAGTGTTCCAAAGAACTACTAGAGCGCTAACAGTCCTACTTATGATAAACGTATGGCACACCTGAAGCCATCTTGCTTGGATTAAAGTGGTAACTCTTAAAACATTTAATTTAAAAAGGAACAAAATGAGGGGGTTCATTTTTCCATAAAAAGTATGATTAGTGCTGCAGAAAGAAAAATTAGGGCACATTTTGAGTGACTTCTCAAATCCTCTTCTATTTCATTAAAACATTCTGACATGCAGACTGAAACATGCACTTTCAATACCAGCAGCAGTTTTCCCTGGTGAGCAGTAGCTTTACTACAGTGATCTAATGAGCAAAAAGAGTGCTAACATTCTGAATTTATGGCAAATGTGTGACACATCTGAATGCCTTCTTGATGGAATCAAAGTAAAAAACTGAAAGTATTTCCTACTGAGGAGACTGCAGTAAATAAGGAAATTAGGAAACTTCATAACAAATAAGTCTCCCAAGATGGCCACCAGAGACAAAAGAGCCCAAATGTAGCCCAAATATCACCCAGATGTAGCCCAAGTATAGCCCAATGACAGAATGTCCCAGAATGTTCTTAAAAACAACTAGAGCGCTTACTGTCTTCATTATGACAAAAGTATGGCACACCTGAAGCCATCTTGATTGGAATAAACTGGTAACACTTAAAACATTTAATTTAAAAAGGAACACAATGAGGAGGTTCATTTTGCCATAGAAATTATGATTAATGCTGAAGAAAGAAAATGAGGGCACATTTTGAGTGACTTCTCAAATCCTCTTCTATTTCATTAAAACATTCTGACATGCAGACTGAAACATGCACTTTTAATACCAGGAGCAGACTTCCATGGTGCAGTAGTTTTACTACAGTGATCTAATGAGCAACTAGAGTGCTAACATTCAGAATGTATGGCAAATGTGTGACATATCTGGATACCTTCATGATGGAATCAAAGTAAAAAACTGAAAGCATTTCCTACTGAGGAGACTGCAGTACATGAGGAAATTAGGAAACTTCATAACAAATAAATCTCCCAAGATGGCCACCGGAGACAAAAGAGCCCAAATGTAGCCCAAAATCACCCAGATGTAGCCCAAATATAGCCCAATGACAGAAGTGTGCAAAACACTTATTATTTTGTGTTTTTGCAGTGTTATATAGTGCAGACTTGTCAGGTATTGGAGTGCTTTACATGAGCATTGGTTACATCACACAAGAACAAATTCATTTTGGTTGTAGACATGGGGAGACTAAGTGATTTGACCAGAATCACAGAATGTCGAGCTGAAGCAGAAACTTCAACCTGGTTCCCCAGTTGCAAAGTCTGCAGTTCTGGAAGTAACACCACATCCTCTCCCCTAAGTGCAACATTTAATCAAGTGGTCAACTGGATAAAAAAACATAAAGATAACAAATAATTTAAAAGTGCTTTGTCGCTATTTGAAAACTCAGAAAATATGTCCTTATTTTAGTCTTTTAGAGCACTAACCATAATTTTGATGCCAATAAGACCCTCTCATATATGTAATTTCTAAAGGAAATGCTCTAGGTATTACAGTTTTGATTACATCAAGATGATGTCAGGCGTTCCACACTTTTGTAATAAATATAGAATGTTAGCAATCTAGTTGTTCATTAGGATACTGTTGAGAGGCAGAGGCCAGGGGCACGGACTCTGAAAATTGAAGGCAGGTAGGAGGGTGCAAAGGCAACAATTTAACCACACTGAGCAGGCAGGAAGGGCCGTGGAAGCACAACAGACTATGGAGGGCAGTGGAAAGGGGGGCAGGGGCAACAAACCAACAATACAGGACTTGCAAGAGAGGCTGTTGGAGGGAAGATCTATTACGGGTCAAGGAAGCTAGGGGCGGTCCCCAGATCCCCGGGAGCCACCACAGAACTGAGCAGGAGAGTGAGTCAGGGACAAAAGGGGCACCTTAATTTGAGCCGGGGTGCCTAGGAACGCTTGCTCCAAAAATGAAGAAAACAGACATATGAGACATGGAATTGGAGGCAGAATACAATGGCAGTTTAATGAGAAGATGCAACTTCAAAGAAACCGCAGAATAGAGACATAAAGTACAAAATACAGAATCCAGATAATCATACAGCTGTCATAATATTCTCTGTATCTCAATTAATGTACTGACAGAGAGAGAGAGAAAACACATCTATAAATGCATCATGAGAAACAAGTTACACCAAGGAAAATGTTACCTAGGAACACTCACGTTTACTCTTAGAGCAAGCATTCCTGCAATTACAATACAAAATCTTTTAAATGCAAAAGTAAAGAGAACAATGGTTAAACATAACATGACATTTCATATAGGTAAAATAGAATAAGATACTTCAAGCAAAGCAGAGCAAGACATTTTAAGCAAAGGAAGGCAAGAGCTCCCAGCTCTTGGGGGAAAACCTGCACTGCCTGTTAACCTACATACAGACGGCGAGGTAGTCCGTCGATATCTGTGGGTGCTCCCTTTTTATATCATTTTGTGGGCTCCTTTGCACGCTACATCTACCTACGTATGCTACCCAAAAGCTTCGTCTGCAGATTTTACCAGACATTTCGTCATTTACCCACTTAATGCTGACAATGGACTGGGTGAAAAGGTCAGTCTCTCAGGCCAATCGCTTATCGTAAGTTCCATAGAGCAAGCAGAAAATAATGGGTATTGTACGGGAATTCAATATATTCATGTATAAAATCTCCTCAGTTCTCCTAACTTGACGCTCTGCGGTTGCCACTTCCTTAAAAGCGGGAAACCTGCCCAGGAAGCAAGTACCAGTCCAGGATGCAGCCTACTGTATGTCGACAGCTTCAGGGGGATGTTGAACTTTGATACCGAGCACGGAGCACTCGGGTAGGGTGGGGGCTACTAGTTTGGATCAGAAGGCCTCGCAGACCTGCCTTCAGACTGCTATACACTAAAATTGCAGAGCTATGGTCAATTTAACAAAGAGGCCTACATATTGAACAGAAGGGCCTACACAGGGGTTTTATGCTGGCTGAGTGGTAAGGATGTCTCAGGATAATTATATACCAACACAGGACCCGCTGGTCAATTTAATACGGCCTACAAATGCAGCTGGCAGGGTTAAGGACAAGGGTCTCATACTTCAGGTGTGGACAGAACAGGCCAGGGGCCCCCTGTGATACAAAATCTACCCTCCTTCAAGGCTGTGGCAATGTAATAGCCCATTGTGGGCAGAAGGAAGAGGCAATGGTAGTACAACCATACATGCCAACAGACCCGATTCAGCCAGGAAACGTCCAATGTTTTTAAGCTCAAATTAGCTTTATTTGATCTGTCTCCTGTCTACAATATCCTCTTTTTCAATGTAACTCAAAGGGGAAAATCAATACCCCAGTTTTTTTTCAAAATCTCCCTCTTACCAAGTTCAAAATGTTCGCAAGTATGGTACATTGGATCATGGAAGGAAATGGGATAGGGACATGGACTTGGATAACAGAGGACAGGAGGGACATGGAGAGGTGCACCAAACTGACCCTGCAGGGCAGGCATCAGGGTTTGCAGCAGCACAATACACCACACAGGGCATGCAGGACGGGAGTGCAGCACAACAATCCATAGAAAGCAAGAGGGAGGGGACAGGACCATGCACATGGACAACAGAGAACAGAGGGGCAAGAGGCAATGGTAGCTAGCTGACCATAATGGACAGACAGGAGAGAAAGCTGCAGCATAACAGACCATAAAGGGCAGGAGGGATGGATCAGGGGCATTACAATGGAACAGACAAGCCAGGAGGGAGGGAGTAGGGCTGGGGGCAAGGGGGCAGGGCAGGAGCAGCAAGATAGCCATGGAGGTCAGGCAGGATGGGCACTAGAAGCAAGACACACCATGAAGAGCAACAGTGAGACTGTGATGGCATACACACAGACCATGGAGGGAAGGTGGGAGGGGGTCAGGGGCAGCTAACTGACCACACAGGGAAGGTGGGAGGGTCCATGGCAGCACAGAAGACCATGCATGGCAAGTGGGAGGGTTAGTGGCAGCACAATGGCTATGATGGGCAAGAAGGAGGGTGGAGGGGCATGCACAAAGGACGATGGAGGATAGAAGGGAGGGTCAGGACCTGTGCACAGACAAGAAAGTTCAGGGGAAGGGACCTCACAACAGACCACACGGGGCAGGCAGGAGGAGCAGTTGCAGCACAACAGACCAGGGAGGGCAGAAGGGTGTGGCAGTACAATGGACCATGTAGGACAGGAGGAAGAGGATAGGGGCATGGCATGTGGACAGGCAGGGTGGAGGTGGCAGGGACAGGTTACAGTCATCTGACAATGCTAGGCAGGTGGGAGGGGAGTGGCAGCTCAACAGAACACTCAGAGTAGATAGGAGTGGCAGGTCCATGGGACATGGTGGGCAAAAAGGATGGAGCAGGGGCATGCACAAAGACATCGGAGGGCAGGGGGAAGGAGAATAGGGGCAGCAAGCTAAGCACAGAGTTTAAGCAGGAGGTCAATGATGGGGCATAGAATTGGGCAATGGAGGGCAGGAGGAGTGGACTGGTACATCATACTAAATTGAGGGCAGTGGCAGCACATCAGACCATGCATGGCAGGAGGGAGGAGGCTAGTCCATGGATTCACACAACAGAGGATAGGGAGGAAGGGGATGGGGCAGCAAGCTAACTGTTCAGAGAAGGCGGGATTAGGAACTTTATTGTTTTTAAAACATTGTGTCTGTGCGAACTACTTAAAATATGAACAAGTATGCAGCATAATCTCACTTTTATTCAGGAAGAAGAGGACGTTTGTGACTGTGACTCCGGGCTCACTTGGCAGAAACACCCCCTGACCCTCCACCCCCTATCGCAAAATGTAATGCCCGTGAAAAGGGTAGGTGAACACAGTGTTATATAGAACATAGTCCTGAGAGCACGATTGAAAATGAAAACTAGATATAGTGTATGGTATAAACTATGCACCAAAAAGTGTGATATAAGATGAACCGGGCGTGAAATATAATATGCAATACATTGTGCGCAATGACAGATTCATTGGAGAGCGCGAGATAGCACAGGCACTAGCGTGTGCTATGCGATATGCGCCTTGGAGTGTAATATGCACAGGGCAGTGTTGTGTAACCTAACTAGTCTCTAAAGTTGTAATATAAAATATGTGCTGGGGAGTGTAACGTTGCATATGCACTGTGACAAAGATATGGATCCCAGATTGTAATATGTATGGCATAGCACTGTGCGTTATAACATAGGCATCGAGAAAGGCACGTTAGATGGGGCAATATAACCCGTGCAAAGACAAGTGTGGCATGACATATTCACGGGGTGGTGTTACAGTGCACATGGGCTAGAGAGTGTCATAGCATATGCACTAGCTGGTGGAATACAACACAGAGGTGTGTGGCACTCGGCAGGCAATGGTGGGTGTAACACAGCATTGGGCTCTGTCAGGAGCACGCTGTGACTCTCAAGTGATGTTCGTCCCCTTTCCAGAGAGTAAAATAAAAAGTATTACACATCCGGCAGTGGATGTGTGTTTTATTAACCGTGAGGGGGGTTTCTTGCATAGTTTTGGTCGAATTTTTGTCGAATCCCCTTTGAATGGCTTGGTGTGCATGTGTATTAAATGTGCCCGTCAATAGCTACCCATGTTTGTATAAATAAACGACAAGGGTGTCTACCAGGATTAGGCACGGTAGGGCATCAGACATGTCAGAGCTTCACTAGTGGTGTAAATACATTCCACGTGGATTCATTGCATGCATAGTCGCCTTTTAATGAATATCACGCAAATCGTCATGGTGATAGGTACGTACGGTTTGTCCAGCATGTCCTAGGTGTGTCTATAAATATATATTTTTAAAAAATAATAAAAAACAGTGGCCGGCCCTGGGGATTGGGGTCAAAAAAATATAATTAGGAGACTGGCCCTGGGGGATGGGGTCATCAGGGCCAATAAATTAGAATAAGAAGGGGAACCAAACAGCCCCCCTTCTTAAAAAACTAAAATAAATAAAAGACTGGCATCGTGCCGGAGGCCATGCCCCCTCCGTGCAGCACTCTGCAAACGCGCCCCCAACAGGCATCTCCAGTATGCGCCAGGGAGCTGCGCTGCAGCCAGGTGTTCTGAGGCCAAGCCCCTTTTTACACCTCTCTGCAACGCAGCTCTGTGGCGCTTACTGGAGGTACCTAGTGGTCTAGTTTGACCCTAGGGACCCTTAGGATTCAAGGGGACTTAATCTCTCAACTTAGAACAGCCACAGGGCGCGTTTACACAGTGGTGAAGGGAGGGGACGGGGCCTGAGGTGACGTGTGCAAACACGCACTATGGCACGTTTTAAATTGGGGATATAATTTCCCTTCAATACTGAGGGCCCCTGGGGGCTAACTAGCCCACCAAGTGCTTCCAGTAAGCGCCACTGAGCTGCATTGCAGAGAGGTGGTCCAGGCCGTGCCACTTTTTACACCTCTCTGCAACGCAGCTCTGTGGCACTTACTGGAGGTACCTAGTGGGCTAGTTGGACCCTAGGGACCCTCAGGATTCAAATGAACTTAATCTCCCAACTAAAAATGGACACAGGGCGTGTTTACACAGTGGTGAATGGAGGGGACGGGGCCTGAGTTAACGTGTGCAAAAACGCCCTGTGGCCTGTTTTAAGAGGTAGTTTTAATCCCCATGCCCTATTATATACTAGGGGCTTACAGAGGAGGTCATGCTAATCACAGGGGGACCCCAACGCATAATGTTCCCTAGTGTATGTAGGTGTTTTCACTGTATTCTAAGTGTCTTTTAACATAGCACTGGCTCTAGGACTGGTTAGTCAGACTCAGTTACCACCAGTATCCGTCTGAAAAAGTTGAGGGTACAGGATGATTTTGCAACAAGGCTTCTTTCTGCTCTTCTTTTTGTTCTTTCTGCACGTTATCCTTCTTCCTGCACTTATCTTCGTATTTGAGGACTTCTGTTGCTTCTTTCTGCACTTCTTTTGTTTCTTTCTGTGCATTTTTTCTTCTTTCTTCACATGTCCTATCTCTGTAGGCATAGTTAGAAATTAGCATTTAAAAAACCTTTGAAATTCACAGAAAAAACCATAGGTTTCAGGCACGTTATAGTTAGGAATTAGCATTTAAAAAACCTCAGAAATTCACTGAAAAAACCATAGGTTTCAGGGGTGTTATAGTTAGCTGGACTTTTCACTTGTACAAAACCATTGAAATTCCCCCGTTATAGTTAGTTCAGCTAACTATAACTCGCGCGCCCGCAATGCACTGCTGATGACGTCACATATTACATCACTCATGACATGGTCAGTGACATCACTCATGACATCACTGATGACATCTCAAATGACATCACTGATGACATCACTGATGACATCATCCTTGTGATAGAGTGGCAGACCTCCTCTCACCCTAATATAACCTTTGATACACACATTCAAAAATAGAGACTAAAATTTTCAAAACAATGGACATACCAATACCAGTTACAACAACCTCTTCAGTAATTCTAAGATCCACATACACATCCACTCATTCACCAACAGTCCTATACAGTCACTCATACATGTACTCACTCATCATATGTACTCATACACCTATACATCCTGTTACACAATGCCACTCATCCATAGAGTTACTCACACACATAGTCACTCATGCTAATAAAGAATCAAACATACATTTACTTGCATATACAGTTATACACACACCACCATACTTACTTCTACGGAAACTTACACATACTTAGTCTTTTAAACAATCACTTAAAGAAACACATACTTATTCATACAGGAACTCTTTCAATCTCTCACTCTCACATATACTCACATATATACACCAATAGTCACATATACTAGTTTAAAACATATGTAGTTACTCATAAAGACACTATTGAGACAGTCATTCACTCACTAACACACCCATACACACACTCATCCACCCATACAGTCCTGCACACATGCTGTGTTCAACCCATACAAACAGTGAGTCACTCATTCATGCACCTATGCACTACGTAATACCCCCCACCGAACCATGCAGACACTCAGACTGATACTCAAAAAACCAACTAATAACCTATATAGACACCCATGTAGCTACTCACCAACCCATGCAGCCACTTATACACAAAGTGAGAGACTGATACAGATATTTACATATTTAAACATTACTCACTAAGCCATGTATTCACTATGATACACTTAATCAGTCAGTTACACAATCAATTTTTCAAAAACAAATCATCCATTTAGACACTTATATACCCATTTATTCTTCCATCGACCTTGAGATATACATATATAAAACATATTTAATTTTCAGAAAAACACACATTCACTGGATGATGTCATCAGTGATGTCATCAGTGATGTCATTTGAGATGTCATCAGTGATGTCATGAGTGATGTCACTGACCATGTCATGAGTGATGTAATATGTGACGTCATCAGCAGTGCATTGCGGGCGCGCGAGTTATAGTTAGCTGAACTAACTATAACGGGGGAATTTCAATGGTTTTGTACAAGTGAAAAGTCCAGCTAACTATAACACCCCTGAAACCTATGGTTTTTTCAGTGAATATATATAATACATTTAAACAGTAACAAATAAACTGGAAATAATTTAGAAAACAAACAAATTGAATTACACCTAAATAGAAAACAATATAAAAAATTACATTTTAATAAAAACATTTTAGATATTATAAACATTACTATATATAAAATAATATATTTTAAGTACACACAAAAATCATAATGTTATAAATTTAAACAACATAAACAGAACTATAAAATTGTATGAATAAATCATACTTTACTCCCACTCCAATATCTGCAACAGTAGGGAAAACACTAAAAATTACCATTCCCACTTCACTCCGCGCAACAGTAGGGAAAGTGTTGGATTGCAGAGGGGTACAATTCACTATTACCACTCCAGTCAGTACAAATGTATGAAAAGAGTTGGACTCAGTAGGGGTAACAATTTACTATTCCCAATCCAGTCTGTGCAACAGTATAGAAAGCGTTGGATTGCAGAGGGGTACAATTTACTATTTACACTCCATTCTGTTCAACAGTAAAGAGAGAATAGTTATCTTCAAACAAATAAAATATTTTAGCACCTACATTAAATAAAAATAAATAGAAACATTTAGAAATAAAATATACATATATTTATGAATTAAATGTTTATTACAATGTTTAATAAATAATTTAAATTACAACAAATATCATTCATATATTTAAAATTCCACACAATGTTCCCATAATAAAAACAACAAACAAATATAATAGTATTTACAATTAAAAATAATAACACAATGAACATAACATAAAAAATAACACTTTTCAAGAAAGAAAGAACTATTTTTACATTTACAATAACTTTCTACTTTGTACCTCTACAAACTCAACAACTAACACCTAAAATATATCTTGAAAATTATATTAATTACTTATTTGGCATATTTAATAAACAAATAAACAATGAATAATAATTAACTAATAATAAAATAATAGTATTTCATCAACTTCTCACCCTTTATCAACGCAAACACAGCACACAGCTCATTTAAAATATAATTTATTTACTTCCCACCCTGTGCCGCTATAAACTCAACAACCCGCAACGGCACTAAAAATATCAATATATTATTCAATTCAATATGACAAACTATATTAAAAAACATATTAGCAATAATTATGCAAACAACTATAACATATACAATTAGAATAAATACTAAAATACATAAAAATATTTAAAAAACAATAATATTAACAACTATATTTTTGTAAACGATATTAACGACATAGATATTGTTAACATCGATATTCCAAACTCAATATTTTTGCATCTCGATATTTTATTGGGGCCCTCCACACATTTTTTTTCTGCCCCGGGACCTGGCACACCCGGGACTTAATTAAACGAAGCGTGGGAGCCGATTTAAAAAAAAAAATACATTTGTGGGCCTTGAGGGTCCTTGTAGGACCCCCTGAGCAGGCCTAGGGGGTCGAGTGTTTCTGTCCTTCCCCCTTTTCGTGTTTTGTGCTGTTTTTTTCTGTTTTCTTGTGCCTCGGTTCTACTGAGGCACAAGATGGCTGCCAAAACTTCCTGGTTTCGAGTGTTGGCAGCCAATTAGCATAAAGCTCGTGCTCGGGAGGATCCGCGGCCCTAGATATCTATGTGTTTTTACTTTTGAATTTCTCAGCAACTACTGAACGGATTTACACCTTTTAGAAAAAAGGGTTCTTTCTGAACCAAGAACTACCTTTTTGACAAATTTGGTGTAATTCCGTTCAGCAGTTCGGGCTGTAGCCCCGGCTAAAGTTTCCTATGGGAAATTGCATGGGGAAAACATGTTTTGGGACCCCCCTTTTTTCTCAGCCCCCGCTAGCTGAATCACCCTGAAACTTTCAAGATAGGAGCGGACCGGAGCGCCCCTCGAGTTTTGAAAATTTTGCGAAGATTTGCCAATTGGCGCCAAAGTTATTGGGAATAGAATGTTGCAAATTTACTATGGAAAATAGGTCCTAACTATAACTATCTACTGGCGATCGCCAGTAGATAATATATATATATATATATATATATATTACCTACTGGCAGTCGCCAGTAGGTAGTTATAGTTAGGACCACGTTTCCATAGGAAAACCTCAACATTCTATTTTGAATAACTTTGGCGCCGGTCGACGAATCCTCGCGAATTTCTCAAAATAGGTGGGGCGCTATGCTCCGCTCCTACCTTGAAAGTCTCGGGGGGATCCGTCAAGCGGGGGCTGAGATAAAAGGGGGGTCCCAAAACGCGTTTTTCCCATGCATTTTTCCATAGGACCTTTAGAACGAGCTACAGCCCGAACGGCTGAACAGAATTACTCAAAATTTGGCAGAGAGGTAGTCCCTAGGTCAAGGAAGTGCCTTTTGTAGGTTTGGTGTAAATCTGTTCAGTAGATTCTGAGAAAATAGCCTTTAAATCAATATATATATCTGAGCCCGCTTACGGTACGCTTACCGTACGCTTACGGTAAGCGTACGGTGGCGTGCGCGAGCGCGATTCTGATTGGCTCTTAGATCTTAGTAAACATTCGAATCGGCCGAAACCAGGAAGCGGCGGCCGCCATTTTGTGTATTTCACTCTGAAAAAAAAGAGTGAAAACAAGGAAAGGGGGCAATGAGGAGAGTTACAGACCCCCTAACATTTGTAAGGGGGTCAAAGAAGGACAGAAAAGTACAAAAAAAACATTTATTGATTTTAAAAAAAATCACGGGGTACGCGTACGGTAAGCTTACGGTAAGCGTACGGTAGAAAAAAAAAAAAAAAAAATGAAAATCAGATTTAAGTGTTTAGATATTAGGGGGCTCTAAAAAGAGCCGTTGTGTTTATGAAATGATTTTTTAGTGGTACCTACAAGTAAGTACCGATGCAGAGTCTAAGGTTCAAGAGGAAGACTCTGTTCCCTTCATCATTGAAGTGCACACCATCTCCTCTATAAATGTCTTGCATGTCATAACGCAAGTTGTTGTGGTAAATGGCACCCATACCATAGTCACGGAGGAAAGCAGAAACAGATTTGTTGACGTGCTTTCTTGCTTTGTCATCGCACCGCGTGCCCACCGTGCGTGCACGGCACTAACTGCGTAAAGTGGGCGCGCGGTGCGTGAAGCGCACCGCGTGCTCACTGTGCGCGCGCGGTGCGCGAAGCGCACCGTGCGCGCACGGAACGAACTGCGTTAAGTGGGCGCGCACGCCACGAATGGCGTAAAGTAACTTAGCATTTAAAAAACCGTACAAATTCACTGAAAAAACCATAGGTTTCACACACGTTATAGTTAGGAATTAGCATTTAAAAAACCTTGCAAATTCACTGAAAAAACCATAGGTTTCACACATGTTATAGTTAGCGGAAATTTTACTGATAAAAAACCAATGAAATTCCCCCGTTATAGTTAGAGCAGGCAACTATAACTCACGCGACCGCAATCTTCTGCTGATGACATATGTGTCTTTATGAAAAAAAAATATTTGTAATATATGTATAGCTAAAAATGTATGGAAGAAGACATGGGCAAATAAGTGTCTAAATACAGTATTAGCATCAGCAGAGGATTGCGGTCGCGTGAGTTATAGTTGCCTGCTCTAACTATAACGGGGGAATTTCATTGGTTTTTTATCAGTAAAATTTCCGCTAACTATAACATGTGTGAAACCTATGGTTTTTTCAGTGAATATATATATATATATGGTTCAAATCCTTTTATTCCGCGGCAATTCTGAGAATAAGAGGACAGCACACCAGGAAACAGCACAAAACTTTATGTGTATATATATATATATATATATATATATATATATATATATATATATATATATATATATATATAATACATTTAAACAGTAACAAATAAACTGGAAATAATTTAGAAAACAAACAAATTGAATTACACCTAAATAGAAAACAATATAAAAAACTACATTTTAATAAAAACATTTTAGATATTATAAACATTACTATATATAAAATAATATATTTTAAGTACACACAAAAATCATAATGTTATAAATTTAAACAACATAAACAGAACTATAAAATTGTATGAATAAATCATACTTTACTCCCACTCCAATATCTGCAACAGTAGGGAAAACACTAAAAATTACCATTCCCACTTCACTCCGCGCAACAGTAGGGAAAGTGTTGGATTGCAGAGGGGTACAATTCACTATTACCACTCCAGTCAGTACAAATGTATGAAAAGAGTTGGACTCAGTAGGGGTAACAATTTACTATTCCCAATCCAGTCTGTGCAACAGTATAGAAAGCGTTGGATTGCAGAGGGGTACAATTTACTATTTACACTCCATTCTGTTCAACAGTAAAGAGAGAATAGTTATCTTCAAACAAATAAAATATTTTAGCACCTACATTAAATAAAAATAAATAGAAACATTTAGAAATAAAATATACATATATTTATGAATTAAATGTTTATTACAATGTTTAATAAATAATTTAAATTACAACAAATATCATTCATATATTTAAAATTCCACACAATGTTCCCATAATAAAAACAACAAACAAATATAATAGTATTTACAATTAAAAATAATAACACAATGAACATAACATAAAAAATAACACTTTTCAAGAAAGAAAGAACTATTTTTACATTTACAATAACTTTCTACTTTGTACCTCTACAAACTCAACAACTAACACCTAAAATATATCTTGAAAATTATATTAATTACTTATTTGGCATATTTAATAAACAAATAAACAATGAATAATAATTAACTAATAATAAAATAATAGTATTTCATCAACTTCTCACCCTTTATCAACGCAAACACAGCACACAGCTCATTTAAAATATAATTTATTTACTTCCCACCCTGTGCCGCTATAAACTCAACAACCCGCAACGGCACTAAAAATATCAATATATTATTCAATTCAATATGACAAACTATATTAAAAAACATATTAGCAATAATTATGCAAACAACTATAACATATACAATTAGAATAAATACTAAAATACATAAAAATATTTAAAAAACAATAATATTAACAACTATATTTTTGTAAACGATATTAACGACATAGATATTGTTAACATCGATATTCCAAACTCAATATTTTTGCATCTCGATATTTTATTGGGGCCCTCCACACATTTTTTTTCTGCCCCGGGACCTGGCACACCCGGGACTTAATTAAACGAAGCGTGGGAGCCGATTTAAAAAAAAAAATACATTTGTGGGCCTTGAGGGTCCTTGTAGGACCCCCTGAGCAGGCCTAGGGGGTCGAGTGTTTCTGTCCTTCCCCCTTTTCGTGTTTTGTGCTGTTTTTTTCTGTTTTCTTGTGCCTCGGTTCTACTGAGGCACAAGATGGCTGCCAAAACTTCCTGGTTTCGAGTGTTGGCAGCCAATTAGCATAAAGCTCGTGCTCGGGAGGATCCGCGGCCCTAGATATCTATGTGTTTTTACTTTTGAATTTCTCAGCAACTACTGAACGGATTTACACCTTTTAGAAAAAAGGGTTCTTTCTGAACCAAGAACTACCTTTTTGACAAATTTGGTGTAATTCCGTTCAGCAGTTCGGGCTGTAGCCCCGGCTAAAGTTTCCTATGGGAAATTGCATGGGAAAACATGTTTTGGGACCCCCCTTTTTTCTCAGCCCCCGCTAGCTGAATCACCCTGAAACTTTCAAGATAGGAGCGGACCGGAGCGCCCCTCGAGTTTTGAAAATTTTGCGAAGATTTGCCAATTGGCGCCAAAGTTATTGGGAATAGAATGTTGCAAATTTACTATGGAAAATAGGTCCTAACTATAACTATCTACTGGCGATCGCCAGTAGATAATATATATATATATATATATATATATTACCTACTGGCAGTCGCCAGTAGGTAGTTATAGTTAGGACCACGTTTCCATAGGAAAACCTCAACATTCTATTTTGAATAACTTTGGCGCCGGTCGACGAATCCTCGCGAATTTCTCAAAATAGGTGGGGCGCTATGCTCCGCTCCTACCTTGAAAGTCTCGGGGGGATCCGTCAAGCGGGGGCTGAGATAAAAGGGGGGTCCCAAAACGCGTTTTTCCCATGCATTTTTCCATAGGACCTTTAGAACGAGCTACAGCCCGAACGGCTGAACAGAATTACTCAAAATTTGGCAGAGAGGTAGTCCCTAGGTCAAGGAAGTGCCTTTTGTAGGTTTGGTGTAAATCTGTTCAGTAGATTCTGAGAAAATAGCCTTTAAATCAATATATATATCTGAGCCCGCTTACGGTACGCTTACCGTACGCTTACGGTAAGCGTACGGTGGCGTGCGCGAGCGCGATTCTGATTGGCTCTTAGATCTTAGTAAACATTCGAATCGGCCGAAACCAGGAAGCGGCGGCCGCCATTTTGTGTATTTCACTCTGAAAAAAAAGAGTGAAAACAAGGAAAGGGGGCAATGAGGAGAGTTACAGACCCCCTAACATTTGTAAGGGGGTCAAAGAAGGACAGAAAAGTACAAAAAAAACATTTATTGATTTTAAAAAAAATCACGGGGTACGCGTACGGTAAGCTTACGGTAAGCGTACGGTAGAAAAAAAAAAAAAAAAAATGAAAATCAGATTTAAGTGTTTAGATATTAGGGGGCTCTAAAAAGAGCCGTTGTGTTTATGAAATGATTTTTTAGTGGTACCTACAAGTAAGTACCGATGCAGAGTCTAAGGTTCAAGAGGAAGACTCTGTTCCCTTCATCATTGAAGTGCACACCATCTCCTCTATAAATGTCTTGCATGTCATAACGCAAGTTGTTGTGGTAAATGGCACCCATACCATAGTCACGGAGGAAAGCAGAAACAGATTTGTTGACGTGCTTTCTTGCTTTGTCATCGCACCGCGTGCCCACCGTGCGTGCACGGCACTAACTGCGTAAAGTGGGCGCGCGGTGCGTGAAGCGCACCGCGTGCTCACTGTGCGCGCGCGGTGCGCGAAGCGCACCGTGCGCGCACGGAACGAACTGCGTTAAGTGGGCGCGCACGCCACGAATGGCGTAAAGTAACTTAGCATTTAAAAAACCGTACAAATTCACTGAAAAAACCATAGGTTTCACACACGTTATAGTTAGGAATTAGCATTTAAAAAACCTTGCAAATTCACTGAAAAAACCATAGGTTTCACACATGTTATAGTTAGCGGAAATTTTACTGATAAAAAACCAATGAAATTCCCCCGTTATAGTTAGAGCAGGCAACTATAACTCACGCGACCGCAATCTTCTGCTGATGACATATGTGTCTTTATGAAAAAAAAATATTTGTAATATATGTATAGCTAAAAATGTATGGAAGAAGACATGGGCAAATAAGTGTCTAAATACAGTATTAGCATCAGCAGAGGATTGCGGTCGCGTGAGTTATAGTTGCCTGCTCTAACTATAACGGGGGAATTTCATTGGTTTTTTATCAGTAAAATTTCCGCTAACTATAACATGTGTGAAACCTATGGTTTTTTCAGTGAATATATATATATATATGGTTCAAATCCTTTTATTCCGCGGCAATTCTGAGAATAAGAGGACAGCACACCAGGAAACAGCACAAAACTTTATGTGTATATATATATATATATATATATATATATATATATATATATATATATATATATATATATATATATAATACATTTAAACAGTAACAAATAAACTGGAAATAATTTAGAAAACAAACAAATTGAATTACACCTAAATAGAAAACAATATAAAAAACTACATTTTAATAAAAACATTTTAGATATTATAAACATTACTATATATAAAATAATATATTTTAAGTACACACAAAAATCATAATGTTATAAATTTAAACAACATAAACAGAACTATAAAATTGTATGAATAAATCATACTTTACTCCCACTCCAATATCTGCAACAGTAGGGAAAACACTAAAAATTACCATTCCCACTTCACTCCGCGCAACAGTAGGGAAAGTGTTGGATTGCAGAGGGGTACAATTCACTATTACCACTCCAGTCAGTACAAATGTATGAAAAGAGTTGGACTCAGTAGGGGTAACAATTTACTATTCCCAATCCAGTCTGTGCAACAGTATAGAAAGCGTTGGATTGCAGAGGGGTACAATTTACTATTTACACTCCATTCTGTTCAACAGTAAAGAGAGAATAGTTATCTTCAAACAAATAAAATATTTTAGCACCTACATTAAATAAAAATAAATAGAAACATTTAGAAATAAAATATACATATATTTATGAATTAAATGTTTATTACAATGTTTAATAAATAATTTAAATTACAACAAATATCATTCATATATTTAAAATTCCACACAATGTTCCCATAATAAAAACAACAAACAAATATAATAGTATTTACAATTAAAAATAATAACACAATGAACATAACATAAAAAATAACACTTTTCAAGAAAGAAAGAACTATTTTTACATTTACAATAACTTTCTACTTTGTACCTCTACAAACTCAACAACTAACACCTAAAATATATCTTGAAAATTATATTAATTACTTATTTGGCATATTTAATAAACAAATAAACAATGAATAATAATTAACTAATAATAAAATAATAGTATTTCATCAACTTCTCACCCTTTATCAACGCAAACACAGCACACAGCTCATTTAAAATATAATTTATTTACTTCCCACCCTGTGCCGCTATAAACTCAACAACCCGCAACGGCACTAAAAATATCAATATATTATTCAATTCAATATGACAAACTATATTAAAAAACATATTAGCAATAATTATGCAAACAACTATAACATATACAATTAGAATAAATACTAAAATACATAAAAATATTTAAAAAACAATAATATTAACAACTATATTTTTGTAAACGATATTAACGACATAGATATTGTTAACATCGATATTCCAAACTCAATATTTTTGCATCTCGATATTTTATTGGGGCCCTCCACACATTTTTTTTCTGCCCCGGGACCTGGCACACCCGGGACTTAATTAAACGAAGCGTGGGAGCCGATTTAAAAAAAAAAATACATTTGTGGGCCTTGAGGGTCCTTGTAGGACCCCCTGAGCAGGCCTAGGGGGTCGAGTGTTTCTGTCCTTCCCCCTTTTCGTGTTTTGTGCTGTTTTTTTCTGTTTTCTTGTGCCTCGGTTCTACTGAGGCACAAGATGGCTGCCAAAACTTCCTGGTTTCGAGTGTTGGCAGCCAATTAGCATAAAGCTCGTGCTCGGGAGGATCCGCGGCCCTAGATATCTATGTGTTTTTACTTTTGAATTTCTCAGCAACTACTGAACGGATTTACACCTTTTAGAAAAAAGGGTTCTTTCTGAACCAAGAACTACCTTTTTGACAAATTTGGTGTAATTCCGTTCAGCAGTTCGGGCTGTAGCCCCGGCTAAAGTTTCCTATGGGAAATTGCATGGGAAAACATGTTTTGGGACCCCCCTTTTTTCTCAGCCCCCGCTAGCTGAATCACCCTGAAACTTTCAAGATAGGAGCGGACCGGAGCGCCCCTCGAGTTTTGAAAATTTTGCGAAGATTTGCCAATTGGCGCCAAAGTTATTGGGAATAGAATGTTGCAAATTTACTATGGAAAATAGGTCCTAACTATAACTATCTACTGGCGATCGCCAGTAGATAATATATATATATATATATATATATATATATATATATATATATATATATATGGTTCAAATCCTTTTATTCCGCGGCAATTCTGAGAATAAGAGGACAGCACACCAGGAAACAGCACAAAACTTTATGTGTATATATATATATATATATATATATATATATATATATATATATATAACTCCAAAACAGCGCTCCTTCTGAATTGCTGGGACCCAAGGGAGCTGGCGCACACGCCGGCGGAGCACGCCGGAAATAAGATATGTCCAAATGTCAGATATCGTGCGCTCTCAGGAACAAAGTAGATCGACACAGATAGCGGAGAAACGGGTGTTTATTCACAACGCGTTTCGACTATACAAGCCTTGATCACGTGAATAACAGTGCTGCGGTGGCAATGAACTTAAAAGAGTGAAGGGCTGTCAAAACAAACAAAGGACCAAGTACATGGTAATCAGTATCCTACTGTGGCGGCCATCTTAGAGTGGTCAAATACCAACAAAACATGGAAATGTTCATTCCCAAGTTGTCCTGCTGTTGCATTGTCAACAAATAAACAACATTAATGATAAACACATAAATAATATCCAAACTGCATTATATTATGGAACCTGGCAAGTGCCTAATGTTAAGTTCACCCTATGTGACTCCAAGTGGAGAGATAAATTTGCAAGGCACAGAATGTAGCCAGTGTATGCGGGATGTCAGGACGAGCATAGCAGTATATAAAACATAGCAACAGAGGGAGAATAGTATGTGTTCCCCAAGTGGGGCTAACCATGTTGACCAAGAGATGGACCAAAGTCTTTTCACACGCCCATGTGTCCAGAACTGGTGATGACCTCAGTGAGATGGAGGGGAGAGAGGGTAGGCTGCCCGTGCAGAGTGAGTGTCAGTGTTGGGGCCCCTTCCTCTCCTCCTGAAAAGAAAATAAGAATACATAATTAAAACCAGATGCAAATGGGTCTGCATCAAACACAATTCTAGTGCAAGTTCTAACGTAGGAAGAAGGGAAGAAAGTGCACACTAGTTGCAGCGACAAGACATAATCCAACCATATGTACATCATACATAAACATATTGACACATAGTCCAAATACATCATTCTCTAAGATGTATGGCCAATTCTTCGTCCTGATTGAGACCACCAGGGTTTTTGCTTTGAAAGTCAACAATGTATTTGGATTCCCTTTGTCTCAACCTCAGTACCCTGTCGCCTCCCCTGGGAATGCTGGGGATTTGTTCCAGAATAAAGTATCTGAGTAATGTGGCATCAGAGAAATGATGGTCCCTGTAGTGCCGTGCAACAGGATATTTTTCGTCCATATGCGTTATGGCCCTGCTGTGTTCCAGTACCCGTTTTTTGGCCTGGAGGGTAGTGCTCCCTATGTACCATTTGTTGCAAGGACATGCAATCACATAGATGGCAAATGTGGTGCTGCAAGTGAGAAATTGTTCTATCTTTTTGTACACTCCATTGTATGTAATCGTATTGAGGAATGTACTTTGTTTGCATGCCTTGCAATGGCCGCAGGGAAAAAATCCCTGCAACCCGTGTGTGTGTCTGTCAGGGTACATGGTAATATCGCTGCGTACCAGCATGTCCCTGATGTTCTTCCCCTTCCTGTATGTGATACTGGGTCTCTTGGGAATGCTGGTGCCAATGATGTTATCGGTAGTAAGAACATCCCAATTTTTGGTCAGGATACGTTTGATGTTGTCTGAATTGGTGTTATATGTCATGATGATGCGCGTGGTATCGTCATCATCCTGAGATGTCAGTGTCTGTTCGTTGGTCAGTGTTGAAGTTCTAGAAATCCCGCTGGCCCTGTCTCTAGCTCTGTTAAGTACCCAATTGGGATAGCCTCTCTCTCTGAAACGTTCAAACATCCCCTCACTCACTTGTGCATAGGCTTCCTCTGAGTTGCAGTTTCTTTTGGCCCTCATGAGCTCGCCAAAAGGGATGCTCCATTTAAGTGTCTCTGGGTGGCTGCTCAACGCATGCAAGATGCTGTTGCCAGCTGTTGCCTTTCTAAAGAGAGTGGTGTGTAATTGGTTGTCAAGGATGTCAATTCTGACATCCAGATATTCTGCCCTTGTACTGCTGACATTCCCCGTAAGAACAATATTGCTGGAGTTTTGATTCAGGCACTCGATGAAAGCCAGAGCTGCCTCCTCGTCACCATCCCAGACAATAAAAAGGTCATCGATATAACGCAGCCATTTAATGACATGCGCGAAATGATGGGCAAGGTCTTGCTTTGCCCGTATGGTCTCCTCCCAGTGACCCATAAAAAGGTTGGCAAAACTGGGGGCAAAGCAAGATCCCATCGCGGTACCTGTTGTTTGCCTGTAAAGTGTACCATCAAACAGAAAAATGTTGTTGGCGAGACAGAATTCCATCATCCCCAACAACATCCTGCTGTGTTCCCTGAGTCTGAGAGGTCTTGCGTTGAGAAAATGTTCACAGGCCCTCAAACCTTGTCTATGTTCAATGATCGTATAGAGGGATTGTACATCCAGTGTGATGAGAAAGAATTTCTCATCCCACTGGATGTCTTGGATCTTGGTGAGGAAATCTTTCGTGTCCCTCACATAGCTGGGAAGTTCCATGACAAACTCTCTAAGGAAATGGTCCACGTATTTGGAGACATGTTCCGTGACACTCCCTCTCGATGACACAATGGGGCGTCCTGGGGGATCTATGGGGTTTTTGTGTAGCTTGGGCAAAAGGTATAGTACAGGGAGCACCGGATGATCGTTTTTGAGGTATCTGTACTCCTCCCATTCTAATATCCCTTTATCTTTCCAAACAAGAAGTTTGTCCCAAAGATCTATAATGCTGAGATTGTATATCTCCATAGAGACAGAGATGTAGCTCTGGGAATCACCAAGCTGTCTGAGAGCTTCTGCTACATACTTATCACGACTGAGAATAACAACATTGCCGCCCTTGTCAGCAGGGCGTACTACCACATTGGAGTCATTGGCGAGCTCAAGAAGAGCCTGCCTCTGATCAAAGGATAGATTGTTATATTTGGAGTTGTTTTTCTTTTTGTTTGTTCTGTAAGTACATAGGGCTTTGGCCACACAGTCATGGAACGTGTCTATGTTGTCATGTGGAAGGGAAGGGAGAAATGTGGATTTTGGTTTAAAACCTGATGATGCACTGTCATCCATGACGACCCCACAATCAATAAGGGTCTGAGTATTGCTGGTCGACACAGAAATGGGGATGACATTTCTGTGTCGACCAGCAATACTCAGAGGCAGGCTCTTCTTGTTTGATGGTACACTTTACAGGCAAACAACAGGTACCGCGATGGGATCTTGCTTTGCCCCCAGTTTTGCCAACCTTTTTATGGGTCACTGGGAGGAGACCATACGGGCAAAGCAAGACCTTGCCCATCATTTCGCGCATGTCATTAAATGGCTGCGTTATATCGATGACCTTTTTATTGTCTGGGATGGTGACGAGGAGGCAGCTCTGGCTTTCATCGAGTGCCTGAATCAAAACTCCAGCAATATTGTTCTTACGGGGAATGTCAGCAGTACAAGGGCAGAATATCTGGATGTCAGAATTGACATCCTTGACAACCAATTACACACCACTCTCTTTAGAAAGGCAACAGCTGGCAACAGCATCTTGCATGCGTTGAGCAGCCACCCAGAGACACTTAAATGGAGCATCCCTTTTGGCGAGCTCATGAGGGCCAAAAGAAACTGCAACTCAGAGGAAGCCTATGCACAAGTGAGTGAGGGGATGTTTGAACGTTTCAGAGAGAGAGGCTATCCCAATTGGGTACTTAACAGAGCTAGAGACAGGGCCAGCGGGATTTCTAGAACTTCAACACTGACCAACGAACAGACACTGACATCTCAGGATGATGACGATACCACGCGCATCATCATGACATATAACACCAATTCAGACAACATCAAACGTATCCTGACCAAAAATTGGGATGTTCTTACTACCGATAACATCATTGGCACCAGCATTCCCAAGAGACCCAGTATCACATACAGGAAGGGGAAGAACATCAGGGACATGCTGGTACGCAGCGATATTACCATGTACCCTGACAGACACACACACGGGTTGCAGGGATTTTTTCCCTGCGGCCATTGCAAGGCATGCAAACAAAGTACATTCCTCAATACGATTACATACAATGGAGTGTACAAAAAGATAGAACAATTTCTCACTTGCAGCACCACATTTGCCATCTATGTGATTGCATGTCCTTGCAACAAATGGTACATAGGGAGCACTACCCTCCAGGCCAAAAAACGGGTACTGGAACACAGCAGGGCCATAACGCATATGGACGAAAAATATCCTGTTGCACGGCACTACAGGCACCATCATTTCTCTGATGCCACATTACTCAGATACTTTATTCTTGAACAAATCCCCAGCATTCCCAGGGGAGGCGACAGGGTACTGAGGTTGAGACAAAGGGAATCCAAATACATTGTTGACTTTCAAAGCAAAAACCCTGGTGGTCTCAATCAGGACGAAGAATTGGCCATACATCTTAGAGAATGATGTATTTGGACTATGTGTCAATATGTTTATGTATGATGTACATATGGTTGGATTATGTCTTGTCGCTGCAACTAGTGTGCACTTTCTTCCCTTCTTCCTACGTTAGAACTTGCACTAGAATTGTGTTTGATGCAGACCCATTTGCATCTGGTTTTAATTATGTATTCTTATTTTCTTTTCAGGAGGAGAGGAAGGGGCCCCAACACTGACACTCACTCTGCACGGGCAGCCTACCCTCTCTCCCCTCCATCTCACTGAGGTCATCACCAGTTCTGGACACATGGGCGTGTGAAAAGACTTTGGTCCATCTCTTGGTCAACACGGTTAGCCCCACTTGGGGAACACATACTATTCTCCCTCTGTTGCTATGTTTTATATACTGCTATGCTCGTCCTGACATCCCGCATACACTGGCTACATTCTGTGCCTTGCAAATTTATCTCTCCACTTGGAGTCACATAGGGTGAACTTAACATTAGGCACTTGCCAGGTTCCATAATATAATGCAGTTTGGATATTATTTATGTGTTTATCATTAATGTTGTTTATTTGTTGACAATGCAACAGCAGGACAACTTGGGAATGAACATTTCCATGTTTTGTTGGTATTTGACCACTCTAAGATGGCCGCCACAGTAGGATACTGATTACCATGTACTTGGTCCTTTGTTTGTTTTGACAGCCCTTCACTCTTTTAAGTTCATTGCCACCGCAGCACTGTTATTCACGTGATCAAGGCTTGTATAGTCGAAACGCGTTGTGAATAAACACCCGTTTCTCCGCTATCTGTGTCGATCTACTTTGTTCCTGAGAGCGCACGATATCTGACATTTGGACACACATATATATATATATATATATATATATATATATATATAATACATTTAAACAGTAACAAATAAACTGGAAATAATTTAGAAAACAAACAAATTGAATTACACCTAAATAGAAAACAATATAAAAAATTACATTTTAATAAAAACATTTTAGATATTATAAACATTACTATATATAAAATAATATATTTTAAGTACACACAAAAATCATAATGTTATAAATTTAAACAACATAAACAGAACTATAAAATTGTATGAATAAATCATACTTTACTCCCACTCCAATATCTGCAACAGTAGGGAAAACACTAAAAATTACCATTCCCACTTCACTCCGCGCAACAGTAGGGAAAGTGTTGGATTGCAGAGGGGTACAATTCACTATTACCACTCCAGTCAGTACAAATGTATGAAAAGAGTTGGACTCAGTAGGGGTAACAATTTACTATTCCCAATCCAGTCTGTGCAACAGTATAGAAAGCGTTGGATTGCAGAGGGGTACAATTTACTATTTACACTCCATTCTGTTCAACAGTAAAGAGAGAATAGTTATCTTCAAACAAATAAAATATTTTAGCACCTACATTAAATAAAAATAAATAGAAACATTTAGAAATAAAATATACATATATTTATGAATTAAATGTTTATTACAATGTTTAATAAATAATTTAAATTACAACAAATATCATTCATATATTTAAAATTCCACACAATGTTCCCATAATAAAAACAACAAACAAATATAATAGTATTTACAATTAAAAATAATAACACAATGAACATAACATAAAAAATAACACTTTTCAAGAAAGAAAGAACTATTTTTACATTTACAATAACTTTCTACTTTGTACCTCTACAAACTCAACAACTAACACCTAAAATATATCTTGAAAATTATATTAATTACTTATTTGGCATATTTAATAAACAAATAAACAATGAATAATAATTAACTAATAATAAAATAATAGTATTTCATCAACTTCTCACCCTTTATCAACGCAAACACAGCACACAGCTCATTTAAAATATAATTTATTTACTTCCCACCCTGTGCCGCTATAAACTCAACAACCCGCAACGGCACTAAAAATATCAATATATTATTCAATTCAATATGACAAACTATATTAAAAAACATATTAGCAATAATTATGCAAACAACTATAACATATACAATTAGAATAAATACTAAAATACATAAAAATATTTAAAAAACAATAATATTAACAACTATATTTTTGTAAACGATATTAACGACATAGATATTGTTAACATCGATATTCCAAACTCAATATTTTTGCATCTCGATATTTTATTGGGGCCCTCCACACATTTTTTTTCTGCCCCGGGACCTGGCACACCCGGGACTTAATTAAACGAAGCGTGGGAGCCGATTTAAAAAAAAAAATACATTTGTGGGCCTTGAGGGTCCTTGTAGGACCCCCTGAGCAGGCCTAGGGGGTCGAGTGTTTCTGTCCTTCCCCCTTTTCGTGTTTTGTGCTGTTTTTTTCTGTTTTCTTGTGCCTCGGTTCTACTGAGGCACAAGATGGCTGCCAAAACTTCCTGGTTTCGAGTGTTGGCAGCCAATTAGCATAAAGCTCGTGCTCGGGAGGATCCGCGGCCCTAGATATCTATGTGTTTTTACTTTTGAATTTCTCAGCAACTACTGAACGGATTTACACCTTTTAGGAAAAAGGGTTCTTTCTGAACCAAGAACTACCTTTTTGACAAATTTGGTGTAATTCCGTTCAGCAGTTCGGGCTGTAGCCCCGGCTAAAGTTTCCTATGGGAAATTGCATGGGGAAAACATGTTTTGGGACCCCCCTTTTTTCTCAGCCCCCGCTAGCTGAATCACCCTGAAACTTTCAAGATAGGAGCGGACCGGAGCGCCCCTCGAGTTTTGAAAATTTTGCGAAGATTTGCCAATTGGCGCCAAAGTTATTGGGAATAGAATGTTGCAAATTTACTATGGAAAATAGGTCCTAACTATAACTATCTACTGGCGATCGCCAGTAGATAATATATATATATATATATATATATATATATATATATATATATATATATATATATATATGGTTCAAATCCTTTTATTCCGCGGCAATTCTGAGAATAAGAGGACAGCACACCAGGAAACAGCACAAAACTTTATGTGTATATATATATATATATATATATATATATATATATATATATATATATATATAATACATTTAAACAGTAACAAATAAACTGGAAATAATTTAGAAAACAAACAAATTGAATTACACCTAAATAGAAAACAATATAAAAAATTACATTTTAATAAAAACATTTTAGATATTATAAACATTACTATATATAAAATAATATATTTTAAGTACACACAAAAATCATAATGTTATAAATTTAAACAACATAAACAGAACTATAAAATTGTATGAATAAATCATACTTTACTCCCACTCCAATATCTGCAACAGTAGGGAAAACACTAAAAATTACCATTCCCACTTCACTCCGCGCAACAGTAGGGAAAGTGTTGGATTGCAGAGGGGTACAATTCACTATTACCACTCCAGTCAGTACAAATGTATGAAAAGAGTTGGACTCAGTAGGGGTAACAATTTACTATTCCCAATCCAGTCTGTGCAACAGTATAGAAAGCGTTGGATTGCAGAGGGGTACAATTTACTATTTACACTCCATTCTGTTCAACAGTAAAGAGAGAATAGTTATCTTCAAACAAATAAAATATTTTAGCACCTACATTAAATAAAAATAAATAGAAACATTTAGAAATAAAATATACATATATTTATGAATTAAATGTTTATTACAATGTTTAATAAATAATTTAAATTACAACAAATATCATTCATATATTTAAAATTCCACACAATGTTCCCATAATAAAAACAACAAACAAATATAATAGTATTTACAATTAAAAATAATAACACAATGAACATAACATAAAAAATAACACTTTTCAAGAAAGAAAGAACTATTTTTACATTTACAATAACTTTCTACTTTGTACCTCTACAAACTCAACAACTAACACCTAAAATATATCTTGAAAATTATATTAATTACTTATTTGGCATATTTAATAAACAAATAAACAATGAATAATAATTAACTAATAATAAAATAATAGTATTTCATCAACTTCTCACCCTTTATCAACGCAAACACAGCACACAGCTCATTTAAAATATAATTTATTTACTTCCCACCCTGTGCCGCTATAAACTCAACAACCCGCAACGGCACTAAAAATATCAATATATTATTCAATTCAATATGACAAACTATATTAAAAAACATATTAGCAATAATTATGCAAACAACTATAACATATACAATTAGAATAAATACTAAAATACATAAAAATATTTAAAAAACAATAATATTAACAACTATATTTTTGTAAACGATATTAACGACATAGATATTGTTAACATCGATATTCCAAACTCAATATTTTTGCATCTCGATATTTTATTGGGGCCCTCCACACATTTTTTTTCTGCCCCGGGACCTGGCACACCCGGGACTTAATTAAACGAAGGGTGGGAGCTGATTTAAAAAAAAAAATACATTTGTGGGCCTTGAGGGTCCTTGTAGGACCCCCTGAGCAGGCCTAGGGGGTCGAGTGTTTCTGTCCTTCCCCCTTTTCGTGTTTTGTGCTGTTTTTTTCTGTTTTCTTGTGCCTCGGTTCTACTGAGGCACAAGATGGCTGCCAAAACTTCCTGGTTTCGAGTGTTGGCAGCCAATTAGCATAAAGCTCGTGCTCGGGAGGATCCGCGGCCCTAGATATCTATGTGTTTTTACTTTTGAATTTCTCAGCAACTACTGAACGGATTTACACCTTTTAGAAAAAAGGGTTCTTTCTGAACCAAGAACTACCTTTTTGACAAATTTGGTGTAATTCCGTTCAGCAGTTCGGGCTGTAGCCCCGGCTAAAGTTTCCTATGGGAAATTGCATGGGGAAAACATGTTTTGGGACCCCCCTTTTTTCTCAGCCCCCGCTAGCTGAATCACCCTGAAACTTTCAAGATAGGAGCGGACCGGAGCGCCCCTCGAGTTTTGAAAATTTTGCGAAGATTTGCCAATTGGCGCCAAAGTTATTGGGAATAGAATGTTGCAAATTTACTATGGAAAATAGGTCCTAACTATAACTATCTACTGGCGATCGCCAGTAGATAATATATATATATATATATATATATATATATATATATATATATATATATATATGGTTCAAATCCTTTTATTCCGCGGCAATTCTGAGAATAAGAGGACAGCACACCAGGAAACAGCACAAAACTTTATGTGTATATATATATATATATATATATATATATATATATATATATATATATATATATATATATATATATATATATATATATATATATATATATATATATATATATATATATATATATATATATATAATACATTTAAACAGTAACAAATAAACTGGAAATAATTTAGAAAACAAACAAATTGAATTACACCTAAATAGAAAACAATATAAAAAATTACATTTTAATAAAAACATTTTAGATATTATAAACATTACTATATATAAAATAATATATTTTAAGTACACACAAAAATCATAATGTTATAAATTTAAACAACATAAACAGAACTATAAAATTGTATGAATAAATCATACTTTACTCCCACTCCAATATCTGCAACAGTAGGGAAAACACTAAAAATTACCATTCCCACTTCACTCCGCGCAACAGTAGGGAAAGTGTTGGATTGCAGAGGGGTACAATTCACTATTACCACTCCAGTCAGTACAAATGTATGAAAAGAGTTGGACTCAGTAGGGGTAACAATTTACTATTCCCAATCCAGTCTGTGCAACAGTATAGAAAGCGTTGGATTGCAGAGGGGTACAATTTACTATTTACACTCCATTCTGTTCAACAGTAAAGAGAGAATAGTTATCTTCAAACAAATAAAATATTTTAGCACCTACATTAAATAAAAATAAATAGAAACATTTAGAAATAAAATATACATATATTTATGAATTAAATGTTTATTACAATGTTTAATAAATAATTTAAATTACAACAAATATTATTCATATATTTAGAATTCCACACAATGTTCCCATAATAAAAACTACAAACAAATATAATAGTATTTACAATTAAAAATAATAACACAATGAACATAACATAAAAAATAACACTTTTCAAGAAAGAAAGAACTATTTTTACATTTACAATAACTTTCTACTTTGTACCTCTACAAACTCAACAACTAACACCTAAAATATATCTTGAAAATTATATTAATTACTTATTTGGCATATTTAATAAACAAATAAACAATGAATAATAATTAACTAATAATAAAATAATAGTATTTCATCAACTTCTCACCCTTTATCAACGCAAACACAGCACACAGCTCATTTAAAATATAATTTATTTACTTCCCACCCTGTGCCGCTATAAACTCAACAACCCGCAACGGCACTAAAAATATCAATATATTATTCAATTCAATATGACAAACTATATTAAAAAACATATTAGCAATAATTATGCAAACAACTATAACATATACAATTAGAATAAATACTAAAATACATAAAAATATTTAAAAAACAATAATATTAACAACTATATTTTTGTAAACGATATTAACGACATAGATATTGTTAACATCGATATTCCAAACTCAATATTTTTGCATCTCGATATTTTATTTTTGATATTTTGTTTGAATATCCTAATTTATGGTAATGATATTCAGGATGTCTAGGAATATGATAATTATCTTGGAATTGTACTGCAAAGATTATTGGATCCAAACACCAAATTGTGTAGTAAGAATAAACTTTAATCATTCAGTGGCCTTGCAGAATATTTATGAAAATGTGCAAAAACGGTCACCAGTATATTAATTCCCATCTGAAAAATATAAGAAAGGTACCAACATTTTTCATAGAATGAAAGCTGCCAAATTTTATTTAATCATATTAAATTTGAGAAATATAGGGCGCCCACAGTTGGAAACTTTGATTTGACCAAAAGAACCCTATTGGCAAACAATGCCAGTGCCAAGGGTTTAGGAGCCACCTTAAGTCAGTTGGTTGAAGAAAAAGGGAGGGTAATTGCATTTACAATCATGGGAGCTGAAGGGAACTATTCTGGGGTTTGAAAAAGAAGCCCTAACTTGCTATTAGGTGATAACTCATTTAAATGTTTTCCTTTGGAGTATACCATTTAAAGTATGGCTAGACCATGCACATTTAATTCCTGCAATCACAGCTAATTGATTTTGCTCCATGTATAATTAGCTGGTATTTGCGTTTGGACAGCTTCAATTTTAAAATAGTGTATTGTCCTAGATTTATCCACATTGCTGCTGATTGTCTACTCAGATTGTCTATAGATTTTTATGAACCACTAAAAGAAAAACAGGTGGTAACATTCTTTCTGTTCTTTCTGATGGTATAAAACGAAGAAGTATGGTTTGAGTAATCTGATAAGGATGTTAACTTTAAAAAAATAAAGACTTCATAGTACATGGTTGGCCTAAAGTGAACCCCCAGTGTAAAAATTATTATATTATTCTGGGAATTGAGAAATGAATTGAATTTGAGTAACAACAATATCCTCACAGGCACGAGGATTACACCACCCTTAGGTACTCACAACAGAACAGTTGATACAGACTAGCTTATAAAGGTCATCTTGGCAGACGTATAACTAAGGGGCCTATTAGGATCACGGGTGGATCGCCACCGCTGGGCCGGCGGTGGCCACTGCCGTCCCGGTGGTGATGATCCGCCCGCCAAATGTTCCTGTTCAACCCCCTCCATATTAGTATGGCGAGGGGCACCACGGCAGACGGAAAGACAGTCTGCTGCTTTTCCGCCAGTCAGATTGCCGGCCGGGCAGAAAAGGCACACAATATGGTAAGGCACCGCCATCCATATTATGATGCCTGCCTTTCTATGGCGGAGACTCCGCCATGGAAAGGCCTGCGGGAAATCAATGTGGAGGACTATTGCGGGCCCCTGGTGCCTGTCACATTGTGCATGGCAATGCACAACATGGGCTTCAACATTGCGGCGGGTGCTGCTTACAGCACCGCCCGCTGCAATGTTAAAGTCAAGGATGCGCCCGCCAGTGTGGCTGGCACATGCTAATTGGCCTGGCGGGACTGCCGCACCTCTGGCGGTCGGTCCCGTGTTCCGTTACCGTGCCATCATAATAGGCCTCTAAAGGCCATGTCAGAGAACACTATTAGTGCTTTATTATGGACTCTATTTTGGACTCAAAAGCAAGGGATTGCATATCTTGTGCACTAGTAATAAAATTAAGGCAAGAATGTATTTTTGCCACACCTCCGATGATTTCTCCCTAAAAGCCATTGTGTAAATTTGCTTTAGACATAGTAAGACCAGTGATAGATTTGGGTATGGATGGTAAGTTTATTTTTGTTATTGTGGACTATCACACTTGCTGGATCGTCAAACACATTGTACATCAAATCTCTATGCTGATGTTAACTGATCACTTATGTATTTAGTGGTGAAGGTATTCCTGAAATCCTAGTCACTGACAATGGGGCATAATTTACATCTAGAAACATGAAAGAATTTGTAGCAAAATAGTCAACTGTTAACCAAAAAGCAGCATTATACTGCCCCAGAGCTAATGGGCAGGTATAAAAAGTCAACATATTAATAAAATAATTTTACACTTAGTTAGGGTTAATGCCATCATGGTTAAGATGTGTGTGGGCCACCAAGTTCAAAAACCGGTGTATCGCCATCCCTGTGTATACCTAAAAAGCACGTATTTAGAAGTAATCTAGAAAAAGTAATATGACTTTTTTAACCATCGGCTTTGTTAGACCTGGCATCTATGGCATGGTTTCCCCCTAACATTTTATCTTCAGACCTCCTGTTTTTGCTGGTCTGAGGACTCTGCACACTTTACCACTGCTAACCACTGCTTAAGTGCATGCACTCTCTGCTCACAACATAGTAACATTGGCATAAATCCAATTGGCATATTTAAGTTCCATATAAGTCCATAGTAAAATGCACTCTATGTGCCCAGGGCCTGTAAATAAATTCTACTAGTGGGCCTTCAGCACTGATTGTGCCACTCCGGTAAGTAGCCCTTCAAACATGTCTCAGGCCTCCCATTGCAGAGCCCGTGTGTGTAGTCTTAACCTGCTATTTTGACCTAGCAAAATAAACTTTTTCCATGGCCTAAACCTGCATTTTTAATACATATACGTCACCCCTAGGGTAGGCCCTGGACAGTAGAAGGGCAGGTTGCAATATATTTCAAAAGTTGAACATGCACTTTTAAGTTTTATATGTCTTTTTTCACTACTGCAAGGCCTATCTCTTCCATAGGGTAACTTTGGAGTTGCCTTATTACATTTTATACATGTAATTTCCAAATGGAAAGTGAAAACTGGTTCATGTTTGGTTTCACTCGAATCCAAATTTAGAATCTGAACTTATGGTGAAGTCGGGTTTTAAATTACAATTCTGAAAATGCTACTTTTAGAAAGTTTACATTTCCTTGCCTTAGCCATTTGGTGCCTGCAGCCTTTCTCTGGTCACATGACTGGGTGTAGTTAGCAGAGTGGCTTTGTGTATTCCTCCAAAAAAGACACACGCAATAGCAGATTAGGTGTGACTGGATGGGCTGTCACTGACAGGATGGGAGGGAGAAACTGAGCCCAGCCTCACTAACACCTAAGTAGGCTGTGTCTTACCTCCACGCAAAGGGCTGAATAATCCCTGTAGTTATTCTGGAGCCAGTGCCAGGAAGGCCGGGCATCTGTGTACTTCAAATGCATACCTCTAGAAGCTTCTCCACGATTTAAAGCCACAACAGTGTATAAAAGAAGGACCACAGACACCACCACTTCAGAGCACTTCTGGACCTGTGGATGCTCTACCAGGAAGAAGGACTGCGGTACTTCTATAAGGACTGCCATTCTGATGGACCTCTGCTCTAAAGGAACTGCTGCCCTGCTGTGCTGACTTTCCTGCCTGCAGTTCTCTTGCCTGGGGAAGAAGAACTGGACCTGCAACACGTCTTGACCCCAGAGTGGCTCAAAGGGCTAGTCTGCTGGCCTCCTGATCTGAGCATTAGAGAAACTAAAGGCTACCCAACAACTCCTGAACCCGTCTTCAGCAAGTTCCTAACCCCCACAAGCTGTCTCTCAGGTCCTAGACCCTTGTTGTGGCTCTTGAGCTTTTGAAATCCAGCTTTAGGGCTCTTTACGATCATGAACCCATTCATACTGGAGCCACACCACTTGTATGAAAATCAGTGCGAGCCATTGCCAGCCCCTCTCTTCACACAGCATCATCAACTGCTCGTGGGGAACAGCCAGCGCAAAGCATCAGCCCGCTCGTCCGCGACACCCAGCCTGCTCTTTGCTCCATGCCGTCTACCGTCTACAACACTAACCTTGCTCCTCGTGACCAGCTCCAACACGAACGGGACTCTTGGCACAAAACCTGGGCAAGAAAATCTTCGGCTGAACTAATCTAGCACTGTGCCTGACCTGGGATCCATCGCGGTTAGCCTGAATGTTTGACTTTGACTTGGTTCAACGCAATCAGAGAGCTATGGTTGACGCTTTATGGTTTTAGGCACTATATTGCAGTTTATTCTTTAATAAAACATAACTCCGGTTCTACCAATTAGATTTTTGTTGTCTTGGTCTTGTTTTATTTATTAAATGTTAAGCTGGTGTGGGATATTTTTGTGTTGTATTTTCACAATTTTAGTTTGAAGTGTTGCACAAATACTTTACACATTGAGGGTGAGTTAAGCCTGGCTACTCAGTGCCAATCTATCAGGGGGTTGAGCACAGGTTAATTTGTGGTTTGCTTGTGCCTCACCCTGACTAGGACTGTGGTTGATGCTTGACCTGGGCTAACACCCCAGTCAACCAGTAACCCAATGAACCCAGCAACAGGCAATTTCTCCAATGCGGAAATGTACAAACAATACAATTCCACACTGGGAAAGTCAGTACCAATATGCAATTGCACATATTTTCCCCCTCCAAATGGCAATAATGTTTCCTGTAGAGACCTCCCCTCCCATACACCCCCACCCATTATCTTTTAGGGAGTTGCATTCACTGAAAGGTTCTTACTTGAGTCATTAGCAGGAGCACATTCTTCAGTTTCTACAGTAGAGTAGATCAGAGAGTGGAACCTGGATGCTGACACATGGGTATATTTGTGGATCTTCACAAACCTACAATGCTTACAATTCATTACAATGCCCACTTTGACATTTTGCATTGGATATACAGTGCTATAAATGTACACAGTAGTTGCTTACAAAAATGCAGGTGAACATAGGTTCACACTAGCTAGGTGTGCATTATGACTACCTAACTGCTGCAAACCCTTTCCCTAAATTCAGGCCATTGGTGTTTACTTTGAGTTATGAGATCATTTATCATTTGCCTCTGATCTTCTTTATTTCAGCCAGTTTTGTTGTTATCCATCATCATTATTGTGCATGGGGGAGCATTGTGAACCCAATACACAGAAGGCTTAATCCTTGTTGTTAGTGGTTAAGGTGTGTGGCTACTATTAGCATGATGTTTCCGCTTACCCACGCTGGCTGCATCCTCCATGACTGCAGTGGGGTATTGCAGTTTGTGGCTGGAGTAACGTTTTGCAGATTAATTATTAAGTGTGATGATTAACTGTTACCTGTGAGTTATAACTTGTCAGGTCAGTACTGCTGCCACTTCTACCTGTGAGTCTAGCATTAGCACTGGGTTCATTGTGCCCTAGCATTAGCACTGGGTTCATTGTGCCTTATGATTGGATCTTCTTCAATTCCAACCTGTCTGTGTTTGTATGCTTCTCGTATGAATAGATGCTTTGTTTGCCCTTAGCTTTCTTTTTAATCTGCCACATCTGAAAACTGTAACCTTGTTGTATTTCTTCTACACATTCTTCGGTTTTATTGGGTGTTTAAGACAGTCATGCAATATTGCAGAGCCTATGGACTCGAGGGTATCTAGACAAACTGTACCAAATTTTAAAATGAAGGATTGGAAACCTGTCACAAAATTAAATAAATGCACACATCATTCTGAACTTCCCATTATTATGTGTCATGAAAGGACACACCCCTGCAAGCTGAATGCAGGCTTACAATGAAATATTCCATGTCAGGGAGATGGCTGTAATTTTGAACAGCACACACCATCCACCCGAAAAATGAATTTCACTGTAAGGTGCACTTGCCAGCCAGAGTTAACACATCACTCACTTCCAAGCATATGCCAGCACCTGTTCCATTCCCCAAAAACGTGCTGAATGCCACATATTACATGCACAACCAATTCAACATGTAACTGTGCAATGGAGAAGTGGCAGAAGCACTCAGAAGAAAAGAGGAACTGACAGAAGACAGGGTCGATCAACAAACCACCACACCGCAGCAGCCACTAAGAACTCAATGACTTAAATATCACTACGCCTACTGAAACAACCACAGCAACCAGCAATACCAAAGCAGAGCCACAACACAGCAGGCACAGATACCATATTGGGTTACTGGTGGTTGAGAGGGGTTAACACCCTACTAAAGCACCAAACACAATCCTTGTCACAGTGAAGTCAAAAGCAAAGCCAAAAAACCCATGTGCTTAAAACTCTGGTAGCATGTCAAAAAACAGTCAGGAGTAAATTAAGGCAATGTGTAAAGCATTTATGCAGCCAAACACAGTAATACAGTGCAAACACAAAACATGAAAAATCCCACACCAAGTTAGAAAAATAGAGTAAAGTTTAATAATTAAAGACCAAAATGGACAAAAATAAAATTTTAGAACCGGAGATATGCAGTCTGACTGCTACTTGTTGCAGAGTGTTGCGAGACCCCTTGTTGAGGAGGTGTATTGCAGCAGTGAATCGCCCAGCATCAAGGATGCATCACCCAGCAGCAGTTCCGAGGAACTGCTGGGTTGTGTTTGTAAAGCGCACTACTTACCCGCGAGGGTCACAAGGCGCTGGGGGGGGGGACTGCTGCTACTGCTCGAAGAGCCAGGTGTTGAAGAGTCTTCTGAAGGTCAGCAGGTCTTGGGTCTGCCGTAGGGAGGTGAGGAGGGTGTGCCAGGTCTTGGTGGCGAGGTGGGAGAACGATCTGCCACGGGAGGTCGCTCTACTGATGCGGGGGAGTGTGGCGAGGGCGAGGTCGGCGGAGCAAAGCTGGCGGGTGGGGTTGTAGAAGCTGAGTCGTCTGTTGAGGTACGCTGGTCCAGAGTTGTGGAGTGCCTTGTGTGCGTGGGTGAGGAGCTTGAAGGTTATCCTCTTGTTGACGGGGAGCCAGTGCAGGTCTCTCAGGTGGGGTGTGATGTGGCTGCGGCGAGGGATGTCGAGGATCAGGCGTGCAGAGGCGTTATGGATGCATTGAAGTCGTTTGAGGAGTTTGGCCGAGGCGCCTGCGTAGAGGGCGTTACCATAGTCCAGCCTGCTGCTGACGAGAGATCAGAGAGTGGAACCTGGATGCCGACACATGGGCATATTTGTGGATCTTCACAAACCTACATTGCTTACCATTCATTACAATGCCCACTTCAACCTTTTGCATTGGATATACAGTGCTATAAATGTACACAGTAGATACTTACAAATATGCAGGTGGGCTTAGGTTTACACCAGCTATGTGTGCATTGTGACTACCCAACTGTGCAAACTCTTCCCCTAGATTCATTGAAGTTTACTTTGAGTTATGATATCATTTATCATTTGCCTCTGATCTTCTTTATTTCAGCCAGTTTGTGTTGTGATCCATCATCTTTATTGTGCATGGGGAAAGATTGCAAACCCATTGCACTGAAGCCTTAATCCTTGTTGTTAGTGGTTACGGTGTGTGACTACTATTAGCATGATGTTTCTGCCTGCCCATTCTGTCTGCATTATCCTATACTATATTCGGGTAATTCAGTTTGTGGCTGGAGTAACGTATTTCAGATTAAGTCTTAAGTCTGATGATTAACAGGTATATGAAAGTTTTAACTTGTTTTGTCAGCACTACTAGCACTTCTACCTTTAAGTCTAGCATCAGCATTGGGTTCCTTTTGCCTTATGATTGGATCTCCTTAAATTTCAGCCTGTCTGTGCATGCTGCTCATGTTTATAGTTGCTTTGGTTGCACTTAGCTTTCTTTTTAATCTGCCACATCTGAAAAGTGTAACCTTGTTGTATTTCGTCTGTACATTCTTCGGTTTTTATGGGTGTTTAAGACAGTCATGCAATTTTCCAGAGCCTATGGACTTAAAGGTATCTAAAATGAAGGATTGGAAATCTGTTACAAAATTTAATCAATGCACACATCATTCTGAACTTCCCATTATTATGTTTCATGAAAGGACACACCCCTGCAAGCTGAATGCAGGCTTATAATGAAATATTCCATGTCAGGAAGATTGCTGTAATTTTGAACAGCACACACCATCCACCTGAAAATGAATTTCACTGCAAGGTGCACTTGCCAGCCAGAGGTACCACATCCAACACTTCCAAGCATATGCCAGCACCTGTTCCATTCCCCAAAAATGTGCTGAATGCCACATATTTACATGCACAACAGATTCAACATGTAACTGTGCAATGGAGAAGTGGCAGAAGCACTCAGAAGAAAAGAGGAGCTGACAGAAGTCAGGGTCGATCAACAAAACACCACACCACAGCAGCCACTTTGAACTGAATGACTTAATCATCACTACGCCTACTGAAACAACCACAACAACCAGCAATACCCAAAGCAGAGCCACACCACAGCAAGCACAGATACCACATTGGGTTACTGGTGGTTGAGAGGGGTTAACACCCTACTCAAGCAGCAACCACAAGCCTTGTCACACTGAAGTCAAAAGCAAAGCCCAAAACCCCCTATGCTTAACCCTCTGGTAGCATGGCACAAAACAGTCAGGTGTAACTTAAAGGCAATGTGTAAAGCATTTATGCAGCCAAACACAGTAATACAGTGCAAACACAACACATGAAAAATCCCACACCAAGTTAGAAAAACAGAGTAAAGTTTAATAAATAATTTAAGACCAAAATGGACAAACCAGAACCGGATCCGGAGATATGCAGTTTTAATGATTTAAGTAAAAGTCACAAGTTCAGTCTGACCGCTACTGGTTACAGAGTGTTGTGATACCCTTTGTTGAGGAGGCGTAGTGCAGCAGCAGTTCCAAGGAGCTGCAGTGAAAACGTCCAGCGTCAAGGATGCATCACCCAGGAGCACTTCACAAGGACAGCTGGGCTGTGATGGAAAGTCTTGCATCGAGGATTCGTTGTGCTGTGGCAGTTCAAATGAGTAGTGGAAGTCCAGTGTCTGGGATGAATCACGCAGCGGTTTCGATGTGGGGCTATGAGGCAATGCATCGGACTGCATCGGTTCTGCTGGGACCACAACTGCGCTGACAAAGCACATTCAGGCCCATTTCTAAGGGTCCAGGACTGTGTTGGAACCACTTTGGAAGCAAGACTCACAATAGGCAGAGTCCGGGTGCAGGGTTCAAGTGGGCTGAAGCAAACACAAGGAGATGATGGACGGGGAGATGAAACTTTTCAGACACTCACCCCCTGTCACAGATCTGGGTTGAATCCATCATCACTCTTTAGCTCGCTTCGCCACCCCAGTTCAGACACAGCTATATGCAAATCAGTCTTCACCCTGTGCCTCATGGGAACAGTTCAGCCCGAACTGCCAGGCCATGTCTTCCCTAGAACAAAAACAAGCATCCTGGGACCGGTTTCAGGGCAACACCCCTCATCACCCAGGCTAAGTTGAATCCAGTGTCAAAGTGAGCAAGGTACCCCCGTCTGGGCACACCCTGCCAACTTAGGGCGAACAAGGCAAACACAAGGAGATATTGGACGGAGCACTGAAACTTTTCAGACACTCATCCCCAGTCACAGATCTGGGTTGAATACATCATCCTTCTTTAGCTCACTTCGCCACCCCATTGGAGTGAAGCAATGACAGCCACCACAATCTCACCGTCTATTCTCGATTTAGAATGAGTCATTGCAGCTACGGAAGCCGTACATACAGCCCTATTGTCAGGTTTAGGGCGGCACACGGTCTAGGGCCCGCCCTACCACGCATTTCATGTATATCCCTTACTCAGCGCAGTCGTGTAATGTTGCCATCATGCGCTAAGAGCCTTTGTGGTAAAGCACATGAAGCTGCTCCCTTGGCTTACCGTTGTGTGCTGTGCTCTCACCGGAGGTGATGGGTTTTAAGCTGCATCAAATTGCTCTTAAAGTGTTTAGTGCCTTTGTTTTTATGTCTGTGTTTGTTTTCAGTTCTAAGGGATGCGCTGTTGACGAGCTCTTCCAGCTCTTTCGAGACCATCCTACTTAGAGGACGACACACAACGACCGCGCTGACATCAGCAGTAACGCCCTTTCCTCCTTGCTCACTATTCCTTGGCTTTTTCTGCATACGGAGCTCCCGGTTCTTGCTCCTGCACTTCATCTCCTCCTGGAGGTTTGCTGCTCAGGTTTGAAGCCTTAGGAATTCTTGGGGCTTCCGAACTTGGATTCGGATTTGAATTCACCTCGGGAACCTTGGTGTTCTTTGGTTATTGGTGCCGGCTCCCGCAGTACACGCTGGGCCTCCCGCTGTCATCAGTAGGTCCACACCGGCTCCCGCAGTACACGCTGGGCCTCCCGCTGTCATCAGTAGGTCCGCGCCGGCTCCCGCTGAGTGTCCTTCGGTGCTTGCAAATTTTTTGGTGAGAAGTAGAGTAGGTCCTACTCTACAGGTAAGAAGAATATTATTCTTACAAACGAGGGGCTTCTCGTTCTAGTCAATCCATTTGCATATTTTCTCCATTTGCAGATTCAGTACATTTTTACATGTTTTCTGGTATGTAGATTGACTACTCATGATTTGCATGTCTGCTGTTCTACAAGTCATGGTTTTGTTGTAGAGAAAAAAAGGACCACTTTGGCATTGTCATTTCGTTTACTAGTGAACATGATAAACACGTGTGCAATGTTGTTTGAGTGTTGTTAGTCCAAGCGCAGCTCTTTTATTTTTCTTTGTGAATTCAAACCCTCTCATTTTAATCTTGTACCAGTGCAAATATATGATGTTGAGAAGTATTCTTTGTTGTATTGTAACCTTTTTCCCTTACAGATCTCCTTCCCAGCTGTTCTTTCCCGAATTCCCTTCCCCCGCTTGATCACTTTAATCCTCTGTCATACTAAAACCAGAGTTGAAGGTATCGAGAGGTGGGTCCTTGTATCTTCGCGCCCAGATCGTGAGGAAGAAAGCTCACCTTGACACCTATTTGCGGCTTCATCAGACAATGAATACCCTTCAACGTGAACGCCATAACACTGATAGGTATCAGTGAAGGTATCACGTGAGCTCTTGAAAGTTCCATTTTCAACTCCACTACCTGTTTGCATAGCATTTTGTGCTTAATTGTGCCACATTTTGCTTCTTTAAACCCATTTTGAATCCAGTGATGCAAATATTCATTATATGACTGTACACAGTAAAATGAATCGCTACACAATTAGTGTGGGGAATTCTCCATCCGTACCTACCAGTGCCAGTATCAATGCTTTTAACTCTGCCAGCTGTGCCACGCAGTCTCCCAGAGATTGCGTTTTTGTGCAAATTGGGTGGAATTTTCCATCCCGCATGCGACCTTTAACGATTGTGCATGCCGCGCTATAATGTTGCTTACTTTCTATGGCCGGTTGAGCAGATCCGTCAGTGTAAATTATATATTGATACTGACCTAGAGGCATTATTTCGTTTGGTAGAGGATATTCTTGTTCGTATTGCAGAAATGCCTGTGTCTCTAGATTTGGGTCGTACCTGTATTCTACATCTGTTGCAGTGAGAGAATTAGCCCATTGTATCCATCTTGGATGTACGGCTTTAGCGCTAGGAACGCTTGCCTTTGTTGCAGCCTCTAAGGTTGGAACCAGAGTCACTACTAAAATTCGTTTCCATTGTGCCAGTGCTCTTTCTCTTACTACAGCAGTTTGTACTGCTGTCAGAATCTTTCCCGTAGATGCGAAGCGCATCTCAGTATTTGTGGAAAATTTGATTTATATGTAATTGGTACTATTTCACCTTCATTATATGTTCGATAGGTGTACCCAGATTGACCAGCAACTATTCGGATCACCAGGTTGCTTACGTTTACCACGTCTGTAAATGTTTTGAAGCTATCATATCAGCTTGTAAGGAACAAATTGTGTTTGTGTGTTCCTGTGTCCTTTGTCTAACTGAAAAGTCACGTTGTATTAAATTGTAGAAAGGTTTTACTCTTTCTGCGTAATCCAAAATGTATGTTCTACTAAAATTTAGGAATCCCTGGATTGATTGTAAATGTTTTAATGATTTTGGAGGTTGGAGCAGCGCTCATTTTTCAAAACAATTGGCTGCCAGGCTTTTCCCTTCACTTGAAAGCTCATATCCTAAAAACAGGACACTGAGGTGGGCGATTTTTGATTTTTTAAATTTGAATTTGTAGCCGTCAGATGCAAATCCCAAAATGATGGTATTCACTCTGTTCAAGCACCCCTCTAGGTCATCATCCGTTAGATAAATATCATCCACATAGGACAATGCCTCTTCATCCCAATTTTGAAGTAACTCAGGGGCATATTATCAAGACAGGCGATAAAATTATCGCCGCTTTAGCTGCAGAAAACTGCCGCTAAAGCGGCGATAATGGGCTTGATAATATGCCGCAGAGAATTCCAATAGAAACCCATGTTGACATCAGAACATGGGTTTCAATAGGAAATTCTCAAGGGAATATTATCAAGCCCATTCTCGCCGATTTAGCGGCAGTTTTCTGCTGCTAAAGCGGCGATAATTATTTTTTTTTAAATTTCTTTTTATTAACAATAGGAATCGTCAACACCAGGCACAGTACATCATTACAATATATTCTTATCTTTACATGGCTCTCAAACAATTGAAAGTATACAGTGTGTTGGCCAGGGGCGATTCGTGTCATGTCTGCAGCTGTTCATCTTGAGCTGGGGTCAATGGTGGGGTGCAGATATCCCCCCTATATGCATTCCAGTCGCTCCATATGCGGGACCACTTTTTGGGGCACCCCCTGGCTACATATACAAACTACTCCCGAAACATTTACCAATCCATGTCTGTCTCCCAGGCTCTCACACGCGGCGCAAGCGATGCCCCCCACATCTGGGCAATGTTTCGTTTGGCTATCATTAGCCCCAGTGTGACCCATGTTATGCACGCAGCATTTAAGTCCGTTGACTCCCACACATTGAGGAGACATCGCTTAGCCTCCAGTGGGAGTGCAAGGCCGAATACTTCACTCATCACCTCGTGTATTTTCTTCCAATACCTCTGGATATGCGGGCACTCCCACAGAATATGGAGGAAGGTGCCTTCACTCCCACAGTCCCGCCTACACTTACCATCAGGTGCTCTCCCATTAACACCATCCCTGGCCCCGTGATGTAGATTCGGTGCAGAATTTTGAGTTGTACTAATCTCAGCTTTGCTGCGAAGGCTACCTCACGTGGCGAGGATACCGCCTCCACCCAATCTTCATCATCGAGTATGATACCATCCCTTTCCCACTTCTCCCTCAACTTCACCAGGGGGTCTCCTGTGTGGTTCACCAACTTTTTATATGTAAGTGAGATGGCCTTCGTTGGCAAGTATCCATCGAGGAGAAAGTCCTCAAGGAGCGTCGCCTCCAGAGGGGTCTCTCCCCTTCGTAAACAGGTGCCCAGGTTGTAGCGAACCTGCATGTACCTGAAATACTCAGTAGGGGCCAATTCATATTCTTGCTGCAAGGCGGCGAACGACTTTACCTCGCCCTTCACCCATAGGTCGGCCACCTTTGATATACCAATGAGTTCCCATTTGTCAATCCCCTTCGTAGACCAGAGGTTACCAAGCCTGTCGGAGTCCCATAGTGGCGTGGCCCGAGTGATTTTATTCTCCCACCCCAGGCTCCTGGAGGCCGCCCCCCAGACCTGCACCGATAGTTTCGTTGGTCCTGTGAGGTGGCGCCGCCCAGCGCTCGAATAGAGCGCCCGGTTGTAGTTCCCCCCGGGCAGAACCCAGCGGTCCATCGCATAGCCGGGATCATCCGCCTGCCGATATGTCCCATGGTTGATTGCTGCCAGATGAGCCGCCCAGTAATATTTTTTGAGGTCAGGGAGGGCAATCCCGCCGTCATACCAGGAGAGGTTAAGTTTGGACAGGGCTATGCGTGGCTTCCCATTCCATAACAGGCGGCGCTGTAAGGTCTCAATCTCCCTGAAATAACTGGCCGGCACCAGATCCTGCGAGTTCTGCAGGACGTATAGGAATCGGGGTAAGGACATCATTTTGAACAGGGAGGCTCTACCGAGCAGCGAGAGCGGGAGCGCCATCCAGCGTTCGGAGTCTCTTTTGAGTCTTTGCAGAGGAGGGAGCAGGTTGCGTGCGTATATATCTGCAGGGTTGGCAGTGATATATATGCCAAGGTATTGGAAGCCCTGTGTTGTGATCTGTATCGGGCAAACTCTGGGGAGTCCCGTAAGAGGTCCCCTGAGGACGTACAACACGGATTTACCCCAATTTATGGTGTATCCGGAGTACCTGCCAAATATGGCGAATATATCAAGCACTGCAGTTAGGGAGGCCCTTGGGGAAGTCAGGAACAGCAGTATGTCATCTGCGTATAGTGAGATGCGGTCCTCCCAGGACTCTGCCCACCTAAAGCCACGGATCACCGGATCCCTCCGTATCCACGCCGCCAACGGCTCCAGGGCCAGGGCGAATAGGAGGGGTGACAGCTGGCACCCCTGCCTCGTGCCTCTGCCCAGCTCAAACACATCGGATTTTTTAAAAAGCGGCGATAATTTTAACGCCGTTTCTTGATAATATGCCCCTCAGTTACTCTGGCCGAAAACAACCCGGGCTGGTCTTATACGCTTGGGGGAGTCGACAAAATTGACCCTGAAACCCTAGCACTGAGAATGCTGTTAGATACCTGCTTTCAGGTGCTATATTTTGGCAGAAAAATCCATTTGAGATATCAAGTGTTGTTTTATATTTTTTCCACATAATATTATTCAATAATGCAGCAGTGTGTGCATTATGGACTGTCAATGTCTTAGTGCAAGTGTTTAAATGTCTATAATCTAAAACTAAATGATATGAATTGTCAAGTTTCATGACCGAAAAAAAGGATTATTTATCGATGAGGTGCAATATTTGATCACCCCTTGGTATTCAAGTTGATCTAAGATCTCCTAGACCTGTTTTTTAGCTTCCTGCTTTATTAGATACTGCCTCTGTGCAGTTGGAGTATTTTTTTAAAGTAATTATGTGGTGGGTTGAATCCTCATCACATCCGACTTGGTTTTTGTATAATGCAGGGATTTGGGATACTGCCCACTCCTGCACATATGTGTGTTTTAGGTGCCTGGGAATATGGTCTGAGAATGCTGGTAAAATTACTGCTTCTCCTTTAGGGCAATCCATGATGAATGCTGGTGGCCAATCTTGTTCAGCTAATAAAATGTCATAGCCAAACGTCAAGTTCTCCCAAAAGAGACCTCTATCTGTCCGACATTTGTCCCCCTCCATTTGGAGGTGTTTCTACTGTGATATAATCATTCAAGTCCGCTGTCACCAGAAATTCCATCAGGTTCTGGGGCTCTATTGTTACTTCTGCCGCACTGTCTAGCATCATCAGAGCCCACACCCAGTTCAGTAGTCGAGTCCTCAGAATTCTGGGCATGTCTGATCTTTAGATCTTCAACCTTCTTCTTTTTGAACTGTGGCTTTTGCTTTGATTTCTCTTTTTTAGAAGGATAATCTTGAGTGTGCTGCTTGTCCCTGGACTTTGTACGCTCTTCTTGTCTGTCTGACCGTCCTTCCTTCCTTCTTAGCATTTTTTGATGAACCCTGAAAGGAATGAGAGGAATGTGATACCTGTCAGGTTTCCGAATATTTTCCCCATTCCTAAGGTTATACCTTTTTTCGGAGGGCTCCTGTGGAGGAGATCTACCTCTGGATTGAGATCTGTTTCCTTTAAAGTTTTGTTGTTTTTTACTGTCTCACTTTTTGTTTGTTGAAGCAGGTGTCGGCTTGAAAGTGTCCTTTTCAGAACTGCCCATCAGTTGTGGTTTTAAAGCTTTCCCACCCAAACTGTCTCTGTCTAATTCTGCATATGTAGTTTCAATTATTTTTGGTAGTTCGTGTTCCTGTTCTAAAGGACTGAACTCCCTTAGGCGTTGGTAGATAGCCACTGAAGCTGCCTCCCCTTTAATATTAGCTAATATTATGGCTGATACCTGGGCATAGGTACCTAGTATCCGGAGTACCTGCCAAATATGGCGAATATATCAAGCACTGCAGTTAGGGAGGCCCTTGGGGAAGTCAGGAACAGCAGTATGTCATCTGCGTATAGTGAGATGCGGTCCTCCCAGGACTCCGCCCACCTAAAGCCACGGATCACCGGATCCCTCCAAATCCACGCCGCCAACGGCTCCAGGGCCAGGGCGAATAGGAGGGGTGACAGCGGGCACCCCTGCCTCGTGCCTCTGCCCAGCTGAAACACATCGGATTTTTTAAAAAGCGGCGATAATTTTAACGCCGTTTCTTGATAATATGCCCCTCAGTTACTCTGGCCGAAAACAACCCGGGCTGGTCTTATACCCTTGGGGGAGTCGACAAAATTGAATCTGAAACCCTAGCACTGAGAATGCTGTTAGATACCTGCTTTCAGGTGCTATATTTTGGCAGAAAAATCCATTTGAGATATCAAGTGTTGTTTTATATTTTTTCCACACAATATTATTCAATAATGCAGCAGTGTGTGCATTATGGACTGTCAATGTCTTAGTGCAAGTGTTTAAATGTCTATAATCTAAAACTAAATGATATGAATTGTCAAGTTTCATGACCGAAAAAAAGGATTATTTATCGATGAGGTGCAATATTTGATCACCCCTTGGTATTCAAGTTGATCTAAGATCTCCTAGACCTGTTTTTTAGCTTCCTGCTTTATTAGATACTGCCTCTGTGCAGTTGGAGTATTTTTTTAAGTAATTATGTGGTGGGTTGAATCCTCATCACATCCGACTTGGTTTTTGTATAATGCAGGGATTTGGGATACTGCCCACTCCTGCACATATGTGTGTTTTAGGTGCCTGGGAATATGGTCTGAGAATGCTGGTAAAATTACTGCTTCTCCTTTAGGGCAATCCATGATGAATGCTGGTGGCCAATCTTGTTCAGCTAATAAAATGTCATAGCCAAACGTCAAGTTCTCCCAAAAAAGACCTCTATCTGTCCGACATTTGTCCCCCTCCATTTGGAGGTGTTTCTACTGTGATATAATCATTCAAGTCCGCTGTCACCAGAAATTCCATCAGGTTCTGGGGCTCTATTGTTACTTCTGCCGCACTGTCTAGCATCATCAGAGCCCACACCCAGTTCAGTAGTCGAGTCCTCACAATTCTGGGCATGTCTGATCTTTAGACCTTCAACCTTCTTCTTTTTGAACTGTGGCTTTTGCTTTGATTTCTCTTTTTTAGAAGGATAATCTTGAGTGGGCTGCTTGTCCCTGGACTTTGTACGCTCTTCTTGTCTGTCTGACCGTCCTTCCTTCCTTCTTAGCATTTTTTGATGAACCCTGAAAGGAATGAGAGGAATGTGATACCTGTCAGGTTTCCTAATATTATCCCCATTCCTAAGGTTATACCTTTTTTCGGAGGGCTCCTGTGGAGGAGATCTACCTCTGGATTGAGATCTGTTTCCTTTAAAGTTTTGTTGTTTTTTACTGTCTCACTTTTTGTTTGTTGAAGCAGGTGTCGGCTTGAAAGTGTCCTTTTCAGAACTGCCCATCAGTTGTGGTTTTAAAGCTTTCCCACCCAATCTGTCTCTGTCTAATTCTGCATATGCAGTTTCAATTATTTTTGGTAGTTGGTGTTCCTGTTCTAAAGGACTGAACTCCCTTAGGCGTTGGTAGATAGCCACTAAAGCTGCCTCCCCTTTAATATTAGCTAATATTATGGCTGATACCTGGGCATATTTACCTAGTAACTAAATCCCTAAGTTCAGGGCAGGCTCTGCTCCGTACTCGTTTTGTATTTGTCTCAATACGTCTGGTACTACTGCTAATGACGGGATACCCCGAGTTCTGGTATAAATGGCAGCAAAGACTGTACCCCAAGTGGTACAATCCTCTATTTGTGGTGTTATCCCCATGGGCAAGCAGATTGTCAGCATTCTGTGTTTCTCATATAGGGTAGTATTCGGAAATACTGCCTCTAGTTGTGTTATTTTCTGAGCTACCCAGAACGGCATTAGCTCACATTTTCTGAGACATTTTACCCATCACCGCATGTAATGTTTGTGGTGTGATTTTATTTGCTGTACTCTGAGTTTGAGTTTCATTTATTGCAACCATTGTTGGTTGGACTGTAAGTGTCCTCATGACGAATTGCGTCAAGTTTCTGTAGATTTTTATCAATTGTTTGTGTTTCATGAGTAAGTCGCCTAGTGGCATTGTTTCAATGTCAGGATGTGGTGTGTAGTCCGCTAATATCCCTTGAGCCACCTGAGCTGACGAGCTTGGGAGCGCCTGCATGCCTTGAGTGGAATTATGCCTGTGAAAATTAAGCCGCAGCATGTCCTGCAACCTACAACCTTTTCCCTACTGATGACACGCATTACTTAATACCGTTCAATGGGAGCGGCCCCTTGGACAGTGATCATAATTGAAACATTTGCTGATTAGCATAACAAAGACTTAGCCTAAGAGTTCTACTATTAAACGTATGTATCTAGTAAAACATACATGAAAATATTAAGAACATTGTTCATAGCCATAGAATAAGAGTTGTGTCAAGAACAAATAGGAATTCTGCATTTATACTCAAGGGAGGAGATTTACAAAAAAGTTGTGCGACGCAGCGCAGCTCCCCACAAGGCAGCGCTGCATTGACCGACACAGAGGGAGCAGGAGAGCGCCATATCTTCAAAGAGCTTATCCTTCCTGTACAAAATACTATGCTACACATGAGGGAAAGCTTTTCCCACTTAGCATGCGTCAAAGCCAGAATCGTAAGGAGAAATAAAAGCGTTTCTCCTTCCTTGCGCCTAGTTGAAAAGGGTCCAGTTTTCCCACTCTAAACCCAATCTACTGTTTTTAGTAATTTGGGGTTAGCGTGATAAACCTTGGGGGGTTGCATGGGAACTCCCATGTACCACCCTTGGTACGCCCCCATGGCGCAAAGTAACACGATGCAGCACAATGTGCTGTTTTGTATTACTTTTTCTTTATTTCCAGCGCTAAGTTTAGAGCTGGAAAGTTAATTAGAAAAAAGATTTCGTGCCGTTTTGCGTCATTTTTGGGACACAAATATGGTGCAAAATCTTAGTAAATCTCCCCCCAGGTGTTTGTATGCTGCAAGGACATTTTTCCTGAGAACTCACATAGACAATGATTATTCATACAAGGAAAGGTTTTGGTTTGGCAGAAACAATTATGCAAATTATGGCTACGATGAAATTACGACTCATTTTCCTTTACAGGTATATAGGACAACTATAATTATGCTGATATATGTACACTAATGTATAATTCTAGCTGGTGGAAGCCTGAAGAATAATAACCAGTGATATTGTTTCGCTCCAGATCTCCCTCCCCGCAGTACCCTCCCTAATTTCCCTTCACCTCGTCTAGCCACTTTGATCCTCTGTGCAATTAAGTCAAAGCTGCTGGAAGGTGGGCTTCTTGGGGGTACTGCTCCTGAGGAACGCATAGGTCGGGACAGAAAGCTGTTGAAAAAGAACTTAAATCCTTATTCACATATGATATCATTGAGTGTTCCACTGGTCCAGCTCTATTGGTTTCTCCCATAGTGGCAGTACCCAATAAGGACAGTGAAGGAGCTGTACACATCTGCGTGGATATGCATTAAGCGAACAAGGCAATTGACATCCAGGTCTACACATTGCCGACACAATCACACAATTGAATGGTGCAAAGGTATTCTCTTGCTTGGATGTGAAAAAGGTTATCATCAGTTGGTCTGTTCCGTTACAAGAGACTAAGGGGCAAATTGACAAGGGCTTATCGCCACAGCAACGTCACTTTTTGTGACGTTCCTGTGGTGATAAACCCTTTGCCTTATTTACAAGGCAGCGTTAAGCCACTTAACATGGCTTAATGCTGTTTCGGAAATAATAGCCCCTTTCACGCTTCACTTAGCGTGAAAGGGGCGGGCAATGAGTGTCACGTGAGTGTTCTGCCACAACATCCATTGATTTTGATGCTGCCCCCTATTTACAAAGGTGGCATAAATATCGGGCAGCGCCAAAATTAAGACCAGGAAAAACATGGTCTTAACATGGTATAATGATGAGAAATGTTTAATTTCTACTAGTTTTTGCTATGCAGCACCCATAGAAACAGCAAATTGCCATGAATGACTGTTTATGAACAATTTGCAAATCTATGTGTGCTGCACAATACAGCACACATAGGAGTTACAAATCAACATTAGTGGTTGTTAACGTGCAGGAAGGAACACCTTCCTGCACTTAAACAATCATTCCCTCAATGCAGGCACCCTTACACTATGGTGCAACGGTGCCTGCTTTGGCGCTAGGCAGCTGAGTTTAGTGTCAGTGCTATGGAGAACGCAGGGATGTGTCATACCATTGTAAATACGGTGCATTCCAGCGTTTTCAGAATGGCGGAGCTTGGCGGTAGCAATTTTTGCTTAGCTCTATTCTTGTCCATTCACTTGTGAATATGCCCCTAAGTTTTGGTGTGTCATCAGCTGCAGAGCTGTTCCAAGCTGTCATTCGACGTATCATACAGCCTGTCATGAATGCTTTTAATTATAGTGATGACATATTGGTTTTCAGAGCTACGCAGAAGAAGTTTGACCAAGCTCGCTCTCACGCAAGTATGTCAGTTGCTCGCTGATGTCAGTTTAACTTTGAATGCTGAGCAATGCGAGTTCCATAAGACAAGTTAAAATTATTTGCCCATATCTTTTCTGATGGGGGCATGACTTCCGATCCAGCTAAAATGCAAGCACTGTCAACTACCAGTCCCCCACAAGATATTCCCATGTTACGTTCATTCCTTGGCATGGCCAGCTTTTGCTCTAGAAACATGTGAGACTTTGCCACTGTCAGTGCTTCTTTAAGAGACATGAAAAAGAATGTTTCTTTTCTTTGGCCACATGAATGTGACCAAAGCTTCCAGAAAATCAAACAAGCTATTGAGAATGCTAATGAAATGGCATATTTTGATCCAAAGCTTCATTCTGAGGTTGTTCTTGACGCCCTCCCTGTCGGGTTGGGTGCCACTCTTGCACAGCGCAAGACACCAAAATGCTCGAAGACATATTGTGGCAAATACGAGCTGAAGTGGTTTCCAACTGAATGTGCTTATTCACAACTTGGGAAAGAAAGCTTAGCAGTGGTGTGGGTTTGAGAACATTTTCATGTATTATTGTATGCCAAGCCCTTCACACTTATAACCAATCAGCAAGCATTGTTGACTATCTTTGACAAATCAAAACCAAAAATGCTTCCTTGCATTCAACATTGGGGTCTGCGATTGCAAGAGTACAACTACACCATTGTGCATCATCCAGGGAAAGATCATAACCCCGCCACCTATTTCTCGCAAGTGCATCTACAATGCCCAAGCACCCATTCTAAAAGGGATGAAGCTTACATAAATTTCAGAGTGAAATCATGCACCCCCGCTGCCATTTCATTGGAACAAATTCTCACTGCCACATGCTGAAACTGAAAAAACATTATTACATGTCAGTCGTTGTACCAGCACCCTCAAACTCTTACCATTGACAGTGAAAATCAAAAGTTTAGGAATGTCAAAGATGAACTGTCTGTTACTCAGGAAAGTATCATTCTAAGAGGGACAAGAATTTTCATGCCAGAGAGTCTACGAGAACGGATAATTGAAGTGGTCCATGATGGACATAGTGGAATTATTGCCACCAAACAAGCTCTCCGAGACCGAGCCTGTTTTCCAAATCTAGATGAGAGACTTGAAAAGCCTGTCATTCATGCAGCTGCCTGTCATCAAAAACCACTCAACACTAGTTACACATGTCATAGCTGCCAATATATGCATGGGGAAGTGTTACCATGGACTTCTTTGGTCCTCTTGACAACGGACAACACCAGATGGTGATCATTGATGGATATCATTTTCCATTAATCGAAGATCTCTCATCTATTAACCAAGACCGTGTCTTTGAGAGATTAGAAAGCATCTTTGCGACTTGGAGTGTTCCTGCAATTTTAAAGTCTGACAATGAGTCACCTTTCAACTGTTGAGAATGCAGAGACTTTCTCAGTCATCTTCATGTGAAGCATCAGAAGAGCTCCTATTTGGCCACAGCCCAATGGCCTTGTTGAACGTTTCATGAGTACTCTAAAGAAAGCTGTCTAGCGTGCTGTACTTGAAAAGCTCGACCATAAAGCTGTCTGAAATTCTACTCTTCGAGTTTACTGCTTGACCCCTTACTCAACCACCGGTGAAAGGCCTGCAATCTTGATATTTGGGAGAGCCATGAAGACTAAGTTTCCTCAGTGGATCATCAGAAGAGCAAATACTGAGGAAGAAACATGCACGAAAGTCTTGGATCGTAAGAGGAAAATGAAGGCCTATTCTGACAAGCATCGACATGCAAAAGACGTCACGTTCACTAGAGGAGATTTGATCAGTGCTAAAGTGCAAGTGCTCCCTGTGTAAGTTATGATTGTGATTGGTTATCCATGATTGGCATATTGGATTTACTGGTAAGACCTTAGTAGAGTTCATTGTGTGTGCCGAGGGCCTGTAAACCAAACGCTCTAGTGGGCCTGCAGGACTGATTGTGTCACCCACATGAGTAGCCCAGCAACCATGTCTCAGACCTGCCACTGCAGAGTCTGTTAGTAGAGTTATGAACTACCACTTCGACCTGGCAGGTGCACTCACTTGCCAGGCCCAAAACGTTCATTTTGCGACATGTAAAGCACTCCTCAGGTAGGTCCAAAGCAACCGTACGGGCAGGGTGCAGTGTATATGATAGATAGGACATGTACTGGTACGTTTTACATGTCCTGATAGTGAAATACTGCCAATTTAGTTTTTCACTATTACAATGGCTATCTCTCCTAAAGGTTATTATTGGAGTTGCCTTGTAACATCTTAGAAGTGTAACTTTCAATTGAAAGGAGATAGAGATTCGGAGTTTGGGCTCCCTGAACTCAGAATATTTGGTTGGTTTTTAAATTGTGTGTGTGAAAATACCATTTAAGCATTTTCTTGCTTTACCATCTGTGTCTCTGCCTGCCTGTGGAATCAACGTCTGGTCTAGACTGACAGTTGGGCTGTTTGTACATTCACTCTAGACAGTCGCACAACGAGAGCAGAGGTGTGCCCTACATATCCTGATGGTTCATCCCCAGGATGATGGGCCTTCCTGAGCTAGAGTGATGGGAAAAGTTGTCACTTACACCTGAATAGGGCTGTGCCTGCCCTCACACAATGCTGTCTCCACCCCCCTCTAGTGTGTCTGGAGCCAGGTCAGGGAAAGGCAGGGTATTGTGTACTACAAAGACTATCCTTTGAAGTTTGCCTACTTCAAATACAGAAACTGGTATAAAGTGCTGGAGCTATACCCTCACATTTTAAGGATACTTCTGAACTGAGGACTCTGCCAAGAATAAGAGCTCTATAAGCTGTCAGGAGGGACTGCCAGATTTCTGTGTTGCTTTGCTGTATTGGTCTGCAGTTGAACAGTGAAAGGAGCACACTTTGCTGTTTTGATCCTGCTTTCCATGTTTCTCTAACAGCTTGTGTGTGCTTTCCTTCTGTTCGAAGTCTCAGGGTCTTCAAAGACTTCAACTACGGCACCTGAACTCCATTCCTGGGAGTCCTGAACCAGCCAAGTGGTGCCAATTCCAGTTCTAGGCCACCGGAGGTGTCTGCGGGACTGTAACCTCAAGAAAAGCATTCCCGATGCCATTACCGACGCCGCAGCCTGCACCAACACCATGGTCACTCGCTGCGTAAGCTCAACATCGACCTCTATGACACCGCAGCCCTTGTCTCACTGACTACACAGATTTAAGTTGTCATCGACAGCGGTGCCTGCACTGTGGCCATGGACACTGACTTCGACAACACCGCAGCCCTGGTCTCACTGACGATGACTCTTACTGCCTTCACTGACTCCACGACCTGCACAGTAGCGGGGCTCACCAACTTTGACGACACCGCAGCCCGTTGGTCTTTCGATGACAGCACCATTGACACCGTCATCATCAACCAATGCTGCTGCCTGAACCGAAGCCATGGACACAACATCATAAAGTGCACGATTCTCTTCCCCAACAACACCGCAGCCCTGGCACTGTCGACGTCAGAACTTCTGACTTCTATTGCACGCAGTTCGACTTACAGTGCATGTGACTTCAACAAATCATTGACTTCTGCATTGACTTGCTGCACCTCTGCACTTCACCCCAAGTTCCTCCAGGCCTCTTCAAATTCCAAGGTACTGTTTGCGGGTCTCTCCCAACGCCGTAACCGGACCTCAACTCCATCGAGGTTGGACTGAACTGTGGAATTTGTTGGCCACGACGCCACGATAGCCCCAGTAGGCACTATTGACTTCAAGGAACTTTATTTTTGCTTTATTGTTAAGCAATTTATGTTTTCGCTTGTGTATGTTGGATTTTTATAATTTTGGTCTTGTTTTAATTAGATAAATATTGGCTATTTTTTACGGTTGGATAGCAAACTCCGCTCCCCCAGCGGGGTTTATGGAGTTTTTCCCACTCCGCGCTCTGCTTGGAGCGTGGAGTTCGGCAAAAAACTCTGCCAGCAAGCGGAGTGGAGTTTACCGGCACACTGTACCTACTTTGTAAACAACAACCATAAATATGCCCAGATTCGGCACAGCCAATATATAGTTAGCCACTGCGTATTGACGCATGGCCCCTATATGTATAAAAATGGCTGACCGCACATACAAAGCCTGCAGAATCAACTCCGGGGTCCTTAGGGGGTGTCCTGCTCATGCAGGGCACCCTCAGACTTATATCCTAGCACCCTGCCTTCAGGATTAAAAAGCATGCTTTAGGGGTGACTTAAAGGTTTTAAGTAAGTCTGGGCGGTGAACTCCGCTCTACTCGCAGAGTTTTCCACAATCCGCGTTACGTGGAGCTCACGGTGTTCCGAATAACTCCGCTTCGCGTTGCAGAGCGGGGTTTTGTTCCACGCTCGCTTATGTTTGTCAACGTCAAGTTGGCAAGTGCGAGCGAGGATAATGAACCTCCCGGCGAGATTTCTCAACGCAGGCGGTCATATTTCTCATTGCGAGTGGTCGTGTATGCTTGCAACCGCTCGCGTTGAGAAACCGCCCTCTGTGCATGATTCTGTTTGCGATGATTGCACAGTGCGGGCAAGCACCTGGCACTGACAATCACAGCGCACTGCATTTATCTAAAGAAAATTCACTGCTTGCAGAGCTCCGCGTAGCACGGCGGTGTAGAACTCTGCAAACTCCGCCCAGGGTTAGGTTTAAGATATAAGGAAACATATTGGTCGTAAGTGGCGCTAGCACAGGCTTACACAGGCTGCAATTTGAGTGGGCTCTCATGGGTGTCATATTACATGCTGCAGCCCTTGGGAGACCCCTGGTGTACCTATGCCCTGGGTACCTTAGGACCATGTACTAGGGACCTACATGGGTACACCAGTAGCCAATTGTAAAGGTACCAAAGTACTTACCACTGTCAAAAATGGGGAGGAAGCACAGAGACTGGGGTTCCGATTAGCAGGATCCCAATCAAACTAGTCAGAAAATAGAATAACACCAGCAAAAAGTGGGGGTAACCATGAAAGCAGATCCTAATCTCCTACAACACTGCATTAAGTAAAAATGGTACCGATTTGCGCACCAGCTTTTATGGAAAGCATTGGTATTTTGCAAATCGACCTGTGTACTAATAAGTCGGTTTACAAAATAGCGAATCATAGCGGACTGCAATTTGCGACCTACCTCATTAATATTCACGAGTTAGGTCACAAATTACGACCTGCTATGATCCACTGCCATCACAGGGATAGCAGCAGACCACCATGTCTGGATTGCTTTTAAATAAAGTAATATTTTTTTTCAATGTAATCCATTTTCCTGTCAACATTTACAAAGTGGAAGGGGTCCCTTTAGGGACCCCTTTCGGTTTGCCAATGGGTTAGCACTACCTTTGTGTAGTCTGTAAAATATTTATATTTTGTGATCGGATTTTGGTTGCATTTTAATACATAAAATAATTAATTGATATTTGTAAGAACATCCTTAACATGAATGACATGGCAGTGCAAGGGCTACCATAAATTTTGTAGCCTCTCAAATGACATTTCCTCAGTCCCAGGTGTACCGCATACCTTCACCCTCTGAAGTGGACAGAGTGATCGAGCCTTTGGTGGACAGGACATCTACCAAATGTCAGCTAACCTGTTACCACCCTGCTCTAGAATAGCCCTTATCTGTGGGACTAGGACATGGTAACACCGTTGTGATTTTACCAATTCTATATTTATTAAAAATGTCTGAAACTGATGCAGACAAAGCTCCTGAGATAAATGAACGTTGTGCTGTGTCCTGGCACCTCGCTGATAAGAGACGCAGACTCTCTGTGAATCACCAGTCTACTTCAAGAGCCCAGCAAGGCCCTTATTACTATACATTCTGCGACACAACCACTGATAATAAGGTCATAAAGTAGAGGTCTCCTAGTGGCGAAATTAGATTTCTGTGTCCCTGGTGAATTTACCGAGGTAAAAGTGATTTGATGTGACTTCATCTAATGATTTTGGGTGTCAAAGGCCATGTACTGTCACCTCTGCTGCACGAATAATTCTGGTAAAAAAAATGCCAAAGTGTTATTTGTTCTTCTAATATTTATTACCACAAACAATACAGAGAAGGCCAAAAATCAATGCAAAGTCTTACAACTCGGAGCAATGTTATGTTAAGTTTATTTGTAGAGTGCGCTAACACCCATGAATGTATCCTGGTGCTGAGTAGGTGCGAGTACCTAGTCTGCTTAGGGTGGGGAGTTAATAGAAGTGCCAAGTCTTCAGCTTCTTCCTGAACTCAAGAAGGAAAGAAGAGGCTCTGATGTCAGGGTCAGGTCGGTTCATGCTGTAGGAGCAGTAAACAAGAAGGCCCTTCCTCCTAATCTGTTTCTGTGTATATATGGGATGTATCAAAGTATGAGTCCAGACCAGCAGAAGGGAATGCGTTGTTGATGAAAAGTGATGTGGCAGTTCAGGTTGATGAGAGCTAAGTTGAGTAGTCTTTATGTCTAGACTTGTTCTTATTTGAGCTAGACATGGTGATAAGTAGACACTTGACCCAGACTTATGTTGCATCAGTTGTTAGTTCTGTGTCATCAGTGGGCTGACCTGACATTTTCACATGGTCAGACGACATCTGTGTCAAATTGCAGACATGACACTGATTCTGCATAATTTGAGATTATCAAAGATGGAAGCCTCCATTATCAAAGATGGCAGTTGCCATGGTTTAATACAGCGACCTCCATTACCTAAGATTGGTTTGAGGCCAAAGGTAAACAAGCTGGACAAGGTAATTTAAATGGAGTCTATAGCTAATACGTAACCTGTCTTGTATGTCTTTAGGAACCTAAAACTAAAAGACAGAGGCAGAAAGCAAGTGATTAAAATAGATAAAATAATAGAATTATGGAGGGAGACAGTCTTAAGATTTATGACATTCCTGGATTCATAAACAAGCTAAATAGACACCAAATTATCTCTGAATTTGTTTATGCTTTATCTTGCTTATCAGAGATATTCCTTATACATTTAAAAAATAAAAGCACATGCCAGAAGCGTGGATTTGATGAAACAGCAATTCATCGCTTGTTACATGTGCAGCAACACGTATTCAAACTGAAATGACAAAGGAGTCCCTGTGCTGGAAGACATGATCCTTACAACACAGTTTGCTGTCAGTGATGATCCCGAGGTTACTTGAGTGAGTGATGGGTAAGGGTCTGGGTCCCAGTTCGGCCAACCACCAGTTGACATTCCTCGGTGAGCTGCTGTTGCCAAAGATCACCACCAGAGCAATTGTCACTGAGTCATATGTCATACATTTCCCCTGCTTTGGAGTCTTGTGCAGATGTTTGACACATGCAAATGACAGTGGAGCTAGACTGGGCCTGCTGACCTTAGAATGCCCTCGGATCTTGAACATCATTTTAGTTTGCGTGAGTCCTCTCAGGGCCTACATCTGTGATGTCAGTTTGAAGCACTTACACTGATTGTGCACCGATGACCCGTTATGAGACTACTTAGATGTTTGCATATTCACGAGAGTCAGGAGTCCAGCTCTGGAATGTGCCATGTTTGCACAGAAGTGATACCACCGTTACACTGAGAAGCAGGACCACAATCTGAGCCACTTGTATGGCATTGAAAGCAGTAAACGAGGAGCCCTCTTCGGTCTGCACAGTGCCTGTAGGGTCAGAAAACAAATGCCAGTCATTTTTAGCTCAACCTCTCTTTACCTTTCAATAATTTCAATTATTTTGAATAGTTACAGGGCTCTTTCTTTTATACTACATAATTAGTTTTACACACATCTATTATTTAGGAGGATAGAAACATGCAGCCGTATTCACAAAGGTGTTTGGACACCATTTTTAGGTCGAGCCTAGCGTTGCAGCGCATGCGCTGCTCGCTTTGCCGAGCATGCAGTATGCAGTATAGTGTGGAAGCTTTGTGGACGCACTGCCCACACTCTGCCCATCTTTTTCATTGGCTTAGGTCCTAAACACTGCCTTCCGATTGGTTACAGGCTTGTTAGTCCCTCCTTATGACGACCATGTTGTCATTTGTATCCTTCCATGGTTACTGGCACCTTTACTTCAAACACTATTTCCTTCTCGTGCCCCCCCTCCCGCAGTCTGTGACTTCTCGCCCCCCCACCCCCACACTGCCGTTCGTGCCTTCTCGTCTGCCCCACTCCCATTTCCAATGCAATAGATTTCGCATAAATGCGAGTCCTATTACATTGCAAATGCTTGTTATTTGCTTAATGCTTTACATTTCCATGTCATTTAAGTTCCAGTGTGCTTTTGGGCAAAGGAAGTGTCTTATTTAAGTGACTACTGCGCCACCTGCTGGCCGTAAAGATTTTGTTTCAAAGGTACGCCAGAGCCGTTAGAGTATGTTCGCTTTATGTCGACCATTTAGCGCTCTTTTTGAGTTTGCATTCCATTCTGTATTTCTCGCAGCACATTCCTGAATTTAACTATTTATAAACGTGTTTTTGTTGTCATCATTTCCCCCTTTCCCTTCCATTTTATCATACTCTCTTCCCTTTCTTAGTACTGACTCCAGGGCACCTGCTGAGCTGTAAATCTAAGTCGAATTCAAAATGTATTCCCACCAGCTTTTCTTCTGTTCCAGCAATGTTTGACCAAATGCACAGTTTGTTTACTGTCCTGTCTTCATTTTCTGCACCTGAACGAGCGCGGCAGCATTTTGAAGGTGCAGAAAATGAATGAATTACACAGAACCGAGATTTTAAATTTAGTGTCGTCCTATTTCACTGGAGCGCCTAACTTATAACTACCGTGACTCAAACACATTTCACTTATTGGGATTTTTAAGATTAGAAATATAATTTAAAAAGCAAAATTAAAAAGCGCAGAATTAGTGATGCAAAGACGTTGAGTGGCGACCTTCTGACAATTCTTGCGAGGAGTTTGCTTACTTACCATAAGCTGCGAAGTTCTATTCACTTCTGTTTTCATGTAAAAATCGGAACTTATTGTTAGAGAAGAATATAAGTGACAGAAACTGTCACACAAACCACAGATAAATGGGCACAGACAGGGCTTGCAACAAAAAAATTAATTCCCCAGGGTCCATTGTCATCAGTAGATGCAATCTTTGGGTGCTGGTGTCCAATCAATGTTGCAAACCATTGATACATTTCATTGCAACCCCTGAAGGAGGAGGGGACGTTGTTACATGAATAGTTATCAAGGGCTCAGGAATGACCAAATATACTTATATAAGACCTAAAATAACAAAATGGTAAATTATTTTAAGAATGGAAACAAGTTATAAAATAGACATATAAAGTAATAAAAAAAATTGTAACCACCAGATGAAGTAGAGGTATTGTAGTTCTGTGCTAGGACAGCATTTTCTCAGTGGAGAACATTAGGTAAAATTACTTAGCTAAAGTATTGTGTAAGGTGGAGGGCTTTCAGTTCCGTTTAGAAGGTGAGCAAACATGTTCCCGATGGACAGGATTAGCTGCAAAGGATTGGCTGCAATGTCTTAGCTAAAGTATCGCTGCAGGTGGAGGGCTGGAGGGTTTTCAGTCACAGTTTGAAAGTTGCCACCAAGGTGGTAGGGTGAAGGTTTGGAGGTAGTGAGGTCCAAATTGTGTTTGCACTACCTGAGAAGGATTGTGCCAGTAGTTGTTCCTTTTTAGCGGTCGGGGGTTCTGCCAGCGACACTGCAGAATTTTGCAATGGTCCGGAACCTCCTCAAAGCTTGAGTTTGACCGCCAAGAAACAGGAAGTGGATGTGTATAGGGCATTACAGGTAATGCAAGCGGTCTCGTATACAGCCCTGGCTTCAATGGGCAACCAGTGGAGAGAAAACAGTTTGGGTGTGAGGTGGCCAATCACTTTGTAAACAAATCGTGCTACAGAGCCACTAAGTAGCCAGAAAATTAAAATACCGCCCACTTTAAACCAAAGTTCTGATGGAACCAAGATAGTGAAGCAACTGAGCATGACCCTTCCTAGAAGGTCTCTTCTATCCGAGCAGCTATCCACTCCTCCTTTCACCCTTTCCATCTACCCGCTCATACCACCATTTCACCTTTGCATTCTATCATTGATTTATTCTTTCATCCATCATTCAGTCTTTCACCATTCTATCCATCCGTCGTTTATCCATCCTTTCCCACTGCCACCCTTTCACACATGCATCTTTTGACTTATACACCCACCCGCACATCCTTCTACCCATTGACCCACCAACACATCCTTTCTTCCATCCATGCATTCTTTGACTCATCCATTTCACCCATCGTTTCACCCACTCTTACTTTCACCCATTCACCCTTTCACCGATTCTTTCACTCACCCATACATCTCTTCAACCATCCACTCTTTCACCAATCCTTTCACACACCCACGATTCCTTTCAGCCATCCACCCATCATTTCACCCACCCATGCATCCTTTCTCCCATCTTCCCTTTCACTCACTCATCCTCTCACCCATCCTTTCATGCACTCACCCTTTCACCCATGTCTTCACTCATCCATGCATCCGTTCACCCATCTTTTCACGCATCCATGCATTCTTTCGCCCATCTTTTCACTCACGCATCCACCCTTTTACCTAGTCTTACACCATTTCATCCATGCATCATTTCACCCATTCACTCACCCTCGCATCCTTTCACTAACCCATGCATCCTTTCACCTATCCACCATTTCACCCATCCATTCAGCCTTGCATCCTTTCTCCCAGCCGCCCTTTCATCAATCATTTTACTCACCCAAAAATCCCTTCAACTAGCCACTCGTTCACCAATCCTTTCACCGACCCATGCATCCTTTCATCTATCTACCCATCATTTCACCAACCCAAGCATTAGTTCTCCCATCTACCATTTCACTCATGCATCTCTTCCCTCGTGCATCCTTACACCCTTGCATACTTTCACCCAACCATCCTTTCACACATCCTTTCACTTACACAGGAGTTATTTGACCCATCCTTTATCCCACTCACAGACCCTTTAACTCATCCACCAATACTTTTACCCACCCACACATCCTTTCATCTACCCACCCTTTCATCCACTCATGCATACTTTTATCCATCCATCCTTTTACCCACTCAAGCATCCTTTCACCCACCCATGTTTTCACCCACCCATGCATTCTTTTACATATCTACCCATCCATTTCACCAACCCAAGCATTAGTTCTCCCATCTACCATTTCACTCATGCATCTCTTCCCTCATGCATCCTTACACCCTTGCATACTTTCACCCAACCATCCTTTCACACATCCTTTCACTTACACAGGAATTATTTGACCCATCCTGTATCCCACTCACAGACCCTTTCACTCATCCACCAATACTTTTACCCACCCACACATCCTTTCATCTACCCACCCTTTCACCCATCCTTTTGCCCATCTACCAATACTTTCACCCACCCACACATCCTTTCACTTACCCACATATCCTTTCACCCATCTACGCTTTCACCCACACATGCATCCTTTCACCCATCCATTTCCCCATGCTTTCACCCACACATTCATCCTTTCACTCACCTTCCTTTCAACCTTTCATCCTTCTTTCCCTTTTCTATCAACCCATCTTTCTTTGGTTAATTATGAGCTTTTGTCGGCTATTTGCAGACAGGAGATGCCCATAAAAAAACACCTGCGCTGAAACTGCTAGAGCGGGGTGTTCATGAGTGTGGGTTTGAATTTAGGAGGCTAAGATGGTTTCTTGGGAGGCTAGTCAAGAGAGAGTTACAATAGTCAAATCTAAATAGCACCAAAGTATGAGCAAGACATTTCACATCTTGCTATGGAATGTAGCAGTGGATTCCCCAGAGAAGAGGAGACAGTTGTTAGTGCGTGTTTCCGGCCATGGTGCTTATTTGTGACTGCAATTTGAGCTTCTTGTTTAGGATGACTGCTAGGCATTTGGCACCATGAGCGATGGTGAGAATGTTTAGTGTGTCATCCAGGATTTTATTGGAACTGTTAATTCCGAAGGGGATATGAGGAGTAATACAGTTCGGAAGCGTACAGTTTTCGGGGATGAGAAGTCGTCTAGTTTTGAACAGAGTTTAGGATGATGGGGAGATGCGAGATATCATTTACTGAGAAGACCTCTAGATATAGTTGTGTATCATCGGCATATTGATTATAGAAAATCCCTGCTTTCTTAAGGAGGACTCAAAGTGACGCGAAGTACAGGTTGAATAGGGTTGCTCAACCGCCATCAGTGTTGAGAGACAGTCATCAATTTTTATTCTCTGCGATCTTCCCAGGAAGAATGATTTAAACCATTTAAGGAGCACACTATTAATGCCCATTCTAATTTTTAGGGTGACTACGAGTGTGTGATAAAAGGCTGATGATAGATTGAGAAGAATCAGGAGGCAGGACTTGCCAGAGTCTATCATTCGAAGTTCATCATCAGCCACCTGTAGTAAAGCTGTTTCTGTGCGATAGCCATGACTGATCCCAGATTGGTATTTGTCTAGGAGGTTGTTGTTTTTATCGTGTTGGGTGCTGCTATGCTAGACATATCTCAATTATTCTTGTGAGGAAAGGCATGTTGGAGATCAGGCAATAGTTTTAGAGGTCATTTAATCTGCAGATGTTTTTGAGGAGAGGGGTGACTTGTCCAGTTTTGAGGCAGTCACGAAATGTTCCTTGACCCGATAGAGCGATTCACAAATTCTGATAGGAGGGGAGCATGTGAATTAAAACATCTTTGGCATTGTTACCTGGAAGTAGGTCCACAAAGGTGTTTTAGGGTTTGATTTTTGTGATGATTTTGAGTAGCTCTTGCTCTGCAAGTATGTTATTTACCTGCCAAGTATCTTTGGATTTGCACTTCAGGAGAGGGGAAGGGTGGGCGTTTTAACTTAGAAGTAATCTTACTTTGCAGTGGAAGAACTTTACAAACTCTTCTGCTTTTGTTGGTGGATCATCCAGTTTGATGGATAAGGAAGTGGAGGGGCTTTTGGTATCATGGACCAGATCAGAGTTACTTCGGTTGGTTCTTGCCTGAGCCCAGGAGGGACCTAAAGTGGTTGGATTTCTTGCAACGATGTGCCTTTTGTACATGGACATAGTATTTCAGAGACATTTGAGGTTAGTGGTGGAGGGTGATTGTCTTTATTTCTTCTCTAGAATTCTTAAGGCTTTCCTTTCCTCATGTAAGGCCTTGTTGAACCCTGGGGCTGATGGTTTAAGTTGTTTCTTTTTGCTTTGAAGTGGAGCTACATTATCAAGCAGATCAGAGAGACATCCACGACTGTCGGTGTCATTGATATCTGTGATCGGGGAAGTAGGGGGAAGCAGTACCTTCTTAGCAGTGTTGCTAAGTATACTGATATCCAAGTTCCTGGTATCTTGAATCCAGGTAATTGCTCTTCTTGGTTGGCTCATTGTCACGGTATGAAAGTCTCAAGGTGAAGGCAATAAGGAACCAGTATGGGTTTATCCACTAATACATTGTGACTGGCTTGTTTAAGGCCAAAAAGCATGTGTTTTTGAAATGTATCTTTAGTACATTGCTACATACCGTTTTCTAGTCTCAAAGCTTGTGATTTTGCAATGTACCCTTAAAACCTGCAAGCAGCCTTTTTCCAGTTGCAAATCTTGTGATTTTTGTGAAATTTGTTTTTGCAGTTGCCAAGGCTGTGATTTTTGCATTGCCCCTGTATCACAATGCGACTTGCCTTTTTCGTAGTCATAAAACCTGTAATTTTGCAAGTTGTGGGTATTTGTGAATGCAAGGTGGCTTTGTACATCAGGCCTAATATGATGTAAGGATGCACAAAAGTTGCACGAACCAATCAGGGCAAATTTTTTTAATGCTGTCAGTGCAAGAATGTATTTCACTGGAGCAAAATGTATGTATTTGGGCCAAACTGTATAAACAAAAAAAAATTGTTATAGTTAAATTGAACCCTCAATGTTTAAAAAAAAAAAAAAATTGTTATTTAAATGGTTGCTTTGTTTTTGTTCTTCATCTTCCTATTGCTATATGTTCCCAACTTCAGAGCGCACAGGGGGAATGTTCTTTATTTGATTCGGTTTTGTTTATATTTCAATGTTTGCAGGAACAGGGATATGGGTAGAGGTGTAGGAGGAAGATGTGTGACCATGCATAAGCAAAATGTATTTATCAACTGCTATAGATTAGACCAGGGTGGAGTCGCAAGCAGTGGAGTGCATTCCCCCTGTACGAACATACTAAACAAGCCCCCTCTCTGGTATCATCCAAAGTAAGGGATATTGTTGGAAAAATACATCTTCAGCAGTGGGAGCAATTGCTTAATTAGCTAAAAGAGTGAGGCATATGTTTTTGTGTATCAGTGCCAGTTCCACCAAGTTAATCTGAGAAAAGCATGTTGTAAACTCCTCTATCTCTGTCCAACAGTAAAACCTCCCTTCGTGCCCCCCACTCACACCTCCGAACCCTCCCCCATCCCCCTGATCTTCTAAATTCTCAGTATCAACCATCATTTGGCAGCACAGCCTGATGCCCTCTTTAGCTTGGTGGCTCTGGCCTTCTGCAGTAGTTCTATCAGTTCTCTCTGCCTTCCCAAGATTTCCTCTTTGCTCAGGGTTCTATTGTGTCATTTTCTTTTTACACTTAGCCAGATGGGATCTCTGCACTGTGGGATTTTCAGCTAACCCTCCTCAGACGATTCACATTATGTTGCTACTGGTTAAAATACTATTTCAACCAGTAGCAACTGTTAGAGGACTTGTTAGAGTCCTTGGAAGGGTTTTAGGAAGACGCCATTATAGGAGATAACCCCGTAATACACTTCTGCTTCTTCTTCTTCATAGTGATGCACATAGTTAGGCCATGATATATTGAGCTATATTTTTCTTGCTAGATCAATCCACAGCCCAATTGATGCTGTCAAATAAATGGAGTTGGAGCATCATCTGCTGTTTCCAAGATAGCTGTGTATGTATTCTTAATATCTGCTTTCTGCACCTCCAGGAACTCTACTGATCCAGATATTGATATTGCATGATTGCTTTTCTCTAAATATTCTTGTGTCTCTTGTAGGACCATTTTTGTGTTCTTTAAAAGCAAGTTCTAGGTCCTAAAGTCCTTTGGACCTGTGGTGCGCTCATCCATGGTCTCCTCTAGTGAATGCACTCTGTTGCCTAGGCTGGTAATATCTTCACTGATCTCCTTCAGGCTCTATGTCAGGTCATCTCATCAGGAGCCAAGCTTTGCTTTCATGTCTAGGAAGAGTTGCTTCAAGATGCTCAGGTGACTGTGTCAGTATCACCCGTCTGAATTTTCTGAAAAATGCTTCACCTCATGATTTTGATTGGGGTCTTTAGGGTTTCTGCCTCCTTCTTCGCAGTGCCTTGTTTCAGCATCTCTCTTATGATTGAATCTAATTCTCTCTTAGTTCCTGCTATCGCCACTACCCTTTTTGCGACTTGATCTCTTTGAAAAAGTTCAGTTCCTGTCTCGGGTATGTTACAGGTGCTTTCGAAGCAATGCCAGCCCAGTCATGGGAAGGTTTATAGCTCGAATGTCTGTAGCACGGAAGTGTGCAAAATTCCCTTCACGTCATACTCGTAAGAGGCTTTAATTGACAGCTAGCTTCTTGTAGCATATCTCCAGGTGCATACTGCAACGTCACTTCAATGCACCTATGACATCATAGGGATGTCGCCAGCTGATTCACTCATGCAGTGGCGCATCTGACAAGGCATATTTCTGAGGATCACCTGGGCCCCTTCCCACACCATCAGCACAAGGGCCACCTTCACCTTTACACCGTACACAGGATCCCAAGGTCACGCACCCAGGTGTAACTGCCCTCCCCAGGTTGCAATACAATCCATAAGGTCCCCATGGACTGGAGGTCTGTCAAATTTTAAATAGACCCCCTCAGTTCCTGCATTGGCTCAGAAAGGCATAATTACATTGTCAGAGTACTGCTGTGTACGAACCATTCCAAAAACATTTCTGGATGGACACGTGTGAATAATAATAAGAACATCTTCATTTTTCTTGTAGCTGATGTTAAGAAAGTGTTATTTGTTCAGCACTGGTTGGGTGAACCTTAGTAAGTTGGAAGTCACAAGTGTTTATTCCACTCACCCAGCATGTGATATTAATAGCTTTAGTATACACAATATATACAAATGATCCCTGGTCTAGAAGAAAAAGGACTCAGAAGGCACCACCAGAAATTGAATAATGACCAGCCCATCGCCAACATCGGACAGCAGTGAGAGCTCAACTCTTATCATCATTTTTGTTAGTTCTAGTATCAAAGGCCGTCATGAATCATCTTCACAATCCCCTTTCTGTTGCTTGTAGAAACACCCAACCTACCGTGTACACCAACACCATTAGAAACCTGCACATCAAGGAAAGAACAAGATGTCTTTATGAGCCGGTCTTTTAATTATATCACAAGATTTTAAATACCTGCCAACTTTATTCACTCTGCGGAATTTCTGTGTAGTCCCATTTCTTGAGAAGTACATCATCCAGTGGAAAAACCTTTCTGTGAAGGTACATTTCCACCCAGTGCTCATTTTGCTTGATGCTACAACATTTTATTTATCTAACATATCTTGCGCATACATGATCACAGGTGGCGACAAAAGTCAAGAAAATATCCGCAAATGCTTTTGAAGTTGATGGTCTCTAACATTTACTGACTTCTGATTAAGCATTAGTGGTAAAAGGCGAGAAAACTATAGCTTCCAGAGTACTCTTTTTCAAACTCTTTTGTCCAGCGGCACTTTGCATAAAGAAATTATCCAAAACACAAACCTTTGTCAATGCCTCTAAAGAATCATTGCAAGGATGCTTTGAAATTATATTTTGCAGTTGAAGTCTGTTTCCTCCTTCCAGTGCTACAGTTCCCAGAGCAGCAGTGTTAGATTTGGGGGTCTCTAGTTGGCAGAGGTAGGTACCTTTGTCCAAGTAGGGACCCTTGCGTCTAGTCAGGGTAAGGGGGTACACTCCTAAAATAACCCCTGCACACGCCCTTGGTAGCTTGGCACGAGCAGACAGGCTTATCTCAGAGACAGTGTATAAAGCATTTGTGAACACATACAGTAAGCAAGTGACAACACTACAGATGGACACCACACAAGCTTTATATAAAAAATAAGTATTCTTTATATAGACTTATCACAAGACCACAAACGACAAAAATCCACAATACCGTACTTAAAATGGTAGAATTAGCTTAGTTCTCTTTAGATGTTAAAATGCAACACTTTGAGTTCAATGTACCTTAAGATGCGTAGCGCAATACAATTAAAGTGTTGCAGGGAAGGTGATGCATCGGTTCCTTACACGCAAGAACGGTGATGCATCGGGTCCCCACTGCTGCGTAGGGGATGCGTCGGTTCTTCTCTGCGAGGGGAGGTGATGCATCGGTGTCTTACTGTGCTTCCGTGGCGATGCGGCAAGCAATGCCGTGATGCGATGAAGATCCGGTGCAATGAAACAAAGATGGTGTCTATCCCTTGATGCGACACGATGCAGACCGTGACAGGCCCTGCGACACGCTTCTCGGTGATGCGGCGGCGTCTGCTGCAACGTCAATCCTCTACTCCGATGATGCGAGACGCTTTGACAACGATGTGAGCCGCGACAGGCCATGCAACATGCTTCCCGGTGATGCGGCGGCATCCGATGCAACATCAGTCCTCTTCTCCGGCGATGCGAGGTGCTGTGACAACGATGCGAGCTGCGACAGGCCCTGCGACACGCTTCCCAGTGATGCGGCAGCATCTGCTGCAACGTTGATCCTCTTCTCTGGCGATGCGAGGTGCTTCGGGGACCCTGCGATGACTCAATGGTTCTTCTGGGCCGCGACAGGACCTGCGGCACGCTTTCCGGTGATGCGGCGGCATGTGATGTGACGTCGATCTGCTTCTCTGGTGAAGCGAGGCGCTTTCTTGTTGTGAAGCGACAGCGTCAGTTCGGCGACACGCTTTTTGCTTGTGAGTCGCACTTCCAGCCCCTTGCGACACGCAGTCCCTCAGAATTCCTCGCAAAACAGCAGGCACTTCCAAAGAACTCTTGGGGAGCTGGTGGGTGAAGTATGTTGTCCCTGAGACTTCAGCAGGAGGCGAGCTCTTTTCTCAAGCCCTTGGAGATCCTTCACAAGTTAAATAAAGTATACACAAAGTTCCTTTCTCCTCTCTTTGGCAGTCAGGCAACCACTGCAGGCCAATACCTCAAGCTTAGGGATAGTCTCTCCTCATAAAACGAACATAAAATCAAGACCCAAGAAGACCAACGAGAGCTGGAAGTCCACTGGGAGGAGACAGCAGCAGAGAAAACAATGAGACAAATGTCCGAAGTCCGGCTGGGTAGGTGACGGCCATAGCGTTGTTTCAGAGCCAATCTCTCCTATAGCTGTCGGTGCAGCTCCAGTGGGAATCGGCCATGTGGTTCGGTCTCCGCAGGCATAGATTAGAGATCATGAAGTGACCGAAGGTCTTGCGTCCAGAAACGGGCAAGTGGAGATAACGAGGATGGCAGGATAGGAAAGGGTATGTAGCTTGCCAGCCATCTTACAAGAAGGCAGCTGAGTCTGTTTGACCCTGAGACTCTGCAGCTGGGCCTGCCTCTAGTTCAGTGGTTCGTATTGCTCAGTTATGCCAATTATCCAGAAGGGACATCAGGACCCCCTCGACTAATGGGACATCTCCCCACTCCGGTGGAAATACCTTGGCGGGCGCGATTTTAGGGACATCTTCCCTCTCCGGAGGAAGTACCATGGGGGGCGCCATTTTAGGGACAGGCTTGGCGAATTACGATTTAAGAGTAATTGCCGAGATTTCTAGGGGATTAATTTTAGCGCCAATCAGTCTTCTGAGCCCACAATTGGGCTTACATGTGGCAGTTGGGGCTAGGGCGCTCTCTACAGCCTTTTCTGCAGTGAAGCTCCCCTTCCAAAAGGGTTGGACCACCCCTAGCCCCACTGGTGTAGACTCAATGGGGCAGACCATGGAAGTGAATTAATTTGTAGGGTAGTAGAGGGCGCTTACTTGGTTGAGCTCTTTATTCGGTCATCATTTCGGCAGGGGGACGGCCGCCATTTTAGGGACCCGGTGATTCTGCTGCTTTTGGGTCTTGTCCTGGCGAATCGTCCATCTGGTGCGGTCAATGAGAGCTCTCCTCTCTCGTCCTTGCACCTTGCTGCACTCGTTATCATCAGAGCCCCGGCCCTCACCTCTCTTCTGTGCCCACAGGGCTCACGCTGGCGTGTTTCTCCAGCTTCTTGCGGTGCTAATTAATGAAGCAGGCGAAGGCCCAGGTTCTCTGCCTCGTCGCAGGAATGTCTCTCAGCTGTATGGATTTCCCCTGCAATGCTTCTCTGGCTGCTTTCCGACTTCATCAATGGTAGGATCTGCCCCCTCGCTTTGGGGCCGCCATCTTTGGTCCGCCTGCAAGGAATCGAGCTGGAACAATTCCTCTTGATTTCACTCTCACTCGGGGGCCGCCGGTACTTCTTCCTAGGATCTGCTCAATCCCGGACTGTTCCGCCACGCAGCTGTTTTTGGCAAATTGCACCCGGGGCTCAGGATCGATAGTGATGGGGGATAAGGCGGCCGGAGCTCCGGAGCCGCTCCTGTTCTCCTGTTCCTGTAATCTACTGAAAGGATCACTGGTGTTATGCAATAACTAACTCTACTGCTCTTGTTGTTGCTAAGCTCTACAATTCCATTTAACACCATTTTCCCAGCATTGTGGAAAGAACGATGACACATTATTTCACTCTCCCTGTGGTGTAAAGAAAACCTGGAATAGTTGTAGATTGATTGCCTTTCTTTTTAGGTTTTGCCTTCACAGCACTTGTGATATGCTTGTGAAGTCTTGCATTTAATATATCTTGAATGGGGGTTCTTACCAGTTCTCAATGCTGAATTACTGTGTTCATTTGCTTTTGTGTGGAACTTTTTGTTTGCTAACTTCCCCTGGCTGCACTATTTCTACTAAAGCTGTTCACACTGTTTAAGGCCCATTCACTGTCAAGATAAGATCTCTTCCCACGGTAAAGGCAGACAGCTTCTAACAGTATGTTGGAATGCTCGCAATTTCTTACTTAGCTGTGTAAAGCATATGCTTTAGCCTTAGAACAATTGTGACATCTCCTATTCTTGCCTCTGCACCTTTCTGTGCACTTTGTAGGCATTATTGGATTGATTTTTTCAACTTAATTTATTTGGTCATTATGATCAATTTCTAAATGTTGTAATAAACATTGCACATTAAAAATAAAGTCAATATAGAAGATCTATGCTATATTTTACTACTAAACAGGGAACCACAATCGCATTTACCTTTCAGACAACAGGATCATGATTTGAATGGTGTAGCAGGTGCAGTAGCACCGGGCCCAGCATTTGTCAGAACTCCTCTTAACACATAATATTGCTACTTTTGACCACTATACAGGCAGTCACAATTGAAGTTACCTTACAGTTAAAAGGTACATGATTTGAATGGTGCAGCAGGTGCAGTAGCACCAGGACCAAAATCTCTAGGCACCCCACTAAACGCCTCAAACTGCTATATGTTACTACTAAGCAGGCAATCCCTATTGCAGTTACCTTGCAGCCAACAGGGTCATGATTTAAGTGGTGCAGCAGGTGCAGTAGCACCGGGCCCAAAATGTGTCAGAACTCCTCTAAACACATCATATTGCTATATTTGACTACTAAACAGGCCAACATAATTGCAGTTATTTTGCAGTTAAAAGGGGCTGGATTTGAATAGTGCAGCAGGTGCAGTGGCACTGGGGCCAAAAGCTTAAGGGACCCCACTAAACGCAGAATATTGCTAAACTTTACAACTAAACAGGCAGTCACAAGTGCTGTTATTTATCAGACACTAGGGCCATGATATCAATGGTGCTTCAGGTGCAGTAGCACCAGGGCCTAAAGTTGTCAGAACTCCTCTAACACTAAATACTGCTATATTTAACTACTAAATAAGCAGTCACAAGTGTAGTTAACTTGCAGGTCCTAGAGTCATGATTTCAATGGTGCAGCAGGTGCAGTGACACCCGAGGCCCAAAGCTCTAGGAACCCCTCAAAACACCAAATATTGCAATATTTTAATACTAAGCAGGCAGTCACATGTTAATTTACCTTACAGGCAATAGGGCATTGACCTGAATGGGGCAGCAGGTGCAGTGGCACTGGGCCAAAAGTTGTCATAACCCATCTAAACACATAATATTGCTATTACATCAATTAATTCTATTATTTCCCTCTTTCATTTCTTTTTTCAAAATGTTGCTATTACTTACCCAACCTATACCACTAGTAACAGCAAAATATATTGCCTTTTTGTACATAAACAAGTCATAACACTTTAACAGACTTTCTGTAACTTATATTGTACAATTACTCAGCAAGCTAGAACTTACAACAAAAAACAGCTTATTATTAATCACATAGGTGAAATCGAATGCATTTACCAATGCATGTTTCTCATCCCATGTCCCCTTCCCCTGGGAACAGCTGCCAGTTGAGGTCGCAAGAAAGTGAGACATGTTCTCAGGCGGAGAGAGGACTAGCATCACCCCATCGGAATCCCCTGGATTTCAGGTGATTGGCAAAACTTGACAAATCCTCTCCACTAATAATAGCCCATATTTTTACTGCTCTTGGGTTACTTTACAGTTACCAAGACCTTTCTCGGCTAAACATCAATGCCATATGCACAGCAGAGACTATATGGACCCCCATCTCTGCAGCCTATCTGACTGAGGTCTACTCCCACGCACAGCTGCTATCCGGATTTATGCTGAAGTATTTTCCCTCTTTTCGAGCAAAAATACGCCCCAAAATACTCTTCATCACTCTAGCCTTACTTAATTCACCTTCTCCATGCTGGAACATGGCCTCAGGCAAGCTCTCTCTGCAACTGCCCTTCATGTAGGTAATTGAAGAGTCCAAATTATTGGCCAAATTATTGGCCAATGCAAAGCCATCCAAGGTGTCCCTAGAGGCTATATTTGAAGAGATCACTGTGGTGGTTCCAGGCTTCTCACTATGAACATAAATGACTGACATCATATATGAAATAAAGACTATAAAAGCAGACATGGGTGTATGCCAGATTTCAATAACATGACTAACAATTGGCTGCCAAAATGGGCAAACTGGAATCTCTTGGCCAGAAGGTTTAGTACCTCGAATAGAAAATAGTGTATCTAGAGGCCTGCACAACAAGACAATGTCAGATTTTTCAGCATTCTGGAGAAAATAGAGAACTCAGCCATTAAGGAATACTTGATTGAATTTATCTCACATATTACTGCCCTTGCTTTTTCTCCTGCACTGGAAATTCAAAGAGAACATAAGATCAGGACACAATCCTCTCCTACCACAGACTCTACTAGACAGCGGCATATTATCGCCTGTTTCCTTTGGCATGTGCAGCCAGACATTACTGCAGTGGTGCCCAAACATGGCACTTACTCACTAAAGGGGCACAAACCATTCAGTTCTCTGGACTTTTCACTGGATACCAATGCTAAAAGAAAAGCCTTTCTCACCTTAAGACCACAACTGAAACAAATGGGAGATCAAGTATGGCCTTCTGGAACCGGCCACAATTTGGGTAGTGATGGATGGGAAACCCAGAAACTTCACCAACCTAGTTGAGTCTGTGGACTTCTTAGCCGGTCTTACGAACCTGGATATGGACATAGTGCTGCCACCTTTGCCACAAAGACCCAAAACCATGTCGCAGGAAAACATGGTCAGTGAGGGCTGCTTCAGCAAGTGTGATGATTGGTTCTCCCGGAAACAGTCAAATAAGAAGGAGATCACACACGCTACCCCCAAGAGATATCTCGGTGTGAGAAGTTGGCCTGGTATATGATGTTCACTAGTTAAAGTGACCACCTTGTACCATGCCAAGCAACCCTTATGGTGTGGTTGTAAGTCAACCTTTTCGGACTAGCTGCCCTAGTGGTAGCGTAGGCTAAGCAGTCTTTGAGGCTAAACTCGTGAAACGTGTTAAGCAGGCTGTTTTACCAAATGTAACCCCCTTTTATACCAATGAAAGGACACCACACAGATATATATTGAAAATATATATGTATTTATTTCTCAAAGTATCCCCTAGACTCTTTATGAGCACAGGAGCACAAATCGTTAAACAAGAATACGTTAGAATACACAGAAGTTGCACTTTATATGGATAGGCCCTGGTGGCCGCTCAAACCATATACTAAAATAGTGGTATAAGTACCACGAACAGAAAAGGGAAAAGGCCTAGGGCCTCTAGAATCGCTGGGCCTACAAGGAGCTAACTTCAGTTAGTGACCAGGAGGTCCACGGGTTGCGTGTGCAGAGCAAATAGTCACACGCGAGCTCCCATAGGTTTTCAATGGGTGCGTAAAAGTTACAAAGTTACTGCAAAAAGGATCTTCCGGATGGACTATGAACTCAAGATTGGAAACACAGACACTAGAGATGATACTCTACACTTGGGCACCTGGAGTGCCAGCTTTACCTCACTCACAGGAAGCGGGTGCATAGGTCTCGAAGTGCGTCGGGTTTCTTCTATCTGTTCATGGAGCCTGAAGACAAAGATGCTGCAGGCGGTCGGTCCGGAAGGGATGCGGTGGATCCAAGAGTGGATAGGAGTTGTAGAAGACCTGTAAGCAGAGGGGACAGTGTTCACAGTCACTAGCCAGTGACCAGCGTGGCACCAGGTGGGTACCAGGCGATGTCGGGTGCAAACAGGAGGAAAGGTGTAGCTTTTCTCTGCAGCCACGTGGTCCCTGAAGGTCGACAACGTTCAGGAGTCGGTTCACGAGCTGTCCCACGCAGGCTCTCGCTGTCGGCGGTGTCGGCGACTTGAGCGAAGCAAACAAGCCTTGGCAAAAGCAATTGTTGTGGAAAACAAAATAAGCTGATGGTTCTGACCAGCAAGGTCAGAGGGACTGCTCCTTTGGAGAGGAGCAAGGGCCAGTCTGGAGCAACCAGACCAGTGGTGTAGTTCTTGAAGTTCGTCGCCAAGATGGCCACTAGCCAGCGGGCCAGCAACCGGTTAGGCGCGTCGAGTGGCAAAATGCAGAAGGGCCCCACGCAGATCGTGGAGATGCTGGAGGGCTCACCTTTGGTGCAGATGCTGCTCGGGTGTTGGGCTTCTCAGATCCCAAAGCACAACTTGGAGGGAGCCTCGGTTGTTGCGCTTGCAGCTTGTCGTGGTCTTTTCAAGATGGCTGGCTCCACGTGTCTCGGTGCCTCCACGGGTTCCTTCTTTTCAGGGACTGTGGATCGGGCGGTGAGAGGTCTGGAGGTCCAGGTCTTGTCAGTCTCTGGGCTCGGGCTCCGGCGGGAGGCGGCGGCAAAGCAGACGTTGATTCGCTGGATGGTGCCTGCGTTAGCAAGGTGGTCACTCCCTGACCACAGGGGAGATTTCCTTCAGTCCTCTGTGCGGCAGAGCGTCGAAGTTTCCGTTTTCTTCTTGTAGTTAAGTTGATTCCAGGATGTCTGAAGTCTTAGGACACAGCTCCTACCTTTAAGCGGATTCTAGGGGCCGGACTACCTGCTAGGTCCCTCCCTAAGGGTGGGACCAGGAAGGGGGGTGGTTACACCCCCAATCCTTTGTCCAGCTCGCCCCAGGCCCGGGACTGGTGTGCCCCAGGACCGGATTGAACTGGCATATGCACCGAGGCTCCTTGTGAGCCTCAGGCATGTCTGGTTTCTTTCAAGCCCTACCTGACCAATACACAAAATCCTGTCTGGGGTGGTGCACGCACCTCCCCTGGCAGGAAACCCTTTGTCCACACCTCCCAAGCTGGAAGGACTCCCAGCAGCAGGAGGGCAGACTTGTGTTTGTGGTGGCAGCATCCATTTTGTGGAGCTGAGGCTATGTCTGATTTTACCCGGGTTTCAGGTACTGTGCATGTCGTTTCCCTCTAGAAGGGTGGAATGCTAACCCCGTCGCCAGAATTGGCGAGGGGTTAGTATTCCAATTCGTATGACACCTTACTCGACATGTTTTGATAAAGCCAAACCAAAGATAGCATTTAACCGCGAGGTTCATAATGCACTTAAGAGTATATGGTATGACGATATCTGGAAACAGTAGAAGGAAGTTGTTCCGACCACTGCAGACAGGCTCAGCTCATGCCAGAGCACCATCTCACATGGAACCAAGCACTCTGCCTTCAGGATTGTTAAGGCCTGCCATAGGAGTGACTTATAGGTTAGCATGTGTCCCATTTAAGGTTAGGTATAGGTATACTACACCTAAGTAAGAGGTGGTTACACCAACTTACCCCAGCTGAGTGATCAGCCAGTTGTGTCAAATTTGTTAGGCCAAGCCTGGGGTGGCATAATACATGCTTCAGCCCCTGGCAGGCCTTAGATACACCAATGCCCTGGGTACCTAGTGTACACTGGTACAGGGGCTCACAGGGTGATCCACTTCCAATTGGTTATGCACCTAGGGTGCATAGTGTAAATTTAGTAGAGAGAACAGCAGGCTGGGGTTCTGATTGGCAGGCCCACAGCCTCAATATGTCAAAAACCAGTGAAGCAAAAAGCAAAAATTTGGGGTGACCATAGGATAGCAGACCCTACTCTCCTACACAACCCCCCCCCCCCAAACGCAGGGACATTAAACTAGCCTTGACCAGTCTCGTCTTCATGTCCTAAGTGGAAGTACCTGGAGAGACCATCTGCATTCCCATGGTCAGTACCTGGCCGGTGCTTCACTGTAAAGTCCATCCCCTGTAGGGAAATGGACCACCTAAGCAGTTTGGGGTTTTCACCCTTCATCTGATTTAGCCACAAGAGGGGCTTATGGTCGGTCTGAATCTTGAAGTGAGTGCCAAACAAGTATGGCCTCAGCTTCTTCAGGGCCCACACCACAGCAAAGGCCTCCCTCTCAATAGCTGACCAATTCTTCTCTCTGGGGGTCAACCTTCTGCTAATAAAAGCAATGGGTTGGTCTTGACCATCTACATTAAGTTGTGACAGCACAGCTCCCACACCCAACTCAGAAGCATCTGTTTGGACAATAAACTCTTTGGAGTAGTCAGGACTTTTCAGGATAGGTGCAGAGCACATGGCCTCCTTCAGGTCATCAAATGCCTTTTGACAGCTTACTGTCCACTGAACCTTTTTGGGCATCTTCTTGGATGTCAGATCATTAAGAGGAGTCACAATGGACCCATAGTTCTTAACAAACTTCCTGTAGTACCCAGTCAAGCCCAAGAAAGCTCGAACTTGAGTCTGGGTGGTTGGAGGAGACCAGTCCTTGATGGATTGTATCTTACTCTCCAGTGGTTGAACTTGGCCTCCACCTACAAGGTGGCCCAAATACACAACCTTACTCTGCCCTATCTGGCACTTAGTAGCCTTGATAGTGAGGCCTGCCCTTTGCAGAGCCTCCAGAGCCTTCTTCAGGTCGATCAGGTGATCCTCCCAGGTGGAGCTAAAGACAGCAATGTCATCAAGATATGCTGCACAAAAGTCATCCAACACAGTAAGGACTTGATTCACCAACCTTTGGAAGGTGGCAGGTGCATTCTTCAGACCAAAGGGCATCACCACAAATTGATAATGCCCACCTGGGGTTGAGAATGCTGTTTTGGCCTTAGACTCCTCAGCTAATCTGATTTGCCAATAGCCAGCTGTCAAGTCAAATGTGCTCAAAAACTTAGCAGAAGCTAGTTTGTCTATGAGCTCATCTGCCCTTGGAATAGGGTGTGCATCTGTCCTGGTGACAGCATTGAGTCCTCTGTAATCCACACAGAACCTCATCTCTCTCTTGCCATCTTTGGTTTGAGGTTTGGGGACCAGAACCACTGGGCTAGCCCAGGGGCTCTCTGAGGGTTCAATGACACCTAATTCCAGCATTTTATGTACCTCAGCCTTTATACAGTCCCTGACGTGGTCAGGTTGTCTGTAAAGCTTGTTCTTTACAGGCAGACTGTCACCAGTGTCCACCACATGGGTACACCAGTCGGTTTGGCTAGGTATTAGGGAAAACATGTGTTGAAATGATTGTAGAACTTGTCTACATTCAGTCTGCTGATGGGCAGTGAGGTTGCCTCCAAGGGTCCCTCCTTCAACTGAGCCATCTTCAGGGTTCTGAGGCAACAGGTCTGGGAGAGGGTCACTCTCTTCCTCCTGTCCCTCATCTGTAGCCATGAGCAAGCCCATGTCTGCCCTGTCAACATATGCTTTTAACCTGTTAACATGGAGTACCCTGTGGGGACTCCGGGGAGTTCCTAGGTCCACCAAGTAGGTGACCTCTCCCTTCTTTTCCAGGATTGTATGGGGTCCAGACCATTTGTCTTGGAGTGCTGCTGGGGCCACTGGCTCCAACACCCATACCTTCTGTCCTGGCTGAAACTCAACCAAGACAGCCTTTTGGCCATGCCAAGCTTTCTGTAAGGCCTGGCTTGCCTCAAGGTTTTTGGATGCCTTCTCCATATACTCAGCCATCCTGGAGCGGAGACCAAGTACATAGTCCACTATGTCTTGTTTAGGCTTTTTGAGAGGTAACTCCCATCCTTCCTTCACTAAACACAGTGGGCCTCTTACAGGGTGCCCAAACAACAATTCAAAGGGGCTGTAGCCAACCCCCTTTTGTGGGACCTCTCTGTAAGCAAACAGAAGGCAGGGTAAAAGGATGTCCCATATTCGCCTGAGCTTTTCAGGTAATCCTTTGATCATACCCTTTAGGGTCTTGTTGAATCTCTCAACAAGCCCATTGCATTGTGGGTGATAAGGGGTGGTGAACTTGTAGTTGACACCACATTCCTTCCACATAGCTGTCAAGTATCCTGACATGAAGTTGGTACCCCTGTCAGAAACTTCCTCCTTAGGAAACCCCACTCTGGAGAATACTCCCAGCAGGGCCCTGGCCACAACAGGTGCTGTAGTGGTCCTAAGGGGAATTGCCTCTGGATACCTGGTGGCATGATCCACTACCACCAGTATAAATCTGTGCACAGATGCAGTGGGAGGATCCATGGGACCCACTATATCTATTCCCACTCTTTCAATGGGGACCCCCACCACAGGTAGTGGTATTAGGGGGGCCTTTGTTGTGCCACCTGATTTGCCACTGGCTTGGCAGGTCACACAGGAGCGACAAAACTCCTTTGTATCTTCATTCATATGAGGCCAGTGAAAGTGAGGGACAAGCCTGTCCCAAGTCTTGTTCTGGCCTAAGTGTCCTGCTAAAGGAATATCATGGGCCAAGGTAAGAAGGAAGCCCCTAAATTGCAGAGGTATAACCAACCTCCTGGTTGCACCAGGCTTGGGGTCTCTGGCCTCTGAATAAAGGAGCCCATCATCCCAATACACTTTATGGGTACCTTGAGCATTCCCAGCAGCCTCAGCAGCAGCCAGCTGTCTGAGGGGTTCAAGAGAGGGACAGGATAACTGAGCCTGCCTCAAGTCAGCCCTTGAAGGTCCCCCTGTCCCCAGAAACTCAACCTGATCAGGTTCAAGCTCTTCAGGGACAGTTCCTTCAGGGTTCTCTAGATCAGCTTCCTGGGAAGGTTGATCATCACTCTGAGGCAGGGGGGAAGGCACAGCCTTGACCCACCTGTTCTTCTTCTTGGTAGGTGCTTGGTCCATTGTTCCAGGATCCAAGACCTGTGGTTCAGTAAGGCACTTTTTGGCCTGTGACCTGGTCACAGCAAGGACATGTGGTGATATACCTAACATCTCTGCATGTGTCCTGTACTCCACTTCAGACCATAGAGAACTCTCTAGGTCATTGCCCAACAAACATTCTACTGGGAGGTCTGCACTAACCACAACCCTTTTGAGGCCAGTTACCCCTCCCCATGAGAAGTTAACAACTGCCACACTATGTGAAGTAGTGGCATTGCTGGCATTGGTCACCAGGTAATTCTCACCTGGTATGTACTGTCCAGGATCCACAAAGCCTGGTGTCACCATAGTGACACTGGCACATGTGTCCCTGTAGGCTTGAGCCACTTTTTCATTAATTAAAGGAGTCTGTCTGTACTTGCCCAGGTTACTGGGGCTCACAGTCAGGGACAAATCTATGTCCCCATCACAGATCAAGACTGCCTGTGTCAGGGTTCTGTCTAAGTCAGAATCTCCTTCAGTTCCCATAGTGATTCCCACTACACCCTTTGTCTGGGGACCAACACTGCTAACAGTAGTACTGGGAGCAGGTGCCTTAGGGGCAACAGTGTTGGGGGCTCCACCCTTTTTACAATCACTAGTCCAGTGAGTTGTATTTTTGCAAGAGTTGCACCAGGGTTTCTTTTGACCTTCTTTCTTCTTCCCTTTAGGCTGGGACCCACCCTCTTTAGTACTAGTTTGGGGCCCTGTTGAAGACTTCTGGTCTTTAGATTTCTGCTCTCCACCCTTTTGGTCTGTTTTCTTCTGATCACCCCCTTGGCCCTGGTTCTGGTTCTTTTGCTTAACCCTGGTTCTGACCCATTTGTCTGCCTTCTTTCCCAATTCTTGGGGAGAGGTCAGATCAGAGTCAACCAAGTGTTGATGCAGTTGCTGGTTTTGACAGTTATTTAAAATCTGTTCTCTCATCATCAAATTGTACAATCCTGTATAATCAGATACCTTACTTCCCAGCAACCAACCCTCCAAAGCCTTAGTGGCACATTCAATGTATTCAGACCAGTCCTGAGTCTGTGTCTTCTGGGTGTCTCTGAACATTAACCTGTACTGTTCAGTGGTTAAGCCTAACCCATCAACTAGGACACTCTTCAGGACTCTGTAATTTCTGACATCCTCTTCTCTAACAGTGAGGAGTCTATCTCTGCCTCTCCCCTCAAAGGAGAGCCATAAGATTGCTGCCCACTGGTCTTCAGGAACCTGCTGCACTTTGCAGGCTCTCTCAAGAACAGTCATCCATTTGTGGATGTTATCCCCACTTTTGTAGGGGGGCACAACCTTGGACAGGTTCCTATTATCAAAGACCCTATCTTTGTCCTTAGGGACAATTCTGCCACCAGTGGGTATAGACCCACTCTCTTTATGCTGCCTAGCCTTGCTCAGTTTCTCTTCCATCAGAGCTACTTCTAGCTCCTGCTTCCTGATCCTCAGCTGGGCTTCTTGCATTCTGGCCTCATGCTCCCTCCTCTGAGGGGTGGTCATCCTTTTCCTGGAGTGACCTTGAGAGCCTCTAGAGGTATGAGAAGCATTAGATTCACCTGAGTGATTCCTTTGCCTCCCAGACCCCTGGTTAAGTCCACTGGGGAGATCCAATGGGGGAATCCCATTGTCAGTCCCCAATAGCCTTAAGTTAGCTGGGCCACGTATAACACTTGGCACTGGGCTAGTTCTCCCTTCATCCTCACTACCTTCTGTATCCCCACCACTTTCCTCCTCTGTAGTATGATTCTCATCTAAGGGATGCCTATTGGAAAGGGGTACTTCAGTAGCATCTTCAGAAGGGGGGCCTCCTGTTCCTGTCCCTAAGGGGCCTAACTGGGAGGCTTTCCTGAGAGCTTTCTGATCTTCATCAGCCTGTAAAAGCTCTCTGAGTTCAGCAGAAGTAGGATTCTTGGGCTGTTTAGGGCCCCTGATATTTGCCAACTGCCTGAGCTCATTTTGGTTTAGGGTAGCAAAGATGGATGGTGCCCTCTGGGGGTCACTCTCAACAGAGATGGATACATTGGACCCCTCTGCCCCAGCCATTGCTCTTAAGTGTGGGTGGATGTGTTGCAATCTACCTACACTTGGGTTTGCCTACTAAACCTATCTAGTAGTTGTAGTCAGGGTGTGCTACTCCCTTTGCTCTACAACAACTAAGTTCAGTAGAACTTAAGTATATCTAATCTTGTTTTATATGTACCTACAGGTACCTATGTGATCTTTCAATTGGTAACCAAGAGATTACAATGGTAAAACACAGCAAGCTCAAATCCAACCGCTGCTCACCAATGTGAGAAGTTGGCCTGGTATATGATGTTCACTAGTTAAAGTGACCACCTTGTACCATGCCAAGCAACCCTTATGGTGTGGTTGTAAGTCAACCTTTTCGGACTAGCTGCCCTAGTGGTAGCGTAGGCTAAGCAGTCTTTGAGGCTAAACTCGTGAAACGTGTTAAGCAGGCTGTTTTACCAAATGTAACCCCCTTTTATACCAATGAAAGGACACCACACAGATATATATTGAAAATATATATGTATTTATTTCTCAAAGTATCCCCTAGACTCTTTATGAGCACAGGAGCACAAATCGTTAAACAAGAATACGTTAGAATACACAGAAGTTGCACTTTATATGGATAGGCCCTGGTGGCCGCTCAAACCATATACTAAAATAGTGGTATAAGTACCACGAACAGAAAAGGGAAAAGGCCTAGGGCCTCTAGAATCGCTGGGCCTACAAGGAGCTAACTTCAGTTAGTGACCAGGAGGTCCACGGGTTGCGTGTGCAGAGCAAATAGTCACACGTGAGCTCCCATAGGTTTTCAATGGGTGCGTAAAAGTTACAAAGTTACTGCAAAAAGGATCTTCCGGATGGACTATGAACTCAAGATTGGAAACACAGACACTAGAGATGATACTCTACACTTGGGCACCGGAGTGCCAGCTTTACCTCACCCACAGGAAGCGGGTGCATAGGTCTCGAAGTGCGTCGGGTTTCTTCTATCTGTTCAATGGAGCCTGAAGACAAAGATGCTGCAGGCGGTCGGTCCGGAAGGGATGCGGTGGATCCAAGAGTGGATCGGAGTTGTAGAAGACCTGTAAGCAGAGGGGACAGTGTTCACAGTCACTAGCCAGTGACCAGCGTGGCACCAGGTGGGTACCAGGCGATGTCGGGTGCAAACAGGAGGAAAGGTGTAGCTTGTCTCTGCAGCCACGTGCTCCCTGAAGGTCGACGACGTCCAGGAGTCGGTTCACGAGCTGTCCCATGCAGGCTCTCGCTGTCGGCGGTGTCGGCGACTTGATCGAAGCAAACAAGCCTTGGCAAAAGCAATTGTTGTGGTAAACAAAATAAGCTGATGGTTCTGACCAGCAAGGTCAGAGGGACTGCTCCTTTGGAGAGGAGCAAGGTCCAGTCTGGAGCAACCAGACCAGCGGTGTAGTTCTTGAAGTTCGTCGCCAAGATGGCCACTAGCCAGCGGGCCAGCAACCGGTTAGGCGCGTCGAGTGGCAAAATGCAGAAGGGCCCCACGCAGATCGTGGAGATGCTGGAGGGCTCACCTTTGGTGCAGATGCTGCTCGGGTGTTGGGCTTCTCAGATCCCAAAGCACAACTTGGAGGGAGCCTCGGTTGTTGCGCTTGCAGCTTGTTGTGGTATTTTCAAGATGGCTGGCTCCACGTGTCTCGGTGCCTCCACGGGTTCCTTCTTTTCAGGGACTGTGGATCGGGCGGTGAGAGGTCTGGAGGTCCAGGTCTTGTCAGTCTCTGGGCTCGGGCTCCGGCGGGAGGAGGCGGCAAAGCAGACGTTGATTCGCTGGATGGTGCCTGCGTTAGCAAGGAGGACACTCCCTGACCACAGGGGAGATTTCCTTCAGTCCTCTGTGCGGCAGAGCGTCGAAGTTTCCGTCTTCTTCTTATAGTTAAGTTGATTCCAGGATGTCTGAAGTCTTAGGACACAGCTCCTACCTTTAAGCGGATTCTAGGGGCCGGACTACCTGCTAGGTCCCTCCCTAAGGGTGGGACCAGGAAGGGGGGTGGTTACACCCCCAATCCTTTGTCCAGCTCGCCCCAGGCCCGGGACTGGTGTGCCCCAGGACCGGATTGAACTGGCATATGCACCGAGGCTCCTTGTGAGCCTCAGGCATGTCTGGTTTCTTTCAAGCCCTACCTGACCAATACACAAAATCCTGTCTGGGGTGGTGCACGCACCTCCCCTGGCAGGAAACCCTTTGTCCACACCTCCCAAGCTGGAAGGACTCCCAGCAGCAGGAGGGCAGACTTGTGTCTGTGGTGGCAGCATCCATTTTGTGGAGCTGAGGCTATGTCTGATTTTACCCGGGTTTCAGGTACTGTACATGTCGTGTCCCTCTAGAAGGGTGGAATGCTAACCCCGTCGCCAGAATTGGCGAGGGGTTAGTATTTCAATTCGTATGACACCTTACTCGACATGTTTTGATAAAGCCAAACCAAAGATAGCATTTAACCGCGAGGTTCATAATGCACTTAAGAGTATATGGTATGACGATATCTGGAAACAGTAGAAGGAAGTTGTTCCGACCACTGCAGACAGGCTCAGCTCATGCCAGAGCACCATCTCACATGGAACCAAGCACTCTGCCTTCAGGATTGTTAAGGCCTGCCATAGGAGTGACTTATAGGTTAACATGTGTCCCATTTAAGGTTAGGTATAGGTATACTACACCTAAGTAAGAGGTGGTTACACCAACTTACCCCAGCTGAGTGATCAGCCAGTTGTGTCAAATTTGTTAGGCCAAGCCTGGGGTGGCATAATACATGCTTCAGCCCCTGGCAGGCCTTAGATACACCAATGCCCTGGGTACCTAGTGTACACTGGTACAGGGGCTCACAGGGTGATCCACTTCCAATTGGTTATGCACCTAGGGTACATAGTGTAAATTTAGTAGAGAGAACAGCAGGCTGGGGGTCTGATTGGCAGGCCCACAGCCTCAATATGTCAAAAACCAGTGAAGCAAAAATCAAAAATTTGGGGTGACCATAGGATAGCAGACCCTACTCTCCTACACTCGGTCTTCCCTGAAACCTGTGTCCTCCTCTAAGGAGTCTACTACCTTATCATCAAGCACCAGCACTTGAACTAACATGCATGGGGCAGTGAAATACCTTGCAAACAGGCAGACCTTGTAAGATGAGTATCAGATTCCTATGATCATTCTGCTCTATCCTCTTCACTGTCTGTTATCTATGTTTTCTGATTGATGTTGTATATGTTCATGCTCCTGCAGTGTGCCTTAACTACTTTAATTGATGATGTGTCTACTTATTTGTAATATACTGCTCAAGTGTGTCACCCCATCTCATACTCTCTTTGCCGAGGTGGGTTGTCTACTGTAACTGTATACTCAGCTATTTTCCAACAATGCTGAAATATTTGTACCTCGCATGTTTACTTATGGTTATGTGGGTAAACATTGTTTCAAATTGTTCCACAATTGACATCCAAGCAGTGTGTTGTGCTTTTGATCAGCTTGTACAATATCATATCCCCAATAGTCCCCCGGTTCCACTTGCTCCATTTGCCCTTTTTTCTCCACAAACCACTACCCTATTCCACTCCTTTGGATTTTGCCCCACCTTTAAATAGCTCTTTTATGACAGGCTACATTCATACTATCTTCATTCTGGCTGTAGCCTCTCTCACATGGTGAATTGGCGAATCTGAGAAGCCCCCTCTGCCATTGACAGGTTTGCTAATAGTTCACACACGACTCCTGGTGTACTGCTGTGACAAGCATATTCTCCACATTTCCACCACTGCCTACCCATACAGTCTCACTACTCAGATGTGTGATAGATGCCCCACTGATGGTCTCCCTCACAGCCCTGTCTGGAACCCCAGCACCATATCCTCTCTCCCCTCTTTTTCTTTTCTTTTCTCCTTTTTTCCTTCCTTTCTTTTCACTCACCACTCTCCATCCAGCACTTATAGTCTCATTTGAATAGCCCCTCCCACCCCCCTGGCCACCGCTGAATAATGATTCTCACAGACCACACTTAGTCCAGCTTCACACACCAGTATTCCTCAGTGGTGAGATGTGCATTCAGGTTACCCCCTTCTTATTTGCGATACACATATACTGTCCTTACCATGATTGTGAATGTCTTGACAAACTATGTCAAATGGAAATGGTCCTGACATATCTTGCTTCGATTCAAGAGACACACTCATAACCTAAACTAGGTCACAAACTCAAAATGGTCTGGGTGGCAAACCTTATTTTGGCTGTTACTACTGACCCCACTCGCCCTTCCCAACCAGTCCTGAATGACTACCATTAGTTCCTAAAAGTACAAGGTAGCAATCCTCATACGTAATTCCCTCCATTGATCAATCCTTAGGACCTGGTCAGATGAAAATGGGAAGGTAAGTTTTTGTAAAAGTCAGAATAGGTACCGAGATAGGGAGCGGCGGGTCTACTTATGCTTATATGAGGTATAAGACTCCAAACCTCACAAATAATTGCCAGAGTGAAATGGAATCTATCTCCTGCTGTAATGGACTGCACTGGACCAATCAACACCCATAATAACAGGGACAGGGCACTTTCTGGGACATCCCTGACGACCAATAGGCTTCCTTAACATCTGATGACATCTTTCTCCATATACAAATAAATATACTTTTTTTCTCAGCAATAAATGGCACACAATTATAGCTTGACTGTTTCCTCATTTCACAATACCTGGCCTCACTGACCTTGTACTGTGTAATCCTTGAGGGCTCCATTACGGATCACTCCCCTGTCAGCCCTGACATGGGATCTAATGTTAGCAGACCCATATGAAATCCCTGGTATCTTTGATCACTGACATAATATTGATATATAAAATATCAAAACATAAAGAATCTCGGTAATGAAATACCAATAACAAAAATATCGACTTCCTATGCCAAACTAGTAAAAGCACAAATATCGAGAACACAAATATTGTTATTAAAAATATAAATTTGTATCTGCATTGAAAACAAAATATCTGAAAAAAATATTGTTACTTAAAAAAAATATGTGTTAAATTGATTCACACAATAGCACCTAAATCTTTAAATATTCAGTAGTAAATAAAAACATGTTTTCACATTTTTTTTAAATTTTAAATAAGCCCAAAAAAGTATGCACATATTTATATTAAATATGAATATATTACAGAATCAAAATCTTTACCATTCACCTAAATAATTCATATGTTGAAATTAATAACAATACAGCCCCAAAAATATTTTAGCATTAACTACAAACATATAAACAGCAATTTAAGGAGTAATAAACTTATATATAAACACATTTATATTCAAAATTAACAAGCTATATATCACATATCATAAATAAAGCCTAAATTAGCGCTAACCATAGAAGGATTCAAATGATAAACTGAATTGAAACCAAAACTAATCCAACCGATAAAACAAAACTATAAACAGAATTAACAAATACAATCAAACAAACAATTAAATCAACAATACAAAAGGCACATACATTTAAACAACAAAATACTTCAAAAGCGACAAACGCTGCAAAATGAGGAAACTGTTGGATTCTGTAAAAAGACCATTAAAGAAGAAATATATACATCTCAACAATTCCCTAGCCAAGTAAGTAAAGTTATATTTAAACTAAAACGCACTTGTTGATAAAGGTAAAAACATAAAATATCTAATAAATAATAAACACTCTCCAACTTCTTTCTCTTTACATAGACTTCCTAAACAAAAAAACTGTGCCTTGAACAAGTGATAAACTGCCAGTAAATAACAAATATCACAAACCAGCAGAAAGATACAAGAAAACAATAATAAATAAATGAATACAAATCTATAAACTAACCCAAATAGCGAGTCTAAACAAACTTAACAGCCTCAATCTCTACAAACTATCAACAGATTAACATTTAAAATGAAACTCACAAAAGAAAAAAACCACCTATTCCACATTAGAAATTCCCCAACAAAAAATGTGCAAAACATCTAAACATAGTTTACATGTAAGTATCCAAAATTGATTGCATATTTTTACATGTACATAACGAACATACAAACTTTAAAATAATATATATATTTATACTAGTAAACTACTTTCAGATACAAAGACAGATGCTGCAAAGTACATTAAATCACAGAAAGGAAAGCAGTTATTAATACCATGGGCTATACTTACAGCCAAGAAAGTGCATCAAAAGATAATATAAACTGGAAATGTACTAAATATTATTCTAATGCACGCTATGGAAGGGCAACTACAAAAGATGATGTTGTAATTCAGGTAAGAGGCCACCTACCAAATGTAGCAGAAATGGAAGTAAGGGAGGTATTGCAGTATATAAGAGAGGTAAGCACTATCTCCCAGGAACCCACAACCAAAACCTTAAACATATACTACCTAAAGCCCTCGAACACATAACAGGACAACTACCACCTATACCCACTTTAAAATGTTTAATTGCATGAACTAAAAAAGCCCCTAGAAGACACAACGACATACATATACCTGAACATTGAACAATTACACATATGGCCCGATTAGGATGTTCGGCAGACTACCACCAACAAGCTGTTGGTGACGGTCCGCCCGACAGCCAGGATAGCGGTCCGACCGCCGAATTATGATGCAGTCGGTCAGAGAGCTGTGGCAGGAGACCCTTCCCATCTGACTTTACATGGTGGTCCAACAGTCGTGTGACTGTGTGAATATGGGATCATTTTAGGAGGGTGGTTCCCCTTAAGCAAGGTGTCTGAATAGTAGTCTTTCCCCCTCCTGACGTTATGGGCATCTTTAATAGTTTAATAGTAAAAGTAAGTCTGATAATGCACAATCCCTCTGACCTTACGGAACACAAGCATGCAAAATGTTGATAAAGGTTGGAATGTATATATATGTATGGTTAAATGATTAACATGAGCTCACAAACAGATTCAAAATTGCAATTTCCTGATAATGAGTAATTTGAAATTAAACATTTGATTTATTTACAAAAGTGTGTGAATGAACACAAGAAGCTGCCATGCCCTGCTGAGGCGGAACCATTGAATGAATGGGAACAGTGTGCGACTCATAAAGCGAATGAAAGCAAGGTGAAGGATAGGTATACAAGGTGTTGATAAATATGAGAAAAGAAGCTTTTCAAAGACAGAAAGAATATTGACACGAGGGTGTTGTGAGAGTAACTTGATTGTGCAAGTCATTGATTAAGCCTTTGGCTCCTAGTGAACAAGAAGAAGAAGAAGATTGCCTTGCTGAAGATTCGTTATATGTTTGTGTACGTCCTCCTCCCAGCACCCTATGTGTCTAAAAATATCAGAAGAAATCAATAAACCTTTAAACTGTTCTGTGAAGTGGCAAGGAAGTGGCCAAGTATGGGAAGGTCTTAGTGGAGATGATTTTGTTTATCTGATAGTTCAAGGTATTAGTCGAGTGAGAGCAGCTTATCATCAACTTATTACAACACCTGGACATTTATGAATGCCCTTGCAGAAAAAGATTATACACTCCTTAGATATGGTGCATTTGAATGAAGTTGAGGAGAGGAAAGAGAAGTTAATAATGTTGCGTTGTTGGTTTGAGGAATTATTAGGAAAGAGAAGAAAGTACTAGGATGTGTAAGGTTTGAATAATGAAGGGAGCATGGAGCTACCAGAAAAACAAGTGGACGATTATGCTATTCTATAGATGCACTTACTGAAATGGATAGAGGAAATCCTATTGAGAGAGGAGATGCCAAAGCAGATAGACAGCCAACACATGTTCATGTGCCTTGAACCAGATGTGATTCGTGGTCACTTTCTGAGTTTGTGGGAAGCTCTAGAGAAGTTGTTCACTGAGGTATAATGAATAACTAAATAATTCAAATTGTTCTGGATAGATTTGGATGCATTGTTTTCTATTGCTGTACCAAATGATTTATGGGATTTATGTAAGGTGGCTGTAAGGTGACAGAATCAAAACCAGTGTGAATCATTCAGCAACTGTAATGGAGAGGTTTAAAGAAGTTATGCAACCTTCCTCCTCAACTTATAAATTGGACAAAAATTATACAAACCACTTAGAATAAAGAGGAAGATGTGCATGCCTATCAAGAAAGATTATTACAGGTTTACAAATAGCACAGTATAATTGAGGATGCTACGACCAAAAGGAATGCCTGCTCTGGCATCGACTTTTGTGATGATCTGACATTAATGCACAAGGACAACAATCTATAGAGAAACTGTTGGCATGTGCATGCTATTGTAGTGGATATCTTGACAACGGAAGTAGAGTTATTCCAACAGACACTGCCAGCCCATCAGGCAATTGCAATGGGAGTAAACATGTCACATGAGCACTCTAAGAGGTCGAGGTGGGTATGGAAGAGGGAGGTGGAGAGATGATGGGGAAAAATATTCAAATTATGTTTCAAGTGTAAGGAACCAGGGCACCAAAGATATATTTTTCCAGAAGAAGGAAAGAAACATATATGCGGGGGGAATGACACAGGGACAACCGGTTATGCCTACAGTACCATCTGAACCAACACAGCCAGCAACACAGACAGCTATTGGCCAAGCTCACCTAGCTGCACCTAATCCTCCAACTGTTGCACCAACATAGTTATATACACCAGTCTTTCCACCTACTGTGATGCATGCACCACAAAGTATGCAAGTATGAAATCATACTTTTTCTCAATGTGCTGCACATGGAGGGCTCCACCGGGCCCTAGTTTTGTCTCATAGAGCTACCCGAGGGGGAGTGGGGATTACTGCTCGCAGGCTCCTATGCTTTCTGTAGACCAGGAAGGGCCATATGGGAAAGGAAGAGTAAATGGATATCTCGCATATATTTCTTGGTTCACGTTACAGCTGCATGCTCCACCGTAAGACCTACAGGAGTTCCCCAATTACAGCTCCTGGGATAATGTATAATTATATTTTAAAGAAGTCAGAATTTCCAATTCGATAATCACGCATCCAATAACAAATCCCATTTTAGTTAACTATAGGACTGATTACAGAACAATCTGAATTTCTAGTCAGTCATATTGGTCCTGTGAATGAATTCGTAAGAGCTCTATTATGTCAATTGAAATGTAGTGTGTTGTACTCCTGAAGGTGTTTTCATACAGACAAAAGAACCTGATGCTCATTTTAAAGTCATGAAATTCATGATGATGAAAAGCGCTTCTCCACTTCGCGATTCAAAAGATATACCAGAAGCTTTACAAAAAACACAGTACTATAGTTGAACTGTGGACAAAAAAGGTGGAGAGATAGAAAGCATATGTAGATCTCAACCAGTGCACATAAAGCTGAACAAAGGGACTAGATTGCAACAAATCCCTCAGTACAAATTCTGGCAAGTAGCATAGCCAGGATTGAGTCAATAATACAGGTCTTATTGAAGCAGGGACGTCTTAGAAGAATATAATGAAGTCGAAGCAACACCCTCCTTCTTCCTGTGCCCAATTTAGATCATGTTTCTTGGAAATGGTACTAGATTTTAGAGCTTTTCATTACATAGTTGTTCCCAATGTCCGAATGGTTCCTAATCCAGCTGCGATTTTACCCCCAGATTCAAACCGTGCAGAATGATTTTCTGTTGTTGATTCATGTTCAGCATTCTTTTCAATAACAGTACAGAAGATAGTCAATATTTTATCCCATTCTCATTTAAAAATATGTAAAAAGAGTTGCTCCAGGGTATACAGAGTCTCCATCCTTCTATTCTCAGGCACTACACAAGATTTGGAAACGTTATGTTCTTCCCCTATATCTGCACTAGCAGAATATATTGATGATTTGTTGATCACTTCACCAACCTGAGAAGATTGTAAATGGGACACAATTTTATTGATAAATCATTTGTCCCAAGGGGGTCCACGTTATCCCACTAACAAAACTTCAGCAGTGTTTGCAAATGACACCACAACACACAGAAGGAGAAGTGAGAGATTTCCTTCGAATGATGGGGTATTGTAGACAGTGGTTGTACTTTAATTGTTTCAATTAGTTAAAATTGTTACAAAAATATAGCAACATACAATGTATTTTAAAATAATTAGGCCATGATGATGAAAAAAGTGATATATTTGCATTGATGTTTTTGCTTAATAAAGTTAACTGTTGCAACCTTGACCTACTAAAATGGCCTTTTTCGCTTCAAATAACAGTGTGAAGTAGAGTTATTGTGTGAGGCATGGGTCACCGACTTGCCCTTTTCTTCTTCATGGGTGATGTAAGCCTTGGGCTCGCCAAAACTCGCAAACCAGACGCTCAAGTAGTTGTAGTTTGGAGCACTTTGTATTTTCAGGTTTCCCAATCTCCACTGCACTTTATGCTTGTTGGGGAAGCGGCTGAATATGACATCCTTAGTCTTCTTGTAGTTTGCTGCTAGTTCATTGATGATGTTATAAGCATTTAGTGCATCCAGGGCTCCCTGCGGTCCCACTTACGTGTGAACCAATAATATCATGGTGTCAGCGTACTTCATCAAGACAAGTCATTCCTGCTCGACTTTAGGTACTAAGAGATTTACATGTTTTAAAGATTATCCTTGGTGGGCGGTGTACAAGTTGAAAAGCATCGGCGCAAGGACACATCCTTGTTTAAGGCCTTGGTCCGTGTACACTTTGGCAGTTGCCGTATTTTGCGTGGTCTAGATTTAGACCCAGGTTTGGGAATAAAGTGGAAATGGGTTCCAAAATGTTCCCTAATAGTGCAACCTCTCAAAAGATTAAACAAAAAGAGATGTTACTGAACCTGAGCCTTGGAAAGAGCCTTTTCAGAAGTGATTTCTAGAACTGAAGAAGGCTTTGTGTTCATCCCCAGCTTAAGGGGTGCCAGATGAAGATATTGTTTTCTTGTATAGTTCTGATCGAGATGGGTGATCATTGTATGTTATCCAGTTGTGTATTTCTCAGCCACATTAGATCCTGTAGCGGCAGGCTCCCTGGATGTTTAGAAGCAGTTGCCACCACAGTGAGGGCGATGCATGAGTTAGATCATTTAACTTTAAGAAATCCCATGGCACTGTATGTACAACATTCAATTGAAATATTGCCTACATAGTGAAAAACCCAGCACCGGTCTGATGCAACACTCACTTATTATGAAATATCATTGCTTGCCACTCCCACAAAAACAATCAAGAGATGTGGGATGTTGAATGTTGCTGCTCTTTTGCCTTTACCGCCACAACTAGAAGAAGAAGATCATGATTGTATACAAGTGACTGAGTTATGTACAAAACATCTAGCAGATACAAAAAACGTACCTTTGGAAAATTGTAACAATATATTGTCTGTTGTTGGTTCATGTATAAGAGACAGTATTGGCAAATACAAAGGAGCAAATACAGAGGGCACAGTTGAAAAAGTAATTGAAGTACCAACTGTAGCAAATGCGTGATATAGGCTGCAGAATTAAAAGCACTTGTAAGACCTTGTCGTAGAGAGAGAGAGATGTAGATGTAATTTATACAGATTTCTCTTATGTATTTAGGTGTTCATAATTATGGACAGCTTTGGTTACAGAGAGATTTCATGATTTCCACCAAGCCTCCAATAAGTATTAAAAGGCCTTGTGTGCTGGATTTTCTGACATCTTTGGAAAAACCGGCCCAGGTAGGTGTAGTAAAATGTGCAGCATGGCCAGAAGAAGTTTCAAAGAGAAATAATTTTGCAGACATAGTGATTAGATTTTATGCACTTAATGTGTATGCCAGTGGCGGCCGCTAACTTTACTAAGGAGGCGGGGGCTCACGCACACATATACACTACACACACCCATGCATCCACGCACACACCCATTCACAACACTCACTCACAAATACACACACATTCAAACATACATGCACAAACGCATCAATCATGAAAAAACGCATACAACTTACCTTCACTGTAGAGAAGGAAGCCCCAGAGATCCCAGGAGGGTTGACCTAAGGTACACTTGAGGGCTTAAACTAGAAACACACAGGTCCAAGGCAATCAGTGACTCTCCTCCTCGCCATGAGGGGGAGAGCCTCAAGGCACTTTTTCCAGGCTGATGAGTTCACGCTCATAGGGCTGTAACATCCACAGCCTGGAAAATTTCAGCTCAGGCACCCAGGAGCATGCACATTTAGCACATGTCTCGCCCCAGGCTGCTTGACCTGAACGAGAAGAGTGCCTGCCAGGTTGACCTTTGTTCAGGCTCTATTCTTGCCTGGAAAAGTGTGAGTGGGTGTGGCCCCTCAGCCCACAGGTGGCTGCCACTTGTACTGCCTGGTTGATGTTGGAGCCAAACTTTGATGTGACTGCACTGATATATGGAAGACATTCTAATTGTGAAGGAAAGTGTAGAATCAACAGGAAAAAAATTGTGAGAGCAAAAAGTCCACGATGAAGGAGAGTGGATGGGTCGGAGGGAAAAGCAGTGTTACTGAACTCTTTACTGTCACAGATGAGTTGAACGTTTCATGGTTCAACACATTCAGAGATGCAATGACAGCCAGTTTTTGACAATTGTGGTGGCATGAAAGATTTTGGAAATGTGCTCAAGAACAATATTCACAATGCTTGTGTGTCAACAAAACAACACAGCTGTTGTAACAATGAGGCATTCACCACTAGTTTATGAACCTTTTTTGAGACTTCAAATCTACTTCATAGGACTGCCTCCCTGCAAAGGATATAGATATGTTCTGGCTGTAATTTGCATGTTTCCAAAATGGGTGTGCGTTTATCCAATGGGAAGATCTTATTACTGTTATTTAAAGAGCGGATTCTCTAACCGAGTTGATTCCGGATACCGATGTACATTGAGTGATCAAGGAGGACATTTTCAAAATGAGATAACAAGACTATTCTGTGAATCCGTGAGCAGGAAGCGCATTGTGCTTATCATATCCAATCTTCAAAACTTGTGGGAAAGTTGAATGGAACTATTAAAAATAAGTTGTCCAAATTATGTGCCTCTACAACATTGAAATGGCCAGATGCCCCATCTTTGGTTCTTATGAACATTTGAGGTACAAGAGAACAGGCTTGTCTTCCCATGAAGTCATGATGGGTACTTGGAGTACAAGCATCATCATGATAAACAATAACTGGTGGTTTGATAATGGATTTTTTCAAAAGACTGACCGAGTTGGTGAAATCTATATCACACCATTTCCAACTAGCAGCTCTGGACCATGCAATGACTGTAAGTCATCCTCTAGCTCTTCACTAAAACCTAGAGGCTGGGGGGCTTGTCGGTGTGACACTTTTAACATGTAGAAATGTGACGTATGGGTGGCCAAGAGCCTTGTAAAAAAGCCCCTGGCTTCTAGTGAAGAGGCTCTTTATTGGCTAAAATGAGCCTGTCAGGGCACACATCACTGCATCTGTGAAGACAATAAAAAGCCACACAGAGCAGCACAGCCTGGACCCCCAGCACTATCCCAGCTTCCTATAGGGCTGTGCTCCCAGTCATATGAAGAAGCTGGGAGAGGGACTGAGGTGGGCCTTCCCCTTTCAAACCTGTATTTACTGCTCTGTCTGGCCAATCGTTGGGACTCATGGCTTGCTGGTTTCAATAACCAGCACCACATACCTGCTCTGCTGCCATGGAACCTCCGAGTTGCCAGATAAGTAAAGATAATAAGTAAATTTCTCTATGCAAGCGTTTATGTATTTGTGAGTGGTCGAGAGTAAATGGGATTGAGTGAAGGTCTGTGTAAGTACATTTAACAGTGCTAATAAGTGTGAAGGTGAGAGAGAACTTGAGTTTGGGAGTGTGTGAGTACGAGGGAGTGGGGAAGGAGTATGAGCGTGTTACAATGACTGGAGTTTGTGAGAGGCAGTGGTACCAAATCAGGAGTGCTGCTCTCAATGGTGCAGTGGGTGCAGTTGCAACAGCGCCCAGAGTCAGTGAGTGTGTGTAAGTGTGTGAGAGAGAATGAGAACAAGTGAGTATGAATATGATTGTGTGTGAGTAATAGTGAGAGGGACTGAGTATGAGTGAGAATCTGTAACTGAGAGAATGCGAGTTATAGTGAGTGAGGGGGTCGAGAGTACATATGAGCCGGGTGAGTATGAGTGAGGCAATGTTTTTAAATAATGAGGTAAACTCCTGGCCGGTATAATGAGCCACCACTTTCAAAGATCACTGGTCGCCACTGGTGAGTGAGTGGTTAGATTGATATATTCGTGGACCCTCCTCCAAACGTTGGTCACATGCTCAGCATGAAGATCACGTGAGAAAGTACAACAGACACGTTTCCACCACAACCCCAGCAAGCGTCATCTGCAGACACCCCTCATTTTAACAATAGTGTTGAGTGCAGATTTTCTACAACATTTTTTGCTTTGTTAATAGCAAATTAAGGTCTAGAATTCCTAGAAAACAAACAAATTGAGTACAGTCTCACTTACTGGTATCTAGTTGCAGTAGCGGTTGGCACAGATTGGAGGTGGCGGGGCAGGGGGTATGTGGGCGAAAAAAAAAAATACACTTGCCTATTAACCAAATCTCTCCTCCGTCGTCTTTCCCTACTGGAACAAAAGCAGGAAGCACACAGGCTCCCCTAAGCCAAACCCAGCGCTGCGATTGGTCTGAGAGCCATGGTTTGGTGCTCAGTCAGGCAGTGGGAGCCTGTGCGTGTGTTCCACCCAGGCTGTAATACAGCCTGGGTGGAGAACATGCCAAGAGCGAATTACTGTTTGGCCAGCCTAAGACGGCCGTCTAAACCGTCATGCCCACTCATAGTGTGCCCACCACTCCTCCTTCTGCTCCTCTGTGAGCCGAGCAGCCCCGCCGCACAAAACTGCATCAGCAGGTAAAAATAATAACATTATGCCACTATCATTTTATTTTTCCTTTATTGCACCACTGAAAAGCAGTGCGGTGAGGCTCCTCCGCCTTAGCAGAGGTGGCGTCACTGTCTAGTTGTGTATCCAGTTCCAGAAACAAAACGCTACTCGCTGTAGTTATGAGTACCAGGCACCAAAGGGACTAATAATTTACAGACACTTGAAGAAGACAATAATTTTCCCTTTCTCCCATGAGAACAAATGTAGGTGGAGGCATGAGAGTCCTTACCCCGCACCTTTCTAAATCAATCACTCATCTACATCTACCACATGTAACTGCCTGGAGATTAGGTGCCATTTGTACAAAGCACATAGGCAGTCGCAAACCTCCGTGATTCACAACATTACCTGGTTTGCCAGTGCAAGGGCATTTTGCTATGTGCAGAAGCCTTTTGCAAGGTGTAAATTTCTTTACAATGCATAAACAAGCTTTTTCAAACTTTTAAGATTCACAATAGAGGCCGATATGAAAGGGTTTGTGACTGCAATTGTAGTTCTGAACTATTGATTAGTTGCAACCCTCAATTTGAGGTGGTAACTGATTCTCAAATGTAACTGCTTCCCCGCTTGGGACAGCTTCCCCTTTGAGGAAACGTGTCCGTGGCTTCTGGGAAGCAGACAGTGCCAGAGGCCTGTGCCTCTCCCCTCCCCATCACAAACAGGACACATTTTGTTTTTAAGCAGCACTTATCCCTTCAATGGAAAATGGCTGCTTGAAAAGAAAAGTTTCCAAATGTATCTTAAGCAAGTAAATATGTAGACAAAAAACACAACAATAACAACTCGACAAATTAATCAGACAAGTAACAGGCACAAAAAATAACACGGAAATCTAGTGTATTTATGACAAAAGTAGAAAAACATATTGCCAATTCATACAAATACTTAATTATGAGGGGCTTTGGTGTTCAACATTCATGAACATCAAAGCCCCTCAGCATAGTCACCTTTTTTTTAATGAATTGGCATTATTGATAATTGTGAATATTGTGTCCAATTAAGCATTACCCAAGATCCTAACACTTAGTGTATCTCCACAGCACATATTGACATTAAGCATGACGATGAAATTATGTCAGAAAGTGTGAGTATGAGTATGTCTGATGAACATTCTTACTATTTTTAGAGTATATATCGAAACTTATATCATTTTTGATTAATTAAATAATTTTTTTACTTTTGTCATAAATACACAATACTTCTTATGATTATCCCTGCGCCTCGCAAGTTATTCTACTGCAGGGGACCCCTCCTTTTTTAAGATACAAAAAAAAAATGTTTTCCATTTGGGAAAGCAAATGCAGGGACGAAGGTCTGCTGTCTTATGCAGGCCACCATCCCTGCAGTCACAGTAGATAATATGGGGTCACACATGGTGACCCGTCAAATGATCATTCTTTATCTGGGTTGTTTTTCAACCCCCTGTGAATGAACAATTTGTGATGCGGCATATTAATAAATAGATTGCATTGCAAATTGTTTTCCTATTCAGAAACCCATCAGTGTGCAAATTGAGAATGGGCCCTATATTCAGAAGATGAAATGGCAATAGAAAAAGCAATTCGCCTTCAAAGATTGTTTATGTGTAGAAAGGTGTCTCTTCCTACACATAAACAATCATTCCCACTATGGTGCAAAGGCATCTGTGTTGGTGCTAGTCAGATATTTTTAGCACCAGCGCAAGGGAAAACACAGGGATGTCCCTTATTCTGGTGAATACGGCACATCTCTGCGTTTTTGAAATACCGAAGCTCGGGGCTGCAAAATTTGCTGCACTTCACCATTTCCTTGTACATATGTCCCTTAATGTCTTCCAGGTTACATTAGCTACATCTCCCCCAAAACCAGCTTTACATTTTACCTTCATACTTGATGCAAAAGAAGCCTCCCCATGACACTTCTTGCAAATATCCCAGAACCCCTTGCATTAGTTTGAGTATAGGAACGCATTAAACAGTCTGGAGGAACTGCACAACCACATGTGCCTTTCTAAATGGCAAGGGACCATTATACAAGCAAAATGGCTGGTTGGCAGCATCGAAATAAGGCTGGACAAGCTCTACTTCTAGACTGTAGCCAATGCTGCTCATTCTGGGTGCTGCCTGGGAAATAAAGACAAATGCAAAAACAACAGTTGATGGACAGAATGCAGAACAATGTCATACATTCACCCCAGTACAGAGATCTGGGCCTAAATCCAACTGTTGCTTTTGCATTTGTCACCCCGAGTGGGACGGGTATGCTCAGACGTGAGTTCCGTGCTCTCCATGCCACTGGAATCAAGCTATCCTGGCTGAAGAGGGGTGAAACCCCGAAACCGGTCCTAGGATGCTTGGTTCCAGTCCAGGGAGGACCTGGCTTGGCAGTTCGGGCTGGACTGTTCCCATGAGGCACAGGGTCAAGACTGATTTGCATATGGCTGGGTTCAAACTGGAATGGCATGGTGAGCAAAAAAACAATGGATTTAGGCCCAGATCTCTGTACTGGGGTGAATGTATGAGATTGTTCTGCATTCTGTCCATCAACTGTTGTTTTTGCAGTTGTCACCCCGAGTGGGACGGGTATGCTCAGATGTGAGTCCCGTGCTCTCCATGCCGCTGGAATCAAGCTATCCTGGCTGAAGAGGGGTGAAACCCCGAAACCGGTCCTAGGATGCTTGTTTCCAGTCCAGGGAGGACCTGGCCAGGCAGTTCAGGCTGGACTGTTCCCATGAGGCACAGGGTCAAGACTGATTTGCATATGGCTGGGTTCAAACTGGAATGGCATGGTGAGCAAAAAACTATGGATTTAGGCCCAGATCTCTGTACTGGGGTGAATGTATGACATTGTTCTGCATTCTGTCCATCAATTGTTGTTTTTGCATTTGTCACCCCGAGTGGGACGGGTATGCTCAGACGTGAGTCCCGTGCTCTCCATGCCACTGGAATCAAGCTATCCTGGCTGAAGAGGGGTGAAACCCCGAAACCGGTCCTAGAATGCTTGTTCCCAGTCCAGGGAGGACCTGGCTTGACAGTTCGGGCTGGACTGTTCCCATGAGGCACAGGGTCAAGACTGATTTGCACATGGCTGGGTTCAAACTGGAATGGCATGGTGAGCAAAAAAACTATGGATTTAGGCCCAGATCTCTGTAATGGGGTGAATGTATGACATTGTTCTGCATTCTGTCCCTCAACTGTTGTTTTTGCATTTGTCACCCCGAGTGGGACGGGTATGCTCAGACGTGAGTCCCGCGCTGTCCATGTCACTGGAATCAAGCTATCCTGGCTGAAGAGGGGTGAAACCCCAAAACCGGTCCTAGTATGCTTGTTTCCAGTCCAGGGAGGACCTGACCTGGCAGTTCAGGCTGGACTGTTCCCATTGGGCACAGGGTGAAGACTGATTAGCATATGGCTGGGTCCAAACTGGAATGGCATGGTGAGCAAAAAAACGATGGATTTAGGCCCACATCTCTGTACTGGGGTGAATGTATGACATTGTTCTGCATTCTGTCCATCAATAGTTCTTTTTGCATTTGTCACCCCGAGTGGGACAGGTATGCTCAGACATGAGTCCCGTGCTCTCCATGCCACTGGAATCAAGCTATCCTGGCTGAAGAGGGGTGAAACCCCGAAACCGGTCCTAGGATGCTTGTTTCCAGTCCAGGGAGGACCTGGCCTGGCAGTTCAGGCTGGACTGTTCCCATGAGGCACAGGGTCAAGACTGATTTGCATATGACTGGGTCCAAACTGGAATGGCATGGTGAGCAAAAAAACGATGGATTTAGGCCCACATCTCTGTACTGGGGTGAATGTATGACATTGTTCTGCATTCTGTCCATCAACTGCTGTTTTTGCATTTGTCACCCCGAGTGGGACGGGTATGCTCAGACGTGAGTCCCGTGCTGTCCATGCCACTGGAATCAAGCTATCCTGGCTGAAGAGGGGTGAAACCCCGAAACCGGTCCTAGGATGCTTGTTTCCAGTCCAGGGAGGACCTGGCTTGGCAGTTCGGGCTGGACTGTTCCCATGAGGCACAGGGTCAAGACTGATTTGCATATGGCTGGGTTCAAACTGGAATGGCATGGTGAGCAAAAAAACGATGGATTTAGGCCCAGATCTCTGTACTGGGGTGAATGTATGACATTGTTCTGCATTCTGTCCATCAAATGTTGTTTTTGCAGTTGTCACCCCGAGTGGGACGGGTATGCTCAGATGTGAGTCCCGTGCTCTCCATGCCGCTGGAATCAAGCTATCCTGGCTGAAGAGGGGTGAAACCCCGAAACCGGTCCTAGGATGCTTGTTTCCATTCCAGGGAGGACCTGGCCTGGCAGTTCAGGCTGGACTGTTCCCATGAGGCACAGGGTCAAGACTGATTTGCATATGGCTGGGTTCAAACTGGAATGGCATGGTGAGCAAAAAACTATGGATTTAGGCCCAGATCTCTGTACTGGGGTGAATGTATGACATTGTTCTGCATTCTGTCCATCAATTGTTGTTTTTGCATTTGTCACCCCGAGTGGGACGGGTATGCTCAGACGTGAGTCCCGTGCTCTCCATGCCACTGGAATCAAGCTATCCTGGCTGAAGAGGGGTGAAACCCCGAAACCGGTCCTAGGATGCTTGTTCCCAGTCCAGGGAGGACCTGGCTTGACAGTTCGGGCTGGACTGTTCCCATGAGGCACAGGGTCAAGACTGATTTGCACATGGCTGGGTTCAAACTGGAATGGCATGGTGAGCAAAAAAACTATGGATTTAGGCCCAGATCTCTGTAATGGGGTGAATGTATGACATTGTTCTGCATTCTGTCCATCAACTGTTGTTTTTGCATTTGTCACCCCGAGTGGGACGGGTATGCTCAGACGTGAGTCCCGCGCTGTCCATGTCACTGGAATCAAGCTATCCTGGCTGAAGAGGGGTGAAACCCCAAAACCAGTCCTAGTATGCTTGTTTCCAGTCCAGGGAGGACCTGACCTGGCAGTTCAGGCTGGACTGTTCCCATTGGGCACAGGGTGAAGACTGATTAGCATATGGCTGGGTCCAAACTGGAATGGCATGGTGAGCAAAAAAACGATGGATTTAGGCCCACATCTCTGTACTGGGGTGAATGTATGACATTGTTCTGCATTCTGTCCATCAATAGTTCTTTTTGCATTTGTCACCCCGAGTGGGACGGGTATGCTCAGACATGAGTCCCGTGCTCTCCATGCCACTGGAATCAAGCTATCCTGGCTGAAGAGGGGTGAAACCCCGAAACCGGTCCTAGGATGCTTGTTTCCAGTCCAGGGAGGACCTGGCCTGGCAGTTCAGGCTGGACTGTTCCCATGAGGCACAGGGTCAAGACTGATTTGCATATGACTGGGTCCAAACTGGAATGGCATGGTGAGCAAAAAAACGATGGATTTAGGCCCACATCTCTGTACTGGGGTGAATGTATGACATTGTTCTGCATTCTGTCCATCAACTGCTGTTTTTGCATTTGTCACCCCGAGTGGGACGGGTATGCTCAGACGTGAGTCCCGTGCTGTCCATGCCACTGGAATCAAGCTATCCTGGCTGAAGAGGGGTGAAACCCCGAAACCGGTCCTAGGATGCTTGTTTCCAGTCCAGGAAGGACCTGGCTTGGCAGTTCAGGCTGGACTGTTCCCATGAGGCACAGGGTCAAGACTGATTTGCATATGGCTGGGTTCAAACTGGAATGGCATGGTGAGCAAAAAAACGATGGATTTAGGCCCAGATCTCTGTACTGGGGTGAATGTATGACATTGTTCTGCATTCTGTCCATCAAATGTTGTTTTTGCATTGGGAAATAAAGGCAGTATCTTCAATGGCATTATCAATGACCAGGCGCATAAACAGCTTGTGCCTGGGGAAGTGATGAGATGAAAAAGTGAGTATTGGCAAAACCAATAGGTATGACTTTAATGTGCTAATTGATGCAACTAAATACAGGCATGCAGAAATGCTGCCTGCTTGCGGATGCCCAGTAAAACTAGACTGATTGACTTTGCCAGTGCTTGTTATGTATAGCAATGTGCTTCCTCAATGTGCATAAGTCAGAGTAGACTGTAACATGATTTACTACATACAATGAGAATGACACTATTGGTCCCTACAACTTTTTTTTAATGCAATATATGTTTTGCTCAACAAAAGTACTGTGTTGTTTTATACATGAATTTAATTAGAAAAAATAGCACATCAGTAAAAATATATTTTTAAATTTGGAATTCTTATTGATTACATTACCTCCTCTTGTATAGCTGTTTTTGTTTCCACTGTTGTTGGCATTGTAATTTAAAAACAATGATTATTTAAAGCTACATCATTGGACAATAAAGATTTCAGGGCATGCTGCTTTTTCTTTGTAGCAAATATATATGAATATTCCTGCAATTCAGGTAAAAATATGTAAAAAGGTAATCCAGAAGTACTACTTTATGTACTACTTTATGTACTTCAAAGTGCCTTTGTGAATAATCCCATATGGGTGTTGTATGTGTCACTCACCAGTGCAAGTAACATTATTTCAGTTGTAGGTGAGTACTCACCAATGCTGGCAACTGTGTGTTTGTTGTATGTGAACTCTCACCAATGTTGGTCTGTTGTACATGATACTCACCAATGCAGGTGACGTCTGAGTCCCAGACAATAGCCGTGCCTCTTCTAACGCATCTTAACACAGGGACTGATGGCTCGTACCCCTCAGTGCAGCGCACCCCTGTTGTTTCTCCAGCCCTATAATATAGCCTGCTTTGTTCAGAAATGAGTTTTGATCTCTCTGGAAATCTACATTGTTCTGTGAAAGAAAAAGAGACTATTGTAAGTATTACCGTTAGACAATCCCTCAATCATAACTGATACTGTTGTATATTTGAAAATGAGATACTGTTGTGTTTTGTAAATTATATACTATTGTGTTTTTGTAAATTGCAGACTATTGTGCATTTGTAAATTACTGTAGTGAGTTTGTAAATGAGATACTGCTGCCTATTTGTAAATGAGATACTATTGGCGAGCGTGAGTGAGGAAAATCAACCTCCTGGTGAGATTTCTCAACATGGGTGGTCTGATTTTGCAATGTGAGTGGCCGCGGCAGGTTGAGTAGAAAATCAACTTGAGCAGCACAAAGGAAGCTGCACCCTCTTGTGCTGCACATGGTGCCGCTCGCGATGATTTCACAGCGTGGGACAAACACCCGGTGCTCAAGATCACCGTGAACGGCATGACCCTAACGCACTCTGCCACCCGCGGAACTCCGCATAGCGTGGCAGTTTTTTTGTCGCTTCATGGAGTTCCCAGGCTCCATTATGACCTGAGAGGTTTGAAGAATGAGCATTAACGTTCTGTAGATGGAGAGGTAAATCAGCCAAAAAAAGATTAAAAAAGACAAGGTGCTAGTACGCTGCCTTGCTTTAATCCGCTAAAAGTTTCAAAACAGCGAGTAGTATGGCTGCCATTCCCCAATTTTACCTGGACCCGTGTATTTGAGCATTACAAATGATCATATATAATAATTTTTTGGGTACACCCCATGCTGCTAACTTTGCCTAGAGTGAATTGTGGGGAACAAAGTCAAAAGCAGCTTTCAAATCTAGAAAGCAAATGTATAACTTTTGTTGTATTTGTACTGCTGTCTCCTGTCTCCACTAGCAGTGTAAGGGGCAGTGAATTTGTGATTGTTGACTGTCCTCTTCGGAATCTGGTTTGAAAAATTTGTATTATATTTGTTATTGTGGCTCACTCTTCCAGGTCCTTAAGGAAACATGTAGGAAATGTTTTGCCTCCACATTGGTTAGGTCTATTAGCCAGTAATTAGCCAGGTTATCTGGCGGACCGCTCTCATAAATAGCCTGAATTATACTCCCTTGCCAGGATTCCAGAACCAATTTGGATGTTACCACATCTTTAAACAGCAGATTTAAAATGCAAGCCCTCAGATCTATTTTGGATTTTAAAAAGTGGCGTTGGGAATACCATTGGGGCTGGGTGCACCATTTGATCTGATCCCACCTATAGTCATTTTTATCATTTCGTCTTGTATAGACTCAATTAGTAATAGATGTTCTTCATGGGGATTTTCATTTCCCTTGTACTCACATCTTGTGTTAGCTTGGGAGGCTGACATATTCTGTTGGATATTATTTACTATATGAGTTACTGGAGAAACCCCATACAATTTGGAGATGAAGGAATCCCAGCCAGATTAGGAAATATTGGCACTGTTTGCTCTCCCGCTGCCATGTTCTAAGTCATTAATTGTTCCCCAGAAGGCTTTCAAATTATGAGTTTACAGGCGTAGTTCAGCTTTGCCCATATTTCTTCATGATGGGTCCTTTCTGCCTTCAAAATCTCAATTGTATATATTCTTCTCAGACATTACAATGCGCACAATGTGGAAAATTTGATAGCACAGTTTAGTTATTTATGAATAGCCCTTGTTGCTTTTATAAATGGTTGGTGATAGCTTGTCTGCAATTAACAGCAATAATCGCTGCTTGCCTCATGTTAAATGAATAAAATTCAAAGTAAGGAAACACTATAGGGGCAATCCTTTTAAAAGATCAAGCTTGATCAACCTATTAAAGCTGAGGAGGATAAATCCTTATTACCATGGAAGTCTCCATATAAATGAAATAATTGAGCTTTGGGCATACACAAGAACACTACTCAGGAGACCCATTAAATAGGTACCAGACCTAGAACGTTGGTGGCACTATGTTATACGGTTCTTATGAATTTACTAGGACTGTGTACAACAAAACTTCACAATATAGAAATTGAGCCAACTAATATCATCAGTAAATACTGTTTTTTGGCTAGCTCACAGTACCACATCTAAACCCCTAACCTTTCAGATTTATAAATGTTACTGGTAACCTTGAACATGACCACTCTGACGCCCATGGACTTCTTGGAAACAGATCTAACCAATTCACTTTTTGCATGTTGAAGGTGTTACAAAGCAAAGAAAGGATAATGCATTTTGAAATGTTTATTGAAACGCTCTAATCCTTGTAAATAGAATGCAATTAATAGACAGATGAAACACATGGTGAAAAACACAATCAATTCAACCACGTTAATTGTTCCTAATGTCACTCCTATTTATCACTAATTTCTCTATGCTAGAGAAAGCATGTCGGGAGTACCCATCTGCCAGACCTGTTGGAATGATTTAACCTCATACCATAGTATAGTGTGTCAGGAAGCTGGCCTCAATGCATTAACAGATGCACCCCATCTGAGTATGCAGGCCTCCACACTTCTCTCACAGGCTATCTTCCTTCTCAGCATGAATGTAAATGACAGCAGAGCTTTATTTCAGTCACAGACGGCAGCTTCCATGGTAACCCTGGCGGTAAGTGAAGCACCTCTCAATGGGTTCAGTATGGCTGCTGTTTAAATAATAAAACAACTAAACTCTTGGCTAAATATAAGCTCTACAATAGGAATGTGAGCTGGACAACTTGAGAAATTACACTGTGGTTGAGCTCAAACAGTTCTGTAAAGAAAGGGGATTGGAAATGAAGTAAGTCACCAAAACGATGAAGCTTCAGAAAGCCCTGAAAGGTGCAGAAAAGAGTATTTAATTAGTCTGAAGAGAAAGAGTTATCTCCTACAAGCACAAAACATGTAGCAAGGACATTGTATTCTAATCGTGTGAACCTGTACCTAATTGTACAGGGTGACAAAGCCCACCAGGATTAAATGTGTGTGTAGCACATTTTACACGTGCAAACCACCATTAGAAAAAGATGTTAAGTTACAACAGAAGAGCTAAAACCAAGGCTAAATATATGCTCTACAATTGGAGTCTGAGCTGGCCAGCTTGGGAAATTACACTGTGGTTGAGCCCAAACAGTGCTGTAAAGAAAGGGAATTGGAAATGAAGAAGGTCCCCAAAAAGATGGAGGAGCTTCAGAAAGCTCTGCGGGCCTGGATGGAAGTCCACAAGTTGACAACAGAAGAGCACAATGATAAAGATGATATGGATGAGCAGGATCAGGACCTGGATATCAGCCCTGAAATGCAGCTTTTAGGGGATGGGGAGGACCTATCCCCTGAGTTGGAACTTCCTGCCAAAGCAGAAAGAAGCATCTACTTTGCATGGTCTGTCCCCAAAGGAGCTAGTGGACAGAAAGGCAGAGACGAAGTTCAGGCTACAGAACAGCTAAACTCAAGATGGAGGCTGAGGAAAAGAAAATGGCCCATGAAAGCATTCATGAGGAGCTAGAACTTAAAGCAAAGCAAGCAGATTCCAGTAGGATTGGTGACAGCTCACCCACAGCGTGTGAAGGAGACAAGAAGGACCGCATACCAAAGCCCTGGCACCCAATTATGTGGTGGGAGATGACATTAATAAATGGCCTTCTTGATTATGAGGTAACCCTGAAAGTGCACAAGATTCTAGAGGACCCTGGGGGGAGGAGGGGTGTTTCCCGTGGAAGCATATGCCTCCGTTCGGTAGGGACGCACTTCTGACCTTAAAGGTAGAGGACCAAACCAGGTACACTCCCATGAAAGCCATTCTTCTAGCTAAATTTAGTTTGACCCCTGAGAAGTTTCGTCAGAGGCAGCAATATGCTGCTAAATCAGTCTTGGGTAGATTTCTTGGATTACTCTAACAAGGAACTGAATGGCTATGTGAGGGGCAGTAAGGTTAATGAATACAATAGGCTGTACAACTAGTGGACAGAAAGTTGCCTCACGCCAGGAAGTTTGCTGAGGAGGCAGACCTCTGGGTTAGCATCAAAATGTCCAAAAAGGCATCTGGGGAAGACTTCCAAAAGGGCCATCAGGAGTCCCACCAGAAGAAAAAGGGATGAGAAAAACATAAAAGTAAGGAGTTCTCAAAAGGCCCCCAAAGTGATTCCTAAGGGAACATTTGTAACCAGTCCCAATCCAAACCCGAGCAGAAGGGATTCTTTGATAAACAGAAAGGGAGGTGGTCTCAGTTACCTTTGAGGAGTAGGCAGAGGTTTACCCTAGTTTCTTTGACGGATAAGGAGATGGTGGTAGTGGCAGCAAAGCAAACCATTGCCCTTCAATGGAAGAAACCCTCAGCCCCACCCATCTCAACATGGTTCCTGCGCATATGGCATGCCATGGCAATGGAATTAATGATGGCCCGGCTCACCCACACCGACACCAAATTTACCCACACCTGGAAACCGCTCATCTGTTACTTCTGCAAGCTAAGCATTCCCGGTACACCCCGCCCAGCTGTGAGCCCTCCAACTTTTGGAGGATGTACTCTTGCCATATGTTCGAGGGATTTCTCGATCCTACTCCTAGACACGCGGGTCCATCAAGGGACTCCCCCTCTACCCAAGTACTACACATGACTTAGCTGATACTGCCCAGGGCTCATTCTTCCCCTCACATCAACATTTTTTCCTCCGTTTCCTACTTGTTCCCCCAGTTATGTTACTTGGTCATTACCAAGGGTTCACCCTCACCTGTTGCTGAAGATAAGCTTCTGCAATGCGTTTAATGTTGAACTTCCGACTCAAATGTTCCTTATGATTCATGGTATTTGTTCAATGTTCATGTCACTGCTACTGTATGAGGCCCCACAGCCTCATACATTTTACTCCAATGTCTTGTGCTCTTCATGGTGATGACTTTCTCCCTTTCTAAATCTTTAAGAAACAGATTTGAGGTAAAACCGATATACCTGCAAATATTTGCAGGTATAGGCAGTGGGTTGAGACCAACAGGCAATGGGTGTAGGCTTTGAGGGACACAGGAGCCAGCATGACTACTGTGAGGTGTCAGTTGGTGTCCTCAGAGCAGATCCTGCCTAACACATTCCACCAAGTCACAGTTTCAGATAAACGTAAGAGTCATCTACCAGTGGCTCTGGGTCCCTTTGAGGGGAGTGGGGTCTCAGGTTTTCCAAATGTAGCTGTGAGCCCTGCCATGCCTAGATCACACTATCTGGTAGGAGGGAGAGCTTAAGTCATGATTGGGGATATTGGGATTGACTGAATGGGTTTGTATGAACATAAGGTCCATGTATGCCCAGGAGGGGAGTCAAGGCCACCTGGAACCTGGAACAATGGCCCGGGCAACTGCCAAGAAGAGTAAGGGGAAGGGGTGCAGGAAAGCAGCCCCTGATGTTCCTGTGGTTTAGATTGACAGGGAATATGAGGAGGATCCTCCGTAGCCTACCAGGGAAGATATTGCTACCCTGGGTGGTCTGCCTGAGCTTGCTGGATGGCAAGTTGAGGGTGGGCCCGCAAGGTAAGGATTCTGCAAGGCAATGAAAGAGTACCCCATTTTAGAGAACTTCAGGCAGCAATTTGAGGCCCATGAGCTACCTTACCTATAGGGAGAATAACCTCCTATACAGTGAGCCTAAGGGTCCTGGTCCTGGGACAGCCTGTGTGCTGGTGGTCCCCTAGTGTTACAGGGCCTGTCTACTGGGGCTGGCTCTTGATATTCCCCTGGCAGGACATCTGGGGCAAGAAATGACCTTCACCAGTCTTGTTGCCAACTTCTATTGGCCCCAGATGAAGACAGGCATGGATGCATTCTGTAGGTCCTGTTCAACATACCAGGCCAGTAGGAAGTCAGGGAAAAAGCGCAAAGCTCATTTGACCCCATTACTTGTTGTTGGCACTTCCTTTGAGAGAGTGGCATCAACACTGTTGGTCCTCTGGACCACACGACAGCTTTAGGGAACAGGTTCATCATGGTCTTGGTGGTCCACACCATTCGCTGCCCAGAGGCCATTTCTCTGAGGTTAGTGATGGGGGGCCTGTAGGTGATTCTACCCATGTAGGGTTCCCTTAAGAGAATGTGTATGACAGAGGCACTAACTTAATGTCCGTGTACATGAAGTCCATGTGGAATGAGAGTGAAGTGGTGTTCAAGTTCCCCACACCCTATCAGCCTCAAACTAACAGGCTTGCGGAGAGATTAAACAAGACCCTCAAAGGCATGATAATGGGCCTACCTAAGCCCATGAGGCATAACTGGGACTTCCTCCTGCCATGCCTTCTGTTTGCCTACAGGGAGGTGACAAAAAAGGGAGATGAGTTTAGCCCCTTGAAACTCCTCCATACCCACCCTGTTAGGAGACCTCTAGCCTTGTAAGAAAGGAGTGGGAGCAAGCTCCTAGGAAACCCCTCAGGATGTGGTCAGCTACTTGCTGGCGTTCAGTAACCAGATGCATCGCTTCTGGAAAAAGATAAAAGTATTCTTGAGGCCACTCAAGAAGTCATGAAACACTGGTATGACCAAAAGGCTACTCTGGTAGAGTTCAGCCTGGCCAGAATGTGTGGGTTATGGAGCCTGTGATTACGAGAGCTCTCCAGGATCACTGGACAGGCAAAGGAGTGGTACGGGGAATCCACCTACCTGGTGAATCAGAAGGGCAACGTAATCCATTTGTAAATCTTGGCCATAATGTCTTCCATGTTACATTAGCTACACCCCCCCCAAATTCAGCTGGACCCACATCCTTGATGCAAATAAAGCCTCCCCATGATACTTCTTGCAGATATCCCAGAACCCCTTGCACATGTTTGAGTAGATGAAGGCATTAAACAGACAGTGCAGAAGCACTGCGCACCCATGTGTACTTTTTTTTTTTAAATGGCAGGAGGCCATCATAAAAATAAAATTTCTGTTTGGCAAGCACCTGAGTATGGCTGGACATGCTCAACTGCTGGACTGGAGCCAATGCCACACACTCCGGGTGCTGACTGGCCCTATCGATGCCCAGACGCACGACCAGTTTGTGCCTGGGGTAGTAATGAGATGAAAATTGAGCATTGGCAAAACCAATAGTTATGGCTGTAATGCGCTGATGCATGCAAATACAGGCAAGCAGATATGGTGTTTGCATTTGTTTGCACAATAAAACTAGACTGATTGGATTTGCCAATGCCTGTTGTGTATAGCATTGTACTTCCTCAATGTTCATAATAGGGCCAAGTGGACTGTAACATGATTTTCCACATACAATGAGAATGACACTACTGGTACCAACAACTTTAATTTTGTGAATGCTAATGTTTTAGCTTTGTCAACAAAACTACTGTGTTGTGATATAAATTAATTCAATAAAAAAAAATAGCACAGCTATAAAAATCTTTTTTTCACTTTAGAAGTCTCATTAATTGCTTCCTATTGTAGCTGTGTTTTGTTCGACTGTTGTTGGCATGGTAATTAAAAATAAAAGCTCATTTAAAGCTACGTCATTGTACAATAACAATTACAGGGCACAGTGCTTTTTCGTAGTAGTAATTGTATATGACTATTCCCCCAATTCACAAAGGCAGGTACAAGTATGCCAAACAATACTACAGGAGTTCTACTTTATATACTACTTCATGTACTCCATAATGCCTTTGTGAATAAATCCCTGTGGGTGTTGTATGTGACACTGTGCCAGCTGCAGGTTAGTACTCACCACCTCAAGTAACATTGTATGTGTTGTATGTGACACTCACTAGCGCAGGAAACATTGCGTCAGCTGCAGGTGATTACTTACCAATGCTGGTAACATTGTGTTTGTTGTGTATGAACTCTTCTCAATGCTGGTCTGTTGTACATGGTACTCACCGATGCAGGTGACGTCTGACTTCCAGACAATGGCCGCGCCTCTTCTAACACATCTTAACACAGGTTCTGATGGCTCGTACCCCTCTATACAGCGCACCCCTGTTGTTTCTCCAGCACCATAATATAACTTGCTTTGTTCAGAGATGAGTTTTGAACCCTCTGGAATTCTACATTGTTCTGTGGAAGAAAAAGAGACACTTTTGTAAATGAAATACTATTGTGCATTTGTAAATGAAATACTGTTGTATATTTGTGAATGAGATACTGTTGTGTATTTGTACAAGCCATTCAGGTACTAGTCTGGGGTCTGCTAAGAGTCATCACATGTTTACAATGGTAAGTATTAGCAAGCTGCTCTGTTTAAGGCCTGTGACCCACTGCTCAGCATCATCCCCTTTAAAGATTAGAGGGCATGGAAGTGTGAGCAGTGATGTGAGAGGCTTGGCTACAGCCATCTGTGCCTCCTACCCTCTGTCACACATGGACAGGTGAGGTTAAGGTTTGAGCGGTGCTGTGTGATGCCTGCCACTTGTAACTTTAGTCTCTGTTTGGCATGACACTTCCAACCCTGAGCGGGGACTGAGAGCAGTGCGTGGCAGGACTCAGGCAGTGCTACTCACATTTTGTCGTCTTCTCCCAGTCCAGCAGGGGCGTGACACAGGCGCTTGCAGCTCCCGTGGAGTGGGGGGGCCCAGGCTTACCCACACTGGAAGGAGCACTCACGATAGTGAGTGTGACTGCCATAAGAGCCAACAAGTCCAAACATTTAAAAGCAGGTGCTGTTTACCTGCAGCCTTTTCTTTCACAGCGCCTCTGGGGAGGTGTAGGCTTTTGATGCATTCCCAAGTTTACAAAATCTCGTAAATCTGGCAATGTGTCAAATGCCATTTGTGTTACATGGAAGCACCCACCACAACACCCATGGCAAGCCGCCCTGACGGAGTGTGATTCAACGCTGCGACTTGCGCTGCATTGCCTCATATTAGATATACAAGGCCATGAAAAGGCATGCAGGGTGGCTTTCATGGCCTTGTAGATATGGCACTGCCCTGTGTGGCACCGGATTGTCAATAAAAGTGACATTCTGGTGGCGCACAGGGGCTTGTACATGAGGCCATGATCTTCTCAGTGTTGCAAGTTTAAAGATGCCTGCAAGGAAAGGCCTTCCTGGGTCAATCTTGAAAACTGAGCATTGGGATTCAGAAACAAACAGTCAAAAGATTGGATAAGTAACTAGGAGGGAAAAAGCCACTACAGCAGTGCTTCCCAAACGTTTTAGAACCGCAGCCCACTTTTTAGCATGACAAACGTATGCAACCCACTTAGCGTCAATGATTATGAGACAGGGGATATTTTTTTTAAACTAAATCATTGTGTGGTAGCATACTGCCATTAACAGACAGCACATTTTCTAGTGAAAGGGCAACTAAATTTGCTTGGCCATACAGTTCTGCTGATAAACCTATATTGTGCACAAATTATAATGTGTAGAAATCATATTTCAGTCAATATTATAGCCTTAGAGCCCAATGTAGTGGGCTTTACCGGCCATTAATGACCGGTAGAGCCCGCTACTGAGGGCTCTCAGGCTATTAGAACATTCCGCCCCTAGAGAGCAGAATGTTCTCATTTGTAAAAACAAAGGCCTCTTGGAGCCCAAGGGGTTTAAATCCCCAGTGTGACCGTACTCCAGTGCAGTGAGGGGTGCGGCAAGTGTGCGTCCTCGCGCAGACACTGTTTTCTTTCTATGTTAACAGTGTTGTTAATTTCCTTGGTGACTGTGTTCAAGATTCTCCAAGGTGACCTGGTTGTTCCATCCCTGTCCTACTCTTTGAGAACGACACCCTCCTGCTCTCTTGCACTCCGATTGGGTTACAAAACCATCTGAATAAATTTACTGAGTTTTGGAACACTCGTGGTTCGGAGGTGAATACCACAAAAAGTAAGGTTATAATCTTCAACCCGCATAGAGCACAAAGAGGTAATTTTTGGAAATCAAAGATTGAAAAAAGTGAATTAGGGTTACTACACTCTGCTTCTGCAATCTCCAAAAGGCGTAAGGAAAGACCCCTAATTCTATTTCCCCCGCCATCAAGGTTTAGAGAGCTAAAGCCCAGGCCGCAGTACTTTGACGAAGCCAAAGTCTGGGGGACAGCAAACATCAAGATGTTGTCTGTCGTTTTCGCCGTGCGGATTCATTGACGCCGGTTGTTGACATAGACGAGCAGCGTCATTGCCTGCCTCCGCATTGGAAGACAACGCTCTACCCTTCATACCTGGATGAGGACGCGTTTTCTCCTGCTTAAACCGGGTGAGAAGGTTCCACAAGAGCCTTTTGCAGCACTTCCCATGAATCATTAAGATTGCTGCTGCCAGAATTAGACGGGATGTATCCCCCCTACCCAGAAGAACCCACGGAGATGTGACTGTGACACTTCACCGGTACTCAGGTTGCTCCTTTTGTCCTGAAGAAGACCCGCAGGCTGAGGTCCCCACCCACCCCTGTGCCCCAAGTCGGGTCGAAACGTTGACGCCCACCTATACCCCACCTGGACCACAAGTTCTTTTTCAAAAACGTGCCACACAAGAATTCAATTGTGTACTGTACAATGAAATGAATGATATATAATTTAAAGTATATGTGGCTAGGTCGCAATAAAACTGAGATTGTATGATCAGTCGAGAAAAAACTGTCCATTGTTCCTCTATCACTACTCTTGAAATTCCATTCACCCTTTCATCACCAGAGCACCCTCTCTCTTTTTTGCACGTTCCTAGAATGTAACCTGCTCCTTGTACCCTTAACTGTCCAGTAAACAGGTTATTATTATCTTGAAATAGGATGGAAATGAAAAACCTCCTTTGAAAAATACTTGTTTTGGTTGTTGCATCAGTAGCAAAGTGAATGTATTAATACAGTGAGTCGATAAGTGTTGAGGCTCTAAAAGTTTTTACAAACAACGATTGTAGGATTATGTTTCAATCATTTGTGATTTAGGTTTAGGACCACTGTTTTTCATACCGTCTGTAAAAGAGAGCAACTTCCCGAGATCTTTATTTAACCTACCGCTATTTATTTAATCTTGCCTTAAAAAGGGTGGTTGACTCAGCATAATTGAAACCCTTCTGTTTTTGGGTAAGGTTGTGGTCTACCCCAGAGCTTTTGCATTATAATTTGGCTGCAGATTAGGTCCTGACTCTGTGAAGCAAAAACAGCTCCCACCCTAGTTTGAGTATATTCATTTAATTCTTAAAGCCCTGACCTGGGTGAGCTTGGGAGCAATCCATCTACAATCTTGGCTGGTGCAAAGGGCAGCGTTAAAGCTGCTTATTGGAACAAAAACATTAGCAAGATAAATGGTAGCGCTAAAGCCAGAGGTCTAGGGGAACATTTTTTATCTTTCAAACCTTTCCCTGCTAAAAAAACATAGATAGACATGATTCAACCGTCTCTTGCCCACACACTATTTATAAAATTGCGATTGACTATACTCCTGGTTAATACATTTACAAGTAATTGGAAATCTCTCCACCCAACCTCGGCGACATGCGTGTTCTGTGAATATGCTTATATGGATCTTGAACATGTGCTATTGTTCTGTCCCAAGTATGACAGATATGCTGTTCCTCAATGAATAGGTATCAGAGTAAGGGAAACAGTGCCAACTTGACCTTGAGGGTTCAAAGTTGAGAGTCCATATATTGGATTTTAATGTCTTCATACACCCTTTCAGGTGTCATGCTTCATCATCTGGGCTGCTCCTCGTCGGGTCGGCGGTGCAATACCCAACGGGCTCCTATAGTTGCGCCGCTTTCGCGGAGATCTTTTTCCAATAGCCGTTTGGTGAAGGGGAGGTGAGGGGCCAGAAATGTGTAGATGTAAAGAATGAAAACGTGATTTAAAATAGGGCTGGGAGTACCCGTGAAGCCAAACTTTATTCTTGAGGTCTCCTACCCTAGGTAAAAACAAACAATAGAGCACTCTCCTAAGCTTCATGTCTTGGATTAAGCGTCCCTATTATTGATTGAAGGTCAACATGTTTCTCGCTCAATGTATACTCTATGTGCGATTCTTCAGGACCTGAACAGTGAAGACTACCTACACTTTACAGTTGGTGACATGGAATTATACTCACAACAACCGTGTATCTACCTATTTAGTGTACCTGTCATATCTGGAACAACCTGTGTGGGAAGACAAAAATGTGACATCGTTCAATTTGGTATGATACACATATACATTCATTATCGATTCCCTTGTGACTCTGATTTCTTAACTTTATTGGTGAACAGTGACTGCGATTACATTGAGGTCTCTTAAAACAGTTTAAAACAGATTAAAAACAGTGCCACATAGTGAGTGCCCACAGTGAGCTAGTGTGAACTACAGCCCTAGTGGCAACTGTACTGAGCAGCAGAGGTACATCCATGCGGACTCACCTAATTAAGTAAACTAACCAGGCTTCAACAGTACCCGGTAGGTCAGACATGAGGCTTTCTCATGTGCTAAACTAAATCAAGAAGGAGACAAAAAAGGTAGAAAAAGAGGCCACCAACATCAATCAATGCACCTGTATCTATGTTGTTTTAGTAAAGACCCATACAGATGATCACGTATCATCGACAACAAATAACCATACCCGGTGTAATTGGAACTTCTTATTCGCTTATGCAGGTTCATGTCGTGTGTCATTCAATAGTGAAATGGAGCACTCCTTGGTTCCCTCTGGCTATGGATGTGGCCTTGAGTATTACTTACTACACGTATCCCCATAACCTCTAGGATACCGAGGAGGGGGCAGGCCATCACATAATAATATGCCTTGTGTATTTCTTGTGACCACTATCCCCATGACTTTAAATATATAGGGGATGGGGCAGGCTGTTGCTTAACCGGCCCTGCTGCAATCTAGGGTGACGGTTACTTCTACCGCTCTGCATCAAGTTTTATCATGCGTGAATGTGGGCTACAAATATCGTTATGCTAGCGCAGATTTTGTGCGGACCTGCTCTGGACGCGCACTGTATGGAGCAAAGTTCCCTGCAGTGTAGGCATGGGCTAACAACGGATTCTGTTCTAACCAGCTCAGAACGCGCCTTGCATGTGGCCACACTTTAGCTAATGTGGGCAAAGGCTGTTAACGCCATCATGCTATCACGGGCAAGAACCGGGCCTGTTAAGGAGGTGCCCTTTTCGCAGGAGCATAGCCATACCTCATTGGACTCCCCCGGGTGTCTACTTTTCAGAAATGTTTGGGTTTGGTGCTTTCCCAAGATGGCTGCCGAGCCCGGGGCCAAAATCTCAGGTGCCACTGCCCCCCAAAACCAGGTAGTTTTGTTATAGGTAATTTTGAAGTCTCCACAGACTTGGGACATTTCCTGTTGCAGCCACTATGCCTACCCACACAAGTGAGGTACCATTTTTATCAGGAGTCCAGGGGGAACACTGGGTGGGAGGAAATTTGTGGATTCACGCAGATTCCAGAACTTTCCCACACAGAAATTTGAGAAAAAAGTGATATTTTCATCGAAATGAGAGGTTTGCCGGGATTCTGGGCAGGAGAATGTTGGGGTACCCACGCAAGCCATACCTCGCTGGACTTCCCCAGGTGTCTAGATTCCAGAAATGTGTGTGTTTGATAGGTTTCCCAGGATGGCCGCCGAGCACCGGGCCAAAAACTCATGGGACCCCCCTTGCAAAACCAGGTTGGTCTGTGATAGGTAATTTTGATGTCGCCTCAATAGGTTTCGGATCCTTGCCTGTCGCGGTCCTTGACCAACCCACGCAAGTGAGGTACCATTTTTCTTGGAAGTCTTTGGGGAATGCGGGGTGGGTGGAAATTTGTGGATCCACGCAGATTCCAGAGCTTTCCACCACAGAAATGTGAGGAAAATGTGTTGTTTTTGACAATCTTTTAGGTTTGCAAGGGTTTCTGGGTAACAGAACCTGGTGAGAGGTAGTCAATTTACCCCATCCTATATTCCCCTGGGTGTCTAATTTTCAAAAATGTATAGGTTTGCTAGGTTTCCCTAGGTGCCGGCAAAGCTAGGGTTCCAAAACTACAGCTAGGCACTGTGCCAAAAAAGAGTCATTTTTCACTGTGAAATTGTGGTGTGTCCACGTTGCGTTTTGCGCTGTTTCCTGCCCCGGGCACTAGGCCTACCCACACAAATGAGGTACCATTTTTCTATGAAGATTTTGGGGAATGCGGGGTGGGTGGGAATTTGTGGATCCACACAGATTCCCGAACTTTCCACCACAGAAATGTGAGGAAAATGTCGGTTTTTTGACAATTTATTAGGTTTGCAAGAGATTCTGGGTAACAGAACCTGGTGAGAAGCAGTCAAGCCACCCCATGCTGGATTCCCCTAGGTGTCTAGTTTTCAAAAATGTATAGGTTTGCTGGGTTTCTCTAGGTGCCGACAGAGCTAGGGTTCAAAACCTACAGCTAGGCACTTTGCCAAAAAAGGGTCATTTTTCACTGTAAATTGTGGAGTGTTCATGTTGCGTTTTGCGCCGTTTCCTGCCGCAGGCACTAGGCCTACCTACACAAGTGAGGTACCCCTTTTCTTGAAAGACTTTGGGGAATGCGGAGTATGTGAACATTTGTCGATCCATGCAGATTCAAGGACTTTCCACCACAGAAATGTGAGGAAAATGTGTTTTTTTGGACAATTATTTAGGTTTGCAAGGGATTCTGGGTAACAGAACCTGGTGGGAGCCAGTCAAGTCACCCCATCCTGGATTCCCCTGGGTGTCTAGTTTTCAAAAATGTATACGTTTGCTAGGTTTACCTAGGTGCCGGCAGAGCTAGGGTTAAAAAACTACAGCTAGGCACTTTGCCAAAAAAAGGGTAATTTTTCACTGCGACGTTGAGGTGTGACCACGTTGCGTTTGCGCCGTTTCCTGTCGCGGGCACTATGCCTATCCACACAAGTGAGGTACCATCTTTATCAGGAGACTTAGGGTAATTCAGATTTGTTAAGCAACTGTTATTACCTATTGACTTTCGATGTGTTTCTGCCTTCCAAATGAAAGACAATGTGTAAAAAAGATGTCATTTTGAAAAATGAAAGATAATTCTCATGCTAGTATGAGTATTCCCAATTTCGGAAATGTGCAACTATCTACTGTTTCTAAACTCTATATTTTGTTCCCATTTCAGAAATACATAGGTGTCTATCATACCGATTTTTCCATATATACATTTTCCCAGAATAATTGCTATATACCCGGTATATAATAAAAAACCATTGCAAGTCGCTGCTCAGTTTTTGACTCTGGGTTCGTCGGGTTCTTGGTGAACCTACAAGTCCTATATATCCCCACAACGAGAAAGGTCCAGCAGATGTAACGGTATATTGCTTTCAAAGAGCTGTCATAATTAGAAGAAGTTACAGGTGAAAACGTTGACACAAAAGGCTGTTTTTTTCAACTAATTTTCAATTTTTCCTATATTTAACTGTTAGTGTCTATAAAGAAACCTTAAAGGATCTACACAAATGACCCCTTGCTTAATTCAGAATTCTGACTACTTTTCTAATATGTATAGCTTTTCAGAATCCATTATTGCTTTCATACCCATGTCTACCATTAACTTGAAGGAGGTTGAAAGCACAAAAAATTGCAAAAATAGGCTATGTCCCAGAAAAATGCCAAAACTGAATAACATTTGTGGTTTTCTGACAAAAGTCTGTCATTTCCTAAAAGCTGGGAAAATGGTGATTTCAGCCATACAAACTCTTTTTTGATACCATTTGCACGGAAAAACCCAGACGCTTTCATTTGCACAATTTTTTCCCAATTTGTTGCCCAAAAAAACTAAATTTAGCTGTATTTTTGCTAATTTCTGGGTCCCCTCTAGGGCAATCCACAAACCCTGGGTACCTTTAGAATCCCAAAGATGTTGGAAGAAAAAGACGCAAATTTGGCGAGGATACCTTATGTGGTCAAAAAGTTACAGGGGCCTAAGCGCGAACTACCCCAAATAGCAAAACAAAAGGCTTAGCACGGGAAGGGGGGGGGGAAGCCTAGCTGCGAAGGGGTTAACTATTGATAATCAGTGTTTTGTAATAATTCATTTTTACAACAATGATTTTGATAATACTAGAAATCAGGTCATATTGGCACTCGAGAAGGAGCTAGATTTATTTATAAAACACATTAGAAGTGACTGCTTTCTTATCAGGGCTGGGGATCTTAAGAGTAAGAAATGTGATATCCTGGAAGGGAAATACTGTGGGGATGGAAACGAGTATGGCGAAAATTAATCCCTTTTCCACACAATTTATATTGTGATACTATTAATGGGGCAATGCATAAATATAACTTAGGATTACTGGATCAGTCGACTGCAGAAGGACTACCCTAGTTACCAACTTATGAAGGCCATAGACAGTGCTCAATCATTGATCATATATTGATCTCAGAATCTGGACGTGGACAGATAGTGAAAATGGAGGTGATAGAAAGTTGCTTTAGTGATCATCATCCGCTATTCCTAACTCTTAGACTCAATGAGACTCCCCAGATGGGCTTCATTTAGCCCCTACCATATCAACTCAGGGACAGAATGGCATCACTATCAAATGGACTGGTGTTAACACAATCACATTTTTATATAGATTAATGTACGATTGCCAACATGATATTGAGATCTGTAACATAGAGGATTCGTCTGACTGTCACATCATTGGGGCTTTCTGTAATATTACCTTTGCAATCTCTCGGGGCTTAAAAATTAAGAATAAAAAGATAGTCCCTAAAAATGTTAGCTGGTTTGATGGCCAATGCGCTAAGGCAAATCAAGCTTCAATAAATGCCCTAAAGGTTAGGCCTAGGCATAGTGAACTCATAAAAACACAGAGAATGATATATAAACAGACTCTCATTAGAAGGAAAAGGGAGATACAAGATCAGGCATGGGAAAAATTAACTCAAGCTGCTAGTACAAAGGATGACCGCCTATTCTGGAAAACAATTAAACACCCTTATTTAAAGATTATTCCACAGTAAATATTGAGAGCTTGGTCCAGCCCTCGCAATGAATAAAGTATTTTTGACAGGTTTTTAACCCAGATAATGACATTTCTGTACTGTAAGATATAAGGGATGTTAATGAAATCTCTTTACCATCAGATAATAGAGTTTTTATTACTTTGACCCCCCCCCCCCCCAATCTGGCCCCTATTACTCTGGATGTGGTCACAGTGACCCTAGATAGATGCGTAAATGGGAAAGCACCAGGACCCGATGGGGTCCCAGTAGACATTTTTAAGATGAATATGGGTCTCCGGGTCCCAATTTTACAAAAAGCGTTTAATGCTGTAGCAGGTGGTCTGCAGCCGAGAACCTTGTCAGAAAGTATCATAGTCCCGATTTTCAAGAAGGGCGATAGATGAGACACCAAATACTATTGCCCAATTTCCCTTCTTGACACAACGTCAAAATTGATGGCTAGAATCCTTGGTAATATGGTCAACAGAAAATTCAATCTCTACAGAAACACAGTATGGATTCAGAAGGAAGATAGGGACTGTTGAACAGTGCATTAACTTTAATTTAATAATTAGTAAATATACAGTTATAAAAAAAGGGCCATTTACACCTGTGTTTTGTCGACCTCACAAGTGCTTTGGACCTAGTGAATCATGTGAAATTATGGCAAACCTTGGCTCTCATGGGTGCTCTGAATGATATTATTGCATACCTGTCACAAATGTATAAATATTTGAATACAAGAGTTCGATATGGGACAGAAGGAGAGTGCACTACCATTTTCAGACTCACAAGGGGAATAAGGCAGGGATGCATTCTTGCACCACTCCTGTTTTCTCCATACATAAATGGAGTAGACAAAGGATTGCAAAAGCTAAATGATGATGTCCCTAGAGTTGGTAAACGTGCTGTCCCCACGTTGTTTTTTATGCGGACGTGCCTTATTGGAACTTGCTATGTTGCTGCGCTCTGGGGAGCGGATAACCATGCTACCCTCCAGACTCAAGAAAACATCTTTTTAAGAAGATTGTTAGCCATTCCCAGCTCTATCCCTATATATAGCATGCCCAAAGACCTCCGCTCCTTGTATTAATGATTTGATTAGTGTAGCAGTTCTCACTGTTTGGTATGGGATACGGAGGGAACCACATTTACCCAGGAAATCATTAAGGATTGCCTCACCCTTGAGCATGGTAAAAAAAAAATCCCTGGTTGATGTATATTAGTAATATTTTAAAAGAATGCACTGAGAACATTGATTTTAACAACCCTTCCCAAATACTTTACAACGGTAAAAAGGAACAAAAAACCGGACTCATAGACTCAAGGGAATGGCTAAGGGAAGTTGAGGCAAACTCGAAGCAGCTGACCTGGGCATACTGCTGTGATAGGCCCATTGGACAAGGGACACAACGCTATTTACTCCAGGTCTCGAATACAAAACATAGATTTTATCTTACTAGGTTAGGAATGGGGATCGTCCATTTATTAATAGCCTTTCCAACCATGGGCGAATGGAAACAAAATCTCCCAAAGTGCCCCTGAGATGGAAAACCTGATCAGACAACTTACACTTTATCCTATCTTGTGATTTTTATAGAGATACTAGGAAGAGCATTTTACGACCATTATTTTTAAAGGAAAGATTGTTTACTTATAAAACTGCTTTTGATTTTATTTGCAATTTAGATAATGACAGAGGGCCCGATTCACAGAATTAACTTAAGACAAAATCCTAAACTTACTACTTTTGGTATTCACAGAATGCACTTACTACTTTTGGTATTCACAGAATGCACTTACTACTTTTGGTATTCACAGAATGGATTTACGACTACTAACTTTACGTCCGCACTCGGGCCGGAATTTCCGGCCCGGAGGCGGAGTTTCCGGCCCAGAGGCGGGGCTTCCGGGCCAGAGGCGGAGCTTCCGCGCCGGAGGCGGAGCTTCCGGTCCGGAGGTGGAGATTTGGCCATGGCTAAATCTCCACCACTGGCCGGAATCCCCACCTCCGGGCCGGAAGCTCCGCCTCCGGCCCGGAAGCACCGACCCGGAGGTGGGGATTCCGGCCAGTGGTGGAGATTTAGCCATGGCCAAATCTCCACCTCCGGACCGGAAGCTCCGCCTCCGGACCGGAAGCTCCGCCTCCGGGCTGGAATTTCCGGCCCGAGTGCGGACGTAAAGTTAGTAGTCGTAAATCCATTCTGTGAATACCAAAAGTAGTAAGTGCATTCTGTGAATACCAAAAGTAGTAAGTGCATTCTGTGAATACCAAAAGTAGTAAGTTTAGGATTTTGTCTTAAGTTAATTCTGTGAATCGGGCCCAGAGTTTGTAATGCGGTGGTGGTTTATATTCAGATGGCATGAAGAAGAAGAAAATATAACTCACATCTCGAGGCCCTCGTTTACGAAGAAGATGGGATGCATATTGATTAATGATGTTCAGGGTTGCAGTTTTGTTGCCGCACTATATATCTAGCAAGTGGCACTTTATGTACAAACTATCTCCCGCGTTTGCTTTTATTGTATCACGTCCATTGGGTATATTCATGTACAGTAGAATTTTAACCTTTCATGTGTTTTAATGTACAGACTGTAATAAATTGTGAAGATGTTCATTATTATTTTTAGCATGTTTTATGTTTGTACTTTTTTATCCAAATAAAGCTGGATTTTATTGACATGAAAGACTCATTTTCTCAAGTTTGACAATCTTTCGAGGTAGATCTTATTAAAAGGACTCTTTCATACTGCTTGACCCTGGATAAGATGGTTAATATTCCCTGGATATCCTATGTCAAGAGCACTTTTTCAAGATTGGGGGTTTCTGATTTTTGTAATAACCCTGAACTTTTAGGTCTTGCTTCCACACTCCAGCTAATGCTCCTCTTTTATGACCCACATCAATGTAGGAGCAGGCCTAATGCCCTCCAGTCTTCCTCTTTGGCAACTTGTCAGGCCCTATTCCCCATATATGAGCTGGAGTTGTATCTAACTTATGTTGACAATACACAGCACAGATTATATTTACCCAGGTTACGTCTGGACTCTTTATGTTTTCTTTTAGCTTTCCCCAACAAGGAGCATCATTTGAACACCTTCCCAATTGCCCATATGATAACCGCTCACACTAAAGTACAGTTCATTTTATGCTTTTTTGCTCACTTTACAAGTCAGTGCGAAATTGAATTTGAGTTCCAATTTTCCGCCCCATGAATTGTAAATCGTATAAAAAGGGTTACTAATACTTACAGCAGCTAGATTCAGCAGAGGTCTGCGGTGCAATTATTAGCTTCATCATAGGGTCATGTATTATTAGATAAAGATATTCTTAACCAGTTCCTGCCTTGACCTACAAGTATGCATTTGCACTTTGCCACTCAGATCCTATGATGGTTTAAAGAGGATTTGATCTTTCGTCATCATGTAAAGCGTGAATTTTTGTCCCTCATATCAACTTACAATTGTTGTCCCTTTTTTGTGCTGTTAGAATGATTTTTATTATGTACTTTTATGGCATTAATGCCAAATGAATAGTGCTTTTTATGTATAGTAATTGTATGTGACTATTCCTCCAATTCACAAAAGGTACGCCTATGTATGTAAAAAAGTACCACAGAAGTATTACTTTATGTACTAATTTATGTACTCCAAAATACCTTTGTAAATAAGCGCCTGTGGATGTGGTATGTGACTCTCACCAGGGCAGGTAACATTGCATCAGTTGTAGGTGAGTACTCACCAATGCTGGTAACATTGTGTTTATTGTATGTGAGACTCACCAGGGCAGGTAACATTGTGTCAGTTGCTGGTGAGTACTCACCAATGCTGGTAACTTTGTGTTTCTTGTATGTGAACTCTCACCAATGCTGGTCTCACCAATGGAACTCACCGAGGCAGGTGACGTCTGAGTCCCAGACAGCAGCTTCGCCTCTTCTAACACATCTTAACACAGGAACTGATGGCTCGTACCCCTCAGTGCAGCGCACCTCTGTTGTTTCTCCAACACTATAATATAACTTGCTTTGTTCTGAGATTAATTTTGAACTCTCTGGAAATCTACATTGTTCTGTGAAAGAAAAAGAGACAAATATGAGCATTGCAAGGAAAATAGGATACTATTGTGTATTTGTAAATAAGATACTACTGTGTATTTGTATATGACATACTATTGTGGATTTGTAAATTAGATAGTATTGTGTATTTGTAAATGAGGTACTACTTTGTATTTATAAATAGGATACTGTTCTGTATTTGTAAATAGATAATATTGTGTATTTAGAAATGAGATACTATTGAGTATTTGTAAATGAGTTACTGCTGTATATTTGTAAATGGGATACTATTGTGTATTTATAAATGACATGTAGTGCATTTGGAAATGAGATACTGTTGTATATTTGTAAATGAGAAAATGCCTATTTGTAAATGAGAAACTTGTGTTTTTGTAAATGAGATAGTATTGTGTATTTGTAAATGGTATACTATTGTGCATTTGTGAATGAGATACTGGTTTGTATTTGCAAATGAGATACTATTGTGTATTTGCAAATTAGATAATATTATGTATTTGTAAATAGAATACAATTGAGTAATGTAGATGGGTTACTACTCTGTCTTTATAAAAAGGATACTGTTGTGTATTTGAAAATGAGATACTGTTGTTGATTTGTAAATGAGATACTATTGTATATTTATCATTGAAATACTGTTGTATATTTGTAAATGAGATACTGTTGTGTATTTGCAAATTAGATAATATTATGTATTTGTAAATAGAATACAATTGAGTATTTGTAGATGGGTTACTACTCTGTCTTTATAAATAGGATACTATTGTGTATTTGAAAATGAGATACTGTTGTTGATTTGTAAATTAGATAGTATTGTGTATTTGTAAATGGGATAGTATTGTGTATTTGTAAATGAGATACTATTGTATATTTATAATTGAAATACTACTGTATATTTGTAAATGAGATACTGTTGTGTATTTGTTAATGGGATACTGTTGTGTATTTGTAAATTAGATACTATTGTGTATTTGTAAATGGGATACTGTTGTGTATTTGTATATGCAATACCATTGAGTATTTGTAAATGATATACTATTGTGTTTTGTAAATGGGATACTGTTGTGTATTTCTAAATGACATACGGTTGTGTATTTCTAAATGAGATACTGTTGTATATTTGTAAATGAGATACTATTGTGTATCTGTAAATGTGATACTATTTTGTATTTATAAATAAGATGCTATTGAACATTTGTAAATGGGACACTGTTGTGTATTTGTAAATGCAAAATACTGTCCATTTGTAAATGGGATACTGTTGTATATGTGTAAATGATATACAACTAAACAAACTGCACCAGCACTTTTGACTGGGACGGAGTTAGCCAGGGACTGCATCTCCCACCTTCCTCAGCGCCAGGAGGCGCCAACGCCATTTTCCACAGCACTGGAGGTGCATAAAAGCACTCTCGGGATCCCGCAGCGCGGGATGCGCCCGGGTAAAGCTCGGGCTAAGGGCCCGCCCTTGCCCGTCACTGACCGGAGAAGGCCTCTGATCATAGTACGGTTTAATTGTTTAATTGTTGACCCATAATTCAATAAGAGCGACGTACCTTTTGTTGTTCATCAACCTGGACTTATCCCTGCCGGATATTTGGCCACCAGTTACTAAGACTGGTTGTTGTGTGTATATACCATTCCATGTATATATTGGGGCGGGCGCCTAGTTATCCAGGGGGCCATGGGCAAACGCAAAGCAGCAATTATTCTATCACCATGTGACACTGGCCGGTCAACTATTGACTCATATTTAGTGCGGGCAGTAAAAGGGATCTCTCAGGAGACAGATATTGTCGAACGTCGCCACTCTATTTGTGGAGGGTCTGGGTGTGGGACTACTGAGTCAGCAAATGATATAAAAGCAAAAGCCTCAGCAAATAAGAGTGCGACTAGGGAAGACAACAGCCGAGAGGTTGTCGATAATTCGGCCATCCCACTAAGTAACGACATAATATTATCTCCCAGTACTGTTTCTCTTAGCCCCCCTATTCCCAAAAGGAAAAGGACATTTTAAAAGACCTCATTTCTGCCAAAAGTTTAAAAAGGGCTAAACACACTTAAGACTCCAGTTCCCTCTTGAATCGAGGCTGGGTCTATTTCAGGCAATTTGGGGGATTCACAATGGGTATCATTAATGGCTTGGATTACTTCCAGACTAGAAGCTTTGTTAGCACCAATTTTAGAGAAGTTAGAGGCTTTGTCTGTTGAGGTAACTAAGATTAGGATACACCACCATACACCCCTAATAGGTCAACATAAGGAGGGGCTGAATAGGGCATTAGTACCAACTGTAACCCCAAATACACCAATAACAGTACTGAAGGATAACCCAGTGCTACCAAGTACTATGCCAAAGAAGTTAAAGGTCGCAGGTGCTTTACCCAAAGTTAATTACAGGGATCGTATGTGACCGCTCGCATCCAGACCAAATACATTGTTACAGCCTCCGGTTCCTATCGAGAATAACAAGAACTTAACACTTGATGATATTGAACGAGCCTCAATGTTAGAACAGACCAGTAATATCATTCCAAGGGAAACAAGTGTCATAGACGCATGTGCCTCCATTAATTTACCACCGGAATGTGTCCCCTATGTGGCCGTTATAGTCAATGTCCCTCTTTTACACCCAGGTCAAATAGAAGTTTACAACTCACTTAAGGACAGAGTTATTCATTGGCTTAACAGGAATTGTCGCTTCTCAGTAAGGGACGCCAATGACATTCTATTCGTTAGTAGAGTGCACTGGATTGGACCCTTGAGGAAAAAGTATGCGGGGCACTGCATTATAATTAATTTTAGTGATCCCAGGTCCGCTGAGAGTGTCCTTTCGGGGGAGACACTTCATCTTCAATTTGAAGGCAATATGTCATTTCAGCCCCTAGGTTTTTTCTACAGGCATTTTAGGCCCTGTGCCCCTGCAAACTCAGCCCAACAGGCAACAACCCTGCATTAATACACCTCTCATTCCAACCTTTTGTGATATCTAATAGATTTGAGGCACTGACTGATATCCAGAATATCGATTGACTTGTGATAAGTAATCAACTTCATGAAGGAAGGGAATAATTGTACAAACATGGGACCTTTGGGCTATCATGATATTATTCCTATATCACCAATAGCCTCCTTGTTCCCTTGTGACAATACAGCAGCCCCTACGCATATAATATCTGCCACACCTAATTTATTATTACCTAGTAGTAGTGGCCTTGGGAAGGTTGGTTGTTACAGTATTGCACCTGTAACCCCTCCATCGTTTCATGATACTGAAGTGGCTCCTACACACCCAACAGTTGCTACACCCATTCAAATCCAACAGAGGAGTAGTGGCCCTGGGATGGATGGTGGCTATAAAATTGTGACCTGGAACGTAGGTGGGTTAGCGAAAAAACAGGGTAACCTAGGGTGGTCGGAGTTTATTAATGACTTGGATATATTATGTATGCAAGAAACATGGTGCACCAAGCCCATTTTTGGGGGGTTTTTACGTCATATCGGCTGAAGACATCGGCAGTAGGAAGAGCGAAAGAGGGGCTCATGGTCCTTATATCGAATAAATGACTGGTAAGGTTGATGAGGAAAATATCCATTGGCCCACACTGCCTAATTTTATGGTTAACGTTTAGGAGAGGTTGGGATATTGTTCTGGGTAATTTTTATTATAATGTTTTTAACAATAACCAGGGCAAGGTGGTTTTAGCTCTTGATGGGGGATTGGAGACCCTACAGTCCATTACTAGTAGTTTTATATTGATATGTGCTGGAGATTTTAACATTCACACATGCCCAAATACTACTACATGGGTATGTGGGGTGATTGATGAGGCTGGGAATGGCTATTTGCATTTCCCCCATAGTGATTATGGCAAACGATTACATTCTATGATATCTAAGTTTGATTTAAATTTACTAGAGAGTGCCCGAGATGATAAGGGGGATCTTATCCCAACCTTAATAGGGAGGAATTCAGCGTACGTTATTGACCATATATTAATATCTGCCAATGCATGTAAGTGGTGCACCTCACCACGATATAGGAGCACCCAGGCCAATTATCTGTTCCCTGGCTCGACTGTACGAGAACTTGGAGAGCAAAGTACGTTTTGGACCCAAATACACCAACAATTTTGCACTCAAACGTGTTATACGGCAAGGCTGTGTGTTAGCCCCTCTTTTATTTTTCGTATTTATTAATGAGGTGGATAAGATCTTACAAACAGTCTATGCTGATGTCCCCCAAGTGGCTGGGCGCCCCACCCGGTATTATTGTATGCAGATGATACGGTCCTGCTGGCCAGGACCCCTGTGGGGTTGCAACGTTTAATGGATGCTTTTGGGGACTTTATTGCCACCCGGAAATTGGTTATAAATAAAATTAAAACCTATTTAATGGTATGCGAGCCCAGAGTTAAGAAATGTAGAACCTTTTTTATGGACAAGTCACCTGTAACTTCTGTTGATTCATTCTGCTACTTGGGCATCACTTTCTCTGGTAATGGTTCATGGACTGGTGAAATTACCAATGTCAGGAGCAAAATGGACAGAAGTACCCATGGTATTTTCAAATTTTCAATCAAGCTGGGTTCTAGGCCGGTCAAGGAGATGTCTGCAATTTATAGGGCAAGGGTTTATCCATCGCAACATATGGGGCTGGTGTGTGGGGCCACTACGGTTGTAAAGCATTGCAGACTAAAGAAAATGGTTTTCTCAAACGTATTCTTAGTCTGCCCATTTCGGCTTCATCTGAGATTACTCACTTACGCCTTTAGGGCACGAGTTATAGTTATAGTTACTTCAGCCACCTTTCGCTGGTGAATTTCAGTTAGTTTGTTCATTTAAAATTGTATGTCTTACCACCTATATACAACGTCACTTTAACCTTTTCAGTGAAAAAAAAAAAAAATATATATATATATATATATATATTCACTGAAAAAACCATAGGTTTCACACATGTTATAGTTAGCTGGACATTTTACTGATAAAAAACCAATGAAATTCCCCCGTTATAGTTACTGTAGGCAACTATAACTCACGCGACCGTAATCCTCTGCTGATGCTAATACTGTATTTAGACACTTATTTGCCCATGTCTTCTTCCATTAAATTTTAGCTATACATATATTACAAAAAATTTTTTTTCATAAAGACACATATGTCATCAGCAGAGGATTACGGTCGCGTGAGTTATAGTTGCCTACAGTAACTATAACGGGGGAATTTCATTGGTTTTTTTATCAGTAAAATGTTCAGCTAACTATAACATGTGTGAAACCTATGGTTTTTTCAGTGAATTTGCAAGGTTTTTTAAATGCTAATTCCTAACTATAACGTGTGTGAAACCTATGGTTTTTTCAGTGAATTTGTACGGTTTTTTAAATGCTAAGTTACTTTACGCCATTTGTGGCGTGCGCGCCCACTTAACGCAGTTCGTTCCGTGCGCGCACGGTGCGCTTTGCGCACCGCGTGCCCACGTTATGCTACATGGGCCATGAACGCACGATGCGCTTCGCGCACCGTGCGCACATGGAGGACATATGATGAGCATCGCTGTGATAGGTAAAATATATGTTAGGTTTACCTTAAATAAGTCATGCACAAAATGTGCCCTTCGGGCACCTTTTGCACACGGGGTGGGGAGAATGTGGATATTTTTTTTTTTTTTTTATTTCTTACCGTACGCGTACGGTAAGCGTAATCGGCGAAATTTTCGAAAAAATTAAAATTGCCTTTTTTCACTTGGGGGATCGTTGGGGACTCACTGGACATGGCTAGGTGCTTGGGAGCTGTCTAAACAGCCCCTTTACATGTTTTGGGACTTTGTTTATCAACCCCCTGTCAGAGTGCGAGAGAGAAAATGGCGGCCGCCGCTTCCTGGTTTCGACCGATTCGAATGTTTACTAAGATCTAAGAGCCAATCAGAATCGCGCTCGCGCACGTCACCGTACGCGTACGGTAAGCTTACGGTAAGCGCACGGTAAGCGCACCGTAAGCTGCCACAGATATATATATTGATTTAAAGGCTATTTTCTCAGAATCTACTGAACAGATTTACACCAAACCTACAAAAGGCACTTCCTTGACCTGAGGACTACCTCTCTGCCAAATTTCAAGTAATTCTGTTCAGCCGTTCGGGCTGTAGCTGTGTCTAAAGGTCCTATGGAAAAATGCATGGGAAAAACGCGTTTTGGGACCCCCCTTTTATCTCAGCCCCCGCTTGACGAATCCCCCCGAGACTTTCAGGGTAGGAGCGGAGCGTAGCGCCCCACCTATTTTGAAAAGTTCGCGAGGATTCGTCAACCGGCGCCAAAGTTATTCAAAATAGAATGTTGCGGATTTCCTATGGAAACGTGGTCCTAACTATAACTATCTACTGGCGACCGCAGGGTGTGCGCATAGTGAAAAAACAGAAAAAAAAATAAAAAATAAATACATAACTTAGCATTTAAAAAACCATACAAATTCACTGAAAAAACCATAGGTTTCACACACGTTATAGTTAGGAATTATCATTTACAAAACCTTGCAAATTCACTTAAAAAACCATAGGTTTCACACATGTTATAGTTAGCTGTACATTTCACTCGTAAAAAACCAATGAAATTCCACGTTATAGTTAGATCAGGTAACTATAACTTGCGCGACCGCAATCCACAATGTGTAATTTCAGATGTCATCATTGATGTCATGAGTGATGTCACTGACCATGTCATGAGTGATGTACTATGTGACGTCATCAGCAGTTTATTGTGGGCGCGCAAGTTATAGTTACCTGATCTAACTATAACGTGGAATTTCATTGGTTTTTTACGAGTGAAATGTACAGCTAACTATAACATGTGTGAAACCTATGGTTTTTTAAGTGAATTTGCAAGGTTTTGTAAATGATAATTCCTAACTATAACGTGTGTGAAACCTATGGTTTTTTCAGTGAATATATATATGAATAAATTTGTTCTGAAAGTAACATGTTTCTGTCACTTGATTAGGCTTCATAGACTTGTGTTGAAAGAAAACCTGTATAAACTGTCCTAAATTGCATGCATTTTAGAACTTACCCTGCTATAGGAGGTGCTCTGTTGAAATGGCAAATGTGTTTTAATTATTCACTGTGGGGGGCTGTGGCCAAGTAAGATGGCTGAGCGGACGAGAACCGCTTCAGCTCTGGACCCCGATTATTGCCACATGTCCTTCTGAGACACGTATAGAGCTCTACTTTCTATACTCCTAACCTGCTGTGTCCAGGGAATCACCAGGACTTTAGAAAATGCGGGAGTGATTAGGCAGTGCTGAATATTTGACCCCGATCCCAAGGTGACGGAGTTCCGCGGCCGCGCTCAAAATGGCGTAGCGGCACGGCCCGGATGCGCTGCAGGCCTTCCTGCCCAACTGGAGTCGGGTGCTTCCAACTCACCGTGGATTGCCTCAGATCCCCCTGACCCTACGGACCTGTGGAGGGACACTGGCGACACTTTCCGCGTCCCGCGATCCTGAAAGTCTGGTGGATGCGGCTGGGACCTGATCAGTGGTCGCTCCATGCACCGGAGCGGTTGCAGAACAACGAACCTTCTGCAGCAGCATTTACGGTTGGCGGGTGAGCAGCCTGCACGGATCGCTTTGGACAGGTCGGTCTATTCCCCACTGGCTCGAACACAAGGGTTTGGGGGGAAAATGGGATACATGCCTGCTGCCTGACTTTAAGATGGCGGTGCAGCATCGGGGAATATCGTACTGAGCCTCTTGACTGGTGCTGGGATCAGGGGGTAAACACCAACCAGAGAGTCGCTACCCCCGATGGATGGAGTGACCCTTTTTTTTGACTACTGGGCCACCTGAGGGCTGTGATCTCCCCTCAAGGACATGACTCGCTTTGCCTGACCTCACCATGGCGACCTGACCCCACCATTCAACAGAGGTTTGCCATTAACCAGTGGAGTGTTCGCGTGCTTAGTATTCACTCCTTGGCGTCTGAAAATTGGAACTGACCTGAGCCTGCACTGTCGGACCGCTCGCCGTGCTGGACATTGTCCTTATGCCTCCTAAGAAAACCGCAAACAAGGTTTCCCGCTATTTTACCACAGCGGACAAGGCTATTCCTCCATCAGAGTCAGTCCGCCCGCAGAACATGTTCCTTACAAAAGAGGATCTGGTGGCTACCCTACGGGACTTCAAGGCAGAGTTGTGCCAAGAAATCAAGCAGAACTTACGGTCCTCCATGGACCAACAAAAAGCTGACCTCACGGAACAAATGTTGACTCTACGCCACGATGTGGACGCCATTGGTACCAGGGTCCTAGAAGTGGAGGAGCAGGCTCAAGACCTTACGACACGCGTCGACAAGATGAAGGACTCACAACAAACTTTCCATGCCCAGCTTCAGCAGATCACACTGAAAACGGAAGACCTGGAAAACAGGACCCGGCAGGAGAACATACGGATCTGGGACTTGGAGGAGGAAGTGGAGGGGCCTGATTTGTAGGCATTCATGACGGGCCTCTTTGCAGAGCTCCTGGCCCCTCAACAACTGAAGCTGAAACTGGACCGCATCCACCGCGTGGGGACTGCAGACCAGAGAACGTAGAAGACCATATGACGTCCTGGTCAAACTACACTCTTTCACAACAAAGGAGGCCATACTGACCGCGGCAAGGAAAAAGTGTCCTTCCAAGGCTTCAATTGTTCCCTCTATCAGGACCTGGCCCCTCCACCTTGGACCAACGTCAAGCATTGAGACCAATCACCTCCAAACTACGAGACGAAGATATCCACTATCGCTGGACATTTCCATTTGGCCTCTCATTCGAGTATCCCAACAAGACGCATCTTTTAACTGATCTCTCCGATGGCCTTCGCATCCTGGGCCTCCCCCTCACGGATGATGCAACCACATCAAGCTCTTCTGCAGAGTCGGGCCGGCCCAGAAGGGGCATCAAATCCTGGCATACAATCACAAAAGCCCGAAGATCCCCAAACGGTACTTCCACAGACAACAGACCTCCGTGACCCCCTGATTTCCGATCCTTCCGACCTAGTCCTAATCTCAAAAGGTGGTGCTGCGCAGTGGAGAAGAGAACCCGACACACAAGATCTGTACAGCTGGTACACTTGACACTAAATTTGATTACTATGGACACTGAGGTTTTTATTTTTCTCTCTACGGACTTGCTCTTTAGAAATTAGTGACAGGCAATAGGGGGGTTCAGGCCTTGCCCATGCTACCCACTATTCTTCTTATTTTTGGACGAATCTTGAGCCATACACCCGTTGGTCCTTTGGCTCCCAGTTTGAGGGGATGTTGGGAATCTTTTTTGTTGGGTAGGTTGGGGGTTCCGGTTGTGTCCTAGGGGATCCAAGGTTTGTTTCTTTGTTTTTCTTGAAGTTCATTGGTGGGGATTGGAGAGGAGATTTGATCCTTACGCTTGCTGGCAGGGAGGGTCCCACTTTGTCGGGGACAACCACGTCTACATATCTGGGAGAGGGGTGGTCCACATGGGGAGTGAGTAGGGTCTACTACAATAATGGTTTCAGTTTCATCTTGGAACGTTAAGGGGTTGAACTCCCCCAAGAAACGTCCGAAAATTTGGAAGTACCTCATAGACCACAAATTTGACATGGTAGCCCTCCCAGAGACTCACCTTAAAAAATCTGAAGACAACAGGCTACGACACAAAGCGTACCCCTTAATATACAAATCCTCAGCTAGCACCAAACATAATGGAGTGGCGCCACTCTTTCATGGCACCACTAAATTTAAACCTGAGGTCACCAAATCAGATCGGGAAGGGAGAATACTAATGGTCAAGGAGAGGCTGAAAGGCACACTTTGCACGTTCATTTCTCTTTACGCCCCAACTCGGGGCAGTCCACATTCCGCTCTAAGGCTCTTGATTTATTGGGTGTATTCGCAGAACGCCTCGTAATACTACTGGGGGACTTTAATCTGACTTTGCATGAATCATTGGACAGCTCCCACTCAAACCGGACATCTACCGGCACCTTTTCTAAAGGACTTAAACAAAAATGCAGACACTTGGCCTATGCGATGCCTGGCGATCCCTCCACACTACCACCAAGGACTACACATACTATTCTCACGTTCACCAGACTTACTCCAGGATAGACTACATATTGATCAGCCAGGCCCTCATAGGGCCGCTTCAGGCGGCGCAGATCTTACCAATCTCAGTTGCTGACCACAGCCTAATCACCATTGGCCTGGCCTGGAGTGGTCTTAAGTCTGGTACGTCTAGGTGGTATTTCCCGACAGCGCTCACACGAGACAAGGTACTGCGGGAGGACCTTAGGGATGCCATCACTGACTTCTTTACACTTAATTATTCACTGTGTTGTTTGTTATTTTGGATTCAACGCAAGTAAGTTGTTGTACTTTCTGCTCTGCTGTGTTTTATTTTTGACAACAATCAATCAATCAATCAATTTGCATTTGTATAGCACAGCACTGTCACCCCTAGGTGTATCTGGGCGCAGTGGGTGCAACGTTTCAGTCGAAGAGCAAGGTCTTGAGTTTTTTTAAAAAATGCGGGAGGGAGGGTGCTGTTCGAAGATGGAGGGGCAAGTTGTTCCAGGTCTTGCAGGAGAAGGAGTAGCCTCTGCTGTGGCTGCGAAGGATGCAGGTTGTGCACACAGGCCAGTGAGGAGGAGTGCAGGTGTCCTGCAGGTAGATGGAAGTTCAGTCGATGGTTGATATAGGCTGGTCCTTGATCATGTAGAGCTTTGTAGGCTTGCATGAGGATCTTGAACTGGCATCTCTTCTGGATGGGGAGCAAGTGGAGCTTACTGGGGTCAGGTGATGTGAGTCCATTTGGGGAGGTCCAGGGTGAGTCTGGCTGCAGTATTTTGTAGGGCCCGGAATCGTCTGAGGATCTGGGTGGAGATGGCAGTGTCGAGGCCGCTGGTGACTTGGGCATGAGTTTCAGTATTTCTGTTGTTCATAGGGATTCATCTGAAGATTCTGCGGAGCGTGCGGAGGGAGTGGAAGCAGCAGGAGGCGACTGTGTTGACTTGTCGTTTCATGGTCAGTTCGCTGTCAAGAAGATGCTTAGGTTGCTGGTCTGTTCTGTTGGTGTGGGTGTTGGTCTGAGTTCTGCTGGCCACCAGCTGTGGTCCCATAAGGAAGTTTTCTTCTCGAAGATCAGTACTTCTGTCTTGTCAGAGTTGACTTTAAGGCAGTTGTCTCTCATCCAGTTGGCTACGATGGCCCAGAAGTTGGTTTTGGCGGTGGAGGGGTCTTCGGTGAGCGAGAGGATGAGTTGAATGTCGTCTGCATATGAAAATATGTTGAGGTCATGGGATCTGACGATGTCTGTGAGGGGAGTCATGTATGTGTTGAACAAGGTTGGGCTGGGGGGTGATGCATGGTGTACGCCGTACATGACATAACACTTTCCTGTCCAGTATAATGGCCCCCATATTCATAGGTAATCATCACAAGAAGAGCAGGAATGATGGATGATAAACCTCTAGCCATTGGCTACAAAATCTAGCGTGTTGTGGTACCTAATTATGATGAAATAGTGTCTATTAGATAGATTTATGTTGCCCGGCATTCTGAATCGGAAAATGTGATAGGCTCACCGAACACTCCATCTCTGTAATCCTGCTTCTCTAGCTTTTAGAAATACCTGGGCTCTGCAGGATATCCTGACAGTAGACACAGCCTATAAGGACACTGAAACTTCTTTTCTTGAGTCTTGGCTTCCAAATCATACTAGGAATTGTTGCAGATTTGGCATTTCATGTATGATACAGTAGACCCCTACACACTTATTGGAACAAAAAATTATTGGGAGAAGTGTGGAAATGGTAAAGTCTTTTTGTGAATTCTCACTAATTCTGGTGTTTCTGGTGCCAAAATGTGACTTAAAGACATAGTTTAACACTTGCAGAGAATTCTGGTTAGAAGAAACTGGTGAAATCCTTAAAAGCTGCATTTCCTTGGGTTCCCCCAGGGCTCTAGTTTTTAGAAATAGCTGGGACAGCTAGGGCTTCCTTGATGCCAGAAAATTCCAAGCCCAAATACTCCAGCAAACCATTAAGGGATCGAGGGACATTCATCTTCTGGAATGACTAAATAGTGTCTGGAAGTGTTTATCCTTTGTATAGTTTACAAATCTGTGCACCATTGGAGTTATAAATAGAAACTCTACACCCACTGAGACAATAATTTTGCAAAGAATATTTCGGACAAAATATTTATGTCAGATGATATTTTCGCCAACAATATTGTGGCATATATTATATATGCTTATTTTCTATCACCTCACACTCACCATTTTCTATCCAATACAAGGCTCACCTATACATGGGGGATCATTTCTATTGAAAGAAATCTTCAGATTTTTTAATACAAATTTTGACATTTGGTGGAACTTTTGTGTAACAAATTGTGTGATCTATGTCTACCGTCTGGAAACTCTTGTTTTCAGAAATGCCTGGAGTTTACAGGATTCCCAGGGTGTCCGGCCTTCACGGGCCTAAATACTGAGGGCAACATTAAGCGTTTTGAGACTACTCCTACTCTCCCAAAGAGTTGAGGTTTTGATGCTTTCCTGATCGGTATGATAGACCCACCCATACACCCAGACTACTGTTTATCTCAGGGGAAGTGTGGAAATGTTGGATAGCAAAGTTTTTATTGTTAGCCACAAATTCCTGTGCTTTCCATCGCCTGCATGTGGGGAATTGTTGTTTCTTTGACAGTTTGATGCTTGAAGGGCATCTAGGTGGTAAAATGTAGTGGGTTCCAAGCAAGTATTGTAGCGTTCCACTGTTATCTGAAAAGCAGTGTGTTTAGCCTGCACTCAGGTTTGATCAATACTTCAAATTTCTTTGTGTTCAATTATTCAAATGTGTGCTGCCTTGTAACAGGACCTGAACATGTCCATGTGATAAGTATACTAAGAGGTGTACATACAATGTACATCCCACACAAAGCGCACTACTGTTGACCTCTAGAGTTCTTCCAATAGTAAACAAATTTAACCAAGGTCAATACAATAAAACAAACATTTATAACTTTTTGCTCTCGTTTGTAATTTACTTTTTACAATTCTTCTAGTATGGAAGCATAACCAACTATATACTAATTCATCTTGCTCTATAGAGCTTACACATATGTCACAAATATTACATCTCAAACAATGTTACAATGCACTGCTTCGATCAATATCCACATTTCAGCTGTGTGAATGCTTCTTTTCCCATGCTTCTTTTTCCACGTTCCACGGTTGCCTGCCAACATCAGGCTCAAACACAGCAGTACTCCCAGGAGATTTACACTACTTTATTCTTTCCAAACCACACTAAGAGCCTCATTTATGAGGTTTTGGCGCAGGGCAACGTTGCAAGGAATCTTGCTGCGTTGCCTTACGTCAAAACAAAAGGGGAGAAATGCACTCTATCTATGAGATACAGCACATTCCTGTCCTTTTCCCCTGCACCACCACACAATGGGCTGCCTTGCATGCACCAACGCAAGCACCATGCACCATGGTGCAAGGGTGCCTGCATTGCAGGGCTGATTGATTTTGTGCAGGAAGTGAAACCTTCCTCTACAAAATCAGTCACTTTAGGCGATTTCTTCTTTCTATGTGTGCTGCAGAATGTACGTGCCTGTAGGGTGGCTCAGAAAACAAATGCTGAACCTTAAAGTGCAGCCCTTGTTGCTCTACATCATAAAATAGCGTTGAAGAGGGTATGGTACAAAGGTTCCCTCCCTCTTTGGAGTCCCATCACCTGGCAACAAGGGGCTTGAGTTACAAATGCACCCTTTTGCAATGTAATTTATTTGTCTGCTGTCGAAGGGGACCCTCCCTTATGTAAGATTTCACTTTCTTCTGGGGAGTTATGAAAGGCTCAGAAAACAAATGCTGAACCTTAAAGTGCAGCCCTTGTTGCTCTACATCATAAAATAGCGTTGAAGAGGGTATGGTACAAAGGTTCCCTCCCTCTTTGGAGTCCCATCACCTGGCAACAAGGGGCTTGAGTTACAAATGCACCCTTTTGCAATGTAATTTATTTGTCTGCTGTCGAAGGGGACCCTCCCTTATGTAAGATTTCACTTTCTTCTGGGGAGTTATGAAAGTGCTACCTGCAGGTATTACCCGTTTATTTATGGCTGGGCCACTGACTTTTGCACACGTTATTTTGACTTTTCTTGTGATGTGGTAGTACTTGTAAGGCTGTGTATAGACATTTGGGTGTATGGGTGCAATTTTGAGTGTGTATACATGTGTGTGACGGTTTCTGAGAGTATGTTATTGTGTATGCAAATATGTATATCGCATTGTTAGTGGCTACTGATGAGCTTTGGAACAGCCTGGATTGAGATGACGCAGCGACCATGATCTTGCTAGATCTCAGTGCTGCTTTTGATACTGTCTCTCACTGTATTCTGGCCCAAAGTCTTGAAATTGCTGATATTTCTGGCTCTGCACTAAAATGACTCAAGGTTTTATTGAACGATAGAAACTTTAAGGTTTATGATGATCTCTGTCTCTTAGTCACTTATTCCATTAAATGCGGAGTTCCACAGTGCTCTTCTTTAAGCCCACCTCTCTTTAATGTTTATGTCTTCCCGCCGGCAAGAATAGTACAGGCCCATGGCTTTGATCTTGCATCATACACTGACGATCCTCAATTGATCTTCGCGTTTGCCTCTAATTCTTGGCAGTTCGGACTGGACTGTTCCCATCAGGCACAGGGTCAAGACTGATTTGCATATGGCATATGATTTGCATATGGCTGGGTCTGAACTGGGGGGGCATGGTGAGCAAAAGAACTATGGATTTAACCCAGATCTCTTGATTGGGGTTGAATGCTTGATTTGCTCTGCATTCCCTCAAACTTAACTGTGGGAAGACAGAGGTGTTGGTTGTCAGCAAGCACATGTCCAGCTGGAGGGAACTTTTCTGGCCTCAAGGCTTTGGGGAGCGACCAGTACCCTCCAGTGCAGTAAAAAGCCTCTTTTTTGGTTGGACACTAAGCTGACTATGGAAACCCAAGGCAAAAAACTCTCAGCAATGTGCTTTGGACTATTGCGAACACTAAGAAAAGTCATGCAGTGGCAATCATCCTCTTCCAAAAGGGTGATTATACAGGGATTAATTAACTCCAGGCTCGACTATGGTAACTCCCTATTCCTGGGAAGTCCTCAATATGTCCCAAAACACCTACAAATCATTCAGAATACCGCAGCATGCTTACTTTCCAATCTCCCCAAACAACACTCGGCAGCTCCAGCGTTGGTGGCATTGCTTTGGCTCCCAACACAAAAGAGGATCCACTTCAAGGTCCTTTGTATGGTCCAGTGAGGGATGCAAGCAAAAGGCCCCCTTCTGATTAGATTACTCTGCCCCTACAGGCCCCAGAGGTCATTACGTTTGGAGAATTATTTTCTGTTGAACGTTCCCAAGGTCAAAAAGGACAGATGGGTTGCCCAGCCAGAAATCACTTTCAAGAAACCCCTAAAGACTCATCTATTCTAATTCTGGCATGGCTGGTCAAGGCCTTGCAGGTGTGCCTGTCTCAGCGCTGGAAGGCCTTTGGAGGTAGCTGTGCGCTATACAAGACATGTTGAATAGAATAGTATGTATTTATGTATGACTTGGCCTGACTCTGTTTGAAGGCCTGCCTATTTATATCACTTTGACTGTATACAGATGTGTATATCTGAAAATGTGCTTGTGTTGGCAGTGCCTGCATATGCATGTGCTTATGTCAGTGTTTATGTATGTGTGTTTGAAGCCGTGTTTGTACACATATGTCTGTGCATCTGTATATGGATTTGAGTTTACTGTCAGTATGTATAGAAGTGTATCTGTGTTTGTAGTTTATTATTTAATATTTATGCACACATATGTCCGTGCATCTGTATAAGGGTTTGTGTTTACTGTCAGTATGTATAGAAGTCTAGCTGTGTTTGCAGTTTAATATTTAATATTTATGCACACATATGTCTGTGCATCTGTATAAGGGTTTGTGTTTACTGTCAGTATGTATAGAAGTGTAGCTGTGTTTGCATTTTATTATTTAATATTTATGCACATGTATGTCTGTGCATCTGTATAAGGGTTTGTGTTTACTGTCAGTATGTATAGAAGTCTAGCTGTGTTTGCAGTTTATTATTTAATATTTATGCACACATATGTCTGCATCTGTATAAGAGTTTGTGTTTACTGTCAGTATGTATAGAAGTCTAGCTGTATTTGCAGTTTATTATTTAATATTTATGCACACATATGTCTGCATCTGTATAAGGGTTTGTGTTTACTGTCAGTATGTACAGAAGTCTAGCTGTGTTTGCAGTTTATTATTTAAGTTTGGGAATCTGTGGGGAGACACAAAATTCCAACCACTTAACATTCCACTAAGTCTCCGGATACAAATGGTACCTCACTTGTGTGGGTAGATCTAGTGCCCACGAGAGAAAATGGCCCAAGATGTACTGCGGAGACATCAAAATTATCAATCGCGAGGGAGTCACCTGCACCTTTAGGCCCAGGCTTTGCGGCCATCTAGGGAAACTTACCAAACCCAGAAATTTCTGAAAACTAGACACCAGGGGAGTTGTGATGGATTCCCCAACGTTTTCTTATGCAGAATCCCCTGCAAACCTCAAAGTTTGCTAAAAAAAGATCACATTTTCTTCCCACTTCTCTTTGGGATTGCCATACCGGCACAAATTTCCTACCACCTTGCGTTCCCCTTCATTTCCCGACAAAATGATACCTGACTTGTGTCAGTGTGAAAAGCATAATCAGCCTAAAAACGTATATTAAAAAACATATAGCACTTAGAGCTTGCTTTGCTATACCCTCAATCGATAAATTTTTGGCCTTCCCCGGTTGCAGGCCCTTAGCCCACCCACACAAGAGAGGTATCATTTCACTCGGTAGACCGAGAGGAACACTGGGTGGTAGGAAATTAGTGCCGGCATGGTGATCCCACACAGAAATGTGAGAACAATATCATTTTTTAGCTAAATTTGAGGTTTGCAGGGTATTCTGGCTATGAAAACCTTGGGGGTCCCATGCAAGCCACACATCCTTGGAATCCCCTGGATGTCTAGTTTTCAGAAGTTGCTAGAACTGGTAGGTTTCCCTAGATGGACGCTGAGTCAGGGATAAAAAATTCAGGTGCCCCTCTTCTAAAATCAGGTAGTTTTGTGCTAGATAATATTGATGTCTCCAGAATAAGTTTTGCGCCCTTCTCTGTAGCAGGCACTTGGCCCACCCACACAAGTAAGGTACCATTTTTATCAGGAGACCGGGGAGAACGCTGGGCGGTAGGACGTTTCTGTCGAACCAGTGATCCCACAACTTTCCTACACAGAAATGTGAGGAAAATGTAATTTTTTTAGCAAAAGTTGAGGTGTGCATGGGGTTTTGGGTAAAAAGACCCAAAATATATTGTACAGGTACCAAAAATGATCGATCACAAAACAATCTGGTTTTGCAAGGAGGTCATCTGTGCTTTTGGTCCAGCACACGGTCGTCATCTAGGAAAACCAAAAACACCCAGACAGTTCTGAAAACTAGACACCAGGGGGAGTCCAGGGATGTGTGGCTTGTGCGGATCTCCCAAAGTTTTCTTTTCCAGAATCCCCTGCAAACCTCAAATTTAGCTAAAAAGTCATTTTTTCCTCACATTTACGTGTGGCAAGGTTATGAGATCACTGCACCGGAACCAATTTCTCACCACGGGAGGGCAGAAAGCGCTGACTGTCACTACACTGAAACAAAATGCCTCAGGCATCTGGGGAAGCTCTTCTCCAGCTCCAGAGGCTGGAAAAGAAAACAAAGGAAATCCCTCTGCTGTTTGCAAATATTGTGCCTTGGACGTAATGGTCACGTTGTTGGCACTGCAGCTCCACAGCCTTGGACATAACCGTTACGTCCAAAGCATGGAAGGGGTTAAAAATATTAATATATTGTTATTGTACTATTTACTTTATACTGTACTTATAAATTTGTATTTGTTCAATACATTAACTTTTTTTAGACATTGTTATAATTTGCAAATTTTTTTTACAAATCATTTAACACATTTATATTTTTTTTAACATTTATGTAAGAAAATAGTCTTGCTTTTACTTTCATTTAGTGGCCTTTTTACCACGACATCTACACTACTCTACTCTAATAATATCAGTTTGATGTGGATTTTGTTCGTAATGGTCCAGGTTCCAGATTGCTGTTTGACGGAGAAGGTAAGACCCATTTTTAGTTTTTATTTAGGGATTTGGGGGTAGTTGGGATGTGGGTAGGTATAGTAATTGTGGGCTACGATGTTAGTTTGATTTGAGAAACTTGCTTAGTGATAGTTATGTAATGCAGTGTCAGGGGCGTAAAAAACACCCCCGCAGCCCCCGCGGTGCGGGGGGGCCCCCAGTCTTCGGTTAGGTGAAGGGGGCCCCCTCAGCTCTTCGGTAAAGAGCTGGGAGAGAAATGCTTGCTCTAGAAAGCAGGTGCAGTCTGCAGCCGGCTCTGAGCTCCTGCGCTGACCCAGGGCAGGACTGAAGAGAAACAAAGTAACAAGTTACATTGTTTCTCTTCAGTCAGAGCCGGGCCCGGAAAAGGGATGGGGGTGGGGGCCCCAGAGAGAGCATTCACCTCAAGGCACAGCCTCTGAGAAGGGACGAGGCAACAGAGAGTTGGCGGAGAAGGTTTGCAGCTCCAGGGACAGGACTCTGCTGGGACACATTGGAAGGTAAGCAAGCATTGGAAATGCAATTGGCTTCGCAGTCTCCCTGGATGGCACGGAGGGTTTCCTCGGTGGCCTGCAGTGTCCCCGATGCTGATAGTGAACATGGAAACGTTCCCAGATCTCCACAGAAGAGAGAAAAGAAAATGGCTCAAGAATGTTTGAAAATGGATGTACGTGTAGAAAATGACAGAGAATACTTTTTTAAATAGTTCAATATAGCGTAAGCTCGCCCCCAAGGTATTGGAGCGCTTTACACGAGCACCAGTTACATTACACAAGGCCACACTTATTTTTTAAGCACGGGGATATTAAGTGATTTGCCCAGAATCACAGGATGTTGAACCAACGCTGAGACTCGAGCATGATCCCCCAGTTCCAAAGCCAGCATCTCTGGCTGTTATGCCACATTCCATTGGTATCAGTGGTCTTCCCAGCCGCAAAGGAAGGGAGAACATGTCTGTGGTTGTTGCACATTTTTGAGCGACATTTGAGACCAAGTGCAAAACTATCTGGAGCCTTCAGCAAAATTCTATTTTTATGTTTTTTGCTCCCTCCTCGGAATAAATTGGTAATATTTGATGCTTTTGGTGTCAATTTGGCACTGTCTGGTGCTGGCACCCTCGGCACCTGCCTAGTATTATTGACTCGCTTTATCATCAGCCCTTTATTTACTTTTAGACTCTGGCCATGGGCGTACGTACCAAGGGTGCAGCATGTGCAGTGGCATTGGTGCCAAGGAATGGAAGGGGCACACTGACTATAGCTGTCTTTCAGTACCCAACCAGGAGCCAGGGGAGCATTTTCACCTCCTTACAGGAGGGCGCGTGAGGCTCATGCTACGCCACTTACTCCAGCTTAACTGAAAAACTCACATTTTAGAGGCCTCCGGAGTACTGTAGAGTTGGGGAAAGTCATTCCCAGGTTCCACAGCACAGAACCTTCATTTTCTTTTATTTAAATACATTTTAGGTATTCAGTTTCTGCCCATGCTGTGCACTTTTTATTTTATGTTTGTTTTGCTATGAATTATTCTATTTCTTGTTATTCACATTGGTAATATTTTTTATTGAAGAATCCAATAAATAGCAGGTTATAAATTGGTACTTAAAGTCTAATGAAGCATAGAATGAGCCCAGAACAGCAACGGAATGCTAAAAATAATAGAGATATATTCAGGGAAATGAATGGGACTGGAGTGTAGCAAACAATCACCAGAGTCATATGGGAGAGAATAGGACACACATAAGAATGGAAGGACACTGTGGGTCGGAAGGGGAGAATCCATGTAAGATGTCATATCTAATAAGCGTTGGCAAAGCCAATAGGTCTGACGTTGGTTGCAGGACTATTGGCTGTACCATTGTATGTTTCTTTTGCTGTAGTTTATTATGAATTTATTGTTCCAAGATGGCTAATGGATGCTGAGAGAAGAAAGACATGAAGAAATCATTGAAATACGAAAGGGTGTAAATACAGCGGGTGGACAGTGGTGTATGAGAGACAATGAAATACAGGGTGTAAATACTGCAGGTGGACAGTGGTGTATGAGAGACAGTGAAATACTACAGGGTGTAATTACAGCAGGTGGACAGTTGTGTATAACAGACAATGAAATACTACAGGGTGTAAATACAGTGGGTGGATAGAAATGTATGAGCAACAATGAAATACAGGGTGTAAATACTGTAGGTGGACAGTGGTGAATAAGAGACAATGGATTACTACAGGGCGTAAATACAGTAGGTGGACAGTGGTGTATGAGAGACAATGAAATGCGAAAGGGTGTAAATACTGTAAGTGGACAGTGGTGTATGAGATACAATGAAATATTACAGGGTGTACAGTGGGTGGACAGCGGTGTATGAGAGACAATGAAATACAGGGTGTAAATACAGTGGGTGCGACAGCAGTGTATGAGAGACAATGAAATACAGGGTGTAAATACAGTAGGTGGACAGTGGTGAATGAGAGACAATGAACTACTACAGGGTGTAAATACAGTAGGTGGACAGTGGTGAATGAGAACCAATGAAATAATACGGGGTGTAAATACAGTGGGTGGAAGCGGTGTATGAGAGACGATGAAATACAGGGTGTAAATACAGTGGGTGCGACAGCGGTGTATGAGAGACAATGAATTACAGGGTGTAAATACAGTAGGTGGACAGCGGTGAATAAGAGACAATGAAATACTGGGTGTAAATACAGTAGGTGGACAGTGGTGAATAAGACAATGAAATACTGGGTGTAAATACAGAAGGTGGACAGTGGTGTATGAGAGACAATGAAATACTACAGGGTGTAAATACAGTAGGTGGACAGTGGTGAATAAGAGACAATGAAATACTACAGGGTGTAAATACAGTAGGTGGACAGTGGTGAATGAGAGACAATGAAATACTACAGGGTGTAAATACAGTAGGTGGACAGTGGTGAATAAGAGACAATGAAATACTACAGGGTGTAAATACAGTGGGTGGACAGCGGTGTATGAGAGACAATGAAATACTAAAGGGTGTAAATACAGTAGGTGGACAGTGGTGAATAAGAGAATGAAATACAGGGTGTAAATACAGTAGGTGGACAGTGGTGAATGAGAGACAATGAACTACTACAGGGTGTAAATACAGTGGGTGGACAGTGGTGTATGAGAGACAATGAAATACAGGGTGTAAATACAGTGGGTGCGACAGCGGTGTATGAGAGACAATGAATTACAGGGTGTAAATACAGTAGGTGGACAGCGGTGAATAAGAGACAATGAAATACTGGGTGTAAATACAGTAGGTGGACAGTGGTGCATAAGACAATGAAATGCTGGGTGTAAATACAGAAGGTGGACAGTGGTGAATGAGAGACAATGAAATACTACAGGGTGTAAATACAGTGGGTGGACAGTGGTGAATGAGAGACAATGAAATACTACAGGGTGTAAATACAGTAGGTGGGCAGTGGTGAATAAGAGACAATGAAATACTACAGGGTGTAAATACAGTAGGTGGACAGTGGTGAATGAGAGACAATGAAATACTACAGGGTGTAAATACAGTGGGTGGACAGTGGTGAATGAGAGACAATGAAATACTACAGGGTGTAAATACAGTAGGTGGACAGTGGTGAATAAGAGACAATGAAATACTACAGGGTGTAAATACAGTGGGTGGACAGTGGTGAATGAAAGACAATGAAATACTACAGGGTGTAAATACAATAGGTGGACAGTGGTGAATAAGAGACAATGAAATACTACAGGGTGTAAATACAGTGGGTGGAAAGCGGGGTATGAGAGACAATGAAATACTAAAGGGTGTAAATACAATGGGTGGACAGTGGTGAATGAGAGACAATGAAATACTACAGGGTGTAAATACAGTGGGTGGACAGTGGTGAATGAGAGACAATGAAATACTACAGGGTGTAAATACAGTAGGTGGACAGTGGTGAATAAGAGACAATGAAATACTACAGGGTGTAAATACAGTGGGTGGACAGTGGTGAATGAGAGACAATGAAATACTACAGGGTGTAAATACAATAGGTGGACAGTGGTGAATAAGAGACAATGAAATACTACAGGGTGTAAATACAGAGGGTGGAAAGCGGGGTATGAGAGAAAATGAAATACTAAAGGGTGTAAATACAGTAGGTTGACAGTGGTGAATAAGAAACAATGAAATACTACAGGGTGTAAATACAGTAGGTGGACAGTGGTGAATGAGAGACAATGAAATACTAAAGGGTGTAAATACAGTAGGTGGACAGTGGTGAATAAGAGAATGAAATACAGGGTGTAAATACAGTAGGTGGACAGTGGTGAATGAGAGACAATGAACTACTACAGGGTGTAAATACAGTGGGTGGACAGTGGTGTATGAGAGACAATGAAATACAGGGTGTAAATACAGTGGGTGCGACAGCGGTGTATGAGAGACAATGAATTACAGGGTGTAAATACAGTAGGTGGACAGCGGTGAATAAGAGACAATGAAATACTGGGTGTAAATACAGAAGGTGGACAGTGGTGTATGAGAGACAATGAAATACTACAGGGTGTAAATACAGTAGGTGGACAGTGGTGAATAAGAGACAATGAAATACTACAGGGTGTAAATACAGTAGGTGGACAGTGGTGAATGAGAGACAATGAAATACTACAGGGTGTAAATACAGTAGGTGGACAGTGGTGAATAAGAGACAATGAAATACTACAGGGTGTAAATACAGTGGGTGGACAGCGGTGTATGAGAGACAATGAAATACTAAAGGGTGTAAATACAGTAGGTGGACAGTGGTGAATAAGAGAATGAAATACAGGGTGTAAATACAGTAGGTGGACAGTGGTGAATGAGAGACAATGAACTACTACAGGGTGTAAATACAGTGGGTGGACAGTGGTGTATGAGAGACAATGAAATACAGGGTGTAAATACAGTGGGTGCGACAGCGGTGTATGAGAGACAATGAATTACAGGGTGTAAATACAGTAGGTGGACAGCGGTGAATAAGAGACAATGAAATACTGGGTGTAAATACAGTAGGTGGACAGTGGTGCATAAGACAATGAAATGCTGGGTGTAAATACAGAAGGTGGACAGTGGTGAATGAGAGACAATGAAATACTACAGGGTGTAAATACAGTGGGTGGACAGTGGTGAATGAGAGACAATGAAATACTACAGGGTGTAAATACAGTAGGTGGACAGTGGTGAATAAGAGACAATGAAATACTACAGGGTGTAAATACAGTAGGTGGACAGTGGTGAATGAGAGACAATGAAATACTACAGGGTGTAAATACAGTGGGTGGACAGTGGTGAATGAGAGACAATGAAATACTACAGGGTGTAAATACAGTAGGTGGACAGTGGTGAATAAGAGACAATGAAATACTACAGGGTGTAAATACAGTGGGTGGACAGTGGTGAATGAGAGACAATGAAATACTACAGGGTGTAAATACAATAGGTGGACAGTGGTGAATAAGAGACAATGAAATACTACAGGGTGTAAATACAGTGGGTGGAAAGCGGGGTATGAGAGACAATGAAATACTAAAGGGTGTAAATACAATGGGTGGACAGTGGTGAATGAGAGACAATGAAATACTACAGGGTGTAAATACAGTGGGTGGACAGTGGTGAATGAGAGACAATGAAATACTACAGGGTGTAAATACAGTAGGTGGACAGTGGTGAATAAGAGACAATGAAATACTACAGGGTGTAAATACAGTGGGTGGACAGTGGTGAATGAGAGACAATGAAATACTACAGGGTGTAAATACAATAGGTGGACAGTGGTAATAAGAGACAATGAAATACTACAGGGTGTAAATACAGTGGGTGGAAAGCGGGGTATGAGAGACAATGAAATACTAAAGGGTGTAAATACAGTAGGTTGACAGTGGTGAATAAGAGACAATGAAATACTACAGGGTGTAAATACAGTAGGTGGACAGTGGTGAATGAGAGACAATGAACTACTACAGGGTGTAAATACAGTGGGTGGACAGTGGTGTATGAGAGACAATGAAATACAGGGTGTAAATACAGTGGGTGCGACAGCGGTGTATGAGAGACAATGAATTACAGGGTGTAAATACAGTAGGTGGACAGCGGTGAATAAGAGACAATGAAATACTGGGTGTAAATACAGTAGGTGGACAGTGGTGCATAAGACAATGAAATACTGGGTGTAAATACAGAAGGTGGACAGTGGTGAATGAGAGACAATGAAATACTACAGGGTGTAAATACAGTAGGTGGACAGTGGTGAATAAGAGAAAATGAAATACTAAAGGGTGTAAATACAGTAGGTGGACAGTGGTGAATGAGAGACAATGAAATACTACAGGGTGTAAATACAGTAGGTGGACAGTGGTGAATAAGAGACAATGAAATACTACAGGGTGTAAATACAGTGGGTGGACAGTGGTGAATGAGAACCAATGAAATATTACAGGGTGTAAATACAGTGGGTGGACAGCGGTGTATGAGAGACAATGAATTACAGGGTGTAAATACAGTAGGTGGACAGCGGTGAATAAGAGACAATGAAATACTAAAGGGTGTAAATACAGTGGGTGGACAGTGGTGTATGAGAGACAATGAAATACAGGGTGTAAATACAGTAGGTGGACAGCGGTGAATAAGAGACAATGAAATACTAAAGGGTGTAAATACAGTGGGTGGACAGTGGTGTATGAGAGACAATGAAATACAGGGTGTAAATACAGTAGGTGGACAGCGGTGAATAAGAGACAATGAAATACTGGGTGTAAATACAGTAGGTGGACAGTGGTGAATAAGACAATGAAATACTGGGTGTAAGTACAGTAGGTGGACAGTGGTGTATGAGAGACAATGAAATACTACTGGGTGTAAATACAGTAGGTGGACAGTGGTGTATGAGAGACAATGAAATACTACAGGGTGTAAATACAATAGGTGGACAGTGGTGAATAAGAAACAATGAAATACTACAGGGCGTATATAAGGTTGCACAACATAGACTTGAATTAACACAGGGCAGGGAGTAAACACAGTGGGCTCTGAAGTCGTGACCCTCAGCTGTCCTGCAGAGAACTGAACTCAAGTGCCCCATAGTCAATTTCATACCCCGCATCAGGCATAAAGGTCAAGCTATTTTTATTCTCTAAAATTTCTCCCCATACTTCCCTAAATAAGTAACCATTCCAGGATGGTTGATATGCATTTGACCTGTAGAAGGGTACAGGGGACATATGGGTGTCCTTGGGTACTGTGGGAAGGGCTGTGACGAGAGGGGGTGGACTGTTGTGGACAAACAAGGAAGCCGTTCATATCTTTCTCTCTCTTTTCCATTGTGCCTGCGACATGCCTTTGTGTAGAAAAAACTATCACTAGGTAAAGAGGGGAGCTTGTCACAGCGACTAGTGAGATTCTACAGAGCTACCCCATTTCAACACCAGCAATGTTCCATGATTGTGTACTTAATAAATAAAATAACATGACATAATGTTGGCCCTGCCATAATGGTGGCACATATCGGCCCAATGTGCTCACCTATGGTATAATTGAGCCCAAACCGGGTAAAATGCGGGCGCTGGCATAATAGTGGTAATTCCTGTCTGATTGCGTGGTGCACATTCCTCATGCTTGCTTCGGCATAATGGCGGTAATTCTTGGCATAAGATTGGCGCATATGACATGCAACTATGACACATAGATATTCAAGGCGGAGTCCAAAACTGTCTGTACGCACCGCGGTGCCCGAGCAACTTTGGGTGATGCCCGGAGGAGCTGTCCTATGCAGCTATAGAGGAGTTTGGCTCTGGTTCACCCCTTGGCCGCCACCTACCCAGCCGGACATCGGACATTGTTTTCCTCGTCTCCACGTTGTGTTTCTTTTCCCTCCCCCACCTCCTCCCTCAGTGATTCTTTGTCTGCCTCCCCTTTTCCAGCCTGACTCTCCTGTGTCACCTGAAGTACTTTCCCCCTTACCGTTTTTTTTCTAATGTTATTATTTTTTTTTTTTAAACGTGTTTTTATTGCAGAATTTAAGAATAAGAACTCCATAATAGCGACCTGTGCTCACAAGGTATCTCAGAGCCCCCCCATCTTTGTAGTGCTGTACACAGCCATTCAGCCCACAATGTTATGCTATGCTTTTGTAATTCATGTAACTTTTGTAACTCCAACAACTGATGTAACAATGTTCTGAAACAATGTCCTACTGCTTGTAAAGCGCTCTGATACCTCCGGGTCTAGCCAGCGCTATATAAAACTTTTCAAACAAACAAACAAACAAGGCGGAATCTATCATGTGTTTTAGTGGTTCATGACAATAATTGAACTTTTTCACAAAAAAGATAACTTCTTGATTTATGGAATTTAAATTATTTTTCAAGAAGGCAAAGCTGGTATTTAATAGCAAAACGTGTCTGCTTTCATAAACTGACAAGCTGATATTTTGGAGACAAATGACTGAATTTATTTAAAGCTGAAATTTGAGTGGTTAAAGGGCCCACTTGGGAAAGCCAACCCCGAACACACCTCTTTCACTTTGGTGTGCTTGCTGTACTCACTTGCTTCTTCAACTTGGTTCTCAGCTTTTCGTTCCACCACTTTTAGAATTCACCAGCCGCCACTGGTGCATGCGGAGCAGGCCCCCGACCTGAGAACTCCTGACTGAATCCGGAGCGTGGGGGGCCCCCTCCATATTCTTTGCAGGGGGGCCCCCTCAAGTTTCGTTACGCCACTGTGCAGTGTGGTAGGTCTAACTAAGCTTTCTTAATAGTACTTAGTTATTATAGATATTGTCAAATATTCTATGATGTTTATAGAGTTGTAATGGTATGTTTGTCTTGTATCAGGTTGAATGCTTTGATAGGGTGGGTTTGTTATGCTTTTTTAAAGGTTTGGAAGTTGGAGTGCAAAATTTGCAACTATTTTTAATGCTTTTTTTAACAGGGAAATTAGTTATGTTTAATTTTAACCAGCACTATTTTCAACTTCCCTTGATTTTTCAGATTAACTGAAGTATTTTTTACTTTCAATTTTTCAGTTTTTATAGTTTTCAATTACTGCAGATTAGTCTGGTGGATTTAATTTTGAGATTTAATTTTTCTTTTTGATTTGGGCTTCTTTGTTTTTATTCAGCACTTTTTAGGGATTACATTTTTTGGAAGTGAAGGTTGATCAAGAATATCAGACACGCAACTGTAGGGAGAATATTTTTTTATTTTTTTTGGGCTAGGAAATGTTATGTTTTATCTATATATATTTCTCTTTTACTGCAATTAAAATGCTTTATTTTATAATTGTGCATTTTACCTCGCAAGCTGTCTTGTATATGTTTTATATGTTATACTTTTGATTTTGTTATGAGAATATTAAATTATTTATCAGTGTTATTCTGTAGTTTTTAATATATTGATTTATACAAATAATTATTTAATATTTATTCAACTTTTGCATGTTATGCTGATGTTGTTTTTGTTGTATTTTAGTTGTGAATAAAATGGTAGGTGTATTATATTAGAGATTTAGCTAATATTTCCAGGTAGTTTATTTACAAAGAGTTTGTTTTGAATTGCAGCATTTCATTCATTTCCCAGGTTTGTTTAGTTTTTTAGGTTTGATTTAGTTTGCTGACTCTTCTAGCCTTAGTTTTTGGTAGCTTTTTTCTTTTCAAAGAGTTTCTATGAATTTTTAGAGTGTTGGTTGGATTGGAAAGCATTGTGCCATCTTTCCACTGCGTTTTTGGTTTTGTCTGTTTGAGCTATGGTGCTGTCGAAGACATTCCACCATGGTAGTTGGATTTGGGTTAGGGTCTGTATTCAGAGCAATGCAGCCGATTAAAGTTTAATTTCAAAAACAAACTGGCTGTTTGCTGCATATTCTACATTTAGTGCAGATTTTAGCAGATATTCCCAAATGTTTTGTTTGAAGTGGTAATAGCATATAGTCTCACATGCATTGGTTAAACTTGTAATCACAGCTTAGTATGGTTTCAAGATTGTTTTTTTTGGTTTCTTTGTTAAAATTATAAAAACAGGTTGTATCATTGCCTGTTCGAAGTCTGTTATTATTTTGTGTGGAGAGGTGAATTCACTGCTGTAACTCCAACAAGACAGGTTGACCCCTGAGGCCTTGATTATCCTGTCACAGTGGACACTTGGCTGGTAACACTTGCAAAGAAGGGCCTGGGAACGCATCTCTGGGCCCCCTCAAGAAGTGAGGGTGAGTGGTTGTGCCCCCATCAAGAAAGAAGAGAGGGGCGCAATACTTCATCTTGGGGCCCCTGAGGCAAGGAATGGAGGAGAGCCATTGCTCGCACCCACTTTAATGAGGAGGATGGGGCCTGGGACACCATCTCCGGGCACCCGATGAAACGAGAGCACTGGACAATAGTGGTAGACATTCCCCCACTCCCTGTGTCTGGGCAGAGCAGGGCAGCCACCACATGTCAGTTAAAGGAGCCAGCAGGGAAAGCCGGTGGTGAGCTCCCTGCACTGCCCCCCGAAAAATTGGCAAGTCGGGTGCCCGGGTGGGCAGAGGCTCCTCCCAGAAAAACGAAACAAGAAAAAATATACAAACAGAAAAAGACCTCAGGATCCCGAACACAGTGGGAGACCTGAAGTTAAAATACTCACTGCTTCCACAAGGGAGTGCCCCATAATCCCTCAGGTGAGGCTTATTTGCATATTTTTTGAGCCTTGCGGTTACCGCAAAACATGACATCAGTATCATCAACATGTTTAGAGTACTCTGTGGGCTGCAAGAGGTTCCTCAGCCCCGGACACCCCGCATTACCTCCAAAACTAATGTTAGGTTTCTGGGGTCTTGGAATCAATGACCTCAGGATTTTTACTAGCATTTTCCAAGGTAAGAGCTTTTGTTCTTTATCTGGGAACATAGTTCTCTTGGGGTGTTGGTTCTATGGCTGCATTTTATGTGATATGAATATGTAGAAAAAATATGCAGACACATGTGATATTCTTTTCAAATGCTTTATTGTAAATGTAATGATGACAGTGATTTTTGGTCAAGGTTGAAATGCTTTAATGACATTATTAATGGCATTTACCATGGTTATTGATTATGGTGAAATAATCGTGGCTCTAAATATGTAGATTATTTGTCTTTTAACATTGTGAGCCTTTGACAAACCAATGGGGTTGACATTTTTTTTGTTGTGGTGACCCCTCTGACAATGCAGATTGGTGTGCTTTATTTAAAGTGATGCCCCACTTATATTGTGATGTTCTACCTAGCATTAATGGAATAGATGAACCTTTCGGGGTCAAATGTCATTTCAGAGTGGCACCAATGTATTTTTAATCTGCCTGATGTACGATTTTGTAAATTAATGTGAAGCATTTAGTAGTATGAGTGTAATAAATGTACTTTTCCTTTTCAAAAGAAAATGCACTGACTGGACAATCATTTATTGAGTGTTATTATTGTGTGCCAGTGAATGATGATTACTATCCCACACAATTTACCCTGATTAGGCCTTGGACTGCTCTGCTTCACTGGCCTGCAAGAGTCAAGCACTATAATGTGGTCCTTGGATTCCATTTAGGAGAAATTGTGGACATATTTCTTGCCCAGGCCTCTCCTCCCACAAACCAATAACCCAATCTCTCACTAATCTTAACTGTGAGGCATTGGAAAATGGAGAAGCTTTGAGAGTTTGTCATGCTGCATTCTGAAGATTAATTTCCTGAGTGTAACCTCTACCTTAATTGTTTTTATTTGTGTCAAGGTGAAAATGTTGCTGTCTCTAGGTAGGATTCTCCAAATAGTGGTGTAGAGTATTTTTAAAAACGCCTTTCCATCAATTTTTTTACCTCCGTGTCTTTGTCTATGATGAGGGCCGATACATATTTGACAGTGGAAGCTGCATTCATATTGTTTAGTAGAAGTAAAGTAATACAAGTATTTGTAAAGCGCAAACAATTACATGAGGGTGTAAAGGCGCTGGGGGCCGTTGGGAAAATTAAGAGCGCCTTTGCCCAGAGTGACATGGGGTGGGACTAACCTGCCACTGGGGATCGAATCGTGAGCCCCCGTGCTCTGGAGTCAGCCACCTTACCTGCTGCGCCACATCTCTTCCTAGAACAGCATTTGCTGGAATGAGATAATGCAACATTTTAGAGTTTAATTGAGTAGACATATCTCACATTTGTTTTGGTTGCCTAGTTTTAGAGAAAGCGAGATACCAGCGAAGTCAAGATTTTTAGTGTAGTGGGTTTGGTGTGATAACCTGTGTGGAAGGATACTCTGGTGAAATGGGGAGTAATTATGTTTAAGTGGGCTTATAAATGCCTGGCAGCCAATGAAGAAGGGAGCCAAAGAGCAGTTTTTTATGAGAGGAAACTAATCCCTCCTACATGTTGAAAGTCGCTGGGGGCTTGAAAGGCATGCATTTATGCTTTGAGTGATAGGAGGTGTATGCAGTGTACAACCAAGTGTAAGGACACCGTTTTTGTGGGCATCATGGACTTAGGTGGTCAAGACCTGCAAAGGGTAATCTTCTGTTTGATGTTTCTTGGTTTATCCTGACTGAGTTAATAGGAGGGTTTATGGGAGAAGATGTAAGATGGAGACATGGGGGTGGCTTGGACAGGCTGGGTATGTTGGCAGTAAGGTCAGTGAGAGCAGGCCTGTCTAACTCCACTGGAAAGTTAAGGTAGTAATGGAGAGAGAGCCTGAGATAGGCCATCAACCATGATCTGGTCTTGCTGGGATGAAGCCGTTTTAGGTTTTGGCCCTGACTAACGGAATTAAGTCTCTTGTGACAAAACCTGGTTCCAGACTCTGGGGGTGATTATGTGATGGTGGAGGGCTGTGGGAGGTATGAGGAAATCAGCTGCTGGTGTCAGTATCAGCGCTTGTCATGACTGAACTATTGTTGCACCCTAGGGGACGAGAAGGTAAAAGTGGGGCTATGAGAAACACAAGGTTGCAAGCTGGTGGAATCATTGTCCACACTTGTGACTGAATTATTTGTGACATTGACTCTATCTATGGAAGAAGCTTTTAACAGTCATTGAGTGTCAAGCAGTGTAGTGTAGATGTAGAATGTAATGTTGGAGGACTGGATCAAGAGCGTCTCAATATTGTGCAGGTTTATGTGAAGGACTTATTGCTGGCTTCTGTAACCAATGATGTTTTGTTTTTTCCCCATTATGAATTTTAAAGTTTCACAGGACTAAATAAAACAAGCATTTGCAATGCAATAGGTCTCGCATTTACGCGAGTTAAAGCTATTGGGATTGTAAATGACAATGCCTTTTATCTGTTTTATAAACCAAAACATAAATAAAAGGCATTGTCATTTACAATGCCAATAGCTCAAACTCGCGTAAATGCGAGACCTATTGCATTGCAAATGCTTGTTGCCATTGGGTTTTAGCGATGCAGTACAGCATCCCCCGTACTGCACAACATGGCTAAAGACTAAACAAATAAAAACTTTAAAAAAACGATATATCAGATCCATCAGTCTCATTTTGTAGGTGAACACACCTACAAAATGACACATGTTTTTTCCCCATTTGGATTACAAATCAGAGTTGACTGGGTAAATAAATTTTTTTTATTTTTAAAAGAGGGTGCCCAAATGGTTTTTTTTGTTTGAGGTGCGGGGGGATGGGCAAACACAGAAGGCGTGGGTGGCGAAGGAAGCAACACGAGGTGAAGCAACACATAAGGAAAGAGCAACACAGAGGGGAAGCAACATGGGTGAAAGAGGAACATTGAGCATTGGGAGGAGACGCATACAAGCTAGAGCGGAACATGGAGCTGCTAGGGCGGTGGAGCACACCGATGATTAAGCAACACGGAAAGAAGCACATGAGAGCAAGAAGAACAGGGAGGGAAGTGAAGGAGAGGCACACAAGCAAGAAAGAACATGGAGCGCTGCAGACAAGGGGAGGAAGAACAGTACATGAGTGAAGTTTGCACTATATAAGAGTTTAAACAAATAAATAAATAAATAAAAGCCTACCTGTAGCACGTCCGTTCTTATTCTGGGATGCCACATGCCTTTGGGTCCCTGTACTGATTAACTGAACCCGGCTGTGGGAAATCTCCATGGTGGGAACAACATGTTGCGGGGCAGACGCAAGGAATGTAGCCACTGTCAGTGTGGCTGCACCACAGGGTAACAGTGTGGGGGCAGGAAGGCGGGCAGTCAGTAGGGCTGTGCCATGGCAGTGTAGTCCTCTGTGCATGCAGGGCATGGGGTTGCTGTTGGCTGACGGGAAGTGGTGAGGAGGTGCCCTTTTGGTATGCCTGCTTCCTGAACTTGGGCAGGCGGCAGTTTAAAAAAAAATGCAATAGGTCTCGCCTTTGATTAAGTTATAGCCATTTGCTTTGCTAATGGTAATGTATAGCAAAGCAAATGGCTTTAACTTAATGAAAGGCGAGACCTATTGCATTTTTAATGCTTGTTTTCTTCTTGCATTTTGAAGCCAGGAATGTGGATTTTTAGAGAAATAAATAGCACTAAAACAGAATGGAAAAAATTACTTGGGACAGAACGAACTGCTGATGGATGGAAAGGGGCCCGAGAGCCGGCACAGAGCTCGTGGCAGCCCCCTTCTCGGTGTGTCTTATACGAGAGCGCTCACACAACGGTCGGGCCTAAATTGCAGAGTCTCAAACGGCAGCTTTCTAGCGGACTAAAGTCACACCGTGTATCCTCTCAAGCGCGTAGAGTCGGTTGAAGCGCTCACGTTTCACAGTACCATGTGCGAGTAACTTAGCCCCTTCTGTTTTTTTCTTCTTGCATTTTGAAGCCAGGAATGTGGATTTTTACAGGAATAAACAGCACTAAAACTACAGAATGGAAAAAATATCTTGGGACAGAACGAACTGCTGATGGATGGAAAGGGGCCGGGCGGCCGGCACAGAGCTCGTGGCAGTCCCCTGCTCGGTGTGTCTTATACGAGAGCGCTCACACTCTCGCGCTGCTGCGATGGCGCTGTTTATGTAGAACGAGGCTTCTGCGCATGCATTTATCGCGGTGGCTCTTTGTAATGGGGCTTTTCATGTGGCGTGTGTGCAACCGCGGGCAGCTTCGGGGCGCTTTTTAGCCTTGGAACGTCATAGTTACCAGGAAAGACCTGGGCTGGAGGTGGCAGCTGGAAGGTAACTGTTCTCTGAGCTCTTCTGCGCTCGCGCACCACCTGTTTACACACTTCTGAATCATTTAACACCAGGCACGCTCTATGGGAGATGAAGAGCAGCTGAAAACACTACTTGAAAATAGGTGCCAAGTGCTTCCGCGTCATGCGTGACACCAACAGCCACGCCTGGCCTGTCAGCCAACAGCATGTTTTATTCCAGGACTTGTAGTTTTGATATTTAACATGAGAAGCATGGGTTCAAAAAGCTCTGTCTTCCGTTCAAAAAGCCCAGCATGCCAGGGGCTGTTGATTAACCGTAAAGACTGGCTGAAGGCATTGGACACGGCACAAAGAATGAGTGGTGCACACACGTGCGCCACAGCCAGCCATATGCCGCTGACCGCGGCCCCCGCAGGGGGCCACTCGGCGGTCGGCGCCTTAGTGGCCCCGGGGCCCCGGTCACCCCTCCCCACTCCCTCCTTGGGGGGGGGGCGGGGGCAGGGATCCTGATTGTTGCCCCCCTTCGTGTCGGGGGCCGGAAGTGACGCGCAATGCGCGTCACTTCCGGGCCCAGGGGTGAGGGGAAGGCTATTTAGCCTTCCCCCACCCTCACTGGCGACCTCTTTGTCGCCCACCTCGCCTTTTCCTCACCGCATCGGTCCGTCGTCATCGCCTCGCGGGTCCCGCCCTCACCATTTGCAATACGTAGGTGAGTCTTGCCTAACCTTTCTCGCCCCGGCCCCGTCCCTGGGCAGTACCAGGTCGACGGGGCCCTGTGGCCCGGATGGCCGCGGGCGGGGAGGGCGCAAGTTGGGCGCAAGTTGGGCGCTGTTTATGTAGAACGAGGCTTCTGCGCATGCATTTATCGCGGTGGCTCTTTGTAATGGGGCTTTTCATGTGGCGTGTGTGCAACCGCGGGCAGCTTCGGGGCGCTTTTTAGCCTTGGAACGTCATAGTTACCAGGAAAGACCTGGGCTGGAGGTGGCAGCTGGAAGGTAACTGTTCTCTGAGCTCTTCTGCGCTCGCGCACCACCTGTTTACACACTTCTGAATCATTTAACACCAGGCACGCTCTATGGGAGATGAAGAGCAGCTGAAAACACTACTTGAAAATAGGTGCCAAGTGCTTCCGCGTCATGCGTGACACCAACAGCCACGCCTGGCCTGTCAGCCAACAGCATGTTTTATTCCAGGACTTGTAGTTTTGATATTTAACATGAGAAGCATGGGTTCAAAAAGCTCTGTCTTCCGTTCAAAAAGCCCAGCATGCCAGGGGCTGTTGATTAACCGTAAAGACTGGCTGAAGGCATTGGACACGGCACAAAGAATGAGTGGTGCACACACGTGCGCCACAGCCAGCCATATGCCGCTGACCGCGGCCCCCGCAGGGGGCCACTCGGCGGTCGGCGCCTTAGTGGCCCCGGGGCCCCGGTCACCCCTCCCCACTCCCTCCTTGGGGGGGGGGCGGGGGCAGGGATCCTGATTGTTGCCCCCCTTCGTGTCGGGGGCCGGAAGTGATGCGCAATGCGCGTCACTTCCGGGCCCAGGGGTGAGGGGAAGGCTATTTAGCCTTCCCCCACCCTCACTGGCGACCTCTTTGTCGCCCACCTCGCCTTTTCCTCACCGCATCGGTCCGTCGTCATCGCCTCGCGGGTCCCGCCCTCACCATTTGCAATACGTAGGTGAGTCTTGCCTAACCTTTCTCGCCCCGGCCCCGTCCCTGGGCAGTACCAGGTCGACGGGGCCCTGTGGCCCGGATGGCCGCGGGCGGGGAGGGCGCAAGTTGGGCGCAAGTTGGGCGCTGTTTATGTAGAACGAGGCTTCTGCGCATGCATTTATCGCGGTGGCTCTTTGTAATGGGGCTTTTCATGTGGCGTGTGTGCAACCGCGGGCAGCTTCGGGGCGCTTTTTAGCCTTGGAACGTCATAGTTACCAGGAAAGACCTGGGCTGGAGGTGGCAGCTGGAAGGTAACTGTTCTCTGAGCTCTTCTGCGCTCGCGCACCACCTGTTTACACACTTCTGAATCATTTAACACCAGGCACGCTCTATGGGAGATGAAGAGCAGCTGAAAACACTACTTGAAAATAGGTGCCAAGTGCTTCCGCGTCATGCGTGACACCAACAGCCACGCCTGGCCTGTCAGCCAACAGCATGTTTTATTCCAGGACTTGTAGTTTTGATATTTAACATGAGAAGCATGGGTTCAAAAAGCTCTGTCTTCCGTTCAAAAAGCCCAGCATGCCAGGGGCTGTTGATTAACCGTAAAGACTGGCTGAAGGCATTGGACACGGCACAAAGAATGAGTGGTGCACACACGTGCGCCACAGCCAGCCATATGCCGCTGACCGCGGCCCCCGCAGGGGGCCACTCGGCGGTCGGCGCCTTAGTGGCCCCGGGGCCCCGGTCACCCCTCCCCACTCCCTCCTTGGGGGGGGGGCGGGGGCAGGGATCCTGATTGTTGCCCCCCTTCGTGTCGGGGGCCGGAAGTGACGCGCAATGCGCGTCACTTCCGGGCCCAGGGGTGAGGGGAAGGCTATTTAGCCTTCCCCCACCCTCACTGGCGACCTCTTTGTCGCCCACCTCGCCTTTTCCTCACCGCATCGGTCCGTCGTCATCGCCTCGCGGGTCCCGCCCTCACCATTTGCAATACGTAGGTGAGTCTTGCCTAACCTTTCTCGCCCCGGCCCCGTCCCTGGGCAGTACCAGGTCGACGGGGCCCTGTGGCCCGGATGGCCGCGGGCGGGGAGGGCGCAAGTTGGGCCACGGTGGCTCAGGGCCTTTGTGTGGGATGTTGTTCGTGGCGTGCGCGTACAGACACCCCCCACCCCGATTCAACATTGCTGATAAGCATCGTCTGCTTAGCGTTGGGTGGCTAGCCTCTCCTGGGTCTTGGCCGGGGGGGAATTTTCGCCCGTCCTTGTGTGCGGGAACTGTCGGCCGGTTGCGAGTATTGGGTCGGTCTCCGGGTGCACCCCCCCCGACCCCCCACCACTCACGGGGCATGTCGGCGCTTAGATCGGGGGATATCAGACTGCACTTACGGCGCAGCGAGGCGCGAGAGGGCTTGCAGGCAGGACAGCTCAGGGGGCAAATGCGCATATGGTAAAGTGGTCGAGAGGTCGAAGGCGCTGGGGAAACGTTTCTGTCTCTACGGAGACGTGGGTTTTGAATACCACTGCTGCTATTTATGGTAGAACCAAGGCGCTGGGGAAACGTTTCTGTCTCTACGGAGACGTGGTTTTAAATTCTATTCCGTGGCACACCGCGTGGCCAGTCACCCCCCGTTCTGTTTCTCAGGGGCCGCGGGATTATCACAGAAGCGCCCAGGGTTTCTCAGCTTTGTGCCAGCTGTTTCTTGGGAAACCCGTGCCCGGTCATGCTTTCAATCTGGTATCGTAGAGCAGTGCCTTGCTAGTGGCACAAGCCTCGGGTGCGGGGTTCCGGGCTGCTAGGTATGGCCTGGGTGAGCACTTCGTCCCGCCCCCCGGCACTAGGGGGGGATGGGCCTGGATGTGGGTTGGCGGCTCAACTTGCCGAGCTCGGTGCCAGGGCGCGTCCACTTCTCTGTGAGCCGGGGCTTACGCACGCACCCACCCGTGCCAGACTGTCCTAGGTTCGGTGTTTCTGTTCTGTGCTCTCATTCTGTGCCATGTTTTCCCGATGCGCACGTATGGCGCTCCAATCATATGTAACGCTTTCACGGGCTCAGGTGCAGCGCTCCGATCTTGTGCAATATTAACTATCGGTGCTGAAGTTTAGTGCCCAATCCTGTGCAATGTTTCACGGGTGCTCACGGGGACTTGCCTATTAGGAAAGGGGGGGATCCTGACAGGAGATGTGGTCTTGTTGATAATAGTTGCCTGGGGAACTAGGAGACTCCAGTTCTAATCCCGACTTCACCACTTCACAGTCAGTGTGGTCTTGGGCGAATTATTCATCTTCACGTGCCCCGGTCCATTTTTCACGGGGCGTATGCACAGCGCTCCATCTCCTTGGCACTGTCTTCGGCGCTCGTGTACAGCACCACACGACTGCTCCTGAGGGTCATTGCTTTCGGGGAGGACGGGGGGTCAGCGAGTCCCTCGTGGCCTCCCTCTGGGGCTAACCAGTGCTTTCTGGGAGGACGGGACAGGGTGTAGCGGGTCCCTCACGGGCTCCCTCCGGAGTTCAGTCTCTGGTCCAGGGGCAGGGCAGGGAGTCCGGAACCAGCAATGTTTCCGATGTGCTGGGGTTTAGCACACGGACTGCAGGCAGACAAGCAGGCACCGCAGTGGGGGACCGTAACAGCCTGAACGAGGTCGCTACGCCGCCGGAGGTTGCAAGTCACAAATTATGTTCCACTGCATTCAGTGGGCACTGGGTGCGATGTGCGTTCCCTTGCTAGTTGAAGTACAGTGTGCCTTTTAGTGAGGCCATTGTGTCGAGCCATGTTAGCAGGCGTGTGTCTGGGGACCGGGGTTCGAGTTCGGTTTTGACGCTGATCCTCCTGTGATTCTGGGCAAATCACAATCTCCCCGTGCCCAACATAATATGGAAGTTGCGTCCCCATGCAACGTAGCTGGTGCTATGTAAAGCGCCCTGATACCTGATTGGATCCCGGCAAGTTAGTGCTTTACACAACTGCACTATTACAGATATAACAAATGCAAGTTTTCGGCTACCCTACATGCTTTCCTGAGCTCCCCGTGCCGGGCGTAATACTAATACGGGCTCATGTAAACGCGCCCGAGGTCGGTTGCTTAATCTTTCTGTGCCCTGAAAGGGGTTTTAGAACTAACTTTCAGCCGTGCAAACACTTTCCTGCGACATAAAACAACATGTCACAGGATGCAAGGTGTTAGCGGCTTAAAAAGAATGACGCGCATAGTGCATAGCGACGGCAACCGGCCACTCGGCGGGGTGAAACATGTGACGGGGTGAATCGGTGTAGTTGGCCTACGGGCTCAGGCGGTCTTTATAGAATGGGGGGACCCGGTTGCAAGCCTCGGCAATGGAGCTGTACAACCCAGTGATCATGGGCAAATCACTTAATCTCCCTGTGCAGGATATAAAAGGAATGGTGTCCGCAACTGTGCTCCGCCTCGCTATGATACCTGATGTTCCTCCAAGCGCCTGAGCCCACCCCCACTCACTGCCTTATAAGATCTCATCTCACGTGGCGATAAAAGATGTAGTTAATAAAATAGTGATTATTTGGCATATATCCTTTGTAAAGACCTAACTAAAACGTCAAACCTGGTAGCTAGAGGGCGTAGTGTTCAAACACTAGTACCATCAAACATATAAGGCGCTGAAAGGGCTGTGCAAAGGGGGTGACCAAGGATTGCCTGCATAGAAGGTGACATCGCTGTAATCTTTCTTGTCAACTCGGAACCCAATACACTTTAAATCTGCATCTGCACATGCATAATATTCAACTTTTTATGATGTGATGGTTGGACGCTAAGATGTACATTTTTGGGTCGTGGGTGAAATCAACAGTCTCTACTTTGTGATTTAATGCAGACTGTTGACGAGTCAGCCTGCAAAGGGACTAGTAGAAGTAGTAGTTATAGTTTATTCGATCATTTTTTGACCATTCCATAAAAGCAAATGAATCAGGGTGGTCCGCATGGGGGCCATGCCCATCCTTTTATGCCCATCTGCATTCGTGGTGCGCCCCATCCTTGGTGATTTCGGCCAGTATGACACCCCCTGCTCCGGAATGGGCGGTGCTAGTGCCCGGCGCTTTAGGGTTTTCGCGCACAGTACAGGTTTGAAGGAATTTCGGTATTCCACGCGGCTGGGGCGAGCGGGGGCAAGGGGTAGGCGTTGTAACCTGTGAGTTGGCGGTTGGTTTAGGGTAACCAGTCCGGCCCGCGGGGTTGCGTCCGCATTCGGCCATTACTATACCCCCCGCACCTCACTGGATAATCGGGTGCGGTGCTCGTGTTATCTGTTACACTCGATCACGTAATATTGTATTTTGAATTAAGCACAGTGCCTGGATGTGTAACGTAAATAGGGCACCCATGTAAAGCGCTCCAATACCTTCAGGTCGATCTCGCGCTATATAAATATGCAACATGTAATTGAGGGCTGCCTATATAGGCAGATCCATGATACCAGTACATGCATGGCTCGCAAGATTTTGCTCCATATACTCGAGCACGTAGGAGACTAGCGTGGGTTCACGGCCCCAAAACACCAGCACTGCACGGCTGGGAGCTGCCTGGGTCCCTGCTGATCGCGGGAGGTGCAACACATGTGGCGCTCCCTGGTTAAGGTTATCGCCCCCCCTCCCGTCGGCTACGCTGCCGTTGAGGGTGGGGGGGCATGCAGTGGGCTGCGTGCGGCAGGCGCAATGGACCTGGCACGGGGATCGTTTAGTATGATACGAATCTTGTAAGCTCCCCGTGCTTGAATGTGTAATGTAAATAGGGTGCTCAGGTAAGGCGCTCCAACACCGTCAGCTTGCGCTATATAATTATGCAACATGTATTGCTGGCTTCCTATAAGGCAGATAAATAATACAAGTGCATGCAATTTTCACATATGCGATTACTGGCATTAATAAACCCCCCCGCACCTCAATGGAGAATCTGGTGCGGGACTCGCGCGGTTCGGTCGGGGAGCGGGTAATATGGTATGAATGTCGTAAACACCCCCTGCCTGAAGAGGTAATATAAATACGGTGCTCATGTTAAAGTGCTCCAATGCCTTCCGGTCAGGTTCGCGCGATATAACTATTCATCATGTAATTGCAGGCTTCCTATAAGGCGGACACATGATACCAAGACATGCACTGTCCACATCACGCGATTACGGGTATTACTAATCCCCCCCGCTCCTCAAGGGTTAATCTGGTGCGGTGCTCGTGTGGCCGGGCACGGCGTTCGTGTTATATGGTACGAATCCCCTATTCTCCCCGTGTCGGCTTGTGTAAGTACGGTGCTCATATACAGCGCTTCAATGCCTTTGGCGTCGAGTTTGCGCGACACAAATATGCAACATGTATGTGCTGGCTTCCTATAAGGCAGATACTTGATACAAGTGCAGGCATTGTTCACAAAATTTGCACCAATACCTTTCGGTCGAGCGCGCGCTAGATAAATAGGCAACATGTGGTGGCTGGCTTCCTATGATGCAGACACATGATACAGGTACATGTATTACTCACAAGAAGTTGCTTGTGCCCACATTCGCGCGCATTAGGCGATGCCGGGCATTACGACTCCTCCTGCACCGGAACGGGTTATTTGGTCGGTGCTTGTGTCCGGCGCTCTAATTATTTGGTGCGCAGTACGGTTTGAGCTAATCACTAATCGACCGTGCCCGAATAAGGTATGTAAATACGGGGCTCATGTTCTGCACTCCCAACACCTTCGGGCGGGTCACGCGGTGACTCTGGCCAGATAATTATTATCCACGTGCCTGATGATGTATGTATATACGGTGCTCATGAACGGCGCGCCATTACCTTCGGGTCGAGTTCGCGCGACATATAAGGGCTAATTACAGTAAGGGTCGCGCAGTCCGATCCTGACCACACGTGACCACGTGTCGCTCGTCTCCAACCTTTTGCTGAAAGGGGGCTTGGGTCGCTTGTCATTGTTGTTGTCTCGTTACCCACCCCCATTGCTTACGGCCTCGCCCTCCCAGGTGCATCAGTCCTTGGGCAGGGCGGACCAGTGTGGGGATAGTCCTAACGTAGAACTGTCATTGCCATGTTAGTAACAGTTAAACACGGGTCGCTGACGACAGTCTAAAAGAGGTATGCTTAAGCCCGCAACTTGGCCCCGCCAACATGCTTATGTGGGCCGCCTTCAATGGTCACTGACATGGGGAACTCACACATATCAAATTGTAACCTAGACACCCGGGTGGGTGCCTAGTCGGGCAAGGCAACGCAACCGCGATAGAATGGTAGTTATTATCTAATGCTAAAGGAAGTCTGGATTGAGCCACTAGATGGGTTAGATATGGGTGCAGCTCAGCGCCCCAATCGCATTGAATTCGGGGACGCACTGACATAGCGGCAAAAGAATAAGTGGTCACCACATAGCGCATCACTAGGGCCTAAATCACGGCACAAGGTTACCGGCGTGATTGTCCAAGTGGTTGCGGGTGCGCCGCTCGCGAGCGGATTGCAACCCGTGGTTTACCTCTGTCTCAAATCGACCGATAGTTCATGGTTAAGCCGATTGGCCTGCAGAACACTGAGCTGGGCACCATAACCAAGAGTTAGGCCTGCAGGAGGAGTAGCTGAAGGAACCATATAGGAATAGGTCCAGATGTACTTTGGGGGGCATTCCCCTGCAACCAAAGACAGATTTCGGGTTGCTTCGATGAAGACCTTCCACCCGGCTGGTGGGTGGTATGGTTGTTATATAGCAAGTGTGCGGTCGTTCAAAGTTTGGTAAAGACCACGTAGAGCCCCAGGGCATCAGGGCATTATTGACCGTGCAGCACTCGCTACGCTCAGAATAGGGCCGGTATTTGCACCAAAGTTTCCGGTTGGTTCCCACAGACTTGTCTGCTCCCAAGGTTATCCTCTAGGGGTAGAACTTGAGACTAAGGGGGCATGGCCTGCTTCGGCGGCACAAATAAGCGATAGCTACGCCGGGATGGAGTTACCATGCAGGTCCTGCCACCACTGGGTCCCCCCCAGGTGATGGGATCAAGTTAGGTGGGACCGCGAAGTCTACGGTTCTTGGGAAACTCCCTGCAGCAGGGCATTTAGCAACAGGTAAGGTATCAGCGTTTTAGTATCAGATATCTGCTTTCCAGCAGCACCGTGCCCTGGGAGCACACGCGTTGCCCTAACTCTGTGGCCCTCCCACAAGGGAGCCGGGTAGCAAAACAAGTGAATAGGCTCCTTAGGCGGGCCTCTGGCCTTCAGCTGGGTGTAATCACCATCAATTGGAGAGAGGCCCGGGTAAAAATGGGCTTTCCGTAATGCTTGGAGGACCATTGCGGTTGGTGGCACTCCCCACCGGAATCACTGGTCGCGTACGGCAGCTGCAGGAGACTGGTGCTGCTGTCCCAATATCTGGGGTGTCAGCGGGGCAAACACAAGGGGACATTATGACCGCGCGCAACGCTTAAGCCAAACAGATTCCCGTAGCTGGTATACCTAAGGGATCATCACTGAGGGATCCGTAGTGGCATAATTCCTATAAGGTATAAGGGATGGTGGGCAGGGGCAAGAGTCGCCCCTTGCCCATGGTCACGCGCTGGCAGTGAGGTGCACTCCCGTGCCCCAGGTTAACTATCTGAGGGGACTGTACAAATGTTAAGTAACCCTTCTCGTCATAATAGTCAAAGCGGGCAGGCCCGGGATTGTGAATAGGTGTAACCTTCCCGCTGGGGGGCGAATAGTTATCGCACATCTTCACAGGCCCCTCTATTTCAACAGACCCTATCCGATTGGGATAGCATCTAGGGATTGGGGACATAGATGGGGCCATCTACAATCCAGGAGCTATAGCTCACTGGTATGTCTTGGGCCTGTGGTTATAAGGGATCTCACAGGGTTTGAGTCCCGCGAGCACTGTCAAACTGTCTTGAGGTGGCAGAATGTCAAACCCTTCTGTCTGCAGGGATGGTTCCCTTCCAGCTAGTTGCAGGAAGCCCTAGATAGGAGAGGTGCTGGTAAGACTATAGCGGGTTGGTGGGGGGCCCTGGCTGCGACGGTTAGCCGCCTCCAGGGCTGTGGCGGAGTTACAGGGCGATCTGGAAGCAGGCCGGTACAAAGGGTACCTCTGCGCGGCACCACGTGGTGCCTGAGCCAAAACGAGGAGCCTCCAGAGAGGTCCCGGAAGCCGGTCGGCGCCCCGCTAGGCCTGCGGGCGGTTGTGGGCCTGAACAACCGGGGGCTTGCTATGCGACGCTCCGCCCCGAGAGGGGGGGTGTGAGTAGAATCTCAACGGCACGTGATCGAAAAAAGAATCACTTGGGGGGCAGCACTTGCGGGTCGTTCCCGTGCTGCCCGGCTCATCAGGCGGGGCAGGTGAAGTAGATGGCCGCCTGCCCTTGGATCACCCGTAAGATAACCCACCTATTACATATCCTGGAATTATGTAATAAAACCTGCAGCATTTGTTACCCACTTACAACTGTTTCTTGTGTCTTCTTTGAGTAACCTAATTTGGGGGAGGGGGGAAAGCGGGGTGCCCCTGGGGGTACTATGGTTTCAATTATCGCGCCCGTGTTTGGGCACGATAATTGAAACCACATGGGCTTTGGTGCGCGTAACAGACACCAATAGGCCGTGGGCAGAGCAATGCGCCCGCCTTTGGCCTATTGCGTGCTCTGTTAAAAAAACACACACACTCATAGCCCAATAAAGGAAGACAACACTAAAAACACACGCACCAGCGTGTACAATTCCAGGGTCCATTTCGGAACTCCGGACAAAAGGACTCTCGCCTGTGCAAGCACTGTTGCACAGTGCAACGCAGGGCGCGAGCCCTAAAAAAACAGCATAAAGTGTATGTTCAGACAGGTGGGTTGTTTGCGAAGAAGAGCAGATCTGGTTTAATAGTGCCCATCCTAAAACTGTGATGCTTTTAATTGATAAGGTTCAGGGTTTGCAGTCAAGGCTCAGACGTTATGATATTCCTAGGCATTTTTGAAAAGCCAGGAGAGAAGAGGATCTCTGAGATGTAATTACTTAAATGTTGTTTGGTGGAGCAGAATTTCAGATTGATGACCAAAATTACATGAAGCAAATCACATGAAGGAGAAAATTTCATGATGTAAAGTATGTTGGAACAAATTAGGTATTATTTGTCTGCTTTTACAATGTAGACTGGAAAAGAGAGGAAACTGGAACAAACTGAAATTACGCTACTTTCTCCACTTTGGAATTGCCTATACTGATGAGCTTTGAGACACAATTGTATTGTGCCGTGTTTTATTAGAAAGAGCAAGAATATCTCTTAATCTATTGAATCTTTAGCATTAAAATAATTATTTTGTAATTAAGAACTATTCCCTGACATTGTTATTCATATTTAAAAGGATATACAAACAAATTATGTGCTGCTTATAGTTTCAACAATATTTTCCAAAATTTTTGTCCTGGATCTAAAATCTTTCGGTAATATGGACTAAAGCAAAATACTTTTTTTCAATTTCATATAGCACAAGCAGAAAAAGGATCTGTGTTGTTTTTTCCTACCAGCACATAGTTTCTGTGTGTTGCCCTAGGATACTCCTGGAGAGGCGCCTAAATGCAGAAGAACAAGGTGCAGCGAGCTATATAGTTTAACAAAATAATAGGTTAACATAGCATTGTCAAACCATATCAGTCTATTTAATAATCCCTGACAAACATACCATTTTCAGGTCTGGGTTGTAAGCACAGTCAGAATGCAAGACCTAGGGCCAGATGTACGACCATTTCATTTTGCAAGTCTCTAATTGCGACTTTTTGCAACTCGCAATTAGGGACTTGCAAAAGGAATGAAATGTACTAATGTGTCTCAGGCACATGTGATGATTCCCAATTGGGGTTGCATTTGACTTACCTCATCAATATTCAAGAGGCAGGTCGCAATTTGACACCCATTGGGAATGGCCTGTAATCACAGGGATGGTGGTTTGCTGGGGTCAGCAGACCACAATGTCTGTTATTTCTTTTTAAATAAAGTATTTTTTTTTAATGCAGCCCGTTTTCCTCAAAGGAAAACAGGCTGCATTTAAAAAATAAAAATGAAAAGCTACCTTTTGATTTTTTAAGAGTAGGCAATGGTCTGTGGGACCACTTCCTGCTCTTAAAAAAAAATGTTGGCGCCCACATTCACAAAGGGGAAGGGGTCCCTTGGAAACCCCTTCCATTTGAGAATGGAATGGGTTACCACCTCCTACAATGGAGTCAGTAAAACAGGAATGTTTTGCGACCACCTTCCAGTTACAAAACATTCCTACATGCCCCTGCCCTTAGCATGCCCCTTCCTAATACCAACTTGCAAACTCTATTTTGCGAGCTGGTAATGGGGGTGAACAACCATTACAACGCAACTTTTACAACGCACTGCCATTACAACGAAACTGTTACAACGCAAATGCTGTGACAACGCATGCCATTACAACGCAAGTCTTTACATCGACTTGCACTAGATGGCGTGCTAACATTAAAAATAGTGTAGTTTACTATCCAAACACCTTCCCTACTGCAACGTGGACTGGAGTTAAAATAGTAAATTACCCTTTTTTAATGTTAGCACGCCATCTACTGCAAGTCGATGTAAAGACTTGCGTTGTAAAGACTTGCGTTGTCACAGCATTTGCGTTGTAAAAAATTTGTTGTAACAGCATGCGTTGTAAAAGCATGCGTTGTAACATCATACATCCGGTAATGGGTTACCAACTCAAAAAAAGTAGGGTTGGCACATTCTGCAAGTCGTTTTAGCGGTCACAAACGGCCTGATCCTCAGTATGCAACCGTTAAAAATGGTTGTACATGTGCCCCCTAATGCCTACAATATACTTAGAGTTGGATAATATTGTGGCAACTTTCGATTGGGTAAAATACTTTGGTAGTTTATATGCTGTTGATTCTGTGGAGTTTACAACATCAGCAGCTTTGACACCAATCCAGATAACATCTAGTAACATGCCGATGTTCGAAATTGCAGATATTATTCAGGCCCTTAATTCTTCTTCACGTGGGCGTGCAGCTGGCTCGGATGGCATTCCTGCCATTATCTTTTTAAATGACATAGAACCGTGGTCCGAGTACATTTTAGCCTTGGCTAATGCAATTGCAGCAGGGGCCCCTATTCCTGATTCATGGAAAGGTGCTATAGTCCTACCCATATTTAAAAAAGGCAACCGTTCCTCACCATCTAATTATAGGCCAATAAGCCTCAGATTGCATTCAGAAATATTTTGGCCGGTCACTATTTAACAAGATACAACATTAGATAGATGAGAATAATATACTAAACCCCTTTGAAGCTGGCTTCCACACTAAGGTTTCAACTATTAACCAGATTTTTTGGTTAATGTTAATATATTGGAGAACTGTACTGATCCATGGTGGCAGCCTGTATGTCATGTTTGTCAACCTAAACTCGGCCTTTGATATGATTTCTATATCGAAACTGTGAAGCACTCTGGCCGCTTTCCACATGCCCCTCGGTTGTTAACTCTTTTAATCCACTTACTTGAAGGCAACCATGCACAAATTAGGTGGGGAGGTGACCAGACCCAGTTGACAGAAAGAGCACCTGTCTGCAAAGGCGTTCGACAGGGATGTGTGCTGGCACCAACTGTGTTTGACCTTTTTATGAATGACATTGCTTTCATTTTGGCTCAACTGGAGGTAGACGGCCCATCGTTGGCAGGTTTTAAAAGTCCAGTCCTCTTATTTGCTGACAACACTTTGTTGATTTCCACAACTTCGTCAGGCCTCCAAAAATGTTTGGATCATTTTAACGAATTCTGTGAGGATCAGGACTTGGAAATTAACACTTCAAAGACTAAGGTGATGTCCTTCAGCCAGCCTAAATCTGTTAAAATCAAATTAATCCTGGGAGGAACCTCTCTCGAACACGTCAACTCCTTTACATACCTATAGGTTATCTTAGCTAAGGGTATGTCTTGGCAACCACACATTAGCAAGGCTACAACCAAGGTAAAGCAGATCTCTGGCGCAATATTCAAGGAGTTTTCCCATTACTCCTGCACTTAAAGTTTATGATGTCAAGTGTCTGGGCTCAACCCTGTACGGGGCTCAGCTGTGGGGATTTACCAAACATGATGACATCACAAAATCTGAGAACAAGTTTCTTAGGAATTTAACTTCCTTCCCATCAGTGACCTAGGGGTTGCAAGGGCCACATACACATTTTTTTTACAGCCATTGTTGTACTGGAGGCGCTTGTGGACCACTCCTAAGCTTGCACAATATACTGGTAGCCTAAGGGATGTCATGAAGGCTGACCAATTTACCTCAATTCCATGGCTTTCAAATATGAAATCAGCCTTGCATTCATTAGTCTTTCATGATTTGTGGAACCAACCCAACACATCTGTTTTTCCATCCAAAGATGTGCTCAAATTGAAAAAAGGGTCACAAGTAGATGACGAGATTGTTCGGAAATCAGCTACTGCTAAGGTGACAAGCTACTATATGGACATCAAGATACGGTGGGGGTGGGAACTATTCTGAGATGTAATTACGGTCTCACGACATAGGAAACTTTATTTCCAGTTTTTTATAGGTACCCTGCCCCTTAGGTCATTCACTGCAGGTTGGAAGGGCGAAGGAAGTAGCACCTGCCCTTCGTTTAACCACCAGATGGAAAGTGTTTCACAAGCTATGTTCGTCTATCCAGGCTATTCATCCGCCTGGCACAAATTGCTGGCACTGATATGTAGATCACTAGGTGCACAAAATCATCAGTATGCCCTCCATATTCCCAGATCAGATTCCTCTATACCACTAGCCATTTCTGTCGCAAAATATTTGGGTGCAATGTGGGTGCTACGCAAGAAAGCCCTAGTTTGATCACCTGTCTAACGATCCAACTCTCAGTTTGTCTTATACGTGCCCTATCTGGGTTATTTCTTGCAATACTCAATTTTTTTAACGATATGTTTTATTTATATATATCCATTCACAATTGTGTGTAGATATATATCCTATATGATTTTAGGAAAATTGATGTAATTTAATTGTTTTACTGCGTATGTAAATGTATGTATGTAAATGTATGTGTCTTGTAAAGCGCACTGCTGCCCTGAGGCGTCCTGGCGCTGTAGACCGCTGGGGAACCCGTCCTGGCTATCCCTGTGAGATGGTACCTCCAGGGTATCTCCAAGGTGAAACCAGGCATCCCCGGCGAATGTGGGGGGCCGTTGTGGAGATGAGGCAAGCTAATGCCCAGAGTTGCCGAGTGTGTTCCTGGTTAGAGTAGGTACCGAGGCGAGAATTATCGAGTCCGTTTTGACCCTGGTCCACGACCCTGCCGCGTCGGGAATTGAACCCTGGTCCCTGGCCGATTCTCTGCTTGCGGATCTGCCGCCTCTAACCAGTGAGCCACACCTCTCCACGTATGAATTGTTCTTATATGGCCCTGGCGACCTAAGTAAAGAGATTTTGAACTTGAACGTAGAGTGGTCTTTGCGTCACCTTGATCCAGCAATTGGCATATTTGGATCAGCAATTTTGAGGCACTAGCTTGAAACATTGACCGTTTGCACACCACTACCATCAGCATCACTAATACCCCTACAACCAATACTACCTACAAATGCCACCACCCACCAATGTCAATACCGCGATCACCAATTCCCAAAACAAGATTGCTCCACCGCCAATAGGTGCCCAAATCTGACAGTGCTGCAATACCATACTATTGGCAATGCAGTGCTAAACAAATCACTGTTAACATAACACAACAAGCAAATATGCCACCGACTCTGCCATCACCACCAATATCACTAATACCAATAACCCCAAAAACAACACCTTCATCACATCACAACTATTACCACACTATCAACACTACTTCACTCCTACCACACTGCGAAGAACTGAAATAACTAATATATAACTTCTGCATGGTTGTCACATGAAGTCTAGATATATTGGCTTTGCCATTGCTTGCTAAACATGATTGATACAAGTGTCCTTGTGGTCAGGGAAGATCCGCTAATATTTGTACAGAAAATTAGACTAAGCAATGTCAGAGCATTACTTTTCTCTGCCTCTTTGGGCTACACATAGTCATGCTCACCTAGTTGGAAATTTGCCCTTTTCCACTTACACCAACCGGTGACAATATACTCTGTCCATCATGCTAGGACAACTATGTTAATCCCCTTAATTCATCATAATAATTATAAATTGATGGATTTTGCTATATAATGTGTTTATTGTTTGTTTGCATTTGTTGGTTGTACACTGAAAAGGTTTTATGTCACACTAAACAATAACATTTATCTAATTTGATATACTGACTGAGGTGAAGGCACTAGTTTGTTTTCCAAATAATGATGGTAAATGTAATTTTATCAATGATTTGTTGCACATTATCGAGCTTCTACCGAAAAAACAGGAATGCCCCAATAGCTCACAATGATCCAACCGGATTGTACGTATGTATGTTTGTATGCATGTATAAGGTATTTATAGAGTGCTAACCCAGCCAAAAGACAGCAGAGCACTGTACATTATTATTATTATATTTAAGCTTATAAAGCGCGCAGCTACCCGGAGGTTTCCCGGCGCTAGAGACAAAAGCATTATTGGTTAAATAACCAGGTCTTAACTTCCTTACGAAATTTGAGATAACAGGGTTCTATGCGGAAAGATAAAGGAAGAGAGTTCCAGAGGGATGGAGCCAGGACGGAAAAGGAATGCCCTCCCATCCTGGCTCTCTTGACTCTAGGGACTTGGAACCTATGCTGGTTAGAAGATCGAAGGGTCCGGGCAGGGCTGTATCGATGCACCAAGGTACTGAGATATGAGGGGGCATGACCTGTGTTTATTCTGTGCATATAGCACAGGGCCTTAAATTTATGGCGGTTTTCAATACGTAACCAATGCAGTTTACGAAGTGAATTAGAGGTGGGAGATAAGTGAGGCAATTTACAGAGCAGCCGAGCCGCCATGTTTTGAACTATCTGCAATTTTCTGGTTACCTCTTTGCACGCCCCCAGGAGAAGAATGTTACCGTAGTCCAGTCTAGAGGTGATTAAGGCCTGGACTACGGTTTTTTGGGTCTCCTGAGGGAGCATCCCAATGATTTTGCGAAGCCACTTGATGATGGTAATGCAGGTGGAGGAGATTTTTACCACATGATGTTTCATGGAAAGTTGATCATCGAAAGTGATGCCCAGATTACGAGCTGTTTTAGATGGTGTGGGGAGCTTACCCATTTGTGCAGGCCAATGTTGGGGGCCCCACAGGGTATTGTTTTTGCCAAATAGAAGAAGCTCTGTTTTCCCCCCATTCAGCTTAAGTTTGTTTTTGTGCATCCACTTGGCGATGTTATTAAGACCTGTACAAAGAGAGGAAGGGGTGGAATGGGAACTAGTTGAGAGAGAGTAGATGATCTGTGTATCATCAGCGTATGAGTAGATGGTTAACCCTGCCTGTTCTGCAATGTAGGCCAGGGAACTGACGTACAAATTGAAAAGTAGGGGACTTAAGATGGAACCCTGGGGAACACCATGCGCTGATTTATAGATTTGCGAGGCAGAGGAAGGGGAGAAAACTTGAAAAGTGCGGTCTGAGAGAAAGCTAATGAGCCAATTGAGGGCTAAGCCGGTAATGCCAGATGATATAAGAGTGTCAATGAGTATGGGGTGGGAGACCGTGTCAAAAGCGGCACTCAGATCGAGTAGAATGAGTGCCACGGTCTCCCCCTCATCCACCCGACAGCGAATGGTTTCTGAAACCCCCAGCAAGGTAGATTCAGTTGAAAAACCGGATCTAAAACCAGACTGAGATGGATGGAGGATCTTATTGGATTCAACATGTTGAGTAAGTTGTGTGATAATATGCTTTTCTAGTATTTTTGAGAAAACAGGGAGGAGAGAAATGGGCCGAAAATTGGATAGATTGTTGATGTCAGCATTAGCCTTTTTTAGTAGTGGCTTGATCATAGCATGTTTCCATGTGGAGGGGACCTTGGCTTCTCTGAGAGAGACATTAAGTAAGTCCAGAATAATATTAAGAGCAGGAGTGTCCAGAGTTTTTAATATTTGAGGGGGAAGAGGGTCCAGCGGAGAACCAGACTTAATATTGTTTAAGATATTGGTGAGTGAGAAGCTGTTGAGAGGGGTCCAAGTACTAATTTGCTGGGCAGGTGGAGTATAAATTTCCTCTAAATATTCAGGTTCAGAAGAGATTGTAGAAGCCGACCTGTTGTTGGAGTTACTCAGTTGCAAAAGAGTAGTGAGTTTATCTATAGGTGCCTCTGGGATACATAAGGTGACTGCATCGGGTAATTTTGGAGAAGGAGAAGGGGAAAAAGGTTTGTCAAAATCAGCATAAATGGAGTCAATTTTAGAAATAAAAAATTCAGCTAGGGAATTGCATTGAGAAACATCTAAGCAGGGCGATTTAGGTTGACATGCTGCTCCCGATAATCCTTGTACAGACTTGAAAAGGGCCTTGGGGCGATTCTGAGCCTCAAGTATTGTGATGTTAATGTAGTCTTTTTTTGCAGTTCTGCAGAGTGTATGATAATTATTTAAGGCAGTCTTGTATCGCTGTTTAGAGCTTGTGTCATAGTAAATGCGCCTCTTGCGCTCAAGATTTTTGCATAGTGTTTTTTCTTTTTTCAATGCATCTGTGAACCAGGGCGCAGGAGGGCGGTGCTGGTTATGCTTTTTATTTTGCAGAGGTAGACATATATTAACAGCTTCAGTTAGCCAGGTGTTAACTAGGGAGTTTGCTTCAGTGATGTTTACTTCAGTACAAGGTATAGTATTCTTGAGATAAGTGTTGAATTTTGTGGGGTCCAGATTAGTCCATTTTCTGAAAGGTCGAGATTCGGTAAGGACCAGGGGAAAGCTGGATGAACAGTTAGTGGTGACAGAAAAAGTCACCAAGTAATGGTCTGACCATAAGAGAGGTAGAGATGGGCTGCATACAATAGCTTCAAGATTAGAAAGAATAGGGTCAAGAAGATTCCCAGCTTTATGGGTGGCGCCAGAATTATGTAGGGTGATATTAAGAGCTGCTAGGTCCTGAAGAAGATTGGATGAAATTGAGCAGGATAAATCATTAAAGTGCAAGTTTAAATCACCAATAATCGTAAAATTCGTGGAGTCCTGTAATAGAGGAGCAATGAGCTCGGGAAGGGCAGTTGCCCACGAACTGGCGGAGCCAGGTGAACGATAGACGAGCATCCCAGAGAAAGTAAAATTAGGGGATAGCAGAAGTTTAGAATATCCTGCCTCACTATTCGGTATGTCAAAGTCCTCCCATTTACAAGAATATAATCTGTTAAAGATTATGGCGATGCCACCACCCTCTTTACCCACTCGGTTCTTTCCGATGTAGGTGTAGTTGTCAGGGAGGGCGGATGCAATATCAGGACCAGAGTGATCTTTAAGCCATGTTTCAGTGAGAAATAAAGCCGTTGGTTGGATAGAAATAAGAAGATCAAAGATGTCTCTTTTGTGTTTCACTAGAGACCTACAGTTAAGACTGAGAAACGAAAAAGTTTGTGGAGGTTTAATATGTGTAGACCAGGGTTGGGAGAAAGGGAAATTACCGTTCGTAGTGTTGGTTAGTGAGGGGAGGGAAAGAAGAGACAGGTTGCAAATGAAACAAGTGATAGGGGCCAGATGACAACTCAGAGGCAGACTGTGTGAACAGTGTGCTGGTCGGAGACTAAGAAGGGCATCTCTAGAATAGGTGATAGAGGGACCAGGGGACATGGTCCCTGGTCCCGGCCTGTCGCGGACGGGCGCAGACGGGCTTGCCCTAAGCGCGCCTTCGGCACGCTGACGGCGCGCCCGCTGCGCTCGTCCGCTGCGCGTCCTGAAGATACACATTTTATGTGTGCAGGAGGACGGCAGGGAGGGGCGTGGCCTCTAAGAGGGGCGTGGCCAGCGTGCTCGCCGGTAATGGCGTCGGGGTGTTTGGCTTTTTTCCTGGTGGCCCCGTGTCAGCGCTAAATCCGCTGCACGGAGAAAGATGGAATCGTGGTATGGCCCCAATGAGGTTCAAGGAACAAATCACGTAAGTTACAATAATACACACAGTCTTTTAAAAATTTCACAGGCTAAAATGCACTCCCGGCTTTTCGCCTCAGGAGAATAGTGTCTGAGCTGCGCTCGTTGTCAACGACGCTAAATAGGATGGGCGGGGGGCGTGGCCTCTAAGAGGGGCGTGGGCAGCGTGCACGCCGGTAATGGCGTCAGGGTGCTTGGCTTTTTTCCTGGTGGCCCCATGTCAGCGCTAAATCCGCGGCACGGAGAAAGATGGAATCGTGGTATGGCCCCAATGAGGTTCAAGGAACAAATCACGTAAATTACAATAATACACACAGTCTTTTAAAAATTTCACAGGCTAAAATGCACTCGCGGCTTTTCGCCTCAGGAGAATAGTGTCTGAGCTGCGCTCGTTGTCAACGACGCTAAATAGGATGGGCGGGGGGCGTGGCCTCTAAGAGGGGCGTGGCCAGCGTGCTCGCCGGTAATGGCGTCGGGGTGTTTGGCTTTTTTCCTGGTGGCCCCGTGTCAGCGCTAAATTCGCTGCACGGAGAAAGATGGAATCGTGGTATGGCCCCAATGAGGTTCAAGGAACAAATCACGTAAGTTACAATAATACACACAGTCTTTTAAAAATTTCACAGGCTAAAATGCACTCCCGGCTTTTCGCCTCAGGAGAATAGTGTCATGGTCACAGATAAGCATTAAGTCAAGGAGTAAGAGAGGAAGTTGGGTTGTGAGCAGTTAATGCAGTGGATTAAGCCAAGAAAAAACACAGAGCACCCTTGCCAGTGTCCCTTCCTCTTCCTTTATGAAATCTGAAGCAGTCTGCTGAGCTGCTGTTGGTGATTTTCTATATCAAAGCCACTAATGAATAAGGTCACAAAGAGTGCACCATGACCCCTACGCTCCCCTAACTGGAAGCTTAGAAGACCTCTTGGGGGGTGAGAGCCTTGACACCAGGGCATGGAACTGGGAGGTTGGAGCCCAGAGCTCTGCACAATCCAAAAGGATGTAGGTATGGACTGGTCGCCTGGACATTTGGGCAAGCCTATGGCCATATAAAGAGAATGAGTGGACGGTGACCCTACCAATCATGTTATCAAAGGCAGGCGTGAAAGACTTAGCACAGATGGACTCTTCTACTCTGCCTACAATAACTGAGCAGCGGAAACACATCGGAGGCCAAGTGGTTTAGGAACACTTAATCTAGCCTGGGTGATGGTTCTTCTGAATGATGTAACTTAGAGAGGAACTCTCTTCAAAGGTATCGTCCACATAGGAATCTTTTGGGGCCTTTTCAGAGTCCCATGGGTTGTGACAGGTGGTAGCTATGGTGCTGAGAATCAGTCCAGTTTATTTTAAGGTTAATGTGTCTCATGGTCGCTTTAGCAAAAGAAGAGCAGGCTCATGACTTGCACATACACCGTTTCCTGTGCACACACTAACTGTATGAATAGGCCACAGAGAGACACAGAGCAGCAGGTAAAATTATTGCTTCATGTCTTGTGTGTATTGCCTCTCTGGTGCTTGAGGGCTCTAGTTAGAATGGGAGCAATGTTATATTATAATCACCTTCACAGGGACCCTCAGACCCCCCCTGCAGTGCCAGGGCATAGGGCATGTGAAGATTCTTACAATGTGGTATTTACCACAAAGTAACTGTCTGTGCATGGAACTAACTTTTGAAGGAAGTCAGGAGTGTCCCATGATGTCTATGTCCCACAACTGTCTCTCCATTCATCTTCATAGAGTATATTGAGGTAGCACAGTAACCATGCAGTAAATCTCCCTGGGCCTTCATGCTACTGTGAATCATGCCACTGTGATTCCCCAATTTGAACTGAGAAGCTGTTCTACCTCTCAGAGGGAGGTGAGAGAAAATTATTGTATTACAATACTACTTTTTGCACAGAGATGCAGGTCTCCTGAGTCTTCATATGTAGAAATTTTAAAAGGGTTTCACTAGCAGGTGTAGAGTGCTGATTTTGAGTAGATTAGTGACTTTTTCGATTTTATACCATAACAGGCCTCACAATTCCTTTGCCCTGGGCCTCCCACTTGAGGTCTGATGCTTGTTGGTCTGCTTTTCTGTGCTACTATATGCCTAAATGTCAATGTTTTGACATTGTATATCTGGGATAGTTTGGCATTTGTGAGCTCTGTGGTGCAACACATACATGAATTTCGACTACGCCGGATGCATTTACAGCATCTAAACATATACAACAAATATGTGTTCATTGATTGCAGTCATTCATTCATTGAGAAATTAATAGATCACTCTGATGCCCACTAGGGGGCCGATTCTGAACCTGGAAAAACCGGGTACAAACCGTCGGTCGGAGCGTTTTCTCCGTCCGACTCGTACCCGGGAAAAAAACCCTACAAACTTGCAAGTACGATTCGTACGGAAACACCAATTCCGTACGAATCGGAAAAAAGACCGACCGACAGAAAAATACATACAAATGTGATCTGGGACACCGCGGACGTGACGTCCGGACGGAGTTAGGCATGTTTTTACGTACCAGCAAGTACGATTCGTACCGACTGCAGTCCGGATGGGAATATTTTTACGGCACCCAAAAAGTGCCGGAAAAGCTAAGTACGCGGCAATGCGAGCTGATTAGGGGGCCCGGTACGCGCCGTACCCCCCCCCGCCCCCCGTATGTTCGTGCCGTACCCCCAGCCCCCCCGCGGATGGACGCGCCGTACCCCCCAGCCCCCCGTATGTACGGAGCGTACCCCCAGCCCCCCTGTATGTACGGAGCGTACCCCCAGCGCATACTGCGCTGGGGGTACGCTCCGTACATACAGGGGGGCTGGGGGTATGCTCCGTACATACGGGGGCTGGGGGGTACGCTCCGTACATACGGGGGTCTGGGGGTACGCTCCGTACATATGGGGGGCTGGGGGTACGCTCCGTACATACAGGGGGGCTGGGGGTACGCTCCGTACATACAGGGGGCTGGGGGTACGCTCCATACATACGGGGGGCTGGGGGGGTGTTCGGCGCGTATGCGGGCACATGTCTCCATGGTTGCTATTGAAGTTCGGTCCGTACGGTGTTTTTTCCTTACTGTTGTAAAATGGTCCGGCCGGTACGGATCGTACTTGCGCGCTCGGACTTCAGTTTTCACATTTGTACGTAAAATCGTCCGGGGACGTGTCGGACACATTTTCCGACCCGAGGACGTGTGGGGGAATTTTCCCAATGCGGTTCGTATGGACTTTTTCCCATACGAATCGTACTTGGCAGTTTGTACGGCGCTTTTACCATTTGTACGGGAAAAAAACCATATACGATTTGGACGGGGACATTTTTTCCAGGATCGTAATCGGCCCCCTAGTGTCCTGGAAATACAGGCTGTACACTGACTGGAGGTGGCAAGGCAATGCATTGTTTAAATGCTCGATATGAGAAAGATTTTGATTAAATGTGAAATTTTGCAAAATTAACTTTCAGGTATCTCACTTAAAAAATAAACATGACAGGACTGACAAAGGGAGGGCAAGATGGCGTCCACTGGCTAGACGTGTGGGTTAGAGGCTCCCGGCAGCGTCCACCCGCCCTTCGTTGTTTATGGACTTTGGGCTAGAACTTGGAGCAGCTTTCAGGAGGCAAAGGGCTTGTAACTGAAAAAATATACCTGAAAGATACCTGAAAGCAGAGAGACGGTCTGGAAAGTAAACGCGGTAGTTTGTAGATACACCGCGAGAAGGCTCCTCACGGTGAGGCAAAGTTTACTCACCTGCTGGGCACACCTGTGCCGCTGGAGGAATCGGTAGGCAAGTGGAATCGGTACTGCCTGAAGCGGCAGCGGCTGCGAGGAGCTGTGTGTAAAACGAGAGGAATCAGTCGCCGGCCGGCGTGTTGAGGTTGTGGCAGCAGTGGTAACTAGGTGCGGACTGGTTGGCGACAGCTCGAGAGTGGCAGGCTGTATTTCCGTGCCCTCTTTTGATTGTGGATAAAGACTCGAGAAGGATGAGAAAATAAAAGAAAATACACAAACCTTAAAGGTACTGGGTGCAGCTGTGAAGGCAGTTGTAATATACTTTAAGCGCAGACATGCCGGGGGGAGGCTCTCTCCTGTAAAATACGCTTGTTTTTCGGCGTGCTGTATTGGCAGTGGCAGCAAGCAGCTGGGATAAGTGAGGAGACGAGAACAGCTAAATGGGGGCATATAGTTGAGGTCTCAGTAGCAAGTGTTTGGTGACTTGGTGGTGAACAGCTGGAATAATAGTCGTGGATTGACATGCCTCCTAAAGCAGCCCGAGGTGGGAAAACCAGAGCCACTACAGAAGCGGTGGCGAGGACTAGAGCAGCCATGGCTGGGCATAGTGCCAGAGGAGCGTTGGATGAAAATGGAATAGAAGGGTCCATGGAAAGTCTTTGGCAGGGAGGAGGGCAAGGAGGAGAGCAAGGGCCACAGAACAAAAAAGTACCCCAGATATTCTTGCCGCCAACCAGGAAAAAGCAGTCAACTTTGCATGTATCTAAGACAGTTTTGGAGGAAGAGGGAGATGAACAGTGTGCTATTGATACTGTTGATACTGCTGATGCCCTGGGTGAGTCAAGTGAAGTGTTGGGGGAAAAAAACGTGACAACAATAGCAATCCACGAGGATGATGGAGTGTTGGAAATGGAGTCTGGAGTAATTATTGACGCTATTAATAAGGAGAATGACTCAGGGGAGAAGTTTTTTTCCCTTTGAGATCCTTCGGACACATCAGATGACGATGGCGAATTAGGTCACAAATCAGGCTCTTTGAAGGGGTCAATAATGAGTATTGGTAGTGATCCGAATGGTACAAACTTGGAGGATGAAAACTCGGAGGTGCCCACTGGGTGGAAGCAAACATTAATAAAGGAAAGGGGGGCCCGGATAGAATCAACAAAGACTCTGGTATGGGACGTTTCCCCTCAGTTGAAAGGACCCCTGAAGGTGTAGACCAAGCCGTGGGGGGAGCAACAGAAAAGACGGATGATGAAATCTCCCATGAGTCAATTTATGGATGTATGATGGACCATAGAGTGGAGACATGTACGGAGAATCCAAAAACACATACGGCCTGTCGCAAGCTCCAAAACACAGTAAGAAGAATGGCTAAAACATGTAATGAATTCACTGAAAATATGATTGAACCTGAGACACAAATGTCTACATTGGAAGATCAAATGGAGGCACAGAAGGTGGCTACAGAAGCAATAAGCGCCCATAAAGAGGATGCACAGACCAAGCTTGTGAATTTGGAGAATAGACTCCGCAGGAATTACCTTAGAATACTAGGAGTGCTTGAAGGGATTGAGGGGCAGGATTTACGCAAGTTTGTGATAGAATTATTTGCAGAGGCTTTCCCTGAACTGACGGAGTGGAATTGGGCTACTGAAGGGCTCACAGGTTTCCAATCAAGCAATGAGCTGCGAAAGGAGGACAATCTGAACTGAGACCACGGGCGATTTTGATCTCCCTGAATAACTTTTTGGCACGTCAGGCTGTCTACGACCTGGCACAACCAGACAGGAAGAGGGCGGGGAAGGGTACGCAATTCTTTGTTAGACCTGAGTACTGCCATCATACGGTGGAGAAAAGGTGGCAGCGGCGTCAATTAATTACTCCTTTTCAGGCAAAGAGGGCACAAGTTTTTTTGTTAAATCCCGCTACACTTAAAGTATTATGTAAGATGCAGACCCGATTTTTTTATTTCAGAGGTCCAAGCTAAAGACTATTTGATGTTTCTTTGAATTAGCCCTTGTTATTTAAGTTAGTGTATTTTTCTGGCTGTGAAGTAATGATGTAGGGAGACTTTGTTGTTGCGTGGATTAGGAATTTAAATTTAATGCAATTAATGTCTCCTAAAAAGTTAGCAAATGATTGGTGTTGATTACACCCTAGCCAGGATTATGTTGGTGGGCCGGGTGGACACAGGACTGCTTACTCACCTTCCATCACAAGAGCTAATATTAGCCCTTTTGCCTATGTTTTGGGGAAAGGGTGGAGGGAGGGTGAGTGGTTAGTGCGGGGCACGAGGGTGGTGCTGAATGGGGGTAATGGGGTTGGGGTAGGGCACAGGGAGGGGATGGGTAGGAAGGGGTGAGTATTAAAAATACAAAAATCAATGCATAGCAAAGACATAGTGGTAAATATAAGCAATACAGAATTGTGTGAAGAAAATATATGCAGGGGGTTTGTCAAAATGGTAAAATATTGTGGGGGAAATGGTTGTTAGTGGGACACGTATATGTTCATTTAATGTATGCGGATTAAATAATAATAATAAGAGGCAAGGGGTAGCTGCGGACCTGCGTTTAATGACACCTGATATCCTTTGCATTCAAGAGACGCATATACCGTAGAGTAAGCGTACTGTATTAGAAGAGTTAGGATACACGCTCTTGGAAGCAACTCTGCAATCTACTACCAATAGGGGGGTTGCCATAATGGCACAAGCTGGGATTTGTGGGATAGGAAGAAAAATTATGGACAACTACGAAAGATGGGCCATTGTGGAGTGTAGTATAGGGGGTATCAAGGTGACAATCTGCCCAGTATATGTGTCAAACTTTGATGAAGCTTCTATTTTAGAGACTTTAAATATAGAATTGGCTTTGTGGAATACCCCTGTGATCTTGTGTGGAGACTTTAACATCCATTTAGATGAGCGTGTGTCAGATGTCAATAATTATAAATATATGGGTCGGAAACCTAAGGTTTTTAGAGCATTATGGCAGTTGTTAAAGGATCATGGATTGGTGGATGTGTGGACAACTTTAAATTATCCGGATCCAGGTTACACTTTTTTTTCATACCCTCATCGTAAATTAGTGAGGCTGGATTATATTTTTATGCCTAGGGTAACCATTGTGGGAGCAAAAATGCAGGTATGTCCCAGGATAACAGCAGATCATGGCCCACTATTATTGGATGTGTATAACCTCGATCAGATGAAGGTTGGTAGGGCATTTACATTTAATAGGAAGCTCCTGATGGATAAAGCATTTATTGATCATATGCTAATTTGGGTTTGGCAATTTCTTGAGGTCAATATGGGATCCACCTCTAGTGTGACAGTATGTGATGCGTTTAAAGCGGGAGCACGTGGAGAAGCACTTAGTTATGGATTGGCAAAGCAGAGGCAACAACAGACTCTGATGCAGCAGCTACTTGGGGACCTAAGGAATGCGGAACAGGAGTTGATACAGGTGCTGAGGTGGGGACAAGAAGTTGTGGAAATACAAACTAAGATTGCATGCTGTAAAGCAAAAATTAATGGGATATGGTGATAGGAAATCGCCCATCAATATAAGGTGCATAAATTAGATAGATATGAATATGGTGAAGCTACAGGACAGTGTTTGGCCCAGAGGTTAAGAGTAAGACAATCTTCACAGAAAATATTAGCTATGTTGGATTCAGCTGGAAATACGGTTGAAACTATGGAGGGTATACTGTACAAGCAGAGCTAGTGTATTGAGCAAAAGATAGAGAGCTTTTGTCAACAAATTGATTTAGATAACCTAAGTCTTGAAGAGCAGGTGGTATTGGACGCTACGATAACAATGGAGGAGTTGGAGGAGGCAATGGGATCACTGCCGAGCGGCAAAGCGGCAGGACCTGATAAGCTGCCACTTGAGTTTTATTGTGTTGCTTCAATTATTGAATACAGATATGTTGACCACATTCCAAGAGGCTCAAGTTGGGAATCCGCCACCATCATGGGACGAGGCTAATATAGTGGTGTTTAAAAAGAAAGATAAGCCCCCTAATCAGCCTGGACCATATAGACACATCTCCCTGTTAAACGCAGATGGCAAAGTATATGCGAAAATACTGGCTACAAGGTTGGCGCGAGTAATTACGCCTTTGGTATCCATATATCAGTACGGATTTATACCAGGCAGGAGTACGGTAAACCATATTAATAGAGAGGTTACTCTTATAGATTACGCTAATGTATGTAACAGTAGGATGGGGTTGATTTTCCTAGACGCGGAAAAAGCGTTTGACCATGTCTCCTGGTCCTTCTTATGGGCCATTATGCGGAAGACAGGATTTGGGCAGGGTTATATTAGAGCTATGCAAACCATGTATCAGTCACCACGAGCTAGGATCTGTTTTATGGGTAAGCCTGGGCAAAGCACTACGCTACGCTCGCGTAGTTTGCGCAACTTCGCACTACGCGAATTGCACGTAGCACAGTGCAAACACGCGTAGCGTAGTGCTGCGGTCATTTTTTGCTTGCTCGCGGTCCTCAACGTCAAGTTGGCGACCGCGAGCAAGCAAAATGACATCCCGGTGAGACTTTTTCCTTGTTCACGATCAGCAACATCAAGTTGGCGATCGCGAGCATGGAAAATAAACCTCCTGGAGAGATTCCCAACGCGAGGAGGTCAGGTTTCTCATTGCGAGTGGTCGCGTATGCTCGCGACCGCTTGCGATGAGAAACTACCAGTTCGCGTTGAGAAAGCTGCCGCTCGAGTAAAAATCTTCTCGAGCAGCAGAAAACTACAGCTCGCACTGTGCAAGATGTCATTTTCAATGATTGCACAGTGCCGGTTGCTTGCCCGCACTGTGCAATCATTGAAAATGACATCTTGCACTGTGCGAACAAGGTACTACGCAGTTCGCGAAGTGCTACGCGTAGCTCGTGTAGTGCGAAGTACACTTTGCGTAGCTTCGCGAAGTGCTACTTCGCGAACTACGCCCAGGGTTAGTTATGGGAAGGGAATCAGAGAAAGTTTTGTATCAGTAGGGGGACAAGATAGGGATGTCCCTGCTCCCCTTTGTTATTCGCTATATATATCAATCCATTTCTGGTAATGCTGGAACAGAGTGAGCGTATTATCTCTATGAGCTGTGGGCAGTATCAGGTGCGGGTCTTAGCCTATGCTGATGATATTGCAGTGGCATCGTCAGACCCCACGCAAGCAGTAGTAGAGATAGAAAGATTGGCTGAAAAATTTGGTGGGGTATAAGGCTATAAATTACATTCCACAAAAATGCAGATTGTATGTACTAAAATGGCATGCTCAGGGGATATTCGGGTAACGGACGAAGCTTGCTACCTGTGTATTAAAATCAAAATGTCTCTACAAGACCTGATTGAGGTTAATTGGGGAGGGATAGTCTCTGGGATTAAACAGCAGCTTGACCTTTCGCTGGTGGTGTGGTGCAATGTACTTAAGATGACTATCCTTCCCAAAATTATGTACTATTTTAGGGCGGTACCGCTAGAATTTACCAAAACACAATTGCAGAAAGTGCATTCTATATGCAATAGGTTTCTATGGGGACAAAGGAAATCTTGGCGCGCATTTAAATTTATGATGCTACCACAAGAGGGATGGGCTAATTTTACATTCTATTTCTATGCATGTATACTTCAAAACATACGGATATTGTTAGCAGGGGAAGATGTGGTGATGGCGGGGTCACCGTCAATCTATCAGATGTTGTTGGAGGCAGAGGTTAGGAATTCTTTAGTTACGTTTTTTGAACCAAGCTATTTTAAAAGAACACGGTTTAAGGTTCTGATTGCAGCATATAAGGTTTGGAAATCCGTACGAAAAATGATAAATATGCCATGGATTAGCTATTACACACCGTTGAATTCGACGTCTATATTCCCCACCATATTTTGGGATTTTAGGATTCAGAGATGGAGGGCTAAAGAGATTAGGCAATTAGGAGACTTATTTGAGGGGGGGTATTAGTTTCATTCTCAGGTTTAGTTGATAGATATGGACTTCACCAAAATGAATTTTTTAAGTATTTGCAAGTTCGGAATTTCTTGTTTAAATATCATGTGCAGGAAGGGATAACCACGATTTCGTTAGTGGAGGCAATCAAACGAAGGGCAAGGATAGGTGTATTGTATGATATATTAATGGAAACACAACAGGATGATATGGATGCACAAGATAGTAAATGGTGTGATCGGTTAGGACAGCGAGGCGTGTATATGCAGCAATCAATTGATATTGCAGGAAGAATTTTGATATCTGCAAATTTGAAAGCTCAGCACTTTAAGACGATATTTCATCTGTATCATACACCAGAGAGGATGATGAAGTGGGGAGGTTCTAATGACGGGAGGTGTTTTAGATGTAGTATGGAGAGAGCAGACATCGTGCATGTATTTTATGATTGTACTTCCCTCTCGCAACTAAAATTATAAATAGATCAGTTCCTATCTGGAATCACAAGGACACAAATTCACATAACAAAGGATGTAATGCTATTGGGTGTGGGTGATATTCTTAGGACTGGTCAACCGGCATTTAAGTTTAGATATATTATTTTCAGTGCAGCGGCGGTTGCACGCTTATCTGTAGCCTCAGCTTGGTTGCAGCAAGATGCCCCTTCGTTTGAAATGTGGCGGGCCAAATTCTATAACATTTTTCATTTGGAATAAAGTCTTTATTGTCTAAATCAATGAATCGTAAAAAAACTGGCTATTCAGATATGGGCCCCAATGATAGAACATTTGAATTAACTGCATGATCTTGTCATAATCTTATCTTGATTTTGTTTTTTTATTATTATGTTCATATGGAATGTTGCTATTGTTGTGCGAACAACCAAGTAATTAAATATGTCTGGAAAATGCCATGGATTGAACAATAAAAAAATAAAAAAAATAAAAAAATAAAAAATAAACATGACAGCATACCTCACATCTAAAAGTGACAAAAACACAAAGGAAATTCAGAATTGAGGAGCATCTCCCAGAGCCCTGCCTAGCAGCATGAGCATGCTGATTGGCACTCTAGCTCCAAAGATACCCTGAGCACTCCTCTAACACCTGCCCAGGCCCCTTAAGGTTGGTTGGGTGAACCCCAAGCTATTCATCTCTATTTTGTGAGCTGCAACTTTCCTGTGCCAAACATTGTAGAGAACCAAGGACCAGAAGGTGGTAAGAAGACAGACTTTGTGCTGTCTATTTGCTGAAACTTTAAAAGTGATTTTTCTCTAATTGTGACTGCCTCATGTTCATCGGTTTTGTTTGTGGGCTTTATAGTTTAAAATTGAAGTTTTACCTGCCCATGATTGCCTCAATTTACCTATTGCATTGTAGTTCAAAGTCTGTTGTTTTGCACCTGCCATTGACTGCTTCAATTTCACCTGTGTTTGGGCTCTTTTAGTTAAAAATCTTTTGTTTATCACCTGCCCGGAGATGCCTGATTTTCCCTCCCAGTTTCCCCCCAATCTGTGCTCAGACCTGTATGTAAGCAAATCACCCCAGCTCCCTTTTGTCTTAGAAAGTGGGTGAATCAAGAGTACACCCCATGAACAGATATAATATACCTCAGAGATTAAGCAGAGTGTACTCTGAGACTGCAGGAATCTGCTCTTAGTGTTTAAACTGTGTTTGAACAATGATTGTAGCACTCGTTTTTTGACTAGGAGAGAGAGTTGTTTAAGTGTTAAAAAGCTGTAATTTTAGAGGTCTAGTTTAGGCCCTTACCTGCAGAACTCCAGAGTGTGGATTGAGCCTGTCTGTCTCCAAGGAGATTCTGAATTGAGGAGCTGTTCCCAGCCCAGTGCACATCAGTCTGCTTCAGGTCACAAGCACCTTCGACATTACATCTTTGCACTGATTGGTGGCTGTAGCTGGTGTTTCTATTGGGCTTAGGGTTAGTGTTCTGATTGGGTGATAAGTCTAGAGTGTTGAATGGTCTCTTGGTCAGTGATTCTATTGGATGTAGAGCTTAGGGTTAGAGGTCTGATTGATGCATAGGCTTAAGGTTTTTTGTTTGGTTTCTGGTGCTAGGCTTTCTATTGGACCTAGGGCTTAGGTTTGATTTCTGATTGGCTGTTTGGACTAGGGCTGTATTTGGCTTTAAGGGCTTGGTCTCCTAATGGTTCTAGGGATTAGGGCAAGGGCTTTGATTGGTTAGGGCTAGAGTTCCCATTGGCCAAAGGAGTCACCTAACTACGAGGGCTATTTGAGGTCAGGGTTCAGGGTGTCTCTGCTCAGGCGTCACAGGTGAAAGGCAAGGAGGACATGGGCAGCTGACTATTTGTGCCTGTTTGAGACTGGTCGGGCCTAGGGCCAGAGATGTTGCCCATGTTCTCATTCATCAGCACCAACCCTACCCGATCCACATCTACAACCAGATTACGACACTCACAGAAAACTCACTCTACTCACGTACTGCAAACTAACCCTACACAAATTTCTCAGCACCCACTACAAACCCCACCAACCACACCTTTACACCCTTCTACTTTAACAATCACACATTCGCACCTTCATTCACACACAAGCACCAGTCTATCCTATACCACTAACCAATCCACTCATCACAAACACAACCCAAATCCACACCATACCTAACTATATTCCACTCAGACACACACTCCCTTCTCTAATTTTTCCAAACAGACCCTTTTTTGTCACCAACCAACCCATACCCAGCCTTCCATCTTTCCATCTCCCTATAATCTTCCTCTTCTTTCTACCACAAAACACAACCTCACTTACACTCGACTAAACCACACATTATACCTGTTAGCAATCAAATCTAATACAAACACGCTTAACTGTTGTTCACCCCTCTCACACACCACATACACTCTTTCAAAATCACATCACCACCCCTTTTACCTTGCAGCTTCCACACACCAACAATACTTTAAATTCAAACCCTTCTCAGAAAACAAATACATCACCTCCTTTCACTAGTCCTCACAACCAAAACATAACACACACACCAGCACAACAAAATCTCACACATAACACCTCATTATACTTTCCATCACAAACTACAAACATACACACACTCCCACCTAAATTACTACACAAATAATACGCACCATAAACAAACTCCAATGCCAAGCTTTCTCTCTTTCCCTACACTAAAGAAATATAAAGCAACACAGCAACTGTCTTTTAACCGCCTCTCATCCATTAGAAAATTCAGAACCTTATTACATGACCCACAAGCTGCACCACCACCCCTAACTCATACACCCTCCATCTAAACAGACACAAACAAAATAAGAACATGCCTCTCTTCACAACCTTGCATCTCCATGTCTAGTGTACAACAAGACTGCTCTACTAAAATAACACAGCTCATCAAATCACCCTCAACCACCATCTCCACCACCCACACACACAGACCCATCTAAATGCATTCTGGACGAGGAACACAATACAGAACAGCTACACTATTATTATCCTCATACATCCAATACCAGCACTAAGGACACACCTGCTACAAGCCCACAAAATACTGCTCAATCTTCTACAAAACAGAGTCACACTATCACCAAAGCACATTCTCTAAACTGCCTACTAATAAATGCTCGATCGCTGTCAAAAAGCAAGCATCACATCTAGGACCTTCTCAATGACACACAACCTGACATACTCTTCATAACTGAATCGTGGTTGGGAGATGATATGGCTCCAGTCTTGCATGAAGCCATTCCTCTAGACTATCAAATTAACACGGAAAATCATTAGGCAAAAGTGGAGTTGGTCTAGCTGTTGTGTTCAAGCAAACATTAAATATTGCTAAAGCTGATGACATCTCCATTAAGGTTGTGAGGCCCTCTTCACCAGATGCAACCCTACACCATTTTCCTCCTGTAACTTTCTGCTCCTTTACAGTCTTCCACTTAGCAATGCAACATTACCAGACACACTTCTAGACACAGTTTCAAACCTGATAACACAGCACTCTAACCTATGCATTCTTGGTGACCTAAATATTTGGTTTGACAAACCCAATATGCCCCATCCGAAAACAATCATCACTGGCCTAGATGAACTGAACCTACATCAAATCGGCAACAAAGCCACACACATTGCTGGACACATCATAGATGTCATTTTTGCAAATATGGAACTAGTTACCTTTCAAACAATGACAGGCCACCATTTACTAGCCTTCCAACATAAAACAACGCAAAGCAACACAGCTAAAACCACCTTACATGCATCCACCTATCAACCATGGAATAACTCAATTTTGAACACTTAGAAATACAGCTAACATTCAGTACTGTTCTAGACACAATGAATTCCATTCAAAAACCATATGAGTGGCTACAGGAAGCTCCTAATTCCACTAAGAATGATACAACAGGACAAAAGAAAACAGGCAACTTGGAGAAATACAGAGATAATAGAGATAAAACAGCAAATTAGTAAGCTGCAACGTACCTGGCTCAAAACAAATACCAATGAAGACAAACTTCACCTACAGAAACTTAACAGATTATACAAGTCATCGATCAAAAAGGCTAAAAGAAGATGCTATTCAGACAGAATTCAAAATGCTAAATGTGCAAATAAAGAATTCGATAAAATTCTCACAGAGTATCAAAAACCAAACTGCCTAGAAGGAGCTAATTTAATTACTGAAGATTTCACGGACAAACTGGCAAATCATTAGACAACCAAAGCAGACACGTTGGACTCCTATTTAAAACAAAGAAAAACCACCAGCACCGACCCTTTTCCAAAACAGCAATCCAATACACTAACCCAGCCTCTCCATTCCTTCCAACAAATTTTACACAATGAATTTATGGACCTGGTCAAAGCAAGCAGGCCTGTTGGCAGCCCTTCTGACCCGTGTCCACCAAAAACCTTCAAGAAAATTCTGCTTACACACCAGTAAGAAGAATTATCAACAATTCGTTAACTATGGGAATATTTGAAGAGGAACTAAAAAAGGCTTACATAAGCCCATTACTAAAGACGCCAAACCTGGACCCACTTAACCCTGACAACTACAGCCCTTTCCTGGGCAAACTGATAGAAAGAGCAGCATTCGCCCAGATGTTACAATTCATTGAAGATAATTCCATACTTTTTAGACTTCCAAACAAGATTCCATCCAGGAAAAGGCACAGAATCTGCCCTCGTTGCAATCTGGGATGACCTTAAGAACACAGCTGACCAGAACGGGGCTGCTGCACTATGTCGCTTTGACCTCTCAGCTGTGTTTGACATGGTTGAGACCATGACACTCTAATACAAAGACTCTATGAAGCTGGCTCTGACTTATATAATCTGTTAAGTTTCTGTAGGTGAAGTTTGTCTTCATTGGTATTTGTTTGAGCCAGGTACATTGCACCTTATCCCACCCATGCTTTTCAACATTTACATGAAGTCTTTACCGGTACACATCAATCAATTTCAACTCACATGCTATAATTACGCTGATGAAACACAAATACTCATTAAACCGCAAAGCCCCAAAGACATTGTAAACTCACCAATTTTCAGTTGTCTCAGCGCCATGGATCAATGGATGACATGGAGCCATCTCAAATTGAATGCTTCCAAAACGGAAATACTCATGTGGCGATTGGAACAATCATGACTCACTCGCCGCCTGGCCTGACGATATGGGAACACCACCAAAAGTATCAAAGGAAGTAAGAATCCTCAGAATGACCATGGACTCCAAGCTATCAATTAATGCCCAAGTGGACAAACTAGCAAGATCAAGCTTTGTTACTATAAAAACTCTGCGACGCATCTACCCCCACTTGGGATTTCCACACAAGGACCAGACTTCTATCTCTATCATTCTATCTAAACTTGATTACGCCAATAGCCTCCACCACGGTTCTTCTGTAACAACAATGAAAAGACTACAACGGATTTAGAACTCTGCTGCCAGACAACTCCTATATATAAAGCCACTAGCCCACATCCGCCCTGGCTTAAGAATTCTACATTGGTTGCCGGTTGCCAGAAGATCCACATTCAAGCTGCTTTGTATCACCCACAAAGTGATACCTGGAACAGGACTGCTCTTCATCAGGAATAAAATCACAAAATACATTCAACAAAGGAAGCTCCGCTCTAAATTGGCACCTCGCCTCAAAATCCCATCATTCAAGAAAAAAAACATAGGTGGCACATCCTTCTCTTTTCAAGCAGCCAAACTATGTAACTCTTTACCCCTGACATAAGATCCACGGACAGCCACCTTACCTTCAGAACGCTACTCAAGAGTTGGCTCTTTCCCACATAACCACGATACTCAAAACGTAAATATATTGCATATCCACCTGTATATAAGCGCTTATTTGGACTATAGATGTGTACCTACATATGTGTATTTCTTTGTATAGACGTGTATAATCATTATGTTTTAAAGATATTGATATTCGTTAGTTCTACTTAACAAATGTTCATATTACTTATAGTTACATTATTTTATGTTTAATATGTATATAGGTGACTGCATAAATAAGTAAATCTTTTATAATAACTACTTATCTACAATTGCCTCACTATTGAATTACAAAAATAAAAAATAGCAAAGTACAGCAACACTAGAAAGTCTGAGTTTATTAATTACAACTTTAATCTACATATGTTACCTTCCTTATACATATATACCTTCCATATACTTATGTTTCTTTATATTTATTACTTTGCTTTTAATTCAGCATATCCAATGCACTACCCTATATCTCTTGCAATAAATCCTCTACCTCCACTCTGACTGATCATAAACCTCATTGTACTACTCTCTCCAAGCACTACTCTATTTTCCACCATATATCTCTCTCAATATATCCACTACCTCACTCTCTGACTCATCTCAACCTCATTCTACTACTCTTTCCAATGCACTACCCTATTTCTCACCCTATACCTCTCTTAATATATCCTCTACCTCCACTCTCTCACTCATCCCAAACCCCATAGCACTACTAACATCCACAATACTACTCTTTCTAGACTCTCGCCTTCACTGTCCCTCCTTGCATCATCTCATAACTCTTTTACTCTTCTGCTCTCCCAAACAAGCCTTTCTAAACCCTTCCCGCTGACTCTTCCCGCTCCACCTCCCCTTTACTCATAGCAAACCCCCTCCTACTGCTGTGAACTCCAAAAAAAAATCCCTCTTCTATCCCTCCACTATTCATTTTCAATCCAAATAACAGATTAACATGTCCACCTCTCTAACTAATTTCATATTTCCCTATACTAATTCCCCTCTAATCCTGTTTGAGTTAGTGTGCTACCTGCCGAAAAGCACTTCAACACCTCATCAGGGGTAGCAAGTGCTTTATAAACGCAAACCCTTCTCTCTTTTATCCCTCCACTATCCTTTTCAATCCAAGTAACAGCCTAATATGTCCACCGCTCAGATTAATTTCATATTTCCCTATACTTATTCCTCAGTAATACTTTTTGGGTACCGGAGTAGCGTGCTACTCGCCTTGTCAGTGGTAGTTAGCGCTATATAAGTGCGATTCCAATTCCAATTACAAATTGTTAACAAGGAGCTGCTGATTAGTTCTTCATGAGCACTGTCATTTGGTTGATGGTGTGGGTGAGGGGTGGTACTTGAGTTTCTGATGTTCAAAGTGAGGTATTTTCAAGGTCAGGCCCTCACTTGTGTCTGTCCTTGATTACTGAAAGTTCCTAACACCCAAGTGCAGAAACCTCACACTTCATTGTGCTCCAATTTCGAGAAAACATCATAACTGCCTGCTGTGAGATGCATTACTTCCCAAGAAGGTTGTATGGAGAGTCGTTCGAGAAGGACATTTGAAGAGAACCACCCCAAACTGGTTCTAGAGTTTGAGAAAGTAGATCCACATCTCCTATCTAGAAAAAGAGTAAACAAGTGGGAACCAAAGCACTTCACTTTGTTCCACTTCCAAGTTCTTCATGACCAAGAAATGGAGTGCTCTGCAGAGTGCTCAAAGGGCTGCTGTTTACCTCATCGGACGCCTCACAAAGGTGAGTGTATATCTGATAGCTCACGTCTGCCTAGTGCCTAGAAGCATGTCTGTCTACTGAGAGAAGGAAGGAATCTGCCTGGCCCTCCAGAAGGAACGACTGTTCAGGAGAAGAAGCTCAGCTAGTTCCTAGTTGAGGAAAACCCAGATAAAGCTGTCTCCCTGAGAGAGAAACGCCATGAGCAGCCCATGCTACAGTGAGCCTCTCCCCACTGTTCTCACATAGTGCTCACAGGGAAATAGGTACCCCGAACATTTCGATTTGACAGCACGCATAGAAAGAGGAATAAGGCTCCCACGATTGATCATCAAAATAAAACCTTTATTCAGATTTGCCTGAATCCATAAAAGATCAATATAAAACATAAGGTCGCATTTCTTCGAGTACCATTAGTGCAAGGTTACAGAAGATTTCCAATCGGGATAAAACCTATACATTACCTTTCAAATATAAAATTACCATATAATCTTAAAATCACCTGTGGGAAATCAACTAACTTGTATCCTTTTCTCATCATATATAGGAGATAAAGACTATAAAAGTTATTTTAAAAACCCAGAAACGTCCTCCTATCAATGTTTACATTATTCAATTCCGGGCCTGGCCATACAGTTTTAACAGGATCGAACCCATTCATATCTCTTTCTTATTACCAATGATTTCCTTATAAATTTCAGAACTGCCCAATCAACATCCACACTTACCAAGCTTCGGGGATAGGTCAAACCCTCCCTGTGAGTTTTAAGGTCTGATTTCTGCATTACAGGTTTTAAAAACTCATGCCTAGCAACATCATATAGGGCTCAAAACAAAATAGAATGTGTGGGTATGTGGTCACATCGACATTGCGGTAAATCGGTATATCGCATGACCAAGTACATTGTAGAGGGAAAGCTACCAAAAAATTAATCTTACAAAGTCTAACAAATGATAAATGACGGTGATATGTTGGGTTTGATACCCAGGATAAATATTGTTCTATCTCATTGGTCATCTATAGCAGAGCATATCCTATAATTACAGACTTGGGGGCATATCAGCAACAACCGGCGATAGTTATCGCTAAGCGCACTTAGCGCTAGGATAATTATCGCCGGCTAGCGTGGATTTTTATCGCTGAGATAGCGTGCTATTAGCAACGCTTATCTCAAAAGCGATAAAAATCCTAGCACTAACTGCCTAACGTGAGATTATCGCTGGAAACCCAGCGATAATCTCACGAAATGTGGCGTTAGCTTGCTGATAGGGACTAAGAAACTTAGCCATGATATCCACCTTCCATAGGATATCATGGCTAAGTCAGTCCTGAAGCAGGCGTAAGGAAAGAAGCGATAACAGGGGTTATCACTACTTTTCCTGCTGCTATGCTTCATAGCGTGGGGCTTGATGATAGGCGAAATGTCGCTTAGTGACATTTCTCCTGTCAGGTCAGGTCAGGAACGCCCACTTTGCATCTCATTAGAGATGCAAAGCTGGGCGTTAAGAACAGGTGCGCTAATGCAAGGTTTCACGCGTTAGCGTGACCTTGCTAATTAGGCCATAAAATTATCGCTGCTTTTCGGCCGAAAACGGCCGCAAAAGCAGCAATAATTTTCTATCTCCGCCTTGTAAATATGCCCCATAGTTTGTACTTTTAGGAATCTTTCTTTTGACCAATAATTCAGAAAGCTATGTTGTACCGCATCCTTGGTTTTTGCTGTAATAAGGGCGGGATGGTCAAACAGCTCCTTCATACCTCTCCGTTCGAAGGATTACTTCAGACAGGACTACCAGGGGATCTGAGCCCCCCCTGATAGGGCTACGGAATCTAGAAACAAGAACGAGCCAAAGATGCTTTGTGGTTTGACCATTCCTTTGCCCATCACAATAGCGGGGCCAAACATAAAAGATCCACCATATACAGGAGGCCTAGTTCTTCATGACATATCAAACTGGGTGTACCCTGGAGATTCTTTATGCGCAGGAAGGTGCCCGTTCCTGCACAAAAACAATCCTGCATGCAACACAGGCATCCTTGTGCCACGGTGCAAGGCTGCCTGCGTTGGCGCTAGGCAGCCAAGTGGGGCAGTGCGGGGGAAAGACAGGAATGCGTTGTATATCCTTAAATACGGCGCATTCCTGCCTTTTCCATGTTGCGCAGGTGACTTGTGGCGCTGCGCTGCGTCACAGGCGCATGAATGAGCCCCGAGTGTGATCAGGTTTGCACTTGGACCAATTTACAAAACCACCATGTTGGAGGCCAATAGCCCCGGTCTGATGCGCCACCTCTGAAGGGGAAGTGATTGAGGTGATGGGCCTTAATAGCCTTACTCCTAACATGTTGATGGGCGCTGATGTCCTTTCCTCTCATTACGGGGCAAGCAATTAACGGCATTTACCCCCTCAGCGCAGGGCATTAAGAGCGACAAACTGGATGAAAAGAGGGCGATATTATTTCATTATACCACACTTTATAAATACCCAGACTAGGGGTGTGTTTGCAATAGCGTCATCAGTGATTAATATCCAGTTAAGTTCTGGTCTTGAGACCTGCAGCCGATGGGATGGTGGGGGCGGGTGTGTCTGGGTGGAGTGATTTGTGAATACACTCATTTTAACACTTGCTCCCATTCTCAATTGAGTACATCCGGGGGTTCACGTGTGCCATAGCAGCAGCTTACAGATGGGGGTACCTGTTCATACAAGGTACATTACACGTAACCCCTATAACTAACCGGGCAACAGTAAGGTGCAAAATCCCTCCAGGCACGCTGTATTAGTACTTTTATTGTTAGCACGGGAGTTATTTGCACACTTGTACACCCACCCGAAGTCCCCCCTCGGTTTCGATTGGCTAGCTCGCTCCGTTTGATACGGGTCCTATAATTATTACCTCCTAAGCCTCTGGCAGTGCGTCCTGGGCCCCCGCTGTCTGCAGGGCCCGGCCCCTGGAGCTGCTGATCCGCAGTGAGGGAGTGCACGAGAAGCAGCAGCAGCGAAGGAGTGAGCGCCGCGGCCATCCTTCATCCACACTCTCCAGGCCTCAGTGGTCTCTTTCAAGAGATCACCGGAAGCGACAACTCCGCTGAGCGCGCGCGCTGCGGTTATTACATAAGAGCTCTGCACTTCCCTAATATTCCTGCAGCGGACATTGGTGTTACCGTCCATACACCTTGCAGAGATCAGACCAGTGATGTAAAATCTAAAGGCATCTTGTGCCACATCGGACAACTTATGAATTGGCCTTAGATAAAAAGCTTATCTATAAAAATAATCTTCCCTCCTACGCCACAAGGCAAACGTTCCTCCATTTCATTTGAGGAAAGATCCGGATGACAAACTGTATAAGAAGTGGTGAAATTAGTGACAATATTTACACAAGACACTCACAGGGACGCAGGGAAACATGTCCAGTAACTTACTGGCTTCTGTCAGGATGAAGGGAGAGGGTCACCGCCCATCAGTGCAGCTTCACACTTCCCTCCATGTTCCATGGCCCCGACATGCTCTGTCCTCCCTCCTGGCAGGGCCTGTGGGGACCCTCATCCCGAGGATGCCTCAGAGCCGGTGCACCCCAGGGTCACCGCCCATCAGTGCAGCTTCACAATTCCCTCCATGTTCCATGGCCCCGACATGCTCTGTCCTCCCTCCTGGCAGGGCCTGTGGGGACCCTCATCCCGAGAATGCCTCAGAGCCGCTGCACCCCAGGGTCACCGCCCATCAGTGCAGCTTCACACTTCCCTCCATGTTCCACTGCCCCGACATGCTCTGTCCCCCCTCCTGGCAGGGCCTGTGGGGCCCCTCATCCCGAGAATGCCTCAGAGCCGGTGCACCTCAGGGCAGGGCCGGCTTTAGCGCTGGTGGCGCCCTGTGCGACAAAGTCTGTTGTCCCACCCCCGAATGCCACCTCTGCCATGGATTCCCTCACTAGCACCCTTTAACAGTGCCCCTCAAGTCTCCATAACCACTGTCTCTCAGATTCATTCAGTTTTATAGCGCCCTAATACCAGTGTAAGGTGTCACAGCACTTTACATCACACACACATTGCACAGAGACAATCATACATGTGTAAACCAGTGTATAGAAAATGTTTCATCAGACAGGACTACAAGGTGTAGTGTAGGAGCGACATGAAAAAAAACACAGAAAAGACGGACTGTTGTTCCTGCACCTCTACACCAGTTTCACCGTATATACCAGTCCCACGCAACCAGCCCAGACATCAACTGTCCTATGATGCTGAGAAAGCTGGATTCTTCTCTTATCTTACCATCACCAAGAATCCGCATACCGACTGGATATTTTTACCTGCTGAAAAGTGTGAAGGGGAGAAAATTCAGTTTATTCAAAATTAACCAAATGATCCTCATCTAGAAATCTGAAAGGACCACTGACTCCGAAATTCAAAATTTAGGGGTTTAGTACAAAGCCAAAAATAACTGCACATACAAGCACCTCATCACGAGGTTGAGAAAATAAATGGGCACTAATACAAAAAATATCCTACAGAGTAGTTTCATCCGACTCAGAATAAGAAGAATAGTTAGCTCCAGAAGCATCCGGCAACCAATGACTGCTCCAATCTCTGTGTTAGAAGTCAGAGAATAAAGGTGTCAGTAGTGAAGACTTCCTTAGAAGTACTCACTTTGCATAAGTAAGTAGCCAAAGCTATAGAGCTCGTTCTAAGCTCCTCACCTAATCCTCAACTGCTCAACCCTCGGGGCACTCCCTAATTCAAAATCACAAAATCACGCCCTCGTCACACCTGTTCAGCCAGGTCTTCCTCCTGTACTTTTCCATCGAACTTTTACTTCATCCAAGACGGTTCGGACTGATCTTGGGTCCCAGGCACCTTCTCCGCTGAAAGTATCATATCTGCATTCCAGTGTACTCCCATGTTAGCTTCTCCTACCATCCTAACTCCTAACACAAAGGGTTAGTCTTTCTAACGAGCTAGGTGTCCTTGCACCTGCAACAGAAACATGGGAACGAGAAAGTTTCCACTCTCTGAGTTTTGCTGACTTTCCTGAAACCCAGAGCCTTTCGAAGGGAAACAACTTTCGGCCTACAATATTCAGTTAACATAAGAACGAATAGACCTTAAACGTATATGCGATCAGGCCTTTACACATTTAAACACACATTTCTAGAATCACATTATAAGCAGTGATTTCATGATACTTCATACATGGATAAGCAAACTACACGTGCAGACTTTAATATGGTGCACGTTTAAACCTAATGCATCACATTATACGTTAACTAATTCATTATGCATTATCCAAATTACATATTCGATTAAACACTACATTGAGCTTCATGAATGACATGATTACATTTCTATTCACGCTATTATATGCTAATTTAGTAGTATATTTCAAAATCCACACGCTAGTGTTTCACACTCTTAATATATGGGTGCAACAACCAATGATTATGATGCACCCGTACAAATTCAGAATAACATGGCGCTCTATCAATGCCACTGAGATCCAGATCCTGAACAGGTAATTGAATGGCATGCATAGGGTGAAAAGAGTCCAAAGATTGAGAGTAGAATTTTCAAAGTTCTTTATTGATCAGTTTGTATGCAGGTTCAATCAATAATATAAATGACATGGGTTGTGTTGCAATTAATAAATTGACTAATTGTGTCTGATGTAGATCCCTTGCGACAGAAGCTCTTAATTTTATTAACCCCAAACTTGCAGACATTGCAAGAGCTGCAAATGTAAAATCCACTGGGTCTGTTGGGGAGCCATGTGTCCGTCCTAGTGTGGGAGGTGACATAACTAGGGCACAGTTTGTTTCTGAGAGTTGTACCTCTTCTGTAAGTAAGCAAGGGATTGTTACATATGGAACCCTGCAGACTTGGTATTTCCTGTAAAAGGTGCCAGTTGCGTTTATATAGTCTGAAGATTTCATTACTGTGAGCAGTGTATTGTGTAACAAAGCATACATTTCTACTTCGGCTGCTGTCTTTTCTCTTTTTGATGTTTTCAGACAATGTCATTTCTTTTTTGGGAATCCTTAACATTTTTAGTGAAGGTGTCTTGTTCGCTACAATTACGCCTGATTCTTACCATCTCCCCAAATGGTATATTGTGAATTACTGAGCTCTACTCGCATGCAAAACACTATTGCATGCCATATTCTTACAGTACAGGGTACTTTGTATTGTCCCAACCTTTATGTAAAACTGCAAGTCAAGGAAATTGATTGTGTCATGACTGTAGTCCATAGTGAGGCTGACATTAAATGGATTGATGTTGAGAGATTCAAAGCTGAATGTTCCTCATGCTTAAGAATTTGCTTATTACATCTTTAGGCCATTAGTAAAAGCCATCTATGTATCATCGTTTGTGAGTGTACTTACTTTGATGAATTTTGCATCTTTGAGGAAGCAATGGTAAAGACATTTTGATGTGTCTTTGTCTTATGTGTACAAAAACAATGTGGTATGACTCTTTTCGTTCACCTTTTTTATTTTTTATTTTGTACATGTTGTTCCAATCAGATGTTAGTGTCGTGATTTTTGGTGCACCTTACCAATTTACCCATATGTTTACGTATTTATCTTATTGTGCTGTTTATTCATATTAATGTTTGGTTAGCTCTCTATGTTGTTTGTGTCTCTTTGTGTTGCGTTTCTTCCATTTATTAGTCTTGTTTTGTTTTTGAGTATATTGATTTCTGTTTGTATTAATTTCAGCCCTGATGAAGTTCCCTTTGAGAACGAAACGTGTGGGCTGAACTTTCTGTTTTGAACCTGCATACAAACTGATCAATAAAGAACTTTGAAAATCCTACTCTCGATCTTTGGACTCTTTTCACCCTACACACGCCCTTCAATTACCTGTAGAAGCGACATGTCAGATATCATGGTAGGCAATATAGTTTGAGTCCTTATTCTGGAAAAGCACAAATTCTGAATTTAAAACGTATCATCATTGTCAGGGGTTCTCTTTAATAATAATTATTTTCAACCCAAATGAACCCTTTTCACAAGATTAGGATGATAAAAGACTGGGCAAAAAAACATGTAGCTCTAATATATACCTTGCACTTTGCATGCAGCTCTTTGATGACAGTTAATAACTCAATGTTCTATATTAGGATTTTGACTTATAAACGACAAGTAACAAAAGGAGCTCTCTTACAGAAGCAGTGACACACTGATCTATTTACATTATATGCGCTTTGTTATCTACATAATACACGTTCTTAGCAGCAGACATTTTAACCCTCTGAGCTACCTCAGTGTGAGTCAGACTTCCTCAAAACAAACCTCCAGTCTCTTTCCAGTAAGACGATTAATCGCCAGTTAGCTTGACATTTTAATTATTGTCTGAAAATTGCTGGAGGCCAGGATCGTGGCAGAAGGTGCTTTTAAAATGAAAATATCCATTTTCAAAAATGAAGCCCCCCACCCCATCGCACCGCCCTAGAGCCAGCCCTGCCTCAGGGTCACCCTCGGCAGTCCACGACATTAGAGAGACTCTCTTCATGCACCTCTTGCCCTGTTTACACCGCTGGTGGCAGCAGTATAGTGTGATGGGGTCCAGTAAATACTTAATAAACCCCCCTTCTAACTTAAGTCCAGGGCTTGTACAAATGGGCCCCTATGTGCACATTTTTATTGAATGGAAATATTTAAAAACATTGGGGCCTGTTCACATAGGAGAATCTATAGGCACAAATCTCCGTACATATAGATTTTCACCTACACCTACACCTAGCGATTATTCCTATCATTATTAGGAGAACGTGTCTCCGTCCCCTTAAATGAGGAGAAGAGAATGTGCGAATAAATTTACCACTCTCATGATACAATTAATGAATTTCCAAATGTATTTCAGTAGGCCTGGGGGGGGAAATTCACTCCACTCGCAGACTTTGCAGATATCAGGAACTCTGCATTCTGCTTGGAACATGGAGTTCCCAATAAATTCTGCCTCCCGCCTCTTTGCACAGATGTTTTTCTGTTGGCATGAGCGAGACTTGGTTTGGCATGCGCTGGTGAAAGCAAAAAGACATGCCGGCTGCTAGCGAGAATGCGCAAGACTGGATGGCCGCTAGCGTGGCTTCTGGTGTTTTTTCATGACGTTGGCAAGCACGAGCGACCGCGGCTGCACCTTGAGCAGATTCTCTACTCTAGAAGCAGCTAAATCTACTTGAAAAGGCATTTTCGAGCTACTGTTCTGCTCCAACGGACCGTTCAAATTGTGTTTTAGAGTGAGAAGCCTTTTTTTAATTTTACCTTTTTTTCAACAAGAAGGAGGTGTCCCAGACCCTCCAACTTCTGGTTCCTGTCCAAAAGGCTCCACCCAGGGCTTTGTCCCTGTCCTACTCACTTTTCGTTTGGATTTGGAGCTGAAAGAATCGCTCTCTTTTTCTGCTGCATCTATACCCTTGAATTTAAGGAAAAAACTAGGGGAAATAAAAGCATTTCTCCTTGTTGCACCACTCCTACGCCTCCCCTGGGGAGGCGTAGTATTCTAACACATTCCCATGTTTACAACACTTTGTAAATCTGGGAATGTGTTAGGTTTCATGGATGTTGCGTGGGAACAACCACAGCAACACTCATGGAACACCCCTTTCACACTGTGTAATGCGTGAATTGGACCCATATTTAAAAGGCAATGAAAAGTCACGCAGTGTGACTTTAGGTGGCCTTGTAAATATAAGCAAGCCCATTGAGCCGCAGGTGTGTCAAAAAAAGTAACGCACCGGCGGTGCAATGAGTTTGTAAATGAGGCCATTTGTTTTTTAGATCTTTCAAGTAAGTTCAAAAACTCTTTTATAAGGTTGTTGTTTGTTTAATAGGGGACCTGCACCAGTATTTATTTAAACTTTTATTTGCTTTTCAAAATTCATTGTGGTGGGTGGCCTGCAATTTCAGTAGACGCTTAGTTATATTTTGGGATTACGTTTTTCTTCTTTTGAAAGGAACTATATTGCACAGTTCGTTACGTCTTCTCCATGTTTGTTAAATATTAAATATTTATGTATTTTCCTATGTGGTATAGTCTGCCAACGGGCCATCCTCTCAGTAGGCCCAGGCCAATGCTAGTCATGGGTGCATGAAACAACTGTATCTGTGGTATATGTTGTTTTAAAACATCATTTAGGGCTGAAATGGCAATGGATTACATTAAAAACGTGGTGTTTTTATTTTTTTACTTTTTTGTGTTTACAAAAAGTGTACATGTGGGTACTATTTGATGTCTTAGGAGGATGTGTGCTGACTTACTGTACATTTTTATAGCTCAGTTAATTTTCGTTTTTGGCATTGGTGAATAAATGGTAGTGTTTTCTTCAGTGTTACCTTTGTCTGTGTGTGTGTTTCCCTTAGGCCACCATTTGTCTTTTTTCTCCATACCATTTGGTCAGGGGCCATTTTTTATAGTCACGGGCCATAGGCCTGCATGTGTTCTTTGTTGTGGCCATGCCTCCTTGTTTGCTGCTTAACCATGTGGTCGGTGGCCATTTTGTGTAGCCAGCCAGTGTGCTTTTGCCATAGGCCTGCATATGTTCTCATTTGAGGCCATGCCTCCTTTTTTGCTGCTTGAATATGTGGTTGGTGGCCATGTTGTGGTACCAAACTGTGTGCTTTTGCCATTGACCTTCATGTGTTCTTTATTGTGGCCATGCCTCCTTGCTTGCTGATTGACCATGTGGTCGGTGGCCATTTTGTGTAGCCAACCAGTGTGTGTTTGCCATAGGCCTGCATGTGTAATTTGTTGTGGCCCTGCCTCCTTGTCTGCTGCTTGACCATGTGGTAGGTGGCCATTTTGTGTTGCCAGTCAGTGTGCTTTTGCCATAGGCCTGCATGTGTTCTTTATTGTGGCCTTGCTGTTGTTGTTTGACCATGTGGTTGGTGGCCATTTTTTATAGCCAGCCAGTTTGCTTTTGCCGTAGGTTTGCATGTGTTCTTTGTTGTGGCTATGCCTACTTACTAGCTGCTTGACCATGTGGTCAGCAGCCATTTTGTGTTGCCAGCCAGCGTGCTTTTGCCATAAGCCTGCATGTGTTCTTTGTTGTGGCCATGCCTCCTTGTTTGCTGCTTGATCAATCATGTGGTCGTGGCCATTTTCTGTTGCCAGACAAGTGTTTTGCCATGGGCCTGCATGTGTTCTTTATTGAGACCTTGCTGTTGTTGTTTGACCATGTGGTCGGTGGCTATTGTGTGTATCCAGCCAGTGTGCTTTTGCCATAGGCTTGATGTGTTCTTTGTTGTGGCCATGCTTCCTTGTTTGCTGCTTGACCATGTGTTCGATGGCCATTTTGTGTATCCAGCCAGTGTGCTTTTGCCATAGGCTGACATGTGTTCTTTTTTGTGGCCATGCCTGATTGCTTGCTGCTTGAACATGTTGTCGGTGGCCATTTTCTGCAGCCAATCTTTTTTTCAGTCATCAAAGGGAGATTAATAGGAGAGGGCTATGCCTTTTTGTAAATGTTCATTTTTCTACTTATCCCTGACAGCTTAGTATTATGCTTGAGGTTTGTTGTAGTATTTGTATATTAACAATTTTATATTATATGCTTTTTGAACTTTTCACCGGCACCCCCTTGCCTCCCAATTGGTTTCTTAGATGCACACAGAGCAAACAGTTCCATCTGTATGTTGTTATTTTGATTGGAAATTAAATATCATGTTCCGGTGGTGTGGTTTGACTTTGAAATGTACTGTTGTTGTTAATTATTTAGGATAATGATGATGACTTAAGTAACAACACTGTATTATATTGTCTGTACTAAGTCAAACTGCCACAATGCCACAATTCACTTAATGTGCTTCTTGCTTGTTTGCTTTTAGGTGTACAAGAGATATCACCCACAGTACTGCCAGACAGACGGGTGACCCCTTCAATCTCTTCCGCGTGTGCAGCTCAGTGCCACTGCCAACTGACAGCTTCAAAATGGCCCCAAAGAAAGGTGCTGCCAAGAAAGTGGACAGTGGGGAGGAAACGAAGCAGATTGCCACCACTGGTTTGACTGGCCGGAACCTCTTTCGGCAAACTTGTGCCTGCCGCACTGGCCTCCGGGGAGCTAACTGCATCGACAGCACCACCCCATCCTAAGCCCCAAGCCCATCTCTCTCAGCGAGGCAGCCACTGAAATCATGTCGACCCCGGTGAGCAGTGACATTGAATTGGATTTGTCTCATTCGCAAAGTAGTACTCAGTTGTGGAAGTAAAGTGGACAACAGCCACAAGCAGCAATGGATCTTACTTAGGTAGGGGCAGAACCAATCAATCAATTAAAAAGATTGCATTTCGATCACTTTAGATCAAAAAAGTATTGCACAGAGCACTGACAAACACAAAGATAAAACTTTTAAGTTTAAGTGCGCTTTTCATCGGTCCATTACAGTAGCAACGGAGAAAGAAATTTGCCTTTAAAAGAACCACAAAGATTCACCATAAAAATACTGTTGTTTTAATATAAAAAGCAGTAATTATATTCTATAAATACTAAAAACATAAGTCAACTACAATTTGTCCAAGTAGCACAATACAATATAAGGGACCCTGGTAAAAATGGCATTTCAAAAACTACCAAGTGAACACTTTGCATGTCTGATCCACATTAGCATTTGGAATTTGGCCATACAGAATACAACAATATGGTTTGAATCTGTCTGCAGTTTTCTGAACGTATCCTGGTACTTCCTAGCTCCAAGGTTTCTGCAAAGTGGAACTATCCATTTGACTCGATATAACATGCTCGAGGGTCTCAGGTCCTCCTTGGCAGGTGCAATTATGATCCACCATGTCCATATCTTTAAAAAAAATAATTATGTATAGATATAATCACAGACCAGTAATTTGAGCTAAGATAGTTGATTGATGGGTTACAAAGTATTTTGACACAGGAACGTTTGATATTAAATAAAGAACAGTTTTCCTTAGCTTCACTACTTAAATCCTTAATTCTAGTTCTCGAGTGAACTTCTTACCACCCCAATGGAGTATTTCTACGGTTACCTCGCTCTTGCCACTGTCCTCTTGCATATGCGTGTTGTCCCTCTTTGTTGCAGCTATTCTTGGACGGTTTAATCTTTCCCCCAGATTTGTATAAACATGTGAACATCTCCAACCCTTAGATAATAGAGATTTTCCTTGTTTTTGAATTGACTCATCTTTGCTACCCAATGTCCAAATCTGGGTGGTTCCAGCATTCTTCAATTTTGTAAAATTGGGGATTTTGCTACTAGAGAAGCAATAAAAAAAAAAGCTTTTGACAAATTGTTAGGTTTCGATTGGGAATCCCAAATAGAGCAGCCAGGGGATCGGGGACTAAACTTAACGTAAGTTTCCTACTAACCCAATGAAAATTCTGGTTCCAGTAGTCTGTCAACTTGGGGCAGATAAAGCAGACATGAGTCCAATCTCCTTTCAAGTAATTGCATCTAAAACATTGTGGTGACACCGCTGGGAACATTTTATGGAGCTTGTACGGGCTGTAGTATAGCTGCCATTTACCAAAAAGTAACATACGTTTAAAATTAGCCCCACGTATGGCCTTAATGGACCATTCATTATAAGCTTTCCATAATGATGCATCTATTCGACACCCCTTAGACTCCTGTACTTTTTGGAGGGTGGTGGGGACTATCTGAGCGTAGAATTGCCACTGAACGATTCAATACCAGTTCCCTATCCCCACCATTTACCTTGCATATAATGCATAACTAATTGCCTTTGTGAGCGGACCATCTGGAATCTGCACATAGGAAAATGATAGAGCCAAAAATTATTCTGATCTGCCCCTTGTGACTTGCTTTCAGGACTTCAGCATCCCCTCTATCACTAGATCTTTTATTTGGTAGATTTCTAGCTTTTCCCTGTTCTTTATAGTCTGCAGCTCCATCGGTAAACCTAGATCCTTGCAGTGTTGTATCTTGATACAGGGAACTCTTGGGTTCAGGGAACCTCTTCTGCTGTTCAGAGTGGTAGGGCTACCAGATCCTGTAGCAGAGACCCTCCTTCCACTCTCCCTTCTGTCAGTGCGGCGGCAGCACCCTGCTGCTTGACAGCTGCCTGTCTGTGGTCAGGTGAAGCCTCACCAGTGCCAACTCTGGGTTTCTCCCTTCCGCGGAGAGAACACTCTTGGCCGACCGGAAATCTTATTTTAGAGTGGCTTACCTTTCCTCTACTTTTTCCCTTTCTTTTAGGACCCCTGTTGCCTAACTGTAGGGGCTGGCTCCCCAGGATCTTCAGGTTGGGGGGCGCACTTGGCGACCACTCCATTTGGGATCCAACCAACCAATGGGAGATCGATGCCCAGGAGACAGTCTAAGGGGAGGGCTGCACTGACTACCACTTTATACCAGCTAAAGGTACCTTCCCATTCTGGATGTGACCTCACCTGGGGTTACTCTTACTCTACTTGTCCCTCCTGGCACATACATGTTTGAGGACACAAAACTGTACCTCACTATAGTGTGACTGGCACCGGTGTGTCGCAAACCAATGACAGGGATCCCATTCACCTGAATGGAGTGGAAGTGCCTACTCCAACCCTTAGAGATAACCACCTTACCATCTGGACCTGTGTCCCAACAAAATGCTAGGAAGACCTCCTCATCTGAGGAGTCCTCCTCTATGGCTACATTGGACAGCCCAATGCTAACCACCAACTTGGAACAGGCGAGGTCACCCATGAAGAGACAAGACTGCTGGCAGTCAACCCAAACCCTGCTATCCAAGTACTTCTTCAGCTTTGGGTACCCCTGCCTCTGCTTATCAGAACTGGGGTGGGATCTGCCCTCTTCCTTTTTAGGGTTCTAGAGTACTGAGAGAGTCTCTACGGTAGGCTTACCACCTCCCTCCTTAGGTCTTTGCGGGTCTAACCCTCCACCCCCCTTGTGGAGTGTCCTCCCTGGTGTTGATTGTAAACCTGGGTTTTCACCCACTCATCAGTTGGTTCTCCCAGCTCTCTGGGATTTGACAGCTTAGAGTCCACTAGGTACTGGCATAACTTCTCCTGCACACAATGAGGCAGGATGTGCTCTTTAAGAATTAAGTCATACAACCCATGCCTTCATTGAGATGTCTTCAAAGTCTATCTAGGACTATGTCCTCACTTTCAGGGTGACCCTGAACTTTACCCTCTACTGCTCTGGGGTCAGACCAAAGTTCCTGACTAGGAATCTCTTCATGAGTGGATAGGATTTTGCCACCTCTCTCCTCAGGGTCAGGATCCTATCCCTTCCAGCTACTGAGGTCAATTTCCACAGAAGTAAATCCAGATACTTGGAGTGAACCCCTCTCATCTCAAGGGCTCTCTCAAATGCAGTTGGCCATTTGTCGATGCCATATGCCTCTACATACCTAGGTACTATCCCCTTGGGGAGCTTGGAATCAAACCCACCACCCCTGGAAATCTCAATCTCTTCTTTACTTTTGCTGTCACCATTTCTTCTCCCCTCCTCCCTTTCCAATTTCTGCTCAGCTAGGGTCACTTTACTCTCTTCCAGGGCTTTCTCCCTCTCTTTTAGGGCCATCCCTATGTTCTGTGTGGGATAACATCCCCTTCTCCCACAAGTTGAAATGACAAACCTTGCACTGAAAGCAATAGAAGAGCTATCATCATCATCCTCTTCCTGGATGATGTTGGAGGGGTCAACATCCCCTCCTCGTCATTCTCTGGAGTTGATCTTGCCCAGGTCTTGAGGGACCTACTAAACTCTACTTTCCTAATCTTGTTAATAGCAGGTAGCCCTCTAGCCCTACACAGAACTCTAAGCTCAGCCACTGTGACTTTAGTCAGGTTAGCCAGCTCTAGCACCATGGTATACCCAGTTTTGGGTCACAAAAACCTTACAAAATCAGAAATAGAACACATTTCGAAAAATAAAAAAAGTGGATTAAACAAAAGTTTAATACGAATATCAAAAATCAAAAGTTGTTGTCTACGTCAATTTAGAGGATTTTAATCTTATTTTAGTTTATGGTGTGTATCTCACCACTGTTCACCAAATGTTGGAAAGTGTGTTATTAGTAGGAAAAAGTAATGACTTATCACTAGGAATAACGGCACAAAAACTGTTGGACCTGGCCTCGTGGCGTGGTCCTTAACCCCCTGGATTGTGGCCGTTCCCCGCCCCGGCCGTCACGGGCCACCCGTCTGGACTGCACCAAGGCCCTTCACCCGGAGCTACACGTGGTCGCATACGCCTCGTGGCTCCGCCATCTTGTTGGCATCCACGTCACACCGTGCCCCAGCCGGCGCGACCCCGCTCAACCCAGCCTCGACCCCAACGAAGCCCCGACATCGAGGCACCACGAACTGGCCAGGGGGTGCCGCAGGAACCATTCATCGCCCCGGCGGAGGACAGTATCGATGGGACCCCCAACTGTCCTCCCCTCTCGAGGTGTGATCATCCTGCAAACTCCCATGGGCCTGGCGCCTCCCCTGCTGGGCGTCTGGCCACCTCCACCCGGCCACTCCGCCCCCTCGGGCGCATAGGTCCGGACATCAAAGGGCTCCAGACCTATATCTGGGGCGACCCCACCACAGCTCGGCAGTTGTATCCCGGAGTCGAGAGCCCTGCTGATTGAATCGCGGCTGACCCTACGGAGAAGAACTCTTGTCGGAACCATCACGAGCCCTGCTGACTGCGTCGCGGCTCCTTCCTGTGAACCCTTTCTGAACCACCTGGAACATCGGAGCCCTGCTGACGCCGTCGCGGCCCAACCTCGCTGGAACCTTCCTCGGAGCCCTGCTGACGACGTCGCGGCTCGAGCTGAACAGAGACCATCTTGGGAGCCCTGCTGATTGAATCGCGGCTCTCCACGAACTGTACGCCAGAGCCCTGCTGACGCCGTCGCGGCTCGACCCCTCCGAGATCGGAGGTCCTCCAGCGTGAGGATAAGAACTGGGCCCCAGGTGCCCTCGTACCACATTCCTGCCAAAGACTGTCCCGCTACCCCTACCCTTCCAAAGAGACATTGAGACTTTTGGTGGATCCCTCGATCCCTTCGTGTAAATATTGAACTCGTAACCTTTTATTGATGATAAAGAATTGCTTGTCTTGAGACAACCTCCTTGAGTCCGGTGTGGTGGTGTTACTGGGCTAGTACGGGATAGGAGAAGGATCTCTCAGGAGACTTCTCGGCAGCGCTCGGCTACTTCGTGCAGTGAGAGGGCCCCCCCTTGGTGGTCTCACCGACTCCTCGGGGTTCGCCTTCCAACATTTGGTGGCCAGCGACGGGATCCGAGCCGAACGCAGTACGTACCAGCCAGTACCCACTAGCTACCCATCCAAACGAATAGCGTCATGAGCAGCCAGGAAAACAACGCGACAATGGAGTTCCAGCCCGAACGGCTGGAAGAATATACGCACAAAGAATTAAAACAGTTCTGCAGAGACAAAGGCATTGCAACCACCAGCCTCGGTACCAAGGAAGAGATGCAGAAAGCTCTGAGGGCATGGTTGGAGGCTGGGGCAGGCCCCTCCCAGGAAGAAGGGCCCTTGCCCCTGACGGAGACCACAGCAACCGCACTGACCCCGGCAACCGGAGGAAGAAAGAGCCTAGAAACCGGCCTCTCCGAGGAAGAAATACGAGAGCGGGAAAAGGTGCGGAGCCACGAACTAGAGCTCGCCCGACTGCGGCTGGACGGCGAACTCCAGCTGGCGGAAAAGAAACTGGCCCTCGAGCAGCTACGCCTTCAAGAAGAAATAGAAGAGAAGAGACGACACCGGGAGTTGGAGGAAAAGAAACTAACTCTTGAGCACGAGCGCAGTCTCAAGGAGCTCGAGATCAAGGCCAAGAACGGAGGGACCAACACCCCCAGTACTAGAGACACTCTACCGCCCCCCGAAGCCAAGGTGCATATCCCGAAGGAGGTCGTCAAGGAGTATTACAAGAATGACGATATCCAACAATGGTTCAAGGCCTACGAGGTGGCCATGACCTCCCATCGGGTGCCCCGAAAAGACTGGGGCGCAGGCCTGTGGGGGCGATTCCTGAGTGAAGGGCGGGACACGCTGCTCCAACTACCGGAGGAGGTAATGACCTCCTACGATCACATGAAGGAGGCCCTGCTCACCCGATACGGGCTAACAGCGGAGATGTACCGCCAGCGGTTCCGAGACTGCAAGAAAATCCCGGGTACCACATGGGTGGAATATGTGGACTTTTTCAGTCGGGCCCTAGAAGGGTGGATCTAAGGCAGCAAAGTAACCACCTACGGACAACTGGTCGACCTCATCGTCTGGGAACACCTTTCCAATAATTGCTTCGTGGAACTGAGACAGCACCTCCTCGACAGCAAAATGACCGACCCGCGAAAACTTGCCGTCGAGGCCGATCGATGGGTCAACTCCCGGGTCCCCCGGAGCTCAATGGGGGAGTACCCGAGGAACCCCAACGGACCCCCACGCCAGCGCGGTGGGGGGGGAGGGCCGAACAGGAACCGAGACCCTCCCGCTGGGGCCCCCAGGAGCCCCCCTCGAGGGCCACCGCAGCCACATCTCTCCCCGAGCCTAGCGCGAAGGGTGGGCCCAGCCCGACCCGGACCACGGCCACCAGTGACCTGCTATGGCTGCCAACAAACCGGACACTTTGCCAGCGACCCGGCCTGCCCCCTGAACCGAAGAAACGGGGCCGGCGGGCCCCCGCCCCGGCAGCTGACAGCCGCCGCCTTGGGGGGAGAGGAGGAAGAAGAGGCCCTCGACCAAGAAAACACTGAGTGGGAGCCGGCAGCCATGTCCCTGGTCTGCCTGGGTAGCCGAGAGATGGTACCCTGCACCCCCATCCCAACCAACACCCAGAAGTACCGGCAGCAGGTCACGGTCAACGGACAACGGGCCGAAGCCCTTCGCGACACCGGCGCCAGTATCACCGCTGTCCGCTGCCACCTGGTGACCCCTGAACAGATTCTACCGAATGTGCTGTGCCCTGTGCGGACGGCCGACAACAGTGAAAGCCTATGCCAGATGGCCCTGGTCCCCTTCGAGTGGGGAGGGGTGACGGGCCTGCTGAAGGTGACGGTGCGCGACGACGCCCCGGTCGACTGCCTCCTGGGGAACGACTTGGAGAGTTCCCCCTGGGCTCAAGTAGAACGACGAGAGCACCTCCGAATGTTGGGACTGGCTGATTGGGCCTGCGCCATCACCCGGTCCATGACCGCCCAGGCCCCCCGCTCCTCCTCGACCTCCGGGACGGCCCGACCCGAGGGGCTCACACCCCCTCCCGCCAGCAGCGAGGAGGAGGCGGACACCGACCCCGGGCCCAGCGAATCCTCCCCCGAAGAGATGGCTTCTCCGAGCGCCCTACCAGAACTGACGCAATGGCAACATGAAGGGGGCCCCACCCGAGAGCAGTTCCAACAAGAGCAACAGTCCTGTCCCTCTCTCGAAGGGGTCCGACAGCAGGCGACCGCGCAAGCCAACGGTGACCAGACCGGCACCCACTGGATCTACTGGGCCGAGGGCCTGTTGTACAGTGAACAGAAAGTGGCAGAACTCGGGGCCGGCCGTGTGTTGGTGGTCCCCCTCCGCTTCCGGGAGTTCCTTCTCAACCTGGCCCATGATGTGCCCCTCGCCGGACACTTGGGGCAAGACAAAACGTACAGTCGTCTGGTGACCCACTTCTACTGGCCTCGGATGCGGAGAGATGTGGACAACCACTGCCGGTCCTGCCAGACCTGCCAAGCCAGCGGAAAGACGGGGGGTCGGGTCAAGGCCCCCCTACAGCCCTTTCCCGCCGTCAGCACCCCGTTTGAACGAGTCGGAATCGACATTGTGGGACCCCTGGACCCCCAAACCGCCCTGGGCCACCGCTTCATCCTGGTCCTCGTGGACCACGCCACCAGGTACCCGGAGGCGGTCCCGCTCAGAACTATAACGGCCCCTGTGGTAGGCCGGGCCTTAATGGGGATCTTCTCCCGAGTGGGATTCCCCAGCGAAGTGGTGAGCGACCGTGGCACGAACTTTATCTCCAGGTACATGCGGTCCCTGTGGCAACAATGCGGGGTCACATACAAGTTCACGACCCCATATCACCCTCAGGGGAACGGGCTGGTTGAGCGGTTCAACCGAACATTGAAAGGGATGATCCAGGGCCTGGAAGAACCCCTCAGGCGGAAATGGGATGTCCTGCTGCCCTGCCTCCTGTTTGCCTATCGGGAGGTCCCGCAGAAGTCCCTGGGGTTCAGCCCGTTTGAACTATTGTATGGGCACCCGGTCCGCGGACCACTCAGCCTGGTCAAGGAGGGCTGGGAGATGAAGCCCCGAGGCGCCCCTCCTGACGTCTACCGATACCTCCTGACCCTCCGAAACCAGACCCGCAAGTTCCGAGCCATAGCCGAAGCCAACCTCGAGGCCAGCCAGGAGGACATGAAGCGGTGGTACGATCGCAACCCTTCTACGGTAGAATTCGAGCCAGGTCAGAAAGTATGGGTCATGGCCCCGGTCGAACCCGGCGCCCTCCAGGACAAGTGGACCGGGCCCTTCAAGGTGGTGGAGAAGAAAAGTCCCGTCACCTACCTGGTCGATCTGGAGTCCCCCCGGAACCCCCTTCGGGTCCTACATGCGAACAGGCTAAAACCCCACTTCGCCCGGACCGAGCTGAGCCTGCTGCTGGCGACCGACGAGGGGAGCGAGGACGACTCCGAGCCCTTGCCCGACCTCTTGCAATCCGACAGTCACGATGGATCGATCGAAGGGGTCCAACTCGCCTCGTCCCTGACCCCGGAGCAGCGCAACGACTGCCAGCGATTACTGCGGGACTACGCAGCCCTCTTCTCTCTCACCCCGGGGGTGACCCACTGGTGCGTCCACGACGTCGACACCGGGGAGAACCCCCCCATACGACACAGAGCCTACCGGGTGCCTGACCGAGTGCGGGCCTGCATCCAGGCCGAAGTAGCGAAGATGCTGGCCCTGGGGGTCATCGAGCCTTCCGACAGCCCGTGGGCCAGCCCTGTCGTCCTGGTGCCCAAGGCCGCAGCTCCCGGTCACCCCCCGGAGTTGCGATTCTGCGTGGACTACCGAGCCCTGAATGTAGTAACCAAGACGGACGCACACCCGATACCCCGGGCCGACGAACTGATCGACCGCCTAGGGGCCGCTCGCTACTTGAGCACGCTGGACCTCACCGCCGGGTACTGGCAAATCCAGCTCACCCCCGGCGCCCAAGAAAGATCCGCCTTTTCGACTCCGGATGGGCATTACCACTTTCGGGTGATGCCCTTCGGAATGAAGAACGCCCCGGCCACCTTCCAAAGACTGGTGAACAAGGTTTTGGCCGGGCTTGAGGCCTTCAGCGCGGCCTACTTAGATGACATTGCCGTGTACAGCAACCACTGGGCCGAGCACCTCCTCCACCTGGAGGCCGTCCTGGCCGCCCTCCAGCGGGCCGGGCTCACAATCAAGGCCAGCAAATGCCAAATTGGCCACGGATCCGTGACCTACCTGGGCCATCAAGTGGGGAGCGGGCAGGTGGCCCCCCTCCAAGCGAAGATAGATGCCATCCAGACCTGGGAACCCCCCACTACCCAGACCGCTGTCCGGGCCTTCCTGGGCCTCACCGGATACTACCGGCGGTTTATCCGGGACTATGGGAGCATTGTTGGCCCCCTCACAGAGTTAACGTCCAAAAAACAGCCCAAGAAGGTACACTGGACACCCCGCTGCCAAACAGCCTTCGACACCCTCAAAACGGCCATGTGTACTGCTCCGGTGCTGCAAGCCCCGGACTACCAGAAGGAGTTCGTGGTACAGACGGACGCCTCCGAGTATGGGATCGGGGCCGTCCTCTCCCAAACTGACGAAAGGGGGCTCGACAGACCAGTGGCCTTCATCAGCCGGCGACTACTGCCCCGGGAGCAACGCTGGAGCACTATTGAGCGCGAGGCCTTCGCTGTGGTGTGGGCCCTCAAGAAGCTCCGGCCCTACCTCTTTGGCGCCCACTTCCGGGTCCAGACCGACCACCGGCCCTTGCAATGGTTAATGCGAATGCGGGGCGAGAAACCCAAGCTGCTGCGATGGTCCATCTCGCTACAAGGGATGGACTTTGACGTCGAACACCGGCCCGGCAATGACCACTCCAACGCCGACGGCCTGTCCCGTTTCTTCCGCCTTGACGAGGAGAATCCCCAAGGAGATGGGTGACTCTCCATGCCTTCGGCTGGGGGGGACGCCTGTTGGACCTGGCCTCGTGGCGTGGTCCTTAACCCCCTGGATTGTGGCCGTTCCCCGCCCCGGCCGTCACGGGCCACCCGTCTGGACTGCACCAAGGCCCTTCACCCGGAGCTACACGTGGTCGCATACGCCTCGTGGCTCCGCCATCTTGTTGGCATCCACGTCACACCGTGCCCCAGCCGGCGCGACCCCGCTCAACCCAGCCTCGACCCCAACGAAGCCCCGACATCGAGGCACCACGAACTGGCCAGGGGGTGCCGCAGGAACCATTCATCGCCCCGGCGGAGGACAGTATCGATGGGACCCCCAACTGTCCTCCCCTCTCGAGGTGTGATCATCCTGCAAACTCCCATGGGCCTGGCGCCTCCCCTGCTGGGCGTCTGGCCACCTCCACCCGGCCACTCCGCCCCCTCGGGCGCATAGGTCCGGACATCAAAGGGCTCCAGACCTATATCTGGGGCGACCCCACCACAGCTCGGCAGTTGTATCCCGGAGTCGAGAGCCCTGCTGATTGAATCGCGGCTGACCCTACGGAGAAGAACTCTTGTCGGAACCATCACGAGCCCTGCTGACTGCGTCGCGGCTCCTTCCTGTGAACCCTCTCTGAACCACCTGGAACATCGGAGCCCTGCTGACGCCGTCGCGGCCCAACCTCGCTGGAACCTTCCTCGGAGCCCTGCTGACGACGTCGCGGCTCGAGCTGAACAGAGACCATCTTGGGAGCCCTGCTGATTGAATCGCGGCTCTCCACGAACTGTACGCCAGAGCCCTGCTGACGCCGTCGCGGCTCGACCCCTCCGAGATCGGAGGTCCTCCAGCGTGAGGATAAGAACTGGGCCCCAGGTACCCTCGTACCACATTCCTGCCAAAGACTGTCCCGCTACCCCTACCCTTCCAAAGAGACATTGAGACTTTTGGTGGATCCCTCGATCCCTTCGTGTAAATATTGAACTCGTAACCTTTTATTGATGATAAAGAATTGCTTGTCTTGAGACAACCTCCTTGAGTCCGGTGTGGTGGTGTTACTGGGCTAGTACGGGATAGGAGAAGGATCTCTCAGGAGACTTCTCGGCAGCGCTCGGCTACTTCGTGCAGTGAGAGGGCCCCCCCTTGGTGGTCTCACCGACTCCTCGGGGTCCGCCTTCCAACAAAAACTATAAAAACACGTTCAGTTAGGGTTTCAAGAAATTGATCCCTTGCTCAACCCTTGTTAGCTGGCAACGAGCAGGCAAGCCTAACTTAGGAGACAGATGTGCAAAGCATTTAAAAACAACAATGAAATAAACAAATAAGACACAACACAAATCCTACACAAATTTATAAAACGAGAATATATTTTTATATTTAAAATGATACCATAATGACAAACGCCCAATATAGGGAACCGGAGATATGAATTTTTAAAGATTAAGCACTTTCCAGTTCTTAAAAACAGATAGTACCAATTTGGGACCATGACAAAGCCAAAGTTTGAGGCCAGCAGTGATAAAGTCCTGGTCGGATACACTAAGCGGGAGGCCCGGTCAAAATTTTACCTTAACACAGTGCCTAATTTGTAAAATATGAAGTCCAGGTGCTCAAATGTTTGTCGGAGGTCACACCTACTTTCCATGACTCAACCCACTTCCTCCACTGGCTTCACCCACTTACTCTATTGGCTCCACCCGCATCCTCAAAGGACACTGCTGAAAGTCAGATGTAATACCATATCTAAATTTCAGCAAGGGAGCCTTCCTCTTAGTAAGGTTTTGATAGGAGGTTTCCCTGTCCCGTGAACATTTTGAAAAAGATGAAATCAAAAGAACATTTAAAGCACTATTTTGGAATAAATGAGCTAAAATGACTAATGCATTGAAAAGGGACACGTGAAATATTCCAGTGCTCTATGTGCTGATTTGGGGAAAAAACAATACTGGGGAATGTGCAAAGGTGCTTTGTGTTGCCGTTTTTAACAGAGTCTAATTGTGATTCATGAGTTAAAAGATACAACTTTTACATATGTTATGTGTCAAAATAAACCAAAATGTTCTGAAAACACTCTAAAAAGATAAGTTGAATAAAATAATGTAATTCACTTGAATGAGTCACTTGTCACTTCCAGTGGCTGAGGAGGTTTGGTTCTTAAATAGCTGAGTATTCCGTTAAAGCGATGTTTTTAGAGAAACAATTTTACAAGCATTTATACCAGCATTTGTAAAGCGCACAGCTACCTCCAGAGAGGTGTTCCGGCGCTGGGGGCCCTCGGGAAGATTAAGCGAACTGTGAATCCGGTGGTCCGGAGTCAGGCACCCTGGCCGCTGGGCCACACCTCTTCCACAAAAGAGGCATTTGTTCAAAATATTACCTTTTAATTAAAGATTTGTCTCTTAGCATAAAGTAAAGAATAATGTAATCTCCCCAAAAAAGTCCTAGAAGAACCTAGGCCAAAAGAAGAGGTAGTGACCGGGCATTTTGAATTTGACCATATGTCAAGTCATACCGATTAGTGTGAAATGACCACAGCACCATACAAAATATAAATATATAAAGATCAAATATCTAACAATAAAATATAGATAAATACAAATAAATACACATAAATACATGTTCAAAAAGTAATTAAGTCTTATAAATACTATATAAATAAAATATATAATATAGAACAATAGATATAACATCCAAACAGGGAAAAAGACACATAAATATAACAAAATATTAAATAAATTGACACTGTTAATACAATGTTATAAATAACATGCATAAACTACAACAATAATTCAAACAATGGTAAAGCCCAACTTTTTAACTTATTCAAAACATTGCAATGGCACGTATTTTGTCAGTTGGACTGGGCTAGCATCTATTTTTGAAGAAAATCCCACAAACTGTTGAAATTGCTTGTGCATTCCAAGTCTTCCTCTTTGCTTCCTGTGCTCCTAGTGTCCTCAGCCGCTCTTTGTCCTTTTGCAAGCCATGAATGAACATAGGGGATGAGGCTGAATCTCTTCAATGGTGGGCCAACAAGATTTAAAAACATTAAAGAACATGTTGTTTCAGGCAGATATGATGCTCTTGTAGATGTGAATATAAGATTCATTTGAGAAAAGCCCCGCTCACATTCTGCAGTACTGATAGCAATAGTGTGTAAGGCTATCAAAAGCTCCTTGAACTGCATTTAAATTTCTTTTCCTCCAGATTTCTTATACTCTCTGCAATCACTTATGGTTTCTCGACTGGCAACGTTGAATCTTTCACACAGAGACTCAATATCACTTTCACAATAAAGAGCAGGTAGTTCATCAGGCCAGTACTGTTTGTATAAAACTTTCACTTCGCTAATCAGTATATCTTACTCAGTCTTTTTGTCAGTAGAATTAGTACCTCCTGTAGACAACAAATGATGTCTTAAATGTTCTTTAAGTCTGTCCTTGTTCGATTATTTTGTCAGTGGTCTTTCCTTTGTACAGCATCACGAATTTGGATATATTTTCTTCAATGGCCTTTTTACACTGTGAGAAATAGTTCCCCTATCTCTCTACCATGGCCTCAAACACTGCTATTTGCCGACAAATAGCTCGATGAGCATCAATGATTGTAGAGTCACGATTCTGTAACTCAAGTGATAACTCCGATAACTCCTGAAGAGCATCATAAAGGAGGCCAAGATTAGTAGCAATCTGGATAGATTATAAACTCCTTCCTAGGCCTGTGTACATTTTCCGTGTTGAACTTTCATGGAAACCATAATCAGCTGTACTAGTAAAGTTTGCTAGCAGGCTCCTCATCATCTTTGTGCTTATATTTTGTTAAGTAGCTTAACATTTTCTTCTGTCCAGTGTGTGGCATTCTAGGGAAGCAAAGTTAAAGAAAACACGCTAGACATGCGTGAAGTGTGAAGTCCATTCATCGAACAGATACAGTTTTGAGCAAGCATCATTTTTATTTGCACCAAAGACATTTCTGCACCTGCACATCTATTACCATGACTGATTACAAATACAACCCAAATGGATCTTACTTTGCCTACCCAAATTCAGGCCTTTTCCAATTCATACCCCAGCCCTGCAGAACTCACTCGAAAGACAGACAAAGTTAACATTTGGCTCACTTTTAAGCTTTGGCTTCCAGTATTACTACAAAAGCAAAGTGAGGTGGCAGTGTGCAGAGTTAGTTACACACTGCACTGCACAACAGTGCTTGCTAACTGTGGGCTTTGTCACTTTAAAGCACTGTAAATTCTAGATGTTACTATTCAGTGGATCTACTTCAGAAGGATGAATGACTAAGTGTGAAGCTTACAGATACACACACACACACACACACACAGATACCACGGTGATAGGGAGGTTTTGTTTAATCATGAGAGTTATGCTGACTAATTAACAAAAGGGGAAGCGCTTCTTGTTTCTAAAGATTCATTTTGGCCTTAGGCTTAGTCACAGTGAGTGAGTTGTGAAGCTTGAATGAGGAACAAGGTGTTCAACTCATATTACCACATGTTATATTTTAGGAGCACTTTCTATGAATGTGCTTCACATAGCTACAGAAATCTTCATAATCACTGTTGTTGCTCATCATGAATGTTTTAACAAAGTTTCTATAAAGTTTGTTAAAAAAATTATTACAATCCAGAAATTATTAGTTTGATACATAGACTTACATTCTTAATGGAGAACCCCAGTGAGTAAGGCATTTAATACATATTTAATATGTGTCATTAGTAAACCTGTTTTCAGGCCAGCTTTTGTGACAACCACCGGCTGTTGCCTCAAGTGAGATTTGGGAATTGGAGCTGGAGTTGGTGACATTCTACAGGCCAATTAAATAGAGGTGTCAGTGTTACATCACTGTGGCACAAAGATGATGCAAACCCTCCTTCAACTCTACTACCTACCATACCAAACATGCACACAGCTCTGCAAACAGTATATCTTACATCTGCCCTGGGTGGCAGTTAGGTGTCAAAGGAGCACGTGAGGGCTATGGGAGTTCTAGAAACAGTCCACTTATGGAGCGTTATCCCAAAATAGTTCCAAACTTCTCCAAACTTCTGGAACATCTTCCTGAAGTTCCTCATGAGTGTTTAAAGTATCCAGAACACAAATCCAAGGGCCTATACATTCTGAGATGGTCCTCAGAAGTTTAGGACTACAATTCCCACAATTCACCTGGCCAAAATCCTTAAGAGTCCACTGGACATACTCCAGGCTGAGAACATCTTGAGGGAGATGGTGCAGGGAAGCTATGTTAAGCTGTTGCTTTTACAGGGCTGTAGTTCCAAGTGTGCAGCAGGAGCAGCCCTACAGATTACAATCCTTTGGGGTGCAGACCAGGGTTCCAGTAGGCATGCCTTCATCTCCTTGTATTTTCAGGCACCTCTCACATATTTATGCAATGATCTGAGGCGACAAGCAGGTGGTCACCCCTGCCCAAGGAGGTGCTGGGTGCCTCCCAAAAGCATGACAGCTTCCACTGCACTTTAAAATTTAAAGATGGAAATTCTTTCTCCTTTGGAGTAGAAGCTGGCTACACCAACCTACTGGTGTGGCTCATTTCCATTAACACACCCTTTCCAGTCCTCCTGCAAATTCCATTCCTGGGCTTGCCATCTGGCTAGGGGGTACAAGAAGAGTGGGTAGGCCTAGCATTCTTTACTGTCCTGCTATCTTTAAAGCCCAGTTTGATTTACCCAGCCCCCTCCCTGACCTGTTCTCTGCAGGTGCATAGCTCCCCCCATCAGATCATCTCTGCTCCATGCAGGCCACTTATCACCTCATCAAAGCAGTTTGGTTAAACCTGGCCAATCAGGATAGGCTGCTAGAAGGCTGGATTTTGGCTCACAGAAAAGAAAGTCCTATAACTTCTCCTCTGTATTAGTTAGGATAAACCCAACAGTGTCCAGTTGTTGGATTTATCATGGTCAATCTTTTAAGTCCTTAAATGACATGTCTGGCTTATCCCTAGCAATATTTAAACTTACATAAAATATTCCAATGTTGGTCTATGGAGCTAAGTATTTACAATGGAGGGGAGGGTGGCAGTCTTTCCCTCCCAAGGGCATATAAAACATCCTTTATAATGTTCCTGCCTATATTTACATGGCTGGCATCCCATCCCTGGGGCACCTAAAAGAGACCTTAGGGTGACATATGTAAAACTAAGGTGGATTACCACTTGGGAAGTAACTTTAATTTCAAAGTCAAATTTGCATATAATTGACTTTTAAATACAATCTGCACTTCAGGGCTGCCTTTATAAATGACAGCAGGCATGAAGCAGTGTACACTTCATTGCAATATATCTACTGGGCCTCTAAACCTCCCTGCCATATTATATACTAGGAACTTAGTAGGGACTGTCATTGCCAATTGTAATTATACCTAATTACCATGTACCTTTTTCATCAGAGCACTGGCCCTGAGCCTTGAGAGCAGAGCCCAGGGCAAAGTCAGAGCCAGTTACCACCAGTATTAGTAAACAAAATGAGGGTGAACAGGAAAAAAAGGATTACTTCTTCACATTGACTGAAAATTATTAAGGCAGAATAACACCAGTTTAAAAAACAATGTGATTTTTTTTAAAGGCCTTCCTAGTAAAAAACGAAACAGACACATAGGGGCCGACTAGGATGGCGAGCGTCCACCCGGCACTTTCTCGGGAATGGGACCGACTGACCTTCCTTAGGCGGTCCTGACCGCCTGAATAGGTCGCATACCCACATTTCCCTATGGAAGCATGTGTTATGGCCTTAGTACATGCTCCCATAGAGAAATGGGAGGTAGTGTTAATCCCTGCACCCTGTGGCAGGCACCTCAAGGTGCCTGCACTGGTGCAGGGATTCACAGGAGGGCACCATAGGTGCTCCATCGGACGCTGCAAGGGAAAGGGGGCCCTGCTAGGGACCCCCAAACATGTTTTCCGACAAGGTTTCCATGTCGGAAAGGCCAGCATGGAAACCCTGCTGGAAACTGTTCATCGTAATCCAGACGGCGTAAACCGCCGTCCATTTGGATTACGTGCCATTTCCAGCTGGCCGACAGGCTCCATGAGGTCAGAGACCTTATGACCGACATTGTAATAGGCCCCTTTGTGTGGAAATATAAAAATACATTTCCTCTCATTAATGAGTAAGGTATTATGCACTATGGAGTACAAGCTGTTGTGCTAAATTAATGGAGGCATGCTAGCCATTGTGTCGGGTACTTTGTTGCTCTCTGCAGTCTGCAGCTGGGGCAGCTATAATGGCTAATTATCTTACTTTAATTCCGATGGCCCTGCTCTTCTCCAAATGCTTTTCAAATTCTACTCTGACTCCAAAGAGGCAGATGAATAATAAATAGGAAACTACGTCACACATGTCACGTATAAAAGGGAAACATCGTTTACAACGCGGTGATTACATCGCGATGCCATTACATCGCGGTCTTAACAACGCAAGTCGTTACAACGACTTGCGCTAGATGGCGCTCTAGGACAAGGAATAGTATAATTTACTATCCAACACCTTCCTTACTGAACGTAGACTGGAGTTGGAATAGTAAATTATACTACTAATAAATCCTATTCCTTGTCCTAGAGCGCCATCTAGCGCAAGTCGTTGTAACAACTTGCGTTGTCAAAACCGCGATGTAGTGTACCGCGATGTAAATGTATGCGTTGTAACGTCATACATCCGTATAAAATGCAGGTATCCTGTCTGCTGTAAGTAGACGGTAGGGAAAACTATGCACTGCACCACAGGGAAAGGAACGGGATATTTAGATTGTATTTGTTATATTCGTCACAGAGTATCCATTTGCCAAACTTGAATTCAGGTAGTTCCACTTTACTCTCTGGCCTCATGCTCCACCACAAACTATTTCCATCATATTCATTTGCTTGGCAATTAGGAAAGGAAACTTAACTTACTCTACTGCAGGGTAAGTTAAAGGGATTAGGCTAGGTAGATAGAGCGTTGGCTGTAGAATAGTTGGGTGTCACTGACCATCATCATGTGCCTAAGCTTTCGCTTGTTCAGTCACTGTAGTTGACGAAAGATGAGAGGGAAAACTTTGAACAGGCGTAAATCTGTTATGGAAACCATATAATATATTTATCAATCACTTCACAAGGCAATAAAAATGTGGCACACGCCATGAAAGAATTTTTCATATTTTTAGCAGGCTGGGCCAGATCTTAGGAAAAAATAAAGGAGTGAAGTACTAAGAGATGAATGGTGAAGGAAAACACACCTTGTGTTCGGTTTGCAATGCATTGAAAACTTTGTAAATGAGGCATTAACTGAAGCAGAAGCCCATTGCACAGCCAAAACAGCTGTCACAATGCTGCACTTAGGTCATGGGTGGCAAAATGCCATGGGCAGGAAGGAAGGTGATGAACGATGATTGGTGGGATGCATCTGCCTAGCTTAACAAATACAGTGAGTGAATGGAGTGGGCCAAAAATTAAAATACTCCCCACTTTGAACCATAGCTTTATTAAAACCAAGTATGCGAAGTATGTGAGCATGTCCCTCTCCAGAAGAGCTCCCTTGTTTCTTCATCCAAGCAATTATTCATTCATCCTTTCATTCTTTATTCACCCATTGATAGCCACCATGTTTTAAGCTTTACTTTCTCTCATCCAGTCTTTCACCACAATTGCCAATCCATAAATCCATCCATTCAATATCCACCCTTTCACCCATCCATCCATTTACCCAATGTTAGCTCTAATATCGGTTTCTCCCTCATGCAGTTTCCCGCCATTACATTGGAGAAATCCCTAAAATTAATGAAGGCTCTTAAGTCCGGCTCATCCTCTGATCCCTGTCCAGCAAAAGTACTGGCATCTATTGCAGAGGTGATAACCCCAGCCGTCAATTTGGTTTTGAATTCCTCCCTGTAAAAGGTGCATATGCCTCAAAGCTGAAAACATGCTAAAATTCTCCCGCTTCTAAAGAAAGCCACGGCAGACCCACTGGTCGCTGGTAACTATAGGCCAATATCATTGTTGCCCTTCTTTTCCAAGGTTTTGGAGAAATATGTTAACTTAGTCACCACGGAATACGTGGAGGCCAACCATCTTCTGCACCCGAGTCTGTCGGGTTTTAGAGTACATTTCAGTACTGAAACTGCTCTATTAGAAGTCTCTGAAACCATAAAAGCTACACTTGACAAAGGGGGCAATGCGGTACTGGTGTTGCTGGACCTTTCCGCGGCCGTCGATACCATGCCGCACGACAGACTCCTGCGAAGACTCCAGGAGGGTGGTATCGGAGGCACGGCACTCAGATGGTTCAACTCCTTTTTAAATGACCGCCAGCAAACTATTTGGTCCACTCCTTTCTCGGCTCTTCTCCCTCCTATGAATGTTGGGGTCCCACAGGGATCAATCTTGAGCCCGACATTGTTTAATTTGTTTATGGCCCCTCTTGCGCTCCTCGCGGAGAAATGTGGTGCAAAAATAGTGTCCTACGCTGGAAACGATACTAGCTTATTTGGGCCGGCAATCTTCACAGTAGACAGAGGAGTAACATCTGTTCTTGGTCTTACAGAACCACAAGATATCTAAGGGCGAGGGAAAGATTAATAACAAAGTAGAAGAAAACTACAGACTACTACAGACAGGAGAAAGCTAGTTACATAAAAACATGAAATATGGAAAAAGGATAATGCAGGATAGCAAGAATTAAACAAAAATAAGATAGGGGAGTTAGAAAAAAAGCAGATAGTATAAAAAAGCAAGGAAAAATCAAAAGTAATATAACAGTCGGCCGAGGCAAAAGTTAGGGAAATAATACAAATAAATAAAAGGACTAACTGGGATGAGCAGAACCTTCGGCAGCGCCGCCAGTGGTCAGTGCCTCCGAGCTGGACCCCACATCCACCTCCGAGCTGTCATCTTGCCCTTGAGTGTTGATGTAAGAAATAAAGAATATTTAAAAAAATAATTATTAGCTCTACAGTTGATGTTCCAAAAATATTTTGATAGGCAAATGAAGTAACATTGTACTTTTCTAAATCAGATCGCCTATAGTACTACTATCAACTATCAAGTTGACCATGCTAATCCTAAAATCCCTATTACAGATTTCCCTAACAAAATGACATTTGGAACTAATACATTGCAATGAAGGATCTTTGATTCTATTCTAATTTCTCAACGCTCTTGATGGACCAACTCAGTCTCCCTTTTTTGCATTACATAGATGCATAGTACACATCACTGTGAGAGTGCTTGGGAGTTGTACGAGCTACATAAATAAAGTCACAGAGAATGCTAACTCACTGATATCACTTATTCACTATCTTGGTGGCAGGAGGACAGAGGAGTCTAAAATAACTTCTTAAATAATCAGCCAAAGCGAGCGCCGATGAGTAAAATTAGTTTGGCCGAGCACCTGGCTAGCTCAAACAGGATCATATAATATTCTTAACGTAAACTTAACTTACCTCTGAATGTGAGCAGCATGCTATTTGGAAAACATTTTTTCATTCTAGAACACAACACAACGAATAATTACTCACCAAGCCCAGTAATCTCCACGTCTAGCAGATATAGCAGGTCCCGCTCACGGTCGATGATATCCTGCTAGCAGAGCGTCAGCTGCTGTTGAGTGCGCTGGGCATTGGTAATGTGGCACACACGTCGGCGCACCCTCCCCCAATGCAACTGATGCTCCCAAAGGGTGTAATCGCTGCCAGGCCTGCCGCCTGCTGCCAGTATGAAGGGGAGGTGGAGCTGCACAACAAAAACAAGCATTTGCAATGCAATAGGTCTAGCATTTGTGAGAGTTTAAGCTGTTGGCATTGTAAATGACAGTGCCTTTTATATATCTGTTTTAAACACCAAAATATAAATAAAAGGCATTGTAATTTCCAATGCCAATAGCTCAAACTCGGTTAAATCCGATAACTATTGCATTACAAATGTTTGTTTTGTTTTGTTTGGGGTGGATGTTTGTGGGTTGGATTGGGATGGCACCTCTCTAGGAAAAGGAAAGGGATGGATGCACACTAATAGCTCCCGGGAAGGATGGACAACCATAGTTACAGGGGTTCTGCAACGCACCCGAGTCCACTAGCGCCAAACGGCCCAGGTGAAAGAGCACTACTTGAAAAGGGAAGAAGCAGCTCTGAGGAGGGATGGTTGATGAAACCGGTAAACAAGAAGTGTTAAAAGTTCACAGCGGAAAAGGGTTGCAGACAACATTAGAAAGAAGCAGCACAGAAGATACTTGAAGAAGGCGTGCCTAGTAGGGGGAAAGGAAAGGCAAGAACTAACCCACCTCTGAAGTTCGACTGCAGGTATGGGAACAGGAGTTTGTTCCACACTCGAAGCTGCATGCCGAAAGGACATTGTTAATAAATGTTAATGAGGCGCCAACAGATGCTGAACAAATTGATTTACTCCGATCTGGTCAAACAACTATTTTAAGAGGGGGAGCAGAAGATATTTATTGTTCATTATTTATGTAACATTTGAGTGTGGTTAATGCTACTTACATAGTGCAGGCAGATTTGTGCCCTGGCGACGGGGGGGGGAGACCCCTGGGGTGGAGGGAGGCAGTCAGCCAGAGCAGCAAATGCAGCAGAGGAGGAGTGAGTGCTGAAGAGGCGTTCCGTGTGTGCTAAGTGGGGGGAGAGTGAAGCGGGAGGGGTAAAGCAAACAGTGCTTTAAGGAGCACGCCACGGCCTGCAAAACTAAAGAAAGGCGTTCCAGTAAGGAGAGCGGCACCAGAGGAGGGTGGCAATCCGGCGGTAAAGAGAAAAACAAGAGCTTTGTTTAACAGACCACAAATATCACCCATTCGAAAGGAAGCAATCACATTTCTGTGCCATAATGGGTTAATTAACCACTTAGTGCGTGTTTCACTCAGCCATGAAAGTACTGCAGGAATGGAAGGCAGTCCGTAAAAGAGAACGTGAATGAAAAAGGCAGAGCTGCTCTTGGGAAGGGGAGAGCCCGCTACTGCTATATCTCAGACCCAAAGGAAGAGAGCAAGGTTTAACAAGCTGAGAGCTAGAGAAGCGGGAGACGCGGGAGGTGGTGGGCATGGGAAGATGAGGTGATTTACCACAAACGTGCGTTCGGCGGCCAGGATACTTTTGGAGCATGCGTAGAATGTAAGGTAGCGCACAAATCTTAATGCACACTATTTTTTTGAAAAAAACAATTACGCTGTTACGTATCGGATGAAGAGCCAATAATAAGCTCGCTAACTAATAAAATGCAAAAGTTAACTAATGGCATGCGGCAAGAAATTACCCAGCAATAGGCGGAGTTTCACCATGCATATAGATTACTGGATATCTCGGAGAGACAGAGCATGCGCGCTACTTAGGCGAGACCTAATGAGTGCTGAAACCTCTTCCTCAAATAATTGCGTGGGCTGCACCCCTTAGCAGCACTGACGAACACAAGGTATGCAGTTAGTCGTATGGGACCGGGCACTGGCGCTGATGCTCCCCTGCTCGCCCTGCTCTGCCCTGGTGCTGGGTGGGGTGAAAAAAGTAATGAAACAGGAAAAGGAAGGAAGAAAATAAGAAGTTAAGAGAAAACTTAAAAAACACTAATACACTAAATAAAAATGAGGGGTGGATGAGTTAGATAGATGGAGGATTGAAAAGATTAAAGATAGATTTAAAAAACAGGCCCAGCACCATGCACACAACAGAAAACATAATGGTGGCGTCCATGCGAACTGTGTGGTGTCCTTTGTGCGCAGCTTCTGGTGTGAGAACGCGCTTCGAGCTGTATAAAACATTAAGCTGCCATGCAATCGAGCACGTCGAGCATTTCCTTCCACTCGTGGAACTCCACTAAGGAAAGCAGAGTTTTTTAGGCACTTCGCGGAACTCCACGTAGCCCGTCTCAGCGAGCTTTACCCAGTCCTAATTTCAGGTGTACATCTGTAAGCCGAACTCTGAGCAGCATTGGCGAAGATCTCTGTATATTCTATATCGAACTATGAAAGGAAAAGAACAGGCAAACAGCATTCACCTGAACACAATCAAATACACACCTGACTTCTATTATCATGGAAGCATATTCAAATTACCCAACATCCTAGGCTCTGCCCTCTTCCCCTTATACTTCTTGACATTGTGACAGCAGCACCAGAGGAAGCCTACAGGTTGCTGTCTACTCAACTCAAGGGGAAGAGGTACATCACTGTGGAGGAGACAGAACATGTAGTTTTGTTCGTTATAGATCACTACATGAAGCTTGTGATTCCACACACCCTCAGCGAAGCCGAAAAGATGGCCATGTAGTAGCGGTTTACCAACTGGATGAGTGAGGCAGTGGGCGTAGGTTCTGTGGGGGCTTTCAAGAAAAAATGGCAGGAAGGAAGGTGGCTGGTGTTTGGACAGTTGTCACCTCTGCATAAGTGTAAGGATAGTGAAAATGTGATTTTGCAAAGCAATAAGGCATCATGACTCAGCACGGGTGTACTAGGTGAACTAAATGGCCGGATGTCTGGGTCCATATGTCAAAACATACAACCTTCAATTATCCTACTTTAATAGTAAGTCTATCTATGTGTCTCCTGTCCAACCATGCCCACATCACAGACACCTATTCAGTTCTTTATATCAAATTTCTCAATGACTAACACTCTTCCACGTCACATTAATGCCAGCCTTTAACATATGCATTTTCCTACTAGCACATGATAGGACTCTGAGAATGTCAATTTACCATATAATATTAACATGTTCAATTACTATTTGTGATGGTATTTTTAATACTATTTATCTGTCTTGCCAACAGCTTCAGTGATACAATGGTCGCCTAAATCCAAACTATGCATCAAGCATCAGACAACATCAGAGTGCATTTCCCCTCTGCCATTCATCGTTCAGGTGAGTCTGTGACTGGTATATGTATACTACTATCTATATATTTTTGCAACTCATATACCTCTTTTTCATCTCCATGAGATATTTGTCCGTTCATCCATTTCTTCATGAAAAATGAAATTGTCCATTCTGTCTTTTACATTTATCAACACGGTCACAATTTGTGACACTATCATTGTTGTCCTGAGTCAGACTTTCATTCTTTAGCTGTTGCATGAAGGGGCACACACCCACTGCCGTCTTCAAGGACAGTTGTTCAGTAGCTGACATTAAGGGTTGTCTGTCCACATTGGAGGCCTCTGTGGCATTCGCAGGTAATATGCTTGTATATCATTGTATAGACATATATCAAGCACCAAATAACCTAGTATATGATTGCATTGGCTCACTTGTCATTCTTGAAGTGTTGTCAGTGCTCTAAAGTTGATGTGAACATATCTTGTTTCTGCCCTTACACCCTATTTAATGTCTATTCTCTTGCATCACATGAGGACAAGCTGCCAGATGATGATGCAGAGCTATGCAATCCACGTGTGAAGAATGGCATACAATTCAAAGAGAAATCCAAATCTTCTGCCACCTACATGATCCCTGAAGAGAGATTGTGGCCCCACGCAGAATGACAAGTCCATGTTGCATTCTGCTATACGTTTACATGCTTAATATTCTTGCATTGTTTGTACGCTGGCAATGATTAGAATGTTTGTCAAGGCTGCCCGGGGGGTTGCGCAGCAGCCCCTCAATAGGGCGGCCGCCTTAGTGCCACAGGAAGGCACGGGAGTCGTCAGTCTAGTTCCCTGGGCCAGGTCCAGGGAAGACGTCCGGCCGACCCCATTTCCGGGGAGGGTGAGGAGTTAGGGGTACTTAAGCTGTCCCCCATCCAACTTTCAGCCTCTTGTCCCTCGCCGTCTCTCCTTGCCCGCCCCTCCGCTTACCCGGCAGACGGATGATATAAGGTTTTAGGGGGGGGGGGGGTTATGGTCTAACATGTTGTTTTGTGTTGCAGGAGGAGTTACAGGGCGATCCAGAGTCTGCAGATACCAAGGGGTACTTCATGCAGCAGCACAGCTTGGTGCTAAGCCAGGATACCCAGGGATGTCTTAGCGTTGTCCCCTGGAAGAACTACGGCGCCCCGTTAGTCCTACGGGCGGTTGTGGGTCTGAGCAACCGGGGGCTGCTAGGAACGCTCCGCCCCGCCTCTTTCGGGGGGCGTGAGTAAGCGAGTGGACTGGTGGTCCACGGATGGGAGGGGGGGCCCCTCCCAAGTTTTGGTATGCACCAATTGGCGACAACCACGGTGTAATTTAGGCTTATCAGACGGGCACCGGCATATGGGTTGGCCTGCCCTGGGATCGCCCGTAAGATAACCCACCATGTTGGCATATTGGTTATGCTAATAAACCTGCAGCAAATTTCTCCACTAACAAGGTGCTGTGTGGTTTATTCATGTATTGTGTGTGTATATGTGACTACAGTTGCCGATATTGGCACTAATCTTTGTGTATCATCTTTAGGGTTCGCTGCGTTCTGTGTTCTGTTCTCAAACCATAGTTGCTGTTTCAGCAGTTGGAGATGGATCATGGAGCGCAGGGTAGGCTGCCTGATGAGCCTGAATTGTACTGCTGTATTTTATAAATAAATTACTTAATTTAAACCTACATTGGAGTCATCGCTGTATACATATGCGCCACAATATATTGGCAATCAATAGAAGAGAAGTTGGAAACAGCAATGCAGGCTCATCTCAGAAAGCTTGCTACAATGGTGACAGGCTGCAGCACATCGCTTGCCGGGAGAGGAGTCAAGTTACTGGAGCGTTGGAAGGACGCGAAGAGTTATCAGCGGGCATGCCCTTGGCATAACTGAACGATGCAGGCCCTAAGTCAGGCATTGCACGTCGTGATGTCACCCGCAAGTAAGGAGAGTGCGGTTAGCCATTTCTAAATGGGATAACATTTGTCAGCGGCATATTCTCCTATTAAGAAGCGCACGAAGTTCAAAGCGCTATGCATCTCCCATAGGATCCTCTATAAACAAGGAGTGCCAAGTCTTGCTGCCCTGATGCAATCATATTACTCCACGAAAGCCTTACACTCAGGAGACTTGAATCTGGCCTCTATACCCTGCCACAGAAGAGTGCGAATGGGCGGGCATTCTTTTTGTGTCCTAGCCCCAACCCCATTGAACTCTTTGCCGCCTTCACTAGGAAAGACTCAAAATCACTTAAGCTTTCAGAAGCAACTAAAGACCTGGTTGTTCTCCTCCTAAGCCGAGCCTACTTTTCCTCCCATTGCTGTTGTCTTACCTGTGACAGGCGCTAGGAAGCCCCCTTCTGGGGGCATGCTTGCACTTTTGAAATCTTTTTAACATAACATTACGTATGCATGCTGACGCATGTGGGTGAGGCCATCTTTGAATTCTGACATGATCAGATTCATTCGGCAAGCTTTTTATTTGATGAGCCCGTATTGGACTACTGCATTCTATGAATACATTCCTTCATTTAAACCCACATTGGAGCCACTGCTGTGTACATGTGTGCCACGACACTCCAATAGCACCTCAGCCACAGATGCTTTTCCCATCTATACAAGTTTCACTGTCAACCACCCCTCAGTCTACAGGTACCTCAGTTGCCTCCAACGTACCTTCCAACTCAAGGACAACCTCAGTCTTCTTGTCATCTTCTCAGAGAGAGGAGACCCCATTCATCAATCTCCCCCACACGCCCCTCCCACACGTCAACCTTCTATGTGTAAGGCACGCAGCAGCACGGAAGAGGATAAGGGGTGTGGACAGCAAAATCTACCCCAGTATGTTTGGTTGGGTTTCCCTGGAGGAATAATGCTTTCACTGGGAGTAGGAGGCTCCCATTCCTCACCAGAGACCAAGATGTAGCTGCCTCCTTAAATTGAGTTGAGTAGTAACTCTGCCTTGCCAGACAAATCCCTGTATTGCTTTTGATCCCCTGTCCCTGATTTTGTGTTCTGAGCTCCAGTACCATGTTGGCCGGAGCCCTAGCCAGATTGCAACTGACCTAAACAGTTCCAGTATATATGCCCTTTTGTCCGAAAGATTCAAACGCTTTGTCTCTGTGGGTTGAACTGTGGTCTCCCCCATTCAACTGTGTATTATATCCCACCACACCGTAGTTCCATAATTGTCTTCTCCGATGTCCACATTTCCTCCCCTTTCCATTACTGCTGGTTTTATGAATCTGGAGACTGTATTGAGGCTCTGAAGATTATATTTACAAGTTGCAACTGAGGAGTAGGGGCGTAGCTTCAAAGGGATGTTCGGGCTGTTATATCTCCCCAAAAATGTATTCTGCTGTAAATAGTTGGGTATAAGTGTGTTCAGTCGGGTATGATACAAAATAAATAATTCTGAATATGCTGGTAGTTGGAGATCCTGCCCATCAATGTGCTTCCAAAGCTTCGATTTACAGTCGGGGTCTCCTGAAAGAGTAAGCTTTGCTTAAAACAGTTCTTAAATAGAAAGATAAAACTTACCTTGCTCCTTGCTGACAAAAATGCAGCCCCGGACAGTGATAGTCTCATCACAGACTGGAAATTCAGCCATATTTGACCACATATTTTCCATCGCGTATGAGGGACAAACTTTTAAAACTGCGACTTGGCACATATCCCACTGAGGACAGCACCCCAAAATGGACCCAGCAGTGGACATTTGGAGTCTGTAGATTGGGTGGGCTTTCACAAGCAATGTTATGACATATTGTATGTATCTGCCCAAGCCTGTTCAATGGACTCCAAATTTTTTTTAAGCCATCATCTTAAGAAGTAGAGGTGAGGTCTGCCCACCAGGCCCTCGTCTAATGCTAATCAGGTCCCTCGGTTTCACCGGCCTGTCACTTGATAAAGTTTTCAAGTTTCAAGAGATAAGTTTATTAAAAGTATGTCAAAGAAAAAAATATCAAAGTATGAAATAGCAGTACATTACAAAAAGTATCATTAATAGCATATAGGCAGGCAGTCATATATGAACAGAAAATCCATGACAAGAATGAAAGTATGTAAACGGGATTAAAAGTGAATAGGCATGCATCTAGAGGAAGATGACATTGAACCAAGTAGATGTTAGAATGATTACCAAAAACAGAAAATTCAAGGGAGTTGAGCAACTTCTTGAATACATGGTTGTGGAGCAAAGGCTCTTAAACACTATTATTCAAGAATTGTGAGGCAGGCGACCATAAATGTAATCTTTTTTGTTTAAGAGACATGAGAAATACAAAAGTTGTGTCAAGTCTGTGGTTATGACATACAGAGTACCACCAAGCTAAATACGAAAGTTTGGAGGCATCTTTCCGATTCTTTGTTATCTGCTGAAAGGCTGCGGCCAATAGCATGTCAATGATTTGCGTTTGTGTTTTAAGTTTTTAACCATGGCAGAAAGAACATTTGCATCTTTACCATGAGCACTGGCCACATTAGTTTATTTCCCTTGTCTCATTGAGTGGGCTGAAATATCAGCGGCGGCTGGCACAGGTAAACGCGGTGGAGAGAGGCAGGGGCGGAAGTTGACAGATGACGGAATAGGTGTAATTAAATAAATAAATAAATAAATTATTCATATTCCGTCATCTGTCAACTTACCCCCACCGTGACGCACCCTGCCCCACCCCACCGTGCTTACCTGTGCCGGCTGCTGCTGTGAAATAAACATTTTTCTCTCAATGTGGGAGGCTTTAATGTTATACTATTGGGAGCCTTAATCCCCTTGAGTAGTTATCTCTAAGTTTTAACCATAGTGAAAGAATGTTTATATTTTTTATGAAAAAACTATCATATATTTTTATTCATTCTTCTCCCATGTTTGATCAGGTTATTTTACATTTTCATGATATTTGCACTTGGCACTCCTGCAAAATATATTTGTCTCTGTCTGAATAGGATGTACGTTTGGACAACTTCGGCCATATATTGTATTCAAACACTTGGCACTTTGTAGGGACTTGTATGGTTCTCTGTGGGTTAAGATAACAAGAGTTCTATTTTTAACCTTGATGAAGTCAAAAGCACATAGGTTTTCATTGAATACCTGCATATCTTAGAATGTTGTATGGCCTAAGTCAGTCAGTGGTAAACTGCCAGATATGTATTGTGTTGTAGCATACTGTTATGAATTTTGTCTCTGTCAGAATAGGTCGTAGGTTTTCATAATTCCGGCCATACATTGTGCACCAGCACTCAGTGCTTTGAAGTAACCTGTGTGGTTTCTTGTGAGTTATGATAAAAGCAGCTCTATTTCTAATCTTGATGTATTTTCATGTATATAAGGTTTATTCGAATAGCAGTATGTTTTCATAATGTTATATGGCTCAAGTAAGAATATTTTATTTTAACTACTGGATATGTATTCCAATCTAGAATTTTGTGATGACTTTTATTATTCAGACAATAAAACGTACTTCATTGTCACAGTTAGGTATGGTGAATTGCACCTGGCGGGCAGATCTAAAAGAAACTAACACAGCGCAGTGCCGCAAGTTATTTTGCTGCGCCGAGCTGCGTTAGTTTCGAAGCACAGGGATGCGACATATTGACAACAATATGCAGCATCTCTGTGCTTCCCCCTGCACTGGCGCACAAACTGCTGCCATGCGCCGGTACAGGCACCCTTGCACCATGGTGCAAGGATGCCTGCGTCGTGGAGTTTTTGTGCAGGAAGGAGGACCTTCCTGCACAAAAACAATCAATTGAGGGGATTTCCTCTTCCAATGTGTGCTGTAAAATGCAGGAAATAAACGAGGAGAAATTAAAACATTTATTGCATGAAAAGACCTACAGCAACACCCATGTCACGCCCCTAGCATGCAAAGTGTTGCGTGAACATGGGCGATATTTACAAGCACAGGTCGTCACGCAGGGTGACTTTACCTGTGCTTGTAAATATAACTTAGCAGGCTTCACCACCAGTGCGTCGCACGGGGCTTGTAAATCTGTCCCGGGATTTTTACCTAACCACACTGACAAATACACACACACTTTCTCTCTCGTCCCTGTTTTGAGAGTCTTAAAAATGTAGATTAGTTTGAAAAATGGCATGTTATAAGTGGTCCTAACAATACCCACTTCTCTCTCTTCCTTCTCTCGTAAACTCTCTTCGTGTCCTGCTTTTGGGGCAGATTTACAAGCCCCTTGCGCCACTTTTGCGCCACTTTTCCAATGTTAAAAGTGACGCAAAAGTGGCGCAGGGGGCTTGTAAATCTGCCCCATTGTGTTTTCAGAAGTTATCGCAGCGGGATTGTTGGGAAAACTAAAGCTCGCCCCCTCCCCTCCATTCATATTCACCAAGCTCCGCCCCTGCAGAGGGGATGCATGACAGAGCCCCGGCGATGCTGTAAAAGTTTCTAGACTAAAAAGTTACCTTGCCTTCCACGCCTCGTCTTTGATTACAACATTGGTGATGAGAATTGGGCGTGCTGTGCACCAACTCCCCCCCACCCCCCTCAACTGCTCTGTGTTCTCACGACGAGCATCTGTGCCTGGAAGACGCAGTTCCTGAAAGTGACGAGAGCCCCTTGCTTCACAAAGATCACTTCTGTGCTTCGAAGACCAAATTCCTGAAAGTGAGAGAACATTTAAGGAAGGAAGCAAGTGAAGCAGGAAATATGTGAGTAATCGCTCCTAAAGAGGAACCAGGGTTGTGAGCGACTAGAGAAGGGCTACATTTTATCTGTGAATTTGAGAAACCTTAATTGCCAATTATGGGTCGCTAGACATCCATTCCTAATTGAGTAACTGAGTGCAGTACAGGAAGGCGCCTATTCCACTGTCATTGGTCGTTTAGCTGCGTACCAGCAGGTCGAGCTGCATCCTGATTCAAAAACACCTGAGCGCCGTGAAACTCCCCTCGGGGTGTGGCCCGATCTGGCTTCAGTGGTTCCTGGTTTTAACGTGTTATGCAGGAAATTCTCAAGGAGCTTAAACAAGCATGTTTTTTTCACAATGACGTACTAATTTATGACAATGAAGGTCAGTTATGGTAATTCTGGTAATGATGTTTCGTAAGATTACAACTGCCCTGCGCCCTGCATGTTAGCTCCGTTTCTTTGAGTTGCCAAGCCTCAGCAGAGGCAGGCATTGCTGAAGATGCTGAAAGTGACCCTGAATACCACCATGGAAGGTCTTTCGTCAGTAGGGTCAGCAATAACCCAACTGGACTCTGCAGAGGCTGAGGTGTCCTCCGAAGCGACCTCAGTATGCCTCCATCTCTCATCCTTCCACACCGCATGGGAATGGTGGAACAATGTTTGGATGGCCTAAAGAATAGACAGGGGGATATGCCGGACTAGGGCCCTAATATCCGAATCCTACAGCACAATGTGATGACTTGAAAGACCATTCAAGGCAGGAAAAAATCCCAATGTATGGGATCCCTGAGCAGATGGAGAATGCCCACATGCTTGACGTTCTGTGGGAGCTGGCTAGTTAACATTCCTCTCACAGAACCATTACAGTTCCTGGGGGGCTGCCACCTCAGACTGCACACCATGGAAGAGGGGGGTGCCCCATACCCACCATTGCTTTGTCATTATTCAGGAAACGAGCAGGTAAGATTCGGGGAAGAAGACCCCAGAGAAAGGCATGATAACTTAAGATTTTGGAGACTGTGGAGACCAGTACATCAAAGGCTGGAGCTGAGACACAGGAGTCTGATTTTCCAGGTCAAACTGAGTAGAATGGCCAGTCAGATTGACAGTAGGACCACATCCCTGGTAATGTAAACAGCCTGGTGCAGGGAGCAGTAGCACGTTCCTCGCAGGTGCTTGGGTGCATGGACACTGCCCGTTTAACTCGATCACTGTTTGGCAGTTGCCTGCATCTTTCTTTGATTTACCCCTTTCACCCATTTTTTCCCTTTTTATTACTTTGTATGCCTCTGCCTTCAATAGACGTACGCCTGCTGTGCATATTCAATGCAACTACCATGTCTCAAGGTCTCCTGGTGCTCCAAGCTTAGGAAAGGCTGCCTGGTACTTCCTGTGTTTGTTATAATCATTCAGTTGTGAAGCCCCAGATAAGAGCAAAAGGCTTTGGGGATTACTACGTACAATTATACGTCACCACTGCTATTACTTATCATCTGGCTTTGTCACTATAGTCAGAATTGCTGTGCCAGTGACCTGTGCATTTGCTTTAAGACCTCCCAGGGACAGAGTGCAATCCCCATTGGTGAAACACCTATGAAATGCCAGGTAGACCCAACATCGACTCCAGTGTGTTTTCTTTCTGTTCCCCAATCAAGGGTGACCAATCGTGCATACATTTCACGGACCGTCCTGATTTGGATCTCACGTCCATTGTCTGTGATGAGCCCTTTCACGGACGCCTTTTGTCTGTAATTTTGGGCATTGCGGGGAGCAGTGCTGTTCCACTGCTAGAAGCCTCAGCTCCCGATGGGACCGCCGCGCACTCTTCTGTGCTCAAGAGCAGCGCACCCACCCATTGTCATTCTGTATGCACCTGATTGTCACACACAGAATGACGATGGGCCATTCTGGGCTGTTACTGCATGTGGTGGGCCTCCTCCTGCCACGGTCTACAGCAGGGCATTCTGTTAGATCGAAGTAATGTTCAAAAACAAATGTACAAACACGCCCATGCAGCCAGTTCGTGAAAAGAAAACGGGGAAAGAAGTTATTTATTTATTTATTTATGTAATTTATTTATTTATTTGTAAAGCGCAACATTCATCCTGACAGATATCACGGCGCTGTCTTGCAGAACACATGGTAGGTTATGTTGGGGGCCTTCGGCTGCTCGCACTTATGTCATAGGAAAAAGCTGGGTTCTCAGTTTTTTCCTGAACGTTACATAGTTCTCAGTAAGACGCAGGTCCTGAGGTAATTCGTTCCATTGTGTAGCCACCAGGTATGAAAATGATCGGCCTCCTGCTCTTACTTTATTTATACGCCTGGGCCTAGCTAGTGCTTGGTGTCATGATCTTAAGCACCTCGTGGGGATATAGAATTCAATTTTATTCTGGAGAATTCTGGGCCCAAGGTTATGCAGTGCTTTATGCGCATGACTCAGCAGCTTGAATCTTGCTCTTTGGTGCATAGGTAGCCAGTGGGGCTGTTTCATGCATGCAGATGCTGAACTAAATCTGCCTTTGTTACACACAAGCTTAGCAGCTGCATTTTGCAGCACTTGTAAGCATGAGAAAAGGTAGTCTGCCATGCCCACGTACAGTGCATTACCATAGTCTAATCTGCTAATGAGTAATGCCTGTGTAACCGCCCTACATTCTAGAGGGATCTACGGAAAAAGCCTTCTTAGGAGTTTTAAAATTGCAAAACCTCTTCCACACAGAACCCACACATGATCCTGCATGGACAGGGTATTGTCGATGGTTATACCCAGGTTTTTTGCGCTTTGTTTAAGCTCCCAGATTAAGTTAGCTCCACCGAAAAGCAGTATTTCCGATTTACCTGCGTTTAACTTAAGGCAGTGTTCGGATATCCATATTACCATCTCTGAGAGGGAGTTGTTTAACTTAACCCTAGTGTCCTCATGCCTTTCTTCGATGGTTATCATCAGCTGTGTCACATCTGCATAGGAGCAGATGCTGAAGCCCCATTTCCTACTTATCAATGCCAAAGATGACATATAGGCATTAAAAAGTCTTAGGTTCAGGGAGGCTCCATGGGGAACACCACAGCTGATGTTTTTGGGTTTCGAGGAGAACTGGCCCATTTGTACCATCTGAGTTCTGTTCCTCGGAAAGGAGTTAAGCCACTGGAGAGCTTTGCTTTGGATACCATTTTCATAGAGAATTTTCAACAGGACATTGTGTGAGACCTTGTCGAACGCCGCCGATAGGTCCAATAAGATAAGGGCAACAGCCTTTCCTTGATCAGTCAATGATCTTATGTCGTCAAGGACGGCTAGGAGAGTGGCCTCTGTACTGTTAGTGGCTCTAAAGCCAGCCTGAGAACAGTCCAGTAGTTCGTTAAAATCCAAGTAGTTGGCCAGTTGTCTGTTGACCAGCTTTTCTAAGACCTTAGAAGGGTATGGGAGCTGGGCCGATAGTTTTCTGGTTTATGAACATTTGTTCCGGCTTTCTTCAGCAGAGGAGTCACTACGGTCTGTTTCCATACTTATGGATATACTGCTGTATCCAGTGATCTGTTAAGAAGGTGAGTGACATAAGGGCATATTGTCGAAGTGATCTGGGAGAATATAAAGTGGGGGCATGGATCGAGGGAGGATCCTGATTTTACTTCCAACATGGATCTCTCGACCTCTAGTTCTGTAAGAGGGGTGAAGTTGCCCATCCATGTTGCAACCTCTGGATGTGGAGGTAGGTGTTCCCAGTTGGTCATGGCTAAGGAAGAGTTAGTGTCGAATGTGGAGTAGAATTTGCTGACCTTATCGGCGAAAAATTTGCTGATCTTTTCACAAGTTAAAAGGAAGGGGTTATAATTCTTTCACAGTCTCATCATTTTTGACCTGAAACATTTTCATTATTATATACAACAAAGCCATAGTTGCTGCTTTTTTATTGTATGCAACTAACAACCATTGACAAAGCCAATAGTCCTGGCTTGTTGAAGGTATAATGTATTATATATCTGGATGTAATACCAGAAGTAGCAGAATACCAATCGGGCAGCACACTATGCTAAGCACAGAATTTTACCTTATGTGTTTTAAGCCACGACCTTAATTACATTGAACATGCCCTTTGGAGAGACCCCCACATTTCCCACCCACTTAAAGCCCTCGACACAACACCATGTCACAGTCACCTCACGTCCTGGCACTGTGCATCTTGCATGACTTATGACTTCCTAGTTTTCAGATTCCCTGTCTGCAGGGGCATAGTGAACCCTTCCCTCACACCACCCCTAGCTTTAGGAACTACAGCAGTGTGGAGTTCTTGATGGGCCTCTTCTGCCTGCAAATCTGCAGACAGAGGGCTCAGCTCATAATTAATGTGAAAAGGTGGGTGGGTGAGTAAGTAAGTGAAGGAATGGGTGAATGGCTAGATGGATTAGTGAAAGGACGAATGGATGAGAGAAAGGGAGAATGGATGGAAAATGAGAGAAAGGATGAATGGATGAGTGAGTGAAAGGATGGATGAGAGATAGGCTGAACAAATAGATGTATGGGTGGAATGGTGGATGTATGGGTGGAATGGTGGATGTATGGTTGGAATGGTGGATAAATGGGTAAAAGGGTAAAAGGGTGGCTGGATGAGTGAAGGGATGGATGGATGAGTGAATGGGTGGATGGATGACTAAAATTATGAATGGATTGATGAATTGATAAGTGAAAGGGTTAATGGATGGACAGATGTGTGAAAGGGTGGATGTGAGGATGGATGGGTGAGTGAAAGAGAAGGTAGATGGGCCAACTGATGTACAGATGAGTGAAAGAGTGGATGGATGGAAGAGAGAAAGCATGGATGAGAGAAAGGATGGATGACTGAAAGGATAGATGAGTGTTAGGGTCAATGGATGGATTCATGAGCGTATGAGTGGATGGATGGGTGGGTGGATGGATGGGTGAAGGGATGGCCAAGTGAAAAGGGGATGGAGAGAGAAAGTGAGGATGGATGGATGAGTGAAAGTATTGCTGGATGATTGACAGGATGGATAGGTGAATTGGTTTTATGGATGAGTGAAAAGAAGAATGTAAGGATGGATGAGGGAAAGAGTGCATAGATGAGTATAAGGGAGGGTGAAGAGCTGGAAGAGAGGATGGATGAGTGAAATGGTGAATGGATGGATAAATGGATGGATGACTAAGTGAAAGGATGGCTGTATGGGTGAAAGGGTAAATGGTTGGATGGATGAGTGAATGGATGGATGGGTGTAAGTGTGGATGGATGAGTGAAAGGATGGATGTGGTGAAAGGATGGATGGACAAGTGAAATGATGGAAACATAGATGATGGACAGGTTTGTAAATGGTTGAATAGGTTTGGATGTGGATGGACACACAGATGATGAAAGAATGAATGGATGCCACACCCCCAGGTGACTCAACCCACCATCCCAAACCAACACATGACGTCAGACAGCAAGCGCGGAGCTTGGGCTTGAAATGCTCCTTCTGCCTGCCAAAAAGCAGAAACAAATTCCTTGTACAGCGCTGCGGTACCACAAGAAATGTTCCGCTGTTGTGCCACTGGGTGGCGCTGCTCCTATGCTACCGGGAAGCAGTACGAGCAGCCCTCCACCTTCCCTGAGGCCATGAGAAATACATTAGGGCACAACTCCATGCAGCTGTTCTGCGGGGAAAGGCAGACAAGACAACATAAACTGCACTTGCAGACAACAGCACCAACGTGACTCGAGTTCCTTCCAGCACAATTGTTTTTCCTTTTAAAATTGGTCACCCCTAAGAATATTGCACCCGGGGCAAACGCCCTTGTGGCCCCGTCCATGCTTCGCCACTGCCTACCAGTATGGATGACATCTGACTCTTAAACCTTGTAACCCTCATTGTCTTAAGTAACATTTCCTATACATTGCCTTTCACATTTATGAGTCATTGTCTCTATATGTGTGTGATGTAATGCACTCTGACACCGTGCTGTACATACTTCAGATGCGTAGCACTATAAAAGAATATAAATACACATGAGAGAGGGTTTATATGAAGATGAGGGGCACCATTGGAGGGTAGTAGCCAGGCTGGACTGGCCGTACCCAGCATCGGGTCTTTCCCTCCATGCCACTGGAATCAAACTATCCTGGCTGAAGAGGGGTGAAACCCTGAAACCGGTCATAGGATGCTTGTTTCCAGTCCAGGGAGGACCTGGCTTGGCAGTTTGGGCTGAACTGTTCCCATGAGGCACAGGGTCAAGACTGATTTGCATATGGCTGGGTTCAAACTGGAATGGCATGGTGAGCAAAAAAACGATGGATTTAGGCCCAGATCTCTGTACTGGTGTGAATGTATGACATTGTTCTGCATTATGTCCATCAATTGTTGTTTTTGCTTACATCTCACATTGGCACTTATGTGTCTGTAAAACTGAACATTTGTCCCAGGTTTTGTCCTGAATTTTGACCCTTGGTCCTGAATTTTTACACTCACAGTCCTGAATTTACATCCATACCAGTTGGTCACCCTATCCTAGGCTATCTGGTTTTAGGTTTAAATCTATAATTAACTGATGAAATCTAACCAAAAGGAAAATAGCCAGCACCGGTGTAAACATATAAACACTGATAAAACACCTTTGCCACCACAAACTAAGTGCCATTCAAAGAAAGGAAAAAATGAGTGAAAGAGTCATTTTTATTTCTTCCTCAAGGGGCCAATACAATGTAACTTTGTTATACAAGGCAGCAGCAAGAAAGACTGGGATAACATTATTCTGCTTGAGTTTTGTTGTTTAGGGATGTCACTAAAACATTGTCTCTTCTTCCTTCTGCTTTTTTCAGTTTTGTGGTCTTTGGTCTAAAGATGCAATAACTAGAAGAATGTTTTAGGTCTTACTTAGGTATTTTATAAACTGTAGAGAATCGGGAAATATCAAAATCATATTTGATATTTTGGCTACATTTGATTTCACTGATAGGTAAAATGGCTGGTTTCATAAGAATCTTTCCCAATATGTACCATCACATTTACCCACAGACAGAGAATGGGTGAAATCCTTTGATACATGATTCCCCTTATCTAGCGTGTCAGTAGCGATTGTAAGTGAATTGCCAAACACCCCAGGCTTTAAACATTCAATGCAAGGTGCAGCAACAGGTACAATTGAAAAGAATGTTGTCACCAAGCATCTGAGATAGTTGCGAAAACATGACACCAGACGATTGGTAAACATGGAACGCAGTGTCACTTGGAATGCTGGTGAAAAAAGTTCTTACCAAGTTCAATAAAGATTTGAGTGATATTGTTTGTATTTGCAGTAATTCATCTACCTATATGAAAAAGTTGTACGATTGCCTCTCAAAATCGATACCTGAGCTAAAGTGCTTCCCTGTAAGAGATCCTTGTCACTTGCTAGATGGTATGCTGAAAGCATCTTTACATTCTTAAGAGTTAATGATCAATACTATTGTTTTGTTATACCACATGAAATAAAAATGCGAATATTTTGCATTTTGTGCATTGTGTGGCATCAAAGAAAGAGCAATACTAACTGTCATTTAGCCGGTGGTGCTCAATCCTAGAGTCCGTGAATGCTACATTATCCATGTGACGACCGTTTACAGAATTTTTGCTTAGTGATGATGCCAAAGACAAGAAATGTGATGATCTTTGGTCACATATTGATAGTGATGTGAAAAAGTACAGTCTACTGCATGCTTAGGTTTTTACAGGAAACCGTGACTGCTGCAGTGGACATAATCAAAGTACCAGAGTCTGAAAACACCTCGTCTACCAGGTGTTCAGCGTAATTGGTGTAGATGTGAAACATCTCCTTGAGAGTAGACCGGGTGACAGTTTTAGTGACTTTGGTACTGCAACATGCTCCATGTTACAATTATTGCCACTTGGTAAGCAAAGAAATATTGAGGACATTTTATTTTACAGTCTTGCAATGATGCATAGAAATGTCCCTTCACTAACCATTTTGCAAAACGGGTGTCCAAGTGCACACCGATTATTCAAGTTTCACAAAAGTTCTTCAGTTTAATCTTTTTAGCGTGCAGCCCAGATCGTGGTCTGCCCTGTTACCACGTGTAGACATTCAACCAAATCTGGAGCGACGTCTCACTCCAGTACCGGACTCACAGATGAATCAGTAACTTCTAACAGAAGAGTCCACAAATGTATCCACATTCAGTATTTGTTGATTCCTTGTATTCCAAAATTTTTATCAGTTTTGCTCATATCAATTCTTCGTGTCACATGAGGGACAAAGCATATTTTTAACATCTAATGCTTCAGATATGCCATTCCAGGCCTTTTTCGGAAGTAAGAATTAATACGCAAATCATCCTTAGTGATAAAAGTTCTTCCCAATGCATTTCGGGCATATTTTTTGCCCTTCGTCAGGGGTTCACTGAAAATAAAACAACTTCGACATTTAGGTTGTATATCCAGAACTATATATTCACAAGCAACAATGCTATTCTTAACCCCTTCTCTGATTTTTAACGCTAACCCATAATCAACGTTACCCCTCTAGTTGCGTGATTACGTGCTACCTGGTAACCAAACAGGCTTCCTCCGAATTTACTTACTTTCTACCCTATTTACTTTCCATATGCCGTTAATACCCTTCAAGATTAGTCCCCACCAACTTGTTCCACACCCCAGTGTAATCAGTCCACTCTCCCAAGAACGTCAACATACCACTATATTTTCAACCACTATTCGCTTCGGCTCCTTCCCACTTTACTTGCTCATGCCCTCACTTCAACACTTTCACAACCTCATTGGCATTACACTCTACCTTAATCATCGGTTGCCCAATCTCCGTCCCTTCATCCACTTTCCTGGTGCAAAAATAATGACACGCTCTCTTTCACCTCCTCCCTTTTTAAATGCACCTATATATGCCTTTCTCTTATGTTCTTCGTTAGCTGAGCAGTAAACAGTTTTATCGAATACGCAAGTTTAACGGACTCTGTATCATGTCTGTGAGTTGTGATCTCTGACCTTGGTAGTTGAGATAGTGCAGCCCTTGTGAGACAGGTGCCGGTATTATAGACAGTCCTACCCTTCTGTCCCCTTTCTATATGGGAATATTATGTATAACAACTGGGCAACAGCCCTATCTCACCAGCGACTAGCCAGAGACAGGATTAGCCGCTAAAGACGATCCCCCCTTTTCTAGATAGTTCTTGTGTGCTGTGCACAATAGTCTTCCCCAGACGTTAGTTGTGTGCTATTGTTCTTACAAGTTTGGGCAATTGCCTGTTGCATATTTGCTCTCATGGTATTTTTTATTGTGAATTGTTTTATTGTTTATTATGCCATCGTTTTTCAACAGGTATGACTGTCGTAAATTTGGCTTGCGCAGGGAGGCACACTCTATAATGGCCCTTACATGCCTACTATCAGCCCATCCCCTCCCTTGGCCAGGCAGGGCCAATGGCACCCCTAGCATCCCACAGTTATGGTACCTATTAAGATAGGAACCTGGAACGTAAGAGGCATACACAGCCCGGCATGGCGTTATCTTATATACTCATATTTAAAACATACAAATAGCACTCCTCCAGGAGACACACCTGCCTCGGGCAGAAGTTACACGTCTACACAGACGCTGGAGGGGACAGCTGTATGCAACAGGTTACTCAGCGTATGCACGCGGAGTTTTGGTGTGGGTGAGGCCGGGGATTCCATTTCGGATGGTGGATACCATAGTGGATGTTGAGGGTAGGTATGTCATAGTCAGGGGCGTATTGGAAGGTAGGCCGATTGTATTAGCATCACTTTTTGCGCCCAATACTGAACAGGCAGCCTTTTTGGATCAGATATCACAAAAGTTAGCCACGTGGCATGATATACCCATGGTCTTGGGCGGTGATTATAACTGTGTACTGGATGTTTCACTGGACCGTTCTTTTCCTCCCTTGCCTGGCACAGCTACGCACACAGCTGCGAAAGCATTGACACACTGGGCTGCACAATGGCATTTCTCTGATGCTTGGCGCCACAGAAACCCGCAGGATAGAGTATATTCCTATTACTCGGGGCCTATGGACTCCATGTACGCCTAGACCGTTTCATGGTATTGAATGATCTTTTACCATGTATCTCCGGGTCTTTCTATATGAGATGCATACATTCTGATCACAATCCACATGTGATGGAGCTACAGTGGGAGGCCGAGACACCGCCGATTCCAGTGTGGTGCCTCCAGCCAGATGTTCTCCTTGATGCGCCCTTCCGGGACTTACTAGCAACTACCATAGCACAATACTTTGAGGAGAATGCGGGCACTGCCATGTCGCCATTGGTGAAATGGGACGCTCTCAAGGTGGTCGTTAGGGGGCATTGTTTGGGTACGCAGATGGGTATGCGGACACAGCTGGAAAAGGAACTCACTATTTTAGAAAGGAGGTTGGCAGCTAGTGAGCAGACAGCCACTGATGGGTCCCAAGGGCAGCTGGACCAGCATAGGGAGGAACTTGCACTGCTGTTGGAGCGATTGAGGTGTCTTAACTACGCCGCTCATTCGGCACGGACACACCACATGGGCGACAAAGCAGGCAAATTGCTCACGTGGCTCAAACGCCAAGATGAGTCATCAGCTCCTGTTGCATCAGTGCGGATGGCAAACGGGGGAATAGCATACGCGCAACGAGATATACATGGTGAGTTTGTAACACATTACCAAGACCTGTATAAATCCCGCACAAGAGCTACACCCCAAGAGCTGCAGCTTTACCTAGAGCGATTGGATTTGCCACAGCCTAGGAGCTAATCGCCCCTCTTCTATCAGAGGAAGTTTGGGATTGTATATTCTCGTTGTCCAATGGGAAGTCGCCACAACCAGATGGCTTGCCAACTGAATTTTATAATGCATGCACACATATCTTAGTGCCGCAGCTGCTAAAAGTGTATGAAACCATGCTTGACGACTCCACCCTCGCCGACACACAAAATGAGGCTTTGCTGGTGTCCCTCCTTAAACCTGACAAAAATCCTGAATCTCTGAGTTCATATCGCCCACTGGCGCTTCTTAACACAGATTATAAAATCTACGCATGACTGTTGGCTAGGCATCTTTCACCCTTAGTGAAAACGCTGGTACACTCTGACTACGACGGATTTGTTCCTGCCCGGAGTACTTCCCTCAATATCCGCAGATTCTTGCGGGTGCAGAAATATGCATTACACAGTTGGCCCCGGTTGCTTGGTTCTGGATCTGGAGAAGCCTTTGATTCTTTGGAATGGCCTTATCTGGCGGCAGTTTTAAGCTAATATAAACTGGGGGATCAGTACCTCAACATGGTTTGCCTATTATATTAGCGACCCACTGTAGTATAATTAACCAGTAGGTTAATCTCAGGCCCCATTAGAGTGAGACAAGGGATGTGTCAGGGCTGCCCTTTGTCCCCGTTGTTGTTTTCTCTAGCTATGGAGCTATTAGCAATGTTGCTCCGGGGTGATGGCGAGACGTGGGGTATACGACTGGGAGATGGGCTACACGCCGTTTCCTTATACGCAGGCGATCTGCTATTATATCTCCAAGATGTCACTGCCATCCCGAAGTCCATTGCAGACACACTCAAAGCCTTTGAGAAGAAATTGGGTCTCTGGGGCAATTGGGATAAATCAGGGGTTTATCCATTTAGTGCGGATACGACTGAGGAGAATGTGCTTCTTAATGGCTCACTCCTCTCATGGCTCCCTACTACCTTCCGCTATCTCGGTATCTTCATATACCGGATGTCTGACGATTTCCTAGAGGGCAATTTGATCAGAGCAATTTCGGCTATAAGAGCCCAAATGCAAATTTGGAAGTCACTTCCACTAAAAGTCATGAGTCGCATTACCCTGTTGAAAATGATTGTTCTTCCCAAACTATTGTATTATTTTTAGAATCTCCCACTCTATGTCCCACCTAGGATTTTCCGAGAACTGGAGCGTCTCTTCCGAGACTTAATATGGACTAAAGGAAGGCCACAAGTTGCCCTGTGGAAGATGTATGCTCCTACTAGTCAGGGTGGGTTGGCTGTTCCCAATATGGAGCTGTATTACAAAGCTGCCCAGCTCCAATGGGTGATGAGATGGCTGGATGGTAGATGTCTGGAAGACCCAGCAAATTTACAACAGCCTTGGACCCACTCTCAAATCTGTCATCTGTTCCACCCTGCTACCAAACTCCCGCAACCGCCGCAATTACACTTGGGGCTGGCGCATAAATGTTACAGGAGGAGTTTATATCTCACCCGCACGACACTTCCATATGCTCCGATTTTACCATTGTTGGGGACACCAAGGGGAAGATTGGGTACTTCTGGCGTAGCTCTAAAGGCCTGGCATACTGTGGGACTAGATACATTGGGCGATCTATACAGAGATGGCACATTACTGACGTTCGAGGCATTGGACGAGGATGTTGATTTACCAGCAGACCAATTCCTCTTACATACCTCCCTTCGGAAGGCCTTGTCAGCCGCCTGGGGAGACCTAACGACTGAGCCACCGATGCATCTACTATTACAATATTTACATGCAATAGGGGCGGGATCACATATAGTGCATTGGTTAGTGGAGGCATTACTTATACATACATTGAAGCCGATGCAGCAACTTCGAATCTGTTGGGAGGCAGACAGAGGCCAGCCTTGGACTGATAAGTAATGGGACGCTATCCTAGCTGGTTCTAGGTGTGTACCGAGGAGTTCTAGATTCAAGCTTATACAAACGTAAATTATACAGAGAGCGTATCTTTCACCTGACAAGATAAACGGATATTTTGACACTACCACTTCTGCATGCCCACACTGTCAACAGCTCAATGCGGATCTGCTTCACATGTTATGGTCCTGTGCTTCCCTTCAACATAATTGGCAGGAGGTGGTCTTGACCCTTGCTTTATGTACGGACTCACCTTTGCCGTTGTCCTGGGAAGTTTGCATTCTAGTGCTTTATGCCAGGTCCAAAAAAAAACAAAGTCACATCAAGGTTCCGGGATCTGGGGCTGATAACCACAACACAACTAATTACTAAGAATTGGAAGCACGCAGATCCTCCAGAGGTGATTAGCTGGAAACGCTCACTCGCAATATGGGCGCAGGCAGAAAGTACAGCATTACACAGAGAGGAAACAGCAGGGCTCCGCAAATACCCTATAGCGCAAAACTGGGATACACTACTCACTGCCCTCCAGCACGGCGGTATAGTGGAGGGAGATGATACTCAATCTGTTGATCTGCAGCAAACACACTAGAGATTCTGGGTTCAGATGAAAGGAGCGGTTGCACTTCTGAGCACTTAGCACCGACAGCCTATGTGCCCCCTAGTTCACTGTGGGAGACTACCCGAGTCCTGCCTGTCCCCGGGTGTAGTAGTGCCCCCCTTGAATAGAGTTCAACCCCAATTAGGATAGCCTCTATGCTGTAAAGTACCGATAATGAACCTCCATACCTAGTCATGCGGTACTTACTTTATTTGTATTTCATCTATGGCAGTTTGTTATATATTTTAATATTTAGTTTCATTTGTACGATAGAGAAAATATGTTTTATTGGTATCTTTCAGTGTTCTCCCTTTTTTCTCTTTTCATCATGCGATTCCTTTATTGCAGTATTGCGATGATTATATCCTATGACCATTTATGCGCTTTCAGACTGTGAGTGTCAGGCACCGTCAGACCGGTTCCGACCTGATGTGTTATAAGCAAGATGTAGGTGGTTCTGAATGCAAATTACGATCCGTAATGTAGCAATACGTGTAAGCAATAGCACACAGAGATCCAAGAGCAAATATTCCTCTGTGGAACATGAGTATGTGACTAAGGATAATATCCTAACAATAATACCACACCGTTGAAATGTATAATGCTATTCTTTATTTGTACCATGCATGCACGAAACTTATTTTTCGATATCCTGTACGATATTGTGATATAAGAGATGATAAAATCAGAAAATACCAGTAAAAATATTTAAACAAAAAACAGATTGTGCGTCATGCGTCCATCAAAGGAGAGAGAGAGAAAGAACGAGTGAGAGGAAGACAGAGAGAAAGAGAGAAAGAGTGAGAGAGAGAGGATGAGAGAGAGAAACAGTGAGAGAGAGGAAGAGAGAGAGAAAGAGAAACAGTGTGAGAGAGAAGAAGAGAGAGAGAAAGAGTGTGAGGGAGAGAAAGGAAGAGATGTAGAAGGACAGTGAGTGCCCACACTGTGGACAAAACCCTCACAGCTCACCTTTCTGCCACCGGTGTGTCTCCAAACACGTGCCAGGACATAGTGGAGCCCACAAGTTCACTCATCAGAATCAGTAATGGCAGAATACATATGAATGAACATGCCTAAATGGCTGTCCCACCTTTGTGCATCCAGGTTGCTGCACCCCATCCACTTCCACTGCTCAGAAGTGTCTGCCCGCCGCTGCACACCCAGGCTGCTGCACCCCATCCACTCCCTCTACCCAGAGGTGTCTGCCCGCCCCTGTGCTCCCAGGCCTTACTGCTCACCTTTTCGTGGACATGGCATCCTCCACGTTATGTAGCCCCACTCCGCAGGCCACCAGGTCCACATTTGGTGCTGCGTCTTGATTTTATCATGGCAGAGGACATATCAGTGCACCCGCCATCATCGTTGGTTGCACACCAGCTCAGCCCTTGCAGTGCCACTAACTCTGTGACCAGTGAGGCCACGCCATGTGGCGGTAGGCCACCGCTGGTTGATGGCCAGGCCTACACTGCGGTCCAGCAGGGCACACAAAACCTGACCTGTCCGGACCAGCGGGACGGGACATCATCGCAGGCTGCACACCTGCTCAGCACTTACAGTGCCCCTACCTCAGTGCACCGAAAGTCACCGTCCCGTGGCGGTGTGCCTGTGCTGGCCGCAGTGCATCCGGTGCACCAAGTCTGAAATGGAAATGGCGTGGAACACGCGCGCCCGGTCCTTTTTATTGGCAGGGTTACATGTCCTGTGATGCCTGTGCTTGATGGGTGTGGTGTGGGTGTAAACCAGCCGTCAGGGAGTGGCTGTGGCGTATTGACAACTAGACCTGTGAGCAGCAGATCACTACAATGAAAATCTGGGCCATTTAGCGTTGTTGTCCCTCCCTGTATGTGTAAGCAGAGTGGGCTGGCCTGGTGTATGCCAGTCCTGCGTGAGGCTGTGAACAATGACTCCGGAGCACTGGGTGCGGGTCCGTCCTGGGCTGTATGAGGAATCAACTGATGCAGGTGTCTCTGTTGTAGCGCTGCCGCCACCTGTGACCCAAGTCCTAAAACATGGCCAAAATGGAAGGTAGGGGGAATCACTGACCCTACATTAATCCATATTTCCACACATGAAATATCGTGCACATGGCATATCTGTGTGGATATGAATGTTTATTTCACATTCAGTGGAGTGTTGCAGCTGTAGCAATACAGGGCCATGCAAAGCACACATTTACGTTTTTGGCACATGGAGGGCAGCCAATTAGAGCCAAGCTTTTCCTCGGGGGTTAGGCTCCGTTAACATATGTACTTATCCAATCACTCCGCCAATTCCGAAGCTCTTATAAATTCACTATACACTATCCTTGCAGTACTCTAATGATCCAGTCTCTACCTAAGTACTTATACAATGACCGAGACAAAGTTACATCACCAAAGTTTTCCCCACTGACAGAGGTAACATAGTTGCGAGCACTGTCCACAGCAGAATGTAATGTGGTAGGGCCCAGGGGTAGCATTATGCATACATAAAGAACACACAGACACAGTTAGATAGATAGTGGAACTGGGTACGGGCACCTGCGCTCGGCCGCTTTTCATTACCAGGGTCACATGTCCAGTGACGTCTTGGCTGGATGCGTGTGGGGTGAGTGTAAGCCAGCCCTCAGGGAATGGTTGGTGCTGGTAACAAGTACAACAGTAATCATCGGATCACACACAGAGATTCAATCAAAAAGGTTCCATGAATTGTGCTGCACTAAGGTATGGGCACCAGATGTGAAATAATACACAAAAGATTCTATCGTAAAGGGTTCATGACTTGTGGTACACTGAGGTAGGGGCAGCAGATCTGAAATCATACACAAAAGATTCTATCATAAAGGGTCCATGAGTTGTGGTGAACTGAGGTAGGGGCATCAGAAGCGTCCCACGTGTGCATAGCTAGCGATGATGCGTGGTCCGGGTGGGCCGCACTGGTAGCAATGTCTGTTGCCTACTGGACTGCGTCATTTGCAATTGCAACTCGATCTGAATTGTGAGCACTGCAGTCCGCAATGCAGATGGAAGGCAGTAGTCAGCATAGACATCGAGGAATTATTTTTGTCACTTCCTCTTGACAAAATCCGAGGACATAGAGTACAATTCTGTCTGCAATGAATAAATCATGTCTCTATGTAAATTATGAGCTCTGCTGACCGCAGTGTAGGCAACAAAAGATGAAATATGTATGGAATACATTGTCGAAATGTGTAGGTTTCGGGGACATTATAGTTAGTTGCCTACTGGACTCAATTAATGAATCAAGACTGCATTCGAACTGTGAGCTCTGCTGGCTGCAGTCTAGACCGCCATTTAGTGTACCTTTGGACTTGCAAGATGAATTTGGTCAATGTACTAAAGCTATAATTGATATCAAAAAAGTTCTTGAAGCAAGGATACTAAAAGGATATTGTGTAGGTTTCGAAGACGTAGTTAGTTGCCTACTGGACTCTGTAATTAATTAATCAAGACTCAATTTTAATTGTGAGCCGTGCTGACTGCAGTGTAGGCCAGAGGCAGCGGTCAGCAAGGGCCCACAGCCACGTAGCGTTGAGTTGAGCTCCACAGTTAGTGGCCACTGAAGCAACCAGCATGTGTGGAGCCTGCGATGATGCATGATCCGGGCGGGCCGCACTGGTAGCAATGTTTTTTGTCCAATGAATTCTGCCTTAATAAGGCTACGTGGCGATGACTTGTGGTGCAGTGAGCTAGTGGCAACTGAAACAACCACCGTGTGCACACCCTGCAATGATGCGTGGTCCGGGCGGGCCGCACTGATAGCAATGTCTTTTGTCTAATGAATTCTGCCTTAATAAGGCCACGTGGCGTTGACTTGTCGTGAACTGAGCTAGTGGTACCACTGGCGCTCACTGTGTATGCAGCCTGTGATGATGCGTGGTCCGGGCTGGCCGCACTGGGAGCAATGTGTCTTGCCTACTGGACTGCGTCATCTGCAATCGCGACTCCATCTGAATTGGGAGCCCTGCTGTCCGCAGTGTAGATCGAAGGCAGTAGTGTGTACAGACATAACTCTGCGGTGCTGTGCTGCTGTGTTTGCTGGGGGCCTGTGTCGAAGAGGCCAGCGGTCATGGCGGCAGTCACGTGGCAGAGTGAGGGCCGCCGCTCTGGCAGACGCGTTGTCCTTCACACAAGTGAACCACCCCCAGAGCCACGGCCTATTTATTCACACTTCTACACTGGAGTGGCATACTTTGGACCAGCCCACTGCGCTTCCGCCTACAGGGGACGACAACAAAGGTACATGACCGAGGTCTTCCCCACTGCCTGAGGTAACATGGTTGCATCCACTGTCCACAACACTACAAGCACCAGCAGTATATGTACACATGGAGAGGTTTGTGCTCTGCATAGTGAGGTCTGTCCAGCACATCACCGCTACACTTGGTATTGTGTGCATTATTATTGGTGGGTGCCTTGCGTCCTTCACACGTTTGGTTGCCATATCTCGCAACATTCAGCTATTGCGTGGCTGAGGTGCCATGACATTTTTGGAAGGCTCGCTGTCATGTTTTGAGCTGCCTCGGTGGTAGTGGGGGAAGGTGGTCCGGGGGAGGTCCTGAGGGTGGTGGCAGTGGGTTTTGTGGCCTTCTTGGGTGTGGGAGGTACAGGATCAATAGCTCTATGACATGTGCTGGTCTTCTGATGTGATTCTGGGTTGGGCTCCCTTTCACACTGGAGGTAGTCGTCCTACTTTCCACCAGTAAAAGGCAGATGTTACATTCCTACTTCTAACGCAGCTTATTGCCTGTTTTTGGATCGCACCACACATTTGGCTGCTCATTGAAAATATAGAGAAGTGGTGTTTTCGTGTTATTTTTGCATAGGAATGCCTACTCTGCATATTATTAGCGTTAGTTGTTTCTCTCATTTGTGGCGAATTGTTTTGGGGGAAGCTATCGCTGGAAAACTGGCGATATCGGCTGTTTTCACCAAGTTGAGAATGGAATGATAATTTAAAATCACTAAAAAACTTTAGGTTTAATGAACATTATAATTAGAAATTAGCAAATTAAAAAACCTTTGAAATTCACTGAAAAAACCATAGGTTTCAGGGATGTTATAGTTAGAAATTAGCATTTAAAAAACCTTAGAAATTCCCTGAAATAACCATAGGTTTCAGGGACGTTATAGTTAGTTGGACATTTCACCCGTGCAAAACCAGAGAAATACGAATGTTATAGTTAGTAGAGCTGACTATAACCCGCTCCCCTGCAAGGCCCTGCTGATGATGTCACATAACTTCTAAGAATTGGCTTTCGGCAAGATCAGGTTTTTTTTAGGTGTAGTTCATGCCGAGCATGTAAATTTGGAAAAAATGCCTCACAGTATATCACAGCTTTTAGCCCAGAACCAGTAAAAATACAAGGTCATTTTACCTGTAGAACTGATTTTGCCATATATGTCCTAGAATGTACCTGTCACTTACTCTATGTGGGCAGCACCAAATTACAGGTGTTCAACAGAATATTACAACATCTTAGAGCAATTGTAAATTCTGATCCCAATTATCCTATGGCACGCCATTTCAAACTGGTACATAATAACAATTTAAATGACCTTAGTTAATATGTTATTAGTGCAGTACCTAAAAACATTAGAGGTGGCAATCGTGAAAAGAGGTTGAGACAGGTAGAATCGGAATTCATCATGTTACTTGATACTAAGATGCCCAATGGATTGAACAATAGTGACGATTTGCACAACTTTTTATAATTATTTATCTTTTACAAATTGGACCTTTTGGCTGACTCTTTTAAATGGTATATATTCACTTTTTGATGTTCCAGTTTTTAGTCTTTGTTATCTTAGATTTTAGCTGGTTTTAAGAGAGATTAACTGCCGTTTTTTAAGTACAGTGAGTTCTATTGTAATTATAAAATCTGATGTGTATAAATGTCTTAACTATCTGACAGTTTGACATTTTGTTCTTATAGATCAAATTTTACATCTGTTTATGTGCTGGCAGGGTAGTGTTTCAATTCGGTGGAAAGGTTTTGTGTTACCAGGTTTTATTTGAGGGTTCCCCAATTTTACAGGGCTTTACGGGACCTTTTTTTTCCGGTACCAAGCATTTCAATAACGGGCAAATATTTGTAAGGAAAAACACTACCCTTAAATTAAGGTGCTGGTATACTTTAGAAATGTCATGCTTAGTATTGTGATCATATTTTTATTTATTTTTTATATATATTTTTTTATGTATATATTTATAAATATTTATATAATCATTTTGTACATTCTTTTAGGGAACCTTGAATTGTGCTGAAACTCAAAAAAGATCTGTGTTGATTTTACATTCTTTTAATAGGATGAAGAAAACTGAATTGTCTGGTTTATGAGTTGTCAATACTTATTTGAAAATAATCCAGGAGAGGAGAAAGAGAGAGAAAAAAAGAAGGGAGAAAGAAAAGGAGAAAAAAAGAAAAGAGACAAAAAAATAGAAATGAAGAAAATGAAATTGAAGCAATATCTGTATTTATGCTGCTTAGTTTATTTTGTATATATTTATTCAATGCACTTGCACATCGGCACTTTTTTGTATAGGTTTGCACATTATTATATTCCAATTGGTGACACAAAAGCATTAACAGTGAATCAAATTTAACTAGAAATTAGGATACTAGTATTCTTCTTGCGTATATATGTGGTTCTTACTAGCAAAAGCCCCTAAAAATAAGCACTGGCTTTAATTTTCTTCGTGAGACCTTTTGCTATTTAAGAATGTATGGTTTACAGCAATATAACGATTTGAGGTTGATGCCATTGATTATTGAGCACTGTGCCATTATCGTTTTGGTTATTTAAAATGTATCTGAAATAAGTTGCATTTTGGTGAAACTAGTATGTTTTACAAATGAAATCGTCTGCTCTCACTGTCTATGCTTGTATTTTTAACTAATTGGAATAATTGTATCATGTGACTGTTTAGTTTTAAACTATATATACATTATTATTGGTCCTGCTTGTCATGTGATCAAGACTGCCGTTTGGCAGTCGAAACGCGTCAGGCTGGGCACTTGCTTTGAAATTTTGTACACTGGCACTCTTTAATCTGCATCAAAGGCCTTTGAGTCACTGCTAGTCTCGTGAACAAGGTCTCCGTAGAGACTGAAACGCGTAGAGTCCTTCTTTGTAACTGGCATGCTGTGAATAAAGGAACTGAGAAATACATATTGGCAAAGCTGCTTTTCTTCCGTGAGTGCGCGAGGGTGTCCTCAAAGGGAAAACAAAGGTGAATATATATATATATATATAACCTTGTTCGAACTTTATTAATGTCTGAAAATTCTGACACTAAGTTGTGTTTAGATGCAGTATTGAATAATACTTTTCTCTATTCAGAGATGTTGTATATGAATTTGCACTTGCAGATCCTAGGCTCAATTGATTTAAGTTGATAATCATGCAACCAACCAGTTATATATATATAATGTACGATAATGTCGACTTATTGCATTTTTCAATACTACTTTAGTTTTCGTATTGATCATGAATTGGGCAATATGTTATCATGGTTTATCAATTTTGTCTTCATTATCTGTCATTTTTGTAGACATAAATTTAAAATTCTACATTGGCAAGGTATGTAGTACTTACAGTGGTTACACTTTCAAGATGGATGCCAAAGAATGGGGCAGAAGTGGATGCTCCAATTGTAGTGCCTTTTCTATGTTTTTTGTTTTCAAATACACGTCATGAAGCACTGTGGAAATCGTGTGATCAAGACACTCTTGGTGTCGAAACGCGTTGCGGTTCACTTAAATAAACCTCTGTGGTTGCAATGGACTCCTGAGTGTGCGTTGTTACTTGAGGAAACTTTAAACATTTATATACCGGCTTGGGTTTCTGCCGGCTGATGCACCACCTGGCGACAGGACTGATCCCGGAAGGACCCGTATTTCGTCTGTCTTACTATTGAAGGGATCGTATGCCGGCTGGATCTGTGAAATAAAGAACTTATCAGCAAAAGGAGATCGTGGAATACGCTGCAGCTACGAACTGTGAAGGTGAGCCTGGGGTTGCGGAAACGCCGACTGGGAGACGTTCGTACACTTGTGTTCGTACGGACTTCCGGGTTGACGGGGACGCGGTAACTTCGGACTGTGCCTTCCCATATTATGAGCTAGCATGCGGGGAACTGAATAGAAGACTTGAATACATATTCATGGTAGCGAGAGTTCTCGCACCCTTTTTTGCCTATTGTTCATTTACCCACGGAACTCCTTGATTACATTCAGTACCAGGAACTGCCTACGTGAGGCAGGGGAGCCATTGCATTAAACAGAGATTTAAAGAAGCGGTGATCTATAACCGCATATTTTCTTTTATTCGTGACGTGTACAACTTTGGGTAGACTGTACAAGACTCCTTTCTTGACACAGTGAAACTAACATGGATGACAAAGATGGTAGGCGGAGAGAGGCACAAACATTATTTGCCAGAGCACCAGGGAAAGGCATAAATGTGATCACAGTGGCAGATAAATCCAATGGGAGCGTATTAAATACAAAACTGAAAAGATATGAGAAATTGAAAAAACAAGAAACCTCAAAATGGTGGGAGGCGATCTCCCTACAAGATTATATGTAGAAGGATATGGTACCACGCGGACTGAGAATTTACATAACTCAATCACATGAATCACCGAATCCCAAGATGCTTGACGACTGGGCAGCAAATTCAGCAGCCAGCTCAAAAAATATGCTGGGCATATTGGTGAAGTATGCATGGGAAGATCGAGAAGCTATTATCAATGAACTTAAACAGCTTGACGAGGAGTTCAACAATAGCACAGAACAAGAAAATATCAAGAAGTTTAAGGAGGAACTTAAAGGGAGATTAAAGAAATATGAGGATGATATTAAGTTCCGGAAACAAAGAAAATTACATAGGGACTGTGGTGACTATGAGAGTGGCCGTATTTTAACATATAGTCCAAAATATGACCATCTATATAGTCAAGAAGGTGTTCGTGCAGAAGACATTACGAATTCTGTTGTCCCAACAACTACACAAGATCATGTATTGATTAGTGACACAGACACCGATGTGTCAGGAACAACAACCAGCAGTACCTCTGATGTGGAAATAACCTCTAAACCGGCAACTTTTTTAGACGAGTTTCGGGTGTTAAGAACACGTCGACAAAAAGAACAGTCGCAATCAACACCCCAAGGAGCGAGAGGACGGAGTCGGGGGAGAGGAAGAGCAAGAGGCAGGGACGCTCAAAGAAGAAACGCCTCAAACGACAGCAGAGGAGACTTAAACAGAGAGCCAGTGGGAACCAGACGTGGAGGCTACAGAAGAGCCAAGTGAACATGGATGTGATAATGGTAAATCAAACTATTATCAATTTATCATCAAGAACATTGACTCAAAGTGAAAAAACTACTCTATGTTTAGGGTTGACCTTTTGTCCAACCAAACTGTTTAACTACACAAATACTAGAGTAGACATTTTCAAATTTATTCGTAAATTGAAGTAAAAAAAATGGCACTCTTTATTTAACAACAAACAGACTGTAAATGTGACAAATACACCTGATGAAGTAAGTAATCTTCCCAAACTAACTGTAGGCGATGCTACTGTACTAGAAACTGTATATAACTTGGGTGGTGTAATAACCAATGATGAAGATGGTATACATTCACAATATACAAGCACAGACAGAGCAGCATGTACTCCTTTCAAACCTCAATCTATCTTTTGTCCGGTTCTCCCACACGACTCATTGGATACCTTCCATGAAGTTGTTAATAGAGAACTCAACAAACACAAGTACAAAACAGTCAAAACCAATAATGTGAGGTTTAACTTAACTAGACAACAAAGGGATTTCATCACCTCTCTGGCTAAAGACACAAATGTTATCATTAGACCATCAGACAAAGGAGGGAATATTGTACTCTGGGGAAGGCAGCTATACATCGAAGAAGTACTTAAACAACTTAGTGATAGAAACTTTTATGTTGTCAGTAACACTGCAGAGTACAATTTGAGTATAACCAACACATGGGAGAAACTGTCTTTATGGCAAGAAACCGGGTTACTTGCATGGCCAGAATATTGTTTTCTCAAAAAAGACTACCCCAAACTACCTATAATATATCTGTTGCCTAAAATTCATAAAAACACAACTAAACCACCAGGTAGACCCATTGTTTCATCAATAGGGAGTGTTAATGAGAACATATCCAAGTACATTGATCATTTTTTGAGAGAGTATGTCACACTCCTCCCTTCCTACACCAAAGATACGAAAGATTTCCTTAACAAAATTGAAAGTGTCAAACGGGTCAACGGGTATCTTCTAATCACAATGGATGTAAGCTCGCTATACACCATCATTGATCACGACCAAGGTATAGAGGCTTGTTTTCATTTTTTGAAGGAACGAGATATAGGGTATCCGGAACACACACACATGATTGTAGAAATGTTGAGGATGTGTCTGACTAATAATAGCTTTATGTTTGACGGTGATCTCTACAAACAAGTACGCGGTACCGCTATGGGTTCGTGCTTTGCGCCGAGCTTTGCTAACCTGTTCTTAGGCAAATGGGAGGAGGAAATTCGCATGGATGAAAATCTTAAATTTGATTTCAATTCAGTTGTGGTTTGGATCAGGTACATTGATGATCTGTTTATTGTCTGGAGTGGGATGGAACCAGAAGCATGGGCCTTCATTGACAAACTCAATCTTAATCCATACAACATTACACTTACCTCTAACATCAACAAAGAAAAATTGGAATTTCTTGACATTCTTGTTATGGTAAAACAAGGCAAGCTAGCCACCAGTCTCCACAGGAAGGAAACAGCTGGTAACAGCCTCCTTCATGCCTTCAGTGCTCATCCAGAAGCTCTTAAATGGAGCATTCCATTTGGTGAGTTACTGAGGGCAAGGAGGAACTGTAGTACTGACGACATGGGTATGTGTGCACAAGAAAAGATGCTTGTTAGGTTCAGGGAACGGGGTTATCCAGAATGGGCTCTTAGCAGAGCTATAAATAGAATTAAGGAAACCACTAGATCAAGCACCCTGGAAACAAACCAACCTACATCCAGCGAAGGGACTGTAACCTGAGTAATCACTACTTTTAACCATGACTCTGAAAAGATCAAGAAAATACTGGCCGATAACTGGAAAATCTTAAAAACTGACAACGTGTTAGGTTCCAGTATAGGAGATAGACCCCTGGTTACTTATCGGAGAGGTAGGAGTCTGAAGGACATCCTGGTAAAAGGCGATATCTCTGAAATCCCTAATAGAAACATCCATAACCTTAAAGGCTTCTATCCCTGTGGGCACTGCAGGGCTTGTAAATCTAGCCATATGGTGCAGGACTTTGAGATCCTAGGCATGAAACATAACAGAAAGATTTGGCAATTCCTGACATGTAGCACTAGTTTTACGAAATATGTTTTGGAATGCCCGTGTAAATTGAGGTATGTCGGCAGCACTACGTGCATGGTTAAAAAACGAGTTCAGGAACATCTACGGGCCATCACTAACAAAGATTTACATTATCCCATTGCCCGCCATTTTCAAGACAAACATCAATCTAATAACTCCCTTTTGAGATTTTTTGCCATTGAACAGGTCAACATAGGCAAAAGGGGCGGAAATAGAGAGTTAGCCCTAAGGAAAAAGGAATCTAAATGGATTATAGAACTGGAAACTAGATTCCCAGGAGGGCTTAATCTCGATGAAGAATTAGCTAGCCATTTGCATGAGGACTAAGAAATTCTTTGTTTTCAAACTACGTTGATTTTGGATTAACTGTACATAAATCCTGTGATCATATCTTATAGCTGTATTGTAAATATTATGGTTTTAACTGTGTGCTCTGTTTTGTTGTATTTTAGGAGGAAAGGAAGGGACCATTCACTGGCACTTGTGGGCATTAATTTCACGGGTACCCTACCCTTTTCTTCAACAGATTCACCTGGGCACTCTCCATCAAGAAAAGTGACGTTAAGAAAAAAACTTTTTACCTTTATCTTTTTCAATTTTAACTTTATTCACTTTAGTTTTGGCCAATGTTTCACTGTGCAGGACTATATGTTTTGTGGAGCTACCTGTGGTTTTGTTTACAATAATCATTTTAAGGCCTTGCTCAGAGCCACTAGGGCGTCTATATTGATACAGTTCCATCTCTCGTTTGTAACCAACACAGTACTTTCAGGGCACTTGCCTAGGAAACCTTATTTGAACTTTATTGATGTCTGAAAATTCTGACACTAAGTTTTGTTTAGTTGCAGTATTGAATAATACTTTTCTCTATTCAGAGATGTTGTATATGAATTTGCACTTGCAGATCCTAGGCTCAATTGATTTAAGTTGATAATCATGCAACCAACCAGTTATATATATATAATGTACGATAATGTCGACTTATTGCATTTTTCAATACTACTTTAGTTTTCGTATTGATCATGAATTGGGCAATATGTTATCATGGTTTATCAATTTTGTCTTCATTATCTGTCATTTTTGTAGACATAAATTTAAAATTCTACATTGGCAAGGTATGTAGTACTTACAGTGGTTACACTTTCAAGATGGATGCCAAAGAACGGGGCAGAAGTGGATGCTCCAATTGTAGTGCCTTTTCTATGTTTTTTGTTGTCAAATACACGTCATGAAGCACTGTGGAAATCGTGTGATTAAGACACTCTTGGTGTCGAAACGCGTAGCGGTTCACTTAAATAAACCTCTGTGGTTGCAATGGACTCCTGAGTGTGCGTTGTTACTTGAGGAAACTTTAAACATTTATATACCGGCTTGGGTTTCTGCCGGCTGACGCACCACCTGGCGACGGGACTGATCCCGGAAGGGCCCGTATTTCGTCTGTCTCATATATATACGCCCACTGAGGCAGGTTTTGAATAAATTGTGCGCGAATCACCAGCGCTACCATTTCTGCCGACAACACGCCACAGATGAAGGGACCTTTGATTCCCGAAACGCGTCTGGCTTTTGGATAGTTTGATGCGGGACTCTGTTTTAACCACCTGCTTGCATGCTGCCATTAAATTGTTGTGAAAAGCAAATCTTCTTGTGGCCTGTTTCAAATGGGAACCTGTAAGTTTGGATATAATACGGCTGTCTCCGGTCGTGAAATTCGGCCCACCGCGTCAAAGCGGATCCTGGGAGCACCCAGCGGGTGTTCACGAGAGGAAGGAAGAAGTGCTGGCGCCATGCAGGATGGTGACAGCGCATGCACATTTGACAGCAACAAAGCGGGGCAGATGGCAGCAGTTTCCTACATCTACCCACTGGGGGAATAACTTGTCAAAATTTTGCAAAAAGGAGCGCGCCCACTGAGGTTTTATTTGATGGCGCACTACGAGACCCAGAATGCCGTCTTTTCGGCCACGCCCACTGAGGCAGGTTTTGAATAAATTGTGCGCGAATCACCAGCGCTACCATTTCTGCCAACAACACGCCACAGATGAAGGGACCTTTGATTCCCGAAACGCGTCTGGCTTTTGGATAGTTTGATGCGGGACTCTGTTTTAACCACCTGCTTGCATGCTGCCATTAAATTGTTGTGAAAAGCAAATCTTCTTGTGGCCTGTTTCAAATGGGAACCTGTAAGTTTGGATATAATACGGCTGTCTCCGGTCGTGAAATTCGGCCCACCGCGTCAAAGCGGATCCTGGGAGCACCCAGCGGGTGTTCACGAGAGGAAGGAAGAAGTGCTGGCGCCATGCAGGATGGTGACAGCGCATGCACATTTGACAGCAACAAAGCGGGGCAGATGGCAGCAGTTTCCTACATCTACCCACTGGGGGAATAACTTGTCAAAATTTTGCAAAAAGGAGCGCGCCCACTGAGGTTTTATTTGATGGCGCACTACGAGACCCAGAATGCCGTCTTTTCGGCCACGCCCACTGAGGCAGGTTTTGAATAAATTGTGCGCGAATCACCAGCGCTACCATTTCTGCCGACAACACGCCACAGATGAAGGGACCTTTGATTCCCGAAACGCGTCTGGCTTTTGGATAGTTTGATGCGGGACTCTGTTTTAACCACCTGCTTGCATGCTGCCATTAAATTGTTGTGAAAAGCAAATCTTCTTGTGGCCTGTTTCAAATGGGAACCTGTAAGTTTGGATATATATATATATATATATATATATATATATATATATATATATATATATATATATATATATATATATGTATGTATGTATGTATATATATATCCAGGAATTAGTGATTAACTTGCCCAGCTATTTAAGAGATACTATGGACTTTTTACACAAATTGAACAATCTGAATTTGCCCTCTGATGCTATTCTTATGACTATGGACATCACAGCATTATACACCAGTATAGCTCACGAAGATGGGTTGAAGGCTGTGGCTCATTTTTTGGGTGAAAGAGACATTGAGTTTTATAACCACAATAACATGTTATTGAAAATGATTCGTATTTGTCTTAATAACAATATGTTTCAGTTCAATGGTGAGTTGTTTCAACAATTAAGAGGCGTGGCGATGGGGGCATGCTTCTCTCCTAGCTACGCATGTTTACATGTGGGCTGGTGGGAGAAGCATGTCCTCAGGACCCGCTTTGAGGATCAGTGGTCGAACAACATTCTGGCTTGGTGGCGTTACATAGATGACGTGTTTGTCATCTGGAAGGGCACGGAATCTGAGGCATTTGAATTTGCTAAAAACATCAATGTCAATGACCTAAATCTGGAATTCACAGTACATGTGAGCACCAGTAATGTTAATTTTCTCGATGTAACGGTGCATGTTCATGACGGGGTATTGGAGACTAGCTTGTTTCGCAAGAAGACATCAGGAAACACGGTACTGCACGCACATAGTTTCCATCCCCAGCACACTATAAAAAGTATTCCATATGGGGAATTCTTGCGCATCCACAGAGCGTGTAGCACTATTGCAGCGCGTGATCAACATCAATTGGATGCTAAAAACAGGCTGATAGCGCGTGGATATGAGGAACTTAGCCTCAACAAAGCTATGACCAAAGCTAATCTCAGGAATAGAGATGATCTTCTGGTAGTTAAAAACACCGCGAATGCGAATCAGGAAACTCCAATAGTCACCAGTACTGCCCCTGATAAGGAATCAAGTATTAGTGAAATGAGATTGATAACAACTTACAGCAGACAGGCCAGGAAAATTAAACAAATTATTTGTAAAGAGTGGCCCATTGTACTGACTGACCCCACTCTAAAGACAGTTCTTCCCAATACTCCTACCGTCACCTACAGGCGTGCGTTCTCTATGAGGGACGAGCTGGTCTCCAGTAGTCCGGAAGTATCAGCAGGTGGCACCTGGCTTACCCCCACTAAAGGATTTTTTAAATGCTCCTCGTGCAGAGCTTGTAAGTTTGGAACCAACACTTACCACTATATGACACCTTTCAGCGACAAGCCCATACATTTGAAGGGTCATTATACCTGTCGAACTGATCATGTGGTTTATATACTGCAATGCACGTGTAAACTTCAATATGTTGGCAGTACAAAGCTACAAGCACACATTAGAATCCTGCAGCACTTACGTGCTATAGTAAACTCCGATCCTGCGTACCCGGTAGCCAGACATTTTAAAGCCTGTCATAACAACAATCTGAGCTGTCTGAGCTACTTTGTCATAGATTCGGTACCTAAGCAAAAGAGAGGGGGCAATCGTGAAAAAATCCTTAGGCAATTGGAATGTAAATATATATTGGAGTTAGATACCCGTATACCAGGAGGTCTTAACAATGGGGAAGATCTGCACCATTTCTTATGAGAGTCCTTGAGTACTGCATATTAGTGGGTTCATCAGTATATTGTGTACATATGGGTCCTTTTTCTATTTTTCTGTTTTCCTCAGGTCTACTAATATTTGCGTGCATAGTTACATCATTACGAATTCTCTATAGTCATGATGATGTGAGGATAGCTACTTTGACATTTCATATTTTTTCCATGCACTTTATTTTAGTTTCATGAGTATACACTTTGGGTATTCCATCTATCAACTTCCTCGTGGCCTTCATATAGTTACACATTATGTGTTTTTAGTCGTGCTTTGTTCATATTGTCAGTGTGACATCTTTGTTGTGACTCTATTAGACCACATATATAAGAGTATAAGGTTTCTGTTTCTTTCTTTCCAGATTTATTTTTTATAATTGTACCATATACAATGTATTTAGGACATTTAAGTTGGTTTACTATGTATGCTTTGCATATTTTCCACATTATATGGGGGTTGTGTATATCGAGCTGTATTTGTACATCAAATATACACATTGCCGAATTTGCACATTTTCATTTGCGGATTTGCACATCTCGCTGTATTTGCACATATATTTCTATTTAGCGTATTTTGCACATATATTGCATATTTTGCACATCATTGGTAATTGTAGTTTTTTATATGTCAATCTCCTCATGTATTTTATTGTACCAACTGTTTTTGCGCATTTGAGCAACAATCTGATTTTGTCTTTTTTTTTTTTGTGTATGGAGGTATTTAATGCAATATTGCATTTCTGGAAATTGTCGTTTGTAATAGAGTACAGGATTTATCCTGTTATTTGCATACGTGAGAGAATCATAACAAAGCGACAGTATCTTTTCTATGCCTATACGCTAAGTATTTTGTTTATGTCTATTCGTAAGGTGTCCCACATATGATTTAAAAGCACCACGTTCTGTTCGTGTAAACCATGTGATCAAGACCGCTGTGTCGGTCGAAACGCGTCAGAACCGGATTGAAGTTTGCGTGGAAATAAACTAAGCTAAATACCTGTACCAGCGTATCTGTGTCCGTGTCTTGGAGCAACACCGGCTGGTGTTGCGAAAGGAGGAGTTGATATATATATATATATATATATATATATATATATATATATATATATATATATATATATATATATATATATATATATCAGCGCAATCCCAGTAAAGATAGAAGGCTGTCTGGCAGGGCGGTCCGTGCAGGGATAACCGGCAGCCCCAAATATATCGCACCACACTCTTCGATATAAAAGTAACGCACGGACACCTTGGAAGATTGCAGTTAAGTAGATTTATTGATGGAATAACGCAACGCGTTTCAGCTTTCGCCTTGGTCACGCTTGAAGCAAAGTTATGTGACAGCTACATTTAAACCAGTGCTATCAACATAAAAAACGGACTGATCATAACACCAATGATGGATAGAAACTGCATTGCAGTTTCAGTGGCATAGTGGCATTGTGGTAACTGCAGTGAGACATTACAACTGAATCATGTATAAGTACTAAGATGTCCACCACTTTCTCTTCTCTTTTCTATCCACCATTAGTGTTATGATCAGTCCGTTTTTTATGTTGATAGCACTGGTTTAAATGTAGCTGTCACATAACTTTGCTTCAAGCGTGACCAAGGCGAAAGTTTAATAAATAAAAAGTTGAAACGCGTTGTATTATTGCAGTCAATAAATCTACTTAACTGCAATCTTCCAAGGTGTCCATGCGTTACTTTTCTATCGAAGAGTGTGGTGCGATATATATATATATCTATTGGCACTATTTAATAATGATATTTTTAGTACTAACAAAGCATTAGAAAGTGACAATCCAATTGAATCCCAGACTGAGACTTTATGAAAGGAAGATCATACGCCATTCCGACTACCTTCAAGGTTTACACCACAAAGTGCACGCGATAATTTGGATATCTTTGGGTAGAATGTAACAAAGGAGTTGAAGCAACTGTATTGTAAAACTCTCCAAAAGAAGAAGATATTTAATCCGAAGAAGTCGATGCTGCACAAAACAGTGGTTAAAATACAGAAAGATGAAGGGGTTTTGGTAAAACCTTCGGACAAAGGGGGAAATGTCGTGTTGTGGGGACGAGAGCTATATAAAAAGGAAGCACTCAGTCAATTGAACAATTGTGAATGTTACTCGAGGATTACCATGAAGGATTATGAAAGAATGAAGGAACAATTTTATATGAGACCGGGAGCTTGGAAAGAAGAAGAACTACTTAGTTGGGATGAATTTAAATTCATTAAACAAGAGAAACCGGTTTTACCAGTTTTCTATATGCTCCCTAAAGTGCATAAAAGCACCACGAATCCACCAGGGAGACCTAGAATTTCCTCATGTGGTAGTCTTTTCGAGAATGCCTCTAAGTTCACAGATTATTTTTTTAATCACATTGTAAGGACACTAACATCTTTTATTAAGGATTCAACAGACTTTTTAAAATGTATATCTGATATATGTTGGAATGTCAATAGTATGGTACTAGTGACTCTTGATGTTGCCACTTTGTATACCAGTATAAGACATAGGGATGGCCTGAAAGTGACAGAATACTTTTTAAATAGAAGACCCATAAGATTTTTGAAGCAGAATTTGATGATTTTGGAACTAATGGAGTGGTGCTTGACCGGAAACATATTTTTATTTGGTGATGAACTGTTCCAGCAGGAACAGGGAACGGCGATGGGCACCTGCTTTGCCCCCTGCTATGCCAACTTACATCTAGGCTGGTGGGAGGAGCAGGTGCTCGGGGCCCCCCTTGGAACTGTGGTCAAACTATTTATTATTATGGGTCAGATTTATAGACTACGTTTTTGTGCTGTGGCAGGGCACAGAAAGCGAATTAGAACTGTTTGTAAATGATCTGAACCGGAATAACCTTAATTTAAAGTTTGTGGGACAATATAGTCGAACTACCATAGACTTTTTGGATGTTAGAGTAACACCACAGGGAGATAAATTGGTTACCACAGTATTAAGAAAGCCAACAGCTGGCAACACTATTCTTCACGCGCATAGTTCACACCCCGCACCTTTAATTAGGAGTATACCCTTCGGGGAATTTTGCAGAGCGAGAAGGGCATGCAGTGATTTGAATGAATATTCTAGAGTAGAGCAGGAAATGATTAAGAGATTCATCCAAAGGGGTCATGCAGCACACATTAATAATGGGGCAGAAGTTAAAGCAAGGAAGTTGGAAAGACAAAAGGTGTTATTTGAGCCATCAAAAACCCAGTTAAAAAAATATGTGATGGGATCAGATTGTCAGAGATTCATAACAACCTTAAACTCCGAGCATAAGGAAATTAGGTCAATCTTAAACAAACATTGGCATTTGGTGAGAAATGATCTGATTTTAGGCCCCAAAATAAAAAAATCATCCAGATATTACTTACAGAAAGTCCAAATCATTGAAAGATTTGATGGTGAAAAGCAAATTTCAAGAAAGGAAAGGAAGAACTGCAACCTGGTTACAGCAAAAGATGGGTTTTAAAAAATGTCTAAAATGCAAGGCGTGCCAACATGGACTGAATCGCACACATTTTATGACATTTTTTAATAAAATAGTGACTGTCAAAGGTTTTTTAACATGCAGGTCGAGTTTCGTAGTATATATACTTCAATGCCCATGCCTAAAAATGTATATAGGAAGTACTACTCTACCTGTATACCAACGAATCCTGCAACATCGTAGAGCAATTACCAATAGAACCTATCCTATTGCCAGACATTTTGAATTATATCATGAGAGCAATCCCTCAAGTCTGCAGTACAGTTGTTTAGCAGAAATCCCCAAGAAGAAGAGAGGGGGAGACAGGGAGAGAGAACTCAGGAAGCTTGAAACTTATTTTATTCTAGAGTTCAATAGTAAGGAGCCTCATGGTTTAAATATCGATGAGGACATTTATACCTGCCTAAAATAAAAGAGAAAGCTGAAGAGTAATGCTGCACACAAGGAAATCAGGAGTTTTTGTAAAACAATTGGATATTTTTTGATAGACATGAAATAACAAAGTTTGGATATGGAGGGATGTTGAAATTTTAATCTGACGTTAAAACAGTACAATTAATTAGTTTTTAATGTTTTGATTTTGCTAGCTTTGAAATAATAGTTAGGTTGGTCGGATTGAAAGAAAAACAGCATTTCGATATATTTTGGATGAGTACTTATTCTTTTAGAATTGATAGGTATCTAAAAATGATCCTTTCAAAAAAATGAATCTTTTAATCCTGTGTTTTTTTAGATGAAATATGAAAAAATGTAGGGTATTTATATATTTATTGTGGGTATTTATTTATTTATTTTATTTTATTTTAAAGGTTTTATATAGCGCTGGCTAGACCCGGAGGTACCAGAGCGCTTTACATGAGTATAAGATCATAGTTGCAGGTTACATCGTTACAAAGGTTACACAGTTATTAGAGCATGGCAACATAGTTACTTGTAAGGTCGAGATAAACAATAAGCACATATATGTAAGGGAAAAAGCAGGCAAGGGGAGAGATTCAGGGGAGGGGGTAAGGAGCAGGGGAAGTAGACAGAGAATGAAGGAGGGAAAGAGGAGGGGAGGGGGAGAGACACAGCGTGGAAAGAGGGGGGAGGGCGATGGGGACACATACCGGAAGATGAGTCAAAGCTGCGTCCAAAGTCCAGTAAGCTGTGATCATAGGGGAAGTGGCATCATTTCCCCATCTCTGTTGCAAGAGGCTCCCTTTACGCAGTGGACTCTCTCAGAGGGGTCTCTGAGACTCCAAGGCCTACATACTGGATCCTTCCCCAAAAAGGGGAGAGGGAGTGCTTTGGCAAGGGGGGCCATACCATAACTCAGTTGTGAGTGGCTCCCTTGGCGCTGTGGACTCTCTCAGCAGGTTCGCTGAGACTCCAGAGTATAAATATTGGATCTTTCCCCAACAAGGGGAGAAGGAGTGCTTAGTCAAAGGGCACAAAGGACAGGGGGCTAGGTGGTGTAGCAGGTAAGGGGAGAGATTCGGGAGAGAGGGGATAGGAGCGAGCGTATTACATGAGGAACACTAATGTTACAATTTTACAACAGTGACAAGTTACATAAGTATCACAAAAAACATTTCAAGAACATAGGGGACAAGGTTAATGGAGCAAGGAAGGGTAAGGGGATAGGGTAAAGGGGTAGGAGGAAGAAAGGACGTAGAGCCAAGACGAGCAGCGCAGGGCTGGCACCGCAGGCCGTACCCCTTGCCGCGCGCCCAGCATCATGCAGCGGGAGCTAGTTAGGGCGCAAAAGTTCACATGAATTTGGGACTGCAACGGTAGGAGAGGGAGGAGGCCAGGGTGCTGGTGGAGATGGTCACCTCCACGGCATCCTCTTGAGCTAGTTCAGATCTGGTGGACTATACCCAGACCCCTGAGACGGACAATGTCTTGGTCTAGCTGGTGATGCCATATGCTGTAATCAGCCTGTAGTACTGCAGGTGACAGGTAATGTCTTGGTCGTGAGGACTGCCTGGTTGTGGGTACTGTGTGCTGCAAGTTGAGCTTCTGCCCCACTGTGGAAGTGACTCCGAACTTAGACTCATTATTGAGACTTGGCTACAGCCACTTCCACTGCACAGAATGCTGTGAGGCTTTGGGCCGCATTGAAGAGGGTGGTCTAGCTTTGATTGATTGCTCAACCCCCATTCCTCTTTTTGCCTTTTCCCCCCTCTTGTTTACGATTTTGCCTGGCTGAGTGGGGAAGCATGTGTGGACTAGTAGGGTTTTCATGGGGCTGGACAATGGGACAGGCTGCTAGCTAGGTTTACCTTGACTTTACTTTGCCCCTTGGATAATTTTCCGTTAGGAAGATATAGGGGTAGGTTCCACCCCGACACTGTCATCTTACTAGTTTACATAATTTGGGTGGGTAGGCACTAGATAATGGCTGGGGAGACACTTGGATGAGTTCCGAGGTGTTTACTTAGGGTGGGTGGCCAGTTATGGATTAGTGTCCTTTTCTGTACAGCAGATGGTGTATCTTGTTTTTCTGGGGGTGGGGGGTTTATTTATTTAATATGAGTTTTATAGTGCTGGCTAGACCCGGAGGTATCAGAGCGCATTGCAGAGTATCAGCACAAAAAGTTAACAGAACAATTACACAATATTACACACAAAAAAAAAAGAAACATGTGTTAAGGATCTGGGTATACTCGAGGATGGCAAAAAGAAGACTAAAGAAGAGGCACCAAACAACTAGAGGAATAACAGTAAAAGTATAGGTTTAAGCGGCAGCAAGAAACAGCCTGAGGGCAGGGGAAGAAAGAGGGGGAGCGCAGAAAGGAAAGGGTGAGGGAAGCAGGTAAGGACAGGGAGGAGAGAGGGAAACTAAAACAGAAAAGGCACCAAAGATGTCAATGAAAGCAGAGCAACAGCGAGTAACACGAGTAATATAAACATTTTTCACAGAAAATATAACATAAATGACAACTCATAAGAGGCAGCGAGGGAAAGGGGAAAGGAATATGAGAAAAAGAATAGGTGAGGGAAGGGAATCTGAGGGGGAGTGAGTAAAGGCAGTCGGGTGAAAAGAGAAAACGATTCAATTACTCGAAGGCGGGAGAAAAAACGATAGAGGATCATCAGGGGGAGAAAGGAGGAAAGGGGGAAAGGACGGAGGTCAAAACAAGAAGGTGGGTCAGGGTCCTGGGAATCGATGATGGCCAGCAACAAAATGGCGTGCAGAGCAAAATTCGAAGAGTCAAACAGTCCGTGTATGCGAAGCCAGGGAGCTGGATTAAAGTGCAAGAAAAGTCAAAGTCAAAAAGGGGGGAGGGACGCAGTTGCGAAAACAGAAGCGGGTGAAAGTTAGAAGAGGCGTGCAAGCTCGGGACCACTGGGGCATCAATAAACGCAGTCCACTGGTCGTGTCACCCGCACCCCCATATCAAGAAAAGGATTCACCGGTCACAAAGGCGGGTGGAATGGAGAAGGGGTGTGCAAGTTCGGGACCACTGGGGCATCGGTAAAGGCAATCCTCCGGTTGTGGCTCAGTCACCTTCATACCTGGAGGAGGTCTTGCGGGTCTCTCGTGCACATCCAGACGGGCCTTAAGTATGGGGAGGCAGCGAGGCATCAAAAGTAAACATAAGTATATTAATTGAAACCAACTGTATATGAAATTTAGTTAAAGCATTTGCACTTTTTGGTTAGTAAACAAATCGACCTTAAGACTAAAGCACTAGCACCTTTTTTCTGATATCCAGTACTGTAGAAATGGGGGAACAGCCATTACAACGTGGTTTTTACCACGCGCAGCTTTTACATCGCATGCGTTACAACGCATGCGATGTTACAACGCAATGCCATTACAACGCAAGTCTTTACATCGACTTGCGCTAGATGGCGTGCTAACATTACAAATAGTGTAGTTTACTATCCCAACACCTTCCCTACTGTTACGTGGACTGGAGTTGGAATAGTAAATTACACTTTTCTAATGTTAGCACGCCATCTAGTGCAAGTCGATGTAAAGACTTGCGTTGTAATGGCATAGCGTTGTAACATCGCATGCGTTGTAACGCATGCGATGTAACTGCATGCGTTGTAATGACACGCGTTGTAATGTCATACATCCATAGAAATGTGCACTTTAAATCAGGGTTGGAACTGAGTTGAAGATTAAAGCACAAGCACTTTATTTTGATATCTTGTACTGTAGAGAGTATGCATTGGCACTTTTTTGGATATTTAGTACTGTAGGAATTTGCACTTTCAGTCAGTGGAGGAGCTGAGTTGAAGACGAATGGAAATATGCATTGGCACATTTGTATAAACGTCAAAATTTATCTATGGCACTTGCCCTCCACTAGAGTATCAATGGACTATATACGATTTATGTTGCAACTGATAAGAGGAAAAGGAATTGTATGAGTATGAAACTGGTTTTTATAATGGAAAAATGACAGAAATGAGTTAGAAATTATTTTTCTATGAAGTAATTCAATTTCCATGTGGTAAAAAATAAAACAAGCATACTCCTCTTATCAGTATTAAAAAAGCTTTTATAGTATAAAGCTGGGCAAATGATATACTGTTTATAAAGGTTGGCTCATACAAAATGTTTAAATATGGACGCCAAAACCCCGAAACCGGTCCTAGGATGCTTGTTTTCAGTCCAGGGAGGACCTGGGCTGGCTGTTCACGCTGGACTGTTCCCATTGGACACAGGGTCAAGACTGATTTGCATATGGCTGGGTCCAAACTGGAATGGCATGGTGAGCAAAAAAACGATGGATTTTGGCCCAGATCTCTGTACTGGGGTGAATGTATGACATTGTTCTGCATTCTGTCCATCAATAGTTCTTTTTGCATTTGCCACCCCAAGTGGGATGGGTATGCTCAGGCGTGAGTCCCGTGCTGTCCCTGCCACTGGAATCAAGCTATCCTGGCTGAAGAGGGGTGAAACCCCGAAACCGGTCCTAGGATGCTTGTTTCCAGTCCAGGGAGGACCTGGCCTGGCAGTTCGGGCTGGATTGTTCCCATTGGGGACAGGTTCAAGACTGATTTGCACATGGCTGGGTCCAAACTGGAATGGCATGGTGAGCAAAAAAACAATGGATTTAGGCCCAGATCTCTGTACTGGGGTGAATGTATGACATTGTTCTGCATTCTGTCCATCAATAGTTCTTTTTGCATTTGTCACCCCGAGTGGGACGGGTACGCTCAGATGTGAGTCCAGTGCTCTCCATGCCACTGGAATCAAGCTATCCTGGTTGAAGAGGGGTGAAACCCCGAAACCGGTCCTAGGATGCTTGTTTCCAGTCCAGGGAGGACCTGGCCTGGCAGTTCGGGTTGGACTGTTCCCATTGGGCACAGGGTCAAGACTGATTTGCATATGGCTGGGTCCAAACTGGAATGGCATGGTGAGCAAAAAACAATGTATTTAGGCCCAGATCTCTGTACTGGGGTGAATGTATGACATTGTTCTGCATTCTGTCCATCAATAGTTCTTTTTGCATTTGTCACCCCGAGTGGGACGGGTATGCTCAGATGTGAGTCCCGTGCTGTCCCTGCCACTGGAATCAAGCTATCCGGGCTGAAGAGGGGTGAAACCCCGAAACCGGTCCTAGGATGCTTGTTTCCAGTCCAGGAAGGACCTGGCCTGGCAGTTCGGGCTGGATTGTTCCCATTGGGCACAGGGTCAAGACTAATTTGCATATGGCTGGGTCCAAACTGGAATGGCATGGTGAGCAAAAAAACAATGGATTTAGGCCCAGATCTCTGTACTGGGGTGAATGTATGACATTGTTCTGCATTCTGTCCATCAATAGTTCTTTTTGCATTTGTCACCCCGAGTGGGACGGGTATGCTCAGATGTGAGTCCCGTGCTCTCCATGCCACTGGAATCAAGCTATCCTGGTTGAAGAGGGGTGAAACCCCGAAACCGGTCCTAGGATGCTTGTTTCCAGTCCAGGGAGGACCTGGCCTGGCAGTTCGGGCTGGACTGTTCCCATTGGGCACAGGGTCAAGACTGATTTGCATATGGCTGGGTCCAAACTGGAATGGCATGGTGAGCAAAAAACGATGGATTTAGGCCCAGATCTCTGTACTGGGGTGAATGTATGACATTGTTCTGCATTCTGTGCATCAATAGTTCTTTTTGCATTTGTCACCCCGAGTGGGACGGGTATGCTCAGACGTAAGTCCCGTACTCTCCATGCCACTGGATTCAAGCTATCCTGGCTGAAGAGGGATGAAGCTCCGAAACCGGTCCTAGGATGCTTGTTTCCAGTCCAGGGAGGACCTGGCCTGGCAGTTCGGGCTGGATTGTTCCCATTGGGCACAGGGTCAAGACTGATTTGCATATGGCTGGGTCCAAACTGGAATGGCATGGTGAGCAAAAAAACGATGGATTTAGGACCAGATCTCTGTACTGGGGTGAATGTGTGACATTGTTTTGCATTCTGTCCATCAATAGTTCTTTTTGCATTTGTTAGGAAAAACGTGAATGCCATTACCATTTTGAATCAGAAAGAGAAAAGACCCCGAGTAATGGTGAAACCCTCCTGCTGCAATGTCTGAATGAATATGTATTAGGTCAAGGCGACCCCTCTACAAGATGGCTGCTTGTTTTCCCTACTTATCCAAATGACTGGAGTGAGGCATGAAATCTCGAGAGAGGCGAGATTTTTTGTCTCAACAAAGCGCATACTATTGCGCACTTCAATTTGACTGCAATTCAGAGAAGTAGATTTTCACGCGCGCTCCTCAGAAAACCGAGTATTTATCAGAGCACTTCCCCGTTTCTTCCTAGCGTGTCTACCAACCGCTTTTGAGGAATTAGCAAGCCCAAGCGAAGAAAGGTCCAGAGTTCATAGTATCCCGTAAATTCTATTCCCCCTCCTGAGAAATTATTTCCAGAGCTTCCGCTCGAGAAGCGAGCCTGCTCCGATAGGCTTATCGTTGAGCTAAGGGAGGGCAAAGAACTCCGAGCTGAACGAAACGAACTTCAGACAAGTAAGAAACTAGTCAAACAAGACTTTGGATTTATGTACATTAAAACGCTGACAGAAGAGTAGACCAGCGCTACTCAGGCTTCTTCCCTATCCTTCCCTGGTGTACTTACCTTCTCTTTCCTACCTCTGTTTTCTTCACCGTTACCTTTTTGCGCGATTACCTTCTAGAAGCTGAGTATTTCCAATTCCTTACATCGCCACGACAAGAACTATAGTTCGCTAAAGACTTAAAGAAGTCAAATAACGGATTATCATTGCTGTTTTCTCATGCTGAAATTATCTGAAAGTTAATACAGGAAGACTAACACAAATGGTAAGGGTAGAAGGAAAATGATTCAGAACTGTTAGAGAAAGAAAGAGTGTGTTAGAATAGGTGAACATTTAACCAAGGTTGTATCTCCTTTGTGCATTAGGTCGTCATATCACACCTACCAGTGATTAGTCAAACTGAATAAGAAGAGGAGCCTATACACCAGCGACCTTGGTAGGGGAGGTAACAAGGATATTTAAGAGTAGAGACAGACAGATAATTAAGAGGTAAAGGATTGCAGTGTTATCTCCCTCTGTGCATTAGGTACTCCAGAAACAGCCCAACCAAGAATAAGAAGAAGGAGTCCAGGAACGCACAAGTGTCTCTTCTTTGTCCCATTCCCCTTTCCCCCTGCCTGGAGCAGCTGCGTCTTCGCAGTGCATTCTGGGAGGTGGGCATAGGGATCCAGCATCATTCTGCCTCAGTGGAAAATCTGGTGCAACTTCCTTGACAGATTGAAGTGCCCACGAAATTCCTCCACCTGGGCAGAATATAGAGGGTTTTAGTTTAAAGGCTTTAGGAGAAATGTTGGAGGGAATTCAGCACGAATTAGTGGCTCTAAGTGAAGAAAATAAGAATTTAAGACAGGAACTATTAACTTCCCACCAAGAAACCATGCAATTTTCTCAGAGAGTTAGTGAAATTTCCACCGGAACACCTCCTACCCCAAACTTTTCTGGTAGCTTGCTCAAGACCCACACACTGTAGCTCAAGTAATTCATTCTGTTTCCCCCTTAATTCCTTTGACCCCCCTGAAAGATTTCATGGCCATCCCCAAAAGGCTCAACTCTTTCTTACCCAATGTTCTTTACACTTCATGTGTCGCCCCACTCTCTTCCCAGATGCCCAATCACGAGTAGCCTTTATTTTATCCTATCTGTGGGGTGATGCCGCTAATTGGGCCATGCCTTTAGTTACTCGAGATGATCCCTTTCCATATGATTTTGAACGTTTCAAGACAGAATTCCTTAGAATTTTTGATAGGCACAGAATTTCGCAGGCCACAGATAATGAGCTGTTAGAACTGCGTCAAGGGAATAGGAATCTTCTTACGTACCTAACTCAGTTTAATAAATTGCTGGTCGAAACCAACTGGCACGAGAAGAAGAGATCTGCCTTATTCTACCGGGGATTACGAGATGAAATAAAAGATACCCTGGCGCAGATTCCTAATCGACCCACAGAATATTCCGAATTAGTCGATTTGGTTCTTGAGATTGACTTCCGAAGTTCAGAGAGAAGAGGAGATGGAAAAACGAGAGATTTTCGATGGAACCTTCCTCGATTTGACAGAATGAAACCAGACACGAGCAAGTGTTCGGGAGGAGCTGCGGACAGTGAACCAATGCAGATTCGATCTGTTTGCGGGCCTTTAAGCAAGGAAGAAAAAGAACAAAGAAGACAAAAGAAATTATGCATTTGCTGTGGGGGTTCTGGACACTTTGTGAAAGAGTGACCAAAAAGACCGAAGACCATGAATTCGGGAAACTCTCAAAACCATCTGTAGGTGGAGTCGCTCAGTTGGCGAAAACTGAAGACCAGGCTCCAGGAATTCATCATATTATGAATACCCTTCAGACCCAAACACCACATTTAATTTTACAAATGATTTTGAAGTTCCGGAATCAAGAGATCGATGGAGTGGCCATCATGATTGATTCAGGGGCCACAGGCAATTTTTGTGATATTAAATATGCAAAAAAGATAGGAATTCAGGCTATGCGCAAGGAACAAAGAGAGTCCGTTCGTGCAGTGGATGGGACTAATCTCTCCTCAGGCCCAATCACTCATCACACTGAACCGGTGGAACTGATCCAGGCCAATGGTCATCATGAGGTCATTCAATTTAATTTGATTGACGCCCCACAGTTTCAGATAATTTTGGGGCTTCCTTGGCTTTCTTTGCATAATCCAACGATCGATTGGGAAAATCGAACGGTCGATATGGATTCAACATTCTGCTCTGAACATTGCTTCTCTTTCCCGTCTAAGGTTCAAGAACCATCTATGGCCACCTTGTTATCATTCTGTCGAGAATCTATTGGAGTTATTGATACCTTAGAAGTCCCATCGGAATACCAAGAATTTCAAGAAGTCTTTAGTGAAAAAGAGGCTGAGAAACTCCCTCCACATCGTTCTTATGATTGCACCATTGACCTTGAACCTGGGTCAGCACTGCCCTGCAGTCGAATTTATGCATTGACGGAAGCTGAGAATGGCAATCTCAAAGAATATTTAGATCGCTACTTAGCCAATGGGTTCATCAGACCGTCGCAGTCCCCAGTATCCTCTCCACTCTTTTTCATTCCGAAGAAGGAAGGGTCTCCGAGGATGTGCATCGATTATCGTGCAATCAATCGGGTCACAGTGAAGAACCGTTACCCATTGCCACTGATTTCAGTCCTACTAGACCAGATTAAAGATGCTCAAATATTTACTAAGCCTGGGCGTTGAACTACGCTCCGTTCGCGGAGCTTGCGAAGTTTAGGCAACTTCGCGATTCGCGTAGAGCGCGAAGTTGCAGATTGCTACGCAATCTAGCGCATAGCGTAGTAGTTTTGCTTCCTTGCGTTTTCATTCTCACGCGCGCGGTAACGTCTTACCGTGATTCTGCGATCGCCAACTTACATTTCTGTCCGTTCGCGTGCGCCACGAGATCTGTAATATGGCTGCCCAAGCCCGCGAGAGTGTGCGAACGTGAACACGTCATTCGGGCGCGTGCAAGCTGACTTCCGGCGGCTGTCTTGGTAAGATCGCGATCCCGAACATGCAAAAACTACAATCTGGCGAAGAATATCTCTCGAGCTTCATAAAACCTTCTCTAAAATGATCATTTTGCTCAGAAAAACTCCTCGGATTGTAATTTTACTGTAGTCTTTTGTGTAAGGAGTCCTTTAATTTGTTTCACTCTTTTTTTCAAGAGGAAGGAAGTGCCCCTGAGTCTCCAACTTCCTGCTCCTGTCCAGCAGGCTCCTCCCAGTGCTTTGTCCATGTGCTGTTCACTTTCATTTGGATTTGGAGCTGGAAGGATCACTTTTTGTGTCTGTCTGCTGCATCATACCATTGGATTGGATTTATTTGTGGACTTCTTGATTTGAGATTTAATTTATTACAAGTAAGTTGGAGAATTGGTGTGTTTGTTTCCTTGGGGCTTGTTTGTACCTAAATTTTTCTGGGATTTTCATTGTTTTAAAAAATGATTGTTGTGGGTGGCCTGTACTTTCAATAGGGGCTTAGTTGTTTTTCTCTGCAATTTCAGCCAGTAGGGTACCCATGGGTCCATGTTTCGTGGTGTCTGTTGAATTTCAACATCATGTAGGGCATTGATGGCATAGGATTGAAATGCTAAATGTGGCTGTGGTGTATTTCACTGTTTGCGTGTGTGTGTGTGAAATATCTTTGTTGGATGTGTGTGCTTGATGTGTAACTTCTTTCCAATCCTTTCGTAGCCCTGTTGATTTTCATTTTTGTATTAAAGCTGTGTTGTTCAGCAGGCCTCCTTTGTCCGGTCATATATAGGCCTGCTTCAGTTCATTGTTTTCCATGGCCTGTTGTGATTGTGAGTGGCCATGTGGCTTGTGGCAATTTTGTGGTGATAGTTTAGAAGTGTGTGCTTCTTTACCCATAAAGGCCTGCATTTCTTTTCTTTGTTCCCCTTGGCTTATGCTTGTTGTTGTTGTGTCCTGGCCATGTGTGTGGCGGCCATTTTGTGAAGGAAGGCATTGTGCTTTTGCCATAGGCTTACATTGTCTGTCTTCCATTTCTTGTTGTTGTGGGTGTGTAGCGACCACTTTGTGGAGCCATCCAAGCAGTGTGCTTGCTTTTGCCATTCTGTTCCAAGCTTGTGGCCTAGTCTGCCAGTAGGCCCAGAGGTAGTCATCCTCAAATCTTTGGTGCATTATTTAAATTTACAGTTTGTGTTGTCTGTTGAATTTCTTTTACACCATGGATGGCTTTGGATTGAATTGCAAAAGGTGTTTTTTGGGGGTGGAATAGCAGTTTTTGGGTGTATGTTAAATAAATAGGGCTTTTCAGCCAGTAGGTAACCCTAGGGATTCAGCTCGCGTACTTTCAGTAACTCTGCACAGCGCGACAACGCGGACTTACAGTTTTTGTCATTTTCGCACTCTCAATATGCGTGTTTGCGCACGCGATAAAGCCTTTTTGTACAGTTCACGATCCCGAACACGCAGCATTTGCAATCTGGCAAACAATATCTGGCGAGCAACATAAATCCTTCTCGAAAACGCTGATTTTGTGCAGTTTGCTAAAAAAACTCCCCAGGTTGTCATTCTGCTGTAGTTTTGGAGCATGGAGTCACTTTTATTTTAAAAATAATATTTTTAGGAGAGGAAGTAAGTTCCACAGAGACTACAACTTCCTGTTCCTGTCCTTTGCAATCACTTTTTTGTTATTATTGTGGTGGGTGGCCTGAGCATGTGTGTGACGGCCATTTTGTGAAGGCTGGCATTGTGCTTTTGCCATAGGCTTACATTGTCTGTCATCCATTTCTTGTTGTGGTGGGTGTGTATCGGCCATTTTGTGGAGCCATCCAAGCAGTGTGCTTGCTTTTGCCATTCTGTTCCAAGCTTGTGGACTAGTCTGCCAGTAGGCCCAGAGGTAGTCATCCTCAAATCTTTGGTGCATTATTTAAATTTACAGTTTGTGTTGTCTGTTGAATTTTTTTTACACCATGGATGGCTTTGGATGGAATTGCAAAAGGTGTTTTTTGGGGTGGAATAGCAGTTTTTGGGTGTGTGTTAAATAAATAGGGCTTTTCAGCCAGTAGGTAACCCTAGGGATTCAGCTCGCGTACTTCCGGTAATTCTGCACAGCGCGACAACGCGGACTTACAGTTTTTGTCATTTTCGCGCTCTCAATATGCGTGTTCGCGCACGCCATAAAGCCTTTTTGTACAGTTCGCGATCCCGAACACACAGCATTTGCAATCTGGCAAACAATATCTCGCAAGCAACATAAATCCTTCTCGAAAACGCTGATTTTGTGCATTTTGCTAAAAAAACTCCTCAGGTTGTCATTCTGCTGTAGTTTTGGAGCACGGTGTAAATTTTTTTTTTTTTTTAATATTTAGGAGAGGAAGTAAGTTCCACAGAGACTACAACTTCCTGTTCCTGTCTTTTGTAATCACTTTTTTTTATTATTATTGTGGTGGGTGGCCTGAGCATGTGTGGCAGCCATTTGGCGGAGGCAGGCATTGTGCTTTTGCAATAGGCCTGCATTGTCTGTCTTGTATTCCTGACCTTTTCTTGTTTTTGTGAGTGGCCTGGCCATGTGGTGGCGGCCATTTTGTGGTACCAGCCACTGTGCTTTTTCCATAGGCCTCCAAGCTTGTGGCCTAGTTGTACAGTAGGCCCAGGGGTACTACTCATCAATCATCACGGGTACATGGAAGTTAAACAACTGTTTTTGTGTTGTACGTTAAATTTCAACAATCATGTATGGCTTTGGATTGAATTGTAAAATGTGGTCTTTACTTTTTTTCGGGGGTATATTTCACTTTTTGGATGTTGTAAATAAATGCCTTTAGTTTTTATGTGTATATGTTCGTTGTTGTTGCTCCCTGATGCTGCATCCATCTCATAAGATGCACACATTTTTATTTAGGGCAAACAGGCTACACTACATTTATGTTTTTGTTCTTTGCAATTCTTCTTCCTGAGTTTACACAGTACAGGTACACCAGGAGCCCTGGCCTTGTCAGTCTCATAAATGGCTATACTGTTGTTGTTCACTGACTTCATAAAATTTAATAATTGTGACCACCCACCAGACACTAAGAAGTTATATATTATATTATTGCTCTTTTGACTGATGTTCTTCTGGCTTTTTTGCTTTTAGGTGCACAAAAGACGGAGGAGGTGTGTCATCATAATCGACCGTTGTGGTGCCAGACCGACATCCTGCTGCTGTACACGACGTGACGTGTGAGTGACCTGACCAGGCATCTCTGTAACTTGTGCAACTGAGTGCTGTTTTGACATCCGAAGAAGATGCCCCCAAAGAAAGCAGGTAGCAGGTCCTCCCGTACCAAGAAAGTTGCCATGGGGAAGAAGGAACAGAAGAAGAAGGAAAGTGTCACTTAAGTCTGGTGTGCCTCCCAAAACCTTTTTTGGGACACCAAAAATGATGCCTGCAGCAGTGGTGTCCGGGTGCCAAGGTGGAGGCAGCACCTCCGCCTCAGTGGACCCACCAACCCAGGCCCAAGCAGATGAGTGTGGAAGACGTAGCCAGCCTTATGGTGGAAAGCAGTGATGCTGAGCCTGAACTAAAGTTATCACTACCTCAAAGTAGGACACAATCAACGCAGGAGGGAATACAGCAGATATGTGGTCAACAGCCGCAACCACCGCCCGCAATAGTAGCTGTAGTTCCTCCCGAAGTAGGGGCAGTTCAGGAAATTGAGCCTCATGCAGAGGAAGAAGAGGAAGCCACTCCTTCAGTAGTTCCATTGTCTTCCAAATCCCCAGCAAGGAAAAGGAGGGTTAGTACATCAAGTTCTTCACCAACCCCCCTTCTGATGATCTAGATGCCACTTGGAAGACACAAACTGAGTCTGAGAGGGAAGCACGTCACAAAAGCAGGCATGGGAAAAGGAAGGTTCCAAAAAGCCTTACACTTATGGAGGTTGATGTAGAAGAGCAGGATGATGATGATGATGATGATGATGATGATGATGATGAGCCAGTCATCACAAACATCATTCCCGGGCCTGAGGAGATGGAGACCAACATTTTTACACTATCCAAAATGGCTGCGATAGATGTAGTACGCATACCTCCAACACAGTTAACACCAACACGACCTCCAGCTTCCATATTTACATTAGCAAAGGGCCGGCAGCGTTCTACATCCAGCACAAGCACCACCTCAGCAGAAGTAGGTAGTGGTACTGCACAGAGTCAAATTCAACACACACTCTCCAGTCCATCCGGCATTGGAAGTGGCACCTCCAGCAGGAGACAAAAGTTTACGGTTAGCGGAAAGGAGGAGAACATTGCTATATGCTCCGTTTGTCATACCGCTGTTAGTCGTGGTAAGCTTGGTACAAACTATGGTACCGGAAGCCAAATGACCCATCTGAAAAAACACCACGCAATCTAGTGGGAGGAGCACCTTAGTCGCATAAAAACTGGAACCATTGCTGATGGGGATAAACGAGTAGAAAGTCCGCTCACGGTGGAACAGGAAGAAGAGGGAGACATTCTCTGTGGTAGTGGTACACAAAGTAGCCCTGTCCCCAGCACTGCTGTGGTAACGCCCACATCCTCAGCCACATCTCTGTGGCACAAGAGTAAGAGTCAGCCTGAGACACCAAGGAGTACTGCTTTAAAAAAAAGTGCGACATTGAGCACAGGAAGGAATACCATGCAGCCTACCATTCTTAGCATGTTTACTAGACCGGAGGGGCAGTATGAACGCAACCACCCAATAGCACGGTTGTACAATGCGAAGCTGGCTAAAATGTTAGCACTGGACCTTCTCCCTTTTTCTTTTGTTGAAGGGGTGGGTTTTCTTGAATTTGTGACCACCGTCTGCCCAAAATGGAAAGTTCCCAGCCGCTACTATTTCGCAAGAGTTGCTGTTCCAGCACTACATCACGACGTGCTGGAATTGCTTGGAAAAGCCTTAAAACAGAGTGCTGGTCAAAGTATCAACCTGACAACAGACATGTGGACCAGTTGCCAAGCCACTGATTACATGTGCATCACTGCACACTGGGTCTCTTTTTCGGGTGTTAAAGATAAGATATCTGACGGTGTTGTTGACACCGCTGAGATTTTTAAAGACACCCGCAAACATGCAACTGTAGCCATGTTTGCTATGGAGAAATCTCATACTGCTGCAAACATTTTGGATGAGTTTAACAGCAAGGTGTTTGAGTGGCTGCGACCAACAGGGCTTACCATTGGTTTTGTTGCCACGGACAATGGCAGTAATGTAGTTAGGGCCATGAAAGATGGCAGCTATTTCAGGGTCACGTGTTTGGCACACTGCATTAACATTGTTGGTCAAGACTTTCTGAAAAATGAAAGCAAAGTCAGCAGCTTACTGACCACCTGCAGAAGAATATGCACACATTTCAAACATTCTTTTAAAGCCCGGAAGCAGCTGAGGGTCATTCAACGTGATCATAAAATGCCAGTCAAAGCACTCATCCAGGAGGTGCCAACACGTTGGAACTCAACTTATTACATGCTTGAGCGTCTGTTTGAGCAGTACATACCACTCAATGCTTATGTCATGAAAAGGTCAGGAGATCCTACTGTGAAAGGCATGACCGTTGAGGTGGCCCAATGGGACCTTGTTAAATGCCTGACAGAGATGCTACTTCCTTTTGAGGTCTTCACACGTGACGTTAGCAGGGAGGACTGTACCATGGGCCAAGCTATTGTTGTACATGCTAGAGCAAGAGCTGAAGGAGGTGTCAGAAATGTACGCAGGTGTGGATGACAAAGTAGACGCATATTATTTGGCAGACACCTTAGCCGCTCGCTTATCTGACAATACAAGGATTCAAAATAACATTGTGTCACATCGACTATACATTACTGCCTCAATTTTGGATCCACGTTACACATTATTGCTGAGCAGTAATGAAGTAATTCCTTTTTCAGAAGTGGATGTTGCCAAGTACAAAACTTTGATAGCTGAGGAAGCCACTGACTTTGAAAACGAACGGATCTTAATTAGAGGCCTGCCACACCAGGGCAGAAAAAGTACTGCAGGGCACCCAGAGTCAAGTTCTACTTCAGAGGCCAAGAGCAGTGCGTTTGCCTCCCAGCAGTCAACAACACTGCCAGCAATAGCATCAACAGGATCATCAGCCACATTTAAAAAAACGGCAGGTGATTGGTTTCTACGGAAAAGGTTTTGTACTTCCATGACTGATGCAAAGGCAAAAGAGGCCAAGCAAATTGGAGCACCCCTGAACATTGAGCGGATGGTTCAGGTCTATTTAGATGACACAACAGAGGTCTTCACGGAGCAAAGCCCATTGGTGTATTGGTATGGGAAAAGAATCCAATGGCCAGTGCTCAGCAGGCTGGCAATAAAGTATGTGGCTTGCCCTGTTGCAAGTGTCTCTTCAGAGCGTGTTTTCAGTGCTGCTGGTGCCATTGTTTCTGTGAAAAGGACCAGTCTCTCGCCCAAAAGCGTGGAGAGGTTAACCATGATCAAAATAAATCAACACTTTATACCACCAGAGTACAAAATACGTGAATCACAGCAGGAAGAGGAGAGCGACTTCGATGACATATGTAGTGGGCTCTTACATGACGTACTTCTGTCCGAACCACCAGAGTTTGAGGACAAGCTCCTCTTCCCTGACAACTAGGCTTTCAAATTGTTCTCCCTTCCTTTATTTGTGTATGACTGTGTATCTGTTTTTCTGGTTCAAAATCTAATCACAACAAATCCATCAACAGTCTCCTCTTTTTATTTCCCTATTGGAGTTGCACGTCTGTGCATAACTGTCCACTCCACTCCTCAGGGTCCTGCTCCATCTTCCTTACTCTCCCTAAATACAATTCAAGCAAGCCAGACATTGGATGGAGATGGAGAATAGTACAATACATGTTGCCTCTAACAGTCCCTCCATAAGAAGTGAAACGTGACTCCAGCTATATTCAGTTTTGTTTCCAAGCCGAAAGAAACTCATCACTGACTGTCAGGAGGCTAGGCAGGCATCAGATCTGACAGCCAAAAAGAACAGCAAGACAGGTAATGAGTGATTATTGTGAATGATTGCATGCATTGCATTGGATGCTTGCTGACTACGAATGAATGTGCATGAAGTCGAACTATACTAGTTTATAGACAAAGTAAAAGTGACTCAGGTCAGGTGACAGTCAATGTTTCCTTGTTGTTTAATAACCACATTGTACTCCTACCACTGCAGGTTCCACCCAATATCCGTTGCAATTTTGTAATATGGAATATATTATAAACTTAATCAGTCACTGCAGACTGAGTTGGTGTTGGAGAACACGTACCACACGGTCATCATGATGCTGCTGAGCATACTATCTTTGCACACAGTCAGTCAGTTGGATCGGAGATAATTGATGGAATAACTGCGTTTCATGGACTGCCTTAAAAGGTAAACAGTTTCAACAAGAACCACAGCAGACCTAGGCTACATGTCCGTGTAGTGGTGTGGACTGGAGTAGAGTGTAGTGGTATGAGGGACAGTGGCGCATTGATTCAGTCACTTCATTTGGAAAATGCTAGGTTGCTGCAGTGCATATGCCATTTGTCTGGCTCGGTCAAAATGTAAGGTAAGGGGTAGGGTGCCTTGCCTGTGCCGCGGTTGTCCTGTTCTGTGGCTGTGCTGGCTCCTAAGTCCTGTCCCGTTGTTGTTGTAGCTTAATGCTGTAGAGTAGTGTTAGACCTGGCATCATTGGCATGAGTCTCTCCTCCATTTTTTCTGTTTGCCTCCTCTGTTTACGATGTTTTTGCTGGATTATTGCTTTGGGCACTGTGCCACTGCTGATCAGTGCCACAGTGCAAGTGCTCCCTATGCTAAATTGTTACGTTGATTGGTGTTACCATGATTGGCTTGGTTGACTTACTGTTCAGACCCTAGTCTAGTGCACTGCGCGTGCCAAGGGCGTGTAAGTTAACTGCTGCTGGTGGGCTTGCAGCACTGGTTGTGCCACCCACAGAAGCAGCGTGCAAAATGTGTCTCAGGCCTGCCACCGCGGCGCCTGCGTGCAGTCCCTGACTGCCATGTCGACTTGGTAAGGAAACCTACTTACCAGTCTCTAAACCTTCCCTTTGCCACATTTCAGACACCTCTATGGTAGGCCCTAGGGCAGGGTGCATTGTTGGTAAAAGGTAGGTCATGCCCTGATGTGTGTGGCATGACCTAATAGTGAATTACAGCCATTTTCGTTTTTCACTATTGAAGGGCTACCTGCCTCCAATAGGCCAGACTGGGCAGACGGATTATTAACTCCATTATAATCTATCTGACTCAGGGAGCATGGTAGCAAGTCGAGTTTAGTATCCCTGAACTCAGAATTTAATAACTCACCCTTTAGGATGGATGGTTTTTAAATTCTATGTTTGAAAATAGCACTTTTAGAAAGTGGCTATTTTCTTGTCCAACTATCTACCGGTCTCGGCTGGTTTGGTGTGTGTGTCAGGGGCTGGGTGGCTCCAGAGGTCTGAGTGAGTCAGTGTGGGGTGAATGGGGCGTTTACACGTAGAGTGAGGGAAGAGTAGCCTGCCCTGCCTGACACAATACTGGCCCCGCCTCCTGCTGGGCGACTGATAGCCCTGCTCCTACCAGTGACAATACTGGCTCCGCCTCCTGCTGGGCGGCTGAGGACTCTGCCCTCCCCAGTGAATAGGCCAGGTGCCTCTGCCTGGCAACACCCACAACAAACCTGAGATGGTGGGAATCGCCCTGCTTGGACAAAGGGAACAAAGGGAAAAAGGGGTATAAGAGAAGGACCCCTGAACCAAGAACTCAGATCACTTCTGACAAGGAAACCTGTACCAAGGACAAGAAGCCTGCTGATCTAAGGACTTGCCTCCCCTTTCTGCCAGAGTGCTGTTTTGCTGTGGAGGAACCTGAAAGCTGCTTCTTTATTTTTGCCAAGGAACAAGGAGAGAGGAACTTGGTGTGTACTCTCTGAACACTTGCTAGAAAATCTCCAAGGACTGGAAGAGTGCCAGTCTCCTGTTGAAGTCACAGGGCCAAAGGACTTCACCATCTACTGAATTACTGAATTGCTGGAAAGTGTTGTTTCCAGTACACAAGGGAAAATCTGCAGTCTCGACGCCAGCAGCAACGCCAGTGAGCAGTGGGTATCGGCCCCGGCTCCAAGTGACCCCGTCTCGACGCCGGTATCAACGCCAGTGAGGAGTGAGTATCGGCTCTACCTCCAAGCGACCCCGTCTCGACGCCGCTGCTGATCGCATCGACTCGACGCCCTTCTCGACGCCGTGAGCGCTGCTCCGGCCCGACACCCTTCGACGCCGCTGCGGATTGACCCGATTCCGAGGCACGACCTCGACGCCGACATCTCGACGCCGTGGATCATCGTTTTCTTCGTTTCTCAAGGTACTGTACTTGTGGGGTCTGTGCAACTCCAGGCTCGACGTAGCGCTCCTCGCGGTCGACGCCGAACCTTGGGAATCTTGTAGACTCGACGTCGTGTGACTCCTGTGGGGGTTACATTGTTGCCAAAGAACTGTGCTCAGAAGAATACTTTGCTAAAGAACTATTTGCCAAGAAGAAACCTTACTTGAACTATTATTTTTTCTTCCAAAGAGTATTTATTAAGACTGTGGTATATTTTTGTCGTTATTTGGTCTTGTGCTAAGCCTTATATAAAAATACTATTTTTATAATAACTTCTGTGTCGTGTCCATCTGTAGTGTATCCACTTTATTACTGTATGTGGTCATAAATGCTTAACACACTGCCTCTGAGATAAGCCTGTCTGCTCTGCCAAGCTACCAAGGGGGTAGCAGGGGTTATCTGAGTGTGTAATCCCCTTGCCCTGACTAGAGTTGGTTGGTCCCTATTTGTCAGAAGTGTATACCTCTGCCAACTAGAGACCGCCGGTTCTAACATTGGTGGTCAGCGGTGAGGATTTGAACTTTGCATTTATGACTCATGTGCAGTGATTAGTGTACGCTACATAGTGAAAGCAGACCATAACGCAGCCACAGTCTGTTTGGTAGGATTGCCTATTTTTGTTCTCCGCTTTCCTGGAGCTTATTTTCTTAAACACTGCCAGTTTTGACCATGGAGAATGCCGGAGCTGCTACACCTGTGGAGAATGTTGTGGGGGAATTCGATAAGGAGAAGATAGATTCCTACACGCTAAAAGATCTAAAAGGATTTTGCAAGCAGTTTAAAGTTCCTACCACAGGTGTCTCAAAGAAAGAGGGCTTCCTCAAAGCGCTGAAGGCCTGGTTAGAGGCCAGAAATCCCTCTGATCCGGTGGTGGTACCGGAAGAGGAAGAAGAGGAAGAGGAAGAGCCCACAGGTGGGCCAGTGTCATCTCCAGGCAGTAGTGCGTCCTCTAGGAGCCTTTCCCCCGAAGAATTAGAAGACAGGGAGAAGGAGAGGGGGTACAAGTTAGAAATGGCAAAACTTAAATTAGGAGGGCAGTTGGAATTAGAGAATGCAAGAAGCAAGAGAGAAGCTGAAATGGAGAGCAAAAGATTAGATTTTGAGAGAGAGAAATTAGCGTTTGAACGTGAGAAGATGGTGAGGGAGATGGAGCTTAAAACTAAGAGTTTAGAGTTGAATCCCTCTGGTGGCAGCACTCCATCCGTGCCTGCAGAAAGTAGGTTTTATTTTCCTAAGGATGTGATCAAAGATTACAGTAAGAATGAAGATATTAGCCAATGGTTTAAAGCGTATGAGTTAGCATTGTTGGCCCACCGGGTCCCTGAGAAGGATTGGGGAACGGGGTTGTGGAGCCGCTTTACAAACGAGGGGAGAGATACCTTGTTGAGCCTTCCTGCTGAGGATAGGATGTCTTATACTCATATGAAAGATGCTTTAATGCTGAGATATGGCTTAACCCCAGAAAAGTACAGACAAACCTTTAGAGAATGTAAGAAGTTGCCTGGTACTACGTGGGTTGAATATGTGTCTTTTTTCTGCAGAACCATGGATGGTTGGATAAAGGGTAGCAAGGTTGATAGTTATGATGCTCTTTATGATTTGTTTGCTTGGGAGCACTTGTCTAATAACTGTTTTCCAGAGCTACGCCAGCACCTTGTTGACAGCAAGCTATCTAACCCTAGAAAACTTGCTGAGGAGGCGGACCGCTGGGTCAGTACCAGGGTCCACAAGGGTCCAGTGGGAGACTCAGCCAAAGGTGGGCAGGGTCCCCAGCAGAAGAGTGGGGGGGACAGGGGTAAACAGAGGGAGTTTCAGAAAGGGCCCCAAAGTAGTCCCCAAGGGAACCAAGGGAAGGGTTCCCAGCCTCCCCCTGTAAAGAAGCCAGAGGCCCCGACAGGTAAACCTGTTCACAGGGGCCCCATGACCTGCTATGCCTGTAAGCAGGTGGGACACCGTTATTATGATCCCCAGTGTCCCATGAAGGATTCGAATGCACCGCCGCGTGCACCCCCTCGTCAGGTAGCGAGTGTAGCCCTGGGAGGGGATGAGATGGGTGCCCCCGGTGGGTGGGGTCCCGCAGAAATGTCCCTGGTCTCTTTAGGAGACGTGGAAATGGTCCCTCCAACCCCTCTGCCTAGTAACACTAAGAAATATAGGCAGTGGGTGACCATTAATGGCCATAGGGTGGAAGCTCTCAGAGACACCGGAGCGAGTGTGACAGCTGTCAAGTGTCACTTGGTGTCCAGAGAGCAGGTGGTCCCTCATGCATTCTACCCCGTTGTAGCTGCTGACAACTCACAGAGTCAGTGTGAGGTAGCTCAAGTTCCCTTTGAGTGGGGAGGGGTCTCGGGTACTCTTCAGGTTGCTGTGAGGCCCGCCATGCCTGTTGATTGTCTCTTGGGCAATGATTTGGAGGACTCCCCTTGGGCTAAGGTGGAGAGAAAAGCGCATCTGGAAATGTTGGGTCTGCCTGAGTGGGTGTGTGCGACCACCCGGTCCATGTCAGTCAGTAAGGGTGTTGATGGGGGCCCGGAGCCTGAAAGTATGGCCCAGGTCCCAACCGTGAAGAGAAGAGGCAGGGGGCGCGGGAAACCGTCCCCCATCGTTCCCGCGGTCCAGGAGGGAGCAGACCCTGAGGGGGATGCCCTGGAACCGACAGGAGAACAAGTGGCCGAACTGGGAGACCTGCCCGAGCTGACCCATTGGCAGCAGGATGGTGGTCCCTCCAGGGAGGAATTTTGTGCTGAACAGAAAGTGTGCCCTTCTCTTGTGGGTATGAGGCAGCAGGCCTCAGCCCAAACGACAGGTGATCAGTCAGGATCACATTGGGTCTACTGGGAGAACGGCCTCCTGTATAGCGAGCCTAAGGCTGCTGAACCTGGGTCAGCCCGTGTGCTGGTGGTACCCCAGCGCTTCAGAGCCTTCCTACTGGGGTTGGCTCATGACGTTCCGTTAGCTGGACATCTGGGGCAGGACAAGACCTATGACAGGCTTGTCACCCATTTTTATTGGCCCCAGATGAGAAGGGATTCAGATATCCATTGTAGGACCTGTCAAACTTGCCAGGCAAGTGGGAAAAGTGGGCGGAAGCAGAAGGCTCCCCTCCAACCTTTTCCCGTCGTCAGTACCCCCTTTGAGCGAGTGGGAATTGACATTGTGGGGCCACTGGACCCCAAGACAGCCATGGGCAACAGGTTTATCCTGGTCTTGGTGGACCATGCCACCCGGTACCCGGAAGCCATCCCTCTCCGAACAGTGACGGCCCCCGTGGTGGGACGGGCACTGATGGGTGTTTTCTCCCGCATGGGGTTCCCCAGAGAGGTGGTGTCAGACCGGGGCACCAACTTCATTTCGAATTATATGAAGTCTCTGTGGAAGGAGTGTGGGGTAACCTACAAGTTTACCACTCCTTACCACCCTCAAGGTAATGGGCTGGTTGAGAGATTCAACCGGACCCTAAAAGGCATGATCATGGGTCTTGAAGAACCAATGAGGCGTAAATGGGACGTCCTCTTGCCATGCCTGCTGTTTGCTTACCGTGAGGTGCCACAAAAGTCTCTAGGGTTCAGCCCCTTTGAGCTTTTGTATGGTCACCCGGTAAGAGGACCTTTGAGTCTGGTCAAAGAAGGCTGGGAGCAATCTCCCAGGAAACCTCCCCAGGATGTATATAGTTACATGCTGGCCTTTAGGAACCAGACTCGGCGCTTCAGAGATCTTGCTCAGGCAAATCTGGAGGCCAGCCAGGAAGAGATGAAGCGGTGGTACGATCAGAATGCCACTCTGGTTGAGCTTCAACCTGGTCAGAAAGTTTGGGTCATGGCCCCTGTGGAACCTTGTGCGCTCAAGGACAGGTGGACTGGACCGTTTGAGGTTGTGGAGAAAAAGAGCGATGTCACCTACTTGGTGGACTTGAAGTCTCCCAGGAACCCCTTAAGGGTCCTGCATGTCAACCGGTTAAAGCCCCACTTAGAAAGGTCCGAAGTGGGCATGCTCCTTGCCACAGATGCTGGGATGGAGGAGGAGAGTGAGCCTCTTCCTGACCTCCTGTGTGCAAAAGAAAAAGATGGGTCAGTGGATGGTGTTGTCCTCTCTGACACACTGACCCCTGAGCAGCAGCAAGATTGTCGCCATCTGTTGGTACAATTCCCTGATCTGTTCTCCTTAATCCCTGGTGTCACTCAGTGGTGTGTCCATGATGTGGACACCGGGGACAGCACTCCTGTGAGGCACAAGGCCTACAGGGTGACTGACAAGGTCAGAGCATACATCAAGGAGGAGGTCTCCAAGATGTTTGCCTTAGGGGTGGTTGAGTCCTCTAGCAGTCCTTGGGCCAGCCCAGTGGTCTTGGTCCCAAAGGCTGCAGCGCCTGGTGCTTCACCAGAACTTCGGTTCTGTGTGGATTACCGAGGACTCAATTCGGTCACCAAGACTGACGCGCACCCCATCCCCAGAGCTGATGAGCTCATCGATCGGTTGGGGGCTGCCCGGTACCTTAGTACGTTTGATCTAACGTCTGGGTACTGGCAGATCGCCTTGACTGATGGGGCCAAAGAGAGGTCTGCATTCTCCACACCAGATGGGCACTACCAGTTCCGTGTGATGCCCTTTGGGATGAAGAATGCCCCTGCCACATTCCAGAGGTTGGTTAACCAGGTATTGGCCGGGCTGGAAGATTTCAGCGCCGCCTACCTGGACGATATAGCAGTGTTCAGCGCCAGCTGGGAGGAACACTTGCGCCACCTCCAGGAAGTGTTGTTGGCCCTGCGCAGAGCAGGCCTCACAATCAAGGCTAGTAAGTGCCAGATTGGGCAGGGTTCAGTGGTGTACTTGGGGCACCAAGTAGGGAGCGGCAAGGTGGCCCCCCTGCAACCCAAGATAGATACCATCCTGGCTTGGGAACCGCCCAAAACCCAGACTCAGGTGAGAGCCTTCTTGGGTCTCACGGGTTACTACAGGAGGTTTGTCAAGGGGTATGGCAACATCGTGCACCCCTTGACCTCGCTGACTTCCCGGAAGCAGCCGAGACTTGTGATCTGGACTGACGCCTGTCAGAAAGCCTTTGACACCCTGAAAACTGCAATGTGTACAGCACCGGTCCTCCAGGCACCCGACTTTTCAAAAGAATTCATTGTCCAGACAGACGCTTCAGAGCATGGTGTGGGGGCTGTTCTAGCACAGATGAATGAGGAGGGCCGAGACTTACCTGTAGCCTTCATCAGCCGGAGGTTACTTCCCAGGGAACAAAGGTGGAGTGCGATAGAGCGTGAGGCATTTGCTGTGGTCTGGGCGCTGAAGAAGCTAAGACCCTACTTGTTTGGGTCTCACTTCCGGGTTCAGACGGACCACAGGCCCCTCAGATGGTTAATGCAGATGAGGGGTGAGAACCCAAAGCTGTTGAGGTGGTCCATTTCCCTACAGGGGATGGACTTTACGGTGGAACACCGCCCTGGTACAGATCACGCCAATGCTGATGGTCTGTCCAGATTTTTCCGCCTTAGTGATGAGGACTCCCTGGGTGAAGGGTAGTTCTCCCCACATTTCAGCTGGAGGGGACACGTGTTAGACCTGGCATCATTGGCATGAGTCTCTCCTCCATTTTTTCTGTTTGCCTCCTCTGTTTACGATGTTTTTGCTGGATTATTGCTTTGGGCACTGTGCCACTGCTGATCAGTGCCACAGTGCAAGTGCTCCCTATGCTAAATTGTTACGTTGATTGGTGTTACCATGATTGGCTTGGTTGACTTACTGTTCAGACCCTAGTCTAGTGCACTGCGCGTGCCAAGGGCGTGTAAGTTAACTGCTGCTGGTGGGCTTGCAGCACTGGTTGTGCCACCCACAGAAGCAGCGTGCAAAATGTGTCTCAGGCCTGCCACCGCGGCGCCTGCGTGCAGTCCCTGACTGCCATGTCGACTTGGTAAGGAAACCTACTTACCAGTCTCTAAACCTTCCCTTTGCCACATTTCAGACACCTCTATGGTAGGCCCTAGGGCAGGGTGCATTGTTGGTAAAAGGTAGGTCATGCCCTGATGTGTGTGGCATGACCTAATAGTGAATTACAGCCATTTTCGTTTTTCACTATTGAAGGGCTACCTGCCTCCAATAGGCCAGACTGGGCAGACGGATTATTAACTCCATTATAATCTATCTGACTCAGGGAGCATGGTAGCAAGTCGAGTTTAGTATCCCTGAACTCAGAATTTAATAACTCACCCTTTAGGATGGATGGTTTTTAAATTCTATGTTTGAAAATAGCACTTTTAGAAAGTGGCTATTTTCTTGTCCAACTATCTACCGGTCTCGGCTGGTTTGGTGTGTGTGTCAGGGGCTGGGTGGCTCCAGAGGTCTGAGTGAGTCAGTGTGGGGTGAATGGGGCGTTTACACGTAGAGTGAGGGAAGAGTAGCCTGCCCTGCCTGACACAATACTGGCCCCGCCTCCTGCTGGGCGACTGATAGCCCTGCTCCTACCAGTGACAATACTGGCTCCGCCTCCTGCTGGGCGGCTGAGGACTCTGCCCTGCCCAGTGAATAGGCCAGGTGCCTCTGCCTGGCAACACCCACAACAAACCTGAGATGGTGGGAATCGCCCTGCTTGGACAAAGGGAACAAAGGGAAAAAGGGGTATAAGAGAAGGACCCCTGAACCAAGAACTCAGATCACTTCTGACAAGGAAACCTGTACCAAGGACAAGAAGCCTGCTGATCTAAGGACTTGCCTCCCCTTTCTGCCAGAGTGCTGTTTTGCTGTGGAGGAACCTGAAAGCTGCTTCTTTATTTTTGCCAAGGAACAAGGAGAGAGGAACTTGGTGTGTACTCTCTGAACACTTGCTAGAAAATCTCCAAGGACTGGAAGAGTGCCAGTCTCCTGTTGAAGTCACAGGGCCAAAGGACTTCACCATCTACTGAATTACTGAATTGCTGGAAAGTGTTGTTTCCAGTACACAAGGGAAAATCTGCAGTCTCGACGCCAGCAGCAACGCCAGTGAGCAGTGGGTATCGGCCCCGGCTCCAAGTGACCCCGTCTCGACGCCGGTATCAACGCCAGTGAGGAGTGAGTATCGGCTCTACCTCCAAGCGACCCCGTCTCGACGCCGCTGCTGATCGCATCGACTCGACGCCCTTCTCGACGCCGTGAGCGCTGCTCCGGCCCGACACCCTTCGACGCCGCTGCGGATTGACCCGATTCCGAGGCACGACCTCGACGCCGACATCTCGACGCCGTGGATCATCGTTTTCTTCGTTTCTCAAGGTACTGTACTTGTGGGGTCTGTGCAACTCCAGGCTCGACGTAGCGCTCCTCGCGGTCGACGCCGAACCTTGGGAATCTTGTAGACTCGACGTCGTGTGACTCCTGTGGGGGTTACATTGTTGCCAAAGAACTGTGCTCAGAAGAATACTTTGCTAAAGAACTATTTGCCAAGAAGAAACCTTACTTGAACTATTATTTTTTCTTCCAAAGAGTATTTATTAAGACTGTGGTATATTTTTGTCGTTATTTGGTCTTGTGCTAAGCCTTATATAAAAATACTATTTTTATAATAACTTCTGTGTCGTGTCCATCTGTAGTGTATCCACTTTATTACTGTATGTGGTCATAAATGCTTAACACACTGCCTCTGAGATAAGCCTGTCTGCTCTGCCAAGCTACCAAGGGGGTAGCAGGGGTTATCTGAGTGTGTAATCCCCTTGCCCTGACTAGAGTTGGTTGGTCCCTATTTGTCAGAAGTGTATACCTCTGCCAACTAGAGACCGCCGGTTCTAACAAGTAGACACTATGTATCCTATCCAAGCTGCCTCAGTCTGAAAGTGTTCTCTCAAGAGTCTTGTCTTCTATTCTTGCACTCCACTGTAATTGAGTTTATTTTTTTTAATTCAGTTATTTTTCAATACCCCTTTTGTTTTTCCATCTACACTTACAGGCCGGCCTTTAACCTGTGCTATAGTGGGAGAAACAACTCACACTTACCTTACCAATCTGCATCAGGCAGGCAGTGGTACCCAAGATTGATGTGCGGAGTGTCCATGGAAGGGAGGACCAAGAGGAATGACGAGAATGATGCAACTCCACATTTGGACCAGGATAATACAGTAACTTTAGTATCATTCATCATTCGTCTTTAAATTTATTTGATTCCTTTTATCTCGTCAATCATTACGACTGTGTGTTGTGGTTTGTTTGGTAATTGATCCCTACAACTATTTTTTCAACTATTTTTTCCTTTCCTTAGCTTGAAAAATAAAAGTAAGCCCGGTACAGAATGTAATTTGGTTCGGTCTGAGCTGTGAGGGCGGCAGACAGGCAAGGCAAATTTCATATTAATAATTTGTGCCCTGTACTGTCTAATTGTGTAGTAGTAGTTAGTAAGTACAACTCATTTTCATTAACCATCAAGTTCTCTACCTCAGCATTTCTGACACCTCCTTTTTCTCACTTTATACTTTGATTTCTTTGATAATGGATCATGGTCGTCTTACAAGATTGTGTTTTACTTTTGTTGTGTCCATGCATACTGTCTGTTTTTCTTTCTCAAACCTTACCCAAAACCCCACTTCCCATCCATTCATCAATCCCTAACCCTCTTCCCCCGGGCTGTGTGATTATATTGAGGTGTGATGTGACTACATTAAATGTACACCAATTGATCACACGCTTGCTGGGGCAGATGTGGTGAAAGCAACACTAATTGAATTTCAACTACGACAGGGCAAGGATCTTCTGCTTGCCCACCCATGCTGTAGGTTACTTTGTTCTACTACTCCTCCCACAATCTCTCAGTCAAGTGACTTTCTCTTTCTTTTTTCAAATGCTATTGCCAGTGTCTACTACTTCCACCACAATAATGGCATCTTCTCCGTTCATTTGGGAAACCAACCATGCAGCCATCAGTGTGCCGAACTTCATCATCATCAATCACAGGTAAGATACGCTTGGTGGAAGGTATAATGGACTAGGAGGAGAGTCTGACAGTACTATTATGACAATTAAAAATAACTCAGTGAGGGGTACTGCATCTATCGGTTTGTGTGTTACAAAATCGGCAGATCTTTTAAATCAAACACTGGCTGCGGGCATGCAGCAAGGAAACAAAGTAACAAACCATGTAACTTAGATTGAATTTGGAAAACAGTAACCCACCACAAAACATTAACATCGTCTGTTTAAGTAAATAATATAACATTTAATAGACCCTAACAAAAATCAACTATCCCACTCTGACCTAACCCACCCCCCTCCCTAACCAATGTCCACAACGAAAGTCCAAGACCCAATGTCCAAAAGTGAATCCCCAACGCCCAAAAACCCACCCACCAACTAAAGGAATTAAAAAAGGGGCAAACGACAAGGTCCTCTATAGTCGGCGGGCCTTCAGGTGTTTATCCACCAGGATTTTTACCCGCTCTTCTAGGTTCTCCTCCAAGCGGGCCATCCGGCGGAGCAGCTGGCGGCGAAATGCCCTGCAGTTACATGCAGGGTGGGGGGCAGCAGGGGTTGAGATGGAGGAGCGGTGGCGGGCGGCTGCCGGACCACGGCGCAGTAAAACTGGCGGCAGGGCCTGACTGGGTCCCGGGGCATTGGAGGAGGCTGCAGCCGCCTCCTCCTCCTCCGCCTGAGCCACCAGCCGGCGATATTCTTCGCAAATGGCCTCCAGTTTACGGCGCCGGGCCCTGGCGGCCAACTCCTTCCTAGATGGTTTTGGTGTGGATGTGGAAGGAGTATCTATACCAAGAAAGAAAAAGAACATGTTGTAGCCAATACTCTTAGCATAAAAGACACTAAAATCATTCAACACATAGTGTCACAGTAACACTAGCAAGCACAGTACATAACATTTGTGATTTGGTGGTAAGCATCTATACTCCTACTTCCTTGGACTCTAACATTTGTGGGAGTTTCCAACATTATACTCGTACTATGTACTCCGGTACACCAGTCGTGTTGTTCTTATCTCTAGTTTAGCGCAATTACATAACCTTGTTGTAGCCGGCCCGGCATGCCAGCTCAGTCAGCTAAGCTTGCACCCAAGAGAAACAGATATGAGTCACATGATGCAGACTCACGTTAGTTTTATTTACTACTACTGTCTGCAGGTGGGGAAGCTCATTTGTTTGTATTACGCCTTATGGCCGGTGGCACTGGCCATACTCTGTCTGTTACATGAGGGCAAAGGATCAATTTCACTTACACCCTGCCCTGGGTACTACAAAAAGGCTGATTATTTATCTGATCCAATGATCATTGCTTGTTTTTATATTATAGATGGTAATTCGAGCGACATAAGGTCAGTAGCGGTCGGTGGTGGGAGTGCTGCCGGGCGGTGACGTGAGAAGGTGCAGGGTGGGGGTAGTAAACTATGGATTACGGACAATCACAGGTAATTAAACAATACATACAAAAAATAAAAAAAATTCGTTGCACGCACTGCATCGCATTCGGCAGTGCAGTGCGCACAATGAAAATCATTTTATTTGTTTTTATGCTGATTACCTGTATTTGGCCGTTATACATAGTTTACTTGCCAGTGCCACCCACCCTGCCCCTCCCCATGTCAGCACCCACCAGCACTCCCACCACCAACTGCTACTGCATAGGGTACTTTGCTTTCATTGATTGTGTAACCATAACCAACAGATAGGCCACCCTTTGCAGGCTGGCTGACCCAATCGAAAATACATTAATAGGTAGGGAGTGGTCCCCGGAGTCGGAGGAAGGGGCTTCCGCTTGATAATATATATAGGATGTGACAGGGGCCAATGGGCACAGAATTTGCTGTGCTCGCTTTGGGGAAGAAGTCCTTGTGGATTACGGACATTTGGGACATTTGGCGGCTCATTTAGGACCGTTTGTGAGTCGATAGCTCATTCCAATCTTGGTATAGAATGCAGGCTACGTGACAAACTACATCTCCCAGCAAACACTGGGGTCTCATCTGAGAGCCCATTGGAGGGCTAGTATTTAAATATGTATGTCACGCAGCAGAGCGATTTAATTGAGCTACGCCTCTGATGAAGCAACATTCTGAAACGCGTCAGGCGGACTCACCGAACTTACAAATGTACTCCTTTGCCTGGTGGATAATAAAGATGTTGTTCTTCTGCTTCCGAGTGCGCTCTCAAATCGCCGAGCGATCTATTTTTTGATGTTTTCATGGCGGCTCCGGGCCGTGGAGAGCGCACCACCCTAAGGATGTGACAGGGGCCGATGGGCACAGAATTTGCTGTGCTCGCTTTGGATCAAGAAGTCCATGTGGATTACGGACATTTGGGACACTTGGCGGCTCATTTAGGACCGTTTGTGAGTCGATAGCTCATTCCAATCTTGGTATAGAATGCAGGCTACGTGACAAACCTCATCTCCCAGCAAACACTGGGGTCTCATCTGAGAGCCCATTGGAGGGCTAGTATTTAAATATGTATGTCACGGAGCAGAGCGATTTAATTGAGCTACGCCTCTGATGAAGGAACATTCTGAAACGCGTCAGGCGGACTCACCGAACTTACAAATGTACTCCTTTGCCTGGTGGATAATAAAGATGTTGTTCTTCTGCTTCCGAGTGCGCTCTCAAATCGCCGAGCGATCTGTTTTTTGATATATATATATATATATCAAAGCTCAAAGTACCCAAACGTACAAGGAGCACTCGGGCCTCAGCTGCACACAAGGAGCCTTGATAGGTAAGCACGCCTCCAACACAACAATTCCTTTCACTGTTCAAACTGCCCTGGATGCCTGACGCGTTTCGAAGTGTCCCCACTTCTCTTCAGAGGCTTTGGCAGTTTGGAAAAAGCGCTTAGGGCACCACCCCCTTAATTGCATAGATGCACACCCTGGATGGGCTTGTGGGACTTGTAGTGCCTCACGTTGCGCAAATGTTCAGCTGGCAACCTTTCAAGCCCACAGATGGGCCTCGCTGTGCGTGATTCGTGCAAAATCCATACGCTGCTGCCCCACGATATCGGCCCATTAATAAAGACCGCATGGCCCCTGGTTCTCTCAGGGTGGTGCTCCTCCCGCGGCAGGGTCACCGCGTAAATATCAAATCTCAAAGTACCCAAACGTACAAGGAGCACTCGGGCCTCAGCTGCACACAAGCTAGTCGGTCAGGTGATCAGTAAGGTCCAACCTCCCATCACCAACATACTATTTTGTTGTGCATAGTTCTGTATGTGGCTCTGCAGAATCACTACAACAATAGTAGTATCATGTACTATCCGATCCAAAATACTAGTCAAAGATCAGGGTGGCCATTTTGTTTGTGGTAATTGTCAAAGCCTCAACATTGAGAAGACTAGAAGAGGACAACCCAGAGGACAGGACACAGTGGCTAGAGCTATTGGTCAATCAGAGTTTTATTATTCCAAAGAAAACCTTCAATAAAGAGTTGGCAACTGTGCAAGCTTCGCTACAGATAGAATAATAGTAGTAGTAGTAGTACAGAGAGTCATAGCAGATGCAGTTAGAAGGAACTTAGTTAGAGGCAGGGATAAACAGAATTTGGAAACAGATAGTCAAGGTCAAAGAAGCTTTTGTAAAATATAGAATTAGAAAGTGGAACCATAATTTATAGTTCGGAAAAAAAAGATGCTGTAAAAGTTAGGGAAATATAACTGTCAATATAACCACTGGAGGACTTACTGGGGCCAGCAATAGGAGCCTCTGTAGAGGAGCGGTCCTGTGGTTCCCCCGCCGACTCCGACCCCGTCTTCTTGCCCCTGGGTGGTGCTGATGATCATGTAAAATATAATAAAGAAAGAGACAAACATTAAGGAGTGCTGTGAAACAAATAATAATAAATCATTTGGAAAAATAAGTCAAACAACATTTTAGGAAACAACAATTGCAATAAAATTGACCTATCTAATCAGATGGATCGACTACTGGCTGCTTCCTGCATTCACGGATCGTCTACTTATTTATGAACACTCCAGTGTTCCATAATCATTCTGATTACAAATACTAACGAAGCCTAGTAAGTACCACCTGACCTACACCACCTATTCCAGACGGGTCAATTGTTCATAAAGTCTGCTTTTTCATTTTTTTCAGCCATCAAATGCATAGATGAGATGGAGGACACATGCATAAATTTGTGCATACATACAACAACTTGTGGGTTGGTTGCATAATTCTGATCTAGTTCTGTTACTGACTGACCATGCTAAGCCTACCACTCACTAAACAAAGTACAAAAGGTTCTACGGAGGACTGGGGTAAGCAGCACTCAGTGACAAAGGAGGCGTCACGCAGACCGCATAAAACAATTGTTAACTAATACTAACAAACTAAACCTAGTATCCAATATCCATCCACCACTATTTCACAGTAGGACAATGGAAGGACTAGAGTCTCTCTAGTAAATCGCATTACCTAACTTCAGTTCTCTAAAATAAACTCTTACATAATCAGTACAAGCTAGCGCAAACTAAGTTGCAAACAAGTAAGCGTACCACCGAGCACCTGGGTCCTACAATCACAGAAGATTTTGCTTTTTGGAACGTAATTTACCAGCAACGCGTAGCACGCAGCAGTAATCTTGTTATTAGTCAAATTTAATTTATACACAATAAGTTACTCACCAAGCCCGACGACCTCGACACCTAGCAGGTCCAACAGGTCCTGCTCCCGGTCCAGGATGTCGGACCACCGGTGGGCCAGCTGATTATGGGTGCGCCGGACCCCAGAGCACCGGAACACTGCCCGGCGCACTTTCGCCCACCGACGGTGACGCGGGTAGCGTACCCGGAGCCGGGCCTGCCGCCTGCTGCCAAGGTCAAGGGGAGGTGGCGCTAAATGAAAAAAACAATGGCGGCCACCTCCGCCTCCCCAAAAAGTTGCCGGGCCTGCACCCCTGCAGGACGCATTCTGCCGCAAGGCAGGCGGCCCTTGTCTGCTCCTGCAGGTCCCTTGCCCTTGGCACTAGGTGTGCCCTTAGCCATGGTTCTGGGGTGGGTGGGAGGTGGAAAAGAAAAGTTAGAAGGGGAAAAAAAAGTTAGGGGGAAGAAGAAAGAAAGAACTTTATAAAAGTAAAAAAATACAGTAAAAGTAGAAATAAAACTTAGGGAAAGAGAGAGATAGATGATAACTAAAAAAAGTCAGCAAAAATGTTTTAAATACAAAGGATTACTAAGATTAAGGGAGGATAGAAAAGTAGGCCCAGAACCATAGCATAGAGTGAAAAACAAGATGGCCGCGCCCATTCGCGACTGCGTGGGTAAGTTTGCGCGATATTTCTCGCAAACATGCACTATGCATCGCAAACAAATAAAATGCGCTCCCAAACACGACAATGCGCATCGCGAACACGCTATCCGCGACCCGAAACAGGAAATAAGGCATCGCGAGCGGGCGGGACAATTGAAAAACAAGATGGCCGCGCCCATTGGCGACCGCATGGGTAAGATCGCGAGATATTATCCCCCGAGCATGCAAACAGCTCCCCGAAAACGCTCACCGCGCTCCCAAACAAGAAAAAGCCATCGCGAACGGGTGCACCAAGCAACTTCGCAAGCTCGCGAAGCTACGCGTAGCTCGCGTAGTTCAAGTACATCTTCGCGTAGCTACGCGAAGCACGCCTACGTGAACTACGCCTAGGGTTAATATATACCAAATTAGACCTCCGAGGGGCATATCACCTAATTCGCATGAAGGAAGGTCATGAATGGAACACTGCCTTTAGGACCAAATATGGGATCTTTGAATATCAGGCTATGCTCTTCGGCCTATGCAATGCCCCGGCGGCTTTTCAACACTTCATCAACGACATTATGGGGGATCTGGTGGATAAAATTGCAGTGATCTATCTAGATGACATCTTGATATACTCCAAGGATCCTCGAGAACATCCTGGGCATGTCAAGGCCGTACTAGAGAGACTTAGTAAGCACCAGCTCTACTTAAAATTAGAGAAATGCGCCTTCAGTGTACAGACGGTGGAGTTTTTGGGATTCGTTTTATCTCCGGGAGGAACCTTGATGGACACCAAGAAGGTTCAAGCGGTAGTGGATTGGCCATCGCCAAAAGACGTAAAGGACGTTCAGCGATTTCTAGGATTTGCTAACTTTTACCGTCGATTTATCCAGGGATTCTCGCAGAAAATCATCCCAATCACCAGATTGCTCAAGAAGGGAGTGAAGGAGGAGGAGCCTAGCGCGCAACCAAGATGGCCGCGTAGGTGCGAGGCTCCCGAGGACCTCCGCAACCTCCTACGTTTATCCTGTCTTCATCCTGCCTCGGTTGAGGGGACTGTGTCGGTGAGCCTGAGTCGAGGTGGTACCCGTTCCCCGTTCTCGAATCGGACTTCGGGTGCCGGAGTGAGCACCGATTGAAGTTTGCGGCCTACTTCTCGCCGGACCCCGGATTCGCGCTGGGGGGCGACCCAGTGGCAAAGTGAACAACAACGGCGGGCTGGGCCTGGCGAGTCGCGTACCCCGCACTTTCGCTTTCACTTTCGCACCCCCTTGCCGTCTTTGCCAGTGAGATCGCGGAGCTCTTGGTGTTGGTGTGGCCTCGCTGGGAGACCCTGCCTGCCTGCCTGCTGTGACCCACCCCGCCGACCTGGGGTGGCCCCCCGGAGCTCGTGGCCTTGATTGCCTGCCCTCAACGGCGTAGCTGGTGCGGGTGTGAGACCCGCGGCGATGGCCACGAAACAAGATGGAGATCGGTCGAAGACCAAGTCGACCCGGCGTGGCGCCGTACATCAGGCCAACATCATGGACCGCTATACCCTCCAGAAGGGATCTCCCAGCGGACCGCACAAGTCCTCTGAGTGCCCCCCTGATGCCCCGGATTTGCCCACGGATCTGACTCTGTAAGACGTCATGGGCGCCATTGCTGAGATAAAGGCCTCGGTGGGCCAGCGGTTCGACACCTTGGCGCATAAGATCGACGCGGTCCTGGTGGATGTCAGCCTGGTGAGGGCTGATCTCTCCAAGACCAACGACCGGGTCGATTCTTTGGCCCAAACCGCGTCGGACCTCACGACTGAGGTGGCGGCCCTCCAAACGGAGGTGCACCGACTTCGTCAGGCGAGTGCGCTTATGGATCGGCGCCTGGAGGATTCCGAGAGTCGGGCCCGGAGGAATAACATCCGCATCATCGGAGTACCCGAGGGACGGGAGGAGGCGGCGGCGGATCTCTTTGTAGAGGACCTGATCGCTACCCATCTCCAGCCTCGGGGACTGAGTAAATTCTTTGCCGTGGAGAGGGCCCACAGAGTTCCCGGGGGAAGGCCGAAGGTCGGAGCCCCTCCGCGGCCTCTCATTGCCCGGATTTTTAACTTTCGGGACAGGGACGCGATCCTGCAAGCCTCCAGACTGCAAGGGCCGATTAAGCTGGAAAATATGGAGGTGAACTTTTATCCTGACTTTACCCAAGCGGTCCAGAAGCAGAGACTGAGTTTCCTGGGCGTCAAGCGCCGGCTTCGGGACATGAACTTAAAATACGCCATGCTCTTCCCGGCCAGGCTGCGGGTAGAGGTGGATGGTCGCACGCACTTTTTTGATCGTCCCGAAGCGGCCTGGGACTGGCTGGACACTCTGTCTGGGGGTCGTGATCGAGATGGCGGGGGGGGGCGGCGGGAGGAGACGGCCCACTGGATCGGGACTGAGGGGTTGATATTGGGCCTCACTCTGGACGACTATGATGCCACTTTCGACCAAGCTTCTGTCTTTGTTTTTTCCCCTCCCTTGGAGGTTGTGTGGGGTCTAGAAGGGGTACTCTTTCCTCCTCTAGGGGGTCTAGCTAGTTTCATTATATAGGGGCGACAGGCACACTGCAAGTTGGGGGGGCTGTCTGGGCTCATGCAGGGGTGCAGGGAGGGGGGAGTTTTGTTGGGGTGGGTGGGTTGGGGTGGGGTGTTGTTCGTTTACACCACAAGGCAAAAGTATCGATGTGCTATTTCTAAAGTGCTCTCTGGGGGACGAGTGATTGCTTCTGTTTATGATGGGGGGTAGGGGACTGAGTCTGTTGTCCTGGAATGTTAATGGACTGGGGGACAGGATAAAACGAGGTGTGGTCCTGCAGTTCTTGAAACGAATTTCACCCGATATAGTTTTTCTGCAGGAGACACACCTCATTGGCAACTCCTTTTGTGCTATGAATCGACGGGGCTACCGCCTTGTGGCCCATTCGGGCTTCACGTCTGGTTCAAGGGGTGTGGGCATTATGGTTAAGAACTCGCTCCCGTTGGAAATTGATGAGGTGCTCCATGACGACAGGGGACGTTACACGGTTCTGGTGGGTAGAATGGAGGGCAGAGTTGTCGTTTTTGTGTCTGTCTATGTCCCGCCGGGGCTGCAGACGACCACCTTTGCGGATCTGGGGCGCCTCCTCCTTGGCCTTCCGGAGGGGATTCTAGTGGTGGGGGGGGATTTTAACGCTGTGGTTTCCGGAACTGTGGATCGTCACCCCCCTAGGGATCTCCCCCGTGCCCAAGCGTGGTTGTCTGGCCTCTTGGATACCTTGGGGCTGGTGGACTGTTGGCGTTTGAAACATCCCACGCAGCTACAGTACACCTTCCATTCAGGGGCTCATGGTAGTCTCTCAAGGCTAGATTATGTCCTGGTTCCGGCGGCGCATGTTGGGAGGATAGGGGAGGTGCGCCATTTGGCACGGGGTATTTCGGACCACTCCCCGCTCTTGTTGCACTTTGATATTCTTCCGAGGGGAGAGGGTAGGGTGGTCCCGATTAATCCCTGGTACCTGCGTGACCCCACCATTCGCGCAGAGCTGGTTAAATCCCTTAAGCGATACTTTGACGAGAATGTGGGGTCCGTGTCATCGGCGGTCTCTCTGTGGGAGGCGTTCAAGACGGTACTCCGGGGAGAGGCCCTGTCCCTTATTTCCCATTCCCGGAGGCGGGAGCGGGAGGAAGTGACCCGTGTTGAAGCTGAGATAACCGAGTTGGAGGGTGATCTAGAATGTGGGGTGACGGATGACAAATTACATGTTCTCCAACTCAAGCAAGCGGCCTATAAGGCCCTCGTCACGGAGGCGGCCAGGGGCCTCAGTAGAGAGCAACAGGGGAGACTGTATGATGTGGGTGATAAGGCTGGTAAATTGATTGCGTGGCTGGACAAAAAGGAGAGAGCGAGTCGAGTTGTCCCGTCGATTGAGAAACAGAATGGTGTGTGTGTCACTGAACCGGAAGAAATTGTCTCCTGCTTTGCGGACTATTTCCGTGGGGTGTATTCCCCGGTGTCCTCCCGCTCTGAAGAGGATTCCCCTGCCCTGCTCAGAGATATCGCGCTGCCTTCCCTTTCGGAGGAGGACAGAGTGTCGTTGGACGCCGCTCCAACAGCCGAGGAAATTGCCATCGCCATACGTTCGGTCGCTTCCGGCAAGGCCATGGGTCCTAATGGTCTTCCCATCGAGTTGTATAAACTGCGACCGGATACGCTGGCGCCGCATCTCCGTGCTATGTTCTTCGCGGCCCACTCGGCGGGTTCCCTCCCGCTAGACCAGCGTCTGGCTACTATCGTGGTTATTCATAAGGAGGGGAGGCCGCGGGACCGGGTCACATCCTATCGGCCTATTTCGCTGTTGAATGCGGAGCCCAAAATTCTCGCCAAGGTGTTGGCCAATCGGCTGGTCGGCGTAGTGTGCGACTTGATTCACCAGGATCAGTCCGGCTTTATCCCTCATCGCAACACAGCGCTTAACCTGCGGCGTTTGCATGGGGTGCTCGCACGTGTCCCGTTCATACGGGAGCCGGCCATTTTGGCGTCCTTGGACGCCACTATGGCGTTTGACACACTTGAGTGGCCATATATTTGGGCGACGCTCGCGAAGTTTGGGTTTGGCCCAGGATTCATCAGTTGGGTAAAATTGTTGTACTCTGGACCGCTGGCGCAGGTAGTTGTGAACGGTAGAGTGTCGGCTCCGTTCGAGCTGGGCAGGGGCACGCGGCAGGGCTGCCCGTTATTGCCGCTCCTTTTCGCGCTCGCCTTGGAGCCCCTGGCGGAGTGGCTGCGGTGGCATCCTTCTATCCGTGGTCTCCGCTGGACCCCCGAGTATGAGGACCGCGTATCTCTATACGCTGATGATATTCTCCTGTACCTGGCTTCCCCACGTAAATCACTGATAGTACTGGTTGATGTATTGCATTCATTTGGCCTTAACTCCGGCCTTGTCATCAACTGGGCTAAATCGTGCGTGTATGTTCTCTCTGGTGAGGATCCTATCCTTCCGCGGGGTTGTCCTATCCAGATCGCCCCGCGGGGATTTAGGTACCTGGGTGTCTTCATTACCCTGGACGCGGAGGCCCGCTATAGTCAGAACTTGCTTCCCCCCCTCCAGCGCCTTAAGGAGGATGTCGCGCGTTGGAGGCGCTTGCCGCTCTCGCCGCTCGGCCGGGCGGCACTGTTTAAGATGATGTCGCTGCCGCGTTTCCTGTACGCTCTGCAGAACACAATGGACGTCGTCCCGGCGCGCTACTTTCGCGAGGTGGAGAGTTTGCAGCGCCGACTGTTCTGGGCAGGTAGACCGCGTATCGCCCTGGCGAAGCTGACGCTCCCGTGGTATGACGGGGGGATTGCCCTCCCGGATATCAAACGGTATTATTGGGCCTCCCAGCTGGCTGCGATCAATCACGGCCTGTATGGGCCCGCTCTAAACCCGGCCTTTGAAATGGATAAGATGTTACTGCCGGGTGGTGACTATAACCGAGCGCTTTACTCCAGCTCGCTCGACGCACGTCTGACGGGCCCCACGCGTGTCATGGTACGAGTGTGGCACGCGGCTAATGTGGCGATGGGGTGGAAAGATCGTTTGACCCGGGCGTCGCCACTATACGCATCTGAGCAGTTGGGCTACCTGTGGACCTCGAAGGGCTTTGAGAAGTGGGACATGAGAGGCATCAGCAGGGTGGGTGATCTCTGGACGAGGGGGGGATTCAAAACGTTCGAGGTGCTGCAGACAGAATTCCAGTTGCAGGACAGGGAGTACTTTCGATATATGCAGATCCGTCATGCGTTGTGCTCCGTATTCCCGGACGTTGCCTCCATCCCGGAGTATTCCCCTCTGGAGGATAGAGTGCTAGATGGGCATGTACCGGACAGCACGATTTCATTAATCTATAAAAAACTTATCAATGACCGTTCGGGACTGCTGACTAACCTTCGTGAGGCATGGGTTGCCGATGGATTGGAGCTGGATGACGAGGACTGGGTATCTGCGGTGGCCTCCCCGAAAGAGTTGGCCATACCGGCCCGCCTTCGCGTCGTCCAGCTCAAGATACTCCATAGGGTCTATGTTACGGGGCCAAGGCTACTGCGTATGGGCTATGCTGTGGACGGGTTGTGTAAGCGTGGGTGTGGTTCTTTGGGGACCTTTCTCCATATTTTGTGGGAATGCCCGGAGGTGGAGCGATTCTGGCGTGGTGTGCATGAGGTCCTGCGGGTGGTTACGCGTGTGTCGCTGCTGCCCGAAGCGAGGAGATGCCTTCTGAATGTGTGGGAGCCAACCGACTACTCGGTGCCGCAGACGTGGTGGGTGACTCTGGGATATATGGTGGCCAAACGCGACATTGCTCAACTGTGGGGTTCCCAGAGGTCGCCGACTGTCTCGGCATGGAAGGATAACATGGATTGGTGCATGTTTCGGGAAAAGGTGGTGTATGTTGCGAGAGGTAAGCCTGGGACATGGGTGAAAGTATGGGGCCCCTGGAACGCCTACCGCGGGGGAATCTGTACCCCGCCGTTATTGCCCGATCCGTCACCGGCCCCGTCCCATTAGCCAGTTTATCTCCCCGGTTCCGGGCACTGAGTCCACTTAGTCCCCGTCCTGACCTTTTCCCCCCCTTGATACTCCTATGGATTGGTGGGGTCCCCCTTCTAGGGGAGCACATGCTGTTGTTTCCGATTGTGGGTTGCCTTGTCGATTTTTTTATTTTTTTGTTGTTGTTGTTATTTATATTAAAATGAAACCGTTATGTGGGGTCCGGATGGTGTGGCTACCAACGCTTCTAACTCCTGTGCATTTCCCTCTGCCGCAGCATGCGCGCTATTGTCTGTATCACATGCTCCTCTTGCTTGCTAGCGGCCGGCCTGAAGGTTGTAGGCCCATCTTTGTATATTTTTTTGAATTTTGTAATAAACGGTTTCAAAAAAAAAAAAAAAGAAGGGAGTGAAGTTCCTTTGGACGGCTGAGGCAGAACAAGCTTTTGAATATCTTAAGACCTGTTTTACCTCCGCACCAATCCTACTTCACGCAGATCCAAATGAGCCCTTCTTTGTGGAAGCAGATGCCTCTGATCAAGCAATTGGTGGAGTCCTGTCTCATCGGCACAAATCAACTGGACAGCTACACCCTGTGATGTATCATTCCCGGAAATTGAATCCAGCTGAAATAATTACACCATTGCGGAAAAATAGCTGTGGCGGTGAAAGATGCATTTGCTGAATGGAGACACCATTTACTTGGGGCCCGGCACACAATAACAGTGTTTACGGATCACAAGAATCTTCAATTTCTTAAGTCTGCAAAAACACTAACTCCATGTCAATTGCGATGGTCCCTTTCGCAGATTTAGATTTTGTGATTACATACCGCCTCGGGAGCAAGAACGTCAAGGTGGACGCCTTGTCCAGGATCCAGACGGAAAGTACTGAACATTTGGTAACACCACAACCAATCATTCCTGAGTCTAAGATTGTGTGCACACTTTCCCTTGCAGACTATCAAGAAGAGATTGGCAAACAGATGTCAGCAGCTGAAATGACCGAGTGGGCAAGTCAAGAAGAAGGAAGAGTCATCAAGGATTCCTTATCGACAGGGAGCTCTGTACTTGCCCACTAGAGAGATTCAAGAACGAGTTCTAAGAGACTGTCATGATCAACCTTTAGCCGGCCATAAGGGAATTTTGAAGACTATCGATCTAATCCAGCGTTATTGTTGGTGGCCCAATATGAACTCTCAAATTAAGCAATATGTGGAGTCTTGTGAGCTCTGTGCTCGAGGGAAATCGAGTAGACAGGCCCTACATGGGTTTTTGCAGCCTTTACACACACCAAAACATCCTTGGCATACTTCTACCTTAGATTTGATCACAGACCTTCCACGGAGTAAGGGTTATGACACTGTATTGGTAGTTGTAGACACCTTCACCAAGATGAGTCACTTTATCCCAGTGAAAGGAGTTCCTTCTGCCCCTGAGTTAGCTAAGCTTTTCAGGGAAAATATCGTGAAGATTCATGGGGTCCCTAAGATTTTGATTTCAGACCGAGGCCCTCAATTTGTGTCTCACTTCTGGAAGGCCTTCATCAGAGGGTTGGGTGTGGAGGTCAGACATTCCACCAGTTACCACCCCGAGACTGATGGTCACACCGAAAGGGTGAACCAAGAGTTAGAACAGTACCTGCGTCTGTTCCTTTTGGATCGAGGTGGTAAATGGTCTGATTTTCTATGGATGGCAGAATTTGCACACAACAACCAAAAGAATGTTTCAACTGGTTATTCTCCATTATTTTTAAATTCAGGGAGGCATCCAAACCCCTTCTGTAATCAGGGAGATTTTGGGGTTCCTGCAGCTAGTAATCTGTTAACGGAATTGGCTTCCGCTCGCAAGGCTGCAGAATCCAATCTATTAAAGGCAAAAGAGGGTTACAATAAACAAGCAGACAAATATAGGAGGAAGGCACCAAAGTATCAGGTGCGAGATTCTGTATGGTTGTCCTCCTGACATCTAGGATTGAAGGGAAATCGAAAATTTCAGCCTCGATTTTTAGGCCCATTTCCCATAGAACAAGTTCTTGGCCCTGTCACTGTCAAACTCAAACTACCCAAGCCGTTACGGATTCACCCAGTTTTTCATGTGTCCCTCTTAAAAAAGACAGCTCCTAATCTCCGATTAGAAAAACCTCCACCCCCTTTGAAGATCAAAGAACACTTAGAATACGAGGTAAAAGGGGTTTTAGATTAAAAGAAGTTTAGAGGCAAGTTAGTCTATCTAATATATTGGAAAGGTTATGGACCTGAAGAAAGGACCTGGGAACTTGCAAAAAATGTACATGCCCCAAGACTGATAAATCAATTTCATTTGCAACATCCATTAAAACCAGGACCGTCTGTTTGCCCCTATGGCGGGCGTGGGGGAGGGGGGGGAGCTGGGGGTGGGGAACCAAGAGGGGGGGGAGGAGAAGGTGGAGGGGTAAAAGTGGGGAGGGGAAAAAGCATATCCAGAACTCACTATAAATTACGAGGACAAATAAGAGGGATAAATCACTGGCATAAGGGGATGCAAATGTTCAATAATGAAATGAGGCTGAGAAAGATTTGCGGAGGACTTCTGGACTATGGTTCTAACCTAAGATGGGGAAGATAACTATATGTTCATGGAATATTGCTGGGTTAAACGATCGGGCTAAGAGGGCAAGGTATGCTGAACTTATTAGACTGAACCCTACTGATATAATCTGTCTGCAGGAGACACATATTCCGTGGGGGAAAAGAGAAGTTTTAAGAATAACAGGATATAATCTGCTGGCATGTACCACCCAGACATCTAATTTTTTTTTTGTAAAACCGTTTTTATTGCAGAACAATAATAGCAGCAGCATACATTATTACTTTGCCTGCATCACTGATACCAATGCCACAGATCCTGTGGCCATTCAGACAGCCGTACACAGCTCATGAGCCCACATCCCGGAGGCCGGGCAGCGATGGTTAGGGATCATCAGACTGAACTGTAGTGCGAGCTTTACGTTTGCTGCTAACAAGGTAGGGTGACTACGTTCCGCTTTAGTGTTTTCCCCCCCTCCCTGTCCCTTGCCCCCAACACTGCCCCTCCCCCATCCCATTCCCCGGTCCCCTCCCTCCCTCCCCACCTCCCGTGCTCACTCCCGCAACTGCGACTTTTCCCGGCTCTTGCTTGTGATCTGGGTGCCGTTCAGAAGTACAGAGCTATTCACTGTGTTTGTGTGGCTGGATTGCTCCGGGGGGCCTCTTCGGGCTCGGACGGCGTCTCCTCCTCCAGCATACTATTTCGCAGGGCTTGCACCAGTCCCTCCCAAGCCGCGGCCGCCTCTAGCGCCCTGTCATCAGCCTTGCGGGTTGCCAATTGGTATCGAAGCGTGCTTTCGCTCGCCGCCCATTTCTGTAGCTCCTTGGCCCACCTCCCGTGCGTGGGGCCCGCTTTTGACTTCCAGAGTCTCGTCACCTCCCGTTTAGCTAATAGGAGGCCCATGTCAATCAATCAATCAATCAATCAAAAGACCTTTATTCGAATTACTTGAATTCATAAAAGTACAGACATAAAAACAATCCATCATAACAATATACACAACACAATATCTCTAAAAGTTATAAGGAATTAAAACAACAATCTTTCAGGGATTTTCCATCATATTGCGTACACGGATTATTAATCTTAAAAAGGTGCCAGTGCGAAAAATCAGTTCCTCAGAGTCCAGGGAGAGTAACATTTGACGAGACTCCACAAGAGAGAGGGGTCTGTATTTTCTAAAATAGGGTGTTAAAAACCAGTTAATATATTTTAAATAAAATTTACAGAAAAATAAAAAATGTAAATCATTCTGCTTACTGGTGCCATCACAGGGGCAAGGGTTACGGTCAATAGTGGAATTGTAACCCAAGGGAAAACCCAACATGAATTTTATGGAACCTGCCCTTAATCGAAATAACAGAGACCTCTCCCAACTAGTCATAGGAAGAGTGAGATAAAGTGGGAGAGGTTGCCTGGGCAGGTCGTTCTCAATATATCTGGTAACCGTGGCTTTCGATATTTCCCTTTCCAACCGTTCTGCCTCATAAAGTGCATATAGTGCTTGTTTGACCTCTACCTTGTCTTGACATCCAATTCTGGAGGGATCTACAAAGAGATCACCTTTGTTCACGGCATTTAATGATTTCGAAACTCCAGCTAACCATGGGATTAAAAGCCCGTGATCGCATTTGAGACAGTCTTTAATTATGTCTTGTGTTAGTGAGGCTGCCTTATTCCTCCAAATTCTCAACCAGAATAAAGCTGGTCTGCTTCTAATGAAATCACAGACGTAAGGGAGGTTTAGCTCTTTGTGGCAGATAAATTCAGAAGACGAAATTGGGGCACCCAAAACTTTTCTGCAAAAACGTGTCTCTTCTCGTTGGATGCCGGGATTTTTAGCAGTAGCCCAAACTTCAGCCCCATAGGTGGCAACAGGAACACACTGTAATTTAAAAATTTTTAAAATAGCACTGGTTGCACCTAATTTCTTAGGGCGTGGGAGACTCAGTATTGAGTTGATGGCCTTCGAGAACTTGCTCGTGGCGTGGGCAGAATGCCCACTCCACGAGTTGTTCGCAGCGAAGGCCACCCCTAAATATATAAAAGAATTCACAGAGTCAAGTTTGTCAGACCCGATATGGATGGTGTTAAGTTTCCTTTTACCAGGTCCGCATGACATAACAAAAGATTTTTTAAAGTTCACACGCAGGTCTAGGCCCTCCATATGATGTACAAAATTTTCCACAAGCACACGGAGGGCATTAGGGGTGCGGCCCATAAGGACCGCATCATCTGCGTATAATAGAACTGGCAAGGGGTGCCCCTGAACAGTTGGGACATCTCTAGTTACTTGTTTTAAAGCCTTTGCTATGCCATTAATATAAATGATGAACAACAGGGGTGCTAAAACGCACCCCTGTCTGACCCCCCTACCGATTTTTATAGCACCAGAAACTTCTCCTCCCGACCCAATCCTAACTTGTGCCCTGAGATCAGTATGGAGATGCGCCAAGAAGTGTACTAAGGGCTCGTCCAGTCCATAACTGAGAAGCATTGACCACAATTTTGATCTGTTTACCAAATCAAATGCGGATGAAAGATCCATGAAAGCGAGGTATATAGGGGAAGATCGGGCAACGGTATACTTATCAATTATTAATTTTAGATTCAAGCATTGCTCGACCGTGCCCACCCCACTCCTGAATCCCATCTGACATGGATCCAATAGGTCAGAATCTTCAGCCCACTCTACCACCCTGTTATAAATAACTCGCCCAAGTATTTTTAAGGTATTGTCCAAAAGCGAAATTGGTCGGTAGTTTGCTGGGTCTGACCTGTCGCCCTTTTTGTAAATTGGAACGATAATACTAAGGGACCACGTCTCAGGGATGGACGCTCTTGACAAACTATTAAAAACATTATATAAGATTGGTACCCATAAATCTGAGCTGTGTTTTATAAGGTCTATAGGTAGGCCATCTGGTCCAGGGGCCTTGTTACCAAGGCTCTCTCTAACGGCTGTCGCCACCTCGGAGAGATCAAACCGTAAATCTCCCAGCTGTCTCAGATCCGGGGTGGTTATTTCTTCAATGGGAGCAGCATAAATATTGGAGAAGTGGGCTTCCCAGGTAGGACCAGTTATATTGCAGCCAATAGGGGATAAATTTTTACCCATGTCGCGCATTTTCCTAACAGCGGACCAAAATTGCCCGCTGCTCTTCAAATTGGCGCTATCAACCAGGGACTCCCACTGTTCCATCAAAAGTGCCGCCTTCCTTTCAGCTATTTTTTGTTTATAAAATTTCCTAGCTGTTTGTACCTCCGCTGTGTTCCTTGGTTTGGTGGTTAATGCCCTACGTAATTCCCTATTTGCCGTAGAGCAAGCCGAATCAAACCATCTAGGGTCCTTCGTCTCAGTGGGTATGGGGACTAACAAATAGTTTTTAATTGCCACACATAGTTTACCAAAATCGGTAACTATACTGTGGCAATCCCCATCCATTGATAGACAGGAGTTTACCAATGCTAGGTGATCGTTCTTTACGCGATCAAGTAAGGCTTCACAGTCAATTCCCCTCCATTTAAGACGGAGACCGTCACCCGATGGCGTGATGTCTCTTGCGCCGTTAAATTTGGCATATACTGGGCTAGGGCCCAAATACAAGGTGACTGTAAGGGGATTATGATCTCCATATAAGGTCTCTACCACATTTGAATCAGTAACACAGTCTGTTAGGTGGGGGGATGTAAAAATGAAATCAATCGTCGATTTTGAATCTCTCCCTCTAAACGTGGGGGCGCGGGTCAACCTTGGGGATTGGCTTGCTTCCATAACATTACTGAGAATGTGTTCATTTAAAATCTTAACAAGCTCAATACCTCTGCGATCTGCTAGATCGGGGCAACTTTTATCCTCTGATTGGTATTTACCTGAGATTTTTGCGTTAAAATCACCCCCAATAAGGATCCCTGACTTCTCGCCTGGGCCTATATTCATATTCGTATCAAGGTGTACCAATAAATTAGAAAGTGCTGCGTAATTCCTATTTGGTGTCGAATTAAAATCATTATTATAAAAATTGATTAAATAAATCATGGTCTTTCGTTTATATTCGAGAACCTGAATGTTTGGGTTCCCGAATGATAAGTCCTTAAAAGTGCCACCAGCCAATATTCTGATCCCAATAAAAAGTCCTCCCATTGCTCGACCATGAGCGGGCTTAGAAGCAGGCACACTAAAACAATGATAGCCCTCTAGGTACACATTCCCTATAGCCCAAGTCTCTTGAAACATAATGATATCTTTGCCGTCCAATAGCTGGACCCACTGAGGGTCAGACAATCTTGATTCAATGCCTGCAACGTTCCAGCTAAGGATAGACAGATCATAGCCGCTTGGACTGCCTAGATGCTTAACATTGGTGGTCTGCCTGTGGTTAATTTGTGGCGTTAATGTTACGTCCTCACATACAACTGGGGATTTGGTAGGCTGCGTGGCCATAGGTTGAGGTATGATAATGTTTGCAAGGTCTAAAAGTTCCTCATTTTCAGCGCTGACCTCTATATATTCATTGATCCTAGCACTTTCCCCCAGTCAATCGAGTTCCTCTAGGTTTGAAAAAGCTTGTTCAAAACGGTTATATGTTGGAACATTAAACATATACCTCCTCTCGAGCTCATCCGGGTGAATATTTTGATTGGTCGCTACATAGGGCCTCTCCCTAAGAATGTGCTGAGGTGCGGCTACGAAGGGGGGGTAGGACATTTGATGTACAGATGGTGCAGTCCCATTACTCGACAGGAAGCCATTTCTAGTGTCGAAATATTGGCCCTGTTGGTGACATCGATGATTATTTCTATAATCGATATTAGTATCCTGGCGATGTCCTAGAAAATAAGTCCCCAGGCTAGGGTTCGGATTTATTAAATGCCTATAAAAATACCCAAGGGGAAGAAGGGTGGTATTATAATCCCAGTGGGAGGGCTGTGGGGCTTTGGCTAATGTGCATTGGGCCCATAGAGGGGACTTAAAATTTATAATTATACAGTCCCCTTCGAACTTTTTCCTTAAAGGGCCCACCCACCCCACTCTTTGGGTATGGATAATCTCTCCAGCACCATCCATTGGGAATTGGCAATGTCTGGATAGCCAATGGAGGGTTCTGTTTTTTAGGCTGACAAAATTTTCCTCTTGATCTTTCTTTAGCTTGGGGACATTAGCTAAAACCAGTACATAAGGGCCGCACTCTGGAGGTAGACTGATACGGGCCGGAATATGCTTGGCAATGGTCAATATAGACTGATCCGGCTTATGTGAGGGATGAGAAGGGTCAGGTCGGCCATCAGTGTTAGTTTGACCAAGGTGTGCCATGTTACTTAATGGATCAGTTTGAGCCGTCTCTATGGGGGTGGCAACCTTAGGGGGTATTGGTTTGGGTGCCCGTTTAGCATGGTGTTCTACAGGTGGTAAGCTTTTACTTGTGCTTGGTTTAGAGGGGAGCAAGGGGGCACTCTTATTAACTTTGTTAACCGTTTTGGGCCGGTTTGTTTGTACATCATCGATGATAATACTCGCCCCTGGAGAAGGCAAGATTTCTAAAAGGTGCCCTGAACTTAATTTAGATACATGATCAATCAGTACATTCATCCTTTTTTCAATATTTGATACATGTAGATTCAGGGGGCCCAAAAGGGTAGATATCAGGGTCTCCAGTCTCCCCCAAAATCCCTGAGCCCCTGACACTGTATTAATTTCTATAGTAGAGGAGTCCATCCTACTAAATAAGCCGTCCTGTTTAGCTTTGTCTGGTACTACAGGAACGGCAGACCTCCTTGATTGGCTATTCCCACCCTTCTGTTTGTTTAATGCAGGCTCAATATTTTTCCGCTTACTCTTAGCTTTTAGCCTCCTTGCTTTTTGACCCCTTGTTTGTATTAATCCACTAGGGGTTTTGTCTCCACCTGAGTCCAAAGCGTCAGAGTCATGGCATAGGTCAATCCCTTCTGTATGAGACAAATTAGCTGCTGGAGATTGCAAAAAGTCTATGCCCCTATTTATGCTTGGATCGGACATAATAGGAGTTGATGATAACCTAGTGTCCGTGGGCAGATGATCATGGGACGGTGTGTTTCCATTCACATGGTTTTCTTTAGTAACTATGCCCGAGAGCCCGGCGTAAGATGTGGCAAGTAATGAATCGAGGGATTTTTCAATAGAGTTATCATGTTGCACGAATAGGGGCAGGCTAGGTGGAAGCGAAAGGCGTCTTTCAGTGTTCTGTATAGCCGTAGCAACAACCCCTATTGTTTTTTGCAACATTTTGTCTATGGCCGTTAAACTTGGCAAAGGGGTAGTAGGAACTGTTTGTTGTTTGGGCTTACCCGGTCTTCTGGGTGCAGCAGAAGTCTTTTTCCCCATGATGTATGTCGGTGCAGATGGCCAGTAGTTATTTCACGGCTAAGTAGATGCCCCTGGGCCGGCGATGATAAAGGGGGGGGCCCCTGCCCTGCCTCTTCCTGGCGATGACGGGCAAGGACGGGCCCGCCCTTGGCCCGGGCTTCGCCCGGGCGCTGCCCGCGCGCGTCCCGCGCTGCGGAGCACCAGCGACGCTGAAGTAGGGCCAGGCGCTGCCAGATGACGACAGCGGCAAGCGCCCGGCGCCAAGACCTCTGGGAAGTGTAGTTTGTCACTGTGCTGGCCGTTCCCCTCACGGCGGTGCCAAAAGAGTGGTGGGCTCGTTGGTTTTGCCTCCCTCGTGCAAGCCGTTCCCCTCACGGCGTCCTCCGCGTCCTGCTGGCAAAAGCTGACACTGGCTCCCTCTGCAAGTGCGTCCCGCGCTGCGGGGCACCAGCGACGCTGAAGTAGGGCCAGGCGCTGCCAGATGACGACAGCGGCAAGCGCCCGGCGCCAAGACCTCTGGGAAGTGTAGTTTGTCACTGTGCTGGCCGTTCCCCTCACGGCGGTGCCAAAAGAGTGGTGGGCTCGTTGGTTTTGCCTCCCTCGTGCAAGCCGTTCCCCTCACGGCGTCCTCCGCGTCCTGCTGGCAAAAGCTGACACTGGCTCCCTCTGCAAGTGAGGCCCATGTCAATAAATCTACTTGTATTTTTGTTCTTGGGTGTGTGAGGAAACCAGTGTAGGACACAAACCGCCTTAGTGTATTGTAAGTCCCTGTCCGTCACCGCGGTCAGCGTTTCCCCAACTGCCCTCCAGTAGTCTTGTAGGTGAGGGCAGTCCCACAGCATATGCCCCAGCTCCGCTCCCACCAGTCCACATCGTGGGCACGCCGCGTCTGCCACCCCAAAGTACTTCCCGAGGTTACTGGGTGTAAGGTAGGCCCTATGGAGAATATAGAAGTGTATCAGCTGGAAGCGCGCATTCCTGGTGCTTTTCCGAGCGCGCCGCACCAGTCCCGCCCATGTAGCGTCAGGGATCTCAGTCTGCACTTCCAGCTCCCATTTCTCCTTCAGTGCCGTGAGCGGCCGCAGAGTCTCGCGCAACATTCTGGAATACAGACAAGTCACCGCCTTATAAGTACCAGCAGACATCATGGTGTATTGGCAGGCCGCGGATGTGGCGGGTTCCAGGAGCCCCGCTCCCCAATGCGCCTGCATCGCACTTGTCACTGCCGCATGCAGCAGGTAGTCTCCCCGCGGGAGGTTGAAGCGCTCCTGCAGCACTCGGTAAGGGATCAGCGCTCCCTCTTCGTATAAGTCACCCAGCATTTGGAGGCCCGCCTCCTCCCACATCTGCAGTCCCGACCAGTCTCCGCCATGCAGGAGCGCCGTCACCATTCCCAATGGGATCTCCGGCGCATACGGACGCCGCACCCCTGCTCGCCGTTGCGATCGGTTCCAGCATTGCCGGAACGTCCGCTCCTCCAGAGAGAGGTCCCCGATAACCAGCCGCTGTTGCAGCGTAATATACGCCAGTACATGGCGAGGGGTGCCCTCCTCCCTGTCCTGCTCCGGTCCCCGGTATACTCGTGCCACCTCCTGCGTGAAAATCTGCAACTGCGCTGCTAGGTAAGTTCGAAGTCAGGCACCGCCAGGCCTCCATCGTCCTTTGGCCGGGTCAAGGTCGCCAGCGCCACCCTGCGCCGCCCCGTGCCCCACAAGAAAGAGACCACCAGCGAACGCAACTGTCGGAAAACAGAGCACGGAATCCACACTGGGAGCGTGCGAAAATAATACAGAAGCCGCGGTAGTGCAATCATTTTTAGCAGCGAGATACGCCCCGCTACCGAGAGCGGGAGGGTGGACCAGAAGGACATGTTGCCCCTCAGTGCTCTGATACACCGTCCCACATTGCCATCCAGCATATCCGCTGCAGAGTGGTATATGTGTACTCCGAGGTATTGCAGGCAGTCAGGCTCCCATTTAAGCAGTGGCCGGTGCACCGGGCGTGGCTCGCCGCGTCGCAACGGGTATAAGCAGGTTTTGGACCAGTTCACCCGCAGTCCAGAGAGCCCGCCAAATCGCGCAAGGAGTCGCTCCGCTCCGTCCAGTGCCTCCGCTGCGTTCTCCAGGAACAGGAGCAGATCAACTGCATACAAGGAGATGAGTTGCGGGGCCCCTCTATAATCCAATCCCCTGTAGTAGCGGCCTGTCCGGGCCTCCTCTGCGAGGGGCTCCACTGCTAGTGCGAACAATAGTGGGGAGAGCGAGCATCCCTGCCTGGTGCCTCGGCCCACGTGGAACTGGCGCGACACTAGGGGTCCCACCCGCACCCTTGCCACCGCCGAGGCGTATAGGACCTTCGTCCACCCGATGTACCCTTCGCCAAGGCCGAATCGCCGCATGGCTTTGTATAAATACCCCCACTCTAGGCTATCGAATGCCTTCTCAATGTCTACAGATAAGACGAGCGGCGTTCGAGCGTTCTCCTGCGGCTCTCCCATCAGGCGAATAAGGCGTCGAATGTTAGCCGTGGTGCTTCGCGTGGGGATGAACCCCGACTGGTCCCTGTGTATCAGTCTCGGCATGTGCCGCAACAACCTAGCCGCCAGTATGGTGCTCAGTATTTTATAGTCCGTCGTCAACATCGACAATGGCCTGTAAGAAGCGGGGTCTTGTCCCTCCCTCCCCGGCTTCAGAAGTGGGATCATCAGGGCCTCACACATGGATCGGGGCAGCCTACCTCTCGATTTGGCCTCCTTATAGACCTCCTGAAGCCGCGGGGCCAGCTTGTCCAAGTATCTATCATAAAATTCTATTGGCAGGCCGTCCAGGCCCGGGGTCTTGTTGCGGGCCATCCGGGATACTGCCCCTCTAATCTCCCCGAGGTCAATATCACCGTCTAGGGCCTCAGCGTCTTCCCGGTCAAGGCTCGGGAATTGTAATCCTTCCAGGAAATCGTCGATGTCCCCCTCCCGTCCCTCCGGCGCGCTTGTGTAGAGTGTCTCGTAGTACGAGCCAAACCTCTCCACGATATCCATCTGGGCCGTGACTACTCCGCCACCCTCCCTGTCTAGGGCCACGATCGGTTGACCACGTTTGTTGGGGTTGGCCAACCAAGCCAGCAGCGTTCCCGCCTTATCCCCCTCCGCGTGCGCCCTCACCACGTAGTTCTTATGGTCGAAGCTGCGGAGCCTCTCCACCTCTACTGCCACCGCCTCCCTCGCCTCATTCACCTCTTCTTGGAGCTCGGGATGGCCAGGCCGCGCCAACTCCGCCGCCCTCAATGTCCCTTCCGCCTTATCTAAGTCCTCCAACAGAGTTCGTCTCACCCCGGCGTATTTCCCTATGCAGTGCCCTCTAACCGCGACTTTGAAAGCGTCCCACTCCGTTGCTCTGAGCGCCGTGGACCCAGTGTTCTCATTAAAGTAGTGGGTAATCCTGTCATCCAATGCCGCCCGGTAAGGCGGGTCGTCTAGTGTTTCAGGCCTTAGCTGCCAAGTCGGGACCCGCGAGATCTCGGTCATCCAGTCTAGCGTCAGTAGCAAGGGGTTATGGTCGGAGAGTGTACGGTTTAAATATTCTGCGTGTGCAACGGATGGTAGTACAGTTGGGGATCCCAGAAAGGTGTCCAGCCTAACATGCAGGTCATGCAGTGATGAATAATAGGAGTAGTCCCTCAGTGTCGGGTGCCGCGCTCTCCAGGCATCCTCCAGGCCCCACTTCCCCTGCCATTCAAGCCTGCGCTTCGCTAGCCGGTGCACCGGGGATGTCTCTAGGGGCGGGTGGGATCTGTCTAGTACGGGGTCCGCTATGGAGTTAAAGTCTCCCCCCAGTAGGAGAGGACCCGTTAGGTAGCTGGCCAGCACTCCGGAGAGCCTCGCTAAGTATGGTCCCTGGTCCACGTTAGGTACATACACGCTGCATAGTACTATGTCTCGGCCCCTAAGTGTGCCCTCAACCGCCACATATCTGCCCTCGGGGTCTATCGTGTGCCTGGTGACCTGGAAGGGGGTCCCCGCTCGAATCCAAATCAGAGTGCCCCTCGCGAACGCTGAGTACGTGGTACTAAATACCTGTCCTCGCCACCTGCGCTGCAGCGCCACGCTCTCTTGCTTTGTTAAGTGCGTCTCTTGCAAGAACGCTATCTGAACCCCCCTGCGCAGCAAGTAAGCGTGTATCTTATGTCGTCGTGCCATTGTGTGCAGCCCCCGTACATTCCATGTCACACATTTCACCATCCCAGTGTTAGCCATAGTCCCATGTCCAGAGCCAGGGCGCCATGCCCCTCCAAGTCCAGTCGCAGTCCGTAGCACTATCCCTCCCTCCCCTAAGCAATCCCCGTGCCCCCCCAACAACTCCCCCGCCTCGAGTCCCCCCAACTACTCTCGGCCCCACCCCCCCCAGAACAGGACCTAACTTCGAAAAAGCAGCTCCCATCCAAACTGTAAGGAAGAGCAACCTCGCTGGACCTCCCACCGAAGCCACAGTCGACACTGCGGCGGCCTTAAGGGCCTCTAGGGTGCAACCCGGCACCAAGGGCGGCAGTCACAATCCCGTCCCCCCGCCCCCAATCCCCCCAGTGTCACTCACGAGAATCCAGACATTGCTGCAGCCAGATTCCTCCTCAGGGGCAGCCGGACCTTCCGACCCCTTCGCCCCAGTCATGCGGGAGGGTCTCTCCTTCATCCTTCAATTATTTCACCCGAGGTCTGCGGAGTCACCACCGGGCCCCTTGCCCCAGTGAGTTCAGATTGGTCCGAGTCCGAGCTGGTGACACGGCTTTCCGAGCCCGACCCTCGGGTCGACTGGGTCGCCGCCGTGCCCGACAAGGCCACCACTGCCTGCAGGGCCGCCTTCCTCTCTTCCTCAGTTTGCGAGCTCGTGGGCCGTCCGTCTCTTCGCTTCCTCTGCCGGAGCCTCCGCGATTTCCGCACGGGTTGGAATCGTTGCTCCTCCGCCTCCCGGGGTGCCGCACCATTCGTTCTCGCCTTGTACTCTTCCCACCACACCCAGGCGTCTTCCGCTGTGGGGAAAAACAGCGACTTATTGTTGGCCACCACTCGCAGTTTTGCCGGGAAGAGGAGCGAGTACTGGATCCCTGCAGCGCGCAGCTCGCGCTTGAGCGGCAAAAAGGAGGCGCGCAGCTTCTGAGTTTCGAAGGTATAGTCCGGGAACAGTGTAACGTTGCTATCAGCCACTCGGAATGGTCCCACATCTCGTGCCGCTGCAGTAGCCAGTCCCTGTCTTTATAATGCAGCAGCTTTTTCACTACTGGGCGCGGTGGTTGGCCTGGTCTGGGGGGTCTGGCCGGCACCCGGTGCGCCCGCTCCAGCGTGAAGAAGGCAAGAGTCCGTCCGGAGCCACCTCCGTTCGCAACCAGGCGTCCAGGAACTGCACCATGTCGTCCCCTTCCGTTTTCTCCGGCAAGCCCACCAGGCGGACGTTGTTACGCCTGCTGCGGTTTTCTGCATCCTCCGCCCGCCGCTCTAGGACTTGTATGCGGTCCATCGCCTGTGCCAGCCTCCCCTCCACAGATTTGTGCGCCGGAGCCAGCTCCTGTAGCGTATCTTCCACGGCCACGATCCTGTCCCTCAGCTTGCCGTGGTCGGCTCGCAGGAGTCCCAGGCCAGATGCCACTTGTGCAATGTCCTGTTGCAAGGCGTCTTTTGTGGCCGCTATGGCCTCCAGGATGCAATCACGCATCTGTTGTAGATCCGCAGGGCTCTGGGTGGCTCCATCTCTCGACTCCGATTCTGGTGCCGCGTCACCGCCTTTAGCCCTTGGCTTTCCCATGGCGCAGGGTCTTCTGCCAGTCGCGGTGCTCTCCCAGTGGGGTGCCTTCTCCAGGTGGGTCTCCCTCTATGCGTGCCAGAGGGGGGCCCCACGGGCGCTCACCGCCTACTTGCAGGCCCGTTTCAGTTCCAGGGGGGCCGCCGCCGCGCCCTCCAGCCGCCAGCGCTCCCGGGCAGGGCACCACCCAAGTGCGTGGGCCAGTGTGGCTCAGCCCCGCTTTCCCCCTCAGAGACCGCGTTCCGGTGAACGTCTCTTCCCTCACTCCGCTGGGCGCGGTGCTCCACCTCTAGGGCGCTCGGCGCCTCGCGGCCGACCTCCTCCGCAGTTGCCGGGGGCCCCGCCACTCGCAGGAGACACAATCCGGCACCCCCTCCTCGTCTCCGTCTTCAGCCGCGTTCGCGCCGGTCCAGGGGCCGCAGCAGCGCCAGCGCCCTCCAGGGCGTGTCTCCTCTCGAGCTGCCAGCTAGTAGCGCCCTCCTCCAGGCCTCAGGGTCCCCTCGGCGTGAGGGAGCTCAGGGTTGGGGACCCCCCCCGGTCGCTCACCTTCGGCACGCCTTCCTAGGCTCCAGCCGCCCCCTCAGCCACTCGATCGCCGACCCCCTCTCGCCAGCTCCACCGGCGTCTCCGCCTCTCAATCGACCAGGCCAGCCATCCTTTTCCGGGGCCACAGGCGGAGCATGCCAATCTTCGCGCCCACTTGGGGGCTGCCTCCGCGTCCTCAATTCGCGGCACCAGGAGGTCGCGGCTCTCGGAACGGTCGCCGGGGCGATCCCCGCCCCTCTCCCCAAGACGGCCGATCTGCCGCCCGCTCAGCGCTCGCCAGCGGGGCCCAGGGTTTCAGTCCCCAAGCTGCCTCCCGCAGTCCAGGTAGCCCGGGTGGGTCCTCCTCACGCCGCCTCTGGCCTTACCGGGTCCCCGCAACCTCGGCCGCCGCTACCTGCTCGGGGCCGGAGTCGCGGCCGCCATTTTGGACTCCGTCGCTCGTCCGGCCGGCGCTCGCCCGCTCCGGTCAATTGCCTCCAGATGAGCACCAGCTGGTGTCCCGCGGGTCCCTGCTACCCGCTGCGCACCCAGCGCTGCCACAGGGGCTCAGTGATCGCTGGATTCCTTACTCTTTACAGGATGTTGACGGGGATCGGGAGCGGAGCTCAGAGCTCACGCCGCCATTCCCTTCGGCGTCCAAGCCACGCCCCCCCCCCCCCCACCCAGACATCTAATATACGGGAGTGGCGATTCTAGCAAAAACTACTCTGGGAATGGCTAAACGGAAATTAGTGGATACACTGGGTAGATGGTCAATTATCGAATTAGCTATGGGTGGCACGCTGTGTGCAGTCTATGGCTCTAACCAAGATGATCCTCAGATTTTTGAGGAGTTGGAAGTGGAGCTTGCTACCTGGCCAACCCCCTTGATTTTTTGTGGGGATTTGAATATTTCTTTGGACCACGGGCCAGAGGTATACATGGGTCGGAAGCCCAGAGTTTATAGGGCATTTAACTCTTTAAAAACTAGTCATGGCCTGATAGATATCTGGACCTCAAAGTTCCCTGACAGTCCCGGGTATACGTACTTCTCCTGTCCACATCAGAAATACGTCAGGATTGATTACTTCTTCAGCACTAGGGATCATGCCCTGCGAGCCAGGATTAAGAAACTTTCTAAAATAATTTCTGATCACAATCCCTTGATTTTAGAGCTCGAAATTGCTAGCTTTAAAAAACACACGGAGTAGGTGGACTTTTGATCGGAAACTTCTTGTGAACAGCGAATATATGATTCACATGAAAAAGTGGGCACAGGAATTTTTCGATATAAATAGGTTTAGTGCTAGCAGGGGGGGTGGTGTGGGACACCTTTAAGGCTGCCCTCCGTGGCGAGACTATCTCCTTTGTTACTAGGGTTAGAAAGCTGCAGGAATTAAAAAAACAACAAATGATGCAAGACCTAGCTAATGCCGAAGAAGAGCACACTATGCAGATAGCACAGGGACGGGAGGGAGATCAAACTCAGTACCGAATTATCACACTAAAAGCAGAGGTTACCAATTGGTTAAATCAGAAATTAGCCGAGGAATATCAGTCGCACCGTAATAATGTTTACGAAACCGGAGAACAAGTGGGTTGGAGGTTAGCTCTACGTACTAGGCAGAAGACAGCATTAAGCGCCATAACGTCGATTAAAATCGAGGGTCAAGTCTACACAGATCCGGAAGATATAATTAGGGAGTTCCAAAAATATTATCAGGCTCTCTATCAACATGACATTAATAAAACTCGAATAGGGGTCTCCCAAGGTATGGCAGGGTTGTTCCCAGGTAATATTCTAGGTGAAAGGATGACCGGATCCATGCGAGAGGAGCTGGAGATGGAAATCACAGCCGAAGAAGTCCAACTCGCATTGTTAACGCTGGCATCAGGAAAGGCGGCAAGCCCCGATAGTATTCCCCTTGAGGTTTATAAAATCTTGGGGTCATCCATCACACCTCTGCTTTTAGACTTGTTCAAGGGGGTACAACATAGTGTAGCCCCCCCTGAGTCTTGGAAGGAGACTACTATAGTCATCTTTCCTAAGAAAGGGAAACCGCTGGACAATCCATCGTCCTACCGCCCGATCTCCCTGATAAATTCATATATTAAAATCTACTCAAAAATCTTGGCCATAAGGTTAGGGCGGGTCATAGGACGTCTGGTCTCCCCATGGCAACATGGGTTTATCCCTGGAAAAGGAACAACGGATCACACTCGTAGAGTTGTCTCTCTTTTTGACATCATGTCTGGGACGGGAGGCCAGATGGCCATGATCCTCCTCGACGCCGAAAAGGCCTTTGATCGGGTGTCGTGGGAGTTCTTATGGCTGATATTAGAACAGAACGGTTTTGGCCCACACCTAGTAAAGGCTATTAAGGCAAAGTATCACCAGCCAATAGCTAGACTGCAACTGCTGGGGGGGAGTATCAGGCAATATCAAAATATCAAGAGGGACTAGACAGGGCTGTCCATGCTCCCCAATTTTATTTGCCCTATATATTAACCCATTAGTTGAGAAATTTTTGCAGTCCAGACGTATTGCACCGATAATTACGAATGGATTTGAGACAAAAGTTTTGGCGTACGCCGATGACATTGCGGTCCTCACTCTCAATCCTGTTGAGGCAATCACGGCAATTGGGGGGATTGCCGAGGCCTTCGGTTGTTTTTCTGGTTATGCCTTAAATTCTGGAAAAACAATAGCAGTATGTACAGACAACCTTGAGTTTATCGACCCCAGGAGAGGAACTTCAGCAGTCTATTTTGGAGTGCGAATATGCGCCAAGGTAGATGAAATTAGTAAAATCAATTTTATACCTTTGATCAAAAATATCGAGAATGACTTAAGGAGGGTTAACGGGTTGCACCGATCTATTATTGGGAGGGGGAACTATTTAAAAATGACAATATTGCCGAAAATACTGTATCTGTTTCGTTCTATACCACTGGCATTTGACGATAACTTATTGAAGATATTGGAAACAACTTTCTCTACGTTCATATGGCAATACGGGAAGATTAGAAGAAGCCTCAAATATCTAACACTGCCCCAGGAAAGGTGAGACCTTGCAGTCCCTAATATCATGTAGTATTATTGGGCAGCTTTTTTATTCCTGATTACCACTCTCTTATCGGTTAACAACAATAAGGAATCAGCACAGGGCCCAAATATACCTACAATCTATGAGCTTTCACTGGGGAAGGAAACCTCTGGGGTGTTAGCGAGACAACTAGAACCCAGCTATTTTAAAAGGGTGCGGTTCAAAGTAATTTATGGCTCATGGAAAGTCTGGAAGCAGGTTTATAAGGCTATGGGTATTCCAAGATTCTCTAGATACACCCCTCTATGGCATTCATCATTGTTACCCCACCTTGCAAACGATGATATGGGGAAAAGGTGGGAAAAATATGGGATTCGTACAATAGGTGACTTCTGTGGGGGGTCCAAGAGGTCCAAGAGGCTCAGTTCCCTAGAATACAGCGGGTCTTTGGCATCCTTGATAATCAATATTTTAAATTTCTGCAGATTAAGAACGTCCTTATCACACGGAAGCCAAAGATCAAAATGGAGGAGATTCCGCTATTAGAAACAGCAACCAGGGAAATGAGTAGAATTAGGGATTTTTATAAAATACTCATCGATAAAAGCCCTGACGACCTGGAAAAAACTGAAGCTTCTTGGGCTGCTAATCTCAGTAACCCCGATGTGGATATTTACATGAGCCTTTCCTTAACAGCTGACATTTTTTTAACATCAAATTTAAAAGCTCAAATATATAAAACGATATTTAACCTATATTTTACCCCTGCTAAACTATATCAATGGGGGATGAGGGCTGACGAAAAATGTCCTAGATGTGGGGCTGGACCTGCCACCCTGGTACATATGTTTTATGGTTGCGACAAACTGGCCCTACTTAAAGATGGCTTGTCGGGCTTCTGGGAATCATTGTTCGGTTTCAGACCAGATCTAACTCCGACTTTGCTGATCTTGGGTCATGATAGTACCCTGGGCCTTAACACCGAACAACAATATGGTATGTTCCTTGGGGCGGCGGTGTACAAGTTATTATTGGCCACAAGATGGAAAGATCAGGACTCACCAACTTTTCATGTGTGGCTCGGGATATATAAACAAGAGATGTATATATATATGCCTACAGAGGCAGACAGGCAAGAGCTAGGGGCAGGAAGATTTGGGCGTATGTCGCCAATTGGAGTAGAGATGCGAGGATGAATTAGCTGTGCCCTTGTATGTATTGTATGTATTATTATAAGTTTTCCTCTGTAAACTGTCATCTCCTTGGTGTAAGGTAATTGTATGTATTTGTATTTAACTCTTTCTGGATATGCTCTCAATAAAAATATTTTTAAAAAAAACAAAAAACAGGACCGATAAATCGGTCTTTGCGAGGGGGTACTGTCAGGAAAAACGTGAATGCCATTACCATTTTGAATCAGAAAGAGAAAAGACCCAGAGTAATGGTGAAACCCTCCTGCTGCAATGTCTGGATGAATACGTATTAGGTCAAGGCGACCCCTCTCCAAGATGGCTGCTTGTTTTCCCTACTTATCCAAATGACTGGAGTGAGGCATGAAATCTTGTGAGAGGCGAGATTTTGTGTATCAACAAAGCCCGTTCCATTGCGCACTTCAATTTGACTGCAGTTGAGAGAAGTAGATTTTCACACACGCTCCTCAGAAAACTGAGTATTTATCAGAACGCGTCTCCGTTTCTTCCTAGCGTGTCTACCGACAGCTTGTGAGGAGTTAGCGAGCCCAAGCGAAGAAAGGTCCAGAGTTCATAGTATCCCGTATTTGGGCAGAGTAACTTCTATTCCCCCTCCTGAGAAATTATTTCCAGAGCTTCTGCTCGAGAAGCGAGCATCCGGCTTCCTGGTGAGGAAAAGGCAGATTGGAGACTCCATAAGGTATTCGTAGGCTCTCCCTGCTCCGATAGGCTTATCATCGAGCTAAGGGAGGGCAAAGAACTCTGAGCTGAACGAAAACGAACTTCAGACAATTAAGAAACTAGTCAAACAAGACTTTGAATTTATGTACATTAAAACGCTGATAGAAGAGTAGACTAGCGCTACTCAGCCTTCTTCCCTACCCTCCCCTGGCATACTTACCTGCTCTTTCCTACCTCTGTTTTCCTCACCTTTACCTTTTTGTGCGATTGCCTTCTAGAAACTGAGTATTTCCAGTTCCTTACATCGCCACGACAAGACCTATAGTTCGCTAAAGACATAAAGAAGTCAACTTACGGATTATCATTGCTGTTTTCTCATACTGAAATTATTTGAAAGTAAATACAGGACGACTAACACAAATGGTAAAGGTAGAAGGAAAATGATGCAGAACTGTTAGAGAAAGAAAGAGTGTGTTAGAATAGGTGAACATTTAACCAAGGTTGTATCTCCTTTGTGCATTAGGTCGTCATATCACACCTACCAGTGATTAGTTAAACTGAATAAGAAGAGGAGCCTAAACACCAGCGAACGTTGGTAGGGGAGGTAACAAGGATATTTAAGAGTAGAGACAGACAGATAATTAAGAGGTAAAGGATTGAAGTGTTATCTCCCTCTGTGCATTAGGTACTCCAGAAACAGCCCAAACAAGAATAAGAGGAAGGAGTCCAGGAACGCACTAGTGTCTCTTCTTTGTCCCATTCTCCTTTCCCCCTGCCTGGAGCAGCTGCGTCTTCGCAGTGCTTTCTGGGAGGAGGGCATAGGGATCTAGCATCATTCTGCCTCTGTGGAAACTCTGGTGCAGCTTTCTTGACAGCATTTGTTACCCCGAGTGGGACGGGTATGCTTAGACGTGAGTCCCATGCTCTCCATGCCACTGGAATCAAGCTATCCTGTCTGAAGAGGGGTGAAACCCCGAATCCGGTCCTAGGATGCTTGTTTCCAGTCCACAGAGGACCGGGCCTGCCAGTCCGGGCTGGACTGTTCCCATTGGGCACAGGGTCAAGACTGATTTGCATATGGCTGGGTCCAAACTGGAATGGCATGGTGAGCAAAAAACGATGGATTTAGGCCCAGATCTCTGTACTGGGGTAAATGTATGACATTGTTCTGCATTCTGTCCATCAATAGTTCTTTTTGCATCCAAACAATAATAAACATAGAAAACATACTTTCAGGAGAATAAAAATTATAGAACTATATCTAAACAAGGAATTGTCCGCCTTCCTCGTTGAAGGGGATATTCTAGATCATTCGCGATTTGGCTTCCGGGCCCATCATAGCACGGAACCGGCCCTAATTACAGCCACGGAGGAACTCTGGCTAACCCATTACAAAGGCGGGAGCACCGCCCTCATCTTGGATCTCTCAGCAGCGTTTGACAATGTCAACCACAAAGTGTTGTTTGAACATCTTGCTTCACTGGAAATCAGGGACAAAGCACTCCTCCTACTTAGATCTTTACTGTCAACCAGTACACAATTCGTAGTTCTTGACTCATTTGTTTCCCCAGACTTTACACTACTTTGTGGAGTGCCTCAGAGCTCATCATCAAGCCCCACTCTTTTTAATCTCTACGTTACCCCGCTGGCCAAACTGATAAAAACATTTGGATTCACGCTGGTGTCTTATGTGGATGACACGCAAATTATAGTGTCCATTAATAAATTGATGACTTTACAATGCATACATTTACAACGCATGCCTTTCCAACACCGTTTTTACATCGCAACATCCATTACAACGCATGATTTTACATCGCATGCCATCACAACGCATTTTTAGAAACTGCATTTACAACGCATTGCATTACATCGCATTATACCATTACAACGCACACCATTACACCGTATATCATTACATTGCATATAAGGTAAGTGTTGGATAGTGTAGGGGTAAAATTACTTTTCCCACTCCAGTTAGTGCAACAGTAGGGTAAGTGTTGGATAGTGTAGGGTTGAAAATTACTATTCCCACTCCAGTGAGTGCAACAGTAGGGCAAGTGTTGGATCGTGTAGGGGTAAAAACTATGCGTTGTAATGGTATGCGTTGTAATGGTATGCGTTGTAGTGACGTGTTGTAATGGTATGCATTGTAGTGACATGCGATGTAATGGCTGCGTTGTAATGGCATGTGATGTAAAGGATGTTGCGTTGTAATGACTGCGTTGTAAAGGATGCTTCCCCCATTAACAGTTTTTCCACAGATACTGCGTCCCGGTTTAAAAACTATATGATGAGGGGTATTCAAACTACCTATATATGCCACCGGAAACACCAAACTCTCTCTTCTCGCCACTTTCTACATGTCTGTGCAGTCCTTGCATGTTTGCAACACCTGTGATACCCAGAGATGTCCGGTGACTGAATTTAAACACCACGCCATATTTATTATCTTTATGTTACTCCAGTAAAATTTTAGTTAAATCGCTGATCCTTTTAAATTAAACCTGGTCATTATTTTAAATTTAAAGGTGTTGGATGGACAATTTATTTTACAAGGATGCTAGAGTATTTAAATGTAAAGGTAAACGCGAGAGAAAATATGCAGCAGGTGGAAAGTACACACTGCAAAGACTTTGTCATGAGTTTCCCAAACAAACATGACACCCTCGTGGTTAACATTTTCACTGCATCAGTCTCACTTTCAACCAAATATTTACTGCACAAAGCATAACAGGACGTCCACCCGCAGACATCACCACCTCATCAGACTAGCCATGAGATCCTCCTTCAAAGACCGCCTGGATAACAACGCACACAACAGCAAAGAACTCTTCCGCATCGTAAAAGAACTCTCCAATCCCGACGCCAACGCCAACGACATCCTGCCCTCAAAAGAATTGTGCGACTCACTAGCCATCTTCTTCCACCGCAAGATCGCTGACATCCACGACAGCTTCAACACCACGCCCGCACCGACTATGCCAGACCCCACCTTCCCTGCGAACACCAACAGCGCCAACCGCCTGACAACCTGGGCCAACGTCAACGACGACGAGACACGCAAGATCATGAACTCAATCCACTCAGGATCTCCGTCAGACCCTTGCCCACACCACGTATTCAACAAAGCAGACGCAGCCATCGCACCCCAACTACGGAAGGTCATCAACATCTCCTTCGAAACTGCGACATTTCCGGAAAGCTGGAAGCACGCCAACATCAACGCCCTTCTCAAAAAGCCCAAGGCGGACCTCAAGAACTTCCGGCCCATCTCCCTGCTCCCATTCCCGGCGAAGGTCATCGAGAAAATAGTCAAGATGCAACTGGCCCGCCACCTCGAAGACAACAACATCCAGGACCCATCCCAATCCGGATTTAGGCGAAACCACAGCACCGAGACAGCCCTCATCGCCGCCACAGACGACATCAGGCGCCAACTGGACAACAGCGAAACATCAGCCCTCATCCTCCTGGACCTGTCAGCCGCCTTCGACACGGTCTGCCACTGCACCCTAAAAACACGCCTCCAAGAAGCCGGAATCCAAGAGAAGGCCCTTGACTGGACCACATCCTTCCTCTCCGGCAGAACTCAGAGCGTCCGCCTCCCACCCTTCCGGTAGGAAGCCACCGACATCATCTGCCGCGTCCCCCAGGGCTCATGCCCACACTGGCAGTACATATTATGTTATCAACCCCCGCACAGTGTATGATATTTTTTCTCAGAGGAACATCTCATTGCCAGCATCATCATTCAGGCACTGTATTCATTTGTGTCTAAGGTTAAGCTTGTCCACTTCGAACAGTTCGTAGTAGCTCAACATTGTTCTGGTTAATTCAATTTTTCATTGCTTATCACACTCTCTTCTAGTGTCGGAGTCTGTTCTACTAGTCTAGTCTCTGGTGACTGTCATCAAGCTTCCATATAATAACGGCATTAACCTAGTTTTTTCAGTTCAATTTAGTAACTTCCCTTTCGATGAATAGTCCTCACTCTCCGAGTCCTTATCCTACAGTTCTAGTTTGCCTATGATGGAGTAGGACTTTGCTTCATTTCTGATGAGTTTGCCTTCAATATTAAAAGAAACGCTAGCAATGCATGCTGCTACTACAACCACCACCATGGCACCTTTGGAAACCATGCAGCCCTTGCTTCATCTAATCAGGTAAGAGAAGTGAAATGTGGTTGATTGATTCATTGTTGAACGGCAATCATTCTAAACAATGTAAATTCATCCCCTAACCCCTCAGAGTCCTTAGGGGTTAATGATAATATATAGTAGCAGAGTAGAGTGCAGAGACTAGGAGGAGACAGTAGTAGGACAAGGGAAGGTACCACACCACTATTTTGTTTACACTATTGTAGGAGAGTAGGATCTGCTTCCTATAGTTACCCCCACTTTTTGCTGATGTTTCACTTTTTTTCGACTTTAGTCTGGCTGGGGCCCTGCTAATCAAGACCCCAGCCTAGCTGCTTCCTCTCTAAAATGATTCCCAGTACTTTAGGTACACTCCAGATTGGATTCTGGGATACCCTTATAGGTCCCTAGTATATGGTATACTATGTACCCAGGGCATAGGTACCCCAGAGGCCTACCAGGGGCTGCAGCATGTAGTATGCCACCCCTGGGAAACCTTCCAAAATGACACCACAGGACTGCTACTGCAGCCTGGGTAAGGTGGTGCATGCACCCCTTACTGAGATATAGGTTCAATATATATTTCTCAATATCACTGCACATATAAACCTATCAGTCACCCCTATGGCAGGCCTTACTAATCCTGAAGGCAGGGTGCTGGGTTTTATGTGAGAGGGTGCCCATGCATGAGCAGAGCCCCACTGCAGCCTTCGGAACCTTTATTCTGGGGTTGTTTGTGATGCAGCCAAACCATATACTCTTAAGTGCATTATAACCAAACGGTAAATGCTAACTTTGGGATGGCTGCACGGAAACATGTCGTGTTTGGTGTCAAACATCTTGGAATCATGCCCCCACATCAGTAACTGGTGTGGGAGTATGATCCCACCCTTCTAGAGGGAGAGACATGACAGCACTGGTATACCCGGTACCAGCTAACAGAGCCCTGGCATCTCAAAATGGATGCTGCCAGCCACAGACACAAGTATGCCCTCCTGCTGCTGGACGAAACTACGGCAGGGGTGGCCTGGACAATAGGTTTCCTGTCAAAGGGAGGTGTCACCACCTCCCAAACACGCTTTAGTGTATTGGGGCTGGGTGGGTGTACTCCAAGAGTGCTTTGAAGTTCAGCACTGGGGGCACATTTGGTGTGCCTGTGCATAGTTCAGTTCAAACAGTCACAAAACTGGACAAAGGAAATGGGTGTAGCCACCCCTCTTTCCTGACCCTCCCATAGGTGGGTCCCCAGAGTATGTCCAACCCCCTCCTTGGGTATAAAGAAGGAACCCCTGACTACAGGACTTTAGATTACACCTGGACGAAACTCTGATACTGAATCCTGGAACTTCGACGATCTACACTAAACTAGATGACTGAAGAATCTCCCTTGGAGTAAAGAAGTTACTCCCCTGCAAGGCAGACACCAAAGACGCATCTGTCCGGTTTGCATTTCTGAAGCTCCCGCCAGACTCCGAGGAATTTTGCAACACAGGAGGTGGGTTTCTGTGGTCTCTGAGGTTGATCTGTGCACTCATCAATTCTGAGGCCTGTATCCCTCGTGGAAGACCATGCAACCGGAACCACTAGACACCGCGACCATTTGCAGAAGCATCAGTTTTCTAGCAACTCCTGCAGCTGAGCTTTAGGTTACTTGTAGCTCTGACCCTGAGCAGCATTTGCACCGAAGATTGCCCGCTTACACTCCACGAGTGTTCCATGAGCTAACCCTTTGTGTTTTCTCTCGAGGTCCCTTCGCAATTCCTAGTCCGTCGACTGGTGGGTCTCTGTGAAGTCAATTTTACTTCTAATTGGGATTACCTGGTTGCTCTAGATGTACTCTCCATCACTTTGGGAGTCCCCTGGACCTTGCTGGTCCACACTGAAGCAACTTTTCTCTTCCTGCGTGGGTTGCTGTTGCCAATGCTTGTTGTGTCCAATCCGGGCACGGACACCGCAGCACTCGACATCCTTCGTGGGACAGCTCGAATCCAGCTCCTGGTTGTCATCGACACCTTCTGGTCCTCGTGGCTGCCGAGTCAAGCTTCACCTCTTTGCACCTGAAACACCCGACATCGGTGGGCATTCGTCTATCATTCCCCTGGTCACTGGCAAGTCACCCAGACTCAGTCCCCTCTGCTTTCAGGTTCTTCTGATCTTCGATCCAGGCTTGGATCACACCGAACACTTCTCTCCTTCCTGGCAGCAGCACTTTGCAGCAGATCGCCGTTGAAATCAATGACGATTCCCGACACTATTTGACACCTATGCACCCGGCTTCTCTGGGTGAGGTAACTTGAGTACTCCGGAGCTCCCGTGGGTGCTAACCCTAGAACCCCCTAAGTCTAAAGGGGTTTGCTCAAAGTCCTCTCCTAAGTGTCCTTAACTTCTAAAATTCCAACCGCGACTTTCCCATAGAATAGTACGGGGCTCGCGCCTGTATTCTCACACTGCATGCGTCCCACTATAACAAGTGGACAGCATATGCCAGGCCAACTTCTCACAACTATCAGCAGATTTGTAAAACTGGCTGCGGATAAAGCAGCAGTGTGAAGTAAAACAATAACCCACAATGTTTTTTAAGTCATTCAGAATCATAAAATGTAAAAGCATGTAATGTTTATTACCTGAGCAATTCTAAACCTAACCCACAACTGGCCCACCCCTCTCCCTAACCCCAACCAATGTCCAAGGAGTGTCCAAGAGTAAAATGTCCATAAATAAAGAAAAACCCAACAAAACTACAACTCCCACCCACCCACCAATCCAAAAACAGATTTAAAAAGGGTCTGAAGAGGGCACCAACAGCGCATTAGTGGCTTCTTCGGGTGCCTGTCCATCTGTTCCTGGCTGGCTTCAATATCCGCCAGCCTTATCATGATGCAGACCTCAAATCTGCAGAAAAAAGGGGGAGCAGCATTGATGGTAGAATGACGGCGGGCGCCCATTGGACCTCGGTGATGGTGTGGTGAGGTGTTTGTTGTGGCCTGGGTGGGGCCCGGGGCATCTGCAGCAGCCTCTGCCTCCTCATCCTCCAAGGCCACCAGCTGCCAGTACTCGGCCCTGATGGCCTCCAGTTTCTGCTGCTGGGTCCGGGCTGCAATCTCCTGCCTGCTAGGTGTCCAGGGACAAGTCTGAAATACCACCTCCTCAACCCTTTGCATAAAAAAACTCAAAGAAAACATTCCAGGCACGTAAAGGTGAGAAGAACACAACCACAGAGAAGCACCCGCGTCCCTTATTCTCCTTCCCAAGGATTTTTCCATTCACCATTGCATTGTTCTTCTAGTATTATATTTTTTATTCTTCACCCTTGTCTTTGCTACTGTTAGGGTATGTGCAAAGAACCATGTTCAACCTCACTTAGCAGCAGGAACATCTGGTTTGATGTAATTCCATTTCTTACTTTATAAAGAAATGCCTTTTGTACCCTGTCAATGCTTGTTTGTTTTTTGTATTTTGCCAATGTTTGTTTGCTTTCAGGATTAGGTATGTACCGTTCTCTGTATATTTCCGAAGCTTATTTGTAGCAATTGTCAGTGTTTGAGCTCCATGCATAATTAGAACACGTTGTCTCAAAGACACTTCAAACATGTGCAGCAGAGTTCAGTACTAAGCTTGCACGTGGTGTCAAAGGCAGTTGCAACACATGAGCAGCACGTTTTCAGCACGTTTTCTTCTAAAACAATCAAGAAACCCCACCCTCCCGGTAGCTATTTAAGTCCCGAACGAGCAGCAGCAAGCGCTTACGCTCTTTGACAATCCTTCCTCACCTGGATCCAGCATTCTTCGACGAGCCTTCCTTGCACTGCAGAGCGGTAACCATAGCAGCGCTGATGCTCCAGTTGGCTTTCCGGTCCGACTCCAGAATTCTTCCCCCGTCTTCAAGGAAATCTTTGCTTGGGGCTTTTCTGGTCCACTTTCAAAAGAAGCTCGAGTCCTGCAAAAAGAAAGTAAGGTCTTTTTAAAAGCGCGCGCATAGAACAAGTAAGTTCCTACATATTTAAACTTCGATAACCTTTGAAATACAGTACATTCTATGTCCGCCTCATTACAAGAATGTACAAAAAGGCAAGGAAAGTTCAATACGAATAAGACGTTTTTGGCACATGTTATTTTGGAAAAAGAAAGACTATTTGGCACCTCGTTTTTTCTAAGAACTCAAGGACAGTTGATTTTCAGATTATAAGTGAAACACTGCTTGCTTGTACCTTTCTAGGAGTTGGTGATTTGCCACGAACATGTGGTATTAATACTATTCTAAGCAACCAAGTAACACTTACGTTGCATAGGACGCAATCTAGTGGATGTTTTTTACAACTAGATGAACCTGTAAAAGAAAAGAAAGACATTAGTATTTCTTAAAAGACTCCCTTGAACTAAATGAAGGAATTTTTAGTCAGTGAGTTCAAAATAAAAATCTTAAGTAGATTTTCTAGTTAATAAGTGATAGGTAACAGTTATTCAAGTGTGTTTATTTCTTTACAGAAAGTAATTGCATTAAAGCAGCTATAACATGTTGAATAATATTCTGGCGGAGACAAGACCAGAATAGAAAGGTATAATTTCTTATTGATGTTATGTTTACAAGATAACAGAAATACAAGGTCTAAGTCCTAAGCTTATATTTTCTTGTTTCTGTTTTATGATTAGAGACACAGTCCATATATTCCAGAGCACCTGTTACTGAAGCAAGAATTTGGAGTGTTTCTTTCTGTTTATTAATTTGTCCCTATTTCCCCTGCCTTTGGTCTTTTGCTTCTGTTCCACTGTCTTTATAAATTCAGTAAGAACAGGAGTAAATTCTAAAGGGGAGTTGAAATTTCTCTTCACGTCTCTCAAGTTGAATAACCTGGACTTCAGGTGAGTGAAGGTTCAACAGAAGCGTAAGCCTTCACAACAATTAAGGTTCTCCTTGAGAGACACAGATTTAGAAAACGAAAGAATTGATGGTCAAGCTGTGGCTCAAGCACTCAGTGAAGACTTAGAAAGAAACAAATCTGCAACAGAGATGTTACAACAGATGCAATTGGAGATAGATAAATTGAAACAGGAGAAATTATCTTTGCGTCAATAAGTGGTTCGTTATAAGCCTAGAGAGTCTTTATGGGACACACCTCTTTCTACAGCTTTCAGAGAATCTACAGACTTTGGGAATAAATCTAGAACTTCAAATATGTTCATGGCTTCAGACTCAAATCCATCATCAGTCCAGGTAACAGTGGCTGTGCCTAATGTTGTCCCATTATCTGCTCCTGAACGCTTTTTTGGTGATAGTAACAAGTTTAATGTGTCCGTTAGTCAATGTCTGTTACATTTCATTTGCAAACCCCAATTGTTTCCTACAGATGTGACCAAAGTAGATTTTGTGCTTTCTTATTTGGGAGGCACTGCTGCAAATTGGTCTATACCATATATTGATAGAGAGGATCCTATTTTGCACAATTGGCCCCTGTTCAAAAGAACCATGTCTAAGTTGTTTGCAAAACATACTTATATTTCAAGCTAGTGAAAATGAACTCATTCATTTAAAACAGGGAATACAAGACTTGTTAACTTATGTCACCGCATTTAACAGGTTGTTAACTGAAACCCAGTGGCCTGAAGTAAAGCGCACGTCTTTGTTTTATAGAGGTTTGCGTGATGATTTAAAAGATGCTTTAGCGCACATTGTAGATTTGCCAGAAGAGTATTCAGAATTTGTAGATTTAGTCATCTTCTGGGAGAAAGAAAAGGAGATAAAACACGATTCAAAGCTAGGTTTTTAGCAGTAAAACATGACAAAAAAGAACCAGAGAATAAGGTTTCAGAACCTGAGCCCATGCAGATAGGAAGGATTAAAGGACCCTTGTCAACTGAAGAAAAAGATAGACAAAGAAAATTAAATGTATGCTTATACTGTGCTAGGTCAGGACACTTTGCAAAAGATTGTCCAATCAAACCTAAGATAACTAAAAAGACAAATGCTTTGTTAATGAATCCGTTAGAGCAGGAAAACTAAGAAACTCGTCAAGAAGGGAGGTTGCTTGTGCGAGTGATAAAAATCTACAGATCTCCAAATACTTAGCAAATACTGTGCCTAGAATACCTTGTCATTTTGTTATATAGGTTATTTTGATTATTAGTACTCAGTTGCGACACTCAGTGCCAGTCTTATTAGACTGTGGAGCCACAGGGAATTTTTTAGATATTAAATTGGCTCAAGATTTACAGATACCCACAGAATGGAAAACCCACCCTGAGTCAGTTTGTGCAGTTGATGGTTCTGAAATATCTTCAGGAATGATAACAAAAAGAACTAGCCCTATTACTATGGTATGCCAAAATGGTCATACAGAGTGTGTAGCTTGGTTAATAATGCATAATCCTGAAATCAACTGGATTTCACGAACAGTGACTTTGGATTCTTCTCACTGTCAAGCATCTTGTTATCAAGAGGCTCCTAATGACTCTATGACTGTTTTACATTGTGCAAATACTGTAACATCAGCTCCTGAGATTCGGTTGGAATATCAGGAATTTAAAGATGTATTTGAGCCTGTAAAAGCTGGTTCTTTGCCACCACATAGATCTTATGATTGCCGCATAGATTTAATACCTGGTGCTACTCTGCCAAATAGTAGAGTGTATGCTCTCTCAGAAGAAGAAACTAAATACTTAAGAACTTACTTGGATGACTTGTTGGCGTCAGGTTTAATACGGCATTCTACATCCCCCGTATCCTCGCCACTATTTTTCATCCCTAAACCTGATGGAAGTCTGCGCGCATGCATAGATTATCGCGGTTTAAAGAAAGCCACTATAAAAAATAAGATCCCTTTGCCTTTAATACCATTGCTCTTGGATCAGGTACGACACTCAATGATTTACACCAAATTCGACTTAAGAGGGGCATATCATTTAGTCGGATTAAAAGAGAATGATGAATGGAAAACTGCTTTTAAAACTAAATTCGGCTTATTTGAGTACACCGTCATGCCCTTTGGCTTATGCAATGCCCTGCTGCATTTCAATACTTTATAAATGAGGTGTTACATGAATTTCTTGATGTTTGTGTAATTGTTTACATTGAGGATATACTCATTTATTCTAAAACAAAGGAAGAACATACACATCATGTAAAAGCAGTTTTAACCAAACTACAAGAAAATAATTTGTTTGCAAACCTGGAAAAATGTATCTTCAATACAGACACAGTAGATTTTTTAGGTTATTGTTTGTCCCCAGCAGGAATAATGATGGACCCAAAAAAGGTGACTGCTATTAAAGATTGGCCTGAGCCCACATCAGTAAAAGAAGTACAGAAAGTCTTGGGTTTTGCCAACTTTTATAGACGTTTTATTCCCCACTTTGCAGAAACAGTGGTACCCCTTACTGAACTGTTACAGAAAGGACAACTATTTTCTTGGTCGGATCAAGCAGCTCAGGCTTTTGAGCTCTTGAAAGAAGAATTCACTTTTTCACCTTTATTGAAACATCCAGACCCTGATCTTCCATTCTTTGTAGAAGCAGATGCGTCGCAGATGACTGTGGGAGGGGTGCTTTCTCAAAGAGATACGCAAGATGGTCAATTACATCCTGTAGCTTTTTATTCCAAAAAATTGCTACCTGCGGAACAAAACTATACAGTGGCTGAGAGGGAGCTCTTAGCTATTAAATTAGCGTTTACTGAATGGAGACATCACTTAATGGGAACAAAATTTCCAGTAACCATCTTTAGTGATCATAAAAATCTACAATTTTTTAGCTCTGTGAAAGCACTTACACCTCGTCAAATGCGTTGGTTAAATTTTTTTAGTGCCTTTGATTTTGTTATTTCATATAGGCCAGGAACACAACAAGTGCAGTCAGACGTTTTATCCAGGTATGGTTATACAAATGAATCTAAAAGAGATGTAACAGGCCTTCCTATCATTCCTCCGCAGAAAATATTGGCGCCAATCATTCAAAATGATTTTATGGAAACACTAAAGGCAGAGCATCTAAAAATAAATGCACAAACATGGTTAAAAGACCCTCAAAATTCTATTCAGGAAGGATTATTTTAACATGAATCACTATTGTTTGTGCCGACTAAAGATTTACAGGAAAAGGTGATGACATGGAATCATAACTCAAGTCTGGCTGGACATCCAGGTTATCAAAAAACTCTAGATAATTGTAAGAGACATTTTTGGTGGTCCTCAATGGTCACCAATATCAAAGAATATGTAAACACTTGTCCTGTCTGTGCTAGAAACAAATCTTTACACATGGCGCCAGCTGGTTTATTGCAACCATTACCTATTCCTACAAGTCCCTGGCATACTATCAGTCTGGACTTTATAACTAATTTACCTGCATCAAACAAATATACAACTATCTTGGTGGTAGTTGATTACTTATCTAAAATGGCACATTTCATTCCATTATACAAAATTCCTACTGCTTCAGAGTTAACAAATATTTTTCTTCAAGAGATAGTGAGACTACATGGTTTGCCATTTAAGAATGAGGAAGTCAATTTACTTCTAAGTTCTGGACAAATTTATATTAAAATCTGAAAATGGAAATAGCTCTTTCCACAGCCTTTCTTCCCGAGACCGATGGTCAAACGGAAAGAGTAAACCAAATGTTACTACAAACACTGAGCTGTTTAATGGCAGAATTTACCAGTGAATGAGATAGAGCATTACCAATTGCTGAATTTATCTATAATAACAATGTACATTCAGCAACACAGTGTACACCATTTTATTTTTAAATGGGTATCATCCAAGAGTCTTACCTATAACTTTAATCCCTTCCTCAACACCAGTCGTCACAGAACGACTTTCTCATTTATTAGACATTCAAGACAAAGCAAGAAAACATCTAAATAATTACAAAGACGCAATGAAAAAGCAAGCAGACAAACATAGATTAGACACTCCTAAATACCAAATTGGACACAAAGTATGGCTTTCCACAAGGAATTTGCATATTTTAGGACCCAGAAAATTGCTACCAAAATACATAGGACCCTTTCCTATAGTCAAAATTATTAACCCAGTGACAGTACAGCTAGAATTGCCTTCTGACTATGCCATACCTCCTACCTTTCATGTCTCTCTGTTGAAACCTTATAATCCTAAAACAAGGTTAGAACCACCACCCCACCTATTCCAGTCGACGGTCATTTAGAATATGAGGTTCAGAGAATATTAGATGCCAAAAGAATCCAAGGAAAGCTCCATTACTTAATAGCCTGGAAAGGGTATGATGCTACTGAAAACTCTTTGGAACCAGCGTCATTTGTTCACACACCAAGATTAGTGAGGCAATTTTATTTAAGATTCCTACGAAAACCTCATCCTGTAGGGAGGCCTTTGGGGGGAGCGAATGTTAGGGTATGTGCAAAGAACCATGTTCAACCTCACTTAGAAACAGGAACATCTGGTTTGATGTAATTCCTTTTCTTACTTTATAAAGAAATGCCTTTTGTACCCTGTCAATGCTTGTTTGTTTTTTGTATTTTGCCAATGTTTGTTTGCTTTCAGGATTAGGTATGTACCGTTCTCTGTATATTTCCGAAGCTTATTTGTAGCAATTGTCAGTGTTTGAGCTCCATGCATAATTAGAACACGTTGTCTCAAAGACACTTCAAACATTTGCAGCAGAGTTCAGTACTAAGCTTGCACGTGGTGTCAAAGGCAGTTGCAACACATGAGCAGCACGTTTTCAGCACGTTTTCTTCTAAAACAATCAAGAAACCCCACCCTCCCGGTAGCTATTTAAGTCCAGAACGAGCAGCAGCAAGCGCTTACGCTCTTTGACAATCCTTCCTCACCTGGAACCAGCATTCTTCGACGAGCCTTCCTTGCATTGCAGAGCGGTAACCATAGCAGCACTGACAGGGCCGGACTGGGAACCACAACCGACCCTGGCCCCCTCCCCCACCACCCCCCCACACCCGAGGGGGGGGGGTTGCCGCCAAGCTCTTTGCCAGGGCCGGTTTTCGGACGATTTTGTTACTGGGCCGATTTTGCAGCTATACTGCAAAATCGGCCCTGTAACAAAAAAACGGCCCCCAAGGGCTCAAAACCGGCCCCAACCGTGCGGTGCACCAGAGGATTGCCCGGTGCCCGCTACGGCCAGTCCGGCCCTGAGCGATGATGCTCCAGTTGGCTCTCCGGTCCGACTACAGAATTCTTCCCCCGTCTTCAAGGAAATCTTTGCTTGGGGCTTTTCTGGTCCACTTTCAAAAGAAGCTTGAGTCCTGTAAAAAGAAAGTAAGGTCCTTTTAAAAGCGCGCGCATAGAACAAGTAAGTTCCTACATATTTAAACTTCGATAACCTTTGAAATACAGTACATTGTATTTCCGCCTCATTACAAGAATGTTTAAAAAGGAAAGGAAAGTTGAATATGAATAAGACGTTTTTGGCACATGTTATTTTGGAAAAAGAAAGACTATTTGGCACCTCAAGGACAGTTGATTTTCAGATTATAAGTGAAACACTGCTTGCTTGTACCTTTCTAGGAGTTGGTGATTTGCCACAAACATGTGGGATTAATACCATTATAAGCAACCAATTAACACTTAGCTTGCATAGGACGCCATCTAGTGGATGTTTTTTACAACTAGATGAACCTGTAAAAGAAAAGAAAGACATTATTATTTCTTAAAAGACTCCCTTTAACTAAATTAAGCAATTTTTAGTAAGTAAATTCAAAATAAGAATCTTAAGTGGATTTTCTAGTTAATAAGTGATAGGTAACAGTTATTCAAGTGTGTTTATTTCTTTACCGAAAGTAATTGCATTAAAGCAGCTATAACATGTTGAATAATATTCTGGCGGAGACAAGACCAGGATAGAAAGATATCATTTCTTATTGATGTTATGTTTACAAGATAACAGAAATACAAGGTCTAAGTCCTAAGCTTGTATTTTATTGTTTCTGTTTTATGATTAGAGACACAGTCCATATATTCCAGAGCACCTGTTACTGGAGCAAGAATTTGGCGTGTTCCTTTCTGTATATTATTTTGTCCCTATTTCCCCTTCCTTTGGTCTTTTGCTTCTGTTCCTCTGTCTTTATAAATTCAGTTAGAACAGGAGTAAATTCTAAAGGGGAGTTGAAATTTCTCTTCGCGTCTCTCAAGTTACATAACCTGGACTTCAGGTGAGTGAAGGTTCAACAGCTACTCACCACCATTTAAGTTTTACATTCTCTCAATCCACTCTTCACCATTGAAACTACCCATACATTAATTTAGCCATCCATTCAAACATGGCTCTCTGTCTCCATCTAGTCTCAATTCAAGTACAAACCTTTTAGCAACATTCATTTTTAATTTACCCACCCATGTGTCCTTAAGTTTATTTCAATCAAAAGAAACCACCACAGGATTTCAAACACCCACCCAGGCAGGCATCCTTTCACACACACACTTTCACCCACCCAGGCAAGCTTCCTACCCGTATGCCTTTCATCCATCCTTCACCCACCCATGCATTCCAACTATCAGCCACCTATGGTATTTATGCATCCGGCGCTTTCACCAACGCATCATTCTCTTTCAGTCATATCTATTACATTTCACCCATCCTTTCCCCTTCCATTCTTCCCTTTTCCATCAACCCATAGGTAAAGGTCTTGTTCATGAAACGTTCTCTGCTGAGTTGAAGATAGGAGTGGCCATTAGTTACTCAGCTCAACTCCTGCTGTGTTCATTTTTTGTTCACAAGTCAACAACACTCCACCTTTACATTGAGTTTATAATTAATTGTCAATAAGCTACTTATATGACTTACAACCGCCTGCCACTGCTGCCGGCTCACTCCCCGCCGCTGCCGCATCTGTAGACTGGCTGGCGCCATCACTGCTGGCACTGGGGGTCGGTGCAGCTAGAAAAAAAAGATGACAGATTTCTTATATGTCAGATACACCTCCCCCTATTAATTGTTTTATAGCAAAATAAGAATACACCACACACATCATTCACTACAATTTGGATAGATTACAGACAGTATCTTTTATCAAAAATATCAGGTTGGGCATTTTGTTGGTGGTAATTTTTAAAATATCCTCAAGTCGAGAGACAAGCTGTTAAGGAGTGGCTGGAGCTATTGATTGATGAATCTGATGCTTTGAGAAAAAAAAGCATTTGGCCTTGCTTGGCAAATGCAATGGGGCCGTCCTCCTCATACTTCCTCCTAGCCATGGTGCACAGTCATGAGTTCACCAACTGCTGCTAATAATACTAGGCTTAGCTAATAAGAACTCACAACTTTGTGGTGTCCAACGTGACCATGGCCACTCTCTTGTATCAGTGATTGAGCCTTCTCATCCCAACATACATGCATAGAATACCTTACTTGGGCAATGGGCATGCAATTTACATGGCAGAGGAGTAGTAGTAGTAATAGTAGTATGCTACCAATGGGTTCTTTGAGTCTTGGAGTACCACCACTCAGCCATCCACAAAAGGAGGAGGGAAAGCTGACTGAAAAAGCAGAAGAAAGGAAGCTACAGAGACTATTAACTACAGACTAGAGAAAGTTTGATGTAAAGTACAGAAACTTGAAATATAGAAAATAAGTAAACAGGATAACAAGAAATTAGAAGCAGATAGCTCGAAGAGGATTTGGAAAAAAATATAAAACCGGTAGACGCCACATTATTCAAAAAGGAGCGGAAAAGTTATCGGAATATATCTATTAATGTTAACACCAGGAGAACTTACTGAGGCCAGCAGAGCCATTGGGCGAGGAATTCTGGGAGGGACCTTCAGCGCCCGGACCCTCACCTGCCTCAGCTCTCTTCTTGCCCCTGGATACTGATGTAAAACATAAAGACAAAAAAAGATTAGTGGTAAATAAATATCTTCCCAAAATATTTTTTGACAGGCAAAGGCAATCGCAGTAACATGGAACTTTTCTAAATCAGATCACCTAGTAGTAGAATATTGCCGACCGTCCTATTCTATTCCACATTTCCAAAACCTACCTACCCAGCCCTATTCCAAATATAGTGAACTACATTTTGGAATTACTAATAATAAATTGCAACAAATGATGTTTGCTTCTTCTCAAATCTCATTCGCAATCTCTCGACCCACTTTGACGAACCAATTCACTAATCACTAAGGGCCTTATTATTGATTGAAAATGATGTCGGGTGGACGCCGTTGTGGTTCTGGAACTGCCAAATTTAGGTCGGCGCCGCAGTCACGGTGACTGCACTAGTCTATTACGAATCAATGCGATCGCCCATAGGCCATAGGGCGGTAGCAAACCTCCATTTGTCAATGGAAGCCTGTGTGGCAAGCGGAAAAGGCCCGCAGCACAAGCTTTCATTGAAAAATGGATGTTGTGGTTCACAAATATCCCTGCACGGTCCATGTGGCATGCACCATGCGGTTATGAAATTAAAAATAACTAATTACAGGATCCCTTACATAATCATCACTAATCACATCAGCCAAGCGAATGCCAACAAGTACGATTCGATAACTAGGTTAGGTAGCGCCAATTAAGCTAAGCACCTGTCTAGAATAATAAACTATTATATAATATTTGAAAACTTAATTTACCTGCATGTGAGCAGCATGCTTGCTATTATTTGGGAAAAAATATTAGCTACAGCATAGAACACACAAGTAATAATAACAAGCATTGGCAATGCCAATAGGTCTCGCATTTGCGAGAGTTAGAGCTTTTGGCATTGTAAATGACAATGTCTTTTACCTATGTGTTTTGGTTTGGAGTGGAGTGGATGTATGTGGTGTGGAGTGCAATTATGCGGGTTGAATTGTGTGTGGTGAAATTGTGTGGTGTGGAGTGGATTTGTGTAGTGGAATGATGTAGCATGGTGACTAGTTGGGGTGAGAGCTGCACCGAATAGATAGCCCATATCATGATGTGTAGGCACCAATATATTGTGCATCGAATCTGACCCAGGCTGGCACAGACTTTTTTCCACCAGCAGTTTAGAGCTAAGGAGCTGGCCTTTGTGAAATATCGCTAGTCTCAGTATGGAACTGTCAAGCTCAAGTCCGTTGCCGTCACATACTTACTTGTGATCACCAGAAGGAGGGCAGAGCAAAGAGTGATGCAGTCTGAAACCTCTACGTGTCCTAGTTATTCGCTGGTGCGCAAGGTATGGACGCTTGCACTGTTGTGCAGGGCTTTGTTTCCCTGTGCTTTTCACATGAACACCTTACACAAGAGCCTAGAGGAGAATCACTTTATTGCATCTCTCTTACAAAGGAGTTCCACGTGCAGCAGGTGCCTCCAACAAACAGCACAGGTAGCCTGGCCTATGTGAGGTTTCTAGCGGGGTAGGTCAGTTGGCTCAAAGCCCAGTTCAGAGAGTTTGGGAAAGGGGCTCCCTCTTGACGTCGCTATGCGTTTTGGTTCAACAGAAAAACACACTACAGTGTTGGGAAACAGGAACTCCTTTTTTTAAATTTACTAATTCAATTTGAAATGCGGGCTGGCACTTATTTGTGAGAAATTCTACTGTTAATGAAGCCAACATCAAACACCCAGTGCAGGGTAGAGAAGAAAAGAAACGTTCTGCAATAAAGGACTGCAACATACTGTACATCTGCGTGGAACTGTAACTCAAAGAATTTGAATACAGTGTTATTAGGCATCAAATGCTCAAGTATAAAAACATGGCCCTGCTGGGGCCCAATTTTCTTGTTTATCCTTTATCTCCAAGCACCCACTCTGGCCGATTGAACCTTTTTACCTGCCCAATAGCGTGGAGGGAGCAAACACAATTATCAGAGAGTACTTTCCACAATTTGACATAATTAAGGACTCGAGACCCAATCTCTAGTGTTCTCGGGATTTTATTATCAACATAAACATCTGCAGATAAAGGCACCTCAATACAAGGCACAACAGGTAAATGGGCACTAACACAAATGCTACTCTACGAAGAATCCGCATACGACTAAATATAAACAAAAGTACACATTCTAAAAGCATGAGGTAGATCACTACCAAGCCAATGTTGATATTAGGAATAATTAAACCCAAACATCTCAGTCCCTACTCTATGCTAGATGACATCCCTACTTAGCGTTCCCTTGAGACCCAAGAAATCATGGAAAGGTGTCAGAAGTGAAACTCCCTAAGGAGTCTTCACTTAGTGAGAGTCCGATCTAAAGTATCCTTTCAAGCTCTTCGCCCACCTCTTCTCTCTGTCTATGAGCTACTCTGTTCTGCTCCGCTGTCCTACTCTCGACTGCTCAACCCTCGGGGCGCTGTCCCTAATACGAAACCCCAAAACATAGAACACGCCCTCTGGCACACCTCCTCGATCAGGTCTTCTTCCAGTACTTTTCCGACTTGTGCTGTCCATCTTCCATCGTCCATCAGCTTGGCCTTGAGTCCCAGACACCGTCGACCCGAGGAGCTGCAATTGGCACATTCCAATGCACTCCCATGTCTGGCTTTCTCCATAATTCAACTCTTAGACAAAGACCTTTTCTACTAACGAACCAACTGTCCTTGCACCTGCGGTGAGATCATGGGATGGAGAAATACTTCGCATCCTTTAACTTTTACAATTTACTGCAGCCTAAAACTTCTAACGAAATAAATCATTGCGGCCTACTGCATTCAGCTGACATAAGAAAATACCAGGCCTCTTCCCTAACGATATATGTGCATTCAGGCCTCTACCAGGTTAGACACACTATTAAATCACATCCTAAGCCTTAGTACTTTTACTTTCACATACATGAATAAACGGCCTACATGAGTTACTTCAATCAGGTTATACGTTAGCCTAATACATTACACGAAACAAATCATTATGCATTTCATCGACTATATTCACGATGTGGTTTCGCATTTCTAACACTTCTATGTTACCATATGACTAATACATTTACTTAGTACATTGTATACGATACATCTGAATATGCATTGATTATATGCGGGTGCCAACTAACAATGAATATGATGCACCCCTACAAATTTCAAACTCTTTAAGCGCTACATCAGCCCCCGGGAGAGTGAGATCTGTTTATCCAAGAAGTGCTGCCTCTCTCTAGTTGTGGCTATATTTCAAGGTAATATGTCATATCCGGCGAGCTTCCCGCCCTTGAGTTTTAGTTGAAACTGCAAGAATCATGTCCCATTGGAGACGCTTCCTTAAAGTGAAGCCCAGGACCCTGGTGCTTTTAATCAACTTTTTTGTTTGGAAACTAAATGCATAGTCCCCCTGGGAGGAGCGCGCTACCCTCCCCATTGTGTACTCAGGGAAGCATTGAGGGCACCCCGCAGTCAGGAGAATGCTGATGGCATCCATTATTAGCTTTCCACTAAATGTTTCTATTGTCCCTCTGGCCTGCCCCAGAACATGTGCATATAATGTGAACAAAAAGCACACTCATTACATTTCAAGAAGTCATGGCTTGCCGCCTTGCTGACCAGGGCAGGCCCCCTCCCTCCCTCCTCCCGCAGGCTGGCAGCCTTTCTCTTCAATTTAGGGACGCGGCTGATAACAGATAATCGTGTTCAGCTGATAAATGGACAATTGGGGTGCCCTGTGCCAGTGTGGGGGTGGTGGTAGCACAGTTCATGGTTCAGGGGTGCCCCGTTGCTTTACTAGCGCTGTCTGCAAGCCCCACATTCTTTCATACTCTGCCAAAGGACAGAGCGGCCCTCAGGATCCGTCAAGTAATCCCTGAAAGGTGGGTGCGATTCAAGGGGGTGTCTGCCAGTAGCCAGACATCATGACACACTCCTACAGGCACAAACAATTGCACGCTACGTAACCGGTGGTGTGTGAAAATGGAACACAAAAACGTGTATGCTTTTCAGCCCACTATTATGCCACACCTTTAAAAAACGTAAAGTGACTTGTTAAAACAAACTAAAAAGATGACAAAATATATTGCCAAGAAGAGGCCACTCATACCCCTCAAAAACACACACTTAAAGCAGAGTGAACAAATAAACCAATCAACATATACAAACTCTCAGCAAAACATGCAGCTCCATACACAAACACACACACACGCACATACATGTAAAGGCTTTCAGCAAAGCAGACACACATAGGCTAACAAATAGTGACACAGAGCAAAAAAATAGTGAACGGGCAGGGCAAGCAACCCTACCCGCTCGCGGAACTCCCCGTAGCGCGGTGGAGTTTTTTTGCCACTTTGCAGAGTTCCACGTAGTGCCGCTTCGTGAACTCCACCCAGGCTTACCTATGCCATGCCCCAGGATTGGATAGAAACGATTAACATAGGAAGTCAATGTACTATGAATGTGGTGTTTGCATAGTCAATGGTCCAGTGCATTTTTGTGCCATGCAATAGGGCCACCCACACACATATATAAGGTGCTTACCTGTGCTAAAGTGTTATGTTAAGTTATGTTATGGTACTTATAGAGCACACATCCACTATAAGAGTTTCCTAAATTCGGAAAAGCAAGATGCAGACCTAGAGTATTCCAGATAAAAGGAGTAAGTGCTGAGAAACTGGAACCCCCAACGTCGTCTTCTTACAGGATGGAGTAGACAGAATAATTGAATGGGAATATCTTAGATTCTGACTAAGGGTGGGCGTAGTTCGCGAAGTAGCACTTCGCGAAGCTACGCAAAGTGAAGTTCGCACTACGCGAGCTACGCGTAGCACTTCGCGAACTGCGAAGTAACATGTTCGCACTGTGCAAGATGTTGTTTTCAATGATTGCACAGTGCGGACAAGCAACCGGCACTGTGCAATCATTGAAAATGGCATCTTGCACAGTGCGAGCTGTAGTTTTCTGCTGCTCGAGTAGATTTTTACTCGAGCTGCAGCTTTCTCAACGTGAACTGGTAGTTTCTCATCGCGAGCGGTCGCGAGCATACGCGACCCCTCGCAATGAGAAACCTGACCTTCTCGCGTTGGGAATCTCGCCGGGAGGTTTATTTTCCATGCTCGCGATCGCGAACAAGGAAAAAGTCTCGCCAGGATGTCATTTTGTTTGCTCGCGGTCGCCAACTTGATGTTGAGGACCGCGAGCAAGCAAAAAATGACCGCAGCACTACGCAACACTACGCTACGCGTGTTCGCACTGTGCTACGTGCAGTTCGCGTAGCGCGAAGTAGCGCGAAGTAGCGCGAACTTCGCAAACTACGCGAGCGTAGCGTAGTGCTTCGCCCAGGCCTAATTCTGACCAGGTACATATTTGTGGAAGTGGGTTGAAATAAAGGCTGGGCTACAACCCTGTAAGGATTTTAAAACAATGCAGCAGGCCTTGAAGACTGAGCGTTTCTCAATTTAGAGCCAGTGCAACTCCCGCAGCAGGAGCGTAATGTGAGGTAAAAGATACAAGAGCCTCGCAGCCTGATTTTGAGCTGATTGAAGCCTACAAACTAGGCCCTAAAGAAGGCTCAAGTAGAGTGAATTAGCACAATCAGCTCTTGAGATGACCAATGCATTGATGACTTGTTTTAAAGCCTCAAACAAAAGAAATGTACCAATTTTTAAAATTTTCCAGAGTTGGAAATAACAGGCAGAGACTATACCCCCTACCTGGGACTTCATTGTCAATTTGGAATCAATCACAACTCCAAGACTTTTGACTGAACTTTTGAGCCTGGGAGGAGTGCCCTTTGAGAATGATAACAATTTCACTCTTATCTGAATTCAATTTAAGTTGGTTATTATTCACCCAATCCTGGATAAATACCATTGTATACTGGAAGGAAGATTTCAATTCCTCAATGGTAAAGATCAGTTGCGTGTCATTGCATAATTATACACTTTGACATGCATTTCATTCAAAGCATACACTAAAGGGCGGATGTATAAATTAAACAGATAGGGAGAAAGGGATACGCCCTGAGGAACTCCACAGGCTAACTTGACCATCGGAGAGCGAAATGAAGAGAGCATAACTGACTGCTGCCGATTCGTGAGGAATGAGATAACCCACTCCGGAGCGGTATCTGCAAAGCTCGCGGCCCAGACACGGTCCACCAGAATCATGTGGTCGACCATGCCAAAGGCCACCGAAAGATCTATCAGGACCAGAGCCAGGATAGTCCCTTTATCAGCAACCCTCTGCAAGTCATCCACTACTGATAAGATAACCGACTCCGTGGAGTGAGCTGGCCGGAAACCGGCTTGATGACAATTAAGGAAGTTGGTGTCTTCTAAAAAAGAGCAGATACATCCTGCTACATGTGCCTCATGTACTTTTCCAAAAGGAGTGGTAAAGGGCGATAATTTTTTTATACAAAAGCATCATCCTCTACCTTCTTAAACAGAGCAACAGAGGTACTACTGTGGCAGTCTTGAAGGCAATGGGAACAGTTCCACTGCTCAAAGACTGATTTAAAAAGTTAGAGCTAATTCAGGAAGATGGGTGAACACAGTCCTTAGCACATGTGAAGGACAAGGGTCATCAGGTGATGCTGATTTCACTTTATTTAATAATCCCAGAAAACTATCTTTACTGATAGCGGGCAGTTCAGACATTATCATGAGATTATGGTCTTCCGCTGTTACCCCTCAATTAGGCTGTCTCGCAGGAATGCTTGCTTTGTTGGTCGAAATCTTATCCACAAAAAAGGAATTAAGAGCTTGACAAAGACTCTGAGTCTGTGTGACAGTGATAGTCACTCTATACAGATTGGATAGTTCATTCACAATTCTGAAGATTTCCTTAGACTTGTTTGTAGAATTCATAACCCTGCCTGAGAAAAAAGCAACTTTAGCCTGAATAATAAGTCTTTTATAATGTTTAGTTGGAGCATAAATGCCTCCTTTTAATTTGGGGAATAGTTCTTCCGACACGTTTGTTCAGCTTAGCTCAATTCTAATTTACCTGCTTTTAAGTCATCAGAAAACCAGTTTGACGTATTATAGCGCAAAGGTGGTTTAATTTTACGAAGAGGGCGTGAATATCACAAGCCTGTGTTAACCACCTAGCAATTTCTCCTTCACATCTATCAATATTAGGGAGGTCAGTGTCTGGCAGTAAGGTTGCAAGAACACAGCAAAAGTCTTCTATGTTGATATGAGCCCAGTATCTGGAGAGTCAATTAGCACCAAGGCAAGGTTTTGGAAAGGCCACATCTGAAAGTAAAATTTTGATTAAAGAGTGGTCCGACCAAACACATGGGAGAATCTCCATGTTGGAGACTGATAGATTAGAGGGCCATGATTGATCCAGGATATGGCTTTTCATGTGGGTTGGTGAGCGCACGTGCTGTGTTAAGATTTAGACTGCTTAACAATTCTGTGAAGTACAAAGAATGTTGGCCATACAAATCGTTGTTTTCCCAGTAGTTAAAGACTCCTAGTATTAGAATTTCTGCATGATCAATAACTAAGGAAGAGATGTGATTTTCTATGGCTGGCGGAAAACATGGCATGCACTCTGGAGGTCTATAAATCAGGGTACAAGTAAAGGGATGGATTGGAGAGTCCAGTCTTAATACAAGACTGTCTATCATTGGAATAGTAAAAGACTCACAAAAAGCGAACTTTTAGTTTTTCTTAATACTAGATGCTGCTCCACAGCAAACACTACTGGAGCCGTGAGAACCAACAAAAGACTATGGTGTGAACCAGAACATTTTAAACATAAAATCCCTGAAGTAAAGTGTAAAATGCAATGCTAAAAACAGAGCACAAAGAGATCAGATTCAATAAAACAAGTAAAGTCGGATACAATTATTATTAGGCAGGGCACTAAAATTCAAGTTACTTCTATAGTCTCAAGCTACTTCTATAGCAAAAGTGCTTATGCTGAATCCCCTAAAATATGGTTACAGTGGCTTATATCCAATTGACATATTTAATTAACTTGTAAGTTCCTTGTAGAGTGGTATACCAATAACCCAGGGCCTGTAAATTAAATGCTACTATTTTGCCACCCACTTATGTAGCACTTAAAGCATGTCCCAGATCTGCCATCACAGCCTGAATGCAGTGTTAGGCTGCCATGTCAACTTGACATTTAAACCCCCTTGCCAGGCCTTAAACTCCCCTTTTTTTACATGGGAGGTGCCCCTATGCGAGGCCCTAGGCAGCCCATAGTGAAGGGTGCTTTGTGCTTAAAAGTTTGAACAAATACGTTTTAGTACGTTTTAAATATGTTTCACATATCCTGGTAGTGAAAAACTCCTAAATTAGTTTTTCACTATTGTGAGGCTTACCCCTCCCAAGGATAACATTGAGGATTCTTATTACATGTAATAATCTCTAACGGCCCAGTCCAGTGCAACCAAATATCCATAGTTGCCACTTTTTGTACTATGTTTACTAAAATCTTTAAAAATTCATAGCTCTAGTTCTACTGATTGGGTGTCAGTTGTTTTGGTGTCAAATAATTTATTAAAATGTGCTCTATTTTTCTAAATTGGAGTGGGATTTTTCTTGTGTTGCGTTTCACTTAATTTTTGTTTGTGTGCTGCATAATTATTTAACATTGCCTCTAAGTTAAGTCTGACTGCTTTGCCTGCCAAGTTACTCACGGTTAAGCACCAGATAATTTAGTGACTTTTTGTGGTTCGTCTTACAAGGGAAACAACACTCAAGGTCATGGCATTGTCCATCCCTAGACCAATTGGACCCATCAAGGCATTTCACATCGACTTTATCAACATGATTGACCGACGTGCTAATTACAGATATTTGACTGTAGTCATCTGCCCATACTATAGATGGATTGAAGCCGGCCCGGCAAGGCAGCAGCAAAGTTCCTCGTCAGAAAGGTAATACCCTGGTGGGGGGTGCCAGACGTTATCCGGTCCGACAATGCAAAACATTTTGTCAACAATCTTTGACAACATCTGTACCCTGCTAGAAAAAAATTATAAATTAGCATCAGCATATAACTCCAAAAGTAATGGAATCGGAGAAATACTCAATGGCCTGTTCAAAAACAAAATAAGTAAAATTTGCACCAGTCTTAAAAAGAAGTGGCTCCACTGTCTACCCCTAGCTTTCCTTGCACTCAGAAACAGACCTAGCAGTGATCACATCTCACACCACATCAGATCAAGACTGGTAGACCGATGGGAACACCTATCTCAAAAAATAGGAGCAGGTAAAGTTCCACGACTAGCTTCCAGGCATTGTGAGATGACCTGCAAGTATATCTTACAGAACTAACCAAAACTGCTAGGTTTTTATCCAAACAGGTCAACCACAGAACCTCCAGGTGCACAAAGACCAAGCTGTCATATCAAATACCCAGCACTGACAAGATGTTTACATTCAAAACTTTGTAAGGCGGTGCAAACAAGCTAAGTTTAATGGGCCCTACCGGATGATCTTTGCAACACCCATGCCCCTCATGGTGGAGGAAAAATATGTGTGGGTTCACCTCTCTGATGTGTGATTGAAACCTTCTATGACGAACCCTCCATGAACTCAGACCACAAACATTTTGTTTGAACTGAGAAGGAAAACACTGCCACCAGAGAACTACAGACGCCTCCCAGGGGATCCATACCAAGACCTGCAATGTCGAATCTAAAGTTATGTATGATTGCATTGTTATGTACAATCTGATTGGTATGGGTAATGCCACACTTATACCCTACAGAGGAACTGGCGAGTAAAAAGGAGTCTACTTAAAATCTACCACAGTGCTTATGCATGGATCTCTCCCTTGTCACCTACAATTACACTCAGCAGAATGCTAACATCTCCCATGTACAACACAAGGCCCGTTTGGAACTAACACATGACCACATGTTATATCTGTTCATTGATTCTGCATGCATGGGTGCAGACAGACATAACTGGTCCCAAGAGGTAGCCCCTGAGAAAGCAAAATGCCTTATACACCAATATCAAGGTAGAATAGGGGCCAAAAGGTCAACCCAACAAGGTAGAACCACAAAGGATAATAGTAAATTTAACCTGATATGAATCCAACCCAACAGCTTTATACATCCTGACAGAACCCACAGATATCCAAATCGAGCTGGATAGGATGTGTAGGGAGGGCCAAATAGGATAAGATGTCACATGGCCTCGAGACTTTGTGGAGAAATGGTTCTTGGAGGTAGCAAAACTCTGCTCCAATGTCCGTCTGTTGACCAAGAGCGCCACCTAGTATAACCGGGGTGGTTTTGTTAAAAAAAAGGTGTCTCCTGACATAGAATTCCAATGTAGGCCGTTCAGCTTGGGGGTGTGGAGGGAAATGGTTTGCATGGGGGAGGGTTGAATGAAAGCATAACTACACCATCTCAGGAAATCTGGGACACTTAGATGGGTGGATACACCTGGCCAGAGGGGAAAGGGCAACCCCTGATTGTACAGATGCTAACACTTTATTCCTTATGTTTCAGAGGTACAGGAACACTTCCGATGGGCACGAAAGCAAACTGTGAAGTGATATTACACATTACGGATATGCTAATGGTGCACCTCCACGCTGATGAATTACTACTGGCAAAGCAGTGAGTTTGCCTATGCTCAACTCATCGCCAGATGGCGTGGACTCTGTTTCCTGGTAACTATACAGACCCCGACCATGGTCATTCCTGTCGAAGAGCTTTTGGACTTGTACAAAAAGCTGTTAAGGAAGAAAATAAAATTGCAGCACGAAGCTCCTTAACTGCAGACTATTTTGGCTAGGCTCTGTTCAAAGACATTCCTGAACAATTCAAACTGTTCACAGGCGTTCAAGTATCGTGGGAGAGTCTATACCCTTCTTTTCCTTACAGATAACAAATGCCCGCAGGCTCCAAATCACCAGGTGGGAGATGCTTAAAATGATGAAAGGCACTGAGCTTGGCCTCAATTCAATCAAGGAAGTACTGGTGATGCGCATAGATATTGAACTTAATGGATGAAGGATGGTGTGTGCCAAGATCGGTGCAGCTTGCTGTACGTTCATCCCAGGGAATGACATAGACATTTGTACATTGACACTTGCCGTCCAAGTATTGCACAATATACAAAGGGACATGTGTGAGGAGGGAGGTGCCCCTGAGCAGGAGAGATTTTCAAATTGGTTTTCCTGGCACCCACGATGGATATCAGGATTGTGTACATCACTGTTGCCAGTTATCCTTTTGTTTCTATTGGTTTGCGGGGCTGTGCAATTAGGGATCACCTGCTGTAAAAACCTAGTCCTCAAACTAGGAAGAATGCAGGTACATAGGAAGGTAGTGTTTGTCGAAAGCGAGCATAAGGAACAACAGACCTCAAATAAAGTAAATGCTAAAAGGTATGAGTTAGATAGTGTAGTTGGAAGAATCAACCAAAAGGGGGGGGAAGTTACTATGGAAAAAGCCATTGTTAATATGGAAAACAGTACATTCTTTTATGAGAACAAAATTGCATCCTTATTAATGAAATTGCCCATTGTGAACGCCACATCAGCCATGACTCGCAAATACATAGTCGGGCAAGCTCTGAGATCTAGGCCAGGGGTACTGATTGATAGGTCACAAGTGGGATGACACGTAGCTTACAGACAAACGCAGAAACTGGGAACCTCAGATCAGTCCCACAGATAGGTGCAGCAACATTTCAATGGTCAAGGCAGATTGGCCACAATCCAGCACACAAGAGCATAGGTGTTACGGGCTGTACAATTAGGGATCACCTGCTGTAAACACGCAGTCCTCAAACTAGGGAGAATGCAGGTAAATAGCAAGGGATGTAAAAAGCCAGTGTTAATATGGAGAACAATACATTCTTTTATGAGAACAAAATAATGTCCTTATTAACAAAATCGCCTGTTGTGAACTCCACATCAACCACGACTCGCAAATACATGATCAGGCAAGCTCTTAAACCTAGGCCTGGGGCTAGTGATTGATAGGTCACAAATGGGATGGAACACAGCTGGCAGATAAACCCACAAACAGGAGACCTCAGATCAATCCCCACAGATAGGTGCAGCGATATTTCAATGGTCAAGGGGGATTAGCCCCAATAAAGCACACATGGGTGGAGGGGGTACACATGCTGCTTAAACACCATAAAGGAAGATGTTAGGAACATATAGCCAATCAGGACACAGCACAAGCATCTGGATGCGTTACCCACTGGCAACTTTGTGTCCAGGCAAGGTTGAGACCCACCTGCATTAGCCATTAGACAATTATTTATGACTCCAAAGGCAGTAACCAACATTCCTCACCATATATGGATCGCCGGAACCTTTTATTACCTACGATGAAACGTATAAAAGAAGGCGACTGACTGTAAATGGAGACAGTTCTCAGACACTGTACCTAAACTGTTCTCCTGGCCACTACGTTTGATTAAACAAACTGTTCCTGTTGTGACAAACACCTCTTGTCTTTTAAGGTATTTCAAATTCAAGTAACAGAAGCTTATTTCTAACTGGTTAGGGAGTATCCAGGAGTCACCCCACCCACCAGGTACTGAATTGTTGCATCTTTCCCTCAGCTCTACAGCAACACATCTAGACCTGTGATCACAAGAGGATGACGCCAGCCATCTGTGACCTGCATGGAGACATGAAGGACAGGGCCTGTAATGGAATGTATAAAGTACACAGGGCTAGGATGTGGACTTCATGGGTCAATTGGCTGACCTCCTGTGTGGCTGCAGGGACATTAAAAGCTGCAGGAAAACATTTCCTAGAATAACCAACTGAGCAGTGTCAAGTGGACCCTGAGTGTTGGTGGCCACTGCTGGACTACTGTCTTTGAGGTGTTGGGAGCCTAAGAAGATACCAAGAGGAGCTACTTCAGGGAGATGAAAAAAGTTAGAACTTCCTGCCCTCCGGAGGACTGGGACCAACCACCCAAGGCTATCCTCTCTAGACATAATCTTTTTTTAATCATTTCTTTATTAGGTTTTTGCATTATTATATAACAACAGTAACCACAAGACATCCATTACTTACAAGTGTCCATAATTATGTTAACATGACGTAAGCTTTAATAACCCCTCTGAGTCGTCCAATCTGCACAACCCCACTACACAAACATCCCAAGGCAAATTTTGTAAATGTCAATCACTGTCCCGGCTTGGTCCCTTATGCATTTTGTAACCAGTCAGTCAGTCAGAATATCTTTATTCGGCTGACAATCAGCCATACAAGAATGCATCAAAACACATTTAAAACAAGTTAAAAGAAAAATGATACAGACAATAAGTAATATGTTTCAAAACAGTAACAGTTTCACTATCAGGATATCAAAATTATGGTTAATAGTTTGACACAAGGTAGCAGCATTAATTTGGGACAGAGTATAAATAACTTCATAACAAACACCTGTCCCTGTAAACAAGAAGACCCGGAGATAATTCATTAACACAGATAAAATCACTTGCCAACAGTGTCACATACTCGAACAGACAAATAAATGTATCTATAAATCATCAAACAAGTAAATTCATCTTTTGAAAGCTGGAGATGATATAATGCTGCCCGACACTTCCTAATGTTTAAAAACTTTAGGAGAGGAATAATAAACTCACGCCTTGGCTTGAGATAAAGTTGACAGAAAAACATAAAATGAAGTGTGCACTGAGTGGACTTAGAAACACAAGGGCACGGATCTAGTTTGGCATCGCAATAAACTTTACGGGATATGAAACCAAGAGATGCGAAATGCCAAACCTGAATCGAATGAGGTAGAACAATTTGGTATGACTGAAATAAAAAGAAAGATAAGGCTCAATGCCTAGAGAGCAAACGAGAAACGAGTGTTCTCAAACACTCTTTTTGCCATCTCTAAATTCCCTCTAGTTGAATATAAGCAAGTTAGGAAGTCCTTTTTCAGTTTTATTTTTGGGATCTTGGCAATGCTAGCTGGATTGTGAAAACAGTCCGCCAGCCCCAGAGACTCTAACCGATTTTTTATATATCTGAGCCAAGGTATCTTTGTCATGTAATCCAATTTGAAACAGTCTAGAATAATTGCACGATTTAAGGCTGGTTCTTCCTTTGCCTAAATGGAGTGCCAAAGTAGGATCAGTGCTAATTGAATGCGAAAGGACAAACAAATCAAGTCAAGCTTGCTATGACAAACAGTGGCAGGGAGACTATTGGGTACTGTCAACAAACGTCTCCTAAAAATATTCTCGGCTCTTTGTAGGCCCACTGAGTTGCAAAGGCCCCATACTCCAGCCCCGTACAGAATAACTGAACAGGAGCGAGCCTTGTAGATGTTAATGATTGCATTAATCGGTCTAGAGCCTAACTTTCTCGTGTATCTAAAAACTGCCTCCAGGTTTCGGTTAAAACTACTAATTCTTGCCTCAAATAGGTGGTAGAGAGCAAAAAAGGGGGACAGAAGAGGCCGTTTTTCCACTCACAGGGGAGTGGGAGGTCCAGTGGGAACAGGGGCCCCTGATACAATAATGGCAAAAGATGTTCCTATAGTTCCTCAAAGAAAGAGAGAAATGGAGTGGTATCAACGCAAAGGCTAAGGTGGATAAAAAGCACTGTATAGTTTTTACGGAAAATCCTTTTGTCGGATTTAAATGCCCTCACACACCCTTGCAGGTGTCATGCTTCATCATTTCGGCTGCTCCTCGTCGGGCCGGCGGTGCAATGCCCGACGGGCTCCCTAAAAAGGGGATCTTTGGCCGTATAGATGAAGTGCGGGTGTGGGGCCTAGACAAATGTAGATATGGAACAGTGAAGTTAAAATAGGGTAACTATCTACATTGAACAGCCTATTTAGGTTAGAGTTATTAGTTAATCTACATATTCAATACCTGTTGGTACCGGGAGCTACCCTAATCAGTCACTATCCTGGTATCAGCAGTACTCGGTGGGTTTGTACCCGAGTATGGTTTCCTCAAAAGTGTAGGAATGTCTTCTCCTCAGGTACCGTGATGCGACCTACCCTCACCACCGAGTCCGGAAGGTCGGTGGTGAGTAGATAGTTATTTGTCTTATAGGTCCTGAAGAATCGCGAGTTTAAATTACTCTGAGCGAGAAACATGTTGACCGACCATTGTATATTACATGCCACTACAACAGGAGACATTACACTTGTATAAGTGACATGTATACACGTTTTTAAATTAAGGTAGGAGGCCATCCGAATAAAATTTACTTCCATTAGGTACTCCTTACCCTATTTTAACTTCACTGTTCCATATCTACATTTGTCTAGGCCCCACACCCGCACTTCATCTATACGGCAGTCGGATTGAAGATCTCCGCCAAAGAGCCCCTTTTTAGGGAGCCCGTCGGGCATTGCACCGCCGGCCCGACGAGGAGCAGCTCAACTAGGTGGTGCCAGGTGCCTTTTTGATCAAAGAGTGATTCCCAAATAGGAGAAAGTTAGCTTAGGAACATTATTTACTTTATTATTTGTGTGTGTCGCTGTCTTTCTGGTTCACAAATCCATCCCCACCAACTTACTCTTTTATTCCCGGTTGGAGTTGCAACTGTGTGCATTCAGTGAAGAAGTAAGTCCACTCCTGACTCGCCCTAAAGCCATTCCCCTCAAGCCAGATATTGAAAGGAGAATACAAACAAATGTGTGCCTGCCTCCAACCCTTGGCCCTGACTATCTATCTATCCTTTCCTAGCCTAGAGAGGCTACTGCGGGAGAATGGGTAAATGATGGCATGCATTGCACGCTGATTGATTAATGTTTGTTGTGAATGATGTCTACTATTCTACACACACAAAAAGTGACTTAAGTCAATTTTTCCCTTCTTGTTGTTCAATAACAAAAATGTACTACCACTGGCCGATCTATTGCATTTTTAGTCGGGACAAGCCTGGACTCACTCAGGACGCTGGTAGTACAGAGTTGGACACCATTCTCACAGTCAGAGTCATGAGGATCAGAGATGATTGATGCAATAACTCAGAGCGTGGGCGTGAGCCTAACTACTTCGAGAAATACCACCAGAAGAAGATGGACGTTTTCAAATGCACTGAAACCAGCTGATTTGGATCATGATGACTTTGAAGTGGCCTAAAGGTAAACAACACCAGACCTACATGTCTTTGTAGTGCTGGTGGCGAGTGTGGTGTGACTGACAGCGGTGCATTGATTTTTTGCTTCTGTGTTGCTGTGTGTGTGTGTGTGTGTGCTGTCTGGCCCAAATTCGAAGCTAAGAGGAGGTTGTGTGGGGGGCCCTGTTGTTGGAGGTAACTGACTGAAACAGACATGATTTAGCCATGCTGCCTCTGAAAGTCTTCTTGTTGCACTCCTCCTTATGCAGTTTAACTTTTCTCCTTGATTTTTCAATATCCTTTTTGTCTTTCCATCTATATGCCTTTTACCCTGCGCCATACTGGAAAATCAACTCACTCTTACCTTACCAAACCGCATCCACCAGGCACCCAAGATTGACGTACGGACAGTCCATGAGGAATGTGGAGATGCAACTCCCAATTTGGCAAAACAGTATAATTTGTTTTCACTTCAATCATTACGACTGTGTGTGTTGTTTATGTTTGCTTATTTGACTCCTACAGATATTTTAATTGTATTTGCTATCTTTCAAAGCCCGGTACAACGAAACATAATGTATGTAACGTGGGTCTCTCTAGGGGCAGACAGACAATTGCATACTTAATATACTGCCCTGTACTAGTCTAGTACTACTCATCATCATGCATGCATTTCCATTTCCTCCCATAACAGATTTATGATGGTCGGCTGCCAAGATGAATGTGTTGTCCATGTGTAGTGTTTTTCTTTGTTAAATCGTTCCCTCAAATCCCCGTCCCCAACCATTCATCGAACCCCTAACCCTCTTCCTCCAGGCTGTGTGATTTATTGAGGTGTGAATTAACAATTTACAACATTAATTAATCACACACTTGGTGGGGTGGATGTGGTGAAAGCAACACCAACTCAGTTCAGGGTGAGGAGGATCTTATTCTTAAGCTCATATGGCCCACACTGGCAGTACATATTATGTTATCAACCCCCGCAGAGTGTATGATATCTCATTGCCAGCATCATCATTCAGGCACTGTATTCCTTTGTGTCTAAGGTTAAGCTTGTCCACTTCGTACAGTTCGTAGTAGCTCAACATTGTTCTGGTTAATTCCATTTTTCATTGCTTATCATACTCTTTTCTAGTGTCTGAGTCTGTTCTACTAGTCTAGTCTCTGTTGACTGTCATCAAGCTTGCATATAATAAAGGCATTAACCTAGTTTTTTCAGTTCAATTTGTTAACGTCCCTTTCGATGAATAGTCCTCACTCTCTGAATCCTTATCCTACAGTTCTAGTTTGCCTAGGAGGGAGTTGGACCTCGCTTCAGTTCTGATAAGTTTGCCTTCAATATCAAAAGAAACGCTAGCAATGGATGCTGCTACTACAACCACCACCATGGCACCCTTGGAAACCATGCAGCCCTTGCTTCATCTAATCAGGTAAGAAAAGTGAAATGTGGTTGATTGATTCATTGTTGAACGGCAATCATTCTATACAATGTCAATTCACTACCTGACCCCTCCGAGTCCTTAGGGGTTAATGATAATATATAGTAGCAGAGTAGACTGCAGAGACTAGGAGGAGACAGTGGTAGGATAAGGGAAGGTACTGCATCACTATTATGCTTACACTATCAGCAGATTTTTAAAACTGGCTGCGGCAAAAGCAGCAGTGTGAAGTAAAACAATAACCCACATTTTTTTTAAAAACCATTCATAATCAAATAATTTTAAAGTATGTAATGTTTATTTCCTGAACAAATCTAAACCAAACCCACAACTGGCCCATCCCTCTCCCTAACCCCAACCAATGTCCAAATAGTGTCCAAGAGTAAAACGTCCATAAATAAAGAAAAATCCATCAATACTCCAACTCCCACCCACCCACCCAAAAACAGATGAAAAAAGGGTCTGAAGAGGGCACTAACGGCGCATTAGGAGCTTCTCCGGGTGCCTGTCCATCTGTTCCTGGCTGTCTTCAATATCCGCCAGCCTTAGCATGATGTGGCCCTCAAATCGGCTGAAAAAACGGGGGAGCAGCATTGTTATGTTATGTTATGTTAATGGTATTTATAACGTGCACAGCTGCCCCAGCTAAGGGGCGTCCTGGCGCGTGACAAGATATAACACAACAGACACTAACACAAAAGAACAGAGACAGAGGGAACAATTAAAACAAAAAAGTTTTTAATGATTTCCGAAACAACAGAAGATCATCAATTGCGCGGAGCTCAAACGGAAGCGAGTTCCAAAGCGCTGCAGCTTTTATCCGGAAAGAGCGCCCACCAACTCGGCTAAGCTTGAACCTCTGGACTACTGCAAGCGCTTGACCCGAAGATCTTAACGAGCGGGTCGGTACATAACCGGACAAGAGATTCGAAAGGATCTGGGGAGCAGATCCTTTCAAAATTTTAAAAGCCAGACATAAAACTTTAAAATGAATTCTCGACTTAATCGGCAGCCAATGTAATGCTCGAAGAGTGCTTGAAACCGAGCATGACCTAGGCAAGCCGACAATGGCTCTAGCAGCGGCATTTTGAATGCGTTGAAGGCGAACAATTTCTGCCTGATTACTCCCTATCAGAAGTGAACTGGCATAGTCCAGGCGAGATAAAACTGTTGCCTGGACCATCTTCTGCCTGGTAGGGGGGTCAAAAAACTTAAGGACAGGCCTTAAGCCCCGAAGGACTCCAAAACAGCATGCTGCGGTTTTCTTGGTGTGCCCCACAAAGCTGAGAGTAGAGTCCAACCACACTCCCAGATTTCTCAACTCCATAACCGGAGTTGGAGCCACACCAAGTTCCGGCGGCCACCATCTGTCCCCCCAGAGATCCCTTCCCTTCCCGACGATCATAACCTCGGTCTTCTTAGCGTTAAGCTGGAGGCAGTTGGCAGTCATCCAGCTAGCCACCTCCCTCAGCCCGTTCTGGAACTTGGGGGCGTCCACATCGGCATCCCCACTGATAGTAACCGCCAGCTGAGTGTCGTCAGCATATGAGACCATATACATGCCCCATTGTTTGACAACATCAGCCAGCGGTCTAACGTAAAGATTAAATAAGGTGGGACTCAGTGAGGATCCCTGCGGCACCCCCAGGTCCAGAGGATGGAATTTGGACTGATATGGAGGTGTAGCAACGCAAAAAGACCGATCGTCGAGAAAGGAACGGAACCACTGTAGGGCTGACCCCATAACGCCAATCTCCTCCAAACGGTGCAGAAGGATACGGTGCGAGACAGTATCAAAGGCGGCGCTCAGATCTAACAATACTAGCGCCGCCGTCTGTCCCTGATCCAGCACCGAACGCAGATGTTCAACCATGGCGAGAAGGGCAGTCTCCGTGCTATGCCCAGCCCGGAACCCATTCTGGGTGTCATCCAGAATGTTAGCTTGGGTGAGATGGTCGGTGAGAGCCTGATTGACATGAGCTTCCATCAGCTTGGCCGGCCAAGGGAGCAAAGAGATGGGCCGGTAGTTCTCCGGTCTTAAAGCGTCCAAGCTTGGCTTCTTCAGAATAGGAGAAACCACTGCACGCTTCCATTTGATTGGGACCGTGCCCGTAGCCAGCGAGATGTTAATCAGGGAGCAAACTGTAGGGCGTCCCACAAAAGACTGGTTCCTAAACAGAGCAGGACAGACCGGATCCAAAGGTGAGCCAGATTTAACCTTCTGAGCCAGTATGTCAAAAGCCTCAGGTAGAAGCTGCGGAAGAGAATCCAGCATGGGAAAGGCAGGGACAACCACCAAAGCCTTCTGGGAGGGTCCCGTACCAGGAAAAGCACGATAGATGCCCTGCACTTTCTCCAAAAAGAAAGATGCTAAGGCTTCACAGTGCGAGGTAGAGGCCATAACTGGAGAGGTAGTGCGCTTAGACAGCAGATCCTTGAGATCTTTGAAAATAGTTCTAGATGGATTTGGGCTGCTACGGAATTCCAGAGAGTAGAACGTCGCACGAGTTCTACATATGGCACGGTGATAGATCTTAATTGAGGCCAGATACAACGCTTTCTTAGCCGTGTCATAAGATCTCCGCCATTCTCTCTCGGCACGCCTACAGTTCCCTTTCAGTGCACGTAGTGCGCTGTCATACCAGGGGTTAGACTTTCTGGGACTAATTTTACTAGTCAAAATGGGAATCAAGGAGTCAAGCGCCCTGGTAATCCAATTACAGAACTGGTCATAGCCCAATTCAACATCATCCAAATGTTCAAGCGGATCAGTAGTCAGAGCAAGATGAAAATCCTCTAACCTAAGCTTACTCCAGTGTCTTCTAGGGATTAATCGGGCTGAGGGAATTGGAATAATTCCAGGTGACAGAACCCGAATATCCACTAGAAAATGGTCCGTCCATCCAAGGGGTGAAACGGAAAGAATTGAGGCTTCCGTTAAATTTGTAAAAAAAGGGTCCAATATATGCCCTCCTATATGGGTGGGTTGAGAGACTTTTTGGAACAACTGAAGGGCCTCAATATCCGCAAGAAAGTTACATACAGCCGGGGCACTCTGATTATCAAAATGGAGATTCAAATCTCCCAATATAGAAAAGTTGGCACAACCAATTGCCAGAGTGCTGACAGCGTCAGGGAAAGCCTCTCTTAACGCAACATCATTGCCTGGGGGGCGATAGACCACCATCCCCGAGATCGAATACTGGGGGCTAATCCCGATCTTGAAAGAGGCACTCTCACACCCAGCAATATGTAAAGCATTCCAAATGCAGGAGAAATTGGATTTCACCGCAAGTGCAATACCCCCCCCTCTAGTAGGGCGATTAAGGGTGAAAATTGAATATTCCGGGGGAAAGGCAAGATTAATAATAGCTGCATCATCCTCCTGCAGCCAAGTTTCAGTGATGGCGAGAATATCCGGGGTCTCATCATGCATGAGGTCAAGGATATCTTGATGGTGTAATACCAATGACCTAACATTCAGGCTAAATATCCGCAGGGCGTTCGTCAAACTCGAACTCGGAGAAGTAACAGCAGCAGGCTTCTGGCGGATAGGAGCGGGAGGGGCCAAAGCCCAACCTTTACAAGCGCAGCAATAAGGGCCACTTAAAGGGTGGATATTTACCTGATTACATTTAGTGGTGGTCAATCCAATGGACCGTAGAGTCTCATTAGAATACGTAATCATCTTTCCACCCTAGCTAAAAATACAGGCACACCCACCTGCAACGTCCCGCACGTCCCTAGCGTGGACGGGCGCAGACGGGCAGGACTCAGGCACGACTCCGGCTAAGCGACGGCATCCCACTGCGCGGTCCGGCTGCGCGGGAGAAAGCGGCTTTAAGTAGGCGTCCCGCGAGGCTAACCGAGCGCAGTAGCGCTCAAAATGGCGCCCGCCAGAAAATACACTGCCCAAACCAAAATGGCGTCCACCCCGGGGTATCCCCGTGACCCGGACCCACCAAAACGGCGGTGATATGAACAATTTTACGTGCGGTAAGGGGGGGGAAAGTTACCAACCTGATCCCAGCCTAAACACAGTTAAAATCAGGGGGAATAAATGAAGCACCAAATCAAATACAAAACAGGAGTAGTTAAAAAATTCAGTCGCTAGCAGCAGCGCGAGCGTAGTTCAGCTGTGAAGAATACCTTGTCAGGCATCCCGCGAAGAGAAATCCGCCTTAAGTAGGCGTCCCGCGAGGCTAACCGAGCGCAGTAGAGCTCAAAATGGCGCCCGCCAGAAAATACACTGCCCAAACCAAAATGGCGTCCACCCCGGGGTATCCCCGTGACCCGGACCCACCAAAACGGCGGTGATATGAACAATTTTATGTGCGGTAAGGGGGGGGGGAAAGTTACCAACCTGATCCCAGCCTAAACACAGTTAAAATCAGGGGGAATAAATGAAGCACCAAATCAAATACAAAACAGGAGTAGTTAAAAAATTCAGTCGCTAGCAGCAGCGCGAGCGTAGTTCAGCTGTGAAGAATACCTTGTCAGGCATCCCGCGAAGAGAAATCCGCCTTAAGTAGGCGTCCCGCGAGGCTAACCGAGCGCAGTAGCGCTCAAAATGGCGCCCGCCAGAAAATACACTGCCCAAACCAAAATGGCGTCCACCCCGGGGTATCCCCGTGACCCGGACCCACCAAAACGGCGGTGATATGAACAATTTTACGTGCGGTAAGGGGGGGGAAAGTTACCAACCTGATCCCAGCCTAAACACAGTTAAAATCAGGGGGAATAAATGAAGCACCAAATCAAATACAAAACAGGAGTAGTTAAAAAATTCAGTCGCTAGCAGCAGCGCGAGCGTAGTTCAGCTGTGAAGAATACCTTGTCAGGGTAGAATGACGGCAAGCGCCCATTGGACCAAAAAAACACGACTGTGTTGGAAAATAGGAGCTCCTCTTTTTAGGTCTCGGCTAGCGAAGGCTGCACTTGCGCAGTCTCGCTCACGAGATATAATGTTTTAGGAGTGGGGCTTTAACCCGCCCCCTTTTTTTACCTCTTCTCCATTGGCTGGACTCTGAAATACTGGTCAGCCATTGGAGAAGAGCATTGTCTCTCCAAACAAGCCCCGTCCTTTTCGGATTCGGGGGCGTGTTTTTTACTTTCTTTCTCTCCTCTGGAATGTAAACATTCCAGCCAATGGCAAGAGGAGAGAAAGAAAAACACGCCCCGAATCCGAAAACGCCTCTGCGTTTGTCCGAGGCATTTCTGCTTGACCTCGGAGAAAGGCGGTGGTGTTCATGGCGTCATCCCCGTCCACCACACTCCTTCGGCAGAGGAGTTCACGTTTCGCATCTTACTGTGTTACTATGTAACAAGCGTGTTGTTGTGCACAATACACGTTAAACAGAAATCTATCTGTGTTTCTTTGCCGTCAGTTTATCTGTGTCCCATATCGTGATATTATCCGAGCAGATGTGACACAACGACAACCCAGAGTCCATTTTGTTGTTTAAGACGCTGAAACTCTATTGGAGAGTTTTCATAAAGGCGGTCTCGGTACTATGATTAAACCCAACCTCTTTTTTTCAGCTAAATCCGTGAGTAAGTTAACTAGCATTTTATATAACAGTTCCTAAAAGGTCACATGTGCCGATAAAAGTCAATGGGACAAAATGTATTTTGGGTCTAGCAGCACCGTGCCCCAAGTGCCTCTGATTGCTTGGGCACTTCCAGGCACAACCCTCGCAGGCAGGGACAATGTTCACGTGCTTTACTCGTGTACCTGGGCAGCATCGGTTGGTTTTATTCTCTTTGAGAGAGTCTGGACGCTGTTAAGAAGGCGTGCGAGAACAGCATCAACGACAAACGAGCAGCTAAAACGAAAAGCGCCTTGGGGACGAGCCGTTAACATTCTCCGTCTAACATCGAATCATCCGGACACTCTGAGATTGAAAGGGTCGTTTGGGAGCCAGCCTCTCGTTGATTTCTCATACTTAGGAGGGCTCAGAATGCCCGCTTTCATTGCTCGTGATGCCGTGTTTACAAACCAGCGGGGACAGCCTGTGACCCGTGAGTCAGGAAGGAAATGTTTAGGCCACGCATCATGTGGGGTGGGAGCGCGCGGCGGCCCGCGAGGGAAGACAGGTTCTCCGAAAATATTATGATATACCGGCCGAGGGCGAGGAGCGTCAGCCTGGGCAGAGATTGAACCAGCCAAGCCCGGCGGCTGAGAAAAACACGTCCGTGCCGGAGTCAGACGGGAACCTTTCTCTTTACGAAAGCACCATCCATCGGCCTGCAGATTCGGCCATGCAGCTAGCATCCGAACAACACGTGCACGGTTTAATTCTGCAAGGATCTTTTTTTGGCTGCAGATGGTATTGTATCGCCATAGGCCAGGTACATCTATCTATACCCGTGTCCTTCATAGGAAGCTATGTTGGCTTTGTTTCTTTATGTAAAGCAATCTTTTTCGATGTATCCGCATTGCTGGTGTCACAATGTCTACCAGGCCTCCTGTAGCAATACGAAAACATATTGCGTTGGTGCTTTGAACTTCACTCTGCAACTGCACTAATAAAACTGGAGCAGTCCGCAATTAGCATTTCTAATTTTAAATTCAAATATGGTTAACTCTATTTACCAAACCATGTTAAGAGCAGCGTCTGGCCAGTTATTCTAATAAAAAACAGGATATATTTTGCTCCCTTTAGGATCTGGCTCCCTTCAAATTATACTTCACTTCCTGTTGTAAAAAAAATAATTACTCATGAAATCATTTTCAAGTCAGTGGATTTCTTTGAAAACTGACTGCTGCTCACTGGAAACATGGCTCCTTGATGGTGGAAGTTTTCTCTTAATCTTCATAGAGCCTGTTGAGGGGTTTGTCAGTTGATCCAGCAAAAAGTAAATATGTGTTACATTTTGAGGTTACTGTGTGGCTCTGTGTGTGTGGGGGGGTGGCTCTGTGTGGGGGTGGCTCTGTGTGTGTGGTTGGCTCTGTGTGTGTGGGTGGCTCTGTGTGTGTGTGGGGGTGGCTCTGTGTGTGTGGGTGGCTCTGTGTGTGTGTGTGGGTGGCTCTGTGTGTGGGTGGCTCTGTGTGTGGGGGGGAGGATCTGTGTGTGTGTGGGTGGCTCTGTGTGTGTGGCTCTGTGTGTGTGGGTGGCTTTTTTTGTAGGCGGCTCTATGCGTGGTGGGTCTGTCTGTGTGTGGGTAACTCTGTGTGTGTGTAGGTGGCTCTGTGGGTGGCTCTATTTGTGTGTGGGTTGCTCTATGTGAGTGGCTCTGTGTGGGTGGCTCTGGGTGTGTGGCTCTTTGTGTGGGTGCAAATGCAATAGGTCTCGCATTTGAGAGTGATTAAGCTATTGACATTGTAAATAACAATGCCGTTTCTTTAACCCCTTGCATGCTCATGACGGAACCACTCGGTCATGAGCCACGGGCGCCGTGTGCTCATGACGGAGTGGTTCCGTCATGCTGCGGCCGTTGGTGGCCGCTCCGCCCACGCGGCGCTGTTTCCCCGCCTGTGCGGGCGATCAACGCAAGTGGGCGGAGTCGTGACGGAACCACTCCGTCATGAGCACAGCTCGCCCGTGACTCATGACGGCGTGGTTCCGTCATGAGCATAGCGGCGCCGCGCTCACCCCAAACCCCCCAGCGCCGCGGCGGAATTCGCGCCGCAGCGAAGGGGTTAAATGTTTTAAAAACAAAAACATAAACAACAAGCATTTGCAATGCAATAGGTCTCGCATTTGTTGCAGTTGGAGCTACTGGCATTGTAAATGGCAGTGTTTTTTATCAATGTTTTTGTTTGCAGTGGAGTGATTATTTAAAAATTACACACTATACCATATTATAAGCTATGCTAGCAACTGTACAGTAAAGCTATGGCTATTTTAACGTAAAGGAGTGTGAATGGATGAATAAAAATACAAAAAACAGGATCTAAAAATTTCCGATGGAATGTATAGCAGGGGACAGGGACTACCGATCACAACAAATGTACTTGAAGTGATTGGGGCATCATATGCAATAAAAAAATCGGTAGTACGGGGTGTCAGCGACGCTTGTGCAAATGTTGTTCAGCTGGTGAAGTGGTCAGCTCTGTTTGCAAATGCAAAGTGGTGAAAGGTGAAGTATTTAGCTCTGTTTGCAGGCACAAAGGGATGAATTGTGAAGTGGTCACTCTCTTCAGCGGTGAACATGCTCTTTACTGTTGCTCATGGGCATCAAGTGACTCTGCCAGGTCTAAGGCATTCCAGAGACCTTATATGATGGCTGGGGTTTGTAAATGAACCTACATTAAACACCACTAAGAGATGAAGCGATTTCTGCAACATCACATGATTTTTCTCCAAAATGTGTTTTTTCAGTTTTACTTTTTGGATTCCTGGGATGCTCTGGCATAAGATTCCCGGTTCCACCATGATTCATTTGGTACAGTAAATAAACACAATAACCAAAAATACTCTCAAACTGCAGTTTAACGGAGACGTGGTTTTCTGTGTAACAGTCAAACGCCTGACCATGGTCCCAGCAGGGGCACGTGCCACCTAATCTAGAGACACTTCTCTCACAGGAGTTGTGCCAACTCACCTGCAGCCAAAGCTATGGGTCACGGGAAAATGGGATGGAGAGTAAGGGGGGTACAGGGAGAGAGAGAAAGGGGGCACAGGGAGAGAGAAATGGGGGTATGGAGAGAAATGGCGGACCGAGAGAGAACGGGGGAAGAGAGGCTGGAAGGGTGAAAACAAAAGGGAGAGAGGGCACTAGTGAGGGGGGTACCGGAAGGGGAAGGAGGTGGACAGGTGATATACATTTTAAAAAGCAGGTCTTTGGCAGTAGGTGATGACTGCTGGCAAGGACCAACACCCGGAAAGAAGGTTTGACATCCGAGCCCCCAATATTATAATGTGAAACTATCATGCAACTACAATATCACAAAAAGGTGCTAGTTTTCCAAAGACACATGACCCACCTGATGTACACACTACAAGATTCTTATAAGTCCCAAGAACATAAAGACAAATTCATCTGGCACATTGGAAAAAAATTATACTTTTCAAATAGCCCTCCGTATTAAATTTGCTCCATTTCTACGCTCGGTTAACAGATATAACTACTACCCAATCAATGGTATTCAATTGATCCACCTTGGAAGAATGAAGGCTGAGGCAGACTTTCCGGGAGTGTAACCTCTGCCCCTTACAAGTGTACGTCTCACTGAGCCCTTCTGCCGGTTTTGTGTTGGACAGCTGGTTACAATTTGATCAGTTGAGCCCCTTATGTGTAGCCTTTAAACAGAAACACAGCAAAGCCCGCTTTTGTATTCGCCAGATAAATAGGAAAACCAGCTATACACGAGGCGCGAGCAGCAACCGGAGTCACAGAGGTAGAGAGACCAGCCTTGGCTCCGCCGGTTATGAATAACTTAATATCCACGTACCTACCAAACATGAATGTGTCCTTCTATAATGGATGTGGTATACATGTAAGGTGCTCCAATACCTACGGATTGAGTTTGCGCTAAATAAAAAAAACTAAAAAATAAATACAAACACCTAACAGATCTGTTCCAGATCAGGCAGCGGAGTCATAGTTCGCCCGACCCTTGTGAAGACAGAGCAGCCGTCCCTGAAAATCAGCAGGGCAAGGGCGAGGATGTGGTCCGTCGGCTAAACTGCCGACTTTGGTGCTGGAAACCAGAGTTTGAGCCCCGAGGTCGCATCAACATCCTGTGATTCTGGGCAAATCACTTAATCTCCCCGTGCCTGAATGTGTAATGTAAATACGGTGCTCGTGTAAAGCGCTCCAATGAACTTCGGGTCGAGTTCGTGCTATATATATATGCAAAAAAAAACAAGTGCAAAGGCAAGTAACAGTACAAGGACATGTCGCCAGCTAGTCACATGCACTCACAACCACACCTACAGGCGACGCAACAGCACAGTGAACCCAGCCGCCCAACACCGGACATTTTGCAACTTGCTTTTATATGGGGTACGCATAATTATACATTTGCCACACTTGCCTCATACCATTATCTCCTGTATAATTTTCCTTTTCTCGCATAATTTAGCCAACCCTGCCAGTTATACTATAATAAAGTAAACAAACTAAACAGTTCACAGAACTTACCCCAGTAAAACAAGCGTCTTCAAATAGGTCGTGTCTCCAATGAATGTCGCTGATTCGCCTTCTTTGAAAATGTTCAGTGCTGCACGTTTAAATAGAGCATTGGATGCACGAAAGATATCACTAATAGCACTAAGTAAACAAAGTAATTGCTAAAAATGTCCTAAAACATGCCGCCCTAATTATCGCTTGCCATGCAGCTTTTATGACTAATGAAGGCGTGGCGGTGGCGCCAGTAATACGCCTGCTCCCGATCACAACACAGAAAGTGAGAATTATCACAGCCTGAGACCCCACAGTAATCATTAGCACAGCATGTCGACAGGTGCCCCAGGCTGCTGGAGCACTCAACTATAATTAATGCGCAGCACGTCTTCCGGAGACGAGCACTCAACTGGAATAAACGCGCACAAGCTGTTCCACTGTGAAGCGCGTTCACAGACCAGAATCGGCTCGTGCCCAGACCAGAATCGGCTCGTTGCCAGGTCTGTCTCCCTTGGGAGTAAACACGGCAACAATAGTCTTGTTGGCGGCAGCGCTTCGCGCTGCAACGCCAGCGGGCCCTAAAAAGAATGTCATGAGCAATGCCAATAGCTCTAACTTTAACAATGCCGAGACCATTGCATTGTAAATGCTTGTTAAATTTACTAACTCAGTTTGAAATGCGGCTGGCACTTATTTGTGAGAAATTCTACTGGTAATTAAGCCAACATCAAACACCCAGTGCAAGGTAGAGAAGAAAAGAAACGTTCTGCAATAAAGGACTGTAACATACTGTACATCTGCGTGGAACTGTAACTCAAAGAATTTGAATACAGTGTTATTAGGCATCAAATGCTCAGTATAAAAACATGGCTCACAGTAGAGTGAGATATGTTTATCCAAGAAGTGCTGCCTCTCTCTAGTTGTGGCTATATTTCAAGGTAATATGTCATATCCGGCGAGCTTCCAGCGCTTGAGTTTTAGTTGAAACTGCAAGAATCATGTCCCATTGGAGACGCTTCCTTAAAGTGAAGCCCAGGACCCTGGTGCTTTTATTCAACTTTTTTGTTTGGAAACTAAATGCATAGTCCCCCTGGGAGGAGCACGCTACCCTCCCCATTGGGCACTCAGGGAAGCATTGAGGGCACCCCGCAGGCAGGAGAATGCTGAAGGCATCCATTATTAGCTTTCCACTAAATGTTTCTATTGTCCCTCTGGCCTGCCCCAGAACATGTGCATATAATGTGAACAAAAAGCACACTCATTACATTTCAAGAAGTCATGGCTTGCCGCCTTGCTGACCAGGGCAGGCCCCCTCCCTCCCTCCTCCCGCAGGCTGGCAGCCTTTCTCTTCAATTTAGGGATGCGGCTGATAACAGATAATCGTGTTCAGATGATAAATGGACAATTGGGGTGCCCTGTGCCAGTGTGGGGTGGTGGTAGCACAGTTCATGGTTCAGGGGTGCCCCGTTGCTCTACTAGCGCTGTCTGCAAGCCCCACATTCTTTCATACTCTGCCAAAGGACAGAGCGGCCCTCAGGATCAGTCAAGTAATCCCTCAAAGGTGGGTGGGATTCAAGGGGGTGTCTGCCAGTAGCCAGGCATCATGACACACTCCTACAGGCACAAACAATTGGACGCTACGTAACCGGTGGTGTGTGAAAATGGAACACAAAAACGTGTATGCTTTTCAGCCCACTATTATGCCACACCTTTAAAAAACGTAAAGTGACTTGTTAAAACAAACTAAAAAGATGACAAAATATATTGCCAAGAAGAGGCTACTCATACCCCTCAAAAACACACACTTAAAGCAGAGTGAACAAATAAACCAATCAACATATACAAACTCTCAGCAAAACATGCAGCTCCATACACAAACACACACACACGCACATACATGCAAAGGCTTGCAGCAAAGCAGACACACATAGGCTAACAAATAGTGACACAGAGCAAAAAAATAGTGAACGGGCAGGGCAAGCAACCCTACCCGCTCGCGGAACTCCCCGTAGCGCGGTGGAGTTTTTTTGCCACTTTGCAGAGTTCCACGTAGTGCTGCTACGTGAACTCCACCCAGGCTTACCTATGCCATGCCCCAGGATTGGATAAAAACGATTAACATAGGAAGTCAATGTACTATGAATGTGGTGTTTGCATACTCAATGGTTCAGTGCATTTTTGTGCCATGCAATAGGGCCACCCACACACATATATTAGGCGCTTACCTGTGCTAAAGTGTTATGTTAAGTTATGTTATGGTACTTATAGAGCACACATCCACTAAAAGAGTTTCCTAAATTCGGAAAAGCAAGAAGCAGACCTCATATTGGAAGGTAGAGTATTCCAGATAAAAGGAGTAAGTGCTGTGAAACTGGAACCCCCAACGTCGTCTTCTTACAGGAAGGAGTAGACAGAAGAATTGAATGGGAATATCTTAGATTCTGACCAGGTATATATTTGTGGAAGTGGGTTGAAATAAAGGGTGGGCTACAACCCTGTAAGGATTTTAAAACAACGCAGCAGGCCTTGAAGACTGAGCGTTTCTCAATTTAGAGCCAGTGCAACTCCCGCAGCAGGAGCGTAATGTGCGGTAAAAGATACAAGAGCCTCGCAGCCTGATTTTGAACTAATTGAAGCCTACAAACTATGCCCTAAGGAAGGCTCAAGTAGAGTGAATTAGCACAATCAGCTCTTGAGATGACCAATGCACTGATGACTTGTTTTAAAGGCTCAAACGAAAGAAATGTACCAATTTTAAAATTTTTCCGGAGTTGGAAATAACAGGCAGAGACTATAGCCCCTACCTGGGATTTCATTGTCAATTTGGAATCAATCACAACTCCAAGACTTTTGACTGAACTTTTGAGCCTGGGAGGAGTGCCCTTTGAGACAGGCCGGAAAGCAGCATTCCACAGGTTGGGTTATTTACCAATGATAACAATTTCAGTCTTCTCTGAATTCAATTTAAGTTGGTTATTATTCAACCTGGTTGAAGACCATTGTATACTGGAAGGAAGATTTCGAGTCCGGTGAATCCTCAGTGGTAAAGATCGGTTGCATGTCATTGCATAATTATACACTTTGACATGCATTTCATTCAAAGCACAAACTAAAGGGCGGAACTCCACAGGCTAACTTGACCATAGGAGAGCGAAATGAAGAGAGCATAACTGACTGCTGCCGATCCATGACGAATGAGATAACCCACTCCGGAGCGGTATCTTCCAAGTCTGCGGCCCTGACACGGTCCACCAGAATCATGTGGTCGAACATATCAAAGGCCACCAAAAGATCTATCAGTACCAGAGCCAGGATAGTCCCGTTATCAGCAACCCTCTGCAAGTCATCCACTACTGATAAGATAACCTACTCCATGGAAAGAGCTGGCCGGAAACTGGCTTGATGAGAATTAAGGAAGTTGGTGTCTTCTAAAAAAGAGTAGATACATCCTGCTACATGTGCCTCATGTACTTTTCCCAAGTAGGGAAGGAGTGGTAAAGGGCGATAATTTTTTAATACAAAAGGATCATCCCCAACCTTCTTCAACAGAGCAACAGAGGTACTACTGTGGCTTTCTTGAAGGCAATGGGAACAGTTCCACTGCTCAAAGACTGATTTAAAAAAGTTAGAGCTAATTCAGGAAAACGGGTGAACAAAGTCCTTAGCACCTGTGAAGGACAATGGTCTTTGGGTGATGTTGATTTCACTTTATTTAATAATCCCAGAATACTATATTTACTGATAGCAGGCAGTTCAGACATTATCATGAGATTATGGTTGTAGTAATCTGTTAAATCAGATTACGTATATTCTAATTTACTAATTCTTCACATTTATGTATGTTAATGTATTATGTACCTTGTTGGAATGTTCTACTGCTGCTTAGTTACTGCAGAATGTTAGTGTGGCACTCTTGAGTTGGTGTCCGTTGGAGTTGGCTGCTTCCAAGCCTTCTCCTCTTTCATGTAACCAACAAATAAACTACTCAAGACATCAACTGTATCCTGGTTGCTTACTACATTTGATTGGCAATGATCCTGGTTACATGGACTACCCAGCGTGCATGTTCTCTTCTATCTAAGATTTTTATACAATCAAAATCCAAGGCTTCAAGTATGTCCTCATCTCTAATATTTCCAAGAATTGAAAGAAGCGGATCAACTCATGACAGGCTACTTTCTACTTCTCAAGATTTGTGAAGCTTCAAACACCTCTGACCTTCATGACCTACAATTCCAGCTTCACTCTACGAATCCACAAGAGAGAGCTCAACACCAGTGAATTGATTATCAAGCAAGACATCCTACAGCCATCACGGTAGGGTGTTTTTATTTCATCTCTACTACCCACTATTAAGACTTTTTTTTATTGACTCAGGCGCATTTGAACACAATTAACTTTACGATAGTATCCTGCCTCGCTCCCCATAACTTTATCAGAAATGAGCGTTTTAGTGTTTTCCCTATTACTGCAGGCCCAGCTTTTGCGCTCCCCAGCGTCCATTTCTGCTTTGTGTCATGTGAACTTTGTCTCGTTGTCTTAATCAATTCTGGCCATCATCTTCGCAATATTCAAAAAGTGCCTCGCCCTCAACATTCTTACCGGACATCTTCTTTGACGTGTGAGGACATCGCGTTCGCACATGTCAGCCACCATTTCATGAAAACTCTCTCTCTTCATCGTTGCTGCGAGATGAACGTCAGCACGTAACAGCGCCTATGCGTCACAATTCCTTTGCGCATGACTGCCGCTTTTGTTCTTCCTGCTGCCTCGGATCCCATTAATCCAGCGTCCTACGTTACCTAGCAATCTCACCACCACGGACAATGCGCACAGATAGAAAGGCTGCAACGCTGATGCTCACAGCTCTTTTACTACAGTAAAATCTCTATCGCTTTAAAGCATTACCATATGTACAATTCAGCTTGCTTGAATTTATCTGCGCACAGTCTATGAAATTAACGCTGATGTGCACAGCTTATTTTCTTCATTGATTTTGGTTGTTTACTTACTTGTGAATCTTGTTTAATTCTTGCACAACATTTCAGTGCTCAGTGTGCATCCTACGGTGACACACACACCTTCTTCTCGCACTTGTGTATATCACGGTGATGTACACACCTTATTATTATCAACAAGCTCATTGTTTAAGTGTGCATTCTACGGTGACACACACACCTCATTATTTTCATACTGGTGTATATCACGGTGATGTACACACCTCACTACTAAATTTTCGGTCAAGAATGAGTCAATGTGAGACCATCATTTTTATTTCTCTATTTTAATTTATCTGACCACTTCAATTTCGATACACTCCTACATTTTCTTGATAGCTTGTTATCCTTACCATGTGTACTCTTCAGTCTGTCAATCCACCTCCTGCATTTTTAGACTCTCCTGGAGAACCACCTATCAGATGGGAAGTTTGGCATGACGATTTTGAAACTTATTTAGGTGCCATAGGTGCATCTAGATTTAGCGCAGACAGAAAGAAATACTTGTTGCTACACTCTCTAGTTTTTGAAGGAAGATCTGTGTTTAAACATTTGCCTGACCTACCACAAGATGTCGCCATACCAAATGATGAATACAGAGATACTGTACTTAAACTCAAACTTCGCTTCGATAAACAACCAAGTCTCATGGTTCTCAGACATACTTTTTTAAGAGAAAACAATCAGAAGGAGAAGATGTGGATTCTTACATTTCTGTGTTGCATAGATTAGCAGCAGACTGTACATTTGAGAACTTTACTGGCCAACTCATCAGGGACCAATTTGTGTGCCATTGTAGAGACAAAAATATTAGACAAGAATTACTTACCATGGGTGATCTGTCTCTTGATGAAACTATCAAATTAGCTAAAAGTATAGAAATTTCTATGGTTTCTTTGAAAGAATTGGAGGATAAAGTAGTGGAACCTGTTAATGCCATTAACCTCAATGCATCTGGCAAATCCGTCAAAAAAACTTTTAAAAACAGTGCTGGTAATGTCAGTAAGTCCTCTAAATCTAACACTTCAAGCAATGCAGAGCCTACGTATGTGTATAAGATGTGGGAACCCACCTCATTCTAAAGGATCATGGTGTCCTGCTTCCAATGTCACTTGCAACTATTGCAAAAAAGTAGGTCACTTCGCAAAAGTTTGTCTTAAGCTAAAAGGACAAAAAAGTCTAAAGAAATCTACTGTATGCATAGTTGAGTCTGAGTCTTCCTCTGACTCTGAGATAGTTTCTGTTGCTTCGGATCACACCATTTGTGATGTCATTGAAGGTAATCCCAAATCCTGTGTTATCCCTATCGTTGATATTTCTGTTGGTACCAGATGTATCAAACTCTTAGTGGATTCTGGTGCTAAGATAAACATGATCACTAAGAAACTTTTTGATGAAACTTGGGAAGGTACTCAACCTCTCCTTCCTCCTGATCGAGCACCCGTGTCGTACGAAGGTCGTAAAATTGACCTCTTGGGTTTCTTGGATGAAGAGATGTGCTTTAAAGGAAGGAGAATAAAAGGGAAAATCTATGCTGCTGTTAAGGGGTTAAACATCCTAGGGTGGTTTCACCAAGGATTGTTTGGAGTGATCCTTAAACCTGGAACCAAAGAACAGGTCCTTGTGGTTGGGTGTTCTGATGAAGTACAATCACTTAAAGACAAATTCCCTTCGGTTTTCAGCTCTGACTTAGGGAAAATTCAAGGTTTTAAACACAGAATCATAGTCAAAGAGGAGTCCTTACCAGTGAAACACAAACTCAGGGAAGTACCCTATAGTGTTAGGGATGATTTAGAGAAGGAATTAGTACAGTTATGTCAGAAGGGTGTGTTTGAGCCAACAGAGTCCTCCCTTTGGCTTTCGCCTTTGGTTGTCGCTAGGAAGAGGTGTGGTCAACTCAGGGTGTGTGTTGACTTAAGATCACTTAATAAGGAAATCTGGGTTGACTTACATCCTCTTCCAAAAATTAATGACCTGTTTGCTTCCACTAAAGGTGCCAAATTCTTCACCAAGCTTGACCTGGCCTGCGCATATCACCAAGTTGAGTTGCACCCTAATTCTCGTCATCTCACAGCGTTTGTGTCCCCTCTAGGCACATTTCAATACCGACGCATGCCCTTTGGGTTAGCATCGGCTGCGTCGATATTTCAGAGGGTTATGTCTAACATACTTAAAGGGGTTGACGGAGTCTTCGTTTTTCAAGACGATGTATTGATATTCGCTAACGATGCTCCTTCACATGACCTCATTTTGCACAAAGTGTTGGGCTTATTCCAGCAACATAGTGTTGTCTTAAAACTTGAAAAATGCAAATTCTTTTGTCTGAAGTAGAGTACTTAGGTCACGTTCTCAGTCACAATGGCGTTAAACCCAGACCTGGTCTTCTGGAGGCAATTACCAATGCTTACACTCCCACAGACAAAACTGGTGTCAAATCTCTCTTAGGCCTTTGTGAATATTACTCAAGGTTTATTCCCCACTATGCTACAATAGTCCGTCCCATTAGTAATCTCTTCAAAAAAGGCACTAGATTTGTTTGGAGCAATGAATGTGTGTCTGCGTTTGAAAAAGTCAAAAATCTCCTAAGCAACAGTGCTGTACTCAAGCCTTTTGACCCAAGTTTACCATGTTGTCTAAGAGTCGATGCCAGTCGGGTAGGGTTGGGTGCTACCCTGACACAAGTTGAGGATGGAGTTGAGAAAACAATTGGGTTTGCATCCAGAGTCCTGAGGTTACCTGAATTGCAATACTTAGTCATTGAGAAGGAGCTGTTGGCCTGCTCATGGGCTATTGAAAAGTTTCGCCCATATGTGTGGGGAAAGCGTTTTCTGCCTCAGACTGACCACAAGCCCCTTGTCAATATCTTGGGCGGTAGTTTAAGCAAGTGTTGCACTCCCAGAATTATGAGAATGGTTAACAAGTTGTTACAGTATCAATTTGATATCAGACACATCTCGGGGGGTATGAATGGGAGGGCAGACTTTCTTTCTCGTTTTCCTCCCACAAGTGTTCAAGAGGATGATGTTTCTTTTTCTGACCTTATTGAAGAGGATTGTGAAGATTGTCTTGTGGCAGGTGTTGACATTCCTGAACTGAGATTTTGTTCCGAAGATGAATGGAGAGTTGCATTCTCTGATGACTGTTCTCCAAGATGTGTGTAATCTTGTTAGGAGTGGGTGGCCTAGAGAAAAGGTCTTGCCTCCTGCATTACAACCTTTCTCTAAGATTGAGGATGAAATTTCTTTGGAAGATGGTATTTTGTTGCGGAATGACAAACTTATTCCTCCACATTCATTTAGGAGAGGGATCATAGTTAGAGCTCATGAGGGGCATTTAGGTTCCTCTTTCACCAAACGCCGCATTTGCGACACATATTGGTGGCCAGGAATGGATTCGGAGATTGATGAGTTTGTGTTGGAATGTATTTGCAGTTTAATCAGACAAGTCTCTTAAAACTTCAGTTCCTCCTCTTATGCCTGTAGAATGCCCAGACCATCCTTGGGTCAAACTGGGAGTTGACGTCATGGGACCTTATTCGACACTCAACGGAAATTCAAGATTTATCTTGGTTTTGGTTGATTATGCTTCCAAGTGGCCCGAGTACAAACTGGTTAGAGAAGCTGACACGAAGAGCATCATTAATTTTTTGAGGGAGGCTTGGTCTAGAGAGGGATCTCCTGAAATACTTGTTTCAGATAATGGGAAATAATTTGTTGGGAAGGATTTCGAATCTTTCTTGTCTGTTTCTGGTGTAAAACATTTAAAAAGTTCCCTTTATCATCCTCAAGGGAATGGACTCGTTGAAAGGATGAATTGAGTGGTGGGGGACTGTGTGAAATGGGCTAAAGCCAACAACCAGGACGTTCTCAAATCTCTTGAAAGCATGATATGGTTTTATAGGACCACCGCACACTCATCCACCAAAGTGTCTCCTTTCGAGTTAATGAGAGGAAGGAAGCCCTTTACGTCTTTTCGTCCAGGGTGGATGTCCAAGTGGATTGATGTAGAATCAGATGTGCGGAAATTGATGTCTATAGTAAAAGATAATGCTTCTGTCACCCAAGCTAAACAAAAAATATGTTTTGACACTAACAAGGGTCGAAGACTTCTATCCTCAAAGTGGGTGATACTGTTAGAATCAGGAAGTCCGTTCATAGTAACAAAGGTGAAAGCAAATTTGGACCTCCTGTTAAAGTAATTAAGATTATGGGCAATGCCATTCAAGTTGAAGGAGGATTTTGGTGGAACTTATGTAAGGTTGCTAAAGTCAATTGCTCAGCTAAACCATTTCCGTCCAAGCATAGTGCTAATCCTTCTCATGGCACAGATTCTGTACCAGGTGGTGTCAGGAGGAGCTCACGTAAGTGGTTCAACCTGCTAGGTATAGGGAATAAACTTTCATTTTCTTCATTGCTATATTACTTGTTTTAACAGTAATTTTGTCTTACTATTATTATTATTATTATTTCCGGTGTTTTTTTGTTTTATTTTTGTGTTAGAAGAAGGGGAGGTAATGTAGTAATCTGTTAAATCAGATTACGTATATTCTAATTTACTAATCCTTTACATTTATGTATGTTAAAGTATTATGTACCTTGTTGGAATGTTCTACTGCTGCTTAGTTACTGCAGAATGTTAGTGTGGCACTCTTGAGTTGGTGTCCGTTGGAGTTGGCTGCTTCCAAGCCTTCTCCTCTTCCATGTAACCAAAAAATAAACTACTCAAGACATCAACTGTATCCTGGTTGCTTACTACAATGGTCTTCCACTGTTACCCCTCATTTAGGATGTCTCGCAGGAATGCTTGCTTTGTTGGTCGAAATCTTATCCACCAAAAGGGAATAAGAGCTTGACAAAGACTCTGAGTCTGTGTGACAGTGATAGTCACTCTATCCACATTGGATAGTTCATTCACAATTCTGGAGATTTCCTTAGACTTGTTTGTAGAATTAATAACCCTTCCTGAGAAAAAAGCAGCTTTAGCCTGAATAATAAGTCTTTTATAATGTTTTAGTTGGAGCGTAAATGTCTCCTTGTAATTTGGGGAATAGTTCTTCCGCTACTTTTGTTCAGCTTAGCTCAATTCTAATTTACCTGCTTTTAAGTCATCAGAAAACCAGTTTGACACATTATAGCGCAGAGATGGTTTAATTTAACGAAGCAGGCGTGAATATCACTAGCCTGTGTTAACCACCTAGCAATCTCTCCCTCAAATCTATCAACATTAGGGAGGTCAGTGTCTCGCAGTGACGTCGCCAGAACACAGCAAAAGTTATCCATGTTGATACTAGCCCAGTATCTGGAGAGTCAATTAGCACCAAGGCAAGGTTTTGGAAAGGCCACATCTGAAAGTACAAACTTGATTATGGAGTGGTCCAACCAAACACAAGGGAGAATCTCCATGTTGGAGACTGATAGATTAGAGGGTCATGCCTGATCCAGGATATGGCTCTCCATGTGGGTTGGTGAGCGCACGTGCTGTGTTAAGATTTAGACTGCTTAACAATTCTGTGAAGTACACAGAATGTTGGCAAACCAAATCGTCATTTTCCCAATGATTAAAGTCTCTTAGTATTAGAATTTTTGCATGATCAATAACTAAGGAAGAGATGTGATTTGCTATGGCTGGCGGAAAACATGGCATGCACTCTGGAGGTCTATAAATCAGGGTACTAGTTAAGGGATGGATTGGAGAGTCCAGTCTTAATACAAGACTGTCTATCATTGGAATAGTAAAACACTCACAAAAAGCAAACTTTTAGTTTTTCTTAACACTAGTTGCTACTCCACTGCCAACACTACTGGGGCGTGAGAACCAACAAAAGACTATGTTGTGAATCAGAACATTTTAAACATAAAATCCCTGAAGTAAAGTGTAAAATGCAATGCTAAAAACAGAGGAGCAAGAGATCAGATTCAATAAAACAAGTAAAGTCGGGTACAACGATTATTAGGCCAAGCACTACAGCGAGCACGTCTGCGTTCTCACTGCCGTTTAAAGGGCTTGGAGCTTTTGCAGACTCCTCCCCCTACTACCTGATTGGTCCCCCTCCACGAGAAACAACAAAAGACTATGACGTGAACCAGAAATTTTAAACATAAAATCCCCAAAGTAAAGTGCAAAATGCAATGCCAAAACAGAGCACAAAGAGATCAGATTCAATAAAACAAGTAAAGTTGGATACAATTATTATTAGGCAGGGCATTAAAATTCAGGTTACTTCTATAGTCTCAAGCTACTTCTATAGCAAAAGTGCTTATGCTGACTCCCTTAAAATATGGTCACAATGGCTTACATCCAATTGACATATTTAATTTACTTGTAAGTTCCTTGTAGAGTGGTATACCAATAACCCAGGGCCTGTAAATTAAATGCTACTAGTGGGTCTGAAGCACTTATTTTGCCACCCACTTAAGTTGCACTTAAAGCATGTCCCAGACCTGCCATTGCAGCCTGAATGCAGTGTTAGGCTGCCAAGTCAACTTGACATTTAAACCCCCTTACCAGGCCTTAAACTCCTCTTTTTTACATGTGAGGTGCCCCTAGGGGAGGCCCTAGGCAGCCCATAGTGAAGGGTGCTTTGTAATTAAAAGGTTGAACAAATACGTTTTAAATATGTTTCACATATCCTGGTAGTGAAAAACCCCAAAATGTGTTTTTCACTATTGTGAGGCTTACCCCGCCGAAGGATAAAATTGAGAATTCTTATTACATGTATTAATCTCTAATGACCCAGTCCAGTGCAACCAAATATCCGTAGTTGCCACTTTATGCTTCTTTGTACTATGTTTACTAAAATCTTTAAAAATTCATAACTCCGGTTCTACCTATTGGGTGTTTGTTGTTTTGGTGTCAAATAATTTATTTAAATGTACTCTATTTTTCTAAATTGGAGTGGGACTCTTCTTGTGTTGTGTTTCACTTCGTTTATGTTTGTGTGCTACATAAATATTTTACACATTGCCTCTGAGTTAAGTCTGACTGCTTTGCATTATAAGTTACCCAGGGTTAAGCACAAGTTAATTTAGTGACTTTTTGCGGTTCGTCTTACAAGGGAAACAACACTCAAGGTCATGGCATTGTCCATCCCTAGACCAACCGGACCCTTCAAGGCATTTCACATCGACTTTATCAACATGATTGATCAATGTGCTAATCACAGATATTTGACTGTAGTCATCTGCCCATACTCTAGATGGATCGAAGCTGGCCCGGCAAGGCAGCAGCAACGTTCCTGGTCAGGAAGGTAATACCCTGGTGGGGGATTCCAGACGTTATCCGGTCCGACAATGCAAAACATTTTGTCAACAATGTTTGACAACATCTGTACCCTGCTGGAAATAAATAATAAATTAGCATCAGCATATAACTCCCAAAGTAACGGATTCGTAGAAAGATTCAATGGCCTGTTAAAAAAAAAAAAAAAAAATTGCACCAGTCTGAAAAAGAAGTGGCTCCAATGTCTATCTCTAGCTTTCTTTGCACTCAGAAAAGTGCCTAGCAGTGATCACATCTCACACCACACCAGATCACGACTGGTAGACTGATGGTAACACCCATCTCAAAAAATAGGAGCAGGTAAAGTTCCACGGCTAGCTCCCAGACATTGTTAGATGAACTGCATGTATATCTTTCAGAACTAACCAAACCTGCTAAGTTTTTCTCCAAACAGGTCAACCACAGAACCTCCAAGTGCGCAAAGACCAAGCTGTCATATCAAATACCCAGCACAGACAAGATGTTTACATTCAAAACTTTGTAAGGAAGTGGAAACAAGCTAAGTTTAACGGGCCCTACCGGGTGATCTTTGCAACACCCAAGGCCCTCAAGGTGAAGGAAAAACATGTGTGGGTTCACCTCTCTGATGTGCGGTTGAAACCTTCTACTACGAACCCTCCATGAACTCAGACCACAAACATTTAGTTTGAACTGAGAAGGAAAACACTGCCGCCAGAGAACTACAGACGCCTCCCAGGGGACCCATACCAAGACCTGCAATGTCGAATCTAAAGTTATGTATGATTGCATTGCTATGTACGATCTGTCTGGTATGGGTAATGCCATACTTATACCCTACAGAGGAACTGGTGAGTAAAAAGGAGTCTACTTAAAATCTACCACAGTGCTTATGCATGGATATCTCCCTTGTCACCTACAATTACACTCAGCAGAATGCCAGCATCCCACATGTACAACACGGCACCCTTTTGGTTCTAACACATGACTACAGTTGGTTCCCAAGCATCAGCCAGGTCTTGTTATATCTGTTCAATAATTCTGCATGCATGGGTGCAGACAGACTTAACTGGTCCCGAGAGGTAGCCCCTGAGAAAGCAAAATGCTTATACACCAATATCTAAGTAGTATAGGGGCCAAAAAGTCAACACACCAAGGTAGAACCATAAAGGGTAATACTATTTGACCTGATATGAATCCAACCCAACAGCTTTATACATCCTGACAGAACCCACAGATATCCAAATTGAGCTGGATAGGATGTGTAGGAAGGGCAAACTAGGATAAGATGTCACATGGCCTTGAGACTCATGGAGAAATAATTGTTGGAGGTAGCAAAACTCTGCTCCAATGTCCATCTGTTGCCAAGAGCTCCTCCTAGTATAACCGGGGTGGTTTTGTAAAACAAAAAGTGGTCTCCCGACATGGAATTCCAATGTAAGCCATTCAGCTTGGTGGTGTGGAGAGAAATGGTTTGCATGGGGGATGGTTGAATGTCAGGAAATCTGGGACACTTAGATGGGTGGATACACCTGGCCAGAGGGGAAAGGGCAACCCCTGATTGTACGGAAGCTAACACTGTATTCCTTATGTTTCAGAGGTAAAGGAACACTTCCGCTGGGCACGAAAGCAAACTGCGAAGTGATATTACACATTACAGATATACGAATGGGGCACCTCCACGCTGATGAATTACTACTGGCAATGCAGTGAGTTTGCCTATGCTCAACTCACTCCCGGATGGCGTGGACTCTGTTTCCTGGTAACTATACAGACCCCGACCCTGGTCATTCCTGTCGAAGAGCTTTTGGACTTGTACCAGCAGCTGTTAAGGAAGACAATAAACGTGCTGCATCAAGCTCATTAACTGCAGACTATTTTGGCTAGGCTCAGTTCAAAGACATTCCGGAACAATTCAGACTGTTCAAAGGCGCTCAAGTATCGTGGGAGGGTCTATACCCTTCTTTTCCTTACAGACAAAAGCAAATGCCCGTTGGCTCCAAATCACCAGGTGGGAGATGCTTAAAATGATGAAAGGCACTGAGCTTGGCCTCAATCCAATCAAGGAAGAACTGGTGATGCAGCATAGATATTGGACTTAATGGATGGAGGATGGTGTGTGCCAAGATCGGTGTGGCTTGCTGTACCTTCATCCCAGGGAATGACATGGACATTGGTACATCGACACTTGCCATCCAAGTATTGCACAATTTACAAAGAGACATGCGTGAGGAGGGAGGTGCCCCTGAGCAAGAGAGATTTTCAAATTGTTTTTCCTGGTGCCCACGATGGATCTCCGGATTGTGTACATCACTGGTGCCAGTTATCCTTGTGTTTCAGGGCTGTACAATTAGGGATCACCTGCTGTAAAAACCTAGTCCTCAAACTAGGAAGAATGCAGGTACATAGGAAGGTAGTGTTTGTCGAAAGCGAGCATAAGGAACAACAGACCCCAAATAAAGTAAATGTTAAAAGGTATGAGTTAGATAGTGTAGTTGAAGAATCAACCAAAAGGGGCCGGGATGTTACTATGGAAAAAGCCATTGTTAATATAGAAAACAGTACATTCTTTTTTTGCATCAAAATTGCATCCTTATTAATGAAATTGCCCATTGTGAACGCCACATCAGCCATGACTCGCAAATACATAGTCGGGCAAGCTCTGAGATCTAGGCCAGGGGTACTGATTGATAGGTCACAAGTGGGATGGCATGTAGCTTGCAGACAAACGCACAAACAGGAAACCTCAGATCAATCCCACAGATAGGTGCAGCGACATTTCAATGGTCAAGGGAGATTGGCCCCAATAAAGCACACATGGGCGGAGGGGTTACCGGCTGGACAATTAGGGATCACCTGCTGTAAACCCGCAGTCCTCATTCTAGGAAGAATGCAGGTAAATAGCAAGGTATGTAAAAAGCCAGTGTTTATATGAAGAACAATACATTCTTTTATGAGAGCATAATAATGTCCTTATTAAATCGCCTGTTGTGAACTTCACATCAACCACGACTCGCAAATACATGATCAGGCAAGCACTTAAACCTAGGCCTGGGGCTAGTGATTGATAGGTCACAGATGGGATGGAACACAGCTAGCAGATAAACCCACAAACAGGAGACCTCAGATCAATCCCCACAGATGGGTGCAGCGACATTTCAATGGTCAAGGGGGATTGGCCACAATAAAGCACACATGGGTGAAAGGGGTACACATGCTGCTTAAACACCATAAAGAAAGATGCTCCATGAGTTAGGAACATATAGCCAATCAGGTCACAGCACAGGCATCTGGATGCGTTACCCAATGGCAACTTTGTGTACAGGCAAGGTTGAGACGACCTGCATTAGCCATGAGACAATTATTTATGACTCCAAAAGTAGTAACCAACATTCCTCACCATATATGGATCGGCAAAACCTTTTATCACCTACGATGAAACATATAAAAGAAGGCGACTGACTGTAAATGGAGACAGTTCTCAGACTCTGTGCCTAAACTGTTCTCCTGGCCGCTACGTTTGATTAAACAAAATGTTCCTGTTTTGACAAACACCTCTTGTCTTTTGTTTTTTAAGGTATTTTGTATTCAAGTTACAGAAGTTTATTTCTAACTGGTTATGGAGTATCCTGGAGTCACCCCATCCACAGGGTACTGAATTGTTGCATCTTTCCCTCAGCTATTCAGCAACACATCTGGACCTGTGATCACAAGAGGATGACACCAGCCATCTGTGACCTGCATGGAGACATGAAGGACAGGGCCTGTAATGGAATGTATAAAGTACACAGGGCTAGGAGGTGGACTTCAAGGGACAATTGGCTGACCTCCTGTGTGGCTGCAGGGACATTAAAATCTGCAAGAAACGTTTTTCCTAGAATGACCAACTGAGTAGTGGCAAGTGGACCCTGGGTGTTGGTGGCCACTGCTGGACTACTGTCTTTGAGGTCTTGGGAGCCTAAGAAGATACCAAGAGGAGCTACTTCAGGGAGATGAAAAAAGTTAGAACTTCCTGCCCTCCGGAGGACTGGGACCAACCAACCAAGGCTATTCTCTCTATACATAACCTTTTTTTAATCATTTCTTTATTAGGTTTTTGCATTAATATATAACAACAGTAACCACAAGACATCCATTGCTTACAAGTGTCCATAATTATGTTAACATGACGTAAGCAATAGGATACGGAGATAATTCATTAAAACAGATAAAATCACTTTCCAACAGTGTCACGTAGTTGAACAGATCCAGAAATGTATCTATAAATCATCAAACAAGTAAATTCATCTTTTAAAATTTGGAGATGATATAATGCTGCCTGACACTTTATAATGTTTAAAAACTTTAGGAGAGGTATAATAAACTCACGCCTTGGCTTGATATAAAGTTGACAGAAAAACATAAAATGAAATGTGCACTGAGTGGACTTAGAATCACAAGGGCACGGATCTAGTTTGGCATTGCAATAAACTTTACGGGATATGAAACCAAGAGATGCGAAATGCCAAACCTGAATCGAATGAGGTAGAACAATTTGGTATGACTGAAATAAAAAGAAAGATAAGGCTCAATGCCTAGAGAGCAAACGAGAAACGAGTGTTCTCAAACACTCTTTTTGCCATCTCTAAATTCCCTCTAGTTGAATATAAGCAAGTTAGGAAGTCCTTTTTCAGTTTTATTTTTGGGATCTTGGCAATGCTAGCTGGATTGTGAAAACAGTCCGCCAGCCCCAGAGACTCTAACTGATTTTTTATATATCTGAGCCAAGGTATCTTTGTCATGTAATCCGATTTGAAACAGTCTAGAACAATTACACGATTTAAGGCTGGTTCTTCCTTTGCCCAAATCGAGCGCCAAAGTAGGATCAGTGCTAATTGAATGCAAAAGGACAAACAAATCAAGTCAAGCACGCTATGACAAACAGTGGCAGGGAGACTATTGGGGACTGTCAACAAACGTCTCCTAAAAATATTCTCGACTCTTTGTAGTCCCACTGAGTTGCAAAAGCCCCATACTCCAGCCCCGTACAGAATAACTGATCAGGAAAGAGCCTTGTAGATGTTAATGATTGCATTAATCGGCAAGAGCCTAACTTTTTTGTGAATCTAAAAACTGCCTCCAGGTTTCGGTTAAAACTACTAATCCTTCTATCAACTAGGTGGTGCCAGGTGGCTTTTTGATCAAATGGGATTCCCAAATAGGAGAAAGTGGGGACATAAGACAGCTTTTCATTTTTTATAAAACAAGATTTTAAAATGGTGAGGATTTGCCCACTACCCTAGTGTAAGAGTTCCCTACATTGATCTTTAGGCCAAGTTCGTTCATAAAATCATTAAACCTGGTCAAAAGTTTCTGCAAACCCACAATGGTTCTAGACATCAGAGCACAGTCATTTGCGTAAAGCAATGCAGGGAGATTTCTGGTGCCTATCTTAGGGGCATACACGTTCCCATGATTAATGTGCCTTTCTAAGTCATTGATATACAAGCAGAATAAAAAAGGTGCAAGGACGCAACTTTGGCGAACCCTACGATTAATTTTTATTGGGGCTGAGAGTTCGCCTCCCACTCCATATCTGACCCTACCCGTCACATCTTGCTGCATTGTGGCTAGAAAATGGACAATAGATCGTTCAACATCTTTTCCCACAATCTCCCTCTCTGCACCCTGTCAAAAGCAGACGTAAGGTCCATGAACCCGAGTTAAAGGGATCCGGACTTAGCTATTGTGTACTTGCTTATGACCAGGAGCGGATTAAGACCTTATTCAACCGTTCCCAGGCCCCTCCTAAAACCATATTGTATGTCTGAAAATGTTCTGCTGTCGATTACCCAGGCCTCCAACCGCTCTAGTATGACTTTGCCCATCAATTTGCAGTTACAATCAAATAATGAAATGGGCCGATAACATTTTTGGGTCAGACATGACCCCTTTCTTAAAAATGGGGACTATTATCACAGATCTCCACGATTCAGGTGGATTCTGGGATGCTTTACAGCTTAGTCAACAGAGGGAACCATAATGCAGGGTTAGCTCAAAACAAATCTGCTGGGATGCCATCAGGGCCAGGGGCCTTATTCTGCACAGTTTGATTTAAAGTACTTTCGACTTCGTCAAGCGTTGGCTGAGCCGCATTTTGTAGCCATCCCTCCCACTGCGAAATCGTATAATAGATATTAGTTACATGGGGAGCCGGTAGGGAACTGCAAAATCAAATAATAGATAATAGTTACATAGGGAGCGGTAGGGAACCTCTCTCCATGTGAGTTGCATTGATCATTTACTTTTCAAGTCCACCCCCCCCCCATAAATAATCGCACCTTCGGGTTCTCACCCTTCACCAACCTATCTAAAAGCTCCCCTCTTGTTTCGGGTTCTCACCCTTCACCAACCTATCTAAAAGCTCCCCTCTTGTTTGTAGAACTTCTTCCACTTTTTCTTCCCTTCTGACTAATTTTATGTACTTTTCTTTAGCTGTCACCAACACTGTTACATCTCTGTGCCACTGGGAAAGCTTGGGAACTCTGGTACTCATCCATCCCATTGCCACACGCTTATGTGCTAACACCAGCATCAATCTCAGAAATTCAAGATGCATCTTCCTCCCTTTTCTTTTAGGGATCACTCCCAATGTACTCTGTATGGGACCGGGCTCTAGTGATATCTCCATGACCACCCTGCGTAGTAAACAATATTTTCCAATATGGTTGAAGCAGGGAGCACTCCCATGATAAATGAAGTAAGAAGGCCCCGTCTGTGCTGCATTTGGGCAGGAGGCATTCCTTCTGGGATAAATCTTGCTTAGGGCTAAGATAGGTACAGTGAAGGATATTGAACTGTACCAATGTGAAAAGGCATAACCTTGAGGCAAGAAAATCAGGTTGGTCCTGCTGAGAGCTTTTTTGTCAATTGAATACAGACTTCAGCATACCGCCACTGCAAATGTATCCAGCTAGGGTAAAACCTGTATGGCCTCAGCTTCCAGGCTTGTGCCATTGGACATTTTTGATCTCTGAAAAAAGAATCCCAAGATTGTAATCTGGACCAGGCAGAAGCACAAAAAGTATCTTGCCATGTGACGAGTTCAACAACGCAAAATTTGAATATCCTGCTATGAGGCTATCTGAATTTGAGAAGACATTGCCAGATACAGCCTTTAAATTTTCCGCACTAGAGAATTTCAATTCCTATAAAAAAAAACAAAGGGCCTTATTTAAAGCTCGGCGGACGGGTCACTCAATCACAATGCAAAGATCTAACTCAGGTCCTTAGTCAGAAGATAAAAACTTTGACCAGGTCGACTGATCCTAGTCAGCCTGAAATCTCACCCAGGTCCAGGTCAACCCCGAACCGTGAATTCTGATGAACGAGTTACTTATCTTCTGTAATGCTAATTTTGGTTGAAACTCTATCTAGCCACAGATTCCTAACCTTCAGAATATTCCCCTAGGGTAAAACTGGATCTGTAAACATTTGAGCAGTACCTCTTCACACCAGAAGGTGGCACCACAGTGCTCCACACTGGCACCATTCTGCTTTGGTAATAATGTGCGCTGCCTAGATAGGCTCCACACAGTTGCTTTTGAGGTTGTTAGAGAGCGCCAAGAGCTAATTGTTCAAGAGCAGTGTGCAGGTTTCAAGAACTGGGAACTTATTATTCGGTAGAGTCAAATCACAAAATGATGACAATGGGAAGGTCAGTGAAGAACCTCCCTTTAGATAGAGTATTTGCCTAACTTGTTCTTCTGTAAGAGACTTCTGGACACAAATTCCTTACCTTATTGCATAGATACCAAATCAGTACCTATTGGAGACGGGTCAGCAAAGGGTAAGACAAACCAGAAAGCAAGCAAGCAAAGTGCCCTTCCGGGTAAACTTGACTGTCCAGGCAATAGTGCTTTCTCAATATATGAAAAGCGCCCACGTAGCTGTTTAGCATATGTCTAGGAAAGGGATTCTGTGTGTTAAAGAAGTGGTAGAATGCTTTTTTGACCAATACGTAGCGGATCTTAATGCAAACTTCTTCTACCATCAGATGCTCCAGCAAACTCCAAAAAGAGCTGGTCGTCCACTCAGGGTTCAATTGGTGCTCTCTATTAAGAAGCTCAGGGCTCTCTTATGGTCCAAGTGATGGAGTCACTCCTTCTCCTTGAAGAAGTGTGGCAGATTATAAAACACCAGCAAGGTGATGTTCTGCCCACATAGAACTGAGTCATAACTTTCGGCAGTAAAGACGCCCTAGTGCACAGACCCAAGTGTATGGTAAAGTGACATGAAGAGCCTTAACCTCACTCACATGCCATGCTGAGGTGATGGCGATGAGGAATACAGTCTTAATAGTGAGAAATGGTAAACAACAACTGTGAAGTGGCTAAAACAGAGTGCACATTAGGTACGTCAGGACCAAGTTAAGGTCCCATTGGACCATGACAAAAGGAGAAGGGGAAACATATGTTGTAGGTCTTTCATAAACTGCATCACAACAGGTACTTAAAGAAGAAGGGCTGATCTGGCAACCGTAGGAAGGCTGAAAGGGCTGAAAGATAACTTTTAATTGTGGCCAAATCAAAGCCTTTCTGGACAAGAGACAAGACAAAGAGCAAAACATTTGATAACTTGGCCTGGAGGGGATCTATCTGATGTGTGAAACACCAAACCACAAACCTGTCCCAATAAAGGTGTATACAGGTTTTGTCAATTGATGCTTGGCTACCAAAATGAAATCAACCACCTCGGGAGGAAGGATGAAGGTGTTCAACTGTCGCCGCTCAATCACCATGCATGAAGGTGGAGATTTTGAAGGCCCGGTTTCTGCCCTGTTGCTGCAACAGCAGGTCTTCTCAAAGGGGCAGCCTGATCAGAGAACATACGCTCAAGCCCAGAAGTTCAGGTTACCACACTCTCTGAGCACAGTTCAGAGCCACTAGAATGACTTGGGCCTGGTCTGTACTGATCTTCTTGAGAGCTCAGGCAGGAGTGGTATCTTCAGAAAGGCAAACAGGAGTCCCTAGTTCCACTTGAGTTAGAAGGTTCCACCAAGAGAGAGACCCCTTAGAAACACCAATGTGCAGAAGTGCCGGCATTGCGCTTTTTCGGTGGTAACAAACAGATCGAGCCAAGGGTCTCCCCATTCGTGGAAAAGACCTTGCACCACCTCCGGGTGTAACTGCTACTCGTTCCTTTGCCCTGGCATTCAATTAGCGTGCCAGGTGGTTCACCACCAGGAAGATGCCTTGGAGGTCCAGCCATTTCCATAGGTGCAAGGCTTCCAGGCACAGGGTCCGTGATCCCACCTGTCTTGTTTTTTGCAGTACCACATAACAATGGTGTTGTCTGTGAGCATCTGTACCATTCTCCCTTTGATGAATGGAAGTCAGGCTTCTAATGCCACGAGTATGGCCCTGAGCTCCAGAAGGTTGATATGGACCTCTAATAGCCACCTTTTCCAGATGGCTGCGCCAGAAGTCATGCATCGTCAACCCTGTCAGCTCTTGGTGGGAAAATGAGAGGGGTCTGCTGCTGACCTAAACATGGTCCAGTAAGTACCACTGCAGATCTTTTGCAGTCTCATTTGAAATCTGGATGTGGTCAGAGAACTCCCCTTAAGACCGAGGCTTCCGATCCTGCATATGCCACCTGGCATGCTTGACTAGCAAGATGCAGGAGGCCATCAGTTCCAGCAGTCAGCCTCATTGAAATCCAGGACTGAGGCGGAAAGATTGGGATCATACTGAATGTCCTGGACTCTCTTACCCAGGGAAATGGCACAAAATTGAACCGTGTCCAAAAAGAGCAGATGAAAGGAAGCATTTAAGGAGTCAGGTGTGACTTTGGGGCACGTTTATATTGAACCCATATAAGTACTGGAGGTTCGCTGTCGTCTGGAGGTGGCTGAAGACTAAATGGGGAATGCCGGCCTTCAACAGACACTCATTGTGTTAGGGGAAGAATGACACCGCTGACCTCCAAAGGTGTGCTGCTACCACCGCTATAACATGTTTAAACACCCGAGGGGCACTGGTGAGATAAAAAGGAAGTACAGCATTGAAAGTGACCCTGTCCCACCAAGAATTGCACATAGCACTGGAGCGAAAGCACAACGGGGACATGGAAATAGGTGGCTTGCGATTTCAACCCCACCATAGAGACAGCAGTGCCAAGAGCAGGCAAGGCACACGCCAAGGTGAGAATTTTGAACTTCTCCTATTGGAGGAAGGCATTGAGAGGGTGCAGAACTAAAATAAGTTGCATGTATCCATCTTTTTGGGGCACAAGAAAGTAGCGGGTATAACAACCATGGCTTACTTCTGGCACTGGCTCCCTCTCGACAGCATCTTTGGCCAAAAAGGCTTGCATTGCCGTACAATAGAGAAATGGCCCTCTGTCAGTTGTTGGGTCAATGACAGGTGGTGGAATGTGTGGCGGGAAAAAAGAAAAGTAAGGTGCATCCTTTGAGAACAATTTCTAAGACATGATTACTTGCCAACCGGGATAGAATCAGTGGATTGTGCCTCCCAGTGGTGCCTGTGGCCCTTGTAAGGGTAAACTAAAGAGGTCTGGCAGGTGGGGCTGTGGAGGGTGGGTGTTGTGAGTGGCGGACTGGGAGGCATGCTGACCTTGGCTGCGAGGGCGATTGGGATCTCGGCCTCACCCACGAAATTGACTCTGCCAAAACCACAAAAGGGGCAACTGAATTGTTGCGGTTGGTGGGGCAGAAAGGCCCAGAGAGAGAGCTTTGGCCTTAGTCTCTTTGAAACTTTTGAGGGCGGAGTCAGCCTTGTTCACGAACAGGCGAGTTTGATTAAAGGGAATGTCCATCAGCGAGGACTGGACATCGTCAAGGAATCCAGTCAATTCCATCCACATATGCCTGTTGGATGGAGTAGGTGACGTCCAAGACACAACCACTTTTGAACTTGGCCACATCACAACCATCTTGAATCACCTAAGAACGTACAGGGCGAAGGTCTTCCGAATGTTTCCACTTGCTGCAACTAACTATCAGAAGGAGTGGTAGGAAAAGTGTTTGGATTGGAAAGGCTGGTGGAAGCCTACACCAGAAAACCTTTTTGTGAAGGATGTTGTGATAGGAAAGCTGGGACCCCTGGAACAGGGAAACAATGCTTGGTTATTTGTCTACTAACTGATGGACCAGAACAAGGCTTGGCCCAAGTTCCCAAAAGGATGTCCATCAGAACCTCATTGAAAGGCAGAAGGGGCTCATAGGAAGGCCCGGCTGCAGAACATCAGTAATCACATTAGTTTTCACCTCCAGGGTGGGATCTCGAGGTAAAAAAACTTCAGCTGCCCTACGCATGACCATAGCAGAGGAGGTAGATTATTCTGAGGCTGGTCCAGGAGGAGAGAAAAGAGCTGTTTCTGGGGAGATGTAGCCCATTAGTGCCCTCATACAAGTTCTCATCCTGATAGTGCTGAGCAAACTAATCAGCTGGGTCATAATTATTATCGTAGTCAGTCCCAAAAAGAGAGTGCAAAAAGAGTGCAAAGAACTTTGTCTGCATTGCGGTAATTTGAACATAGTAATGGGAGCCTCGGATTGCTGTCAGGGAGGATCATTGGGGCCACCTCTTCGGGTGGTGAGGTCAACATCTGCATCAACGTACCTGGGCCTGACATGGTTTTCAGGCACTAGGGTGGTGTTAGAACAGGAGCAGGAGGCAAGATTTACTTAGAAGGACCAGCTGGAATAAAAAGCAAATCCACTGGCGATATCCCAGGTGGAATGCCTCTCTGCACCTTGGGGCCCAAAAGCCCACCAGCGGGAGTCGGTAGGGATCCAAAATATACCTGCACAGAACTATGTGATCTGGTGTGGCATTGCTGAAGGTCCGGGAAACCCAGGTTGTACATAAGTAGGACTATTGATGATGGGATAGGTGTATGCCAAAAAGATTTGTGAGTCTAGGTAATAAATCCATATAGACTTACATTTTATGTCCTATTTTGATCCGCACAAGATTGAAGGTGGATAAATTTCTACCCTAACAATGTAAGTGTGTTGTGTGCGTTCTTGTGGATGGAGGCTGGACATGCAAACATGGAAATGAGGAGGATGAAGACAGGCACATCTGAAACTATCTTTCAAAATACTTTCATTAATGGACATGAGATTAATTACTGTTCAGTTATGTTATATGGTATATTTTGGGGTATAATGGTAGAACAGTGCTAAGATGCATGAAGCTGTAAAAGTTTAAAGGTTAGTCCAGCATTTGCCTGTTCATAATTACTGCTTTAATTATGAAAAAGGGCAGATAACGAAATATGAATCTTTATTTTGCTGTGATTATTACAGACCAAAACATGAACCGATACAGAGAGCACTCAAAAAAGAGTGATGGTTAATTGGAATTTTCCATCGCTCTGCAGGAGGACAATCCGCCCAGAGGGAGGATCCTAGTGTGTTCCCACTATGAAAAGAACCAAGATAAATCTGGATGTACGAGAGAAAAAAAGCATGAGGGAATGAAATTGTGAATTAATTACCCACGCATACTGCACATTTGGTACCTGGTAACTGCAACAATATTAAACAAAGTGTGTGTGCTCATTAACATGTGTTTTAGACTGATTTAGAATCATATTATTTAGTATAATGCACATTTTATATTATTTATTTATTAAATACAGCAGTTGATTTAGGACAAAGACTGACAACAGTTTACATTGGTTGGAAGTAAGGAATGTTATGACTTTCAATATTGTAAGTTATTTAAAATAATGTTTAAAAATTACTTTTTTTTTAAATACTTGACAAACCAAATATGTGGATAAATGGAAGCTCATCTTATCCAAGCATAAGGTGACATTTCTAAGTAAACATATGACAAAACATTACAAATTTTTACAAGGCTGCATATAAATAAAAAATCTTTAAACCCTCAGGGCCCGATTCACAGAACTAACTTAAGACAAAATCCTAAACTTACTACCATTTTGGTATTCACAGAAGGCACTTACTCATTTCGGTATTCACAGAAGTTAGGAGTCCTAACCTTAGGACTCCTAAATGCCTTCTGTGAATACCGAAAGTCTAAAAATTAGGACTTTTCTCAGTTTAGTAGTAGTATAGTTAGGACTCCTAACTTTAGGACTCCTAAATGCATTCTGTGAATACCGAAAGTCTTACAATTAGGATTTTTCTCAATTTAGTAGCAGTAAAGTTAGGACTCCTAACTTTAGAACTCCTAAATGCCTTCTGTTAATACCGAAAGCCTTAAAATTATGCTTTTTCTCAGTTTAGTAGTAGTAAAGTTAGGAGTCCTAACTTTAGGACTCCTAAACTGAGAAAAATCCTAATTTTAGACTTTCGGTATTCACAGAAGGCATTTAGGAGTCCTAAGGTTAGGACTCCTAACTTCTGTGAATACCGAAGTGAGTAAGTGTCTTCTGTGAATACCAAAATGAGTAAGTGCCTTCTGTGAATACGAAAATGGTAGTAAGTTTAGGATTTTGTCTTAAGTTAGTTCTGTTAGTTAGTTGTTCAATGTTATTAATGATATTTCTGGACTGTTTTAGGTTAAGGAAAGGTGACCTGCAGAAACATAGAACTAAGGAGGTTTTAGCACTGAACAGCCTCATCAATGTCTTTTTTAAGACACTGCAGCGTGACTATTGTACATCTTCAGATCCACCCTCCTGCTCCACAGTGTTTTTTGAAGCGGTAGTCAGAGATCTGGTTGCCTTTTTGGAGAACAGACCTGAGTTTGAAGAGATAAGCTGAGAGTCCTTCAAAACATCAGTGAAACGACTTAAGGCTGTACTTAGGTCTCTGGTGAGTTTTTGCTGAGAGCCAATGACTTGAATAACGTTTTGATTAAGGACATTCATGACGCCCACCAATGAGTCCATCTTCTTTTCAAGTCTTTCTTGAATTGTGTGTATAGACTCCTGAATGTCTTGAAATGCCTTGACATGGTCAGGACACCCTCTCACTTTCTCTTCCTTTGCCAGAATTGCAAGTGTGGTGCCAGATTCATCCATAGGGGAGACTGATACTTCATCCATGGAGGACAGTGACGGCTCAAAGGATTCTTCTTGTGCCACAGGTTGTTGATCTTCATCGGATGGACCTAAATATCAAACACAGAAATAAAACTACAGTGTCAACAATATAAAATGTTTGCACCATGACACATTTACTAGGGGTGGGCGGAATTTGCGAAGTCGCGTTACGCAAATCTCCGCGAAATGGTTTAAAATCTCCGCGAACACGCAGAAATTCCGCGAACACGCGGAATTGCTTGTTCGCGATGCTTTTTTCCTGTTCGCGACCGCTGTTTGCGTGCTCGGGGGGAAATATCTCGCAAACACGCAGTTTGAGATCGCGAACATGCAAAAATTCCGCGAAGCTGCGGAAAGCAGAATTTTGGGCAATTTTGCGTTCTCCGCGGAACGCGAAATTACATAAATTCCGCAAATTCCGCGAGCGGAACGGAATTTACCGCCCAGGCCTAACATTTACTAATATTGCACACATGCACACATGCACACACACCACACACACACACACACGTACACACACCCCCACACACACACAGTACAACTTTTCTTTGATACAGTTGCTTTGGTGGTCTGACCTCATGGCAACAGAGGCCTATCCCCTGCTCCTCACGTGGAGAAGTGACTCTGATCAAAGCACTATCTAATCATATGATATGATTTGTTAACTCTAATATTTTAAATCCAGCAACACCGATAACATCAAGGCGTCAGCCTATGTGCAACACAATATTAATTAAAGGTTTAAAGCTGCTGTGACACCTGCTTAGAAGCAATATTTTTCCTTTATAAAGAAAGAAGATGTTTATGTTTGATTATTTTAGTAAAACAAGTTTAACATAATGTTTCTATATATATAAGCCATGGATAAAGACAAAAATATTTATAAAACATTATTGTGTATCATGTACCATAAGTAATGTGAAATATACTTTATTGTTGGCCTGTGGTCTCACTTAGAGCTAGGGATGGTAATAATATTTGTTTAAAACTTATTTCCAAATATTAACAATTACAATTTTAGGAACTTTATTATAACATGTTAATGTGTCCTTAGTATTCAAATTTGTGTCACATTTATATTGACAACTGTAAAAATTGTACACCTTTAAAGTACATAAAAGTTTACTTTTAAGACCTTTGTACTATCATTAAAAATAATATTTCAAGTTTCGAAAGCTATATTATTTATTTTTTGTTTTAGTTTTTTAACTTTCCAAAAGTCATAAAAAAAAGCATTAATACGGTTATCTTCCATCACTTCACCACTGATCGAAACAGCCTCACAACAGGTTTTACATACATAATCTATTGTGTATATTATATTTTTATGCTTTCTATGTTTACATCCTGAATAATATTTTTTACAACAGGTTCAGGTCAAAAGTCAGTTTCAATTTCAACCAATGCAATTTTTACACATGAATAATCCAATACAGCCTAATGTGATAAAAACTCATAATTTCAGAATCAATAGTTGAATTAATTGTGAAGTATCTGTAAATCTGGTAGCAGTTATACTGCAAACAGATATGGCATGACACTTAGCAATGCACTGTTAGAAATTGTTTTCTGTTAAGTAAAGTTATGCACCCTGCCCAAGCAGAAGCCATAATCCTAGTCAGGGTAAACTAGATAAATGTTAAAAGATAACATGTGCTCACCCTCTCTTAGCTTGGTACAGAGCAGCCAGGCTTAACTAAAGAGGTAATGTGTAAAGTTTACATTGATTTTTTTCATCACTAATTATTTCTGCACACTCCTGTTATTTTGGCATTATTTTTGTATTTATATTTATATCTTGTCTTGACCCCCTTACTTCTTTGGCTATTCTTTTTCCACTTCACATTCTGACTCTATCGGCCAGCACACGCTTTACTGGTTTATTATTATTTATTTATTTTTACAGTTTTATTTTTACATTCAGTTTTATTTTTTCCCTAACCCGTTCTTGATCATCTCTGTTTATATATTCTTTTTTCCGCCACCTTTCATTTAATATGCCTGGTTTGCCGTTTCTTCTTACTTTGTTCCACTTTAGCGAACTTTAGTCCTTTGACTCTTTTCACCACTCACGTTCGTTCTATTTTGGTATACATTAGTTTTTTACACTTGTTAGTCCTTTTACACTTGCTATTTTCCATGACGCTTCTCTATTCGGTTCTTTCATGACGAACTTTAGTCCTCTGACACTTTCTAACCGGTAGTCCTCTTTCTACTCTTGTGCCTTCGTTTACGTATTTTTACCCGGAGATCAGTAGTCCTTTTACTCTTGCTATTCCACTTGATGTATCGGAAGACTGCATTACACTCGACCGAAGGTACTTTCGCATTTTCTTTTCTGTTCCCCGCGCATCTACTTTTATCTGTATTCCCGCATGGTTTTGATTTTTTGTTTTTTTTGCCCCGACAGACCAGACCTTTGAAAAGACTACGTTTTGTTTGGTAATGTTGCTGTTTTCGTTCTAAGGTAAATCCAGCTCTTCGCGTTTTTTCTTTATGCTCTCTTAGTTTTCCTCACGCGTTTCTTTGACACACTGGCATACTCTTGGCTCAATCTATTTCTTACAGGTTAATCTTACATTGTGCACTTTTTGTTACTTCTTGTTTTCACCGTAATTTTTATACGTGACACCTTTCTTTCACTTTTTTCTCACTTATGGTGCACTTAGCCACTTATTGGCTTTACTAGATCTTTGTGTGTCTCACCACTTCGTCTTCATCATACGGTTTATGCATTTTTCCGTGTTTCTTTTGGGCGTGCACTAATTTACAGCCGCACTTAACAATTTATCTCTTGTTGCAATGGCTATATCGTGTGTCTTGATTATTGATGCTTACATTCATTTTTAGGACATTCATCCCCTGACGAAGAGTCGTCAAGACTCGAAATGTATCAGGATTACAATGTTGCTTTGAACATTTAATTTATCATTGCACCAAGGATGGAAATTGTATTGAAGTTATTTTGAATAAATGATTTTCGTTACTTATCAGTCATACTATGGAGTTCATCTTTGGAAGAATGTATCAAACCCACATATGATAACTTTCTAACTCCTTACGGATTTAATTTGAGTGCACTTGAGGGACGCCAGGCAATCCTATTCTGACGCTTCATTATTATAAAGTTTTTGTGCAACAGACACTCACAGTAACACAATGAATACACCACAAAAAGACTCCAACCAGGCTTATATAAATAGATTATCATATAATAAACAAAACAAGACCAAAACAACACACATCCACTGAAGTTGAGATATTGAATTTTAAAGGAATAAATGCAATAAAGCGCTTAGAAACAAGTAGCGCTAAAAAGTTTACTTTAGGTCATGTAGGACAAGTGCAAAGTAAAATTTCGGGCCGACCTCATGGAGGCGCAGGCTGGCTACAGGACCCGCGCAGGGCCCGTTGAACAAAGTACCTTTCCTGGTTGCAAACAGCGAGATGTGGTAATCTTCTCCAAGCTGTGAAGGTGACTTGTCAATCATGAACATGGGTGCCGGAGTAGAGAGACGCTGAGCGATGCGCCGGATTCTGCCAGGCAGTTGAGGGGATGCCTCGATTTCACCAAGCTGCCACAGCAGCGATACTCTGTCCGATGTGTCGATCTCAGGAGGCAAAGCACTGGTTCCAATATGCCAATTTAACTCGAGCAACCAAGTCGATGCGCCGGTTCTGCTACATACAGACAAGAGATGCATCAAAATCTCTGTTGCACGTATCTGGACCACTTCCAGTGTGCCAGGCACTGGGGCAGGGGTAGAGACTTTCATTTCCATGAGTCTCAAGCAACAGGACCTTGGAGATCACTTGAAGTAGAAGCAGACGTCACCCAAGTCTTTCAGAACATATCTGAGGAAGTCTTGATACTGTGCCAATAAAAGTGTGGGAACCTTGCAAAGGAAGACCCTGCAGCATTGGGGGACCACCAGGGCCATGCACAGGAACCTTAGGCTCACTGTAAAGGAGGCTGTCCTCCCAGTAAATATGGTGACTACCAGAGGCATCACCTGCTGCTTGGGCTTCATCCTGTTGCCTCAGTTTCTCCAGGGTTGGACACTCTCTCTGTGCCCTACAGAACTCATCCTTGCTGGGTCCTCCTTCTAGATGCCATCCAGCAATGACAGGCAAGTCACCAAGGGGAGCAGCGCCCCCTCCCCCAGTGGGCTCCAGGGTGACCACCACAGATGCCCCATCCACCTCACTGGGATCACACCCAAGGGCGGGTTTCCCACACCCCTTGCCTTTCCTAATTTAAGCAGCTAGCTGGTTTTTCCAGGCTCCAGACCTTTTTGACTCCCATTCCAGACAGCGATGGACCTTGTTGTAGCACAGATCCAATCAGGTAATGCAAACATTTCCACATGAGCCTTGAGCTGTACTTCCGTCCAGGTAATGTGCTCAAGGTCATTACCAATAAACAGTCCACTGGCATGGAATGGCCCACTGAAATAGAACCAGAGCCACAGGACAGTGACCCTCTCTGTTGTCTGCCACTACAATCTTTTGGAATGCATTTGGAATTACCTGCCCTGGGAAACCAGCTGACTCTTTACCATAGTCATACTGGCTTGGGTATCCCTCAGAGCCTCCACCTTGCCCAGTGTTAGTGACCCATTGCCTATACTTTGTAGTAATAGAGGGCACATGGATCTTAGGAATCATCTCACTGTCACCCAAGGACACTAGGGTAACCTCACTACTCCCCCCATTACCTGGGACAAATTCCTCCCCCAGCACTACACTCACCATCCCTGGAACTTTTCCTCCAGTAGGAAGTCGTGCTCTTTTTGGACACTTAGGGTCCCATTTATAGTGTCCATACTCATAGCTCTCATAGCCCTTAAAAGGCTTGGGCTGCTGAATTTTGTCATGGTTTCTTCTGGTGGCCATATTGGTATTGAGAACTAGACCCTTTGGCCCATGAGTTGTTTTGGGGGCCAAGAACTCCTTCTTTTCATCCCCCTTCAACCTATTTTGTCTGGTGGGAGCTTTGGCCACCCTTTTTAGAAGCCCCCACAGATGCTTTTCTGGACACTCTGGTGCTGCCCCAGATGTCTGTCTCTTTAGCAAGCTTCCTGTGATCAGTAAGCTTACTATCCCCTAGGTGTTGATCAGCTCTGTAAAACAAAGATCAAGCATATTCTCCTTTAAAATTAAGTTGTACGGCCCTGAAAAATCATCTACTCCAGAACCAGCTGATCCTCGTCCTCAGGAATTTCCTGCTCCTCATCTAGATTGTCATCCTCTGCAACCTGGTACTCTGCTTAGGCCTTCAAGGCTTTCTGCAGCTCCACCTTCACAATTAAAACCACCTGTGTGTCAACTATAAAAACCCCTCCCAGGAAGTAACGAGTGATTGGCAAATCCTTGTACGTTTAGTTCAACTTAGGATTCTAGGAGGACAAGCGAAAGTCCTTGCACACCTGTATTTCTTGGTATCGTGCACTCATGGCAGGTGTGCTAAAGAGTCCTGTTTCCTTTGGTCTCCTTTATCAGCTGTTACCTCGGATCAGCACTCTGCGGGTTCCATGTGCTTAAGCCGATTTTGTTGCTTCCCGAGCTGGAGTGAAGAGAGCCAATTCCTCACAGCGTGCTGGAGCGCGTTCAGTGGGGGTGACTGGACACTTTGTTTCTCGCGTTCAGTCGGAACATCATTTCAACACGCCCGGTCTGGGTGTTTTTGTTTCATTTGTAGCAGTTTTGGAATTCACGGACATTATGAAATCCTCCGGAGCAGCTGCTCCATGACTGCCTCACGTTTCTATATTACAGGCTCACAGGACTTGGAGGAGTTATCCAATACCTGAGTGACTCAAGCTCCCTTTTCGCCAAGTGCATCAAGAACCTATGCGCAACAGAGCTAAGTACATATTTTTTCTTTATTTCTATTTTTGTATACTTACTTCGCTTTGGTATTTCATTGCAGAACTAGAATTTCCATAGTATTCCTGATAGGTAAAGTGACTGTCGTTTTGCATTCTTTACCAATGGAGTATCTATAGAAGAAGTTCTCTATCCCTTTTATTGCCCTTAGGAGACAAGACTATGTGTTAAGCATAATATATTTCAAGAGTTGCCATAGTCAGCACTATTGCCAGGTGTAGGAAGTGAGTCTTGAGTGTCTTGAGTGTGTTGACAACTATTTAAGTAGTTATTCTGAATAATTGTTGTTTCTATCTGAATGTGTTGATCTGTCCCTTTTCTCTACAGAAAACACTTTCCTGCACTAGAGAAGATGTTGCAAACGAGGTCTTCCAGTTTGTTTTGGCAGCTGTTTATTTGCCTTTTCAAGGTAGCTATATATATATATATGCACCTGTGAGATAGCATGAAGGATAATCGGGGAAACTAGCTTCACTCATCGTCCCCGCTGGGTACATGATCCAGGTTAGTGGTATTCCACTTGATTATCTGACAGATCTTGCATGTAGACCTGAAAATCTTTGCACAAAATGTTCATCTGAGACACAGTCAAAGACTCTAACCTGGCCAGATCAAACTCTTAAACGTCAGGGGCAGGTGTTTTTTGCTGGTATATATTGAGACATAATTTAACAAGAAAAATCAAAATGCCAATCAGGAAGAATAGAAGAAAAGAAATATAAAATGGTCTAAGTATAGAGTTGTAGTGAACAGTCAGTTCCTAAATGGTATTGCACAACACACAAGTCCTATGCTCACAACTGATCACCAATGTTATAAATTGGGTATCTGGTTGGCGAAGGTATGCACCTAAGGAGAAGCCATTGTCCTAGTCAGGGTAAGCTAGATACACACTGAAAGATAACCTGTGCTCATCCTCTGGTAACTTGGCATAGAGCTGTCAGGCTTATCTAAAGTGGCAATGTGTAAAGTATTTGTGCAAAACCCACAATAACACAATGAACACACCAGAAAAAGACTCCAAACAGGTTTATAATAGTAGATTCTTATATTATAAATATTACAAGACCAAGACAACAAAAATCCAATTTATGGAAGTTGAGATATTGAATTTTAAAGAAATAAATGCATTAAAGTGCTTAGAAGCAAATAGCGGTAAAAAGGTTACTTTAGGTAGCACTGGATAAGGGCAAAGCCAAAGTTCGAGCTGACCTTGTGGAAGTGTATGCCGTCTCCAGGACCCAGTATAAGGGAGAGGGTCCCAGGATATACAAACTATTTGTTATAAAAAAGAACTAACACAAGATCAATCGCAAAAAAATGCAAGAAGAATGCAAAGAAAACTTACCAAAGTGTTATTTAATCACACTTTGGGAAGGTACACATTTACTAATAAATACAGTAGACTTAGATCAAATAGTGCGGGGTGCCAAGGAAGGGAAAGAGGTGGTTGGTGATTTGAGTGAGGAATGGGGGGTAAGTGACATATAAATTATAAACACGTCACAATTTAATTGCAAGGCAAAACAATTTCAAGCCAAAACATCCAGATCAAATTCATTGGAATGAATAGCAAAATTATTTACAAAAACCATGTACAAGCAAAAGCACAGTGTACATTACACTGTTGGCAGTACTGGCAATGAAGTATTGTCGACGTTTCGACCCCTGGACATAGGTAGGTAAGTCAGCTCCTTACTAACGGGGTCTTCTTCAGGACAGAGACAATGTGACAAGGGGAGTGGCACCTAAAAAACATATATATATAAATTAATGAAAAAATTCGAAATCCCAAACTGGATTGAATCAAGGGGACTCCAAATGGGACAAGTAACCATATTTACCCAAGACAAGGATGAACAAGTGATCGGTAACTTCTTGGCGTCAAATGACGCAAGGGCTGGAAAGCTCCGGAGAGGGGGTAGAGTGAGTGACACCTAAAAGGAAATTGTAAGGTGTCTGAGTGGAGATCCAGAGAGCACATATAGGATTCAAAAATTAATTCAAGGAAGAGAACTTACTTAATTGCCAGTCTTGAAAAAATCGGGGAATGCAATATCTCCCGAATCAGACGCCATGGTACATACTCAAAGGCGACAGTGGAATTAATCGCAGGAAAATCCAGTCTCTAAAGGTAAAAATAGAGGAGTAATAGAACTAAAGTCTTAAAAAACCCCAGCCTAAGGGGAGTACAGCTAAAAGAGCAAAGAAACCACGCCATGTCATCAAACGACATTGCTTTACAGAGTATGCTGTTGATCGGCCCCTAACGAAAAGGGGTTCAGCAGAAATGGAAAAAGTTAACATAAGGTATGTGGCCAGCAAGTTGAATGGGTAAAGTCGGGTAGGCTAAATCACAAACCCCACTGTGGGATGTTACACAGAGCCAGCGGAGGCCAGAAGGGATTAAAGCAATAAACAGAGTAAAACGGGAAATTAATTGATTTAAAAATAGCCCGAAATAGCGAGCAGCCGGACAGATGGAAACAGTCTCGGCAACTGAGCATACAGTAGCAGGGGAGTGGGGGCGGGGGTTTTTTGTTTAACCCTTACCGTAGGACGCGGCAACACCGACTCGCCTCGTAATTCTTCGGAAGTCACAGAGAACTGCACCGTTTGTGCATGTAAATAGGCAGACGCTCCGCGTGACGCTAGACGCGGCGCAGACGCTAGATGCCTGCAGTCTAAGATGTATTAGAAGAAAGACAACGGGAGTTGCTTTCTCACGACAATTTCAGCTAAAGTCAAAATTATAGTAAACCAGGGGGGAGAAGGACACATAATTGCTGATTTGATGTTCATGTGCTTATCAATAATTAAATACAATTAACCCCTGAGGTGAACAGTGTCAAAGCGAAACATTGGGACATATACAGACTAACAAGTCTGGGTCTGATTAAAGAAAACATCGTATCAATACATGCATTGGTAAACAGGACCCATGCAGATATATGTAGATAGGTACTCAGACACACCTATCTGTCCTGTGTTGTGGCTGTCTAGAAGGAATGCACAAAGTGTAGCTGTCACCCTCCCCAGATGTGTACTGGAGACAGGCTGGCAGGCACACTGAGAAGTAAGTGTGCAGAGAAATGTCCACTTTTTAAAAGTAGCATTTCTAAAATAGTAATGTTAAGTCTAACTTCACCAGTAAGGAGTATTTATCATTACCATTCCAAAGGCATGAAACATGAAAAAGTGACTCCTCTCTGATCAGGACGAGCAGCCAAAAAGTCTATTAAAGAATTCCCTATGCTAACCTATGAGAGAAGTAGGACTCACAGTAGTGAAATCCAAAATAGGCTGTTTGTCACTGCTAGGACATGCAAAACATAAAAGTACATGTCCTACGTTTTACTTACATAGCAACCTGCCCCTAAAAGTACCTAGGGCCTATCTTAGTGGTGACCTATATGTTATAAAAGGGGAGTTTAAAGCTTGGCAAGTAGTTTTAAATGCCAAGTCGAAGCAGCATTAAACTGCACACACAGGCTCAGCAGTGACAGGCCTTAGACAGGTTTGAAAGGCTACTTCTGTGGGTGGCAAAATCAGTGCTGCAGCCCACTAGTAGCATTTAACTTACAGGACCTCGATATATGGTTTACCACATTAAATGGGACTTATAAGTAAATTAAATAGGTCGCTCAGTTATACACCAATTACACACATGTTTAGGGAAGAAGCATGTGCACTTTAGCAGTGGTAAAGTGCTCAGAGTATTAAGGCAAACAAAAAGATTCAGCAAAACGTGGAGGCAAAAAAAAAAAAAAGATTGGGGGAGGACCACCCTTAAGGCTGACATTTGTAACATGCATGAATCCCCTGCCTCAGGATGCTACAAAATGTAGGTCATAAGGTTCCATTAAGATGGCTACTTGGCTTTCTTCTCCTCCTGTTGCAAACAAATGTAGCACATTGAGAATTTTTATGAGAGGGTACGTAAATTCCAATGCTTTGCTAATACTGTTGAGGAGATGGGCAATTGTGCCTAAGTCAGCCTGGCCTGCTTTTAAAAAATGAGTTTCATTCTAATTGAAAAGATGCATTAAGCATGTTCTTGAAATTCTAGGCAGCCTACTATGCCTTGGGTTTGCTCTGGTCCTTTGAAGATGTGCCCTTTCTTCCGACCACACCTGTGTGATGGCCTGTTGAATGAGGATTTCAACCTCATGCATGGTATTCAGCTATCTGTGCTTGCTCCATAATCAGGATCCAAAGGAAAATTGTGCCTCCTATGGGCAGTGACACAACACAAAATGATCCTCCCCTGCACAAAGTGATGAAGGGTCCCCAAATCTCCCATATGTGACAGATATTCATTGGCCCTGGATGAATGGGAGTATATACTCAAGCGTTGGGGGTTGATGAAGCGTTGGGGGTCCCTGAGAGTTTGGGGGCCCGCTGGGCGGCAGGGGTCTCTATTGTGCCCCAGCCTGTGGTTGTTGGCAGCTTTTACATAATCTGTGTGTAGTAACCTGGGTACATGCATAAAATTACAAATACTTAGAATATTATATAGAATGTTACCTTTTGAATGTAGTTTCAGTTGTTGTGGATGAGCGCCACTGAAGAAAACTTCTCAGCAGCTCCTACTTTCTCTGCTGTTATGAAATAAATCTTGACCTTCAAGGCTCGGAGTTTTGTGTGTATTACACACTTTTGTTGGAGACAAGTGAGGAGCTGTTGAAACAGAATCCATGGAGGGTTTGAGGACGGTTGTATCTTGCCACAGACTTGGAATCAGAGGTACTGTTCTATGCTGTTGTGTGCTGACACTGTTTAGAAGGCAGTGCTCCGCTTTTAGTTATATTTGTTTTTCTTCATTAGTGTCGGAGACAGTGCTTTTGCCATGCAGGGGCATTCCTTAGCTCTCGTCTTGGGAACAGGTGCTCATCAAAGCGGGAGTGGGTTACCATTGACACTGCCAGCTATGTGGGCTGCTGTGTCAGGTAAAGAAAGTGGTCATTTTGGATTGGGCCAGTTATTGTGTCACGCCTGGACACGTCACTTACTGGAGGCAGCCAATTTGGATTGGGTCGGCGTAGAACAAGCCCCGGAGAGTCATTTTGAATTTGGGTACTGGCATTTGATTTTGTTGATTCCAATCAGGAGTTTCAGTTCGTCATAAAATTTGGTTTCTCTCCTTTGTGGCATCAACTTTAAGTCAAGGTACATTCTAACTTATTGTTGCATGGCTGTGAATATTTCCATTGTCCCTTTAGTGATAAGCACTCTTCTAGAAGAGGAAAATTGTTTGAAGATACTTAAGTATATCCACTATTTGCACAGTGGTTGCTACAGAGTATCCACCTTAATCAGCAGTGATACGCACGCTAAGCAGGTGAATTTCTACAAATTCATTGTATAATGTGTTGATTTGTGGTGAAGTTCTTCAACAGTGAAACACACACTCGGACCTTTGTTGATTCCATTAAAAACCCGTGGGGGAATATTCACAAGAATGTGTGATAGCTACCAAAAGACTAGCGTAACACAACTTCCAATAACGCAGCCCATCGCGGGAAAATAACCCTGTGTCAATGTGGAATTCACAACAAGGCGGTACCATGCGATAGCCCGCTGACACCGCGGACAATGTCTGCGATACAGCCACAACAACGGAGATAAGAAACAAACCAAACCACCAAAAAACACGCGATGGGCCAAAGCGCAATGAGGAAATCAGCGATAAGCAGCGCCAGGCCTGCAACACACACCTGGCAGGCAGAAAAAATCACCATAAAAGTAGAAAAAACACCCACACCCAAACTGACCTACACACAAGCACCATGGAGGCATCCGGAGCAGGCTCAGAGGACGAGTGCAACCCCACAAGCACCCCGGACGACCAGCCCGGGACATCGGGGACAGGGAAGGGCAAGGACAAGAAGATGAGGAAGACGAAGTTCAGTCTGCAGGCGAACAGGATCATAGTCACGGAGGTGATGGAACACCACCAACAACTCTCCGTCACCTTCAACGTGTCATTGTGCACTAAAATTGGAATATGGCGGGACATCGTTGACAAGGTGAATGCCGTCGGGGAGCACAAGCGGACAATGGACGAGGTCAAGAGGCGATGGACTGACATCAAGCAGAAGACCAAGGAGAAACTCTCTGCCAACCAGAAGGCAGCAATGCAGACTGGAGGTGGGGGCCACAGCTCATGCTGGATGACATGGAGGAGCTGGTGTTGACAGTCATCAGTGTGGATACTGTGGCCGGAGTCGGGGGACCGTACACTGCTCGACAGGACAAAACACCACCACAACAGGGTGAGTGACCACTAGGTACTTGGGGACGGGTGGAGATGGCCACGATGGCACGCATGCACAATCAAGCAGGGCACAGTACACACCCACTATGACCCTGGCACCCCGCCCAGACCCACAGACTGTCACAATGTACAATGCCATGCTGTCAGAATGTCAACTTGTACCATGCGGCTACATACATGTGGACACATTGTACTACACCATCTCCCCTTCACATCGCAGGGGCACCGTCAACACCTCCTACAGAGCAGTCCCAGCCACTCTTCAATGATGACGAGGAGGACAACACCAGCATCGATGCACAAGCCCTCCTAGACATCATTGACCTCATCTGCGACTCACCTCTAGGATCAGGGCAGCCCAGCTACATTGTGGAGACCCCACCCACCACCCAAACCACCCAGCAGGAGGCACCCACAGCCCGGCACCCTCCCAAGTCCCCCAGGAACAACAAATGGCCTTCCAACGCCGTGTGCTGGAGGGCCAGAGGGAGACGTCTGAGCAGGTGTGGGTGGGGTTCGAACTCATGGCTGCCAAACAGGACGCCATCCCTGGGTGCCTATGTCCACCCCATGGTCTCCAACGAGCCCTGACTGACATCGCTGGAGTCATGACGCAGAGAGTAGAACAGCTGTCCGCTCAGAGTGGCTCCAGCGATACCAGCCGTGAGCTGGCACACATGCGGAGGCTCATGGAGGACATGGTGCCTATGGAGGTGGAAAGGATGGCAGCCACAGCTGCACATCATCGGAATGTGGCTGGGATCTATTATGCCCTGCAGACCTCCATCATGGCATTGCCACCACAAGGTGTGGCGCAGATGAATGCTGCTGCCCCCACACCATCCACATCCCCACCCCCTGGTGTGTCAGTGCCACACAGTGCAGCTGACGTATTCACCCAGGCCCCTGATGTGTCAGTGGCACACAGTGCCGCAGCCGGGACTGCAACACCCACAGGGGGGGATGGGCATACATCTGGGGATGAGGACGGGGATGGGTTTGTGATCAGGAGGCACTAGCATTCATTTCTGCCACATGGCCTGTTTCTGCTTGGGGCCGCACATGGCCTCATGACCTTCCACTGACCCCCGATAAACTCCGATGCACTCACCTTGGACAGCGACATGGACTGCTACATCCTGTTTGACGACCAATGACACGGTGGACAGACTGCGGAATGTACACTTCCTCTTCCGCAGTACATGTCATCCCTGGATGGACTCTGGCTGGCCCCCCATGGGCCCATATTGTGTAGTGTGCTTGCCATTTTCCTGTACTGCTCCAGCTGCATAACAGCACTGGATGTGCAAATAAACATCCAGTGATGAACTGCTGTGTCATGTCTTACATCATTAAGGTATGGATGTGTGGATGAATGTGGGGACAGTGCCTTCCCTTGAGTCAATGATGTTCATCCTGTGGGATGCGAGTCAGAGGGTGCGACATTGCATTTTGTGTACCTGGTCCCGTGAACACTACAACAGGGGCACACGCATCAGTCACTTTCTTGTCCGGACATGGACTGGACCACGCCCCGAGCCCATGAGTCATTGTGGCAAGCCCTGCGCTGGTCTGGCGTACGGCAGACCAGACCACTACGATGGCACACCGAGGGGGGGCCATCATTGCTACCCGTCGCAGGCATACTCGCTGGTGGTGTGCAGGTCACTGGTCTAGTCGTCAGCACGTCACAGCCACTCACTGAGGGCAGGTTTGCACACACACCACACCCATCTGGCACAGGCGTCACTGGCCATGTGACTCCGCCAACATAAGGGGTTGACTACATCACATTCCCCTCTTCCGGCTGTGACTGGATGACGGCCGCTCCACGCTTCTCATTCATAAAGCGCCCATGAGTTGTTGCGCACAGGGTTGGTGGCATCTGAGGCCTGGCGCATGACACGGGCCTACCGCCACATGGCGCTGACTGAGGTTGCACAGGGTTAGTGGCACTCGGAGCATTGCAGCCGGCACAGGCACCCCGCCACGGGACGGTGACTTTGGGTGCACTGAGTCAGTGGCACCTTAAACTGCTGAGCGGGTGTGCAGCCTGCGATGATGCCCTGTCCCGGCGCTCCGGACAGCTCAGGTTTTGTGTGCCCTGCTGGACCGCAGTGTAGGCCAGAGCCAGCGGGCAGCGAGGGCTTACCGCCACGTGGCATCGCTTCCGGGATCCCAGAGTTAGTGGCACCCATTGGGCAGAGCGGGTGTGCAGCCTACGATGGTGCCGGGTGCACTGGTATGTCCTCTGCCATGGAGTAATCAAGACCCAGCACCAAACGTGAGACCTGTTGGCATGCGGAGCGTGGCTGCATGGTGTGGAGTGTGCCATGTCCGTGGGTTACAGGCTTGTGGCTTGCAGCGGCACGTGGTGGGACCTCCTGTCTACGCGCCGGTGGCGGAAGGTGAGCAGTGAGGCCTGGGTGTGCATGGGCAGGCATGCTCCGATAGGTGGCGGGAGGGGTTGGGGTGCCTCTGCCTGGGTGTGCATGGGCGGACAGGAGGTGTTGTCTTGTTCAGGTGTGTGTACTGTGCCAGTCATGTATCTGGACTCTGTTTCACCAGGCGGCTCTGACTCAGATGTGTGACCTGGTGAACTGCGATACATACCTGCACGTGGTTGGAGACACACCGGTGGCAGCAGGTGAGCAGTGTGGCCTGGGTGCACATGGGAGGCACTGTCTCTCTCTCTCTCTCCCCATCTCTTCTTCTCTCTCTCCCCCTCTCTTCTTCTCTCTTCTTCTTTCTCTCCCACTCTCTTCTTCTCTCTCTCTCCCCTCTCTTCTTCTCTCTGTCTCTCCCCCTCTCTTTTTCTCTTCTTCTCCCTCTCCCTTTCTTCCGCTCTCTCCCCTTCGCTCTCTCTCTGTCCTTTGAATTGCGGAGGACACACCTTCTCATCAGGATTTTTGTCTTGCAGGCTGGAACCGACGGATTGTCCCGAGGGGAGCGGCGATGTGTCTTCATTTCATTTCAGTGTTCATTTTAATAAAGTTTAATTTGTTTTTTTGAAAGTGAATTTGTGCTGCTCTTTTCTGTGTCGACACATGCATGTCACCAGTTGTGATTGTGCGACGTCAGGCAGATTATTTTCTGCATGTTTCGGTGTAGCTGATGAGGCATGTCTTTAGTCGGGGTGGGGCCAGGGAGGGATGGTCCTGGGGATGGTGTCAGTGGGTGTTGTGGCCTTCTTGGGTGTCCGGGCTGCATGATGGGTGGCTCCATCGAGTGTGGCCCTGGGCTGGTCTCCCTTTTGTGGTGTAGACTGCCGTCTGACTTTACACTAGGTCAGAGCAGGTGTAGATTTCCTGGTGCTAACGCACCATATCGCCTGTTTTGTGTTTTTATCACCGATGTGACTGGTCATTGAGAATGTTGTGGTGTGATGTTGTCATGGATTTTGGCACTGGAAAGCCCACTCTGTATCTCATTAGCGATAGTTGCGCGGATCCTCTGTGGCGATGTTTTTTGCATCTGCTATCGCGGGTAAACTCGTGCTGTGGGCAGTTAACACCAGCTTGTGAATGGGGCAATGGATTAATCGCAACTTTGGCTGCGATAAAGTGCCGTTGACTAGCAATAGTTTCTTGTGAATATGCCCCTTGGTGTCATTAGACGTAAGTTTTGTGCTATCACAGTTATGTGTTTAGTGCATTTTGGTTTCCTAGAATGTAATCAATTAGTCCACCACGTCCATTTTTGGAAACATCAGGTAATCCATTAATACCTTGGAAAGTTTGGTCTGAGGCATCTCAGATGTATATGGGGGCAATTGGTGTTTCTAGGTACAGTCCAGATAGGAAGTACTTTTTTGTACCATTCTCAGTTTTGAAGGAAAATCTGTCTTCAAGCATTTACCTGAGATTGTTCAGGTGGAAGGGAACAGTTAGTTGAGTACATGGAGGTGGTAAAGAAACGTAAAGTGAGATCTGATGTGCAGCTGACTCTGGTTGTTTTACGACACAAATTCTTTTAAAGAACGCAAATTACTAGTAAGAATGTAAACAAATATCTCTGTGATTCTAAATCTAATTACAGATTGTCCTTTGACAATCTTACTGACGAGATTGGTACGAGATCAATTTATTTGGCATTGTGCGAACAAAAAAATTAAGCAAAAGCTACAAATTATGGGTAATTCCTTACTGAAAGAAACTATGAGAACTGCCAAAAGAATTCAGTCTGCACAAATTTCATTGAAAGAGTTGGAGGACAAACATCTTGATGCGATTAATATTGTACGATCTATATAAGATCTTAAGTATGAGAAATTGGTGAAAGCACCTAAAGAGGGTCAAATGACCTCTAAATTGTTTTTCAACATGATCAATATGTGTTTCAGATGTGGGAATCCGGCTTACCTCAAAGGGAGTAAAGTGTGCCCAGCCAAGGTTGTGACATGCAGGAGTTGTAATAAGGTTGGTTACTTAGCGAAAGCATGTCAGGTGTAAGGAAAACAACATGAAATGATCATTAATCTGGTTATGGTGCTTCCAAAATAGGGAACAATAATTTGACTAGCATGCAAGAAGAACTCCAGGAGATGGTGTAGTGGTGTCGGGTGACCTTAGTGAGTGTGTTGATCCCTATATTGAGTTTCAGGTTGGAGACAGATTTTCGAAGTTGTTGGTGGAACAGGAGCCAGACTAACCATGATTACCCAAGAACTGTTCAATGAAATGTGGCTAGTTAGGGAGTTAGAGCCTCCTGATCGTGCCCCGGTTTTCTACGAAAGAAGAGGAGAAAAGTTTTTTTTTTCCAAGATGTGTTGATTTTCAGACGTTGAAACATTTTTGGCAAAGTTTGCTGTTATGAAAGGGCTGTGTACAACAGGGTGCTTTCATCAGAGTCTTTTTCGACACGGTTTTGAGGCTATGAACCAAAGATTAGGTTTCATTGGTATTTGATGATTTTAAGGGGGAGGATTATAAGAATTATCCAACATTTTTTCTGACAAACGTGGAACCTTTAGAGGGTTCCAGCACCAGATTAGAGTTTAAGAGGGAGACATTTTTTTCAAACACAAGTTACACAATGTGCCCTTTTGTGTGAGAGAAGATTTAGACAATGAACTATGCTTATTGTGTTCTAAAGGAATTATTGAACCCACTGAATCATCACTTTGCTTACAGTTGTTGGTATTGGCTCGTAAGTGGAATGGTAAGCTTAGGGTGTGTGTCGATCTTAGAAGCCTGAATAAGGCAATGTGGGTTGATTCACACTCTCTGAAGAAGATATCTGATTTTTTGGCTTTGTTTGGTGGTTCTAAATGAATTTACAAACTCAACTTAACTTCTGCTTATCATCAGGTCCTATTAGAACCAGAATCTAGACATTTCACTGCATTAATTTCTCCTGTGGGTATTTTTCAATAATGCAGAATGTTGTTTGGTTTATCCTCTGCACAGCAGTCTTACAAATGACCGTGTTCCATCAATTTAGGGACTTTAACTGTTTTGCAGCCTTCCAGGATGCTGTCCTGATTTTTCATCTACTATGGAAGAACATGACAAGATTTTAGATCAGGTGTTTTCCATAGTGCGGAAGAAGGGAATCATGTTGTCAGTGATTTCCCTTCTGGACCCACTTTGGTTCTCCCTTACTTTTGCGTTTTAGGCTGCCTATACTAGCTCTGCATAGCCACATATAACACACTTATTTTTATGCCAGTATTTCTGAGAACACACTGCACATGTTGTTTGTTATTCAGGGACTGTTCTTAGGATTTCATCTACATATTATGTACCAGGCTGCTGGGAATACACAATAACATAGTTTACTGTTTTCTTTGCTCCTACAGCTGCTAACATCTAGACATGTTGCACACCTGCATGTCCAGAATAACACAATAGTTTATCATATAAACTGTTTCCCGTCCTTTGGGGGCAGAGAGAAGAATTCCGGCAGAGACTGTTCTGGAATTACATCAGTGCCTGGCATGCAGCACTGCCAAAACTTAAGTTTACACTCATAGTGCGGACCACCTAACTGCATGCATCAGGTATGAGGTCCTAGGCAAATCCCAAAGATCGCAAACATATCCCTGTGCTTACATAGTATGAGTAACCCTAGACATATGTATAATTTGCCCTGATTGCGATGTTCATTCTTTACACCCTGCTAGAAATGCTAATTACTTTGATTAGTTATATCTGCCTAAAGATTGCCGCACATTTGCTTCATAATAGACTACAATGGTTTCAATAAATGTATTGTAAACTTTCTACTTGTCTTTCTTCTGGTTACCAAGGGCATGCATGAGTGAGTGAGTTATGAAAGGTAAGAGTTGTTTCCACAGTTACCTGGGGCACTAGAGGGTCATGCTTGAGGCTGCCAAAATCACCTGTTATTTTGGGAAGGTTAGGAGCTCAGGCAAGGCTCTGTGAGCTAGCCAGGAGTGGGCCAACAGGCACTGATGACATAGAGAGACCCAGTCCATACATTCTGACATTCTGTCGTCCTAACACATAGTTCTGCTTACCAGCGGCATTCGTGCGACATGTGAAAGAAAAAGAAATGTGAATTGTGTAAAGTGTGAGCGGAATATTTGGGGCATGCAGTATCTGGAGAAGGAATTGAACGCAGACCAGATTTGGTTGAGGCTATGATCAATGCTCCAGCTTCAAGTGATAAACCTGGTCTTAAGTCATTTCTGGGTTCATGCAAATGATTTGCTAGGTTCATTCCAGATTATGCTACTCATGCCAAATCTTTGTCTGTTCGTCTCAAGAAAACTTTGCCGTTTGTTTGGGAGGGTGAGTGTGAAAACAGTATTGAGTGGTTAAAAACAGCTTGCCATTACTAAGACCTTGCAACCCTTTGTTCCTAAACTTCAGTGTTGAGTTACAGTTGATGCCAGCAAGCTGCTTTGGGGGCAGTGCTTACACAAGGGAGTAGTAGTGATGAATTCACAGTTGGGTATGCATAAAGAGTGCTTAGGGATAGCGGGATTCATATTATCACCATTTGGAAGGAACTATTGGTTTGTTGGTGGGCTGTTCAAAGATAAAATCCTTATGTGTGTTGAACAACATTTCTGACCACAAACCATTGTTGGCAATCTTGAATGAAGAGAAAATCAAGGATCAGACACCTAGGATTGCAGAGGTTCTCCACTAACTTTCTCCAGTATCATTTTGAAGTTGCTCACACTCAGAGGATGAAGAATGTGACGGCGGATTATTTGTCAAGATCTCCTTCAATGGTGTCTATTGAGGATGATGTTTGTGAAGAGGACCATGAAAGCTGTTTCATTACGTCCATTGATCTTGAAGAGTTGACTGCGATTTCTGAGGAAGAATGAAGGAAAGATGGTGGTGTTGATGAAGTTATGAAATATGTTTTGAATTATGTTCCTGAAGGTTGGCCAATAGAGAAGAGAGTTCAGAGTGAGTGTCAGCCATTTAGGAAAATTAACTCAGAATTATCTGTGGAAGATGGGATACTACAGTTGGTCTAAGATGTAGACTCATTAAGACTGCTCATGAGGGGCATTTGGATCACACATTCACTAAGCGCCAATTTAGGCAATCTCAGTGGTGCCTTTATGGACAGAGAAGTAGATAATTTGATTAGTCAGTGTTTGATTTGTGCTTCTTTGCAGAAGAATCTTAAGGTCCATTGCTCACCACGGCATCCCATTAAATGCCCATCACATACTTGGGAGAAAGTTGGTATAGATTTGGTGGGACCCTTCAATACTATACCTGCACATTCACATTTTGCTTTAGTATTGTTTGATTTTTACTCCAGGTGGCCTGAGATCAGGTTTATTGCTGAGCCCAATTTGAACAGTGTGGCAGATTATTTTAAGGATATTTTCTTGCATGAGGGGTTTCTTCAGTTCTTGCTTTCAGATAATGGACTGCAGTTTATTAATGATGAAGTTCAAAGCCTTCCGTGACATGAAACACTTGAAAAGTTCTCTTCATCATCCTTAAACCAATGGTTTGGTAGAGCGCATGGATAATATTTTTGTCCAATATGTGCAATGGGGGGGGTTTGAAATAAGTGTGTGATACGTAATGCTGTGCATTCTATGTTGTGGTTTGATTGAACCAGTCCGCATTCTACTCCTACCGTTATCATTTGAATTACTGATAGGTTGTAAACCTGCCACTAAAGTGAATCCAAGTTTGATGGATAGATGGGTGAAAGTTTGGATGACAAGGTTATTAATAATGTTTTCAAAGCTCAAAACAAACAAAAGTTTCATTTTGACAAGAGAAAGAATGTAAAGGCTAATATTTTCAAGGTTGGGGATGTAGTTCAAGTCAAGAAAAGATGTTTTGTAAAGAAAGGTGAGAAGTTTGGAGATCCAGTTGTCATTGACAGAGTGTATAGTAATGTGATAATAGTCAATTGTAGGGACTGGTAGAGCATGGAAAGAGTGGTGAGAAGTTGTACTTTTGAGGGAAAAGATGATCTGTTGGATTCTAAATTTCACCATGGTTATGTTACTGTTCCTGTTTGCAGGAGTACATGGGTGAAATGTCTTCAGTGGAGATTTAGATAATGTTCTTCATTTTACCCATAGATTTAGATTAAGTTATTTATTTTTAATAGTTATTAGAGAATTTTCTGTCTTATAATGTCGCAGGTACATTAATGTAGGTAATGTGTACGTTTTATTGCTCTGTTTCCTCTGTTTGTTTTGTTTTTATTTTGCTAAGGTAAGATGTAATGTAGTAATCTGTGTACATGCATGACTTCACAAATACCTAGAATGTCATATAGAATGCTTTCTTTTAAATGTAGATTCGGTTGATGTGGACGAGCACCACTGGAGGAACACTTCTCAGCAGTGTCTACTTTCTCTGCTAAGAAAAAAATCTCTGTAGCTCTCTCTTTCTCTGCTGTTAAGAAATAAATCTTGCCATTTCATGCTCGGAGTTTTGTATGTATTATTACACTGTACCTAATTATAATCACCTGTGTGTGCTTCACTAATGTTTTTTGCTACAGTTTCACAAATATTTAAAAGCACATTTCTATTATAAAATATGTTTTAACTGTAATTCATTGCGTCATGAACATTTGGTTGAGTTTAGCCTGTGTCACTCGATGAACAGATAAGGTTTCTTGGGCCTTCTTGTATTCAGTGCTGAAAAGTGCTTCCTTGAGAAAGTATTTCATTCAAATAGTTCTCTACACCCAATCTATGGACAATGACATACACACTGTTCCATTCATATCTGAGTTACATAAGGATATGGCCCACATACTATGTTGTCTGAAAATGTCCAATTTCCCTTACTGACGTTGCACTCAAGGTTCTGGGCCGGGTTCTTCTTTCTAGATTGTCTACGTGGGCCATAGATAATCATATCTTATCGGAAGTCCAATATGGCTTTCGGGTGGGTCTATCAACCTCAGACCAATGTCTTAACCTGTATCTTCTAATCTCAAAGTATACTGTGGCCCAACCGGGTGCCATGTATTTGGCCTTTATGGACCTTACGTCCGCATTCGACCGGGTTAACCTCTTTGGGAGTAGATCCCCGTATTGTACACCTTCTTAAATCACTCCATGCCAATACATGGGCAGCAGTGAGAGTCTCACATGAGGGTGCCCTTACCAAACATTTTAATTGTACACGGGGGTGCATCAAAGGTGCATCTTAGCCCCTTTTTTTATTCTCGCTTTATATTAATGCCTCGAGGCGGAACTCCCGGATCTTCAGTCAGATTCCCCTAGCGCAGGCACAAGAGTTTTGCCATGCCTACTCTATGCGGACGACGCGGTGCTCGTGGCCCGTACGTGCTGGGGCCTGCAGGTCCTAATAGACGGTTTTGTGGCATTTATGGATGGGATGGATCTGTCAGTGAACTTTACCAAGTCGTATGTACTGGTGGTGGGCCCACCGGGATCCGTCCAAAAAGCTTTAAAGGCGGGAACCATACTCTTGGTAGGGTACCGTCCTTCCCCCTATCTCGGAGTGTTATTCGATGATAAGCTCAAGTGGGAAGCCCTCTTAGAAGGGAAGCTGAATGAGCTGAATAAATCCTTGGGAGCACTTTCTAGTTTTGTGAATAGATTAGGCTCAGGGGCACCGGAAGTGATCCTTAAACTTTACAAATCCAAGGGCATCTCAAAAGTAATATATGGGAGTGTAATTTGGGGTTACGTGCCCACACATAGGCTACAAGCGGCAGAAAATAAATTTCTGCGACGGATTTTATGAGTCCCAGTACAGTTTGGACTGTACACGGAGAGCTAGGGGTGGGTTTTCTGGCAGACCAAGTGGCAACCAAACCCCTACTGTGCTGGGTAAAGATTTGGACCTCCGAGCACAAGCATTTAAATCATATGATTGTATCGGACTGCTTGAAATTGGACCACGGTAATAGAATACCTTGGATACATCATATAAGGAAGTCCTTTCAGACGATAGGTAGGCCAGATATTTTCTTTGTACATGACACTTTAAATAAGGGGGACGTTGATATTATAAATGATTGACATTACAAATTGTTAAGCTCGAACCGTGAAAATCTGGAGCTCAGCAAACCTTCAGTCATGGCATTTGTAATGTTAAAATCAGTATTGGGTATGGAACCGTACCTCCTGGCCTTAACTAGTGCTCACAACAGATGTTTAATCACGAGTTTTAGATCTAATCAACTTCACCACATTTTAGCATCCCCGGTGGGTTATTTCCCCTCACCAGATCACCGATGTCCCTGTGGCTGGGATCTTCGATCTCCTAAGGAGACATTACATTTTATCCTATTGTGTAAATATTTTTAACGTCCCGGAAAATGTTTTCTTAGGCCCCGGCCCAATTGTTTGAAGTTCAGGCATGCTAAAGTGGCCCTTTTGCATTTACAGCTGCTACCTAATCCTTTGACTCTCTGAGCAGTGTTAAGTTTCTTGCGGTCCGCTGTTAAATCCAGATCATCTAGAGTGGATTGATTAAGTGACGTGGGTGTTATTTATGCGTACTGTTTTTAAAATGTTACTGTATTCCTGTTTTTAGATGAACTGTGTGCTTATTTATTACATGACGTATTGTATCTTATATGGTTGCTTTGCATCCGAATAAAGAAATGTATATATATATAAATATATATACTGAAAATGAGGTAATGATCTTAGGCTACGCTTTGAATAAAGAAGAGACAGGTGCACTTCTGAACAATAACTTGTGAGACTCTGCTATACGCATCTCATGCAGCAAAAAACATGGCCCTGGGAGTTTGATTTGAGGCAGATCTTGTTCGCTCGCGAATTACAATATAAATAAAAAATGTAGTGTATTAGTTAATAAAAACCATAAATATAAAGACCAAAGAAACAAGTTGTATATCTGACATAACTATTTGATTAAGATAAAGTTGAGCACCTAACTATTGTTTTTACAAAGTGCATAGTGCAAGATAAGGTGTGTGATGGGTACTAAAGTGTCAGAGTGACAATAGCAGCTACTTCCCTTTCTGACCTGGGCTCTATCATCAAGGGTTTAACCACAAATTTGAGGAATACCCGACAAGATCTTAAACAAAAAAAAGGCTGCCGTACACACAATTAAGACATTTTAATAAAAAAGGCCAGCCTTATTGCCATCAGCTGGTGGCCAATGTACTTAGGGCAGTAAAGAGCATAGTATACAACAGGCTTGTGACTACAGGGCCTAATCTTGACAAGATAGGGAATAAGAGCATTGTTGTTCTTGCTACACACCTAATGTGGCCCCTAGCAGCCCACCTAGGGCTTGGTGTGATAGGGGGTATGACATTATACCTATTAAGCTCTCTAACAGCCCATCTGCAGGGCACCATCTATGCACACCCACAGCCTTCCATTTACACTTTCCTGGGGCATAAGGCACTAGAGCCCTACTTAGCAGAGTCTTTGGCCTAAACCAGTCTTTTAAAAATACCAATATACTGCACCAACCGAATGTTCAACTTAATGTGTCGAGGATTTAACAACTTTATAGCGGCTGATCTGCAAGTTATTGTTCCTAGGGCTTTAAATTTATTCTGCAACATAGTTTTGCAGGGACAGAGGATGTGCAGCAATGTTTACTTTGTCTGATGGCATAAACAACACCTCAGATCCTCCCGTTGCCCTTCCTCCTGCCCCTTGGGCTTAAAGTTTAGGGTGGGGAGCACCCCCAGTTTCATTGTCATTATCTTTCTTTAACATTCACAGAGTAGGTGGCCTCAAAGAAGGACTGAACCTGTTGTTCCTCCTATGAGTTTAGAAACCAGCCATCCATGCGCGCGCTTGGCTAGAGTTATTTTGTCTTACCACCAACTTTTCAGCCAGATGCTTTTATTCACAATTCTCTTAAAGACCTTCTCACTTGTGTCTGACTGCCATAGTTCACTGACGCCGAGCGTCTCAATACTCTCCTGTAAATACCTTTTGTAGCCAGGTTTCCCTCTTTGTAAGTTGATTTTGGACAAAAGGATAATGTAGGACTGCCTTATCAGTAAAAGCTCCAGTCTGACATGTGCGGGCGATTCGGACCTCAGCAGCTGGAAAATTTGCTTATAGGTCTTGTTAAACCTGGCAACTTTGGTGTGTTTTCCCCTGCCTTTTTTGCTTCTGACCGCCGGTTTTTGACTGTGTGCTGCATTTAGTTTATGCTTGTTTTTGAAGTCTGGGCCCTTTACCACTGCTGATCAGTACTAAAGTGCAAGTGCTCCCTGTGTAAATTATGATTGTGATTGGTTATCCATCACTGGCATATCTGATTTATTAGTAAGTACCTAGAAAAGTGGACTGTGTGCCCAGGGCCAGTAAATCAAATGGTACTAATGGGCCTGGAGCACTGATTGGGTCCCCCACTTGAGTAGCCCTGCAACCATGTCTCAGGCCTGCCCCTACAGTGTCTGTGAGTGCAGTCTTAAACTGTCATGTCAACCTGGCAGGTGCACCCATTTGCCAGGCCCAAACCTTCTCTTTTATTACATGTAAGGCACCCCTAAGGTAAGCCCGAGGTCAACCCATGGGTAGGGGGTCAGTGTATGTGAATGGTAGGACATGTAATGGTGTGTTGTACGTGTCTTGATAGTCAAATACTGATAATTTTAATTTTCACTATTGCAAGGATTATCTCTTCCAAAGGATATCATTGGAGCTTCCTTGTAACATTTTATAAGGGTAACTTCCAATTGGGAAGAGATGGAGATTTGGAGTTCGGGCTCCCTGAACTCACAATTGAAAAATACATCTTTCTGTGGAGTTGGTTTTTAAATCGTGTGTTTGAAAATGCAATTTTTAGAAAGTATGCACTTTCGTGCTTTACCATTCTGTGTCTCTGCCTGTGGAATCCATGTCTGGTTTAGACTCACAGTTGTGCTGTTTGTGCATTCACTCTAGACAGTCTCACAAAGTTAGCTGAGGTGTGCCCTGCTTATCCTGGTGGCCCATCACCAGGCTATTGGGTCTTCCTGAGCTAGAGGGGTGGGAGGAGTTGTCACTGACACCTGAATAGGGCTGTTCCATTCCTCACACAAAACTGTCTCCACCCCCCTGTAGTGTATCGGGAGCCAGGACAGGGCTAGGCATGGACCTGTGCAATAGAAAGACTATCCTTTGAAGTTTGCCTACTTTAAAGGCAGAAGCTTGTATAGGTACTGGAGCTGTACCCAACATTTTTAGAACTGTTTTGGACTAAGAGGAGATTCTGCCAAGAAGAAGAGCTAGAGAACCTGTAGGAGGGGAACTGCCACACTGCTTGTTGCTGTGTTGTGCTAGCAGGCTGTTTGCTGCTTCTATCTTGGACGGTGAAAGGACTGGACTTTGCTTTCTTGTATCCTGCTTGCCAAGGTTTCTACAAGGTTGTGTGTGCTTGCTTCAGTTAAGAAGTCTCAAGGTCATCAAAGAATTTTCCTGCAGACCCTGAACTCCTCTGCTGGGAGTTCTGATCTGTCAAGTGTTGCCAATTCAAATGTTGGGCCCTTGAGGTAGCTTTTGCTGCAAAGAAGAGAAGAAAATAGAAGCATCCTCCTTCAGCACCTGTTTTTCCTGCAAAGCTGTGTGGCTAAGAAGCTCACGTATTGCCATGGTGCAGCTGAAGAATTGATACAGCACCTGTGTGTAACGTGTCTCCGCCTTCCAAGACACCCGCTCCGACTCCGATGCAGGCACTGCTGTGCGTCTGAAGAAATCGATGCATCACCTGCTCATGGCTGGGAAAATCAAGGCAGCGCCTGTATCGTCACTGCCACATCAAAAGCAGCGCACCCGAATTTCCCACGCATCGCACCTGCATGCCAAGTTCTCCATCGACGTTGCTCAGCAGTAAGGAACCGAGGCCACGTGTCCAGAAACCGATGAAACACCTATCGCAGTAAGAAATCAGTGCCTCACCTCCCCTGGCAGCAAGGAATCGACCCATCACCTCCTTTGCACCGCAGCAAAGAATTGACACATCACATCCTCTGGCAGTAAGGAATCGACACATGACCTTCCCTGGAAGTAAGGATTCAACACATTGCTTTGACTTCTTGCGCCTTATTTCCCCTGGGCCTGTTTTTGTCTTTTCCCAGGTACTTTGTGCTAAAAAGTGACGCATACATAGATTTCTATGAACTGAACTATTTAAACCTTTTAAAATTTATATTTCTGCTTGCGTACATTGATTTCTGTCATTTTGGTCTTGATTTGCTTAGATAACATTTTTTTTTCTAAACTGGTGTGGTGTCCATTTGTAGTGTTTTCACTGTGTTACTGTGTGTTTATGTGCAAATGCTTTACACATTGCCTCTGAGATAAGCCTGAGTTCTTGTGCCAAGCTACCAAGGGCATGAGCAGGGGTTATCTTAGCTGTGCAATCTGCTTACCCTGACTTATAAGGGTTCGACAGGTTGCAGGCCACTGACAACTAGAGACCCCCATTTCTAACAGGTCTGTAGTATAAGTTTGTTCAGTAGGCTAGCATCTAGACCCAAAATTAGTTCACCTCAGTATGACAGCGTTGGGATCAGTTTCAACTTAATTACTGTGACTAGGGGTTTAAGATTGTGTCCCCAAATGGATTTTGCATGGGTCAAAAAGGCGAAGTTTAGGGCCACTGCTTTCCCTCTAATAACTTCCTTTTGTGGCACGTAAGTGGACCTCGAGTCGAGCTTGACCCCCCGAGTAGACATAGGTGGTTGTCTCTTCTATTGGGGATCTTCAGTATACTGTTTGTTTCCATCACTCAAGGTGGCTACCGTCAACTGCCTATCCCCTCCTCAGGGATTTCATAGATTTTATAGACCAACACAGGAGCAGGGCTGTAGGAAAATAGTACTCCCGGCCGTGCAACCCTGGGATGTGGTTGGAGGAGAGGAACCAAACATTATTGTATCAGATCCAAAAGACTCAAACATCTTACACTCAATGCAAGCAACTATAATGGCTCTCAACCATCATGCCAATAAAATGGACATACAATTAGACCTACTTAATTCCTTGGCAGTTTTTGTGTCTGAAATTGATGAAAAACGAGTGCAAGCAAAGAATGATACAAAGTTTACCATATGCTCATGCATAGAAGTAACCGACAAACTGGCATAGCTACCAGCAGTCCTTGAAGAAATCCTGGAGGAAGAAGTAACTCTCACACTTTAAATACTGGGCAGCCAGCCATCTTATCACAAAGCAATGCTTCAAACAACCTCACCCCCCAGGAGTCTCAGCCTATTCCATCTTGTGCCAAGGAGATATTGAGGTGAACCCCACATGGAGATAATTTGAGCCGTGGGGTTAGTTAACTCCAGGAACCCAATACAGAGTTAAGGAAGGATGGACTGGAACCAGCCACTATACAGGCCTCCCCCATCCCCGCCTCACAAAGCAGAAAAGAAAGAATGCCAGAAAGGGTAGAAACATGATCCAGCCCAGGGGTCCTGGGCACCCAAGTACTCACTTAACTGTGTCTCCCATAGAAGAAGAAGGCCACGTTGAAAGCACTGACATGCTGACATATAACCCTGAGTTGGCTGGCATTGCTCAAGCGAGTGGCACAGCTTCACCCTTGCACGAAGAGGGAGGCCTCCTGTCAATAAAATCTAATGAAGCAACGAGGCATACCTCAGTGAACAAGGAAACAAGACAGTTTCAGGCCCATAGTGATGATTGTATCTGTAGGCATGGTATGCCGCCAGGAAAGCCACCTAGGCCTAGGTACCAAATTAAACTATCTGGGGTAAAAAGCTAACATGCAGCCTGGGAAGTATCCATATGGACACAAAGTCTACTGAAGAAATCCCTGCTCCTGCCACACAGCTTATAACCAGTCAAGGAAAAAGAAGTGCTGATCATCAGGGAGAGATGAAAGGCTTGAGTAAGGAGCTCCCAGAACAGAGCGGGCAGGAAACCAGGCTTTGGTGGATCCCAGAATTTAAACCCACAAGACCCCAGGATTTCTTAAACAGCACAAATGTCCTCAGACTGAGGAGTCACTGCCGGGCATGGAGGAGGTAGTGTCAGATGACGTCTTCTCTACCAAATCCCTTCCATTCAGAGGAAAGAAGGCATCAGAACCCACCCTGGTTACATTTAATGTAAGGAGCCTTCCAACAAAAATATTAGAGAACAAAGAGCTGTCAAAAAGCTCGGGCATAAAAATAGTAACCCTCCAGGAGGACAGCTATCACCCCCTGCTCCTACAGCAGGACCTCACTACCAAGGGGAAAAGCCCCATAAAATCAAGATTGAGAAGTCCATGGGACATCTCACTCCCTCTTGGCTCCCCGGTCTTACAATTCACACAAAATTGGAGCATTTGCCTGCCATACAGAGAAGAACTATAACTAGGCAAAATGATATGGCAAGCTGGAGCCAGCTTCCATCTGCCTTGTCAGTGGTCAAACCCTAGGACTGAATAGCGATGCAACCGAGTGTTTACGCTAAGGAACGCAGAATCCTAACTATATATTCCTTGAACCTAGAAGGACTGCTGTCAAAAACCAAGGATACCCCTTTGTTGTTATGTTAGTTCCAAGCTATCTACAAAGATCACAGTGTTGGACATACAAGAACCCTGGTTATTGGCTCAGTGCTTGGGCGGCTGGCCACAGCAGCTGGAAAACACTTTGGTTTTTGTAAATATTTTTATTCAGCCCAAATGAAAAATTGCAATAGTGCACAAACCAATCTGCCAGTTACAGAAACTGAAAAATGCATGCCTGACAGCCAATTACTGGGAATTTTAGCACAAACCTATACCAGCCCATGGATGAGGATCATGTTGCTTAAACTGGGGCCCAGCTGGACCATGGTACAGGCGTCAGGATAAGATGGGGAAAAAACTGCTGAGAGCCTGTGAGCTGGAGGGCTTGATAGTCTTGAATGGTTGCCTCTGGGTGATATTTCACCATTATGGACAAGGTTTTTAGACAAAAAGGTTTCATACCTGGACTATTCCATGGCAAACTGTACTTTATATGGTTTAGTCATGGACTTTTTCTTTTTTTAATTTTGTTTATTAAAGTTTTGTTCAGACATAAGTATGTTACAAACGGTAATGCAATATGTTGGACAGGCCACATGAAGGGCTTGCTCCCTCCCCGCATGACAGGGCCCAAGCCCCGGACCCCCAGGTGTTACCCACAAGAGCAACCCGCACCCCGTCTCCCGACGGAACTCCTGCCCCCGGACATCAATGTATCATGGGGCCGAACCACTACCGGCTCCCCCGGCCGGACCAGCCGCCATCTTGGACACTGCACCACGAGGCCGCGTGGCCTCAGCTCGACCCTAACCCTGGGCCTGGCCCGGCCCCGACATCCCGGCACCACCATCCACCCAGGAGGTGAACGGACCACTTGGCAGGTCAAGGGGAGAAAGAAATGTCGATGGCTCTCCCCCGCCAGGTGCCGATCGCCCCCCAGCTCCCCCGGGCGCTGGCTCCACCCCCCTGCTGGGTGTCTGGACTCCCTCATCCCGGACCTTCCGACCTCCAAGCGCGAGGGTCCGGACATCAAAGGGTGCCAGACCTATAACTAGGGCAGCTCCAGAGCAGGAAGGCAGTTGTATCCTGGAGTCGAGAGACACCGAGAAGAACTCAGCCTTGACGGACTACCGGCGCTGCCGTAGCCCTGCCTTGTGAACTATCGTCCTGCCTGCTGGCGCTGCCGCGGCCTTCTGCATCCTCCATCCTCGTCGGGACCTGCTGGCGCTGCCGCGTACCGTTGTAACGACCACCTTCATCGGGACCTGCTGGCGCTGCCGCGGACCGTGTAACGACCACCTTCATCGGGACCTGCTGGCGCTGCCGCGGACCGTGTAACGACCATCTTCACCGGGACCTGCTGGCGCTGCCGCGGCCCGTCCAAAGCTAGAACATCGAGCTCGAGGATTGTGAGCTATCCATCATACCATCTCAGCTACCAGATTGGTAACCAGACTGTCCCGCTACCCCCTTTCCCAAACCAAGAGACTAGAATCGAGGGGACCCCTGAGTCCAGACCTCCTTGTACCATTCCATCGGACCTTAAGAAATCGCTTATAAAGAACGTTAAATCCTATCCTTGTGTGGTGTATATCTGTGGGGGGGAAGCTACTCGTCTGTACGATCGCTGGAGACGGCTCTCCCCGGAGACCTCTCCCCTTGTCCTCGGCCGACCCTCCCGGTCCGTCTAACATTGGTGGCCAGCGGCGCGATCCGAATCAACGCGTAATCGTACAGAGAGTAGCTCACCCCACGACAAAACCACAATGTCAACCAAAGAGAGCGGATCCACCGAGAAATTCCAGATGGATAAATTGGAAGAGTACAGCCATCGTGAATTGAAACAATTCTGCATGGAACTAGGCATTGCTACCACCGGCCTGAGTACCAAAGACGATTTTAAGCACGCCATTGAGTCGTGGGCAGAAACCGGGGTCGCCAGATCCCCAGACCGAAACGGTGCAGCATCAGAGAGGAACGCCACGGCTCCTGAGGAGCGAGGAACGGGCCTCTCACAGGAAGAGATCCAAGAAAGAGAAAAAAACAGACTACATGAGTTAGAAATGGCACGGCTCAAAATGGACGGTGAACTAAAATTAGCCGAGCAAAAACTGAACCTAGAACATCTGCGGCTCCGAGAAGAACGGGAAGAAAAACAGAGGCAGAGAGAGCTCGAAGAAAAAAGATTAGCATACGAACACGAGCGCAAACTGGCAGAAATAGAACTACGGAAGCAGAACAAAGAACCGGAGGTGCCCGAGCGACCGCGCACCCCGGGAGCGACAGAAAAGAAAGTCCACATCCCCAAGGATGTCGTCCGAGAGTATGTCCGAGAGGACGACATACAACAGTGGTTCAAGGCCTACGAGATCGCCATGACCTCCCACCGGATCGATCGAAGTGACTGGGGAGCCGGCCTATGGGGGAGGTTCGTCAACGAAGGCCGCGATGCCCTGCTACAGCTCCCAGACCATCAGATGTCATCCTATGACCACATGAAGGCTGCCCTCCTCACCCGATATGGGCTCACACCCGAAATGTACCGCCAGAGGTTTCGGGACTGCACCCGGATCCCAGGTACAACTTGGGTGGAATATGTCAACTATTTCAGCCGAGCCTTCGAGGGTTGGATCAAGGGAAGCCACGTAACGACCTACGAGCAACTTTTTAACCTCATGGTGTGGGAGCACCTCTCTAACAACTGCTTCGTCGAGCTCAGGCAGCACCTCCTCGACAGTAAATTGACTGACCCACGGCAACTCGCCGCCGAAGCTGACCGGTGGGAAAGCACCCGAGTGGGCCGGAGAGGGCCACACGAGCAGAACCGGAACAACCAAGGTCAGCACCGTCCCCGAGGAGGAGGAGGAGGCCAGGGGCGAGGGAGAGACACCGTCCCGGCCGCTCCCGCTGCCAGCACCCCGCCCCCGGCCAGCCGGGGGAACCCCCCGATGCGCCCGGGGTTCCGAGCCAACGTCACGTGTCACCGATGCCAGCGAGTCGGCCACTACGCCAATGACCCGAACAGTCCACAGAACCAAACTCCAAAACCCCGCCAGGTAGCTGCCGCCGCCCTGGGGGGAGAACAAATCTCCGAAGAACAAGAAGAATACGAGCAGGCACAACAAGAGTGGGAACCGGCCGCCATGGTTCTAGCGTGCCTAGGGGGAAAAGACATGGTCCCGCGGGCCCCCCTACCCGCCAACACCAGAAAATATAGCCAGTGGGTGAACATTAATGGGCGCCGGGCCGAAGCCCTACGTGACACAGAGGCCAGTGTGACGGCCGTCCGCTGTCACCTGGTAAAACCAGAGCAGATCCTGCCGAACATTCTCTGCCCCGTCCGCTCAGCCGACAACTCAGAGAGTCTATGTCGGATGGCCTGCGTCCCCTTCGAATGGGGAGGGGTCTCCGGCATGTTGAAGGTGACGGTCCGGGATGATGCCCCCGTGGACTGTCTCCTGGGGAATGATCTTGAGAGTTCCCCGTGGGCCGCCGTCGAAAGAAGAGAGCACCTAGGGATGCTGGGCCTCCAGGACTGGGCGTGCGTAACCACCCAGTCCATGGCCGCCATTGCCATCCCCCGACCCGAAGAACCAGAATGGCCTGCACCTCCTCCCCCGATCGCTCCAGTAGAGGACACCGACTATACCGACCCCCCAGAGCAAACCCCCGAAGGGGTCGCCCAGCCCCAGGACCTTCCCGACCTGGCTCAGTGGCGTCAAGAAGGGGGGCCCACCCAGGAACAGTTCCGCCAAGAGCAGAAGACCTGTCCCTCCCTCGAGGGACTCCGCCAGCAAGCCATCGCCCAGAGCGCAGGGGACACCACCGGAGCCCATTGGGTCTATTGGGATAACGACCTGTTATACAGTGAACAGAGAATCGCGGAGTTAGGGGCCAGTCGAGTGCTGGTGGTGCCCCTCCGTTTCAGAGACTTCCTGTTAAATTTGGCCCACGATGTCCCTCTGGCTGGACACCTGGGCCAGGAAAAAACCTACAGTCGCCTGGTGACCCACTTTTTCTGTCCGAGGATGCGAAACGACGTCCTCAACCACTGCCGGTCCTGCCCCACGTGCCAGGCCAGCGGGAAGAGCGGCCGCAAGCTCAAAGCACCTCTGCAACCCTTCCCAGTTGTCACCACCATGTTCGAGAGGGTGGGAATAGACATTGTGGGGCCCCTGGACCCCAGCACAGCACAAGGACATCGGTTCATCCTGGTACTGGTGGACCACGCCACCCGCTACCCCGAGGCTGTGCCCCTGCGAACTGTAACAGCTCCGGTGGTCGGCCGGGCTTTAATGAGGATCTTCTCCCGGGTGGGCTTCCCCCGAGAAGTCGTCAGCGACCGAGGCACAAACTTTATTTCGAAATATATGAAGTCCCTCTGGCAACAGTGCGGGGTCACCTACCGATTCACGACCCCCTATCATCCTCAAGGAAACGGACTAGTTGAGCGATTCAACCGCACGCTCAAGGGAATGATTGGGGGATTGGAAGAGCCCCTCCGTCGCCAGTGGGATGTACTACTTCCGTGCCTCCTCTTCGCCTATCGAGAAGTTCCCCAGAAGTCCCTCGGTTTTAGCCCTTTCGAACTCTTGTACGGGCACCCTGTGCGAGGGCCCCTCAGCCTAGTCAAAGAAGGTTGGGAGATGGCCCCCCTAAAGACCCCTCCAGACGTCTTCAAGTACCTCCTGGCACTACGCAATCAGACCCGGCGATTCAGGGAAATGGCAAAAGCGAATCTTGAGGCCAGTCAGGAGGACATGAAAAAATGGTACGATCAAAATGCCTCCTCCGTCGAATTCGAACCTGGTCAACAAGTGTGGGTGATGTCCCCCACCGAACCATGTGCCTTGCAGGACAAGTGGACGGGGCCCTTCAAAGTGGTTGAACGCAAGAGCCCCGTCACCTATCTCATCGATATGGAGTCTCCCCGGAACCCCCTCCGGGTCCTCCACACCAACAGACTCAAACCCCACTTTGTGCGCTCGGAACTCAGCCTCCTGATGGCTACAGACAGTGGGGCGGAAGAAGACTCCGAGCCTCTCCCTGATCTCCTGAAGACTCAGGAGAAAGATGGTTCCGTGGACGGGGTCCGGCTCTCCGAGGCCCTCACCCCAGAGCAGCGCCAAGGCTGCCGGGACCTCCTGCTGCAGTTTGCTACTTTGTTTTCCCTCACCCCAGGGGTCACCCCCTGGTGCTTGCACGACGTGGACACTGGGGACAGTCCCCCTATCAGACACCGGGCATACCGCGTACCAAATCGGGTGCGGGCCTGCATCCAAGAGGAAGTGTCCAAGATGCTCACGCTCGGGGTCATCGAGCCCTCGGACAGCCCCTGGGCCAGCCCGGTCGTGCTGGTCCCCAAAGCTGCTGCCCCCGGCACCACTCCTGAACTCCGATTCTGCGTCGACTATCGGGGCTTGAATGCTGTCACCAGGACCGACGCTCATCCCATCCCCCGAGCGGATGAATTGATCGACCGCATGGGGGCTGCCCGCTACCTCAGCATCTTCGACCTGACAGCGGGCTACTGGCAGATCGGTCTCACACCCCGAGCCCAAGAACGGTCCGCCTTTTCTACCCCCGATGGCCACTACCACTTCAAGGTCATGCCCTTCGGCATGAAGAATGCCCCAGCTACTTTTCAGCGACTAGTGAACCAGGTCTTGGCGGGGCTCGAAGAGTTCAGCGCCACCTACCTGGACGATATCGCTGTGTACAGCCGCCACTGGTCCGACCACCTCCACCACCTCCGAGAGGTCCTGCAGGCCCTCCAGCGGGCCGGCCTCACAATCAAGGCCGGCAAGTGCCAAATTGGTCAGGGATCCGTGACCTACCTCGGACACCAGGTGGGAAGCGGTCTGGTGGCCCCTCTGCAACTCAAGATCGCTGCCATCCAGTCCTGGCAGCCCCCAGTCACGCAGACCGAGGTCCGAGCCTTCTTGGGACTCACCGGCTACTACCGGCGGTTCGTGAGGGACTATGGCAGCATTGTGGGGCCCCTCACGGGTCTCACGTCCAAAAACCACCCGAAGAAGATTAACTGGACCCCCGACTGTCAAGCGGCCTTCGAGAAGCTGAAAGCCGCCCTGTGCACTGCCCCTGTGCTCCAGGCCCCCGATTACAGTCGGGAATTCATTGTGCAAACGGACGCCTCCGACCACGGCATCGGGGCGGTTCTCTCCCAGCTGAACCCCGAGGGTCTTGACCAGCCGGTGGCCTTCATCAGCAGACGCCTCCTGGCCCGAGAACAGCGCTGGAGCACAATCGAGAGGGAGGCCTTCGCAGTGGTGTGGGCCCTCAAAAAGCTCCGGCCCTATCTCTTCGGTACCCACTTCCGGGTACAAACCGATCATCGACCCCTGCAGTGGCTAATGCAGATGCGGGGGGAAAACCCAAAACTATTGCGCTGGTCCATCTCCCTGCAGGGGATGGACTTCACTGTGGAACATCGACCGGGCCAAGACCACGCCAACGCAGATGGCCTGTCACGCTTTTTCCGCCTCGACGAGGAGAGTCCCCAAGAGGATGGGTGACTCTCCCCGCCTTCAGCTGCGGGGGACGCATGTTGGACAGGCCACATGAAGGGCTTGCTCCCTCCCCGCATGACAGGGCCCAAGCCCCGGACCCCCAGGTGTTACCCACAAGAGCAACCCGCACCCCGTCTCCCGACGGAACTCCTGCCCCCGGACATCCATGTATCATGGGGCCGAACCACAACCGGCTCCCCCGGCCGGACCAGCCGCCATCTTGGACACTGCACCACGAGGCCGCGTGGCCTCAGCTCGACCCTAACCCTGGGCCTGGCCCGGCCCCGACATCCCGGCACCACCATCCACCCAGGAGGTGAACGGACCACTTGGCAGGTCAAGGGGAGAAAGAAATGTTGATGGCTCTCCCCCGCCAGGTGCCGATCGCCCCCCAGCTCCCCCGGGCGCTGGCTCCACCCCCCTGCTGGGTGTCTGGACTCCCTCATCCCGGACCTTCCGACCTCCAAGCGCGAGGGTCCGGACATCAAAGGGCGCCAGACCTATAACTAGGGCAGCTCCAGAGCAGGAAGGCAGTTGTATCCTGGAGTCGAGAGACACCGAGAAGAACTCAGCCTTGACGGACTACCGGCGCTGCCGTAGCCCTGCCTTGTGAACTATCGTCCTGCCTGCTGGCGCTGCCGCGGCCTTCTGCATCCTCCATCCTCCTCGGGACCTGCTGGCGCTGCCGCGGACCGTTGTAACGACCACCTTCATCGGGACCTGCTGGCGCTGCCGCGGACCGTGTAACGACTACCTTCATCGGGACCTGCTGGCGCTGCCGCGGACCGTGTAACGACCATCTTCACCGGGACCTGCTGGCGCTGCCGCGGCCCGTCCAAAGCTAGAACATCGAGCTCGAGGATTGTGAGCTATCCATCATACCATCTCAGCTACCAGATTGGTAACCAGACTGTCCCGCTACCCCCTTTCCCAAACCAAGAGACTAGAATCGAGGGGACCCCTGAGTCCAGACCTCCTTGTACCATTCCATCGGACCTTAAGAAATCGCTTATAAAGAACGTTAAATCCTATCCTTGTGTGGTGTATATCTGTGGGGGGGAAGCTACTCGTCTGTACGATCGCTGGAGACGGCTCTCCCCGGAGACCTCTCCCCTTGTCCTCGGCCGACCCTCCCGGTCCGTCTAACACAATATCAAACCATGTAGTTCCCTTGTAGAATTACAACTTGCAGAACTTAATGGTAAAGACATACAAATCCAGATAGCAGTACATCTTTTTGATCGGTTAATTATCCTGTGTTATGCACACTTTGCTGTCCAAGTTTCCAAGTACACAAATATTTTGAATAGCAGTTAGCTAATAAATTCTAAAGCACTTGCGGGCACATTTACAATACATGTGGAACACCTGGCAGTATCTTAATCCAAAATGAATACCTAAGGCATACAGTATTTAACAGCAGCTGCACTGAAGAACAGAGTACACAGGGTGTTGTGAGACCAAGTCATCAATTAGGGTAATGTTGGTAATTAGATATCTGTGTCCTGCACTAGAGCATATGTGATACTCTCGTTTTTTTCTTTAAGCCAGGTCGTGAAAGGTTCCCAGATATCTTTCGGACGTGAAGCCATGGGCATTAGGTCCCAGAATGCGGCTAGTTGTTCCTGACAATAAGCGATATCTTTCACCCAAGACTTATCCCAGGGGGTGTGAGTGGCGCCCCAGTGTAAAGCCAGCCTACGTTTTGCGAGAAGTAGCATCATGGCCGTTATGCGGCGTTTCATGGGCGGGATGCTTTCAAGGTATCTAGCGTTATCTCAGTGACTTCCTTTATGGTGCCGTACACCAGCCTCCCAAAATGTGGAATGTTGCATTATCCTGTTTGCACTTCTAACACTTTGAGTTTTGGCGTAGCCCTAATTTGTGTAATTGCAATGGGTTATGATGCACTTTATGCAAGAACCTAAAGTCTATGAGTCTCAGTTATAATTTGGGTATAGGTATCATGGCTGGGAGCAGCAAAATGTCCATTGCTCATCTGTGGGCAGCTCATCCAGATCGTCTCTCCACTGGGCTAGAGCCTTCTGGGTAGCCAATGAGGCGCTTGACTGTGTAAGGTTTTATAGTCTGGTGATCAGTTTTATTAGGAGATTGGTTGGTTAGTAGGAGTTCCAGTGGAAGCGTAGTCGCGGGAGGCAGTGGAAACGAAGGGTGCTACATTCTGCAAGCAGCTCTCGGCTGGTAGTATAGTAGTGATTCAAGCACGGGTATTTGAGTGCCATCTTGATTTTGCGGCGCCTCCAGGAACGCATCTTGTGGGTATAGATCGGCTAATTTGGAAAGGCCCATGATGCGGGTGCGCATTATGGTGCCCTAATCGTGAAAAATAAGGAGTAGTGGATGATGTGCAAGGGGGGTGGACGGACCGTACAGTAATTGAGTGCCTACCACAGGCGTAGCTAGAGCTTGTGGTGCCCGGGGCTATCCCTCAGATTGCCGCCCCCCCCTGGGGGGGGGGGGCTATGCACTTCAAAGAGGTCCGAGAGACACGTAGTATCGCCGCTAATAGTTACCTTGATCATGCAAGTTACATGCACATACATGACACGGTCCAAGGCTACACAGTTGAATACACCGGTGACTGGCAGTACAAAAGAGAACACACAGACTGCATGATCTATCTGGGGTCTCAGAAAAACCGCATGTGACATCCATCAGAGAGCTGCGTGAACAATTACCTGGTAATCCCCTCAACACAATGCAAACATGCACATACATGACACTGTTCATGTAACCTTCATCTACAGCGGACATTAAATGACCATAAATCATGGTCCCCCCATGATGGAAGTGAGAAAATTAGACTCATAAAGATGCATTTGAGATATAGGCAAGAAGAGATTAAGAGTTTAACTTCATGTTGAATGGAGTAGAGCACTGTGAAGCATGAAGGTGACGGTAGAAGATAGGTAGGCGAGCATCTGAGCTGTAACGGAGTGAAATTCTCTGAGAGAATGAAAGAGTGAGGTATAGGACACACCGGAATGGGAAACTGGTGCAAAGGGGAAGATTTTAAGGTGAAAGGAAACTCAAAAAGATAGATGTGAGGGAAAGAGTGGGGAATATAAGATAAAAACAGAGGCTTGGGATTATGTGAAAAGGAAAATGGAACAGTAGGTAAGAGGTGCAGGTCAAAGAAAGACAATGAATTGTTGAGAGGAGAAACTGTATAGAAGTGAAAGAGGGTTGGGTTAGGGTACGATAGATGGAAGTTCAGCAGGAGACTGTAAAGAAATGAAAATAAGGACCTTCAAATGGCTAAAAGGCTCCCTAACCTTAGCTCATCGGGGAATGTTTTGCGCTGCCAGAAAACTCAGTTGGTTGATTTGATCACTTCAGATGTCTAAGTCTGTAGCCGGAGGGTCACTGATTTGAATCCTTGTTGGCGCACAGAATAGTGACTTGTATTTATGCTGCTATGAGGGCATGGCCTGTGACAGAAAGCAGAGTATGTATGCAATTAATTTAAATATTGTATTACACACAGTATAAAATAGACTGCACGCAGCATAAGATAAGATAGTCGCCTGGAGGAGGCCAGTTAGATGATTGTTTGCAACACTCATGTGAGACGCATTAACACACTTGCACAAAACACTGTTGCTGCATAATCTATATGTAATGTAAAATCATCTGGTGGAAATACAGAGATTCGGCGCAACGTTAAGTGTTAACCGTCACAAATGTAATTAGAAAATTAATTACAATAAAAGAAAGCAAACAATGCAATGGAATGTTGAAAGATGCTACCTGAGAATCAAGCCCTGGGCATTATTGGTTCGTAGGCGGTGAAGCATGTTCTACCACAGTGATGTCGGCCAAGAATGATCAATGTTTCGAAATAAAGAAATGTGCAGGGCAAATAAATAGATACAAGACAAAGACGACATCAAGCATGTTAAGTGTGATTGTCAGCTGCTAAAATTTAAGTGAAATACATCTAGATTAAAGGAAGTAGATGTACATAGGTGAGTCTTGAGCATACCAGGTAGGCTGCATTATGCTAAACTTACATGAGATGCTGTTAGGTGTGTCTATTTAAATATATTGCCAAACTAATACCACACATTATGGCTAAATTAAAGAAGACAATAACAATCAAACTGAAAATTAAGGGATGTAAAGCCAGGGAATCGAACCCTGGATGTACATGAGATAATCATGGAGATTATGGGATGGGCTGTATTGTGCTACACTACTGTGACCCCCTGTTAGTTGTGCCCATTAAAATCTATACCAACATAAGTTAAAATAATTTGAGTAAGCTACATCTGAATTATACATTAGAGAAGAAAATTGTGCAATCTACATGACTTATATGGGGGTACTGCCAAAGAGATTCAACCCTTGATGTGCATGGACAAGTCACAGATGATACACAGTAAGAAGAGTTCTACTGTACATTGTTGTTTTGAGTAGTTCCAATGTCAGTTGGTAAAGAGCAGCCTCAAAGTGCATAGCTGCCAACGTTTCAGATTGCTAGGTGTGATATTTTCATAATTTTATTGCAATTATGAGTCCGCCGTCGCAGACATTTGCACCAGTTTTAGTCTTCTTAGAGTTTCTCATTGCTCAAATGGGTGTAATTACTGATATATATCTATATATATATATGTTTCCCTCGTCTTCATTGCTTGAATTTTGCTCGCAAAAAAGTGTCACTCATAGTCATTGAAATGTCACTCATAATTACAATTTAATTATGAAAATGTCACACATAGCAATTTGAAACCTTGGCAGCTATGCTCATAATCGTTGAAATGTCAATCATAATTACACTGAAGTTATGAGAAAATGTCACACATCTGAAACCTTGGCAGCTATGCTGCCACTTTGCCACTCACTAAATATCCCCTCTGAAAACGTTTAGCTCTTACCTCACTCAGCCTCCAGCAGCACTCCACAGTGGTGGCAGCCAGAGCCAGGGTCTCTATGGCAGGGGTTGGTTCATGTCTGGGGACAGAGGGTACGAAAGAACCTGGGAGGGCACTGCACAGCAAGACACACTCCGGACAGGAAGGGGACCTCATGGAAGAGGACGCGATGCAGGAAGAAAAAAGAACGTGCAATAACATGGTCAGGCTTGTGTCAGAGAGCAGCGGTAGGTAATGAAGGAGTAGAGGCAGGCAAATTGGTAGAGGGACTGTAGATGCACATACTTAGGGGGGCGACCAACAGGTGAGACAGGAAGAGAATGAGGAGGGCCAGTGTGAGGGAGAGAGGCCAGGGAGTGATGAAGAGAATGGGGAATGTGTGAGGGAGAGAGGCCAGGGAGTGATAAAGAGAATGAGGAGGGTTTCCAGAAAACGGCATTAGCCGCTCGGGCAATCGGAGAGAGGGCTTCATTTTCCTAATGGGCTGGAAGTGCAGCCAATGGTGGGAAGCTGAGAGCCGCCTGTCCTTTGGGCTGAGCCTGTAACCTACCCCCAAGACTACCCAGGGCACGGGAAGGGAGCCACTGCCGAGAGAGACACGGGCTGGGAGGCAGTGCCAGGGCAGGGCTGCTCTGTGGAGTGCCATGCTATCAGCTTCAGACATCCATTGTTTGAATGTAAATGGTCGAGGATCAACTAAGCCCCTGGGTCCAAGCTGTTACATTCTTCCTCAATGTGGAGTGGGATTTTAATGTGTGTAATGGGTCTTTAGTTTGGAAGTACTGCTCAGATGCTGGAACTACAAGATTTGTCTGTTAACATTATTATACACCCAGTCATTGATCGCTTATGGAATGCTTTCTGAAGCCCCATGCCTCTTCTCTGTGGAGAGCCATGCTTTCAGCTTCAAACCGTTTAGAGCTGTGCTCACCCATTCTTTGAACGTAAAGGGTTGAGGATCTTTAACACTGTGTGACCATTCAACCCTTACCATACATATCACTATCCCCATCGCACATAAATGTTCATTGTAAAATACTAGCATGCATCGTAGCCAGCAGGATAAACCCACTGAGGCCCAGTCTGATGCCTCCAGATGAGGCAGCTTAAAAACAGTCACCACCACAGAGCAATGCCACACAACAAACATGCACAAATATTCTTGCCACACATCAGGCCCGGCTCCAGGAATTTTTATTTGGGTGGGCCAAGGGTGCATTTGGGTGGGCCACTGCGGGCTCGATTTGTCGCATATATATGTCTGGGCAGGCCTGCTTCAGGGCCCTCCTTTATCTCTTCTTAGTCTTATAAGGAACAGTAAAACTCACTCTTTTCCAAATCTCTTTCTAAATATTATCACATTCCATGTAATGTTCCTTTGATGGGAAGAGGAGGTTTCTGAGGTGGGAGTATCAGGCAAGTGATACTACTCAGGCTCCATCTGTTCGAGCCTTCATGGAGGATCCCTCTTCATTACTACCTCCACCTGACCCCGGACTCTGCAACGCACTCCCTTACAGGCTCCCTCTGTGCGAGCCTTCAGGGAGAATCCCTCTTCATTACTACCTCCACCTGACCCCGGACTCTGCAACGCTCTCCCTTACAGGCTTGATTATCCACTACTCCTCTCTCCAGTGCACCTTATCTCACAGCTGACCTTGGGCCCCAGCCCCATATCAGGCACCATCGGGCTCCACTTTGCTTTTTCCCGGTAAAAACATTAGTAAAATCACCTTCAAACTTAAAACATTGAATATAGCAGTAAATATAATTAGCATGCACTTTAAAGTATGTTCCACAGTAGCCCTTATGACCCGACTGCTAATTAAATAAACAAAAACAGAAAGGCCATGACAGGGCCAGTTTTAGCGCTGATGCAAAAGTCTTTTTTGGCGCCACACTAATTACCTCTTTCTCCGTAAATACCTTTACTACCACCTTCCAACAGTGCCCCTCATCGCTCCATGGCCCCCCTAGTGACCTCCTCCTCAGATTCCCTCACTGCCTCACGCCACAAGTGCCCCTCATCTCCCCATAGCCCCTGCCCCTCATGACCTCCTCCTTGGACTCCCTCACTACCACCCTCCACCAGTGCTCCTCATCTCACCCTAGCTCCCCCTCCACACCATGACCTCTTCCTCGGATTCCCTCATGGTCACCCAGGGCACAAGTCCTAAAAAAGAAGTGGGGGGACGCTGACGTCACAACAGCAAGTGATGTCACGAAAGGTGGCTTGCACCATCAGACTCATTGCCTCCCCTCGCTCACCCCTTAGATGCCATTGCATCAGAGAAGCCAGCGCGTGAGCAGCGTTCTGAATGAGCTCCGATCTCGCCCCAGAGAGTCCAAGGAGTCAATGTGTGGCTCCATTTGCTCCAGTAATCGAGCTCCCGTTAAAATAAGTGAGGGGACGCCGTCCACCCGCCTGGTACCCCGACTCAAACCCTGCAGTCACCCTCCACCAGTGTCCCTCATCGCTCCATGGCCCCCCTAGTGACCTCCTCCTCAGATTCCCTCACTGCCTTACGCCACAAGTGCCCCTCATCTCCCCATAGCCCCTCCCCCTCATGACCTCCTCCTTGGACTCCCTCACTGCCACCATCCACCAGTGCCCCTTATCTCTCTGTAGCCTCTCCCCCTCATGACCTCCTCCTCAGACTCCCTCACTACCACCCTCCACCAGTGCTCCTCATCTCACCCTAGCTCCCCCTCCACACCATGACCTCTTCCTCGGATTCCCTCACTGTCACCCAGGGCACAAGTCCTAAAAAAAGAAGTGGGGGGACGCTGACGTCACAACAGCAAGTGATGTCACGAAAGGTGGCTTGCACCATCAGACTCATTGCCTCCCCTCGCTCACCCCTTAGATGCCATTGCATCAGAGAAGCCAGCGCGTGAGCAGCGTTCTGAATGAGCTCCGATCTCGCCCCAGAGAGGCCAAAGAGTAAATGTGTGGCTCCATTTGCTCCAGTAATCGAGCTCCCGTTAAAATAAGTGAGGGGACGCCGTCCACCCGCCTGGTACACCGACTCGAGCCCTGAAGTCACCCTCCACCAGTGCCCCTCATCGCTCCACAGCCCCTCCAACTACCTCCTCCTCAGATTCCCTCACTGCCACCCTCCACCAGTGCCCCTCATCGCTCCGTAGCCCCTCTCTCATATGCATTTGTTGTTTAGCGCTACTCATATCAGTGTAGTGTGTCAGCACTTTACACCACGAACACATTATACAGAGACAATGAATCATACAAGTATGTAAATCAGTCTACAGGGAATGTCACATAAGCTAATGAGGATTACAAGGTGTAGGAATCACATGTCATCCATACTGGTGGGCAGTATATTTTGAGAGGGTTTGGTCTGGGGAAACACAACCTTAGGATTTAAAAGAGTATTCCATGGGGGTCAGCTTTACTGATAAAAATGTATCTCTGCCCAAACATACTCATTTTAGCAACATTAGAATGATGAAAGACTGAGGAAGTTCTAACTATATCACAAAACAAAAAAACTATACCATTCATATTTGTATGCAGCTCTTTGGTGACAGTTCAATGGTCACTGTCCTATGTTAGGATCGTAACTTCTGAACTGCAAGTAACAGGGGGATATCTGTGACAAAGGCAGTAACCCACTGAGCTTCCACACAAAATACAGTTCATCTGCATTTAAAAACTACTAACAGACAAATTATTGCTCTCCAGCGGATCATTAATCACCAGCGTTATTGGGACATTTGTTATTGTCTTATTGTTGTTCTGCATCAGCCATGATAATGATAAAAACTGTTTAAATGAAGCGCACACAAAGTACGTGTCCTGCTGGGCCTGTGCATATTTTTAAAATAAAAATAAATAGTCACTCATTGTCTTACCTACTACTCCATTAGTCAAACTTTGTGTCACAGCCTGATGTGATAAGCAGCTGCAGGGGTCAGGAAAGGTGATTAGGAAACAAACTTCTTTTCTCCTGCGCTGCATAGAAAACGAATTATATCCACGCAGCAGACTGCCCCAGGTCACAATTGGGTCCTCGCGAGAGTGCGTGGTGGTGAAGCGCGTGACGCGTCACCGCTACGCTCTCATCGCGAGGGCCGGGCAAAAATGCAGTCCAGGGCCGTCATTGGTAGCGCTGGCGCGCGCTCTCCAAGATTGACGGCCCTGGAGCGGGCTGGGATGATCAACGTCATGGTGGCAATGATTGTAGCAGCAGGCGCTGACGCACTGGCGCACTCAGCACTACAACCAGGTAGGTCAGGTGCGCGCAGTGCCCAGCGCGCTGCTTGCACAGTGCACTCTTTTAAACTGGGCCGCCCGGCCGCGCGCGCCGTTGCAGCCGCGGCGGACTTTATAATTTATTTAGTGACACTGTGTCCCTAAATAAATTATAAATGCCGCCGCAGCCGCAACGGGCCACCAGCGCCGAGCGGCCGCCCTAAATATAGTGCCGCCTGGGGCGGTCCGCCCCCACCGCCCCCCCCCCCTAGCTAAGCGCCTGGTGCCTACACATTTCCTAAAGCCTTCCAAGCCCAACAAAGAGTCTCAACAGTATTTACCTCACCCAATGTTCTATGGTATGTTTTATATATGGCGGTATGCAGAGGAATGGGATCTGCCACGTCTTTTTCGATAGCCACGTGTGGCTGAAATGGAATGGGTGTATCTAGAAATGAAGAAATTGAGCTTGTGCACACAATGCACAAAGCTCAAGATCAGGGGCTCCCAGTCCACCCTGCATTAGAGGAAGCGCCAACTGTTCCCAACTTACACGTGGCACCTTACCGGCCCACACCAGAGCTATCAGGAGAGAACGAAGAGTTTTTAAAAAGGCCTAGGTTAGGGGGATAGGTATATTAACAAATAAATATAAACATTTGGGGAGGACTAACATTTTGGTTGTGGCTATTCTGCCAGCCAAAGACAGTGGCAGAGCTGACCAGAATTTAGATTTGCACACCAGTCAGTCCAGTAGTTTCCCAAAATTCATGCAGGTTCAAATTTTCATCTGCTTTACTAATATACAGGGTGATGTCATCCACATACATTGAGATTATTAGGCTTCTATCTGTGAATCCCAGCCTGCTAGCGGAATGGTGTTGAACTATCCTAGCTGTTAGTGGTTCCATCGCCACCGCAAAAAGCAGTGGCAACAGTGGGCAGCCTTGTCTCGTGCCGTGTGATTTAGTGAATGGTTCGGATAAGATTCTATTTGCTCTTAATCAGGCACTAGGTTTAGTGTAGAGCAGGCTAACTAGTTTGATCAAATTTGGGCTGAGTCCCAGTCTAGGCAAGATAGTGAATAAATAGGGCCACTCTAGAGAATCAAATGCCTTGGTGGCATCTAGAAATGTTGCAATGGCTGGTAGTTTGGGGTCGATCTGATGGACTGCAGCAAAAAAGGTACGCAAATTGTGGGCTGTTGACCTGCCCAGTATGAATCCAGACTGGTCCGGTCTGGCTATATGTGGTAAGAGCGGCTGCAATCTGTTTGCAATCAGCTTGACAAGAATCTTCACATCAACATTGTTTAAGGAGAGAGGCCGATATGAATCGCAGTGATTTGCTTGCTTATCTAGTTTTAGAAGGGAGATGATCACCGCCTCACGCATAGTTGGCAGCAGCAACCCCTGCTCAAGTGATTCTTGATATACTTCCAACAAGCGGGGCGCCAGCTCTATCGCATAGGTTTTATAGAATGAGGTTTTCAGTCCATCGAGCCCGGGCGCTCTGTCTCCCGGTGTGGGCCGCCTTGCATGGCCGTATATAAAGAGGAATAGAATCTTGTGAGGTGATTGTGCGTGGCTTGTTGCCCCGTAATGGGATGTGAGTTATCATCAAGTAACTCAGCTATAAAGCTCGGGATGAATATTTTTTGAGTATGTTAGTGAAAGTTCTCCCCGGTCTATCGCCTTCACCATAGCTACGCGCTCTCGCATTTTTCCCTAGAACGTGGGTTTTTCTCTCAGCCTCCTCCCCGAATTCTGATAACTTCTCCCTCAAGGAAGCCAGTTGCACAGGCACTTCCATTGGTAGAACAATAATTCCAGGGATCTAATATCTGTCTCAAGTTTGGATAGTGTTGTTCTTATTGACTTTAAAACCCATGCTTGTTCAGAAATGCATGACCCTCTGATAACTGCCTTAAAGGCTTCCCATAGGATGGAGGGTGAGTTAACCGACCCTTCATTTGCAGAAAAATACTGGGTGATCTCAATTCTAATTTCTACTTTAAAAGCTGCATCTAGGAGGGCATGTGGTGGGAGGCGCCAGCTGAATACACAGAGTAGGGACTGTGGAATCGACCAACACTGTACAACTGGGGCATGGTATGATACCGTGCGAGGCAGGTGCAGCACATCTGTGGTCCAGGATACAATGTCATCATTGATCAGCCAGTAATCCAGTCTGGACTAGGTACTGTGGTGCGAGGACATACAGGTTCCCTCCCTAGTTACAGGGTTTCTTCTGCGCCATGTGTCAGTGATCAAGGATAATGGAGTTCAGTTGTTGGGCTGCTCTCATGTGCGGGCAGCGAGCGGCACCCAATCTGTCCAGTTCAATTTCCAAAACAACAGTTGATGACATGCTAAAGTACAATAGATCAGACCCAAATTGGAAGGAGTGGGTGGTTTGGCCCTTAGACACAAACACGTCATAAACAGTTCCTGAACATCACGAGGGACTCAGCATGCATAGGCCAGACCCAGGTTATGTACAGAGAGAACATCCAGGGGTAGTGACATCCTACTGTGTTGGGGAGTTGTGCCTAGATTGGCTAGAAACCTCAACACTTGCAGAAGTGAAACAACACTTATCTTTACTCTCACAAGACATGAATCTTAGGGACTTTTTACTTGGACCTAGGAAACAACGTCAAAAACTTTTCATATATGCAGGCATTTATGCTGCCTATAATGAAATCTGGAAGATTTCCCATCAAGAAGCCACAGAGAGAATACGGGAAATAGATTGTATAAACTTAGAAAAAGCTTTCGCTGTGGTTGATAATGGGTTAACAACTTTGACCTCCAGAATATATTATTTGGGCAACATTGTATCTTCTGCTATTGACATACTGGAACAGGATTTAGCCATATTACAACACGGCCAATCACAGTTATGTTCTAATTTGTTATTGAGCTGGATGCTGCAATCTTTGCGTGCAGGAATTGTGCCTTGTCGTTTTATAAACAGTACGTCTCTGTTTTCAGAATACAATCTTACTGATGCACAGATAGAAATGGCACAAAGGGGAGCTACATATACAATGCTGCAAATTGAAAAACTGGACAGGTTACCATTCACAGTAGCTGAATTACCATCAACAGAATGGCTACTTCATGGCTAAATCACTCTCCCGGTCATGACCTTTCAGTTTCACTATTGCCTTGAGCAAAGGCAGGTAGGCAGATATGAAAAAGTGGGTAAAGAATACATTAAGAAATCCTGGTATTTACCATATAAATTTCGATGCCGGAGTGGGGATCGAGAAGTGTTTCTTAGTGGTACTAACTGCAAGAATGCTTTAAGCGTTTCTCTCATGTGCCAAGATATTATTCTGCACGGAGCTTGTAATGGTTCAATTGCGAATCTGTCTTGCCACATGAAAGGGACTCCAGCTGCAGTGATCACGTCAGCGTTTGAGCTACTTTCGAATGGGAGTTAGTGGATGCGAAGCAATCAAGGTTGTTGTGGGATGCTCCCAGGCATTGAATATTTGGTCGCCCTGAACACCAGGGTTACTTGCTGTATGCAAGTATTGTTTCCTCCGACAAAAACAGTCAGGGAGGCGTCGTTATGGCCTTCACTGAATGTTTCCATTATACAGTTTGATGCTTTAAGCAAAATGAAAGCCATGCTTTTACAGCAGACCGTGCCGTTAACCTCCACTCAAGAAACCTTTGAACTCCAAGTTGCAACGACCTCGACAGAGATACAAGCGCTTATTCGTACCAACTGCCTCCTACATTTCATAGAAATGTTGGGACGTATCTTTAACATGTCAGGTACGAGTGGCATTATACACCTATTTAAGACCATAGGGTCAGGATTCCTTAGCACTTTCCAAACGATCCTCTGAGTTATTCCTAACTTTATACGCTCTGTATTTGGAAGCATTTTTGGGGGTCTACCTCTGATCCTGCTCGCTGTAGCTGGAATCCTGATTTTCGTCTACCTGCTGCGCAATGGACGGACCATCCGCCAGCAAGATTGCAAAAGCTCTACTGGAGAGATATTACCGTGAGTGCATGGTACAGCATCTGGGTGCACCTCGCCTACGAGAACTGAGTGCTTCTTGGTTCTTATCCTTCAGACCAGTCTTTGATGACTGCATTGTACCTTTCTTCCGATGCCTGTTCTGCAGAGGAGAATGCGAGTTGGACATCTGTCTGACACCTGACACGGAGACGCCAGTGGACTTAGACTCCAGGCTAGAACCCATGTGGTCCCATGCACTACTGTCCCCAGAGTATTCCCATCTTAACGCATGCCTTCCTTGAGGAACCGCAGGTGCCTTTCACGACTGAATTGAATTTCAGCTCCAGCACTGGCATCGAGGTATCGAATTCAGCTCCGGCTGCCTCCACAACAGTTGTTGGCAGCGAGGAGTTTCATCTATGCACACTTGACGTGCTATACGAGGTATTGCAGGGTTTGTCCCCTGCTGTAGCAGGCAGCGATAATGTTATGTCTCCCAGCCAGGACTTCTAATCAAAATCTGGCTCACCATGTGCTGGGAACGAGTTCAGAAATTTTCTTTCCCCTTTTTCAAAATAACTTTTCAAATTGACACTTTAAGAAAGCATGGCCTTCTAAGTACGCTTGCAGTAGTTCAACTTGTGTGATAAAACTCATTTAGAACTGTGATTTGTGGAACTTTACTACAAAAGTCAAACTTTAACAGAGAACATTTTTCCTCGTTTTTTGAACTGTTTTTAAATGGTTTTTTAAACGTTTTAAGAAACATTTTAAATGACTTAATGATAATATTATGCACTGACACCGTTATAAATGTGTATCTCAAAATGTGTATTATTATTGTTAAGTATAAGGTGGAGTGGGTGGTATATTTCATATCGGTACCCTAAGATATGTTTAGAAAACATCGTACTCTTTCTCTATATCATCTCCCTTCATTTCATATGAACGAGCCGTTTAAAGACATAACTCCAAATAAGGACAGAATGCCTTATAGGGATTGAATGCCTTATAAGGACTGACGCCTTTTAAGGACTAAACCTTTCACCTAGTTCCATGCCGAGGGTTGGTTTTGCCCGATTGATATTGCTAAGATGTCATCCTTCACACATATGAATAATTTATGAGAACACTCTCCAGGGGGCATACTTCACCTCTCCTACCTACGCACAAAGGTTTAATCCCCAAAGTTATCCTCATACTGAACAATGGCTAACACACGTACACAGACTGTATAAATACAGCACCTCTTGCTATCAGTAAGCAGGAGGGATCCAAGACTTCAAGGCCGACACACTGACCAGAGATGCTGCTGCTCCGACATGCCATCGCTACTGCTGACAGTGGTCTGACTATCCCTTGCGGGGTGTCCAACTCAAGTCCATAAATGCATTTTATATTCATGTATATGTTCATGACTATTGAAAAATGGTAGAGCTGTACTATTCCTTTTTATTCACTGTACTGCTGATTCTATATCTCTACTACTGTATTACAGTTATAGCAGGACATATTTGTTACATGAGAAGAACAACGGTACAATAAATTCTTATCGTAAACACGCCAGACTGTTCCTTCTGTGTATCTCTCTGAGAGAAAACAAGCAAGCACGATTGACTGGGTGAAAAGTAGTATAGTGTTTCCACGAGTCTGAGGAATCAGGGTTTGTTGTGTTCTGAGTTTGCCAAAAACTAATCTCTCTGATAAAAGGAGATTCTAGTGGCACTGCGAGCAGCTAATGCAAAAATAGGCAAACATACTCGGCGTGGATGTACAGAGTCAGTCTGCCACCAGACCCACAGTTTATGTTATCCGTAAACAGCGCAGGTCCTGCATGAAGGGTATTAAGGAACTACACTACAGAGGAGCCTCTGGTCAGAGAAAGGGGTTACTGCACCCTAGTTTGTTCCTAATTTCCCCCACCTGCTTTTGCTGATGTCACGCTGCAGAGCGCCGTACCTAGGACATGCCCCTGGACATGCCCAGGCTATTTACAGAACTACACAGAGCGTCCACGCAGTCTGTAAACAAGGTTGGTGTAGCCCACTTTTTCTTTCCTTGTATGCATGCTTGTGCCGCTTTTAAGAGGTGTCTGGCTCCTACTCGCATGGGTGTCATATTGCAGAGAGCTTAGACCCTTTTTAATCATTTTATGTGTTTCCTTTGTCCCATTTTAGTTGCCTTAGGGGCTTATTTCCAAACCCATTGCGTCGCCAGTGCTTCACTTCTGGCTGTTGTTGTGGGTGTTCCCACGCAACATCCATAAAACCTGACACACTCCAAGATTTACAAGGTTTTGTAAACCTGGGAATGCGCCAGATTCCTACGCCTCACCAGGGGAGGCAAAAGGGAGGCACAGCGAAGAAGAGGCCTTTTCTTCTCCTCGTTTTTCCTTTTTCTATGTGATACACATAGAAAGAGGAAAACACCTCTCATGATTGTTTATGTGCAGGGAGGAACACCTTCCTGCACAAAAAGAATCACCACTACAACGCAGTACCACTCTTGCACCATGGCCCAATGAACTAATAACTGGCCTTCTTCATTGAAAACAACCATCGTTTAGATGCTACACATTTTATATTTAGAAGTGGCCACAGCACCGAATTAGTGCTAATTGTGGCTACAGAGGAAATTAGGACAACATTAGATAAGGGAGGCAGAGCAGCCCTTATCCTACTTGATTTGTCTGCAGCATTTGACACAGGCGATTTGTTGATTGACCGTCTCCAGAGCAGCGGGATCAAAGATGCTTCCTCGGCCTTGCTTTGCTCCTTCCTTGAAGATCGTGTTCAAGCAATGCCCTTAATGAATTTATATCAGAGCCTTTCTCCTTGCCCTGTGGTGTCCATTAGGGCTCATCACTGAGCCCTACAATGTTTAAAATTCATGTTACACCTCTGGCCAGCGTGATCAAATCTTTTGGGTTTTCACTGGTATCCTTTGCTGACGATACCCAGATTGACGTTTTGCTCTCTAACAGATGTAACAACACAGGTGAGACATTCCGTGTAGGAAGCTGGCTCTGTATATACCATACCAAAGTAAGGTATAGTGGGCATAGAGTCCAGGGAGTCCCCAGTGGTATAGCAGAGGCTAAATTAGATATGTACTAACAGCTGTCTTTGTGGTAGTGTGGGCTAGCAGTTAGGCTTATCCAGAGGGGGTGTTAAGCATTTATTGTATTCATTCAATCAAGAACGATAGCACACACTCAAAGACTAATTCCAGACCAATTGGGTAAGTATAAAAAAAGGTATACTTGTATATTATTTCTAGAACCAAGCAGGACTTGGTGTGTACAATATACTTTCAATTATAAACCTTTACACAGAAATGCAATTGAGGATGTATTTGCAATTATTACAGGTAGGTATCACTTTAAAAAGCAGTTTGAATAATTATAACTCCTAAATATCTAAGTTCTTTAGCAAAACTCCCCTTCACGTCATTTATATTCCAGGCCATGATCTCGGTTTTCTCATTATTTATCTCATAACCTGACAAATTTCCAAAGGTTTGGGCTTCGACCTCAAGCTTCGGGAGTGTAATGCTAACATTGGATGATAAAAGGATCAAATCATCAGCATACAATGCTAACTTTCGTATATGCCCATTTATCTCAAAGGGAACAATCTTCTTGTTTAGCCTTATACTCTGGGCTAGTGGTTCTATATATAGATCGAATAAAATGGGGCAAAGGGGACAGCCCTGCCTAGTTCCACGCCCAATCTTGACTACGGGGAGAGAGTTCGATTGACCAGAATCTGAGCCCGTGGGGATTTATATATTTCTTTCAGTACTAGCCTAAAACTGTCGGGGAAGCCAAAGACCTTCAACACCCTATCCAAGAATAACCAGTTCACCCGGTCGAAGGCCTTGGCTGTGTCGACAGTGATGATTGAGAGAGGAAGGCCCTGTGTCGAGGCAAGGTCAATGGACCCTATTAAAGTCTGTGTTAAATCTCACATCTGGCGGCCACGCAAGAAGCCCTTTTGGTCCTGATGGATTATCGACCCAACAACTTTACTAAGCCGAGCATTTAGAATCCCAGCAAAAACGTTATAGTCCACGTTTAGCAAAGAAATTGGTTGATATGGCTGGCACTGGGCTAGGTTCTTCCCTTGCTTTAAAATCAGTGCAATAACTGCATTGCTCCAGGAATCAGGCAAAGGGGAAGTACCGTATGGAATGCTATTAAACAATTCCAACCATACCGGCATGATCTCCTCTCTCAAAATCATATAGACCTTAATCGGAATTGCATCCGGGCCTGCTGCCTTCACCTTCCTCCCAGCATCTAAGATAGTTGAAATCTCTAGTCTTGTTATTGCTGACGTAAGGATTCCATGACTACCCACGGCTAATGTAGGGGGGTATTTGTCTCTAACCCACCTATCCATGTGGTCTTCTGACACCTGGAGATGATCCTCATAAAGTTCCTGAAAAAATTGCGTGAAAGCGGATGCTATACTACCCTTATCTTCCAGGATTTGAGAACCCATTTTAATTTTAGTGATATAGTTATTGGCTCTATCAAACCCTACCTTTCATTGCCAGGAGTTTACCACAATTCTCCCCCTGTTCGAAGTCACTCATTTTACTAGTCTCCCACTTTTGACGTAGGATTTCCTCAGACCTCAGTTTAAACCTCAACTGCAATTCTTCAACTTTCTTAATTTATATTATCTGCTCCGGGAGAACCACTAGCTTTTAAATCGGTCTCTGCCCCCGCTAAGTCTATTTCTAGGTCGGCTAGTTCTTTTTTCTCCGCCCTATCCCAGCCCACTACCGCTCCTTTTAATATTCCCCTCAGGCAGGCCTTGAAAGTATCCCACACCACATGTATACTAGTTGACCCTAAATTCTCCTGGAAAAACCGGGCAGATTCTAACTTTAAAAAGCCTGGAGTTGAGGGCTGTAAAAGGAATCTTCTATTTAAGGTCCACCTTGTCAGAAGTACTTCTGTAGGGAGTTCCAATTTCAGAAGTATAGCGCCGTGCTTGGATAGATGTATGGGGAGATATTCCATTGTGCGAATTTTGTCCAGATCAGAATGCTCCATGAACATGTAATCTATTCTTGAATAGTGGGAGTTCTTCTTGCTATAGAAGGAGTATTCTCTCTTCTCACCCATTTTTTCCTGCCATATATCAATAAGGTTAAGATTTTTCAGCATGGCCAAAGGTGGGTTTTAACCCGCGGCAATGCTACCTGGTTTCTGGGGGTGGACCTGTCAAGTTTATTATTCAAAAGTACATTAAAGTCTCCCCCCAAAATCAAAGCTGAATCAAAATCTGCTAATGCAAAACATAGGTTGTTCAGGGGGGTGATATCATCATCATTATTAGGCCCATAATAGCTGACTATTGTATATTTAGCCCCCTGGCATTTGATTGCTACTATGCCCCAGCGCCCTTCCTTATCCACTCGAGCCTTGACTACTTCTACTCCTGAGTTGTTTTTAAATATTACAGCAGCCCCTTTTGAAGAGCATTGCTGATCTGTCGCAATGATCTTATCGACCCATCTTAATTTTCCAAATAGTGTTAAACATTCTGACTGTGATAGATGCGTCTCCTGTAACATTAAGATACTAGCTGTACTATTTTTTAGATTTTGCAAAATCAGGCGTTGTCTCCCTTTCACCCTCAACCCATTCACATTCCAAGTTAATAGGTTAAGATGGAATTTCCCTCCCCTTGTGGGTCTATCCTCCATCACTGTCTTGCCTTCCCACTCTACACCAACTACCAATGCTGCTACTAGAGGCTATTATGTCACTTGAGATTGAGATTGCGCTTTTTTTTAGTTTTTTCCCAATTTTCCCTACCAAAAAACGTGATTATTATTAAAACCCACTACCAACCCCCCAACCCATCCCCCTGGGTAACAGCAATTACATCGCAACTGTCACCCCGCATGCCATTACAGAGCAAGCGTTACCATGCATGCTTTGTAACAACGTGTAGTCTTTACTACGCATTTCTTTACAATGCATGTGCTATTACCACGCATGCATTTACAATGAATTTCGTTGAAAAGGTATAAATGGTAAGAGCAAATACTTTGTAAAAAAATATAGGCGATTCACGTTGTTGTGAGGAAACAGAGTCTTTTCCGCTTCCTTACAACTATGTGCACCGCCCCTCAGGTGACTAGAGGGAACTAAGGAACCATGATGAGAGAGAGGAACCACGAGTAGAGAGAGGTAAGGGGGATTGGGTCTGAGGTGGGGGTTACTATTTTAAGGTAAAAGGAGGTCAGAGGTCGTGTAAGGGTAGTGGTTTAGGGCAGAGAAACGATTGGGGTCAGGGGTCATGCATGGGAAGTGTTTTAGGGTAGGGAAGGAGTGGGGGTCAGGGAGTCCTGCAGGGGTAGTGTTTTAAGGTTTATGGTAGGGAGAGGACTGGGGTTTGGGGGTTCATGCAGGGTAGTGTTTTAGGGTAGGGAGAGGACCGTGGGTTGAGGGGGAGTGTCGTGCAGGGGTAGTGTTTTAGGGTAAGGAAAGGCCTGGGTTTGGATGGGTCATGCAGGGTAGTGTTTTAGGGTGGGGAGAGGACTGAGGGTCGGGGGGAAGGTCGTGCAGGGGTAGTATTATAGGGTTTAGGGTAGGGAGACGACTGGGGGAGGGTCGTGCAGGGGTAGTGTTCCATGGTTTAGGGTAGGGAAAGGAATGGGGGTCGGGGGTCGTGCAGGGGTAGTGGTTTAGGGTAGGGAAAGGAAAGGATTGGGTGTTGGGAGGGGTTGTGTAGGGGTAGTGATTTAGGGTTTAGGGTAGGGCAGGCTAGTGTTGCTTACTTTGCACACTTTTACCAAGTGTATGTCTTTACCATGCATGCCTTTACGCTGTATTTGTCATGCATGGTAAAGGCATATTCGTGGTAAAAGAATGCATTGTAATGGTAGGTCGTTGTAAGCGTACTAACGTAGTAATACCCGCGTTGTAATGGCACGCGTTGTATAAGTATGCATAGAAATGTCATACATTTGTTTGAATTACACAGTAATTACTAGTAGTATACTATTTAGCTAATTTTAGAGTACTGGGGGTGGTATGACTAGCGACCACACCTAGGGATCTAACAACTCAAGGTAAGTGAGACTTTTCTTGCCTTTGAGTTAGGGTTTCTGTTTTCCAGTACAAAACAACAGTACAACACTTAGAACATTTTAGGCCCAGAGTCTAAAAACATGAGTTTCTATGGGAACAAATGGTTATCGGTTTTCAGACAAATAAACGTCTAACAAGTGGGAGTTTTGGAGGATAGGACCAAGGTTCTCCAAGGTCTAGATAGGCACTTGAGTTACTCCACCAGCGGCACTAGGGTGGCCGAGTGTAGAGTGCAGGGGCCCATTGTTAGCCAGTGGGGCTAAAGGGGCCTTCGGTTAGGGACTGCTTATGAGCAGGCTACCTGGGTGTGGGAGTAAAGCTCCTGAGGTTAAGGTCAGCACTGCAGGGGCCAATGACCATTGAAGGAGCTGCACCACCAGTTGCACTGGGACAGCAGGTGTCATTATTTATTATTAATATTTCACAAGTAAAGATGATTTATCATTACCATTCCAAAGAAATGAAACATAAAAAAGCTACTCTTTTCTACTTAGGAATTAATGCTTAAAGTATTTTAGGGACTTCCTAATGTTCGCATATGAGAGGAGTAGGCCTCACAGTAGTGAAAAATGAATTTAGCTGCTTGTCACTACCAGGACCTGTAAAACTTACAAGTACATGTCCTACCTTTTACTTACACAGCACCCTGCCCTATGGGCTACCTAGGGGTGACATGTGTAATATGAGGGAAGTTTAGGTTTGGCAAGTAGTTTTAAACGCCAAGTCAAAGTGGCAGTAAACTGCACACACAGGCCGTACAGTGGCAGGCCTGAGACATGGTTAAAGGGCTACTTAAGTGGGTGGCATAAGCAATGCTGAAGGCCAACTTGTAGCATTTAATTTACAGGCCCTGGGCACATGTAGTGCACTTTACAATGGACTTATAAGTAAATTAAATATGCCAATTGGGTGGGAGCTAATGATACCATATTTTAGGGAGAGAGTACATGCACTTTAGCACTGGTTAGCAGTGATAAAGTGTGCAGAGTCCTAAAGCCAGCAAAAACGAGGTCAGGAAAGAGGATGAGGTCGAGGAAGGCAGAATGTTTGTGGTAACCCTTCAGAGTGGGCCATTTTACAACAGTCATGAGAACAGCTACTGACACTCGCACGCCCCTGTAAATGTGTTTGGTTGACTTTAAATTGGCGTTTGATCGTGTACCATGGGATGAGCTGCGGAAAAAGCTACAGCGCTGGGGGATTCCGCACAACCTATAGAGGGAATTAGGCTCCTTTATACAAATACTTGCGCAAAATCAAGGTCGGGGACAGGATCCACCTGTCACGGGAGGTGGGCACAATGATTGGCTTGGAACAAGGGTGCGTGCTTGCGCCGCTCCTTTTCGATCTGTACATCTCAGACCTCTCTCCAGCCCCTGACGAGCTGGTGGTCCCTACCCGAGCATCGGTGGTCTGCCTATATACAATATCTTCTACCCGGATGACCTGCACCTTCTTAGTAACACCAGAGTAGGGTTACAAAGATTAATTAACCGCTGAGCGGTTTACACAAATGAAAGCCAGTTAGAGATCATCCTTAAAAAAATACAAGTTCGTCCCACTAAACTGGTGCATTTCCAAGCAGGGCAAATGGCCACTCAACCGATCCCCAATAGAAGAAACAGCAACCTACTTACATAGAAAAAACAATGCTAAAAAAATATAAATAACTCTTAGATTTTTGGTCACCCAAATATTTTACCTCATGGGAAAGGCAGTAGTTATAAAAATTATCATTTCCCCTAGAGCTAACATTTTATGCTATCTATAAGCCTCTCTAATGACTTCTTTAGAGCATTAGATAAAACCATTTCTGATTTTCTATGGTAGCCTAGGAAGGCATGCATTCCTTGCTAAACTAAGGGGCATGTTTATGAGAGATTTGCATCATGCTTGCACCACCCACCGTGGCACATGCATGACTTAAACCTCTAAGTCATATTTTGGAGCTACTCAAAGACACTTTGCTTGCCTTTGAATGGCTTCAAAAGTATAGAGTAATGCAACGTATTGCAGAACTCTGTGCAAGGGAGGCGTTCCATGGGCGCTACGTGGATGTTCCCACGCAGCTCCCATGGTTTATGACGCATTCCCAGATTTACCAAACCTGGTAAACTTGGGACTGCACCAGAAAGATACGCCTGCCAAAGGAGAGGCGTAACCAGGAGAAATATCTCTGTTTCTCCTTGTGACTTCCTCTTCCTATATGTGCTGCATTGTGCAGCACACATAGAAAGAGGAGAAATCCTCTCAGGATTGCTTTTGTGCAGGAAGGAGCACCTTCCAGAGCAAAAACAATCCTGCCTACAACAGAGGCACCTTTGCACCATGGTGCAAGGGTGCCTGCATTGGTGCTAAGTTGCCGAAACGGCGCCAGCGCAGGGGGAACATGCCTGCCCTTTCCCAGTGATGCAGTCCAGCTCAGCAAAGTGACTTGCTGAGCTGCACTGCGCCACTATTCTATAATTATGCCCCATAGACCTTCAGGGACACTAGGCAGCGTTAACTTTGATGATTTTCTCTTACTTTTTTCTTTTTTTTTGCAGTTTTATGCAGCACAATCTTAACCCGAAGTAATTGGACCACTTTACATGAGCACCAATTATGGTAAACAAAGACATAGGGCCCGATTCACAGAACTAATCTGAGCCAAAATCCTAAATTTACTACTTTTTGGTATTCCCAGAAGGCATTTAGTAGTAGTAAAGTTAGTTTACTACTACTAAATACCTTCTGTGAATACCAAAAGTAGTAAGTTTAACCAAAAGTAGTAAGTGCATTCTGTGAATACCAAAAGTAGCAATTTTAGGATTTTGTCTCAGATTAGTTCTGTGAATCGCGCCCATAGTCATTATTACTTTGTGGGTACAAGGAGAAATAGTGATTTGCCCTGAATCACAGGATGTCGACCCGATGCCGAGATTCAAACCAGTTTCCCCAGTTCCAAAGAAGGCAGCTCTGGCCGGTATGTCATATCCTGTCCTGCGGTTTGAGCAGAGTTCGAGGACCCAAATTCCTTAAATGATTTAAGAAATATCCCTGTGCCATGCCTTTGTTCACGGGTGGTTTGGGCCTGTAAATGGCCTTTTGAAAGACCATGAACCTAGTTTCAGGGGTCTGCAAACCCCCAAAAATAAAAACTATATAAATAAATAAGTTTTTCATTAAAAAACAAACTAACAAAAATAGATAGAGTTGCCAGGGCCAGTTGTCACAGGGGTTGGGACCAGGGCATGCCCTGCTGCCAGGCTCTGCAGCTAATCTTTCCTATCCAAAATTAAAGACACTGCTCAGGTTTGCTCGCCCTAGGAGTTGGGTATGGGTTTTGGTTTGCAGTCAAACTCCACTGCTCCCGGCAAAAGCAGTAATCTGCATCAGTTTGCCAGCCACAGGAGTTGCGCAAAGCGCACAAGGCTCTTGAGCAACCCTGCTGTGCTCGACTTAAGGCTGGGAACGGCTAGCATTGGCCAACAAGGGAAGTCTCAGACCTCCTGGTGTAGTATAGCATTATCAACCATAAATCCACTAACAAACATAGTTAAAGGTTAGTTATGGTTCAGTGAACAACAACAAAATGAAAAATCACTGAAATCTGTGGTTCTGAAATACAATGCACAATGCATACCATAACTGAGGCCCCTGTCTTGGTTAGTACGCTCACTTGTTGAAGGCAGAAGAGAAAAACAGTCAACTAAGAGCAAAACAGGGTAACAGCAAACTTTGGAAAATATATGGGCTTGTGGTTCCTAAGTTATTGTATGCCTAACTTGATGTGTATCTAACCCCCTTGCTAATCCACCCCAGGGTACCGCAGACAAGACAACCGCAGAACTATCACATAGGCTAGTAGGGGGGCTAGAATGAAAACCTATCTTCTAATGCTACACACAGTAAATATTTAGGGGCAGATTTATGTTTCCTGGCGCATCCCTGCAAATCAGCAGGGATGCGCCAGGAAAGATGCGTCACGCAAGTTTACCCTTGCGCCACCACAGATGCGCCGCATTTACAATGCAGCGCATCGTGGCACAAGGATAAACAGATGCGTGACGCATCTGATGGCGGAAGGGCGGCGCATTGCTGGAGTCGCGTCGCAAGCACGACGCAACTCCAGCAATGTTTAGGGGCTGCCCATACCTAACATGCTGCGTCATGCCTTATGCCTGCTTCAAGCAGGCGCAAGGTTTTGACGCAGCAGCGTCGGAAAAGTGACTGAGTGAAATCTTGTAGATTTCACTTCGTCACTTTTCCGAGGCTTTTTCCGATGGAACGCCCACCCTGCATACATTAAACCTGACGCAGGTTTAAAGTAGCGCAGGGCTTTACAACGTGACGCATCTCCCTAGATGCGTCACGTTGTAAATAAGGCGCAACATGGCACAAAAGTGACGCAACGGCGGCGTAAAAGTGGCGCAAGTCTAACATAAATCTGCCCCTTACTGTCCGACAGATGCCACTCCATGTGATTTAATATCTCGGGGTATCATATACACTGGAACAGCTGTTACCTGATATTTTTGTCGTAAATGTCCATGTTAACGCCTTTCCCAGTCCCGCAGATGTCAATCCCCGGATCCTTGCTTTGTAGTTTGTATCATATCTCTCCACTGTGTACTCAGTGACCGAGGAATTCACTGTCACAAATTCTGTCTCCAGGAAAGTTTTATTGTAGTCACTCCAGGCTGTGATGTTCAGCTGAAAAAGAAATATGTTTAGAGTCAATATTTTTTTATTTACACTACTGTAAAACTTACACATTTGGCAGTGGCGACAGTCACATACAAAGGGTGGTGGGTGGTGGATGGAACATGGGAGGGGGCCGCATCACGCGCAGGGAGGGGGGATTAATAATAAAATATTAATTTTAAAAAAGAACTTACCTACTTACCTGAAGCCGACGGCCGCCTCGACTCCTGTGTCACATTGCGCTTCCTTTCAGTCTCTGGGACAGGCTCCCATCCAATCCCTGCACTTCTCTCATAGGAGAGCAGTGCGGCGATTGGCAAAAGCAGGTTGCAAAGACGCTCCACTCAGGAGGTCTGTGGGATTTCTCCAGCCCGGCTGCTCAATACAATCGGGCTGGAGAAACCTAAGTGCGCATGTGTGTTTTGGTCGGCCTGAGACAGCTGGCCAAAACACATATGCGCACTGAGGAAGTCACATTGCACTCTTCTCCCCCTTTGCAATGACTCGTACCCCCCCTTCCTACAGCGCTGGCTCACAGTCGTTTTATTTTTCATTTGCTGGTTCTGAGCTAAAGCAGTGGGCGACGCTCCTCCGCCATTGCAGAGGAGCCGCCGCTGACATTTAGGCCTCTTATTAGCTAACTGGAGTAAGAGTGCCGGTAAGAATACTGCTCCGGGTGGTACAGGCTACTCTCTGTATATAGACTTGGGGATTGATTTAGAATTCAGCAGATGGGGTACTTTGTCACAAACAGAGTACTCTGTCTCCAATACCCTTTAGCCGACAGCTGTATTTTGAGTCACATGCATAGTAGTATTCTGACGGCGGTGTCCATGTAGTCTGTGCCATTGGTAAACCTCCTCTGATGACCCAGGGGAGTCAGGCTGTTGAATAAAGGCCATCAGACTGCCAGACATAATTAGATTGAAAGGTCTCATGTCCATTTTTATTTGTTTGCAAAGATCAGAAACTTTTTTTTTTATCCCAAACACCCTTGGAAAAACACTCCAGGGTGTTGCGCCAGTAATTTTTTGTTTTTAGAACCAAACTCCCGCTCTGGTGGTTTGTTTCTGAAAAACAAAAACTTTGGTGCACAGCAGTGCTTAATTTGAGCCGGTGGTTCCAGGGCTTGGCACTGGCACTTAATTGTCAACACCAGCACTTATGACAGTTTACCACACAGTGGCGCTGTCAGTCAAATTTAGAGATGAACACAATAGAAGTTTATTCATTCAATACAAGATATAAATGACTAATACCTTCCACCCAGGCCGTTTTTATAGCTTTGGGGGGCTGGAATTGTCACATTTTTAAGAGTGTGACGATTAGTAGTGTGTTAGTGCTGTCATTGGCAGTGGCCGCAGAGGCAATGGGTGGTGCATGCTGCATTGGCCTCCCCACGAGGGCCCTGGCACTTATTTATTTTTAAACAAATTAAGCACTAGTGCACAGCCACCTAAAAGATGGTGACAGTACTCCTAACTTTCTGTGCCTTCACAGAAACCACCATGGTGGCAGCTCCTGTGAAGGCACGAAGGTCACTGCTGGACAGGCAGTGATCTCTTAATGTGTTGGCCGTTAGACTGACCAGGGAGGCAAAGGAAATGACCACCAGGGTCTAAATCGGTCCCTTCTTTATTCCAGGTCTGGAAACTTCGGACGCACTTTCAGAAGGTGCAAATCCCCACCTTGTGAAACATGGGAGACTCTGACAGGGGCTGGAGGCAGCCCAGCCCTTGCACTCCTCCACACCATGGAGAAAGCTCCCCAAGCATAGCTGTGCCAAGTTGTGCCCTCCTTTCACTGCCCTCTGGCCTCTGGCAACCGACACGCAGCACGCCTTCCACTGCCCTCTCCACCTTCTCAAAGCAGGTGATAAATGGAAGCAGTGAAGGCCTGGAATTGGGAATGCGCAATGGAGAGGGATCTGGTACTCCTGGGTCCACATCTCACCCCCTTTCTGGAGTCAATAATCTGCAGTGATTGTTGCTTTGTGCGGGGGTACAGAGTTGACTGGAAGAGGAGAGTGTCCCTTCCCACACACAGGTTTCCCTGCTACTCCTTATGAGGCCCTGAGCCTCCTTCCCGAGCCTGCTTAGCAGTGGGATTGTGGGCTCGTTTCCCTTATTAGCATAATGCTCATTTCACTGATGTTAAGGACCAGTATCCATAAGTAGCAGATTTACTTCATGCAATTGTGACAAACCATTCCCATCCCAATCTACTCATTACTTTAGAAGTTAACAAGTACTTCACATGTAGGTGGGCAGTAACAGGCCCTCAAGAAGTAATATCACCATTGTTTAAATGACAAACGCATCGCGACTGAACCACAAAAAGTGTGTGCAAAAGGACATGCAGAGATACAGACCTGTCTTTGAAAGTGCTTTAAACACTATTTTCACAAAACACAAACCTTCCCCATAGTCGACCTGGAAAACAGCACCAGCCACAGGTTCCCAAGCCTCTGCTGGGAATGCCTTGTGACATTTATATGACTTACCAAATTTCAGTCCAACGAAGACCAGTTTTAGCCTAAAACCAGCCCAAAGATGCAACACACAAATTATGCACAAATAGCCTTCAGAAAACATTTTAAGGATAACTCGAAAATATTGCCGCCTCGTTAATTTTTGAATTCCACAAGAAGATGATGACATAGCCCTTCAACTAGGCCAGTCTTCAGCTAGGCCCAGATTGCTACTGTGTCTGCGCCAGGATACCCTCGGGTCATAGTGCACTAGACAAGTACACAAAACACATAACATACATTCTATTAATTACACATTTAGTGTTTCAATTGGCACCTACGGATTCATAATTGTTTTTTACATCACTCATTTTGAAGACTAGTTCCCACTATGACCTTCTAATTGGCACTTATGTCACCGCAAATCCAAACTCAAGCCTGACACTCATGAAATCTACAAGAGCAGATTATAATCCATCTAAATGAAATCTAAGAACAGGAACATCTCCTTGAGACCCTAACGGGTGACAAGAAAACTGATTGATTGATTGACCATCAAAGCTATTTCAGCTGAATGGTTAAAAAAAAAAGAACATTGAGCGTATCTTGCAGAATTAACACCACACGATGGAGAAAATTACAGCAGCAGACCAGCGGCAGCTCCTCCGCTAAGGCTTAGGAGCATCGCCCCACTATTTTTCAGCAGAGCAAAAAAGGAAAAATCAAATAATAACAGAATGTTATTACCATTGAATGTGCTCCACCGAGCTGCAGTGCACAGCCTGGGTGAAGATCATGCACAGGCTCGCAGTCCCCGTCTGAGCGCTGAGTCACAGTGCTCAGACCAATCACGACGCTACTGTCATGGAGATATCAGCGTAGTGATTGGATTAGGGAAACCTGTGTGCTTCGGTTAGGAGAAGCAAGGACAGACGGCAAAGGAAGACGGCACCGAGGAGAAATAAGCTAATTTTTCTTTTTATACTCATACCCTGCCCAGCCACCCCCTTTCTTTATCAGCTGCCACTGCAGCAGATAACTCAAATAGGGAGGACTTCAAAATTGTAAAAAGCAAGAGCAGCCCGGACTACCACCCTATACTATCGTTTTCCTCAACCAGGATTGTATACGCATGCCCTGAAGAAGTTCATTCTCATGAACGAAACGCGTTGGCTGGAATTTTTTAAAATAAAGAATTATTCAAGACTTTTAACGTCACAAGATTAATAGACTAATTAACTACCACTTGTTTCAATAACGAGCGGTGCACCACTCCACAAATCTAACTTTGAAAGGATGTCCGCAGATGTATAGATGAAAATGGTTACAAGCCCACTTGATGGCTAGTGCCTCTCGTTCAATTTGGGAGGAACGAGCTTCGGTTGGTGTTAGCGCTTTGCTTGCGAAGGCTAAAGAAACCCACTTCCCTGGCTCTACTTCTTGAGCGAGGAATGCCCCTAACCCCACGGGGCTGGCGTCCACTACTACTTCCGTGCGTCGTGTAGTGTCAAAGTAGGCCATGGTGGTTTTGCTCAACAGGGTCAACTTGACCTTTTGGAATGCTTCTTCCTCTTCTCTCCCCCATTGCTACACTGCGTAATTCTTGGTGATGGCTCTTAACGGTTCGGCTACCGTAGCCAGGCTCAGTATGAACCGTCCACAGTATGTGGCCATGCCCAGAAAGCTCTGGACTTCTGATGATGTGTTGGATGCTGGTGCTTGCTGAATGGCTTGCGACTTCCTGGGGTCTACCTGTACTCCTTCTTTGCTGAATATGTAGCCAAATAATTCAATGGACTTTGGGAAGAATTGACATTTGTCCCGGTGGAGTGTTACACCATGGTCAACTAAACGTTGTAGAGTGGCTCTGAGATGACGATGGTGTTCCTCAAGTGTTGCTGAGTGAATAAGTATATCGTCACTGACGTTGAGGACTCCCTGGAGCCCCAATAGCATCTCCCGGACGGCGTTTTGAAAGATTTCTACTGCCGAAGATTTGCCAAAATTTAGTCTTTTATGGCGGCGTAGCCCCAGGTGAGTCGAGAAGGTTGTAATATAACTACTTTCCTCCGCCGGCTTCAGCTGGTGGTATCCTGCGTTGAGGTAGAGTTTAGAAAAACCATCGGGCCCTTTTAGATCAGCTAGTATGCCATCAACCATTGGGGTAAGGTGTCTCTCCAGCCTTATTGCTTGATTTGGCATGCGCATGTCAATGCAGAGACGTATCTTTCCTGGCTGTTTCGGTTTCTCGGCTATGACCATAGGCGACACCCATGGCGTCGGTCCCGTGACCTTTTCGATCACTCCCTGCTGCTCTAGGTTCCACAGCTCTTGCTCGACGAGTGGACTGAGATGAAAAGGTATACGACGGTGTTGCAGGGCAACTGGTTTTACTGCTTTGTCAATGGGCAATTTCACGGGGTCTCGTTTCATACATCCAAGGCCTTTGAAGAGTTGTGGGAATAGCTCGAGTATATCGTCGGCCTGTAGGGTCTTGACCGCGTTGGCAAATGTCACCAGCCCCAGATCTTCTGCTGTGTGACTGCTCACTAAGATGTCTGATTCTCGGTCTATGACGTGGAACGTCGTGGTGACCTTGTGAGTGTCCGACTTGATTTGCACCATCATCTTCCCTTTGAGGGGTAGTGGCTTCTGACTTCCATACGTCAGGATTTTTACATTCAATGGGATTAATGCCGGTCTCGGCTTTAGTTGTTTATACTGCTGGCAACCCATTACGTTTACGGATGCCCCTGTGTCAATTACAACCGTTACTGGGGTTCCTGCAATTTTGATGGCGCACATCGGTTGGGGCCTCCGTCTTCTTTTCAGGTCACTTGCAAAGGATATCATGTAGGCTTCCGCCTCGTCCTCTGTGGATGAGTCTTCTAGGTATGGCCTCCGATTAGCTGGAACATTCGGCCCTTTAGGCTTGTCCGCCTCCTCGAGCGAAAGATGTCTTACTGACTTGGACTGCGGACGTCTTCCTTGAGCTCCTCTGCTTCGGGCTCCTCCTCTGCAGACGCTTGCATAGTGATAGGGGATACCGCATTTAGAGCATGTCCGACCTTGAGCAGGGCATTCCTCATTGGATGTTCCTCGTTACCGCAGTAGCCACAGCGTGACCCTCGCGGGTTTGTGTTCACCTATCGTCCTCGGGTGCCGCTGGCTGGGGTTCGTAATGCATCTGCTCGTTCAGTCTTTATTGTAACTGGATTTTCTGCTTGCTGGGCAAGCGCGGCGTCCATTACAGTAGCTCTGGCATCAGACAGTTCATGTGACCTTGCTAGGATAAGAATGTCTTCCAGGGTGATTCCTGGTTGTTGCAGTATGAGGTTCCGAAGATGTTTGTTGCGGCACCCTTGGATTGCTTGGGCTCTTACTTCCTTGTTTTGATCGTCGTCTGTGCAGGTACTGGCCAATTCTCGCAGTCGAGCGTGAAAAGCGTCCATGGTCTCACCCTCTCTCTGACGCGCTTGACGCAGTTTGAAACGCTTGTAATCCAGGTTCAGTTGTGGGTCAAAATGGGCGTTTAACACCCTGACAGCTGCGTCGTAATCAGTGGAAGGGCCGGTGTCTGGAAGGTGTGCAAATAGTTTCTATATTTCTTCCCTGCCAAAATGAAGCAACAGCGACCTTTTCACTGCGCTGTCCATCTCACGAGTGCCGGTAAAGTAGTTGTTGAGCCTTCTAATCCAAATTGTCCACCTCGGAGACGCTGTCGCAGGATCGATGAGCTCACTGAACAGGGGCAGCGCTGTGATTTGTGCGTGTTGCGACATGTTCTGTGCTATTGGCTGTGCAGGAGATGCATTTTGTTGGGCCGCGGGACCTGACATGGTGATGCCTCGGTAGTGTGGGCGCAACACGACCTTTCGCCGGGGTTGATCACTTCTCCTGTAATGCTAGGTGTGGCATGTGGGGCTGAGCAGGTCTCCTCAGGGGCCCCTCCTTCATGTAAACTGGGACGGCGCTGGAGTGCTGCAGCAAATTGGGATGTTGTCCCCCTCACAGGCCTGGGAGTATGAAAGGGTGAGTACTTTCCCCTAGGGTTGTCCAGGATACAGTCCCTTCATGCAGCCTGGTAACGGGTTGTGCAGGGATGATTGGGCAAAGAAATCCTAGTCCCAACGCTGCAGGCCAAACGTGCATAGTCACATTAGTAATAACTGGGAAACTGCATGCAGTACCTCTTTCAGCCAGCAGGTGGCAAGCTCTTCGTGCTGCAGAGCGAGAGGGCCAGACTGTCGGGCAGGCCGGTGCGCGCGTATGCGCGATGCTGAAGCAGCGCTCGTGCGCGAGCAGTAGGGTGCTCCAGGGACACCAGCAGGCTACACCCGATCGGCAGCAGGTGATAATCTGGGCAGCGCCGCAGAGATCAGACGCGGCAGGCCTTCCTCACCGCATGAGGAACCTGCGCCCAGATGATGATGCCGGTCGGCAGCTTACGATGGTAGGCGGCACACGATGGTCAAGGTGCTCACCCTCGTCACCAGTGTGTCGTCCTTTGTATTATTAACGCCTGACTGCGGCCTGTGGGCAGGAGAGATAATAAGGAGACACGCACACCAGTATTAGGGTATGGGCTGGAAGTCCCGTGCGACTTCCGCCCGTTTATTTAAGGTCTCTGGCCACGCCAGGCCAGAGAGTATATAATGTAAAGATGCTCTTCCGGGCAAGGGAGGCAGTTGTGTGGGATAACAACTAAACTGCTACACCATGCATGCCTTTCAAAATATGAACATATTGATATAATTGCTAGAACTTTGGAACTTCCTCTTGCTGCCTTTCATTAACCAGGACAAAGTGAGATGTCATATAGAACAGCCTTCTTCCGCCATCTGCTGGACAGCAGTTGTAATTAGCAGAGTCCTGAGAATCAAATGGTTGTATTTATTCCGTGATCGGATTACACAGCAAAGACTAGCATCAGCAATGTCAATAGGTCTGGCTTTAAAGGAATGTTGTATAGTAATGTGAGCCAGTACAAGTAAATAGCACAGAAATAAATATGCATTTTTTGTGGCAGCACAGAACTGCTGAATAATATTAGTGGAGGTTGAAAAGTTAGGTGACGGTTGCACTGTCAAGCCAGACCTACAAATCCATGTAGATTAATGACTGTCCTCCTCTCATCTGTGCTGCTGCCAGAGTAAGACACACAGAATAAATTATCCAGTAATCTAAGACACTTTTACTGAATGGCAATGAGTGCCCCTTAAAGTCCAACCTCAGCCAGCAGGATTAAAGAAATGATCACAGCTGCAGTGGAGGGCAGGCACTTTTTTGTGGAAGCACACAACTGTCCAATCAAAAACATGTACCCCTGGCTCTCAACATGTGGTCATAGACAAAGCCTATCTCTAGTGATGCTCACATAATTGTCTATCAACAACTGCGCAGGCAAGTCAGAGCATAAAAACTGAAGCCAAACAAGATTGCAGGCATCAAATTGGTGATTACCCATGAAGTGTCACATACTACATGGTAGTCAGGCAGGCATGCACGCGCAAGGGGCAGGCATGCACGCGCAAGGGGCATTCTTATGGACTGACTGCAAATGAGTCAAGTGTTTGCGCCATCACTAGTAACATTTCAGTGGACGAAGAGAGTGTCAACCAATTTAGATGCAATGATTTTGGAAACCCACGTAAAATAAAATGTTCCCGCTAATGGGCTCCAGCTTTCCTGTCCATTTGTTGCAATTGCGTGTGTTCCTGTGGGGGCTGCGAGCTGCACTTGCCTTAGCCTAGCACTACCCGAGAGTCGCATTCTTTTGCAACCTCTCTTTCTTTACCAGCTTTGATGGCTGGGGTCAGTTTTGTTTGCATTTTTCCACATCCTACTTGCGCAAGTGCTCAGTGCCAGGTCAGAAATGCAATGTAAAATATTTTAAACAATTAAAATTATCCATTAATTGTTAAAATGTTTACGAGCTATGCACACTTTTCTTTGCGAGATTTTTTTCTAACAATAACATTTATTTATAATTTTTTTTACATTCACAGTTTAGTATCCAAGCTCCTTACTACTTACGTCTTCATGAAGTAAATTTTCCCTGCATGGCTGTCACATTCTTGCAAGTATTGAAGAGTGAGCATTGGCTGAATACTTACATTATAGAAGTGCACTGCAATAAATGTGCTTCACTGATGCAAATATTCCTGGGCAGTGTGGATTCTATTACTATAGTAAGAAACATCACACTGCGGAAGATTAGCACCTCTCAGAAATGTTTGCCTATAAATGATGTAGCCAGCTACGTCATGTTTTTTTTTTCTTATGTAGCCACTCTTCGCAGCATTGGGGGAGAGGCTGTACATCACGGCTGAAAAACATTCAAAAAGTGAATAGTCTCAAAGGCGAGACCTATTGGCTTTAGCAATGCATGCCTTGTTGCTCACGTCTGTGTATGTGTGATAAAGACAGTGGTGCAACGGACACCCCGCTGCCCCCGAAATGCAGGGGAGGCCCCACTCTTCCATATATGAAGGGGTGCCCTCGCCTTGTTTGTCCAGGGTGTGTCTCTTGTAAAGCAGATGCAGTTTGCAGCCTGCTTTGAGCAGCTCCGAGTTGACACAGACTGACTCTCTTTCACACTGAGCCTGCCAGGGCCCTTACAAGAGCAGATACCCCCCCCCCCCCCCCCTACAAGAGCAGATACCCCCCCCCCCCACCCGCCCCCACACAGAAAACGTCTTTCATAGAGCACTGCTTGTCTGAGAGGGGAAGAGGCTGACTGCACAGAACTTTTTGGGGCAGAGGTAAGGTGGCTACCTTTAATTCCAACATACAAATATAGCCATCTGTCTACAATGTTATAGGGAATCATCGTTATTCATTTGAATATGGCCTTCTTACATTACCTGTTTAAAGTCTGAACTAATAAGGGGAAAAAATACCAAACTGATTTTCCTAATTGTTGTACCATCCTGGAATTAAAATACCACTCATGCCCATATAAGACAAGTAAGGCAGCAACTCCAGGAAGAGGATGTGTGCAACTCCAGAAACACAATCAGGACTGCTTGGAGGCAATGGAGGGACAAAATATAGATAGAATGTTGAATCAGTGGTGAAGGAAGTGAAGGGGTGATTGCATATGAGTGATTGTGGTAGGTGAGCGCTAGGGAAGTGGACCCCCTCCCCCAAAAGGGCCTCCTACAACACCAGCCATCTTTCTCAAGGACAAGCACAGTTGTGCCTTTGCCCGGTGATTTTAGTTTGTTAACAGTCTGCTGTAAGGGGACAGTAAGAGCATTTTTAAAACTAGTTAAATGCAGGCATGGTGTGCTCTGCATATACAATAAACCAAGGGGAGGTGTTGTGTTCAGTGCTTAATTTGTAAAATAACCCTGACCAGGAGGCCACTGCAGCTTGCACCACCCATCACCCCTGTCATCGCTGCCAAAACAACTTCTAGCCATCTCTCTCGCCAGCAAGTGCTACAGTTCAGATTATTCGAGGTCCCAAAGATAAAGGAATGGCTGTGGAGGCAGGTAGTAGTCATTTTTTATGTATATTGTGTTCATAAACAACTGTTGTTCCGCTCATCTCTAAATGAGATGAGCAGCGCCATCATGTAGCAGACTGGCTAAGTGCGGTGTTGACAATTAAGTGAGGGTGCTGAGCACCAGAAACCACCAGTTCAAATTAAGCACTGGTTGTGTGGAGATTTAATATATTTCAATCCATGCAGTAAATTGAAAAGGTTCAGTCACAAGTATTTAAAATGTATTACGCAAATCAGCAATTACCCATCCCTGTGTGGACTATCACAGACATCTACACTAGTTTCCCTATGCGTTTTTTATTGTAGCCATTGTCTAGAATAACTCTCTTTAGTGTCCTTAGAAGCGAATTGTAGGGGGCATACATTAAGCCATAGTTAAACTGGTGGGGGTATTTTATGGGATAAAGTAGCACCTGCCATACATTATAAGGTTATTGCAACTCACTGAGGAGTTCCGTGACCATATAGCGGAACGAGGCCGAGGGTGTCTTACAATATCCTTATCATCTACGGCAGCGGGTACTTACAGTAGTTGCTTCACTCTGAGTGCTCCTTTTGCCTAGAATAATTACACACACTCTCTGACGTTGTTCTGACCGTGTCAACTGCGATGAGTAGGATCTTGAGCCAATGAAACATGATTTGGGGAGGATGGTTGGTATTTAAGTAGTTCGGCTATTTTGGGCATGCGTGTATGAGACTCACCGCCACTCACTAAGGAATTAATCCAGGCAAAAGAAGCCCTTGGAGATATGCAATTACCAGAAAGTAATTGAATCATGATTGCACGGGTCTCATGCGCACACCGTGTCTGTATTCCTAGCTCTCTCCCCTGTTATTCCTTCCCCTAGTTCTTTCTCCTGAGTTCCTTTTCTCCCTGATTATGTAACTGTCCTCCTCCTGGTTCCTGTGCCATGATGAATTACTTTGCGAGATATCGAAAGCCATAAAATGACCAGGACAAAGGAAATCATAACCAAAAGGTTTAATTGAATAATATGTCCTTCTCTATTTACAGCACAGAGGATAAGCCTTTTGAACCAAGAACACTTAGAATCTCTGTCTACTATAACACTCTATATTATTTATCGGCCGCCCTGCAGATATCCGCTAAGGATGCGCCCTATACATGACTTGTTGCCTTTCCTCCTGTTGATCGCCCTGTACCCCAGAAAGGAGATGCTTCACCTCATTCCCTATAGACTAGTCCAACTGTCGACCTCATCCATCTACTCAAGGTCTGTATTGAAGGTTTGTAACCTCTTCTGAGAGACTCAGAATTCTCAAATAAACTATTAGTATCTGGAGCCTTCACCTCTGCTGTCCTTTCTAGATATGTCAAAAGGGTTCCATTGACATCAAGACAATGGAGACTACATTCCACATTTGTCAGTGGCTGAGGGTAGAATACAGTAAAATAATTTGTTGTTTGAAGTAAAAATTTGATTTAACTTTGGGAATGAAAGATGGATCTAAATACAAAACAACTCTAGCTTCAAAGATCCGTAGGAACGGGAATCTGAAATACCAGGATCCTAATTCCCCCCAAAACATTGCCAATGTAATTGCGACATGAAAAAAAGGTGAAGACCTCAAGGCTCACAAAATGAGCAACAAGTTCCAAACAGGAAATATTGGTTGGGAAGATCATCTACTACTCTCTGAACGGTTAAATACCCTGCATACTAATTTGTGAGCCTCCTCTAGATTCCCCCAAGGGCACTAGATCCTAAAATTGTGGGTCATGTGAATTTTTTAAGAGAGTGATTCAGTAAAGGCCATAAGTGATATGTGAGATCATAGGCAGTGCATGGTGTTCTAGTTATGATGTTAGGGTCTATGAACAGACCCCTGTAATTTGTTTTTATGTTTTTTTGGTACCTCGGTACCACAGGGGTGTCCTTGCTGTGTACTACGGCACTGGGTGCTAGTACCATGTTACTGCTGACTCAAAATGATATATATACTTTTTATTTAACTTGAGGGAGGGTTCCTTTGGACTCCCTTCCCCATGGCCCTGTAGGTCAGGGAGTGCCCAACATGAATCCCTATGTGGCGTGCATTTTTTTAAAATTTCCAGGACTCATGAAAAGAGTAATAGCGGTTGCAACCTATTCTTCAATGTTGGGGGCAGCCAATCAGATCAGTCACCAGCAATGGTATTGTAGTACCAGAATGACCAACAGGAGAAAAAGGCTGTCTTGGAGAATCACCTTTGTTTTTTTCTTTTATTTTTTGTACCACAGGAATAATGCAGGACTCCCAAGGGGCAAACCGTCCCACTATACCTAACTTTTTCTGAGGGTTTTAACATTTTCGTGCCCAACCAGAGCCCCTCTTTAAACATTAATTACTCAATAACAGCTGAACAGATTTAAACCTAATGGCTAAAATAAAGTTTCTTATGGGAATTAACATTGGAAATCCCTCTTTTGGGCACCCTATTTGTTTTGGCCGCTACTTGACAGGTTAGTGGAAAACTTTCCAGGATGGAGCCAAAGAGGATGACTGTGCTATTTGTAACATTTCATGCAGATTTCTCAAACAGTGCCAAATTTATTAGGAAAACAAAAAATGCTTTTCCTACGAAAGCTCTGGCCTAACTATAACTACACAGTCGCGGCACAATCGATTCCAAGTGATAGGATTGCGTACAATGCTATGCTATTTTATTCAAGATTTTACTAATAATTCTATTCACGGTGGGAAAAAAACGACCTAATGAATTCAGTTGACATGACACAGAACATTTATAGGTTTACTAATCTTCCAATTATGCCTTTATTTAATACATTAGCAATACCTGATATTCTTGGATTGTCCCGCTACATTCTGACAGATCCTTCCACTTGATCGTTTTGGTTGTTGCATTAAACCATTCAATTTCAGGAGCATCCGGTACTGTAAACAAATAGATCAAAATCCTATTGGAAGTACAATGAATAGGTAATTCTAGTAAATTTCAGCAATTTAATTGTAATATCACGTTGACGTGAAGTGCAGTAAACTAATATGTACTAAAACTATAGTCATAATAAATGTGCACAACTACACATCATAGATTTAAACATCATTGGATTTTGTCTATGTTTTACATATCTTTTCACAAGTGTGCTGGCGAACAAATCCAAAAACAAGGTCAACTGAAATGCCACCTTTGTTAGTTGAGTGGTTTGCACTGATAGTAAAGCATTCAATGGAAAATCTTCGGTGGCAATCTGCAAAACACCTGTATGTTTGTCCATGTGTAATAGATTTTTTCTCATAGAAGGAGGTTTTTGCCCCCTCAATACTATATTTCATAGTTTAGTGAAAACCCAGTGAAATATGGTGGTGTACCCTTCCCTTTCTCATTTTTAGAAAGACAATCCTGTTTGTTACATGAGTAAAGCTTCTGCTTTCTTACTTAGGGGTCGATTACGATCTCGGTTGGACAGCTCACCGAGAGCTGTCCGTAGCTTTACCTTACGACCGAATCGTCCCAGGAGCCGGACCGTCCGGGCGAAGAAGTACAATACGGAAATGTGCCAAATTCCCGACCGACACGTACGCTCCAACTCCATCCACAATTTCCGTACGAGCCGGATCCATAAACGCCCAATCGAGTCGCACGGAACAATTTTCACTGCATTTACTTGGCGGTCAAGTACGATGCGTACTTCCTACGCGCCGAACGGGTCGCCACGTACAGCACATCACAGCATCCGGTAAAGCAGCATATCAGGTACGCTTCGCACCAGAACACAATCCACGGCTACGAGACGGACCAGCTAGCAACGGGTACGAGACAGAACAACAAGCAGCGTGTACGAGACGAACACATCATGAATCCCATCGCGCAGGTCATACCAGTACTGTACATCTATGACCGGATCAGGAACAGACACGGACGGCGCAGACAGTAAGGTAGACACCCACCACACAACAAACAACACATACCCACCAAATGTCACACACACCCAGGGGGTCCATATCCTGTCCACTAGCAACAGGCCACCATACGGGATGCATGGCTATCACCACTACCAGCCCCACTCATAGGGGGTATGTTGCTCATCACTACTGCCACCCCCACTCATAGGGGGTATGTTGCCTATCACTACTGCCACCCTCACTCATAGGGGGTATGTTGCCTATCACTACTGCCACCCCCACTCATAGGGGTATGTTGCCTATCACTACTGCCACCCCCACTCATAGGGGGTATGTTGCCTATCACTACTGCCACCCCCACTCATATGGGGTATGGTGCCTATCACTACTGCCATCCCCACTCATAGGGGGTATGTTGCCTATCACTACTGCCACCCCCACTCATGGGGTATGGTGCCTATCACTACTGCCACCCCCACTCATAGGGGGTATGTTGCCTATCACTACTGCCACCCCCACTCAAAGGGTGCTGTGTGACTATCAATATCAACACCCCCAATCATAGGATGGGTAATGCGTCACACATCCATCATACACCAACATTAGGTATGTCAGCAAAATACATCCCCCTAACATCATGACAAGAGTGTGTAGTCTGTGACAAATGCCCACAACAGTGAATATGACTTCGAACATACAATGTAACTCCCATCACATGTGTGACCAAAAACTGGCGTGTGTGTGGCCTACACAAGGCAAGCATCACAATAGCACTGTGTCAATGTACACTAACCCCTCCTCACTGTGTAGAACAAAAGTTCAGTGTGGGGTTCCAAACTGCAGCAAATGTTGAGCATCGTGGTAATGGGGTCTAAACCCCCCATCACTGTGTCAAACAAACGTTAAGTGTGGGGTTCCAAACTGCAGCAAATTTTGAGCATTGTGGTAATGGGGTCTAAACCCCCCATCACTGTGTAGAACAAAAGTTAAGTGTGGGGTTCCAAACTGCAGCAAATGTTGAGCATTGTGGTAATGGGGTCTAAACCCCCCATCATCACAGTGACCAAAAGGTAAGTGTCATCATGGTAAAAGCTGCTAATGCCAAACAGCATGTGTGATTCCTGGTCCCAACACATGAAACACTTTTGTGGCAAAGTAGTGGTTGTGTCCCATACCCACAGAGATGTGGTGAGGCTAACAGTGCTGTGAAAATCAAACATACTCTTGGCCATGTGCAGACAAGCACCACCCATGGGGGCTGACATTGCATACAGTGTATGTTAGACCTGGCACCTTGGCGTGAGTTTCCCTTCCACTTTTTTGATGGTGTGCCTCGATTGTTTTGCTGGTGTTGTCCGCTCAGGGCACTGCGCCACGGCTAATCCGTGCCGCAGTGCAAGTGCTCCTTAGGTAAAGTGTACCTGTAATTGATGTCCATGATTGGTTTATTGGATTCACTGTCAGTCCCCAGTAAAGTGCACCAGGGGTGCCAGGGCTCGTGAATGCCAATGCCGCTGGTGGGCTTGCAGCGCTGGTTGCGCCACCCACAGAAGCGGCCGTGTAAAATGTGTCTAGGGTCTGCCACCGCAGACCCTGTGCGCGGTCCGGGACCGTCGCGCTGACTGCGCAAGTGCCCCCACTTGCCAGTCCCTAAACCTTCCCTTACCTACATATTAGCCACCCCTCTGGTAGGCCCAAGGGCAGGGTGCATTGTAGGCATAAGGTAAGACATGCCCTGGTGTGTGTGGCATGTCTTAGTAGTGAATTACAGCCCTTTCCGTTCTTCACTATTGAAGGCTACCTGCTCTCCATAGGCCAGAATGGGCTGCTGGGATCACGCCAACGCTGTGACCCCAGTGGACTCAGAGAGCATGGTAGAGTGTCAAGTTTGGTATGCCTGAACTCAGAATAATAAAATACTTCTTGTAGTCAAGTTTATTTTAATATCCTGGGTTTGTAAATACTACTTTTAGAAAGTTAGTATTTACTGACCTGACCATCTCAGTCCGCCTCTGCTGTGTGTGTGTGTGTTCTGCTTAGCAACAGTAGGAGCAGGGTGGGGGGATCCCCAGAGACAGGTTGGCTGCCAGGTGGTGGGTAGAGAGATTACACCTGGATGGGTGGGAGGAGTACACCTTGACTCTTGAATAGACCTGTGCTCTGCCACCACAAAGCCGGCGCCACCCCCTGTGGGGCGGCTGACGTCTCTGCCCTGCTGCTGAAAGGAAAGAGCAGAGTCACCATAACACAGTGCTCCAGAACTGGACTGAGCCAGGCCTAGGCCCCCTGGCGCTAAAGAACAAAAGAATCAAGGTATAAAAGTAGGAGCCTGGCTCCTAAGAAATCAGAATCCTGTTTTACCACAAAGAACCTCTGCCCGACTAGAAGGAGAAGAAGACGCTGGAGGAGCTGGCCTGCTGCTTGCCTTGCTGAGAAAGGAGAGGAAGAGACTTACTGAAAAGACTTTGCTACTTTGTGCTTGAACATTCTCCAAGGGCTTGATCTGAGCTTGCCCCCTGAACTGAACCCCAGGAACAGTGGGTTCTCTGTGCTTTTGCTCGTCCTCCAATTCGAGCCGTGTGTGCATCCCGCTGGAAAGAGACTGCGCCCCTCATCGCCCCTCCTAGGGCCGTGACACTCAGAAGCTCGCCTGCCTCAAACCCGTGAGAGCCCCGCTCCGTCCCGAGCCGCTCTCTGTCCCCGGGCCAGGCCGCCTGCATCCCTGTCACCGCCTGCTACTGGAGCGCGCTGACCGCGCTATCACCCCTCCCGCCGGAAGCCGTCCGACGACTGTGATCTACGCCGGGTCATCCAGCTGCACTGACCGTGCCCTGCGACCCCGCTTCGCTGTCCCCGGACATCTCAGGCCGCGCCGCCCCCGCTGTGGAGACCCTCCTGCACCGCCGTGCTAAAGGGTCGCTGGCCGCGCCTGCCTACTTGCCCACACCTGCTGATTGAGGACCCAAGAACACTTCCCAAGCTGAGAGTCGCACCGACCTGTGCCGACTCTCCACATCACGAAAGAAGTTCCAGTATCGGGCTCGGGGCCCGCAACACCTTATTTCCCCGTTCGCAGGAGCCGATCTCTGTGAGTACTGGAACCACAAGTAACATTTGCAAGAGACTACAAAGTATCCATTTGAAACTACGAACAACGAACATTTGCCTGCTTTATAACCTGGTGGCCTAGCGAGAACGTTATTGGTCTTGTGATAAGTCTGTTGAGATATATATACCTTATTTTTACATAAAGAATCGTATTTTTATATATATCCAAGTCTGGTGTCCGTTTCTGGGGGGGATTAATGTATTTACTGTGTGTACGATTGTAAGTGCTTAACCAACAACGCCTGAGGAATCGCCTTGGCTGCTCACGCCACGCACCTAGAGGGTGAGCAAGGGTCATTCGCGAGGGGTTATCCTGCGCCCTGACGTGGAGGAGAGGGTTCCTGCTTGACACAAGGGCAACCTTGCGCCAACCAGAGATCCCCGACTCTAACATTGTTGGCAGCGGGTGGGATTTCGGATTTGCACTTGTAATTTGCATACAGTGAATTATTAATCACCAGATAGTGAGAGCAGACCAAATAACGCAGCCACAGGTTTTCATTTTTGGAACTTTGTTGAGACATCTGCCATTACTGCAACCATGCCTAGCTCACTCTCCGCTGGAAGAGCACTCTCTGTGATTTCTGGAATAGATGAGGTGGATTGGGAGAGACTGGGAGGCTACACGATGGAGCAATTGAAAGGCTACAGTGTAAAATTCAGAGTCCCCCATGCTGGATTCAAGAGGAAGACCCAGTACACCAAGGCGTTGAGAGCCTGGAAGGAGTCACGAGACCCACGGAATGCGGGGGACATCGTTCCACCCGACAACCTTGAGGAGCCCAGCAGAGTCCGGTCGCCAGAGGAGCTGGCAGACAGGGCAGCAGACAGGGCGCATGCAATGGAGATGGCAAAGTTGGCAGGACAAATGGAAATGGAAAAGCAGAAGTTGGCCCTGGAGGCACAACAACGCCAAATGGATCATGATATCAGATTGAAGGAGTTGGAGCTGAAGGCGAAAAGTTTGGACACTGCTCCTTCTGGTGGCAGCACTCCACCAGCGCAGGTAGAGTCCAAGGTGTACATCCCCAAAGATGTAGTAAAGGAGTATTTTAGAAAGGATGACATAGGGCAGTGGTTTAGAGCCTACGAGGTGGCCATGTCCTCACACCGGGTCCCTGAGAAAGACTGGGGAGCGGGGTTGTGGGGAAGGTTCCTTGCGGAAGGGCGGGACACACTGTTAGATTTGCCCTTAGAAGTCCAGACCTCATACCCCCATATGAAGGAAGCTTTAATGACCAGGTATGGGTTAACTCCTGAGCTATATAGACAGAGGTTCAGGGAGACCAAGAAGATCCCTGAGAGTACGTATGTGGAATATGTGACCTTTTTCTGCAGAGCGCTGGATGGTTGGGTGAAGGGTAGCAAAGTGAATGATTATCAAGGGCTGCTTGATTTAATTGCATGGGAGCACTTGTCCAGTCAATGTTTTCCTGAGCTACGCCAGCACCTGATTGATAGCAAGCTGTCCAACCCGAGGAAGCTTGCTGAGGAGGCGGACCGCTGGCTCAGCACCAGGGTCCACAAGGGTCAAGTGGGAGACTCCGCCAAAGGTGGGCAGGGTCCCCAGCAGAAGAGTGGGGGGGACAAGGGTAAACAGAAGGGGTTCCAAAAAGGCCCCCAAAGTAATTCCCAAGGGAACCAGCAGAAGGGTTCTCAGCCTCCCCCACCCCCGCAGCAGAACGGGGCCCCGACAGGTAGACCTGTTCCAAAAGGGCCCTTCAATTGTTATAAGTGTGGTGACCCGGGTCACATTGCCTCTGATCCTAAGTGTCGCCTGTTTGGTAAGACCGCACCCACTGGTGCTCCCCCCCGGCAAGTAGCTAGTGTTAACTTTGGGGAGGAAGTAGCAGTCCAGGAGGGTGGGGGTCCCGGGCAGATGACCCTAGTCTCGCTAGGAGACAGTGAGATGGTCCCTGTAACCTACCTGCCCTCTAACACTAAGAAATATGGGCAGGTGGTGACCATCAATGGAAAGAAGGTTGAGGCTCTTAGAGATACAGGAGCCAGCGTGACCTCGGTGAGGCAACACCTGGTGTCTCAAGAGCAGATTGTACCCCATGCCTACTGTAGGGTTGTCAATGCTGACAACATAGAGAGTCGTTGTCCAATGGCTCAAGTTCCCTTTGAGTGGGGGGAGGTCTCTGGTACTCTACAAGTCGCTGTGAGAACTGACATGCCTGTAGACTGTCTGCTAGGGAACGACCTGGAGAGCTCCCCTTGGGAAAAGGTGGAGAAGACCACGCATCTGAGGATGGTGGGTCTACCCGACTGGGCGTGCGTGACCACCCGGTCCATGGCAGCCAGTAGGGGTGTTGAGAGGGTCCTGGAGCCTGAGGGAGAGGTCCAGGAACCGGCCTTAGGGAGAAGGCGCAGGAGGCGCGGGAAGCCGGCCCCCGAAGTTCCCACGGCCCAGGAGGAAGCAGACCCGGAGGGGGATGCTCTGGAGCCTACCGGGGAACAGATCGCCGAACTGGGAGACTTGCCTGAGCTGACCCATTGGCAGCAAGAAGGAGGTCCCTCCAGGGAGGAATTCTGCAGGGAGCAGAAAGAATGCCCTTCTCTCGTGGGTATGCGGCAGCAGGCTGCAGACCAGGCCAACGGTGTTCAGGCCAAAACACACTACGTGTACTGGGAGAGTGACCTCCTGTATTCCGAGCCTAAGGCTGCTGAACCTGGGTCAGCCCGTGTGCTGGTGGTACCCCAGAAGTTCAGAACCTTCCTACTGGGGCTGGCTCACGATGTGCCGTTAGCAGGACATTTGGGGATGGACAAGACCTATGACAGGCTTGTCACCCACTTTTACTGGCCCCAAATGCACAAGAATTCAGATTCCTACTGCCGAACCTGTCAGACTTGCCAGGCAAGTGGTAAGAGCGGAGGGAAGCACAAGGCTCCTCTGCAACCTTTCCCTGTGGTCGGTACGCCATTCCAACGAGTGGGTATTGATAATGTGGGGCCTCTGGACCCCAAGACAGCCCTGGGCAACAGGTTCATCCTGGTCTTGGTGGACCATGCCACCCGGTACCCTGAAGCCATCCCTCTGAGGACAGTGACGGCCCCCGTGGTGGGACGGGCACTGATGGGAATTTTCTCCCGAGTGGGATTCCCTCTAGAGGTGGTGAGCGACAGGGGGACCAATTTCATATCCACATATATGAAATCCCTGTGGAAGGAGTGTGGGGTAACTTACAAGTTCACCACTCCTTACCACCCCCAAGGAAATGGGTTGGTTGAGAGATTCAACCGAACCCTCAAAGGCATGATCATGGGCCTGGACGGTCCAATGAGGCGTAAGTGGGACGTCCTCTTGCCATGCCTGCTCTTCGCTTACCGAGAGGTGCCGCAGAAGTCTCTAGGGTTCAGCCCCTTTGAGCTTCTGTATGGTCACCCGGTAAGAGGACCTCTGAGTTTGGTAAAGGAAGGCTGGGAGCAATCTCCCAGGAAACCTCCCCAGAATGTATATAGTTACATGCTGGCCTTCCGAAACCAGACTCGGCGTTTCAGGCAACTTGCTGAGGCAAATCTGGAAGCCAGCCAGGAGGAGGTCTCCAAAATGCTTGCGCTAGGGGTGGTTGAGTCCTCCAGCAGTCCTTGGTCCAGCCCCGTGGTCTTGGTCCCCAAAGCTGCTGCGCCGGGAGCCACACCTGAACTCCGGTTCTGTGTGGACTACAGAGGACTCAATTCAGTAACGAAGACTGACGCGCACCCCATCCCCAGAGCTGATGAGCTCATTGATCGGCTGGGGGCTGCCCGGTTCCTCAGCACGTTTGATTTAACGTCTGGGTACTGGCAGATCGCCTTGACCGATGGGGCCAAAGAGAGGTCCGCATTCTCTACACCAGATGGGCACTTCCAGTTCCGAGTCATGCCATTTGGAATGAAGAATGCCCCTGCCACCTTCCAGAGGTTGGTCAACCAGGTACTGGTTGGGCTGGATGCGTTCAGTGCCGCCTACCTGGATGACATCGCAGTGTTCAGTGCCACCTGGCCCGAACACCTGCGCCACCTCTGGGAAGTGTTGATGGCTCTGCGCCGAGCAGGCCTCACGATCAAGGCAAGCAAGTGCCAGATCGGGCAGGGTTCCGTGGTGTACTTGGGACACCAAGTGGGGAGTGGCAAGGTGGCACCCTTGCAACCCAAAATTGAGACCATCCTGGCTTGGGAACCCCCCAAGACGCAGACCGCAGTGAGGGCCTTCCTGGGGCTCACTGGGTACTACAGGAGGTTTGTCAAGGGCTATGGAACGATTGTTGCCCCCTTGACAGAGCTGACTTCCAAGAAGCAGCCCAGGAACGTGATTTGGACTGACACCTGTCAGAAAGCTTTCGACACCCTGAAGACTGCCATGTGCACGGCGCCCGTGCTCTTGGCCCCTGACTTCTCCAAGGAATTCCTAGTGCAGACAGACGCTTCAGAGCATGGTGTAGGGGCTGTTCTTTCACAGATGACTGAGGAGGGCTGGGACCAACCCGTAGCCTTCATCAGTAGGAGGTTACTTCCACGGGAAAGTAGGTGGAGTGCAATTGAGCGAGAAGCATTTGCTGTGGTCTGGGCGCTGAAGAAGCTAAGACCCTACTTGTTTGGGTCTCACTTCCGGGTTCAGACGGACCACAGGCCCCTCAGATGGTTGATGCAAATGAGGGGTGAAAACCCGAAGCTGTTGAGGTGGTCCATCTCCCTACAGGTTATGGACTTTACGGTGGAACACCGTCCTGGTACAGATCACGCCAACGCTGACGGTCTGTCCAGGTATTTCCGCCTTAGTGACGAGGAACCCCCTGGGCAAGGGTAGTTCTCCCCACATTTCAGCTGGAGGGGACACGTGTTAGACCTGGCACCTTGGCGTGAGTTTCCCTTCCACTTTTTTGATGGTGTGCCTCGATTGTTTTGCTGGTGTTTTCCGCTCAGGGCACTGCGCCACGGCTAATCCGTGCCGCAGTGCAAGTGCTCCTTAGGTAAAGTGTACCTGTAATTGATGTCCATGATTGGTTTATTGGATTCACTGTCAGTCCCCAGTAAAGTGCACCAGGGGTGCCAGGGCTCGTGAATGCCAATGCCGCTGGTGGGCTTGCAGCGCTGGTTGCGCCACCCACAGAAGCGGCCGTGTAAAATGTGTCTAGGGTCTGCCACCGCAGACCCTGTGCGCGGTCCGGGACCGTCGCGCTGACTGCGCAAGTGCCCCCACTTGCCAGTCCCTAAACCTTCCCTTACCTACATATTAGCCACCCCTCTGGTAGGCCCAAGGGCAGGGTGCATTGTAGGCATAAGGTAAGACATGCCCTGGTGTGTGTGGCATGTCTTAGTAGTGAATTACAGCCCTTTCCGTTCTTCACTATTGAAGGCTACCTGCTCTCCATAGGCCAGAATGGGCTGCTGGGATCACGCCAACGCTGTGACCCCAGTGGACTCAGAGAGCATGGTAGAGTGTCAAGTTTGGTATGCCTGAACTCAGAATAATAAAATACTTCTTGTAGTCAAGTTTATTTTAATATCCTGGGTTTGTAAATACTACTTTTAGAAAGTTAGTATTTACTGACCTGACCATCTCAGTCCGCCTCTGCTGTGTGTGTGTGTGTTCTGCTTAGCAACAGTAGGAGCAGGGTGGGGGGATCCCCAGAGACAGGTTGGCTGCCAGGTGGTGGGTAGAGAGATTACACCTGGATGGGTGGGAGGAGTACACCTTGACTCTTGAATAGACCTGTGCTCTGCCACCACAAAGCCGGTGCCACCCCCTGTGGGGCGGCTGACGTCTCTGCCCTGCTGCTGAAAGGAAAGAGCAGAGTCACCATAACACAGTGCTCCAGAACTGGACTGAGCCAGGCCTAGGCCCCCTGGCGCTAAAGAACAAAAGAATCAAGGTATAAAAGTAGGAGCCTGGCTCCTAAGAAATCAGAATCCTGTTTTACCACAAAGAACCTCTGCCCGACTAGAAGGAGAAGAAGACGCTGGAGGAGCTGGCCTGCTGCTTGCCTTGCTGAGAAAGGAGAGGAAGAGACTTACTGAAAAGACTTTGCTACTTTGTGCTTGAACATTCTCCAAGGGCTTGATCTGAGCTTGCCCCCTGAACTGAACCCCAGGAACAGTGGGTTCTCTGTGCTTTTGCTCGTCCTCCAATTCGAGCCGTGTGTGCATCCCGCTGGAAAGAGACTGCGCCCCTCATCGCCCCTCCTAGGGCCGTGACACTCAGAAGCTCGCCTGCCTCAAACCCGTGAGAGCCCCGCTCCGTCCCGAGCCGCTCTCTGTCCCCGGGCCAGGCCGCCTGCATCCCTGTCACCGCCTGCTACTGGAGCGCGCTGACCGCGCTATCACCCCTCCCGCCGGAAGCCGTCCGACGACTGTGATCTACGCCGGGTCATCCAGCTGCACTGACCGTGCCCTGCGACCCCGCTTCGCTGTCCCCGGACATCTCAGGCTGCGCCGCCCCCGCTGTGGAGACCCTCCTGCACCGCCGTGCTAAAGGGTCGCTGGCCGCGCCTGCCTACTTGCCCACACCTGCTGATTGAGGACCCAAGAACACTTCCCAAGCTGAGAGTCGCACCGACCTGTGCCGACTCTCCACATCACGAAAGAAGTTCCAGTATCGGGCTCGGGGCCCGCAACGCCTTATTTCCCCGTTCGCAGGAGCCGATCTCTGTGAGTACTGGAACCACAAGTAACATTTGCAAGAGACTACAAAGTATCCATTTGAAACTACGAACAACGAACATTTGCCTGCTTTATAACCTGGTGGCCTAGCGAGAACGTTATTGGTCTTGTGATAAGTCTGTTGAGATATATATACCTTATTTTTACATAAAGAATCGTATTTTTATATATATCCAAGTCTGGTGTCCGTTTCTGGGGGGGATTAATGTATTTACTGTGTGTACGATTGTAAGTGCTTAACCAACAACGCCTGAGGAATCGCCTTGGCTGCTCACGCCACGCACCTAGAGGGTGAGCAAGGGTCATTCGCGAGGGGTTATCCTGCGCCCTGACGTGGAGGAGAGGGTTCCTGCTTGACACAAGGGCAACCTTGCGCCAACCAGAGATCCCCGACTCTAACAGTGTACAATGACACAAAAGCAGAAGTGACCATCAAAATGCATACACACATCTCGAAAATAGACACACAAATCAATACATCCTGTGTAGACTGTGGGTGTCAGGTCACAAACTCCCATTCCATGGCAGCAATGGGACCTAACAACCAGGATGAATGTGCAGAATGATGAGATATGACTCACAGGGACAGCAGGAAAAATCACCCAAACAACATCCAGTCAATGGCCCACAACAGCAATACCAATCCACTGGTGCAGATGCACAAACACAAACAGGCAACCTCACATTGCACATCTGACACAACATGTGTTTGTGTGTGTCTCAGTATCCCCAGACAACTACACAACACATGAGGGGGGCTGAACCACAATGACACAGATGTGGACACAGTGCCATAAAAAAGTAACCCATTAATTGGGCACCCCTTAGTGGGCAATCAAGCATTGTAAGATGAGAGGGATCCCAACAGACACATGTGACACAAGCTGGAATGAACAGCAACTAAAACAGTTAGAGACAGACCCACAACAGCACTACCCCCAGGGACCACACATTGGGGTGACACAGGCCTGCATGATACGTCCACTGTGATGACAAAGGTAGATGTCGTTAAAACTGTGAAACTCAAGTAGGAGAGTAGGATATGCTTCACATGGGTACCCCCACTTTTTGCTGGTGTTTCACTGTTTTTCGACCTTAGTCTGGCTGTGGCCCTGCTAATCAGGACCACAGCCAAGCTGCTTCCTCTCTCAAATGGTTTCCATGTACATTAGGTACATATCTAATTGGATTCTGGAGTACCTTATAAGCCCCTAGTATATGGTATACTGTGTACGTAGGGCATAGGTAACTCAGAGGCCTGCCAGGGGCTGCAGCATATATTATGACACCCCTGGGAAGCACTCCAAAATGACACCACAGGTCTGTTACTGAAGCCTGGGTAAGGGTGTGCTTGCACCCCTTACTGTGGAATAGGCTACCTATATCACTACCCTATACAGACACATATAAACCTATAAGCCTCTCCTATGGCAGGCCTTGACAATCCTGAAAGCAGAGCGCTTGGTTTTATGTGAGAGAGTGCCCAAGCATGAGCTGATCCCCTCTACAGCTTTCAGAAATACTTCCTTATGGCTGTTCTGTGATACAGCCATACCATATGCTCTTAAGTGCATTATAACCTCGCGGTAAATGCTAACTTTGGAATGGCTGCATCAAAACATGTCGTGTTTGGTGTCAAATGCTTTGGAATACTACCCCCCACCAAGTCTGGTGGCGGGGGTAGCATTCCACGCTTCTAGAGGGAGAGACATTTTCTCACTGGCTAAACCCGGTAGGACTTTCCTGAGCCCTGGCATCACAAAATGGATGCCTCTGCCACAGACACGGGTCTGGCCTCCTGCTGCTGACCGAAACTCTGGCAGGGGAGGCCTGGGCAATAGGGTTCCACTTAAGGCTCCTTTGCGATCACTAGCCCGTTGGCTAGCAGGACCCCACAAAGGCAACTCCTTTTCTGCTTGGGCTTTCCTGGTTGCTCCAGACATGCCCTTACTTACCCTTGCTGGGTGAGTCCATCAGACCTTGCTGGTCTGCACCGCAGTCCTTTCTCTGATTTCCAGTGACTTACCGTTGCCAAGGCTTGTTGGGTCCAATCTGGTCGCCGACACTGCAGCACTCGACAGACTTTGTGGGACAGCTCGAATCTGGCTTGTGGACTTCATCGATGCCTACTGGACCTCATGGCTGAAGAGTCAAGACACCCATCAACTCACCTGAAGCACCCGACATCTGTGGGCATTGGTCCATCCTGCCCTAGGTCACTGGCAAGTGACCCAGACTCTGTCCCCTCTGCTTTCAGGTTCCTCACATCCTAGATCCAGGCTTGGATCTCTACGGACATTTCTCCTCTTCACGGCAGCAGCAGTTCTTTGCAGGCTCCCATTGAACGACGCAACCCGACACCAAAAGACACCTATGCACCCGGCTTCTCTAGGTGAGGTAACTCGAGTAATCCGGTGCTCTCGTGGGTGCTAGCCCTAGAACTACCTAAGTCCAAAAGGGTCTGGTCCTGACTCGATTAGATGTGTCCCTAATCTTCACATTTCCAACCGCGACATTGCCCGTAGAAGATAACGGGAACCCGCGGTTGTGTTTACACACTGCATACAGTCCCCGTGGGTCCCCTGTGTCACTACCTTGGGTAGTTCCTTGGGGTCCCAGCGATTCTAGAGGCTATAGGCCTAGTGTCTATCCCAGTCGTGGTTCTTATACCACTTTTTTGGTATATGGTTTGGTACGCCCCTCGGTCCCAAACGTGTATTTGTGCTAATACTGATGATTGCTATCTTGTAACTTAAGTACTTCGAACTCCAGTCTTATAAAGAGACTAGAGGGGTGTGTTTTATCTTAAATACATATATCTTAAATATATACCTGGTGTGGTTGTCTTTTCATTTGATCGTTCAAGAGATTATAGACTCGTAAAACAAGCTGCTTTACATTCCTTCAAGACTTAGCCTGAAGGCTGCTCTCCATAGCTAGCAATAGGATAGCTTTCAATAAAGGTTGTCTTTATCCTATCACCATAAGCGGTTGTTTTGACTGATACAAGGACTAGAACTAGTGGACAGCATATATCAGGCCACCTTCTCACAACTCAGACATGTGTCCTGTGCCACAAACATACATCACACCTACACAAACACAAATCACTCAGCATGGCCCGTCATCCAGGGACAAAAGGGAGGTAGGGGCCGAGCCATGCAAACATTCACATCTGTCCACCCTCAACACCACACACCCTGCACTGCACCAATGTGCATCAGTGAAGCCCACATGGACTGGTGGCATTGCACATGCACCCATGACAAACACAGTAATGTTGGGAGGATCTAAGGTGCACAGACTCATCACACAAGGACAGTCTACAACCCTGGTGAATGACAGACATACTGCACAGTATGCGGTACAGGGCCATGATGTCAAAGCTCCCGTAACCTTCGGAATCCCTGCCGCAGTCCCAGGACAATGCAGAAGCCAAGTAGAACCACAAGGCACACATGCTGACACCTGGCAACATTGCACCTTTGAACCTGACGAGTGGGAGCAGTCACACACACATACACATGACTCAATCACTGAAAGGTACCACCTAGGGACAACTACATGATATTGCGAACAAACAAGTACCATGGGGACCCCTGACTGTGTCCCATCTGCGTCTGACCACATTATCAGCACTCAGAACTGACAAGTCCCAATGAACAGTAGTTTGTCATGCACCCACATTTCTGGTAGCCCAGGACAAAGATGTGGGATGAACACAGGACAACTCAGGAAGCATCACAAACAGGAACTTATTAAGGGAACACAGCCTGTGTAGAAACAGGCATGGGGACACACACACACATGCTCACAGAACACACACCATGGGCCCAGGCAATGTCACGGAACAACACACTTACTTGAGGGGACTCAACTCCTGTGGAAGCTCAGCTGTGCCAGACATAGTTCTAACAGGTCTCAGTCATGTCAGCAGAACACTTGGTCAGGCAGCCATCAGTTACTACCCAATGAAGGCTCTGGTCACATCAGCCTGGGTACAGGAGTGTCCCTTAAGTCATCTGCACATACTCAATACTTATGTCTAGCAAGTTGCACAGATGACACAGTTGCTCCTACACCAATGATGCCCACACCTGCATGTCCAGTGGAGATAGCCCGACAGTCAGGGAAATAGACAAATTGGACAATGGAAAGCACATCATATGTGCATGGGTGCAAGCCACAGATATGACCATGCAAATGAAATGTTTACATCCCTGTGCAAAAATTGTTAATCATGACACACCCAGTTTGCTACAAAGGATGACATGGATAGCGACCAGAATAGGATACATATCTCATGGACCACATGGAGTACATCACATCAACACCTCATAATTCAACATTGAAAATCCAGCATTATAACAGCAAGGTCATAGTTAACATCATCAACATAAGGTACAGCTAAATCAAATTCACAAGGATAACAACAAATGCTATATTCAGCAAATTGGAAAATCAAATGCAAAGTCCATAAAAAATAAAGGCCAATGGCCAGTCCATAGCGAAAGTCCAAATAGGGTGTGAGTGACAACTGTCACATGTTGCTTGCCTGCACTGCTAAGGACAGGGGACATCCACTCGGAGGGGTATACATGGGGGCAGGCCAGGCACCGCAGGTACAGGATCAGGGCTCAGCAGAAGGAGGCAGTGAAGGGGTGCAGGAGAGTCACTGGCAACTGCAGTGGAGGTGTCTTACATAGTGGGTGCAGTCACAACTGTGGGGCACACGTCAGATGGGGTGGGTGCCGGCACAACTACAGTGGGCAGGTCAGATGGGGTGGACTGGGTCCCCACTGCAGTGCCCAAGTCAGACGCAGTGGTCGTGGACTCCACTGCAGTGCCTAACTCCATGGGAGTGGAATGGGGTTCAGGTGAGGTCGGCAGGACTGAGGGGGGTCACGGTCCCCACACCAGTGGCACAAACAGGCTGACCGGGGGGTGGGGTGGGGGTGGAAGAGCAAGTGTTAGGGGGGAAGGCCTGAGCATTTTGGGGATGGTGTATCTTTGGGTGGGGGAACCAGGGGCAGGGTGTGGCGGGGCAACCTGTGAAGTGGTGGCCTAGGGGATGGAGGACGGAGACTGTGTCATGGAGCTGCGGGGCAGGGGTGGGGTTTTGCTCTTCCTGGTCCAGGGGAACTTGCAGGTGGGGGCCTCAGTCTGCCTGCGCCTGGGGGCGGGTGTCCGGGTGTGAGGGGCACTACCCTCTGTGTGTGGAGACTTCCTCTTCCCCTTGTACACTGGATCTGCTGGATCGGTGGGGAAGAGGCCAAGGTCACAGAGGAAGAGCTTCTTGGGAGATGGGGTTGCAGGTGAGACAAGGGAAGGGGTCTTGGAGGGAGAGGTATCAGAGGACTGCGGAGTGGTTGTGGATGCCTGTGTGTGTGTTTGCAAACCATCCCCTATCAGTGTGGTATCAGTCCCCTGAGGTTGCTTGCGTGCACGTTTAGACATTGGTTTGGGTGTTTGTGTGCTGCTCGTGTCTGTGGGTTTGAGGGAATGTGCTGGTGTGTGTGTGCTTGGGACAGGTAGGGTGCTAGGAATCATGGATGGGGCAGAGGTAGGAGGAGTGAAGGACTGTTGGAGGAGGGACACTGCTGCCACCAGGGAGGAGGCCATGGACTGATTGGTCCTCTGTAGGGCAGACATGCCCGTTGACATGCCCTCCATGAACGACACCAGTTGTGTCAACAGACTGGTGTGTGCATGGAGGACACTCAGCATTGATGTCTGCCCTACATGGATCTGTTGAAGCAAGTCCACATACTCCACACTCAGATCAGCAGGGGACACAGGGGCAGGGGGTGCAGTGCCTGGCACAAAGGAGACATGCTCCCAAACACGGGAGCCTCCACGGATCTCTGGGATGGGAGCCGATGGGAGGGTGGTGATGGTGGTGGTGTTGGTGGTGGCGAGGACAGCCTCACTAGCTGGGGTTTGGTGGCTGCTGACACCCGCCTCCACAAGGGAGTCATCCTCCGAGCTAATGTGGTCCTCAGCTGAGGTGGATGGTGCTGTGGACTCCTCGGTGTGGCTCCACTCACCCTCTGTGCCACTGGGCCCCTCCAACTCCTCGTTTGCTGTCCCAGTCTGGCTCTGTGGCTCCTCCTGGTCCGTGACCCTGTCCCCTCCTGTGGCCGTGGATATATCTGGATAGAATTAGGAAAACCAGACCAACATTAGTCACCTGCACTGACCGCACACACCACAGTGAGTCCAGCACATCACAGGGCAAGCCCTGGCATCATCAGCTGAACACTGCTCAAAGTGCTCACACTGTTTTGAATAAGCCAATTGTCAGTCTGACCATCAACCATGGCACTCATATCCCTCCTGGACTTGCACCCATATGTCTGTTGCATGTTGGATGCTAATACCCCAATGTGCAGACATGCACCACCTACACAGTTGTTGGACTTGCAAGTGAACATGTAGAAGTTTGTCACTATACACATATCACAACTCTTGCCACTGACTCAGTACAGGTGTCAGGAAGAAGGGATGGCCAGAGTCTCATTTCACATGCTTGTAATGCATACCAGCACCACACACAATGATGTTCTCATGTCCTGATAGTCAATGCCACAATGGTGTGTATGGAGAACATTTGACTCCACTGCAGGATCCCTCATAGCAAGTTCAATGCCATGGCACAGGCATGCCTGGAAAGTCAGTCATCACTGTCTCCTGTCATACGGGCAGGGCATCCAGACAACAACAGTCGGCACTGTGTCACAATCATAGGTCACGGGTAAAGCAAACTCTGCAGCTGACAAGTGCACTTGTCCATCCCCTGCAAACAACATATTCCGGACTCTGATGACCCCACATCATACAAATCAGACATATGAGTGACTGCAAACACAACTCCCTGAACATGAGCACCTCACAGTCTGCTGTGATTGAAACACAGCTGCCTGAACTTCACAGTTGCATACACAATTGTGCACTGTCACACAGGTCTCGTCTCCGATAGTCACATCTCAGATGTCCTGCTGACCCTCAAACTCATGAACACCCCAGTTGTCCGAAAAAGGAAGCCACACCACAATGACACAGAGGCAGACACCCGAGGGCACATTTCACTAAGCACAATCTGTAAGTTGATACACGGGAGTGGGAGTACAGAGTGTTTTAATGCCCTGAAGTAGGCATGACTGCCCAGGTCTACGTGAAACAGTGTATAGCCCTGGACAGTAGGCAGGTGGCTAAGCAAGTGTGACACACTTGATACACTCCTGAGGCCCCAAAATTAGAGTCACCTGCTGCATGGGTGTGTTTTAAATACCCCAGGCACTGGGGCGAGTCAGACCAGCAATTGGAACACATATCAAAGGCACACACAGATCACATGTCAGATCTCAGGCATTGTGTAAACAATTGACTCACCCACGAAGCACACAACAGAGTCCCGGTAACAGATGCTGTCCAGAACCTTAAGCATAGCTGACTGCAGGGACACAGTGCCCAAGTGAAACAAGTCACAGACTGTAGGGGGCCACACCTGTGGATCAGATGAGGAGGGTGCATTACACAATTGAGGGACATGAGTCCTGGACTACAAGACCGATGTAATTTGGAAGTGTATCCAGGCCAGAAGACTGCAAATAGCATGTCAGACATAGTTCACAGATTAGGCATGGACTTACCCCCTCATTGCTGCTGTCTGGCCCTCAGCTACCCATCCAGGTCTGGGAAGACCACTGCCAGAATCCTGAGCATGTGGGGGTCAGGGTCCGGTGTCCGCCCCTCCTGCAAGGAGGCGACAGCTTCAGCTGGACCCTTGCGATCCTCCGGGTCCAGAACCGAAGGTCCTGCCACCTCTTCTGGCAGTTGCGGATCCAGCGCTTGTAGACCCCCACTGATCTAACTGCCCAGACGATAGTCAGACAGATCTCGTGCTTCTGGTGAGCATCAACCTGTGAGGCTGACAAAGTGAAAAGGCCATTACCACACATGCCACATATTTGTGCTGCACACAGTTGGATATAAATGTAGTCATCACAAAGGTAAATGAGGTACACAGATAGTGCACCCATGGAAATGGACAATTGTCCTGCATGTCTGACATGGTAACATTGCCTGGGAAGTTAAAGCTTGCACAAATGCAGTTTTGCTGCAGAACACCTGTTCATCACATGTACCTACACACTTTGGGGATTGAAAGTACTCAGTGAGTACGCTTGCCACTGGTGTACACACTGCTAGTACTGCTAGTCAGACAACAAGCACAATTAAGAAGGCAGGGGACTGCACACTCACCTGCTCCCCTGGTTTCCCATACAGCTTGCAGTACTGTGGAAGGAGCCCGTCCAGCAGGGCCTGGTTCTCCTCCTCTATGAAGGCTGGGGCTCTCTCCAGAGTACGTGCCATAGCAGTAGCCAGAGGATGCAGAGACAGCAGCAGTGGTAGCAGAGATATGGTCCTGTAGCGTGTAGTGCAGGCAAGTGAGCTCTCTGGGGGCCAGCCAGCCTTATATCTGTGCTTCAGAGGCAGAATCTGTGCCATGTGTCCTAATTGATAGGTCCAACACGGTTGCATCCTGTGAATCTGGCCAATCCATGGAATTGTACGACTTGTACATGTCTTCCGCATCTTTCAAAATATCACCTTCATGACACCCTAGGAATTGCAACATTGTTGTAGGTAGCCATCTGAATTTCCAGCACACGACTCGTACAAGTTTTGAATCCGCGTCAGTCTCCATGACAGTCCATAGCCAAGGAGTGCGCACGACTCAGTCAACTAACTGTACAAGGCATAGTTTGAAAATCCACACGCACCCGTCTCCATACAATTCAATGGGCGATGCATGCGCACGGCTCGGTCCATGCCTGCACGATGCGTATGCATAAAAGTCACCCGCGTCGGTTACCATTGCAGTCACTGGCCAAGGCGTGCGCATGGCTCGGTCCACAACTGTGCGATGCGTATGCATAAAAGTCACCCACGTCGGTTAACATTGCAGTCACTGGACAAGGCGTGCGCACGGCTCGGTTAACAACTGTGCGATGCGTATGCATAAAAGTCACCCGCATCAGTTAACATTGCAGTCACTGGCCAAGGTGTGCGCACGGCTCGGTCCACAACTGTGCGATGCGTCTCTGTAGAAGTCACCCACGTCAGTTAACATTGCAGTCACTGGCCAAGGTGTGAGCACGGCTCGGTCCACAAGTGTGCGATGTGTATGCATAAAAGTCACAGCGTCGGTTAACATTGCATTCACTGGCCAAGGCGTGCGCACGGCTCAGTCCACAACTGTGCGATGCGTATGCATAAAAGTCACCTGCGTCGGTTAACATTGCAGTCACTGGCCAAGGTGTGCGCACGGCTCGGTCCACAACTGTGCGATGCGTCTCTGTAGAAGTCACCCGCGTCGGTTGACATTGGTGTGACTTGTTACCGGATTCCACACACAATTACGTGCCAGGAACTCAGGTGCACACCTACCACACCACAGCATGTGCCATACTGTATCCCCTGGCATGTAAGGCTGCATTACCTGTGTGTGTAGGGGGCAACATTTGGTTTGTTGTGTGGCACTTTGGTGCAGCCACTCCCAGGCTGTGCATGGGTTCATGGGGACAGAATCCTTTGCGTGTTGTGTACATTACCACTGTGATGTGCAACTGTACATTTATGGGCATGAGTCATGGACACAGTTGCAGGTTGGATATGTGTATGACAAGTCACATACACCCTGAGTCCTGGGTGGGATGGTGTGTACTTCACAGTGAGACCCATAGCCACAATTCTGATGTACACCCACAGTCTGTGTGCATGTTGTGTCTCAGATGTGTCTGATTCCATGTGCCCAATGGGAGACAGTCTCCACATCCATGTGGTTTGTGCATCAACATTGATGTTGTGTGTGTGTCTCGGAGACGTCCATGTATGGCCTGCAGAGACAACAGGGGCCACTACCTGTGGGACTAATGGTTGTTTTGTGGTGTGTACATGATACGCCATGTCATGCCAGTGTCCATGTGGCAATACAGGGACCCTGGGTATCTGCCTGTCAAAGAGCTGTGATGCCTGGGAGACATCAGTCCTCACTTGTCACTGTGGTGTGTGTTTGGAACGTGACAGCAGTACATAGGTACTGTGACACAGCCTAATGATTTGCCATTGCACTACATGGAACTTATGTAGACATGTTGACTTGAGATGTGAGATGATGGGCATGTAGGTGACATATGTGTCCATACCCAACAGCACACACCTCAGTTCATTGTGTATTGTCATGATGAATCATGTGATATTTTGCTTGGTCATAGCCACATGGGTGGATCAATGGGCAATCTTCCTTTGTTCATCTCTGTACTGCAGGGCACCAGCTGTCCATAGACCGTTCCCAGACCTTGTAACCACGCTGGAACGCGACTGCATCCGACGGTACCGCTTCACCAGGCCACTGATTGAGGAGTTGGCAGAGCAGTTGGTGCCACATCTGCTACCTGGCCGGTCATACCCTACAGCACCGACCCCATAGGTGAAGGCGATGGCAGCCCTGCACTTCTTTGCTACCGGTACCTTCTAGTACACTGTGGCTAGTGCTGGTGGTATGTCGCAAACTATGTTCAGTCGTGTGCTTCGCGATGTCTTGGAGGGGATGTTGCATTTCCTTGACCTGTTCATCAAGTTTCCTAGCCCAGGTCAACTCACTGACATAAAGGCTGCTTTTTATACACTGGGGAGGATGTCGAACGTCATCGGATCTATTGATGGTACACATGTGGCCCTGGTACCACCACGGGCACATGAGCAGACATACCGGAACAGGACACATTACCACTCCATCAAAGATCTGGTGGTATGTCTAGCAGACATGTGTATCACACATGTGTGTGCACGTTTCCCCGGTTCTGCGCACGATGCCTACATCATGAGGAGTAGTTGCATTGCAACGATGATGTCACAGATGCCAAACCAGCGTGCCTGGCTTGTCGGTGTGTACTGACTGTTTACCATTGTATATGTTTGGCAATGTTGTATTCCACCCTCTTTCAAAACTCAGCTAACGTGCAATTGTTTGTATGTAGGTGACTCCGGATACCCCAACATTCCGTGGTTGCTGACACCCCTCAGGAACCCTGTGACACCAGCAGAGATGCGCTACAATGAGGCCCATTTGGTCTCCTGAAAAGCCACTTCCGCTGCCTGGACAAGACCGGAGGGACCCTCCCATATGACCCTGCAAAGGTGTGCAAACTTTTCATTGTAGTATGCTGACGTGCTACACAACATGGCAGTGCGGAAGAAGTTGCCTCTTATCCAGGATGACAATGACCTACATCTGACACCTGTGGAGGATCCTGGCCTGGGCCACGATGCCAGTGATGATGATGATGAGGGTGACGTCCGCACACAGCTCATCAACAACTTCATCACCTGAATATGAGTTTACAGCGTTGTTATGTCAATGTGTTGAGTTAGCCTGAAATGTGTTGGTACTGCTCTGTTGCTGTTTGAGTGTGTCTGTGTGCTACTTGACTGGATGCGTGCAGTGATGTGTCCTTTCAGGTAGTCTGTACTCCACAATAGTGTCGACATGCTAACTTGTTTCTGTGTAGGTATCTTGTGACATGTTTTGTGCATGTGTATTGCATTTCAATCCTGTTCTGCTGTGCTTTTGACTGTGTATTATGTCTGTCCTTCCCAGGGTACTTTGCCTGTTGTTTGGTCAACTTTGACCCCGAACACCCAGAATCCAATCCCAGGGTGGAAGTTGTCCATTCCCATCAAGTGATTTACACCACACCCCTGGACTTCAATTCTTCGACACTTGGTGACCGTGTGTCCACTGTCACATAGAATTACCTTGCAACTGTTGTGGAATAAACAACTGATGTGTAATGAACCTGTGCTTCACTTTGTTATGTGCGTTGTCTGTATTCCCACATCTGACTGACATTTGCATACCTCACCTGTGGGCTTGTTACCACTGACTGTGGATAGGTGTGGTGTCTGTGCATTCCACTGTATTTCTGGTCAACATCATTTTAGGCAATGAGTTACATGGCTATGGTGAGTATGTGTTGTGGTGCCCTAGTTGTGTGTCTCCCTCACATGTATCACATCACCATGACTCACATAACGGTGGTCACATTGCTGTAGGACTTAGCATGCACTGTGTTCTTTAGGAGATCATCATCTCCATGACACATACCAAGTTGGAATCCCAACAGAGGCAAGTATAGTGTAATAGTGAGTTTATTTACAAACATGTGTGAGGATAGTGCACAGGATGGTGGGTGCTGTACATTGGGTTTGCAATGTTGGTGAGTTGGGTTATCTACGACAAGGTGAACGGTTTGCACACAAAGAACATTTTCCAGAACAGATTTTGTGTCCTTGGGGGATATGCATGGCCATCTGCGTCTCACTTGTCCTTCATCGGACGACCCTCTTCTTCTTCCGGGGGGATCCTCAGGTGCAGGCGTCTGCGGTGCAGAGGACTCTCCACTAGAGTCATCCTCCCTCCCTGTGGCATTTGCAGATCTAGCGGCAACAGTTATTGTGGGCACACAGGGAGGTGTGGACTTGTTGGTGCTTATCTGGCGGAAACATGTCAGTATGTCCCTATGCACCACAGTAAGTTCATCCCACTTGGACTCCATGCGAGCATGATGGGCAGTCTGCTCCTGTTGAATGTCCTAGACGATCCCCACTACCTGGCCGAATCCTCCGGTGCTGTCCTGGTACGCATCTATGATTCTTGCCAGTTGGGGGGTCATCATGCAGTCCAGACCCCTCTGCAAGCCGTGACCTCTGCCTACCACCCCTCCCACCACCCCTAGCCACATGGGCATGAACTGTGGTGGCACGCACAGGTGACCCTGGGCTACCTTGGGTGTTGTTACTGGTGGTGTTGTCCGTAGCTTCCTGGGTGGCCTGTGTCCCTGTGCTGTCGGAATTCTGTGTCCTTGGTCTGTCCCTGTTGGCGGGGGTGCTCTGTCTGTTGCCAGATGTTGGAGGCATGGGTGCAGATGTTTGTACTGCTGGTGCTGCATGATGACTCACACCGGAGGTGCCAGGTTGTTCTTCGTCATCCGAAGAGGACAGAGACTGAACCACACCAGAGAGATCAGGGTCCACCGGAGTCTGGGACAGGGACTCCTCTTCGTTTGCTGCTGTGTCCCCAGCACCACCTGTGTTTGGAAGAGACACTCAATGTAAGTTATTTTCTGCAGGCATCAATGGTTCAAATACATGACATTTGCTACTGTACGTCAGGATGCGTGCCTGTACACTGCATTGTCCAAAGTTGTCACGGACAGAGATTGATATTGTTGTAGCACATTGTCCAGCCAACATGAAGCATTTCAATGTGCATGTCGAAGTGTGTGCATGACCAGCTCATGGATAGATTTGACTGTACAAGGCCATTGCTACTCAAGGGCAATCGCATGGCTGACACAGGTGTGTCATCCCTGTACACATTTGACCTTTAACGAGGACATACGTGCAATTCCACTTAGGATATATTGCAAGATTGGGGCATGTGTGGTAGCAGTTTTTGCTAGTCTTTGTGCGTCACATTGGTGTGTTGGTACAACATGGTCACAGTCCGGTATGCCTGTGATCTCTTGGGAGAATCTGTTTTTTTGTTCTGTGTTCCTAGTTCCCATCTCATTTCATACAAGTGATGATGTCACTGTAGATAATGAGGCTGGTGCTGAGTTTTGTACGTGCTGGAGTGATTTATCTTGTCAATGTTCTCCATGGTGATATGGATTGAGCACGGCAGCTCTCTGGCTTTTCCATGCTCATGACAGTGATAGCCAGTGGTGTGTGTATTGCGGTTTTGCTGCTGTGAGTAGCATGTCTCCTCCAATGCAGTCCAGGTTAGACCTTGTGTCTACAGTGTCTATGACAGTGAGTGGTGTGTTGTGTGAAGGATACATATGTTGCAGAACGATGTAGGAGTGGAATGCAGCTCAGAACAGCACCTAGTGTGAATGAGACCATGCTAGAGTGTCAACTATATTGGTGTGTCCATTCCATTCAGTGTCAGGTGTCCCATGTCAATTATATATATGTGAGTTCATGTGTGTTTTGTGCTATGTACTATGGGGCATATTTACAATAACTGGCGCATCCCTGCATATCAGCAGGGATGCGCCAGTTATTGTGCGCCACAGTTCCGCCACCATGGATGCGCCGCATTTACAATGTGCCGCACCATGGGGCAAAAACGCCACAGATGCGTGACGCATCTGTGCCGTAAAAGTGGCGCATTGCTGAAGTTGCGTCGCAAGCGCGACACAGCTCTAGCAATGCTCTGGGGGGCCCTATCTTGCTAATGCTGCGTCAATCCCTACGCCTGCTTCAAGCAGGCGCAGGGTTTTGACGCATCATGTGCCTCAAAGTCACTGAGTGAAATCTTGTAGATTTCACTCAGCCACTTTTAGGAGGCGTTCCTGCGCCGGAACACCCTCCCCTGCGCAGGAACGCCTACATGTGGCGCAGGGCTTTACAACGTGACGCATCTCCCAGATGCGTCACGTTGTAAGTACCCCGCACCATGGTGCGGGATTTGCGCCACCGCTGCGTCACAAAAGTGACGCAACGGCGGCGTAAATGAGCCGCAAGAGGCTTGTAAATCTGACCCTTAATATGGATCTCCACACTTGTCATCTGCAAGACACACCTTCACAGCCAGGCCAGGGGGCACCCCTGGACACTGCATACCCTGACAGTGAGTTTGAACATACGGTTGCAATGGCTGTGAGTGCAGACGTGTTTGGGTTGGCCAGTGCATATGTGTGATTTGCAGCAACATCATTTATCAGGCCCATGTGTCAGCCATCTTGCCCGGGCGTTTACTTTGTGAGTGACTGGTACCACGTGTGCAATGTGTTTTAGCAGAGAAGGTGTGTGTATGGCCAGCATCTGTGGTATTTGTTTTTAAGTCAGGACCTCCTTCTCCCCCAAGGCCAGTTATCCCATCATGAAGCGTGCCACCATTGCAGTGGGTGCAGGTTAACTTTCAGGATGTCAGTCAGTGTTGTCCTATTGTTTGTTGGTGCCCAGTTCCCAGCAGGGCCTTGTGCTCCCCACAACAGAGCCCAGTGTCAGACATCTTGTCAGTCCATTTGCACTCCCTGTGAAGTGAGCATGGTTCAGTGTGAGCTTGCGGGGCCATGTAGGTGGGTGAGGATTGTCTGTGACTGCAACTCCCATCATGCTTTTGGCTACACCCCCCTTCCCAGCATGCCCATACTTCCTTCCTTTTGACTCTACTTCCCTGTGAGAGAGTTTGACAGCAATGGCAAGATGGCTGACAGTGCAGTCCCGGTGTTTGTTGGTGCCCAGTTCCCAGCAGGGCCTTGTGCTCCCTACAACAGAGCCCAGTGTGAGACATCTTGTCAGTCCATTTCCACTCCCTGTGAGGTGAGCATGGTTCAGTATGAACTTGCTGGGCCATGTAGGTGGGTGAGGATTGTCTGTGACTGAAACTCCCATCATGCTATTGGCTACACCCCCCTTCCCAGTGTAGGAGAGTAGGATCTGCTTCACATGGGTACCCCCACCTTTTGCTGGTGTTTCACTGTTTTTCGACCTTAGTCTGGCTGTGGCCCTACTAATCAGGACCCCAGCCTAGCTGCTTCCTCTCTAAAATGGTTTCCATGTACATTAGGTACTAATTGGATTCTGGAGTGCCTTATATCCCCCCTAGTATATGGTATACTATGTACCTAGGGCATAGGTACCTCAGAGGCCTACCAGGGGCTGAAGCATGTATTATGCCACCCCTGGGAAGCACTCAAACATGACACCACAGGTCTGCTACTGCAGCCTGGGTAAGGTGGTGCTGGCACCCCTTACAGTGGTATAGGCTACCTATATCACTACCATTGCACACACATATAAAACCTACAAGTCACTCCTATGGCAGGCCTTAAGAATCCTGAAGGCAGAGTGCTTGGTTTTTATGTGAGAGGGTGCCCCTGCATGAGCAGAGCCCCTCTGCAGCGTTCGGCGTACCTCCTCTGATGCGGTTTGTGGTGCAGCCTGACCATATACTCTTAAGTGCATTATAACCTTACGGTAAATGCTAACTTTGGGATGGCTGCACGGAAACATGTCGTGTTTGGTGTCAAACACTTTGGAATACTACCCCCCCGCCAGTTCTGGAGGTGGGGGTAGCATTCCACCCTTCTAGAGGGAGAGATATGTTCACACTGGTCTAACCCGGTAGGACTTTCTACAGCCCTGGCATCACAAAATGGATGCCTCAGCCACAGACACTGGTCTGGCCTCCTGCTGCTGACCGAAACTCCGGCAGGGGAGGCCTGGACAATAGGTTTCCTATCCCAGGGAGGTGTAACCACCTCCCCAGACAGGCAGATGTGTATTGGGGCTGGGCGGGAGCACTCTCTGGTGCTTTGAAATCCTGCACTGGGGGCACACTGGTGTCCCTGTGCATAGTCCAGTTCAAACCGGTTGCAGGGGCTACCTGCCCCTGCTCTGGCGTGAAACTGGACGAAGGAAATGGGTGTAACTACCCCTCTTTTGAAACCCTCCCATAGGTGGATCCCTAGAATATGTCCAACCCCCAAACTTTGTATGAGTATGGGAACCCAGTCCTTGCGACTTTAGATTACCCTGGACGAAACTCTGCAACATATATCCTGGACCTTTGACGTTCTATTTCAACTAGAAGACTGAAGAAATCTCCCTTGGGGTCAAGGAGTGACTCCCCTGCTTGGCAGGCACCAAAGAAGCAACTGTCCGGTCTGCAATTCTGAAGCTCCCACCGGACGCCGAAGTCTCTGTATCCCCAGAGGTGGATTTCCAGACTTCCCCGAGGCTCCCCTGAATCCACAGCAAAGCTGAGGCCCGTGGCTATCGTGGGTGACGTGGAACCATGACCCCTGGACACCATGCACTTTTGCAGCTCCATCATCTTCCTGGTCTTCCTCGAAGTTGTGCTTTGGGCTCCGAGTAGCCCCAGCCTTGAACACCTCCTGTACTGAAGATTGCTGGCCTCCACTCCACGAGTGACCCATGGGCCAGTTTCCAGTGCGACCGCTCGAGGCTCCTTTGCCACCACTAGTCCGTTGGCTAGTATGTCCCCACGAAGGCAACTTCTCTTCTGCTTGGGTGTTGGCCCCTGAGCACCTCTAAGACCAAAAGGGTTTGCTTGTAGTCGTCCTCTAAGTGTCATTAAACTTTTAATTTCCAACCACGACTTTCCCCATAGAAGTTCACTGTGATTCGCGGCTGTGTTCTCACATTGCACGCACGCGTCCCCCGTGGGTCCCCTGTGTCACTATCTTGGGTGGTTCCTTGTGGTCCAAGCACTTCTACAGGCTCTAGGCCTTGTGTCTAGTTCAGTTGTGGTTCTTATACCACTTTCTTGGTATATGGTTTAGTACGCCACTAGGGCCCAAACGTGTATTTGTGCTTTTACTGTTGAATACTGACTTGTAACTTAAGTACTTTGAACACCAGCCTCATAAAGAGACTAGAGGGGTGTGTTTTATCTTAAATACATATATTTTAAATATATACCTGGTGTGGTTGTCCTTTCATTTGGTCATTCAAGAGATTATAGACTGGTAAACAAGCTGCTTTACATTCCTTCAAGATGTAGCCTGAAGGCTGCTCTCCATAACTACCACTAGGATAGCTTTCAATAAAGGTTGTATTTAACCTATCACCATAAGGGGTTTGTTTGGACTGGTACAAGGTGCCCACTTTAATTAGTGGACAGCATATCAGCCCTCAAACTTAACGGGACAAAAACCGAGGTCCTTATACTGGGCCCGAAAGGAGCCTCACTTCCTCTGGACTGTTGGCCAGTCTGTCTGGGCCCGCCCCCTGACCCTAAGAAAGAGGTTAAAAGCCTGGGGGTGTGGATCGATTCCGATCTCTCCTTCATCTCACAAGCCAAGAAGGTGGCGGGGACCTGCTTCGGCCTCTTAAAATCTCTGAGGAAAGTCCTGCCCCTTCTCCCCCCTAAATCCCAAAAACTTTTAGTCCAAGGTCTCATAATATCGAGACTGGACTATAGCAATGTGATTTATCTGGGTGCTCCTGAAGCTACCCTTACTAAACTACAGATGATTCAGAATGCGGCCGCCCGGATCATCACCAACGCCCCGGCCAGATCATCTGCCAAGCCCGCCCTTAAACTCCTCCATTGGCTCCCCATAAGGGAGAGAGTCAAGTTTAAAGCCTTATGTCTCGTTCATAAAACACTACAGAACCAAGGCCCTCCTGTTCTCAGTAAAATGGTCACTCCCTATAGGAACTCTAGGCCCCTCCGCTCCAATGCAGAAAACTTCACGAACATCCCTAGATTCAGAAAAACTCGAGCAGGAGGAAGACGCTTCTCGGTTCAAGCCTCCCGCCTTTGGAACGCACTCCCCCGTAACCTACGTTTTGAACCCCAATACCTGCGCTTCAGGAAACTGTTAAAAACTCATCTTTTTCCCTAATCCTGTACCCCCCCTTCCCCTCCTGTTGCTTCAGTTTCCGCCTTCGTTCCTTGCCCTTCTTAGTTTCTGGCTCCGTTTGACCTGGTGAATTCAGGGTTCTTCAGCGCTGGGATACCTCCGGGTGACTATCGCGCTTTACAAAAATAAATAATAATAATAATAATAATAATAATAACTTCTCACAAATAGTCTCTCTAGAAGCACAGTACACTAAGGACTTCATGGCGAGGAGACTGTCAAAGGGGGAGCAGAAGACAAGCATTTATTTGGAAGGAAATAACCTTTTTTGAGGTCTCTGCTGAACCGATAGTGGTCTTCAATTGCTTGCTTGCCAAAAGGAGTTCATATGATTTGCAGCCAAAAAAGAACATTTGCTTCGCCTTTTGCCAGGCCGGATGATCTGTTGACCCTTTAGAAGAAATGCGTCAATTGAAAGGAGGGACCCCTGGGTATATTAAGAAGGGGATTGGCTTGATGGAACTCCAGGTCTGTAACCTGTAAGCTCTGCAGACCAGACACGAGGTCTGAAACAGAATGAGACTCAGCGATGAAGCTGTGCAACCCCAGAGTAATTTAAATGCAGAATTTGATCATGGATGAGCAGTAGAGCTTTCAATTCTTTGTAAACAAGTAACAGCAAACCTAGGAAGGCCAAGATAAACCGCATAGCAATAATCAAGTACACAAAGGCATCTCACGGTCCGGGAATGCAGGTTGGGGCATACTCTAAAACTGAGAGGATGGTGAAAAGCAAACCTAGAGACCATCAATGATACTGCCAGGATTCAGCACAGGTGTATGGGATGCAGCACTAGCTCTAAAGGCCAAAATTCAGGTCTCTAGGTTCTTCAAAATTGATAAAAAAAAAAATCCTGGTCCTAGGTGGGTTTAGTTTTAGCTTAGAGCGCTCTATCCATTCTCACAGTGCTAGCAGGAACAACTTAGGGTGAGTTACTTTGTTTCTAACATATGTACTTACAGCTGGAAAGATGACATCTTACAATCTATGATGAAGTGGAGTTAAATGCACACCAAAAGCGTAAACCGTGGTTCTATGGAATCTTCTACACGCGAAACACCTTTCTCGTCTTCATGACGATGTAATTCCCCTGACGAAGGGTTCGCCCGAAATGCATTGGGTCCAGATGACTTGACTCATTCATATCAATGATGATATAATTCTCTAAAGGAATTTGAATTTAACCCCAACTATCTTGTAAATTAAATACTACATAATTCCAACCCACCATCTATTTGCTGTGTAACATTGGATGAACCTCCTTCAGGAATTTGGCTGTGCAATCGGGGGACGTTTCCCGGTGGGTTAACGCCTTCTACTCCTATCCTCCAATCTATCCAACAAAACACTCTAGTCAATACCACTGAAACTTGGAGACAGGTTCACAATGAGCAAAGCTGCAGCATTACCATCCGCGGCTGGAATGATGACACCTTTCGAGTTTCACAACAAAGCGCCTTGGTGAATAGGACTGAAACTTGTGGACAGGTCCAGTTGGAACAAAGCTGGCGGATTATCACCCGCAGCTGGAATGATGACGGCTTCCGATCTAGCCAACAAAAGCCTCTGGCCAGTAGAAATGAAACATGTGGACATGTCCAGTCAGAAAGAGGCTGCAGTGTTACCACTCACAGCTGGAATGATGGGAGCTTCAGATCTACAACAACAACAACAACATACTCTAGCCAATAGTACTGAAACTTGAGGACAGGTCCATAAAGGAACATGGTTGAAGCACTACTACCCACATGTGAAATGCTGACAGCTTCCGGTCTGTACGACAAAACACTCTGGTCAATAGTATTGAAACTTGCTGGCAGGGCCAGTAAGAAGAAGACTGTAACATGATCAACCACAGCTAGAAGGAGAAAAGCATCTTAAGAGCTCCCCACATGAGTGGCAAGCTGCACCATGTAGCATGTGTGGTCAGAAGGGAGTTTTAGTTTTTAGCCTGTATGGGAAGTGTTTTCATGTGTGTTGACCACAAAGGTGCCTTTATTGTGTTATGGCATCCATGCCTGGTGGTGTGATGAATGAAGGTTTATGAGAGAGCCATATAGATGACTCTTTAACACGGACTAGCGAGCTCAGCCACCGTGGCAGCGGGATGCTGTGTGCCAGTACATCAAAGAGGGGTAATAGGAGAACGTCCAGTGATGCAACAGGTGGCATGTCCCAGGGAGAGATTCTGTCAACTGAGTAAAAGGATGCCAAAAGGTCAAGAATGGGAATTGGTGACATAAGCAGTGGGCATGCATCCTTTTGTTCGTCATTTATTTGTTTGTGTATGTCTTTCTCTTTTACAGGCCGGGGTTCTGTGTACTGCAGAACACACGCACCCCTTGAAAGAGGAGGCAAGTGGAAGATAATCAGACCTGTCAGAAGTCACATACCTTTAAACGTCCAGATCCCATCTACCCCTGCCAGGCTCAAGCAGCCCACAGTTTGAGCAGGGTTCACACTCCAAGCCCCTCTCAGGCTCTCAGAGGTGGGCCAGCCATAGCCAGGTCGTGGCTCAGACTCCAGCCAGACTGGCACCCTGGGCATGCGGAGGGGGGAGACTGAGCTCTTTGCAGGTTGTTTCCCTGACAGTAAAACTGAGCTGGGTTCCCTTCCTTCACCCCGTTCTCCTCTCACCGCTATGTGACCTCAATATTGTTCTTGCATCCCGGAGACCCTTGTTCTTTCCAGTTTACGTAAAGAGGCTTCCTTCCTCCTCAACTCCTGACCTACCCTACGTCACTGCTTCAGCCAGGACAGCAGCGTGGCAGCGACGTACTCCTTCTCAATGTAAGAAACAGTGACGTCAAAGGCATAAGTGCTGTAGGAAGAGTCGAGAAGTGCATCAGTGTGTCGAGTTGAAACAGGATGGGTGATAAGAGGATGCAATCACAGAAATGTGGTTTTACGGTAGCAAAAATGATAAATAGAATAGTAACTGAATCTCTCTCTCCCCCTATCATTCTCTCTCTCTCTCTCTCTCTCTCTCTTTCTCTTCCTCTCTCTCTCTCTCTCTCCCTCTCTAACTCTCTCTCTCTCTGTCTCTCTCTCCCTCTCTCTCATTCTCTCTCTCTCTCTCCCTCTCTCTCTCTCTATCTCTATCTGTGTCTTTCTCTCTTCCTCTCTCTCTTTGTCTCTACTTCTCTCTCACTCTCTCTTTCTCTCTGTCTTTATTTATTCCCCTCTCTCCCTCTCTCGCTCCCTCTCTCTCTCTCTCTGTCTGTCTCTCTCTCTCCCTCTCTGTCTCTCTCGGTCTCTCTTTCTCTGTCTCTCTCTCTGTCTCGCTCTCTCTGTCTCTCTCTCTGTCTGTCTCTCTGTCTCCCTCTCTCTCCCTCTCATTCCCTCGCTCTCTGTATTTCTTTCTTCCTCTCTCTTGCTCCCTCTCTCTCTATCTCTCTCGCTTTGTCTCTCTCTCTCTCTCTTTCACTCTTCCTTTCTCTCTCTCTCGCTCCCTCTCTCTCTCTCTTCGTCTCTTTCTCTCTTTTTGTCTCTTTCTGTCTCTCTCTTTCTCTCTTTCTCTCTCTCTCTCTCTCTCTCTTTCACTCTTCCTCTCTCTCTCGCTCCCTTTCTCTCTCTCTCTCTCTTCGTCTCTTTCTCTCTCTCTCTTTTTGTCTCTTTCTCTCTCTCTCTTCCTGTCTCTCCCTCTTCCTCTCTCTTCCTCTCTCTCCCTCTCGCTCCCTCTTTCTCTCTCTCTCTCTCTCGCTCCCTCTCGCTCCTTTTCTCTCTCTCTCTCGTTCTCTCTGTGTGTCTCTCTCTCCCTGCTTGAACATGTGTCTTTTCATTGGACTTTAAATCCCACATTAATCAGCACTGCCGGTGCAGATATCCCCGCATCCTTTCCTAGTTCATAGCAGTCATTTCTGCACACAGAGCACTGTTCACCTGTCTCGTTGGTTGTGACCGTCACATTATAGAGGAGATAGTGTCGGTCAGGAGAGAGCTGCTTTCTTACTCCATAGACAGCCACGATATACTCGGTGAAGGGGAGCAGGCCTGCGCATGTCACCGCTGTCTCTTTGGTCCTGCTGTCTTGGGCTTCAATGGCACATTCTTGGTATAAAACATGCGGGGGGCATCTGTTGGCACAGCAGGAATTCTGATACCATGTTGCTGAAGTTTCCCAAAAACTTCGACAGTCGTCGTTTCCGCAAGTCAGTGTCAGCGTGACGCTGCTGGAAGACACGCCCAGGCGCGTGCGCTTTATTTCTGTGGGAAACAGAACATTCACGGGTTTGCAATGCACACCATCAGAAGAATCACACATGAAACGTGCTGGTATCAAAGGAAACAGCAGAAAATGACCCGTCCCCATGGATGTTTCGGGAATAAGGAATCAACCTTTGGAAAATCCATAAAACCGCCCTTATAGGTCTGGGACACACAGTCCTCTGCTGATGACATCATCATTTACGAGACACACCAGGAAACGCTTCTTTTTTGTGCGCAGTTTAAGGCCTTGATTAAGAGTTCTGCTGAATCCATGTGGAGATTCACAGATGCCAGAATTAGAGTTACCGGCTGGCATCCTTCTTTTATGAGTGAATCTGCAGACTTGGAGTTACCGGGCGGTATTCCAAGCCTGATGGCCTATTCTGCGGAATTCAACGCCCCCAGTTAGCACGTGCTCTCAGCAGGTGTCAAATGGGAGCCGTGGTTTCTCTGCAGAGCAAAACTAAACTTTGGGCCCGATTACGATGGCGGTTGCATGAGTGTCCGACCACCATCGCAGCAGCTTTGGGACTGACCGACGAGTAGTGGAGTAGTCGTCGGTCCCACCCACCAGATTATGATGTGACTGCTGTGTAGGCGGTCAGAATCATGGCATTTTCCATTTCGGCTTGTTCTGCAGCCTAAAAAGGGCCAAAGCACAAGCCACGATGGAAAAAGGGATGGTTTTAAATATCCATGCACCGTGTGCCAGACGCCTGAAACATCGGGTATGGATGTTTGTGGGGACAGTACAGGTACGGGAGCCCTGCTAGGGACCCCTGAAGTGCCGTTCCGACAGCCTTTCCATGGCGGTCAGAAAGGGACAACATAATCCCTATGGCAGTGCCGGCGAAGGCACTGCCTCTACTGTGGGGGTTACAATCTGTCGGAAGCATTGGTTGATTGGTTGATCCCTCTGACCGATGCGGTCCAAACAACCGCCTGGTGGCTCAGTGGACTAATGCGTCTACTGCAGGGGCCTGTGTTCGATCTCATGGTCACAGATTCAAATCCCGGCAGGTCCTCTCAGCCTTTCATCCATCTGAGGTCGATAAAATTTTATTCAGCGGCAAGATACCCGCAGTGGTGAACGTGCGCTTTACAAATACACGTTATGTTATAATGCGGCGGTCGAACTGTACTACTGAATATCAGTCGCACTACCAATGACGGCCTGTTGGTGGCGGTCCGACTGCCATCCTAATAAAGCCCTTTTTCAGAGATTGGGGTGGGGGGGCTGAGCCTTGATTGCTGTTGCAGCCAGAGCCTCATGCGAATTTACCTGCCAGAATTACTAGCCGGTAAAATAGGGCCTGGTGTTCTCGAACTAGCTTAATGTGCTTTAAGTCTAGTGTCCCTCACAAGATACCGTTCCCTTTATGAGATGGAAGAGGCAATTCTGTCCTGGAAAACAGTTGCCCCATAGGGAATGTTCACTTCTGACTGGAATTCTCTGAAACTAGCAAACAGAACTTTATAAAGAACTAGATGGTTATAACCTCCTATTGCTCAATCAGGTATCTACACATTGTAGGGATCATCACCCTACTGCCATCTTCACGTCTTCAGATACATACTGCATCTCCCGTCCAAATATCTTCATTTTCCCTTCTTCCCATGCATACTGCATCTCCGGTCCATCATGGACACACCACCTGGGAGTCCCTTTTGCCACCCAGACTCCCCAGCAGTATTGCATCCCAGTTCAGCCAACCATTTACAACAACAGAAAATGGAAATACTTTTCCATGGAAAGATTTAAGTTGTCCATGGATCATACTTCAGACTTCCGTCTGTCACATCCAAAACCTGTGGATGTTAATACACTCTTGGCAAGTTCCAATTCCACCCTTACTCAAGTTGTTGATAAAACTGCTCCAATACATCTGAAAAAATAAAAATACAACTAAGGGCCTGGTTCCGTGTTTGGCAATGGGGACACTCTATCACAAGCAGGCTGCATATCTTGTCTGCCAAAATTACAACTGCTTTATATAATGTTCAGCAATGATGATGGCTGTAAAAATACAGAAGCACTCACTTTCCTTATTTTGTTCAGTAATTATGTTGTAATCATGAACGTTTCTGGTGCTTCTAGAGGGTATGAGTTCCATCAAGTCACCCATTGAATCCATTCGCTGTTACTCTTTCCGAATGTACAATAAGATGCAGAAACACCGAACAGGCGATTGAAGATACCTCAGCCATAACCAGCATATCAGACACACTCTGCGAATAGATGGACTGACTCTTACTTGGTCGAAGGACCAACTTAAACCGAGTTAGAACTACAGAAAGTGACATTTGGATTGGTACCTTGAGGACAACTTGAACTGTAATCCTTATCCACCTAATTATATTTGAAAACAAATGTGCCCTGAGGAAGTCATTAATTGTCAAAACACGTGCTGGATATAGATGAAGAACGACATAAGTAACAGAGAAGATTGCGACTATAAATGTGTTTGGAGATTGAAGTTCATTAGATACAATGGCACTTGAAATTAGGTGAACAGGATATCTGTCCCATTTGTGACCGAGTAATCTGTCTGCCAAACTTGAGCCCTAAATTACAATTTTTGAACCCCTGTGCTAGAAGAGACGAAAGCCAGCAGCGGATTGGTTACTCTCCTGACTTATGACAACAGTACACAGTTGCACTAGCATTTTATGAACAGGAGATTGGACTAGCCAAGGAAAAATGTCATACATTACAAATTCTGTAAGCTTCCACTACCGCAAAGAACTTTATAAAATGATTGATGGCAGCCCTATGAGCTCAAAAGACTCAATCCTAAACTTGCAACATCCTTGTGATTCCCTCTTAGATTTTTTCATTGAAAAATGTGTGATATCAGGGAGATGATAGAGAAAGACTCCGTCCCTCACATGGAAACACCATCAGCAATGCAATGGCACACCTAATACTGTCGCCCCTGCAGTTTTTCTTTCATGGAAATCTAAATGTTTGAAGTCCGGCAGGCTGAAACCAGTTTTAAACCCTCTGGATCCCTTCAGTAGCTAGTCCCTGCCTGCATTATGAAGCAACTTGCCCGTACCTGAGTAAAATGTTACTCTATTGTTTTGGGCCTGATTACGAGTCGGTGGTCCTGGAGCGAGCTGCCACACCAGCGGCCCACTCCAGGACCACCAAACCTGTGGTCAGACCACCTGCCAGATTAGGAGTTTTCTCCGGGTCTAGCGGGCTCTCCTTTGGCGTTTCCAGGGTGGTGCCTATTAAAAAGGCACTATAACAGGAGCGTCGAAGGCAGTTCCTAGATGGCAGGGACTGTTGCAGTCCATCCCGTGCAGGAACTGGGGTGCATGCACACAGGGGGACACAACATGTACCCCCGGCATGCACTCCATGGCCCTGAGGCAACAGGGGGTCCTCTGGACCCCCATTTGTATCCTTTCTGCCACAGTTTTCATGGAGGGCTCACCGCCATGAAAATTGTTGTAGAGAGGTAACATAATATGCTTGGCTCTGCCGCAGCGGCACCCCCAAGCAAATTGCGGCCTCAAGACCACCACAACACCACCAGGGATCTCTCATTCCTGGCAGCTGCTGCAGTCCCATGGCGGACCGCCCGCCCAACTTGTAATAAGACAGTCGGACAGCTGATGCGGCGGGGCTCGGACCGCCACCATTGGCTATGATAGTCCATCGGAATGCTGGAGTCATAATTAGGCCCTTAATCTTCTGCTCAGTCAGGGCAGGGTAACAGAATACTGCAAGGCAACCATAATGAAACTAGTTTTAAAAAAAACACTTTCCTCTACATATTGTAACAACGGTCACCCCACCTCCCTTCAACAATTACTTGCAAATGTTCTTGAAAAAACAGTGTTCAATAAATTCCACGCATTCAGTGAATCCAATAGTCTTCACCATCCTTTGCACTCCAGCATCAGAGCCGGCCACAGCAATGAGTTAGTCATAACATTAGTTCTGGATTACTTTAAATCAACGTGGATGAAGGCGAAATGGATGCACTAGTTGCACTCAATCTATAAGAGGGATTCGATAAAATCGAGCATACCTTCTTGCACCCCAGAGTAATGAACTTATGCTCAGCCCCTCAATCACTTAGTTGGTTTGAGTAATTTCATACTCAGACCATTTTGTTTCCACCTTTGAAATTTAAGCCTAATTTGGCTTCTTGTCGGGCACCGCAGGGCTCTATATGATCCTCCTTATTCCTCGACATATATCTTGCCCTGCTTTCAGAAACCTTCAATACTGTGGGTGCTCATCTTTGCATGTGTGCCAATGACACACAGATCATTTTTCAACTTCAGCAGTCGAGATATTCAAAAATTGCTTCAGCAGGTGAAAAAGGTACTCTGACCCATGTCCTCATGACAGTGTCCCAAATTAAATCCTTCAAAAACGGAACTATTGAGCAGCAATAATAGTGTGCATAACGTGCCCCATCCAACTTGACTGAAGCCAGTTTTTTTATCATGATCCCTCAATAGAGTGAAGTCTAGGGGTAGGGTTTTTAGTATAATCAGGAAGATTGGCGCTCAGACTAGTACACGTTGTGTGGATTGTGTACAGAGTATGCACGGTGCTGCCAGGTCGGGGAGTTACCCAATAACCCCTATAAGTGTGTGAGTCAAGGAACCCACACTGGACATAGAAGCACAGTCCCGGGCACACCTGGTGGGGTTATAACAATGGTATCAAAGTCCCTTTAGGATCAAAGTTGACATGTGACTCTGGCAATAAAAGGGCACGTGCTCGACGCCATTTCCACTCTCTATCTGGGTGCATCCGTGTGGTGTTACTGTAGGCATGAGGGCCTCGGGCCCTGCGACATCACATTCCCCAGGACCCTGAGGTGTCATGATGGCCTCCGCAACACGATACCCAATCATACAGGGTCCATGACTTTGGGGCACAGACTTGGTGGCACCGGATACATTGCGGCCAGCACAGGCACACCGCCACGGGACGGTGACTTTGGATGCACTGAGGTAGGGGCACAGCACCTTAAGTGCTGATCGGGTGTGCAGCCTGCGATGATGCCCCGTCCCGGCGGTCCGGACTGCTCAGGATTTGTGTGCCCTACTGGACCGCAGTGTAGGCCAGAGCCAGCGGGCAGCGCGGGCCTACCGCCACGTAGCGTTGCATCCCGGATCACAGAGTTAGTGGCACCTCAAGGGCTGAGCGGGTGTGCAGCCTGCGATGATACCGGGTGCTCTGGTATGTCCTCTGCCATGGCGAAATCAAGACCCAGAATCAAATGTGAGACCTGGTGGCCTGCGGAGTGGGGCTGCATAATGTGGAGGGTGCCATGTCCGCGGGCCCCGGGCATGTGGCTTGCAGGGGCATGTGGTGAGCCCTCATTTCTACATGCCAAGGGCAGAAGGTGAGCCGTGAGGCCTGGGTGCGCAGGGGTGGGCATGCACCACTGGGCGGCTGGAGGGGCTGGGGTGCATCTGCCTGGGTGTGCCGGATCGGGCTTGCACCGCTGGCCAGTGGGAGGGGCTGGGGTGCATCTACCTGGGCGCGCAGGGGCGGTCAGGCGATGATGTCTTGTGCAATTGTATGTACTTTGCCATTCATGTATCTGGACTCTGTTTCCGATGACGGATCTGTTTCAGATGTGTGACCTGGTGAACTGCACTACTTACCGGCACGTGGTTGGAGACACACCGGTGGCAGCAGGTGAGCAGTGTGGCCTGGGTGCGCATTGTCGTCACTCTCTCTCCTTGTCCATCTCTTCTGTTATCTGTGTCTCTCTCTCCCCCTCTCTGTCCATATTTCTCTCGCGGATTATTTGGTACATGATTCTTTGTAGTTGATGTGGCATGTCTTTGGCCTGGGGCGGGTGCCCGGGAAGGGGGGTCCTGGGAGTGGTGGCAGTGAGTGTTGTGGCTCTGTTGGGGCTCCGAGCTGCATGATCAATGGCTCCATGGCATCTGTTGCCCTTCAGGTGTGGCTCTGGGCTGGGCTCCATTTTGTGGTGCAGGCTATCGTCCGACTTTGCACCAGGTCGGAGAAGGTGTTAATTTGCTGCTGCTAACGCAGCAGATCGTTGAGAATGTTGCGAAGGGGTGTTGATGCGGCTTTTTGCTCAGGAACGACTACTCTGCATCTCATTAGCGATAGTATCAGGGGTCATCTGTGGCGATGTTTTTTGTGGCTGCTATCGCAGGTAAACTGGTGCTATGGGCTGTTAGCACCAGCTTGTGAATGGGGTGATACATTTATAGTGACTTTGGCTGCGATAAAGTGCCGATAACTCGGCGATGACTCCTTGAGAATATGCCCCTCAGTGTCGACCTTGGATTGAGAGATTACTTTGCAAATTTGTTGTAAGACCCAGTTTTTTTAATACTGAGAGGCATAGTTTCGTATCCACTGTGGCTTGTTGAGGGGTTGGTGCCTTTATTAACCAATCGTCCAAGTATGAGAATACTTTTTGTTTCAGGTGGGCTGGTCACAGGTTGCCATAAATTTGGTGAATACACTTGGGGCAGGCTTTAGTCCGTAAGGGAGAACCATGAACTGGTAGTGAGTGCCAGCTACCTGGAATTGTAAATACTTTCAATAATTGGGGTGAATCGGGAAATGGAAGAATGCATCTAGAAGGTTGAGAGCTGACATGTGGTCGTCATGATTGAGAAGGCGTAAAATGCCCTGCAGGGAGACCATATGAAATGACTGTTTTTTCAAGTATATTTTCAGCGTCTGACAATATGAGATAGGGCGCAAGGACCCTGACGTTTTTTTCCTGATGAAGAAGAAATGGGTGTAGAACCCAATTCCCTCCTGAGACATTCGGACCTCTCTATTGCAGCTTTTTCCAACATGATAGATATTTTTACCAGTAGTTGTTTTAGATGGGGAGGTGGTGCTCCTTTGGGTGGGATATTTGGTGGTATGTTGGTTAATTTGATGGTATGCCCCCGAGCTATGATGTCCAGGACACATTTTTCGGTTGTTATGAAGCACCATTGGTGGAGATAGTGGGAAATACGACCCCCAAGATGTTCTGTGAAAGTTGGGGGGTGTAAGATCATTGCTTTCTAGCAGTGTCTCATCCTCTGGTGGGCTGCTTTCCTCTTCTTGGCTGTTTGTATGCCGCCAAAGGAGGTTGTCTGTACTGTTCTGTATATTGGGGCGATATTGTCCTTGATAATGCTGATATTGCTGCCGATAAGCTTGGAATCCTCCTCTATATTAGAAAGAACTTCTGTCCCTAGCACCTCTAAAGGGATACATCTTCATTTGTGAAGTTTCCGGGAATTTGGCAGTGTCGGTATCGGCCTTATTAGCTTGTCGAACTTCATCAATATGTTTTCGGAACAATGCCTCTCCATTGTACGGGATATCCAAGATTTTACTTTGGACTTCTGGTCTGAATAATGTCGCTTTCAGCCAGCCGTGCCTTCTAAGCACTGCTAGCCTGCTAATTGCCAGAAGGCTGTTGAGGAGAAGTCAATGGCACAGTCTATTATTTATGCAGATATTGTGCCATATCAGACCACATCTGCTGGTCAAATATTACTAGTATTGCCAGGGAATTGCCTGCTCACACTGCCATACTAGAGAATCGTTTGCCAATATTGTCAAGGCGGCACCCATCCCTATCTGGGGGTGTTGTGATAAGGGTGGAAAGGTTCTTCAAGCGCCTTTGGGCTGCCTGGCTGATGACTGATTCTAGTTTGAGGTGACGCAATAGACATGCTGGCGCATTATCTGATGCCTTATACTTTTTGTCTAATCTGGGCAAGGCTGCCGACTTTTTTATAGGTTCTTTAAAATCATAAAGAAACAGTATGTCTGTTTAGTGATCACAGGTAACTGAAACCACTTTGTTGCCCTCATCATGATATTATAGAAGCCACCTATATCTTCCGGCGGCGACTCTACTGGAGGAAATGGTGTCGGTATTAAGTAGTTATCTCACTCAGTAGCAGTTGAGGCTGATCCCTTATTTCTCTTTCCTCTTGATCCCCTTCTGAAGTGTCAGGATCATTTGCTGGCTGGTCCGCCAATGGTAGAGATGACAGAGGAGTAAATGATATCTGCAATGTGCATGGATGAGGTGGGGGTATTTGCAGTTGTGGAGACCTCATTGGTGCTTGTAATAGTGGTGTAGGCTCAGATGTCACGGTTTCAGGGAACAGCTTGTAAGAATCTTGAAGCATGTTCTGGAGGTTGGTAACTAATTCCAGTGGCATTTGGATGGAATGATTCTGTTGACAGTGTCACATTTATATGCAGAGCACTGCTGTGTATAGGTTTCTTCTAGACTGTACTGGTCTTCATCGTTATCATACCCCTGACATTTAACCTGCAATTCTGAAGGGCTATGAGCAGCTCCAAAGAGGCCCTCATCTTCAGTTTCTTCATCCAGTAAATGGGCAGGTAGAAATGGTGACACTTTACTTGGAGAGGTGTGAATTGGAAGGATCACATCAGGGTTAGTTATTCCAGACCGCGACATATCTGACACAGGAATCAAAGGTGTTAGGTGCCTTTGGGGATGATGAAATTTGTGCATCCATCGACAGTAGTTCCTTCGTTGACAAAGTTTTCTTAGCTTTTTCCGCTATTACAGTTGACTTTTTTGACAAAATTGCCTTCAACGGTGTTCTCGACGACGATGTTGTTGTCGACAGTGTTCTGGACGACAATGCTTCCGCTGACAGTGCTATTTTTGACGGATCCGCTGTCATTGATATCTTCATTGATGAGATCGTTGTCGACAGGGCTTTGATGAGTGTTTCGCAGATGGAGTCGGAGACCCTGAGGCCGTCTTCTTCGACAATGTTATCTTCGACAGTAGCTGTAGGTAACTATGGTATTTGACACTGCCGGAGATAGCGATATTATCATCGGTGACGCCGCTGAAGAGAATGTGGACATTAAGGTCGTTGATGTCATTGATGACGGTGCCGTCGTCGACAGTGATGGAATAGAAGAAATTTTATTTTTTTCCACAGAAAATCCTCCTATCACTGACAGAAGAGATATTGAAGAATTTTTGAGACAAACTTCTCTTACAGATGGTGTTGAGGGTTCTGAAGGAACCTTTGAAGAAGGTTTCTTTGGTAACTTCTGCTCAGTTTTTTAAAGATGTTTAGGTGTCTCATGGTGAGATTTTCTAAGGGCCTCTTTAGGTGGCTCGGAAGGCTTCTTTTCATAGGCTCTATCTCTTTCATGAGATTTTTCAGACCTTGGAGTCATTACTCTCTTCCTCAGAGACAGGGCGATCTTTTGTCTTAAGTCGCTGGAACCACAACAGTAGTCTTCCATCCCGGTCCTTCAGGGTTTTCTGGGAGAAAGTGCAGCAAATTACAGTCTTTGACTGTGTGCTCAGGATACAGACAATACATGCACTGATTATGGGCATCATCAGATTGGAATCTTTTCTTACCACAGGTGCAGCATTGCTTGAATAAACCTCTCTTTGAATGCTCCGACACAGTAATCCGAGGCTGATATAATATGAGAAATATATATCTGACCTGAGAAGAATCTTCTTGAAATGTGTTTGTTTGAAGAATAAACTGAGCAGAGCTCAGGGAGACTCCCATCACACGATGTGCAGTCGAAAATCTGAGGGACTCTCTTGGGAGTATACTACACGTTGCTGTTGCCTGACTGGTTATAGTTAAACTTTCGTCCTCTTTTAAAAAGGACTTAGATAGGCTATTGAAGTGATTGTTAATTTCCATTATAGCCTACGATAGTGATACATACCGCTTTAATATGGTGCAGTGGTACTCCCACTTCGACGACGGGGAATGATTCAAGCATCTATGAAAGATCCGATACTAGAGAAAAAAGATTTTCATTGCCATTAGAGACCAATGTCTCGTTCAAAGTTTGGGAGACCTGGATAGTCGTTCGTTCGTTCAATATCTTTATTCGATTCATACAGAGAATCATAAAAGCACAAAATTAAAAGCATAAAATACATGGTTAAAATGAGCCATCAATGAAACAAAATTTTAGTTGAGAGACCGTCATACAGCATAAGTACAAAAAATCCAATGGGAGATTACAGATCTAAGCTAGATTATCCATAACGTTTCCTAATCCGGAGCGACACTCGTATGAAGTTCAACATAGCACAACAAACTTCAACAGAAGATAGTGACAACAAGTAGTCATAGCCTTCATTATAGGTACATGGTTGCCGCCCCTTCAGGATAGGTTTAATGAATCTAATCCTAGGTTCCTGGTATAAAGAACAAAAAAGGACAACGTGTATAGTACTTTGACTGACTCTATTGTTACAAGGACAGGGGGGTAGCCTCTCACACCAACCCCCTTGTTTAGGGAAAGCAAAAAGGAAATGGAGTGTATTTAGTCTAAGCTTTGTAAGATAAAACCGCCATTGGACATTAGTCGAAAAAGTTAAATAAAACTGATGCCGAACCTTAGATGCATGACTTGTTGGGCCTCCCAAACTAGATGTATCTAAAAATTTCCAATAACATGCTTTAATTTGGGTTTTTATGTTTCCCTGAATATTTTCAGGATTTTCATAAACATGGCCCAAACCTATCTTATGCAACATGTCACTAACATATGACAGCCAGGGAATCTGTTTTACATTATCCAGGCTCATACAATCTAAAAGAATTTCTCTAGAAAGTTGGAGGTCGTCCGATAACCATATTTTGCACCATAGTAATAAAGGCGACAGGCGGATAATATCAGTCACTTTGGTCATTCCCATTTCGTTGTGGCAGAAGGTATTTGATGAACCCGATGGAATCAGTAATACCCGTTTTAAAAATTTGTTTTCCATCACCTGTATGACTGAAGGATTCTCAGTCCCCCATACTCCTGCCCCATAAGTGGCCACAGATAGACATTTAGATGTATATAGGGTTTTGAGATGCGCAACAGGTTTTTGACCCAACTTGCCACAAAAACGGAAAAGACCTTCTATAGAGCGAGTAGTACTCTGGACTCGAGTCTTCATTAATGGGGCCCAACTTAATTTGTTGTTGAAGAGATTTCCCAGGTAGTTAAAGTTATCCACCTTTTCAATGGTGAAGTTATTCACCACAAATTTCCTAGATTTTGACCCTTTTGGGCCACAGACCATAGCAAAGGATTTTGCAAAATTTACCTTTAGGTCAAGGTCCAACATGAAGGTGTTAAAAGCATCTAAGCATGTCTGCATGCTATTTCCAGTGAGGGTCATTAAAACAGTGTCATCTGCATATGACAATATGGGAATACTCCTACCATTTACCTTTGGAAAATCACAACAATGGTCCAGCAAATGCTTCTCCAATCCATTTGTATACACCAAGAATAATAAAGGTGCCAAAATGCACCCTTGACGGACCCCCTCAGTTGAGGGAATCGGTTTTGTTATTTCACCCCCAGGTCCAAACCTTATGGCCACGGATGTTGCAGCATGCAATCTGCGGAGCAGCGTAACCAACGGTTCTTCAAAGCCCATACTATCCATCATCTGCCATAGCTTACTTCTGCAAACAGTGTCAAACGCGCTAGACAAGTCCATGAAGGCAAGGTAAATTGCAGAATTCCTTGCCTTCATGTACTTTGTAATAATCAGCGCCAAATTTAAACACTGTTCGACCGTCCCCTTCCCACTTCTAAATCCATACTGGGAGTTCACAATTAAACCAACAGAATCAGCCCACGTTTCCAGTCTGGCCAAAATGACCCTTCCCAATAACTTACATGATGCATCAATCAACGATATAGGTCGATAGCATCGGGGGTCACACCTATCGCCCTTCTTAAAAATCGGCACCACCACTGCCTTCTTCCATGATACAGGAATACTACCAACAACCACAGCCCTGAAGACATTTAACAGCAACGGGGCCCATACTTCCATATTGTGCTTGAATAAGTCCAAAGGAACAGCATCAGGGCCCGGAGCTTTTAATGATGTACCTTTCCTCAGAGCTTCTTCAACCTCCTCCAGTGTAAGCGAGGAGCTAAGAAGCGAAGCTGTAGATGGTACTACCAAAATTCCTGGGTCATCCAACAAATCCGAGGGTGATAATGCCTTGGGATTAAAAATGTTACCAAAGTGAACTTCCCAGGATTCACCAGTGACCTGCATCACTATGCTTTCCTTGGTATCACTTTTAAACAGGGGACGATTTACTACGTCCCAAAAGAGCCTACTATCTCTTAGCTCAGAAGCCTTTTCTAAATCTTCCCAGGCACAATTTTTTAACTCCTGCTTCCTCTTTATAATAGCCTCTTTATAGGCTTTCCTAGTTGATCTTACCAAGTCTTTATTCCTTGGTTTTTGCATAAGGGCCGCTTTTAGGGATTTATGTGAGGCGGAGCATGCGGAGTCGAACCATCTGAAACACTTTATATTCTTTTTCCCTGCTGGTTTTGTAAGATACTCAGCCACATGCCCACATAATTTTTCAAAGCTCCCAATAACCTTTTCTGGGTCTAATATTGACATTTGACATAAGTCGATTTCAGTCTTACAGTCATTAAAAATCTTCGCCTCTAGACCTACAGCATCTATTTTACCCCACTTCATGGTAACGCCCTGATTCTTATTATATTTTATAGGCTGATCCCAGACCGAGTGTTTCCCACTAGTAGGGATACGCAGAGATAGCTTTAAGGGGTTATGGTCGCTTGCAGCATTAGCTATTATCTCAAGTCTATTGACATAAAGCAGGAAGTTACTGGACACAAAAATAAAATCAATAGTGCTTGTTGCACCTCTTGATCCATGAAAGGTTGGTATTGGCGAAATGTCTGGGGCTGCCCAGGGCTCTACCATACATAAACATTTAGAACAATAATATTATTTAAGGCATCCCCCTGGGGCGTGTGTTTAAAATGCATCAAAGGTTGTTTATTTAAATCCTCAAGACCACACACATTTGAACCACCAAATTTGCACAATGAAGAATTAAAATCACCAACCCAAACAACGAATAATGGAGGTCGTTCACTACGAGCCTTGCTTATTGCGTCCTCCAAACTCTGAATTGTGGTTACATCATTCCTGTCAAAAACATTATGGTACCAGTTGATTAACAACAAGGGCTCGGGGAACAGATTTTCAAGCACTAGCAGTTGGAACCAGGGAGTGTCCGCTATCTTTAAAATTATCAAGTTCTTAAGTTTGATAGAGAGTGCTGTCATTATCCCGCCCCTAGCCCTCCCCGCTGGTGATGGTACCGCCAGGACGTTAAAAGATTGAAAACCATCAATTTCCTCACCCGTTCTGCTCCATGTCTCCTGGAAGCACAGAATGTCCTGGCTACCCACATAGTCCAACCAACCTTCCTCCTCTAGTCTACCCGCAAGACCGGCAATATTCCATGACATTAGACACAACGTAGGTTCCCCTTGGTTATCGTCCACAGGCTCTTTTAAGCTTGTCTGGTCGTGCTCAATAATCAATAGATTTGGCTCACGGCCTGAGATACTGATCACCTGTGTATCCAAAAGTATATTAGACCCTACATTGAGATCGGTGACATCCACCACCGAATTATCCTTCTGGCTTACCCCCTCGTTTTCCCCTATAGCCAAGTCTGATATAGGTGATACATTTTCCTTTTTTTTGTCTGATGGTCAATCTAGACCCTCCATTCCCACCAATGGGTCAAAACGGTTTCTTAGGGGAATGTTGCTATTTGGCATCCACCCTAGATATTCCTCCCCCTGAACTATCATTTCTGGTTGATCATAAGGTAGTTGCATAGTGTTACTAAAACTTATAGGCCCCATAGGGCATCCATCACCCTGGTACCTCATACCAGGATGGTTTGGGGGGGGGTCGAAATATAGTTTTGTTCTGTATCCATCCAGGGTGACTATTTCCCTGCAGTCTTGGCCCAGAGTGACCATTTCCCTGCAATCCTGGCCCAGAGTAACAATTACTTGGTGAAACATGATATAGGTTGGGATAAAAGTATTCAAGGCCTATACATTGGATGTCCCCCATTCTAGCAAACCTTGCTTTATCGCAAATTAGGTCTTTAACCCACCTATCCCTAAAATTGATAAGAATACAGTCCCCCTCTAAATCCTTCTTGCTTGGTCCAACCCAAGGAACCCTTCGTACACCTAATATTTTTGTGGCAGAGGCTGGGGGAAGTGGTCTATTATTATTAAGCCAGAATATAACTTTGTTTAATAAGTCCTGACTTGATTCGTGTTTATTCGGTGCAACCACCGGGACCCCTGTCAGGATTACCATAAAAGGGGCAGAATCGGGGGGTATGTTTACACAAATTGGTTTACTTAGAGGAGCTTTTTTACCCGAGACTAATATTCCACTTGATAAAGTTGGTTTAGCTCCCAGTGCTACCACCGGCATAGATGTAGTTGGGATCGGTGTTGTTGCTACGGCTATCTCAGACATTAGCTGAGAGGCCGCATCAACCACCAGTGTGGGTTTAGTTAAAGTTGTCTGAGCGGGGATTCGCTGAGTATCACCAGATATGGAGGATTGGGATGATTTGCTTGAGTTTTGGGTAGAGGTTTTTTGAGAACCCTTCTTTGTAGCAATGCAAATCTCCGGGGACTCAGGAGATTTACTATTTTTAACCAAAGTATCCAGTGAGTGTGTATTAACTGATAATAAGAGCTCTAATTGATCTAATTTTAGATTGACAATTTGTGTTCTCTCTATGAGGGGCATCAAGAGGCTTTTTAACAAAGTTTCAATGTGTCCAAACAGTTCATCATTATTGCGATTTTTACAGCAAATAGGCGGATAACCGGGATTCCCCGACCGTATTCCCTTTCCCTTCATCTGACCCCTCCCTCTTTTACGTTTTCTGGTTTGTATAACTGCTTTGACATGGTCCAGAGCTTGACGTTGTAAGGGGGCAGGCTCCAACAAACTCGAGTTAGTGCACAGCTTACCGTCCCCGCTAATATCCGATGCAGTGTGATCTTCTAATGGACAATCCACTACAACATCCCCCTAGATATTTCTTGGGAGTCTGGGATTACTACTAGATTGGGGCTAGCTTCCAGATCATTAGTTTTGCTTTTTTCCGGAGTAACCACAGAGCCAATCCGTCCCAAGGATGAGCGTTTGCCCGTGACAAGATCCAAAGACAAACGTTTTTCTGTAAGGGCGATTTCTTTCTCCAGTATCCCCGTAGCCCGGATAATAAAATCATCTAAAGTTCCGGTGACTTTACCACTGCCTGACTTTACTGTGACCTGCCTACCCTTCCTAGTTAATGGCGGCATTATTCAAAGAATATACAGTTTAAAATACTAAGGAAACAAAAAAGGAATAAATATTAAATTCCACAAAATAACTACTTAAGAAAATCTGCTCAGATAGATCATTAAGACGTGCTGTAAGTCCTCAAGTCCGCAATGTAAGAGAAAGGGCCCGGCCCGTCCCTGTACGTCCTTGGACAGCCTTAGACGGCCCGCCCTTTGCCCGGGCTTAGCCCCGGGCGCTCCTGCGCGCTCCCGCGCAGCGGGGAGAAAGGCCAGTAATGAGGACAATGGTGTGGCGGGGGCGGGGCAAGCAGGGAGAGCGACCCAGGTGTTGCGGGTCTCGGCCTCACGCAGGGACTCCTGGTACACTGAGTCCCTGCGGGTCAGCTCGCAGCCCTGTGGTCCCGTCCACACGCACACACAGACAACGGCAGTCTAAATCAGTTGGGGCGGCTCAAGAGCAGGAGGCAGGCTCACCACCAGTCAGGTAACCAGAAACAACGAAGCGGGACCCGCGCAGCGGGTCCGGCGAGGAGCTGAGGCAGAAATTGAAGGGATGTCCAGATGAGCTCTCCACACTGATGCAGGCAAGGCAAGACGAAAACTGCTCCACTTGCAGACTTTTGCACAACTTGCAGTTTCGGTGTGTTGTCCTCAGAGGCGCCGTCTAACAATAAGGCAAGTGTGACAGTCTAACAAATGTGTGCTAAGACTGATAACACTTTGGTCAGAATATAATACCAGTGTTCAGAGCAGCATTAATTCCGGCATTTGACTCTAATATCTGTGTCTGGAAGAACAAGACAAAATAGAAAGGTGCGGTGCACTTACCAATGCAGGTGGGCGTCTCGTTCCATTCACTTAGAGAACTCACATCTTTTTCTCTGCACAGTATCGATGGTGTTAATGTTTGGTACCCCTCAACGCATGTCACATACGCCCATTCTCCACGATCGTACCATTCTTTTGAGGGGGAGAAGCGAAGAGCTGACCCTCCAGTTATTGGCTTTTGGCATCTTTCTGAAAAATAAAAGTAACATTAGAAGTCTATGAGGAGCTTAAGGAAGGTTGGCTCATGTGATCCTGAGTGGAAGAGGGCTCCACCGTGCACAGACTGCAGTGAGATGCTATTAAACAATAATAATAGGCAGCAGCACTGTAATTTACTCACTAGATAAAATAGCACTATAAAGCCACAAGGTATAACGATTTGATGTGTTTCTCAAATATCCTGAAATGTACTGCATTTCCTTATAAGTGGCATTCATACGTTTCCCTCATAGTACAACTGGTAGGAACGCTGCATTTGCATCTAACAAACCTAATTTCATACAAAATACACACACACACACACACAGACACACACACACACACAGACACACACACACAGAAGTTACATAGATGAGGAGTTAAGAATAATTAATTTATAGTTTCTCATATATTCCACAATTTTTTGGTTGTCAAACATTTTGCTACAAAGCATTCTTGTAGCACGGTATTCCTAGAGTTGATATTCTGAAAGGCCAGCCTTTTCCAGGGACTTGTGAGCCCTGTTGACAGTCCTTTGCAGAGGAGATTTGACAAGGACAATGCTACTAAGGTATTACTTTCTTTTCACTTTATACACCTGAAATGAGGACCCCGGGGAAAGCCGTTGCTGCTGTGGTATCGGCAAATCCGGACTAGGACCCACCCTGTCCATCAGCACAACTCACCAGAGGTGCTCATTCAAGGACATGTTCTTCTGAGCAGTGCATTTCTTCAGGAACCTGCGCACCCTCCATTGTGGGGACCCAGAGTCCACCGATTCCCAATAACACTGTCTGCCATCCACCCACGCCGGTCCGCTGCAACCTCAACTGAGACCTGCTGGAATGTCCCACCACACAACTAAGGCTTCTTTCTTCCACTGGTGGTTGCAAGGTTCAACCCTGCTTCTACCTAATATACTGTTGTCCAGTCTTTTTCAGCTGCCCAGACACAGACCTCCATCAATGCCCTCTAACTTCGGCCTCATCTGGCCGGCAATTTCAAACACCTTCTGCCCCTTGCTGGACAGAGCTGCTCCTCATTTGCTAAACTTGAGACCGAGGTCCCACTAACTTCTTACAGCCTTCTATGAGCACAGTCACTGCTGGTGGCCCCAACCCATACAGCGCACCTCAGATTCACTTCATATGGCGTAGACACTAGGGGGCATACTACCAAGGACAAGCGATAATTATCGCTAAACGCGCTTAGCGCGATTTAAATTATCGCTGGATTTCATCGCCGTGTCAGCGGCGTATTAGCAACGCTTAGCTGACAGGCGATGTGAAATCCTGCGATAGACTGCGATAATGAGCATTAGCGTGTGAAATCCTGCGATGATTTCACAGCACTAATGCCAAGCTTGGTAATAGGGGAGTGTGGACTCAGCCTTACAATCCACCTCCCATAGGCATAAATGGTAAGTCAGGTTTTTGTCTGGCGTTGTAATCATGCGATAATGGGGGCCTAGCGCACGTTTTGTTATCGCTTCGCTGTCCAGGGGCAGCGTTGTTGATACAGCGATGTTGGTTTTGCAAAAATTTTACATGTTGACTTAGGAGGGAACGCCTACTTTACATCTCATTAGCGATATTTATCGCTGTCATGAGATGCGTTCCGAAATGGGCTGCTAACATGCACTGAAGCATGATAGCGCCGCCTTGTTAATAGGGCGATAAGAATATCGCCGCTTTAGCGGCAAAAAGTGACGCTAAAGCGACGAGAATGCCCTTGATAATATACCCCCATGCCTTTCTGCACGAGCCACCGTTGTGATCGCAACATTTACAAAGCGTGGCAAACAGAGTATTGAGCATGCAAGGAACCTAAGACATGGGTCTCAATGACGGGCTTTTAAATAGCTGAAGACACCATTGCATTAACCTTCGCCTCCTCATAGGGGGTGGCAGTAATTTCAAATAGTTTATTTATTCATTCTTATTTTTCTCAAATTGATTTCCCCCACGCACCTTGTTCTGCTAGTTTCTTCTTCTGATCTTTACTGTGAACGGGTTGTCCTCCCTTGCAGGTGGTGGCTACTTCATGTACCTTCAGTTTGTCCTTACGTCTGACATTGTTTTTTGGTGGTGAGGCATAGCACTCACTTGCCTTCAACACCAGAATAGAGTACATAGGGGTATATCAGTAACAACCGGCGATAATTTTTGCTAAGCGCACTTAGCGCTAGTATAATTATCGCCGGCTAGCGTGGATTTTTATCGCTGAGATAGCGTGCTATTAGCAACGCTTTTCTCAAAAGCGATAAAAATCCTAGCGCTAACTGCCTAACGTGAGATTATCGCTGGAAACCCAGCGATAATCTCACGAAATGTGGCGTTAGCTTGTTGATAGGGACTCACAAACTTAGCCATGATATCCACCTTCCATAGGATATCATGGCTAAGTCAGTCCTGAAGCAGGCGTAAGGAAGGTAGCGATAACAGGGGTTATCGCTACTTTTTCTGCCGCTATGCTTCATAGCGTGGGGCTTGATATAAGAAGATAAGAAGATATAAGAAGAAATGTCGCTTAGCGACATTTCTCCTGTCATGTCAGGTCAGGAACGCCCACTTTGCATCTCGTTAGAGATGCAAAGCTGGGCGTTAAGAATAGGTGCGCTAATGCAAGGTTTCACGCGTTAGCGTGACCTTGCTAATTAAGCGATAAAATTATCGCTGCTTTTCGGCCGAAAGCGCCCGCAAAAGTGGCGATAATTTTCAATCGCCGCCTTGTAAATATGCCCCATATTTCCTGGAGGTTCTGTTTCACCCCCACCACCTAGGGTGCAAGTCTTTCAATGGGCGCAACCTATCCATCATGACGATTGTAAAAACAAAACATAATGGGGCATATCAACAAGGGGCGGCGTTAATATTATCGTCGCTTTAGAGCCCGTTTTCGGGCGAAAAGGGGCGATAATATTATCGCATTATCAACAAGGACACACTAGCGCGTGTTTCCTTGCATTAGCGCCCCTTGTCAGCACGCCTCCCATCACATCGCTAATGAGATGGAAAGGAGGCGTGCCTGACAAAACACCATGGGAAAATATCGCTAACCCAGCTACGTCATATTAACAACGAGGGTTAGCGATATTTGAAATTGCGTTAAGTATGCCTCAACGCAGGAATTTAACGTCTGTTAAATTCCTGACTAAGCTATACCTAACATGGGGGGTGGATTGTGTGGCTAAGACCACAGGCCCTATCACCAAGGATATCGCCGTTTCCCATGGAACATCACTGGAAAACCAGCGATGTTCCATGGAAAACACAGCAATCACTGGAATAATTATCACCATTGCGCTATGCATTGTTGATACAGCGCCAGCTTGGCGATAATTTCCAGCGATAGCCAGCGATAAAAATCCTCACGCTAAGAGCGGAAAGCGATAATTATCGCTGCCGCTTGAAAATATGCCCCAATATATTTTTGGGCGTGTAGGATTTTATGTTCTAAGCTTTCTAGTGTTACTTTATAAATAGGACTTCACGCTTCCCTCACACAGCAATTTTATTTTTTTCTCTTCATTAGCATGGTAGTTTGTAAATAAATGTAATTTGAGTTATGTTAAAGTTCTTAATCTTGCTGGGCTTTCTTCAGAAACATTCGAGATTGCTTTGGCCTCCACTTCTGTGCATGATGCAGTGGGGTCTGCAGTTCCTTTGAAATGGAGGACGTCACATCTGCAAAATATTTTAGTAAAAAGGTCCCTGCGAGTGTGATATTGTTCATGTGTATTTGGCCTGGGTCCAGCCCTTGTCCATGAGGGTGTGCAAGTCCGAATAACGCTATCCACACTCACCTGGTTCTGGCTACAGTGCCTGTTTCCAGGTCAGACAAATGCTCACAGTGACTTGATCAGAGAATTAGTGACACCTGAAAGGTAAGGCACACTCACGGATGCAGGAGGGCGTCACATCCCATTCACTTGCGGAGCCCCAAAACCTTTGTCTGCACTCGAATGTAGACGTTGAGGGTTTATATCCCGCGGCGCACGTGACTTGCACCCTTTCCCCACGATCATACCATTCTTTGGCGGGAGCCAGGATTAGCACAGACCAGCCCGTGTTTGGATGTTTGCATCTTTCTGAAATATAAAAAGAAACCTAAGCATCCATGAGATACGCAAGAGAGCATGGTTTATTGGATTGGCACAGAGTGGCGGATGTTTGGGGGCTATGGAGAGGGGCAATGCTCCTTGAAGGGCACCGTGGTTTAAGTACAGCTGCTGAACTTTCAAAGCAGGAGTGGGAGGAAGATAGGAAGGGCACACTGGCGGCTGGAAAGAAATCACAGGTGTGAGGGGTAAACAGTCAGCCAAGCAGAATACAGTAAGCAAGCCCAGGGATGCCAGAGGTATTCAGAAGGGGAGGTGAGGGGACTTTCTCAGGAAAATAAAATGCATACATGGGGCCAAATAATCAACTTTAGAGCATCTTTTGTTCCTAGATGTGCTGAAAAGCCGTAGGTAGTGAAGAGGCGTCCATGACATATTCCAGGGCACTGGTTGTATGCACCAGGAGTGTATGTGTGTGTGAGATTTACTATCTGCAAGACAAGTTAAATAAATTAGCAAACTGTGGGGCCCGTTTACAAACCATTTGCTTCTCCGGTGCATCACTTTTAATATGGGAAAAAGTGACATACCGACGGCGCAAGGGGCTTGTATCTTCAGCACAAGTTCAGTAAAATGACCCTGAAAAGTGGTTTAAAAAATGGGTATATGCAAGATTGCAAGGACTATTAGTAAATGTATGCAGCATCTTCTTTCAATTCCACAGTGCAGTTACTCCACTGAGAAAGTGAATTTACCTATATCTGTGCCTTAATGTATATTATATATTTTAACCTTGAAAACACTAAAGCTCACGTGTGCCTTATAGTGTGTTGTACTTTATTGTATTGTATTGTATTGTAATTTGTATAGCGCTTACTACCCCTGACGAGGCGTCAGACCGCTTTTGTGGCGAGTAGCATGCTACTCCGGGACCCATAGAGGGTTAGTGTTGAATTAGTATAGTGAAACATGCAAGTAAATTTTAAGTGGTGAATATGTTAGTCAGGTATTTGAATTTGGAAGGATAGCAGAAGTATAGAAGAGGAAAAAAGGTTTGTATTTATATAGCACTTGTCACTCCTGATGGGGTGTTGAAGCAAACTACTCCGGAAACCTATAAAGAATTAGTGGTGAATTATTATCGTGAAATATGCCTTTAGCCTCGACGCCCGGGCTGAGACGTCTTAAGCCTTGGCCTTTTATAGCCCTAGTAGTCAGGTGACTCCTTCAGCTAATGGGAACCCTAGCTCTAACACTATCCAATCACAACAAAAGTGCTAAAATCTAGAACCAATAGGATACCAGGACCTTACAGCCAATCTTAGCCCTAATCCAAGCACCCAATCAGTTAAATAAACCCTGATCTCCATGTCTTTCTGGCACAGGATGCCCTAGTCCCTACTTCCAATAGAAAGCCTAACCCTACTCTTAGTCCCACACCTAGTCCAGCAACCAATCACATCAGAAGCCCTAATCGCTACTGCCAATTAAAGGCCGAACCCTAGCCCTAGTCCCACCCTAGTCCCAACAACCAATAACACAGGAAGCCCTAGTCCTCACTTCCAATAGAAATCCTAACCCTAGCCTGAGTCCCAACCCTACACAGTCACAGACCCAGAAACCTATCAGAACCCTCAAATACCCAACCAATGAGGACACTAACCCCAATCCAATAGAAACACCAGATACAACCACCAATCAGTGTCCACATGTGCCAAACAATAGCAGACTATATAAGGTCCCAGCTACCTCAGACAAGGTTTGCTGGCCAGGGAGTTGGAAGCTGCTCCTCTAGTCAGAAATCTCCTAGGAGACAGACAGGCTCAATCCACCCTTTGGACTTCTGCAGGTATGGCCCTGACAAACTTGTCCTCCAACAACACTATTTGTATAAAGCTTTACTCCCTCTCCTGGCCAAAAAACGAAGTGCACAGTCCCCATTAAACACAGTTTAAACAGCTCACAGCAGATTACTGCTGTCTCAGAGCACCCTCTTATGTAGAATATCCCTGTTGCTGAGGGTTTGGGGGGGGGGGCGGGGCTGGTTTCACTGACTTGTTAACACAAAATGGTGGCTGGGGGTGCACTGCTTAACATACAGGTCTTAGTAAAGAGCAAAGGAGAAATTTGGAGGGAAAACTGATAGTCACGGGGAATGAGAGGGAAAAACTACAGAAGTTCGGACTGCAAATCCCACAATTTAACAGGTTAAATGGAAGCAGTCGTGGGCAGGAAAAACCACAAGTTTAAACACAAAAACAGGTGATAAATTATGCAATCACGGGCAGGTTAAAAGCTACAATTTGAAACTGTAACAACCACAGGCAAGGACAGATAAATAAAAATAAAAAAAGAAAGAAAAGATGATGCAATCACAGGTAGGGAAAATCGTTTTTTAGGAAAGAGACAGCACCAGTCTGCCTCCTTACCACTTCCTGGATTCTGCTCACTGCAATCTGTGGCACAGGTAGGCTGCAACTCACAAGATAGAGGAGAATGATTTGGGGTGCACCCAGCAAAGCATTTAGGGTCCTGGGCAGGTGTGAGAGGAGGGCTAAGATTTGCTTGGAGCAGGGGAAACCAATCAGCAGTCCTAGGTCTGCTGGCCTGGGGGGTAGGGCTGGTTCTGGGGAGCTGCTCTATTCAGAAAAGTCCTAGGAGACAGACAGGCACAATCCACACTTTGGACTTCTGCAGGTAAGGGCCTAACAAACTTGTCCTATAACAATACTGTTTGTATAAAACTTTACTCCCTCTCCTGGCCCAAACAAAAATGCACAGTCCCTATTAAACACAGTTTAAACAGCTCACAGGAGATTACTGCTGTCTCAGAGCACCCTCTGATGTAGAATATCTCTGTTGCTGGGGGGAGGGGAGGCTGGTTTCACTGACTTGTTAACACAAAATGGTGGCTGTGAGTGCACTGCTTAATATGCAGGTCTTAGCACAGAGCAAAGGAGAAATTTGGAGGGAAAAACTAATAGTCATGGAGAATGAGAGGGAAAAACTACAGAGTTTTGGCTGCAAATCCCACAATTTAACAGGTTAAATGGAAGCAGTCACGGGCAGGAAAAAAACACAAGTTTAAACACAAAAGCAGGTGATAAAATATGCAATCATGGGCAGTTTAAAAACTACAATTTTAAACTGTAACAACCACAGGCAAAGACAGTTAAAGACAAATAAAAAAGAAAGAAAAGATGATACAATCACAGGTAGGGAAAATAGTTTTTTAGCTTTTTTAGGAAAGAGACAGCACTAGTCTGCCTTCTTACCACTTCGTGGACTCTGCTCACTGCAAATTAAACAACTGAAAGGTCATTTCTATACCTATACCTACTATATATACAGATCACTAAAACTTTAGTATGGTTGCTCAATTACACACATTTTAAATGTGCTCTTTTTGTGTACTTCTATGTTGTACTATGCACATTTTACTGATCTGTGCTAGCCAAGCATAACCTAGTTTTGAAATTGGCTCAAATTCGAATGTAAGAGTGAGCTCCTGTTAGTGTTACCTCAATCTCTTTGTCAAGGACATCTCACATGCCTTCCCTCTACAAACTTCAATTTGTCGCTTGTTCCCACTCCTATTCACTTGGCTTTAGAGAAACTGTGCAAAATAAGAATGAAAATGCTATGGATTGTAACATTGCACGCCCCAGCTGATCAAGGGCTATGCACTGGTCCATTAAAAATGGCATTGCCTTGCATTATCGCTGATTGCTAGCTGGCGAGTTTACATGAAACACATTAGACTCAGTCGTCGGCTATCCCAAGTGCTGTGTTTTATTTTACATCCACCTTCCAAGTAGACTGCCACTCATACCCTTTCACTGAAAATATATGTGGTAAGGCAGTGTGGAAAAAAAAAAAAACTTAGAGATCTCACACTGTGAGGCTGTAGACACTAGAGATTAGCAGATCTGGAGCAGCCTACACCAGAGGTTCACTATAAATCACATAGGCCTGGAACTCAAAGAGATGTAGTCATATCATTCAACTCAAAACAAATATAGACGACGGTCAAGGAATAAATCAGATAGCACAAAGAGAAAACATATAGCAGTCATTTTCTTGAACACAGCATGAAAAGAAATAGTTTGCCCACACCTAGATATCACTTTTTTATTTGGGATAAATATACTTGAATTTTCAAAAAGCATGCTATTTTGGTGTAAAAACCCTATTTTGTTTTAAAATACTATGGGGCTTATTTACAAGTCCCTTGTGCCGCATGTACGTCACTCTTTCCGATATTAAAAGTGACGCACTGTCGCTGCAAGGGGCTTGAAAATAGGCCCCTAACTTTTTACTTTTCTAGTAAACACAGACTTGATCACCAAATATCATTGTTTAACAAAGCAATAAGTTTTACATTACATGGATATGTATCCCATCAGATGGAATGAATGTCTATTATACCAATTATGCAATGATTTACAGGTATTATGTAAAGATCAGCATTATAGCAGGTGGGTGTGGACACCAACATGCCATGGATGCCCCATATATTACCAGCTCTTCTTACGCTATAAGCAACCTTTAATCAGGGGTGGTACCAAAGTTTTATGAATAACAACAATGTGCCAAGTAATATCACCATTATGCCAGGAGTGTTTGTTATTCTACCAAGCTTGGACACCATTGTACTTCGGCCATTTGATAGACGCTTACGGTCGCTAGAGGCTCTACCGGGCCCCGTGACTACGCTCAGAAGCCACACGGCTATTTTAAAAAATCGAACTGTGTATTTTAGATTGCATTTGCACTTTGTATGTTAACCCCCTTTTTTGTTGTGCAGGTTGACTGTATGTATTCTTACCTGGGCTTTATTTGTGTATTCGCCCTTGATCTGTCTCGTGGCAGGCGATTGTAGCGCTGCCCGGGACCCGACTTTGGCCGCCATCTTGGGTGAGGAGCCTGTAGTGGAGCCGAGGCGAGTGGACTAGCGCTCGGCCCCTAACGCCCTCAGCCCTACAAAATGGCCTCCCCTTACCGGAAGCGCAGCGGACGAGCGCAGCGGGTGCGACATAGGCGCGCCGGAGTTGCGCCTGAGTTAAGCCAGTCTGCGCCCGTCCGCGGCCTGACGGGCCCTGGGCCCTGGAATGCTGCTCCTCGCATCATCCATTCAGCTGCCACACTTAGAGCGCTGCAGCATCCACCCTGTGCACTTTCTACCACAATTTGGGATCGCCTAGTGTCTCTTGGCATCTCGGCTGATACATCTGCACCCCGACTTACACATCAGGTTCTGTCTACCCCGTCTCAGCCTGAGTCCTGTATTCACATACTCTATCTTAACACACGCTCCCTCCCTCAACATCACTCCGATATATTTTTTCTTTTGACGGCTGAGAACCCTGATGTCTTGCTGCTTACCGAGACTTGGCTGTCTGATTCCTCCCTCCCTGATATCCTGGCAGCCTTGCCTCCCAGCTACTACATGCTGAATGCCAATCGGCCTACAGCTCGCCGCGGCGGAGGTGTGGCGGCAATCATACGTAAAGATCTCAAATTCATTGCGTCTTCTTCGCTCTGTCTTCCGGAGGTTGAGAACCTTGTCATCAGCCTAGCTTCTGAAGCTGGAGCCCTGACTCTCATTGTTCTGTATCGTCCTCCCACCCCTATGCCCTTGTTCCCTGCTGCTCTCAGCGATCAGCTTGCCGCCCTGATGACTGCCTCTGCTCGTATTGCCATGTTCGGCGACTTTAATTATTGGTACAAACAGGCTGACGCTGGCCCCCATGCTACCGAATTGACCGAGGCACTCCTCAGCTTAAATTTGACCCAGCATGTTACCACTCCCACTCACATCGGGGGTCACATTCTGGATCACATCTGGACGCTGGGGGTATCACTCTCTTGCCCGATCATTTCCCCATGTGTCTGGTCAGATCACTCGTTGATTGAGACCTCCATCTCTGTGAAGGGCCTGGTTAGACTGCCGCCTTTGGAGGGTGGGGCCGCTAGGAAATGGAATGCTCTCGATCTTCCTGCCTTCCTCTCCCTTCTCGCAGAGACTCAACCCCCTCCTAGTAACAGCTTAGGGGTCGAAGTTCTGGATGCAAATATCACCGACTGGCTCACAATGGCTAGCGACCAACTTGCCCCCTTCTCTCGGTTCCCTCACTCCCGACATAGTAAATCTCATAAATGGTTTACTTCAGCCCTGAAATCTCAACATCTTGAGCTACGTCAAGCAGAGCGCAGGTGGAGACGCAATTACCTTAGCACCGATAGGGAGGCGTACGTGCTTGCACGTAAGGAATATAAAAAAGCCATCACCACCACTAAGGCCGCCTTTGTCTCTAAGAGAATACTAACTGCCCCTAACAAATCCAAAGAGATATTCAAGGTTCTTGCTGAATTAACATCAGACGATAGGACACTCCCCAACCAGGCCCCCTCTGCCGAGTCATGCAATGCCCTGAACTCCTTCTTTATCGATAAAATCTTGGCAATCAAAAATTCTATTCCTTATTCTCCCTTCTCAGCTATTGCCGCAGCCCCTTCTATTAATACCTCTACTCTGACTTGTTTCCGACTCTCTGGCCAAATTGGCTACGCGTGTAAAATCTGGCTCCCCCAAAGATTGCTGCCCTCCCTCAGTGTTCCGTGAGATCTGTCACACTTTCCCGCACAATGTTTTATCCCTACTTAACGCCTCTCTTAGCTCCGGAATAGTTCCAAGGTCATTCAAGGAAGCTATCCTGGTGCCTTTGCTGAAAAAGCCTGGCGCGGACCCTGCGGTCCTCGCAAACTATCGGCCCATCTCCCTTCTGCCTTACCTGTCTAAAATCTTAGAGGCACATGTCACTGCTTGCCTCTCGCAATTCATTGAGGAATCCCATTTCTTGGAAATAAATCAAGCGGGCTTTAGACCAGCCCACTCTACCGAGGCTGTCATTCTCGCTGTGCTGGATAACCTCAGAAGTAATGCTGACAGAGGTCTCTCCCAGGCACTGGTCCTACTGGATTTGTCGGCAGCTTTCGACATGGTGGATCATGCATCTTACTCCACCGTGTCGAGTCAGCTGGAATTCGTGGGCTCGCCCTGACTTGGGTCAGGTCTTTCCTTGAGGGAAGATCTCAAGCTGTCAAACTGGGCCCCTTCAGAGCTACTAGTGCCCCGTCGCTGTGCGGCGTTCCCCAGGGATCATCTCTGTCTCCCCTTCTCTTTAATTTATATCTCCAACCCCTTATCCACTCCTTGGGCAGGTGGGACGTCACCGTGTTCAATTATGCAGACGACTTACAAATTATTTTCCCCCTCACCTCCCCTGACGCCATCACCAACTTCCAGGCGGTCATGACACACATCCAGCACTGGATGAATCAAAACCAACTGAAGCTCAATCCTGGGAAAACTGAGCTCCTCCTTCCCGGGAGGAGCGTTTCCCACTGGGGTCCTCAGTTCTGGCCCTTTGAGCTCAGTCTTCCGCCTCTTCCAGCTGATTGTGTAAAGAGTCTCGGGGTCATTATTGACTCTGAGCTCAATCTCAAGGCTCAGGTGAGTGCTGTAACTTCCGTCTGTATGTTCCAGCTCTACAGAATACGGAAAGTCGCCCACCTTTTGACCCCGGAAGCCTTGTTACAGGTCATAATAGCATTGGTGATGTCCCGTCTGGACTTCTCCAATTCCCTTTACTTTGGCCTCCCAAAATCCCTGCTTTCCAGGCTACAGATTATTCAAAACCAGGCCGCAAGACTTGCCTTCAAAATTTCAAGATGGCAGTCGGCTAGACCTCTGCTCCACCAATTACACTGGCTGCCTATCAGTGAAAGAATAGCCTTTAAGGTCTGCTGCCTGGTTTTTAAAGCCCGTACCGGCTCCTCCCCGGTTTTTGTGAAGTCCTTGGTTACCCCTTACTGTCCTTCCCGTACTTTGAGGTCCTCCAATCTCCAGCTTCTGGTTATTCCTCGCTTCAGACTCTCTAGACTAAGCGTTCGCAGCTTTATCCACTTGGCACCTAAGCTGTGGAATTCCCTTCCACTCTCCCTCAAGACTGAGCCTTCTCTTCTGTCTTTTAGGAAATCTCTGAAAACACTGCTTTTTTCACATCCCCGTTAAGTCTCCTCTGCACAACCTTGGTAGTCTATCAGCGCCAGGAAACTCATGGTGTCAGCGCGCTTAATAAATTCCCCTTAACATTAACATTAACATGTAGATGTCCACAGAATGTCAGGAATTATCACCATTATGGCATGATATCAAGGTTGGGCACCAAAGTCTCATGGATGATAACAATAGGCCAAGAATTACAGGAATTATACAAGGGCAAGCATTATGACAGGGCTGGGAACAGTCATTCAGTGGATGCCAACAATTTGGGCAGAACTGGCACCATTTTCTCAGACTCCTGATTCTTTTCATGAGTGGTGGGGACAGGACTGTCTCATGGATGAGGACAATGGCATGGATGGGGAGGGTATCTGTAATGAGGAGGCTTAGAGGGCAAGGAGTGTGACAAAGACTGGGAGTCTGAAAGGGTCTGTGGGTGTGACTGAGGCCGAGAGACATGGATTGCGTGGGCAATGGACTTGGGAAGTGACAGGCACTGAGGGTGTGACAGAGATGGGAAGGGTGACAGTCATAAGCAGAGTGAAGAGTTTGACTCCCACTCAGGATCATCCAACTATTTTGATGAGTGAGTATGCCACTTCACTCACTTTAGTCACGCTAAATCCAACTCCTGACTCTTTGAACGACTTGTACCGGTACAAGAAACAAAAATCATCTTAATCATTTCTATCCCAGAAGATGTGCAATCATTAAAAATGAACTCTGACTGATACATTGTATGGTCTGGATCCTTCACTTGAAGAGGCAGGGATGGACTAGCATCTGACTGAGTATTTATCATTTCATAACTATGACTAACTCATTGGATTCCTCTGTATCATTGGACGAGTTGCCTAGCTCGAGTTATGCTCCATCAAATGCTAATTTATCAACTTTACCTCTCTATGATGCAATCCACTCCGCTTCAGGTTCTGATGAATTACTCACGTCACCGGTTCACCCAGCGTTACAGCCATGGGGGCCGTAACCTCAACCTTGTAAAAATGGCAGATACGTTGGGGGCCCAATCTTCCATACTGGTGATCAAATGGCTTTGCTAAAGGATTGTGAAAAGACTTGGCATTGTTTCTGTAGGCCAATAATCTCCTTCTTACAATGCAGCAATAAATCTGCAATATAGAAAGGTATCTAAGATCTGCTTCAACTGTCACTGTTCAAATTAAGTCAATCATCTGCTGTCCAATCCGAATATATTATTGCTCACAACCTTCCTACACCATCCAGTGATCCACCAGCATCCACCAATGGTATCAGAATGGTTTCCAGCCTTGGCTTAGAATCAGATAACAACTTGAAACCATATTATACATTTTTTTAAATGAGCCTTCCACAGATCTTACTTCAGTGGCCGAGCCTTCTCCTAAGAAGGGCATCTTCATTTCTACAAGATCAATCTGATAAACAAGTAAAAAATGTCTTAAGAAGCTGAGAAACATAAATGAGAAAGATAATCCCGCAAATGCCTCGATCGTTTCAAAATACAGCATGGCCAATGGGACAAAAACAGCAGCTTGTTCCCACTTTTCTGCACCAAACTCTCTTCTGAAGAAAAGAGGTATGAAACAACTGATCCAACCTCCAGGTCAGAAGTTTTGCTGGGGCAATTTTTGGAGACACTTAGACTCAAGAGGTAGATTGATCTACATAACTCAGTCCAGGAGTTCAAACAAAGATAAGGAACTTCTCCTGATAACAAGCTCTTTGGACAATTAACAGAAGTTCAGATCCTCAATGTACACAGGAGGTAAATTTAGCCAAAATTCTTGCAGCGGGCTTTACCTTTTTGGATAATCTCTTTCTAATAACACCAAGAAGAGTCAAAACCTCTATTAAACAAGCTTTGGTAATGCATAGGTTTCGCCTATGTAATGAATAAATAGCTGTTTTAATCAATCATCGTCTGGGAGAAGGAAAGAGCTCCCTGACAGGAGTGGGGAGGATGTGGTGCAGCAGCCAGAGCTGCTTAGTTGAGAGCTGGGTATACCGGTTAGAGTCTCTGCAGGGCCCCACAATATCCTGTGATTCTATACAAATCACTTAATCTCGCGAGTTGATAAATTGTTATATACATATGCAGAAATAGTAAAAGGCAAAACTTTATAAAAAGATAGTTCCACCAAAGCGGATGTTAACAGTATTTCGGAAGTGGGAAACTGATAAGAGAAGCAGAGGAGAAACAAGCATTGGTAAATGCAGGAAAATATGCTACAGCCATTAGAAATGGAGGGAAGGTAAGTGGCACACACAGGAACCAATAAGAAGCCAGGAGAGAGGAGGCGGGATGTAAGTCCCTTTTAAGTTTATATTAAAAAACAATAGATTTCTCAAGCACAGCGCAAGCACTGTGCAGGTGGAAACTAAAAACTGGAACAAAATCAGTAGCTCCATCAACTTCCCAAGGAAATAAGATAGGAGAAAAGTCAAGAAGGAACAATCTAGGGGATCATTTTAACGCAGAACCTTCACTAGAACTAATGAACAATGTGGCAAATATTTCTTCAACAAAAATGCTCACAAAACTTTCTTGGGACTATTTACCAGCCTAACTTTCAGAAAAGCAAAAAGGAGATAGCTACATCCTAGAATTTGTCCCAGACTAGAAGGTCAGCAGGATACCTCTAATAATCGGAATATATTGAAAAGTTTGTCTCAATTCCAAGACACCAACCAAATAAGATCTGGTGATCCTCTGAATGTAAAATTTGTCCTGGAATACACTACTTAATAATCACACAAGCCACATGAAAATTGGAAGCAATTGTTTTTTTTTATTTAGTCAAAGAAATCAGATCTAGCTACATGCGATGTTATTCTCAAAACACCAATATCCCCAAAATATCCACAAATACTAAGGAAAATCAAATTTCAACAAAAACGTTTCAATACCACCACCCACTAAAGGTGCATTGCCATCTGAGACCAAAAATGCATCTAAATTTGATCTGAGAAGCGTGGGCAAAATCAGACTCATCCCTATCCCCCAAAAAAACAGTAAAGAGATAATATAACTGGGGTTGGGTTGCACAACAAGACTCCACCATGTCTGACCAGGGGAAACTCACCACAGAATTTCTAACGCACAAACATGTCAGACTGTTGGAACCTTATCTTGACCGAATCCACCTTTTATCTTTTCAGGCCAAACTCTCCTCTCAATTATCATCCTGATATAGATTACAATGTGGGTGCACATGCAATAGCTGAATGGTTGAAAAAGAGGCATTTAACATTCAGTCAATCGTCTGAATCATTTTTAGAACTAGATTATGGCACGTTGAATGGTCAATGTCAAGGGGATGAACCGGCACAACGGATATTTGCTACAGTAAATTCAAAAACCATAATAGATCACTCCCTTCTTCATTTATCACAGGTTTTTTTTAATATTAGCAATTTTAAACCACTTCCAGGAGATAGAGTGATCACACTCCCCAAATCATTAATCTCATGTTGAACCATCAGCTTTAACAGAAGACCAATGAGAGCAATAATGATTATTCAAAATTAACAAAAATAATAATAAATAGGAACAGTATCTTCAACTCCAAAATTCTCTCATTAAAATGTCAAAGTGTTATCACTTGATGGTTCAATTTAAATAACTCACATTCCTATCCGGATTCAGGCTCGTGCAAGAACTGCAAACAACCCTTGAGCTCAGTATTCAATTTCATCTCCACAGATGTCCAAGTCAGAGATGATCATCATTGGTGTATTAAATACAAATCACCGGAACCAGATGAAAATATCCCTTCAAAGAATGGGACAAACTGATCAAGGAGGAGAAAAAGCTCTACATCATGAAATGAAAGATTTTCGGAGAAAATCTCAATATGCAAAGCTATTTTTAGCCTCAAGGACAAAAGACACTAAAACATTGTGTTTCGTAGTAGGAGGGCACCGGCTCACATTAGGCAGCCTCTGATTTTTATGCCCCATTCAACAAATGGCTTATAAACATCAAGGAACTGTAAGGATCTAGTACCGTTGATAAGGCTTCTCTTTCAATCTATGTAAACCAGGATCAGAAGTTTATGAAGAATTAAATCTATTTTATGAGCTAAATCCTCTAGAACTGCAGGTCCGAACAAAATTCCAATTAACATCTTAAACTTAGAATACAGATATTTGGAGGCAACTTTTATTGAATTTATTTTCGGAGATTCTTCAATCTGGCCAAATTCCACCTTCTTGGAGACGGTCCATAATACATCATCTGTATAAAAAAGGACTCAGTGATGACCCTAAGAACTATAATGTTATTGCACTCCCAGGTGCTGAAGGGAAGTTGTTATGCAAATTTTTGCTGAATAAAAAGCTTGATTGGGCTTCTGACTCCAACCTTCTTCCATTTAACCAAACCGGACTCAGGCCGGGCTTGTCTACCCTTGACAACATTGTGGCTCTGAAATGAATAGTCACTATATGTCTGCTTTATTGACTATACCTCAGCATTTGACAGTGTAACTTGCAGCAAACTCTGGATGAAACCAAAGAAATGGTTGATCAACGATACTTTTCTGTATTTTCTGGTGTCATTCTATTGAGAATCATGGCTCTAAGTAAAACTGACAGAGAATAACCTTTCTCCTAGACTGAGTACTTCCAAAGGTCTTGAGCACGGCTGCATTGTAGCACCTTTGGCTTTTCTCCCTTTACATATCGGCTTTGTCTTTCCATCATGACAGCCCTGATGGCTTTGCCCCCAAATTCGGATTTAAGCCAATTTCATATTTACCATATGATGACCAAATACCATTTCAAGAGTATAATATGGCAAATGACAAAAATCATGTAATTCGAAAGACCAAAATCAATGAAAAATATAAAAACTGAGTGGGAGACGAAAGGTGGTTGCACCAATCATGTAAGCAGTAAAGATTATCTTGGGCTGACTGTGGAGAAGAAGCTTGTGTGGACTGATCACATTGCAAACTGGTGAACGTGATTAAACGAATCGGCAATGTAACGGAGGGAGGGCGATTCGCCAAATGTTGAACATCACAAAGATCAAACCTGTTCCCACCCTTCTCTAGCCTCCATTATTTTTGAATTAAAAGATGCAATTGACAATTTAAACAAAATATATATGACTGCGATTAGAGCACTATTCAGTTTAGATTCATCTACTCTGCACAGGAAGCTCAGTCTTCCTTCTTTAGCTTTTAAACTTTGTTTGTCATTGCTCGACGGCCAAAAACTATTTTATCAACAGGCTGATATTCATGCAATGGACTCAGTCTATGGCTCTTTTATGGACCCAAGCCTTGAAAAGGAAGAAAGAATAACCACTGTGATAATCTGTTGTCATTCAATAACTTGGCACGCATCCCTCGATCAAATCTCAAAGACAGGTCTGAGAAGCATCAGTAAGTTCAACGATTGTCTTCTCCAGACCTCTGAGCACGAAGATCACATTCGGGACATTTTTTGTAAGCCCAAGCAATATTATTTGACTTTGTCGCTTGAGCCTGCCTGTAAATAAAAGCATTTATGGTTCAGTCTGTTTTATATCCCAATATTCCAGTTTGAGGGTGCAAGGTATTTTCAGTTTTCATCAGTCAAACACTGTTTTTGTGTGGTTACAAGAATGACACGATTGAGCACTGAATTTGTTTGTGTCCATCCCTTTTAGATGCAAGGAGAAAATACCTAAAGGAGGCATTCTTCAGAGCCAACAAAAGAAGGATTGATCATGCCACTAAATATTGTTTTTGAATGACTGATCATGGTTTTATTGGCTAATTGATTAAGTTTTGATATTTAACCTATCATTATCGCATAATTTCAGGATCTAAATGTTTTTACTTACACACCGACTGGTCATTTGTTGTAGAATTGATTTTATGTATTTATTGTGATCTACTATTGATAAGAAATATTTATTTTTCCTATATAATAAAGTTACTACTATTAACTCTCTCAGGCACCCCACATAACACGGTATCCTCTTTGAGAAGAAAAGCAAGTGCTCACTTCAGCAATGAGGGACGTCTCAGTCCTGTGGTTTATTTTGAACTCTGATTGGGAAGAGTCCAGAAGGTGGTAACCCTTTGCCTCCACCCTGCCCTACTTTTAAGTACCCACATACATTTAGCACCTGCTCAGAGCAGATGGCAAATGTCTGCGGTAGCTTCAATGAATACCATGCAGACTACTGCACAGTAATCTCGTGTCCGCACAGGTACTCCTTATTCTGGTGGGTTATCATTGCACGGTAACCCTAAGTACGTGTAAAATGTTTGCACCCCACCAGTCGCCGTGCAACTGGTAATCAGGTCATAGATGAGAACACACACACCCACCCAGCCTCACCACAACTACTTATGACCCCACCAAAACAAACTACATAACTTTGGATAGCACTGGCCAAAGAAAGAGTCAAAATCCACTCAAAGGGGAGGACAACTATAAACCCAAAGGATTGGGTTACTGTGTGCAAGAGAGGGCTGAGGCTGGGGAACTGTGCATTAAAATGGCACACACCAACAACAAAATGTGTGAAAACGTAATGTAGGAACAAAATGTGTGAGAATGTAATGTAAGGGATTTAGTATATCTCCTAGAGTAGCCCTTGCTTTGGACATATTGAGGCTTATTTATGAGCCCTTGCGTCACATTTGCGCCACCGCTGCGTCACTTTTTGTGACGCACCAGAAGGGTAAAAAATGCGCCATGTTGCGTCATATTTACAAAGTGATGCATCCAGGTAGATGCGTCACTTTGTAAACCCCTGAACCACATTATACTTGCGCCAGGTATAATGTATGCAGGGGGGGCGTTCTGACGCAAGTAAGCCTCGTAGAAGTGACGCAGTGAAATGTATGAGATTTCACTGCATCACTTCTAGGACTCAAATGCGTCAATATCTTACGCCTGCCTCACAGCAGGCGTAAGACTGATGCAGGAACATTTGAAATGGGACTTGTTTCAAATGACCCATTGATGGAGTTGCGTCACTTTCGTGACACACTCCAGCAATGCGTCATTTTTGCACCTACAGATACGTCAGAAATACTGACGTATCTGTAACTCCTTGCGACATGATGCATCATACTGTAAATATGACGCATCCAGCATGTCGCAAGGAGGGCGCAAGGAGAAGTGATGCATCGCTGTTTTCACGCAGCGATGTGTCACTTTTCATAAATAAGGCCCGTAGGTCCTCATTTATAAGAAAATGATGTATCGATGTGTCAGTTTCCATGTGCCAAGTGCCCTTGCGACACCATCGATGCGCTGCATTTACAATACAGGGCTTCAAGGCACAAGGATTAACAGATGCGTCAGAAATTCAGGAACATCTGTTGGCACAAAAGTGACACTTTGCTGGAATTGGTCGTAAAACGGACTCAACTCCATCAACTGTAAAACCCCTGTGTCATTCCTTCCATCTGTGCAGGCGTAAGGATTTTGACGCAGTGAAGTCGTGGAGTGACGCAGTGAAGTGTTGTAAATTTCACTGCACCAGTTCTACATGACTAATTTGCCTGGGAATGCCAACCCTGCATACATTATACCTGTTGCAGATATAATGTGATACAGGGCCCTACAAACTGATACATTGGACCGAATACGTCCGTTTGTAGATATGGCGCAGTGTGGCGCACTGATTGTGCTGCCGCGGCATCAAAAAAAGTGACACAGTGGCGGCACAAGGGACTTGTAAATGAGGCCCATAATGCTCTGTGTACTGCATTCTTAAACCTGATATTAGAAAAACCATATCGGAAACCCTGTGTCTCTCTCAAACATCTGAGACAACTCTTCTCTTTTATCTGAATTCCCAAAGACTCATCTAACCCTGGACAATGCCCAACTAAGAGCTGTTTTTGCTGATCAATAAGCCTACATCTTCAGCGCTTTTGTTGCTTATGTCGTTTATATATTTCTTTGCCTTGCATTTTATAACACAATAAAAATTAATAAAGAACTATAATTTAAAAAATTAAGATATAATGGTTATCATTGCTTTTCTATATTATGTTATCAGTGCTTAATTTATGCCGGTGTTTGCCGGTACTTAGCACTGGTTCTTATTTGTAACCAACTGCACTCATATTTATCACAGTGTACTACATGGTGGTGCTGTCTGTATATTGTTGAGCACAACACATCAACAAGTATTCAATATCTTTGGGTAAAACATAAAAGAGGCAGGTCTAGGCCATATTGACAGTTTTAGGTGACTTGCAACAGCATTTGGCAGTGCTGGCAGGGACAGTGGGTACAAATTAAGCACAGCGGTATGTTACATGATTTTTGCATAGCACAAATTCACCAATGACCTGGCCTCTAAGCATTTTTTTCCAGCTTCCTGGAGTGTTGGCTTTGCCCACTGGGTAGGAGCACCAGGGGGAGTTGTACTTTATACATACCATAGCCCTATGAGTAAGTGTGGTGAGGAAGGAATGTAGGATATTCTTTGCAGATGGAATAGGGCATTGCAAACTATTTTCTAAGCCTCTTTGCATCAGTATTGGCTTGTCCTCATGATTCTTCATACAGGCCCTGGGAGCCTGTTTTGCTTTCTCAGTTCTGAGAGGCGCCCTTTAACCAGCTTCCGTCCGATACTTCCTCAGGCTCTGTTAAATCAGGTTCTCCTGATGACCCATGTCCAGTTTTCATTCTTAACCTGGCCTGTTATACATTTGCCCTCCACTTAACACGGGCCTGAATGCCTTGTCGGGCGGAAAGCCTCCAACCGACAGTCGGATTATCCTAGACCGTGTCGGAACCCATCTGCCCGACTTGGTCGGAAACAATTCCGACTGAGCGATTACAATGTGCATGGTCGGAAGGCAAACCATTCCGAATCGGCTCCGATCGGCACTCAGAGTATCCGAGTCGGTCGGAGCCAATTCGAAGAGCTCTATGAACGTTTCTGACCAAGTGAGTACAATATCGGATTCTGACAGCCTTTATGAGTCGGCCTGTCTGACACAAAAAGGCTGTCGGAGACTGACTTTGGGAGCTCCTAGCAGGCCCCCCTTTATACTGAGATCTCCGGTTGGAATCTGTGGGAGAACCCAAGGGACCCCCCAGTAAAACCATGCATAGTGTGCCAGGCACCATGAGTGCCTGCGACAGGGTGCAAGGTTTTCCGCAGCCACCCATTTTGTTCTCGCTAGGAACACAGGCTTCCATTGGGGTCAATGGGAGACCTTCCGAACAGTGTTCAGAAGCATCGTAATCAGTCGGCCAATCGCAAGTCAGTCGGGACCAAATCTGAGACTTGTCGGTCAGAAGAGCTTCTGCCTGACATCGTAATCAGGCCCTCAGTTGTGTAATGACTTTCTGCCCACAGGTTCAGTGCCTCAGGACTTGAGAGAAGCACCTTTGGGTCCATTGTTAAAATAAAGTATATATTTTAAAGTTCTAAATAACCCCACCCAATTTCCCTTCGTCCTTATCCCTCCAGAATATTAGAAAAAATAATGTGTGAACAACTGGCTTTAATCTTATTTAGAAGCTCCCAAACTTCTGGATTCCCAAAATGCAGGTTTTTGTTCACTTCATGGCACAGATTACCTCAATGGTGGACAAAAAGTGCAGCACTGTTTGCATACTATTAGATCTCAGCACTGCTTTTAACACTATTTTCCAAGCTGTCTTCATGAACCGGCTGCAGAGTATGGGTATCAGGCGCCTTGCTGTACAATGGATCCCTTCTTTATTAGCAGCTAGTTCTAGGCAGTGTATCTTAAGCCTTTTAGATGTAGTGCAAACCTTCAACAGTGCAGAATCCCTCAGGACCACAGTAAGAAATTGGGTTGTCAGTTGTCTGGGGTGCAAGTCATGGTCAAGCAGCCACCACAATCCTTGTTAGGGTAAAGCACAAGTAAACTCCAAATTAACCTGTGCTCAACCCCCGGGTAGCTTGACACAGAACAGTCAGGCTTAACTTAGAGGCAATATGTAAAGTATTTGTGAAACACTTATAACAGTAATAAAGTGAAAACACCACTCAAAAAGCTTACCACACCAGATTAGAAACATAGAGCAATTTCTTGTAAATAATACAAGACTGAAATGACAAAAATCCAATTAGTAAAATCGGAGATATGCAATTTTAAGGATGTCAGTGAAAACAGTGCAAACTGCGATGGAGCGTGTGCCTTCTACAGGTACCCAGTTAGGCCAGCTGAACAAGAGTACTTCTGTTGAGGATGTTAATCCATTACAAATAATTGAGAATGGGTTTTTAAGATTTTTATTGTTTGCCCCTGATAGTATCTCCACATATATTTGTCATACCGAACTGGGCTTGAGCTATGTCACAGATATTTGTAAAATTCAACCTGTACTTCTGTGGCATAAGACCCGGACATCGGAACAGTTGAGGCTGAATAGACAGATATTAAGGGACTGTGGTAGTCTTGAGGGAGCTGCTCACATTAAATGGCTCACGTATATTAAAAATGTTGTGCGCAGTCTTGGTCACCCCGAATATTTTTTGGATCCAACAAGCCTTTGTGATGTACAGAGGAAAGATCTTAAAGTCAGTTGTTTGAATTACCTTGAGGATAAAAGAAGAAATGAAGAAATGAAGAAAATAACTGTACAAGCCCACCAGCTTATTGTGTCCACTGCTAGAATTCAGCTATTTAGGATTGACAATAGGGTAACACAATAGATTTCTACTGACACGCTTGAGACTAGGAATTTTTCATAGATTAGTAACTTTTCCGGTCCAAAATGATTGGGCAAGAATGTTGTGCAACTGCCCTTGTGATGATCTGTCTGCTCAATCGAACATACACATCTTGTTTCTTTGTAAATTTTACTCCCTGCATAGGAAGCGGTGGATTTTGCAGATTTTAAGAATTAGTGGTTTAAGACAATGCCATGCTGCCTACTTGATGTTACAATCATTATCGGAAACTCATATGGTTGTTCTAGTCTTATCATTTTTAAAGAATGTTTTAAGATGCAGAAATTCAATCATGATGTGATTCATTTTATATGTATTAATCTCAATTAATTTTTATGTATACAGAAATCAGTTGATGTTTGTATTTTAATGTGCTTTTATGACTATTTTGTAATAGTCGAATAAAGCTGATTTTGATTGATTGATTGAGTGTTCGAGTCAAAGATGCATCATGTAGATGAATCTATGCGCCGTTTCTGAGGAGCAGCAAGGCTGTGATTGTGATTTGTGATCTTGCTTCATCGTTGAGGAGTCCGTCAATGAGGGCTTGCGATGTGAAATCAGGCGTTGAGGATGCATCGTGCAGTCGGGCGGTGCATTGGTTCTAAGGAACTGCAGAGCTGCGATGCGGAGTCCATCGTCGAGGCTGCAGTTAAAGAGTGATGCGAGTGCCTGAGCCGAGGATGCGTCGCAAAGCAGCGGTTTGGTTGAGACTGCAGGTGGTGAAGCAATGGAGGTCTATGCAATGGGCAGATCCATACAGCAGAGGTGATGCATCGGTTCTCATCATAACTACAGGAAGTATGCAGCCCTTTGTGACACAACCTATTCAGGAGTAAGTAGGGCTGTGCCCAACTCCTCCCATCCTTCCAATGATGGCCCATCCAAGCACAACTATTCTCTCTATTTTGTGTGGCTCTTTTGATAGCAATACAAAAAGCCCAACAGTCAACTACACCCAGTCATTTGACGCAGAGACAGGCTACAGATACCAAATGGCTAAGGCAGCCAAATGCCAGCTTTCTAAAAGTGGCATTTTCAAAACTGTAATTTAAAATATGACTTTACCTTAAGAGAGGATTTTTCATTACAATCTCATAGACACCAAACATGAACTAGTTACCTCTTCCCATTTGGAAGTTACAGCTTATTAAATGAAATAAGTTAACTCCAATGTTATCTTTTGGGTAAGGTAGGCCTTGCAGTAGTAAAAACATGAATTAAAAGTTTTTCACTACCAGGACATGTAAAACTTGTGCATATCATATTTGTGAGGAAATAGGGGTGTATTATATGTTGTGGTTATTCAACCTCACCGTGTAATTCACTAACCAACCCCTTTAGGTCCAGTAGGTTTTGTATGTAAAACCCTCAGCGTAACCCTGGGTAGCTGTGGCCCTAAGCAGCAAGGCTCACAGAGGGGAACAAGTGTAAATAATTTAAACAGCACCAAAACAAGTGAAGAAGAAATCGACGCAGCACTCAAAAATCTGACACGAATTAATAAAAGTAGATTGTATTTTTAAAGAATTTATACACTAGAAAGAAAAATATGCACCAAAGGGTTCTATAGATATAGGTTTTACAAGCAATAATAAATCAAAACAATTTCACTCAACTCCGAACAAGCCTTGGCAAAGTCAACGAATTGCACACTTAGAAACGTTTTCAAATAAAATGTAGGTAGGTGTCAATGCGGTCGATTAGAAGTACTTGGGGGTGACCAACTCTAACAGTGAGCTAGTCAGAGAGTCCAGCAAGGTCCTGAAGGATAGAAACCTTCACAGAAGAATCAGTCTTTCAGCAGTTCCTGGCACTTTATCTGCATTGCAATGAATTCCTGATGCCTGAAAGCCTGATGCAAGGGATGAAAGATTCTGAAGATACTCTAAGGGGGCTGTGGATGCGATGCAGTCAATTACAGGACCAGGAACACACTATCCTGAACAAAGCCGATATCCCTGAAGTTTGGCACCAGGCACACTGCACCGACAACTGCGTACAGGGAGCAGTCTCCAAAGGAAAGAGGTTGGGAAAGATAAAAAGAAGAGTCATTCAGCTTCTTCTATGAATTGGGCTGGTAACGCCTGACTTCATTGGACGCTGATCTCCATTGCCACACCATTAGTGGAGCTGAGGATCATTTCTGTTAATAGGAAGTAGAGGATACTCCCTAACTATCACCCAGTCCCACCAGGTTCCACCCGATCCCTTCTTGCTGGTTGTGTACATTGCCTCTATGAGGGATGGAGTGTAATGATTTCTTCGATAGTGGTGTGTCATTAAGTGACCCGCAAATGATGGTGTGTGGTTTGTTATTCCCTAAAGACACAAGGATTGAATTAGTCTCAGGGTTAGTTAACCAATACCTTACAAGTGTGTGTTCCCTTTTAATCAGTTACCTCTTTTATGGGCACTTCACCGTGTCTTGCCAGTTCTTAAAGTTCAGAGGGATGTCTTGCCGTCAGGGTCCTCTTAGTTCTTCTCTTCTGGCTTATTTGCTGTGGCCTTTTTCCTATGAATATCTTTTGCTGCTGCTCTAACCCAAAAACCTAAAAAATGACTCATAACACCATTGTCCAACAAGCCATTTTTCAGTTTCTGTGTTCTTTTTCCTTGCTAGCACACGCGCGCAATAATTTGCCTTATAGATATATGACGGAACCCCTCATGCCTTTACAATGCAGTCACTACACCGACTGCAACGTTACCACGCATTATTTTATCACACAAGTTGTTTTAATGACTTGCCTTAGTGGGACGCCTGCCTTTGGAATAGTAAAAATTACTATTCCATCTCCAGTCATTGTATCCGTAGGGAAGGTGTTGGACTTAAAATCCAACACCAGTCCAACAACGCGCCCCCTAAAGCAAGTTGTTGCAAAGATTTGAGTGGAAAAAGAATGTGCGGTAACGTTGCAGTCAGAGTAGTGACTGCATTGTAATGGCAGGTTGTGGTTCTGACTGCGGGGTAAAGATGTTTTCCTTGCCTTACCATGCAAGTAATGGCTGTCTCTTTTATTTTATTTACTTGATCGCCTTGAGCAAAAAACATCGGCTCAAGATGTCAGGATGGAAGGTAAATGCCACAATTGAATCCATGCCACAGAATCAGGTAAGTTGTGTCAAGCTTTGAAAAAACAAACAGGACCTCTGGACAAACAGACTCTCATCATGGAAAGTTTGAAAGCGAAGCAGTTGACAAATGCAAGGGCACAACTTTCATACAAGATCGCTCCCTTGAAGGTAGCCAATTCTCTAAGGCCATGTGAGTAGGCAGGGTTTACAGGGGCTGTAGGAAGGAGGCCAAAATGAAAAGGGCAATGATTGTAGGAAGGAGGCTGTTGGAAAATGGCCCTTTCTGAAGGGTCACACCAAACATTTTGCCTTCCTACTCTTTTTCTCACCTTGTTTTTGTTGGCTTAAGGACTCTGAACATTTTCCACTGCTAACCAGTGCTAAAGTACAAGTGCTTCTCCCATAAACATGACTTCATTGACTCATCCAAAATTGGTATATTTTATCTATTTGTAAGTCCCTAGTAGAGTGTACTACCTATGCCACGGCATGTAATTTACATTCTACCAGTGGGCCTGCAGCACTGAGTGTGCACCTGCATAAGTAGCCCTTTAAACATGTCTCATGCCTACCACTGCAGAGCCTGTGTGGGAAGTCTACATTGCCATGCCAACTTGGCATTCAAAACCCCTTGCTAATCTTTGAAAACTCCCACTTTATTACATATACGTCAGCGCTAAGGTAGAGCATAGGTAGGCCATAGGGCAGGGTGCTGTGCAAGTAAAAGGTAGGACATGTACCTTTAAGTTTTACATGTCCTGGTAGTAAAAAACACCTAAATTAATGTTTTACTACTGTGAGCCTATCCCTCTCATAGGTCAACATTGCAAATTCCTTCTTACACTTTTAAGATGTAGTTCCTGATTGAGAAGGAGTAGCTCTGTTATGTTTAATAGAATTGGAATGGTAATGATGAATACTCTCTGTTGGCAAAGTTGGATTTAACCTTACTATTTTAGAAATGCCACCCACAGAAAGATGGCATTTCTCTGCTCTTAAAGCTCTGTGTGCCTGCAGCCTATCTCCAATACACATCTGGGGTGGGTGACAGCTGAACATTGTGCATTTCCTCTAGACAGCCACACACAAAGGAAGGCTAGGTGTGACTGAGTGGCCATCTGCATTCTGATGGGTCATCCTAGGCAGAATGGTAAGAAGGAGTTGACACATCTGAATGGGCAGTGTCCTGTCTCCACATAAAGGGTTGCATACCCCCCCCCCTGTAGTGAGTCCAAAGACAGGATTGAGAAGAGAGGAGCTCTGTGCACTTCAAACTCCCTTTTTGAAGTCACATCCACTTCAGTACTGGGTCTCTGACCCCACCAAGTCAGACACTAGTGGACCTGTGATGAATTCTGCCAGGAGGAAGGACTGCTGTGCTGCTACAAGATCTGCCACTCTGCTGGGCTGCTGCTCTGGAAGAACTGCTTTTCTGGTCTGCTCTGCTGCCCTACTGAGGAAAGGACTGAATCCATCTCACTTGAACCCAGAGTGACTCTAAGCGAATGTTGGCTTGCCTCCTGCTCTAAAGTCTCAGGGACATAATTGAGGACTTATTTTCACCTTCAACAGCATCTCGACTTTGCTTGATGCAAGTCTTATCCTTCTAAGTGGTACCAATCCAGTCCTGGGGCATTGGAAGTGGGTATAGAGTGCTGCAACTGCCAGAGTCCAGGCATCGCCGTTGTTGAGCTGCTAAAAACCAACACATTCCCCTCAACAACGCATCGCGGGAACTAAGGACATCACTTCATCGTCAGCATGACGCATCTTCTGCTTTTCCGATACATCCATGACATTGTGCAGCTCGGGACCGGCACATCGCCTTCAGCTGGAAGCTTGACAATGAAACATCACCCCTTTTATCTGCTCGCATTTCGACTCCTTCGACAATACAACAAAGCACTTTTCAGCTGGCCAAGGCCGGCCCATGTATCCGACCCACGATTTATCACGATTAGTCTGAACCTTTGGATTTACCCCAGTCAAGCGCAACCAGATATTCCTGGTTGGTGCTTTAAGCTTTTGAGCACTACATTTTCATTTATTCTATAAAAATTCATAACTCTGGTTATACTTATTGGATGGTTGTCATTTTGGTCGTGTTTTGTTCATAAAAATATAAGCTGTTGTTCCATCTGGGTGTGGTATATTTTTGTGTGATGTTTACACTGTTTTTACTGTTTGAAGTGTTGCTCAAATACTTTACAGATTGCCTCTTAAGTTAAGCCTTACTGCTCTATGCCAACTTACCAGGGTTGAGCACAGGATAATTTATGGTGTGTATCTGACTTACTCTGACTAGGATTGTGGTTTCTGTTTAGACAGGGTACATACCTCTGCCAACCAGAAACCCAATTTCTAACAAAGGCCAAAATTAAAAGGTCAATGGCAGTGTGGGGCCTTGGAGCACAGTACATTAGGAGAAGGAGTATGGAGACGTGGGGGCGGAGGGGTCAAGATAACGCGAAGAAGAGGGTGGACTAGATTTGGGGATGCCTGGGGACGTTACCAGGCAGCACAAACAGTGTAGGCGGAATGAGACACAACAGTCGATTTTGAATCGTCCTGCAGGGATTCCTCGGTCAACGAAGATGGTGGGAGGATCCTCTTTGTAGGGTTTACATTTTTTTTTTTTTTTTAAAAACTGTATTTTCAATATTTAACACATGAACATACAGCACCTCATATATATTAGACATTGGGTTCAGTGTACAACCAAGAGCGATACAAAGTACATGGGACGTAATAATAGGCAGGCAACGATAATACAGACCCCATCAATAAAGCAACTCCGCATTGATATCTCGCGACATTCTCAAGGCCATCCCCACCCCACCACCCTCCAACAGTTTCCTACCCCATGTAATAAAAGGGAGAATCACAGTACCGTCCCAAGGCATGAAGCACTCAGAGTGCCTCATTGTGCGTGATAGGGGGGGGGTACCCACCCCCTCAAAGTCCAGCCATCAGCGAACCTCACATCAGGTAATTAGTTAGGCGACCCAGCCTCATCAGCATGTCCCGCCCTCAATAAGTAACAGTGCAGCGGAGCCCATATATCTGCAGGTCTCGATGTAGGTGGTAAGAGTTCAGAGTATGTGTTAAGTTGTTCCTGACAGTAAGTGAGATCCTGCAGCCATTCCTTAAACTTGGGGGCCCTTCCCCTGCCCCATCTACATGCAACTCTCTGTTTGGCAAGTAGGAAGGCGAGCGCCACGAATTTACGGTACGCAGCTTGTATCGGCTCCACATACCCTAGGAGCGCCAGAACAGGCGAGGGTACAATCTCCGAATTAATCATTAGGGAGAGGGCCTCAAATACCTCGCTCCAATATTGGTTCACTGCCTGACACGCCCACGCCAAATGAAGAAAATCCGCCATAGGGGCGCGACATCTATCGCATCTGTCATCTTCACGAAGGCGATATCTATAAAGACGAGCAGGGGTGTAGTACACTCTGTGGATATATTTAAAGTGAATTATTCTGAGGCGACTACTCGCAGAAATGCGATCTGTCTGCTGCAGGCAGAACTCCCATTGCTTGTCTGTTAAGGGAGCCTGCAACTCCTGGTCCCACTTCTCCCGAACCTCCAGCTGCGGGGCAATGACAAGGGTATGTACCGAGCTATAGATCTTAGAGACCAACTTAGCGGGGGCCTCATCAAGAAGGATGCGCTGTAGAGGAGCCACAGCTTGGGGTTCATTCGGGAAGTCAATCGTTAAGGCCTTAATCCCCTGCCGAAGTCTGATGTATAAAAAAACCTCCAGAGGAGAAGGTTGGGTGTCACCGCATAGATGCTCCAGCGTGCGGAATGTACCATTATGGTATAGGTCTCCCCACGTCCTAACATTGAGAGAGCCAGCCCACCTCCGGAACCCCCCTTCCTGCAACAGGGGCATGCTGGGATGATAAATAAGGGGCAGAAGCGGTGCATATAACATAGGGGCCTTTAGTTTAGCAATTATTTTATTCCAGGCCGTCACTGTACTTGCCACCGTCGCAGCCAGCGCATCCTCCCCCCGTAGCGGGCTATACAATGCACCCTCTATGGGTACCGGGTGCGAAAGCCAATGCTCAGCAGCAAGTTGGGGCATATATCTCGGCTGGTGAATCCAGAAATAGGCGTAGTGGGCCTGCGCTGCTTGGAAATCTAGCTCAAAATTAGGTACCCCAAACCCGCCCTGAATATAGGGCCGAGTAAGGACCTCCCACTTGATTCTAGGCGATTTTCCTCCCCAAACCAGTCTGAGGAGCTCCGTACGAAGGTACCGAAAAAAAATAACTGCCCGGATAAAAGGGTATATTTAAAAATAGATAAAGCAACTGAGGTAGGATTACCATTTTTATCAATGATGCTCGTCCCGCCATCGAGAGGGGGAGCGTTATCCATCTAGTAATGCAGTCAGAGATGCGAGTCATCGTTGTTCCGTAGTTGGCTCTCATTAACTCATCTTTGCCCTTTTCAATGTGAATACCCAGGTATTTAAAGTCTCCCTCACTCCAGGCGAGGGGGTAGTCCAGCTCGAAACGCTCAGTAGCTTCAGTAAGAGGGAAAATCCGCGACTTGTTCCAATTAATCAGAATCCCCGATAGCTTGCCAAATCGGATGAACTCTCTCAGAATCGGATTTAGATTAATGCTGGGGTCTCGTATATACAGAGTAATATCGTCCGCGTACATTGAGATCAATATCTGCCTTTGAAAGCATCTCAATGCCTTGTCTTTATGGTGTTGCCTAAGTTTTGCTGCAAGCGGCTCCATAGCTATGGCGAATAGAAGGGGCGATAAGGGACAACCCTGACGAGTTCCTCTGGAGATGGGGAATGCCGCAGAAAGAGTACCATTGATCAACACCGTGGCCTTGGGCGCCGAATACAAGAGTCTTATCCACGAGATGAAGATGAGTGGGAACCCCATACGTTCCAGTATTTTAAAAACATAATCCCATTCCAGGGAGTCAAAAGCCTTCGAGGCATCCAAAAAAACAGCAGCCATAGGGAGGTCCTCGTGTACGGAATTAAGGATCGAGAAAAAAGTGCGCAGGTTATGGGAAGTCGCCCTGCCTGGCACGAAACCTGCCTGATCAGGCAAAACCAGGTTAGGGAGGAGCAGATTGATACGAGTAGCGATTAATTTCGCCAGTATTTTCACATCACAATTGAGCAATGAGAGGGGCCTATAGGAGTCACAGTCATTTGCGGGCTTCCCGGGTTTAAGTAAGGACGTAATGAGGGCCATGCGCATCGATGGGGGCAAGTGGCCTGTCTCCAGGGCGTCCTCGTATACCTCGCGCAAGACGGGAGCCATAAACTCTATGTAAGTCTTGTAGAATTCTATTGGGATCCCGTCTAGACCAGTCGCCTTGCCCGATCGCATGTGCATGATGGCCTCACGCACTTCATCCAATGTAAAGGGGGTGCTCAGGAACTCCCTCTGGGCATCACTAAGCCACCCCAGGGAGACATCCTCTAGGTACTCCTGTATCTGCAGATCCCCCGTGCGAGTTGACTTGTAGAGCTGATGATAATGCTCCACAAACGCATTAAGGATATTTTTGGTGTCGTTATAGACTCTCCCCTCCGCATCCTTGATTTCGAAAACGGTGGTGGGAGGCCGCGTCAATCGGATCGTCGCCGCAAGAGCTTTCCCCGGCCGCTCACCCTCCCCATATCGTCTGGCAACCCAATGTTTACCTCTAAACTTCAGTTCCCTAGTGGCCTCATTCGAGTAGTCTGTCAGTTTTTCGCGTAGAAGTGCAAGTGTAGAGTCATCAGGCATGTCAGCCAGTGACCTCTCCAATGTCTTAAGCTCCGTTTCCAGCGTGTTCAAGCGTGATAGTATACTTTTTAGTACACCAGAACCTTTGGCGATGCAGATACCCCTTAGGGTCACTTTAAACGCATCCCATATAGTTTCCACTGACTGTACCGAGTCTTTATTACGTTTAAAAAAATCTAGACATTCTTCCCGCAGTTCTTCCTGAAACACCGCATCAAGCAGCATCCGTGGTTGCATACGCCAGGCTGTCATTGGGGGGCCCAGGTCAGCCGCTCGCAGTGTGACGCGGACTGGCGAATGATCCGACAAGGTTCTAGGGAGATGCTCCGCTTTAGTCAGAGCTGTATAGAAGGGGGGCGAGATGAAGACATAGTCCAGCCGGGCCCAGGATCCGGCCTGTGCCGTGAAATGTGTGCCCTCTCGAGCATCAGGATGAAGGCTTCTCCACGTGTCTATCATTGTATGTTCAGCCAGTATTTCAGAAAACAGTGTGCGTGCTTTGGTGTAGTGGTGCGGGCCGGGTGCGATCTGTCTTTTTGCGGATCCAGCGTGGTGTTGCAGTCCCCTCCCCAGACAAGGCGCCTAGGGCTTAAGCCCACGATGATCGCATTTAGGTCCACAAAGTACTGCGGATCATCTACATTGGGGCCATAACAGCAAATCAGGGCAACCGCTACCCCACCCAATCTCCCCCACAATAGGCAGTGTCTCCCATGATCATCACTATACGTTCCCTCCATAATCCAGGGCACCCCTCTTTTCACCAGTATTGCTGTACCCCTAGAGTATGAGGAGTAGGAAGAGAACAAAGTGCAAGCCGCCCAGCGACAAGCAAATGTGTGGTTAGCCTGCGGTCGCGTATGCGTCTCTTGAAGGAAAGCTATGTGGATATTATGTCGATCTAGATAAGATAATATCTGCCTCTTTTTTCTGGGGTCCCCCAAACCTCGCACATTCCAAGTTAATACGTTTAAGTCAGTGTCCGTTTTACCCATGCTCGCAGCAAAAGGAATCACAGTCCACCAGTATGTCACCCCGCATACCACTAGCCTGCGTGCACATGCGAGAGCTCGGCCCTGCCTGTCGACTACTGCGACAGTATGCTCCATATTCTACAACCCTGCATGTGGTGCCACCCGATAGCCTGTGGGCGTGCGCCTGCATCTCAAGTACTAGAAAGTGCTCTCCTCGCATTACCCCAGTATTCAGACATGTCTTTGTAGGGTTTACATCCCACAAAATCTTCTCCAGTCTGACCAAAGTCCAGTTGCCACTGGACTAACAGTCACTGGTTGTCGCGGTCACAAGCTAATCCTTCCTGAGTCAATAACTTGCCTTATGAGGGTCTCAGCAACTGTCTGATAGCACTCCCAGGTGCAGCAAACTTAGGTGCAACTCTGTACGTCGAGCCTTGGTCTCAGCGCGGGGACACACCAGTTGGTGTAACCAGGCACTTTATAAGTGATATTATTAATATTATTGGTCCTTGGTGCTGTATGGTGGTGGTGGTGACTTGAAGACTTTGGGCTTCCAACTTGCCCCAGCAGGCTTCTTCACCTGCTGTGTTCCTGTGCTGCGAACAGGAGACTAGTCGGCTGGTCCGTGCAGTCTCTTAGCTTGACTGGGCTTCTCTTTGAGGAGGACACAGCGGGCTCAGTCCCTCTCTTCACTAGCCACCAGGTGCAGCAGGTGAAGTCTCTAGCTGTACAGCTTCTCTTTGCTGGTCTCTCAGTGCAACAGGGTAGTCCTCCTTCTGTCCTTCTTCCAAGTCAGCTCAGATCTGAGGTCTTCTTGCCAGGGGTGCGCCCTTTATGGTCAGAAAGTGCCCGCAGGTCAAGATGTGGTTGGAAACCAATGGGCTGGAGGGAATTCCGAGAGGCAAGAGAGGGAATTCCGAGAGGCAAGAGAGGGAATTCCGAGAGGCAAGATGGCGAACGGGCCGCCGATTGTGCTGGACGTGTGAGCTGAAGCCTCCCTCGCTGACATCAAAGGATTGCACTAGCGGATGATTCCGCTTAGCAGCTGGCTGTTCTTTTTGAAGCTTGGAGCTTCTATATGAGTAAATAAGAAGCGAGGCTTTTCGGAAAAACCTGCCTAGGACGCCGAATCTTAGTGATTACGGTGAAGAGGAAAGGAAAAAATACCCGCATGTTGGAGGCAGTTAGAGCGCTGCTGAAACTTCGTCGAGCCTGGTGGGCGGTTACTAACACAGGTGTAGCTGGGCTGTTACGAAGCAAGCAGCAGCAGGATTTCGACAGCGCCCGGCTAGAGAACCTGCTGAGACGTACGATGGCTCCTAAAACTACTCGAAAGCAGCGTGGACAGGAGGCTGTTACAGACTGCGAGGTGCCAACTACTCATATCGATCAAGGTGAGAAAGTTATAAATGGTACTAAGAAGAATGTAAAGGGGACTCCGGTTAAAGCGAAGCAGACGATTACTGCATTATTCACGGCCTCTGAGCAAAAACAAAGGGGTCAGGCTTCGAAAGCTTTAAAAACTCAGCAAGAATCTCACCGGGAAGATTTAATGGCAGACCCGCAGCAGCAGAATGTTAAACAGTCTGACACAAGGATTTATAGTGATGATGTGAATTCAGCAGCACTGCGTAATACTGTAGAGAAAGAAGGCTCCACGTTGAATTTGGCTGGTGTTACTATAACGGAGAAATCTTCCCCTTTAGTGCCTGGTAGCTCAATGTCTGTGGCGGCTGCAGAGGCTGAATCTGTGGATTTTTTTTCTGTTTCAGAAAACTCAGCTTCTTCGTGTGAGGATTTAGTCACACAATACTCTAAACAGCTCAGCTTAGAGGAGGCAGAGAGCGACTATGATGAGAATGAGCCAACTGACTTTATGGAGGAAGAGAGTCCTGTAACCGTTAGGAGTTTGAGTGATGTGCATGTACCAAACGGCGCGGAAGATGTGTCACATAAGATTACGCTAACTACAATATATCAGACGATCCTTAGTCATATGGATAAAACTGCATTAGAGAGCCATAAAATTCAAAATTCATGCCGGAAGTTACAGGGCTCAATTCGGAAGTTAGCTAAGGCACAGGCAGATTTCGGGGAGAGATTCACAGAGGTGGAGACTAGAATTTCCAACATCGAGGACGAGCTGGTTAAGCAAAAAGCGATAACAGAAACCTTAAGTGCCAATAAGGAGGATTTATTATGGAAAATGGCTGATTTTGAAAACCGTGCTCGTCGCAACAATTTACGATTAATGCAGATTCCTGAAGGGAAAGAAGGCCAAGATCCGCGCAAATATATAGTGGAACTTTTTCAACTGGCTTTTCCGACTTTGAATAAATGGAACTGGGAGCATGAAATTGATCGAGCTCATAGGTTTCCTTTTCATCTTGGACCTGATCAGAATCCTACTAAGACTAAACCAAGACCTTTCATTGTAGCTTTTAACAGCTTTCGCGCTAGAGAAGATGTATACATGAGTACTCAACCTAATAGGAAATCTATGGCGGAGGGTTTTTCTTTTTTTGCCACACCTGATTACTCCAAATATACAATGGATAATCGATGGCAATTGCGACAGCTGGTCCATTTATATAAAAAAAAGGGCGCTCAAGCCTATATTATGAACCCAGCAAAACTTAAGGTGGTTTATAAGGAAAAAACTCGCTTCTTTACAAATGTTGAGACAGCCAAAGAATATTTACACTCTTTGAAGGATTCTTAATTTTTTCTTTCTTAGATTTTTTGAAAATCAGGAAATTTCTTTGTGTATTCTTTTTTGGAGTCACTAGAGCTAGCAGTACTAATTAAGGCATTACTGATTTATAACTTTTCTGAGTTATGTATCCTGATATGTAATTTGGATAATCCTTGTTTTTTTTCCTTTGGTGAAGGTAGGGGGGGTAATTAGCTCGGAACCATCGATAGGACCATCAGTCCTGAAGCCTCATTAAGGGGGGGTAGGTTGGGGTTGTTAATTGAGGGAGGGGTAGAGGAGGGGTTTGGGGAGGGAAGGAGAAGGTGGTGGGCTCTAGGCGTAGTAAGGGTTAAAAGGGGAAAAACCATGGTAAATTATGATGGCGACGGTCAAGAGGAATTATATAGTGGCTGGAACATTAGCTTATGTAGTATAACAAACTCTTTACTTATTATGAGTGGTTATGATTTGAGCATTTTACAAGTTACCCTGTATGGCGCGTAATACTAAAATATGCTCATTTAATGTATCTGGGCTTAATCAATTTAATAAAAGAAGGAGAATTGCAGCTGAAATTCGCTTTATTCAACCTGACATTTTGTGTTTGCAAGAAACTCATCAAGCATGGAATAATAGGAAACTTGTTACTGATTTAGGATATGTTTTAATTTCTGCGACACAACAAACTAATAATACCAGAGGTGTAATGATCCTATCAAAACCAGGCTACTGTGAGGCAATTCGTAGCTTGACGGATAAATGGGGCAGATGGGCGATCTCAGAACTAAAAATGGGAAATGGATTTTTCATTTTATGTTCAGTTTATGGATCTAATACTGATGAAGCTGAGGTTTTGGAAAAATTGAATATAGAACTAGCAAAATGGCGATCTCCCTTAATTATTTGTGGCGACATTAATATCAATTTAAGTAATGTCGAACTCGCTGCTGGTTTAGATAATTATAGAGGTCGTAAGCCACGAGTTTTTAAAGCCTTATATGACTTGGTTATCGATCATGGATTGCTGGATATATGGAGTAAAAAACACCAGATGTCCCCAGGCTATACTCACTATTCTGCTCCTCATAAGAAATTTGTCCGCTTGGATTACTTTTTTATGTCTACATCTATTCATAGCGGGACTAAGATTCAGATATTTCCCAGAGTCACTTCTGATCACTCCCCGATATTAATTGAGGTCTCAATCTCGGAAGAGATATATAGAGTAAGAAATTTTTCATATGACAGGAAACTGTGTTTGGATGAACAATATAAAACTTATATGAATAATTAGATATTAGACTTCTTTAATATTAATATTGGGTCCGCTAACATTTTAAGTGTATGGGATACTTTCAAGGCTTGCTTCAGAGGGGAGACGATAAGCTATGGGTTATATAATCAAAATAAAATACGATCTGATATGCTAGAACAATATAATAAATTAAGGACTGCGGAGATGGAGCTAATTAATGAAATAGGGAAGGAGAATAATCTATCTAGTATACTTGAGGCAGAGGCTAAAATTGCACGGTGTCGCATGAGTATAACCGAAATTTGGACTCAAGAGATTGCAAAAAAATATTTAGTTCATAAACGTCATATTTATGAATACGGAGAAACCATCGGCCGGTCTTTGGCTTTGCGCCTAAAAATGAATTCCACCTCGCGTTATATCCCTAAAATACAAGATCAGAAAGGGGTGATGTATGAAGAACCGGGGGAAATATTAAATATATTCCAACAATTTTATACTGACTTATATACTCATCAACCCAATTTGGTTGAAAATCATGATTGGGAAGAGGGGATATTTAACAAGTTAAGTAATACTGACTCGCTATTTTTGGATACCCCATTCTCTATGGAAGAATTAGAGGAAGCTGTCAAAGGTACACCTTCTGGAAAAGCGGCAGGTCCTGATTTTATCCCCGGAGAAGTATATAAATGTTTTTTTAATTCATTAAAGACAGTTATGTTGGATATCTTTAGAATGGCGCAAAAAGGAACAGCTCCAAATACATGGAATGAGGCCTTAATTGTGGTATTTAGTAAGAAAGGAAAACCACCAGAGCTACCTGGGTCGTATCGACCAATATCGTTGCTCAACTGTGACAGCAAGATCTACTCGAAGATGATTGCAAATCGTATATCTAAGATTATAACCCCGCTAGTATCAATAAACCAACATGGTTTTATCCCGAAAAGAGGCACAGTAACTCATATAAACAGGGTCATCACTTTAATTGATATTGCGGAGGGGGAGAACAGGGACTTAGCGTTAATATTACTTGACGCTGAGAAAGCGTTTGACCGGGTGGAGTGGTCATATTTATGGTTAATTATGTCAAGGATGGGTTTTGGAAAAGGTATTTTAACTTCAATTCAAGCTCTATATAAAACACCAAATGCTAGGATAACCGCAATGGGTCTAAAATCTGAAAAGATTATTATTACAAGAGGGACACGGCAAGGATGTCCGTGTTCTCCTCTGTTGTTTGCGTTGTTTATAAATCCTTTCATCATTAGTCTTCAGAAATCGTCCCATATTAAACCATTTATAGTTAAGGAGATAGCTTATTCAGTTTTTGCGTATGCGGATGACATCGCAGTAGTAACAACTCACCCAGAAGAGGCCATTACCGAGATTGAACATTTAGCTAGAGATTTTGGTGGAAAGTCAGGGTATAAATTAAATTCGGAAAAAACTCAAATATTATGTACACAAAATATTCAGTTTAAGGATCCACGAGTTACTAATGTAGTTACATATTTAGGTATAAAAATTACACCCCACATGCAAGAGATCGTAGATATTAATTGGCAAGAAACAATATTACAAATTAAGCAGTCGCTGGCTAGATGGAGACGACTTCAAATATCAATAATTGGTAAAGGAAATATTATTAAGATGAAGGTTCTTCCCAAAATATTGTATTTATTTCGGAGTATTCCACTTCAGTTTTCTTCCAAAAATATATCACAATTTCAGATTGTTTGTGGAGAATTTTTCTGGGCCCCAGGAAAAGTACGTCGAGCTATGAAATGGCTGACGTTACCTGAAGAAAGGGGTGGACGTGGGCTACCGGATTTTTTACTTTATTACTATGTATGTTTTTTACAAAGAATGAGATATTTGTTGACAGGTGAATCTACGGAGGATGAAGCGGAAGCTCCTTCGATATTTTTTCTGTTATTGGGTGAGCAAGCAAAAGGATGTTTATTAAAAGAACTGGAGGGTAATTATTACAAGCATACTCGATTTAAGGTTTTGATTTCTGCTTATCAAGTTTGGAGGAGTGTTAGGCATTTAATACATTTTGGCAAAATCACCTTTTATACCCCTTTCACTGCGGATAAAATTCTTCCTTCCGTATTTTGGGATAATGTTGCTAAGAATTGGATTAGAAAGGGCTTATTTAGAATTGGAGACTTATATAATGGAAGCGGTATATTTGCTACATTTATAGAATTAGTAGCTAAATATCATTTACCTCAAAACTCCTTTTTTAAATATCTCCAAGTTAGAAATTTTTGTTTAAAAAAAAAAAAACAATTTGAGCCCTTGCCTAATAATTTGGTGGAGGGAATTCGGAGGAGATCAAGGATTGGCTCACTTTATTTGATTTTGATGCAGGCCAGAGAGGATGATATAAAAAAATATAATACTTATTGGCAAAACCTGCTTGAAGTCCCGGAAGTGGATATTCAGGATACTTTATCCATTTCTAAGGAGATATGCTTAGCTGCAAACTTGAAGGCTCAAGTGTATAAAACAGTTTTTCGATTATATTATACCCCTAAAAGGATGGCAAGCTGGGGTAGTAAATATGACGGGAAATGTTTTAGATGCGGGGATTCAGATGCTGATATGCTACATATATTTTTTCAATGCAATAAATTATTACCTTTTTTGACTAATATTGAAAAATTTATGTCAGTGGTATTAAATTATCCGTTTAGGATATCTTCGGTGCTGCTGCTATTGGGAGTGGAACCAAATTTAAATGGTTCTCCTGGCTCAAGGGAGCATAAATACTTTATTTTTTTAGCTATGACTGTGATCCGCTTATGTATTGCAACTGATTGGCTTTCCCCTGACACTCCGAAATTTGAATTCTGGAGAAACAAATTGTACAGCATTTATGAATTAGAATGGAGTCTATATCATTGAAGGGGATTAGAAAAAAACATATTGGAGTATTAACTTGGGGTGTTTTGTCAGATTACCTTTCATCATGAAACATTGTATGGATTTACCACTAATGTATTAATATGTCTCAAATCTAAATTGGTAGAGCCTGATTATAGTACTCTGTATAATATCCAGCCTCGTCATGTATGTATATAAATTGTAACCCTGCCAGAATTTACAATGGAAATAAAGATATTAAAAAAAAAAAGGAAACCAATGGGCTGCCAGGTTCCCTTCCACCTGGTGACTACTTCTAGTGGAGTGTGGCATCTGCCTATCCCAGGATGCACCACTCTGCCCACTCCCAAGATGGCTAGACCCCTTTCCCTGTCTTCAGACCTCCCTTTCCCACCCCGGGGTGTGGCTATCTCAGATCTACACGCACCTGGGGAAACTAGCTTGGAAACAGGTTTCTCTACTTTGCTCCCCGTGCCAGCCTGTCTACCTCAACCATAGGGCGTCCTTCCTCCCTGGTGTCCCATATCTGCTCTTCAAAGGTGGCTGCTTAGCTGTTAGCCTAAGTGGCTTCCTGCAGGAAAGAGGTGACATCTCCATGGACTGCAATCCATCATTGTTCTCCTTCCTGAGAGTCATAGGCACGTCTATCCAGGAGGGCAGAAAACTGTCTTGTGGAGCAGACTCCATGTGTACCGGGGAAGGCAGAGGAGTTTTAAAGACACCAAAGTGGCAGTGTAGGACTGCTCTTCTAGTCTGCAGTGAAGGACTGGGGAAATGTTTTACTTTGGGGACCTCCAGTGTTGCACAATCAAAGCTGCTAGCCCAGGGGTGCACTGTTAGAGTTGAAAACCAGCAGTATCAGTCGAGAAAACATACAAAAAGAGCCATTTCCTTACACTAATCTTTAAATAAATTGAACCCTGTCCTCTGGGCTGTCCAGAGCCTACCCTAGTGGTGACTTATATGTATTAAAAAGAAAGGTTTGTGGCTGGCAAAAGGTTTAAATGGCAGTTAAAACTGCACACACACGCTCTTGTAATGGCAGGCCTGAGACATGTTTGGCAGGGCTACTCAAGTGGTTGCCAAAGGCCTACTATTAGAATATAATTTACAGGTCCTGGGCACAAGTTCGCCACTTTACTAGGGATTTATAAGTAATGAAAATATGCCAATTGGGTTTAAGCCAATTCCATTATGTTTTAAGAAAGGAGCACAAGCACTTTAGCAGTGGTAAAGTGTACAGAGTCCTAAAGCTAGCAAAACAGAAGTCAGCAAAACAGGAGGTCCAAAGGCAAAAAGGTAGAGGGGAAAACCACACCAAGGATGCAAGGTCTATCATCTACATATGAATCCCTTCACTTCTTAACATCCAAATGACTTCCATCATCAAACTGATTTGCACTAAAGTCTTATTCTGATGACACCCAAATTGCTACATCTTCGCCAATGGCCAAGCTTCCCCAAAGGATCATTTCTTGAGTTTAATGTCTGCTGTTGCAGACTGAATGCAGAGTTACTCTCTCAAACTTAAAAGGGACAAAACCAAGGTACTCCTTTTTGGGGATACCTTAGGCCGTCCCCCTATTCCAAAGGGTGTGGCCAATAATATGGAGGTGAAAATGGCCACTTTGCTTTATCAGTCAGAGTAACCCAGCATGGTCTTCCTGTTTTTCTATTTAGGTCAACAGCGTAAATTACACCCTCTACTTCCAGAGTCTGTGAATAAATCAGTAATCTGTGCCATGTGCCATATGCTCTACCCCGGCTCCCCACTGTTTGTAACACTTCTTTATATCTTTATATGTTTACTGCACAGGTTACCTAAACAATTAGGTATCTAGTTCAGGGCACTTTGGGTCTGATTTAGATCTCAGCGGTAGGGTTACTCCGTTACAACGGTGACGGATATCCCGTCCCACGAAATATAATTCCCACACAAAATAATCAGGCCCTTTGCCTTTGAAATCAAGCCTTTTACTGCAAGGGTCCTAGTTTTTTTCAATCTTGACTCTTGTCATTCCATTTTGCGCTCTCAGACTTTATGACACCTTGCTTTGGCTTTTTTTCTTTGTCCCATCTTGTGGAACTCACTGTCACTGGACTTAGAAACTCAAACCTTTCTACACTCCCTCCTTCAAAGACATAAAACCTGAATTTTTGCTTGCAGTACCTCTTTGCCAAAGTCAGTCTCCCAGTCATTCTTTTCCCTATTGGGTTAGGTGCAGCGCTCTATAAATTAATTGCATTGATTCATTCATTGAGTTGTCTATGCCGGTACATCACATTGCGGGTGTTGGTCTAATGACTCACCACCTAACACGAGTCAGTGGTCAAGGTTTAGACCATCCTACCAGACCCCATACTGCATGAGCTAGCGACTACCTTTCCTATGAATTGGTGGCTGCTTGTTCTGGTGGTGGAGGGGTATTCTAAATAGCTACTAATCCATGTAATTATTCTTTGGCTGAGCTGCTTAGTAGTGGAGTGGCTTGATCCTTTCTTTAGATATGGGATTAGTTACACTTTTTAGCTCAGTTAGAGTATTCAAATCTTTCCAAATTTTCATAAGAATATTTTACCTGGAAACATATCTGTTGTTCCTGTGGGCCCCTATATCCCTCTGCCATTTAATAAAAGTCCCAGTGGAACCATCCATGCTGTGATATGTGTTTTGGGTGACTGTTATCCCTCTGACATCTCCCAATATTCTTCTTCCTAAACTTCCCGCCCTATTATTATTCCTCTATGACAAGTTGGATTTGTTGGTTGATGGGATTGGTTTAGTATTGTTCAGTGGTATTATGGGCTATTTACTGCCATACAGTGCTGGTGGAGGTTAGTTTAGTGTGGTGAAGGGTGAGAAATCAGTCGGGTAGTACACATGCAAGGTAATCATGGCTACAAAGCACAGTACATTACCCCGGTTCTAGACTCTCTTCTACTTGGTTAGGTGGGATAAGCCAAACCTGTAAGGTAGAAACAATATAGGTGGGTTAGCCAAAGTTATTTGCTTATGCCAACTTCTCAGAACTACTGAATTTTTCCTTGATTCTCTTTCAAGTGACTTCCACTGTCTGGTTAGTATCCTCTCATCTCTCTTCTTACCTGGGCAGGAGTCCATTGGCTCCACCGTGTGGCTAAGAGCACATCTTAGCTAAGCTCAAATTCAGAGGCCTCTTGGCCCACCACCAATGTCACCGAAATAGCATAATCTTGTATCAGAATCAATCACTCCGTTTTGGGGAGAGATACCCAAAGAAGGCATGAACAACCACAGTTGGGTAGGGGTGGAGATCCTCTGTTTCAAGAAGTATAAGGGTGCTTATCCATGATCTGAACTATGCGTCTTACAATAAGCCTCAGGAATTCTGATAAGAGGTTTTAAGTGATGGGGGAATGAGAGACCAGCAACTAAATCACCAATCCCAGGAGTAAGACTCATTACACTATAGGCTTTCCATAGAAAGCATAGAGAGATAGACATTTCAATTTCAGAGGCTGGTGATAGAACCCCAATGCACACATTATTCAAAAGCTATCAATATCTTCTTAGCTATAACACAGCTTAGCATTAGGATACTGGGAAGGCCCAGGTAGCACGGCTTCAGGATTGTGGTTCAAAAGTGAGCAAGGAAGGTTTATGTAGTGACTCGCATAAGAACATGCAAAACAAGGCAGCATATACTTATGCCCCAAATAAACTACAGATTTACCAGATATAGACAAGGGCAAAGATAGAGCCTGTGGAAGACAGGACAATGGTGTAGAAGAACAGTTAGAACACTCCATTGGGGTTATTCCTGCAGGCCATATATGACCCCACCACAGATATAGCTTTATGCCTGGCAACATCTCCTGTTGTAATGACTCCCTTCACCTATATAGTTAGTCCAGTCAATCACAGGAGCACTTGCTGTTGCAGAATGAGGTAAAACCTGGACCAGACTAGTGATGGCTTCTACACTTGTAGATCACCTGCATTAGAGGTATGACGAAGGAGTGTGATCCTGCAAAAATAGGGTAAGTATCAGAGCATTAGAGCATTAGAGCAATGTGATACCAGACCTTCTTTAAGAATATTTGTGATAATTTTACCCTTTTCTAGGATGTGAGGAACGGTGTTATGAGTAGACATTGATCAGGATACCAGCACTGTTTCCTAGCAGGCCGGGGAGCTGGGAGTCTTGCACCGCAGCACAGCAGCAGCAACAAGAAGATAACCAAATAGTGACAAACAGTAGAGGCAAAGCCAAGAGCACATGAGGCAAAGACTGGACCAACAGGGAATCAGGAAGGAGCATAACAAAAGTGTTAGGATGCAAGGCAAGGTGAACAAACTATATAGTATTACGGAGAGCCAATGCACCAACTGAGATGCTTCCAAGTACAGAGCCTTGTTCGTTAAATATACTCGTCTGGTGATGACCTGGAAGTGACTCTCAAATTACGAAGTCCCACCCCTTTGGTGATTAAGGAAATAGGTGTTCTTCAGAGCCACTATATTTCTTATCATATATAGTTATGATTAGGTCAAAGTTTCCATCAGAAAGGAATTTCTTTTTAATAACTCTGGATTATGCTTTCCAACAAAAACAAGTCTCTTGCAGATCTGCAGAGGGGGGATCAAGAAATAATGATGCACCGAAAAGTGCTCATTCTAATTTGAATTTTTTATGGATTATTTGCTCTTAAATTCAGAAAAAATGGCTGCACACATTTACACCAAATATTGCACAAAGGTAGAACTTCATTCAAGGATTCAGCATTTGATGGTTTGGTGTAAATTTGTTCAGTGCGTTTGTGAAGTTAGCATTTAAAAAGGTGCTCTTTTTGGGCACAAACAGGTTAAATTTTAGAGGTTTCTGGAGCTTTAAATCACAAGTCCTCTGCAGATTTGCACAAATAATGGGGGATTTGCTACATCACCCCATTGGACTAGGGATCTTTTTCTTCCTTTGTGCATTGTATATTTTCAAATCCAACTGGATTCACAAATCTGCTGCGTTCTGAGCACTGAGGACACTGTTGGGAAAATGAAAAAGAGCATAGTGGAAGGATGACACAACCTGCCCCCCAAGCCCATGTGGTGGGTCCCAAATTGACCCCCTCAATCGAAAAAAAAATCACAAATCACAAAAATAATGGTATCAGGCATAGGAAAGTGGGGTATTATATGGTAAGACGGTGAGATCTCACAATGTAATAATGTCACAATCCTTGTCAGGGCCAGGTAGGTTCCTTTAATAAAACGCTTAGCTCAGTCCTGGGGAGCTCTGGCACAGAGCAGTCATGCTTAATCAAAAGAACAAAGGTAAAGCATTAAGAAGTGCCAAAACAATCACCAAGTAAGAACCAAAAGACAATAAAAATCCAGCATCAATTTATGAAAATAGACACCAAAAAGGCAAAAATATATTGAGGGAATCCACAGATATGCATTTTTAAAGGTAAATAAATCATTGAAGTTCACTCTTGGGAAATGCAATAAATTGTGGTAAGCGGTTTTGACAGCTCTTGACCAAAGGGTTAGTTACTTGGATAAGACACAACAGGTGGGGGGCCAGGCTATATTAAGATAAAAATACACTCGGAATAAATTGATGTTGGATTCCAATTGTGTTGTGGTTCTTAATTGTAGACTGTTATGGTACTCCTTAATGCTTTCCCTTTGTACCTTTGATTTATCCGACTAGGCAACTCTTCTAATTTTTTTGATAAACAAGTTTTATTAGGTTTGTAAAAACACAATAAGAAACGTTGAGCCTGACAAACCACCACTGTACAAGCGCACGGAGTGAGATCACGCCCCCCCGTCCCCACCCAAAGCTCCACCCCCCGCCCCTACCCCCCAAAACACCCAATCAGAATACATTGCCCAACCATTTCCCCCATACTCTACGATATTTCTTGGGGCAGCCCCTCGCCTGGTAGAGAGTCCGTTCCTGGGCCGCACACCAGTCCACACCAGCACTCCATTTGGCCAAGGTAGGCGGTTGTGGTTGTTTCCATGCCGCTGCAATATCCCGTTTTGCCACCATGAACGCTGTCATAAGGAACAGCTTCTCTGCACGGGTGCCCTGTAGACCGTCAGTGATGCCCAGCAGGGCGTGTCTAGGATTGTGTGGCACTTCCCAGCCCAACACCTCTGTGAGATCAGCTTCTATGCCCCTCCAGTAATCCCCAAGATCCGGACAGGACCACACCAAATGGATGAAGTCGGCCGGATCAAAACCACAGCGGGGGCAAGATGCATCAGCTGAGAGGCCCGCACGGCGTAGACGCGCCGGTGTGAGGTATGCCGTGTGGAGATAGTATATTTGAATCAGCCGTAGCTTGGCGGAGGCCGTCACCAGCCGGGGGGCCATAAGGGCGTCCCGCCAGTCCACCTCGTCCAGGGGTCCCACCCACCCCTCCCATCTTCCCCTCAAGCCGTCTTGAACCGCGGGGGTATTGTTAATAAGAGAACGGTGTATACGGGAAATACCCCCCCTCCCTAGGTTACCCAGCAAGACCTGAGCCTCCGGGGGACTATGGTCTGGCAACCGAACATCCAGAGGAGTATAGGTGCGTATGGCGTGGCGCAGTTGGAGGTACTTCTAAAATTGTGATGAGTGAAGGGAGAAGCGCGCCTGCAGCTCCGCGTATGAGCACATGCGCCCCCCCCCCCCCCACCAGACGTCTCCCATCTGGGAGATGCCGAGCAGGTCCCATGATCTAAAACCCTCCAGGGCAGCAACGTCCCGTAACCACGCCCCATGCCAAAGGGGAGTGGCGCGAGTCAGCCGCCCGGTCCACCGGGTGTGACGAAGCGCCGCTCGCCAGGCCAAGAAGATCGCTCTAGTGATTCCGGGGCTGGAAGCGGGGATGGGAGCACCATACAGGCGATCCAAAATGCAGGGGAAACCCAAGTCAGCTAGCTCCACCCTGTAGGCCGGGTCGGACCATCCTCCTCCGAACCAATCATGAATGACGAGGAGGCGAGTGGCCAAATAGTAGAGGTAGAGATTGGTCATACCGAGCCCTCCATCGAAGGTGGGTAGGCGACACGTAGACAGGGCCAGCCGTGGTCTCCCACCACCCCAGAGAAAGCGAGTCGCCAACCCGTCCATCTCGCGGAACCAAGGCCTCGGAAAGGACACGGGGGTGTTTTGTAGTACATAAAGGAACCGGGGGAGAATCATCATTTTGTAGAGTGCCACCCTCCCCAGCGGGTTGAGCGGGAGCGAGTGCCAGCGCGCCAGATCCGCCTTGGCCTTCTTGACCAGGGGGGCCACGTTAAGGGCCCAACTCAGCTCTGGGAGAAGGGAAACCCAAATACCCAGGTATTTGAAAGACAGCCGGCGGAGGGGAATCCTGTCCTGCCAGTCAAAGCATTCCCGGGAGGGGTGCAGAGGCACTAGGACCGATTTGTGCGGGTTTAAATAGAGGCCAGACGCACGGCCAAAAAGGCCCAGGAGATGGAGTGCACGGGGACCAGATCGTGCCGGATCGCTAAGGTACAACAAAACGTCGTCCGCATAAAGGGCTATTCTGTCGGGCGCAAGATCCGGCCACTCCCAGCCCCGAAGAAGAGGGTCCACGCGGACCAGGGCGGCAAGGGGTTCCATAGCAAGGGCAAAGAGGAGGGGCGACAGTGGGCACCCCTGCCGTGTCCCCCGGCCGATCCGAAACGGCCGCGACAACGCCCCATTAACTAGCACTCTGGCACGAGCGCGCGCGTAAAGGACCCGCACCATTCCGACAAACTTGGGGCCGAAACCCATATGGGTCAGGACCTCAAATAGATAGGGCCACCCAACCGAGTCAAAAGCCTTCTCGAAGTCGGCGAGTAGGAGCGTGAGATATGGGGATATGCAGTGGCGGTGAGCCAGGGCCACATAAAGTCGACGGAGGCAGTGGCGAGTACCCCGATCCGGCATGAAGCCACATTGGTCCGGGTGCACCAGGCTTGACAGGAAGGGCCGAAGCCTCTGTGCCAGGACCGCCGCGTAGATTTTGATATCCGTATTAATGAGGGAGATCGGCCGGTAAGCCGACCTATCACAAGAGGGTGGCGTGGACTTGGGCAAAACCACAATCGTGGCCATGTCGGCCTCTGGACGGAAGGAGCCGCGTTTAACCACCTCAGCATACAGGGCACTCAACCGAGGGGTCAGAAGGTCTTTGTAGGCGGCATAAAATTCCTGAGGGAATCCGTCCGGTCCCGGGGTCTTCCCCGCGGATGTGCGCCCCATCGCCTCCCCAATCTCCTCTAGAGAGATGGGCTCCTCCAGACTCTCCCAGTCACTGGACCGAAGACAAGGAAGCTTTAAATTATGAGCTGCAAGCAGCGAAGCTAGGGATAATTCCGCCGCCCGGGCTCGGTACAACTGTGCGTAGTATTGAGCAAAGGTGTTTGCCATGGCCACGGAGGAGGACTGAAGCTGGCCCTCCGAATCGGTGACTGCCGGGATAATGCGCGACGCCCCCGGGTAGGTAACCAGCCGGTGTAGCAGAGCACCATTCTTATCACCCCACCCGTAGACCCTCGCCACCGAGGACTGCCAGAGGAGCTTAGCCGCATCCAGCGACCGCTGGCGAATCTCCTCCCCAGCAAAAGCCGCAGCTGTCTATCCACAGCCGGATCTCCATCCGCGGATAGCGATTGTTCCAGACGTAACGCCCGGGCCTCGCAGGCAGTGAGTTGCTGGAGCTGCGTCTGACGGTGCCGCACCACCAGCGCCTTGGCGGCCCCCCTGATGGTGGCCTTACCCGCCTCCCAGAGGATCCCCGCCGAGGAGACCGACCCATCGTTGTTGCCAAAGTACTGCGCCAACGCGGATCCCACCCCCCTGCAGAGCCTCTTATCCCGGAGAAACCAGGCGTTGAAACGCCACATCTGACGGGCCCCTCGGGGCGGGGGACCCAGACCCAGGAGGACAGGGGAGTGATCGGATAACCCTCTGGGAAGGATGCGGACATCTTGGATGCCCGCACATTCGGTGGAAGGGACAAAGATTGCGTCGATCCGTGCGTGAGTGTGGTGGGCGGCCGAGGTGTGGGTGTATTGCCGTGCGTGCGGGTGCCAGATACGCCAAACGTCACATAAGCCCTGAGCCTCTGCCCACCCCACCAGCTGCCTAGCCCGCGCAGCGCAGGGCGTCGATACCAGACCTGAGGAGTCCAATTGCGGGGCAGAGACAGCGTTAAAATCCCCACCCAAAACAACTGTACCCGGTGGGAGAGCAGCCAACAGGGACGTGGCATGGGATAGTGCCTGGGACAACCCGGTGGGCGGCGCGTAGAGTGACAGAAAATTGAGTGGCCGACCCTCCAGCGTACCGCTGACAGCGATCCCCATCCCCTGGGGGTCGCAGATCACCCGGGTAAAGACAAAGGGGACGGAACGGCGCAGCAGGATGGCGACTCCCCGAGATCCGCGAGAGAATCCCGAGTGCCACACCCGGTCGTACCCGTATCTGGCCAAGAAGGGACAACTCTCACCCAGCAGGTGGGTCTCCTGGAGAAGGAGGACGTCGACCTCAGGGTGCTGGGCATACTTAAGGACTGCAGTGCGCTTGAGTCTATCCAATAAGCCATTCACGTTCCATGACAGAATGCGCACATGAGCTTTGGAGGTGAGATCAACCATGGGAGTGGTAGGAGCAGAGCACGCTAATGAGGAGGTGGCCATAGAAGCCAGGACCACGGGTCCCACACCAGGGAAGGTCATTGGACCGCGCATGAGGGCGAGCGGCAGTGGGGCCCGCGCGGGTGAGTGTGCGGAGAGGCACGGCGATGCACTGAGTGTGGTGTAGTAGAAGACGCTCAAAGAAAAACAAATCCAACCCAAACAAAACATTCCCCCAAAAAGAAACAACCAACAGGCCCCCAACCCCAGACCCCCACCCCCCACCCTACACTTCGAAAACGGAAGCATCTGTTGCCCGAACAAACCCAACAGTTACAAGACCCCAAGCCTAGATGCTCGGGTGTAAAGAGCGTAGTGGACCCCTCCGGAAGTACGGATTTCAGTGATACGTCCTAGGAAAGCTTAAGAGTGCAGAGTCCCCTCCTCCCCGCCCTCGAGCAGGGCCATCGCCCCCCCCCCGTGGATACCCAGGGCAGACAACAAGTTACAGGGCGGTACTACGGGAGAGGTCAGACAAGTCAGACTGTACGGTGAGAGGGGCAGGAGATCCCCCCGGCCTGGGTGACAAGCAGCGCCGGGGTCCCCCAGCCGCATGAGACGATGCGCCACAGGAGGCTGAGGAGTCCCTCACACGTCTCTCAGAAGCGTTGGCAGACCGGATCCGGACCATCGCCACTCCTCGGCGCAGCCGGGACTGCGTGCGCTTCCTGCGCCGTGGTCGCCGGGTTCCAGGTACTTCTCGGCCCCGGGGCCCCGCAGTGGATGACACCCCCGCGGGTTGGCGCAGAGGCCTTTCCTCAGTGAGCCAAGTCCAGGCTGTCGGAGGGGTATCAAAGAACAGTGTCTTGTCCTGGAAGACAACACGAAGGCGGGCCGGGAATTGGAGCTGGTACTGAAGACCCAGGGAGCGCAGCTTTTTCTTCACCTCCACGTAGGAGCGGCACTGCTCCTGGACCTCCCGGGTGTGGTCCGGAAAGACCATAATGGTGTGGTTGTTGAAAGACAAAGGACCACACACTCGCGCCTCCCGCAGGATAGCGTCTCTGTCCCTAAAATTGAGGATCCGCAGGATAAACGGGCGCGGGGGAGCCCCCACGGGAGGTTTGGCCGCCAGCGACCGGTGCGCCCTCTCCACCACGAACCAGGTCGACAACCCGGTCTCCGGCATCCACGACTTGAACCACTGCTCAAGGAAATCGTCGGCACGGCCAGACTCCACTCCCTCCGGAAAGCCCACCAGGCGAAGGTTGTTACGACGGGCGCGATTTTCGGCATCCTCTGCCCGCCTGTGCAGTTCCTTGGAGTGGGTCGTGAGCTCCCTGACCTGATCCTGCAGTAAGTGAATGTCGTCCTCCGCCGTGGAGATCCGGGATTCCGCCTCCATAATGCGGGCTGTGGCATTGCGGAGATCCTGCGGCAAAAGCGCAACATCAACCTTCACCTCCCCAACCATCCCCTCCAGGGAGGTGCGGGAGGCATCAATGGCCTGAAGGATGACGGCCAGGTCCTTGTTCGGAGCCGGAGCCCCCCCCCCGCCCGGAGGGTCCGAGCTGGCGAAATGATCAATCCTCGTCTGGTGGGACGTGCCCGGCAGCTTGGGGCCCCTCTCCTTGCCCATGGTGGACCGAGGGAGCACAGGCCGGGCCTGAGAGTAGGCCCGGAGGGCCAGCAGACGGCTCCCGCTCAACAAACGTGGCAGCCCCCCGCACCAGGCCAAAGAGGGGGGAGATCGATGAGAAAGAAAGGGGAAGGGTGCCGCCCGGCCACTCCGCTGGATCCGGACCAGGCCGTTGTCGCCACAGCGGGAGCCTCAGGCCAGAACGTCTACCCGCACTGGTGCCCAACGATGAACTGTGGGGGGGCCACCGGGACGCCGGTTCGATCAAGACATCAGGAGGTTCCAGGGCCGACAGCCCAGCCCCTCCCCCAGCTCCGGGGGCAAGACGCGGCGCCGGAGAAGGCACGGCGGGGGGACCCCTCTCCGCCGGCAATGTGCCCAGATTAGGGGTTCAGGTCCTCAGGGGTGCCACCACAGCAGTCCGCACAGGTCAACGCCAAGAGCACGGTTCTGTCCCAATCGCGGCAACCGCCCGCACCTCACCAGGGGGTCCGCCAGGGGAGAGCAGCGGGGGGGGGGGGGCAGGAGGAGTCTTCCCATGCAGGCAGCGGCAGTTCCTTCTCCGCCGCCGGATCCGCTCCGCGCGGGCCGATCCGCCCGCCGACGAGGGCTTCACCACACCCGGGCAGCGCCCCTCAACCTTCGCCTTCCCCAGCTCACCTCGGAAGCAGGTCCAACGAGGGCCCGGACCACAGCTCCTCCGATCTCGGGGCAGCCGTCGGGAGTCCCGCGCCTACTCCACCTCCAGATTCAGCCAGCCAGGGACTCACCAGGAGAGCACGGCGGGGCGGCCAGGGTGACCCATCCTCCAGGAGGCAGCGCCGGGCCAAGCGTCCGGATAGAGTGGGGACAGGCAGCGACACAGGCCCTCAGGCAGCCCCGGGCCGCCGAGGCTAAAGCGGGCCGATCTACCCGCCGAACAGAGTCTCTCCGCCACCAGGCAAGCGCCAGTAGTTAGCTGCACGGGCAGACCTTCCGCCCTCTGCTCCCGCGGCAGCCGATGGTGAGCGTATGGCCTTCACCCCTCGTGGTGCGCCGGGGCCTCCCTTAGCGGATGGAGCCGCACATAGAACCCGGATGGACTCAGCCCATGCGCCGGCGCGGCCCACGGGCCGCCTAACTCAGCCTCAAAGGTGCCGAAGCAGGCCAAACTCGCTCCGAGGGCTGGGCATCGGTTTCCCCACACTCGCCGGTCGTCAGGTCCGACCTAGGACAGCATCTGCGGATGTGGGTCGACTACGAGGGGTCCGGCAGCCATGAGCCTCACACCGTTGCGGCCATCTTGGCTAGCGCCACCTAGCGCTCCTCGCAACTCTTCTAATTTACATCACTTCTTGGGAGTTTGGTCACCAAACAATTCCAAGATATCCTTATCTAGCCAAATCCAAGATGGTGCAAGCCTTCTTACCCTGTGGGGAGCCATGAGCACACGCCTGGGCTGTACTCAGCATAATGAGCCACTCTTCCTGGAAAGCCAGTTCTGCAACAGAAATTTCTTCTGTGGAGGAGATTCCAAACTGTCTGCCTACACAATGGAACGGGCAGGTGAAAGTCCTTTGCATTCACTCAGTTGGGCCATCTGATGCAATAGCATGTAGTCATCCTACAGGAAGAGATCACAACTCCTCCCACCAGCACTTTTCATTGTGTCCGTTCCGGAAGCACTTCACACTTCCTAAAAGGCGGGCAAAATGTTGTCAAGGGTGACAGCTGCTGCATATAGTCAGGAAAGGCTACCGGACGTTTGGGCACCAAAGGGGCGACTTTTTAAAGTCACCTTCCTATTAAAAGTTACCTTAAGCTGATGGGCCAAGATGGCGGTGGTGTGAGATTTATTTCTCGGTCTCCCCGCAGACCCCGGTAAAGATATTAAAAGCTTTTGCATAATGAAAGCAGAAGGTAGGGGGAAGCGAGGAGTTCCCCCACAGCAGCAAGACCAACCCAAATAAGACATCTGAGGCCGAAAGACAAGAAGGAGATTGAGGTAGGAGTGTGCGGAGCTGCCCCCCTGGCCTGACAGCGCTGCGGGCCCAGGGATGGTGGACTTTAGCCTGTGCCCTGGCCTCCGAACGCTGAATAGCCAGCACAGATGGGCCAGACCGAGAGCTGGAAGAAGCCACGGCTGCGATGCCCAGAGACAGTGAGCAGGCCTCACCAGAAAGTGGCCTGTACTATGGCCCAGCCGGCCATTTTCAATACTGAGGCGGAAGATCAGAGAGGAGCCTAGAGAACCACTCAGACACAGGGAACTGAGACCTAATCCATCACATAGCGGGACTCCCTGGGACTTACACAGATTGGGGCCCCCAGATTGGTGACCAATTTCCCTGCGCACTACCCCTGTATCTGAAGGGAGTGATGGGAGTGGATAGCGCTCACGCCACACTGGGAAGGGGGGCCAGCTGACAGCCTCCCGCTGGAGGCCGGAAGAGAGCAATACGACCCCGGGGAAAGACAGGGTGGATCATTCCTCTCGCAAGGAACAGCGCTCAAAGAGGTTCATGGTGCGGCCCAGCAGGGGTGCTGTGCCGTGGCCATACTGAGAAGTCTGCTGGTTTGCAGCCACAGTGCTACCAGAGCCAGGAGCACAGACAGCGACGCGACCCGGAGACAGCCTGGTGGGGCGCTGTGGGCAGCCTGGAGCAGAGGCCTAGTGGCTCACACAGTGTCTCCCGGGCTACACTAGAGTCCAGAGAACACCAGCACTGGTAAGACATTAACAACCTTTAGACTACAGGACCGGTCAGAAACCTGCGAATGGGCAGGGAGAGGCTACTGGAGGAAGACCTCAGCTGGATTCCAGGGCATGGAAGACTTTGGGGCACCCCTCCCCCTCGTTTGGTGGCCTGGGATAGATCCCTTAAATTCCGGATCCCTGGCGACAGGCTCGTGGCAGTAGGAGCCACCAACAAATTGCACAGGGAAGATTCCAGGCAGGGTTGCTGGGAGCGTCTCAGCTCTCTACTCTTTGGATCAGCTGTGGGGGTGGGAGGCGCCCCCAGTGACCAGACCAGGGGAGTGAGAGTGGTGGCAGATTTGACAAGGCTCAAGCTCAGTTAGAGGGCTGTCAAAGTAGCGGCGGACAATTGAGAGGTAGTGGCGGAGCTGGCCCAACACAAAGAAAATGGCATTTCTTCTCCTGAGACCCCAGCAGAGTCGAGCAGATGGCATGTGCAAGAACAAAGAAGGGTGGCTCCATCAAAAACATGCTTATGAAGTTGACAGACTCACAGGAAGGGGAGGCACGAGCAGAGTAGCCTTGCCACCTAGGGACGATCTTGAGGTCCCAGAGACGACCTCTTGGTGGTAAAAAGAAATGAAATTAAATGAAATGAAATGAAAAATACATTTGTAAAGCGCATGGCTACCTGGGGGCATCCCAGCGCTGACAGCGGGAATATCATGCATGGCCACCAGACTAAGAGAATAGCCAGGTCTTTAACAGTTTACGAAAGACAAGATGGTTAGGTTTTTTTCGTAGGTAAAGAGAAAGAAAATTCCAGAGCTTTGATGCATTGTAAGAGAACATACGCCCTCCACTTCTGGCTTTCCTAATCCTAGGAACAGTGACCAGCTGCAGGTCATCTGAGCGAAGGCGTCTGTTGGCACGATCGGGGCGAATAATTGAATGGTTAATGGCTGGGCCCTTTCCGGCCAACGACTTGTGTGCGTGCAATGCACATCGCCTTGAAATTAACTCTCTCCCTGATCGGAAGCCAATGAAGGGATTTCAGAGCTGGTTTTACTGATTGGAATTTTGGAATGTTCAAAAGAGTTCTGGCTGCCCAATTCTGTACTGTCTGGAGTTTGGAGAAGGTTGCACATGGGGCACCTAAATAAAGGGCATTACCATAACCCAGATGCGACAGAATAAGCGCCTGAACCATATGTTTCCTAGCCTGAAAAGGGAGGAGAGGGAGGACTTTGCGAAGCATCCTCAGGATGCCATAGCACGAGGCCACCACATTGTGTGCCTGAGCCTTGAAGGTCAAATCTTGGTCTAGCCAGATACCCAGGCTCTTTATCTTGGGCTTGGGAGTTGAAGAGAACTTAATGTATTCGGCCACATAGTACTGAAGTCAATAGGTGACCGATTCCCCAGGATAATCAGCTCAGTTTTTTCCTCATTCAATTTCAGAAAGGAGTCATCCATCCAATTAGTAGTCTCTTCCAAGCACTGCCGAATGTTGGGGGATGAGTTGTCGGCGTGGTTGAGTCCCATCACAAGTTGGGTGTCATCTGCATAGGTCGCTATGTGTACCCCAAAATGCAACACCAGTTTCGCTAAAGGGCTCACATACATGTTGAACAATGTGGGACTCAGGGATGACCCCTGAGGAACCCCGCAGCAGAGAGGCACCTGTTTAGAGGCCACACCAGCATTGAAAACCTGAAAGAGTCTATCACTCAGGAAAGATTACAACCAAGCCAGAGCAACCCTGCTCACCCCCGATCTTCTAAGTCATTGGACCAGGAGATGATGGTTAACCATGTCATAGGCTGCACTGAGGTCTAGGAGAATGACCACAGTGATGCCTCCGGAGTCCAAGATTTTTTTTGACCCTTCAAGAACTGAAAGCAGGGTCGATTCTGTACCTTGCAATGGGGAAACCCCATTTGAGACAGGTGAAGAAGTTTATGGGTCTCCAAAAAGGTTGACAGCACTGAGTTTACATGTTTTTCAGCTATTTTGCGGATCCCTGGGAGAAGTGAAATGGGACGGTAATTTCCCAGGGAGTCAGGGTCCAGGCTGGGTTTTTTGAGGAGTGCCCTCACCATCGCTTCCTTCCAGGATGGGGGGACCACTCCAGAGACAAAAGAAGCGTTGATCGGCTCCAAAATAATAGGGGAGACTGTTCGAGCCACTTGTTGCAGAATTTTTAAAGGTGCTGGATCTTTGAGTGATCCGCTCTTCACCTGAGAAAAGATGCAATCAAGCGTCTCACTACCCATCAGAGGAATAGTTTCCATATTGGAATCTATACTATAATGACTAGAATCCTGAATTTGGCTCTCTGTCTGGGGGAATGAAGTGTATATAGTTTGAATTTTATTGAGGAAACATTTTGCAAGTTTGTTGCAGCGTGAGCCTGAAGTATCGAAGGTCACCAGAGGAGGGGAAACTCTGAGAAGTGTGTTAGCAATACGAAAGATCTCATACGCAGAGTTGTCTGCCGATTAAATTTATTCTTCGTAAAAGGCCGCCTGGGCTAATTTAATTTTGGCTTTGTATGATTTATTAGCCTCGCTATATTTCAGTTTGTTGTCTGGAGACAAATCCTTCCTCCAGGTTCTTTCTAGCTTCTTAAAGGTTTGTTTTAGTTCCCGGCGTTTTGCGGAATACCATGCCATTCTATTACTACCTTTTTTCACCTGGGTTGATTTTATGGGAAGAAGCAGATCTAGGGAATCTTGAATCCATTTATTAACATTTTCATTAGCAGTGATAACATCAGAATTGGGCACTGGTTTTGTTTTTTCTAGCTCCAAAGTCCTTTGTTCCATTGATAGTTTGGACCAGGGACGTAGTCTTGTGCTGATCGGTTTAGCATGGGACACAGTAGAATTGGGGGTCCAGAGAAGTGGTATAAGAAAGGGATCAGACCATGGTACTGAGATCAGATTTCCTCCTACTAAATCCTCCAAATTGGAGAAGATAGGATCTAGTAGGTGCCCTTTCGTGTGAGCAGGGTTGGCCACTTTTTGGTGAAGCTGATAGGCAGATAAATCCTTTGTAATCTCTACTGCGGCCACCTGTGAGAGATTATCGAAATGTGGGTTGAAATCTCCTAATAGAGTAAAATTAGCTGAAACATTGGCCGATTTGGCCGCTAGATTGGGCAGGGAATTACCAAAGTGTCCCAATGGCCCTGGGGGCCGGTATATTAGAATACCAGACAGGGTAAGTGAGGGTGTAAAACCTATAGAAAAGGCGAGATTCTCGCAATCTGGTATTGGACTTCCAGAAATGCGACAGGTTAGGTGTTTTTTTATAAATAATGGCGATCCCGCTGCTTTTCACTGAGGTGCGGTCAAGCCTCTGAATGGTATAGCCCAGCGGAAGAGCCTGGACGAGATAAGGCTCCGACCCAGGATTTAGCCAGGTTTCAGTCAGGAACAGAACCTCTGGCCTTTCTTCTTCCAAAAGGATGGAGTTTTCCACCACGTGCTTGGGTAATGTCCTGCAGTTTAGCAGAAAAATTTTATAGGAGTTAGGTGTGAGTAAATTTGAATGTGGATCTGTTGACAATTTAAAAGAACAGTGCGGACATTTCGTTGAACTACTATCTGGAAGAATTTCCCATGATGAGTCCATTTAGTTGAAGCAGCTCCTCTGCCTTATAGTGTAATTGTTTTGGGTTAGAAGATACAGGGGTACTGGCGCCTGGCCCTGAACGGACGCGGATGGGCCCAGATGGGCTTGCCTCGCAGGTGTGCCAGCGGTGCGCCAGCTGCGCGCGTCCACTCTGGCATGCTGATTAAGTAAGATTTCAGCCCCCGGAAGTGAGGAAGCTGGGGGGGAGGGGCCACATCCCTCCACAACAATTGGCTGTGAAAAAGTGTGAGTGCTGTACAAGGTAAACAAGCATTTTCAATGCAATAGGTCTCGCATTTACTAGAGTTTGAGCTATTGGCATTGTAAATGACAATGCCTTTTATTTACTTGTTGATTTTTAAAACATAAATAAAATGCATTGTTATTTACAATGCCAATAGCTTAAACTCTCACAAATGCGAGACCTATTGCATTGCAAATGCTTGTTTTTAAGTACCTACTAATTGATTTTACAGCACATTATTCATAAGATATTGGTGGTAAACCAATACATTTTTGGGCAGTTCTGATGAGATACTCAAGAAATATGCCAGTACAGAATTTGGTACAATATCTTTCTTCGTTGCAGCAAATAATTAAAATTTGCTTTTATATGGCTCTTATGACCGCAATTTTGCTGCTTCTGTACGTTGCAAGTGTTACCCAATTTAATTTTAGTGGTACATATGAGCCTAAAAGATGTGTGCTGCTGTACTGAAGTCACCCTTGGGTCTGCCTGACTGAATCCCCTACAGTAAACCCAATCCTGAGAGCAGACCACTGTCCTCCAACGTATCCGGATCTACCCTGTCTCCCGTGTGGGCAGCCCAGCCTTGATTGGACTCAGGGAGGGAAAGAGTATCACTCTAGTATAATAGCTGCAAGAAGACATTTTGAAACAGGAGGTGGTGGTACTGGATGCGCGCAACACGCAAAAGCTGTAATACTTATCCAATATATTTCCGACATATTTCTTTTGGACTTTTAGCAGAAGGCACCAAATACTTAGACACTGACCATCAAATTATAGGAACTAAACTGAGGACTAGGGAGACGAGCTCTGGCAAGAAGGCCTGAGGCGTTCTGACCACTTCTAGGGGGTCTCTGAAAACCAAGAGCACATTGCAAAAGAGCTTTTAAAGAAAGACTCAACAGCATTTTAATGTTTGAAATGTTTGATGTATCAGTGATAAAATAAAATGCAAAATTAGACATATTGTTTTCTTTCAAATTGTCTCGGATGATGCACATTGCACTTAACTGTAGAAAATTAAGAAAGCGCCACTGAATTTTGTCTTTATCTCGTGCAAGAACTTTCCTCAAAACTCAAGCAGAATGTTTTTACCTTGTTAGGAACATTTGACATTTAAAAAATTGAATGGTGCAAAATATTAGTAGTTGTGCACTGGAGAGCTATCAATCAAATAAATGTACTCGAAACCCGGGGCCAGAGGCAGAGGGTGAATGATTTAATTTGTGTCACACCTTCCCTTTCACGAACAGCACGGCGAGCAACGCTATTGGCGGTTGTTTTCAGTCAGGGAAAGATTTCGCTTTCGAAATACTCTCACACAGCCAGCAGAGTTTATTTATGAGAGAATAAAAACGCGGACAGCCAGGCTGCCTGACTCATGACTGTGGGTCCCTTATTATGCTTGAGTTTTGAACGTGCTTTCCTGCCTGTTGGCCTTTCTCGGCTGTTCTGGCAGGGCCGGGATAGGCCAGGTCTGCTGGTAAACTGAAAGGGTTTCCATTCTCGTGCCTTCCTTTACACTCTGCAGCTTCCGGTATGATGTGGCTTTAAAGTAATTCCGGCAGCGCACTTCCAAAGCTTCCTTTCAGACTTCAGTCACATCCGGTTTGGAGTTACACAACACACACAGCTGCGAGGTAAGGGCAATAGAGGGAACCTGAAACATGCACCATTTATGTTTTTATAACGTGTTTACAAATCTTAGTGATTCGGACAACTAGAGCTGAGGCAAGCCAGGAGAAAAATTTAAGTGACCAGTTACAAATCTCCCTTTTGGATCTAGTTGCGAAACATGGGATTTTGGACATTAAAATACGTAGACTAGCAGAACAATCTAGTACAATCCTGCTGGTTAATTAAAGCTGCTTCCTGAAACTATGGACTCCATTTTACAATGATAACAAGACAAGCCCGGCAGAGCGTGGCGCGCGCGCTTGGCGGGGGAGCGCTTTCCAGGCGGGGGAGCGGACCCTTTGAAGTGCGATGCCAAACGGATTGCATGGCGGCACGATGCGCGTGATTGTGCGCGTGCTAGCCATGCAATCCGCTTTTGGGAGCACTTTGAAATGCCCCCTTACAATAGTCTTGCTTTGCGATCGCTTACGCGATAGCAAGGCGAGACCTAAAAAGCCACCCTACGATGGGTGGGGCCTGGAGTAGCAGGAATTAAGAGATGCTACTGGGCAACTTAAATGATCCCATCAATGACAGGATATTTGGGGACAGAGGTGAAATTCGGCATGCTAGAAAGTCTGGGCTTAGTGGACTGGTTATACAGAATGGCCCCGTCAGAGGCACTACCCAGGGTTCCTAGAACTCCAATACATTCCTGACGACATGCAATGGAATGGAATGGATCAAATGGAAGGAGAAACCCACCCATCAAATTACACAATGGCACAGGAACTGGTTAGCTAAGTTACACAACTAATTCGTTTCAAGGCATAGGACATGACTGGAATCACAAGGCTGGGTGATCTATGGTAAAGGAAACCATAAAAAAATGCTACGAGCAACATACACACGAATACCAGTTCTTGTGATACCTATAGCCAAGGAATGCTCCAGAGACTCACTTTACTAGACCAGCAATTACACCAGAGCTCGGTCCACTGCAACCAAAAGTCACAATGGAGTAACTAGAAAGAAAGGGGATTTTCTAGTATGTCTATAGGTCACTAGAATTAAAAATCCTGAACCTGTTAGCCGACCTGCGAACCAAATGTGAGGGAGATGTGCAAAGGCTGGACAATGAAGAGTGGACGGAAGCTAAAATAGCAGCAGAATCGCTAGCCAGGATTTCTTTGCGCCTTCACCTCATTCAATTTAAATAATTTCATCTAATTTATTCCACCCCAAAAGGCTTTCGAAAATGAATGGAAGCCACGACCCTCAGTGCCTCAGAAGTAAAGGGGAAATATTACATTTGGGACTACCCTATTAATAAATTTTGGTCACGCACACACAACACACTTGGGGAAAAAATCTGGGTTTCCAATCAACGTTCACTCCAAAAATAGCAATTGTAATCAAGGACGACACAAAGGGGTTTTACGCACGCCTGCACACTAACAGCAAGAGGCATGATGACAGCCAAGAGAGACACTACAAGATACTGGCGCTCAGACTGCACAGCCATTTGCCGAATGATTCAGAAGGATGGACTATTGCTCAGAAGCAGAAAAAAAAACGGTCAAAAAACACAAACAAAAAACGGGATCTGTAAACAAACCAACACATTTTGGTGACCATGGACTCAGTAATTTAACTAAATATATTTCATTTGGAAACTAACACCATGTGTCAGATCAATCGTTTCATTATACACGACGTGTAGGAACGTAAGAACAGAGTGTGATGTCATGCTGAAACTGTGTTTTGTCTTTTAAAATTAATCTGAACATTTTATTAAAGGGTCTAAGTGCTTCTGGGGAACTTTGTTCAGTGCTTCCCGCCCTGACGTGTGAATGACTGAAGGAGAGGATCCCCCAGCTGGCCCTTCAGAGACAGTGAAGTGAAAAGGCAGAGGGAGATGGGCGGGTCCAGGCAAGCCTTCTGGAGTAGTGAGATAAAACACAACCTGACCTCAGCACAACACCAAAAGCAATAACAGTGCTCATAATAACGAGTCAACACAAATAACGAAGTGTTTTATCAACAGTATGTGGGTTAGACAAGGAGCAGGCGTATACGGTGCCACTATAGGTCCAGAGCTCAGTCAGTATCTTGCTGCAGGAGCATTTTCTTGCCCTCATAGGGAAGCCACTTTACATAAGATGGTGTGCGGAGGTGGTGTGTAGTCCTGGGATGTAAGTGTGCAGGGCTCTAGGGCTTGAGTTCTTGTGGTGGACAGTAAAGAAGGTGAGATGTTTCAAGCCACATGGTGGCAGCAGAGAGCTTACAGGGCCCACCTCAAATTCCGCGTGAGACTGTCTTTTCGCCCGTAACCTAAAGAGGACTTCTGGGCATCTCGTTCCTTAAAGGCAGCCATTTTTAGGTCTCGCCTGACCAGCGCTTTAGCGCTGGCTCTGGCGAGACTTATAGTAAGCGCGTTTTGGAAGTGCAAACAGTGGCTTTGCAGGCCTCCAACTACAGTGCATGTGACCCGTCCGGGCGCGCGCACCATTTGGAGTCCTGCAACCACTTGTTTGCTTTCACTTTCGCCGTGATGGAAACCCTTCTCCAAGCCCTGCCAAACATCCCCCGTGCACCTCCTTCCAGATCCATTTGGCAGCCTGCGTGCCCGACTCCACTCCCCCCTCCCACTCCCTCTTCGTCTAGTCATGCAGTTGCCAGCCACACAAGCAGGGATACTTTACTCACGGTATCTTCATAAGAAACACCATACTTTGTAGGCCGACTCGGACAAATTGTAGTACACGGTAGTTATTCGCAGGGACAATGCAACTATTTACTTAGGCAGTATGTACGGGTACTTAAGTAAGCGTAATAATGACATTTAGTATCACCGGAGGTAGCTTCTAGACATACGCAATACTAACACTACGCAACCATTAATAATGCTTTGTTTATCCTTTACACTAAACAGATTGCCAGAGAAGAGCTTTCACAAGGAGGAAATCGATACAAGGGGGAAAGAAGAACAAAAGAACACATCTGGTAAGTTACGTTGGTAGTATACATTTGGATACAATGTGAGAAATGTTCGCAGACTGTGCCTCACGCACCTTTCACACACAACGCATGACGAGATTGCAATAATGCATTAATTGATCGGCAATGCTGCACACGCATAACTGGGTGGATTGTACTGCAGCGCAAAGTTACACAGAACGACACATTACCTTAAGCTAAGCCACTTCCACGGATTTAAACTTTCAAGCACTGTAGGCAAGGAGTTATACAACAAGTGCCCTCCCACAAAATAAAAAAATTGATGCACTGTTGAAGGCGAGGCCACGCGTCGTAAAGGACTTGGTGCGGAAAAAAGTACACACAAATCGGAAATTAGTCTTCCGCCGTGCTTGCCCACCGCACAAAAAAAAACTCCCTTACCTCATCTAATTAAAGGCGCAGGAGCTGGGGCGCAGTCTGGTCGGGTTTCAAGTTAGAGCGAAAGCTATTTCTCAGGAACACACGCAGGATTTAGTAGGGTGCTTTCATTTTGTTTTCCCAGATTTCCATGTACAGTGATGGGAAGTCCCTCAAAACGCGCTCGGTTTCAGTATTTACACCTCCCCCACAGCACTGGCCAGTTTCGAAGGCTGAACACGGGGATGTTCTCGTGTTGCAAGGTTCCCCCAGCGCGCCCCTCCGTCTTCCTTCGCAGCCCCGCCTTCTTTTCACAGCCGCACAGACACCTCGTTTGATTCAAAGGCAAGAGCTCAGGCTTTAACATGCGTTCAAACTATGGGGATTTAAAAAGGAGATACGCGTTACACAGCTGTTCGTGAAAATCTATCAGGGTTACCACACACACTCCGTCAGTGCACCTCCTTCCAGATCTGTTCTGTTCGTACGGATCGATCAGTGTTACCACACACGCTCCGCCAGTGCACCTCCTTCCACATCTGTTCTTGCAAATCATTCACTGTTACCGCACACGCTCCGCCAGTGCCCCTCCTTCCAGATCTGTTCGTACGGAGCTATCAGTGTTACCACACACGCTCCTTCAGTGCACCTCCTTCCACATCTGTTCGTACGGAGCGATCAGTGTTAACACACACGCTCCGTCAGTGCACCTCCTTCCACATCTGTTCGTACGGAGCGTTCAGTGTTAACACACACGATCCGTCAGTGCACCTCCTTCCACATCTGTTCGTACGGAGCTATCAGTGTTACCACACACGCTCCTTCAGTGCACCTCCTTCCACATCTGTTCGTACTGAGCTATCAGTGTTAACACACACGCTCCGTCAGTGCACCTCCTTCCACATCTGTTCGTACGGAGCTATCAGTGGTACCACACACGCTCCGTCAGTGCACCTCCTTCAAACATCTGTTCAGGCAAATCTAGCACTGTTAGCACCAGTGCACCTCCTTCCTAATCTGTTCTTAGTCATCTATCACTGTTACCACACACCATCCATCAGTAAACCACGGTCAGATTCTGTTCTTCCTAATCGATCACTGTTAACACACACGCACCATCAGTGCGCCTCCGTCCAGACATCACTTACCTCATTCAATTCGGAGCTCCGCAAGAGCTGGGCCGCACTCTGGTCGATTTCAAACTTACAGCGCTATCATTTTCGCAGGCACACAAGCAAACATTACCAGTGTACTTTCAGTTCGTTGGTTTCCATTTACAGTGCGGGGAACTCCCTGCAAGTGAGATCGCTTTCATTATTTACACCTCCCACACATCACTAGCCGGGTTCGCAAGCAGAGAAAAGGCATGTTCTAGTCTTACAAGGTTCCCCCAGCGCGCCCCTCCGTGTTCCTTCGCAGCCCCGCCTTCTTTTCACAGCCGCACAGACACCTCGTTTGCTTGAGATGCAATAGCTCACGATTTTACAGCAGTTCACGCTATTGGCATTGCAAAGCAACAGAAGCTTTCAAGATCTGCTCTTTCAAATCTATCAGTCTTACCACACACGCTCCGTCAGTGCACCTCCTTCCAGAGCTGTTCGTACGGAGCTATCAGTGATAACACACACGCTCCGTCAGTGCACCTCCTTCCACATCTGTTCGTATGGAGCTATCAGTGTTAGCACACACGCTCCGGCAGTGCACCTCCTGTCAGATCTGTTCCTACGAAGCGATCAGTGTTAACAGACACGCTCCGGCAGTGCACCTCCTGTCAGATCTGTTCCTACGAAGCGATCAGTGTTAACAGACACGCTCCGTCAGTGCACCTCCTTCCAGATCTGTTGCTACGAAGCTATCACTGTTAACAGACACGCTCCGTCAGTGCACCTCCTTCAAGATCTGTTCCTACGAAGCTATCAGTGTTAACAGACACGCTCCATCAGTGCACCTCATTCCAGTTCGGTTCGTAACAAGCTATCAGTGTTACAACACACGCACCGTCAGTGCACCGCCTTCAAAATCAGTTCGTACTATCAGTGTTAACTCACACGCTCGGTCAGTGCACCTCCTTCAAAATCAGTTCATAGACAGCTAGCAGTGTTACCACACACGCTCCGTAACTGCACCTCCTTCAAGAACTGGTTGTACGGAGGTATCAGGGTTAGCACACACGCTCCGCCAGTGCACCTCAGTCCAGTTCTGTTCGTAAAAATCTAACAGTGTTACAAAACACGATCCGTCAGTGCACCTCATTCAAGATCGGTTCGTACGAAGCGATAAATGTGGCCACACAGGCTCCAGCAGTGCACCTCCTTCCACATTAGTTCTTGGTCATCTATGAGTCTTACCACACACGCGCCGTCAATGCACCTCCTTCCTCATCGGTTCGGGAAAATCGATCACTGGTACCGCACACAATCCATCAGTGCACCTCCTTCAAGATCGGTTCAGCCAAATCTATCAATAATAACACACACGATCCGTAAGTGCACCTCCTTCCAGGTCAGTTTTTGGGAAACTATCGCTGTTACATCACACGCTCCGTCAGGGCACCTCATTCCAAATCTGTTCATGCAAATATAGCGGCATTACCTCACACGCTCCAACTGTGCACCTCCTCCAACATCTGTTCTTGCTTATCTAGCATTGTTACCACACACGCGCTACATCAATGCACCTCCTTAGACAACTGTTCTTGATTATCTATCACTGTTAGCACACACACTACATCAGTGCACCTCCTTCCAGATCTGATTGTGCTAATGTATCACTGTTACCACACACGCTCCGTCAGTGCACCTCCTTCAACATCTGGTCTTGCTAATCTATCATTGTTACCTCACACGCTCCGTCAGTGCACCTCCGTCCACACCTCCCTTACCTCATATAATTCTACGCTACACAATATCTTGCCCGCACTCTGGACGTTTTTCAACTTGCAACGCAATCACTTGGAAAGGGACACGAAAAGGCATTACTAGTGTGCATTCATTTGGTTTCTTGCCATTTACAATGGTGGAAAATCCCTCCAAACGCGATAGATTTCATTACTTACACATCCCCCACACCACTCGCCGGTTTCCAAATATTAAAACGGGGCTGTTCTAGTCTTAAAATGTTCCCCCACCGCTCACCTCCGACTTCCTTCGCAGGACTCACTTGTTTTCACAGCTGGCAATACACCTCGTTCGATTGCATTCTAATACTAACACTACGCAACCATTAATAATGCTTTGTTTATCCTTTACACTAAACAGATTGCCAGAGAAGAGCTTTCACAAGGAGGAAATCGATACAAGGGGGAAAGAAGAACAAAAGAACACATCTGGTAAGTTACGTTGGTAGTATACATTTGGATACAATGTGAGAAATGTTCGCAGACTGTGCCTCACGCACCTTTAACACACAACACATGACGAGATTGCAATAATGCATTAATTGATTGGCAATGCTGCACACGCATAACTGGGTGGATTGTACTGCAGCGCAAAGTAACACAGAACGACACATTACCTTAAGCAAAGCCACTTCCACGGATTTAAACTTTCAAGCACTGTAGACAAGGAGTTATACAACAAGTGCCCTCCCACAAAAAAAAAAAGCATTTGCAATGCAATAGGTCTCGCAGTTGTTAAGAGTTTGAGCTATTGGCACTGTAAATGGCAATGCCTTTTATTTATGTGTGGGTTTTTAAAACATAAATAAAAGGCATTGTCATTTACAATGCCAATAGCTCAAACTCGTATAAATGCGAGACCTATTGCATTGCAAATGCTTGTTCTTAGATTTTGCATTGTATGCTTCATAGAAGGACATTTAAAAAAAGATAACGAATCTGTATACCAGCAGTAAGATACACATAGAGAAACATCAATGTAACCATAATTTGTAGGAGCTACACCAAACTCCTCTGATAAAGCACAGGTTGGCATTCCGACACGGTAAAGGTTTATTAAATGCAAAATGGCACTGAAGCTGACGAGGAGGGAGTGGGAGGGGGGAGTGGGGGCGGGCGCAGTGGTGCGGGCCGCAGTTGTAAAAGGCAGGGAGAGGGTGAGATTGAGGAAGGGAAAGATAGGGATCAAAGGAAAAAACAAGGGGTGGCAAATGGTGTGCACTTTGATGTCCTCAGTGGCCCCGCGGCTCACTGAGGACATCAAAGCAAGTGATCAGGCAGTGCTTTTCAGGCTGCCAAATGGTGCGCGCGCCCAGGGCACATGCACTGTATTTGGAGGCCTGGAAAGCACTGTTTGCACTTCCAAAAGTGCTTACTATAAGTCTCGCCAGAACAGCGCTAAAGCGCTGTCTCAGACGAGACCTAAAAAGCAGTTGCAATTGCCCTGACAGACAAACACAGTTTAAGACAAATTTCAAATTTGTCACGCAAGTTAAAATGCTATCTTTAAAATATGGTTGCTGGCTATCTAAGTAAGCACGCTTCAGCTTGCCGCTCAAAAGAGACCTCACGAGCGAGCTGCAAGCGGTCCGGGAGGAGGTGACAGACATCGGAGACAAAGTGGATGCACTAGAGGGCCAGGAATCCTCACAGGACGAGGAAATGGAACACTTGCAGCAAGAAGTCATCCACTTATCGGATGAACAACTAGATCTACAGGCACATGCGGAGGACTTACAAAATCTCTCCAGGCGAAACAATATTCAATTATGTGGGACCGAAGACATTGAGGCTTATGTGGAAGCTCTGTTTACCCAGATCTTGGTAGACACACCGGCATCAGAGATCTGCCTGGACCGCACCCACAGGGTGGGCCACTGGGGCCCGGCCCATCGTGCCCTCTGGACATCTTGACCTGTGTCCACAGTTTTTCCCTTAAAGAGCGGATACTGAGGGAGGCTCGGACGCCGCTGACCATCACCTTCCGAGGTCGGACTTTTCACTTATACCAGGACATGGCAGCCTCCATCCTACAGAAGAGGCGAGAATTATGCCCAGTCACGACCTTCCTGCATGAAAAGAAAATGGCCTACTCCTCTGGTCACTCCTTCAGGTTGATTTTTTGACGGCAGGACCAGATCTATTAATTCCGCTCCTTCACGGCAGCATGTGAACTACTGCAGATAGAGCTCCAGGAGGAAGTCCGACCAAAGATGCAGTCCAGAGGATCTGGGGTGGAGGGCCGCCTGAGATGGCATCGGGTCCCTCCTGGCTGGGGAGGTGCTGGGTCAGACCCAGCGACTATGGCGTCAGAAAGAAAGGCCGTTTTGGACAAACTAGCGGAGCATGCAGCATCGAATGACCCCGCCTGTGAGGTTGTGAGTTGGTTGGGGTTGCTGTTGAGGGGGCAGGCGGCTGGGATATGGGGGGCTGGGGTGATGTCATAGACTTGTCCACCATCCCGCACAAAGCCTCAAACACTGGTTGGCTCCAGGGACTTTTGATATTCACTGTTTACGTTTGGAGTTTGTTATAGGGTGCCAGTCACAAAGCCGAGGCTCATGTTTATTTCCACACATTGTTCGGAGGAAGCAACATAATGTCCAAGTGGGAGTGCAAAGGGGCAGATGCTTAAAAGCAGATGAACAATAAGCTCGACACTCTTTGTCATTTTTAGCAAAAGGGCTGAGGGTGATGACACTCGATGTTAAATGCCTTAACAACGCAGTCAAAAGAGGGCTATCTTATTGTATCTGGAACACTCCCAAGTGGATGTCTGTCTCCTTCCCACAGCAGTTCTTTTCCTCACTATCACATAATACCGCTTGGGTGGCATTCTTCCGCTTCTTCCCGGGTAAAGTGGGATGCAATGAAAGCGGTAATCAGGCGGGAGTTTATCACCATTTCAGCAACTGATAACAACGCCCGGTGAGAGAAATGTTCACAACTGAAATAGTAGGGTTCGGGAACTCAAACACATTCACGATCATACCGTGGCACCTAGGGTCTGGCGAAAGCTAGAGGCTACTAGAAAATAACTGGCAGGGCTTGATCTAGACAGTGCAGAATCCTCAATACTCTGCCTCAAACATGCCTTTTACTGGGGGTAACAAATGCGGGAGAATGTTAGAGTACAAACTCATAGGGCAGCATCAGGCCAATGTAGTTGAAGCTTTGCTATCGGAAAAGGGGACAGTGATTGAGGGAGACGAGGCAGCGGCGGCTAGATTCGCTGCCTTCTACAAGGAACTATCCTCAGCACAAGACCTCCCTCCCCAAGACATCTCGAAATACCTACAAGGAGCTGAGGTAACGCGCCTGACAATGGAACAGGTGGCAAGCCTAGCGAACCCGATCAGAATAGAAGAGGTCATAGCTGCAATTTCCAAGTTGAAGCCTATGTCGCCGGTCCCAGATGGCTTTCCGGCCACTTTCTATAAAGTCGTCTGCCATTTTGTGGCCCCTCTCCTCATTAGGGTCTTAAACTCGATCACAGGCTCAGAGACACTCCCCCCCTCTATAATGGCGGCCTCCGTAGTAGTCATACCGAAACCAGGAAAAAATAAGAGACGGTGCAGGTTCTACCGACCTATTTCGCTCTTAAACATAAATGCAAAGTTACTCACAGAGATATTGGTGGCTCACCTTGCTCCCCTCATGCCGGGACTGATTGACCCGGATCAGGCAGGTTTTATTCATAACAGGCAGTGCTCGGACAACACTAAGCGGATCCTAAACCTAATCAATAAGCCGACTCGCTCTCAGCGCGAGGCTATGCTAATTTCCATTGATGCTGAGAAAGAGTTTGACTGCGTCCACTGGACCTATCTATCAGCGGTACTGAAGCACTTCGGCCTAGGAGAGCGGTTCAGCTCATGGGTTCTGAGCAGAGATGGGGCTCTGAGAGTCTCCGTCAGGGTCAACTGTAGATTACGATAAATGATATGTCTCTGAAATGTACTCAATGCTGATGGGTGGGGTGTCTGACTCAGAAAACCCTGCACAAACACGATGGGAGAGAGAACTGGGACAGCAACTGTCCCCCGGAGAATGGAGGGACATATACTATCGGGCCAGACATACAGCGTCTAACTCCTCCACCATAGAAACAGCAACAAAAATTGCTACTTTTTGGTATTTAACCCCGGTCCGCCTACACAGAGCGAACCCAGACAGAGGAGATAGGTGCTGGAGACACCGTGTCCCCCCTGGGACACTGGTTCACATTCTGTGGGAATGCCCCAAACTAACAATTCTGGGATGAAACATTGTCAGATATTGATATGCACTTTAACACCCAACTACCCCAATTCCCTTCATACATAGTGTTGGGCCTTCCCAATCCACAGACCTACCCAATCAAATCCATAAGGGGCAGACATATAGCTTTGGCCCTAGGGGCAGCCCAATAATCTATCCTGGCTTACTGGGGCACAGACAGGGTTCCATCTAGACTGAATTGATTACACCATATTTGGCATTTGTTGGGGATAGAGAAGCTTTCACTGACACTGATGCAACAAGGTGACGCATATAGGGAGACGTGGCGTCCATATATTGTACTCTTGTCACAGGAATTTACAGGCCTAACATGCCCTAAATACCAGAAGTTGTTACGCAGACCGAGCGGATAGCGTAACTCTCTCGAGCCCCGTCCCAGAGGGGACACATGCTATCTGATTCACTTGGACATAGTAGTTGGCACTGGCACCCAGGGGGTGGAATGGGTGGGGTAGGGGGTTTGAGGGATAGTTCTCGTTCACTTCAGTAATGTTGCCATAACTGCCTGTGGTGGCCGAATTTTGACACAGCACCGGCTGATGCCTACCATGCTCTATATACTTATTATTGCAACAATAAAACACATTTAAACGTATAAGATACCCTAAACCTGATCTCGGCAATGAGTTGGTTTTGGACTTGGCCCTTTCTGCAGGGTCATCCCCAGATTTTTTACATTCACTCCTCCTATTTTTGCTGAATTGTTTTTTGTTGCCATAAGACTCTGTGCACTTTAACATGGCTAACCAGTGCTAAAGTGCTTGTGCTCTCTCCTTAAAATATAGTAGAAGTCTCTTATAGCCAATTGGCATATGTAATTTACTTGAAACTCCCTAGTAAGGTGGCACCACCTGTGTCTAGGGCCTGTAAATTAAATACTACTATTGGGCCCACAGCACTGGTTGTGCCACCTGTGTAAATAGCCATTTTAAACATGTCTCAGGCCTGCCTACTGCAGCCTGTGTGTGCAGTTTTAGACTTTCATTTCGACCTGCCAAAGTAAAGCTTTTGACAGGCCTATCCTTGCCTTTTTTATACATATAAGCCACTTCAAGGGTAGGCCCTGAACAGCCCAGAGGGCAAGGTGCAGTGTATTTAAAAAGTTGCAAATGCACATTTAAGTTGTACATGTCCTGGTAGTGAAAAACTCCGACAGCCGTTTTTCACGACTGCAAAGCCTACGTGTTCCATAGGATAACATTGGAGTTACCCTATTAAATTTTGTAGGTGCAATTTCCAAATGGGAATATGTAGCCCCTTCGTGTTTGGTTACTCTTAAACCGTAATTTCAAATCCTAACTTATGGTGAAGTCCGATTTTAAATAACAATTTTGAAAATGGCACTTATAGAAAGTTGCTATTTTCTTTTCTTAGCCGTTTGGGGCCTGCAGCCTGTCTTTGGGTCACATGACTGAGTGTGGGTGACAGTCAGGCTTTGTTTATTCCTTCTACACAGCCACACACAATGGGTAACTTAGATGTGACTGGATGAGCCATCACCAGCAGGAAGGAAGGGAGGAGCTGGGCCCAGGCCCACTAATACTTGAGTAGGCTGTGTCCCATCTCCATACAAAAGACTGCATACCACTTGTAGTTAGTCAAGAGTCAGGGCCGGGAAGGTAGGACATCTGTGCACTCCAAAGGCATGCCTCTAGAAGCTTCTCCCGACGTCAAAGGTACAAGTGTGTATAAATACTGGACCTTAGACACCAAGGGGAATAGGTAAAAGGACTGCTGCTAACGCTAGTTAGCAACAGTTTCTTAACACAGCCTATCACCAAAAACGATCCCCCTGTTAGCGCTATATTTACAATACGTCGCTACATGGCAATAGTTTCAGGTAGCTGCGGTTAAAACTGCCGGTAACACTAGCGTGAATGCGATACAAATTCTGACGTTAGCGGGTAAAAACCGACGAAAGGCCCATTAGCAGCAAAAAACTCACGGAAGTCAGCCCAACTTGACTTTTTTTGCCTCTAGAGGCAAAAATAACCGATAAGTCCACCTCTAATTAAAAATAGGAAATAAAACCACTGGAATGCAGAATGGAGCAGCCAGGGCTAAGTGCAACACAGATCATTATCCACACAAGCCCCCCAACAGCCAGGATGACCAGCCAGGGTCCTATTGGAAGAGGAAATTCAGGCCAACATCTATGAAAAGAGGCGCATCGCTGTACCAAACCAAGGATGCATCACTTTTCATTGCGCACTTCTTGCAACAACATGGCATCCGAAACCTTGAAAGCACAGACAGTCCCCAGGGCCTGGAGACCTCGCTGGGCATGCGTCTGGGACCCAGAGTGGGATGCGGAGGCGCTGTGGAGTCACTGGGTAGACATTGAGGTGCAGCGATCACACTTACCTGGTGGTGACATCTGGCAGGTCGCATGGAGACACGTTGCTGACCTTTATGAGAAGACCGCCTTCCGCCACTTAAAGCTGCAAATGGTAGAAGCGCTCCTGCGCTCCCACGTAGGGAGGTCTGCATCGCATACTACGATTCATCAATACCACGGGGTGCATGGAGGAGATTAACAAGGGTGTGCCTCGCCTCTCTGCATCACATACCTTAGGATGTTGTGCTGGCCGGACACTGTGGAGGGTGAGGCAGCTGAGCTGTACCACACTTGTGTGGCGGGAGCGCTGCAACTTTGCGACTAAGGGGGCCCTGTTGCCACAGCTTCATCGGGAGCTTCCCCAGCGGACTGGGCGGCGACTGCTGTACTTTTTTGCAGTTCTTTTTTCACTATCCTCTCCCTTGTTGCCACTGCATTCCCCGCGTCCATGCCCTCTCCAGTCTCCTTTCCTGTGTTTCCCACCTCACAGCTGTCTAGTCCCCCTGCAGCACTAGATGGTGAACGCTGTTCAGCCGTGCGCCGAAGGGAAGCCAAAGCCAAGCCTGTCTGTGTACGTCCGGCCCTTTAGCGTGCCCTGCGACAGTGACCCTGCCTCTTAGACACTCCACCGCTAGGACACCAGTATTCTCCTTGCCCTCAACCATGAACACCACGCCGCCTGCCATCTAGCATCACTGAAGAATACCCTTGCACCCCGCACCTGTGGAAACTCTAAACGCATCTTCTGCCACATCAGCACACTGCACACCCAGCAGACCAACAGCGCACCCGACCGGCTCAACTCCATCCTCCTCAGCGTGTTGTCCCTCCACTAATACACCATAGACATCTGAGACCTCCTTGACGCCACCTCTTCAGACATCGCCTTCTTCACGGAAATCTGGACCAACCTCTGCTCCGGACCGGACCTCGTCATCGCCATCCCTGACAGCCACTAAATCACCCGACAGTCCAGGAGGACGCATTGCCATAGTCTACAACAGCACACTCCGACTGACCACACACTCTAATGACCCAACGGTGACCATGAAACACCTCCACTTCCTGATCTGGACCAACCCCAACCACATCCTCTGGAGCACCCTCATTTACAGGCCCACGGGGCTAAGGATCACCATTCACCGATGCCTTGTAGACCTCATTGCACCCCAGGCTCTCCCATCCACCGACTACATCCTACTTCGAGACCTCAAGTTTCACCTGGACAACCCCACTTACCAGAACACCACCCCCCTTCTGGGTAACCTCGCCGGCATCGAACTCAAGTAGCTAGTCACCTCACCAACCCACATAACCGGACACACGCTCAAGCACATCTTCTCTGCCAGCAGGAACTTCAACTACAGCCACACCATTGGAATTTCCTGGACCAACCATCATTGTATACATCACGTCTTCACCATGCCCACCATAGACCACCGCCATCATCGCCCCCCTCACGGCTAGATCAAGGCTACTGAAGATCTTCTCGTCAACTCCCTCAGCACCACAACTCAGACAATGCACACAGACGACAACACCGCAGAAGACACCCTCCACCGATGGATCTCCAACTGAGCCAACACCTTAGCACCCCTCAAGAAAAGACCAGGCAAACAACACTCCAAGAAGGCCAACTGGTTCATTCCCACCCTCCATTAGTCCAGATGCACCTGCAGATGTCTGGAGAAGTGATGGAGCTACAACATCAATGAACTCCGCAACACAGTCACCCTTTCACCATGGCACAAGGGTGCCTGTGTTGGCGCATGGAAGCCATTGTGCACCAGCGTAGGGGAAAAAGACAGGGGGGCTTATTCAAGAGCCCCTTCTGACAATTTCACCCCGCCAGTGTGTCATTTCCTTGACGTACGTGCAGCGTGATTCTTGCACCCCATTGCGCCGTATTTGCAAAGTGACGCATCTAGGCCTATGCCTGACCTTATGAAGCCCTGTGCCACATTATACCTGCACCAGGAATGATGTATGCAGGGTGGGCGTTCCCACGCAACAAAGGCTCATAGGAGTGGTGCAGTGGAATCCATCAGATTTCACTGCAACATTTGTAGGAAGCCACTGCGTCAGTACCTTATGCATGCCTCATGGCAGTCGTAAGGGTGACGCAGTGCCACAAGTATAGGCTGGCCCCATGCAATGCTGGTGTTGTGTCATGCTTGTGACACAACTGTAGCAATGCATGCCTTTAGTGCTGACAGATACGTCAGGAGTCCAGATGTATCTGTCATTGATTGCTGTAGGAAAGTGGGTTTCTGTTGCAGTAACTCCCCCCACTTTTTGCTAGACTGCTGATGCACTTTCACTTGATGTGCCCTGGGTCCCTGCCAATCAGGTTCCCAGGGCCTGTGTTCTTTCCCCAAAACAAACCCTATTGGCATACCTGACCACAGTTCAGCCTCTGGTAAATGGTACCACAGGTACCCAGGGCACTGTGACCAGGGAAGATCCTCTAAGGGCTGCATCACTTATTGTGCAACCCTTAGAGGACCTGTACCTCTACACACACACACACTGCCTTTGCAGGCTGCGTGTTTTGGTGCAGAACAAAGTGAAGAGTTGACATGGCACACACCTCTGTATGCCATGCCTACAACCCACTGCCCTGGCATAGATCAGTCACCCCTCTAGCTGGGTGCACTATACCACTGGTGAGGGTACAGGTGCATGAGCCCTGTCCCCCTACACTGTCTAAGTCTATTCTTAGACTTTGTAAGTGCAGTGCTGCCATTAAGAGTATATGGTGCTCGGAATTTGTCGTAACCAACTCCACAGAACCATAATGGCTACACTTAGAAGTTTGGTATCGAACTTCTCAGCACATTAAACCCACACTGATGCCAATGTGGGATTTAATGAAAAATGCACACAGAGGGCATCTTAGAGATGCCACCTGAAAACGAACTTACCATTAGTGTCCAGGCTGAGTGGCTGCTTTCAGTTAACACCACCAGACATGTTTCTGGACCCCTGGGTCGAGAGCCTGCTGCTCTCTGGGGCCTGAAACAATGGATATTCTGAGACGAGGTGCCCAGCCTCCTCCCCCAATATGGGCAGTTCACGAAGGGGAAGCTTCAAAGGCTTGCTGCGTTTGTGAACTTCCCCAGGCCACTTGCTGTTTTCAGCAACTGGTCCCCACTGGTTGTAACGCCCACTTTGCATGGGAGAACCGGTGGGAAAAACAAGTGAGGAAGAGAGGTGTGCCCACCTCTGCCAACTCCATCCCTCAGGTGGGGGAGGCGAGGTGAAGCACAACTCTCAGTCCCCGCCATCTTGCAAATGGTGGGACTCAGCCAACCAGGGACAAGCTAATTCCCCCCTCCCACTGGAGGGTGGCATAATAGGCGGTGTACCCACCCCAGGGAAGGGACCCATTGGTCCCTGCCTTTTTACCTACCTGTAAATCTAGTATTTAGGGGCACCCCTAAACCTTGTTTCCTCAGAAAAGAACCTGCAAGAAGAAGAAGAAGAAGGACCGAACAACCGTGCAGCAGCTAACACAAGGAAGACGCCCACTGACTTGGCCCCAGCCCTACCGGCCTGTCTCCCCCTCAAACATGCTCCTGTGAAATCCCAGTGTGTCCTGAAGCCAGCAACCTCAAAAACCCCGGAGGACCTGCCTGCCTTCAACTACAAAGACTCTGTTTCCTGTGAACACTGGATTTGTTCATCTGCAACCTCTGGCTCTGGCCGGACACCGCGGATCCGCCCCACTCTGCACCCGCCGTCCACGGCTGAGCTCGAGTGGGCAAACACCACTAGGAGGTCCCCCTGGCGATCCTGACCCGAGATCCAGTGATTCCTGACCTACCTCAAGCCTCCAGCCGATGCCTGCAGCCTAACTCCAGAAGGTCCCCCAACCGCGACCAGGAGCTGGTAAGAAGATCTGACCCCAAAAGGCACCCCTGCACCCCACGCCTTGTGTGCCCAAACCGACAGTGCCTAACCAACCCCTAACTTCCCAACTTACCTCTGGAAGTGGTGATCGCACCCAGAAGACCTTCGTCCCCGAGCCTGCAGTGCCTTTGCAAACCGGAGGTTCCCCATTGAAACCAATAGGGGGCCCGACGTCGAAACAGCATACTGCACCTGGCCGCCCTAGTGCCGCTGAGGGTGCACCTTTGGTGCTACTTTGTTTCCCCATTTGCCCTGAGCAAAAGTCCAGGGGCTTTGCTCCCACAACCCAGTGGCCTGCTTTCCAGCAGCCACCCACTAGAGGCTCCCTATCCTACATTGGATAACATTGGGCCTCAGCACTCTGCACCTGGCGGCCCTAGTACCGCTGAGGGTGTAACGAGAGTGCATCCTTGACCCTGGGGGAACCCTTGTTCTAACCCCAGAAGCTCAACTCCAAAGACCGATTACTTACCTGGTAACCGTTAACATCATTTCTCTTCTTAGGAATCCATTGACTGTTTTTCTCTAAAAAATGTTCTAAGTGTGGAGTTGATTTGTATGGAAACCTGAAAAATAACAATTGTGCACAACCGGTTTCACTTACCTTTTCTCTAGGAAATGTCCTAGTGTGATATCTAGGCATATTACACTGAGTAGAAAAAGTAATCTAAAAAGTAATCTCAAAAGTAACGTAAAAGTAACTTACCTGTAATTTTCATTGCAAAGTCGATGCAAAGTATATGTACAGCATTTCACAGTATTGCATTACCAGTAATTCAAACTGTAGCCATTTCGATGTACATTTACAATTGCATTTCAAACTGTATATTTACTGCAAAGTATTTATCAACTTACCTGTGCCAGGCTTGCTTGGTTCTAGGAAATAAAATACCTAAAAGAATATTTTTATACAAAAACAATTAGTCTGAAGTTCAGTCTTTGAGTGTGTGAATTAATTTGCTGACTGAGTGTGTACAACAAATGCTTAACACTGTCCTCTGATACTGCCTTACTGCTCAACCACACTACCACAAATAGAGAGAGTGAGGTGCTATCTAACTTTACCTCTGCCTACCTTTGAGGAACCAGTGGACTCTGTGCACACTATACCTCACTTTGGTATAGAATATACAGAGCAAGCTTCCTACATTGGTGGATCAGCAGTGGGATATACAACTTTGCATTTGTTGGACTACTTGGATACCACCTGATCACATGACAGAACTCTTAAATTGTCTTTATAATTCTGATTTTTTCAAATTGGTAATTTTTTGCAAAATTACTAAAAGTCTTGCAGGGTCCTTGATTAAGGGCCAGAAGAATTTTAGAAAAATAAAAAGTCACTGTAGCTAGGGAATGAGGAGTTAGAATTTTTTTTAACAATGTCTCAAAACAAGAACACAGCTGTTAGTGAAAATAACCACAATGACACAGAGGACTTGGTTGAGGAGCTCGAACTCACCCCTTACCTTCACTTGTCTTTGACATGGATCCCCATCCCACCAAACAAAAGCTCCAGGAGCTGTTGGCTGGGTATGCCAAGGACCACTCATCTGAAAATGGTGAAGACCAGTCTGATGAGGAAGAAGAGTGAGAGAATGACCAGGTAGATCAACCTCCCCCACTTCAGTACCTAGATCCCACACAGGTACTACTGAGGACATTGAGGACAGCCTCTGTCAGAGTAGAAAGTTTCAGAAAAACACCAAGACGGATCGGAGTTTCTCTCCCGCGTTGGCATACTGTTTCTTCATGGTGAAAGGGAAGCGGTGGGCCCATTCGATCTCATACTCATACTCCCAGTTCCATTCTGTGTGTTCTGGAAAGGCCCTCTTCATGCGTTTCACAATGTAGCGCCGAGGATCTTCACCCTCCACCTCTTCGGGAATCCTTAGTAGGCGGAGGTTGTTTCGGCGTTGTCTATTCTCCTTATCCTCCATTTTCCACATGACATCTGTCATGCAGGCGCCTTGGGTGGAGCACTGATCTTTCAGGGTGGTGACTTCCGTTTCCAAACTTTCGGTGCGGCCCTCAATCATGGTAACCCATTCCCCAGTGTCTGAGCAGATTTTGTTCAATTTCCTAAGTCTCCCTTGCAGTTTTCTTCGCAGCACCCTTAGCTTGTCTGCTATTGATGCGTGCTTCTTCCTCAAATTGTTTGATTGATGATAAAATGGCTGTCAAGAGGGTTCCTCTGGTTGATCTGGGGTAGCTCTGGTGCTCCCTGCTCCTGAAATCTTGGCAGATTATTTGCCGTAGGGAACGTGAGTTGTGAATCCGAATAATCTCACTTTAGCTGGCTGTATTTTTCTGATCGTTTCCCCCTTTGCTTGCCAGATGCAATTTTTGGGCGTTGGACCGTGCTGGTTTCTTTGGAGAGGTTGCTACAGTTAGTGTCAGAAAGGTCCCCATCACTGGACATAGGAGAATTTCCTTTAGCCATTGAATTTGACCCGTCAGACAGAGAGTAAAAATGTTCGCCGGCTAATTCAGGGGACGTCGCGTCTTGGGACCATTGGGGACTGGCAGTGCTTTGAATAATGGAAACGAGATCACAGGTTCCTTGCTCTTTTTTCTTGAGTGGGGACCCATCCGGGGCCTGGTTGTTCTCGCTAGAAACTATCAGAGGGAGAGCTACGGTTTCAGGATCTCCAATAGGGCAGACCGTGCTGATCGGTATGGTCTCTAGCCGGTGGGGTTCCAATGCCTGTTCCTGGCCAGGATTTTCCAATTGCTGCGAGGAAGACTGTTGTGTATTGGGTTACCCCTGATTGCTGATGTCAGAATCTGCATGGCCATTACCATAACCTCCCTCGGAGTTACTAACAGTCTTTACTCCTTTAGAGGCCACTGAGGGGAACATTTTAGCAACTGAGGGTTGGGAGCCCCGAAGGTAAGTTTATTTGTGGCTCTTTTGTTGCTCTCAGCCTCCGTTTACCTTTAGGCATCAAGTCCATCTCAGAGATTGGGGGTGCTGTGATGGAAGGTCCTGTATTACCGCCAGAGTCAATCTTGGCTTTTGACCCCCTAACACCGTGGGTTGCCATGCTCTTCCCACCTCGTCGTGAAACCTCCTTTCGAGCCCGCAATGACTCCACGGAAAACGCCAAGAACAATAGATGAGCAGCTAATCGGGGCGGAAAGTGTTCCGAGGCAAATATCGAAGCACCGATGGTTTGTATGCTGTAGCTCCGAGTGCCAGCACTCGACCTTGGCAAAGACCAGCAGCAGCTGCGGCTTCTGTCAAATGCACACAGAGTCCAGCAGAGCACAGTCCTTGAGTCAGACTGCATAGCAGATGGCCGAGTTCACTCGCGGCGGGGGCGGCGGTGAGGCCGGGAATTACACAGACACCATCTTGCTCACCCTGTGATGGCTTTCTACTCAGACAGATGGTTTTCGAACAGGCCCAGCAAAACCCCCAGAAGTGCTTCGAGGGGGTGTCCTTTTTCGCAAAACATGATTTTTGCCACGCTAGTTATTTACCCCCTTTCAGCAACTAGGAGCACAAGTATTTTTCAGGAACCCCGCCAAACTGAAAATCATCATGAATGGTTCCATCACATAATTTTTTGTCCGAGATAAAAGCCCAAGAAAACCTCTCTGAAATTAGGGCTAGAAAGGGACAAAGCTAATGACTATAATGCATAATAAGTCTAAAAATCTAGATGCTAGAAACCCTTCTCTTCTTTTTTATACTTTCCTGAAGGGGTAGAGGACAGGTACGGGGAAGGTATTGGACAGGCTTTTCTTTAACAGGTCGAGGTGGAAGAAAAGAAGTACGGGCATCTCTGGGAACTTTGAGCCGAGGTCAAATCAGGGTTCAAGGCTAAAAAATTAAGACAAGGGCTGTTCCACCTCTCTCCCCTCTTTTTTCCTTAGGCTGCTCTAGGCAAGCATTTCTTCCTTTTTCTTCATTTGTCCGTTTGGCTTAATAAGTCTCTAAACACTGTTTGATAACACGGTGGGGCGGGTGGCGGGGTTTTACTATAGGCATCCATCATTCAGGTGTTACCTAATTGCTTGTTTTTGGGGGCGAGTGGGGGGTGGGCCAGGGGGTTGGGGCCGGGCCGAGGTAGGCCAAGTGGGAAAGGGGTGGCAGCCCGCTAAGAGCTTTATATGTTTTTTGTTTATGTGTCAATTTGATTATGAATTTGAACTTGAATTTCTCTTTTGAAGCAACTGAATGTGTCACAATTTGGGATGGGTTACTTTATCTTTGTATGAGACTTTTTCCTTTATGCATGCAACCAGCTCAGGAACAATGTAACACTTTGTAATGACAAATGCCACACATTTTAAAATAGTTTCATTGAACATCTGTGGTTTGAACAATGTCCGAAAGAGACAGAAGGTCTCCCAAGGATTGCGTTTGCTGGGGGCTGACATAGTCTGCCTCCAGGAAACTCATACAGAGGGCTCTCAAACACATCTCTTAAAATCAATGGGATACAGTTTAATTGGGGGAACAACACAGGGCGCACGTACGAGGGGGGTCACCATTTTAGCACAACACAAGCGCTTATTACAACCCACTCAAACCAAATCCGATCCTCAATGGAGATGGGTTCTAGCAGAATCTCTATTAACTCCAGCATACTCTTTTAACCTATGCTCTATATATGGGAGTATAGTGGACGGCCCGACATGATCATCTAGGTTTCCAGGGAGTTGGCCCACTGGTCTCTCCCAGTTATTATATGCAAGGACCTTAATATCAATTTACCCACCAATTGGGCTACGAACGATCTATGGGGGTATACAGGCCGAAAACCAAAGGTTCTACAAGCTTTAAGAAACTTACTACACATACATGGGCTTGTGGATGCCTGGTCCCACCTAAAACCGAATCTACAAGGATATACTTTTTACTCTGCACCTCATCATTCTTTTGCAAGATTAGATTATTTTTTGGTCTCACCTTCTTTGATTCAGAAAAGCAGTATTGACATTATTCCTCGATTTTTATCGGTCCACAATCCTCTAATTTTTAATATTCAAGGCCTGGCTACATGTAAAGAAGTCTTGGAGCTTTGAGAGAGCACTACTATATGATGTAGGATATCAAAATCACATGAAAAGTTGGATTCAGGACTTCCTAGATACTAAACATTGGCTCTGCCCCAATTATGGTTGTGTGGGATACTCTACAAACTTGCATTCGAGGGGAGACTGTGCAATTCCCACTAAGAAAGAACAAACAGGAGAAAGCCCAGATTACAGAACTCCAGAAGAAGCTAGCAAAGCCTGAGGAAAATCTTATTTGTGCTGTCCAGGCTGGGGTAGAAGTAGAATCTGCACAATTTGTAACAGCAGCCATAAAAGCAGACATTGGCTCCATATTGGCTGGGAAAGCTGCTGCCAGGTGGGCTGCCGCTCGCGTAAAAGTTATGAATGAAGTGAGCAGATTGGCCATCAGTTGGCTATTAGAACCAGGCATCAGCTTACTATCAATGGGATACACTCCATTAGGACTCGTACAGGAGCTATCACTAATGACCCGGATGAAATCCGAATAGCCTTTTATGAATTCTATCAAGGCCTATACTCAGAAGAGGGTATTGGCTCTCAAGACAATAGACAGTCAGAGATCAACAACTTTCTCGATTCTATCTGTTTGTCACGTCTGGACAAGGAAGATCAGGATCAGCTGGAGGAGCCTCCCTCTTGGGATGAAATTGCCATGGCTATGGCAAACCTTCCAGATGGCAAGGTGGCAGGTACTGATTGCATACCAGTCGAATTTTATAAAGTCTACTCTTCCCAAATCAAAGATATTTTTAAACCTCTGGTGACCCAAATCTTTAATGGCGCAAACCCACCTCTATCGAGGGCAACAGCTAAGATTATCATCTTTCCTAAAAAAGACATCGCCCAATTACACTAATCAATGGAGACTCCAAAATCGACTCCAAAATATTTGCGTCTCGACTCTCAGCTAAAATCCAAAATCTTGTGTCCAGATGGCTGCACGGGTATATCCCCAAAAAAGGTACAACAGATCATATCCAGAAGACTGTTCTCTGTTCGACGCAGCACAGACCACAGGAGACCCGAAGGCCTTAATAGTTCTTAAAGCTGAAAAAGCATTTCATGGGGTCTCCTGGATGTTTCTCTTGTGCGTTATCCCGAAAACTTGGACCCCCTTGCTATAGAGACAAAGAGGGCTTTGAGCCGCCTCAATAATTTACATCTGTCTATGGTGGGCTGATGCAACGTCCTTAAAATCATTTTTTGGCCAAAGATTTTGTATTTTTTTAGAACTATCCCTCTGAAATTCACTAATGCAATGTCGCTGAAATTTGATCGACTATTCTCTCAGTATATATGGGCATATTCTCAGCCAAGGAGAGCGTTTACGTTTTTTTTCCTAGCCCCAGAAAAGAGGGGGCTGGGCACTTCCAAATCTAAGGCTATACTACTGAGCTACTGTCTTACAGACATGCCCAATATTGATTCAAGATCAACCTTTAACACTGACAACTGGACTCCTGTCACCTTTCGAACTCTTACTCGGGCCAGATGCTTGGGGGTGCTTGTGGCGCCAACTCAGATTTGGGTACTACAAGAAGGTAAAGTTCAAGACCCTATTGGGAACGTTCAAGGCTTTTACCACTGTGCGCAAACTCTTAGGAATTGGTAGATTGAACTACTATACCCCTACTAATAAGAATGCTAATCTACCAGATATTTTTGGGGGATCATACTTTCAAAAATGGTTTAATTCAGGTATAGACAAACTGGGGGTACTGTATTCAACCGAAGGGGTCCTGGCTTTCAAGGAACTTAAAACCCAATTCAATCTGAACTATAGTGAGGCTTTTAAATATCACGCTATTAGGACCTTTTAATCACACAAGGCCGGTGGGCCCACAAGATTCACTAAATGTGAACTAATTCAGAAACTACGCAAACCCACCCCCCCCCAGTTGGATTAATATATGATTCCCGAAACAGCCTAATGCCTGATGACTTGGAAAACATTTCAAGGAAATGGCAACAAAAATTGGTATTACCCATAATGTTTTTAGCCTAGCCCTTAAATTTGCCCAAAGCGATTTACTATCAGCCAACTTGTAGGCACAATTTTATAAAACTTCTTTCTTCTTGTATCTTACACCAAGCAGAATCACAAAGTGGGGGACTGGTAAAGGTACGTATTGTCCGCGATATGCTGAATATAGTGCAGATTCAGTTCACATGTTTGCCACTTGCGCTCAGCTTGGGCCGCTATTAATTAATTGAGAAACAAGGCTTTCTTGAACAGGTTTTATCTCTAAACATGTTATTAACTGTTGATAGAAAGAGTGTTGGGGTCCTCATATTTATCGTTATTGCTAAATATAGGCTATGTATAACCTCTGCTTGGATAAATCCTAACCCTTCTTTATTCTCATAGTGGTTGGCCCGATTATACTCAATATGCACCCTTGAAAAAGCTATCTACTCTAAAAAGGGCAACCAGGCCAAAAATAAAGGGTTAGTTATCTGGGAGCCCCTATCTTGTTGGCTCCACCAAACAAATCCTCAACAAAGTTAGGGAAAGAGGGAAAAACTTCCCTGACGTTTTGGACATGGGCAATTCAAATATGAGTGTGCTAACCTTCCCATGGTACTGACACCATTGTGATAGGATTGGTTTGGTATGTTAGCCATTTATGCGACAATGTAGATGGCCCTTTTTCTCTTTTCTTCAACCAGCATTCCTCATGCACATTGCACTTTTCACTTTTTTGCACGGAACACTTTTTCTATCCAAAGAGCGATAATCAAGAATATTGCAAAATAGCACCTTATGTACGTATGATAGCAAGTGTTAAAGAATGAGTTTATTAACATTTAGCATTTAACATTTAACTAATTTGTCAGTGTTATAGTTTAAGTTAGGGGGGACAGCCCTTCTTGGTGTATTAACTTTTTGTATACTTACATGATGCACTTTTGCACAGGTCACTTTACCTCCCAGGGATTCATTCTACGATAAATGATGAAATTCAATGTTCTATTGCAGTGCACTTGATGCAGGTTTTTTTTTTCACCTAAAGATCAAAACATATTTATAATAGCTGGAGATTCTCAAGTTCTTTGTGACCCGACATAATAACTCGGCTAAAGTGCTAACTGAGATTATTTGTTTTTTTAGCACTTTCACTTGTTCTATTATTAAGGCTCAGGGTGGCGGAGGGACGTTGTACTATGTCGCCATGTTTTCGTTGCCAATGGCATATTTAAAAAACAATAAAACATTTTCTTTTTTTAAAAGAGGACAGCCTCAATGAGGAGTAAGGCTGACCAACAGTCAGGATCTGGAGACCAGGTTGCTGGCTCTAGAAAGAGAGAGAGCAGAGATGGGCCTAGCGCCCATCAATGGTGGCAGCAATTTACTAAATAAGGATCCTAATGCAAGGGCTTCCTGGGACACATGGCTACTGTGCAGACTTGCTTTTAAACTCCTACTAATGGCAGGTTTGGTAGAGAGGGGGCTTTAAAATAAGCAGAACATGCAAACGTGTGGTTCAATGGTCAACAGAGAGACTACAGTGGAACCCTATCTTAGGGAGGATGTGCGAGCAAGACCCTATGACGAACAGGAAAAAAGGCTCTTTACTAACTTGCATAAGGTAGAAATATTTTACAATCTAAGACTGAGTTGTTGTCTACTGTGAAAACTAGAGTTATTCAGTGATTGCTTCTAGACATTTGTCCGCCCGCCCAGCCCGCCCATAAAATCCACTGGCAGCCCAATGCTGTACCTGCTTATTAAGAGCTTCTCTGCAAGGGTAATAAGGACTGCAGGGGCTGGGTACAGACACTGTAGGACACTGCTCACAGGCTGGCACTGCCAGTTTCTCTGATGATATGCCTGGTGCAAGGAAGGCCTGTGTGGATTGGAAGTACATGACTGTGCACAGAGCTGCAGCATGCTCCACTACGGCAGCAAAATGCCGCCCTGCATGGCCACACCTGTATATACCTACAAGCAAGCTGACACTGGTTCACATGTTGTATGAAATAACCCAGCTTTCCCACCACCAAGGGTTTGCCCGTGCCATCATTTTTACAATTGGCCATATGAACCAAACCTGCTGTGTTCTGATAAGGGAGCCAGGGATCGCAAGGAAAGTGGCTGGGGTCACAATTGGTTACATAGGGGTCGCAATTTCCATCACCAATTTGCATTCATGCTTCAGCATGGTAGTAGCATAAAAGAGCTATGTTTAAGAGATTGACACCAGAGCTTCACAGTGCAGACCTGCCAACTTAAAAAAAAAGTTCATGCATTAGAGGAGAAGGTGTGGACTTTAAGGGGCTGGGAATTCAGTCCAAGAATTTCTTAAGAGACACTTCTCCAGCCCACCTCCACCAGCTTCTACTCGACCAGAAAAACACAAGAGTCTTGATGAGGCTGCTGCTGATGTCCTAGGGGGCTTTCAAAACTCATGATGGAAATCAGCTTTTCAGAGCCTCCAAAGACGAGCTGGAAACCCGATCAGTATAATTACTCTTGACATGGCTTAAATCACTATTCCTAATGTTGTTGGTCTCTCTCTCTCTCTCTCTCTCTCTCTCTCTCTCTCTCTACATATATATATACATATACACACACACACATATACATACATTATATATAGGCTTTCCTGTTTTCAGTTTCTATTTTTGGTAAATTCTGGTGGGGTTTTTTCAGTTTTTTCAATGCCTTAAAAAAACAGTGGTTATCAGTGGTTACACATTTTCACGCCATTAAAAACAACAGAAACAGTGTTTTTCCGGTGTTTATGGAAATGTAATTTAATTTGAATTATTGTATGCTTACTGCACTGATAGTGCATGTGTATAGGTAGCATGTGCACAGGGTGTATGAGCACCATATACATTTTTACTGCACCAGAATGGACTACAAAGTCAATAGCAATCTTCATTAATTCTGAAGATTGTAAAGATGCTTTCAGCATACCATCTAGCAAGTGACAAGGATCTCTTACAGGGAAGCACTTCAGCTCAGGGATCGATTTTGCCATCATACAACTTTTTCATATACGTAGCTGAATTACTGCAACTACAAACAATATCACTCCAATCTTTATTGAACTTGGTAGGAACTTTTTAGCAGAAAGTGGCTCTGTATATACTGTTCACAAATAGGTACAGTGTGTACAGAGTCCACAGTCCCCAGAGGTTTGGCAGAGGTTAAAGTTAGATATAACCTTACTCTCTAAAGTGGTAGCTTGGTCGAGCAGTAAGTCAATATCAGAGGACAGTGTAAAGCATTTGTTGTACACACTCAGTCAGCAAATGGTCTCACACACTCAAGAACTGAACTCTAGGCCAATGGTTTGTATAAAAAATATATGGTTGTTTTATTTTAGAACCAACAATAGGTATCGAAATATACTTTCTCAGAATGAGAGGCTTTAGTTAAACACTTTTGCAAGTGGGACAGGTCTTGGAAACAAGTGAGTAAGTTCGTTTTAGTTACTGTTGTGATTTTAAGACAATAATTTGCTATTTTAAAAGTTGACACTTAGAAGAAATTTCATAGAAAAACAGTCAATGATTCCCTATGGGAGAAAATTCAAGTTACAGTTAAAGTATGTTCTCGTTACTTTTGTAATCCAGGGCTGGGCTCCTAGGCTCAGTACTGGGACCTCTATCTAAAACAGGTAAGTAATTTCGTTTTCACAGTTTGTACGATTTTTAAAGAATATTTGCAGTCGACAGAAGAAACTTCACAGAAAAACAGTCAATGATTTCCTACGGAAGAAAATTGGGTTAGTGGTAAGTACGGTTGTGAGAACTTTTCAGGGTCAGTGCTGGGCACCAAGATCCAGCACTGGGATCTCTCCTAATAGCAGGTGAGTATTTCTGTTTTCGTTACTCGGGTGATTTTAGGTGAATATTTTAATTTTTAGAAACTCCACACTTGGAAGAAATTTTCAGAAGAAACCAGTCAATGTTACCCTATGGAAGAAAATTGGGTTATCAGCATTTTGGGTAAGTGCTCGACTGGCAGAGTTATGGTTCTGGGCACAGACTCAGGGGTCTCCCAGGGTCAGGTTGGTACAGTTGTTACACCCTCAGCGGCACTGGGGCGGCCGGGTGCAGAGTGAGTTAGGCCCAATGTTATCCTACGGGAGGCAGGGGGGCCTTGGTTGGTGGCTGCTGACTAGCAGGCCACGCGGCTGTGGGAGCTGGGCTCCTGGTCACTTGCTCAGGGCAAATGGGGAAGTAGATAGGAGTAGAGGTTACACTGCCAGGGCCACTCGGGCAGCTGGGTGCAGGGTGCTTTTGAGCCGTCGGGCGCTCAATGGGTTTCAATGGGAAAGCACCAGGATGAACAAAGGCTGCAAGCTTGGAGACGAAGATTCTTCAGGTGCCACCACCACTTCGAGAGGTAAGTTGGGTAGTTGGAGGATAGGTAGGTACCCAGGAGTCAGGCACAGGGGGCCGCAGGGCACCGGGTGCACGGGGTGCCTTTTGGTGTCAGGAAATCTTACCCTCTGTTGATCTCCGTTGGGGGGGTCCCTGGTTCTGAGGCTGCAGGCATCATCAGGAGCGGCGAGGTGAGTCCTTGAGTGCCGGATTCAGGGTCACAGTCGCCGGGGGGACGTCCTCAGGGTCTTTGTCCACTCCGGCACAGGCCAGGCTTGGCGGTTGCAGAGTGTGCAGGGTTTGCGGTTCCGGGCTGGTGCCAGGGGTTAGAAGCTTGCTTTGAGCAGAGCCACTGCTCATGGGAGTCCCAGATGCTCAGAGTCACAAGGTAGCCAGATCCTCCAGGGTTTGTGAGGTTGCTGGCCACAAGAGGCGCCGGGATTTAGTAGGAGCAGGTTCGAGGGTTGACAGGTCGGTAGGGCTTGGGCCAAAGCAGTTGGTGTCTTCCTCCTCTTAGCAGCTGCACGACAGGTCTTCTTTCTTCTTTCTCTTCTTTGCTTTTTCGGAATTTGGAATCTAAAGAAGGAAGGTTCAGGGTGCCCCTAAAAACTAGATTTAGGGGCATTACAGGTAGTTAAAGGGCAGGGACCAATGGGTCCCTGCCCTGGGGTGGGTACACCCCCTATCCTGCCACTCTCCTGTGGGAGGGGGGCAGTAGCATAGTCCTGATTGGGCAGGGCTTCCCATCTTCAAGATGGTGAGCGCCCGGAGATGTGCTTCACCTCGCCTCCCCCACCTGAGGGGTGGGGTTGGCAGGCTGGCACATCCCCTGTCCTTACTTGGGGTTTCCGGCCAGTCTTCCCACCAGAGTGGGGGACAGAACCGGTGGGGGCCAGCTTGCTGGGTACAGCAAGTGGCCTGGAGAAGCTCACAAAGGCGGCATGCATTTGAAGCTTCCCCCTGCCCATCCTGGGGGAGGAGACCTAGCACCTCGCCCAGGATGTGCATTGTTGCAGGCCCAGGAGAGCGGGGGCTCTCCACCCAGGGGTCCAGCAACATGTCTGCTGTGTGGCAGCCTAGGCAGCCTCCCAGACCAGACGTGGATTGTAGGTTAGGTTTCAGGGGGCATCTCTAAGATGCCCTCTGTAGTGCTTTGTACATTAAATCCCACACTGGCATCAGTGCAGGTTTAATGTGCTGAGAAGGTTGATACCAAACTTCTCAGTCTTCAGTGTTGCCATTATGGTGCCGTGGAGTCCGTGTTTGATGAGCTCTCAGCACCATATACTCTTAAATGGCAGCACTGCACTTACAGTGCCCAGGAATGGACCTGGGTACTGTAGGGGCACAGGGCACAGGGCTCATGCTCCTGTGCCCACACCACTAGCATAGGGCACCCAGCTGGAGGGGAGGCTGATGTATGCCAGGGCAGTGTAGGTTGCGGCCATGGCACACAGGGATGTGTGCCATGTCGACTCTTGATTTTGCCTTGTACCCAGACACTAAACCTGCAAGGGCAGTGTGGTTGTGTTAGGGTACAGGGCCTCTAAGGGTGGCACAATAAGTGCTGCAGCCCTTAGAGGCCTTCCCTGGTCACAAGGCCCTGGGTACTTGGGTTCCATTTACCAGGGCCTGACATGTGGCCAGGGTTTGCCAATTTGGGGTTTAGGTTTTAGGGAAGGAACATAGGCCCTGGGCACCTGATTGGCAGGAGTCCAGGGCACACTCAGTCAAAGTACATTCAGCAATTTAGCAAAAAGTGGGGGCATACCATGCCAGAAAGATGGCACTTTCTCACAAGCAGAATTCCAAGTGACACTGTGTTCCATGTTTACCAAATGCCTGGTGTCATGTTTTCACCACTATCTCAGATGCTTGGGGACAACATTCTTTCCACACATACCTGTCATTACATCTTGCGTTGAATGTTTAAAGACTGGGGTGTTTGGCAATTCACTTACAATAAATACTGACTCACTAGAAAAGGGGTCTGATGTATCAAAGGATTTCACCCATTCTCTGTATGTGGCTAAATGTGATGCTACATATTAGGGAAGATTCTTATTAAACCAGCCATTTTACCTATCAGTGAAATCTAATGTAGCCAAAATTTCAAATATGACTTTGATATTTCCCGATTCTCTACAGCTTATAAAATATCTAAATAAGACCTAAAACATGCTTCTACACACTGCATCTTTAGATCAAAGACCACAAAACTAATAAAAGCTGAAGGAAGAAGAGACAATGGTTTAGTGACATCCCTAAACAACAAAACTCAAGCAGAATAATGTTAGCCCAGTTTTTGATACTACCTTGTATAACAAAGTTACATTGTATTGGCCCCTTCAGGACAAAATAAAAATGACTCTTTCACTCATCTTTTCCTTTCTTTGAATGGCACTTAGTTTGTGGTTGCAAAGGTGTTTTTCAGTGTTTATATGTTTACACCGGTGATGGCTATTTTCCTTTTGGTGGGGTTTTATCAGTTATTATAGGGTTAAACCTAAAACCAGATAGCCTAATTATATATGTACATATATATAGATATATTTATGTGACTATATCAAAAAATCAATAATTTCAGTTGGACTGGGATAACTAACCAGTTGAACCCCATTATGGGTAGGTGATCCACTAAGAGACGTGGCTGCCCTAACTGGCGTCAGAGGGCGGACATTGATAGGCATTGAGTACCTGGGTGACATATTGAAGAGGGACACTACCCTCGCTTTTGAGGAGCTACAGCAGGAATATAATTTAAATCCGACACAGAGATACCATTACCTGAGACTAATGCATGCACTACGGACCCACATCCAACGTGGTACCCATGTACTGGATCACTCCCCATTAGAGGATAGGTTGTTACTCGTTCCCATTCCTGAGAAAATTACATCTACGATATACCGCAAGCTGATACACAACATACCAGACACCCTGCTGACCCTGCGCGAGATGTGGGTTAGCGACCTGGGGAGCATAGATGATGAGGAATGGCAGGAGGCAATACAGAGCCCAAGAGAGTTCACGACTCGCTCCAGATTTAGACTAGTAAAGCTTAAGATACTACATCGTACCTATTACCCCCGTACACACCTATATACCTGGGGCAGTGCTCCAACAGCATTATGCGTCAGGGGTTGCCAGAAAGAGGGAACTTTCCTACATATTCTATGGGAATATCCAGAAATGACCAGATACTGGTGGAAAGTCAGAGACGTTATGTCTATGGTGGCATGAGTGACGGTTCCAATGGACGCAAAGTGGCTTCTTTTGATGATTAAAGGGGACTCTGTATGGCCCAGATACTTAGGAATATGGTTGGCACTCGCAGCTTGGATCTCCAAAAGGAACATTGCCAGAGGGTGGGGGCATCTTAGCCTCCGTCATTAGAGGAGTGGAAACGGGATCTTGACTGGTGCCAGCGGGCTGAAGAAACAGTGTATAAGAGTAGGGCTTGTGTTAAAAAATGGGAGAATGTATGGGCACCATGGGGGCAATACAGAGCGACGCCGGTGGGAGAGTGATGCGCAACAACTGCAATGGGCCGGAGTAGTGGATGGATGGGAGGAACCGGGCTAAGACACTTCTTGGATAATATGTTGTGCTATGAAATTACTCCCGGAAAGCCATTAACGATGTACAGTCTCCTATCTCTTGTAAACACTACTGCTGTAATATCTAAACCTCACCATGTATAAACACAAGTGATTCATGTAAACCATGGTTTTGGAGCAATGCTAATAAAAAGAGATTTAAATTTTTTTTAAAAATACAATAATGTGTACATAAATTTAAGGCCCACTTACGGATGCAGGTGACCGTCACATTCCATTCACTGGCAGAACTCTGACCCTTTTGTCTGCACTCTATTACAGATGTTGAAGGCTGGTACCCCTCAGAGCACATCACTTGCAACCTCTCTCCACGGTCATACCAAAGTTTGGAGGGAGATACGGTTAGTGATGACCATATTGTGACTGGGCTTTTGCATCGTTCTGAAAAATAAAAAAACATTAGAGCCCATGTGTCAAGAATTCCTGTCATACGAGGGGAGGAAAACGGTAACCAGCGAAAACGGACTACATCTCCCAGGACGCTTAGCGGTTGAGAGGTTATGTAAACAGGAGAGCTGTTACATAACTCAAGGGAAACACGCCCTTATGTAAACAGGAGAGCTGTTACATAACTCAAGGGAAACACGCCCTTATGTAAACAGGAGAGCTGTTACATAACTCAAGGAAAACACGCCCTATAAAGGGAGGAACCGGGAGGTACAAGGCTGTCGGATATTGTGTTTACACCGACGTACCTGCTTCGTGAAGAGCAGTGTTCCGGAGTGGTGCTCCAGTAAGGCAAGAACGGAGGTAGGTCGAGTCGTTACTCCCTGGGCCGTGTCTTGCCCCATCGTCACCTGTGAAGGACCCGGAAGCTCTACCGGTCAACCATTGAGCTTCGCTTTTTGACTCGGCTGAGTCCAAGCGCAGTGGCGCTTTTGCTGGTTGGAGTCGTAACTCCCAGCCCGACCAGAGACACAGGGACTGCCAGCTGTAACGCACACCAGGAGGTGTTTGCCGCGTTACAGACTCGGAAGTCCACAGGATCGATCGAGCGGCTGCTCTCGGTTCAGTCGTCTTGCTTGTGATTGGGGTATCGGTGACGCATCACCAGGAGGTGACTCCGCGTCCCGGTGCAGTCTGAGGAAGAGGTTGAGCGGCTGCTCCCTTCAGGTAGAGACCCCGGCTGGGTGTTTCCCTGACTCCTCGATTCTCCCCAACACTCTCCGTGCCCCTCACAGCCTACCGATTGGCATTGTCGGCCATTTCATTTCTGCCCTCTGTTGGCATACGCCGGGATCGGCGTATATGCAGAGGACGGTTAGGACCATCCGTGCTGTGGGCTGGTAACGTACTTAGCCTGGAGGATTCCAGTGACTATAACTTTTGTTTGTTCTTTGTATGTTATTTGCCTTCATTAAAAGAACTAACCCTTCACAAGTGGTTGCGTCCTCATTGTCGTGTCTGTTAAACGATCCTGAGACGTTCAGGGCGTTACACCATGAGAAGCATAACAGGGCAGATTTTTCAGATTGTCGCGAGAAGAGCACTCCTTTTTACATGGATTGCGGAGAGATGTTCTCTACAGAGTAACAGTAGACGGTAGTTTCTCTGTACTTGATCCCTTCTAGGCTTAAAGTCAAAAGCAGCCTGCTCTCACCAGACACAAAGCACTTTTCAGTTACAAGATATCCAGGTTTTCATTCATTTTCACGCATCCTCCTTACACATATTGAAGGGACTTTCAGAGTTTCTCCACCCCCCTCAGATTATAAATAGTTGGAGAATTCCATCTGGAAATAACAACACTAATCTGATATTCCCACACATCCTATCAGTGTAGTTCAATCCACAGCAGATCATGGCAAGGGTCTTCACCCATAAACCAGCAAGGGTGCAACACTTACGCATTTCCTAATAGCAGTGGTTTGCATGCTGCACCCACTAAAGGGACCACAATGACTCACTGTAGAAAATTGTCTCTTTTTGCATCATTACCCCAATTTTTGTGGACTGATGCTGTTGGTTTTATGTACTATGACGCCTAAGACATATTAAAATTGGCTGTACTCCAAAACTGGTATATTTAACTTAGCTATAAGTCTCTAGTTATTTTCCCAGGGCCTGTAAATTAAATGCCATTAGTCGACTGCAGCACCCATTGTACCATCCACTTCAGTGACAGTGCAAACATGACTACGATTGTGGCTTGGCTGTGGCAGTTTTAAATAACAATTTGGCCTGTCACAATAAAACCTTTTGACAAATCAAAACCTTTCTTTTAAATATTAAGTCACAATAATGTAGGCTTTAGAAGCCAAAAGGCAGAGGGCGTGATATTTAAAAGAAGGACATGTAGAAATGTAACTTTACACATTTCCTTACATTGAAAAATCCCCAAAAGCTATTTTCACTGTAGAAAGGCTGCCTGCTTTATAGGAAAGGTATTTTAAAACCAACGTAATAGTAAATTTGAATTTGTGATATTGTTAGAGAAGAGATACTTTCAGAAAGTTACCTTTTCCTTGCCTAAAGCCTCGAGACCCTTTTGCTTGAGCTCTAACAGTCATCTGACAACGGAATATCCACCTTGATTAGATGTGAAAATTGCTCAGAGAGCAGGACAAAGGGATTGGGTTGTGGGGAGGTGTTTCTGCTCCTTTGGCAGGATGGCCACCTGGGCTGTGCCTAGGAACTTGATGCATTTCAAATAGTTCTACCCTAAGATTCCAATGTGAGTTGACACGAGTGTAAGTCCCTTCTTTGTTCCCCAGTCAAACAGACACAAATCCCAATGGGAAAAAAGCTGCCCCAGAACTGGTTTGAAATGACCGCAGAGGAGCTTGTTTCCATGATTACACCTCTGGCATGGGGAAACAGTCACTTCACAGAGAGATGTGAGTTCTGCTAAGCTGAATTTAGGTAGAGAGGTGCGTGTGGGAATGGGAGGGCAAACATGAACTGCTGCAAAATTCCCTGGACATGTTTTCCCTATTGATCATGGAGGGTCCAGGAGTCAACTCTGTCCACAAGCTACTGCCAGGTATAAATGTGGTAGCAAGGGTATCCTCTTCAAAACACCACTGGACCTCTGGAAGACAGAGGACAGTACCTGCTGTTGAGAATTGTGAGGTGACATAAAGTGCTGGACCTTCCCCCACTTGTACCCAGGACAAAGAAGTGGATTCCAAGGATGAGTTGACCCACCTCATGTTAGGCTACAGGGCTACAAAAAGCTGCAAGAAGCCCCTTTACCCGAAGAGCCCAGCTTACCAGTTCTAACTCCACCTACTGGTGGCTTCAGCTGGAGTACGTCTTAACCCCTAAAATCTGTTCCTGAGTTCCTGGGACCATTGGCTGTGTCAAAGTGTACTGCTTCTGATATCCTGAAAAACCTGGGAGTTAGAAACCTTTTGGTTCCAAAAACTTTCAGAGAACCGGGACAAACATGGCAAGTCAATATGACAAAGGTACATTGCTGTTGGGCCAAAGTTTTAGGTTGCTTAGAGCTTTTCAACAGCATCAAATCTGCTTTAGTAGGATGTTACAAAGTTGATATCCAAGCTACAAAGAAATGATGATGTCCAAGCGTAGAAATCTTCCCCGAGGAAGGTGCCAAAAGTATCCAGCTGGCGAGGGCCCTTCTTGGGACCTTCCTGGGCACAAGTGTTTAATTCCTCTCACTCTGAACTTTCCCATCAGCTGTTTCACTGGGACCTTGTCCAACTGCTATGTGGAATCCTAGAGCCCTTCTCAGCCACAGCCTGCTGCATTGCCCCGCTGAGGATTTTTGACTTCCATTTCAGAGACTAAGTAAGAAAATAAACTTCAGATTGGAATGAACCTGGTTTCTGTATCTGACTTGCACTCTGTCTGCCTTAATTGTGCAGTTCAGAGGGAGCACCAAAGCAAGTTCCTGCACAGCATGGACTGTGCTATCCCTCCCGTGCAGGAACAGGGGTGCAAGCACACAGGGGCACCCCTTGTGCCCCCCTGCATGCACCACCCTGCACATTGGCACCAGGGGGCCTCCTTATTTTCCACACTTTTCATGGCGGGGTCAGGAAAGTTGTAATATACTTGGCGATGCTGCAGTGGCACCACCAGCATAATTCTGCCCCAGTCTGCCATGCCACCGCCGAGGGATCGCGGAACCCTGGCGGCTGCAGCGATTTCATGGCGGTCAACCGACAAAGTTGTAATACGGCAGTCCGACCACTGGGGCGGTGGTAGCCGCAATGGCACCGTGGGTTTGGCATTCCTATGGACCACCAAACTCGTATAGAAGCCCTTAGTCTCTTTTTTGGAAGTTGATTGTCTACAGCGGGACAAAGCTGCAGAATCATAGCCAAAATGATCCACCCCTTCTGCGAGGAGCTGCAGACTCGTAGTCAACAAAATCTACTCCCTCTGCTTGGAGTCGCTGAACAGTTTTAGATTTATGTTGTTTGGGTTTCAACACCACTTCCGCGGGTCGAGAACTTGGTGGGCACCACTAGGACAGCTGGGCTCACTTCAGGCAAGGTCCAGCTGCCGGGTTCAAGTAGCTGAAACTGTCTGTGTCCCTGTATCTCAAACAGCCAACTTGCCCTTGGAGTCACTCTGGTAGTGTTCAAGCAGCAAGGCAGTCGTTCAGCAGCAGGGCAGTCTTCTGAGGGTTCAAGGTAGGCTTCCAACAACAGGGCAGTCCTTTGGACTACAAAGCAGGCTTCATGCATCACGACAGTCCTCTGAAGTGCAGGTCAGGACGTGTGAGTGCCCTCCTTAGGTCCAGCAGTGAACTGAAAAGTGGGTCTGAGGGTCCTATTTTTTTTATGATCTAAGGGTTTTTTTTTTTCATACCGTATGCCAGATATAAGGAGGAAGAAAGTTCGGAAGTTTTTTACACATAGATTGTTCTGAAATTTTTTCCTCCTCGCCCAATGGATCTGGGGTGACAAAAGACTAGTATGAAGTCCATTGTGAGTGTGCTGACGCAACTCCTTTAAAACGTAAGTGGCACAGGGAACAACTCTGCCCCTTCTATCATGTCAGGAGTTCGCCTTTGTCTCTCTGTCTTGGAGGAATACACAAAGGTCAACTGTTCACAGTCATGTGACCCAGGACACAGCTTGCAGGCACCAAATGGTTAGGATAAGAAAATGGCAGCTTTCTAATAGCATCCTTTTCTTAATTGTGACTAGGGATGGGTGATATATTCCGCTCAGCTGTGAAAATGATGCTTGTAAAGTGAAGTTCTTTGTCACGCATGGCTCTCAAATGGTAAGTTGGTGAGCACAAGCGAGATTTTGTGTCCCCTAGTGCGATTTTCAGTTGCTAGGCGTCAGTCGTGGCTCCTCGAGGGAGTGCTGCGGGGCAATGGGGCGGGGGTAGTAAACTCCGGCATACGGCAGACCGGAGTTAAGTTCATAAATAAATAAATCAAATGAATTACATTGCACGCCCTGCAACGCAAATGGCGTTACAGCGCGTACAATGTAATTTGTTTCATTTATTTAGGCACTTAACTCCGGTATGCCAGAGTTTACTACCCTCCACCCTGCCCTTCCCCGCCCCACAGCACTCCCTCGAGGAGTCGCGACTGATAGGCGTGCACCCTGGGAGATTTCTCCAACATAGGCGTTCGCGACTGCCCGCAGCCAGAAAGCTGTCGCTTGAGTAGAAAATCTACTTGAGCAGTGGCAAATGGCCAACAATGCCTACCCTAGTTTCATGGAAGCCTCATTGCAAAGAGGAGAGTCTTTCCTTTCCAACAATGCTTTTGTGAAATGGTTGCCTCTGTATGGATCGTGATTGCACCGTGATCCACCACCAGGAAATCCACCAGGCCACCTGGAACCTGTGTTTGGGGGTCTGCCCAGGTGTTGAACAGGCTGACTCACTGGGGGGTGCATGCAATAAAAAAATATGAAAGCGTTTTTTTCCCTGGAGAGCGTGATTGAATTTGGAAAATTGATTCATTTATTTTAAATGAAGAAATTCGTTTTTTTTCTGGGGGGGGGGGGGGGGCATCACTGCCCCAACAGGAAACCACACTGTTAGACTTGGCTTTTTTCAGAGGGTTTACCCAGACGTTTTGCTTTTTGAGTTCGTGTTTATGACCTATTTTTCATTGGTTTTAGGACTCTGGGCACTTTACGACTGCTATTCATTGCAAAAATGCATATGCTCTCTATGTAAGTTGTGTTATGATTGGTATTTCTATGATTGGCTTATTTGATTTACTACTAAGTCCCTAGTAATGTGCACATGTGTGCCCTGGGCCTGTATATCAAATGCTACAAGTGGGCCTGCAGCACTGGTTATGCCACACACACAAGTAGCCTTTCAAAGATTTCTCAAACCTACCTCTATAGTGTCTGTACACAGTTCTTACTACCATGTCGACCTGGCAAGTGCACCCACTTCCCATGCCCAAACCTTCCCTTTTCATAAATGTAATTCACCCCTCAGTTAGGCCCATTGTACCCCCATGAGCAGAGCGCAGTGTAATTGAAAGGTAGGCCATGTACTGGTGTGCTTTACATTTACATGTCCCGATAGTAAAAGACTGTGTATTTGATTTTTACTATTGAAAGGCTGTCTGCCCTAAAGGGTAATATGGGAGCTGCCTTGTAGCAGGTTACAAGTGCAACTTTCCATTGGGACAAGATAGAGAAATGGCTTCCAGAACTCAGAATTTAAAAATACATCTTTCAGTGAAGATGATTTTTTATTGTGTGTTTGAAAATGCCACTTTTAGAGAGTGGTCATTTTCTTGCTTAACGAGCCGTGTGCCTCTGCCAGCTGTGGATGTGCGTTCACATAAGACAGACACAATGAGGGTTGAGGGGTGTCCTGCCTTTCCTGGGTGACTCATAGTTAGGCTGAATAGACTTGGCTGCATTTAGAGTAGTGGGAGGAGTTGTCATTTGCAACTGAATGGACTGTGGCTGCCTTCCACAAAGCTGTCTCCACCACCTGTAGTGAACCTGGCCTGAGCCAGAGGAACTTTGTACCAAAATATGAAATAAATATGGGGTCCCTGACCCCAGAGCTTTAGATTACTGCTGGACTAAGGAACCTGCTAGGAAGAACAGCTGGTAGAGCTTCCAGGAGGAGAACTGCCCCTTTGCTCTTTGTTACTTTGTTGGGTTTGCCTACAGTTGCTGCCTCTGAATTGGGCAGGGAAAGGACTGGACTGTTCTTTCTGCATGCTAAGTATCTCCAAGGGCTTGATGTAGAGATTGCCTCCTGTTGGAAATCTCAGGGAAATCAAAGACTTAAACACCTTCTGGGTACCGGTTTCTGGAACTAGAGGTTTCAGCTGCAACAGAGGAGAAAGGTAACCTGACGCCGTCAACGACGCTGCTGCCAGCTCTGTGATCTGAAGGCACCACAGAGGGCACTGCTGCACTTCGCACCACAACCCCTGTCTCAACAGCAATGCCGTCCGACGCCGCCACCAAGCTGCTGCTTGCACCTTGACCTGTTGGCACCGCACTGCGCACTGCCTCGCTTAAAACTGCTGCTCAAGTATCCCCGATGCTGCCGCAATGCTGTCACTGACACCATTTCCTGCACCATGACCTGTGGACACCGCTCATGGAGAACACGGAGCACCATCCCGCTTTGCACTGCAGCCCTGGTATCACTGACACCACAGCTCTAAGACATGGATGCCGCTGCCTGCACAGTGGTTTGAGGGCATTGCTCGTAAATTACACAACGCACCATCCCGGAGCACACCACAGCCTTGGACCACCGACATCAGAGCCATCTACTCTAGTTCATCAACCGATGACACGGCCTGCACTGCGACCTGTGGGCTCCGCACACTGCATTGCCCTGTCTCGCACAGCATCCTTGGGTCTACCGATGACAGTGCTTCAGCAACAAAGCTGCCTGCACCGTGTCCTGTCAGCACAGCAAAGTGCACTGCCGCACTAACTGCCGCAGCCCTGGTCTCACTTACACCTCTGGATGACCGTCAGCGAGCTTGCTGCCTTCACTGTCACCTGAGGGCACCACACGTCGCACCGCTCCGCTTCACACCGCAGCCCTGACGCCTGCCAACACCGGTGATCCTGACTACAGACTCATGGAGTTCGACCTGCAACACATGTGACATCAAGGGTCAGACAACCCCTGCACCAATTTAATGGAACCAACGCCTACTGACGCCGCTCCTCCGGAGCTCACCATAAGGTCTGATGCCCTGCATCTCCAAAGGTGCTGTTTTATGGGTATTCCCGACACCATAGTTGGCCCGGGACGCCGCGACCGGATGTAACTGTTGGCTTTGTTTGTTCATGACACCGTGAAAGCCTCATACGGAACTATCAACTTCAAGGAACTGTATATAAAGCCAATTTTTGCATTATTTGTATTTTGATAACTTAATGCTGGATTTTTATTGTTTTGGTCTTGTTTTACACAATAAATATTCTATATTTTTCTAAAACTGGTGTGGTGTCCTTTTGTAGTGTTTTCCCTGTATTACTGTTTGTTATGTGCAAATGCTTTACAAATTGCCTCTAAGATAAGCCTGAATGCTCGTGCCAAGCTACCAAAGGGTTGAGCAGGGGTTTTAGGCTTGTAATCCCCTTAGCTAGCAAGAAAACCCCCACACACAAACAAAAAGAAGACATATACCAAGGGGTCGGCTCACTTAGCATATGGGTTGACTGTCTTTGGGGGCCACGTAAATATTTATTTTTAAGAAATCCCCAGTGGAAAACACATTTGTAAAAAGAAATTGTTGGATTTGCCACAACATCTATCATCTGCTGAATAATCTGCATATTATTATTAAAAAAAATGTTTCTAGCTCAAATGGATTAAAGTTACTAAAAATGTGGATATGTGTTTGCAAACAGTGGAAGGCCCTTTGCGGTGGTTGATATTTATTTATTTGGTTACTATACAAGTACTAATGAAGTGAAATCATTGCCCAGATAGTAGGATCATGTTTACAAATAACAACATACTAAAGTAATACTTTGAAAAAAATGTGCCACATTCAGCCACATAATTTGCCTTTCATGCTGCATAATTTAGTCAACCCAGTCACATAATTTGGAGCTCTCCTGCCACATAATTCTAATGACCCTGGCAATAGCATTGTGAGTCTTCACAAGGAGCACACCTACGAACAAAGTTTCAGGGGCGGCTATGTGAATGTGGACTTCTTAAGATCAAAGGTAGATGGTTGGCTTCAGGAAATTACTTTTATATTAGCAATGATTGAATGAGCAAGAGGAACATGGAGCAGAATCTGGAAGTGATTTTTATGTTGGCGGTGTTCCATCCGATGACTCATCTTCCAGCGATTCTGAGGATCATTTTCATGGCAGTCTGATATACCTTCGCAGGCAAAGTCTGTGAAGTGGAACTACAGTAGCAGGGCAGACCAACCCAGAGAGCAGTCACGTGCGGTGGCAAGCACAGAGGGAGTGCTCTCTCGGCAGACCTCCAATTTAGTGCAGCCCCAAATTTCAAAAGACACTGGATGTGAAGACGACACAGCACATTTGTTGTCGATTGAATACGTATTTGTAAGGACGAAACCACTAAGTGACAGGTAAAAAGTGCCTTCATAAGAAATCAAGCTGGGGGCACATGCTATATTACCTAGCCCTCTACATAACTACAGCTATGGCGACCAGCAAGCCGGTATATCACACATTCTCCCTTCTTACAATTCAAATTAGAACTTAACAAACAAGAGCATTTAATAATGACCTAACAACAACTAAGGATAAACACAAAATTCCATGTGCAATATGAGTTTTTTGTTTTTAAACATATTTTATTGATTTTGAGAAACAGGTCACTGTACATATATATATTGTCCAACACACAGTATTAGCATCCTTCATGTACATCTACATATTATGTCAAAATTATAATGCTGTGCAAACAATCATAGAATATTGACCAATCAACAAACACCCTCCTACCTCCTCACAACAACTAACTATCTCTCCCTCCCCTCCCTATCCTGGCTCACTTCTGTAGTATCACGTCTTATGGATATCAGGTTGCACATAACTTTCCCAGTATGTTAAATGTTCAGTTTACAACTCCACACATTATGACTCTGTAGGGTTCATGCGGGGTCTGTGGCTGTCGAGTACTCGACACATTTAATAACATATATACTATACATTATTCAATACAGAGAAAGTGCCACACAGACAAATGATTCAAGTAGAGCATCCCACTCTAAGGAAATCAGATTCTTCCTCAAACTTCTCCAAATTGCCATGCTTTCAGCCCTGCCGCATCAAACTACCTCTTCATGCCAGGTCAGTGCCGATGGAGGCTTTGCAGATTTCCATCTCATTGTGATTGAGCGTTTTGCCAATATTAGTGCCAGATTGGCGAATCTAGTATGCGTTCCTTGTGTTTTGCGCATTTTGCCTAGACCCAGGATGCAGCGCTCTACTGAGTCTCCCCCAGCTTCGGGTAATGATTCATTAATTAGTTTATGTACAGTCTCCCAAAAGTGGATTAGGCGTGGACATGCCCAAATCATGTGCATTAGGTCAGCCGACTGCGTGTGGCATCTAGGACGCATATTTGTTGCACCAGGAAGCATTTTGCTCAATTTGTAGGGCGTCAGGCATGCTCTATGCACCAGCATGAGTCGTATCATCTTAAACGAAGGGTGCTAGGACCATTTCTTGGGGTGTTCAAGCACTCTGCCCCATTCCTTGTCTGATAATTCATGTCCAATGTCTCTGGCCCATTTATCCCGTAGATCTGATAGTGATATAGATGCATGGGTATGGATACTTCTGTATATCCATCTGGACAGATGTCCCACATTACCCATTAAGTACAGCATGTGTACTAGTTCATGTGTCTTGGGCTCAGTACCGTCAGGCGACCAGATATTTCTTAAAAATCTGGTGATACTGGCATGGAGGATGTATAATGTGTGGGTACGCCTTGCTCTATCACAAATGTGTCATGGTCCATGAGTGTATGGTCTGCAAACAGCATCCCAACTGTGTTCACTCCCTCATCTGCCCACTTACTCAAACATCTTGTTGATACTACTCTAGTCGGCATAGGAATCCCCAGCATCGGGATATTAGAGGCATATGGAATCAGTTCCCCAGTGTACCTCATAGCCCTTTTCCAGTATGTGATAGCCACTTTCAGAAGTGGTGGTGCCATCGAGATAGACCACCTCCCCGGCAGCAGTAGAGAATGGAGCAATCCCTTTTCCCAATCCTTCTTGGACATCCCTATATCTTACGGCTCGTTGTCCAGTAGGAGAGCCACTGGAGTTGGCTAGCATAGCAGTACGCCCGGAAATCAGGAGCTCCCAGGCCCCCTCGGCCTGTATCTAGCTGTAATGTCTGAAGTCCCACCCTTTTACGCCCTGTGCTCCAGATTAATTCAGAAAGCATTGTATTTAGTGTTTTAAATATGTGCGCCGGGATCAATATTGGCAAATTGGCAAAATAGTACAATAGTCTGGGCAGTATGACTGCTACAGAGAATGGCAGTGAGGTCTAAAACTTTATCTGGGATTTAAGTACCTTGATCGTGCATGCCAAGTTACCATCTAACATATCCTGTGGTGCCATATATATTTGAATGCCGAGATATTTAAATGTGGTAGGTGCCACAGGACACGTCCACTGTCCAAAATAAACAGGTTCAGTGCGGGCCGAGTCCTTGAAGTAATAAGCATATGATTTGGATTCATTGATCTGTGGAAATATGGATTTTTCTGGTCAGTTATGTCCCCTATCTTGGACCCCAACGGTTCTATGTGCATGTCACAAGTACATGTATGTTCCCTCCAGTTCCAGTTATGAAGACGCAAATACATGTGCGTCCACCGTCAACATGTCCTCTGTCAGATCCGCCATGAACAGGCCGGATATTCCATTCCTAAATATGAAAGGCCACCGGCTTTATATGGTTCACTTATGCCATTTTACAGTCCAGGCAAGTAGGCCCTGATTCTGTCATCAAAACTCCTCTTGCCTTCTGCCTCTGAAAGCTCCAGTCTGAGCCTGCATCTATGACCATGAACTCTGTCTCATTCTCTGCGCGGCTCACAAAGCCTGACATCAGCCTATTCTCTGCCAAGAACTGTATTTCACCTTCGAATTATCTGCTTCCCCCTCAGCCGATGCATTCCTGCCTAGTAGTTTAAGTAAACATTCTTCCAGTTACCGAGCAAAAGGCCCGGCTTCTCTGTCCTCATGCAAGTAATTCATAGCCCAGTTACCATGGAATATTCCTACCCCCTCGCATTCAGTGTAGACACTTAGACGCTTGTACACGCACACACAGTCAGTATAGAATAGATTCTGTCTGAGAGTCCTTCTTTCTTGGATAACATAGTTCTTTAAACACAGGATGTTAGATATGATTTGGGATTAGGTTGACCTGACCCCCCAGACTTTTTGTCTCCACATGTAGAGCTAAATGTCAAGTCCCCTTCACCCCCTAGTTACACGTCAATTACACGTCATGCTGCTGCGCGCGCATCTAGGCCAAGTATTATCTTATAGATCCACCTATGTATGACATCATAACCAATTATGTTCCTTTTTACTCTTTATTACACCCATTTTCGGTTACGCAGACAAAACGTCAATTTCCTTATCAATTGTTACGCCTACTGTATCCGCTTCATTGTAATGTATGTACTATAAAAGTTACTTCTACTATCTCAGATGCTTGGGGACAACATTCTTTCCACACATACCTGTCATTACATCTTGCGTTGAATGTTTAAAGACTGGGGTGTTTGGCAATTCACTTACAATAAATACTGACTCACTAGAAAAGGGGTCTGATGTATCAAAGGATTTCACCCATTCTCTGTATGTGGCTAAATGTGATGCTACATATTAGGGAAGATTCTTATTAAACCAGCCATTTTACCTATCAGTGAAATCTAATGTAGCCAAAATTTCAAATATGACTTTGATATTTCCCGATTCTCTACAGCTTATAAAATATCTAAATAAGACCTAAAACATGCTTCTACACACTGCATCTTTAGATCAAAGACCACAAAACTAATAAAAGCTGAAGGAAGAAGAGACAATGGTTTAGTGACATCCCTAAACAACAAAACTCAAGCAGAATAATGTTAGCCCAGTTTTTGATACTACCTTGTATAACAAAGTTACATTGTATTGGCCCCTTCAGGACAAAATAAAAATGACTCTTTCACTCATCTTTTCCTTTCTTTGAATGGCACTTAGTTTGTGGTTGCAAAGGTGTTTTTCAGTGTTTATATGTTTACACCGGTGATGGCTATTTTCCTTTTGGTGGGGTTTTATCAGTTATTATAGGGTTAAACCTAAAACCAGATAGCCTAATTATATATGTACATATATATAGATATATTTATGTGACTATATCAAAAAATCAATAATTTCAGTTGGACTGGGATAACTAACCAGTTGAACCCCATTATGGGTAGGTGATCCACTAAGAGACGTGGCTGCCCTAACTGGCGTCAGAGGGCGGACATTGATAGGCATTGAGTACCTGGGTGACATATTGAAGAGGGACACTACCCTCGCTTTTGAGGAGCTACAGCAGGAATATAATTTAAATCCGACACAGAGATACCATTACCTGAGACTAATGCATGCACTACGGACCCACATCCAACGTGGTACCCATGTACTGGATCACTCCCCATTAGAGGATAGGTTGTTACTCGTTCCCATTCCTGAGAAAATTACATCTACGATATACCGCAAGCTGATACACAACATACCAGACTCCCTGCTGACCCTGCGCGAGATGTGGGTTAGCGACCTGGGGAGCATAGATGATGAGGAATGGCAGGAGGCAATACAGAGCCCAAGAGAGTTCACGACTCGCTCCAGATTTAGACTAGTAAAGCTTAAGATACTACATCGTACCTATTACCCCCGTACACACCTATATACCTGGGGCAGTGCTCCAACAGCATTATGCGTCAGGGGTTGCCAGAAAGAGGGAACTTTCCTACATATTCTATGGGAATATCCAGAAATGACCAGATACTGGTGGAAAGTCAGAGACGTTATGTCTATGGTGGCATGAGTGACGGTTCCAATGGACGCAAAGTGGCTTCTTTTGATGATTAAAGGGGACTCTGTATGGCCCAGATACTTAGGAATATGGTTGGCACTCGCAGCTTGGATCTCCAAAAGGAACATTGCCAGAGGGTGGGGGCATCTTAGCCTCCGTCATTAGAGGAGTGGAAACGGGATCTTGACTGGTGCCAGCGGGCTGAAGAAACAGTGTATAAGAGTAGGGGTTGTGTTAAAAAATGGGAGAATGTATGGGCACCATGGGGGCAATACAGAGCGACGCCGGTGGGAGAGTGATGCGCAACAACTGCAATGGGCCGGAGTAGTGGATGGATGGGAGGAACCGGGCTAAGACACTTCTTGGATAATATGTTGTGCTATGAAATTACTCCCGGAAAGCCATTAACGATGTACAGTCTCCTATCTCTTGTAAACACTACTGCTGTAATATCTAAACCTCACCATGTATAAACACAAGTGATTCATGTAAACCATGGTTTTGGAGCAATGCTAATAAAAAGAGATTTAAATTTTTTTTAAAAATACAATAATGTGTACATAAATTTAAGGCCCACTTACGGATGCAGGTGACCGTCACATTCCATTCACTGGCAGAACTCTGACCCTTTTGTCTGCACTCTATTACAGATGTTGAAGGCTGGTACCCCTCAGAGCACATCACTTGCAACCTCTCTCCACGGTCATACCAAAGTTTGGAGGGAGATACGGTTAGTGATGACCATATTGTGACTGGGCTTTTGCATCGTTCTGAAAAATAAAAATCATTAGAGCCCATGAGAAGCATAACAGGGCAGATTTTTCAGATTGTCGCGAGAAGAGCACTCCTTTTTACATGGATTGCGGAGAGATGTTCTCTACAGAGTAACAGTAGACGGTAGTTTCTCTGTACTTGATCCCTTCTAGGCTTAAAGTCAAAAGCAGCCTGCTCTCACCAGACACAAAGCACTTTTCAGTTACAAGATATCCAGGTTTTCATTCATTTTCACGCATCCTCCTTACACATATTGAAGGGACTTTCAGGGTTTCTCCACCCCCCTCAGATTATAAATAGTTGGAGAATTCCATCTGGAAATAACAACACTAATCTGATATTCCCACACATCCTATCAGTGTAGTTCAATCCACAGCAGATCATGGCAAGGGTCTTCACCCATAAACCAGCAAGGGTGCAACACTTACGCATTTCCTAATAGCAGTGGTTTGCATGCTGCACCCACTAAAGGGACCACAATGACTCACTGTAGAAAATTGTCTCTTTTTGCATCATTACCCCAATTTTTGTGGACTGATGCTGTTGGTTTTATGTACTATGACGCCTAAGACATATTAAAATTGGCTGTACTCCAAAACTGGTATATTTAACTTAGCTATAAGTCTCTAGTTATTTTCCCAGGGCCTGTAAATTAAATGCCATTAGTCGACTGCAGCACCCATTGTACCATCCACTTCAGTGACAGTGCAAACATGACTACGATTGTGGCTTGGCTGTGGCAGTTTTAAATAACAATTTGGCCTGTCACAATAAAACCTTTTGACAAATCAAAACCTTTCTTTTAAATATTAAGTCACAATAATGTAGGCTTTAGAAGCCAAAAGGCAGAGGGCGTGATATTTAAAAGAAGGACATGTAGAAATGTAACTTTACACATTTCCTTACATTGAAAAATCCCCAAAAGCTATTTTCACTGTAGAAAGGCTGCCTGCTTTATAGGAAAGGTATTTTAAAACCAACGTAATAGTAAATTTGAATTTGTGATATTGTTAGAGAAGAGATACTTTCAGAAAGTTACCTTTTCCTTGCCTAAAGCCTCTGGAGACCCTTTTGCTTGAGCTCTAACAGTCATCTGACAACGGAATATCCACCTTGATTAGATGTGAAAATTGCTCAGAGAGCAGGACAAAGGGATTGGGTTGTGGGGAGGTGTTTCTGCTCCTTTGGCAGGATGGCCACCTGGGCTGTGCCTAGGAACTTGATGCATTTCAAATAGTTCTACCCTAAGATTCCAATGTGAGTTGACACGAGTGTAAGTCCCTTCTTTGTTCCCCAGTCAAACAGACACAAATCCCAATGGGAAAAAAGCTGCCCCAGAACTGGTTTGAAATGACCGCAGAGGAGCTTGTTTCCATGATTACACCTCTGGCATGGGGAAACAGTCACTTCACAGAGAGATGTGAGTTCTGCTAAGCTGAATTTAGGTAGAGAGGTGCGTGTGGGAATGGGAGGGCAAACATGAACTGCTGCAAAATTCCCTGGACATGTTTTCCCTATTGATCATGGAGGGTCCAGGAGTCAACTCTGTCCACAAGCTACTGCCAGGTATAAATGTGGTAGCAAGGGTATCCTCTTCAAAACACCACTGGACCTCTGGAAGACAGAGGACAGTACCTGCTGTTGAGAATTGTGAGGTGACATAAAGTGCTGGACCTTCCCCCACTTGTACCCAGGACAAAGAAGTGGATTCCAAGGATGAGTTGACCCACCTCATGTTAGGCTACAGGGCTACAAAAAGCTGCAAGAAGCCCCTTTACCCGAAGAGCCCAGCTTACCAGTTCTAACTCCACCTACTGGTGGCTTCAGCTGGAGTACGTCTTAACCCCTAAAATCTGTTCCTGAGTTCCTGGGACCATTGGCTGTGTCAAAGTGTACTGCTTCTGATATCCTGAAAAACCTGGGAGTTAGAAACCTTTTGGTTCCAAAAACTTTCAGAGAACCGGGACAAACATGGCAAGTCAATATGACAAAGGTACATTGCTGTTGGGCCAAAGTTTTAGGTTGCTTAGAGCTTTTCAACAGCATCAAATCTGCTTTAGTAGGATGTTACAAAGTTGATATCCAAGCTACAAAGAAATGATGATGTCCAAGCGTAGAAATCTTCCCCGAGGAAGGTGCCAAAAGTATCCAGCTGGCGAGGGCCCTTCTTGGGACCTTCCTGGGCACAAGTGTTTAATTCCTCTCACTCTGAACTTTCCCATCAGCTGTTTCACTGGGACCTTGTCCAACTGCTATGTGGAATCCTAGAGCCCTTCTCAGCCACAACCTGCTGCATTGCCCCGCTGAGGATTTTTGACTTCCATTTCAGAGACTAAGTAAGAAAATAAACTTCAGATTGGAATGAACCTGGTTTCTGTATCTGACTTGCACTCTGTCTGCCTTAATTGTGCAGTTCAGAGGGAGCACCAAAGCAAGTTCCTGCACAGCATGGACTGTGCTATCCCTCCCGTGCAGGAACAGGGGTGCAAGCACACAGGGGCACCCCTTGTGCCCCCCTGCATGCACCACCCTGCACATTGGCACCAGGGGGCCTCCTTATTTTCCACACTTTTCATGGCGGGGTCAGGAAAGTTGTAATATACTTGGCGATGCTGCAGTGGCACCACCAGCATAATTCTGCCCCAGTCTGCCATGCCACCGCCGAGGGATCGCGGAACCCTGGCGGCTGCAGCGATTTCATGGCGGTCAACCGACAAAGTTGTAATACGGCAGTCCGACCACTGGGGCGGTGGTAGCCGCAATGGCACCGTGGGTTTGGCATTCCTATGGACCACCAAACTCGTATAGAAGCCCTTAGTCTCTTTTTTGGAAGTTGATTGTCTACAGCGGGACAAAGCTGCAGAATCATAGCCAAAATGATCCACCCCTTCTGCGAGGAGCTGCAGACTCGTAGTCAACAAAATCTACTCCCTCTGCTTGGAGTCGCTGAACAGTTTTAGATTTATGTTGTTTGGGTTTCAACACCACTTCCGCGGGTCGAGAACTTGGTGGGCACCACTAGGACAGCTGGGCTCACTTCAGGCAAGGTCCAGCTGCCGGGTTCAAGTAGCTGAAACTGTCTGTGTCCCTGTATCTCAAACAGCCAACTTGCCCTTGGAGTCACTCTGGTAGTGTTCAAGCAGCAAGGCAGTCGTTCAGCAGCAGGGCAGTCTTCTGAGGGTTCAAGGTAGGCTTCCAACAACAGGGCAGTCCTTTGGACTACAAAGCAGGCTTCATGCATCACGACAGTCCTCTGAAGTGCAGGTCAGGACGTGTGAGTGCCCTCCTTAGGTCCAGCAGTGAACTGAAAAGTGGGTCTGAGGGTCCTATTTTTTTTATGATCTAAGGGTTTTTTTTTTTCATACCGTATGCCAGATATAAGGAGGAAGAAAGTTCGGAAGTTTTTTACACATAGATTGTTCTGAAATTTTTTCCTCCTCGCCCAATGGATCTGGGGTGACAAAAGACTAGTATGAAGTCCATTGTGAGTGTGCTGACGCAACTCCTTTAAAACGTAAGTGGCACAGGGAACAACTCTGCCCCTTCTATCATGTCAGGAGTTCGCCTTTGTCTCTCTGTCTTGGAGGAATACACAAAGGTCAACTGTTCACAGTCATGTGACCCAGGACACAGCTTGCAGGCACCAAATGGTTAGGATAAGAAAATGGCAGCTTTCTAATAGCATCCTTTTCTTAATTGTGACTAGGGATGGGTGATATATTCCGCTCAGCTGTGAAAATGATGCTTGTAAAGTGAAGTTCTTTGTCACGCATGGCTCTCAAATGGTAAGTTGGTGAGCACAAGCGAGATTTTGTGTCCCCTAGTGCGATTTTCAGTTGCTAGGCGTCAGTCGTGGCTCCTCGAGGGAGTGCTGCGGGGCAATGGGGCGGGGGTAGTAAACTCCGGCATACGGCAGACCGGAGTTAAGTTCATAAATAAATAAATCAAATGAATTACATTGCACGCCCTGCAACGCAAATGGCGTTACAGCGCGTACAATGTAATTTGTTTCATTTATTTAGGCACTTAACTCCGGTATGCCAGAGTTTACTACCCTCCACCCTGCCCTTCCCCGCCCCACAGCACTCCCTCGAGGAGTCGCGACTGATAGGCGTGCACCCTGGGAGATTTCTCCAACATAGGCGTTCGCGACTGCCCGCAGCCAGAAAGCTGTCGCTTGAGTAGAAAATCTACTTGAGCAGTGGCAAATGGCCAACAATGCCTACCCTAGTTTCATGGAAGCCTCATTGCAAAGAGGAGAGTCTTTCCTTTCCAACAATGCTTTTGTGAAATGGTTGCCTCTGTATGGATCGTGATTGCACCGTGATCCACCACCAGGAAATCCACCAGGCCACCTGGAACCTGTGTTTGGGGGTCTGCCCAGGTGTTGAACAGGCTGACTCACTGGGGGGTGCATGCAATAAAAAAATATGAAAGCGTTTTTTTCCCTGGAGAGCGTGATTGAATTTGGAAAATTGATTCATTTATTTTAAATGAAGAAATTCGTTTTTTTTCTGGGGGGGGGGGGGGGGGGGCATCACTGCCCCAACAGGAAACCACACTGTTAGACTTGGCTTTTTTCAGAGGGTTTACCCAGACGTTTTGCTTTTTGAGTTCGTGTTTATGACCTATTTTTCATTGGTTTTAGGACTCTGGGCACTTTACGACTGCTATTCATTGCAAAAATGCATATGCTCTCTATGTAAGTTGTGTTATGATTGGTATTTCTATGATTGGCTTATTTGATTTACTACTAAGTCCCTAGTAATGTGCACATGTGTGCCCTGGGCCTGTATATCAAATGCTACTAGTGGGCCTGCAGCACTGGTTATGCCACACACACAAGTAGCCTTTCAAAGATTTCTCAAACCTACCTCTATAGTGTCTGTACACAGTTCTTACTACCATGTCGACCTGGCAAGTGCACCCACTTCCCATGCCCAAACCTTCCCTTTTCATAAATGTAATTCACCCCTCAGTTAGGCCCATTGTACCCCCATGAGCAGAGCGCAGTGTAATTGAAAGGTAGGCCATGTACTGGTGTGCTTTACATTTACATGTCCCGATAGTAAAAGACTGTGTATTTGATTTTTACTATTGAAAGGCTGTCTGCCCTAAAGGGTAATATGGGAGCTGCCTTGTAGCAGGTTACAAGTGCAACTTTCCATTGGGACAAGATAGAGAAATGGCTTCCAGAACTCAGAATTTAAAAATACATCTTTCAGTGAAGATGATTTTTTATTGTGTGTTTGAAAATGCCACTTTTAGAGAGTGGTCATTTTCTTGCTTAACGAGCCGTGTGCCTCTGCCAGCTGTGGATGTGCGTTCACATAAGACAGACACAATGAGGGTTGAGGGGTGTCCTGCCTTTCCTGGGTGACTCATAGTTAGGCTGAATAGACTTGGCTGCATTTAGAGTAGTGGGAGGAGTTGTCATTTGCAACTGAATGGACTGTGGCTGCCTTCCACAAAGCTGTCTCCACCACCTGTAGTGAACCTGGCCTGAGCCAGAGGAACTTTGTACCAAAATATGAAATAAATATGGGGTCCCTGACCCCAGAGCTTTAGATTACTGCTGGACTAAGGAACCTGCTAGGAAGAACAGCTGGTAGAGCTTCCAGGAGGAGAACTGCCCCTTTGCTCTTTGTTACTTTGTTGGGTTTGCCTACAGTTGCTGCCTCTGAATTGGGCAGGGAAAGGACTGGACTGTTCTTTCTGCATGCTAAGTATCTCCAAGGGCTTGATGTAGAGATTGCCTCCTGTTGGAAATCTCAGGGAAATCAAAGACTTAAACACCTTCTGGGTACCGGTTTCTGGAACTAGAGGTTTCAGCTGCAACAGAGGAGAAAGGTAACCTGACGCCGTCAACGACGCTGCTGCCAGCTCTGTGATCTGAAGGCACCACAGAGGGCACTGCTGCACTTCGCACCACAACCCCTGTCTCAACAGCAATGCCGTCCGACGCCGCCACCAAGCTGCTGCTTGCACCTTGACCTGTTGGCACCGCACTGCGCACTGCCTCGCTTAAAACTGCCGCTCAAGTATCCCCGATGCTGCCGCAATGCTGTCACTGACACCATTTCCTGCACCATGACCTGTGGACACCGCTCATGGAGAACACGGAGCACCATCCCGCTTTGCACTGCAGCCCTGGTATCACTGACACCACAGCTCTAAGACATGGATGCCGCTGCCTGCACAGTGGTTTGAGGGCATTGCTCGTAAATTACACAACGCACCATCCCGGAGCACACCACAGCCTTGGACCACCGACATCAGAGCCATCTACTCTAGTTCATCAACCGATGACACGGCCTGCACTGCGACCTGTGGGCTCCGCACACTGCATTGCCCTGTCTCGCACAGCATCCTTGGGTCTACCGATGACAGTGCTTCAGCAACAAAGCTGCCTGCACCGTGTCCTGTCAGCACAGCAAAGTGCACTGCCGCACTAACTGCCGCAGCCCTGGTCTCACTTACACCTCTGGATGACCGTCAGCGAGCTTGCTGCCTTCACTGTCACCTGAGGGCACCACACGTCGCACCGCTCCGCTTCACACCGCAGCCCTGACGCCTGCCAACACCGGTGATCCTGACTACAGACTCATGGAGTTCGACCTGCAACACATGTGACATCAAGGGTCAGACAACCCCTGCACCAATTTAATGGAACCAACGCCTACTGACGCCGCTCCTCCGGAGCTCACCATAAGGTCTGATGCCCTGCATCTCCAAAGGTGCTGTTTTATGGGTATTCCCGACACCATAGTTGGCCCGGGACGCCGCGACCGGATGTAACTGTTGGCTTTGTTTGTTCATGACACCGTGAAAGCCTCATACGGAACTATCAACTTCAAGGAACTGTATATAAAGCCAATTTTTGCATTATTTGTATTTTGATAACTTAATGCTGGATTTTTATTGTTTTGGTCTTGTTTTACACAATAAATATTCTATATTTTTCTAAAACTGGTGTGGTGTCCTTTTGTAGTGTTTTCCCTGTATTACTGTTTGTTATGTGCAAATGCTTTACAAATTGCCTCTAAGATAAGCCTGAATGCTCGTGCCAAGCTACCAAAGGGTTGAGCAGGGGTTTTAGGCTTGTAATCCCCTTAGCTAGCAAGAAAACCCCCACACACAAACAAAAAGAAGACATATACCAAGGGGTCGGCTCACTTAGCATATGGGTTGACTGTCTTTGGGGGCCACGTAAATATTTATTTTTAAGAAATCCCCAGTGGAAAACACATTTGTAAAAAGAAATTGTTGGATTTGCCACAACATCTATCATCTGCTGAATAATCTGCATATTATTATTAAAAAAAATGTTTCTAGCTCAAATGGATTAAAGTTACTAAAAATGTGGATATGTGTTTGCAAACAGTGGAAGGCCCTTTGCGGTGGTTGATATTTATTTATTTGGTTACTATACAAGTACTAATGAAGTGAAATCATTGCCCAGATAGTAGGATCATGTTTACAAATAACAACATACTAAAGTAATACTTTGAAAAAAATGTGCCACATTCAGCCACATAATTTGCCTTTCATGCTGCATAATTTAGTCAACCCAGTCACATAATTTGGAGCTCTCCTGCCACATAATTCTAATGACCCTGGCAATAGCATTGTGAGTCTTCACAAGGAGCACACCTACGAACAAAGTTTCAGGGGCGGCTATGTGAATGTGGACTTCTTAAGATCAAAGGTAGATGGTTGGCTTCAGGAAATTACTTTTATATTAGCAATGATTGAATGAGCAAGAGGAACATGGAGCAGAATCTGGAAGTGATTTTTATGTTGGCGGTGTTCCATCCGATGACTCATCTTCCAGCGATTCTGAGGATCATTTTCATGGCAGTCTGATATACCTTCGCAGGCAAAGTCTGTGAAGTGGAACTACAGTAGCAGGGCAGACCAACCCAGAGAGCAGTCACGTGCGGTGGCAAGCACAGAGGGAGTGCTCTCTCGGCAGACCTCCAATTTAGTGCAGCCCCAAATTTCAAAAGACACTGGATGTGAAGACGACACAGCACATTTGTTGTCGATTGAATACGTATTTGTAAGGACGAAACCACTAAGTGACAGGTAAAAAGTGCCTTCATAAGAAATCAAGCTGGGGGCACATGCTATATTACCTAGCCCTCTACATAACTACAGCTATGGCGACCAGCAAGCCGGTATATCACACATTCTCCCTTCTTACAATTCAAATTAGAACTTAACAAACAAGAGCATTTAATAATGACCTAACAACAACTAAGGATAAACACAAAATTCCATGTGCAATATGAGTTTTTTGTTTTTAAACATATTTTATTGATTTTGAGAAACAGGTCACTGTACATATATATATTGTCCAACACACAGTATTAGCATCCTTCATGTACATCTACATATTATGTCAAAATTATAATGCTGTGCAAACAATCATAGAATATTGACCAATCAACAAACACCCTCCTACCTCCTCACAACAACTAACTATCTCTCCCTCCCCTCCCTATCCTGGCTCACTTCTGTAGTATCACGTCTTATGGATATCAGGTTGCACATAACTTTCCCAGTATGTTAAATGTTCAGTTTACAACTCCACACATTATGACTCTGTAGGGTTCATGCGGGGTCTGTGGCTGTCGAGTACTCGACACATTTAATAACATATATACTATACATTATTCAATACAGAGAAAGTGCCACACAGACAAATGATTCAAGTAGAGCATCCCACTCTAAGGAAATCAGATTCTTCCTCAAACTTCTCCAAATTGCCATGCTTTCAGCCCTGCCGCATCAAACTACCTCTTCATGCCAGGTCAGTGCCGATGGAGGCTTTGCAGATTTCCATCTCATTGTGATTGAGCGTTTTGCCAATATTAGTGCCAGATTGGCGAATCTAGTATGCGTTCCTTGTGTTTTGCGCATTTTGCCTAGACCCAGGATGCAGCGCTCTACTGAGTCTCCCCCAGCTTCGGGTAATGATTCATTAATTAGTTTATGTACAGTCTCCCAAAAGTGGATTAGGCGTGGACATGCCCAAATCATGTGCATTAGGTCAGCCGACTGCGTGTGGCATCTAGGACGCATATTTGTTGCACCAGGAAGCATTTTGCTCAATTTGTAGGGCGTCAGGCATGCTCTATGCACCAGCATGAGTCGTATCATCTTAAACGAAGGGTGCTAGGACCATTTCTTGGGGTGTTCAAGCACTCTGCCCCATTCCTTGTCTGATAATTCATGTCCAATGTCTCTGGCCCATTTATCCCGTAGATCTGATAGTGATATAGATGCATGGGTATGGATACTTCTGTATATCCATCTGGACAGATGTCCCACATTACCCATTAAGTACAGCATGTGTACTAGTTCATGTGTCTTGGGCTCAGTACCGTCAGGCGACCAGATATTTCTTAAAAATCTGGTGATACTGGCATGGAGGATGTATAATGTGTGGGTACGCCTTGCTCTATCACAAATGTGTCATGGTCCATGAGTGTATGGTCTGCAAACAGCATCCCAACTGTGTTCACTCCCTCATCTGCCCACTTACTCAAACATCTTGTTGATACTACTCTAGTCGGCATAGGAATCCCCAGCATCGGGATATTAGAGGCATATGGAATCAGTTCCCCAGTGTACCTCATAGCCCTTTTCCAGTATGTGATAGCCACTTTCAGAAGTGGTGGTGCCATCGAGATAGACCACCTCCCCGGCAGCAGTAGAGAATGGAGCAATCCCTTTTCCCAATCCTTCTTGGACATCCCTATATCTTACGGCTCGTTGTCCAGTAGGAGAGCCACTGGAGTTGGCTAGCATAGCAGTACGCCCGGAAATCAGGAGCTCCCAGGCCCCCTCGGCCTGTATCTAGCTGTAATGTCTGAAGTCCCACCCTTTTACGCCCTGTGCTCCAGATTAATTCAGAAAGCATTGTATTTAGTGTTTTAAATATGTGCGCCGGGATCAATATTGGCAAATTGGCAAAATAGTACAATAGTCTGGGCAGTATGACTGCTACAGAGAATGGCAGTGAGGTCTAAAACTTTATCTGGGATTTAAGTACCTTGATCGTGCATGCCAAGTTACCATCTAACATATCCTGTGGTGCCATATATATTTGAATGCCGAGATATTTAAATGTGGTAGGTGCCACAGGACACGTCCACTGTCCAAAATAAACAGGTTCAGTGCGGGCCGAGTCCTTGAAGTAATAAGCATATGATTTGGATTCATTGATCTGTGGAAATATGGATTTTTCTGGTCAGTTATGTCCCCTATCTTGGACCCCAACGGTTCTATGTGCATGTCACAAGTACATGTATGTTCCCTCCAGTTCCAGTTATGAAGACGCAAATACATGTGCGTCCACCGTCAACATGTCCTCTGTCAGATCCGCCATGAACAGGCCGGATATTCCATTCCTAAATATGAAAGGCCACCGGCTTTATATGGTTCACTTATGCCATTTTACAGTCCAGGCAAGTAGGCCCTGATTCTGTCATCAAAACTCCTCTTGCCTTCTGCCTCTGAAAGCTCCAGTCTGAGCCTGCATCTATGACCATGAACTCTGTCTCATTCTCTGCGCGGCTCACAAAGCCTGACATCAGCCTATTCTCTGCCAAGAACTGTATTTCACCTTCGAATTATCTGCTTCCCCCTCAGCCGATGCATTCCTGCCTAGTAGTTTAAGTAAACATTCTTCCAGTTACCGAGCAAAAGGCCCGGCTTCTCTGTCCTCATGCAAGTAATTCATAGCCCAGTTACCATGGAATATTCCTACCCCCTCGCATTCAGTGTAGACACTTAGACGCTTGTACACGCACACACAGTCAGTATAGAATAGATTCTGTCTGAGAGTCCTTCTTTCTTGGATAACATAGTTCTTTAAACACAGGATGTTAGATATGATTTGGGATTAGGTTGACCTGACCCCCCAGACTTTTTGTCTCCACATGTAGAGCTAAATGTCAAGTCCCCTTCACCCCCTAGTTACACGTCAATTACACGTCATGCTGCTGCGCGCGCATCTAGGCCAAGTATTATCTTATAGATCCACCTATGTATGACATCATAACCAATTATGTTCCTTTTTACTCTTTATTACACCCATTTTCGGTTACGCAGACAAAACGTCAATTTCCTTATCAATTGTTACGCCTACTGTATCCGCTTCATTGTAATGTATGTACTATAAAAGTTACTTCTTGTCAATAAAGTATGTACTTCACTTCCTGAACCCCCGTGGTGATGGAACCTGGAGCATCCGATTATAATCGATCACTGGAATAAAGCCCATTCCGAACCTCTAATATCACGGATTCTGCCTCTCATCTTACTGAGCTATTTTATAATGTTTCTGTATCAAATTCAGTCCCGGTAAAGGAATTTTTATTTACCACATGATGGCGCCCGAACAGGGACACTTTCTCATCTCACGCGCCGGCGGTGAGTTGCAGGCCCGGTCTCCTGCCACAGCTGGACGGACAATTACGCGTACCAGCAGGATTTCCTGTATCTCCCTCCGGTCAAGCGGGGGCGACTGAGACTGCGATCAACACCCAGACGAGGCGGTGAGAAGTGCGAAGTATCCCGACCAGAGCCTAGCTGAGAGAGCAAGATCCGAGGTATACAGAGACCCACCAGTTCGAAGTCAAGCCCAGTGTCCGACGAGTCGAGTCCAGTCCGGTTCAAGTTCAAGTTACCGAGGCCTTCCGTTTCCGAAGCTACCCGGTGAGTACCATTACTGGGGAGGCATTTCTGACGTGCACATAGGTTGTGCCGGTCAAGACGGGTTTGGGTACACAAATCCGGTCTGCACTGTTTTAGCAGTGTATCTGTACTGTTTAGCAGTATATCAAGTATTCCGAAGTATCTAGTTAGTGTCAAGAGTTATGCTTGGTGATTAGTTATGCAGACGATCATCATTGTTGTTTATTTTAAAGGTTAAAAAAAATGTTTAATGTTTAATGTTTAATGTGTTAAACGTCCTGCATATTGTGGTATGAATGGTTGTTCATTATTGTACTTTCGTATTAAGTGTGTTCAAGATTAAGTGTCAGATCAGTTGTCAATATGCCGCTCTTTTCGAAATTAAGACAGATCACTACTAGAAAAGGGGTACTCGAAGAAGCCGTCCCTATTCCTCCTAGGGACACTCCAGGGCACTTCATGTATCACAAACATGGCTTAGACGCTATATTATTTCTTGATTTATGGGTAGACTACACCAAGGGATTACCAGAAAGTCAGAGGTGGCCCGCAGCGGGGACCTGGGATGCAGAGTGCATCATGAAAGTCGAGGAAGAATTATGGAAAAGGAAAGTCAGACAGTCACAGAAAGACGCCGTCGAGTTATGGCGTAAAGAATCCCATAGACGTACAGAAAAAGCACGTAGACAGGAAGAGAAAAGTAAAGAGAGTTCAAACAAAGATCGAGAAAATCTATTAATTGAGGAAGGTATCCGAGTGAAATCAGAACAAGTAGACAGACAGAGAAATGCCCTTATGAATGGTATGTATCCCTTCTGGCCGAAGGATTACCTAAGGCTACTCCAGAGATACCGAAAGACTTGCCACCCCCATTATTCCCAATCAAGGTACATCCTAAGGGACATCCTAGAACCGCAGAAGATGTTTTTCTTTCCTCATATTTAGATGACGCAGCTCCCGAGTATGCAAATTCCGTCCCACATAGACCGCATACCAGGGAGGTCTCACGCCAAGATCCAGCACCCGTATCCCTACAGCAACAAATCGAGTCACAAGTTCCGGCAAGCACATCTGTTTCTGCATCTATCCCTACAGGTACTTCTATAGCTGTGTCCACACCTATAGTTGCTGTGTCACGTTCAACGAATCCTTTCACACCCGACGCCCCAGATGGGGCCACGGGAGGTGCTACCAATATTTTTTCTACGCCACCTAGAATAAATAAACTTACTTTTCAAGAGTCAGCGCATTCACGTACACCCAAATTCGTAAGTGCCCGTGCACTTAAAGAACTTCTTGTAGATTGTAGATATGACCCGGTGCCCGGTATAGAGGACGAAATGATCCTGGCATCATTGCGTATCAGACGAGCCGCAGTGTATTTAGCGAAGTTACCAGGAATGACTGCGCATCTAGATAATATATACCATTTTGTCCAAACAGGGCGAGATCCAGAATGTATTTACAGAGCTATGGAATACCAGAAAGTAGAGATACAGGGGGAACTGTTACGTTTCCTCATAAACTGTGTGATCAGAAATGTAGACCGACCAGGGGTAGACCCGGAAGTAATGCAAATTCTTACAAGGTGGAGCCAGAATATATCAGAAGGGAGACACGATAAGCAAAATTGTATAATAGCCATGTGCCGAAAGATCCGTAAAGAAATAGAACGCCTACACGAAGAGAGATTAGAGGCAGACGAGTTCGAACAAAGCGAGGAAGAAGGGTCAGGACTGCCCGCAGGACAGTCGGACACCATAGCCTATGTAGGTAGAGGAAGACCTTGTAATAGGAATCAGACTAGATGTCATACTGACTCAATACGTCCGATATGTCCAGATAATAACAGGAATTTCCAAATACCTATAATTAATATAAGGTCTAACGAGCATTCGTTCCAAACCGCCGACAAGCTACTCCGAGAACGAAGGGGTTATCATTTTCTCGATTCTATGGATGAACAAGATTTAGCCAGGGCAGCTGTCCATTGGGTGGACAGTCCCGGAAAATATAGTGATGATACAGTAGTACGCACATTTTTGAATCTCACCCCAGATGAACAGAGGTTAGCTGGGATTTATATGATTCAACAACTCATTATACTATATCGGAGTCAGCATTCGGACCCTGGTCCCTTACCTGACATACTGACTGAATTGCTTATGAATAAATGGAGAGGTCCAGGTACTAAATTAATTAAAGAAATTCTAGAATCTAGAAAGCAGTATATTCTTTTTGTATGCTCAGAGCATGTTTCATTGCCCGTCAAGGAAAGAACCACGTATCACATGGATAGACAGAATCCCTTACGAGAAGTGCACCCAATAAAAGGCGAGGACAACGAGTTTAGGCGCGTATTTGTATATACGCCCATATCAAAAATAGAATTGTTGCAAATGAAGAAAGTGGTACCCAGTCATGACAAAGATCCAGCGGGTTTTCACCGAGAAATTAAAGACATGTTACTCATGGGAGAGTATACCTATCCCGACATTATGACAATATTAAAGGTGTTGATGCCTGCTGGCATTTATGAGAAACTCAAGGAAAAAGAGTGGGAGGTAGGAGACCAAAAGATAGAATGGTCAGTGTTAGAAGCGGAAGAAAAGGCCCGAACTGCAGGAGCAGGACTTGGTAATAAAACTAAAGCATTACCAGGTTTACTAGTACAGGTACTGCCACGTCTATTGACTACGAAAAAGGAAGATTGGGGTACAATTTCAGCCTGTAAGCAGAAGCAAGATGAAGACACTAGTGATTACTATGCCCGATTTGAAAAATGTTTTGGTATAAATAGTGGCATAAAAGCAAGTAGCGAATCGTACCCACATCTGTTTGTAACAAAATTAGTAGAAAATGCCCTGCCCCCAGTAAAGAATAGAGTATTAAAATTCGAGAGTACCTGGCAAGGTAACACTCCATCACAAATGTTACAAATGTTACAGTACCATCACAATAGAATTAGAGAGGAACAAGAACATGAACACAGACGCATGAAAGACACGAAAATGAAAATGCTAGTTTCCCAGACTGTTCCAGCTGAAGGACATAAAAAGGGTATGACACATTCCGATTCAGCAGGACCTGTAAAAGGGACATGCAATTATTGTAAGAAGCCAGGTCATTACGTACACGATTGTCCAGTTTTAAAACATAATATCGCCATAGGTAAAACACAAGAAAGATCACGGCCACTCAGACAAGATCAGAATGAACAAGGAGCTATGCAGCATGCCCAGGCCATGCCAGCCGCACAACAGCCAATACAGTTTGTGCCAGCTGCACCACCGTTGCCTGCTGCTGCCACACAGACAACAACACGACAAATGTATCAGACCGCACAGTATGAATATCCTGAGTATCAGCGTTACGCATGAACTAGCCTAGAGAGGGAAGTTGACTTACCCCTTATCGAGATTCCAGTAGATCAAGAAGGACCCTATGTACATAGTGAATTATTAGGTCAAGATAGAAAATTTTTACTCGATACAGGGGCAAGTCGAACAACTATAAAACGTAGTGAAGTTCCAGGGGCACCCCTCTCAGGCTCTCAGAATATTTCCCTTGGTTTTTCAGGAAAACCTATTGTTAATGAAGTATCACAGCCTCTTCCACTTACGATAGGACCTCTGACCCGAACTACAGATTTATTGCTTACTAAATCATGTCCAGAAAACTTGTTAGGAATAAAGACCCTGAAAGCTCTAGGAGCCATAATATGTTGTTCTCCGGAAGGAGTAAGGTTGTTTTTACGTGATTTTAAAGGTCACTATGTGTCTAGAGACATGGATCCCCGACTGCAGACTTTACCTACACATCTATGGGCACAAGGCCCTACTGATGTTGGTTGCATGAATGTTACACCATATCGAGTCACACTAAAGGCAGGAGTGGTGCTACCACGAATGCGACAATACAAGTTACCACCAGATGCTGTAGTGGCTTTACTACAAATCATTGACGAGCTTATTGCCCAAGGAGTAGTTGTAGAAACAGACTCCAATGTATGTAATTCACCGATAATTCCGGTTCTTAAACGAACAGATCCCATAGCCCCGCCAGTATATCGACTGGTTATTGACCTGCGCGAGTTAAACAAATGCATTGTGCCACAATTTCCTGTGGTCCCAGATATCTCATCATTACTGACAGCTATTGATTCTGAAGCAACATTCTTTACTGTAATTGATCTCAAGAATGCCTTTTTCAGCGTCCCAATAGATCCGGAAAGCCAATATTTGTTCGGATTTAGTTTAAATGGGCGCAGCTTTAAATTCTCACGCGCACCTCAAGGATTTACAGAAAGCCCCAGCATCTATAGCCAAGCACTGAAACGAGAACTGGACAGTATCCACATGCCAGTTAACACTGCTCTGCTTCAATATGTCGATGATCTGCTGATCACCGCGAGAAGCGAACCGGAATGTGAGAAAGCATCACTGACAGTTTTACAATTTCTAGCCGAAAGGGGTCACAAGGTGTCCCCTTCTAAGCTGCAATTCTGTGTCCAGCGAGTTGTTTATCTTGGACACTCGCTGTCCAAGGAGGGAAGGCAGCTTACACCCGACCGCATTCAGTTAATAGCTAACATGCCAATACCCAAGACACAAAAGGAAGTACGAGCTTTCATAGGCCTCACTTCATATTGTAGGCAGTGGATCCCTCAATATGCATTTCTAGCAAAACCACTCATTCAGTTAACCACACAGGAGGCAGCCACATCGACTGTTCTCCCTTGGACTCAAGAGCATACACAAGCTTTTGAAAGCCTAAAGAAAGCTTTATGTCAAGCACCTGTTTTAGCAACGCCATGTTACAGAAAACAGTTTACACTCTTTGTTACAGAACGCGAAGGTACTGCCTTGTCAGTACTCACACAGGAACAAGCAGGAGCACACAAACCATGTGCTTATTTTTCTAGTACATTAGATCCCGTAGCTCAGGCTTTGCCTGCGTGCCTGAAATCAGTAGCAGCAACAGCTTTAGCAATCAGACAAAGCGATGCCATAGTGTTAGGACATCCATTGACAGTTCAAGTACCACACGCAGTAGAGGTTCTTGTAAATAGAACGCAAACACAACACTTGACTATAGCGCGACTTACAGGATATGAACTTACATTGTTTCAGCCACATATAGAAATCAGACGCTGTAACACATTGAATCCTGCCACACTTTTGCCAGTAACCGGAACAGATCCACTAGCCCATGACTGTATTGAAGTTATTACAATCACGACGAAACCCAGACAAGACTTGACAGATGTTCCATTGCCAGATCCAGACCTAACATTGTATGTAGATGGTTCATGTATGAGAACAAGTACAGGAGAGTTAGTGGCCGCTTACGCAGTCACAACAGATACTGAAGTCATTGAAACTAATCGTATAAACACCTTGTCAGCTCAAGCCGCAGAGCTCATCGCTCTGACACAAGCTTGTATTCAAGCCACAAATAAAAAAGTCAACATATACACTGATTCACGTTATGCATTCGGAGTTGTACATGACTTCGGCGTGCTGTGGCGAGAGAGAGGTTATTTAACTTCTCACGGTGCCCACATTCAGCACGGACCCCTCATTCATGCCTTATTAAATGCAATACATCTACCCACTGCAATATCAATTATGAAATGTAAGGCTCATACGAAGGTTACTGATATCATTTCCCAAGGCAATGATCTAGCCGACAGAACAGCTAAACAGACTGCTCAAACTCAAACCCCCGACATGACAAAGACAATAGTCCCGACACCGACACATTGTATGACAGTTAAAGATCCTACTCTTGACGTAATTGACATACAGACACATGCTACACCAGACGAAATAAAGAAATGGACTGAATTAGGAGGGATCCAAACGGACCAAGGATGGATGATGAAGGAAAAGTCTGTATGGTTCCTTCCTGATTCAATGGTCCAAGTTATAATTAACACTATACATAGTCCAGCACATCTAGGAGAAAAAGCTATGCTAGACAGCATTCAACACATTTGGTTCAATAAACATTTACGAGCAGCAGCCAAACAAAAGGTCCGTACCTGTATGATCTGTTGTCAGTTCAACCCAGGAAAAAGCGTTCCCGTAGAACAGGGTGGATTTCATACTCCTAATCATCCTTTTGAAGTACTCCAGATGGACTATATCCAGATGGAACGATGTCGAGGATTCAAATATGTTCTCGTAGTTGTTTGCGCTCTGTCCCGTTGGACGGAGGCGTACCCGGTTTCAGATTACACTGCCCCGACTACTGCCAAACAGTTGGTTCGAGAATTCTTCCCACGATACGGTTTACCACGTGTTGTTCACTCAGATAACGGCCAGCCGTTCTCATCCGAATTAATGAAACACGTTTCACTTCTGTTAGGATATCAGTGGAAATTCCACTGTGTCCGACACCCCGAGGCAGCAGGTCTCGTAGAAAGACATACCCAGATACTGAAAATCAGAATGTCCAAAATATGCAGAGAGAAAGGTGTCGACTGGGTAGTAGCGTTACCAGTTGCACTCTTTTACATGAGAATGGTAGCACACTCTCGAACAGGGCTATCCCCGTATGAGGTGATCTTCGGCAGACCACCGAATATGTGGGGGACGCCTGTACCACGCAAAATAACTGATATTGACTGTAACATGCTGACAGATTATTTGGCTTCCTTGATGTCTGCACTACAATCTTGTCGTTCACAGGTAGCTGCAGCCTTTCCCGACAACACTGAGGTGAAACCCCATGACGTTGTTCCGGGTGATCTTGTCTTTGTGAGGAATTTCGACCGAAAGACTCAGCTGGAGCCCAGGTGGAAAGCACCCAAGTTGGTCCTGCTGACCACAAGAACAGCCGTGAAGATCGAGGGCCGCAAGGGCTGGATTCATTCAAGTCATATCAAGAAATTTCATGGACTATCCTCGGATATAGACATTGTGCCCTGCACTCCCTCACAGACTGATTCAAAACTTCCTTTGGTTGAAAAGACTGAAACTGAACTTTACAAACTAAAGCTTAGGCCCAACAAGTCGAGCAATTTGATTGTTTAAGTCCTCTCCAAGGTGAAGCGGTTGAATTGTCTCTGACATGTATCCCTTGGACCTGAGTAGAGAAAATACCCGGAAAATGTTGAAACGACAGGCGTATTGTAAATCACTGCGTAGCCACTGCATAGTGACATTATTAATTTTGTTTTTATTGAGTCTTTTAATAATTATTACAAGTATGTTGTTGCACATATATTACCCTATTTCTAGACATGTTTATAATGTTGCTGCTGAACATTCTTTTAGTGACTTACCTCCGCATGAATTGTCTTATAGACTTGCGCTGCGCAATAACACTTTCATTAGTATGCTACATCATTCCCATCAGACTAGTAATGCCACCAATTGTTGGGTGTGTGGCCGACTCCCTCCCTATCAGAATTATGAAGGAGTCCTACCTTTCTTTCCACATCCATTTACACATAATGGCTCCTGTGGAGCATGGTTCAGTTTAATCAATTCCATAGACTCAGACACAGCAGTTTACCAAGATCATTGGGTATGGGGAAACCTGAACCTAGTTTTACTCAAGGTCTGCTACCCTGACAAGGAGGGTCGCCCCAAAAGAACAGGAACTGATCTAGAAAATGAAGTATATGGATTAGGTAATTTTACACCTAATCTCATGATTCTAAATGTCGTATCCGAAATTGAACTAGTCTTACCCACCATGTCAGTATTCCCAGCGAAGGGTGAATTGTGTGTAAGAAAGGTTGGTTCCATACATATGGGCCATAGTAAATGCACTACTATAGTAGAATTCAGTGATCAAGGCAAATCTTCATTTAGAGCTTCTCGCCATTCCTACTTTGTATGTGGTCAGACTGCATATATGCGTTTACCTCTAGATTGGGATGGTACCTGCTACATTGCATTCCTTTTGCCACCTGTTTTCCTAGCTCCTCCTGATTATTACAGAAATATTCATTTAGTACACAACAGAGAGCGGAGAGATCTCCCCATTGTCGATTACACTGAGACAGCATGGGACAAGTATGTAGATTTTAATAAAGGCATCTTTCCCTATATAGGTACTGTTACCAATAGTAAGCTGATACGTAGATTAACTAGAACCCTTGATGCAGTAGTGAATGAAACTATTTCCGCCTTAGGCAATCTAACAGAAGAGCAGTCTGCTATGCGGATTGTTGTGCTTCAAAATCGTCTTGTCCTTGACGTCATCCTGGCTGATAGGGGCGGAGCTTGTAGGGTCATCGGATCAAGCTGCTGCGTATTCATACCAGAAAATTCGCCATCTGTATATAAAGCCATCACTCGCCTTCATAAGATTGTAAGCCAGATACACCAGAACCCAGGCACTTGGACTTGGTCCAGTTGGTTTTGGAATGTGATATCAGCCTGGGGATGGAGAGTTTTATCCTTCCTAGGTATTGGCCTTCTCATACTATTCAGTTGCTGTCTATGTCTACAATGTGGACCAGCGATCTGTGGTCTGTGTGCCACATCGTGTATTCCACCACCAAGATTTCATTCGTCACGGAAGAAGAAAGAAGAACAAATGATGCTATATGAACAGATCAATGGATTGATGAAGATTGATATCTCTTGAAGGGCAAGTAGGGGACAAGGAGGGAATGTGGAAATATGGATTTTTCTGGTCAGTTATGTCCCCTATCTTGGACCCCAACGGTTCTATGTGCATGTCACAAGTACATGTATGTTCCCTCCAGTTCCAGTTATGAAGACGCAAATACATGTGCGTCCACCGTCAACATGTCCTCTGTCAGATCCGCCATGAACAGGCCGGATATTCCATTCCTAAATATGAAAGGCCACCGGCTTTATATGGTTCACTTATGCCATTTTACAGTCCAGGCAAGTAGGCCCTGATTCTGTCATCAAAACTCCTCTTGCCTTCTGCCTCTGAAAGCTCCAGTCTGAGCCTGCATCTATGACCATGAACTCTGTCTCATTCTCTGCGCGGCTCACAAAGCCTGACATCAGCCTATTCTCTGCCAAGAACTGTATTTCACCTTCGAATTATCTGCTTCCCCCTCAGCCGATGCATTCCTGCCTAGTAGTTTAAGTAAACATTCTTCCAGTTACCGAGCAAAAGGCCCGGCTTCTCTGTCCTCATGCAAGTAATTCATAGCCCAGTTACCATGGAATATTCCTACCCCCTCGCATTCAGTGTAGACACTTAGACGCTTGTACACGCACACACAGTCAGTATAGAATAGATTCTGTCTGAGAGTCCTTCTTTCTTGGATAACATAGTTCTTTAAACACAGGATGTTAGATATGATTTGGGATTAGGTTGACCTGACCCCCCAGACTTTTTGTCTCCACATGTAGAGCTAAATGTCAAGTCCCCTTCACCCCCTAGTTACACGTCAATTACACGTCATGCTGCTGCGCGCGCATCTAGGCCAAGTATTATCTTATAGATCCACCTATGTATGACATCATAACCAATTATGTTCCTTTTTACTCTTTATTACACCCATTTTCGGTTACGCAGACAAAACGTCAATTTCCTTATCAATTGTTACGCCTACTGTATCCGCTTCATTGTAATGTATGTACTATAAAAGTTACTTCTTGTCAATAAAGTATGTACTTCACTTCCTGAACCCCCGTGGTGATGGAACCTGGAGCATCCGATTATAATCGATCACTGGAATAAAGCCCATTCCGAACCTCTAATATCACGGATTCTGCCTCTCATCTTACTGAGCTATTTTATAATGTTTCTGTATCAAATTCAGTCCCGGTAAAGGAATTTTTATTTACCACAGATCGACAGGCCAGAAAGTGTCTGGAATTGTCCGAACACAGTGGAGAGAGGCTCATTAGGACCTGAAAGTATGATGTCATCCGCATACGCGGAGATAGTGTGAGTCATTGTTTCTAATGTGGTGCCTATTCCTATCGCCATCGTACGTATCTTAATAGCTAATGGTTCTAGCGCCAATACAAATAGAAGGGGTGAAAGAGGGCATCCCTTATGTGTGCCTCTAGCTATAGGATAGGGCGGTGAGATATGGGCTCCTGTTCTGGCCCGGGCCTTTAGGTCCGTACATAGTAGCCTGACCCAGTTTACATATTCATCCGGTATCCCAAATAGTGGTGAAGCTCTTAACATATAGCACCAGTGTAGTGTGTCGAATGCCTGTCTCATATCCAGCGAGATACAACCTGCCTCTGTATCGTCCGCTGCCGTCAAGGTGAGTATCTGATGTAGTCGCCTGATATTTAGTGATGTACTCCTACCCGGTACAAAGCCACATTGATTTATGTGTATCAATTGTGCGAGATATGGTTCTAACCTTCGGGCCAGAATTTTGCTGAAGATTTTATAATCCGTATTCAGAAGAGAAAGGGGGCGGTAACTTGACAATTCGCTGGGGTCTCTACCTGGTTTTAATAGAGATGCAACTAAAGCCTGTCATGTAGTGGTTGGTAGTGATTCTGTCTCTAGCTCAGCACTATATAACTTTTCTAGGTGTGGGACTAACTGTGTTGAGAATGTCTAGTAGAACTCCACATATTTTATATTCGCTTCCTGTAATGCCGCTTTTTTGTGTCATCTTGCAATGCCTCCCGTTCAAGCCCACCTCATTTTGCCTCAACTTCCTGCAGCTCTCTGCTAGCACGGGCTCCTACCCTAGTACTTATGGCCACCCCCGAATAACCATCTTGAAAGCCTCCCATTCTACCTGTGGGGATCCTGCAGCATCAGTATTTTCTATAAAATAATGGGATATGGCTGTAGAGAGGGTGTCACGGAACACTGAATCTTCAAGGGCTACAGACTGCAGCCTCCTCATCGGCACAAGCGTAGGAATTTTTCCCCACTCGAACTCCACTTCCAAAGGCTTATGATCTGACAGCGTTTTCCCCAGGTAATTAGTGTGGGTGATTTTGGCAATTAACGGCATGGCAAAGAATATCCTATCAATGCGTGTATGAAGCATATGTGGAGGTGAGCAAAATGAATACTCCAGATTTGTCAGGTTGCGTATACGCCAGGCGTTCACCAGCGACCACCCAGCCACTCAATTCTCCAGTGCTTCTGCTTGTTTCCTGCTGCTAGTCCCCAATATAGGAGGATGGGAGTGGTCTAGATCTATATTCAGTACTGCATTGTAATCCCCACCAACTATGCAGGGATACCCCTCCCAGTCTGCCAAGACCGTATTTAGTGCTCCTCAAAACTTATCCTGGTCCGTGTTGGGAGCATATATGCTACTGAGTACTAAATGTTCCCCACCTAGGGTGCCACAGAGCAATATCAAATCTCTGCTCTAGGACCAATACCGGGGTGCTGTTCCTCACCCATATGGCTCGTCCCCTAGCAAATGCAGAATAAGAAGTGCAGTATAGATGTCCCCTCCATTTTTTCCTTAACTTGTCGGTTTCGGAGCGAGTTAGGTGCGTTTCCTGTAACAGTGCGATGTGAGCCTTTCTCCTTGTCAGTTGAGCATATATCATCTGCCTCTTGTGTATCGACCCCATCCCCCTGACGTTCCAGGTTAAAATCTTGTACCTCCCAGTGTGAGCCATGAGGAGTCGTGAGGTGTTATAAGTTTATTGTGCATGTGCGCCCCAGCGTAGCAAAAACTGCAGTGGCATGAAGTGAGCCTACCCAACACCAGCACTATATCTTATCCCAATACATGTTTCCCCCTCAGAACAGTAGAGGACCAAACAATAACACTAAGAACAATTAAGAAGTCTAACATTTGGTGCAATATAGCAGCTGCACTGAGGAGGGTGGGAACCATAGGCGGAAGCAGATATATGGTGAAATATACCAAAATAATCATCACAACCAAACGAGCATGGGCCCGTAAATAACATGTGTCTAAGCATTACTGGTACAATGCATGCTATATGGAAGGGCCCGACTACATTGCTCCACACACATCAATTCGAGCCAATACAGTTCTATCGTGGACACCATACAAACCGTTATTTCAACCTAAGAACTCATTTACAGTCTGCGGAGTGATCAATGGATAGAGGGCCAGACTGTTGTCGGAGTCTGAGTGTATCGTAGAGTCCTCTGAAGAGTCAAAGGACTCCGCCATCGAGTGTGCTTCTGGATCATCTAATGCTGCCGCCGCTAGTATTAGAGATTTCTTGCCTTCTATGTGCAATCTGACATTATAATAAGACATGTGACAATATCTATTATCCCCTTTTTAACGTGCTATTCATTAACTAAAGTTAAAAAATACAATGGAAAAGTATTTTCTTCTCATCTTTCCAAGTCAAAACTTTATTACATCTTGACATCCACCCAAAATGGCAAATCTTTCCATCATTTAACAGTGTCGACCTTGAGTAAAGGTCCTTCACTTGAAGAGGCACAGAGAACTTTTCAACCATTTTTGGTCCTAAACCCCAGTTTGACTCTTACCTAGTCACCGGGCATCAAGTACACATGTTTCACACTATGCTTCTAGTTGTAATATTCTTTATACACTTCTTACACTCTTAACAAGTTACTTTTGACCACAGAGGGTGAATATTTGCTATATAACTTAATATTTATCAAAGCGATGTAGTCCTTGGTAAACAGTTCTCTACCTTTTAACATCCTGACGGGAATGTATTCTATTAAGATAGGAGTGATTCTCTAGGCCCACACCATGCTCCCAAACTCCTTCTCCGAGTCAAGACCAGCATTAATGGCAGCCATAATCACTCTATTGAACCGTTCAACAGCTCCATTTCCCACAGGAAGATAAATCACGGTGCACTTCCCTCTAATACCAATCCTAGACAAGAATTTCACCAACTTGTCAGCAGTAAATTGTGGTCCATTGTCTCTTAAAAAAGACTTGGGAATCCCCTCCCTCCAAAATATTTTCTCCAAGAAGGATACCACTGTATTTGCATCCACATTGTCACACACTCCACAGGGTCACTCCTCTGCCTACAGACTATAGCGAAATGACCGAAAATCCCGCAGTGTGAACATTTGGATCTCACTGGAAGGAAAGTTTTGTCTTTGGCTAAATGTCTCCTGTTACCACATCTAAAACAGGTGAGACGTTTGTCACACTTAGCCTTTTCATTTTGTTTTACAACAGAACTCGTCCCATACTGCTTCCAATTATTTTTCTCGACTCCATTTGTATTTGTAATTTTGCAACCAGACTCCACATCCTCTCCATTTTTCAACGCAGCCTTAGCACATCTCTTTGACAATTTGCTTTTTTTTTACAATAGCTAACATTTTGATTAGAGGGGCATCACCACACACCCACAAGTATTCCTGTACACTGGTATTATAGGTTAGGAATGCATAATAATTTGGTTCCTCACGAGTTCATCATGCAAAGAACCAAACACATTTTTGGGAATGTAGCCATGTAATACTTGGGGTGGAGGAGCTTGCCTGGCTGAAAGATGGCCGTGCTTTCGGTTAGCTCCATGAGCCGACTACAATCCGACACGATCCTGCCCTCCAATTTGCCCCACAACATCCAACTGCTGTAGCTGAGACCTGTGGAACAACTCGGTGCCCGGGGGAGCCCAAAAAGAAAGGAAGAAAATCTGCCCTGGGCCGTGCGGCAAGGCGTATTCACCTGATCGGGGTGCTGTGGCCTGTTTGCTTCCTGATGTCTGGGTCGCACGGCCTACCTGGGAGCCTGTGCTGTGGCCGCTGGGCCTGGACACGATCCTGCCGCTCCCTTGGAGCTCCCGGCCTCCTCTGCGCCCGACAGTGGCTCTGTAGTGCTGGTGAGGCTGCTGCTGCTTTGCTTGGGGACCCGCCCAGCCGGATCCTGGTTGTGGCCGTCCGAGTGAGGCGAGACAGCCGTGAATATCCTGTGTGTCCCGGTGCACCGTTGGACTTGCGGCGGCAGTAGTGAGTGACAGTGGCAGATTACACCTACCACGGCTGCCCCTGTGATCGATTGTGGCATCCTGCTTCCACCCGCTCCCGGCCCTGGTATCGGCACTGACCCCCAAAATCAGACTTGTGCGCCACGCTGAGCCGCGAATGCGCAGGCCTCCATTCCTGCCCTCCTGCTGGGAGAACTGTTGCGGTCGCCCCACTCACTTCTTCTACCTGCCTCAGCGTGCTGCTGGGGAGCTGTCCTGGTGCTACCATGTGGTGATTTTGTTTTTCTACGCTGGATTGAGATCTGCACTTGTGCCGTAGAGCAGACCCCTGGTGCTGGGGCTGTGATGGTGTTAGGCCAGTGGACAACGACCCCCTCCTGGTCATGGCCTTTGCCTGATTCGCGTCTCCTGGTGCAGCCTGGTGGTACCCCTTTTTCCTATCGCCTGGTGTACCGGGGGTGGCACAGTTTTTCTTTTTCTTCCACCGCACAGCCACTGTGGCCCCACTGGTGTTATTGGTTGGGCTAGCACGCACTATATTAGGGCCTGGCTGCTGGTTGCTCCCGCTGTCTCCACAGTTTGGATGTCATCTGCGGGCATGCCCTTCTTCCCCCAGGCCTCTGCGGTAGGGGGCTCTACATGAATGGTAGTGCGCACTGATCTTGATTCTCCGGGCCTGGTGATCCAACGGAGTTGTCCATTAAATGCCTCTTTGCTCACGTCGTTGAGGCCTACATCCCTTGGTTACTTGATCACTTCCTGGGTCGCGGTTGTTGGACACGATCCCTTAACATCACCCATTAATAGACGTGGAGGTCTCGTGAGGCGAGCATGGGCCGCACGAAGAAATCGCAATCCAAGTTGCAATTTGAACCACTTAAAACCTCAAGACATCAAGACACTGAGAAAAATGCATCTGAGTCTGGATCAGAAATGGGTGATACTGCCGCTGACTCAGACCTAAAGCAGATTCTCAAGGCCATGCAACTCAGCATAACAAAAATAGACGGTAAGATAGACGTTCTTTCCTTCAGGATGGACAGGATGTCAGAGAGGCTTGACAAACCGGCTGCTAGATTGGACACTGTTTAGCAGAGGGTGTCAGACGCTGAGGACACACTTAATTCCACCCTGAACTCCACCTCGAAGCTGGAAAAGCTACTGCACTCTGTACAGTCTAAAGCAGAGGACTTGGAAGCGCGTTCAAGAAGGAACAATCTGTGCATAGTTGGTATTGCTGAATCTACCAACATTCCTAATATGGAACACTTCATGGAACAATTGCTGGTCACACTCCTGGGCAAACATACCTTTTCCAATGGATCACTGACTAAATATCGAAGGTCACAATATCGACCTAAAAAAATATCGATGACAAGAATATCGACATCCTATCTACAACATGGTGAGTACAAAAATATTGATAATTAAATATCGATGTCAAAAATATCGTTAGTATTAAATATCGTTTTTTAAAATTTTAATAATATATGTAAAATAAACATATTAATACTTATAAATAAAATAAACATAATTAAATATATTTCATAATGTTAAAAATTAATAATTAATAAATATAATTTAATAAAAAATTAATTAAACATATACATATAATATATAATATATATACTTAATAATGTTTTAATAATTATTTTAATAAATTATAAATTATATAAAAATATAAAAAATTGCAAAAACATTACACACATAAAACAATAACATAAATAACAATTAAATAATTATGTATAACAAATTAAATAATTACATTTAATTTAAATATTGTTAAAATTAATTATATACTACATGAGCTAAAATAATAAAAAAAATATTAAGGGCCCGATTCCGATCCTGGAAAAACCGGGTATGAACCGTCGGTTGGAGCGTTTTCTCCGTCCGACTCGTACCCGGGAAAAAAACATTACAAACATGCAAGTACGATTCGCACGGAAAGACTATTTTCGTACGAATCGTAAAAAACACCGACCGACGAAAATATACATACAAATGTGATCCGGGAAAGCGCCGACGTGACGTCGGGACGCATTCAGGCTGCGTTTCACGAACCAGGAAGTACGATTCGAACCGACAGCAGTCCGGACGGCAATATTTCTATGGCACCCAAAAAGTGCCAGAAAAGCGAAGTACGCCGCGATGCGAGCGGAATTGGGGGCCCGGTACGCGCCGTACCCCCCCCCCCCAGCCCCCCGTATGTATGCGCCGTCCCCCCCAATCCCCCCTGCGGATGGACGCACCGTACCCCTAGCCCCCCTCCGTGTATGTATGGAGCGTACCCCCACCCCACCCCCCGAATGTACGGAGCGTACCCCCACTCCTGTATGTACGGTGCGGACCCCCACCCCACCCCTGTATGAATGGTGCGGACCCCACCCCACCCCCGAATGTACGGTGCGGACCCCCACCCCACCCCCGTATGTACGGTGCGGACCCCCACCCCACCCCCGAATGTACGGTGCGGACCCCCACCCCACCCCCGAATTTACGGAGCATACCCCCACCCCCGTATGTACGGTGCGGACCCCCACCCCACCCCCGAATGTACGGTGCGGACCCCCACCCCACCCCCCGAATGTACGGAGCGTACCCCCACCCCCGTATGTACGGTGTGGACCCCCACCCCACACCCGAATGTACGGTGCGGACCCCCACCCCACCCCCCGAATGTATGGAGCATACCCCCACCCCCGTATGTATGGTGCGGACCCCCACCCCACCCCCGAATGTACGGAGCATACCCCCACCCCTGTATGTACGGTGCGGACCCCCATCCCACCCCCCGAATGTACTGAGCGGACCCCCACCCCCGTATGTACGGTGCGGACCCCCACCCCACCCCCTGAATGTACGGAGCGTACCCCCACCCCCGTATGTACGGTGCGGACCCCCGCCCCACCCCCCAAATGTACGGAGCGTACCCCCACCCCTGTATGTACGGTGCGGACCCCCACCCCCCGAATGTACGGTGCGGACCTCCACCCCACCCCCCGAATGTACGGAGCGTACCCCCATCCCCGTATGTACGGTGCGGACCCCTCCCCACCCCCGAATGTACGGAGCGTACCCCCACCCCCGTATGTACAGTGCGGAACCCCATCCCACCCCCCGAATGTACGGAGCATACCCCCACCCCCGTATGTACGGTGCGGACCCCCACCCCATGCCCCGAATGTACGGTGCGGACCCCCACCCCACCCCCGTATGTATGGTGCGGACCCCCACCCCATCCCCGAATGTACGGAGCATACCCCCACCCCTGTATGTACGGTGCGGACCCCCATCCCACCCCCCGAATGTACTGAGCGGATCCCCACCCCCGTATGTACGGTGCGGACCCCCACCCCACCCCCTGAATGTACGGAGCGTACCCCCACCCCCGTATGTACGGTGCGGACCCCCGCCCCACCCCCCAAATGTACGGAGCGTACCCCCACCCCCGTATGTACGGTGCGGACCCCCACCCCCCGAATGTACGGTGCGGACCTCCACCCCACCCCCCGAATGTACGGAGCGTACCCCCATCCCCGTATGTACGGTGCGGACCCCACCCCACCCCCGAATGTACGGAGCATACCCCCACCCCCGTATGTACGGTGCGGACCCCCATCCCACCCCCCGAATGTACGGAGCGTACCCCCACCCCAGGTATGTACGGTGCGGACCCCACCCCACCCCCGAATGTACGGAGCGTACCCCCACCCCCGTATGTACGGTGCGGACCCCCATCCCACCCCCCGAATGTACGGAGCGTACCCCCACCCCCGTATGTATGGTGCGGACCCCCACCCCATGCCCCGAATGTACGGAGCGTACCCCTAACCCCGGTCCGCACTGTACATACGGGGGTGGGGGTACGCTCCATACATTCGGGGGGTGGGGTGGGGGTCCGCACCGTACATACGGGGGTGGGGGTACGCTCCGTACATTCGGGGGGTGGGGTGGGGGTCTGCACTAGACATACACGGAGGGGGGCTGGGGGTACACGCGTCCATCCACGGGGGGGGGCTGGGGGTACGGCGCGTCCATCAGCGGGGGGGCTAGGGGGACGGTGCGTACATACGGGGGGCTGAGGGGGGACGGCACGTACACACAGGGGGCTGGGGGATGGCGCATACATACGGGGGGCTGGGGGGACGGCGCGTATGCGGGCACATGTCTCCCTGGTTGCTATTGAGGTTCGCTCCGTGCGGTATTTTTTCTATACGGTTGTACAATCGGACGGACGGGATGGATCGTACTTGCGCGCTCGGACTTCATTTTTCTGATTTGTACGTAAAATCGTCCGGGGACGTGTCGGACACTTTTTCAGACCCGAGGACGTGTGGGGGAATTTTGCCAATGCGATTCGTATGTATTTTTTCCCATGCGAATCGTACTTGCCAGTTTGTACGGTACTTGTACAATTCGGACGGAGAAAAATCCGGATACGATTCGTACGGAGAAAAATTTTCCAGGATCGGAATCGGCCCCTAAATAGCAGATAGAATAAAACTACTACTCCAGCTTTAAAAAAAACAACAGAAAGGAAAATGTTGGATAGCGAATGTCAAAAAATTACTATATCCACTCCAGATAGTGTAACAGTAGAGAAAGTGTTGGATAACGTAGAGATATAAATTACTATTCCGACTCCAGGGACTGCAACAGTAAGGAAAGTGTTGGATAGCGTAGGGGTAAAATTAACTATTCCAACTCCAAACAGTGCAACAGTAGGGAAAGTGTTGGATAGCGTAGGGGTAAAAATTACTATTCCAACTCCAGAGAGTGCAACAGTATGGAAAGTGTTGGATAGCGTCAGGGTAAAAATTACTATTCCCACTCCAGAGAGTGCAACAGTAGGGAAAATGTTGGATAGCGTAGAGTTAAAAATTACTATTCCAACTCCAGAGAGTGCAACAGTGGGGAAAGTGTTGGATAGCGGAGAGGTAAAAACTAGTATTTCCACTCCAGACAGTGCAACCGTAGGGAAAATGTTGGATGGCGTAGGGGTAAAAATTACAATTCCCACTCCATACAGTGCAACAGTAGGGAAAGTGTTGGATAACGTAAGAGTAAAAATTACTATTCCAACTCCAGGGAGTGCAACAGTAGGGAAAGTGTTGGATAGCGTAGGGGTAAAAAATACTATTCCAACTCCAGAGAGTGCAACAGTAGGGAAAGTGTTGGATAGAGTAGGGGTAAAAATTACTATTCCAGCTCCAGAGAGTGCAACAGTAGGGAAAGTGTTGGATAGCGTAGGGGTAAAAATTACTATTCCAACTCCAGAGAGTGCAACAGTAGGGAAAGTGTTGGATAGCGTAGGGCTAAAAATTACTATTCCAACTCCAGAGAGTGCAACAGTAGGGAAAGTGTTGGTTAGCGTAGGGGTAAAAATTACTACTCCAACTCCAGAGAGTGCAACAGTAGGGAAAGTGTTGGATTGCGTAGGGGTAAAAATTACTATTCTAACTCCAGAGAGTGCAACAGTAGGGAAAGTGTTGGATAGCTTAGAAGTTAAAAATACCATACTTATAAATAAAATAATTCTTTAAAATAATTAAGAATGTAATTATTAAATAACTCAAAATTACTTACAAATACCAATATTTATTAAAAACATAACTACCAATAAATAATTAATTAGCAATAAATTATTAATAAATACCAATAAATAATAATTAATGATTATTAATTACCAATTCAAAATTATTGAACAATTACATATTTTATACAAAAGAATATTTATCAAACATTAGTTAACAATTAAAAAAATTAAACAATTACATATTTTCTATAACCAAAATCATATAAATCATAATTATTATACATTAATTACCAATTATTAATTACTTATTACTATATTAATTAGAAATATCAATAAATAATATTTAAACATATTTAATTAGCAATTGATTATTAATCAACAATAAATTATTTTTCATAGCCAAAATATTATAATTTAAAATATTTTCCAATTAATAATTAATCTCCAATTAATTAATTATCGATAACCAACGACAAATTTAATAATTACTTAATTAGATTTCAATTACTTCCAACACTATTCCCCTATAAACGCACAAAACACTCAAATAATAAAATAAAACAGTTAACATAATTATCAATTAATCAATTAATAAAAACTAATTACCAATTGATAAAAATTTATTACCAATTAATACTTAATTAACAATAATATAATTATCAATATAAATAAATACATAAAAATATTACTTAATTACAATTAAATTACTTCCAACCCTATTCCCCTATAAACCCACAACCCGCTACAGAATTTAAACGCAAAATTTATTTAAAATAAATATATCATTCCTAAAAATGTATAATTAATTTCATATAATTAAATTACTTCCCACCCTAATCCCCTATAAACCCACAACCCGCTACAGAATTTAAACGCAAAAATTATTTAAAACTAATTTATAATTCCCAAAAATTTATAATTAAATTCATATATTTAAATTACTTCCCACCCTATTCCCCTATAAACCCACAACCCGCTACGGTACTAAAACACAAAATTAACTTAAAAAAAAACATTATTAACATATAAAAATTGTATACATATATTTTAAAACCAATAGAACACTTAACAAAAAATAATTAACACATACATATTAAATACATAATAAAATACATAGCAATATTATAAATATCGATATTAGTGACATCGATATTAGTAACATCGATATATTTGATATCGATATTACTAACTTCGATATTACTTACATCGATATAAAAAAAATCGATATTACTTACCTTAGGGTCGATATTCTGTCCATCGATATTCTTGACATCGATATTGTGTCCCTTCGATATTTAAAACTCGATATTAGTGTATCTCGATATTTTATTTGCGATATTTTGGCTGCTCACCTTTTCCAATATGTTCATCATTGAGCGTGTCCATAGGTCTCTTGCTCCTAGGATGGTCCTGGGGGCTGCTCCTCACCGTATTATTGCCCGGGTCCTTAATTATAGAGACAGGGACGCCACTTTAAAGAAAGCCAGTGAACTACAATCTTTGAGATACGAGGGCACAGAAATATCAGTTAACCAGATTTTACACAGGCTGTTCAGGACGCACTGCGTCAATTTGTCCCGGTTAACGTAAACTACGAGAGTTGAATCTGGAATATAATATGATTTATCCAGCCAAACTTAGGGTGCGCGCTGATGGGAAATTTCACATATTTAATGATTCCAAACAGGTTCAACATTTCTTGAAAAGTAGGGAGAGGAACATTCAAGGTGGGGGTTCTCCAAGTACTCACCACTTGTTGGCTGATGATATTCCTAATTCGGAAGAATAGTAACTCTCCCCTGATGTTTGATTGAGCTGATCAGTATTGGAGGCGCACATTGTTGTACAGGCTCTAGTTCCTATCACTTGATGTGTTATAGCAACATCTGCCCGGGTGTGTAACTCACCATCGACATCTGGGTTTGATTTCATTATGGAATGTATATTTTGCTGTTTCTTTTTGTATTTATGGGTGGTGGGGGGCTGAGGGTTCGACTATGCCTAGTTTGGGTCAGCATAGCCTGGGCGGTGAACGGGAGGGTTTGAGGTTCATCAGTGTATTACAGGCAAATCACCGCATTTTGATCTTATTTACGCTCTTTGCAATGAGATATGATACTCGGATTGAACATGTAATGCTAATTGTATTCGAATACCACATATGACGACCAAGGCACTTAAATTCTGGACATGGAATGTCCGGGGCCTTAATGATTACCGTAAGCTAAGAAAGGTTGTCGCCATGCTTAAAGGACACCACGTAGATATAGCAATGATACAAGAAACCCACCTGGCCCCACCGAATAAGATGCTTTCAAATCGGCGCTTGCAGGGCCTTTTTTCTACAGTGGTTTCACTTCACATGCTAGGGGGGTCCTCACTTGGGTCAATCCTAGATCTGGTTTATCCTTGCATGAAGAAGAGATCGACCCCAATGGTAGATTTATTATAGCCCGCTGTCTGGCGGAGGGATTCACAGTACAGTTACAAGATTCCACAGCAGTAAAGGAGTAAGCACAATAAGACAATACAGCATAGCAGAGGCACTCTTAACAGTGCGACACCAGGGGCGAAATCCAGGGACAATAACAGCTCATGAACCTTCACCGGCGGCCACCACGAGCAGGGCGCTGGCAGGGAGCATGGGAGAGGTCACACGGCGCTGTAGATCGTGAGTTGAGAGATAGGACACAAGTGGACCCCAGATGTCAAGTGGGCGCGATCTGGCTGGTTGAAGATCCCAGAACACGGATAGGAGGGTTTGGCAGCGTGAGGCATCCTCAAGCCAAAGGGCAATCATATGCGACCCCAGCACATGGAAACCCTACACCCTGCAAGGACAAGCAGCATGGCAGTCAATCGACGGGTGGCATCAGGGCAGAATTTGACGAAGCCTAGGAGGCATACCAGAGGGTCAGGTTGGATCAGTGACGAAGTGATTTCAGAGATGGCAGCGCAGACCTCGTGCCAGTATACGGAGACCCGGGGGCACAGCCAGGCGAGGTGAGAAAAGTCAGCCACGGGCGCGGAGCAGCGCAGGCACCTATCACTAGCAATAAGTCCCAGCTTATGGAGTTGGTCAGGGGTCCGATATAACCGATGTATGTACTTGAAGTGAATAAGGCGCAAACGATAGTTTGGAGAGAGACGTTTGATCTGATTACAACAGTACAGCCAGTCGGCTTGAGAAATATCGGTTCCCAGGTCGTCACCCCACGCGACGTGCGCTCGGTCAGTGGAAATGGCAGACACTGTGAGTGTCTAAGCATAGATTTTAGTGACCAACGTTTTAGGAGAGGAAGATGCATATAGATGATCTAGAGTGGCCATCGAGGGGGGGCTGAGGGTATGTGGGGTGAAGATGCCTGCAAATAGCCCTAAGTTGATAATATAACAGAGTGTCCATGGGGCCAGAATCGGCGGCAAGCGAGAAAAAAGTTTCCCCAGGATAATGGTCTGACACTGTGGAACGTCCCAGACGCGCAGCGCATTTGATCATCCCAGAAGACTGAAGAGGAGGAAAAGCGGGGTGATGAGCGATCGGCATGTTGTTCGCGGAAAGCATATCCGAGCCAGAAAATTTGCGGAGTTCATCCCAGGCACAGCACAGGTTCTCAGCCTTGTCAATTTCTTTGTGAAGGAATTTCGCAGGGGCAAATAGGGCGGTCGTGAGTGGCCACGGGGCAGCGAGATCAGCTTCTACCGCAACATGGGGCAACATGAGGTTGAAACGGGGTGGGGTGAAGCCAGAAATTGAGAAAACTGGCCTGAGCGCTGAGCGAATAAAGCTTGAAATCTGGTGCGCCAAGCCCGCCACGTGACATCGGGAGAGTGAGTATGCTGTAGGCAATCCGGGGTTGCCGACCGGCCCAAATTAGAGTGATTAGCAGAGAGCGAATTATGAGAAAGAAGTGAGAGGTGAGAGGGATGGGGATGTTAACAAATAGGTATAAAAACTTCAGGAGTACCATCATTTTGGCAATGGCAATGCGCCCGGCCAGAGAAAGTGGCAACCGGATCCAAAGAGGGATTTTGGACTCGAACCAGTCCACTGCACAGCCAAAGTTAACTTTCCAAAGTTCATCAATGTCCCTGCTCAGCCAGATGCCCAAATATCTAGTGGGCTCTGAGGCCCACACAAAGGGATAATCGGGGACGAAGGGCGCAGTAGCATCTGTGAGGGGGAATAGTACCGACTTATTCCAGTTGAATTCCGGAGTAGCCACCAAAGCGTATCACCTCACGGACCAACGGGCTGAGGTTCTCATGGGGATTACGGACATAAAGGGTAACGTCATCTGCATACATGGAGACCAACAGAGAATGAGCTGCAAAACCAATGTCCCATTTGTTCCATTGCCACAGCGAATAGCATGGTGGAAAGCGGACAGCCCTGCCGAGTGCCACACCTGATGGGAATGGGCGCTGAGATTCCTCCATTTATCCGGAGACGGGCAGTGGGGAGAGTGTAAAGGAGTTGCACTTTACGTAAGAAGACCTGGCTAAAACCAAACCGGGGAAGGAGCTAGAACAGGAAGGGCCATTCCAAGGTATCAAAAGCCTTGGTGGCATCGAGCAGGGCTGGAACTGCTGGGAGCGCGGGATTAATTTGATGAAGAACGGAGAAAATGGTCCGAAAGTTGTGGGAGGTCGCGCGACCAGGAATGAAACCGGACTGGTCTGGGCGGGCGATTAGCGGCATGAGGGGAAGGAGACGGGAAGCGAGTAGTTTGGCAAAAATGTTATTGTCTGTGTTGATAAGGGATAGGGGACGATAGGAGTCACGTAGTTCAGGCGGTTTGTCCGGTTTCAGGAGTTAAGTTAATAATGCCTCACGCAGCGATGGGGGGAACTGACCTGTTTCAAAAGACTCTTTATACATTGAGGCAAGATGAGGGATCAAAAGAGGGGCATAGGCTTTATAGAAAGCGGCCGGCAGGCCATCCGAGCCGGGGGCCTTGTCACTTACTTTTAAATTAGCAATGACTGAATGAGCTAGAAGAACATGGAGCAGAATCTGGAAGTGATTTTTAAGTTGGCAGTGTTATATCCGATGATTCATCTTCCAGCGATTCTGAGGATCATTTTCATGGCAGTCTGATATACCTTCGCAGGCAAAGTCTGTGAAGTGGAACTACAGTAGCAGGGCAGACCAACCCAGAGAGCAGTCACGTGCGGTGGCAAGCACAGAGGGAGTGCTCTCTCGGCAGACCTCCAATTTAGTGCAGCCCCAAATTTCAAAAGACACTGGATGTGAAGACGACACAGCACATTTGTTGTCGATTGAATACGTATTTGTAAGGACGAAACCACTAAGTGACAGGTAAAAAGTGCCTTCATAAGAAATCAAGCTGGGGGCACATGCTATATTACCTAGCCCTCTACATAACTACAGCTATGGCGACCAGCAAGCCGGTATATCACACATTCTCCCTTCTTACAATTCAAATTAGAACTTAACAAACAAGAGCATTTAATAATGACCTAACAACAACTAAGGATAAACACAAAATTCCATGTGCAATATGAGTTTTTTGTTTTTAAACATATTTTATTGATTTTGAGAAACAGGTCACTGTACATATATATATTGTCCAACACACAGTATTAGCATCCTTCATGTACATCTACATATTATGTCAAAATTATAATGCTGTGCAAACAATCATAGAATATTGACCAATCAACAAACACCCTCCTACCTCCTCACAACAACTAACTATCTCTCCCTCCCCTCCCTATCCTGGCTCACTTCTGTAGTATCACGTCTTATGGATATAAGGTTGCATATAACTTTCCCAGTATGTTAAATGTTCAGTTTACAACTCCACACATTATGACTCTGTAGGGTTCATGCGGGGTCTGTGGCTGTCGAGTACTCGACACATTTAATAACATATATACTATACATTATTCAATACAGAGAAAGTGCCGCACAGACAAATGATTCAAGTAGAGCATCCCACTCTAAGGAAATCAGATTCTTCCTCAAACTTCTCCAAATTGCCATGCTTTCAGCCCTGCCGCATCAAACTACCTCTTCATGCCAGGTCAGTGCTAATGGAGGCTTTGCAGATTTCCATTTCATTGTGCTTGAGCGTTTTGCCAATATTAGTGCCAGATTGGCGAATCTAATATGCGTTCCTTGTGTTTTGCGCATTTTGCCTAGACCCAGGGTGCAGCGCTCTACTGAGTCTCCCCCAGCTTCGGGTGATGATTCATTAATTAGTTTATGTACAGTCTCCCAAAAGGGGATTAGGCGTGGACATGCCCAAATCATGTGCATTAGGTCAGCCGACTGCGTGTGGCATCTAGGACACATATTCGTTGCATCAGGAAGCATTTTGCTCAATTTGTAGGGTGTCAGGCATGCTCTATGTACCAGCATGAGTCGTATCATCTTAAACGTAGGGTGCTAGGACCATTTCTTGGGGTGTTCCAGCACTCTGCCCCATTCCTTGTCTGATAATTCATGTCCAATGTCTCTGGCCCATTTATCCCGTAAATCTGATAGTGATATAGCTGCATGGGTATGGATCATTCTATATATCCATCTGGACAGATGTCCCACATTACCCATTAAGTACAGCATGTGTACTAGTTCATGTGTCTTGGGCTTAGTACCATCAGGCGACCAGATACTTCTTAAAAATCTGGTGATACTGGCATGGAGGATGTATAATGTGTTGGGTACGGCTTGCTCTCTCACAAATGTGTCATGGTCCATGAGTGTATGGTCTGCAAACAGCATCCCAACTGTGTTCACTCCCTCATCTGCCCACTTACTCAAACATCTTGTTGATACTACTCTAGTCGGCATAGGAATCCCCAGCATCGGGATATTAGAGGCGTATGGAATCAGTTCCCCAGTGTACCTCATAGCCCTTTTCCAGTATGTGATAGCCACTTTCAGAAGTGGTGGTGCCATCGAGATAGACCACCTCCCCGGCAGCAGTAGAGAATGGAGCAATCCCTTTTCCCAATCCTTCTTGGACATCCCTATATCTTACGGCTCGTTGTCCAGTAGGAGAGCCACTGGAGTTGGCTAGCATAGCAGTACGCCCGGAAATCAGGAGCTCCCAGGCCCCCTCGGCCTGTATCTAGCTGTAATGTCTGAAGTCCCACCCTTTTACGCCCTGTGCTCCAGATTAATTCAGAAAGCATTGTATTTAGTGTTTTAAATATGTGCGCCGGGATCAATATTGGCAAATTGGCAAAATAGTACAATAGTCTGGGCAGTATGACTGCTACAGAGAATGGCAGTGAGGTCTATAACTTTATCTGGGATTTAAGTACCTTGATCGTGCATGCCAAGTTACCATCTAACATATCCTGTGGTGCCATATATATTTGAATGCCGAGATATTTAAATGTGGTAGGTGCCACAGGACACGTCCACTGTCCAAAATAAACAGGTTCAGTGCGGGCCGAGTCCTTGAAGTAATAAGCATATGATTTGGATTCATTGATCGACAGGCCAGAAAGTGTCTGGAATTGTCCGAACACAGTGGAGAGAGGCTCATTAGGACCTGAAAGTATGATGTCATCCGCATACGCGGAGATAGTGTGAGTCATTCTTTCTAATGTGGTGCCTATTCCTATCGCCATCGTACGTATCTTAATAGCTAATGGTTCTAGCGCCAATACAAATAGAAGGGGTGAAAGAGGGCATCCCTTATGTGTGCCTCTAGCTATAGGATAGGGCGGTGAGATATGGGCTCCTGTTCTGGCCCGGGCCTTTAGGTCCGTACATAGTAGCCTGACCCAGTTTACATATTCATCCGGTATCCCAAATAGTGGTGAAGCTCTTAACATATAGCACCAGTGTAGTGTGTCGAATGCCTGTCTCATATCCAGCGAGATACAACCTGCCTCTGTATCGTCCGCTGGCGTCAAGGTGAGTATCTGATGTAGTCGCCTGATATTTAGTGATGTACTCCTACCCGGTACAAAGCCACATTGATTTATGTGTATCAATTGTGCGAGATATGGTTCTAACCTTCGGGCCAGAATTTTGCTGAAGATTTTATAATCCGTATTCAGAAGAGAAAGGGGGCGGTAACTTGACAATTCGCTGGGGTCTCTACCTGGTTTTAATAGAGATGCAACTAAAGCCTGTCATGTAGTGGTTGGTAGTGATTCTGTCTCTAGCTCAGCACTATATAACTTTTCTAGGTGTGGGACTAACTGTGTTGAGAATGTCTAGTAGAACTCCACAGGTAGGCCATCAAGTCCTGGGTTCTTGTTACGAGGGAAATCTTTTATTGCCGAACAGATTTCAGATCTTGTTATGGGCTTTGCTAGCTCTTTTTTCTGGGCATCTGAAAGCTGGGGGACCTGCAGACCCTTAAGGAAGTCAAGAAGTTCCTCTTACAGTATTTCTACTGGTGCGGCGTACAGTTGCCCATAATATTGACTAAATGCCATCTTAATTCCTAGCTGTGTGTTTGCCGTACCACCGCCTAGTATATAAACCTCATGTGTCGGGGTGTTAGTCGGTATATCCCGTATGATTCTAGCTAGTAGCGGGCCAGCCCTATCTGCTTCAGCCTGCTGTTTCTGTGTATACGTACTGTAATCAATTGTATGCAACTGTTCTAAGAGTTCTGCATATTTTATATTCGCTTCCTGTAATGCCGCTTTTTTGTGTCATCTTGCAATGCCTCCCGTTCAAGCCCACCTCATTTTGCCTCAACTTCCTGCAGCTCTCTGCTAGCACGGGCTCCTACCCTAGTACTTATGGCCACCCCCGAATAACCATCTTGAAAGCCTCCCATTCTACCTGTGGGGATCCTGCAGCATCAGTATTTTCTATAAAATAATGGGATATGGCTGTAGAGAGGGTGTCACGGAACACTGAATCTTCAAGGGCTACAGACTGCAGCCTCCTCATCGGCACAAGCGTAGGAATTTTTCCCCACTCGAACTCCACTTCCAAAGGCTTATGATCTGACAGCGTTTTCCCCAGGTAATTAGTGTGGGTGATTTTGGCAATTAACGGCATGGCAAAGAATATCCTATCAATGCGTGTATGAAGCATATGTGGAGGTGAGCAAAATGAATACTCCAGATTTGTCAGGTTGCGTATACGCCAGGCGTTCACCAGCGACCACCCAGCCACTCAATTCTCCAGTGCTTCTGCTTGTTTCCTGCTGCTAGTCCCCAATATAGGAGGATGGGAGTGGTCTAGATCTATATTCAGTACTGCATTGTAATCCCCACCAACTATGCAGGGATACCCCTCCCAGTCTGCCAAGACCGTATTTAGTGCTCCTCAAAACTTATCCTGGTCCGTGTTGGGAGCATATATGCTACTGAGTACTAAATGTTCCCCACCTAGGGTGCCACAGAGCAATATCAACTCTCTGCTCTAGGACCACTAGAGGGGTGCTGTTCCTCACCCATATGGCTCGTCCCCTAGCAAATGCAGAATAAGAAGTGCAGGGTAGCTGTCCCCTCCATTTTTTCCTTAACTTGTCGGTTTCGGAGCGAGTTAGGTGTGTTTCCTGTAACAGTGCGATGTGAGCCTTTCTCCTTGTCAGTTGAGCATATATCATCTGCCTCTTGTGTATCGACCCCATCCCCCTGACGTTCCAGGTTAAAATCTTGTACCTCCCAGTGTGAGCCATGAGGAGTCGTGAGGTGTTATACGTTTATTATGCATGTGCGCCCCAGCGTAGCTAAAACTGCAGTGGCATGAAGTGAGCCTACCCAACACCAACACTATATCTTATCCCAATACATGTTTCCCCCTCAGAACAGTAGAGGACCAAACAATAACACTAAGAACAATTAAGAAGTCTAACATTTGGTGCAATATAGCAGCTGCACTGAGGAGGGTGGGAACCATAGGCGGAAGCAGATATATGGTGAAATATACCAAAATAATCATCACAACCAAACGAGCATGGACCCGTAAATAACATGTGTCTAAGCATTACTGGTACAATGCATGCTATATGGAAGGGCCCGACTACATTGCTCCACACACATCAATTCGAGCCAATACAGTTCTATCGTGGACACCATACAAACCGTTATTTCAACCTAAGAACTCATTTACAGTCTGCGGAGTGATCAATGGATAGAGGGCCAGACTGTTGTCGGAGTATGAGTGTATCGTAGAGTCCTCTGAAGAGTCAAAGGACTCCGCCATCGAGTGTGCTTCTGGATCATCTAATGCTGCCGCCGCTAGTATTAGAGATTTCTTGCCTTCTATGTGCAATCTGACATTATAATAAGACATGTGACAATATCTATTATCCCCTTTTTAACGTGCTATTCATTAACTAAAGTTAAAAAATACAATGGAAAAGTATTTTCTTCTCATCTTTCCAAGTCAAAACTTTATTACATCTTGACATCCTCCCAAAATGGCAAATCTTTCCATCATTTAACAGTGTCGACCTTGAGTAAAGGTCCTTCACTTGAAGAGGCACAGAGAACTTTTCAACCATTTTTGGTCCTAAACCCCAGTTTGACTCTTACCTAGTCACCTGGCATCAAGTACACATGTTTCACACTATGCTTCTAGTTGTAATATTCTTTATACACTTCTTACACTCTTAACAAGTTACTTTTGACCACAGAGGGTGAATATTTGCTATATAACTTAATATTTATCAAAGCGATGTAGTCCTTGGTAAACAGTTCTCTACCTTTTAACATCCTGACGGGAATGTATTCTATTAAGATAGGAGTGATTCTCTAGGCCCACACCATGCTCCCAAACTCCTTCTCCGAGTCAAGACCAGCATTAATGGCAGCCATAATCACTCTATTGAACCGTTCAACAGCTCCATTTCCCACAGGAAGATAAATCACGGTGCACTTCCCTCTAATACCAATCCTAGACAAGAATTTCACCAACTTGTCAGCAGTAAATTGTGGTCCATTGTCTCTTAAAAAAGACTTGGGAATCCCCTCCCTCCAAAATATTTTCTCCAAGAAGGATACCACTGTATTTGCATCCACATTGTCACACACTCCACAGGGTCACTCCTCTGCCTACAGACTATAGCGAAATGACCGAAAATCCCGCAGTGTGAACATTTGGATCTCACTGGAAGGAAAGTTTTGTCTTTGGCTAAATGTCTCCTGTTACCACATCTAAAACAGGTGAGACGTTTGTCACACTTAGCCTTTTCATTTTGTTTTACAACAGAACTCGTCCCATACTGCTTCCAATTATTTTTCTCGACTCCATTTGTATTTGTAATTTTGCAACCAGACTCCACATCCTCTCCATTTTTCAACGCAGCCTTAGCACATCTCTTTGACAATTTGCTTTTTTTTTACAATAGCTAACATTTTGATTAGAGGGGCATCACCACACACCCACAAGTATTCCTGTACACTGGTATTATAGGTTAGGAATGCATAATAATTTGGTTCCTCACGAGTTCATCATGCAAAGAACCAAACACATTTTTGGGAATGTAGCCATGTAATACTTGGGGTGGAGGAGCTTGCCTGGCTGAAAGATGGCCGTGCTTTCGGTTAGCTCCATGAGCCGACTACAATCCGACACGATCCTGCCCTCCAATTTGCCCCACAACATCCAACTGCTGTAGCTGAGACCTGTGGAACAACTCGGTGCCCGGGGGAGCCCAAAAAGAAAGGAAGAAAATCTGCCCTGGGCCGTGCGGCAAGGCGTATTCACCTGATCGGGGTGCTGTGCCCTGTTTGCTTCCTGATGTCTGGGTCGCACGGCCTACCTGGGAGCCTGTGCTGTGGCCACTGGGCCTGGACACGATCCTGCCGCTCCCTTGGAGCTCCCGGCCTCCTCTGCGCCCGACAGTGGCTCTGTAGTGCTGGTGAGGCTGCTGCTGCTTTGCTTGGGGACCCGCCCAGCCGGATCCTGGTTGTGGCCGTCCGAGTGAGGCGAGACAGCCGTGAATATCCTGTGTGTCCCGGTGCACCGTTGGACTTGCGGCGGCAGTAGTGAGTGACAGGGGCAGATTACACCTACCACGGCTGCCCCTGTGATCGATTGTGGCATCCTGCTTCCACCCGCTCCCGGCCCTGGTATCGGCACTGACCCCCAAAATCAGACTTGTGCGCCACGCTGAGCCGCGAATGCGCAGGCCTCCATTCCTGCCCTCCTGCTGGGAGAACTGTTGCGGTCGCCCCACTCACTTCTTCTACCTGCCTCAGCGTGCTGCTGGGGAGCTGTCCTGGTGCTACCATGTGGTGATTTTGTTTTTCTACGCTGGATTGAGATCTGCACTTGTGCCGTAGAGCAGACCCCTGGTGCTGGGGCTGTGATGGTGTTAGGCCAGTGGACAACGACCCCCTCCTGGTCATGGCCTTTGCCTGATTCGCGTCTCCTGGTGCAGCCTGGTGGTACCCCTTTTTCCTATCGCCTGGTGTACCGGGGGTGGCACAGTTTTTCTTTTTCTTCCACCGCACAGCCACTGTGGCCCCACTGGTGTTATTGGTTGGGCTAGCACGCACTATATTAGGGCCTGGCTGCTGGTTGCTCCCGCTGTCTCCACAGTTTGGATGTCATCTGCGGGCATGCCCTTCTTCCCCCAGGCCTCTGCGGTAGGGGTCTCTACATGAATGGTAGTGCGCACTGATCTTGATTCTCCGGGCCTGGTGATCCAACGGAGTTGTCCATTAAATGCCTCTTTGCTCACGTCGTTGAGGCCTACATCCCTTGGTTACTTGATCACTTCCTGGGTCGCGGTTGTTGGACACGATCCCTTAACATCACCCATTAATAGACGTGGAGGTCTCGTGAGGCGAGCATGGGCCGCACGAAGAAATCGCAATCCAAGTTGCAATTTGAACCACTTAAAACCTCAAGACATCAAGACACTGAGAAAAATGCATCTGAGTCTGGATCAGAAATGGGTGATACTGCCGCTGACTCAGACCTAAAGCAGATTCTCAAGGCCATGCAACTCAGCATAACAAAAATAGACGGTAAGATAGACGTTCTTTCCTTCAGGATGGACAGGATGTCAGAGAGGCTTGACAAACCGGCTGCTAGATTGGACACTGTTTAGCAGAGGGTGTCAGACGCTGAGGACACACTTAATTCCACCCTGAACTCCACCTCGAAGCTGGAAAAGCTACTGCACTCTGTACAGTCTAAAGCAGAGGACTTGGAAGCGCGTTCAAGAAGGAACAATCTGTGCATAGTTGGTATTGCTGAATCTACCAACATTCCTAATATGGAACACTTCATGGAACAATTGCTGGTCACACTCCTGGGCAAACATACCTTTTCCAATGGATCACTGACTAAATATCGAAGGTCACAATATCGACCTAAAAAAATATCGATGACAAGAATATCGACATCCTATCTACAACATGGTGAGTACAAAAATATTGATAATTAAATATCGATGTCAAAAATATTGTTAGTATTAAATATCGTTTTTTAAAATTTTAATAATATATGTAAAATAAACATATTAATACTTATAAATAAAATAAACATAATTAAATATATTTCATAATGTTAAAAATTAATAATTAATAAATATAATTTAATAAAAAATTAATTAAACATATACATATAATATATAATATATATACTTAATAATGTTTTAATAATTATTTTAATAAATTATAAATTATATAAAAATATAAAAAATTGCAAAAACATTACACACATAAAACAATAACATAAATAACAATTAAATAATTATGTATAACAAATTAAATAATTACATTTAATTTAAATATTGTTAAAATTAATTATATACTACATGAGCTAAAATAATAAAAAAAATATTAAGGGCCCGATTCCGATCCTGGAAAAACCGGGTATGAACCGTCGGTTGGAGCGTTTTCTCTGTCCGACTCGTACCCGGGAAAAAAACATTACAAACATGCAAGTACGATTCGCACGGAAAGACTATTTTCGTACGAATCGTAAAAAACACCGACCGACGAAAATATACATACAAATGTGATCCGGGAAAGCGCCGACGTGACGTCGGGACGCATTCAGGCTGCGTTTCACGAACCAGGAAGTACGATTCGAACCGACAGCAGTCCGGACGGCAATATTTCTATGGCACCCAAAAAGTGCCAGAAAAGCGAAGTACGCCGCGATGCGAGCGGAATTGGGGGCCCGGTACGCGCCGTACCCCCCCCCAGCCCCCCGTATGTATGCGCCGTCCCCCCCAATCCCCCCCGCGGATGGACGCACCGTACCCCCAGCCCCCCTCCGTGTATGTATGGAGCGTACCCCCACCCCACCCCCCGAATGTACGGAGCGTAGCCCCACCCCCGTATGTACGGTGCGGACCCCCACCCCACCCCTGTATGAACGGTGCGGACCCCACCCCACCCCCGAATGTACGGTGCGGACCCCCACCCCACCCCCGTATGTACGGTGCGGACCCCCACCCCACCCCCGAATGTACGGTGCGGACCCCCACCCCACCCCCGAATTTACGGAGCATACCCCCACCCCCGTATGTACGGTGCAGACCCCCACCCCACCCCCGAATGTACGGTGCGGACCCCCACCCCACCCCCCGAATGTACGGAGCGTACCCCCACCCCCGTATGTACGGTGTGGACCCCCACCCCACACCCGAATGTACGGTGCGGACCCCCACCCCACCCCCCTGAATGTATGGAGCATACCCCCACCCCCGTATGTATGGTGCGGACCCCCACCCCACCCCCGAATGTACGGAGCATACCCCCACCCCTGTATGTACGGTGCGGACCCCCATCCCACCCCCCGAATGTACTGAGCGGACCCCCACCCCCGTATGTACGGTGCGGACCCCCACCCCACCCCCTGAATGTACGGAGCGTACCCCACCCCCGTATGTACGGTGCGGACCCCCGCCCCACCCCCCAAATGTACGGAGCGTACCCCCACCCCCGTATGTATGGTGCGGACCCCCACCCCCCGAATGTACGGTGCGGACCTCCACCCCACCCCCCGAATGTACGGAGCGTACCCCCATCCCCGTATGTACGGTGCGGACCCCACCCCACCCCCGAATGTATGGAGCATACCCCCACCCCCATATGTACGGTGCGGACCCCCATCCCACCCCCCGAATGTACGGAGCATACCCCCACCCCCGTATGTACGGTGCGGACCCCCACCCCATGCCCCGAATGTACGGTGCGGACCCCCACCCCACCCCCGTATGTATGGTGCGGACCCCCACCCCACCCCCGAATGTACGGAGCATACCCCCACCCCTGTATGTACGGTGCGGACCCCCATCCCACCCCCCGAATGTACTGAGCGGACCCCCACCCCCGTATGTACGGTGCGGACCCCCACCCCACCCCCTGAATGTACGGAGCGTACCCCCACCCCCGTATGTACGGTGCGGACCCCCGCCCCACCCCCCAAATGTACGGAGCGTACCCCCACCCCCGTATGTACGGTGCGGACCCCCACCCCCCGAATGTACGGTGCGGACCTCCACCCCACCCCCCGAATGTACGGAGCGTACCCCCATCCCCGTATGTACGGTGCGGACCCCACCCCACCCCCGAATGTACGGAGCATACCCCCACCCCCGTATGTACGGTGCGGACCCCCATCCCACCCCCCGAATGTATGGAGCGTACCCCCACCCCAGGTATGTACGGTGCGGACCCCACCCCACCCCCGAATGTACGGAGCGTACCCCCACCCCCGTATGTACGGTGCGGACCCCCATCCCACCCCCCGAATGTACGGAGCATACCCCCACCCCCGTATGTATGGTGCGGACCCCCACCCCATGCCCCGAATGTACGGAGCGTACCCCCACCCCGGTCCGCACTGTACATACGGGGGTGGGGGTACGCTCCATACATTCGGGGGGGTGGGGTGGGGGTCCGCACCGTACATACGGGGGTGGGGGTACGCTCCGTACATTCGGGGGGTGGGGTGGGGGTCTGCACTACACATACACGGAGGGGGGCTGGGGGTACACGCGTCCATCCACGGGGGGGGCTGGGGGTACGGCGCGTCCATCAGCGGGGGGGCTAGGGGGACGGTGCGTACATACGGGGGGCTGAGGGGGGACGGCACGTACACACAGGGGGCTGGGGGATGGCGCATACATACGGGGGGCTGGGGGGACGGCGCGTATGCGGGCACATGTCTCCCTGGTTGCTATTGAGGTTCGCTCCGTGCGGTATTTTTTCTATACGGTTGTACAATCGGACGGACGGGATGGATCGTACTTGCGCGCTCGGACTTCATTTTTCTGATTTGTACGTAAAATCGTCCGGGGACGTGTCGGACACTTTTTCAGACCCGAGGACGTGTGGGGGAATTTTGCCAATGCGATTCGTATGTATTTTTTCCCATGCGAATCGTACTTGCCAGTTTGTACGGTACTTGTACGATTCGGACGGAGAAAAATCCGGATACGATTCGTACGGAGAAAATTTTTCCAGGATCGGAATCGTCCCCTAAATAGCAGATAGAATAAAACTACTACTCCAGCTTTAAAAAAAACAACAGAAAGGAAAATGTTGGATAGCGAATGTCAAAAAATTACTATATCCACTCCAGATAGTGTAACAGTAGAGAAAGTGTTGGATAACGTAGAGATATAAATTACTATTCCGACTCCAGGGACTGCAACAGTAAGGAAAGTGTTGGATAGCGTAGGGGTAAAATTAACTATTCCAACTCCAAACAGTGCAACAGTAGGGAAAGTGTTGGATAGCGTAGGGGTAAAAATTACTATTCCCACTCCAGAGAGTGCAACAGTATGGAAAGTGTTGGATAGCGTCAGGGTAAAAATTACTATTCCCACTCCAGAGAGTGCAACAGTAGGGAAAATGTTGGATAGCGTAGAGTTAAAAATTACTATTCCAACTCCAGAGAGTGCAACAGTGGGGAAAGTGTTGGATAGCGGAGAGGTAAAAACTAGTATTCCCACTCCAGACAGTGCAACCGTAGGGAAAATGTTGGATGGCGTAGGGGTAAAAATTACAATTCCCACTCCATACAGTGCAACAGTAGGGAAAGTGTTGGATAACGTAAGAGTAAAAATTACTATTCCAACTCCAGGGAGTGCAACAGTAGGGAAAGTGTTGGATAGCGTAGGGGTAAAAAATACTATTCCAACTCCAGAGAGTGCAACAGTAGGGAAAGTGTTGGATAGAGTAGGGGTAAAAATTACTATTCCAGCTCCAGAGAGTGCAACAGTAGGGAAAGTGTTGGATAGCGTAGGGGTAAAAATTACTATTCCAACTCCAGAGAGTGCAACAGTAGGGAAAGTGTTGGATAGCGTAGGGCTAAAAATTACTATTCCAACTCCAGAGAGTGCAACAGTAGGGAAAGTGTTGGTTAGCGTAGGGGTAAAAATTACTACTCCAACTCCAGAGAGTGCAACAGTAGGGAAAGTGTTGGATTGCGTAGGGGTAAAAATTACTATTCTAACTCCAGAGAGTGCAACAGTAGGGAAAGTGTTGGATAGCTTAGAAGTTAAAAATACCATACTTATCAATAAAATAATTCTTTAAAATAATTAAGAATGTAATTATTAAATAACTCAAAATTACTTACAAATACCAATATTTATTAAAAACATAACTACCAATAAATAATTAATTAGCAATAAATTAATAATAAATACCAATAAATAATAATTAATGATTATTAATTACCAATTAAAAATTATTGAACAATTACATATTTTATACAAAAGAATATTTATCAAACATTAGTTAACAATTAAAAAAATTAAACAATTACATATTTTCTATAACCAAAATCATAAAAATCATAATTATTATACATTAATTACCAATTAATAATTACTTATTACTATATTAATTAGAAATATCAATAAATAATATTTAAACATATTTAATTAGCAATTGATTATTAATCAACAATAAATTATTTTTCATAACCAAAATATTATAATTTAAAATATTTTCCAATTAATAATTAATCTCCAATTAATTAATTATCGATACCCAACGACAAATTTAATAATTACTTAATTAGATTTCAATTACTTCCAACACTATTCCCCTATAAACGCACAAAACACTCAAATAATAAAATAAAACAGTTAACATAATTATCAATTAATCAATTAATAAAAACGAATTACCAATTGATAAATATTTATTACCAATTAATACTTAATTAACAATAATATAATTATCAATACCAATAAATACATAAAAATATTACTTAATTACAATTAAATTACTTCCAACCCTATTCCCCTATAAACCCACAACCCGCTACAGAATTTAAACGCAAAATTTATTTAAAATAAATATATCATTCCTAAAAATGTATAATTAATTTCATATAATTAAATTACTTCCCACCCTAATCCCCTATAAACCCACAACCCGCTACAGAATTTAAACGCAAAAATTATTTAAAATTAATTTTTAATTCCTAAAATTTTATAATTAATTTTATATAATTAAATTACTTCCCACCCTGTTCCCCTATAAACCCACAACCCACTACAGAATTTAAACACAAAAATTATTTAAAACTAATTTATAATTCCCAAAAATTTATAATTAAATTCATGTATTTAAATTACTTCCCACCCTATTCCCCTATAAACCCACAACCCGCTACGGTACTAAAACACAAAATTAACTTAAAAAAAAACATTATTAACATATAAAAATTGTATACATATATTTTAAAACCAATAGAACACTTAACAAAAAATAATTAACACATACATATTAAATACATAATAAAATACATAGCAATATTATAAATATCGATATTAGTGACATCGATATTAGTAACATCGATATATTTGATATCGATATTACTAACTTCGATATTACTTACATCGATATAAAAAAAATCGATATTACTTACCTTAGGGTCGATATTCTGTCCATCGATATTCTTGACATCGATATTGTGTCCCTTCGATATTTAAAACTCGATATTAGTGTATCTCGATATTTTATTTGCGATATTTTGGCTGCTCACCTTTTCCAATATGTTCATCATTGAGCGTGTCCATAGGTCTCTTGCTCCTAGGATGGTCCTGGGGGCTGCTCCTCACCGTATTATTGCCCGGGTCCTTAATTATAGAGACAGGGACGCCACTTTAAAGAAAGCCAGTGAACTACAATCTTTGAGATACGAGGGCACAGAAATATCAGTTAACCAGATTTTACACAGGCTGTTCAGGACGCACTGCGTCAATTTGTCCCGGTTAACGTAAACTACGAGAGTTGAATCTGGAATATAATATGATTTATCCAGCCAAACTTAGGGTGCGCGCTGATGGGAAATTTCACATATTTAATGATTCCAAACAGGTTCAACATTTCTTGAAAAGTAGGGAGAGGAACATTCAAGGTGGGGGTTCTCCAAGTACTCACCACTTGTTGGCTGATGATATTCCTAATTCGGAAGAATAGTAACTCTCCCCTGATGTTTGATTGAGCTGATCAGTATTGGAGGCGCACATTGTTGTACAGGCTCTAGTTCCTATCACTTGATGTGTTATAGCAACATCTGCCCGGGTGTGTAACTCACCATCGACATCTGGGTTTGATTTCATTATGGAATGTATATTTTGTTGTTTCTTTTTGTATTTATGGGTGGTGGGGGGCTGAGGGTTCGACTATGCCTAGTTTGGGTCAGCATAGCCTGGGCGGTGAACGGGAGGGTTTGAGGTTCATCAGTGTATTACAGGCAAATCACCGCATTTTGATCTTATTTACGCTCTTTGCAATGAGATATGATACTCGGATTGAACATGTAATGCTAATTGTATTCGAATACCACATATGACGACCAAGGCACTTAAATTCTGGACATGGAATGTCCGGGGCCTTAATGATTACCGTAAGCTAAGAAAGGTTGTCGCCATGCTTAAAGGACACCACGTAGATATAGCAATGATACAAGAAACCCACCTGGCCCCACCGAATAAGATGCTTTCAAATCGGCGCTTGCAGGGCCTTTTTTCTACAGTGGTTTCACTTCACATGCTAGGGGGGTCCTCACTTGGGTCAATCCTAGATCTGGTTTATCCTTGCATGAAGAAGAGATCGACCCCAATGGTAGATTTATTATAGCCCGCTGTCTGGCGGAGGGATTCACAGTACAGTTACAAGATTCCACAGCAGTAAAGGAGTAAGCACAATAAGACAATACAGCATAGCAGAGGCACTCTTAACAGTGCGACACCAGGGGCGAAATCCAGGGACAATAACAGCTCATGAACCTTCACCGGCGGCCACCACGAGCAGGGCGCTGGCAGGGAGCATGGGAGAGGTCACACGGCGCTGTAGATCGTGAGTTGAGAGATAGGACACAAGTGGACCCCAGATGTCAAGTGGGCGCGATCTGGCTGGTTGAAGATCCCAGAACTCGGATAGGAGGGTTTGGCAGCGTGAGGCATCCTCAAGCCAAAGGGCAATCATATGCGACCCCAGCACATGGAAACCCTACACCCTGCAAGGACAAGCAGCATGGCAGTCAATCGACGGGTGGCATCAGGGCAGAATTTGACGAAGCCTAGGAGGCATACCAGAGGGTCAGGTTGGATCAGTGACGAAGTGATTTCAGAGATGGCAGCGCAGACCTCGTGCCAGTATACGGAGACCCGGGGGCACAGCCAGGCGAGGTGAGAAAAGTCAGCCACGGGCGCGGAGCAGCGCAGGCACCTATCACTAGCAATAAGTCCCAGCTTATGGAGTTGGTCAGGGGTCCGATATAACCGATGTATGTACTTGAAGTGAATAAGGCGCAAACGATAGTTTGGAGAGAGACGTTTGATCTGATTACAACAGTACAGCCAGTCGGCTTGAGAAATATCGGTTCCCAGGTCGTCACCCCACGCGACGTGCGCTCGGTCAGTGGAAATGGCAGACACTGTGAGTGTCTAAGCATAGATTTTAGTGACCAACGTTTTAGGAGAGGAAGATGCATATAGATGATCTAGAGTGGCCATCGAGGGGGGGCTGAGGGTATGTGGGGTGAAGATGCCTGCAAATAGCCCTAAGTTGATAATATAACAGAGTGTCCATGGGGCCAGAATCGGCGGCAAGCGAGAAAAAAGTTTCCCCAGGATAATGGTCTGACACTGTGGAACGTCCCAGACGCGCAGCGCATTTGATCATCCCAGAAGACTGAAGAGGAGGAAAAGCGGGGTGATGAGCGATCGGCATGTTGTTCGCGGAAAGCATATCCGAGCCAGAAAATTTGCGGAGTTCATCCCAGGCACAGCACAGGTTCTCAGCCTTGTCAATTTCTTTGTGAAGGAATTTCGCAGGGGCAAATAGGGCGGTCGTGAGTGGCCACGGGGCAGCGAGATCAGCTTCTACCGCAACATGGGGCAACATGGGGTTGAAACGGGGTGGGGTGAAGCCAGAAATTGAGAAAACTGGCCTGAGCGCTGAGCGAATAAAGCTTGAAATCTGGTGCGCCAAGCCCGCCACGTGACATCGGGAGAGTGAGTATGCTGTAGGCAATCCGGGGTTGCCGACCGGCCCAAATTAGAGTGATTAGCAGAGAGCGAATTATGAGAAAGAAGTGAGAGGTGAGAGGGATGGGGATGTTAACAAATAGGTATAAAAACTTCAGGAGTACCATCATTTTGGCAATGGCAATGCGCCCGGCCAGAGAAAGTGGCAACCGGATCCAAAGAGGGATTTTGGACTCGAACCAGTCCACTGCACAGCCAAAGTTAACTTTCCAAAGTTCATCAATGTCCCTGCTCAGCCAGATGCCCAAATATCTAGTGGGCTCTGAGGCCCACACAAAGGGATAATCGGGGACGAAGGGCGCAGTAGCATCTGTGAGGGGGAATAGTACCGACTTATTCCAGTTGAATTCCGGAGTAGCCACCAAAGCGTATCACCTCACGGACCAACGGGCTGAGGTTCTCATGGGGATTACGGACATAAAGGGTAACGTCATCTGCATACATGGAGACCAACAGAGAATGAGCTGCAAAACCAATGTCCCATTTGTTCCATTGCCACAGCGAATAGCATGGTGGAAAGCGGACAGCCCTGCCGAGTGCCACACCTGATGGGAATGGGCGCTGAGATTCCTCCATTTATCCGGAGACGGGCAGTGGGGAGAGTGTAAAGGAGTTGCACTTTACGTAAGAAGACCTGGCTAAAACCAAACCGGGGAAGGAGATAGAACAGGAAGGGCCATTCCAAGGTATCAAAAGCCTTGGTGGCATCGAGCAGGGCTGGAACTGCTGGGAGCGCGGGATTAATTTGATGAAGAACGGAGAAAATGGTCCGAAGGTTGTGGGAGGTCGCGCGACCAGGAATGAAACCGGACTGGTCTGGGCGGGCGATTAGCGGCATGAGGGGAAGGAGACGGGAAGCGAGTAGTTTGGCAAAAATGTTATTGTCTGTGTTGATAAGGGATAGGGGACGATAGGAGTCACGTAGTTCAGGCGGTTTGTCCGGTTTCAGGAGTTAAGTTAATAATGCCTCACGCAGCGATGGGGGGAACTGACCTGTTTCAAAAGACTCTTTATACATTGAGGCAAGATGAGGGATCAAAAGAGGGGCATAGGCTTTATAGAAAGCGGCCGGCAGGCCATCCGAGCCGGGGGCCTTGTCACTTACTTTTAAATTAGCAATGACTGAATGAGCTAGAAGAACATGGAGCAGAATCTGGAAGTGATTTTTAAGTTGGCAGTGTTATATCCGATGATTCATCTTCCAGCGATTCTGAGGATCATTTTCATGGCAGTCTGATATACCTTCGCAGGCAAAGTCTGTGAAGTGGAACTACAGTAGCAGGGCAGACCAACCCAGAGAGCAGTCACGTGCGGTGGCAAGCACAGAGGGAGTGCTCTCTCGGCAGACCTCCAATTTAGTGCAGCCCCAAATTTCAAAAGACACTGGATGTGAAGACGACACAGCACATTTGTTGTCGATTGAATACGTATTTGTAAGGACGAAACCACTAAGTGACAGGTAAAAAGTGCCTTCATAAGAAATCAAGCTGGGGGCACATGCTATATTACCTAGCCCTCTACATAACTACAGCTATGGCGACCAGCAAGCCGGTATATCACACATTCTCCCTTCTTACAATTCAAATTAGAACTTAACAAACAAGAGCATTTAATAATGACCTAACAACAACTAAGGATAAACACAAAATTCCATGTGCAATATGAGTTTTTTGTTTTTAAACATATTTTATTGATTTTGAGAAACAGGTCACTGTACATATATATATTGTCCAACACACAGTATTAGCATCCTTCATGTACATCTACATATTATGTCAAAATTATAATGCTGTGCAAACAATCATAGAATATTGACCAATCAACAAACACCCTCCTACCTCCTCACAACAACTAACTATCTCTCCCTCCCCTCCCTATCCTGGCTCACTTCTGTAGTATCACGTCTTATGGATATCAGGTTGCATATAACTTTCCCAGTATGTTAAATGTTCAGTTTACAACTCCACACATTATGACTCTGTAGGGTTCATGCGGGGTCTGTGGCTGTCGAGTACTCGACACATTTAATAACATATATACTATACATTATTCAATACAGAGAAAGTGCCACACAGACAAATGATTCAAGTAGAGCATCCCACTCTAAGGAACTCGGATTCTTCCTCAAACCTCTCCAAATTGCCATGCTTTCAGCCCTGCCCCATCAAACTACCTCTTCATGCCAGGTCAGTGCCGATGGAGGCTTTGCAGATTTCCATCTCATTGTGATTGAGCGTTTTGCCAATATTAGTGCCAGATTGGCGAATCTAGTATGCGTTCCTTGTGTTTTGCGCATTTTGCCTAGACCCAGGATGCAGCGCTCTACTGAGTCTCCCCCAGCTTCGGGTAATGATTCATTAATTAGTTTATGTACAGTCTCCCAAAAGTGGATTAGGCGTGGACATGCCCAAATCATGTGCATTAGGTCAGCCGACTGCGTGTGGCATCTAGGACGCATATTTGTTGCACCAGGAAGCATTTTGCTCAATTTGTAGGGCGTCAGGCATGCTCTATGCACCAGCATGAGTCGTATCATCTTAAACGAAGGGTGCTAGGACCATTTCTTGGGGTGTTCAAGCACTCTGCCCCATTCCTTGTCTGATAATTCATGTCCAATGTCTCTGGCCCATTTATCCCGTAGATCTGATAGTGATATAGATGCATGGGTATGGATACTTCTGTATATCCATCTGGACAGATGTCCCACATTACCCATTAAGTACAGCATGTGTACTAGTTCATGTGTCTTGGGCTCAGTACCGTCAGGCGACCAGATATTTCTTAAAAATCTGGTGATACTGGCATGGAGGATGTATAATGTGTTGGGTACGCCTTGCTCTATCACAAATGTGTCATGGTCCATGAGTGTATGGTCTGCAAACAGCATCCCAACTGTGTTCACTCCCTCATCTGCCCACTTACTCAAACATCTTGTTGATACTACTCTAGTCGGCATAGGAATCCCCAGCATCGGGATATTAGAGGCATATGGAATCAGTTCCCCAGTGTACCTCATAGCCCTTTTCCAGTATGTGATAGCCACTTTCAGAAGTGGTGGTGCCATCGAGATAGACCACCTCCCCGGCAGCAGTAGAGAATGGAGCAATCCCTTTTCCCAATCCTTCTTGGACATCCCTATATCTTACGGCTCGTTGTCCAGTAGGAGAGCCACTGGAGTTGGCTAGCATAGCAGTACGCCCGGAAATCAGGAGCTCCCAGGCCCCCTCGGCCTGTATCTAGCTGTAATGTCTGAAGTCCCACCCTTTTACGCCCTGTGCTCCAGATTAATTCAGAACGCCTTGTATTTAGTGTTTTAAATATGTGCGCCGGGATCAATATTGGCAAATTGGCAAAATAGCACAATAGTCTGGGCAGTATGACTGCTACAGAGAATGGCAGTGAGGTCTAAAACTTTATCTGGGATTTAAGTACCTTGATCGTGCATGCCAAGTTACCATCTAACATATCCTGTGGTGCCATATATATTTGAATGCCGAGATATTTAAATGTGGTAGGTGCCACAGGACACGTCCACTGTCCAAAATAAACAGGTTCAGTGCGGGCCGAGTCCTTGAAGTAATAAGCATATGATTTGGATTCATTGATCGACAGGCCAGAAAGTGTCTGGAATTGTCCGAACACAGTGGAGAGAGGCTCATTAGGACCTGAAAGTATGATGTCATCCGCATACGCGGAGATAGTGTGAGTCATTGTTTCTAATGTGGTGCCTATTCCTATCGCCATCGTACGTATCTTAATAGCTAATGGTTCTAGCGCCAATACAAATAGAAGGGGTGAAAGAGGGCATCCCTTATGTGTGCCTCTAGCTATAGGATAGGGCGGTGAGATATGGGCTCCTGTTCTGGCCCGGGCCTTTAGGTCCGTACATAGTAGCCTGACCCAGTTTACATATTCATCCGGTATCCCAAATAGTGATAAAGCTCTTAACATATAGCACCAGTGTAGTGTGTCGAATGCCTGTCTCATAACCAGCGAGATACAACCTGCCTCTGTATCGTCCGCTGGCGTCAAGGTGAGTATCTGATGTAGTCGCCTGATATTTAGTGATGTACTCCTACCCGGTACAAAGCCACATTGATTTATGTGTATCAATTGTGCGAGATATGGTTCTAACCTTCGGGCCAGAATTTTGCTGAAGATTTTATAATCCGTATTCAGAAGAGAAAGGGGGCGGTAACTTGACAATTCGCTGGGGTCTCTACCTGGTTTTAATAGAGATGCAACTAAAGCCTGTCATGTAGTGGTTGGTAGTGATTCTGTCTCTAGCTCAGCACTATATAACTTTTCTAGGTGTGGGACTGTCCTGGATCCCCTATTCCGAACCCCCTTCCTTTCCTCCCTGTTTATGAACCTGGTCAATAACGTGTACTGCTGTGGGAAGGGTTATTCTTTTCTTTTATTGGCAACGTTGTTATAGAGTCACACATGCCATAAGAAGGGAACAGTATCCGGGTGGAAGGTCAGGTAAGGGAGCCCAAATCGCCTCTTGAAACGCTGTCGTCACGGATCGGGGAGTCTCCGGTCGGTTCTCGAGGACCCAAAATGGAAAAAGGAAAATAGAAATGGCTTTAGGATGGTGACCAGATTGAAAACAACAAGGGAAGGGGAAAAGTGCACACCGTCACCAAGCCCTCGTACTCGTGATGTGTCTATCGTGTGGGAGTATCGGTGATTTAGCTAGGTGCACCCCTCACGCGTGCCCACAGCCCCTGTAACACAGATGAGCATACGCCCGTCACTTGCCTGCTCCCACGACCCCCATGGGCCGTGGTGTAGGGAGACCCGGTCTCCTTCACGTCCTGGAGAGCAGGGGTCCCGAGCGCGTTGCTCCTTGAGCTGATCCTCTCGTTGTCGGCGTCCTCCCGATCCGGAGGTCGATACTTCTCGCTGTCGGCGTCCTCCCGATCCGGAGGTCGATACTTCTCACTGTCGGCGTCCTCCCGATCCGGAGGTCGATACTTCTCGCTGTACCAGGCGACGGTCTCGTTGTCCTCCTCCTTACTCTCGAACGCTCTCCACTCTTCACCGGCTGGCGTCGTCTCTCTCCAACTCTCGCGCTCCTTCCCCTCGCTGTCCTCCGTTTTTGTGTACACCTCCGCTCCGCCCCCGTCGTCCGCTAGACCGCTGGTTGTAGTTCCGGTTCTGTCGGCGGCGGCCATCTTGAGTTGGGCGCCGCCACCGTCGGATGGTCGTAGACTGTCACACTGCCCTCCCCTCGGGAATGGACGATCGGGCCATTCAAGGACAGGATACCGGGAGAGGTAATCTGCGTTCGTCTGGAGACTCCCCGGTAGATGTATGGCTTCGAAGGTGAAGGGCTGCAATGAGAGAAACCAACGTAAAACTTTGGGGTTTGAGTCTTTATGGAGGGCTAACCAGGTGAGAGGAGCATGGTCGGTCAACAACAGAAAAGAACGTCCCAAGAGGTAGTATTGAAGTGATTCCATAGCCCATTTCAAAGCGAGGCACTCTTTTTCAATCGTGGCATATTTGAGTTCCCGAGGAAACAACTTCCTGCTGAGGTATAACAAGGGCCGTAAGTCTCCTGCGTCGTCAGGTTGGGACAAGACCGCCCCAAGGCCTCTTCCCGAGGCATCGGTTTGGAGAACAAATGTTTTCTGAAAGTCTGGGCAGACGAGGACAGGGGCTGTACAGAGGGCTCTCTTTAGTCTCTGAAAACTCTGTTCTTGGGCATCACCCCACGGTAAACGCTTTCCTGCGTGGGCTTTTGTCAACAGGTCCGTGAGAGGACTGGCAGTTTCCGAAAAGTGGGGTATGAACCTCCTGTAGTAGCCCACCAACCCCAGGAAGGAACGGATGCTTTTTCTACAGTTTGGTCGGGTTATGTTGGAGATGGCTTCTATTTTGTTTACTTGAGGTCTAATACACCCTTCCTGTATATCATATCCCAGGTATTCGATGTGGTTGGTGCCGAAGGTTGTTTTCTGTGGGTTGAGGGTAAGACCGGCTTGTTCTAATGTTTTTAGGACAGCCTCTAGGTGTCGTAGGTGGGTGTCCCAATCAGGGCTATATATGACGATGTCGTCCAGATAAGCTACAGCGAACTGGTGATGCTGTGCCAGTATGGTGTCCATCAGGCGCTGAAAAGTAGCAGGGGCCCCGTGGAGACCAAAGGGGAGTACCTTAAATTGGTAAAGGCCAGAGGGCGTTGAAAAAGCAGTCTTTTCTTTTGCTGCAGGAGTCAATGGGATCTGCCAATAACCTTTCGTTAGGTCTATGGTGGACATCACTCGGGCCTCTCCTAACCTCTCTATTAATTCATCTACTCTCGGCATGGGGTAGGCGTCGAACTGGGACACGGCGTTTACCCTGCGGAAGTCAATGCAGAAGCGAATGCTTCCGTCTGGTTTTGGCACTAGTACAATAGGTGAAGACCACTCGCTGTGTGAGGGTTCGATTATGTCGGCCTTCAGCATGTCCTGTACTTCCTGATTTACCGCCTGTCTCCTAGCTTCCGGGATACGATATGGTTTTAGCTTGACCGGTTGGGAGGTTTTGGTAATTATGTCATGTTCGACTAACGTAGTTCTCCCGGGAGATTTTGATACGACAGAGGAATATTTGGCACACAGGGACGTGATTTGCTGTCTTTGTCTCTTTGTGACTTGGGGGCCTAGCTGTATGGGAGGGTCTTCCTTCTGTTTTTGAGGAGGGAAGGTAACCTCAAGGGGTTTGTCCACGGCTATGTGATGGACAGGGGCGTCTGCGGTTGTGGCTTCTTCTCTTGGTTCCTCCCATGCTTTGAGAAGATTGACATGATATATTTGCCCAACACCCCGTTTATGTGGTACGTCTACTTTGTATGTGACAGGAGTTACTTTTTGGAGAATCGTGTAGGGGCCTTGCCACGTGGCGAGCAATTTTTTTTCGGTCGTTGGCAGCAGGATCAATATTCGATCCCCGTGCTGGAATTCCCTGAGTTTAGCCTGGCGGTTATACTGTTGCTGTTGTCTTGTTTGGGCTTTTTCGAGGTTGGTGTGTACCTCCTCCCATAGTGCCGACAATGTCTCTTTTAGGGAGGACGAGTATTGAAGTAGGGATTTCCCTTCATCTTCCTCGGCGGTCCACTGTTCTACCGCCATATCCAGGAGAGTTCTGGGGCGTCGTCCGAACAGGAGTTCGAACGGGGAAAACCCGGTTGAACTTTGTTCGTGTGACCTGATGGCAAAGAGGACCAAAGGCAGTTGACGGTCCCAATCCCTACCGGCCCTGTCGATACTTTTCCGTAGGATGGTCTTAATAGTTCGGTTGTATCGCTCCACCAGACCATCCGTTTGGGGATGGTACACTGAAGTGCGTATCTGTTTCACTTTTACTATGGAGCATACTTGCTTCATTAAGCGTGACATAAAGGGGGTCCCTTGATCCGTTAAAAGTTCAAGAGGAAACCCTACTCGGGAAAAAAATGACACCATGGCATGGCTAACTGCTGTGGTTGTTGTGGACGAGAGAGGAATAGCCTCGGGGTAACGAGTCGCGTAATCTACGAGGACTAATATATATTGATGTCCTCGGGCTGATGGAATCAGAGGTCCGACCAAATCCATCCCCACCCTTTTGAAGGGGACGTCTATGATTGGGAGAGGCTGAAGTGGCGCTTTGGGTATGACAGGAGTATTGATTAACTGACACCTGGGACAGGCAGCACAGTAACGGGCTACCTCTTGATACACCCTGGGCCAATAGAACCTAGGTAACATATACCGTAGAGTGTGTTCTTTGCCATAATGTCCACCTCCCGCTTGACCATGTGCTAGACACAACACCTGCTCCCTGAAGGAACGAGGAACCAGTAGTTGTTCCTTTCGGTTACCCCGTTCATAAGAGACCCGGTACAAGAGTCCCTAGTTTACCCAAAAGAATGGGCCTACCTTATCTGGCTGGTCTTCTTGGACCTGTTCCCAGGCGTTTTGGAGCGTGGGGTCCTCTCTCTGGGCTGTTCTGAAACTCCGTTCGGATCCTTGAGGTGTTTCTGAGGAGGCAAAAATACGTGGGGATAATACATGTTTGGTCTGCACATACCGGGCTCTTTCGCCTCTTTTCTCTCTGCGTGTCTTGGGAATTCTAGGGGACGTGGAGTGTATTTCTGTATTGTGGTATGGTGCATCAGCCAACCAGGTTACTGTGGTTGGGGACGTGGAGCTGGCCTGGAGGTATTCATGGAATCTAGGCAGATCTGTTCCCAACAGGACTGCTTCCGGAAGGTTAGACACCACCCCCACCTTCCTTAAAAGGGACTCCCCCTCTATATCTAATAGAACTTCGGCCAGGGGGTACAGTTTCTTTTCACCATGAACGCAGGTTACCTGTATGACTTTGTTATCCCTGACTTGGGAGTCCCTGACAAGGGTCCTATCGACCACGGTATGATGACACCCTGTATCTAGGAACACCAACACGGGTTTCCCGTTCAAGTGTATTTTCTTCCTATACTTTTCAGGGGTTTGTCCGGTTACCAGAACCCTACCCCGAGTATACCCAACCTCCATGGGCTCAGGAGGGACAGGACGGGAAGGACAGTTTCTTGCTATGTGTCCCCATTCAGCGCAGTGAAAGCATTGGGGTCCGGGTGGATTTGAGCCGGGGGGCGTTGGTTTAGGTTGGGGCCTGCTAAACGATAGGCTACGGGGCTCGGGAAATGCTGGGGTTGATTTGTTTGGTGCTTTTGGGGCTCCTATCGGTAACCTATTGGAAGGGCTTTTAAACTCAGGTGAGCGATGATATGCACAAGCCAGATCAACTGCTAGGGCCACCGAGAGATTAGGATGTTGTCTGATCCAGGCTCTGGTATTGTAGGGAAGGGCGTCCAAATATTGTTCCAGGTAGATCCTCTCGGTGATTTCCTCCGGGGATGATGTGGTGGGTTGTAACCATCTATTACCCAGATCCCTGATACGATAATATAGAGCTCTCGGATTGTCGCCCACGGCCCATTTCGCCTTTCGAAACCGAGCCCTGTAATACTCCTGGTCGCAGCCCAGTCGTTCGAGGATAGCCCTTTTTACATCAACATAACTGGTAAGCCCGGCTGGATTGGCTGCTTGGTACGCGGCCTGTAATTCGCCGGATAACAGAGGCGCGATATATTGTCCCCAGCGTTCGGGTGGCCACGCCGCCGTGGACGCAACCCTTTCGAAATTAACGAAAAAGTAGTCCGGGTCATCTCCTTGTTGGAACTTTTGAAGTACGGAGCCTGGGACATTGGGGTGTACCCGGGCGCTTGCAATGGCATCCGTAAGGCGCATTACGGCCGTGTCCTGTACCTGCTGATTTGTTGTTAACAGGGCAGCTTGGTCTTTTAGGGCTGTCTGTAGAGCCTCCCTCTCGGTTTGTGCCTGTTTTGTTTGCTCCTCAAAGACAAGCTGCAAATGTCGTTGCCCTTCGGCTAACTGGGTGATGATGGCCTCCATTTTCGGGGTTCTGTCTTTTCCCAGACAGATAGCAATCCCACTTCTGACACCACTTGTCCTGGATCCCCTATTTCGAACCCCCTTCCTTTCCTCCCTGTTTATGAACCTGGTCAATAACGTGTACTGCTGTGGGAAGGGTTATTCTTTTCTTTTATTGGCAACGTTGTTATAGAGTCACACATGCCATAAGAAGGGAACAGTATCCGGGTGGAAGGTCAGGTAAGGGAGCCCAAATCGCCTCTTGAAACGCTGTCGTCACGGATCGGGGAGTCTCCGGTCGGTTCTCGAGGACCCAAAATGGAAAAAGGAAAATAGAAATGGCTTTAGGATGGTGACCAGATTGAAAACAACAAGGGAAGGGGAAAAGTGCACACCGTCACCAAGCCCTCGTACTCGTGATGTGTCTATCGTGTGGGAGTATCGGTGATTTAGCTAGGTGCACCCCTCACGCGTGCCCACAGCCCCTGTAACACAGATGAGCATACGCCCGTCACTTGCCTGCTCCCACGACCCCCATGGGCCGTGGTGTAGGGAGACCCGGTCTCCTTCACGTCCTGGAGAGCAGGGGTCCCGAGCGCGTTGCTCCTTGAGCTGATCCTCTCGTTGTCGGCGTCCTCCCGATCCGGAGGTCGATACTTCTCGCTGTCGGCGTCCTCCCGATCCGGAGGTCGATACTTCTCACTGTCGGCGTCCTCCCGATCCGGAGGTCGATACTTCTCGCTGTACCAGGCGACGGTCTCGTTGTCCTCCTCCTTACTCTCGAACGCTCTCCACTCTTCACCGGCTGGCGTCGTCTCTCTCCAACTCTCGCGCTCCTTCCCCTCGCTGTCCTCCGTTTTTGTGTACACCTCCGCTCCGCCCCCGTCGTCCGCTAGACCGCTGGTTGTAGTTCCGGTTCTGTCGGCGGCGGCCATCTTGAGTTGGGCGCCGCCACCGTCGGATGGTCGTAGACTGTCACAGGGACTAACTGTGTTGAGAATGTCTAGTAGACCTCCACAGGTAGGCCATCAAGTCCTGGGTTCTTGTTACGAGGGAAATCTTTTATTGCCGAACAGATTTCAGATCTTGTTATGGGCTTTGCTAGCTCTTTTTTCTGGGCATCTGAAAGCTGGGGGACCTGCAGACCCTTAAGGAAGTCAAGAAGTTCCTCTTACAGTATTTCTACTGGTGCGGCGTACAGTTGCCCATAATATTGACGAAATGCCATCTTAATTCCTAGCTGTGTGTTTGCCGTACCACCGCCTAGTATATAAACCTCATGTGTCGGGGTGTTAGTCGGTATATCCCGTATGATTCTAGCTAGTAGCGGGCCAGCCCTATCTGCTTCAGCCTGCTGTTTCTGTGTATACATACTGTAATCAATTGTATGCAACTGTTCTAAGAGTTCTGCATATTTTATATTTGCTTCCTGTAATGCCGCTTTTTTGTGTCATCTTGCAATGCCTCCCGTTCAAGCCCACCTCATTTTGCCTCAACTTCCTGCAGCTCTCTGCTAGCACGGGCTCCTACCCTAGTACTTATGGCCACCCCCGAATAACCATCTTGAAAGCCTCCCATTCTACCTGTGGGGATCCTGCAGCATCAGTATTTTCTATAAAATAATGGGATATGGCTGTAGAGAGGGTGTCATGGAACACTGAATCTTCAAGGGCTACAGACTGCAGCCCCCTCATCGGCACAAGCGTAGAAATTTTCCCCACTCGAGCTCCACTTCCAAGGGGTTATGATCTGACAGCATTTTCCCCAGGTAATTAGTGAGGGTGATTTTGGAAATTAACGGCATGGCAAAGAATATCCTATCAATGCGTGTATGAAGCATATGTGGAGGTGAGCAAAATGAATACTCCCGATTTGTCAGGTTGCGTATACGCCAGGCGTCACCCAGCCACTCAATTCTCCAGTGCTTCTGCTTGTTTCCTGCTGCTGGTCCCCAGTATAGGAGGATGGGAGTGGTCTAGATCTATATTCAGTACTGCATTGTAATCTCCACCAACTATCCAGGGATACCCCTCCCAGTCTGCCAAGACCGTATTTAGTGCTCCTCAAAACTTATCCTGGTCCGTGTTGGGCGCATATATGCTACTGAGTACTAAATGTTCTCCATCTAGGGTGCCACAGAGCAATATCAACTCTCTGCTTTAGGACCACTAGAGGGGTGCTGTTCCTCACCCATATGGCTCGTCCCCTAGCAAATGCAGAATAAGAAGTGCAGGGTAGCTGTCCCCTCCATTTTTTCCTTAACTTGTCGGTTTCGGAGCGAGTTAGGTGTGTTTCCTGTAACAGTGCGATGTGAGCCTTCCTCCTTGTCAGTTGAGCATATATCATATGCCTCTTGTGTATCGACCCCATCCCCCTGACGTTCCAGGTTAAAATCTTGTACCTCCCAGTGTGATCCATGAGGAGTTGTGAGGTGTTATAAGTTTATTGTGCATGTGCGCCCCAGCGTAGCTAAAACTGCAGTGGCATGAAGTGAGCCTACCCAACACCAACACTATATCTTATCCCAATACATGTTTCCCCCTCAGAACAGTAGAGGACCAAACAATAACACTAAGAACAATTAAGAAGTCTAACATTTGGTGCAATATAGCAGCTGCACTGAGGAGGGTGGGAACCATAGGCGGAAGCAGATATATGGTGAAATATACCAAAATAATCATCACAACCAAACGAGCGTGGGCCCGTACATAGCATGTGTCTAAGCATTACTGGTACAATGCATGCTATATGGTAGGGCCCGACTACATTGCTCCACACACATCAATTCGAGCCAATACAGTTCTATCCTGGACACCATACAAACCGTTATTTCAACCTAAGAAGTCATTTACAGTCTGCGGAGTGATCAATGGATAGCGGGCCAGACTATTGTCGGAGTCTGAGTGTATCCTAGAGTCCTCTGAAGAGTCAAAGGACTCCGCCATCGAGTGTGCTTCTGGATCATCTAATGCTGCCGCCGCCAGTATTAGAGATTTATGGCCTTCTATGTGCAATCTGACAATATAATAAGACATATGACAATATCTATTATCCCCCTTTTTAACGTGCTATTCATTAACTAAAGTTAAAAAATACAATGCAAAAGTATTTTCTTCTCATCTTTTCAAGTCAAAACTTTATTACATCTTGACATCCTCCCAAAATGGCAAATCTTTCCATCATTTAACAGTGTCTACCTTGAGTAAAGGTCCTTCCCTTAAAAAAGGAAAAAGAACTTTTCAACCATTTTTGGTCCTAAACCCCAGTTTGACTCTTACCTAGTCACCTGGCATCAAGTACACATGTTTCACACTATGCTTCTAGTTGTAATATTCTTTATACACTTCTTACAGTCTTAACAAGTTCCTTTTGACCACAGAGGGTGAATATTTGCTATATAACTTAATATTTATCAAAGCGATGTAGTCCTTGGTAAACGGTTCTCTACCTTTTAAAATCCTGACAGGACTGTATCCTATTAAGATAGGAGTGATTCTCTAGGCCCACACCATGCTCCCAAACTCCTTCTCCGAGTCAAGACCAGCATTGATGCCAGCCATAATCACTCTATTGAACCATTCAACAGCTCCATTTCCCACAGGATGATAAATCACGGTGCACTTCCCTCTAATACCAATCCTAGACAAGAATTTCACCAACTTGTCAGCAGTAAATTGTGGTCCATTGTCTCTTAAAAAAGACTTGGGAATCCCCTCCCTCCAAAATATTTTCTCCAAGAAGGATACCACTGTATTTGCATCCACATTGTCACACACTCCACAGGGTCACTCCTCTTCCTACAGACTATAGCGAAATGACCGAAAATCCCGCAGTGTGAACATTTGGATCTCACTGGAAGGAAAGTTTTGTCTTTGGCTAAATGTCTCCTGTTGCCACATCTAAAACAGGTGAGATGTTTGTCACACTTAGCCTTTTCATTTTGTTTTACAACAGAACTCGTCCCATACTGCTTCCAATTATTTTTCTCTACTCCATTTGTATTTGTAATTTTGCAACCAGACTCCACATCCTCTCCATTTTTCAACGCAGCCTTAGCACATCTCTTTGACAATTTGTTTCCTTTACAATAGCTAACATTTTATTTAGAGGGGCATCACCACACACCCACAATTATTCCTGTACACTGGTATTATCGGTTAGGAATGCATAATAATTTGGTTCCTCACGAGTTCATCATGCAAAGAACCAAACACATTTCTGGGAATGTAGCCATGTAATACTTTGGGTGGCGGATCTTGCCTGGCTGCAAGATGGCCGTGCTTTTGGATAGCTCCATGAGCCGACTACAATCCGACACGATCCTGCCCTCCAATTTGCCACACATCGTCCCCCTGCTGTAGCTGAGACCTGTGGAACAATTCGGTGCCCGGGGGAGCCCAAAAAGAATGGAAGAAAATCTGCCCCTGGGCCGTGCGGCAAGGCGTATTCACCTGATTGGGGTGCTGTGGCCTGTTTGCTCCCTGACGTCTGGGTCGCACGGCCTACCTGGGAGCCTGTGCTGTGGCCGCTGGGCCCGGACACGATCCTGCCGCTCCCTTGGAGCTCCAGGCCTCCTCTGCACCCGACGGCGGCTCTGTAGTGCTGGTGAGGCTGCTGCTGCTCTGCTTGGGGCCCTGCCCAGCCAGATCCTGGTTGTGGCCGTCCGAGTGAGGCGAGACAGCCGTGAATATCCTGTGCGTCCCGGTGCGCCGTTGGACTTGCGGCGGAAGTAGTGAGTGACGGGGGCGGCTTACACCTAACACGGCTGCCCCTGTGATCGATTGTGGCATCCTGCTTCCATAATCAAAAAGGAGTCAAAGAGGAAAAAACTACCAGGTCACCCTCCACTCAGTCACTAAATACACAGCAAAAGACCTGGTAATGTATAGGCACTTCTTGTAAATAGATGGGATAAACAGAAGGGTAATGTAAACAACTATTACTCCTACAGCAGTAGTTCCCGTCATGAACTATCATTCCATCCCTCGTGCCAACAAACTTAGTATTTTTTTAAAAAATTCCAAAAAATGAACACCAAAAACAACCATGTGCAACGTGTTGAACCACAAAAAATGTGAGGAAGTTTTGAAAAAGTTGTGAAAAAATGAGAAAGTATCTCACATGCGCAACACCAGGGGAGCTGCTGGTAGGTTCTCACCAGTTTGCTCACGATTTTCTCATCATCGATATCTTTCTCATGTATAAATGATAACGTGTCCCAATTACAAAACAAGGAAAAAGAGGGAAGCAGGGAAGTTTTTTAAGGCACCCCAAAACCAAAAGAAGGAAAAAGAAAGATCCGTGAAATCTTTATAGGTAAAATTAGGTCTGGCTCACGTCTATATTCCAATTAGTTTATTCCATTCCGTGAGTCATCCCAAGGTTAAAAACACGGTCATGTTATATAACCACATTAAGGAATGGCCAACATGTTTCATTGCCTACTTATCTTTGCGGCAAATTCATCAGGGCGTCAAGGGTCTGCACTCGCTTCCCTGGATTTTTCTATTTGAAAAAGAAGAAAAAACCTGCACACATGCAGAAGACACAATGAACACACATGGTTGATGAGTGTAACAAGGAAACCAAATACACCCCACTTTAATTTTCAAGGCCTATATCCTGAGCGACAACTGTACAATCATCACTGCAAGTTACCTAATAGGAGCCACGGGCCCGCATACCGGCTCTCAATTAGCTTAGGGAATCAATGCAACTCGCACTTTGTTGTCCCAGGTAAAAACACCTTCGTTGTTTACACCTTCATCTGAAGAAACACATATAAAATCAAGTACTCAATGTAGCCTTTGTAGACAACAACCGTTCATACCCGTTAAAAAACGTTGTCCATCATTCACTGACAACCCCCATCTACTTCACCATCTCGGTGGTATCAATTAGTTGGCGATATTAACACTCGGCGTCTATAATCATTAGCGTAAACAAAGGGGGCTCCGAAGAACAACGTAATGCACATACATTACTCGGTCCCATTTCACAATATTTCTTTGCCACCCGAACAAAAATGCCAAACAATCCCAAAAAGGTTTCGCTGTTGCCCAGTTACCAAGGGGAGTCGTCGTAGCCCAAGAAGACCCATCCTATAACTAACTACATTCACAACAGTCTACCTCTTACCGTAAGGTTTCTAAAGTGTCCCGTTACTCATTCCAGGAACAACGGGACTGGATATGCGGCCGAAATTTAAACCAGAGTTGAAAGTGATATATTTCCGGTCGAGTCTCGGAAATGAAAAACCGGTCACCAATGCAACGCTGGAAGCTGAACAAATAGGGCAGCCATTTTGGAGTGGCAAAAACATGAGGGTTTTAAGTGCAGACGCTCAGCATGTAGGGACCTCGGATGTCTTAGTGTTACTCCACAATCCACGTTAATCATCAGTAACAATGATTGTGGCACTATATATAGTTATTACATCCCAGGTAACCGGGTCACTGGTGCGGCACTGGAAACTGGACTAATGGAACGGCCATTTTGGAGTGGCAAAACCATGGGGGTTATTTAAGTGAAAAACGCTCAGCATGTGGGGTCCCAGGGTGTCTTAGCGTTACCCCACGCTCAACATTAGTCATCATTAACAATGTATTACCAAAAGACCCAAATCATTTCAGGAATAATTGTTAGTTTCAAGTGTCTTACACTACATTCAACGTTTACCAGTAGAGTGGTTCATTGAAATGATTATGGCAATATACATAGTGACTCCATCTCAGGTGCCAGAAGGTAATTCGAAAGTCAAAAGGTGTCAGAACTATATTCTGCAGGTCAGGGAGTAGTAGAAGGGGATACTCAAAGATCACCCAACTATCATGATATATATATCAAGAAAGTCAAGAACAGCTTCATCAGATATTTTTGCTACCTCGAGATCTTATTCCATTCGATCTGATCGTTTAATCCGATCTGGTCTGCCCTCTCAGAATAAATCCAGCGCGCCTCTTTCGACGCGAGTATGCTCTCAATCTGACTCGCCTCGCCCAGAACTTTCTCTAATACCACCCATTTCACTGCTTTGCAATTATGTTGGCTATCCTTATGATGTTGAACCAACCTTGTAGTCAATTTACCATTCTTGAGGGTGCTGAGATGCTCTTGTATCCTCACTTTAATTTTTCTCGTGGTGAGGCCAATGTAGTGAAGCCCACAGGGGCAGGTCAATCTATAGATAATGTTAACTGAGTTGCAGTTGCTGAACTTGTTCAAATACCACGTACGTCCATTCTGCAGCTGCACACTTGTTGTCCTCTCAGTCAATTCACATACTGAGCATCCACCGCAAGGGTAATGCCCAGGAGGAATGTTGGTGTTTGTTACTTGTAACGGGGGCCTCGTGTGAACGAGTCTATCCTTGAAGTTCTGAGCTCTTTTAAAGGCAAAATGTGGTTCAGGCATTCTATATTCGCTGGTAGAAAGCAACGCCCAGTGTTTTCTAATAGCCTGGCGGATCTTCGTAGCTAGAGGGTCAAAGGTCAGGACTATAGGTAGACAGTCAGCTACCTCTTTTGAGCTCTTCTCCAACAAAACCTCCCGAGGGGTGTTGTGAGCCCTCTTGCGGGCTCTCTTAACGATTTTTCTTGGATAGGCCCGTTGGATCAATTTCTCAGCAAGACCCTCAGATTGTTCCAGAAAGTCAGCGGTCGAAGAACAATTTCTACGATAACGTAAAAATTGTCCTACCGGGAGGTTGTCCCTCAATGCTCTAGGATGAAATTATCGATAATGTAAGAGAGAGTTTTTATTTGTGGGTTTCAAATGAACGCAGGAGGTTAACTTGTTCCCGGTCACCATGATGTCCAAATCCAAGTAAGTTACCTTTTCGGTGCTCATATTCCACGTAAATTTCAAACATGCATCACAGTTGTTCAGCCAATCCAAAAATTCATAGAGATGGCTCCACGTACCTGTCCATACACACAGTACATCATCAATGTACCGCTTCCAGAGGCTAATATGCCTCTGGAAGGGATTAGATGGATGATAAAGATGATGTTCTTCGAACTGGCCCACATAGATGCAGGCCAGACTCGGTGCAAAAGTTGCACCCATTGATGTACCGGATGTCTGTAGGAACAGATCTTTTTTGTAAGGAAAATAATTGCGGGTTAGCGCAATCTCCATGCATTGCATTACAAAGGATTGGGGTGTGTCATAAAACCAATCCTGTCCCCCAAGAGCGCGTGCTGCTGCCACCAGCGTAGCGTCTTGGGGGATACTTGTGTATAGAGATTCAATGTCGATCGTCACAAGTATCTGTTGTGACGCATCAAACTGTAAATCTTGGATGATATTAAGGACATCAGTAGTGTCCTGGACATAGGACAACTGTTTCAGTACAGATTCCCTCAAAAAGAAGTCTGCAAATTGGGACAAAGGTTCAAGCACTGAGGAAATCCCCGAGACTATGGGGCGCCCTGGGGGTGGGCGTTGAGGCTTGTGGATTTTTGGCAAGATGTAAAATGCCGGAATCCTAGGTTTTGTGTTGATTAAAAAGTCAGCCTCCTTGCTTGTAATCCAACTCTTTTCTCTAGCTTGCCCTACCATGGTAGTTGTAATCCCCAGTAATTCAGACGTGGGGTCCCTTACTAATGGTTGGTAGTTCTTTCTATCATCAAGGAGCCTCAGAACCTCCTTTTCATAGTCCAAGGTATTCATAAGGACAATTGTCCCACCCTTATCAGCTGATTTAATTGCCAGAGAAGAATTATCTTGCAAGGTTTTCATAGCTTGCCAGTCTTTCTTACTCACGTTACTGAATACATTTCTCTGTTCTGTTTTTTCGAGCAGTTTGATGTCATCCAGGACCTTCCTTTCGAAAACAATGACTTCAGGACCTACTGCATGACTAGGAGGGCAAAAACGAGGGGGCCGGTGCAAATTAGTAGAGAAGACCGACGGGGGATCCAGGTCTTTTTGTGCAAAAAACTTTTTAAGTTTAATCTTCCTCATTGCTTCATGCAACTCCAATCTACATTTAAATGAGTCATGTCGGGGAGTAGGAACAAATCCCAAGCCTTTATTAAGCACTCTTAGTTCATCATCCGTTAATTGATGTGTTGATAAATTGACTACAATGTTGGTCAAGTTGGCATCCTGCCCCTGCTCCTGGTTACACAGGGGGAGAATGACTGCCATGTCTGGGGTTGGTTTTGACGTCCTCGACCTCGACCCCTCGAGCCACCCCCTCTGTTTCCTCTCTGGGTTTGTGCTAAAAAAGACCGCAGTAGACTGCCCAAATCCTGATTTCATTGCACCTGGGGATTAAATCTTACCCTCCCTTGTTCGGAGGCCCGTGCCCCCTCTTCCTCCTCACTAGAGGTATTATCAAAAGTCCAGTTTTGGGGAGTACGTCTTGCTTGTACCCTTCCACCTCTCGGATACCTATTCTGGGGTACCTGTTCACTGCTTTGCTGATAATATTTGTCTTCAGTATAGGGGTATGCCCACTCGTGTGAGTATCTTTCAAGGTTTCTCTTTAGTCCCTTAATCTTTTGATTAACCATATAATTTTTATAGTCACTCAGATCTTCTTGTATCCTTTGAAGCTGTTCTTTAGCATCCAGAATACTGGAATCTGCTTTTATACTCTCTTCTAGTTCCAGAATTTCTTTTAGGAGTTCCTCACTTAGTCTTGGCTGTCTGAATAATCAAGATCAACCAGTCTCTAGTGCATTTATTCGCAATGAAGCTCCAGTCAACCCTGAACTGTTTGTCCTCCAGGAAGATCCTAGGTTCAATCCTAACCAGTAAACTAGACGGGGCCGCACCAGCTCGATAATATTCAGTCATTAACGCCCCGTGCAAAGCTACTCTCACCTGCTTCTTTTTAATGAAGCTCAATTTCTCCCATTCTTCTCGTAGAGAACCAGTGTTGGAGAGACCCGAGTCAGGAAAAAGTGAGGGGCCAGAAAGGATCGCGGCGATCTGATCGTCTATAGAGGCTAAACAGTTTCTATCCATCTCAGAGGACAAGAGATTTTGTGGAACAAAAGATTTAACTAGGCCACTGTTTCAACAGAGAGAAGGTGAAGCAAACTGAGGATTTATAAAACAAAGTATGCCTGTCTCTATTCTGGCACAATGGGGGTATTGGTTCCTTTATAAAACACTCATTGTGTAAAAAAACTCTATATGGTTCAAAAAACTCTCACGGCTGAGCCGCCGTTCAGCATTTATAATCAAAAAGGAGTCAAAGAGGGAAAAACTACCAGGTCACCCTCCACTCAGTCACTAAATACACAGCAAAAGACCTGGTAATGTATAGGCACTTCTTGTAAATAGATGGGATAAACAGAAGGGTAATGTAAACATCCTGCTTCCACCTGCTCCCAGCCCTGGTATCGGCACTGACCCCCAAAATCAGACTTGTGCACCACGCTGAGCTGCGAATGCGCAGGCCTCCATTCCTGCCCTCCTGCTGGGAGAACTGTTGCGGTCGGCCCACTCACTTCTTCCACCTGCCTCAGCGTGCTGCTGGGGAGCTGTCCTGGTGCTACCGTGTGGTGATTTTGTTTTTCTACGCTGGATTGAGATCTGCACTTGTGTCGTAGAGCAGACCCCTGGTGCTGGGGCTGTGATGGTGTTGGGCCAGTGGACAACGACCCCCTCCAGGTTATGGCCTCTGCCTGATTCGCGTCTCCTGGTGCGGCCTGGTGGTACCCCTTTTTCCTATCGCCTGGTGTACCGGGTGTGGCACAGTTTTCTTTTTCTTCCACCGCACAGCCACTGTGGCCCCATTGGAGTTATTGGTTGGGCTAGCACACACTATATTGGGGCCTGGCTGCTGGTGGCTTCCGCTGTCTCCACAGTTTGAATGTCATCTGCGGGCATGCCCTTCTTCCCCCAGGCCTCTACGGTAGGGGGCTCAGCATGATTGGTAGTGCGCACTGATCTTGATTCTCAGGTCCTGGTGATCCAACGGAGTTGTCCATTAACTGCATCTTTGCTCACATCGCTGAGGCCTACATCCCTTGGTTACTTGATCACTTGCTGGATCGCGGTTGTTGGACACGATCCCTTAACATCACCCATTAATAGACGTGGAGGTCTCGTGATGCGACCATAGGCCGCATCGAGAAATCACATCAAGACACTGAGAAAAATGCATCTGAGTCTGGATCGGAAATGGGTGATACTGCCGCCGACTCAGACCTAAAGCAGATTCTCCAGGCCATGCAACTCAGCTCAACAAAAATAGACGGTAAAATAGACGTTCGTTCCTTCAGGATGGACAGGATGTCGGAGAGGCTGGACAAACCGGCTGCTAGATTGGACACTGTTTAGCAGAGGGTGTCGGACGCTGAGGACACACTTAATTTTACCCTGAACTCCACCTCAAAGCTGGAAAAGCTACTGCACTCTGTACGGTCTAAAGCAGAGGACTTGGAAGCGCGTTCTAGAAGGAACAATCTGTGCATAGTTGGTATTGATGAATCTACCAACATTCCTAATATGGAACAATTCCTGGAACAATTGCTAGTCACACTCCTGGGCAAAGATACCTTTTCCAATATGTTCATCATTGAGCATGCCCATAGGTCTCTTGCTCCTAGGACGGTCCTGGGGGCTGCTCCTCACCCTATTATTGCCCGGGTCCTTAATTATAGAGACAGGGACGCCACTTTAAAGAAAGCCAGGGAACTACAATCTTTGAGATACGAGGGCACAAAAAAATCAGTTTAACCAGATTTTACACAGGCTGTTCAGGACGCACGGCGTCAATTTGTCCCGGTTAACGTAAGCTACGCGACTTGAATTTGGAATATAATATGATTTATCCAGCCAAACTTAGGGTGCGCACTGATGGGAAATTTCACATATTTAATAATTCCAAACAGGTTCAACATTTCTTGAAATGTAGGGAGAGGGACATTCGAGGTGGAGGTTCTCCAAGTACTCGCCACTTGTTGGATAACGATATTCCTAATTTGGAAGAACAGTAACTCTCCCCTAATATGTTTCTACACTGTTTGTAAACAGTGGTGTGCCCTTCTTTGGGGTCAGGGTGGAGAGGTTGGTGAATAATTATTGTTTCCTATGGGGAGGTGTGGGGGCGTCATCTACACTACGTTTAATGTGATGTTGGATTGAGCTGATTGGTATTGGAGGCGCCTTTTATAAAGCGTTCCAAGACCTTTTAATTCATCACCTGGTTACCCTATTCGAAGAGATGGCGGAGAGTAAACTTATGCCCCCCTCTCTGCGTGAGACATTAATCGTTACCCTCCTCAAACCGGGCAAAACCCCCAGCTCATCATATAGGCCCTTGTCCCTGTTAAACATAGACACAAAATTATTCGGCAAGATATTGGCCAATCGTATTTCCGCACTGCTTCTGTACCTAGTGGGTGTCTAACATTCGTACGGTTTTTGCTGCTATACAGCATATCAAATCAAAAATAAATGCAGCTGCGGTGTTCCTGGATGCCGAAAAAGCCTTTGATTCTGTAGAGTGGCTTTTAATGGAAAAGGTTCTCAGGCGGGTGGGTGTGGGCGAAGTGTATTTACAACTGGTTAAGGTCCTTTACAAAGCTCTGTGTGCAAGAGTTAGGCTGGGAGATCTAGTGAATGCTTTAATACCTATCACTAAGGGCGCTTGTCAAGGTTGCCCCTTATCCCCTCTCTTGTACGCTTTGGTGTCCGAACCACTACTGTGCGCTCTTAGGGAATACCACAGTCATAGGGGGATATGGTCCCCAGGTTATCAGCTGATAGTCTTTGCATAGGCTGATGATCTATTACTTTATGTTGGGGACCCCTCTACTCACCCCACTCCCGTATAACTAAGTGGTTCACTTTGGACAGCAGTCCGGGCTTAACATCAACTAGAACAAGTCCTTAATATTTCTCTTGACCACATCCACTTCCCCTCCTACGGTTCTATTCTCCTTGAAGTGGACATCAGAGTCTGTTTGCTATCTGGGGTTCCAGATACACACTGGCCCAGAAGTAGTGTTGGTCGATAATTATGGGAAAGTATTGGATAGACTGAAAGAGGATGTGACTAAATGGACGTGTTTACCACTTTCACTACTAGGTTGTGTTTCATTGATGAAGATAGTTGTCCTACCCAGACTATTGTTCCTGTTTCAGAACATACCCATGGTCCTCCCACAACGGGGAACAACATTTACAACGCAACTGTTACAACGCACTACACATTTACTTACAACTCATTTTTTACAACGCAACATCCACTACAACGCATTCCATTACATAGCATGACACTACAACACATTTTTAAAAACTACCTTTACAACGCATTCCATTACATCGCATACTACCTTTACAACGCATACCATTACAATGCATAATATTACACTACACTATCCAACACTTACCCTACTGTTGCACCCCCTGGAGTTAGAATAGTAATTTTTACCCCTATACTATCCAACACTTACCCTACTGTTGCAGCCCCTGGAGTTAGAATAGTAATTTTTACCCCTATACTATCCAACACTTACCCTACTGTTGCACCCCCTGGAGTTAGAATAGTAATTTTTACCCCTATACTATCCAACACTTACCCTACTGTTGCACCCCCTGGAGTTAGAATAGTAATTTTAACCCCTATACTATCCAACACTTACCCTACTGTTGCACCCCCTGGAGTTAGAATAGCAATTTTTACCCCTATACTATCCAACACTTACCTTAAATGCAATTTAATATTATGCGTTGTAATGGTATGCGTTGTAAAGGTAGTATGCGATGTAATGGAATGCGTTGTAAAGGTAGTTTTTAAAAATGCGTTGTAGTGTCATGCTATGTAATGAAATGCGTTGTAGTGGATGTTGCGTTGTAAAAAATGCGTTGTAAGTGCATGCGTTGTAAAAGTGTGCGTTGTAACGACATACATCCTCCCACAACATATGTTCGCTAAATTAAGGTCCCTCATGATACAGCTGGCCTGGGCTGGCAAGCAGCCCTGTGTAAAATGGGGCGTTCTCACTCTTACATATTCACTGGGCGGTCTCAATGCTCTGGATCTAGACCTATGCTATAGAGGTGCGCAGTGTTCTCATGTCTCTACTTGGTTGCATTGCCCCATTACTCCCCCACACATACACATAGAAAGAATAGCTGCTGGTTCTGATACTCTCCCACAGGCGCTATTCAGGAATCCAACACGTAGGCACAGTATCCTTGATTTCATTAGATTCACTGTTCATGCTTTGCACAACCTACTAAAAAGACATGCTGGCGCTATTTTGGACTCCCACTTGACCCCTTTGAACTGGTGCACTTGGCTTCCTCCCAGCATTGATAGCGGGGGTCTCCCTGGCCATGAGCGAAGCTAGCGTCACTGTTATAGGTGACCTCTTTGAGGAGGGGGAACTCCGCAACTGGGAACAGCTGACAGCGGATGGTCCCTGCTCTACACCGTTGGCGCGGTTCCAGTATCGAAGACTTTGGCATGCCCTCAAATCTCCCTTGGGGAATAACCTACAGGAGCCCCCCTAAGTCCCTGTTCTCTCTTACGTCATCAAGACTCCTTAAACCCCAAAGTTGATTTTTAGAATATATAACAAAGTACAAGCAAACAGATGGGTACAGTCCTCCAAGCCCAGGCATGACTGGCAGAGGGACTTGGGCCAGGTTCTTGAGGACAAAAAATGGCAATACTGCTGCGAGATGACTAAGAAGATCTCAATGAATGGTAGGCATCGCCTAATACGTTTTAAATACATTAATAGAACATACTACACTCCAGAACGTCTGCACAGATATGGTTTGCGTGAGTTCGCTACCTGTTCTCGATGTCCGGAGCCGGTTGCAGACTTTAGCCACTTAGCCTGGTATTGCCCTCGCATATTGGAGTTTTGGGGGAAAATATTTCAGATAATCAATGATATCACTGCCTCACACTATTCCCCGACCCGCTCATTGCACTCCAAGGCTACGCCAAACCTATTGATAAAACTTTCAGATGGTTGGTGACAATGGCGCTACTTATGGCAAAGAGACGGATTGCCAGGCGTTGGGGTAGAGCTCCGATCCCTACAATTGAGGAATGGATGAGTGGTATTATCTACTGCAATACCCAATCGGACTCATATGGCGAACTTCTTCCCCCCTAATCCAAGCCTCATTCTTACTGGGGCCCATTTCAACAGTACTTGATAGCTAAAGAAACTGGTGACCCAGAAGGAGTTACTGTCAGTACTCATCTTTAATGTAATAACATGATTATGTGTGGTCGCCAGCTGCCCCTTGTTTCTTCCCAGCTATGAACGCCTTTTCATCACAGAGGGGGGTGTATGTTTCATCGGCCTTTAATCCTTTTTTCTCTCCCGAGTGTCTTTATAAATTATGATGTACCTCTGTTAACGTGCTGTGCTACTGTGATTGCCAAATTGCCCTGTACTTATTGTCTACTGATACTAATCTTAATTGTAATATGTAATTAAAATCAATAAAGAAAAGTAAAAAAAAAAAAAAAAGCCATGTAATACTTAACTATCTCTGTCTTAGATAATTTCAGGCGAAAGAAATGTTACCTATCTACGGCCATGCAAACTGTGGTTGTTAGTAACGGTCTAAATTCTCCAGGGCATCCAAGTACACATCAGAGTCTGCACTCTCACTTGGGGGTATATTTACAAGGATTGTCACTAAACAGTATTCAAGCTGGTTAGCGACAATTTTTTTACCGCTGCCACTTTTTACCGCAAACAAATCCTAACTCCATGTTTGTAAAGTATTTATAATACGTCGCTACGTGGCATTCGGATCAGCCTGTGGCCAGGAAAATTACACTAACGCTGGCGTCAAGATGTAAACAAAATACACGTTGCATGAAAAAAGGGACAGCCAGCCAATTAACGGCAAGGAAGTTCATGCTAGTCAGCCAAACGTCACTTTTCAGAGTTTAGCAGCAAAAAAGCTTACAAATATGCCGCTAACAGAAAAAAAGAAATGCAGAATGGAGCAGCCAGGACCAAGTTCAGCACAGGACACTATCCCCCCCACCCACCCCCCCACAGCCAGGATGACCAGCCTGAGTCTATGGGGAAGAGGAAATGCAGATTCAGTCAGGAGGATGATGAGATCCTGATTGCAGAGGTGACGTAGCATCAACACCAGCTCAAGGTGTCATTGGGGATCAAAATTGCTATATGGCAGTGTAAAGTCAACAAGGTGAACTCTGTCGCAGAAGTCAAGAGGACTGTGGCAGACTGCAAAAAGTGCTGCATGATGCCAAGCGAAAGACAAAGTGAAAACTGTCCAGCAATTGACAAGCAACACTGCCGGCCGAAGGAGGAGCTGAATCCCTTTGCGTAACAGGTGTCCGCAGTCATCTGTGAGGAGTCGGTGGTTGGAGTAGAGGGACTGGACAGTGCTGACTATGACCAACTATATCAACAAACGGGTAAGTAGCACCAAGGGGGGAAATATGTCATGTTGCATAGTCCACGCACCTATGCCTCTGCCCTATCCCCCACTGTGTGCAGGACAAACGGTAGCCACAGAGGTACTCTGGGGCACATTCACAAGCACTTTGCCCTGTCGGTATGTCACTTTTTGCCTTATTGAAAGTGACATATCAGTGACGCAAGGCTCTTCATGTATACTAACAATGACATTTGAACACACATAGAAACAGTAACAAGCATTTGCAATGCAATAGGTCTCGCAGTTACACGAGTTAAATCTATTGGCATTGTAAATGACAATGCCAATAGGCATTGTTATTTGCAATGTCAATAGCACGAACTCGCGTAAATGCGAGACCTAATGCATTGCAAATGCTTGTTGTCTTTGGGAAGTATTTCTGACTCGGAGGGGGGGGGGGAGGGGCGGTGACGATGGCGGGATTGCGTTCTACACTGAAGGGCGCAGCAGGCGACCTGACTGGAAAATGTGATCACACAGTGAGGCGTGTGCTCGCAGAGGGGGGCAAACTGTTAGAATAAGGTGCCATAATGCACGCCTGGCCAGGCTCCACTCCTGCAGAGAAAGGTCAAAAGAAGGGTCAAGGGACACAGAACCCAGCAACTAGGCTACAGAGGTGTGTAAGAACCACTAAAGAAGCTGACGTCATGGGGACGTTCGCGTGAGGGACAGACTCCAGACTCCAACCTCCAACTCCCCATTACATGCTTTAGATACATGGGGCCTGCGCGACGCACACGCCGTTAAAATGCATTTATATTTTGAAAAAAGTAACCCACTATTGAGATGCTCGATAGAGTTTAACAGTACCTCGTTAAAACGTATTAAAAATGTTTCATGTACTTTATTTTATGATTTAAATCAGGTATTACATGACTAGTTATAAAATGCAAAACCCTGCTATAAGTTGACGAGGAGGGAGTGGGAGGGGGAGTGGGGGCGGAAAGACAAGCGCGCACTGAAGTTGACGAGGAGGGAGTGGGAGGGGGAGTGGGGGCGGGCACAGTGGTGCGGGACATCAAAGGGGCCCCGAAAGTGAAAGAAAACGAGTGCTTTCAGGCTGCCAAATGGTGCGCGCGCCCGGGGCACATGCACTGTAGTTGGAGGCCTGAAAGCACTCGTTTGCACTTCCAAAACGCGCTTACTATAAGTCTCGCCAGAGCCAGCGCTAAAGCGCTGGTCAGGCGAGACCTAAAAACGATGATAATTCAAGCGTATCTCCTTGTTTTGCAATGTTAAGAGCAGGTTTTCCCTGGTCTCAATTTTACCACAGACTCCTATTTACGCCACCCTTGTAAATAGGGAGCAGTAGCAAAATCAATGGGGGTTGCAGCGGAACGTCCAACGCAACACCCATTGTCCACCCCTTTCACGCTAAGTGTAGCGTGAAAGGGGGCCTTATTTATAAGGTGGCGTGACTTAATGGTGCATTGAAAATAAGGCAAAGCCCCCATTGCTACAGGATCCTCAGAGAAAGTGACATTCCTGTGGCGATAGGGCCTTGTAAATTTGCCTCTTGGTGTTGGCACACAGAGCTAATGTCAAAATCCTGAAATCCTGACATGTAACATTCATGGACAGTGTAAACGGCCATACACAGCTGTCAATGGCGGATGGTGACATTTGAAAGTGGTGGGGCGTAAACTTTCTGTCGGAGTGCACCGTGGCGAGCGAGCGCAGCGAGCGAGCACGACCACCTTAGAGGGGGTTCGGGGGTGTTTTCCCCCCCGAGAAAATTTTGAAAAAAAAGTGGGTAAAGGGTGCATTTTCAAGCAAATTTGAGAAGCACAGAGACTAGAGCTGCAAACACACAGAGCCCACTGCAGAGGGTATGTTCTTAGGTGAAGTCCTGCTGAAACTAAAATGCATTAACATTATAATCTCAGTTTCCCCACTTAACAAAGAGAGTCATCCCCAGAAAATGAGTTCCCCATCCTGTTTCTTCATTACATTTTCAGACAAAATTAGGAACATACTTAGACCATCCACACATGCATTAAGCACATTGTTAAAACAAAAAAAGAATCACGTACAATAAAGCACAAATACACACACACAGTCGCACATACAGACATACATACCATAACACACACTTACAGACATACACAGGCACATCTTGAGACTCAACATAATGAAGAACATGACAAAGAGACAGAGGGAGCAAAAATGTTTTGTGCTGATGGAGAGTTAATGTACTCACATCATGCCAGGAAATGGGAAGGCAAGAAACCAGAACACCAGCCAAATGCTTCGACAAGAACGTTGGCCACAGCAATAACACTAATCGACCTATCAATGATTAAAAGACAACTGCAAACAACAGCAGAACCACCAGACACCGGTGATATGACAGCTCTTAGGAAGGAAACTCCATGACTGTGCTGTCCTGTCTCCAGTTGTTCAGCATCTATTTAAATTCTGCTTCAGTTCTAAAGATAGTAAGTGACAACAAAGGAAGGAACCTGGCATATACTAGTATCCAAGCGAAAGAAGCATTGTCCAAGTCATAGTCAGTATACCAGAAGCTCATAAAATATTAAAATATTTTTTACCCTCGACTTCTAGTGCTAAGACCATAGCAGTAGGAACAAAATATCAGCAAGTGAAACATGTTGCTTCTACTGGCCACTTCACTTAGTGCTTTATCCATAAAACGAAGTGTTTGACTAATGACACTAGATGTTTTAATAAAGCACACATTTGCCTCAGGCTCATACATTTTGCTATCACCCCACTTGGTGGTGCTCATTTTATCTGTAAGCATCAACGAATAGGTGAAAAGCACCAAACATTAAAACAGATAGTACGTTAACCCAAAACCTGTTACAGAAGCCTTTTCTGCGTAAACTAATGATTAACTCAAATGGGAAATATGTAAAAATAAAAATGAAACCGTCTATCTTTGCTTGCCATGGTTCTTTACAGAGTGACACATTGGGAGCTCGACTATCAAAAGTAATGACCTATGAATGAGCCAGTACGTCTGTGTGATTTCTTTATTTCAGTTGTATTCCTTCTAGCAAACATTCTTTAGTGTGTGTTTCCAGAGCATACATCTTAAGAGGTATGTTTAATACCAGGGTAAGTCCAGACCAGCATTGACACTCCCCCTGTTTCTTGTAGTTTCACTTCACCACTAGGAGCAATGGGCGCAGGGTTTTCTTGGTGCCAACATGTGTAGGGGAATTTCTGAAATAACGGGGAGGAAAACTGTAGGGTTATTTGTGCAACGGCATTGTGAGACCCAGAATAACCTGTCTACGATTTCTTTCACGAATATATCCTAAAACACAGAAAGTAAAATGTAATGGTTGAAGTATGTTGTGCAGTGGGTGAAGCAAAACGCCTCTGTTCAACGCAACACAGCAACAGAATGACTCGACAACATCACAGACCAGGGTGAAACATTAATTCCTATATAATGTAAAATAACCAGGTAGTTTTGAAGTTATGACCCATCAGCCCAGGAAAAAGATACACCATACTTCCTTCTTACTACAATGTAACAGAACATAAAATAACCTCAACCCATCAATAACGCACACCACAGAATATCATGGACACTGCAAAAAGGCGTCTTTCAACCTCTACAAACGGCTACCTTTCAGCCCATGAGCTCAACAACAGCAGAACAGATATTTCAACCAACACAAAAAGTAATATGCAAAATCGAGAGCAGGCTTGCTGCATAGTGTTAAAGTGGGAGATTACGAGCCCATGATTAAGGACTCAATTCAGCTAAAGACAAACCTTATTTCTCTTATTCTTTTTTTAGACAGGGAAGCAACCCACCACTCAAAACAGACGGTAACTCACAATCAGAACTCTCATATCTGATGTAAGCATGTTCAATTACAATAACAACTAATAAGTTATAACACACACCCTTACAGTCGCCGCGTGGCTCGTGGGGGGGGGGGGTTGCGCACGGGGGAAATTAAGTATTAAACAAAAAACTAAACTTACCTTACAGCCGGTCCACGCCACCTCTCAGACCTCTGCTCCCCTTGGCGCCTTCACGAACGGCACTGGAGGGGCCTGCCAACCCCTCTCAGCCAATCCTGGCGCTGCCAGCAGCGCCAGGATTGGCTGACGGCACAGCTTACGCTACGCCCGCCGCCTGCCCATTAGGAGACCGAGGGGCTCCTAATGGGCATGCATAAGCCAGTGCAAATACAAGTGCGCATGACTGGGCATGGGTGAAAATTCGCTCACCTTCCCCACTCATGCGCACTTGTGCTGCTGCCTGTTGTCCCTCCCTGGTCTGACAAGCATGTCAGTCAACATGACGCCGGACCGCCCACCCCCTTCAGACTCTGAAAGGGGTGGGCGGTCCGACGTCATGCTGACTGACATGATTGTCAGTTGGTTCTCCCTCGGCGTCAAGTGTTTACTTAAGACAAGTTTAGAAATGCCGAGGGAGCTACGGGCGGGAGCTGGGCGGGGGGGGCTACGCCCCAACGCCCCCAATGGACGCACCGCCACTGACAGCTGTGTGTAGCAGGTGTGCCATGTAACACAGGAGAATGGAAAGCATCACGCACTTTGATTTTTAAATGCTTAGCAACATGTCATCATGTAACAGACAGCAACAATAGTGTCTGCCCTTTCCATGCAGAGGATAAAACCTTATCTTCTGGTCAGTACATTATCCCAGACATCACCAATGATGGCGATGATGAAGAAAACCTTCCAACCATCTACCACACACCCTCCAAGAACCCCTCGACTCCATAAGAACAGCATCTCCGGTACCCAGAGAGAGTCAGCAGCATCGCGGCATCTCCACACGCCCTGACGAGTATCCAAGAGGCACCACCTAGCACCACAGCCACACTCCTGGAGGCTGAGGCCCACGGGTCACCTTCAATGGCTTGCAGTAGGAGTCCAGCGGGATATGGCAGATCATACGCTTTTACTGATGTTATTGTTCAGGCAGGTTTTTAATCTGTTTTTTTATGTGACGCCTCTTGTATATTGATTGAGTATCAGGCATTAGTGGAAGCCATCTTTTAACGCACGGTCTCATTGCTACAAGTGCTCAGACACTTTCGTTTTAATTCCTGCCCTTACCGCTCCTTGACGCCTTTAGTCGCGGAGTCTTTGCTCTCTGGTCCGCTGCAGCTTCAGGAGCTGTTTGTGTGGACAAAGAAAGCATAGTGACCCACTTCCGGTGAGGCTGCAGTGAGCGCTCTGCTGCATAAGGCTATAAAAGCCGTTGCCAGGCCAGACGCGGGCGCGCCAAAGGCAATCCTTTCCGCGCCTGGATGTTGCCAGGACCCCTGGTACTCCTGGAGAAAGATGTAACAGATTCCACCGACACTACAACTCATCGACTACTGTTCATCAATTGAGGACACCGAATAAAGTTAGCACCCCTCAACAACTGCTATGCACCAGTAGCTTTCCCCATATCCTGGAGGGCCCGATGGCATGCTACAACTGCCATCTCCAAACACAATTGATCTAGGGAATCCTTATTGGGATTGAAACGACCCCAGACTTATTAAGGATAGCAAAAGCCTCCTTTGTAATGTGAGATCGCTAGCTAACCACGCGACCGAGATATGGGATTTAATCACCTCTCATGCACCGGATATCTGTTTCCTGATGGAAATATGGCTGAATTCTTCTGCTCTTCCAGCCATCACCCCGGCTATTCCTGATACTTATAAATTAATTAAACTTGACAGAAAATTAAAACCAGGAGGAGGCATTGCCATGGCCTTTAAAAATACTATTAATGTAACTTTTATTACTACCACCACCTCTGACTCAATGGAGTTAGGTATTTTTAAAAGAAATGTCTCCGCAGCAGACAGCTGGAACAGAGCCTTAATCTATCATTCGACCCCCCTCTCGCCCCCCCCCCCCCCCCCACTGGGCCCCACCTCTCTTCCCTGCACGGGCCACGGCTGATCTAGACTTGTTTTGAGTGTATGTGTGCGGGGCTGAGGGTGATGGGGGTTCTTGTCAACAGAGGGCACTTAGAGCTATTTCTTTTCTGCTTTCCACAGCCCTCATATTTTTATTTGCCGGTTGCTTTTCTGAATGAATTAGCTTGTCAGTATTTTGTTTTGAAGCTGAGAGCAGTCTGGTTTGTGGTTGTTCACACCTCCTTGTCAGAGACACCAAAAAGGAAAAATCCTCCGCAAATCGCCTTACTTAAGAAATACATTTCAAGTTCCTTAAGAAACCAGTTTAGAAGCACTGGGAACTCATTCAAAGCAAAAATCCTCTATTTTGGCATTTCTCTTGAAAACGTTATCCCTATAAATGCTTCTCTCAAAAATACTACATCTGGAAAGACGAAATGTCCTGTGAAATAAATACCATTGGCGACAGTGGGTCAGTGGGGGCATATTTTACATTCTCTTTGAAAGGCCACACTGAAATGATTCTTGTTTGTGTTGCTGGTCTACTAGCTAGGAATGATTTTATTTGAAAAGGGGCGGTCCCATGCTCTATTTGCCTAGGTTCATCTTTTGCCAGGACATCTCTGAGAAATGAAATTAAAAAAGACTTCCTCCCTGCACTAGTGGTAGTTGGAGCATGGGTCATGATTTGAATGGTGCAGCAGGTGCAGTAACACCGGCACCAGAAGCTCTAGGCACCCACTAAACACCTAATACTACTAAAGAGGCAGTCACAGGTGCCGTTAACGTGCAGACAACAGGTTCATGATTTGAATGGTGCAACAGGTGCTGTGGCACCGGGCACAACATTTGTCATGGCCTCTTAGAAACACCTAGTGTTGCTATATGTTACTACTACACAGCCAGACACAATTGCAGTGAAAGGGGGCTTGATTTGAATGGTGCAGCAGGTGCAGTTGCCCCGGGGCAATACGCTTTAGGGACCCCCTACTAAATGCAGAATATTGCTAAACTTTACTACTATACAGGCAGTCACAAGTGCAGTTATCTAGCAGCACTAGGGCCATGATTTCAATGATGCTGCAGGTGCAGTGGCACCAGGGCCAAAAGTTGTCAGAACTCCTCTAAACACCCAATTGTGCTATACTTTTACCACTAAAAAGGCAGTCATAAGTGTAGTTACCTTGCAGGCACTACAATCATGATTTCAATGGTGCAGCAGGTGCAGTGACACCGGGGCCCAAAGCTCTAGGAACCCCGCCAAACATCAAATATTGAAATATTTTACTATTAAACAGGCAGCCGCAAGTGCAGTTGTGATACAGGCAATAGAGTCATGATTTGAATGGTGCAGAAGGTGCAGTGGCACCGGGGCCAAAAGTTGCCCTAACTCTTCTAAACACCAAATATTGCTATATTTTACCACTAAACAGGCAGTGGCAAGCGCCTGTTTAGCGGAGAGGAGCTGGCCTAACGGTTAGGGCGCTCGACCTCGGACCTGGGGGGACTGGGTTCGAGTCTCAGTAACAACGCTAAACATCCTGTGATTCTGGGCAAATCACTTCATCTCCCCGTGCCTACATGAATGTGTGTCCTCATGTAACGTAACTGGTGCTATGTAAAGCACTCTGATACCTGATTGGATTTGGTCAAGTTCGCGCTATATAAAACTCTGCTAAAAAAAAAAGTGCAGTTAATTTAGAGGCATGATTTGAATAGTTCAGCAGGTGCAGTGGAACCGGGCCCAAAAGTTGTCAGAACTCTTCCAAACACATAATTTTGGTATTACATCAATTAATTATATTATTTCCCTTTTTCAAAAATTTGCTATTACTTTCCTGCACTATGTCACTAGTAAGAGCACAATATTTTGTACATAAACAAGTCACAACACTTTAACAGACTTTCTATAACAAATTGTACAACTACTCAGTAAGCTAAAACTTGCAACAAAAGCAGCAATTTATTAATCACAAAGGCTAAACCTAGTGCATTTACCAATGCTTGGTTTAAAAGTATTCGGAACAAAAAGCAACTGGAGATACAAAACTGAGTGGTCAGTGAGTCGGAGACCAAAAAATGTCTCTTGAGATACAGGAATGGGGGGGTCAATAAAGCTGACTAAAGCAAACAGTTTCGATCAGTGGTAACAAGTGTTGTGTGATTCCATATGTACAGTTGTATGTTTTTCGTTGCTCGTTGCACACACGGGTCCCAGTTGTACCTCCCACGCCGCTGTCTTACCTGGGCCCCCGCTGTCTGCAGGGCCCGGCCCCTGGAGCTGCTGATCCGCAGCGAGGGAGTGCACGAGAAGCAGCAGCAGCGAAGGAGTGAGCGCCGCGGCCATCGCTCATGCACTCTCATCAGTTCCCTCCGGACCTCAGTGCCCTCCGCTCTCCGCACGAGATCACCGGAAACGGACAACGCTGGCTTCACGTGCAGCGTTTACAGACGAGCGCTTCCTCAATGCACCCGCAGCGCTATGGGAAGCTGGCGTAGAAGAACAGAAGGATTAACGTAACCTTTGTAGACGAGGATCCTCGCTGTCTGGGCCTCGCCTTTGCTAACACGTCTCTGCAGTGACCCTCAGTGTGTCTTAGATCACGTGTCTGTCAATCGACGGTGCAAACCACACACGGTGGGTCCAACACGTCCAGGCGTCGCCTGCCGGGCGGACAAGTTGTGAAATCGCATCACATGAGAGACCGAGATCTACAAAGTGAACTTCCTCTCTGGGTACCACCACCAAAGAATTGCGTCTCACTGAGGAGGGACGTGAATGACAAGTGTGAGCAGTGAAACTGAGGACAAAGGGGCAGATTTACAAGGCCCTTGCGCCACGTTTGCGTCACTTTTAACATGGGAAAAGTGGCCCAAAAGTGGCGCAAGGGGCTTGTAAATCTGCCCCAAAATGTGCACAACACCGCCCGGGTGTGTAAGCAGAGAACATAGCTGCCATGTTTTCAGAATGTGAAACTCTTCTGTGGTTTCAGTGTGTCTAGGAGTGACGGTCCAATGCCTAATGAGGGACATTTTATTATGAGGGACCTTCCACAAAGTGTACTTCACTCTGTCGGCCGCCGCATGCTATCAAGAAAGGTGGTTCTTAACCGGTGGTCTAGGAACCCCTTCTCAGAAAAGTAGATAATATTAACAGATTAATAAAGTGTATATGAATAAAGAAGCAACATTGGAAATTTGAAATTGTTATGTGAAAGAATTTAAGATTGGACTCTAGAAACTAGTAGGTCTCCTGAGATTGATTTGTGGGGACAGTGCAAGTTAACCAAACTGAATATAATATGGAAGAAAGGCAGCCCTAAATAGATTTATAAAAGCTCCAACCTGACCATTAAAGCTAAAAAAAAAATGTTATCTTTGTTAATCAAATCAAATGTCTCATCCTTTGTGTGTTTGATGAATGCCTGTGTCAGTATTTTTGTGTATTGTTTTGCATCAACATTGCTTAGGCTGCCCCGGGTACCTGTAATGGCTCAGTAGGGGTCCCCGGATTCCAACACCGATTTAGTGGGGCCCCCAGATTCCAGTAATAATTATCTGTGGGGGTCTACAGAAAGCAAAATGGTTAAGAACCACTGATCTAGAAAGTTCACGTCACCCCACCCGACAACATTCATAGACGCGCCAGCCAACGGCATCCTCTACTGCCTCTGGGCATCGCCGCATGGGGCCCTCCACAAACCACCTTAAAGCTGCACGCGAAACTCACACGAACAATTTCGAAGGTTGCAAACTGCACCCTCTTCTTTCCCTTCGGATCGCTGCTTGGGCCATCCACAAACTGCACTCTACTCTACCTGGCCGTCACTGCGAGGCGTTAGGTAGAGGAGACACTCTGCATCTCATCTAGACAGTGGCGTGAATGCTTCAGCAAACTGCACTTTACTCTACCTGGCCGCCACTGCGAGGCGTTAGGCAGAAGAGACACTCTGCATCTCATCTAGACAGTGGCGTGAATGCTTCAGCAAACTGCACTTTACTCTACCTGGCCGCCACTGCGAGGCGTTAGGTAGAGGAGACACTCTGCATCTCATCTAGACAGGGACGTGAATGCTTTAGCAAACTGCACTTTACTCTACCTGGCCGCCACCGCGAGGCGTTATGTAGAGGAGACACTCTGCATCTCATCTAGACAGTGCGTGAATGCTTCAGCCAACTGCACTTTACTCTACCTGGCCGCCACTGCGAGGCGTTATGTAGAGGAGACACTCTGCATCTCATCTAGACAGGGACGTGAATGCTTCAGCAAACTGCGCTTTACTCTACCTGGCCGCCACTGCGAGGCGTTAGGCAGAAGAGACACTCTGCATCTCATCTAGACAGTGGCGTGAATGCTTCAGCAAACTGCACTTTACTCTACCTGGCCCCCACTGCGAGGCGTTAGGCAGAAGAGACACTCTGCATCTCATCTAGACAGTGGCGTGAATGCTTCAGCAAACTGCACTTTACTCTACCTGGCCCCCACTGAGAGGCGTTAGGCAGAAGAGACACTCTGCATCTCATCTAGACAGGGACGTGAATGCTTCAGCAAACTGCGCTTTACTCTACCTGGCCGCCACTGCGAGGCGTTAGGCAGAAGAGACACTCTGCATCTCATCTAGACAGTGGCGTGAATGCTTCAGCAAACTGCACTTTACTCTACCTGGCCCCCACTGAGAGGCGTTAGGCAGAAGAGACACTCTGCATCTCATCTAGACAGGGACGTGAATGCTTCAGCAAACTGCGCTTTACTCTACCTGGCCGCCACTGCGAGGCGTTAGGCAGAAGAGACACTCTGCATCTCATCTAGACAGTGGCGTGAATGCTTCAGCAAACTGCACTTTACCTGGCCGCCACTGCGAGGCCTTATGTAGAGGAGACACTCTGCATCTCATCTAGACAGGGACGTGAATGCTTCAGCAAACTGCGCTTTACTCTACCTGGCCGCCACTGCGAGGCGTTAGGCAGAAGAGAGACTCTGCATCTCATCTAGACAGTGCCGTGAATGCATCAGCAAACTGCGCTTTACTCTACTTGGCCCCCACTGAGAGGCGTTAGGTAGAAGAGACACTCTGCATCTCATCTAGACAGGGACGTGAATGCTTCAGCAAACTGCACTTTACTCTACCTGGCCGCCACTGCGAGGTGTTAGGCAGAAGAGATACTCTGCATCTCATCTAGAAAGCGGCGTGAATGCTTCAGCAAACTGCACTTTACTCTACCTGGCCGCCACTGCGAGGCGTTATGTAGAGGAGACACTCTGCATCTCATCTAGACAGGGACGTGAATGCTTCAGCAAACTGCGCTTTACTCTACCTGGCCGCCACTGCGAGGCGTTAGGCAGAAGAGACACTCTGCATCTCATCTAGACAGTGGCGTGAATGCTTCAGCAAACTGCACTTTACCTGGCCGCCACTGCGAGGCCTTATGTAGGGGAGACACTCTGCATCTCATCTAGACAGGGACGTGAATGCTTCAGCAAACTGCGCTTTACTCTACCTGGCCGCCACTGCGAGGCGTTAGGCAGAAGAGACACTCTGCATCTCATCTAGACAGTGGCGTGAATGCTTCAGCAAACTGCGCTTTACTCTACTTGGCCCCCACTGAGAGGCGTTAGGTAGAAGAGACACTCTGCATCTCATCTAGACAGGGACGTGAATGCTTCAGCAAACTGCACTTTACTCTACCTGGCCGCCACTGCGAGGCGTTAGGCAGAAGAGACACTCTGCATCTCATCTAGAAAGCGGCGTGAATGCTTCAGCAAACTGCACTTTACTCTAGCTGGCCGCCACTGCGAGGCGTTAGGCAGAAGAGACACTCTGCATCTCATCTAGACAGGGACGTGAATGCTTCAGCAAACTGCACTTTACTCTACCTTGCCCCCATTGAGAGGCGTTAGGCAGAAGAGACACTCTGCATCTCATCTAGACAGGGACGTGAATGCTTCAGCAAACTGCACTTTACTCTACCTTGCCCCCACTGAGAGGCGTTAGGCAGAAGAGACACTCTGCATCTCATCTAGACAGTGGCGTGAATGCTTCAGCAAACTGCACTTTACTCTACCTGGCCCCCACTGAGAGGCGTTACGCAGAAGAGACACTCTGCATCTCATCTAGACAGGGACGTGAATGCTTCAGCAAACTGCACTTTACTCTACTTTGCCCCCACTGAGAGGCGTTAGGTAGAAGAGACACTCTGCATCTCATCTAGACAGGGACGTGAATGTTTCAGCAAACTGCACTTTACTCTACCTGGCCGCCACTGCGAGGCGTTATGTAGAGGAGACACTCTGCATCACATCTAGACAGTGGCGTGAACGCTTCAGCAAACTGCACTTTACTCTACCTGGCCGCCACTGCGAGGCGTTATGTCGAGGAGACACTCTGCATCTCATCTACACAGGGACGTGAATGCTTCAGCAAACTGCGCTTTACTCTACCTGGCCGCCACTGCGAGGCGTTAGGCAGAAGAGACACTCTGCATCTCATCTAGACAGTGGCGTGAATGCTTCAGCAAACTGCACTTTACTCTACCCGGCCGCCACTGCGAGGCGTTAGGCAGAAGAGACACTCTGCATCTCATCTAGACAGTGGCGTGAATGCTTCAGCAAACTGCACTTTACTCTACCTGGCCGCCACTGCGAGGCGTTATGTAGAGGAGACACTCTGCATCTCATCTAGACAGGGACGTGAATGCTTCAGCAAACTGCACTTTACTCTACCTAGCTGCCACTGTGAGGCGTTATGTAGAGGAGACACTCTGCATCTCATCTAGACAGTGGCGTGAATGCTTCAGCAAACTGCGATTTACTCTACCTGGCCGCCACTGCGAGGCGTTATGTAGAGGAGACACTCTGCATCTCATCTAGACAGGGACCTGAATGCTTCAGCAAACTGCACTTTACTCTACCTGGCCGCCACTGCGAGGCGTTAGGCAGAAGAGAAACTCTGCATCTTATCTAGACAGGGACGTGAATGCTTCAGCAAACTGCACTTTACTCTACCTTGCCCCCACTGAGAGGCGTTAGGCAGAAGAGACACTCTGCATCTCATCTAGACAGTGGCGTGAATGCTTCAGCAAACTGCACTTTACTCTACCTGGCCCCCACTAAGAGGCGTTAGGTAGAAGAGACACTCTGCATCTCATCTAGACAGTGGCGTGAATGCTTCTGCAAACTGCACTTTACTCTACCTGGCCGCCACTGCGAGGCGTTAGGCAGAAGAGACACTCTGCATCTCATCTAGATAGTGGCGTGAATGCTTCAGCAAACTGCGCTTTACTCTACCTGGCCCCCACTGAGAGGCGTTAGGCAGAAGAGACACTCTGCATCTCATCTAGACAGTGGCGTGAATGCTTCAGCAAACTGCACTTTACTCTACCTGGCCCCCACTGAGAGGCGTTAGGCAGAAGAGACACTCTGCATCTCATCTAGACAGTGGCGTGAATGCTTCAGCAAACTGCGATTTACTCTACCTGGCCGCCACTGCGAGGCGTTATGTAGAGGAGACACTCTGCATCTCATCTAGACAGGGACCTGAATGCTTCAGCAAACTGCACTTTACTCTACCTGGCCGCCACTGCGAGGCGTTAGGCAGAAGAGAAACTCTGCATCTTATCTAGACAGGGACGTGAATGCTTCAGCAAACTGCACTTTACTCTACCTTGCCCCCACTGAGAGGCGTTAGGCAGAAGAGACACTCTGCATCTCATCTAGACAGTGGCGTGAATGCTTCAGCAAACTGCACTTTACTCTACCTGGCCCCCACTAAGAGGCGTTAGGTAGAAGAGACACTCTGCATCTCATCTAGACAGTGGCGTGAATGCTTCAGCAAACTGCACTTTACTCTACCTGGCCCCCACTGAGAGGCGTTAGGCAGAAGAGACACTCTGCATCTCATCTAGACAGGGACGTGAATGCTTCAGCAAACTGCGCTTTACTCAACCTGGTCGCCACTGCGAGGCGTTAGGCAGAAGAGACACTCTGCATCTCATCTAGACAGTGGCGTGAATGCTTCAGCAAACTGCACTTTACTCTACCTGGCCCCCACTGAGAGGCGTTAGGCAGAAGAGACACTCTGCATCTCATCTAGACAGGGACGTGAATGCTTCAGCAAACTGCGCTTTACTCTACCTGGCCGCCACTGCGAGGCGTTAAGCAGAAGAGACACTCTGCATCTCATCTAGACAGTGGCGTGAATGCTTCAGCAAACTGCACTTTACCTGGCCGCCACTGCGAGGCCTTATGTAGAGGAGACACTCTGCATCTCATCTAGACAGGGACGTGAATGCTTCAGCAAACTGCGCTTTACTCTACCTGGCCGCCACTGCGAGGCGTTAGGCAGAAGAGAGACTCTGCATCTCATCTAGACAGTGGCGTGAATGCTTCAGCAAACTGCGCTTTACTCTACTTGGCCCCCACTGAGAGGCGTTAGGTAGAAGAGACACTCTGCATCTCATCTAGACAGGGACGTGAATGCTTCAGCAAACTGCACTTTACTCTACCTGGCCGCCACTGCGAGGCGTTAGGCAGAAGAGACACTCTGCATCTCATCTAGAAAGCGGCGTGAATGCTTCAGCAAACTGCACTTTACTCTACCTGGCCGCCACTGCGAGGCGTTATGTAGAGGAGACACTCTGCATCTCATCTAGACAGGGACGTGAATGCTTCAGCAAACTGCGCTTTACTCTACCTGGCCGCCACTGCGAGGCGTTAGGCAGAAGAGACACTCTGCATCTCATCTAGACAGTGGCGTGAATGCTTCAGCAAACTGCACTTTACCTGGCTGCCACTGCGAGGCCTTATGTAGAGGAGACACTCTGCATCTCATCTAGACAGGGACGTGAATGCTTCAGCAAACTGCGCTTTACTCTACCTGGCCGCCACTGCGAGGCGTTAGGCAGAAGAGACACTCTGCATCTCATCTAGACAGTGGCGTGAATGCTTCAGCAAACTGCGCTTTACTCTACTTGGCCCCCACTGAGAGGCGTTAGGTAGAAGAGACACTCTGCATCTCATCTAGACAGGGACGTGAATGCTTCAGCAAACTGCACTTTACTCTACCTGGCCGCCACTGCGAGGCGTTAGGCAGAAGAGACACTCTGCATCTCATCTAGAAAGCGGCGTGAATGCTTCAGCAAACTGCACTTTACTCTACCTGGCCGCCACTGCGAGGCGTTAGGCAGAAGAGACACTCTGCATCTCATCTAGACAGGGACGTGAATGCTTCAGCAAACTGCACTTTACTCTACCTTGCCCCCACTGAGAGGCGTTAGGCAGAAGAGACACTCTGCATCTCATCTAGACAGTGGCGTGAATGCTTCAGCAAACTGCACTTTACTCTACCTGGCCCCCACTGAGAGGCGTTACGCAGAAGAGACACTCTGCATCTCATCTAGACAGGGACGTGAATGCTTCAGCAAACTGCACTTTACTCTACCTTGCCCCCACTGAGAGGCGTTAGGTAGAAGAGACACTCTGCATCTCATCTAGACAGGGACGTGAATGTTTCAGCAAACTGCACTTTACTCTACCTGGCCGCCACTGCGAGGTGTTATGTAGAGGAGACACTCTGCATCACATCTAGACAGTGGCGTGAATGCTTCAGCAAACTGCACTTTACTCTACCTGGCCGCCACTGCGAGGCGTTATGTAGAGGAGACACTCTGCATCTCATCTACACAGGGACGTGAATGCTTCAGCAAACTGCGCTTTACTCTACCTGGCCGCCACTGCGAGGCGTTAGGCAGAAGAGACACTCTGCATCTCATCTAGACAGTGGCGTGAATGCTTCAGCAAACTGCACTTTACTCTACCTGGCCGCCACTGCGAGGCGTTAGGCAGAAGAGACACTCTGCATCTCATCTAGACAGTGGCGTGAATGCTTCAGCAAACTGCACTTTACTCTACCTGGCCGCCACTGCGAGGCGTTATGTAGAGGAGACACTCTGCATCTCATCTAGACAGGGACGTGAATGCTTCAGCAAACTGCACTTTACTCTACCTGGCTGCCACTGTGAGGCGTTATGTAGAGGAGACACTCTGCATCTCATCTAGACAGTGGCGTGAATGCTTCAGCAAACTGCGATTTACTCTACCTGGCCGCCACTGCGAGGCGTTATGTAGAGGAGACACTCTGCATCTCATCTAGACAGGGACCTGAATGCTTCAGCAAACTGCACTTTACTCTACCTGGCCGCCACTGCGAGGCGTTAGGCAGAAGAGAAACTCTGCATCTTATCTAGACAGGGACGTGAATGCTTCAGCAAACTGCACTTTACTCTACCTTGCCCCCACTGAGAGGCGTTAGGCAGAAGAGACACTCTGCATCTCATCTAGACAGTGGCGTGAATGCTTCAGCAAACTGCACTTTACTCTACCTGGCCCCCACTAAGAGGCGTTAGGTAGAAGAGACACTCTGCATCTCATCTAGACAGGGACGTGAATGCTTCAGCAAACTGCACTTTACTCTACCTGGCCGACACTGCGAGGCGTTAGGCAGAAGAGACACTCTGCATCTCATCTAGACAGTGGCGTGAATGCTTCAGCAAACTGCACTTTACTCTACCTGGCCCCCACTGAGAGGCGTTACGCAGAAGAGACACTCCGCATCTCATCTAGACAGGGACGTGAATGCTTCAGCAAACTGCACTTTACTCTACCTTGCCCCCACTGAGAGGCGTTAGGCAGAAGAGACACTCTGCATCTCATCTAGACAGTGGCGTGAATGCTTCAGCAAACTGCACTTTATGCATCACATGGGCATTGCTGCATGGGGTCAGAAAAGACTCAATGTAAGACAACAGCAACAGGCAGTGGACCAAAAAGATGCCACACATACAACTGGTATCTCCCAAGACAAAAAATCTGTTGGATCCAATAATCCCCTGTCAGTGGTGTATTGTGGAGCAGCAGGTCATGGGATGATTTTGAATCCTCCCTCAAATGTTGCCCCGCCATCTTCTTAATTCCCAGATTCTGTAACTGGTTCTTCAATGGAGAGAGTTAGTGAAACGCATTGCTGATCTTGTGTTTGAATGGAGACCGTGGCAGGGTATAATCAAGTGCAAAAACAACAGTTGATGGACAGAATGCAGAGCACTGTCATACATTCACCCCAGTACAGAGATCCGGGCCTAAATCCATAGTTTTTTTGCTCACCATGCCGTTCCAGTTTGAACCTAGCCATATGCAAATCAGTCTTGACCCTGTGCCTCATGGGAACAGTCCAGCCCGAACTGCCAAGCCACGTCCTCCCTGGACTGGAAACAAGCATCCTAGGATCGGTTTTGGGGTTTCACCCCTCTTCAGCCAGGATAGCTTGATTCCAGTGGCATTGTGTGTCTTTTGCTTCCTCGCCCTCAGTGCGCTGGGTATGCCCAGACGTGGGTCCCAGGCTCACTGTGCCACTGGAATCAAGCTATCCTGGCTGGAGAGGGGTGAAACCCAAAAATTCAATTGTGTGACTTTTAGGGTATAATCAAGTCACTCATATTTTTCTTTTGCTAAGTAATTGCTGTATTTCCTTAGGTATTTTAGATCTTTAAAAAACAAATCCGTCCTTGTACTGAAGTAGATTGACAAATGACAGCACTTCAGGGATGTATCAATGATGTTTAATTTAATCCACACCAAAAAATAAATGCAGTTTTGTCAACTCAATGCGAAACTGCTAATTTATGGCATGGACTGAACCAAACCAGCTTTATTGGCTTCCAGTTGATAAGAGAATTGCATTCAAGGCTCTAGTGTTGGCATTCCGGGCCCTCCGTGGAAAGGGGCCCAATCATCTCAATGGCAGGATTGGAAACTACTGTCCTTCCAGGGCTCTGTGCCTGCGGCTGATAGTGGTCTTCTATTTTAAAAGGCAAAGGCGTGGAGGATGTCCCTTCGCTGTCCATGTCACCTACATTTGGAATCAGCTTCCATTCCAACTTAGAAATATGCTGAATGAAACTTCCTTTCGTAAGCTGCTAAAAACCTATTTGTACAGCGTATAACTCTGTGTCTCTGACCTGTATTTACTTGGCGTTGGGACGTTCTCTGAGTAGCCGTCCGCTTCACAAATATGGTCATTCATAATCATTCATTCCTACTAAAAGAAAGGTATCCGCAGCGATAGCTGTGATGGGAGTTGCCGTCTCAGGAACAAGTCGGCCCAAACTGGATGATTTCCCTTTTTACCTGCCCTCTCCATTAGTGGATAAGGTGTGAATACTTTTTTTAAAGAGGAGCCATCTCCCACAAACAACTTTGAGAATATTACTGTGGAGGTTTGATGGATTTTGGGGTTCTTGAGTGGGCTCATGGGCTGAGGGTTTTGAGGGTGCTCTTAATGGAAGCGTCTGGATGGTTTAGGTGATGGTGGCTTCTGGGGTAGCTTGGGATGAGTGGGCGGTGGCCGAGGTTTGGTGAGTCTGAGGATGCTGTGTAAAACTCAGCCCCAGCTATAACTCTTTTACAGACACTCACCTGCCCTCTCTGGGAATTTGTATTATTAGAACCCTTTACTGAGCAGTTTTTATCAGATGACCAGCTGCAGCTATCCCTATTATCGTTGATGCTTCCTGTATGTGTAGGTCAACGTTCAATCCCAACTCCCAAACTATCCTCAGTTTATTGTCCTGGTGAAATTCATGTTAGTTCTTTCTGCCACACCACTCACAAATGTCCCCAGCCGCCACTGTACTCACTCCTAAACTACAAAGAGTTTCTCCTGCCACACCCAACAGCCATTGGTGACAAAGACCCTTTGAGTGCGATGAACTAGTAAGCAATTATAATCCATAGTCTTCTGCACTACCAACATGCCTACATTCTGCAAGACGTCATGCACACTCCAGTACATGAAACCAAACTCTCCAGGAAATGACAAAGCCAACTCCCAACCAATAATGAGACGCCACATGTCATACTGTGTGTTGCTGCATTTACCCCCACTGCTCATCACATTCCTTGTTCCTAGAGCTTTCTGAACACAGGGCAGAATCTTCCCATCACGAGAAAAGTCCATGTGCTAACTGGGCTTTCCTCTGGAAAATGGAGCATTGGGCATTGCACCAGATTTGTCAATAGTCTGCACCGACAAGTTATGAACTGCGGCAAAACCTCTGCAAGACCTTGTAGAACAAAATCCCATCATGCAAGCACAGTTAGGAGAAAAGTTCAGTTAGACATGGACTTGTGTACAAAATTATTGCAAGTTTCTAACACCAGCTAACACAGCTGAGACCACCATGAACGCTAGCATTACCCAATGTATGCCCACAGCAGACAGAAACGCCACATGTGGCGTAACCGACACACAGGACAGAGAAGTAATCACAGCATGGGCACATGTGAAGAAACGGTTAATTTCCATGACAGGGAAAACAGGAAACTGAGCCTGGTGGGTAGATGGTGTTCATAACTCTTAAGGTGTCACACTGAAACCTATGGCAGATGGCAGGGCACAGCTATGAGGCGTCCCTTTAATGCCGCCTATTCTCCTTTCACTAATGCTTTTAATGCTGCCCATTCTAATCTGACGCGCTTCCACCTTTGATAGATAAGAGGTTGAGCCATGGACAAGCAAGGTGACTACAGGCTTCTATTGCAATGGTTGTTTATTTAGCCACTAAGCTATTAGTCCTTCCAGAACAGAGGCTCTGACATTACTTGTTGCTAAGAGTGTGCAGGGGGTCCCTGCATTGAGGAAATATGGATTTTGTGATCAGTTATGTCCCCTATCGTAGACCCCAACGGCTCCATGTACATGCTATAAGTACATGTATGTTCCCTCCTGTTCCAGTTTTGAAGACGCAAATATATGTGCGTCCACCGTCAACATGTCCTCTTTCAGATCCACCATGAATGGGTCAGATATTCCTTTCCTAAGTATGAAAGGCCACCGACTTTATGTGGTTCACTTTCCACATTTTACAGATTCAGGCGAGTAGGCCCGAATTCTGTCATCAAGCCTTTTCCTGCCTTCTGCCTCTGAAAGCTCCAGTCTGAGCCTGCGTCTGTGACCATGAACTTTGTCTTACTCCCTGCGCGGCTAACGGTGCCTGATCCAGCCCGTCGCCTGCCAAAAACTGTATTTCACCTTCAAGATTATCTCCTCCGCCCCACATCTGATGCATTCCTGTCTAGCAGTTTAGGTAAACATTCCTTCAGCTACCGTGCATAGGGCCAGGCCTCGCTGCCCTCATGCAAGTAACTCATAGCCCCGTCACCATGGAATATTCCTACCCCCTCGCATCTAGTGTAGACACTTAGACGCTTGTACACGCACTAACAGTCAGTATAGTCAGTATAGAATAAGATTCTATCCTAAGAGACCTCTCTTTTTGGATAACACAGTTCTTTAAACATAGGATATTAGATATGATTTGGGATTAGGTTGACATAACCCCAGACTTCTGTCTCCACATGTAGAGCTAAATGTCAAGTCCCCTTCACCCTCTAGTTGCACGTCAATCACACGTCATGCGGCTGCGCGCGCATCTCTGCCAACTATTTCTGCTGACATTGCAGGATTCTTTTATGGATCCACCCACTTGTGACATCATGTATGATGACGTTTATTAAATTACGCCCTCTATTAGCTACGTATGCACCTTTTATCAGTTGTTACGCCTCCTGCATCTGTTTCATTGTAATGTATTTTCTATAAAACTGCTTATCTGTCAATAATATATGCCCTTCCTTCCTGAACTTTCGTGGTGATGGAATAGAATGCCTACAATTCGAATTGTATTCCTCTGTATAGGAATAAAGCCTTTTAAAACCTCTAATACCACGGATTCTGCCTCTTATATTTACTGAGTTATTCTTGATAGACTTTACCGCATAAAAAATAGTACCGGTAATGAAATATTTACCACAGCATACAGAATGAGTGAGCAGGTGAATGCAGGTCACTGATAGGCATGCTAATATATCCGAACGGTGGGTGGAAACTGGGTGTTTTCTGCTCTTGACTCCTCAGGTATCTGTGCATTCCCAAAGAACATTATGAGCACGCCCTTGCTGTCAATGTACAGAGGGTAGCTGGGTAGATGGAACAGCGTGTCAGAATAAAGAGCTGCAGAGTGATGCCCTGCCTGGAAATATTGGAAGAGCCCGGATTTCTGTTTTTTTTTTCATTGCCAGGGCTGATCTGACAGCCCTAATGTGAAGGGAGAGGTCTTTCCAGGCTTTAGGTTCTAGGTACAAAAAAGTGCGGTTGCGGGCTCTGGTTCTTTGGATGCATAGGACATGGGCTAGCAGCAGGCTGCAGAGTGAAGACATCTGGTAGGGGCGTGTAAGCTTTGTGGCTGTTCAGGCATTCAGATGCTTGGCTGGGCAGTGTTTTTTTTTTTTTTTATAATATTTATTTATTTGAGAGGTCGTACCGGCCAATACATATTACTGTATGGATACATAGATGCAGTGTTTTAAGTGTGTGTGAGTGATTTGAAAAGGTTGCTTTTGTGAATGAGGCGTCAATAGCGGTCTTTGAGGTGAGTGGATATGTAGGTACAGGGTTGGAGTTTGAGTGTGAGTCTGGCCACTTCATTCTGGATAACCTGAAGTTGCTTGGTGAGTCGTGTGGTGTGGCTGATGTAAGGGGTGTTTTCAGAGCTTGGGGGATGGTGTGACGGGTGTTGAGCAGAAACCATCTGAAGAATTTCCAGAGGAGCTTGAAGGTTTGGAAACAGGAGGAGGCACTCAAGTTACCCTGGTTGGTTATCGAGCTTCGATTGCCAATCACAGTTTCTAGGTTGCTAGTTTGGCTTGACAGGCTAGGCGTGGGTCCTAATTCTAAAGACCACCAGACAGACAACCAGAATGAGGTGTCTTTCTTGAGAGTACTGTTGGAAATGACCCTTCTTGCAGGGTCATCCCTAAACTTTTTGCCTGACTCTTGTATTTTTTCTGACCTGTTGTTGTTGATTTTATGACTCTGAGCACTTTACCACTGCTGATCACTGCTAAAGTGCATATGCTCTCCCTTGGTGACTGTGAATTGGTATATCCCTGATTGGCTTATTTGGTTTACCTGTTAGTCCCTAGTAGCGTGGCCTGTGTGTGCCCAGGGCTGGTAAACCGAATGCTGCTGGTGGGCTGCAGCGCTGGCTTGCCCACCCACAGAAGCAGCTTGTAAAGTGTGTCTCAGACCTGCCACTGCAGAGTCTTTGTGAAGTCCAGAACTGCCATCTTGGCTGTGAAGTGCACCCACTTCCCAGCCCCTGAACCTTCCCTTGGCATCATGTAAGTCACCCCTATCGTAGGGTGCATTGTATGTGTAAGGTAGGACATGCCTTGGTGTGTGTAGCATGTCCTGGTAGTGAATTATACCCAATTTCCTTTTTCACTACTGTTAGGCTACCTGTTCTCCATAGGCCAGAATGGGCAGTTTGACTATTACATTCTATAGTCCTACTGACCCAAGGAACATGGTAGAAAAACGAATTTAGTATGCCTGAGCTCAGAATATTAAAATACATCTTTTAGTGAAGTTTATGTTTTTATTCTGTGTTTGAAAATACAACTTTTAGAAAGTAGGTATTTTCTTGCCTAAGCCTTCCAGTGTGCTCTGCTGTTATGTGTATTGGCTGTCTGGTTTTGGAGGGACAGGGCAGGCTGAGTCAGACCTGGATAGAGAGATCTGCATTGGAGTATGGGGAGGGGTAGCTCCTGGACCTGAATAGGGCTGTGCCTGGCAAGGTGAATGCTGGCTCCACCTCCTACTGTCCGTCTGATGGCAGGCCCCTTATTTCTGAAAGGAAGGATGCAGCCTGGTAAACAAAGTGCTCCAGGACTGACCAGAACTGGTCCTGGCTGGGTTTAGTGACTTGTAGCTTCTGAGAACAAAGACTTTGGGGGTATAAATATCTGTGCTGAAACCCCTACAATTTGTATTGCTCCTGGACAACAAGGGGGACCTCTGTCCGTGTAACTCTAGGAATCTGCAGGAGGTGACTGTCCTTGTGCTTGTGTGCTGTTTCTTGGATTGGCATGTAGTAGTTTTCACTGGACTTGGAAGAAGAAGAAAAGGACTTTGAAGAGAACTTTTATCTCAACTTGCTAAAGCAATCACCCAAGGGCTAGAAGAGAGCTAGCCTCCTGCTGGAGTCTCAGGCACATCAGACTCCACCACCAGCCTCCTGATTCCTCCCAGCAAGAATTTCTATCTGCAGGTGAGCCTCCTGTGATTTCCAGGGCCTCTAGTTCTACTACGGCGAAGAGAGTGCTGAAAATCGTTGCTATAGCCCGTTTGCAAGCCGCCGCAGCTGAAGAGCGTGCAAAAAATCATCGTGCTGCTGCCGCCGAGCGCTCGCAAACCAAGGATCATTGCATCGCACGCTTGCGGGCCACACAGCGCTCGCTAATACCCAAAGATCATCGCATCGCACGTTTGCGGGCTGTCGAGTGCTCGCTAACCAAGGATCATTGCATTGAGATCATCGCATCATGACATCGCAGTGCAAGCGCCATGCGTCTGCCATTTTTATCGCATCACTCCCGGATCGTCGCTCCCTCGCAGAGCGCCATTTCTTCTCATCGCAACAAGGTCGCACACGCAACAGGCTCGGCGCATCATCCTCCCTTGCGGCAAGGATTTCAACGCATCGCTGGCTTAGCGTGAAGAAGTTTGTCTCTTTGTCCCGCACGCATCTGCAGATCAGCGCATCATCCTCCCTTGCTGCAAGGATTCAACGCATCGCTGGTCTCGCGTGAGGAAAATCATCGCTACGGCTTGTTTGCAACATTTTGGTTGTTTTTCTACAGAATCCAGGTACTGTGTACGTAAAAGGGTCGCAGAGACAACTGCTTTGAACTGAACTCCTCTTTGCACACTTTGAACTATTTTTGCAGCATTTCAAGAATAATCCTATTTTGCAGTATTGCGGCTTTTTACCGTTATTGGTCTTGTGATAAGTCTATATATAAGATACTTATTTTTCTATAATTACTTGTGTGGTGTCCCTTTGTAGTGTTCTTCACTGTGTTACTGTGTATGGTCATAAATGCTTCACACACTGCCTCTGAGATAATCCTAGCTGCTCGAGCTACGTTACCACAGGGTTGAGCAGGGGTTATCAAAGGGTCTAGCCCTCTTACTCTGACTTAGGAAGAAGGGTCCCTACTTGGACAGTGGCCAGCCATTCGTTGAGCTTCAAGCAGGTGGTTGGCTTCCAGTAAGCGACTTCTGACATGCAGTCAATGAACTTTGTTTGGATGCTGAAAGGGGAGAGGATGAGCTGATTGCCATCGTCATACAAGATGATGTTGCGTCCGCGGCCTCGGAAAATGCCGGCGAGCTGGACCATGTAGACATTGAAGAGCGTGGGGCTGAGTGACAAGTCTTTTGGGGACATCGCAGATCATCTTCTGTGTTGCATTGTATGGCAGAATTAGGCGAACCTCTGACAGAATTTTATAGATAGAATAGAATAGACCTAATTGCAGATGCTGTGTTGAGCAGATCACCTTTTACCATCAAATATGGTAAGTCGAGATCACAAAATCTGATTTATTGGGTTCTCGAGGTGGCTAAAAAACTTGTATTAAGATATTGGAAGACATCTTCTGCTGAGGAACGAGTTGATTAATTATTGATTCTGTCATGAGATAAGCATACAGTGTACTTAAAACAAGATGCAAACATTATATAAAGCTGTATGGAATACTTTTGGTTATGTGTATGCTTAGAAATTAAAACAAAAATTCTCCTAATTATTTAGCATGTATTTATTTACTATCATCTCTTTTTCTCTCTTTTCTTTACCCCACTTCTATTGTATCAAAGATTTATCGGTGAATGTATCAATTATTAAGCTGACTTTATCTTTCATATGAATGTGTTATCAATAGAATAGGGAAGCTAATTTTACTACAATGTATATGTTTGCATTTGATAGGTGACATCAGAGGAAGTTATGATACCCTGTGAATGTAGTATTTAGAGAGCATTTATAATCATTGTTAACATTGAGAAAAACCTTGGAAACATTTTCAGACCGCAAATGTGGCTGATCAAGTGCTTTGAGGACCACACTTCTTCTGCCTGATGAGGGTATTGACCACTGATGTTTCTGTAAGTTATAGGTCATGAGGTTATGTAAGTGGATCCCTTCCTTAATATGGCAAGATGGAATACATTTACTCCTCTGCCAGTCCCTGTACTCCCTACTTGTGTCATAAAGGTTTCTGTGCTGCTGAACGGTTCTTCCTAACATTGTGGAGTAGATGTTGAACTCCAGGCTGTGGTTGCCTTCAAAGGTACATTTTTAGAAAGGGACAGGTTGGAGTACTAAGTTGGGTGGCAATTCTGTCACTCAGTTTAAATCTGAACAAAAACAGGCCTTTTGAGCAGAGTGTGATGTCCTCTTTGTTAGGGTTCACAATACCTTCCTTCTGTGAGTCAGAGGTCCAACAGAACATATCTGGGTCCCTCTTATATAAACGTCTCTTCCTGGGTGAATGGATATGAAATGTCCACGTTTTGTAGAAAATATGAATAGAGAGGTACTGCAGGAACAAATGCAAATCTCTGCCTGCTTTCGTGTGACTGGCATTATGGGTACTGTACCTACTAGTCAAAAATGAGTGCCCAACGAATTTCCCATTAGCATTTGCATTTCATAAATAACATTCCCTTTAACATTACACCAGATGAAGCATTCCCCCGCCCCTTCTTGTGCGATTCAGCAGAGTGTTCCAATTCAACCTCCACAATGGATGCTTCCATCACAAATCTGGTGGAGCACGCAGAGTACCAAAGTGACGGTCTGACCACTCTACGTTGAGTAAGGAGGAGCAGCATGCTTCCGGCAGTGTTGGTCCTACTCCCTCTGCCAGCGGAAACCCTCCACTGACGGCCTGGTGGAGTTGAGACCTCAGATGTAGGGGCATCTCACTGTCTGTCCTATTTAGAGTGGATGGTCTGAGGTTTTTTGTTTTCAGTTAGCGTACACCAGGAAAATCCCAGAGGTCCTCAACTGGGAGAAGTGTTCCTGGGAGATACTGGCATTTATGTTTTGTTTTTCACCATAAAATCCCTCTTACGGAATTTGTTTTTGGAAAACAAAAAAGTTTGATGGTCAGCTGCCTGAAAAATGGTGATGGCTCTCTAAATGTTCCAAGGACCGTGATCACGGGAGCTCATCTGAAGTACCAGAGGTCTCTGCAGGGCCGGCCGAGGTCTCTAAATATGGTGGCAGTAGTCCTGCCAGGATGGTGGGCTACTGCCCACCACAGGTAGACCCTACTGCCTGCCATAGGCTAGAGGAGGCCCTGAGTGAAGACAAGGGTATTCATGATGCAGAGTCCTGCCAGGGTGGTGGGCTACTGCCCACCATAGGTAGACCCTACTGCCTGCCACAAGCTAGAGGAGGCCCTGAGTGAAGACAAGGGTATTCATGATGTAGAGTCCTGCTAAGGTGGTGGGCTACTGCCCATTATAGGTAGACCCTACTGCCTGCCACAGGCTAGAGGAGGCCCTGAGTGAAGACAAGGGTATTCATGATGTAGAGTCATGCCAGGGTGGTGGGCTACTGCCCACCATAGGTAGACCCTGCTGCCTGCCATAGGCTAGAGGAGGCCCTGAGTGAAGACAAGGGTATTCATGATGTAGAGTCCTGCCAGGATGGTGGGCTACTGCTCACTATAGGTAGACCCTACTGCCTGCCATAGGCTAGAGGAGGCCCTGAGTGAAGACAAGGGTATTCATGATGCAGAGTCCTGCTAGGGTGGTGGGCTACTGCCCACCATAGGTAGACCCTACTGCCTGCCACAGGCTAGAGGAGGCCCTGAGTGAAGACAAGGGTATTCATGATGTAGAGTCCTGCTAGGGTGGTGGGCTACTGCCCACCATAGGTAGACCCTACTGCCTGCCACAGGCTAGAGGAGGCCCTGAGTGAAGACAAGGGTATTCATGGTGTAGAGTCATGCCAGGGTGGTGGGCTACTGCCCACCATAGGTAGACCCTGCTGCCTGCCATAGGCTAGAGGAGGCCCTGAGTGAAGACAAGGGTATTCATGATGTAGAGTCCTGCTAGGGTGGTGGGCTACTGGCCACCATAGGTAGTCCCTACTGCCTGCCACAGGCTAGAGGAGGCCCTGAGTGAAGACAAGGGTATTCATGATGTAGATTCCAGCCAAGGTGGTGGGCTACTGCCCACCATAGGTAGACCCTACTGCCTACCACAGGCTAGAGGAGGCCCTGAGTGAAGACAAGGGTATTCATGATGTAGAGTCCTGCCAGGATGGTGGGCTACTGCCCACTATAGGTAGACCCTACTGCCTGCCATAGGCTAGAGGAGGCCCTGAGTGAAGACAAGGGTATTCATGATGCAGAGTCCTGCTAGGGTGGTGGGCTACTGCCCACCATAGGTAGACCCTACTGCCTGCCACAGGCTAGAGGAGGCCCTGAGTGAAGACAAGGGTATTCATGATGTAGAGTCCTGCTAGGGTGGTGGGCTACTGCCCACCATAGGTAGACCCTACTGCCTGCCACAGGCTAGAGGAGGCCCTGAGTGAAGACAAGGGTATTCATGGTGTAGAGTCATGCCAGGGTGGTGGGCTACTGCCCACCATATGTAGACCCTGCTGCCTGCCATAGGCTAGAGGAGGCCCTGAGTGAAGACAAGGGTATTCATGATTTAGAGTCCTGCCAGGATGGTGGGCTACTGCCCACTATAGGTAGACCCTACTGCCTGCCATAGGCTAGAGGAGGCCCTGAGTGAAGACAAGGGTATTCATGATGCAGAGTCCTGCCAGGGTGGTGGGCTACTGCCCACCATAGGTAGACCCTACTGCCTGCCACAGGCTAGAGGAGGCCCCGAGTGAAGACAAGGGTATTCATGATGTAGAGTCCTGCTAGGGTGGTGGGCTACTGCCCACCATAGGTAGACCCTACTGCCTGCCACAGGCTAGAGGAGGCCCTGAGTGAAGACAAGGGTATTCATGATGTACAAAGAGGTGAACAACTCCAAAATTGGTAGCCAACAAAAAAATGCAAGTGCATATGCACTCTGCGTTATGTTTCTGTATCGAGAGATGCATCTAAAGCACTTTACAATTGCGTAATTGCTCATGTATATTAGTAAACATGCGAAGCTGTGACTTTTTTCAACTTCTCCCCTTTGAAATTTGTTGTGATGTTCAAGAAATTGAGAAATATGATCTACTTCCTACTTTTTTGTGAATTTAACCCTTAACCACCATATATAGCTAACACTAATAATTGAAAGACCCAGCCTTCCCAATTCGGAAAGAAAATCTCCATAATTCAGCCATCCAAACTACAAAATGTGCCCAGCTGAACCACACAATTAATTCATATGGGCATCATATTTGTAATATGAAACATTAATCAATTTACCTTGAGTCCAAAGCTTTCAAGTGGCCCAGTTAAATGCATGAATAGCTGATCCAGTCCAGGACATTTTTGTTGCATCCTGGAATTTATAGTCGTGTTTAATTATTTATCAACCCAGGACTTCTAGTCCCTGGATTAAGTGAAACTCACTGGACTGCATGACCATTCCAGGCATAGAGATGGGAGGTGGGAAGCTCTGCTACAACAAGGGGCTTCTTTAAAGCAGCATTTACAGACTGCAAGATGCAGGCACTGCACGTCACTGTGGTATAGATAGGAAGAAGAAACAGGAAGGACAAGAGGAAGAGAAACCAGCAACTACTTGACAAATTAGACTATTTTAGACTGTTTTAGAGAAAGTTTTTCTAGGCAAAAGCCTTTCAGCTTGGCATGAAACATAAGCAATGTTGCAATGAGCAGCACATTTCAGGATATGGAACTTTTTTATGAAAGAATGGTTAACTATCAGAAACGTCTCTCATTGGGGTTTTGTTGGGTCTTAAAACATCTATTGTCAGAGTATTATTGGGGTACGGGGTCCTTCTTCAAGTCCTGTCATGTAGTCAGAGTCAGTGTCCCATTAAGCTCTATGCAGTAGGCCTGGCTTTGTACATTTTGCGTAAAGCTGAATGCAGGCCTTGCAGCTCTAAAGGAACGCGACATGTTAGATGTGTGCAAAGTTACTATACCTCCGGAACTTCTCAAAGTTGCAAAGTTCGTCACCTTCTTACAACTCCTGTGAGAGAACTATCCATGCAGAGAATATATTAATAGTTTGTATTTGTAAAGCGCGCACTAAGGGTTACAAGGTGCTGGCAGCCGTCAGGGAGACTGAGTGAGCTACCGCCCAGAGTCACATGATGCTGAGCTGAGCTGCTGCTGAGGAACGAACCGTGAACCACGCACTCCGGAGTCAGCCACTCTGCGCCACAAGTCTCTCAGACTCTGCAGTCTGCAACTATATTGACCACTAAGGGGTGTACGAGGGGAGGGTTTTCCACTTTCCATTGCCTATATTTCCTACAAGTACAACAACGCTCCATTGAGTTTTATTTACATACCGGAAAGTTAACAAAGTGTAAAAAATAGATGCTGAGAACGTCACCCAAAAAAAGGGCAGAATACATTTTGTCGGAGAACTCTCCCACCTTTGAGAGCAATTTTTTTTTTATAATTACTTTTTGGTGGGGGAGTTCTGCAGCAAAATTTATGGTCTGCAGTTTTTTTGGATGACATCTCACCATCTGTTTTTTTACAACTTTCAGTTATGTAAAATTGGTAAAGAAAAGTTACTCCAACTTGCCCGTCGTAAGAAAATAGGAGTTACTTTTTGCTCAAAAAATATATGTATGTTGAAGTTGTGTCACCAATACGGGAAGAAGTGAAAACTCATTGAATAACAAAAGTAGAGTTTAAAAAGAAAAATATGTGAGTGAGAGGCTAAAGCTCTTTGGCAACTGAAGTTCGCATTTAGTTAGAAACTAAACAACATTCTGTAGTATCCTCAGGTCATGTTAATATGTTCCCTTCATTCTGTACCTAGCTGCTCAGCCAGTGTCAGTGTTCCGCGTAGAATGTTAGTGTGGGTGGAATGCTGGGATGCCTGTGTGGGTCTGAGACAGTTGGGAAGATGGGCTGAGCAGCTAGGATGCTGCTCCTGGTGGGGTCTATGCTGGGGCCTATTGTGGAGCCTGATCTGGGGCCTATTCTGGGTTTACTACTTCTACACCTAAGATCTCAATAAACTTCATCTACTCCTACCTGGCCACGTCTACAGCGTCTACCTGTACATCTTGCACATGTGGGGTTAACCCACTACATTTATGGCAACGATCTGGAGCTCATCTCACGCAAAAAGTAACCTGATGACAACTAAGAATGAGGAGTGGAGCAAGATTACGTGTAGGAGAGAACCCACGAAAATTAAGATGAAAAAAAAAGAAACAAGCATCAAGAAATTTAAAGAAAAGAAAAGAAACCTGTTTAGCGATGCAGCTGATGTCTAAGAAATATGTCAAGCATGCCAGTCTGCCCCACCAGTGTCCACTACACCGTACAGCCCTGCCCAGGCGTGCTGTGTTGTCATCTCTGCATCTACGTTTCCTGGTAATTCAACATCAAAGCTGCTTGTGTTAAGCAGAAGTAGATTTGTCTCAACCAGCGCCTATGTGCCCCTACAAACTTCTACAGTGCTTCCAGTGCCAAGGTATTCAATGTCTGATTTTGCTCGTGCTCTTGCGTGAAGTACTTTGGTATGCAAGTTCATCTTAGCGCAATTTTCGTTCTGGAGTTGGTGTGATTTTTTTAATTTGTGCCTATTTTGACTTTGGGCATTTTCATTGCGTTAAAGCTGGACTGAGTTACAAAATCGCGGTGTGCATTTTTATTAATGTAAAGACATCAACCGTTTTAAATGTATGCCGTAGTTTCTATTACAAGGGCTGTTAAGGATGACAGTTGTACTTTCAAACACGGCTCGCGCACCTTACCGTGTCTTTGGTGTCGCGTGGAGCCGCTCGAGAAACCTTCGTGACGTGCCAGGATCTGCAATGTTGCCCATGACGTTTTTGCAGCAGGAGTGCGCCATGAGCCACTCGGCGTGCGTCTCCTCTGTCTGCCGCCATTTTGGAGTTGGCGGATCCACTTGTACTGATTTTCTGATATCCTCAGTAATGCACAAGTTGCCAACCACGTTTTGTTATCTGAATAAAGTTTTCATCGAAATGAAAGTCCACAGCAGCCTTGTGACGTGCGGACCTCATCGCATGCGGTTCACTCTTCAGTCTCTACTGTTTGGTCGTACTGCCCCACAAGTGTTTGCCTCTTCAGTGTCGATGTTTGGGCAGTACGTTTTTTTTTTCGTCACAGGACTATGCCTATGATTCTTGGGCAGTAAGTTCTTCTTTTCGTCACCAGACTATGCCTTTGATTCTTGCGCCCAATCGTCGTTCTGGCAGGAATGGTCTACTTGACTGTGTTTAAGTTGGGACTGCGGTTTGAGTTTTCTTTCATTTTGATCATTCCGAAGACATTTGTCTTTGCTGGAAGTTTGGTCGGAGACCCTGCTTTTAGTTGGTACAGTTCTTTGTCACGAAGTTTTGCTGGCTTATCTTTTGGAGAGTCTCCAGTCCTCCTGTTTGGAACGCCTGTCATTCATCTTTGCGGTGACAGGCACACCATTGTTTTTTTTTAACCCCTTCAGTGCCACGCCCTTTCCCCCTCCTGTGCCGGGCGTTGCACTAGTGGGTGGGGTTCATGACAAGATAGTCTCGTCATGGGCACAGCGCAACCGTGCTCCATGACGAGACTATCTCGTCATGGGCACTGAAGAGGTTAAATATGAATTTGTGGTACATGTTTTAAAGATTCAACACAAAAATGTTTTATTTCACAAGAGAATTAATTTAACGCAAAAATGTTCTATTTCACAGATGAGTGGGATTTCTTTCTACCGTGTATTGTAATTGCTGTATGCCAACGTTGTTGATTCACTTTATACATGTTCTTGTTTTGTTGGCATGGGAGTGGGTACTAGTCCCATGTCTCTTATTTACGCAGTTTCTCGTTTCAAATATTGTATCCCTGTACTGGGATGGGAGTGGGTTTTTAGTCCCATGTCCCCTTGTTTGAAATTGTGTTATCCCTGTCTAAGGGATAGGAGTGGGTTATAGTCCCATTTCCTGATAGTTTTATCCCTGCTCAGGGATGGGAGTGGGTTTTTAGTCCCATCACCCCACATTTACAGTAATTTATATGGAATGGGTTTTAGCCCCATTTTTTTTAACCCCTTGTGTGCCACGCCCTTTCCCCGCCCTGTGCCGGCCGTTACATTAGCGGGCGGGGTTTATGACGAGCTGGACTCGTCATGGGCACAGCGCAACCGCGGCCCATGACGAGTCCAGCTCGTCATGGGCACACAAGGGGTTAAGGGGGTTTTAGTCCCACCTTTGTTATTTTGAGTTTGGGTGTCAGTCCTATTTACTCTGTTATAGGGGGTCAGAGTCCCACCTATGTTATTAGTAAGGGGTGTCAGTCCGCTTTACTAAGTTTAAAGGGGGTGTCAGTCCCACCTTTGTTACGTTTGTGTTGGGTATTAGTCCCTTCATTTACGTATTCGCTGTCTTGGGTGTGGGTAGCCATCTTTTGATGCCACACTGTGCAGCATGTCGGTTTTACATGCTGCACAAGTCAGTGGGTTTTAGTCCCATGTGACGTATTATGTACATTTGGGTGTCAGTCCCAAACAAAGTTTTTTTTCACGTGGGTTTTAGTCCCATAGTGTCCCTCACATGAGGGTTGGCGTATTGGTTTGTCGCCACAGTCTTCTCACGTGAGAAGTACTTCCTTGGGTGTTGTTCTACCCATAGGCATGCTACCCGTAGGATTTTACTCTGGGTATCGTATTCACTTGTTGTATGTGAGCTCTTATTTCACTTCTTAAATTTTTCTTTATTCAGTATTAAGGGAAGGGGATGGTGTTAGTGTGTTGATCTATGCTTGCATCTTTCTGTTCTCCTTAGTGTGTCTGTTTTCCCTCTCGTGATGTATTCCTTCATGCATCCCTGGGTTTATGGACTCTTTATTCTTTTGTACTTTTCTGTATTTATTTGTTTGCTTATTAGTTTGGGTTTAGTTTAAGTTTTATTAATTTTCAGTGTAAAGGGAGAGGATGTGTAGTACCCTGAGGTCATGTTAATATGTTCCCTTCATTCTGTACCTAGCTGCTCAGCCAGTGTCAGTGTTCCGCGTAGAATGTTAGTGTGGGTGGATTGCTTGGATGCCTGTGTGGGTCTGAGACAGTTGGGAAGATGGGCTGAGCAGCTAGGATGCTGCTCCTGGTGGGGCCTATTGTGGAGCCTGATCTGGGGCCTGTTCTGGGTTTACTACTTCTACACCTAAGATCTCAATAAACCTCGTCTACTCCTACCTGGCCACGTCTACTGCGTCTACCTGTACATCCTGCACATGTTGGATTAACCCACTACACATTCCTCCCTCCAGAAGTGTCCTCTCACACACACAAAGACTAATGGGGTCAGAATATGAGACAATCTAGATTCTTGTTTCAGCAAGAAGGGATTGGTAAAGACTGTACTTGCTCTGTTTAATAATGGACTCGCCAGGACATCAAAGGTGACTTTTTTTTAAATAAGCTAATACCCACGTGAATATGTATAGAAAGAATGACTTATGTGGAAGACGAGGTGTCAGCACCATGCCTCTTTGCTGCCTCGGAATCCATTGAGAGTTGTGTAAAGGCTCAGCTTGAGGAACATGGCAACACTGCACAGGAGAATGAAGGAACTTGAAGGAGAAGAAAGGCCTGGGGGGGAGTAGGCCGGTGAGGGATTAGTGCACTGAAATGCACATACCAAAAGAACACATATAGCACGGGATAGGCTATTACAGCACGCCTTTCTGGAAAACAACAAAACACTGTGCACAGATTAATGTAAAAGAAAATACAAATTTATACCAACATCCACAATACTTAAAATGAATGAGAATTTGGAAAAAGCACAGTATATCCCATCCTTTTAATGCAGCCCAGTATTTTAATGCAAATTTGACATCCACTTGGGCAATCATACCCCTCCCTATGGGTTCTCCACCTCTCTCTGCATTATAGGTTCCCTTGCCGCACACAAGTACTTGAACATCAGCTCATTCCAGTAGAGACATTTTGATGTCAGTTGCCTAGCCTTGTGCGACATAACATTAATATATCAGCACATCCTTCCCACAAGCTATTTGAAAACTCCCCTTCATCATCACATTTATTCTCTCCACTGATCTGTTTGCATTTAGTGTTTCACTGACATCTCTTGCAAAAAAAGTTCAAAACCGAACATTATCTAGTACAAAGGTCTAAGGTGTTCCTCCTCCATTACCTTATCTCTTAAGAAATCAAACAGCACATTAGTGAATCATTGTTTTCACTACTATCTGCCTGGAGGGGTAGTCTAACACCACTAGAGCATACTTGTCTAGTAGTGTTCAACACAAGTTTACTCCAAGGTTTGCTACAGGCCATAAAAGTGATAAAGGGGACGATAATCACTGCTCAGTTTTTATCACATGCAGAACAACTGATTCACTTTGCTTTCCACCCAGTGTACATTCATCTCCGCCAATAGTGAAATCACACTCTACTCTTGGGTCAGCGTCTTCCCGGGTGACCTTCATCAACAAAGTTCACACTCTTTTTATGTGGACTTTGAGAGGGAATTCATTTCTTCCCCTAAAATAAATTCCCATTCATTATGAAGACTCAGCTCATTCTTGACTTCCCTGTAGATTCTCATGTCCTCTGTGACCTCCTCAAGCCAACACTGTGATATGAGTGCTTTAATTGTGTTTAAGACATTTTCCCTCTTACCATATTCTTCTCTGTCCAAAACCTCTGCACCTTGTTTTGTAGTTTCTTCTTCAGAATCGGTATCCAAAGGAAAGTGGGATAGTCAAAAACAAAAAGGTTTTCCGCTCCAAAACAAACTTGGGACACCAGCCTATATTAAGCTACTGGATCCGTCTTGGTTATCGAGGGTGGCTCCCTTTAGAAACACAAGCTCTCACCCACCAAGGGTGGCACGATTCATCATGCAATGTACAACGGGCCTCTCGAGGAGGCACTTTGCCAGAGATCTTTTAGAATCTTGCCTTTAAATGGTGACCCAATTGTGATGACTTGTGTCTTTCAGGTTAAGTGTGAATTGATAGCTAATTATTGCTAGGTGGAGACGGATGGCATAAAAGACATCGACTGCCGATTGGTCAAATTACCATTGGGCAGACTAATTTCCTGCCATTCCTAAGGAACCCTGGAATCATTTGATCAGGGTCATCATCGCGATGCAATGAGGCACACATCCAACTTTGGGGTCTAAGTTCACACACTAATTACTATAGTTTTCTTATTAGGTAAGACAAGCTCGCTTGCAGACCCTCTGATGCCTACTGGGGTACATTAGGTTAAGCAGGTCCTGATGAAACGCCTTTGATCCACTTACTATCAGATTAGGTGTGAATCATGCCGACCATTGGATTTAGCAATCTAGGAAACATGATTTTTCATGAGGCTGGCACCTTGTGTTTTTAATCTTTGACAGGGACCCCAGGAATAAAATTGATGTATAGGAGATCCCTAGTCAATTTTAGCAATAGTTAACTACCAATCTAAGTCTACCCGTTGGTCATCGCAATACTAGCCGAATGAGGAGCACAGTCCCACGATGAAGCATGCCACCATTGGTGAGTGAGCGCTTGCACTCCTAAAGGAAGCTACCCATGATGACCAGGAAGGGTCCAGTACCTAAATATAGGCTGGTCTGCCACGTTTGCTTTAGAATGGTACACTTTTTTGTTTTTGATTCATATTATGTAGAGAGGACGCGTGCTAGACAATTGATCCCTCTCTGCTCCTCCTGGGTTTTGTCAATTCTGTTCCTCAGATAAGTACTCCATTTTAAAATGTAATCATTCAAGTCCGGGGAGCCACTTGGCTACATGCAGTGTTGTTCGATCTGATCCTGTAGAGGTGGAAGCAAATACGAATGGTTTGTGGTCAGTTACTAGCACAAACGATATGCCTTTAATCATAACTTGAAATACTTTTCTAGGATAAAGCAAGCTAGAGGCAGTTTCTCTCTGGTCCCTTCAAAGCTCTTGAAACAACAGCTACAGTATTTCCATTTGCTTCCTGCACTTGCGTTAAGGCTGTACCTAAACCTTTTGAACCAGCATCTGTGGTGATAATCATCTGCCTTGTTACAGCAAGCGTTCTTAATGCAGGTGACCTGAAAATGCCTTCCATCAATATCAATATTTGTAAACCTTATTGACAGTCTCTGGACTGAAAAGTGCACATCTTTCCTATTCGTGCATCGCTATGGTTCTTGCCATGCAGAGAAAAACGTTTAACAAACTTCTAATCATATTCTTCTAATTTTAAAAATACATTTAGCTCATCTTTAACCATAGGTTCTGGAGTACTCTTCACAACTTCCACTAAGTCTTTCTTGCTTTGAAAACGTTTATCCCAGATATGTAATGGACTCTAGACCAATTGAATATTTGTTCTTCTTTAAATTTATACCTGCATCACCAAGTCCTCTAAGCACTTCCCTCAAAGCAGTGTCATGCTTCACCACACCCTAAACTCATTCGGTGGCATTGGAGAACATTCTGCAATATATAATGGTGTAGCACCTAAGGCCAATCCGATGTAATTCTTTGAAATCTAATCTAAATCTAAATATTTCAATTCAGGTCTCTTAAGTTTACGCAGAGCAGCTTCTGTGATTACGGAGGCCACCGATTTTGAACGACTGCTTTCAATCACTCCTGGTTCTGTAAGCATATCTAATTGCTCTTTCAAAGATGCTCTCTTTTAATGAGTGTGTATCTTGACTATTACACCTGTCAGCTTTAGGGTGGTCTTCCCCCAAACCTTTTGCCTTCACCCCTACTATTTCTGCTGGCCTTAGGACCAGCGCTAAAGTGCATGTACTCACTCCTTAAAACATGGTGACATTGGTTTACACCAAATTGACATGTTTAACTTACTTATAAGCCCCTAGTAAATTGCTACTCCTTGTACACCAGGCCTGTAAATTAAATGCTACTATGAGGCCTGCAGCACTGATTGTGTTACCCAATTAAGTAACCCTTTCAAACATGTCTCAGGCCTGCCATTGCTACCTTTGGGTGCAGTTCTAAACTGCCATTTTGCCTGTAAAAATAAATCTTTTGCCAGACCCAAACCTCTCCCATAGGATAACACTGGAGTTACCTTACTTTATTTAATAAGCTGTAACTTCCAAATGGGAATAGGTAACCAATTCATGTTTGGTGTCTTTGGAAATGTAATGAAAAATACTCTCTTATGGTGAAGTCGGATTTTACATTACGATTTTGAAAATGCTACATTTCGAAAGTTGGCATCTTCCTGCTTTAACCATTTGGTGCCTGCAGTCTGTCTCTGGGTCTCATGGCCGGGTGTAGTTAGCAGTTGGGCTTGGTGTATTCCGTCTAGACAGCCACACAGAATAGAGAACTTAGGTGTCACTGGATGGGTCATCACTGGCAGGATGGGAGGAGTTGGGCGGTGCCCCTCTTACACTTGAGTAGGCAGGGTCCTGCCTCTGCACAAAGGCCTACATAGCCCCTGTAGTTAGTCTGGAGTCAGGGTAAGGAAGGCAGGACACCTGTGCACTTCCAAAGGAAACCTCTGCAAACTTCTCCCATCTCAAAAGCAGAACTGTGTATAAATATTAGACCTCAGACCCCAACTCTGCAGAGCACTTCTGGGCCTGTCGATACTTTGCCTGGAAGAAGGACTACTGTCCTGCTGAAAGGACTGCCCCTCTGTTTTACCGCTGCTCTGAAGGATTGATGCCCTGCTTTGCCGACCTGCTTTGCCGACCTGCAGCATGTTACCCTCTTGCATGGGTGCGATGGACAGGACCTGCATCTGTTAAGCCCAGGACCCCATAGTGACTCCAAGTAGGCTGGCCTCCTCACTGTAGCCTCAGGGACAGTAGACTCCAACAAACTTAAACTCAGCACCTGGACTCTGCCATCTGTGAGTCCTACCTTGCTAAATGGTACCACCCCAGTCCTGGACCCTTTGAAGTGGGCCTGAAGGGCACTTCCAGCCCATCTGTGGATCCATCAGAACTGGCAGATCTCCTCTGCTGCACAGTGCAACCCTGAGCAGAACCAAGACATCGCCTCTGGTTCATGGATCATCCTGTCGCAAGTATTCTGCATTGCCCTCGCAGTCCACAACTTCATTGGAACAGCCACTGTGTTGTGCACACTTGACAGGACCCACATTTCTCATCGATGGCAGCCTCGATGACAACACCTTGACTCGCATTGCAGCCCCTTAGAATCAACTCTTTGCTTTGGCTGTGTGACACATCTTCAAAGTGGACTCTCGCAATGCTCCGCAGCCAGGATTTAAGGTACTCTTGTTCAGGGGGTCCAAATGGGTCCCTGTAGCTGGCCTAGGCTCCATGGTGATCAGCCTGAAATTGTGGCGTTGTCTCAGTCTGGCACAACCAGATATTTACAGTTGGCGCTTTCTGCTTTTTGGTGCTTTTTTCACTAAAATCTTTAACATTGCATATTTCCAATTCTACTGATTGGATTTATGCCATTTTGATCTTGTTTAGTTAATTTAAAACTACTCTATTATCCTAATCTGGATCCTTTTTGCGTGGTGTTTTCACTTTATTACTGTTTGTAGTGTTGCACAAATACAATTGCCTCTAGATAAAGTAGCCTGCTTTGTACCAAGCTACCAGATGGTTGAGCACAGGTTAATTTTGAGTTTGCTGGTGACATCACTCTGACAAGGATTGTGGTTTCTGCTTAAGTACAGTTTACCCCCCTCAACCAGTAACCTCATTTCCTACATTGACATTATATATACCTGCTGGTTTAATATGCTATTGACGCTAAAGGAAGACTTTCATCCAATAAGCAATGTAAATCGGTTGTGTGACAGAAGCGTGATTGGCTGAACCAGGCATGCCTCTACAACGCGGTCCCAACAACGAATACACCTTCACCACACATTCCTTTACAATGCATGCCTTTACCACGCATGCATGTGTGCTAAAGTAATATGTGTGGTAAATTACCACTACCCCACTACTACCACTTAAACAGTAGATAATAGAATAAAATCTTATAAATTACTTGACACCAAAACAACAAAAATCTAATTCTTAGAACTGGAGTAATGAATTTGTATACTTTTTAGGGCAATCTAGTGCCTAAAAGATCAAACTGACAACCGTGGATTTTAGTCGTGTGAGACTGGAGAAAACTTTTAGTCGTGTGAGACTGGTGCAAAGTCGAAAGTTATGGCCAACCACAATGAAGGGCGTTTCAGGTAGGAGGTAGATGGAGTCCAGTCTCTGCTTACCCTCAGACATAGAAGAAATTTCAAAGAAATTTGTCTGAGAAAGTAAAGTTCAGCAGGGCAAGACAGTGGTGTCCGAGAAGTCATTGTCGTCGGGGAGCTGCTGGACGAAATCACATTGAGGATTTCTATGTTTGGACTTAGGGGCATATATAAAACCATTTTTCGGTCTGAAATGGCCCAATTCGCAGAAGCGTTTTGCACAAAAATGCTTTTCCATATGTACAGAGCACAGATTGAGATTTAGTAACATGTTACTGAATCGCAATTTGTGTTTAGCAATCACAGACATGGTGGTCTGCTGACCCAAGCAGGGCACCATTCTTGTGATGGCTGCATTTCCTAATGAGTTCACAAATTGCGCCTTACCACATTAAAATTGATGAAGTTGCTCTATTTGTGACCCCATTAGGAATGCCAAAATGAAACTTAAAGTGTTTCATACATTAGAAATAGCAATTTCCTAATTTCGATTTGAGGAAAATCGCTATTCCTAAAATGTGTACATATGACTCATAGTTTCTTTTTTGGAAATCGAAAATCTCCAGCAGGTCAAAGCTGCAGGCTATATCCAATAAGAGCTCCTGGAGACCAGATACCCTTGCAGAGAGATGGGCCGCTGAACAGGATTTGCTATGTGGGGAAGAACTTAGTTGAAGCCACTGCAAAGTCAGGCTGACAGGCAATGCACTTTTGGTGGATTGGTAAGCAGGTAGGTCCCGTTCTCCTCTCAGTTCTCAGATCACCTATTGCAAATAAAATCCTAAGTTTGGGATTTTGTCTGGTTGGACACTGTAGTGAAATGCCCGTAGAGACAGACACTATGTGTGGCTGCTGGGACCCCACAGTCACCGAGAAAGGCTCAGTCTCCATTCTATTGGCTGAGAACTCAATGACCAATCAGCTTCATAAAGGCAGAGCCAGGGCTGCTCACAAAGAGGAGAAAAACAGATCATCGTGCTGAGAGAGCTGGCATTATGAATGGAGCAGAAGCGCGGCAAAGTAGCGTGATGCCCTGAAGGACTTCAGTGAGACCAATTGGAAGGAAACCCTGCAGACCAGAGTTGGGGAATTCCAGGAACAGCTTCCTGTAATGAGCAAGTCCGATGCCAATGGGACTCCACACCAGGGACTACGCGACCAATGCAGAAGGAGAAAGATGTGAGACCGGCTGCCCCGGGGAAAGGCGTTAAGAACCAGACCGCCACGGCCCCTATTCAGAGCAGCGGCCTCAGGCTAGTGGGCGTCGGGACACTGGTGCTTATACTTGGTGGGAGACGGCACGTGCATATTTCACTAGACTATACGAGCTAAGCAAAGTACAATTATTGGCAACACTTTATTTACATATTGGTGACATCTTTCACCTGAAAATTTCTTTTTTGATTTTATTTGGTGTGAATTCTGTTTCTTTGTTTGTTTGGCTGTGCTATAAATTCCCGTTTTTATTGCCCACCTCCCAAGTATACTTTGGGAGTTCAAAAGTTCACAGATGAGGAAACATATAAAACAAGAAGAGCACCTGGTGACTTGGTGATGGGAAATTATAGATAACTGGGGAGCCTGAAGACTAAAAGGACTTATATTTTCGTTTATCCCTGAGGGTGCAGCGCAACCGTGAGAAGAAATGAAAGTGGAGGAACTCATTGGGAATTTGTAAGAAAACCACAAGTCGTCAGTTGACTTTATTGGAGCTAACCTGATTATTGGAGGTATCCTGATTATTGTAACTATCCTGATTATTGGAACTATTCAGAATATATTATTAAATAAAAACCTTTCTTGTGAACCCCAAAACATAATTGTGGTTGAGTTGTGCACGTTCTCATGTTACACAAACATTTAGCACCACCTCCAAGGGTCCAGGACTGGGGGTCTCCACTTGAATAGTCATCACTCACTTCAGGCTTGGTCAAGGTGCACTTTGAAAGCTTCACTTTGTTTCCCCGCTGCTCTGAACAGGAGGCCAGCAAACTATCCCTTGGAGACGCTCTGGTGGTCCTGGGTTCAAGCAGAAGACCAGGTATCAAGCAGAAGGGCAGTCCACTTGGAACAGCAGGACAGTCCTCTGAAGTACACTGGAGGCCTCAGTCAGCAGGACAGTCCTCTGAGAGTCCTCCACAGTTCCAGAAGTGCACCGAAGAGTGGGTCTGAGGGTCCTAATTTTTTTACCTGGAGTCAGCTTTGAAATGGAAAAAAACATCTGGAGTCCCCACCCTTCACAGATGGTTCTGGAATTTTCTTCCCCCTTTCCAATTTCCACAGGGACTTAGGGTCACAATAGTCGAGTGTGAAGTGCTTTTTGTGTGTGTAGCTCCTTTGAAATGTAATAGGGGCTGTGCACAGCTCCGCCCCTCCCATCCTATATAGATGACCCTTCCTGCCAACACCCAGTCCCTCTGTGAGTCACTGTATGGGAGGAATACATAAATGTCAACTGCCAACTACATCTAGTCATGTGACCCTGCATATGACCAAATGGTTAGGACAAGAAAATGGCAATATTTTAAAAGTGGCATTTTCAGAATTGTGACTTAAAATCCAACTTAACCATTAAAAAGAATTTTAAATTACAATCCTTTAGACACCAAACATGACTATCATTAAAGATAATTTTAAATTACAGTTCTTTAGACACCAAGCATGATATTTCAACCTGTTCCCAAACAAATGTTATCACTTATTAAATGTACTAAGGTAAACCAATGTTTTTCCAATGGAACAGATAAGCCTCACAGTAGTGAAAAACGAATTTGTGAGTTTTTTTACTACCAAAACATGTAAAACTTAAAAGTAAATGCTCAACTTTTAAAATACAATGCACCCTTTCCTAGGGGCTTGTCAGGGTCTACCCAAGGGGTTACTTATATGTATTAAAAAGGGAGTTTAAGGCTAGGCAAAAGGTTTATTTTACTGAGTTGTATTGGCAGTTTAAAACCGCCTGCAATGGTAGGCCTGAGACATGTTTTAAAGGGCTACCTAAATGGGTTGCACAATAAGTGATGCAGACCCACAAGTGTCATATAATTTACCAGCCCTGGGAATATGGTATACATCTTTACTATGTATTTGAATATAAATTAGATATGCCAATCAGGTATAAGACTATTTTACCATGTTTTAGGGAGTGAGCACAAGCACTTGAGCATGAGTCAGCAGTGGTAAAGTGCACTGGGTCTTAATACCAACAAAAACAAATTTAGCAAAACAGGACTGGAGGTAGACAACACCAAGGCTGATTGTTGTAACAGTGGGCAAAAATGTTTTTGTGTTCTAATAACTTTAATGTTGTCTAATTAATTTGCAATACACTTGTCAGGCTATTAGCCAGATAAGCACAGTATAGGAATCTAAAGTTTCACACCGATCTGAGAAGGGGGCATTTAAATAAAATGGGGATTAAAAAAATAATTGAATAGTTAATAACTTTACATGGTTTTATGCACCTGGATGACACCTAGCATGTTTACTTTACTCTTGATATTTTAAGTTTGATCAAAAGCCATAAAAGGAATACAGTTATTGGAGTAGTGCAGAAAAAAGGTTATCTTGCGATAATGTTGTAACTATTTCATGACTGAGATCTGATAAGGGGGCAAAATTAGAATAGGGCAAAAATCTTTGATTTGCTAATAACTTTTTCCGGCTTCATAGATCTGCATGACATGGTAAGTTTTGTGCAGATTTGTTAGGCGAGGCATGGTTAAAGTGAAAAAGTGGTAATTTTTCTATAACGTTGGTGCCCTTTGAACATTCTGCACAAACGTTGGCAGGAATGTACATATTTCTTTCTTTCTGTTGATTTGTTAAGTCAGGTCCAATGTAGGAAATCAAGTTTCATGGAGATCAGACAAGGGGGGATACAGAGAAATGTCAAAATACAGCTGCATTTTGGGTTTTTGGGGAAAAAAGGGAAAAAGTGCTATAGAAGAAGGTGTCTGTTTTTTTCTGGTAAATGGTATCAATGAAGGGTTTGCAGTGCTAAAATCACCATCTTTCCAGATTTCAGGAACAGGCAAACTTTTGTCAGAAAACCAACATTTTCCACACAGTTTTGCCATTTTAGTGGGACTTAGCCTATTTTTTCTATTGTTTGTGCTTTCAACTTCCTTCCAGTTAGTGGTAGAAATGGTTGTGAAACCAATAATGGATCTCAGAAAGCTATACATATCTGAAAATAAGACACAATCCTGAATTCAGAAAGCGGTCATTTGTGTAGATCCTTCAAGGTTTACCTATAGAAAGTCATAATTGAACTAAACAAGTATTATAATTGAGTTGGAAAAAGAAAACAGCCATTTGTGCGTACATTTTCACCTGTAACTTCTTCTAAGTAAGACATATTTTTGGCAATATACTGTTACGTCCACTGGACCCTTCTGGTTGCGGGGGTTTATAGAACTTCAAGGTTAACCAAGAATCCGAGGTACGCAGAGCTAATAACTGAGCTGTGCCTTGCTATGGTTTTTCATGGTGTACAGGGTATACCACAATTAATTTGGCAATATATAAAGAGTGAACAAATAGGTATCAAGGAAACCTATGTATTTCTGAATTGGGAACAACCTATGGAGTTTAGAAGCAGTGGTTATTTGCACATCTCAGAAGTTGTGGACACCTGTTAGATTTGGAGGTCTCTAGTTGGCAGAGGTAGGTACCTTTGACAAATAGGGACCCTTGCATCTAGTCAGGGTAAGGGGGTACACTCCTAAAATAACCCCTGCTCACCCCCCTTGGTAGCTTGGCACGAGCAAACTGGCTTATCTTAGAGGCAGTGTGTAAAGCATTTGTGAACACATACAGTAACCCAGTAACAACACTACAGATGGACACCACACAAGTTGTATATTAAAAATAAGTATTCCTTATATAGACTTAACACAAGACCAAAAACGACAAAAATCCACAATACTGTACTTAAAATGGTAGAATTAGCTTAGTTCTCTTTAGATGATAAAATGCGACACTTTGAGTTCAATGTACCGTAGGATGCGTAACGCTATACAACGAATGTGTTGCAGGGAAGGTGATGCGTCGGTTCCTTACATGCAAGAACGGTGATGCGTTGGGTCCCTACTGCTGCGTAGGGGATGCGTCGATTCTTCTCTGTGAGGGGAGGTGATGTGTCAGTTTCTTACTGCGCTTTCATGGCGATGCGACACGCAATGCTGTGATGCGATGAAAATCCGGTACAATGCGACAAAGATGGCGTCTTCTTCTTGATGCGACACAATGCGGACCGCGACAGGCCCTGTGAAATGCTTCTCGGTGATGCGGCGGCATCTGATGCGACGTTGATCCTCTTCTCTGGCGATGCGAGACACTTCGGCAACGATGCAAGCCGTGACAGGCCCTGCGACACGCTTCCCGGTGATGAGGCGGCGTCTGATGCGACGTCGATCCTCTTCTCCGGCGATGCCAGATGCTTCGACAATGATGCGAGCCGCGACATGCCCGGAAACACGCTTCCCGGTGATGCGTTGGCGTCTGATGCGACATCGGTCCTCTTCTCTGGCAATGTGAGACGCTTCGGCAACGATGCGAGCCGCGACAGGCTCAGCGACACGCTTCCCTGTGATGTAGCGGCGTCTACTGTGACGTCGATCCTCTTCTCCGATGATGCAAGGCGCTCTCGTGTTGTGAAGCGACCATGGCAGTGCGGTGACACTATTCTTGATTGTGAGTCGCACTTCCAGCTCCTTGCGACACGCAGTCCCTCAGAAAGCCTTGCACAGCAGCAGGCAATTCCAAAAGACTCTTGGGGAGCTGGTTGGTGAAGTCTGTTGTCCCTGAGACTTCAGCAGGAGGCAAGCTCTTTTCTCAAGCCCTTGGAGATCCTTCACAAGTTGAATAAAGTACACACAAAGTTCCTTTCTCCTCTCTTTGGGAGTCAGGCAACCACTGCAGGCCAATCTCTCAAGCTTGGGGATAGTCTCTCCTCAGTCTCTCTGGTTCCTCTCCTCAGCAGAGGTGCCTTCTTGTTTCCCAAAGTGATCTAAAATTCTTGGGTTTGGGTCCCAATATTTATACTCAGTTTCTCTTTGTTCTCTGAAGGCAGAGAGGCCTTTGCCTAGTCCAAACCAGTTCTGGTCAGCCCTGGAGCACTTTGTTGACAAGACTCCTTCTTTCCTTTCACAGTGCAGAGCAGAGACATCAGAGGCACCAAAGGAGGTGGAGCCAGCATTGTGGAGGAAAGGCACAGCCCTATTCAGGTCCCAGGTGCAACTCCTCCCACTCATCTACATGCAGATCTCTCTATTCAGCCCTGTGCTGACTCACCCTGTCTCCTGGAATCCCCCAGCCCCTGTCACTCAAACTACAGACAAGGAATACACAACCTAGCAGAGGCAGGCTTGGATGGTTAGACAAGAAAATACCTACTTTCTAAAAGGGGTATTTTCAAACTCAGAATGTTAAAACCAACTTCACTAAAAGGTGTATTATCATTCTGAGTTCAGGCATACTAAACTCGAATTTCTACCAAGTTCCCTGAGCCAGTTAGGATTATAAGATGTAATAATCAAACTGCCCATTCTGGCCTATAGGGAACAGGTAGCCTTGCAATAGTGAAAAACAAATGGGTGTAATTCACTATTAGGACATGCCACACACACCAGGGCATGTCCTACCTTATACCTACCATAGGGGTGTCTGATATGAAGAAAAGGGAAGGTTTAGGGACTGGAAAGTGGGTGCACTTGCCCAGTCAGCATGGCAGTACCAGACTGCACACAGATTCTGCAATGTCAGACCTGAGACACATTTTTACAGGCTGTTTCTGTGGGTGGCACAGCCAGTGCTGCAAGCCCACAAGCAGCATTTGGTTTACCAGCCCTGGGCACACTCAGTGCACTGTACTAGGGTCTGACAAGTAAACCAAACCAGCCAATCATGGAATCACTAATCCATACATCAATTTACAATAGGGAGAGCATATGCACTTTAGCACTGATCAGCAGTGGTAAAGTGCCCAGAGTCATAAAACAGCCAACACCAGGTCAGAAAAAATACAGGAGGAAGGCAAAAAGTTCAGGGATGACCCAGCAAAAGGGCCAAGTCCAACAGCACCCATACTAGAATGTGAATTAGAGGGCGTTTTTCAAAATGACTTCTTTTTTACACAATGTCTTACATTTGGGAGGCAGAAATGCATAGAAAGTGAATTGATAATAACAATTGTTCTATGATTCTGCGTTTCGCTAGGTCTCCCTATAAAAATTGTACCTCACTTGTGTGCGTAGGCCTAGTGACCGCGACAAGAACCAGCCCAAAACGCAACATGTACACATCTCATTTTTCCGGTGAAAACTGACCCTTTTTTGCACTGTGTCTAGCTGCGGATATTGGACCCTAGCTCACCCGGCAACTAGTGAAACCTAGCAAACCTTTACATTTTTTAAAACAAGACAACCAAGGGAATCCAGGAGGAGGTGACTGGTGTGGCTCTCTCCAGATTATGTTACGCAGAAATCTTACAAACCTCAAACTTTAATTAAAAAAAACACATTTTCCTCACATTTCTGTGATGGAAAGGTTTGGAATCTGTAGAGTGCCACAAACCTCCACCCACCCACATCCCCACATTCCCCCAAGTCTTCTGATAAAAATGGTACCTCACTTGTGTGGATAGGCCTAGTTCCCACAACAGGAAACGGCCCAAAACCTAATGTGAACAATCACATTTTTCTAAAGAAAACTGACCCTTTTTTTGTAATGTGCCTAGCTGTGGATTTTTAGCCTAGCTCAGCCAGCACCTAGGGAAACCTAGCAAACCTGTACAGTGTGAAACCTAGACATCCAGTGGAATCCAGGATGGGGTAACTTATGTGGCTCTCACCAGGTTCTGTTACCCAGAATCCCTTGCAAACCTCAAATGTTGTCAACAGAACACATTGTCCTCACATTTCCGTGATGGGAAGTTCTGGAATCTGTGGGGAACCACAAAATTCCACCTACCCAGCATTTCCTCAAGTCTTCCAATAAAAATGGCACCTCACTTGTGTGGGTAGGCCTAGTGCCTGCGACAGGAAATAGCCCAAAACGCAACATTGACACATCACATTTTAATACAGAAAATTTACAATTTTTTGTAATGTGCCTAACTGTGGGTTTTGGGCCCTAGGTCAGCCGGCAATTAGAGAAACCTAGCAAACATGTACAGTTTTGAAACCTAGACACCCAGTGGAATCCTGGATGGGGTAACTTGTGTTACCCAGAATCCCTTGCAATACTCAAACTTTGTCAAAAAAACAAATTTTCCTCACATTTCTGTGATAAAAAGTTCTGGAATCTGTGGGAGCCACAAGCTTCCACCCACCCATCATTCCCCACAGTCTTCCGATAAAAATGGTACCTCACTTGTGTTGGTAGGCCTAGTGACCATGCCAGGAAAAGGTCCAAAACGCAAACTGGACACACCATATTTTTACAGTGAAAATTGACCCTTTTTTTCGAAAGTGCCTAGCTGTGGATTTTGGGCCCTAGCCCAGCTGGCACCTAGGAAAACCTAGCAAACCTGTATATTTTTTTAAACTAGACACTCCAGGATGTGGTGATTGTGTGGCTCTTACCAGGTTCTGTTACCCAGATTCCCTTGCACACCTCAAACTTTGTAAAAAAAAACACACAGACTGATGGGGAACGCTTGATGGTAGGAAATTTGTGCCGGCACAGTGATCCCACACAGAAATGTGAGAAGAATTTGATTTTGTAGGTAAAGTTGAGGTCTGCACAGAGATTCTAGGTAAAAAAATAATGGAGGATCCTTACAAGCCACACATCCTTGAACTTCCCCGGGTGTCTAGTTATCAGAATTGTGTGGGTTTGGAATTTATTTATTTATTTATAAGGTTTTATATAGTGCGAACATGATCCCGAGGGATATAAGAACGCTTTACAATTGAGGCAAAAGACGGTAACAGTTGCAGTACATGTGTCAAATAGAAATACCAAACAGAACACATATCAAATAGGACTCACAGAACAAGAACGGTTACAAATACAAGGGGTCAACAAAGAATAAGATAATACCTGGAACGTAGCGAAATAGGAGGAGAGCATATGATTGGAGAGAAAAAGATTTAAAAAAAAGAAAACCATCCAGCCCAGGGCTTAAATGTGTAAGTCCAATGCATTAGAGAAGATGATCCAACACCCTATTAAGGTAAGAACTTGTTCATAAGGAATCTTTTTGGATGGCAGATGAGCCCGGGACCAAAAGCACAGGTGCCCCCTTGCAAAACCAGGTCATTATGAACAATCAACTGTCACAATTCATTAATGCAAATAGCTTGCTGGATCATACCCAGTTCGGCTTTCGCAAAGATCATAGCACGGAGACTGCATTGATCAAAGTTTCTGAAGAGATCAGAGCAGTTATGGACGGAGGAGGCGCGGCGGCTCTCGTGCTCCTTGAACTATCCGCTGCTTTCGATACGGTGGATCACTTCCTCTTGCAAAATTGTTTGGAGAGATTGGGAATAGGAGAGACGGCACGGGCACTTTTAGCCTCCTTTCTCACTGATCGAAGATCCACCGTATCTATTGATGGCTTTAATTCTGATCCCTACACTCTTCCATGTGGTGTCCCTCAGGGCAGTTCATTAAGCCCCTCATTGTTCAATATCTATGTCTCTGAATTGGCCCCTCTCATCCAGGAATTTGGGTTCAACTTGACCGCGTATGCCGACGATACCCAGATTGTGGTAGCGGCACATAAACCTCAACATTCCCCGGCCTCGCAGTTCAGATGCTGTATGAGTGCCATTAACAAATGGATGACGGCACACTGCCTAAAACTCAATTCCAATAAAACTGAAGTCTTGATCTTTGGCAGTATACAGCCTCCCTGGAACGATCTGTGGTGGCCAGTAGAGTTGGGCCCTCCACCAATGCCAGTGGTCAAAGCAAAGAATATGGCTGTGTTAATGGATAACAAACTGACTCTCTGCCATCATACGAACGCCGTGGTTTCTGCCTCCTACTTTCTTATAAAGAAAATAAGGAAAATTTTCCCTTACATTCCTGACAACACCAGGAAAACAGTAGTTTCTTCCCTTATTCAATCTAAGTTAGACTACTGCAATGGCTTATACCTCAACGCCCAGAAGCAGTGTCTGAGAAAACTCCAGATGATTCAGAATTCGGCAGCCCGCCTTCTATCTGACATCCCCAGACACTGCTCAGTCTCCAATGAAATTCGTAATCTTCATTGGCTTCCAGTATCTCGGCGTATTGAATTTAAGATTCTATGTATCGTATTCAAAGCTCTGCATCACCTAGGTCCATCCTTTCTGCAGGATCTTTTTACATGGTACCAACCAACTAGACATCTTCGGTCTTTAGGGACACGACTGCTGTTGGTGCCAAGAATTCATACGGCACACTGGGGAGGCCACAGTTTCTACTATGGTGCATCGAAATTGTGCAACTCTCTTCCCTTTCAACTCAGGAATGCTAGTTCCTTGACGGTTTTTAGAAAGCAACTTAAAACCTGGCTCTTTTAGTATTAGGGGTGAGTTTGCGGCTGGCTTTTTCTAGCGCCAAGACACCTCCGGGTATTTGTGCTCTCTATAAATCTTTTTAACATAACATAACATAACATTTTGTGATAGATAATTTGACATCCCCACAATACGTTTTGTACCCTTCCCTGTCGCAAGTCACAGGCAATTGGCCCGCCCACATAAGTGAGGTAGCATTTTTATCGGGAGACCTGGGGGATTGCTGGATGGTTGAAAATTTGTTCGGGACTGGTGATCCCACAACTTTCCCACACAGAAATGAGAGGAAAACGTGATTATTTCAGCTAAATTTGAGGTTTGCAGAGGACTGTGGGTAGGAAAACATTGGAGGACTCATGCAAGCCATAACTCCCTGGACTCCCCCGATTGTCTAGTTTTCAGCAATGTCTAGGTTTGGTAGGTTTCCATAGATGGCGCCCAAGTCCAGGACCAAAAACGCAGGTGACCTCCTTGCAGCAAAAACTGGTTGTTTTGTGATAGATTGGGGGCACCTGCATTTGTGGTCCTGGACTTGGCGGCCATCTAGGGAAACCTACCAACCCCAGACATTTCTGACACATGGGAGAGCACATAGGCAGTGAAAGTGAAATGAGCCAAAAGGCTCATTTTACTTTCATTTGCAATGTAAAGACATTCAATACACTGAACATAAATGCCTTGGGAGGGTGGGGGAAACTCTTCCCTGGCTCCTGAGCCTGAAAAAAACAAAAGCAGAGGGGTTTCTGACTGGTGTCCAGAGGACGTAACCGTTACATTCCTCGGCATGGAAGCGGTTAAACCAAGTATCAAAGTCCCAATGTTCAATTTTCATTCTCACAATACATCAAGTCTCAATGTTCAATAAATGCAAGGTAACTTGGATAAACATGCACTATGTTATTGCTGTTATCTGTTCTAAATTAGAAAGTTTTTTTACTCATCTGGTCTTTTGACCTGGATCAACATATGATGATGTGGGAAGCTGCGGAGATATAGTAGGATGCTGGTTGAATTTTCGTTGTTTGGTTGGTAAGTATTCAAACAAGTCCATGAAACCTCTGGAACTCAGAATTGGCACAAAAGTTGTGGTTTAAAGAGCTTGCCTTCCAAGCGGCCACTGAGATTTCACACTCTTTTGTGACCTTGCATAAGAATTTCTTGAGATTTACACAATGTCCCAGAAGTTTCCAGTTCTCACAAAGTTCTGGGAATGTCCACAATGTCATGGATAGGAAACACTATTCCAACAAACATGACACCACGTGATAATGTTCTGGATGTTTCCACAATGTTCTAGAAGTTTTTACAATGTTCTGGATACGAAACCCTTTCTCAACAGACCTGGCACCACATTCCCATAGTCTTTGCTACCTAGGTGTTCCTGCTGGTCAGCCCTATTCTAGAAATTACATATTGGACCATCACCACTTAGCATGGTGCCAGGTCCAAACCATAGATCTCCAGTTGTGTACAGTGTGGTTACACAGGTGGTAACCACAACGTTTTAGGGGAATATTTGTTCCTTTACTACTTGCACTATGGGTGGTCGTGACACTCTGCCATCTGAAGGTTAATATTATTGTCTTGCTCATTTTTCCCTTCTGGAGTTTTGAGATTCTGATTATCAGAACCCCTCTCAGAGGGCCAAGGGGCACACAAGGGCTACTGGGTCAAACTGTGGTGGTTGAAGCCTTTTCCTCCCGATGTTCTTGGGCCCAAGGTACTATGGATCCTGAGCAACTGGGCCTCGTACCCCTTCTGCACTTGTCTTTCGGTGGTAGCTGTGGTTGAGCAGTCAAGGCTTCTTTAGGGGGTGGGGGCATGTAGATACAGATCAGTGAACAAGACTTATAATTCAAGTGCAAACAGTATGAACAATAAATCAATGCCCATTTCAATACTTGCTTTTATATAGTAAAAATATGTATTTTATTTCTAACTTTAAACATGCAACGGTATATGACATTCAGAAGCAATAACACAATCTCCCTTGAGGTTAAGGCTCTAGTAGTTGTCAGGTAAATCACTGTCCCACTCTATTTCCTGTTTTGAGTTCAGGGGTATTCTCCATTTACTGGTGACTGCATTCAGGGAATGCAAACATATAGACCATACTTAGGAGTTCTCCCGTTGAGCTTTAGGAATTTGTCAAAAGTGTCTATGGTGTTGCAGCATTGTTAGCAGTAAGTCCCACAAAGGTCAATTTCCAGTCTTACCTGCTTCGGTGGTATGCCAGTGTTTCACGGGTGCAACAAGTGCCATCTCTATGGGTGCTCACGAGTTTGGATCCTGGGTGGTGGAGTCCGGAAGCTTGGGGTGCACATGACAACCCATGGAGGCACAGTCTCTCTCAGTCGAGCACTGCTACTGGTTCATTCCACTGATCACAGATGGTCCCTCTCGGCCAACTCATAGTTGGTCTTCCCCGTAGCGGAGGGAAGGGGGGTGCTGGTGTGATCCTCTCAATCGAAGCTCCATTGAGGGTGCAAAGACCTTAGCAGAATCCTTTTTATCCTCAGGGAATCCATCAGCTATGGATTTGTGGTAGCCTTGTTCAGCCGGCCTAACTGGGCCCCTGCAGCCACCCATGCTCCATTGCTGTTGGCATGAACTTGTGACTTTGTCCTGGTCCGGATCAACCAGATATCCACTGTTGATGCTTTGTGCTTTTTAGCAGTAATTTCACTAACATCTTAAAAATTGCCTACCTCCTGTTCTACTGATTGGATTTCTGTTGTGTTGTTCTTGTTGTATTTATTAAACACCTCTCTATTGTTCTAAGCTGGTGTGGGTTCCTTTCTGTGTGGTCTCTTCACATTATTACTGTTTAAAGTGTTACACCTTGCCTCTAAGTTAAGCCTGACTGCTCTGTGCCAAGCTACCAGAGGATTGGGCACAGGTTAATTTAGATTTGGCTTGTGCCTTATCCTGACAAGGATTGTGGTTGCTTCTTGAGTAAGGTTTAACCCCCTCGACCAATTAGCCTCCAAATCTGTCTCGTGAATGCTCCTTTGCCCTCTCTACTGGCTACCAAACTTGTAACCTAGGTTCCAGAGTGTATTTCCTCAGGGTTAAGGTACTTCTTCTCAACCATAGGGAGAAGGATCCAGTACCCTCAGTGGTGGTACTTTCCTCCCATTGATACTAACTTACTGCACAAATCCCATTGTTTTGCAATGAATGAGCTTTAGAGAATCTGGGTCCCTAAATGTTCATAGCTACTAAGTTGAGCACAAACAGTCCCTCACTGGTACCTTCAAAAAGGTGTAACATGCTTGCTGTCACATGTGGTGATGGGTCAGGTTCTTTCTCATGACAATCTCTTTTATAGTGCCCCATCTTGTGACACTTACATCTAGTCACCACCTTGGACTTCGAAGGGCTTTTTGCCTTCCTTTTTGCTGATCCTCCATTGCCATTCCTGGGACCTCCTCAAGTCCCATGAGAACTGCTTTTTGTCTTACCCTCCGGTTTGGAACCAGTCTGCTGAGAGTTTTCCTTCCCCCTTAGCTGAGGAACTGTGCTACCCTAGCCCCTGGTGAGCACTGTTAACCACGTACCAGCTAACACAGCATTTTTTGTTGGATCCGGCCCTGTCAAATCAGACAGGTATTACCTAAGTGGGGAAGAGCGCTTGTCCTTGAGTTGCTCTGTCACCATCAACTGGTTAAGGGACTGAAAATCCTTGTCCTCCATCCATTTTACCCACTAATCCTAATCTCACAATACACCAGGAATCCAAGTCTCAAACAGAACACCATCCACTCTCTTCCAGTCTCAGGATCTCTGCAGGTATTGAGTTGGCTAATAGCAGACGCATCACTGAGGCAGCTGCCTTAGACAACTCAGTTAAGGCCTGCTGCGCCTTACAGGTAACTCAAGGCTCACAAACCATTTGAAAATAGCCTGACCTTCCACATGCACAAGATCTTTTGGAACCTTTGCTTGAATCTGGACAGAACTGGAGGTAGAGTCACTTATCCCAGATGGAGTTGTCATTACTGCCATCTTACATTTCTCCCTCTCAATGACTATCCTTTCCCTTTTCAACTCTCTCTCCTTTTCCTTCTTTTACCTCACACTCTCTCTGTTTTTCATCCCTTTCTCTCTGTTTCTCGTCCTTCTATTGCAATCTTATTTCCTGAGCCAATTCCTCCTGTTTCTCCCACCTCCTCTCCTCTTGTTCCCAGTGAGTCTTAGCTTCTCTCTCATGAACTCTTTGACTTTCTCATCTTCCTCAGCCAACTGCAAACTCAGAGTCTATGCTAGACTCATCCCACCGAAGTTCAAGTGGTGACAGTATACCCTAGAAATTCGAAGTGGTGTACAGACGTGAGGTATTTTAGAGGCTAAGGGCCAGATGTAGGTAGAAGCACTTTTGCGAGTCCTTAATAGCGAATTTTAGGGAATCACTATTAAGGACTCGCAAAATGCCATGTAGGTAGGAATCGCAATATGTTTTGCGATTCCTTAATAATCCTTAATTGCAAATTGAAAATTGCGATTCGCAATCAAGGAATACCTTCCCATTCATTCCTATGGGTCAAGAGGCCCATTGGAATGATTGTGAATTGCACACACAATTTGCGAGTACCCAATAGGTACTCGCAAATTGCGTGCGTAGTTTCAAGGGTGCAAGGGTTCCAGAGGAACACTCTGTTGCACCCCTGAAATGTGCATGTTTTCACATGGGGCGCACATACATGCCCTAAGGGCATGAATGTGTGCCACATGACACTTTTAAAAAAGCAAAAAAGTGCTTTTTTAAAGGAAATTGCAAATTACCACCAACTTGAAGTTGGTGGTAATTTGCGATTACTTAAGGCCAATTCACACTTTCTTTTGTGCTTCTTACATTGCATTTAAGGAATTGCAACAATTTGCGATTCCTTAAATGCAATCGCAAAATAGGGAATCTCAAATTTTGAGATTCCTTATTTTGCTAGGGGGTTTTGTGTGCTACATTGCACAATGCAAATTTGCTTTCAAAATCTGGCCCTATATGTGGTGATTTTCTTGGAGTTTTCCTACCATAGTTCCCTACCCAGGGTCAACTACAGCCTCATCCCTTTCACCCAGTATTTCAAACTGGTCTCTAATTAAATTAGCATAGACCTCTCTGTTTCTACTCCTGGGAATCCTCCACTCTCTCTCCCTACATAAATACTTCATCTGACACAGCAGGGTAGAGTGAAACAGCCATCTCTTCACTCCTCACGCTGAGAGTTATCTTGCGGGGGCTCCCTTCTGGACCTCACTCCCTGCAACACTGCTCTCTCCACCTCAGTTCACCCTGTTCTTGTCAAGCAGGCAGGTGCTCCAGGCACCAGAGCAGGTGCTCTTGGTTTTCCTGGGTGATGTCCCCTCACCCAGCAGGGAGATTAGCGGACCTTGGCCCCCAGTCCTGGTCAGAGCTTCTCCTCCTCACACACCCCGTCTAGCTGCCTATGCAAATGACAATTGTTGGGGTCTCAAACTCCCCTTCTTAGAGTCCATTTCCAGACACCAATTGCCATTTAGGGTCTATCTCTTTGAAGTTTCATGTTGGGCTTCTGCTTCTTTTGAAGTGCACCGTTGCTTTTTCTCACTTCCCCTTGAAAGCTTGACTGTCACAGCAGTAGAGACACGGAAGCTGATAGGCCCACAACATAGGCCATTGGAGTAACTAGAGTTCAAACCTAGACGTCAGCTAGAAAAATGTCCATGAAAAGATTATTATTTGTTCCACAGCGTATTTTCTTTATAATTCCCTTATCAGCTTCATCTCCTTCCTGAGATGTGTCCAGCCCCTTCCTTGTGATCTCTCACTGAATGAAAGAGCAACCTTTCAAGCATACAGGGGGAGTCTCTCTCTCTCTCTCTCTGCTCCAGTGTGTCCCACCCAGCTCACAGCAATGCAGCCATACACAAATATGTCTTTGTGGAGTTTTCTACTCCTCATGACTTTACCAGGCATGCCTGGGCTCCTCAAAATGAAGCCCAGGGTCCTCCAGGTAATGTACCATTCCAGATACACTTGCGTTCAGCGTATGGACAAAGTACATACATTATTCAGTACTGTACCTCCATGCACTGTTCCTCACAGACACACATGCATTCAGCATGAACATTTCTGTGTTGTGCTACTTGCAAATCTCATACACTACCAGTACACACATTCACTACGCACGCATTGTACAATCCTTCACTCTTTGTGTATTGTACATCTCGCAAGCACACATACCCCAACAATTATTTTACTGCACACGCAATGCACAGCACTACATCTCTCATTTAATGTATCCCATGCAGGTTTACATACACTCAGTACATGCACTCACCATGCATGCACAGCATAGCACTGCTCTACCCCTGTACTGTACCCTTCTCAGGCTCACATACATTCAGCACAGATTTGCCCACTCCTGCGCTACGCAGCACTCAATATCCAACTGATGTAGACCAAGGGCGAGTTAAGCACCCAGAAGTGAAACTTTTAAAAACGTGAGTGGGTCTGAAAGCCTCATTCCCGTGACTCAAAATGAAATGCACCTGTTCACTACTACTGATCACTACACAGTGTGCTGCCGTCACCGCGCTTATGCTCCTTAGCTCCAGGTTCAAGGGGTAACCTTCCAACACTATGAGGGTAGCGCTTTGGGCACTCATCCCGGTCCAACGAGACCGCAATCTGCGAGACAGGCCCATGTCATGGCACACACACATAATTTGTATTTGCATATGACACCAAAAATCAGCATTAGGGATCCAGACGACCGTCTAGTCAGCAATCGACAGGGGAACAGGTCTATTACCTGCAGAGGACATTTCCGTCCCAACACACTGAAATGATATTATAACTTACATTCTGTTTTTCTATGCACAAGAAAAAAGTATCTTATCAATGGGGGATGTGTGTAATATGCATATTTAATTCATAAGTGATATACATACATGTCAACATACCCGATTCAGTCAGACTACTCTACATTTTTTAAGCCAAAAATGTCTTCATTTTAGCTTTCTCCTCCTTAAAATTACGTCTTCTTTCATTTAAGTCAACGGGAAAAATGCATTCCCATGATGAAATTTTTTTCAAAATCTCCCACTTTCCCCTTGAATCTTGAAAGTTCCACAGAAGAAGCCGTTTTCAAAATACAACAAAGAACACAGGATGCATTATCCTATGTGACCTTCTATACTTACCTGGTGACAGAATCAACTTGGTTAGAGCAAACACTGTGAACCTTGTTTCACAGGAGACTTAAGGAAGAAATCCTAGATTCAAGGGGTTCTCCAAAAAGAAAGGATATCGAAGCGGGACTGAGAAATAATTCAAAACATACGAAAAGGAAAACCCACCTCTAAACAACGCTCTATAAATAATCAGTGTATACAGGCCACAGAAAATATTCCAAATCATTACAATTTTTATTGCAAATTTTATTTTTCTTTAAAAACTTTTTTTCTCTCTCTGCGTTTCTCTTTTCATAACGAATATATCATATGAGTACTAAATAATCATACTTAAAGTGTGTCTTATATTCATACAATTTTCAAGCAATTTTCAACCTGATACCCTTCGCAATAAACATAATATGATCACTCACATATCACATACACCATCCATACCACAACCTAACAGTTAATCATACAGACCATGAAAAAAAGTATAATGACAGAGCTATAGTGCGGAACATCCTTGCAATTTATCTACAGACGGTCAACAATGCTTACTGGTCAGTATTCATCAATTTCGCAAAATATTACACAAAATCCATCTATTATTAGTCATATTCTATACAACAAATTTTGCCAATAGCATCAGCACTGGCGCTGGAGATATTGGCACCAGCATTTGACACAATACAGTGTATTGTCTGTCTTGATTGACTGCAATGCCTCACCATCATAAACCATGTCTGGAATTCTCACTGGACTTCAGGCCTGAGCGAAGTGGCTTTTAGCCAGCCTTGTCTCCGGAGAACGGCCGCTCCAGCCAACTGTCTGAATCCAGTGGACGCAATGTCCATCGCAAAACCAGTTACTTCCGAAGATGTTTTTTTTTCCTTCCTGAAGGATCTTCTATGCCTTTAATTTTGCATCTTCTGGTAAAAAGCCAATATATTGTGCTAAATCTGACCACATCTGCTTGTCACAGTGACCAAGTATTGCTAAGGAACTGATGGCTCTCACTGTGGTTGCTGACATAGTTGGAAATCGTTTCCCTATACTATATAAGAGCTGTCCTTCTCTATCAGGGTGAGTGTAGATTGGAGTGGATGGACTCCTTGAGTGGCGCTGAGCAGCTTGTGTTAGTACTGAACAGGGTTTGATTGTCCAGTTAAACAAGCAGGTGAATTTTCAAGTGATTTATATTTCTGTTCTAATTGAGGTATGGTCGCTGACACTGTTGCTGGATTCTTCATTGTTTTAATTCCTTCATTCCAGATGAAATTCATAATGCAGCTGCTTTGACTAATTTTAGAGATGGCTCTTTGATAAAACAGTCTGATGGTTTCATTGCTATTGGAGGGTCAAATCTTTTGATGCTAATTCTAACAGGTCATGAAATCTGCCGATATCATCAGGCGGCGAATCCAGAGGCTGCAGCGCTCGTGGGTATGGGAGGGTGATTAAGTAGGCACCTCATTCTGGATCCATATCCTTGTCTTCCGGTACACCACCTCTATCTTGTTCTTCCTCAGTGGAAATGCCATGGTCAACTGGCAGAATTGTCTTTTTCTGCCTTGGTGCATAGCGGGGAGAAGGTACAGAGGGAAGATGACTTTACGCTTGAGGAGTAGTTGTTTGCACACTAGGCAATAGTGGGGTAAATGATGGTTGCTTAGATGATGTGGTTTTCAAAGGTTCTGGGAACATTTTATAATAAAATGCAAGCATGAGCCTTAAGTCTTTTGCTGAAGCTCCTGCCACCTGCATCATTTCTTCCTAATATTGGCCCTGGTGTTCATATTCACCTACATTTTGGATGTATCTGATTCTGCTTCCACTTGAGAGTGGTGATATTCTTACTCCAAATATTCTTTGTCTTCTTCCTATTCTGGTGTTTAACACAGAGTTCTGAAGGACTACATGCCGGGCCAAAGTGCCCATCACCCCATCATCTGAATCATCCTCATGCAGTAGATGACTCGGTGGCAATGGGTAAAGTATGCTCAGGCATCAGGGATATTGCAATGTTTTTTTCCTTTTTTAATTCATTTTTAGCTTTCGCCCGCCTTGTGAAATCACTTGTATTTAATATATCTGAAAAGGGGGCTGGTATCAGTTCTCACCCCAAATTATTGTGTGCATTAGTTTTTGTGTGGAACTCTTTTTTTTTTTTACTTTCCTTGGCTGCATACATTTACAGTGCTTCTACTAAATCTGTTCACACTGTTTAAGCTCAATTCACTGTCAAGATAAGATCTCTTCCTATGGAAAAGGCAGACAGCTTCTAACAGTATGCTGGAATGCTTGTTTATTATTACTTATTTGTGCAAAGTAGATGTTTTAGCCTTAGAACGTTTGTGGCATTTCCTATTCATGCGTCAGTACCTTTCTTTGCACTTTGTAGGCATTATCGGGTTGATTTTTTCAACTTGATCTATTTGGTCATTATGATCAAATTCTAAATGTTGTATTAAACACTGCACAATAAAAATAAAGTTAATATACAAGAGCAATGCTATATTTTACTACTAAATAGGCAACCACAAGTGCAGTTAACTTGCAGACAACAGGGTCTTGAATTGAATGGTGCACCAGGTGCAGTAGCACCGGGCCCAAACAGAACTCCTGTAAACACATACTATTGCTATATTTGACTACTAAACAAGACAGTCACAAGTGCAGTTGTCTAGCTGGCATTAGGGTCATAATTTCAATGGTGCAGCAGGTGCAGTGACAACAGGACCAAAAGCTCTAGCCACCCCACTAAACATCTAATATTGCTATATTTTACTGCTAAACAGTCAGAGGCAAGTGCAGTTACCTTCTAGACAACAGGTTCATGATTTGAATTCATGCAGCAGGTGCAGTGGCATAGGAGCGAAATATTGTCTTTGTGTTACAGCATCTTTCAATGACAATCGGCAACATGAGATCTGCACTTTGCACTACAGCAACGACAGCCTGCGGTGACCGCCAATGCGATGCTCCAGCTAAGACAGCCTGCAAAGCCCACCCTGCTCTTCACACTACAACGACAACCATCTGTGATGCTATCCCTGCTTCTCTTCGGCTCCTCCACCGCAAACTGGACTCTTCATACCTGACTATGAGAAGGAATTTTTTTTCAGCAGGCCTAACATTGTACCTGTATCCAACCTGTGCTCCTTTGTGGCTAGCCTGAACTTGTGACTTTCTCCGGGTCTTGCACGACCAGATGACTGCAAGTGCCTTTAGGCGGTATATCTACTTAAAACTTTGAAAATGAATATCTACAGTTCTATTGATTGGAATTTTGTCATTATGGTATCTTTGCATTTATGGAAATGTATTCTATTTCTCTAAATTGGTTTGGGGTTTTACTTATTTTTGTTTTCACTTTATTACTGTCTGTGTGATGCATAAATACTTTAGACATTGCCTCTAAGTTAAGCTTGACTGCGTTGGGCCAAAATACCATAGGGTTACAAACAGGTTAATTTAGTGACTTTTGTGGTTCACCCTGACAATCATTGTGGTTGTTGCCTGAGTGGGGCTTCCGCCACCCTCAAGCTAAACACCCAACTTCTTACAGATAATATTTGTTCTAAATTCATTTGGAACAATAAAATCCTCGATATCATAGAATATTGATTAAAGAGACCAAGATCTGAAGGCAGTTTTAGATTCCCTAACTGAAAGCTAAATAATTTTTCTTTTCTTTTGTTATTCAACACCCTTGTTTATTGTCACATAATTTGGATGATAACTCTGCGGCACTTTGGATTCATTTAAAGTGAACGTTTTTAATGATTTTGCATTTAGGACATTATCCACAGATCTAATGTCTAAATATCCTACTCTCCAGTATACACTAAATCTGTCACAAAAATTAACATCTAAGCAATATTTTATGGACTTTTTTGTTTAGCATATAGCCATTTGAAATTTCAAAACAAATATTTTTGCCATAGACATTACATAGGGGGAGTATGTGGTTATCTCAATTGTGGAATAACAATGCCTTTCTATTATTTGAACATCTTCAAAGACATTGCATGTTACCAACCTTCGTGAGAACTACTATAACTGGTTACATCTGACAGTACCACAATCTCCAGATATATTGATTCCTTCTGTGAACCCAATTTTAACCCTTATACGGAGTGATTCTATGCCAAAGGCTGCACTTATGGATAGGCTTTTAATCCAGCCGACATCACCTAATAGAGCTGTTATTACACCTGTTCGGATTTGCAAAATGAACAAATCTGATGCTCCTCTCTATTGGTCCTGATACAGATATACGCACCATAGCAAAGCACATATGCTGTTTCAATTGGTATCTCAATTTCGGACAGCTGCTCGGAAATTTTAATTTATCTACGTTCTTGCAAGATTTCTAGAAAGCACGGCTACTCCAAAAAGTGTCCCAGTGCTAGAACAGAAAGTAAGAGAACAGAGGCTGATGGAACTAGAGGGTAACATTCCATGTCTTGAGCTGTTGTCTGAAAGGCCTCTCACTTTCAATTTGGCGTAGTCCAATGGAAAGTATATTCTGGGCTTGTGGCCCTAGAAGAGAGAAGGATCTGTCTCCTGCTTTTGTCAGCCTGAGTCTAGGAACTCATGGCAATGGGACGAGTGAAGAGGTCAAAGAAGGGTGTAGTAGTGGACCGTAGAAGAAAGGTACTTGTGGGTGGCCAGAGTGGTTCAAGGCTCTATGCATGAGTCTTGAGCAGGATCCTTTTATCAACAGGAAGCCAGTGCAGGTTCTTCAGGAGTACCGAGACCAAAGCTCATCGAGGTAGGTTGAGAACCAGACAGGTCATGGTATTCTGGACCATTGGCAGTTTCCTCAACAAATGTTGTGTAAGACCTGCATACAAAGCATTGGCTTAATCCAGCTTGGATACAATACAGTCAAGGATCACTGTTTTCCTGAAAGAAGATCTGTTGAAATGTTTTGGCAGTTCGCACTAGGCCAAAACATGTGCTGACTACTGTGTGAATCTGGTTTTGTAGTGTCAGCTGTTTGTCGGACTTGACTCCCAAGTTTTTTACTACTTCAGCTAGTAAGTGGGGTGGGAAGGCCCCATCTGGCCAATGAGTTTGCAGGTTAAGGATAAAATTAAAGCCAAAACTAAGAAACTCTATCTTGTCAGTGTTGCATTTATTTATTTTATAATTTTATATAGCGCTGAATCACCCCAAGGGGTATCTCTGCACTTGCAACAGCAGACCATCTCGACACTAGAAAAGATGCGTTTTCATCAGCTTTCTAAATTGAAAAAGAGACATTTCTATACGAAGATATTGGGGAAGGCTGTTCCAAAACAAAGGGGCCAGATAGGAAAAGGCCCTGCCACCAGAACGGGTTTTGTTTATTCTTGGAACAGAGAGAAGTTTTTTTGATCCTGACCTAAGTGAGGATATAGGAGTATATGCTTTCAGTTTCCTAGCTGGATACAGGGGGCGAAGCTCATTTAGAGCCTTGAAAATCATGCAGCCTGTTTTAAATTGCACTCTTTTTTTGATTGGCAACCAATGCAATTCATGCAGCAAAGGCAATGAAGGGGTCCTGGCCGGAGAATCAGTTACCAAACGGGCAGCCGTATTTTGGATAACCTGCAATTTATCCAATGAAGCTGCCTGAGCAGAAAGAAGAAGAGCATTGCAATAATCAATCTTGCTCATGAGCAATGCCTGAATTAAAGTCTTCCTGGTGGAAAGAGGAAGCATTGAAAAACTCTTCTAAGTAAACTTAAAATATGAGAACATGAGCCAGCAATAGTGTTTACACGGGTCTGAAAAGTAAGTTTCTTATCGAGCTTAATGCCCCAATTTTTAGCTACCTCTTTAGGAGCAGGGGCTTTACCCAACTCCTCCGGCCACCAACTGGGTGACCAACAGATGTCCGCACCTCCGAACAGCAAAATCTCAGATTTCTCCGAGTTTAACTGGAGATAGTTGGTTTTCATCCAGGAGGCAATTGCCGTCATGCCCTGAGAAAAGATGGTTTGAATGTCTGTTCGCGTTTTGTCGAAGGTAAGGAGGAGTTGAGTATCGTCTGCATAAGAGATAGGGGTAAATCCCAGATCCCTCATCAGTTTAGCCAGGGGTGTCACATAGATGTTAAACAAAGTTGGGCTCAGACATGAGCCCTGGGGGACACCCCTGGTAACCTGTGAGGAAGCAGAAGAAAAAGAACCCAATGACACCGCCTGAGTACGGTTGGACAAGAAATCTAATAACCAACTCAGAGCAGAACCGTTAATACAAAGCTCTTGTAGTCTGTACAGAAGAACTTGGTGAGAGATGGTATCGAATGCTGCTGAGAGGTCAAGCAGCACCAAAAGTGCCGCTTGACCTCGGTCCAGAGCCATTCTGATATTATCTGTTACCTCCACTAAGGCAGTTTCTGTGCTATGTTTAGCACGAAAGCCTGACTGAGAAACATCAAGAGCACAGGAGGACTCAAGAAAAGCAGATAAGTGCTTATTGATGTGTTTCTCATTTAAGTTGTTAATTCTCATCCAGTAGAACACAGCTGATAGGGTTTAATGGTGTCATGGATAATAGGCTCACCTTTCTTGAAAGAAAACAACAGCTTAGCGTCATCAGCATATGAGATCATCTTGGCCCCAAAAGACTTGATGAATGCTGCCAAAGGGGTCAGATAGATGTCTTTCGATGTTGCAACTGATGCAGCGCCGTGGACAAGATTTACATATTCTCCCTATGTCACAGATTGGTAATCACAACAACTCATCCATACACTCATTCATTGGTGGGGCCCATAATACCAACAGGCACTCATCACTCAATAAATCTCACTCAAATCTGTACACAGGAGCAAAGCGCTGGACATCTGGGTACTTTATTACCTATCAGGATTAATTTTGCTTTACATTATTTACATTTTATACATATACCTCTTCAGAATCCTGACCTTAACATCAAGGCACTCCACCACTTAGTCGATGGACCAATTAGTTGGACTGATTGATGGTGAATTAGAACCAGCTAAAACACAATTAAAGCCTTGGAAACATTTGGCATTTTCTGTAATTAATTAAAGAACCACAAACTGATTTCTTATTATTTCAAATTTTCTTTATCTAATAATAAATTTGTTTGCGTTAGCCTTTATTCACTACAGCTCATAATGGAAAATTTAGTTTTATTAAAAGAGAAATCTAACATTTGGTAAATAAACATGAATTTAGAAAACACAGTTAATTAATTACCAATTAGCAAGCGTTGATGACTTTCCGATCAAACAGAGAGTTATCCGCATTCTCTGGTACAATTCCCAGGAAAGACTGTCTGACCCACAGCAAAGGATCAAACCGTTAGACGAAATATAGGATGTACTGCAAACTTCTCTCCCAAGAGCCAAATAAACCCAAGGCAAACCATTAAATCGCCACCAGCTCAATGCAGACCCAACGCCATGAAAGATCAAACCCGATGACCACCCCCCAATGGAGGATGAGAGCTTTATATACCCGTTTTCCCCTCTTACTTCATATTAACATGTAACATTTTAGGGGTAGAGAAAATGTTCTGATTGGACAGTTCGGGGTTATCTGTAAGTTTCTAAAAGTTTCCCAGGGCAAAACTGGTTCTTCATGAAGACTTGGTATAGGAAGGCGCAAATGAATAAGTTTCATTTAGCTCCCAGGCGAAAGCAGCGAATGTAACAGTTCGAGGAAAAGAAGTCATCTTTCCACAGGTTCTGTATTGTCCTTTCCGCTGTTCCCACACCGTCATCGATTGGCAGGCAAACAAGTCCCTATCCTTGACAGGGAACACGATGTCATAAATTTGGGTCGTTTGGTGATCTCCAGAGCCATCCGTACATGCGCAGAAATCATCGCGCTCACATGGAGACATCTGCTTCAGAGAACGCCATCTTTGGTACTGCGGCCTAGTAGGCCCGAATGCCAACTTAAGCAAAAACAGACATAACAGTAATTAAAATATAGAAATGGAGATTCTAATGTTTAAACCCACACTAATCCCAATGTGTATTAGTATTTCTCTAGCTGTAGCCACATTTAAAGCAATAATACTTACCATTTGATAATTTTTAAAAGCACAAACAATCACAAAGCAACATAAATCATGCAATTTTCTATTCCACCACAATCTATGATTAGTTTGCGTACCATAATTAATTAATTAATTGTTCTGCCATGCAATTAGCATTTTAGTCCCACGTGTATCTCGCGTTTATCAAGGTGCAAAGGTTGGTTAGTAAACTTTCACTGCAAACAAGTTATTAGAATTAAAATTAGAATGATTACATAATTAATTACATGCAAATTAGAGGAGGTATAGAAAATGTTGTTTTACCTGCTCCATCAATCCCCCTTTGGTGATTTTAAACATCACCACTACTCACTAAATCCATTAAATGTATCTACGGAAATGGTTTTATTCAGTTCAACTTAGATTTGTTAGTTGTAAATCATAGTGTTCTCCATACTGTTCTCTTTTGTTTTCTTGTACACATTATCTTGCAACTCTTCCAATTCTATTTCTTCTATCTCTCTTTCTCTTATTTCCTTCTCTTTCTTTTTCTTGTTTTCTCTTTTTATGATTTTCTTCTTTTCATGCATATACATCCTAATATTAATATTAACACTAAAACAATCACAAAAGTCAAAGGTATCAGCATGTTTCCCACAAAGGAGCTACCTAGTTTTGTTAATAGATTCTTTTTTTTTTTTAAAGCTTTATTTAATTTCAAAAAAACAAAATAATACAAAGACAATGGCTGTATGGTCAATAAAGAATCGGTGCAAAGATACACTACGACATTCATGGCACAAACATCAATAATAGCAGGTGATAAAGGCATCCGTGCAGAGACCCCCCGCAGTCAGGTCACCCCACCCCTCTGCCCCAGTACCAACACACCATCCCCACATCCCAGGCCTGCACACCAGTCGCCATGACGACTCCCGCGGTCGCCCCGCACCCCTCCACCAGGTCGTGCTCGAGGAGAACAGCTGCCCAAGCGAACAACAAGGAGGATCCAATGTGTCTTGTTTGCATACATCACCCCTCTATAGGCTCATCCTCGGTGCTGTGCAAACTACCCCACTCCCGTAGGTACGATGCCGGAACTGGTGTGTGGCGGGGAAGAGCTCGGAAGGGTAGCTATATATGACTTATACGGACCCCAGATATCTTTGGGACGCGCCACCGTGGGAAGGAGACTGGAGTAGATCTCGCTATTGGTACTGCAGAAAGCCATGGAAGTAAGCCACGCACTCGCCGTGGGAGTCGCTCTAGCGCCCCATCGCTTCGCCACCTCACGCTTAGCAAGCAGGAGGCCCAAAGAGGCAAGCCGTCGGACAGACTTAGGGAAGTTTACCGTGTAGCCTAGTAACGCCACCTCAGGAGTGGGGACCAACGCAAGCCCCAGCATAGCGCCCAGGATCTCATGCACTTGTGTCCAGTATGATTGCAGCTTGGGGCATGTCCATGACAGATGAGCGAAATCAGCGTGTGGTGCAGCGCATTTCCAGCAAGCGTGAGGCCGTGTGGGATCAATGGCGTGGAGTCTATCAGGGGTCACATAGTAACGGCGAAGGAATTTGTAATGGAGGAGCTTATGGCGACTGTTGAGCGAGACCGTATTAGTAACCTTGCAACAGACCGTCCATTGCTCATCCGTGATGGGCCTACCCAAGTCCGTCTCCCAGGCCGCCCGCAGACGGTCATCTACAAAAGGAACCAGAGCCGCGCACGACTTATACAGTGAGGAAACCATGTGCGCGCCAGTGTCCTTATCAATAAGGAGGGTGAGAGGCTCAAAGGACTCCGGTTCGAGAGGGAATCCCGTGATGCTCGCCCGCGCCGCACAATAAAGCCGACGCAGGACAAACTTGTCCATGAACGTGGCCTCGCCGAAGCGCTCCTCCTCCGACGACGAAAATATATGCCCTCCAGGATATAGATCTCCGATCTTAACAAGATTGAACTTAGTGAGAGTACGTTGAACAATGCGCTCACCCGTACCGGGCAACAACCCAGGGTTAGGGAGCGGGAGCGAGGAAGAATAAAGAAGAGGCCGGGCCAAATAACGAGCCAGGCGACCCCAGGCCCAGCTGGTGGTGGACACCGTTTGGATATCCACTGGGCTCCGGGGAACCTCCCCGGGCAACACCGCCGACAGGCGACCCGGGAGAACGAAATCCGCCTCCGGCCGAAGAAACGGGATCCGCGCATCGGGATGATACCAGGCATAAGCGTGCGCACACTGGGCGACCAAATAGTAGAGATACATATCCGGGACGCCGAAGCCGCCCCTATCATGGGGGAGCGTAAGAGTCCTCCAGCTGCTTCGGGGGTGTTTCCCACCCCAAACCAGCCGAATCAAATGGGCCCGCAGAGTGGAGAAGAAAGCCCTAGTAAGAGGAATCGGAATATTATTAAAAAGGTACAAAAACCTGGGTAGTACGATCATTTTTATAATGGCGATTCTGGCCGACATGGAGAGAGGAAGCCGCAGCCACCTCCCCACCTGCGTCTCCAGCCTGGTAATCGCGCGGCCATAATTGAGGCGTATAATTTCGTCCGTGTTGAGATGAATCTGCACGCCCAAGTATCGCACCGAGTCGGCGCACCACTCCAACGGGAACTCAAACTGCCACGTGGCCGTGCCACTAGTCAACGGAAAGATTATGGATTTGTGCCAGTTGATGCCCAATCCCGAGTGGGCACCGAAGCGTAGAATCTCCCGTATCAGGGGAGCCAGGTTAACCTGAGGCTCTCTGACATACAGTATTGTGTCGTCCGCATAGAGGGAAGCTAATAAGGGACCAGTCCGAAACTGGAGGCCCCTATGCAGATGCCTCTCCTGAAAATGCAGAATTAAGGGGTCCATGGCCAAGATAAACAATAACGGAGAAAGCGGGCATCCCTGCCGTGTGCCTCTCGTAAGAGAGAAGGGGCGAGACAGCATGCCGTTGATGCGCAAGCGGGCTGTGGGGCAGCTATATAAAAGCCGCGTGGTGGCGAGGAAGTTCTCCGGCATGCCCATGCGTTGCATGACAGCCAGAAAGAAAGGCCATTCTAGCGAATCGAAGGCCTTTTCAGTGTCTAGAAGGATTGCCGCGGCCGGCGTGGCCGGATTGATTCTGTGGAGTACCGTGAACAGCGTCCGCAGATTGAAAGACGTAGAACGACGCGGGACAAAGCCCGATTGCACGGGCGATATGATGAATTCCATCAATTGAGACAGTCTGTTGGCCACAATTTTGGCCAGGATCTTGTAATCAAGGTTCAACAGAGAGAGGGGCCTATACGACCCACATAGCTGCGGGTCCTTGTTTGGTTTAGGGAGCAGAACTATAACCGCTTCGCTGAGGGTCGCCGGGAGGGACCCACGTTCCAGCGCCTCTGCGTATACCTCGATAAGCCGTGGCGCCAGGAGTTCCGAAAAGGCCTTGTAAAAATCCCCCGAGAAGCCATCGAGGCCGGGGGCGGTGGAACCACGAAGCACTTTGATCGCCCCCCGGACCTCCGCCACCGTTATGGGCTCGGCCATAAACTCCTGCATCCCCTTATCGAGGAATACGAGCGCGATTTCGGACAAATATGCCTCACGTGAAGTCGAGGAGTCGTCCAACTTAGTCTTGTATAGGTCAGAGTAGTAGGCCAGGAATTCGTCCCTTATCTCGGCGGGCCCCGTGCGGAGCGAACCATCTGCGCCCCGCACCTCAACTATCAGAGATTTACTGTACGGCGGTCGCAGAGCCTGCGCCAGTGTGCGATCCGGCCTATCCCCCTCCCCGTATCTACGCGCCGTCTGGTACTTCCCAAGGTACAAAATCTCTCTGTCCGCCGCGTCCCGAAAGTCAGCAAGGAGGCGGAGCCGCTCAGCAGACACGTCGCCAGCAGGCGCACGCCGCGCCGCGGCGTCAATCGCCTCCAACTGTGTCTCCAATTGCTTAATCGTAACGCGCAGCGCCTTCAGGACTCCGGCATGTTTAGCTATACAAATCCCCCGAATGTAGGCCTTGAACCCCTCCCAAAGCACGGCCCATGAGCCCACTGATCCGGTGTTAAGCGTGAAATAGTCCTCGATCGCCTCATAAATTTCATGAACAAATACGTCGTCCAGAAGCGCCCTCCCAGGGAATCGCCATTGCCGCTCAAAACACTCCGACTGCGGGACGTCTAAGCACAGGGACACCGGGGAGTGATCCGAGTATGTTCTGGGAAAAGTCTGCATCGTTCGGAACCAGGGGGCCAGGCCCGGGGACAGGAGCCAGTAGTCAATCCTGGTCCAAGTGTTATGTTGACCTGAGAAGTGGGTGTAAGTAGTGCTGTGCGGGTTGCGCCTGCGCCAAATGTCCGTCAAAGAGAACTGGTGGCAAAGGTCAAGTAGTGCGCGCCGCGCTCTAGGCTTGGTGTGAGCAGACCCCGAAGTACTGTCCAAGCACTCGTCCATCAATAAATTGAAGTCGCCCCCAATTATGAGGCCTGCAGGCGCCAAAGTAGCAAGGTGGGAAGCAAGCTGCTGAAAAAATTCCGGGGAATCAGTGTTGGGAGCATACACACAGACCAGAACAACCGCATGACCCATCAACACCCCCTGTACTATACAGTAGCGCCCCTCCCCATCCCCAAGGAAAGAATGGCAGTGAAACGGGACTCTCTTATGGATCAGTACAGCTGCGCCCCTGGCGTAATTACTAAAGTTGGAGAAGTACCTATGAGCACCCCACGAAGCCGCAAAGCGTGAGTCGACCGAGGAGTGGAAATGCGCTTCTTGAATGAAAGCTATATCAACTCCATGTCGATTGAGATAATGTAGTATCTGTTTACATTTGCGCTGGTTGTTCAGCCCCCTAACGTTCCAAGACATGAGGGATAGGCCTAGGGGGGACTCATTCAGGCCCATGTGAGCCATCGGTGCCATGCAATCAGCCATGTGGGCATGGAAGCCATCGCGTCGCCGCGCATCTGCCTAATTAACTCAATACCAGCCATGTCAAATAACTCAAACCAACCAAGCCCATCCCCCCTCCCCCCACCCAGCCATATCACCCAAACGTGAGGCAAACCCCATCCTGTGGAAGAAAAACAGAGCTCCAAATAACAACACCAAGTGAAAGCGACTAAGCAAAAAAAAAATAGCATTAGAGCCAACAGCATTCCCAGCGGTGTCAACCAAAGGGGTATGGCAACGACCCGCCACCCACCCAGCACTGCAAGTCAGTTGTATAACCAAGTGTTCCAAAGTTCCCTGTAGTAATCATTGAAACAGGTCCAAAGTTAGGCCGCAGGCACCGACTCAGCCGACCCCAGAGCCAGAAAACAGGTCCTGACTGGTCGCCAGCCCACTACGCGGGGGAGACCGTCGATCATCATCGTCCCCCGGTGGGTCCCCACCCCGCTTATATGTCCGGCAGAACTCCTGCACCGCTGTAGGATTGTCGAAGATCCGAACTCTGCCCTCAATGTCCACCCGCAGCCGGGCAGGGTAGAGCATACCATATTTGAGGCCTAGGTTGCGGAGCGCCGCCTTAGCCCCCACGTATTTGCGTCGCGCCTCCTGGACCATGGCCGTGAAATCCGGGTAGAATGAAAGTCTCGAACCCTGCCAAGTAATCTCACCCTTCTCCCTAGCCAGCCGCAGGGCCGTGTCGCGATCTCGGAAGTTCATAATACGGGCCACCAGCGGGCGCGGCGGGAGCCCCGGGTTAGGCCGCGGACCCAGGGAACGATGCGCCCTCTCAACCACAAAGCCAGGCGTGAAGGCTTCTCTCCCAAAAATGTCCGACATGAGCTGTTCCACAAACACATCCAGTCTGCCCGTAGCCGTGGACTCCGGAACCCCAGTAATGCGCACGTTATTGCGCCGACTGCGCGCTTCTAAGTCCTCGTTCTTGATGGCTACCTCCTTTAAGATTCGCTCCAGCCGATCTAGGCGTTTAGCTTCGTGCCCTGCGCCATCCTCCACCGCGGAGATCCGGGCCTCGGCCTCCACCAAGCGCTTGTCATGGGCCTGAATTTTAGCCCCCATTGTTTCCAGCTTTTGATCCAGGGTATCAAAGCGCCCATCTAGGGCCCGGAACCCAGCACGCATCTCCTGCAGCCAGTCTGGGAACGAGGCCCGGGCCGCCGAGGCACCAGGCGGGCCCTCAGCAGGGGCCTGCATTTCTGGGCGATGGTCCGCCGGTTGTTCGGGCAACTTTTCGAAGGGCAGCGTTTTCTGCTTTGGGTCCTTGCGACCCATGCCCTCTCCCGGTAGGACCGCGTCGCGGTAGGAAGGAGGCCGGGGACGACAAAGAGGCGGCTCTAAAGGACAGGTCGGTCAGCACTCCATCCAGCCCGCGCCACGGGCGACGCAGCCACCTTCGCGGGATCCAGCCGAGTTAAAGCAGCCCAAGGGGGGCCCACGAAGTGATGTCCAGCCGCAGGGCAAGGCCCTCGCCCCCAGGCCCAGGGCGCGTCCTCCCGTAGCGCAGGGCCCAGAGCAGGCAGGGGCCGTCCAGAAGGGCAGCGGCCGATGTGGCCGGGCAGTCCGGCGCGGGGGAATTGGAGGGCAGGCCTCACCGGTCACCGAGAGCAGGATCAAACAGGCGAGGGCCCGAGGCAAGGGGCAGAGAGAAGCCGGGCACCCGGCCCGGCGCGGGGCCCACCCCACCCCACCCACGCCACCAACAAGCCACCCGGCCGCTCCCCCCAAGGCCCCCCGACAAGAGATGCCCGGGGCCCCCGGGAGGGCAACCAGGGAAAGGGCACGACCGCGGCGCCGAGCACAGACCCCAGCGCTCGGCCGGCCCCCGGCTCGCAGCGACGCGCGTAGCAGGGCAGGCCCCCACCGGCCCGAACCCCGGCGCTCAACACTCCCCCCACAGTTCCCCCCCCGGGTACCTGCCCTCCAGCCAGCCGCCACCTCCGAACTCCTGATCCCGGCCGCCGACTCAAGCCGCCATCTTGGGCCTCCAGGCCAGGAGCCCTCGTCGTCGTCTACTGGTCATCCCGGGCGCCGGCCGGGCCAGACTTGCGTATCGGAGCACTCCGGGGCCCCCGGGGATTCAACGCCGGGGTCGGACAGCCAGCGCCCGCATCAGGGTGTCGGGAACAGAGAGGCTAGTGCTGGGCTGGCGGCGGAGCTTCAACGCCGCGCGGCCATCTCAGCCTGCAGCTTGGCCACGCCCCCTTGTTAATAGATTCTTAATAGTGGAAAAACCCTTACCAAGTTTCTCCCATACACCTTTAACCTCTATTGGAACAATTTCTTCATGCAAATCAGTTATATTCTTAATATATTTCTTTAGGTTCTAACTTTTGTCAGGAATATAAGTACAGCAATGTTATACTTTCAGCATTCCACAGACTCCTCCCTCTTTTGCCAATAAAATGTCAAGGGCAAGTGGATTTTGCATTACCATAGCTCTCATGGAAACCATTTTGCTATTTACCATTAAGAACCCTCCAGCTGTGCTTGTTGATAAACGATCCACAACTGTAGACAATTTTCTAATTTTATGTGCATTCAGCGATATTCCAACTGCTGGTATCAGTGCTCCAAAGATATCACCTATAATTTCTGACCAACTCACCCTCCTTCTTCACGTTAGCTGTCTACCTATTTCATGCAATCCGTCATCTCCCCTTTCCACATGAAATATTTTTGGAAAGACCAGGCCCAAGTAACATGTCCCGTACCAATGGTCTGGTAACCTATAATAAGCTCTGTTCCCACAGATATAATATATTCCAGGGAATACTGGATCTTTTCCTCCTTTAAATCCCCATCCCCCTATGATTCTGTATAAATCATGGCACTCACTTGCTCCTACAAAATAATTATCATATACAGTATTATCTCTACTTATGCATAATTTCCCTTTCTGGGGCAAATCTAAGGCCATTGCTGGGTTTGTTTATCCCTTTAAATGATTTTCTTTCCCAATATCCCAAAATGTTGTTTCCACCTTTTCCCCAGTCACCTTCTTTTGCATTTTAATTCTCCTCTCCTCTACCATATTCAGGAAAGTTTTCTCTTCTTTTCTTAAACTACAAGTAAGGTTATTCTTAAACACTTCTTCTAAAGTTAATTCTCTTTTCTCTAGGAAAAATTCACCAAGAGTTTTACTAGGCTTCACCCTATTTAATTCAGGAACTACAGGAATTTGTGAGAAAATAATATCTATATCAGTGTAATAGTATTCTAATTTTCCTGTTTTATAAAACAGACTAGCTAAAACACTACAAGTTATCCCATATGTCAAAGGAAGGTGATGATAAATAACACCTACTGATACAGATGCAGGTAACTGCATGCAGACGTAGCAGTCTCTAACCTCCATTGTTTTTATATATTTGTACAACAACTTTGAAAAAACATTGTTAGAAACTTGTTTATGGACTTATCCTTGGGAAATTCTGTTCTATCTACCAGTTTTGTAATATGACTTTCATCAGCCTTTTCATTATTAATTCCATTTACTGTGTGTTCATTTATATTTTCGAATGTCACTCTAAATGAAATTGTTATTGCTAATATTATCCAGACAAGGATAAGTAATCCTGCACAACAAAAACACATTTTACACCATCTTCGGAGAAATTCACATGTTGGATTTCTATTTTCATTGTTCGCCATTTTGGTAATGATCAGTGTCTTTTGACTTAGCCTCTTTTCTTCAACAATTTACCTTTGTCTAAACCTAAGGCTTTGGTTGCCTACTTGGTTCTTTTTTGGTCACGAGTCTTGTCCGGGTTTTAATTCCTTTTCGATTTCCTTTGCCACTCAATCCATGTATGAATCGTCTTTGTCTTTAGGTTTACAGTCTTTGTTCAGAATTTCCTGATCATCTGTTTCTTCTGTGGTGTCAGACAAGATAACTCTCAGGATTTCTGAATCTTCTTCTCCTTTGTCCACCTCTTGTCCAGTCACTCTTAAACTTTCTTGGCTACCAGCTTCCTCTTATATATCAGGAAGTGCCACATATGTCCATTCCGGTGACTTGTACTTTGGGTTTGGTTTCTTTATCCTCTTTGTACTTTGCAAGTGCTTCTGATCTGTGTCCTTTGGTTTCTCCTGACTAGACACCTCATTCACTTGTTCAGCATTATCAGACTTTATTCTGGTTAGTCGGTATCTCAACCTCTTGATTTTGTTGGGCCAAATATCTTCTTTCAACGGCCTTTTCAATTTAGGTCCTTTCCTTTCTCGCTCTGTTTTCCAAGCTCTTTTCCTGAAAAATTCTTCCACCTTTACTCTCTGTTTCACTTTCTTCTGATTCTGTCTCCATCTGGATTTCAGTTTCTTTGGATTTTATCCTCAATATTTCAGGTTCACTGTCTGTATCTATCCCTCCTCGTGTTTCTTCCACACAATCTTCCTGCTGACTATCTGTCCCTTTTTCTACCTGTGTGTCTTGTGTCCCTACACCTCCTCGGAGTTCTTCCGCAATTACTTCACCCTCACTCTCTGTATCTAATTCCTCACCTTCTATCTCTATGATTTTGGGGGTGAATTTCTCTTATGCTTGTACTCGGGATTTCTTTTCCAAAGATTACTTGTTCAGTTTTTCCCGTATCGTCATTTATTCGTTCTTGTATTTCCACTGGTTCTGTCTCAGATTCAGAACTGGTATCAGAAATTTCAAGGGGTCTTCTTAGTGGTATATTTTCTTGTCCAACAATTTGACTTAAACCCTTTTCTCGTGCTTCTGGGTTTTGTCTTGTTCTTGTTTCTTCTGATTCCGATTCGGAACTGGTATCTGATACTTCTCGTTGTTCCTCTTCAGATTGATCTTCCGGATTTGGGACTCGAAGAGTGTGACCGGCATGAATCCAGTTCTTCACTCCCACTCACTTCACAGCAGTTGTTGTTGTCAGAATCACTTGCCGTGGTCTTCCCCAGCGTGGAACCAGACAATTTCTTCTTCTGTGTACTTTTGTGCGGACCCAATCTCCAGGACTCAAGTCATGAGCTGGCTTCCTTTCAACAGTGGTTGCATCTGGTCCAACCTGATGAAACACCATGAATGTACCATATCTGCCAATCCTTTGCAATAATCCAAGACGAAGTCATCAGATGTAGGCAGCAGTTTGTTGACAGGAATAAAAACATGTCTCATCGCTCAACTCATGATAATTTCATGGGGACTCAGACCAGTTTTCCTATCAGGAATTAATCTAATTGTCATTAGAACTAGAGGCAAGACATCTGGCCATTTTAGACCTGTGGCCAAACACATTTTTCCCAATCTGTTCTTTATGGTGCCATTTATTTGCTCCACCACTCCAGAAGCCTCTGGTTGGTAGGCACAATGCAGTTTCTGTTGTACATTCAATGCTTCACAAATCAATTTTATAACCTCATTCTGGAAATGTGTTCCTCTATCTGTTTCAATGTTGCTGGGAAACCAAACCTAGAAATTAACTCTCTCAGTAGGAATTTTGCTACAGTAACTCCATCATTCCTTCTAGTCGGGTAAGCCTCAACCCAACTGAAAACAGACAGACAATCACCAGTACATATCTTAGCCTGTTGCATGAGGGCATTTCAATGAAATCAAGCTGCATTCGAGTGAAAAGACCTCCCTCCCGTCCTATGGTTCCCAAGCTCACCACAGTTTTCCTTTCTGGATTTAATTGCTGGCATATGAGACATCTCTGACAAAGGCTCTCAGCTATAAGCTGAAACTTTGCATTATACCAGGTCTGTTTAAAAAGGCTAATCATGGCATCCCTGCCTATGTGATCCTGCCCATGGTACATGCGTGCCATGGTAGAGATCATGCTATTAGGCATCACTGGTCTTCCATCGCGGTAAACCCAAACTCTGTCTACTTCTCGTGTTGCACATCCTGATTTTATCCACTGTTTCTTCTCCTCTTCCCCTGCCTCTTCCTGTAACTGTCTCACTTCATCCCATGTACTTATGGTGTTAGTAAAAAGCAAGGGACATAAATCCATTTCCTTCTCCCTGTTACGATTTAGTGAAGTTTGGTTTCATGCACAGTACTGCGCTAGATCATTGGCAAATTCATTGCCTGCTGACACGTAGTCAGTTCCCTTTCTGTGTGCACTATTTTTTATAACAGCGATCTGTTTAGGCAGCTGTATCGCCTCAAGTAATTTTCCAACTATTTCTGCATTTCTGATTGGAGTTCCACTCGACATCAAGAAACCTCTTTGGGACCAAATTTGCCCAAACTCACGCACCACTACAAACCCATACTGACTGTCAGTAATCACAGTGACTCGCAAATTCTTTCCCAACTTGCATGCTCTACTCAGTGCAAACAATTCTGCAACTTGAGCAGATCGTACTCCTTTAAAACAAGATGCTTCCAATACAGTTGCTACAGTACACACAGCATATGCAGCACTCAAAATCCCTTCTCCGGTTCTTAGGCATGACCCATCCACAAACATCACATAGTCACTCTCCTTCAAGGGCACATCTTTTATGTCCGGACGCGGTTTGGTGCAAAAATCAAGCACTTCCAAACAATCATGATCAACATCATCTTTCAACTCTGCATTCACTGCATCAGGTAGCAATGTCGATGGGTTCACATTAGTGTATCTTACAAGACTCACATTTGTAGCACCCAAAATCACCTTTTCATACTTAGTTAGACGACTATGCGTCATGAACTGTGTTTTACTTCTTGTCAAAAGGATCACCACATCATGGGGAACAAACACTCTCACAGGGTATCCCATTACAATTCATTCACTTTGTTCCAAGCTCTTACAGGTGGCAGCCACGACTTTCAAACATCCGGGCAATGCTACAGCTACTGGATCTAGTACAGCTGAAAAATAAGCAATCGGTCTTCTCAATCGTCCATGTCTCTGCACTAATACAGAAAGAGCACATCCATCTCTCTTGCTGCAATAAAGTTCACATTCTTTTTCATAATCAGGCATTCCAAGAGCCGGTGCTTCACACAAGCTGTCTCCCAATTGTTTAAAAGATTTCATCTCTTCTTTGTTTAGCTCAAGTGGATCTTTCACATCACTGTTTGTCAACCATACTAGAGGTTTTGCAATCAGCGAGAAATTGCTGATCCACTGACGACAGTATCCCGCCATTCCAAGAAACATTCTGACTTCCCTCTGTGTCATTGGGGCTCTCATTCCTTTAATTATTTTTAACCCTGGGTGTAGGACTACGCTACGCTCACGTAGTTTGTGTAGTTTGTGCAACTACGCGCTACGTGAATTGCACGTAGTTCTCACTGTTTCTTTCAACTCTTAAGGCAATCCTTCCGGATCAAATACAACAAAGGCTTCAGTAATTTCAGGTTCTGAATTTTCCATTGTCATTCTATACAATACGTCTTTGGCGGGAGTTTCAAAGGCTATACCATCAGGTTTACAAAAGATGTTGCAATTCATCTTGCACAGTAAATCCCTCCCTAACAGGTTTACAGGACTAGTGTCGCATACAACAAAACGATGCATGTCAGTGAATTTCCCTATTCTAACCTTTACAGGATCAGTAAGATAAGCTGATATCTGTTTGTTTGAAACTCCAACTACTTGGATTGTTTCACCCGAGAGAGGAAGATTTTTCACTTCAGCTGATCTAACATTGGACGAGTAGCACCAGTGTCCACTAGGAAAGTAATGTTTTCTTCATTCACCTTTCCATCCACAAAGGGCCCTGTCTGGTCTACCTCTAGAGTTGCGCCAAGTACGCACTCCTCTTCCTCGCCTAGGCACCGTCAATAATTCTCTTCTGACTCACTCTCATTGCGTTGCAGCCAATACTTGCGAAATGGCACCAGCGCGCGGTAGCTTTGTTACCTGTTCTTCGTTGTAAAATCCTGTCTCATTACTGTATCTTTGAGGATTTACGTTCTGTGGGAAAGGTGGGTTTGGCACCTGACACTGTTGGGTAACAACCTGCTGCTGTCGCAGTGGTTGGCAACTCACCTCATTCTGCACCTCTGGATTTAATGATGAATTATCACCATTAGCTTTCGGTGGCAAGTTACACTCTGATTTACAATGCCCCTAATTTTCTGCAATTATGACATGGCCATTTCTTTTTAGCTTCCTCTATGCTAATCTGTCCTTTTCCTTTTCCAATATTAGGCTTTTGTTTTGCTTGCCCCATTCCATTAACTTGCTCGATTAACTGGGCTTCTTGTTGCTGCGCTGCCTTAACCTGTGCCCACATTGCCTTTTCATTCAATTTACGTTATTTGGCTTCAATTTCATCACAAAAATATTTTGCATGTCATAACACTTCATCTATCTTTTTGTTTTGCCAATCTACTGTATGCTGTTTAATCATTTCACTAACTTCAGGCCTTAAACCATAAACAAATATGTACACAAAATGACTCAAATTCTTTTTACTTAATTTCTCGTCTCCACTGTATTGTTTCAAAGCCAATAATAACCTTTCGTATTACGCATGCACTGTCCTCCAACACTTCATCCTCAGATTTACTCACTCGATATCTGTAACCTTCTGACCCAGTGTTGTTTCTTTTTTCTGTGCATTTTCTGCCACTCATCTCTCCAGCATTTCTCAGAGGAAACATACCATCAGTCATGCTCGCATTTCGCCATCTTCTCATCCTGTCATCATGACTTTCTTGACCACAATGTCTACCAAATATATAATTATACCTTCTCCCACTCCGATGCCTTTCTCTCTCATACATCTCTTCTTCCCATTCAGTCAAAGCCTCAAATTGGGTAGGTTTGGGTTTCGGATCCAACCTCATTCTATCTCTTAAATTTCGTAGTACTGCCAAACTAAATTAACCACTTTCCAGAAACGCTAACACTCCATCATCTTTGGTATACTTTGCCCAATTCTCAAACTAAATACATGTATGATAATCATATTTTGCTACCATAAAAGATGCAGGCGTTTTCAGTGGAGGAAGTATCTGCCCTTCCCTAATCACAATCGGCCTATCCTTTTTAAATAGGTCTTTGAGTTTCCCAAACCATGATTTTTTTCTCTTTCTCAGGTGGATCGTAGTACATCATTTTTACTTTCAAAAGTTTTTAATCAACTAAGCTTTGTAAACCACTTTTTCACGGCTTCTCCGCATTCTGACAAATCTCAGCGCGACTCACACTAACGCACCAATCCTGGGCGTCTACGTCACTCTGGTTATTCTCCACTCCCAGCGCGTCTCACACTAACGCACCAATCAGTGAAAGCTTCGTCTTTCTACAGCTGACCAAAACCAGCGCGTTCTTTCTGACGTCAGCCTTTCTCGCTACTCCTGCTCTTGCTGACCCATCCTTTACAATAAATGTCGGCAAACTTTTCTAACGTTTTCTTTCATCAAAATCTATTAGTTACAGCATTAAACATCTCCATTGCCTGCTTCGCTAAATCAAAGAGATAGATTTGTTCATTTACACAAGAATTCTGTCTTTCCAGTAGGCAGGGCTTACCTCTACCCTACCACAGAATTTTCCGTTTTGCCGATAAAGTAGCACTTCCCTCTACCTTACCCTTCGATCAAGCAAAAGGCAAACCTGCTTCTCTGGGGATAAAACACATATGGAGACTACAATGCTCCTGAGAATTAAGGCCAGAGTTTCACAAGAGAACCTATTACTATACCACTCACACACATTCATACAGAAATTTCTCTAACATAACACAATTCCGTGTTATTACGATTTTTGAAACCAGACAATATTCAATTCCATGTGACTTCTCTTGCCACATAAATCCACTCCCTACTTCCCGGCAGCTTCAAATTTCCGACTACACTTAACATAAACAATACTCAACATAAAGTGTTAAACATATATCAATAATCACCAAACCAATACAATAAAACAATCAATTTGCTACCAAGAAATCTGATGCAGCGCCATGGACAAGATTTACATATTCTCCCTATGTCACAAATTGGTAATCACAACAACTCATCCATACACTCATTCATTGGTGGGGCCCATAACACCAACACGCACTCGTCACTCAATAAATCTCACTTGAATCTGTACACAGGAGAAAAGCGCTGGACATGTGGGTACCTTATAACCTATCAGGATTAATTTTGCTTTACATTATATACATTTTATACATATACCTCTTCAGAATCCTGATCTTAACATCAAGGCACTCCACCACTTGGTTGATGGACCAATTAGTTGGACTGGTTGATGGTGAATTAGAACCAGCTAAAACACAATTAAAGCCTAGGAAACATTTGGTATTTTCTGTAATTAATTAAAGAACCACAAACTCATTTCTTATTATTTCAAATTTTCTTTATCTAATAATAAATTTCTTTGCGTTAGCCTTTATTCACTACAGCTCATAATGGAAATGTTAGTTTTATTAAAAGAGAAATCTAACATTTGGTAAATAAACATGAATTTAGAAAACACAGTTAATTAATTACCAATTAGCAAGCGTCGATGACTTTCCGATCAAACAGAGAGTTATCCGCATTCCCTGGTACAATTCCCAGGACAAGCTGTCTGACCCACAGCAAAGGATCACACCGTCAGACGATCTATAGGATGTACTGCAAACTTCTCTCCCAAGAGCCAAATAAACCCAAGGCAAACTATTAAATCGCCACCAGCTCAATGCAGACCCAACGCCATGAAAGATCAAACCCGATGACCAACCCCCAATGGCAGATGAGAGCTTTATATACCCTTTTTCCCTCTTACTTCATATTAACATACATCATTTTAGGGGCAGAGAAAATGTTGTGATTGGACAGTTCGGGGTTATATGTAAGTTTCTAAAAGTTTCCCAGGGCAAAACTGGTTCTTTATGAAGGCTTGGCATAGGAAGGCGCAAATTAATACATTTCATTTAGCTCCCAGGGGAGAGCAACGAATGTAACAGTTAGAGGAAAAGAAGTCATCTTTCCACAGGTTCTGTATCGTCCTTTCTGCTGTTCCTATACCGTCATCGATTGGCAGGCAAACAAGTCCCTATCCTTGCAAAAGACCAGTCCTGTGCACACATACAATTCATATAATCAAAAATTGATATAGGTAAGTACAATGCAACAAAGAAAACATCCATATATGAATTGGAAATTCCGTTTAATAAGCATATCCAGCCGACACGTGTTTCATCGTGGGACATGTAAACCACGACTCTTCAGGGCTGAAGCTAATGCCAAACTAACAGTAGATGCCCGCTACCGGTGATAATTCCAACCCGGTAGGGTAAACAAAGGGTCAGTCGATCTGCGCAGATTAGTAACGTCTCTTCAAATTAAAGCAACAAGGATCAAAGATGACTTCATACCGCCAGTCACGTAAAATTCAGATATACATAAAAAGTATCTTTAAGGAGTAATTCCCGCTCGTAAGAGTCAGGTAACGTGGCATTTATTCCGTATGTCAGTGCATACACTGACATACGGAATAAATGCCGCCAGGACGCTTTGATACTTCGCTCCATTTATAATGGTTGGCTCAGACTTGTCATAACGAACACGTTACCTGACTCTTACGAGCGGGAATTACTCCTTAAAGATACTTTTTATGTATATCTGAATTTTACGTGACTGGCGGTATGAAGTCATCTTTGATCCTTGTTGCTTTAATTTGAAGAGACGTTACTAATCTGCGCAGATCGACTGACCCTTTGTTTACCCTACCGGGTTGGAATTATCACCGGTAGCGGGCATCTACTGTTAGTTTGGCATTAGCTTCAGCCCTGAAGAGTCGTGGTTTACACGTCCCACGATGAAACACGTGTCGGCTGGATATGCTTATTAAACGGAATTTCCAATTCATATATGGATGTTTTCTTTGTTGCATTGTACTTACCTATATCAATTTTTGATTATATGAATTGTATGTGTGCACAGGACTGGTCTTTTGCTCAGCTTTAGGTCAATTTTATTTGGCCTTTACAATTTGAGGGGTTTAGGGGTCTCCCCTCCCTGTTTTGCACCATACAGATATTGTAGCTTACTGTACCAACGTTTATCTGCAGAGCGCCACTACTTCCTAATTATTGAATACCCTGTTCTAAAAATTTTTGACAAAGTCCCTATCCTTGACAGGGAACACGGTGTCAAAAGTTTGGGTCGTTTGGTGATCTCCAGAGCCATCCGGACATGTGCAGAAATCATCGCGCTCACATGGTGGCATCTGCTTCAGAGAATGCCATCTTGGGTACTGCGGTCTAGTAGGCCTAAATGCCAACTTAAGCAAAAGCAGACATAACAGTAATGAAAATATAGAAATGGAGATTGTAATGTTTAAACCCACACTAATCCCAATATATATTAGTATTTCCCTAGCTGTAGCCACATTCAAAGCAATATTACTTACCATTTGATAATTTTTAAAAGCACAAACAATCACAAAGCAACATAAATCATGCAATTTTATATTTCACCATAATCTATGATTAGTTTGCGTGCCATAATGAATTAATTAATTGTTCTGCAATGCAATTAGCATTTTAGTCCCACTCGTATCTCGCGTTTATCAAGGTGCAAAGGTTGGTTAGTGAATTTTCACAGCAAACAAGTTCTTGGAATTAAAATTAGAATGATTACATAATTAATTTCATGCAAATTAGAGAAGGTATACAACATTTTGTTTTACCTGCTCCACCACAACTATAGTCTTTTGTTCTTAGTAGGCCAGGGCGAAATATTAAATGCATCGGAGTAATCGGAGTAATTTCAGTAATTACTCATTACTCTTGTGATGCGAAATTTCCAACTTTACACAATCATGCCAGCATGCATAATTAAGAGTAATGTGGGGTAAAATCCTACTGTAGCAGCACAGGAACAAAGATCTTAGAGAGAGCGAGTAGCTGCAGGCTACTGCTACTCATGTCCTGTAGCATTTAGTGCTATTTTCTTAGCACATAGTGCAATCTCGGTCCCATATTGGACACAAGGGCGCAATTTGCAGGAAATAGCACTAAATGTTGGATTATACTTCTTTCTCTTTTTTTTTTTTCTTTCTTTCCTTTTCTCTTTCTCTTGTTTCCTAAAAGATGCATTATAAAAATGATCTTTGTTTAGAAATGATACATCTCATAATCTCTTTTACATAATTTGGCCTGTAAATCAACTGTTACCTATTGCTTATTCATGTTCTCTCAATACAAATACGTTAACTAAAAAATATCTATTATTTCATATGTCTCCTATGTGTACTGCTAACATGGGTTGCAGGGGACCATGTTTTCCCATTGTCCTAGTGTAAGGTGCTATCAATCTTAATGCACCATATTCTGCTGCTGTAACCAATAGATTTAATAAAGTTGTTCAAACATATAATGCCTGCCATGGGACAGCCAGTCCTTTGCACAGCACTCATGTTTTTTGTGAGCCTAAAGAAAGTCATTGATTGTCATGGTGGGGTCGGGTTGTGGTTGTTGACACAATGGTTGGGCTCTCACTACACTGTGTTGTGATTATTCGTTGCATAATAGAAACTATTTGAAAAAATATTAGATGGGTTAATTTCAAAATGTTCATGTTTAAATGGTGGCATTTGTAATATTCTTTGGGTTTTTCAGTATTAATATGTACAACACCATGTTTCATTTAGATTTAGGAAGGTCGAATTCCAAAAGGAACATGAAGGGAAATCATTTTTCAAAGTCAGTGGTTATTCTGAAAATCTGGAAGGGGCTTGGCCCACCCGGAGCAACACTGGACACTCGTGAATTCTGCAACATACGTGGAGAAGTGTGGCTCAATGGTTAGAGCGGCAGACCCTGATGCAGAGGTCTGACCCGGGACCAGGGTTCAATTCCCGCATTGGCGGGTCTTGGGCTCATAATTCCTCGAACCTGATTCTTACCTCGGTGCCTATTCTAATCATGGGTCCCACGCTGCAACTCTGGGCAATAGCTTGCTTAATCTCCACAATGTCCCCAACAGCGCTGGGATGCCTGGCTTCAGCCTGGGGATGCCCAGGAGTGGACATTTCACAGGGAAAAACCAGGAAGGGTTCCCTAGTAGCGGTATGAGTACAGCGCTGGGAAACCCTGAAATGGGGTAGCAGTGTGCTATATAAGTACAAACACATAATGAAAATATCATTAATATGCTGACCATATGCAAACGCAGGATTTATTGTCCTCTGAGAATAATCTCATACCACTTAGTTTTATTTATTCCATCCTACGAGCAGGGCTGAAAATGTAACTGTGTTCTGTTTTCACTCACATTACGTGATAATATGTCAAATGTGATTCTTTTGTCGAAAGGTTTTGCCAAAGCATAGAAAATGAACAACTGGAAAAGATATAACTTTCAATCACATATTTTTAAATCATGTGTGTTTCAATCTCAGCCTGGAGTCACCTGATGACAAAGATCTCTTTCAGGCACGGTCTGGGGACGGACTAACAGCCTTGTTTTCTGCTGCAATGTAAATGTTATTTCAGAAGGCATTTAAAAAATAAGTTAATGCTAGGTTTAAAAAAGGAACTCTCCCTGAGCTAAGGTCTCACAGGCCTGTCTGTTCATGTTACACTCTAGGGGACAGCTCCTGGCTGACACTTGCAGCATAAACACATTATCACACTATGTCTTTCCAAAACAGATTTTGTAGCTACAACTGTGTGTAATTATTAAACTGCGACCCATCATCATAAGCAATGCGTTTCTCTATAAAAACAGCTTTTGTGCTGAAACTTACACAGTTGTGTCCAACACTATAATTCAGAGTCTCTGAAAGACAAAAAAATAGAACTATTTGATATTTGAGAACTGATTACTCCACCCTCGAGGAACCTGCTTTAGGTTGTGGTCTCTGAAAGGTAAGCAGTATACTGCTAATCACAGTTTCTGTTCATATGCTGCCGAGTTCTTTTTTGCGAACAGAGATTTGACATTATTTTTATCCAGTGGCCTCAACCAAGCTGGTTATGACTTGGGATTTATTGCTATATTCCCACTGGGTCCCCTGCTTCACAAAGTCCTGGTGGCGCGTCTATGATGACGGCCCATCCGCCTGCTGGACACAGCAATAACAAATCAGTGAAAAAATGACAAGGAATTTATGAGTTACTCGAAGAGAGAAAATCAATAAGAATAGCTTTTCCAAGGTGCTCAGAAGGGCGGTGTAGTGAAGCAGAAAGATTCTAGGGGGCAGATTTACAAGTCCCTTGCGCCACTTTTGCGTCACTATTCCCATGTTAAAAATGACGCAAAAGTGGCGCAAGGGGCATGTAAATCTACCCCTAGGTGTCTCCCTGAAGCAAAGTTTGATCTTCTCTGATGGTCAATGTGTTTCGAGGGCACAAGGCAGCGTCCTAAGCGAATAAACAGAAAATAAAAAGACATATCAGTGAATTCACATCTCAAAGGACCTCAGAGAGTAAGCAAAGGATGTGATCGCAAACGACTCTAAAAGGGATGGGAGTCACATTTCCTCCCGGGATTAAATATTTATATTATTCAAAAGGTTGCCTACGAGTGTGCACAATTAGTGTATTTTGCATTTGTGTAATTATGTGAAATTTTGGCAAAATTAAGAAATATTTTGTGTAGTTATGCAAAATGCAAATCCTCCATTTTGAGCTATATTGAGCACACTCCCGTTCGCTGTAAATATTTCCACCAAATGGTGCATTGCTGTAAATTGTTACCATAAATGGCACATCATTACGAGAAGAGGCTTAATGGTGTCATTTCAGGACATTCACATAAGCTTAAAGCAAAATTCCTGAAATTAAGCTAAATACTCCTTTGTCATTTAAAATCCGCCCAGGTATCATGGCGCCATTTATAGTGCCGTTTTTAAAGAACTTATACACAAGTTTACCCTTTTCCAGTCATTTGATGCTGAGCACGGAGTAAATAATCTGGAATGAATGAAGGTCTTCCTATGAGGCTTTCCTTCTCTTAGGCCTTTGGTGGATTCCACCTGAGATGCAATAGGGAACAAATATGTTGAAGCAATAAGGAACTCCTTAGTGGTGTGCAGAATTTCCAATGTGCAAATTTGGTTCAGTCCCATTTTGACATCTGTGATTCTTTGTGTGTGAGATGAGTACTGTCTTGAAGTGCAGGTGGGGCTGTCCACTGGTCTTCCCCCCATTCTGCTACAAGTTGCTGGCTCTCTATTGTGTTGTTGTCTGGAAGGAATGCACAAAGGCCAACTACACCTGGTCAAATGGCCCAAGCAACAGGCTGCAGGCATCACGTCTTGCTAACTTTCTAAAAGTGTCATTTTTAGAATTAGGACTCTCCCATTTCACAAGATTTTAAATTGAAAGTTATCACTTAATAAATGCAATAAGTTAACCCACTGTTATCCTTTGGGACAGGCAGGCACTGCAGTAGTGAAAACCCCATTTAAGGGTTTTTACTCCCAGGACTTGTAAAAGTTAAAAGTACACGTCCAGCTTTTTAAATACACTGCACCCTGCCCTATACCGTTTAGGGCCTAACCTAGGGGTGCTTTATATGTATTAAAAATGAAGTTTTAGGCTTGGCAAAGGGTTTACTTTGCTAAGTCGAATTGACAGTTTAAAACTGCATACAGGCTCCAATGGAAGACCTGTGACATGTTTTAAGGGGCTTCTTAAGTGGGTGGCATAATAGCATAAAATGTGCTGCAGGCCCACTTGTAGCATTTAGTGTACTGGCATTGGGTATATGGTATACCTCTTTTCTAGGTACTTATAAATAATTTAAATATGCCAAGCAGGTGTAAGTAAATTTTACTGTGTTTTATGGAGTAAGCACAAGCACTTTAGCACTTGTGAACAGTGGTAAAGTGCAAACAGTACTAGGGCCAATAAAAAGGAATTCAGCAAAATTAGGAGGGAAGTAGGCAGAAGGTTTGGGAGAACACCACCCTAAGGATGACAGGTGTAACAGCTCCCAGGGAGCATCCAGAAAACCATCACGCATGCCCTGGTCACATGCAAGCTGGACTATGGGATTACCCTCTAAGGTGGGATCAACAAATATTTCACCAGAAGGCTGCAGACTATTCAGAACTCAGTGGCTATCATCACTGTCAACCTCTCACATCGCACAAACTTCACACCACACCTGAAGGAGCTCCACTGGCTTCCCACACACAAACATACACAATTCAAACTCCTCACCCACACTTTAAATGTGCTAAATAACACTGGCTCAACAAACCTCAACAATTGCATCTGCTTTCACAAACTTTTCAGACACCTCCGCTCGTCTGGACACCTATTTGCACACATCCCACGCATATGGAAAATCAGATCCGGCATTTGAGCCTTCGCCTACATCGCTCCCAGAGCGTGGAACGGCCTGTCACTACACATAAGAGCCTTCTCCTTCCTTCTTGAATTCCACAAGAAGCGGAAGACATGGCTTTTTGATTAGTCCCACTAGGCCCTAGGTTTGGCTGGACTCACATCTGCTCAGCAACAGGGGTGATAGTGTGCTGCATAGCAAAAAATATCTTTGACAAAATATATTTAAAAAAATGAATAACAATACATTTCAAACATGTAGAAAACTATATCAAAAATAAAACAGAAAAAAATATTCCAAGAAAATTAAATTATAAAAGAATTACAAAATATGTACCTTTATAAATAGTTTTTAAAAATATTTTTAAAAGCATACACCTTTTTAAAAAAAAAAAACTTCTCCTAACTCAGCAATAACAGGGAAAATGTTAGACTTTGGAGAGGCTAGATTCACTATTCTTACTCTAATCTTAGCAACAGTAGGGCAAGTGTTGGATTTTGGAAGTGTCAACTTTATTATTCCCACTTCAACATAAGCAAAGGAAACTGTTGGACTTTGGAGGGTCCGGATCCACTAGTTCCACTCTAATCTAAGCAACTATACAACATAAGCAAAGGAAACTGTTGGACTTTGGAGGGTCCGGATCCACTAGTTCCACTGTAATCTAAGCAACTATATAGAAAATATTGTACTTTGGAAGGGTAAGACTTACAAGTCCCGCTTCCGTATGAGGGTCACAATTTTGGAGGCAACAGATGTATTATTCCCACTCCAGTCTGAACAACAGTAGGTAAAGTGTTGGACTTTGAAGTGTTCAGTAACTACTCCCACCACAAAAAGTGTGTGGGGCCAATTCACAGAACTAATCTGAGATAAAATCCTAAACTTACTACTTTTGGTATTTAGAGAAGGCATTTAGTTGTAGTAAAGTTAGGAATCCTAACTTTACTACTAAATGCCTTCTGTAAATACCAAAAGCAGTAAAGTTAGGATGTTGTCTCAGTTTAGTTATAGTAAAGTTAGGAGTCCTAACTTTACTACTACTAAATGCTTTCTGTGAATACCAAAAGTAGTAAGTTTAGGATTTTATCTCAGATTAGTTCTGTGAATCGGCCCCTGTGTGTTTAGTGCATGCATGCATTTGGGGAGGTATACCTTCAATGTAGCCTCACTTTTCACTCTATTGTTAACTACCAAAATATTTTTACCTGATTGAAGTTACTGTCACCCACAATTTTCAGTTAGATAATTTTAAATGCACGTTATCATATAAAAAAAGCAAGGAATCTTTTCATGGGAGCTCTGATGAATGTGCCAGCTATCTTTGATCTCAATCTCGTATGGCATGTGAGAGGGAAATGGAGTGCACCACAAAGAGAGAGACTCAGAGTGAGAGAGAGAGGGAGGTGGCAAAAGAGAGATAAATTGAGATGAAAAGAGAAACAGAACACAAGAAAGAAAAAAACTGAAAGAGATAAAAAAGATAATAAAAAGAGGAGAAAGGATAGAAAGAAAACGTGCTAGAGAAAGAATGAAAAGGGAGAGTCAGAGAGCAAATCATAGAGGGAGAGTAAGAGAGATAAAATGTGTTATCATGTAGGAAAGAGTGAAAGAGTGAGATGGAAAAAGGGAACGGTAGATAGCACCTTATTCTGCAGCAATGCTCGACTCATGAACAGAATGTTCTGACCGCACATCCTCTGCACTGTCCTCACTACAGAGGCCGCACACTGAAGCTAGAAGTTATTGTATTGTATTGTATTGTAATTGCATTTGTACAGCGCTTACTACTCCTGAGGAGGCGTCGAAGTGCTTTTCGGCACGTAGCACGCTGCTCTGGGACCCATAGAGGATTAGTGTTGAATTAGTATAGTGAAACATGCAAGTAAATGTTAAGTGGTGGAAATGTTACTCAGTTGTTTGGATTCGGAAGGATAGCAGAAGGATAGAAGAGGAACAAAAGGTATACCGCTTCTTACCCCTGATGGGGTGTTGAAGCGCTTTTTTTGGTGAGTAGCATGCTACTCCGGAAACCCATAAACGATTAGTGGTGAATTAGTATGGTGAATTATGAAAGTAATTTGAGTGGTGGATATTAGTCAGTTATTTGGAGTGAGAAGGATAGCGGAGGGATAGAAGAGAAAGAAAGGTTTGCATTCATATGGCGCCTGTTACCCCTTATGGGGTGTTCAAGCGCTTCTCTGGCGAGTAGCAGGCTACTCCGGAACCCATAAAGGATTAGTGTTGAAAATTAGTATAGTGAAATATAAAGTAGTTTGAGTGGTGGATATGTTAGTCAGTTATTTGCATTGTGAAGGGTTGTGGAGGGGTAAAAAAGGGAAAAAGGTTCGCATTTATATAGCGTTTGTAACCCTGATAAGATGTTGAAATGATTTGTTGGTGAGTAGCACGCTACTCTGGAACCCATAAAGGATTAGTTGTGAATTAGTATAGTGGAATATGGAATTAGAGAAGTGAACATTAGTCTGTTATTTTGATTGAAAAGGATAGTGGAGGGATAGAAGAATGAAGGTTTTTGTGGGGTTTTTTTTTAGGTCATAGCAGTAGGAGGAGGCTTTTGGATGAGTACAAAGGGTTTTTGGAGGGGAAGAGTCAGAGGGAAGAGTTTTGATAGGTTTGTTTTGGGGGAACGGTATAGTAAAAGCGGTGTCAGATGAGGCAAGGAGGGGTAGAGTAGGAGAGAGTCAAGAAAGGGTTATTTTGGTGAACATAGTAGTGGTATGGTGTAAGGGATAAATGGGAGAGTGGGTGTAGAGGAAATTAGATAGATGTATAGGGTGAGAGATAGGTTAGTGCATTGGAAAGAGTAGTAGAAAGAAGTTTGAGATGAGTCAGAAAGTTGGGCTAGAAGATATATTGAGAGAGGTATAGGCTGAGAAATAGGGTAGTGCATTGGAAATGCTAAATTAGAAGAAAGTGATAAATCTATAGATCCATAAGTACATTGAAAGTATATAGATGCATAAAGGAGGTAGGTTTATGCAGATTAAACATATTGACAGAGGTACAGGATGAGAAATAAGGTAGTGCATTGGATATGCTTTTTCAGGAGAAAAGTAACAGACACACAGATCCAAGTACATGGAGGTACATAGATGCACAATGGAAGCAAGTACATGTAGACCAAAGATGACTTTTTTGTTGTTGTTTTTTTTGTTTTGTTCTATATAACAACACAATTAACCTACATGTTTATACAAAGCAATACACAAAGATAGGTATAAATCTATAGTGAAAATGAATGCTTATATACAGAGGGAGTCTTAAGATATCATCTCCACACCATTTCTACACGTTATAAGCAATTTCCAAGCTTTTAGCGTTTTGGACCAGGTTCATTGCTGTCTTGATCGTGAAGATTTACACCTGGGAGATAATGGGCCCCCCCCCTTTTCTTTAGTTATCTAGGTTTTCAGATTTTTAAAGTTCATACAATACTATGTTGTGATGCCCAACACGCTTAGTTACACGTATGCTTTGAAACAAGTTTCAAGAGACCCGTGATCCCTTTATACAGGTTATACTTTGTGCATCTGGTCACCCGGGTTACAACGATATAGCTGTTAGACATACAAACTAGATGTCCCAGAATTCATTTTACTGGTGGGACGAACAGATATTAGCGAGTTATATATCTGTTTTTACAGCTGCAGCTCCTTGTTCACTATTTATGGGCCTACTAGTTAAACCCTTTCCGTGCTCATGACGGAACCCCGCCGTCATGAGCCACGGGCGGCGTGTGCTCATGACGGAGTGGTTCCGTCATGCTGCGGCCGTTGGCGGCCGCTCCGCCCACGCGGCGCTAATTCCCCGCCTGTGCGGGCGATTAGCGCAGTGGGTGGAGTCATGACGGAACCACTCCGTCATGAGCACAGCTCAACCGTGACTCATGATGGAGGGGCTCCGTCATGAGCACAGCGCCACCGCACTGCCCCCAAACCCACCCCCAGCGCTGCGGCGGAATTCCTGCCGCAGCCAAGGGGTTAAATAAAGTTATATTTTACAAATAATCAACAATGGTGGTGCCCCTTCTATTTAGGATTCCAACTCGGAACCTTTTTAGTTTACCGCGAACCGGAAGTTTTTCTTCCACTTCCGGGGCACGTTCGTGCACAGAGCGAAGTCAATGGGAATTTAAAGAAACGCCCGATTGATTAGCGTCTGCTCCATTCGGGAGATACGTACGGAGTGAGTAGGTAAGCTGGTTTCCTTCGTGCTGGTTCTTTTTGGTGACCCGCCTTTTTCTTTGTGACCCGCTTGTTTATTCGTTATTTGAGATTATACTTGCATATCTGACAGCGAGTGGCCATGATAAAAGAGTGCGCTGTGGCAGTAAACACTCGTTTCTAGCGCCCTTATTGCTAACAGATATGTATGTTTTGAACTGCTTTGAGAGGCAGTATTCATGCGGGCTAGGATAGCCTTAAACAGTTATGACCGATGAGTGTGTTGAACCATCGATTAATTCCACTTGTCACAATATCTATATGGGCGATGAAACATTGTGAATTTATATGAGAATGCTTTAAAAGGTGGTTTGAGCATATCCCTATGAACACGATGAGTGTCCTTTGTAACTCTATATGATATGCTTATTTGTGTGTACTTGCCTCTTTTTACATATTTTAGACACCCGTTCGCAAAGACCATTGAAGGGTATTGGCAGGTAATTTACTGCTTAATGGTGAGGATAATATTCTTCATTTTATATTCACTTGTGTGCCACTTGGTTGTTTTTTTGGCACTAAAAGTATATACACTTGGTGATAGATGTTGGGAAAGACATTGTGAGACATTGAAGATTGTTATATTCATGCATTACAGAATGAAGACCCAATGATGCTGGTCATTTAGGAGACCTACAGATTCTGAGTATGGTTTTCTGTTACATATTTTAAGCAGAGCGACAAGACAATGGTCCTAAAGAATGCCATGAATTTGTTTCAATAGGCAGAAACATGTTGACCTGACCTAGTCAGATAAGAAATGTTGTATTCTTATCGTCACACTACTTATTTTAAACCATCCATTAGGGAGAGCCAATAAATAATTTTTCTCCACATTAAGATGATTTTAAATTCACATTAGCTATTATTTTTGCACTCTGCCCCTTATTCACACACTCACATTGGAGTATAGAACACCTCGTGCTCCTCTCCTGTGGGAGAGTTGTAGCTTACACAGAGTACCTTGCGGACACTGTGTACAAGAGGGGACCCAGTGATGAAGCATGTCACCATTCCGGTGAGTGAGGGTTCTCGTCTTTAAACTCTACACTGTTCACAGGTACTATCTGATAGTTTTTGGATATATATTTTTTCAAGTTTTCTTTTCCCAACATTTTTCTAACATTTTCCCATTGCGGTATTTTTTGTGAAATTCTTTCTATATACAGAGGGACACATACATAGGGTGGGTATTTATGAGTGGGAGAATGGGCAGCATTTTTGGCTCAGATCCCGACCGGTCTTGAACAGGCACTCACCCTTGTCCTCTCCACCCTTAGCCTCAATGCCCGGGCTGAGACGCCCTAAGCCTCGGTTTTTTATAGCCCTATTAATCAGGTGACCCCTTCAGCCAATGGGAACCCTAGCCCATAACCCTATCCAATCACAACACTAGCCCTAAAATCTAGAAACAATAGGAGACCAGGACCTTACAGCCAATCCCAGCCCTAGTCCAATCCCCCAATAACTTTCAAAAACCCTGATCTCTACATCCAATAGAGGCCCTAGCCCTACCAGTAGTCCCAACCCAAGTCCAAGCAAGCAATGGCACAGGAAGCCCGAGTCCCTATTTCCAATAGAAAGCCTAACCCTACTCTTAGTACCACACCTAGTCCAGCAACCAATCACACCGGAATCCCAAATCGCTACTTCAAATTAAAGGCCTAACCCTAGTCTCACCCTAGTCCCAACAACCAATAACACAGGAAGCCCTAGTCCCTACTTCCAATAGAAATCCTAACCCTAGCCGCAGTCCCAACCCTACATTGATTGAATCACAGACCCAGAAACCAATCAGAACCCTCAAATACACAACCAATGAGGACACTAACCCTAATCCAATAGAAACATCAGATAACACCACCAATCAGTGTATACATATACCTATCACTAGCAGACTATAGAAGGTCCTAGCAACATCAGACAAGGTTTGCTGGCCAGGGAGTTGGGAGCTGTTTCTCATGTTCAGAATCTCCTTGGAGACCGACAGGCTCAGTCTACACTTTGGACTTCTGCAGGTAAGGGCCTAACTTGTCCTCTGAAAATAGTGTTTGTATAAAACGTTACTCCCTCTCCTGGCCAAAAAACTAAGTGCACAGTCCCTATTAAATACAGTTTAAACAGAACACAGAAGATCACTGCTGACTAAGAGCACACGCCGATGTAGAATATCCCTGTTGCTGGGGGGGGGGGGGGGGGATGGCCTGGTTTCACTGACTTGTTAACACAAAATGGTGGCTGGGGGTGCAGTGTTTAACATACAGGTCTTAGCACAGAGACAAGGGGAAATTTGGAGGGAAAACTGATAGTCACCGGAAATGAGAGGGAAAAACGACAGACTGCAAATCCCACAATTCAACACGGAAAATGGAGGCAATCATGGGGAGGTAAAACCACAAGTTTGAACACGAAACAGGTAATTAAATATGCAATCACAGGCATGTTAAAACTACAATTTTAAACTGTTACAACCACAGGCAAAGACAGTAATCACAGATAGGGAAAATCGTTTTGTAACTCTTTTAGGAAAGAGACAGCACTAGTCTGCCTCCTTACCACTTCCTGGACTCTGCTCATTGCAATCTGGGGCACAGGTAGTCTGCAACTCGCAAGATGGAGGAGAATGATTCGGGGTGCACCCAGCAAAGCCTCAAGGGGCCTGGGCAGGTGTGAGGGGAGGGCTCAGAGTTGCCTGGGAGCTGAATAGCCAATCACCAGCCCTAGGTCTGCTGGCCTGGGGGCTGGGACTGGGGAGCTTCTTCTCTTGTTCAGAATCTCCTAGGAGACAGACAGGCTCAATCCACACGTTGGACTTCTGCAGGTAAGGGCCTAACTCGTCCTCTGAGAATACTGTCTGTATAAAATTTTACTCCATCTGTGGTAAATATTCTTTTACCTGGACTGAATTTCATACGGAATCTAAAATAAAATAGCTCAGAATAATAAGAGGCAGAATCCGTGGTATAAGAGGTTTCTGAATGGGCTTTATTCCAAAAATGGCCGACTCGAGTCGCGGCCTTCAGGTTCCGTCACCACGGGGGTTCAGGAAGTGAAGTACGATACTTTATTGACAGGAAATTGCTTTTATAGGACATACATTTACAATGAAACCAATATAGGAGGCGTAACAATTGATAAGAGGAAAGATACAGTAAATACGTAACCGAAACTGGGCGTAATAAGGAGCAAAAAGAAACATGATTGGCTATGATTATCATACATAGGTGGATCTATAAGATAATACTTGACATAGATGCGCGCGCAGCAGCATGACGTGTAATTGACGTGCAACTAGGGGGTGAAGGGGGCTTGACATTTAGCTCTACATGTGGAGACAAAAAGTCTGGGGGGTCAAGTCAACCTAATCCCAAATCATATCTAACATCCTATGTTTAAAGAACTATGTTATCCACAAGGAAGGACTCTCGGACAGAATCTATTCTATACTGACTGTGAGTGCGTGTTCAAGCGTCTAAGTGTCTATATGAGATGCGAGGGGCAGAAAACTTTCCATGGCAACAGGGCTATGAATTACTTGCATGAGGACGGAAAGGCCGAGCCCTTCGCTTGAGAGCTAAAGGAAATGTTTACCCAAACTACTAGACAGGAATGCATCGGCTGAAGAGCAAAGTAGATAATTCGAAGGTGAAATACAGCTTCTTGGCAGGCAGGCGAAACTGGCCGAGGCAGGCACCGTTAGCTGCACAGGAAGTAGGACAAAGTTCATGGATACAGATGCGGGCTCAAACTGGTGCTGTCAGAGACAGAGAGCAGGGAAAGGCTTTGAGGACAGAATCGGGCCTACTCTGCCTGAACTGTAAAAATGGAGTAACTTAGCCATATAAAGTCGGTGGCCTTTCATACTTAGGAATCGAATATCCAGCCCATTGATGGCGGATCTGACAGAGGACATGTTGATGGTGGGCGCACATGTGTTTGCGTCATCAAAACTGGAACTGGAGGGAACATACATGTACTTGTGACATGCACATAGAACCGTTGGGGTCCAAGATAGGGGACATAACTGATCAGGAAAATCCACATTTCCACATTCCCTCCTTGTCCCCTACTTGCCCTTCAAGAGATATCGATCTTCATTAATCCATCGATTTGCTCATGGAGCATCATTTCTTCTTCTTTCTTCTTCCGGGATTTTGAACGAAAACCTTGATATGGAATACACGATGTGGCACACAGACCACAAATCGCTGGTCCACATTGCAGGCATAAGCAGCAACTGAATAGTATAAGAAGGCCAATACCTAGGAAGGACAGAACACTCCATCCCCAGGCTGATATCACACTCCAAAACCACCCGGACCACGTCCAAGTGCCTGGATTCTCGTGTATCTGGCTCACAATCTTATGAAGGCGTGTTATAGCTTTATATACAGATGGCGAATTTTCTGGTATGAATATGCAGCAGCTGGATCCGATGACCCTACAAGCTCCGCCCCTATCGGCCAGGATGACGTCAAGGACAAGACGATTCTGAAGAACAACAATTCTCATCACCGATTGCTCCTCTGTCAGATTGCCTAGGGCGGCTATAGTCTCATTCACTACAGCTTCAAGAGTCTTGGTTAGTCTACGTATCAGCTTACTATTTGATATGGTACCTATATAGGGAAAGATACCTTTATTGAAATCTACATACTTGTCCCATGCCGTCTCAGTATAATCGACAACTGGGAGATCTCTTCGCTCTCTATTGTGTACTAAATGAACATTTCGATAATAATCAGGAGGAGCTAGGAAAACAGGTGGCAAAAGGAATGCTATGTAACAGGTACCGTCCCAATCTAGAGGCAGACGCATATATGCGGTCTGACCACATATAAAGTAGGAATGGCGAGAAGCTCTAAATGAAGATTTACCCTGATCACTATATTCTACTGTAGTAACGCATTTGCTATGGCCCATATGTATGGAACCAACTTTTCTTACACATAATTCACCCTTAACTGGAAATACTGACATAGTGGGCAGAATTAGTTCAACTTCGGATTTGACATTCAGAATCATAAGATTAGGTGTAAAATTACCTAATCCATACACTTCATTTTCTAGATCAGTTCCTGTTCTACTGGGGTGACCCTCCTTATCTGGGTAACAGACTTTGAATAAAACTAGATTCAGATTTCCCCATATCCAATGTTGTTGATAAACTGCTGTGTCTGAGTCTATGGAATTTAGTAAACTAAACCATGCTCCACAGGAGCCATTATGTGTGAATGGGTGGGGGAAGAAAGGCAGAACTCCTTTGTTATTCTGATAGGGAGGGAGTCGGCCACACACCCAACAATTGGTGGCATTACTACTCTGATGGGAATGATGTAACATACTAATGAAAGTGTTATTGCGCAGCGCAAGTCTATAAGATAATTCATGCGGAGGTAAGTCACTAAAAGAATGTTCAGTAGTAACATTATAAACATGTCTAGAAATAGGGTAATATATGTGCAACAACATACTCGTAATAATTATTAAAAGACTCAATAAAAACAGAATTAATAATGTCCCCATACAGTAGCTACGCAGTGATTTACAATACGCCTGTCGTTTCAACATTTTCCGGGTATTTTCTCTACTCAGGTCCAAGGGATACATGTCAGAGACAATTCAACCGCTTCACCTTGGAGAGGACTTAAACAATCAAATTGCTCGACTGTTTGGGCCTAAGCTTTAATTTGTAGTTCTTAGAGTCATTCGGTTCAACAAAGGGAAGTTTTGAATCAGTCTGTGAGGGAGTGCAGGGCACAGTGTCTATATCCGAGGATAGTCCATGAAATTTCTTGATGTGGCTTGAATGAATCCAGCCCTTGCGGCCCTCGATCTTCACGGCTGTTCTTGTGGTCAACAGGACTAGCTTGGGTGTCTTCCACCTGGGCTCCAGTTGAGTCTTTCTGTCAAAGTTCCTCACGAAGACATAATCACCCGGGATTACGTCATGGGGTTTCACCTCAGTGTTGTCAGGAAAGGCTGCAGCTACCTGTGAACGACAAGATTGTAGTGCAGACATCAAGGAAGCCAAGTAATCTGTCAGCATATTACAATCAACATCAGTTATTTTACGTGGTATAGGCGTCCCCCACATATTTGGTGGTCTGCCGAAGATCACCTCATACGGGGATAGCCCTGTTCGAGAGTGTGCTACCATTCTTATGTAAAATAGTGCAACTGGTAAGGCTACTATCCAGTCAACACCTTTCTCCTTACATATTTTAGACAATCTGATTTTCAAAATTTGATTATGTCGTTCCACGAGACCTGCTGCCTCGGGGTGTCGGACACAATGGAACTTCCACTGATATCCCAACAAAAGTGAGACATGTTTCATTAATTCGGATGAGAAAGGCTGGCCGTTATCTGAATATACAACACGTGGTAAACCGTACCGTGGGAAGAATTCTCGAACTAGCTGCTTGGCAGTGGTCGGGGCAGTGTAATCTGATACTGGGTACGCCTCAGTCCATCGGGAGAGAGCGCAGACAACTACAAGAACATATTTGAATCCTCGACATCGTTCCATCTGGATATAATCCATCTGGAGGACTTCAAAAGGATGATCAGGAGTCTGAAATCCACCCTGCTCTACGGGAACACTTTTTCCTGGGTTGAACTGACAACATATCATACAGGTACGGACTTTTTGTTTAGCTGCTGCTCGTAAATGTTTATTGAACCAAATGTGTTGAATGCTATCTAGCATAGCTTTCTCTCCTAAATGCGCCGGACTGTGAATTGTAGCTATAATGGCTTGGACCATAGAGTCAGGAAGAAACCATACAGATTTCTCCTTCGTCATCCATCCCTGATCTGTCTGGATCCCTCCTAGTTCAGTCCATTTCTTTATTTCTTCTGCTGTGGCATGTGACTGTATGTCAATTATGTCAAGTGCGGGATCCTTAATTGTCATACACTGTGTTGGTGTCTGAACTATTGGCTTTGTCATGTCGGATGTGCGAGTCTGAGCAGTCTGTTTAGCTGTTCTGTCAGCTAAATCATTGCCTTGAGAAATGATATCAGTAACCTTCGTGTGTGCTTTACATTTCATAATCGATATAGCAGTGGGCAGATGGATTGCGTCTAACAAAGCATGAATGAGAGACCCATGCTGAATATGGGTCCCATGAGAAGTTAAATAACCCCTCTCTCGCCAAAGCACCCCGAAGTCATGTACGACTCCAAATGCATAACGTGAATCAGTGTATATGTTAACTTTCTTATTTGTGGCTTGAATACAGGCTTGTGTTAGAGCAATAAGTTCTGCTGCTTGGGCTGACAAAGTATCTATACAGTTTGTTTCAATAACTTCAGTGTCTGTTGTAACTGCATACGCGGCCACTAAATCTCCTGTACTTGTTCTCATGCATGATCCATCTACATACAAAGTCAGGTCTGGATCTAACAATGGAACGTCTGTTAAGTCTTGTCTAGGTTTCGTCTTTATTTCAATAACTTCAACACAATCATGAGCTAGTGGGTCTGTTCCAATTACAGGTAAGAGTGTAGCAGGATTCAATGTATTACAACGTCGGATCTCTATGTGTGGCTGAAACAATGTCAGTTCATAACCGGTAAGTCTTGCTATGGTCAAGTGTTGTGTTTGCGTTCGGTTCACAAGAACTTCTACTGCATGTGGTACTTGTACTGTCAATGGATGTCCTAACACTATGGCATCGCTTTGTCTGATTGCTAAAGCTGTTGCTGCCACTGATTTCAGGCACGCAGGCAAAGCCTGAGCTACGGGATCTAATGTACTGGAAAAATAAGCACATGGCTTGCGTGATCCTGCTTGTTCCTGAGTGAGTACTGACAAGGCAGTACCTTCGCGTTCTGTAACAAAAAGTGTAAAATGTTTGCTGTAACATGGTGTCGCTAAAACAGGTGCTTGACATAAAGCTTTCTTTAAGCTTTCGAAAGCTTGTGTATGTTCCTGAGTCCAAGGGAGGACAGTCGATGTGGCTGCCTCCTGTGTTGTCAACTGAATGAGTGGTTTTGCTAGGAATGCATATTGAGGGATCCACTGCCTACAATATGAAGTGAGGCCTATGAAAGCCCGCACCTCCTTTTGTGTCTGGGGTATTGACATGTTAGCAATTAACTGGATGCGATCTGGTGTAAGCTGCCTTCCCTCCTTGGACAGCGAGTGACCAAGATAAATAACTCGCTGGACACAGAATTGCAGCTTAGAAGGAGACACCTTGTGCCCCTTGTCGGCTAGAAAATGTAAAACTGTCAGAGAAGCCTTTTCACATTCGGGTTCGCTTCGGGCGGTGATCAGCAGATCATCGACGTATTGAAGCAGTGCAGTATTGACTGGCATGTGGATACTGTCAAGTTCTCGTTTCAGTGCTTGGCTGTAGATGCTGGGGCTTTCTGTGAATCCTTGGGGAGCGCGTGAGAATTTAAAACTGCGCCCATTTAAACTGAATCCGAACAAATATTGGCTTTCCGGATCTATGGGGACGCTGAAAAAGGCATTCTTGAGATCAATTACAGTAAAGAATGTTGCTTCGGAATCAATTGCTGTCAATAATGATGAGATATCGGGGACCACAGGAAATTGTGGCACAATGCACTTGTTTAGTTCACGCAAATCAATAACCAATCGATATACTGGCGGAGCAGTAGGATCAGTTCGTTTAAGAATCGGAATTATCGGTGAATTACATACATTGGAGTCTGTTTCTACAACTACTCCTTCGGCAATTAGCTCATCAATGATTTTCAGCAAAGCCACTACAGCATCTTGCGGTAACTTGTATTGTCGCATTCGTGGTAGTACCACTCCTGCTTTCAATGTGACTCGATATGGTGTAATGTTCATGCAACCAACATCAGTAGGGCCTTGTGCCCATAGATGTGCTGGTAAAGTCTGTAATCGGCGATCCATGTCTCTGGATACATAATGACCTTTAAAATCACGTAAAAACAATCTTACTCCTTCCGGAGAACAACAGATAATAGCCCCTAGGGCTTTTAATGTCTTGATACCTAACAAGTTTTCTGGACAGGATTTGGTAAGTAATAAATCAGTAGTTCGTGTCAAGGGACCAATCGTAAGTGGAAGTGGCTGTGATACCTCATTAACAATAGGCTTTCCTGAAAAACCAAGGGAAACATTTTGAGAGCCTGAGAGGGGTGCCCCTGGAACTTCACTACGCTTTATTGTTGTTCGACTTGCCCCTGTATCGAGTAAGAATTTCCTGTCTTGACCTAATAATTCACTATGTACATAAGGTCCTTCTTGATCTACAGGAATCTCAATAAGGGGTAAGTCAACTTCCCTCTCTAGGCTAGTTCATGCGTAACGCTGATACTCAGGATATTCATACTGTGCAGTCTGATACATTTGTCGTGTTGTGGTTTGTGTGGCAGTAGCAGGCAACGGTGGTGCAGCTGGCACAAACTGTATGGGTTGTTGTGAGGCTGGCATAGACTGTTGCTGAGCTGGCATGGACTGTCCATGCTGCGTAGCTCCTTGTTCATTCTGATCCTGTCTCAATGGTCGTGGTCTTTCTTTTGCAATACCTATAGCTATATTACGCTTCAGGACTTGACAATCGTGTACATAATGGCCTAGTTGTTTACAGTAATTGCACGTTCCTTTTACAGGAACTGCTGATCCTCCGGAATGCGTCACACCCTTTTTGTGACCATCCGCTGGTACTGTCTGAGAAACTAGCATTTTCATTTTTGTATCCTTCATACGTCTTTGTTCGTGTTCTTGTTCATCTCTAATTCTATTGTGATGATACTGTAACATTTGTAGCATTTGTGACGGAGTGTTACTTTGCCAGGTACTCTCGAATTTCAATATTCTATTCTTCACTGGAGGCATTGCATTTTCTACTAATTTTGTCACAAATAAATGTGGATACGACTCACTACTTGCTTTTATACCACTATTTATACCAAAACATTTTTCAAATCGGGCATAATAATCACTTGTGTCTTCATCATGCTTTTGTTTACAGGCTGAGATTGCACCCCAATCTTCCTTTTTCGTAGTTAATAAACGTGGCAGTACTTGTACTAGTAAACCAGGTAATGCTTTAACTTTATCCCCGAGCCCTGAACCTGCAGTTCGGGCCCTTTCTTCTGCTTCTAATGCTGTCCAATCTATCTTTTGGTCTCCCACTTCCCACTCTTTTTCTTTCAGTTTTTCATAAATGCCAGCAGGCATTAGTACCTTTAATATCGTCATAATATCAGGATAGGTATACTCTCCCATCAGTAACATGTCCTTAATTTCTCGGTGAAAACCCGCTGGGTCTTTGTCATGACTGGGTACTACTTTCTTCATTTCTAACAATTCAATTTTTGTTATGGGTGTGTATACAAATACACGGTGAAACTGATTGTCTTCGCCTTTTATTGGGTGCACTTCTCGTAAGGGATTTTGTTTATCCATATAATACGGCGTTCTTTCCTTGCTGGGCAGCGAGAAAGAATCCGGACTTACAAAAAGGACGTATTGTTTACGTGACACTAATATTTCTTTAATTAACTTGTTACTAGAACCTCTCCATCTGTTCGCGAGTAGTTCCGTTAATATATCAGGTAAAGGACCAGGATCAGCATGTTGGCTCTTATATAATATAAGGAGTTGCTGAATCATATAGATTCCAGCTAAACGTTGTTCATCTGGACTGAGGTTAAAAAACGTGTGTGCTACGGTCTCATCACCGTATTTTTCAGGACTGTCAATCCAGTGGACGGCTGATCTGGCTAATTTTTGCTCATCCATGGAATCGAGGAGGTGGTAACCCCTTCGTTCTCGGAGTATTTTATCTGCGGCTTGAAACAAATGTTCAGGAGACTTCAGATTTATTATAGGCGTCGGATACGTTCTGCTATTATTTGGACATGCAGAGTGTATGGGATCAGAAAAGCATCTAGTATTATTACAGGATCTTCCTCTACCTACATAGGCTATGGTCTCTGACTGTCTTACGGAATCCCCTGATTCGGACACTTCATCTTGCCCGAACTCGTCTGTTTCCAATCTTTCTTCATGAATACGTTCTATTTCTTTACGGATTTTTCGGCACATGGCTATTATACAGTTTTGCTTATCGTGTCTCCCTTCTGATATATTCTGGCTCCATCTTGTAAGAATAAGCATTGCATTCGGGTCTACCCCCGGTCGGTCTTGATTTCTGATCACACAGTTTATGAGGAAACGTAACAGTTCCCCCTGTATCTCTACTTTCTGGAATTCCATAGCTCTATTAATACATTCTGGATCTCGCCCTGTTTGAACAAAATGATATATCTTATCTAGATGCGTAGTCATTCCTGGTAACTTCGCTAAATACCCTGCGGCTCGTCTGATGCGTAATGATGCCAGGACCATTTCGTCCTCTTTACCGACCACCGGGTCATATCTACAATCTATAAGAAGTTCCTTAAGCGCACGTTCACTTACGAATTTGGGTGTACGTGAATGCGCTGACTCTTGAAAAACAAGTTTATTTATTCTAGGTGGCGTAGAAGTATTGCTAGCACCTCCCGTGGCCCCATCTGGGGCGTCGGGTGTGAATGGATTCGTCGAACGTGACACAGCAACTATAGATGTGGACACCACTGTAGAATCGATTGCGGAGACAGATGCGGAAACAGATGTGCTTGCCGAAGCTTGTGTCGGGACTTGCTGTTGCACGGGGACAGATACCTGATCCTGACGTTGAACCCCTCCGCCAGACGGTCTATGTGGTGCGGGGTTAGCATACTCGGGAGCTGCGTCATCTAGATATGAAGAAAGAAAAACATCTTCTGCGGTTCTGGGATGCCCTTTAGGATGTACCTTAATTGGAAATAATGGGGGTGGCAAGTCTTTTGGCATCTCTGGAGCAGCCTTAGGTAGTCCTTCGGCTAGAAGGGGATACATACCATTCATAAGGGCATTTCTTTGTCTATCTACTTGTTCTGATTTCACTCGGATACCTTCCTCAATTAATAGATTTTCTTGAACTTTATTTGAACTTTCTTTACTCCTCTCTTCTTGTCTACGTGCTTTTTCTGTACGTCTATGAGATTCTTTACGCCATAACTCAACAGCGTCTTTCTGTGACTGTCTGACTTTTCTTTTCCATAACTCTTCCTCGACTTTCATGATGCACTCTGCATCCCAGGTTCCCGCTGCGGGCCACCTTTGACTTTCTGGCAATCCCTTGGTATAATCTACCCATAAATCAAGAAATAATATGGCATCTAAGCCATGCTTGTGATACATAAAATGCCCTGGAGTGTCCCTAGGAGGAATAGGAACTGCTTCTTCAAGCACCCCTTTTCTAGTAGTAATCTGTCTTAACTTCGAAAAGAGCGGCATATTGACAACTGATCTGATACCTGGTCTTGAACACACTTAATACGAAAAAACACAATAATGAACAATCACTCATACCACAATATGCAGGACATTTTAACACATTAAATATTGAACATAAAACATTATTAAAAAATGACCAACAATGATGACAGTCTGCATAACTAATCACCAAGCAGAATTCTCGACAACAGCTAGATACTTCGGAATACTTGATATACTGCTAAACAGTACATATACACTGCTAAACAGTGCAGACCGGATTTGTGTACCCAAATCCGTCTTGACCGGCACAACCTATGTGCGCGTCAACACGCCTCCCCGGCGATGGTACTCACCGGGTAGCTCCTTGAAACGGAAGGCCTCGGAGAATGGACTGGACTCGATGACTACGGACATCGGACCCTCTGGACATCGGGACTTCGAAAACCTGGTGGGCCTCTGTATACCTCGGATCTTGCTCTCTCAGCTAGGCTCTGGTCGGGATACTTCGCACTTCTCACCGCCTCGTCTGGGTTGATCGCAGCCTCAGTCGCCCCCGCTTGACCGGAGGGAGCTACAGGAAAATCCTGCTGGTACGCGTTATGGTCCGTCCAGCTGTGGCAGGAGACCGGGCCTGCAACGCACCGCCGGCGCGTGAGATGAGAAAGTGTCCCTGTTCGGGCGCCATTATGTGGTAAATATTCTTTTACCTGGACTGAATTTCATACGGAATCTAAAATAAAATAGCTCAGAATAATAAGAGGCAGAATCCGTGGTATAAGAGGTTTCTGAATGGGCTTTATTCCAAAAATGGCCGACTCGAGTCGCGGCCTTCAGGTTCCGTCACCACGGGGGTTCAGGAAGTGAAGTACGATACTTTATTGACAGGAAATTGCTTTTATAGGACATACATTTACAATGAAACCAATATAGGAGGCGTAACAATTGATAAGAGGAAAGATACAGTAAATACGTAACCGAAACTGGGCGTAATAAGGAGCAAAAAGAAACATGATTGGCTATGATTATCATACATAGGTGGATCTATAAGATAATACTTGACATAGATGCGCGCGCAGCAGCATGACGTGTAATTGACGTGCAACTAGGGGGTGAAGGGGGCTTGACATTTAGCTCTACATGTGGAGACAAAAAGTCTGGGGGGTCAAGTCAACCTAATCCCAAATCATATCTAACATCCTATGTTTAAAGAACTATGTTATCCACAAGGAAGGACTCTCGGACAGAATCTATTCTATACTGACTGTGAGTGCGTGTTCAAGCGTCTAAGTGTCTATATGAGATGCGAGGGGCAGAAAACTTTCCATGGCAACAGGGCTATGAATTACTTGCATGAGGACGGAAAGGCCGAGCCCTTCGCTTGAGAGCTAAAGGAAATGTTTACCCAAACTACTAGACAGGAATGCATCGGCTGAAGAGCAAAGTAGATAATTCGAAGGTGAAATACAGCTTCTTGGCAGGCAGGCGAAACTGGCCGAGGCAGGCACCGTTAGCTGCACAGGAAGTAGGACAAAGTTCATGGATACAGATGCGGGCTCAAACTGGTGCTGTCAGAGACAGAGAGCAGGGAAAGGCTTTGAGGACAGAATCGGGCCTACTCTGCCTGAACTGTAAAAATGGAGTAACTTAGCCATATAAAGTCGGTGGCCTTTCATACTTAGGAATCGAATATCCAGCCCATTGATGGCGGATCTGACAGAGGACATGTTGATGGTGGGCGCACATGTGTTTGCGTCATCAAAACTGGAACTGGAGGGAACATACATGTACTTGTGACATGCACATAGAACCGTTGGGGTCCAAGATAGGGGACATAACTGATCAGGAAAATCCACATTTCCACACATCTCCTGGCCAAAAAACGAAGTGCACGATCACTAACTTCCCGGCTGTGTGCACAGAGCTCTCTGTTCTGGAACCTCAAGCTCCCTATCAGTCTTCCCCTGGAGGGGGCAGTCTTAAAAACACAAGGAGCTCTTCCACAATCCTTCCCTGCGAGCGCCACCTAGACTTGGGAGTTCATCACACCAGGGGTACGAACAAGCCCCTCCTTAGAAAGACTTAAAATGACTTGAGACACCCACTGTTCCGATGCCACTTCCATCGTAAACTGTGCTCGTTTCCTTGGACTTCTCATGATGCTAAACTTGATTTACTATGATGTCATTACTGTAAATACCTAGACCATTCTTAGTTTTTAGGTCTCGCCTAACCCAGCGCATGCGCTGGTCTGGCGAGACTTATTGAGAGGGCTCCAAAAAGTGCTACCAGGCCAGCCTAGAGCTACAGTGCATGTGCGCGAGCGCGCACGCTTTACCGCAATTACTTTCACTTTCGCTTTGCATGACCAATAGATCTCGCTTTTGGGACCTTATAAGTATTTAGTTATGCAACTGTTGCATGGTTAAACACTTATAAGGTCCCAAAGGCGAGACCTATTGGCTATGCCAATGCTTGGTTTGTTTGCATCATAGTTTTCCTTCACAGCCTGTACTTGCCCTTTTTCCTTGCCATCTTGTTGTTGTACTTCGCAATGTTACAGGGTTTCCACCTCGTCATTAATGAAAGCCTGTTTCTCGAGAAGAAGAGGGTGCAGGGCATTATGAAGTTATTTATTCTTTAGTTTGACGTCATCGGCTTCACCAAGTACGTGGGGACTAGCAAGCGTAATTCATTTTAACTGTATTTGCTTTTCACATTTTTCACGTGTAAGTTGTTGTCCGCTTTATTTGCTCCTCCTAAAAGGTTTATTTTACCGCAAGTAGCAAAACAAAGCAGGCACATCTCTTTAAAATTCAAGTCGAGCAGCATGCATTTGTTTGGCAGCATCTGGTCCTAGGGGCAGGCATGAACCACTTCTGTTTTTAAAGTATCATCCTTCTACCGTGCTTGACGAGCTTCACCGTAACAGTACTGAAAGCGCAAGGACATAAGGGGAACGGATGTCTGGTTGCTGTGCAGGTCTAGAGAAAAAGCAACAGGCGAATTACCAGAGGTTGGTCAAGGTCTTGGTGTCTGTATGTTTATAGTCATATTAGATTTCCCATTGAGAGCACAGAGGCAAGATGGCTGCCGTGGGGAAGGCTGTGTAGGCAGCTAGCTCCCTGGCTCCTGGCGTCCTACTGCTTTACAGCTAGAGAAGGAGAAACCCAGAAATCCTATGCGCTCAGTTGATTGAGAACCGGCTATGTGGTTCTCGTGCTGGTAATTACGAGCTCGCTTCACCTGTGTTCCGAGGTCAGCGATCACGCTGCTCAGCATCGGCTAAGCCGCCGTTACTACCGCGGCCGCGGAAGCCGCCCGGGCTGGCCCCTAGGAGAGAGCAGAGAGGCAGGAGACGGAGCCCGGCAGCGTTGTGCGGAACCCGAGGTACTTTTCTCTGTCTGACCGCAGGCTCGAATCCGGAGTAACGCGCCGGTAAGGAGGCAGAGAGGCGTTGGCCGCGTTCTAGCAGATTTAGTAGCGGAGAGAGAAGTGCCTCCGTCTTTGAGACTATTGGGATCCGGAGCCTGGAGCTTGGAGCTTGGAGCTCGGAACTCGGCGTGTGTATGCCTCAAAAGACACAGACCTGGCGAGACAAACTTTTCAGCACCAAAACGGAGAATCATTGTTGCACTTCAGTACACAGTGATTATATCCTGTTACAAAATATCTAGTCCCCAGCTGAGCTCACGAATGTTTCTAAATTTTTTTGAACTTAATCGGCGGACTCCGCTGTGGCGTGGTATACTCTGCTTGTGTTGGCCACAGAGTAGTGTTTTCCCTGGCAGAGGTGGTTCACGAAAGAAGAAGAAGACGCCACCTCCACCTCCATCTTCCATAGCCACACGTAGTAATAGAAACACTGGTCTTGGACTCGACTCGGGTAACATGGAGCAAGAAAACGAGGAAACTGAAATGGCAGAGGCGACGTCATTGCTCCCTGGCAAATTCTCCATCAAACAGGGTAAGAATTCTAATAAGGGGGCTGCTGTTAAAACCAATGAAACAATCGGCATAAAAAGCTCTAATTTACAAACTGTGCCAGACCTATTCGTAAAGCATGCCGCAAAAAAGAAAATAAACGATAAAGATAACCAAAGCACTGATATAACTATAGGTCAGTCTGCCAATCAGGTACCCACTATTGGTGATAATCAGAATGATTATAATAATCCCTCTATGCTGACATCCGTTCCAATTCCGACCGACTCGTTGAAGAAGGGGGTTATGGGACTTGCAGTTTCGGATCGAGTTATCACCGATAGTGCATGCTCTCTTTCATCATTGGTATTATTACCTAATGAAGCATCAACTGTAAAAGAAACCAGTGGGCACCAATATAATCAAGAGCTCCCTGAAAATTTCTATTCATTATCAGAATTCTCATCCGACGAAGCAACTGGTCCTAATAAAGATTGGGCAGACTTTAGTGGAGAAAGCTTATCTTCTGAGGGTGAGATTAGTATGAGTCCTGACAACACTAATGTGGGAACCATTATAAAAAAGAAGCTGAGGAAGAAGGGATCTTCTCGTACAACAAGTCAAGAGGCGACTTCTAATTCCTTATCTCCCAACTTGATAATTACCGCCTCTGCTACTGATAATATTCCAGGGCCTAGCCATACCGCTACATCCGATTCTGGGCTACAGCATGCAAATAACGAAGAGATCACGCTGAAAACAATTTTTGATACTATGATGTGTCATAGAGCAGAGAGCAAGGCCGAGAACCAACGCACGCAAATGACATGTGCTAAAGTCAAAAATGCAGTACGACGTGCAATTAAACTATGCTCAGAGACTGCTGACAGGGTCACTGAGGCTGAGGCCAGGATATCTGTATTAGAAGAAGAATGTATGGCTCAAAGACAGGAAGCAGGAGATTTCAGAGCTCAAAAGGATGACTTATCCGATAAATTAGCCAGTTTGGAAAATCAGGCCCGTAGAAACAATTTGCGTTTTCTGGGGATCCCTGAAAATAAAGAAGGAGGGGACCCGAGGAAGTTTATTATTAACCTATTAAAAGATGCTTTTCCTGACTTCACTGATTGGGACTGGGCCCGGGAGATACAACGAGCACACAGATTTCCTTTTACAATAAGGAAACCACGCCAAGGACAAGGTCAAGAAAATTTTCCTAGGGCCATTTTGGTGTCATTTAATAACTTCCTTGCTCGTGAAGTAATATTTGCAAATGCTAGACCTGACAAGAAAGCGGATGGTCCAGGGTTTCAGTTCTTTGTTCGACCAGACTATTGTCAAGCTACTGTGGCTCAACGATGGCAATTGAAGCAACTAATTCCTGACTTTCAGAAGAAAGAAGTGGCAGTATTTCTTCAAGGCCCTGCAAAATTAAAGACTATATATAAGGGGCAGACAAAATATTTTATTTCTACAATCAAAGCTAAGGAGTATCTGGAATCTCTCTGAACAAATAAAACGATTTTTGGATATGTAGTATGATAGATACAGAATTGGGGGGGTAATAATAGCATTGCACTGTATAATAATTACTTGACTGCAGGCTCTTTACGCTTCTCCATCTTTATACTTGTCCTCCTTCTTTTTGCTTTTTTTTTTCTTTTCTTTTCTTAGGGACGCCACGGGTCGGGGACACGGCATCCATTCATTTCAGGAACTGATAGTTCCTGTGCCTCATACTTTGGGGAGGGTGGGGGGAGGGGTTCTGGGATCAGGGGTTGGGGTGGGTAAGGGTAAGGGTTGGTGGTGGGGGTGTAAGGCAGAGGTGTTCAATACAGGGATGACTATAAGACATTTAAATGGCAACATTGAAGAACAAATACGTTTGATGACGATCAACAATCTGTTTTCTTTATTTTGGAAATGTATAAAAAGGTGAAAATATGTTCCATTAATATTAATGGTCTTAATGATCTAAAGAAGATTGCCATGCTTCGAACAATGCTTCAAGGGTTGAATATCGACTTCCTATGTTTACAGGAAACTCATATTTCATGGGATAAACGCTGTCTCTTGAATAATCTGGGACTAGAAGTCTTGATTATGTCTAAGCAAATGGGTATCAAAAGAGGTGTTGCAATTTGCATGCGAAAGGGAATAGGGAAATGTGTAAAAACTCTTTCTGATAAATGGGGTAGATGGGGAGTGGCTGAGCTTAAAATTGGTAGTTGCAAATTTACTTTATGTTGTATCTATGGTCCCAATTTGGATGATGCTGAATTATTCAATACTATGAACGCAGAACTATCCACTTGGGCACAACCGACCATAGTTTGTGGAGACTTAAATATACACATGTCAGCCGACTGGGATATTAAATCAGAGAAGAGATATATGGGCAGAAAGGTCAAAACTTACAAAGCACTTAGAGACCTGGTTCTAACCAATGGATTAACTGATGTTTGGAATAAATTTCATCACAATGACCCCGGATATACTTTTTTCTCTACTCCTCATCAAAAATTTGTTCGTTTAGATTATTTTTTTGTATCATCATTTTTTCTGGAGAAAATTCGCATCGAGATACTACCACAAGTTATCTCAGATCATAATCCTATAATTGCAGAGATGCAATTTCCCACCGACCGTCCAAATTCTATCAGATCCTGGTCATTCCAAAGAAATTTATTACTAGACGAAGAATACCTTCAATTTATGGCTAATATCATTAAAGATTATTTTTTGATAAATAACGATACTGCCTCTCCGCAAATAGTTTGGGACTCTTTTAAATCCATTATACGCGGCGAGACAATCAGTTTTGCAAATTATAAGAGGAAAAAAAATCAAGTAGTTTTTAGGGACAGGCTAAATAAGATAAGGCGGGTGGAGATGGAATTATCTGTCGCATGCAAAAATAATGCTAATATAGAGGATGTACAAACACGCTTAATTATTGAACGCTCAGGTCTTCGCACACATATTGCTGAAGAAGTAGCTGCAAAATTTAAACAATATAAAACTGAACGCTATGAACATAGCGAACGCACGGGTAAAATTTTAGCTCAGCGTTTACGACAAAAATCTTCTTTTAATGAAATACATTGTGTCAAAGATACAAATGGGGCCCTTCACGAAAGCAGGGAGGGAATATTAGAGGCATTTCAGGGCTTCTACAAGACGCTGTATAACGACTTTAACAATGAAATCGACAAGACCCTTGATCCCAAAGAGTATTTACAAAACATCAACCAGCTTTCTCTGTGTACAGAAGATATAGATTTATTTTCTAGACCAATAAGTTGGGAGGAGATTGAAAGAGCCATTATGAGTCTTGCAGCTGGTAAAGCTATGGGGCCCGATCAGATTCCTCTGGAGTTTTATCGGACATTTAGACTTTTGTTAAAACCAGAGCTGCTTAAAATTTTTAATGCAGCTTTCCAAGAGAAAGCTCCGGATTCTTGGTCTACAGCTACTATAGTTGTGTTTGTCAAAAAGAATAAGGACCCAAAGGAATTAGGCTCGTATCGTCCTATCTCCCTGATTACAGCTGATAGCAAAATTTTTTCCAAAATTCTTGCAAATAGACTAAACGAAGTTATGCCGGACCTGGTTTCTAATATCCAGCATGGGTTTATCAAACACAGGGACACCACAGATCACGTTAAACGTGTTATTACAATGTTGGATTGGGCCCAAGCAAAGGAATCCCCAGTCGGAGTTATCTTACTTGATGCTGAAAAAGCGTTTGACAGAGTAGACTGGGGGTTCCTTTGGTCCGTACTAAAATGGAAGTGTTTTCCACCACAATTCATTAAAGCTATTCAGTCACTTTATTCTAATGCAAAGGGTGTAATAAGATTAGGCACGGATATATCTAGCCCATTTTCAATTACTAGGGGGACCAGACAAGGGTGCCCCTGCTCTCCACTTTTATTTGCACTCTATCTGGAACCCTATTTGAACAGATTAATTACAGAGCCCGGTATTCCACCTGTACGGCTCCATGAGGTAGACCATAAGGTCTTAGCATATGCAGACGACGTGGCCATTGTCACTTCCGATTCCTCCTCTGCCTTACTCAAAATAATAGAAATTGCCAGTGAATTTGGCAAATTATCTGGATACAAACTAAATATTTCAAAAACCCAAATTATACATTCTAAAACCAGTCTGCCCACTGATATTGTTTTAAATGATACTGCCACATACCTTGGTGTAACCATATCATCTAAAATAGATGACATTATTGGATTAAATCTGGATCCTTTACTCACATCCACCAATAGAACTTTAGAAAGGATAAATAATTTACATTTATCTTTAATTGGACGGACTAATGTTATCAAGATGTTGATTTTTCCAAAATTTCTCTACTTTTTTCGCACTATTCCATTATTTTTCTCTATGTCTCTTTTTAATAAAATAGATAGGATGCTGTCCAGGTTTTTATGGGGCTATCGTCGTTCAAGAAGATCCCTAAAATGGTGCACTCTACCGCCAGAACGCGGTGGGTTAGGATTCCCGAACTTTAGAATGTACTACTGGGCTATAACTCTCAAAAATATAAAGGTTTTATTATTTCATGATCACATTAACGAAACTTTTATGTCACCATCTATTTTTGAGATGCTTATGGGTGCTCATGTGCGCCAATGCTTATTGATATTCATGGAGCCAAGCTATTACAAAAAAACAAGATTTAAGGTTCTTCTCTCTGCTTTTTTGGTGTGGAGACAAATTAACAAAACTTTAGGGTTAACTTTAAAATATAATTTCTATACACCAATTTGCTGTAATCTTTCTTTATCTGGCATTTCTCAAGACATTCCTATGAACCGATTCCGTTTGGGACAGATTCATTCAATCGGGCAACTGTACCAAAATGGGGCTTTAATGTCTTTTTCTAATCTCCAAAATATATTCGGCTTACTCAGAAACGAATTCTTTAAATATTTACAAATTCGCAGTTTCTTGGAAAAAAAACACCTCTTACATACTAATGTAATGGAGACTAATATAGTCATGGAAAATGTCAGGAGAAATAGCCCTATCGGCACAATCTACCAATCAATGGTCAACATGTTGCACGATGATCTTGATTTCCAAACCCAGAAATGGGAAAAAATACTTTGCACAGACGGAATTGATCTTGTAAGGGCATTTGAGATTAGCAATAAAACATTAATTAACAGCTCTCTTAAAAGTCAACATTACATGGCATCTCTAGATCTCTATTATACACCGGCAAAGTTGGCTAAATGGAAAGCTACGAAAGGTATTAATTGTAGCCGCTGTGGAACTTTAGCAGCTGATTCTTGTCATATGTTTTTTAGCTGCGCTGAATTAACTGTATTCATAAACAGGATAGAACAGTTTTTGACCAATTTGCTCAATGTTAGTATTAAACTATGTCCATCTGTGATTATTCTTGGTTTATATACTTCATCTGAGAGCTTAACCGTTGATCAGGAACATTTTCTTTTCATTGGAATGTCTGTCTATCGTTTATGTATTACTTCAAGATGGCTAGATTCTGATCCACCATCATTCGAACAATGGCTGGGAAAATTGTTAAATGTTTACAGAATGGATAAAGCTGTGTATAATTTGAAAGGACACAGAAAGAAGACATTTGCTAGGAAACTTTGGTCGCCTATTGAAAATTGGATTTAATCTAATGTATTAATAATTGTGCTATGGATTGTCATTGTTTAAAATGTATTTCTTTCATTTTTTTTTTTTTTTTCCATCCTTGTACTCTGTTTGCCTCTGCCATTGAAAATAATAAAAATACTATAAAAAAAAAGAGAGCACATTTTTAGGTAGAGTCTACCAGAGAGCGCAAGCTGTCTGGTTGCAAAAGAACTATTCTGGGTTTACCAGTTCGTTAAAGCGCTTACATCCCTCCCATTGCTTACCATCGGTTGGCTTTATTATCACTCTAATTTGCTTACTTCTTATACAATGGCTTTCCTTGTTTACCTCATGTTTGTCCGTCCCCTGCAGCATAGCCTCTTTACCATTCTGTTGCCTGACTCTCTTGTGCCCTTCCACTGCTCACTTTTCGGGTGCTACTGCTTTCTTTTTGGTTAACCCTCCATCAGAGTATATGTGTTTTCCAGCCTCTGTGTGTTTCGCTCCTTCTTCCCTGCCAAATACCCAATGCACGTGCTCTGTTTTTGCTCTCTTCCATATGGCTACCCACTGACTGACTATAATTCTACCCCTACCCCGAGCTCATTGTTGAACTCCTTCTTGTGCTTCTCGCTCCCCCTCTCACGTGCAGCGCTGATGCCACAAATTCCACTGTTCTTATGTTGATATTTATATTTATAGAGGGCAACACGTTTTGCTTCTAGCCTTCCACAAAAACATTTTAGCAGACTTCCATTCTTTTTTCTTTCAATTGACCGGCCAATAAAAAATAAAGAAAATCGGGGTCTTGATCATTCTTTAGGCATATCCTTGCTCTTTTTCGGCAATATTAAATTGCATCTGCAATAAGCATTCCTTTTTAGGTCTCGCCTGAGCCAGCGCTTTGGCGCTGCTCTGGCGAGAGCTTTAGTAAGCGGGATTTGGAAGTGCAGACTAGTGGCTATTCAGGCCTCCAAATACAGTGCATGTGCGCCGGGTGCGCGCACCTTTTGTCACCCTGCCTGATCACTTTCGCGGCCGCTTTGATGTTCTCAGTGAGCCGCGCGGCCACTGAGAACATCAAAGCGGCCGCAAAAGTGCTCACCATTTGCCACCCCCTCCCTTAACCCACTTCTTGCTTGTTAATTGAGCCAGCGTGACATGGCCGCGCCTTTCTTTTATTTGCCTTTCTCGTGCCTACTGTTGTAAGCAGGATAGGCTCTTCGACAACTTTTTAAAAAAAATTGAACCAGCGCGGCATGCCTCAATGGCGGCCACGCTTTTATTTGCTGTTAATTGCGATCTTGCGATCACCGAAGCAGGCACATGCATTTTTTTGTCTGTTTATTTACTAATGTTTACAATAGCGGCACCCGTGCTTTAGTTTAAGCATCTTAAGCTAAAGCGCGGGTGCCGCTATTGCTTCAAAAGTAAAGGAATAGACAAAAATATCATTGTAACAAAAGTAAACAAATAGAAAAAGTGTGCGGTTGCCATTTTTTTCCTATTTGTTTACTTTAGTTTCAGTTGCGGCACACGTTCTTTAGCTTTAAACATCCAAAGCTAAAGCGCGGGTGTCTCGTCTGCTTCAAAAGTAAAGAAATAGAAACAAAATGCACAATTTATTTTTCTTTACTTTTCAAGCAATTGCAGCACCCACGCTTTAGCTTCAGCTGTTTTAATCTAAAGCGCGTGTCCCGAATTCCATTTCTTTAGTACTCTTTAAGCACTGCTCTTATGTCCCCCACGTAACCCCGCAGCTGCACTCTGCTCTGCACATTCCTTGCAATCCTAATAACCTGGAAGAGTGAAAGAGCGCTCTCATCCAGAACTGCCCCATTCCCTCACAAATCTACCCCTTCATCTCTCCCTCAAACACCCCCACTCTGATACGGGTCTCTACCTACTTTTATGAAGCTGTTCATGTATGGGCGTCAATCTTCACCTCTCCTCTGTACCTTTGTCCAGCCCACGCAGCCTCCTCAGCTCTCCTTTCCTAAGCATTGGCAAAGCCAATAGGTCTCGCCTTTGGGACCTTATAAGTGTTTTCCCATGCAACAGTTGTTGTTTAACCAAGGATATTGTGCTGCATAACTAAATACTTATAAAGTCCCAAAAGCGAGACCTATTGGCTATGCCAATGCTTGTTCTGGTTGCCTTTACGCCTCTATATAACACGTCATTTTGTATTGTTCCTGTACATTATTTATTTTGAAAAGCTCCCTTAGCACCTGTGGTGATGGCTCCCACGATATAAATCAGCAAATATATCAATAAGGAAGTAAATAAAAAAAATCTTGTGGTGTTCAGAGGACCCCCTTTAACTGCAGCAAGAGAGTAGTCCTTATCCTATGGTCCACATCTGACATTTGCTTTCATATATTCAGGTTGACAACTTGTGGGCAGCTGGGAGACCCTGAGTAAGGCCAGACAGGACAAGCGCTGAAGGAAGCATTGCATTCCAGCCCTTTGCAGAGGCCCTGCAAGCTGTGTAAGGAACACAACCTCTCTCCAGTGAAGCATCATGTGTTTGAGTTTGTCTCTATTCTTGGTGGCGCTTCAATGCGCTTCTTGTGAGGATTCACGGACAACATCCAGGTGTGCCCTGGGGCACGCCAAAGAGAGAGGCATGTATAAAGCTGGGGACATCATACTTGGAGGCATCATGCAGGCCTCTATATTTGCTGTAGAATATACTTGTGACTTCACAAGGCTCAACCGTCCCTGGACGTGTGTCACGTAAGTATTTTCAAATGTATCCCTGGCACCAGGAATGATTGCTTGATCTTCCAAGCTTTTTTTGTGAATATCTTTATTGCATTTCTGTTTTCAAGACATATGGAACAGGACCAAAGCTGGTAGACAGTAACTAGACTTCACAGCGGAGGAAGGAAGTCAGACACTGTCCAATCATATTGGTTCAGAATGAATGTTAGTTGCTATCACGCACTAGGATGCTCATCCTCACTTCAAAGCTCTATATCCTGGGAGGATGGAAGTGTCCGACCAGTAGACTAGGCAGCACTCGCCGACAACACACAGTCAAAACATCTGTATACCAAAAACCAAGCACTTGTACCAAGTGCTGATACACTACAATGTGAACAATACAAGACAAAAATACTAAAGCAAGACCACCATCCCCAAACTGCATGTGTGTGTGTGGTGTGTACAAGTGCACCCCAACTCAGCCTATCCTAACAAATCTGTGTCTCCCATGTGACACAGGTATACCCCACCAAGGGCTGGGATATCTCATAGTGACCCCACAAACATCTTCGCAGGGCAGTTCAGTTCCCGTGGGCACCAGGTCCCCGCACAGTCTAAAATATCAAGAGCGGGTGGGTGAGGGCAGGGGCCAGTGGCGTTACTAAGGCCCCTGCAGCCCTCACTGTGCAGGGGAAGCTGAGCTCCAGGGGACCTCTCCAGCACAGTACCCTGGACTGAGAGCTTCTCAGTGTGTCCGGGGGGGGGAGCCCCTCCCTATACTTTGTAAGGGGGGGCCCTCAAGTTCCATTACACCAGCAGCAGGGGCGGCTCCTCCGCTATGGCAGTGGAGCGTTGCCTCACTGCTTTGAGCATTGTGAGGAAAGAAAACATAAAATGATGATAACATAGTTATTATCATTTTATGTTTCCTTCGTTTGCTTAAATTTGCGGGCTGCTCTGTTCATGCGGAACTGGGTAGGAGAGGAGTGGTTTTCCCACTGGTCCACCCAAACCAGTCATGCGCACTTTACCCCTTCTTCATGCTGGCTGCATTACAGCCTGCATGGAGAACAAGCCCAGGCTCCCATTCCCTGGTGGAGCGTCCCACCTGGACGCTCAAAACCAATCACAACGCTGCACTGCAGCGTTGTGATTGGTCAGGGGAGCCTTGCTGTTGTTCCTGGCTTCCTGTCCTACAGCACGAGGAGAGAGCAGGAACAAGGGGCCGAGATGCGCCGGTGGCAACGGCGGTAAGGTAAGTTTGTCATTTTTTTGGTTTCTTTTGTCTAAAACTACCTCGCACCCGTGGCAGCGCTCACCTCACCACCGGCGAGTCATGCTGGCCGCTATTGGGCAGGGGCTTCATAAATTGAAACCCGTGCAGGGCCATCCACTGCATTCTCAAGGAGGGGTGATCGTTTATCTTCACTTCAAACTTCTCTAGGTAAATGTCCCAGCACCCCAAAGGATCTACACCATCCCATCTATGGACCGCCCATTTGATCTTCCAAGGGTTAATCAAGAATGTGTCCCAGGATCTCAGCATTGCTAATAAGGAAATGCTGAACCCCATTATATGTCAATCCCTTTGTGGTAGAATTGTCACTGGTACTGAATGACGTTCAAAAGAGTGCTATACACAGTAGCAGGTTTAAAGGAGTGATGCATGATCTTGTATATAAACGGCAAGGCAGTGTTCAGCACCGGCATTTAATCATCAACACCGGCGCTTAGGCACCAGTTAATGACACATTAATTGTTGGTAGGCATAGGGAGATTAAGTGATTCACACAGAATCACAGGATGTTGAGCCCACGCCGTGACTCAAACCTGGTAGCTCAGCTCCAAAGTCAGCATCTCTGGCCATTACGCCACATCCTCTCCCCCCTTGTAGGGATTCACGGTTACTAGTTGGTTCTGTGTTAGGCAGACCAAAAGTAGAAATGGGCTGGTCAAGCCTGCTTCCTGAGAAGAGCCCGGGCACTTCTTTCTCTACAAATTAGCCACTGGGAGAAGCCATAGGCTTTTTAGGACAGAAAAAACAGGCCATCATTTCTGTTGCTTGTGCAGAATAAAATAGTGCAAAAAGTATTTGCTCAAAACCAAACTTTTGTGCAAAACTAAAACAGTTTTTTTAATGTGCTCAGTACTTTACACTTAAGCCTTCATAACGCCATTCCTACAAAAGCTATCAAAGCCAAATGGTTGTCCTTTTTTCACCACAAGTTGGTGATTCTAAAGGTCACCAGGATTTGGAGATTTTGCTGAAGGAAACAGAGAAAATGGCAAAAGTACACAACATTTATTGGGTAAGATCATGCTATTCCTAGCTTTCAGGAGCAGGGAGAGTAATACAAAAATCATTTTTTACCACAGTGTATGCATTTTGCGAAGTGTGGGTTGGTTTTTCCAATTTTTTGTTGTTTCTACCTCCTTGCGGTTTGTGGTGAAATAGTATGAAATATTCAAGTAGGAAAAATTTGGAATTCATGAAGTGGCATTTTTTGATGATTGCTCAGAATTTTCCAAAATAAACAAATAGTTTACATCATAAGGCGATCGAATTGTGGGGAACCTCTGACATGAGGTCTTGAGGGAAAACGGCAAGAAGAGGTAGCGGAAACCCAAAGTGGCGGAAGTCAGGTGTTTACAGGAAGTTAGGCAAACCAGACAGCAAGGGAGCAGATTGAAGCGGAGCGGGCCGGCAGGCTGATCGGGCCACGCTGTGCACGGTGCACAAAGCCGAGTTCGAGCCCAAGCGTAGACGCATCAGGGTGTGCCATCCTGGGAGCCGTGCCGGGGATGTGAGGAGCAGGCGGAGCAGTGAGGTGAGCGGTGAAGTGAGGTGGTGAAGGCGGTGAGCTACACCAAGTCATAGCTGGTAGCAACGCCGGCCGGCTGCATGGAGCAAAACCCGGTCTTCGCCTTCCAAAATCTGACTCGACTCTGACTCGACCTGTCCTCCAAGAAGCATCCGTCCAGCATTGCCCAGTGCCGCCAAATAACATTAACTGGCGACAACCACACAAAGTGGTGTCTAGCGAGCGCGTCCACCATTAGGGGTGGTTGCGGAGTGTGAGCCCAGGGAGCCCATGGAGGTAGTCCGACTAGGTCGGGTGCGGCTTGTGGACTATCTGTGAGCCCTGCTCGCTCAAGAGAAGCTCAAGAGAAGTTTGTTCAGGGTGGGCAGGAGGGTAGTTCATGGTTGGCAAATAAAAGAACTCTTGAGTTGCCTGCCCATGCTCGCTGTGCACCTTACAGGGGCTGTTACACTGCTACACTGTTACACTTCAACTTCGGACTTGGCCAGAACTCGATTTTGATTCGACTTTGACTAAGACTTTGGTCATTAACCCCGTCCTTCGACCCACGACCCCCCCGAAAATAGAGCACTATTCCCAGGACACACAGGATAAAGGTGCCTTCCTTTTGACCCTTGTGCTCTTGACAGCTAAAGATCACATCAGCTTGCGGGTTGAACTAAAACCACTATTTGCTTTCCAATTTAAGTCAAGTTGGGTGTTACTGACCAGCTAAACCCTAACTTTGCCCTAACTTTGCTGAGACATCAAAAGTCTCCTACCAAAAAACGTAAAACTCTAAAATAGTTTGATCCAGATGCAACATCACTAAAATACAGATACATTTATAGCTAGACAGATATGAGGTCAAGGAAAGAAAGCTGGAGCATTACAAGTATTATCAATAGTCGGAAAAAGAAAAACAAGATCGAAAGTACCCACCAACGTACCCACTAGCGGCCAGGAAAATATGGCTGCAACAGATTCGATGACCAACATGGATCATGACATGTTGGTGGAATTAGACAGTGAAATAGAAGGAGCAGCGTCACCACTTGCAAAAGCACCAAACATTTGCTACCAACCCAAAATGTATTCAAAATTCTCTTTTGTAAAAGACGCGGGGCAGTGCTAAATTTCGCCAAAAAAACACAAAGGGGACTCCCCTCCCCACTATACCCAGGAAAATCTGCTCAAAAAGGAATAGGGAGAACAGCCACAACAGGTCTATCAACCAAGCTCACACAGTGAAACGATAATGGAAGGCAGCAGTATCTGGAATTAAAAATTGACGGAGGCGAAGGAGGAAACCCCAACCAAGATCAAGATCAAGATCGAAAGCAAGTCAACGACAGCAACGATTGTAAGGACGACCCTACTGCCAAGAGTTTTGAAAAAGGGAATAAGGAAGCTAGGCAAACCTCAGGAAACGTATTCATTACCAATTTCCCTGAGGGATCGAGATTTCCATTGGAACCAACCATTAAAATCCGAACTCCTCAACATGTAATGAAAGACGCAGAGGAGACAAGCCAAGATGTAAAAACATTAGTTCCCATCTTTGATACACTTTTAGAAAGGAAAGAGGATACTCCCACCATAGTTGAATTATCAACAAAAACTGGAAAGCAAGGGACCACAAAATAGTCCAGACGAACTACCACCTGACCACACTAGGCCGGATACGAGAACACAGCATTGCCGGGATCAGGAAAAAGACCTAACGACCAAAGTTCCTATTGCCCGAGCCTCGGAAAGACACCAGTCAATTTTCATGTCTATGACTTCTGACAGCAGAACAGAGAAGTTCGGTGTTGAATAAGAAGAGATTCCTAGTCTCCCAGGAAGTAACATATCCTTTCTCACAACGGAAGAATGGGAAAAACTGGTCACCAAATATACCTTGGGAAAAGGTGACATGACACAGCAGGACACAGGGAATGTAACAAAGGAAGAGACTGAGAATTTACCAACAGAAGAGAACAAACTATGGGTATCCCTATTAATTACCACGCAACTTTCAAAAAATGCTTTGGGATATCACTCTGATAAGATGGATATTTAGTTAACTCTTCTCAATAGCTTAGCCACGCATGTTACAAGTATTGACAACAAACTCTCGGAACAATATATAATCTGATTAGGAGAGTCCAATCCGAAACAGCAATAAGATCTCCAAGCTGTGCTTGTTATGCAATTATCGACAAACTTGCCACATTACCGATAGTAAATGGAGATCTCCTAACAGATATAAAGAAAGCAGATAACACCAAGAATAGTAGTATCTTTAATGCAGATGGAAATAGAGAAGGTAATACATTAGAAAGGGAACTTCATAACAATACAACAGAAGCGGCATCGGACCATTTTAAATTAAATAAGGAACGAATAATGTGAATGAATTGCCCTCTGAGGAAAGAAAAGATTCGAAAATTGGACAAGGAGTCACTCATGGATCAGCACAACAAGAAAAACCTTGGGATCAAGGCAGCTTCAAGGGGTGTAAACCCATGGGGCCTGACCAAATAGGGCTACCTGATAAATCTCAACAAGAAGAGCAGCACCTGGGCAGCCCCGCTAAGAAGTTAAGTAACCCAGAAGAAGGAGACACACTATTTTACAAAAGGCAATAATTGAAACAACGACGCAAATTAAGGAGAAAAGGGAGGAATAAAACCCCCTCCAAAAAGTCTTCCAATCTGCGAGTAAAATCCCAATGGGGATTCAAACAGAACAAAGAGAAATCAATGACCTACCAACCCTGCAAGAGAAGCTGATGATCATTAATGAACCTTGCCCAAGGGGATCCGAAGACGCAGGAATGATACCCTTGTTTGAAAGTAAGACAACTTCACGTGAAAGTGATACCCCACAGGCCAAGCGTCCGATAGAATCTGCCTCAAGCAATGTGGAAAAGGAAAAAGTGGAGAAAACTGATTTTAACGAAGATGCCGGAAAGAAAGTATCGACTGAAAACAAAACCTTACCAATCAAAAGCACAACAGTCCAAGCTGCAGATAGCATGGAAAAGGCAAAAACAAGGAAGAACAAAACTCAGGACCCTGCTGCTGTAAAAGTATTAAAAACGCCGGCAGAAGTAGCCGATATTAACCTTAAAGTGGAAATAGTAAACCAGGCAGGTAATGATCCCCAACCACCCCAAAAATTGCAGAGGAGGGAAACAGAGTTAAAAATCTAAACATCTCGAAACATCTTCTGGCGGAATGACTCCCAAAAAATTCTGTGTATTCCAGAGTTCAAATCGGGGGGATATTTTAAACAGAAGCAACATTCTACGATTGCTAACCTCCATCACTAACCTAGCCGGCATAGTCAGTCAAGACCTCGAATCCGTAGAATTTGAAATATTTAAACAGCTGTCGGAACAAGAAATAACAAAAACTACTTGGACCGCAGGGGAAATAGTGGAGAAAATTTTAAAGGAGGATCACCAATTAGAAGCATTGGGGATCCGTATAAAACTCCATCACAATGTTGTCTACCCAGAGACATTACTTCGACATCACCGAGAACACAATGAAAATTTGTCAAGAAGAATAAGGTCTGATGGGCACACAAAATCCATGCTAAAAGGGGCTCGAAGTGTTTCTGTAGATGCCATGGTCAGTGACACCCCAAGTCTCTGGGACAAATGTGAGCACGATACAGAAAAAGACTGGACCTGGGTAGCAAAAGCTATTAATACTGGAGCCATAGGCCCATGACAGACCACGGAACAAGAAAAGAAGGTTCCACAGCTAAAGTTTTGCTCCTAGAACATAAACAGCCTAGGATCGAAAACCATGAATAAAGATCTATTGATGTACTTCCAGCACATCAATAGCAGTTTGACTTAATTTTACTCCAAGAAACCAGGTTGGAAGAACCATTCCACCTACAAGGCTACAAGTTGTATCACCTTCCAGCCAGCAGAAGCTCGAAGTTTAGTCACCTGAAATGAGGCCTTACCATGTACGCCTCAACACAAACCATAAAGACAGCCAAAGAACTGATGATAAAAAACATATCAAACAACGGAATTAATGTAATACAGATGGAGATAGCAGGCCACAGAAAATACAAACAGCTAATACTGGTTAACACCTATAGACACTCAAGTGGGAAATAAATTGGCGCAAAATCTCTGGTGTCAGAATTGACAAGGCTCATTACTGAAGAGGCGGTATTGAACTACATTGTCTCAGGAGACTTCAATATGTTTCTTTCAGGCAGTGCCGATAACGTCCAGTCAGCAGAGGATCAACTGCTCGAATGGGGGGTCCCACCTAGTGCTTAATTTGTAAAATATGAAGTGCAGGTGCTCAAATGTTTGTCGGAGGCCACCCCTTCTTTTCTCTGGCTCCACCCACTTCCTCCACTGGCTCCCCCCACTTCCTCAACTGGCATTGCTAAAAGTCAGATGTAATACCCGATCTGAATTTCAGCAAGGGAGCCTTCCTCATAATAAGGTTTTGATAGGTGGTTTCCTGCCCTCTGAAAATTTTGAAAAAAATTAAATGAAAAGTGCATTTAAAGTACAATTTTGGAACTAATTAGCTAAAATCACTAAAGCATTGAAAAGGGGCAATTTCAGTGCTCTATGTGCTGATTTGGGGAAAGGACAAAACTGGGGTATGCCATTTTTAACAGTCTATGAGTTCAAAGATACATTTTTACATAGCCTAGGTGACAAATTAATCCCACATTTTGTGAAAACACTCTAAACAGATAAACTGAATAAAATCATGCAATACACTTGAATGCGTCAGTCACTGTTATTTCCAGTGGCCGAATGGGGTTGGGGTTCATAAATAGTAGAGTATTCTGTTGAAGTGATTGCTTTTAGAGAAACAATTGAAAAAAGATGATTACCAATTGGGCTTGTTACTATAACTTACTCCCCTGTAGCTATATGTGAAATTATTAGACATTCAGAATAGTTTTGTTGGACTAGTCCCCATACAGTGCGTACCAAGCCAGCTTAACGACTGCTAGAGGTGTTGGGGGCGGGAGGGGTGGCGAATTCTCCGCTCAAGAACATTTTGTAAAAAGAAAGACTAAAATGGTGTACAACACATTTGCCATTACATATTTAGCTGTGTTACCTTTCAAAACATAGTAAATCGTAAATGATCTCTTGACCTGACATAAGCACTCAGGCCAGAAAGCATGGAAACGCCACACAAGCACCTAGGCCAGAAAGCATGGAAATCTCACACTGTACTCAGACCAGAAAGCATGGAAATCTCACACTGTACTCAGACCAGAAAGCATGGAAATCTCACACTGTACTCAGACAAGGAAGCATGGAAATGCCACACAAAGGCACCCAGCCCAGGCCAGAAAGCATGGAAACATCACACAAAGGCACCCAGCCCAGGCCAGAAACCACATCTCATAATCCTTCAATTAGAATGCTATAATTGTCACCACACATCTCTTTGGAAAAGGTCACCCCTTTACATTTGAAGAAGTGAAACATCTTTAACCCACCACATCTAAAAAAATAAGAACTACCACAAACTGATCAATAAGATCACATTCTTAAACTTTCTACACCTCTTATACATTCACAATCCTCCACTCCACCCCCTTAAACATCATTCATTTGTTATTGCCACAGTCGAAACTGCCTAGGTAAGCAGAGGATACAATAAATACTGTTAAAATGAGCACCATCACTTGACCTTCATCTTCTTGAGATCTCCGATTGAATCTGCAATGTCTTCTTCAATTAATCAGTCTTATATGGGACAGTTTCACAACGCCTGTTCCCAGATCTACACCAAGGTTAGTGTAGATCGGGAAAAAGAGGGCACTTTGTGTATGTGTAATCCATAGAGGTAATTTGCGCTTGCACATCGGCAGGTTGCTTTGAGCATGCACGTCTTGCCCCCTCAGATTCTACGCTAGTGGTGCGTGCCATGGGTATGCAGGTGTTAGTTCCAAAGCATTACCAATTCACAACGAGATAAGCTAGAATGTGAGTCTCACGCACCTGTTCCTCTAATACGACACCTACAATGATGGAACCACAACCAAAGACTTGGGCCAATATGACCTCATGGATACCTCCTCCCAGCAAAAAATGTAACCAGGCATAGTTCCCTCTTATCAATTTGGTGATCACTTCAATCAAAGAGAAAACACGATTCAAAGAGCCATAGAATGAGTACTCGAAGCAACTGTGACCACATCCAGGAACCTGCTTCAGCCTCCCAGCACTCGCTATCATTTCAATGTCCTTACTGACTATCATGATTTGTTCATCTCCTCTCGCCTCATCTTCCAGCACCCTATGTATGAATCGAAATATACTGCACCTCACCATGTACATGCGCGGTGCCCCGCCAGTCCATGGTATCGATGCTACCAGCTTTCGCTTCATGTAAGCCTCTAGCGTGGTGGACTCATGACTTTTTTTTTAGTATGCTTTGAACAGTTTTTTAATTTTGATCTAGGTATTCAAAATGGCCCCATTGATTTTGCTCAACTTGGCAGAAAAGTCCAGACAGTCAGTTATTTGTGGAATACAAGTGGTCTTGGGGATGGTGAATATTTGCATGAGATATAAAAACACCCAGCAGGGGGTCATTAACAACATAATGATACTGAGATAGAGAGCTCTTGCAGAACACACCATAAAACAACATTCTCAGGTCTCCTTTGTTTACTGCTACCTGGAGAAGCAAGACCTAAAGTTAAGTGCATGCAAGAATTTTTGCATACTAGCTGTGCCTACAAAAACTGGATAATCGAGATGGGATCTTTTTACAGAAATGGGGTTTACCATTTAAACAACATGGATTCTGCTTCACATTCCATTCCAGCGATCTCATTCATGCATATCCCACTGAACTTGCTCATTCCAGGACATTTTATTCACAGCTATTAGCATAGCAGAGTAGGCGGAGGCATATCTCCATTCTCCCGCGTGGCACTCGGTCCATTTCTACATCTCTTCTGTGCCATTCTCGCTCCTTAATCCGTTTGAACACATGCTTTTCCTGTCACGATAACAGGGCAGCCAATAGTACTTTGTATGAATTGAGGAATGTTACAGTAACTGAGCGGGACTGTGGGAGTCTGGGAGTGGGACGGTGGGACATGACTCACTGAGGGGGGGACTCGGGCCATTATTAGGCTGCCGCGCAGCTTCATAACACTAACTGATTAGGCCGCGGCGCCTGCCAGCCCCTGCCTCACCTGGTGCTGCTCATGCTGCTGCGCAGCTTTATTTTTTGAACTCAAGATGATTAGGCCTATTAGGCCCTGCCGCCCTCACCTGGTGCTTAGCTCTAGTCTCTGAGTCCACCTCAATGCGGCCAATGTCGTCACTGTCCAGGTCGCGCTACTTTGAGCGGCGGCCGTTGAACCACGATACTCGCCGGTGCGGTGGTGAGGTGTGGCCGTGCGGTTATGGCATGCAGGAGCATGGCAAAAAGCAGCAAATGCGTGCGCATTTGCATGCAATCTGAAAAAGATCTGCGCATGCTGCCTGCTGACGCGCACAGCCCCAACCCCCGCAGAAGACCAGACAAAGCCCTGCCCAACTCAGTGTCCCACCCACTGGGCAGGCAACACTGATCACCGGCGCGGCTGCTAGTTAACTCTTGTAGAAGAAGTGAAAAGGACTTTAAACTAACTTGAACGTCGTGAAGGCAGAATCGGAGTCACAAAGAAGTAGAAGTGATCTTCAACATCACCAGTCTCTCTTATCAACAAGCACAACCAGCACGTAACAACGCAGCACTTACGGTAGAGCAGCAGCACAGCACAGCACACACTCTGTGCCACTAATTATAAATCCATTACTGACGTGCACTAAATGCGTGTAGCCCCGGCCCTGATAATTAAGTGCTGATGCTAAGCACCGGCAAGCACCGGCACAAATTAAGCACTGGTCCCACCTCAGGAAGAAAGCAAGTGGGGGAAACAAACCAAGGTATCCAAAGACTTATTGATGGACTTAACAAGTTTGGGCTTGATAGCATTAAACGGTTGATTTCTTGGCGATCGCCCCCAAGCAGCAACTTACAATAACTGTGGTAAGCACAGCAATAGGCTACACGCTACACTTTCCTATCTCTATCACTTTTTAAATCAGTTAGTGATTTTAAGATTGGAACGTTAGATTGCAGTGATCATCTGCCACATGAACTTATCCTTTTGGCCCAGGCAATAGCATTCACCTTCCCAAACGAAGCTCAAATCTCAATAGTAACATCGAACTGGAAGAGAATTAAATGCAAAACGAGTAATCCGGAAAAACTTTTGTCAAAGGCAAAAATTTGCTGGGAAGGAAACAAATTGCAGAACGGCAATGGCATAAATGTCTGGGAGAATTTCTTGAAAAAGTTCAGCCTAGTCAACTCTAAATCAAAACCAACAAAAGAAACTAGCAGATTTAAGGACCAACAAGAATTATCTATAATTATCTATTGGGCACACAAACAATCAAAGAATGTATTTTTCAACAACCGAAACTTGCAAATTAAGGCAAATAAAAAGGGACATTAACAGAACTATTTGCAGACTTCCTCAAAAGGCCCCCGACATCGGTACACATATAGAATTGAGGAAACTAAAGTGCAGTAAGAACAAAATCATTTGGCAAACAAAACAGGAAAATGCAGAGAAGATTTGGGCCAAATTATTATATGATGCTGAAGCTAACAACAGTGCCAGATTTTGACACACAGTCAGGGCCGGACTGGGAACTGAAAGCAGCCCTGGCAAATTTTGCCAGACCAGCCCCCATCCGGCGCGTAGCGAGCTAGCACAGCGAGTGATCCCGACAGCTACTAGGGGGATTTGGGGGGGTTCTCCCCCAACGAAAATTTTGGAAAACGACAGACCAAAATGGTGAATTTTACAGCACATTTTTCATTACATATTCAATTGTATCAACTTTCAAAGAACAGTAAATAGTAGATGATGACCTTAAAGAGCACCAGGTTACCCACCCAGTCATATGTACCAATAAACATTCTTTCAGAGCGCGCTAAAAATAGACAAAAGTAGTGAATCAGAGAGAACAAAGTAAAAGTGAAACCAGCCCCCACATGGTGTGTAGCAAGCAAGCGCAGTGAGCAACCACTACTAGGGGGAGTTTGAGGGATTGAACTTATCCCCCCCAAGAAAATTTGGGAGACAGGCCAAAACAAAGCATTTTTCAACACATTTTTCATTACATATTAGATTGTATTAACTTTTAAAGCATAAGCACCTAGGCACTGACCCAGGCCTGGTCACACTAACCCAGTAAGCATGCAAATGTCACACAGAACCACCAAGGCCAGTAAGCATGGAAATGTCACACATGAGCCTCCAGCTCCAGGTCACTGAGGCCAAAACCTATGGAAATAGCACACATAATTAAGCACCCAGGCCAGAAAGCATGGAAATGTCACACATAAGCACCCAGGCTGCCAGAAGGCATGGAAATGTCTCAAATGGCACCCTGGCCAGAAAGCATGAAAAATGAACACAAAAGCCCTGGCCTTGACATGACACATCTTTAAATAGCCTACTTAAGTGTGTTGGCACAATACGTGTGCAGGCCCACTAGCAGCATTTAATGTACAGTCCCTGGCTACATGTAGAACCATATTTCTAGGGACTTACAAGTAAATTAAAATTGCCAATTCGGTGTAAGCCAATTTTACCACGTTTGAAAGAAAAGAGCGCAAGCACTTTAGCACTGGTTAGGGGCGGTAAAGTGCACTGAGCCCTAAGAGCCAACAAAAATGGACTTTTTTGATGTAATAAAGCAGATCCAACTGGATTTTAATTTGGAGGAATCTGAGGCCGACAGGGACTTATCTAACCATGTCTCAGCAGTCAATATGAACAATATGTATCTAAAAAACATTTTACATGTGCTAATGGCGCTGGGACTTTTTCTGTAGCTTCTCCTTTTCCTCCCAGCTGTTTCAACGCCTACAACATGCGCATCTGTAATTCACATGCAAACAGTGAAGGTCATTGGAGTATGGGCGACATGCCGGAAGATATCGACTGGCTTCTCAACCTGTACCACAACCTGATCATGGAAAATATCCCAGCTACAGTAAACCACCAGCCGCAATAGTTTGAGAAGCAGTGGGGCCCCTGCGTGAATTTTCTCACAAATGCATTTTGAGAACTCTCTTGCCCAAAATATCTACGACCTGGGTTACTGTGCAACGGTGTACATGGACCTGCTCCTAAAGGGCAAAATGGATCCTTTATCAAGCTTATGAGTGAACAGGACGTCTTTCTTGTTATCTCCCCCTACTTTCTCCCCCAAATTTCCATTATTCCACCCTTTCCTTTTCCTCTTCCCCAGCATTTCCTGGATTTAATGGCGTCACTGGGTTTTAGACACAACACTGGCCTTGTAACCATAATATACAATTATCTCCTGCTTTATCAGTACAATTCAGTGATCTTGTGTGTGGGGGGGGTCGCAGTGGGGAGCATTTAGTGTGGTATGTTAAATCTGGTTCCATTCTCAACAGATCAGTATTACAATTATTCAGAGATAGCAACGAATTGGCAGCTGGAAAGAATATGTGCAAAATTGGCAACATTCTCAGTTTAAATATTAAGTCTATTAAACCACATGCCATGTTTTAAAAATCATATCCATGTGCCATTGTACTCCAGAACCACCCATCATTCTTAAGTCACGGTGCCTTATCACTGCAGCACAATTTGTTCCTCGTCTGGCTCCCAATTGTTTCCCTTCTATGCTCTGTGTGCTGCAATGCCTTAGTACCCAAAGGCTGTGCGAGAAAGGCCCTGACAATGTTCACTTGCAATTCCACGCCTTCCTGCCTTTATTTTAGCAGAGAGCCTTAACTGTTGTTGTTTATAATACATCTCCTTTCACATCTTCAATTTCATTTTTGTCAGATGAGCCAACCAAATAACTTTATGAAATTCGCATGCAGAATATATGCTTAAGGTTCAAGTCAATTTAGATTTCTGCCAATTAACTTTGAAAGCACAGTATTATTAAATCTTAAATTTAGTGCTGGTAATTAAACACTTCAGAACTCAAGTTCATTTGCTGCATAGCAGCCACTGGGAGATTTGCTGTTGTGAGCTTGGTATTTTAGCACAAACACAGTGATTTGAATGGTGTCATTGCTTGTTGATCTCCACCATACGTTTTTAGGTGAATTAATATAAATACGGTACCTTATCTCAGAGAGGCTGATAAGAATGAAACTCAGTTAGGGGTGGCCGGGAGTAGCAGCTCCCACCCTTGGCTTGCCCTTGGGTACTCGTGGTGGCACTGCCCTTGTTGGTTTCTACCCCTGCACCAGGGCTAATGAAGGAGGCAGGAGCAGAAATAGAAACTAAGGAGGGTTTTAAAGGGCCTATTAGTGTGTGAAGTGCCCCATACCTGACGACTTAAAAAATCTTTCACTATAAGAGAGAGGGGGAGGGGGGGACATAAACAAGGCTTGTTTGGCTAGCGACTAGCCTGAGAGCCACACCTCTCTCTCCCCTAAAACTCTAGCAAAAGCTTCAGAGGCTACCACTAATTTCCTAGGGAGGTTGCAACCCCCTTTATAGACGTCAGCAATGCAGAGCCTCCACACACGAGCTGGAAGGCTGCTCTGTGCAAGGGTTTCCAGCTCACCTTGTCTAGCACTATGATAACAGCTCTTCCCCGGGTGACCATGTGAAGGGAGCCAATAGTGTGACACACGCTCACACCGTGTGAGGTAGCAGTTCTAGCTTCCACATCTTGCCCTTGCTGCCCCTGGGCCCTTAGGAGCAAGTAGGAGGCTGTTGAAGGGCTTGGACTGGGATCAGAGATCAACTCTGTGATGTCATCAGAGGATTGGTGATGTTATTTGCCTCACACTGCGCCTTCTGTAGAGAACTCTGTGCAGCTAATTTGTTACAGATTGGAATCGATGCAAGGCAGACCCAGCCTTTTCAGCTTTCTGAGGCCAAAAAACACGAATACTATTCAGCTGGATAATCTGTTCCTTAGACATTGAAATAGAAACATCATATTGGTATGAATTGGGTATTATAAAACAGCAAGTCTGTTTCGAAAACTTCTGTCAGATTGCACACTGCAGCTACCGTCACTGTGGCCCGATTGCATCTTTTAGAAGTGAACCATCCGCTGAACACACAAGTGCGCATTTTAACAGCGCAAACTCCTTTCTTGTGAAATCCGGACTGAAATCCGGACAATTAAAAAATATATGGGTCACAAACCAACTGAGCCAGCGTCAAGGGAATGCGCCGAGGGCTCCTAGAAATGTACACGTTAGCCTAAGCGGCAAGTGCTAGTGGCAACACCATTGGCTAGTGGGAAACAAAACAAAAGGACTCACTCAAGTAGAAAAAAAAAAAAAAAAACACTAGAAAACCCTGTTGTCTGCTAAAATATATTTTAATATTTTAAACAGACTTGCTGACCCCAACCTTCGCCCCAGTTACAGCCCCCAAGAGTCCCTAAGATCAACGCCACCAAAGGGAGCACATGACACGTATCCTCCTGCCTGCTGGCTCGGAACATTTCAGCTGGCCTGGCCCTGCTCAGAGCAGGACACACACGAACAGACAACAACCTGACGAAAAGAAGACCCATTTTTTCACAGAATCTGACCTGACTGTGCTCATCAGGTTTTGAGGTCAGTGCTGCACTGCTGGGGCGGCGGGAGGCCCGTGGAAGGAGGAACCAAAGGGCCAGCAAAAGAGGGGCAGGAGTCTACTAGTGCATGGGGATCTGAGAACTTCCGCCCAGAAGTACATTTTTGTTAAGTAACTTATGTCACGCCTTGAACTCGTAGAAGGCCGGTGTTTATCTTCGGTTTGATGTCAGGGGGGGGGGGGGGGGGGGGGGGGTCCCTGACTCATGACAGTTTAGCATTCTGCCTCCAAATCATGCTCTTCCGTGTTTGGCTGCACCGTCAGATCGACAAGTTCCTATAGTACAGATAAAGGAATGTATGGCACTGTAGGAGAAGCAATTCGTCATATCACTTTGAATTAAAGCCTGCAAGCAATGGAAGAAAACAAGTCCTGGTCATACATGCGTTGGATTTAGTTACAATCCTCTCATGCTTTCTCCCTCCTTAACTTAATCACGGTTTTTACAGGGTTTGCATTTCGAAGTACCTAAGGCAATCCACATAACATTAAACTAGATGATCACACGGAAGAACACTCATCTTGGAAGAAGGGAACAACTGGGCAACTTAGGCAACCAGTTTTAGCCGGACTCTCTGAGTGGCTTCTATCTTAATCATTCTGTGCTCGTCTCCCTGTGTGTCTCGGGCTCGGCTCGGGAAGTCAGGGCCGGCCAGGCCCAGGCACTGCGGCCAGACTCGACCCGAGCCGAGATGGTACTCAAGCCAGGCAGCCAGCCACCACCTTGCCTGGCCCCTGATCACCAACAGCAAGCAGGCTCACAAATAATACATTCCACACTCGGGGGTCAGGGCGCTAGAGTGCGCTGTGCTGCCTGTCTGCGCAGAACCAGGCCGGGGATTAAACAAAAGATATAGGCCAAGGCCCTGGACCTGGGCATTGGGGGGCGGGGGGAGGTGGCCTTTACCTTTTGTTTAATCACCCCGGCCCGACCCACAGTGCGGTGCCATGATGAATAATATGATTGCAATGCAATTTGCAAAAATACAAAACAGTCGGAAAAGACATCAGTCAGTGACTCACCTGCGGCGGCGGGCGGCAGACAGCAGGGGCTAGAAATAAGTAAATTAGCTAGAAATAATTAAAGTATGGGGTGCCGAGAGATGGCCATTCGTCGTCTCAGTCTCTGGCTTAGTTCTGGTGGAAATGCGGGCCACGCGCACTTTTTATTGCGCGAGCCCTAAAGCGCATGTCACCACCAGCCGCCCACCCTAATGTGCGTGACCTGAAGAGACCGCGCAGACGCGTTGGTGGAGACATCCGTGCGCTGTGCGCGCGCGACACGCCCCATAGTAAATGCTGCTGCTCTGCTCCAATGCATTATTTATACAGAACAGATGATAGGGAGAAATTAAGAGAATCCAGAGATTGATGATAGTTGTGCTTTTTTTGCCCCGCATGGATCGAGGAGCGAGTGAGACGCAGCCACAGTGAGTAAGTGACTACTGTGCTGAACGTACAAAAAAATCGGCCCCAGCAACAAAACCGGCCCCCCGGCCCAAAAAACGGCCCCCACCCCTGGCAGCCTACCGGGGGATTGCCCGGTGCCCGGCATTGCCAGTCCGGCCCTGCACACAGTGAATCATATAGACAACCCAATGGCTCATGAAATCAACTTTTATATAACAGAGGAAGCCTGGGTAAAGTACTTGTTGCATCACTTTAACAAATAAGCCAACAAAATTAACCAAGATGTTATGGCTTCCCAACGATGTCTGCAAGCCCAAAAATATCCAGCTGAGGATATCTACTTTCCATGCACAATAAGACAGATTAAGAACAGAATTGTGAAAGACAGAAAAGAGGGAGACCCTGGGCCCAATGGTATACCACTCATTCTATAGAATCAGGGTCCGAATGACTGGGCAGAGCAGCTACGGCCTCTCTTTAAAAACATCTTGGAAGTAGAAAAAATTCCCGATTCCTGGAAGGGATCAATCATTTCCCCGATTTATAAAAAAAGGCAGAAGGAGCCAAGCAAAGAACTATAGGCTCGTTGCAATAATTGATATAGATGCCAAATACTTAGCGGGTCTTATATTGGATGAAATTACCAAATGGGCATCAATGAAAGGCTTAAATCCCATTAATCAGACAGGTTTCCAAAAATGCACAGGGACAATGACAAACATCCTCGCTCCTTCACTTCTAATAGACACCACAATAAAAATCAAAAAGCCATTATTCGTTTGTTTTATCGACTGTACGTCCGCCTTCAACAGCATAGACAGGGGGAAACTCTGGGCCAAAATATCCGGCTGGGAAAGTGATCCGAAACTTTTGAATCAGTTAATTCTACTTCACTCCGAGACATGGATTCAAATAAAGCTGGGGACAGGCAATTGGCTATCAAGGAAAATATCGACCACTAAGGGGTTGAAGCAGGGTTGCGTTCTCGCCCCGATCCTGTTTAATCTCTTCTAGTCTGATCTCTCAGTAGAGCTTGATAACTGCAACCATTATGCCCTCAATCTAGAGGGCCTAACACTGTCGAACTTATTGTATGCGGACGATTTAATACTGATTAGCCGAACCCCAGTTGCCCTGCAACATCTTATAAGCGCCACAAGAAGCTTCTGAGACAAGAAGGGAAATTAATGAGGCTCACAAAACTTTTAAGCAACTTGTAAATAAAACAGTAAAGATATTATCTCTGGAAGAAGACAAAGCTACACTGACCAGTAGGGCTCACGGGTGGTTCGTTATACAAGGTCTTTGCCACAAGCTTACTTGGTAACAGGGTTCTCAAGGCCTGTGAAAGAATCTTACCTGCAATTGAGGATGGGAGTCTTACCGGTAAATCAACACCTCCCACCATGGAAACGTCCAGATAAACAACGAACTGTAGAATTTGCGGCGACCCTAAAGAGGACGTTCTGCACTTACTGTGCGGCTGCAGGGGTCTAGACAAAGAGCGAAGACTATTATTAAAACCACTCTGGAACCAAAGACGGATTTGAACACGTAGACATGCATTAAACGTCTGTCTTGAAGGAAGAGACATTCAGTTAGCATGTAGAATGGTACGTTTTATGAGTATAGCAAAAATCATGATAAATCAAACTGCTAGCTGATGAACCGATTATAGAAGACTTGATTCAAAATGTAGAACCAGTTGCACAATCTTTAACAGTTAAGCATTGTCCCATTTAAAAAAAAACAAAAAAAAAAACTTCTCATTTATACTACCCTTCACTGTTCGATCTGTCATGAATTTTAGGGTATAGTGCGTAGGAAATAGATTTAGTCTAACAACTGTTAATTAGAAATTTTAGGTCCTTTCATTGTATTTTAATCCTCTCACAGTATATGTGATTTTATACTTTTTGCTTTCCTATAATAGTAAAAATCTATTGCAAATCTTAAATGGTTTTAAATTAATCTCACTTTAATGAACTAAGCTGCTTTATGCGTTGTTGCACAGGTGTTTTTGAATGTAGTTTTCCACTGCAAAGATTTTTATTAATCATGTAATAAAGATAAAAAATAAATAAAATCATAAAATAATTAAAATCTATTGGACATGTCAACGGTTTTCGCCGTACTGCAAAATATTATGACCCATGACAATTCTTCGAGTTGTTTCACGAGTAATGCTCCAATGCGTTTAACAAAGTTTTAAGGATGTGGGCAGCTTATGTATTTGTGTCTGGGCTTAGTTGCCAGCCAGAAAAACCTACGAAACCCAGACATTTCTGAAAACTGGACACACAGGGGAGTCTAGAGACTCCAACATGTAATCTTACTAAGAATGTCCTGCAAATGGCAAACGTCTACTAGCACGGACTGTACAACCTAATAAGAATGTTGGTGTGCCTATTTCCCCATCAATATAAGGGCATGTATGTACGCCACATGGCACTTTGAAAAATGCAAAAAGTGCATTTTTCAAAGAAATCACAAAATATCACCAACTTGAAGTTGGTGGTAATTTGCGATTTCTTAAGCCAAAATCACACAACTTGGGTGCTTCCTGCATTGCATTTAAAGAATCACAAATTGAGATTCCTTAAATGCATCCGCGAAATGAGGAATCGCAAATTTTGCGATTCCCTATATTGCGAGGGCCTTTTGGGATGATACATCCCAAAAGGCTTTTTCCCGTTCGCAAACGGGCCGATTCTGAGAATCGGGCCGCTTGCGAACGGGAAAAGGGCTTGATATATATGCCCCTAAATGTGAAAAACAGACTGTCCAACCAATTCAAAATGGTGGCACGATGAAGTGCGATGCCATGAACATTAGTCCAATCTTCCCAACCTACAATGGCTTCCAGGCTATGAGAGTTAGGGGCATGCTGCCAGGCACCGGGATGGAAGAGAATCAGGGCAAAGACTCTCGTCTCAAAGGATGATGAAGTGATTTTCTTGGATAGTTGTGCCTCAGCAGCAAATCAAGGGCCGTGCTCGAGCAGGGAGATTTTTGTAAGAGAATCTGGTTGGAACCGTGCCGTAAGGATAATAGGGCCCGTGCACAAACACTCCAATTTTGACATATTCACATCAAATACTCTTTATTCGATTCGTTAAAATCATAAAAGACATTAAAAAGACAGTACATAGTCACGACATACATCATAAAAAAACACACAATTTCAATTTTACATGGATCAGAGCAAACCCTAGACAATACAAAACAAATTAATTGTTACTAAAATCTACTTAAGACTTAAAACATTTCATTGAGGGGGGCTTGCTTTTTAATCCTAGTGGCTGCCACTAAAAAGCTAGCCACAAAAAACATGATACGAGTAGACCCCAGGTGCTGGAGATAGATCAGTGCCGGCCTAACCTGTATGAAGCCAGCCTCTTTCAATAGTGGTAACAAGTGTCTTTTCCTTATATCCCTAAAGGTCTCGCAAAACAGAAAAAAGAGTATTTGACTGACATATTCACATTTAAAGTTAACATATTTTAAGACAATTACTTTTAGCACATTTTGCGTGCATGCAATAGTGTACTCAGAAAGTGTTGTGCTCACAAATACATTTCTTCATAGGCACATTATCGTACCATAATCCATTTTGTCCAAGGGCCAAGTACACTGAGCAAACTGCCCTTGCATGTTGTTGTCTGTTCGTGGAGACCTCTGAAGTGGAACACAATGACAGCCAGATCAGAGCTCAGGCACAGTGTGAATGGGTCTAGTTTTCATTATATAAACTGCCCCAAGCCTTTGTCCGGCAGAAGAGCATTTCCATGGATGGTTGTGGCCGCGCTGTACCTGAATTTTAGCCCAGGTGGATCTCATCACTATCCTGAGAGGAACGGCGGCCTTGCTACACCGGACTGGCTTCCGCATGAAACACGGACACAGGTAAATGGGGAGTTAGCAACCAGCGACTACACAGATTAGGCACAGCCTCCACTTATCTTGGTCACATCTACAGATAGGTTTTTTTCATCCCCCAGGGCTTTTTCCGAAGATTAATGTGTGAATGTCCCCACATGTTTGCTGGTGCATCTAGACACGATTTTTGTGTGGGCACAACGCTGAGTGGGTATTATGCTTGTTCTAAACAAAACTGTACGGGTCACAGCACATTGCAAAATTGGAGATCTGTTGAAAAATCATGTAACTTGAGTGTGATACATTACACAGTCTGGATAACCAATCTCGTCTACTTGAGTTATGTTTCAATGTATGCATGCACCATTGTTGCATTTCTGTAAACAGCATGGTTTACAGCACATTGCACCATGTTAAACAGTTGGACAAATAATGTGATTTGTGTGCGTGATGTTACAGAGTATGTATTTGTAATGTTGTTAACAACTTCATTGCCCAGTGTATATAAAAACGGCATATGGAGCTATTATGGTGCCCTGAGGAAGAATTGGCTGGTATCTCTATAAGTGCACTACTCGCTTCGAGCAACTGTTGGGAGGAAATTAAGTTGTCAATGGGGTTTTGAGTATACCCTTGCTATTAGTGGCTGTACAAAGGTACCCATTACCTGTCTCGCCATTGAGTAGGACTCTTGGACACTCAACAGGCCTCCCCTTATGTTTGGTCCATAGAACACGATTTAAATTAAGAGCGCATATAAGGGTCCCTGCATAAACAAAATTAGAGTGACTAGAATGCATAGGATTTATATCCTGGTCAGGCATTGAATGTGCATGCTCCTCCAAAAGAATGCTGTGCTGTTATTGGTTGTTCTCTATCATTTGCGAATAATTTTACTTATCACTGTGTGACTACAAAGGAGACACACCCCCATACTCAGACAAGACGCCTGTAGTTTAAGATGACTCGGGTAAGTGCAGAGTACGCGTGTTTTCCAAAAAATGCTGCTTCTTGTGATTGTCTAATTATTTTTCTAATATGGTTGTATTAATTGGATTAACTTTCTGCATTTTATTTTCACCTGGTGCACAAAAGCCTTTTTAGATACATAATTGGCACTTTTATTAATTTGGTAGTGGAAGAAGTTAGAAAATGAATGGGGTCACTCATACTTATGCTTGCCCCTCTTATTTTCTGTGTTGTTGCTTTACGTTCAAAACAATCAAAATGAGGGACTGGTAGGATTTTCTTAATTCCCTTGTCTTTGCATGGTATGATTGGCTGCCACAGCTAGGGAGACCCCTGAAGAAGACCTTAAACCTTTTTAGGTTGTTTTATAGGTCGACACATGTTGGTAACATATGGATTCAAGATGGCCAGGTAAATCATTGTGTTTCACTGAACTACAATTTCTAGTGTTTGCAAATGACACCAGAGGCACTCATCAATAAAGGAAACGTTTGAGTATACCCCTAGGATTTTTTCATTAGTTTTGCCTGAGACGGAAACTAGATTTATAAGAACTCCCAGGGCATTATTCCTCCTCAGTTGAGTTTGCTACGGTGGCACTGTTCCTACCCCAGTGTGAGAGGTTGTCAAATGATGAAGTGTGCCTTGATACCTTAAGGGTGAGACAACCTTTCAAATATCTTTTGATGCCCCTCTCTTTTTGGGTCCAAACTGAAAAATAATAGTGGTGACCATTTCATCTTTTAGCATTTTTTTGTGTTGAGCTTTTAGCTGGGAGGACATACTTGAGGATTCACTTCCAATACTCTCTTACGGGTATCGAAATGGGAAATTAGACCACTCCAAGGTATTTGGCAGAACCGTATTCACACTATGATTTCTAGGAAAGAAAGTGCTAGATAAGATTACAATGTTATGTATTCATATAATCTTTGCAATAATCATCATCGTTGAATTATTAATCATTTTTGTAATGCGGGTTACAATGCTTTGTTCCCTTCTACTAAGCATTACAGCGCAAGTATTTTATGCCAGAATCCAATCGCTTCAATAAATGTTTAAAATACCAATTTGTGTTTTCCTTGGGTCTCCCTTTGGGCATGCCCGAGTTAACAACAAAAGGGCCGATTTGTTTCCTCAATTTGCGTGGGGGAATTAGGGTTGTCATGTTCTGAGGTTGCATACACCATCATGTACCCTGTGAGGTTTAGGAGTCCAGACTGCACACTGTGAGCTAGCCAAAAACTAGGTCAACATGTTTTGATGGTATGAGTGGACATATTCCCCATACTTTTGACATTTATGTTGCATAAATGCACAGTTTTACTGACTAAGTATCAACCATACAACATGGTGCCACCAACTTTATAGGTCAGGTACTTATTTAATGGGTCTCCTGAGTAGGCGCGGCCAGCACAGGTAAGAGCGACGGAGCAGGGTAGATTTGCTACTCCAACGGCAGCTTTCGCAATGCGAACGGATGGTTTCTCATTGATGGGATGTGGTCTAGTGTTGGAGTTTCCATGCTTGTGCTCGCCAAAATGTTGGTGAGTGAGGAAAAAACTCTGCTTCAAAGAGCAGAGTTTTTCAGAACTCCGCATGTTCTGATGAGTGCGGAAAACTCAGCGAATAGAGCGAAGTCCACCCCCCAGGCCTACCTTAGTCACTATCTTAACAGAAAGGCCTGTGGTGTTAGGGACAAATCCTTCTCAGGTAAAATAGAAGTACCCTATTTCTGTCTGTATGTTGTTCAAACTTGAACCTTTCAAAGGATTACCCCTCTGTAGTTTTCCTTTACTGAATTCTATTCATTAAAATGGCTAATCCAGTACCAGTGGTTATACCACAAAACTGCAGACATGTAGTAAACAGATGTTACAATATCATGAGCTCGCTCTAGCTGGGTGGGATGTTTATAGTAGAGGCCCACACAGCGTATAAAACAGAGGTATTCTATTCAGGGGTAACATTTCTGGCACTATATGCCAACTCCGGAACTTTTCACATGTATATTCAAGCAGCAATTCTTAACAGTTATAGAGCTTAGGAAGATTTAGAAATTGCACTTGAATTTCAGGAACATGCAAAGGCGCCGTACCACATCCACTAGCAAACGTCAGACAGGATCCCCTCAGCAATAAAGGGCAACATGTCCAGTCTTAGCCGGCTACACACCATATCCATAAAAAGCAGCACTAACAGCAGCACAGTGGGATACACTTTACACAGCTCTAGTTAGATTATATAGATGTATAACACAGTTTAGTATGTGAACAATAACAACAAACCCAGCGAGGGCTATTTAAGCTGCACAACCGCATTTGGTCACGCAGCTGTTACCACGCACTTCTTGTGGGGATTAAATTAAGTGATTTTGATTGTTGTTTTTAAGGTTTTTAAAACAAGTGTTTTTATCTAAAACTGTATTTTGAATCTGACTGAGACTATTGAATTTTGATTTGACCACAACTGTACCGCTTTGTGGGGGAAACCTTTATTTATAGATAGAGCTGGCCGAAAGGCAACTGTCCTTGGACATGGGGGAAAACCCAGTTTTATTACTGACTGCATAAATTCTACACATCGAGACATTCAGGGTGTTAGTTCATCAAACTGATCCTGTAGTCTTGGGCACAATTCTGCCCAGTTGGGTGTGGCCCAGACCCTGATTCTGCAGCATCGCCTGAGGATGCATCTGATCTCACCGCTAGTATAGCTCTGAGTGAGCCAGAGGCTAAGTGGAAAGGAAAGGAAGTCCCTACCCTGTCCGAGCTAGCCAAAACAACCAGGGTTAGAAATCTAACAGGAGCTTGGCTAATTCCATGATGCAGAATCCAGCACCCCCACCCGAACTAGCTGGCATGACTCTTAAAGACTATAACCGTGTGCTTGGGGGGATAATGGGCCAAGTTAAAGATGTGTTTACTGCTGCTACTGCATCTATTTTGGCTAGATTAGTGGTTCTCGAGAAATTGGTTAGGGATGCCATACCTGTTCAGAACCTTCCACCTTACCTTCTCTATCTGCTTTTCCTCCCTCTCTTCCTTCTCCCTCTCCCTTTCCGGCAGAAGGCCCGAATGGCGAGGGAACCCCCGACTTTACACAGTTAACCCATTTAGCAACCAACTCAAGCCTGAATTCAATATACTAGATCTGTATTGGCAAAGAAAACCACTTCTGAAAAACCACATGGTAAATTAGGTGGCAAGGGGAACAATAGCATCATTCCACAAATAACCCAGCAACTGGTTACCAGTAGTGACAAAAACCAGCCGAATAATCAGGATATCGCAAGCTCAGCCCTCCCTTCCTGGCCCTTTTTATTGCAGGAGACTCTATCTCTCCCACTGGCTTGTTGTCCTTATGTCGCAGAACTGGTGGGGGTGCTCCCAGCTAGAGATAATAGGGAGGACTCATTTTGGGTCCTAAAAAACAAAGTATGCCACTGGCTTACTAGAAGCATTGCTTTTTCCATCGACGAATATGAAGAAATTCTCATGGTGAGGAGTGGAATGGGTAGACTCCTCTCGCAAACTTATTGAAAGGGATGGTATAGTAGTAAATTGTAGGAACCCAGAGCCTGCTAACCGTCTGAATATTTTGGGTGGCAGGGCTAGACTTAAGGGCTACCCTGCTCCTTTATCAATTGTCCCACTTGATTATTTTTTATTATTCCTGCCCACTCCAGTAGCCTCCACCTGTAAAACCACAAAGAGGGGATATAACCTGAATGGCGTCATCTTTCCAGACAACCTAGTGTCGATAAGACCTGGCCAATCTTTGTGGCCAGGTGACCTGGATCCTTCCACAATGCCTCCTTGCCCCCCAATCACATCCCAAGTGGATTTGTCTTGTTCTGGCGCTTCGATTATGTCTGTTGGCCCATTGAGTATCATCTCTTGGAATATTGCAGGCATCAATCCCAATCTGATAGACCCAGACTGGATGCAATACCTAGAAAACTTTGATATCTGAATGTTCCAAGAAACCTGGGTCACAGAATCTTACCACAAAATAGGTTATACCACCTATCATGCTAATGCCTTACCTTCTACCCTTGGAAGGGCCTCTGGGGGGTTATTGATTTGGATAAAAATATACTTAAACCTCCGCATTTCGAACTTGGACATATCAATCAATCAATCAGGGGCATTCTAAGCGTGCTACTCACCCGTGAGGGTCTCAAGGCGCTGAAGGGGGGGGGAGGGTCTGCAGATCTGTTTAGCCAAAGAGCCAGGTCTTGAGAGTCTTCCTAAAGGTGTTCAGGGAGGGGACGCATTTGATGTCTGCCGATAGCTCATTCCAGGTCTTGGTTGCAGTGTAAGAGAAGGATCTTCTGCCTGCTCTGGCCCTGTGGATGCATGAGGTTTAGGCCAGTGCGAGGTTGGCAGATCGGAGGTTTCTTTTGGGTACGTGGAAGTTGATTCTGTCATTGAGGTATTTCGGTCCATTGTCATGTATGCATTTGTAGGCATGATTGAGGATTTTGAATGCAACCCTTTTCTCCACTGGGAGCCAGTGGAGTCTGCGTAGGTGTTGGCTGATGTGTTCGTGTCGCGGGATGCCGAGGACGAGTCTGGCGGTAGTGTTCTGTATAGTCTGGATTTTGTGGAGTAGGGACTTGTTGATGCCAGTGTAGAGGGCGTTTCCGTAGTCCAGTCTGCTGGTGATGAGTGCGTGGGTGACTGTCTTCCTTGAATCCGGGGGGGATCCATTTGAAGGTCTTGCGAAGGATGCAGAGGGTGTTGAGGCAGCTGGAGGTGACAGCATTGATCTGTCGGTTTATGGTGAGTGACGAGTCGGGTACGATGCCGAGGTTTTTGGGCATTGTCTGAGGGGGTAGGTGGGCTTCCGAGGGTGGTTGGCCACCAGGTGTTGTCCCATGCTGAAGGGGTGGTTCCAAGGATGAGGCCTTCTGTCTTCTCAGCGTTGAGCTCAGGCAGCTGTTGGTTATCCAGACTGCAACATCTTGCATTCCTTTCTGGAAGTTGAGTTTGGTGGTAGTGCGGTCTCGTGTGAGGGAGAGGATGAGCTGGGTGTCGTCGGCATAGGATATGATGTTGAGACTGTGTTGTCAGACGATGGCTGCGAGGGAGGCCATGTAGATGTTGAAGAGGGTCGGGCTCAGAGATGACCCCCGTGGGACTCCGCAAGTGGTTTTCGTGGGATTGGAGAGGAAGGGTGGCAGTCTGATTCTTCGGCTTCTTCCAGTGAGGAAAGATCGGATCCAGTCCAGGGCAGTTCCTTGTATGCCGGCATCGTGAAGTCTGGCGACTAGTGTAAGGTGGGAGACGGTGTCAAAGGCCGCTGACAGGTCGAGTAGGCTGAGGGCTGCGGAGTGGCCTTGGTCCAGGAGGGTGCAGAAGTCATCTGTGGCGTCGAGTAGGGCGGTCTCGGTTCTGTTGTTGCTTCGGAGTCTGGATTGGGACAGGTCGAGGACGGCGTTCTCTTCGATGAACCGGTTAATTCCCTGTTGACTGTTTTCTTTGCAACTTTGGCTGCGAAAAGGTGGAGCGAGATGGGCCGGTAGTTCTTGAGGTCGGTGGCGTCAGCTGTGGGCTTATTGAGCAGGGGCATGACTTCAGTGTGCTTCCAGTCGTCGGGGAGGTGCCTGTTTTGAAGGTGGTATTGATGGTGTGTTGGAGTTTGGGTGCGATGGCGGTCGCGGCTCTGTGGTAGATGTGAGGAGGGCAGGTGTCAGTGTGGGCCCCTGAGTGGATGCCTTTCATGGTTGAGGCAGTGTATATTCAGTCGTGATTGGTGTCCAGCTGTAGATGGTGGGCTGGCTGGTGCCTTCGAGGGCAGGGGACCGGCTGTGGCGTCTGGTGGATGGTCGACGAAGTTGTCGTAGAGGGTTCTGATCTTGAGGTGGAAGTAGGTTCCAAGCTTGTCGCAGAGGTCTTGGGATGGGGTGATGTCTGTGGCTTCGCTTCGTGGGTTGGTGAATTTCAGAATGACACTGAAGAGTTCTTTCGAGTTGGTGAGGATTTTGTTGTGGATGAAGTTCCTCTTGGTGGTTCTGATTTTGTTGTGGTAGTCCGTCATGGCGTTCTTGTAGGTGGAGTAGTTTTCAGTTGTCTTGGTGTTTCTCCACTTCTTCTTCAGGCGTCTGCAGGTGCGTCTGGCTTCTTGGAGATCGACGGTAAACCAGGCGGCTTTCCTGGGGCGTTGTTAGTCGGGGTTGCGTAGCGGTGCGATCTCATCTGCGCAGTTGGATATCCAAGTGTGGAGTTCTCTGGCTGCGATGTTTGCGCCAGAAGCCCAGGTGCAGTTGTCTCGGGTGAGGGTGGAGTTAAGTTGCTCGTCGGTAACCTTGCTCCAGTTTCGGTTTGTCAACAGTGAAGTGTACGCAGTGGTAGTCGGTCCATGGTGGTTGCGTTGTGTGGCTGAAGTGAACGCTGTTTCCTGCAGCGAAGATGGGGTCGAGGGTGTGTCCTGCTCTGTGGGTAGGCGTGGTGACGAGTTGTTTAAGACCGATGTTAGCAAGGTTGTCACAAAGGATGGTGGAATTGGGGTTGTTGGGGTTGTCGAGGTGGAAGTTCAGGTCTCCTATGAGTATGTAGTTCATTAATGCGATGGACTGGGGTGCGATGAAGTTGGTGATGGTGGTGGCGAAGGGTGTCCGTGGGTACGGGGGTTCTGTAGACGAGGGTTCCTCGGAGTGTGGTGTTGGGGCTGGTCTGGATCTGGGAGTGCAGGTGTTTGGCAGGGGAGAAGGTTTCGCTGGAGGTGGTGAGGCGGAGGGTGCTCTTGTGGGTGATGGCAATGCCTCCTCTCGGGTGGTTAGGGCGGTCCTTTCTCTGGATCTTGTATCTGTCCGGGATGGCAATAATGATGAAGGGGCGGAGGAGGTGTTGGTCCAGGTCTCCGTGAAGAATGCGATGTCGGGCGAGAGAGAGGCGAGTAGGTTCCAGATTTCCATGGCGTTTGTGTACGGAGCACACGTTGAGGAGTATGCATCTTAGGGTGTCATCGGTGCTGACGTTGGTGGTATTGGGGGTCAGGGAGGTGGTGAGGGTCTGGCGGCAGTGGAGGGAGGAGAATTGGCCCTGAGTTGTGTTAGGTGAGGCCTGTTGGCAGTCTCTCAGTCTTCCGGTGTTGAGTGCGAGGTGGGCAGCTTAGTCATAGCAATAGAAGGTCATAGATTCAGGGCTTCAGGCGCAGGTCGCGTTCGGGTCGCGGACGGGCGCAGATGAGGTTGTCTTAGGCGTGCCTTTAGCGCACCAGCGGCATGCCCGCTGCGCGCGACCGCATAGCGGCCGCCATTAAGTAGGGGAGGGGGAGGGACGGTCAGCTGGGAGGCGGGAACGTGTGTGGGCAGGGGGAGGGGCTGTAGGGGCAGCAACGGCTGGAAGAGGGAAGCGGGATAAGGGGCACAGAATAATTATCTACAAAATAATTACATGGGGGCAAGATGAGAAAAAAACAAGACAGTTACAAGGGGCACGATAAAATAACAAGCAGTTACAAGGCGGCACAATAAGATACAGTGACAGTACGAGGGGACACGATAAAACTACTGGTCACGCAGCGGATAAAAATACAGGACAACTACGAGGGGGCACGGTAAAATGCAAGCAATTACAAGGGAGCATGATAAAAAGCAATTACCATTTGAGGGCGCACGATAAGATACCAGTCACACAGCGGGGAGCCACGGAGCGGATAGCAGCCTCGAACCCTCGTGGGAGGAGGCTGGGGCTCAGCAGCAAAGTAGACGGGATGTTCTGGGTTTAAAAATGACTCTTCCCAAGGGGAGTTGCACATACCTATAAAACGTGTATTGCAGGCATTCTGGACTGCTGGCCACCCGAGGGGGCTTATCATGGCTCGTCTTTAATCTCACTGTTTTTGAAAGGATGAATAACAGTAGGACGTTCTTGGTGTCAAGGCTCGTTTAAACTCTCAACGTTCTTGAAGAGAGAAAGCACAATAGAACGTTACTGATGTCCCCCACCTACAGCGACTTCTCGTCTAACATACATGACACCACGCTTTAAAGTTGCTTCCTTATACTCTGAATATTACTCCAGAAGGGAGGATAAATTACACATATATTGCAAAGGTCTCTTCGAAACTCTTGATCTTATTAGCCTATATTTCATCGTGACCTTTCTACTTGATCGCCACACAGGACCAGCGGCACTGTACCACTGCTTTTGCCGTGAAACAGTCACTGGTGTGATGAAACACGTGTTGTCTGTTTTTCCTGACTGGCTGTTTTCCTCGATTGAAAATACAATCTTCTATGAAAAACAACACTTTGCTCTGGTTTTTGAATTATTGAATTTACTGATTACTAAGAAAAGGTGGAAGCACTTCATGTTCATTATGGTAAAGAGTGCTATGGTACCTGTCTTTCATGTTAACACTGAGGCCTTCGGCTAAAGTGTGTTATGCATTCTGGGTAGTATGATGCATTTGTACCATACAGCACCATATTGAAAGAAAATTTGTTGTACAGTTTTGATTACAGACACAGCTGCACATTACAAGAGAGGGGCGATCGAATTTCCATCACTACCCGTTCCAATTGATCTTAATAGTTCCAAACGACCAGTTAGTGATAGGGGGCGGCCTCAATATAAATTTCGAACCCATATATAGCTATGACAAGGTTTTAGAAGAGGAAGATGAGAGTTGGGTCATTCTGTCCCTTAATACAAAGCAGCTAGTTCCCAGTTCAGTCCAGCATTGCAGGTTGTAAGCTTTATTCTAGCAAATGGGTTGAGAGCCTGCAATGGCAGGTCTACATCCGATAAACAGGGAGCTCCCACATATAGGAAGGGCCAGTCTTATCAAAAATAGATTATATCATAATCTACGTGTGGCATGCTGCATGATTTCAACATAGCCTCCAGAGAGAACAGTGATCATTACCCCTAGTGTCTTAAATTACGGTTCCATGGCACTAAATCCCTTACTATAGTTCCTTCTCTACCTTCAGCCCCAACACTTCTGAATAACCGCAGGTCCGTTAAAGGGCCTGCTGCACTAAATAACCAAGGAACCCTTACAGAAATAGATAAAACCTTTGCTGAGGTGTTCTCTGAAGACTCCTCCAAGTCTCTCTACAGGCTCACACCACAGATGTACATACTAAACTGGCACTAGCCTTGAAATCGATCCTGACCAGGCACCCTCTAAAGAAAACATCACCAAAGACCAAAAAGTTGAAAGTAACCCATGGTATACAAAAATATGCAGCAATGCCAAAAAGGCTTTAATAGGTGCGTCCTCCAAGAAGCCTTCATAAGAAGACATTCTGGGAAGCCCGGTCAGCCTGGGAGGAAGCATGCTGGGGGGACCAAATGGTACACTATCCATTTCTGGTTTGCCTGATGTGCTAAACCATTTCAAAATAAATACGGGGTAGCCCCTGCCCTGGAAAAAGATAAATCACAGAGTGGATCTCCTCCACAGGAGTCCTCTGAAAAGTGCTATAACTTGTGTAGGCGTGAAACTATAAAACAGTCTGATAGGGATCAAAATGCGGATACACTTCCTTTCTGTTCCTTCCAGGAATCATCCAAAAACATTTGGAGAGAGGAGGACAATCAAAGCGCAGGTCAGAGGAGTACATGAAACCACAAAAGGACTCACAACGCTCTGCTGACATCACCATTAAAAAAGTAAGAACTTCCACAATAAAAACCTCAATTCAAGAAGAAGTGGCTGGTATTGCACTTAAATGTGCCACCCATATTTGGGACTCTGCAGATCATTGGCTCAGGGGAAACACATAACTATTGTGACTTCCATCCCAGCCTTAGAGGCTGTTACAAAAGTCAGCATCGCAAACACGGGATAGATACAGTGCACCATTTAACTAACAGCAAGTGACGCAAACAATGTCTTCAACTCCACATTACAAACGCAAGAAGAATACCCTGTGCCCAATGAAATTATGCCTCAAGATCAGTACGACTTTATAGTCTACGCTAATGCTTCTGCCCAGCCAGCAGTTGGAAAAAAACATTGATACTCTGCCGCTTGTGCTGCGGTAAGGGGTAAAATGAAGAATGACATTTTCCAGCCTCTCAAAACATTTATGCAGCCACTAGGTGATTGCACTGCACAGCTGGCTGAACTGAAAGCTCTAATTCTGGCACTAGAGAATACGGATCATGAATTTCCCACACCGATAGTGGTCAGTTTGTATTATTGTATTTGCATTTACTTTATTTCGACATCATGTCATAAAAGTTGCGCTACAATGTACAAATTACGACATTAAATAGTACCGTAAAACACACACATTGATCGCAAGCCTAATAAAATCAATAAAAGGTGGCCAACAGTGTTGGTTAAAGTAGTGGCCATACATAAAACATACATTCATGCAATAAGATATTTACAATAAATACATTTGGTTTTACCCCTATCAACAATCACTCCTCAATGCCACCCAGCAGTGTTGCTTGTTGGTGGTCAATAGTATTATATACAAATAGTGCCCGGGCAGAATGCATTTAATAAAGCTGTGTAAGTAATCTTCCTTGGATACAAAAGGTCTTGGGACCAATTAAAATCATGATATAAAATCAATTAGCATTCACCCTCTGGGCCCCACTTCTAATTACCCACATTTGTCCCAGAAAATGTGCCACGACACACGCAAACAATGGCCTGGCATCAGACGTCAGGATTCTCAATGCAGTCTTGTATTTGTCAGTTCCTAACTGCTTGCAAATCAGGGTAAGCCAGTTTTTCCTTGGCGACACATACAGTGGACAAGCAAACATTACATGGGCTAGAGTCTCTTGATGGTTCTTACAACCAGGGCAACTGTATGTGGGCTCAGAGCCGCTGTTCCATTTTCCAGTGACGTCGGGCAGGGGCAAGGCGCCAAACCTAAACTGTATATATAGTTTCCTGCCCCTAGGATGTTCTATGAGATCTAAATAGCCTTCCAGGGAACGATCCAGTTTATGGGTTATAAAGGCTAGAGTAAGCTTCCCTCATGCCCTACTGCTAGTTTTACCCTGATTACCCACACCCAGTAGGCATCCTTTACTTCACATTTTCGGGGGAGCAAAGATGATCATTGGCTTCCCAAATATCGCAAAACCCAATGGCTATGAGCAAGTTCCTAACTCCTCTTAGCAGGCTGATTTTATTAGCAGTGTCCCTGCATTTTACATCCTCCAGGGCACAGGCATACGGCAATAGTTCAGCGGTTAGCTTAATCCTTAACTAGAACAGCAAGGGGCGGAGTTTTGCTTCAAAGATGAAAGAATTATTACCCATGTCTAACATAAGGGGATGCAAAGGGGTACTCTGGGGTAATATTCCTAAGCTCCTAAGGAAGTTGTTGTCTGAGCTACTAAGCTCCTCTATATGCTCCCGGCCCCACAGTACTGCTCCATACATCACATAACGCACCACTTTGGCACCATATACTTGCAAGGCAGGCCCAGTCTGCTTAGTGTGGGATAATCAATGTGCTTTCCCCAAGACCCCAAAAAGCTGCTTGTGTTTCAAAACCCTCTTTGAAATCTAGGGTTTTCATGACAGGTTGTCCGACAGCTTAGGCCTAGATAATCGAAGCCGCTAACTCTACCAAGCAGCCTTCATGGCGGAGCCCATAACGGTGGCAGAAGTGCGGGGGGCAATTAAAGTGCTTCGGGGCTCTTCAGCCCCGGGCCTCGATGGCCTCTCCGGGGATTTTTACAAGGCCTTCTCTGATCTGCTGGCGCCCAAGCTCATAGAGGTCTACGCGGAGGCTTTGGAGCGAGGGTCCCTCCCGTCTACTCTTTGTGAGGCAGTCATAGTGCTGCTCCCGAAACCAAACAAGGACCCGTCGTTGTGTGGGTCGTATAGGCCCCTCTCCCTCTTAAACACCGACTATAAGATCTTGGCCAAAATAGTGGCCAACAGACTTTCCCAATTGATGGAATTTATTATATCGCCTGCACAATCTGGCTTTGTCCCCCGTCGCTCGACGTCACTGAATTTGCGGACGCTATTCACTGTTCTGCACAGAATTAACCCGACCACACCTGCTGCGGCGATCCTCCTCGATACCGAAAAAGCGTTTGACTCCTTAGAATGGTCTTTCTTTCTTTCCGTCATGGAACGCATGGGCATGCCAGCGAACTTCCTAGCTACTACTCGACTCCTCTATAGTCGCCCTACGGCCCGTTTGCGTGTCAACGGCACGCTATCTCGCCCATTCTCTCTAACGCGCGGAACACGGCAGGGTTGTCCGCTTTCACCGCTCTTGTTCATTTTGGCTATGGACCCCCTGATTCGGCATTTCCAGGAGCGGCACCTCCACAGGGGTCTCCAGTTCCGGACGGGCCCCTTGCTTGCCTCTCTCTATGCAGATGACACTATACTGTATGTTAGAGAGCCGCAGGCCAACCTTGCCCCCTTGATCAGTGAGATCCTTCGTTTCAGTAGCCACTCGGGACTGGGCATAAACTGGCATAAGTCCATCATCTTCCCATTGACTAGCAGCACCTCCCCCTGTCAGTGTGAGTTCCCGTTGGAATGGTGCTCTGACTCGGTACGTTACTTGGGCATACAAATACATTTGAGCACGGACGAAATTATCCGCCTCAATTATGGCAGCGCGATTGCGTAGCTGGAAACGCAGGTGGATGGGTGGCTGTGGCTCCCGCTCTCTATGTCAGCTAGAATAGCCATTCTAAAAATGGTAGTGCTCCCCAAATTTTTGTATCTTTTTAATAACATCCCTGTTCCTCTCACCCGGGCCTTCTTTTCCACCCTGCGGTCCCTCCTGATTAGACTGGTCTGGGGCGGGAAGCACCCCCGGATCCGCTGGAAGACTCTTACGCTCCCACAGGATAGAGGTGGCCTTGGAGTACCTGATCTGTATTTATACTACCTTGTCGCTCAATGTGCACATGCCTATGCCTGGTACCATCCTGACGCTCGGATCCCGTTCCTTCGCCCAGAGGCGGACTTTGTTCTCCCGGGGCGCTTGTCTGCGGTATTGCCCAAAGGTGTCCCCAGAAGCCCAGTGGATATTCAAACGGTATCCACTACCAGCTGGGCCTGGAACAGACTTTCTCGCTACTTAGCTCACCCTCTGCTATATTCTTCTTCTCTCCCGATACCCAACCCTGGGTTACTCCCGGGCACGGGTGAGGCTCTTGTGCAGCGAACTTTAACCAAATTTGACCTCACCAAGATTGGGGATTTATACCCTGGAGGGCACATATTCTCGGCATCAGAGGAGGCGCGATTCAGTGAGGCTACGTTCATGGACAGGTTCGTTCTTCGCCGGCTCTATTGCGCAGCGAGAGCGGAAATTAAGGGATTCCCCCTTGAGCCGGCTTCCTTTGAACCCCTCACCATCCTTATTGATAAAGATACAGGGGCCCGTATTGTCTCTAAGCTGTACAAGGCATGTGCAGCTCTGGTCCCATGTGCGGATGACCGGGCGCGGGAGGAGTGGGAGACGGACTTGGGCAGGCCTATCACGGACGAACAATGGACCGCATGCTGCAAAGTCACCAACACGGTATCACTGAACAGTCGTCATAAGCTCCTTCACTATAAATTCCTTTGCCGTTGGTATATGACCCCTGATAGACTCCATTCCATTGATCCCGCGCGGCCACACACATGCTGGAAATGCTCTGCACCACATGCTGATTTTGCACACATGTCCTGGACGTGTCCGAGACTGCAATCGTTCTGGACACAGGTTTACGAGGTCCTGGAAGAGATGTTAGGGCTTACACTGGTTCCCGCTCCTGAGGTCGCATTGTTGGGTTACACGGTAAATTTCCCTAAGAATGTCCGTAGACTGGCCTCTCTGGGTCTACTACTAGCCAAGCGAGAAATTGCCAGGCGCTGGGGGGGTAAAACGGCTCCCACGGCCCGGACATGGCTCACTGCCATGGCTTTCTGTAGCACGACTACCGAGATCTACTCTAGTCTCCTCCCCACAGTGGCGCGACCTAAGGACATCTGGGGCCCTTATAGAACATATATTGCAGGCTTGCCTGGCTCTCCCCCACCACCCTCGAGTTCCGGAATAGTTCCCACGGGAGTGAGGTAAGCTATGCGGCACCAGCGTTACGCAGGTGGAGGGGTCATGAGATGGATGTGACACAGGGGTCCTCGGTGCTTGGGGTCAGGTGATGTTGATTGCACGGATTTTGCACATGGCCGAGGTGTGAACAGGGGAGGGGGGTGGCTTTGGAACCCTGGGGGTAGATCCTTGGTCCGAGCTTCTCCTGTTTCAGGTCGGACAGATGCTGATGATGGATTGGTAAATGGGGTCCTGATGTCTGATGTCTTGCTGATGTGGTATTTTTTTATCTGAGTACCGGAAGTGTCAAGGTGTATCTACTTACTTGATATCTGTTGAACGCACAGCCGATATCTTTGTATTGTTTGCTTTTTCAAATTTAAATAAAGCTTTAAAAAAAAAAAAAAACTCTCCCAAGCAGCGTGCCTCCAAGGTAGGGACAGCCCTGGCGAGATTTTTGTGGGTTCAGAGCCATTAACTTGGTTTAAGTTGTATTTCTAACTAAACCCTTGACATCACAGAATTCTACAAAATTATTGAGAAGCCGCTGTAACCCACCTAGTGTTTTAGACTCCAGTAATAAGTCATCTGCAAAGAGGAGAGTTACTAATTATCACCCCCCCCCCATCCCAGGATAGGTGCATCAGTCGGATTTGCTGTGAGGAATTGTACTAAATTGTTAATAAATAGGGAGAAAAGCATTCGAGCCCAGACACAACCTTGGCGCACGCCCCTGTTAACAAGGATTGAGTCACTGAGCTGGCCTTGAGAGCCCCAAAGTACCCTGGCAAGTTTCCATCATTCAGACGGATCAACATATTTCCAATTTCCTCCAGCATATCTATTGCCCTAAGGGTTTGCCACAGATTCTGCCAAGGAACAAGGTCACATGTCATCTTAAGATCTATAAAAGCAACGTACAAGCTACCCTTCCCAATTATCACTGTTTTCCAACAAAGTAAAAAGAAGCGGAACACCTGATCAACGGTCCTTGTTTTCCCTCTAAAACCTGCTTGATATGGAGATAGGATTACATTAGCCCTTGTCTGAATTTTGTGCAAGAGTGCCCTACTAAAAACCTTCTGAATCGAGGCAATTAGACTGATTGCCCTATAATTGCAAGGGAGAGACTTATCACCTTTCTAAACAATGGTCCAACTTCTGCTTCACTCCATAACCCTAGGATAGGGTCACCGTTGGCTGTGGCATTAAATAGCACATACATATATTGTGTCTCTTCTTGCAATGAGTACTTACACTATTGGCGCCAGAATGGATTCTGAGACTCTGATGGTTATACTGTCAAGCACAAGTTGCTTTAGGAAAAGGTGGCAAGTCTTAAAGCAAGTTTGCCCTCAGCTCGTTATCCACACACTGAGCCACCAAAGTGTAGGAATACACATTGCAGGGAATTCATTGGCTGATAAAGCCGTAAAGGCAGCACTACTGTGCTAGCTGCAATAACTCATTCACAAACAATGCAGACATCATGATGGCTGTCACAGCTTCGTGCTATGGCACTCCCTTACTAAAATCATATCCAGCACAATACTCCTACTACTGAGTGTGCAAAACATTCTGTTTGCTCATCTTCCCAGAGAGGGGGATATAGTAAGTCCAAGTTCAGATCACAGACCAGAATTAATCACAGTAGCACATGAGGGGCTAGCTTCTGCCCACGCTGGTGTGGCAGCTAGTTTCACGTACACAGAAATTCCATAACAAGAAAACTTGCAACAGAGCCTTCTAGGGTATTTCCCCGAACATTTGTAACTCCCTTCCATCTTAATTCAGATTGATTCCCTCAACTGCATCATTCAAAAAAGAAGTTAAATTACTACTTATGAACCAATTCCTGCCTAGGTCATACAATATGACTCAAGACCTACACTCGTGACTACCACTAGACTGCTGGGCCAAATCTATAGTTTCTTTGACTCGTACTAGTGATGGAATCTTACACAATTTGTGAACTTACATAGCTGATGTCTCTCCTGATTATGTTGTATGCTTTCCTGGATTTTGCTGTATTTGTCCAGGAGATGTCACCCCCCACAGCTCGTGAACTCATACAGTTGATACCTCTCCTGCTTATGTTGCTGTTTGCTTTCCTGTTTTTCTTATTTCCTAGTATTTCTAAAGCACTCAGATACCCTCACAACTCGTGAACTCACTCAGTTCATACCTCTCTTGATTATGTTGCTGTTTGCTTTCCTGTTTTCCTTATTTCCAATTATTTGTAAATCACTCAGATACCCTCACATGTCATGTTCGTGCTATATGAAACCTTATAAATAAATAAAAAAATACTACAGCAACACTATTGGTGGCCAGGGGTATGTGGTGGTTGGGGTTCAAAGACGGCTCGATGCCAATGGAAGGAGGCTTATCACTCCGCAGTTGCAGGGAGCAGCAGAGGTTTATTATTAGAGCACAACATCCAAACATAGCAAACACTAACACTCTGTCCACAGTAACTGCAGCATTTACAATATTTGGTTACATCCATCCACCTCACAGTGTACATCGAAAGGACATGCTTGAGGGCAGACATCACACTCATCTTCAGGGTGCACATCAAGACTCCTCTTCTCAAACCTTCTCCCCTTGGGCAGACCTTGTTTATATAGATGGCCTAATACTTTGCTTGAGCCATTGTCATTTCACTGGGGCTTTTAAATTGTTTACTTTAAAAGCAAACTGAAGGCTGTCCTTGTGAACTTGACAGTGTTATATAAAAAGGGTCAGTGGACACCAAGGTGACATCCAGACAAAGATTGCTTATTGGGTTAGTCGAGACTTTATCTATAGTGCTCCTACTGCTGTAGGATTTGTTGTGACTTCTTAGGGAACTTTAGCGCTGCCAGTCTAAAAGTCTATCAGATTATGGAATGCACCCAACTACTATGTAAAGCTATGGATGGGCTCTTGATTTTCCCTTCTACTCTACTGATCACATATGCAGAAATATATCCACTTCTTAAGTGGTAGCGCTACAATGGTTACCCTGGTCCCTGGACGCATCATACAAAGAGGTCCTAAGGGAGCCTCTAAAAACAGAAAGAGCAGAAGGAGGTAAGTATGCTATGGCCAGAAGACTCACAGGCTGCTAAGAGTAAAATGTTAGACCTAACAATACTAACCTAAAACTGATCAGTGAAGTTTTTGATCTGCTCTAGCAGACAGTTAACAATTGGATAGTTAGTTAGATGTAGACCTGTAGGAGAATTGATGGCATAGGAGAGGTGCATGAAATGGAAAGAAGTAACTAGTATGTTAAATATCCTTAATGTTACTTTGTATTTCTCACTGATAGAATCTACGTTGTTTGCAGATTTAATCTCACCATCATAAGTACTGTGATGAGAAAAAGGGGTGAGGTGGTAATACTGATGAAAAGATCAAATTAGGAATGGCACACAAACAGTACAATCAACTGTAATGTACTTTTATTTTTTCTTTTATTTCTTTGTACCATTGCACTTATTTTTGTGGTTGTTTCTTCAAATTGGTTTGCTGATTAAAAAAATCTATCATTTTCTTATGTGCTTCCTGCTTATTTAGGCCTGTGTTTGACTATGTTCTGCATAGCCTGGCGTTCATCTATACAGTAGAGCTGATCAACAAAAACCCTGAACTCTTACCAAATCTCACCTTGGGTTATCATATTTTTGGGTCTTGTGCAAATGACATTAACGCTCTTCAGAGCACTCTGACCATCCTGTCACAGCAAACAAAAATGTTTCCAAATTACAACTGTCAGAGCAACTGCATTGTGGCTGGTTTAATCGGTGACTTATCCCTGCCAATCACCAACACAATGGCTCAACTCTTGGGGCTGTACAAGTATCCACAGGTAGGAGGCTGCTTTATTTCAATTGTTTCAATGAATTGTAACACTAACATGCGTGACCGTGTGTAAGATTCTAGGAACTGTCATGGATAAGGCAATTTGCACTGACGTGCTATGTCGGACCATGTATGGTAGAGATGTTTGCCATCAGTTGCATCTTGGAGCAGCACAGGCTTGGATTGGCTGTCATCCTGTTGTCTTCATTGGTTGCTTCTAAAAAATGTGAGTATTCTCTCTTGCTGTTTACTCTGTATTTACCGTGGAGAAGAAGAGTAAGAGGCATAGGTGCTTGAAGTAGGGATGCAGGTTGTGTTGACGCACCCCGAAAATAACCATGCCGGAGTTCAGAAGATGAATGTGCAATAAGGATGATTTATATTTTGTTTTTATCTTGTCACATTTGTGTGTTTTCAAAGACAGAGGTAAAGAAATCAGGTGCTTACTTTCTTTGACTGCAAACTGAGAAGTTTTTCTAAGGTTTGCTAGGTGATTATCTTCCTAGAGTACAAGGAGTGTGAAAAGAAAGGCTGAAGGATGGATTTTTTTTAACACACAACAAAATTTAAATACATGCACATGAACTCATCATCAGTTAGGAAAGCACAAGTAAACCACATTTTTTGTAATGCTGAAGTGTGCTGGAAATAATGATTTTAATAGGATAAAAAAAAAACAGACACTATGCTTTGTGATTCACAAATGATCGCCAACACCCAATTTTCACTCTTCATTTGTGTGCTATATACATATATGTATATAAATAAACCTGCATTCCTGTGCAAATTTAGTGTCCCTTTCCATAGATTTTGTGATGTCTGTAAATGACAGTGTGCTACCATGTCATACTTTAGTAATATATCTCAAGTGTGCTTCAAAATGGAACACTAGATACATAGTGAACCCATGCCACTTTCCTGCTGAATGGACATAGGTCACTTGCTCCACTTGTTCTTTGCGAGATGCTTGGATTTTTCATAATCCCAATGACATCAGTGATGTCAGCACCCCAACTCTGAAAATTGTGCCAATACCACTGCCGAGATGTGAGAGAAATACAGAAAATGGGAATTAAATTGAATAAGGAAAGGAGGACCTCAAGAATATGAAAGGAATGTAAAAGATACAAGTAAAAGGAACAACAGAAGAGTGGAATTAAATGGAGTGAAATAGTCAGAAGGGAAAGACAGTGAGAGAAGGCAACAAAGACAGATGAGAGAAGGAAAGAGATGGCCAGAAGGGAGCAAAACAGAAACAAGAGGCGTGGGAAAAGTGTGATGAAAAAATCACAGGAGAAAGAAAATGTTCAGTCATTTTTAATCATAAAAAGATTTACAATGCTCCATTAACGGATGCTGCACAGATATCGCATGGATTGCAAAAACGCAAGTTTCTCTTTGAGGCACTTAACAGGTATGTGTAGCTTTAAAGTGTCCCTGCAGATGTCAAGGCAGAGGGTTGGTGCACAAGAGCATGCACGGAGGAGACGAGTGACTTCTTGTGTCCAAAAAGGCCCTAGCATAATCATGGGGGGTCTGTCCTGATATCTCAGGAGGGTGGCCTATAACAGGGCGTCCTCCTATTTAAGGGTAAGACACCTTACCTTTTGTAACTTGAGTAGGGGGATAGAGAATAAAACCTTTTAGTACCTCTCACTCTAACGAGAAGATTAGGTCACAGAACATGTTACCTGGTCCTGACGAAATGCCAATAGCCCGCTTCAGACCATAGCGGAAGAGCTGATCAATGAATGACCGATTCACTGCTCACTGGCAGGGACCTGGACGATCATATCCTACGTTTCCATGCCATCCTTTTTAATTCAACACCACCCAGTGATTCCTTATTAAGTAGTTTGGTGACAACTGGTTGGTAGCTGATTTAACTCCATAGCATTCACCAATTTTCTAACTTTTTTTATGGGGTTGTCCACCTTTTACTCCATGGTGCACCTACGGCTCCAATTAAAATTTGTCCGATAAAGCGCCCTCTCACGAGGCCTGCCAGGCATCAAAGCACCAGCCTGGTAAGGAGCACCACCTCTGATGAAGCATGTTACCTTCGGGTGAGTGAGGGCAACTGTTCTCACACGCTCATGCTGCTTTGGGCACCCAGACCCAGCTAGGGATAATTTCTCTGCGGCTGCAACACTTCAGAGAGTAGTATACTGATATATTGTAATGTTTCATTTTTAGTCTGCAGAAAATGTCATAATAGTACCTATAGACTATTTTTTAGATCTGTTTCCAGCCAAACACCAAGCATGGTTAAGTGTGACATTTGCATGCTTTTAGCATATGTAAGTGATATTATAGTACCAGAAATGTTATACTTTGAGTGACACTTTTGCACAATCACAACCAAGCCACAGAGCTCTTAAAGAATGCTTATTAATATTAGAAAATACCTAGTTTTAGCCACAAGACACTCTAAAAGGGCCTTGAACCAGCTGCAAAATCCCTGGAATGGAAGATCAGTAACATACTTGGGACCTCCATACAAGCAGCCTGGTTAATGGTGATATGTGTGTTGACAGCTGTTACCGCTTACGTTGCAATTATAGGTTTTGTGATAATTATCGGTAGGTGTAAGCGGGTTCGAAGGAGGACGCTAGAACGTGGGCTGCTGTATAGAATGAGTTTTATTGTCGTATACAGGGTAGGTATGTAGGAGTTAAGCAAGTCCGGTTTCCTGGCGGGACGGTCGTCTGATCTCCGAGGTCCAAGTCTTGCTCGTCGGGGGGGGGGCGGGGTTTACAGCTGGCTGGAGGAGCTCCGGTGCCCAAAAGGAAAAGAGAAGACTATCGTTAGTCTCAGGCCTCGTTCGGGCACAATCGTGAAGGAGGGGAAGTGAGGGAATACACACACCAGTGCAACAGTGACCCAGTCCACGTCTCGTGTGGGGGGGGGTGTTTTGTGAGGAGGGGGGATTTACACACTATGTACACGGCGGCGAGTGGTGGCGTCTAGAGCCGCCCTCCCTTCTCCCGCCTCCCGACCCAGCCCGAGAAACGATCCCGTACCTGGGATAGCCACACTCTCCCTTGAGCGTGGCTCGGCGGAGCGTAGTTGCGGAGACCTCCTTGCTCCGGCTTTCCTTCCTCTGAATCGTTTCTGCTCCTTGCTGGTTCCTCCGTTCTCCCGTCGTCTGGCCGTCGCGCTCTTCCACCTTGGCTCTCACTCTCTCGACTTCCTCCGGTGTCGTCACACACCCGGCACCTTGTCTCCAGGATATTTATTGGCTGCGGGCTGCCTAGGTCAGCACAGAGGGCGGTAGTAACTGGGAGGGTTTCCCAGTTAAAGCAACAGGCGTCCTCCTGGGAAGGTCCGGTGTCGGATGCAGCCCACGGATCGTCCTGGGGAGTACAAATCACAGGCTTTGTCATGTCGTGGTGTGCCCACCAGTCTCCCTCAACGCGGGGTTGTTCCCCGTGTTCCCCGTGACAGTAGGTCAAACCTGCCATTATTTATTGGGGGGAAACATGTCCGTTGTTTACCTGCACAGCACATGCAGGTTTTGGTGCAGTAAACACCAAAGTGTGCATGTTGCTCACCAAAACTCGTTATTGCATCCAATAAATTCTGACTCAGAGTTTAATAGGAGCAATAAATATCACACCAACTACGAGACCTCTCACTGTGAAGGCCTTGGTGGTTACTGCACTTGTTGGATAAATCTGTGTGCAGTCTAGTTAAATGTTTGACTGATCATAAAATAGCACAAGGTTTAAAGTGCCTGCTGTTAAGCAAAATGCATAATTATCAGGACTCGTTTGATAAGAGATGGAGAACTGGCCAGATTTGTCTCAGTCAGACCGATTAGCGCTTTAGCCAAGACCCCTGGGTCAATGCAAAAATGTAACCAGATCCGACATCAGATTGTTTCTTTGTGTGTTGTGTAACCCAGCGAGAAGTTTAAAACAAATGTCCAAACACTTTGGCATCCATCAATCCCAATGCTTTACAGCCACTAATCACGGCACTCGGGAGGCCTGAGACAGTCCAGGATGTATGCCCATATGCTGTGACGAGCTCAGGGCTGGGCTCAGGTGCAGCTTTGTAATGCAAAGCCAGAGGCAATTAAGTAAACAAGCAATTTACATGCTGGTTCGGCTAATTAATTTTGCCTGGGGTAACATAGCAAACACGAGCTACAGGGAATTGTGAGTCATCATGGACTGCATAGCAGGAGCTAGGTAATTATGTGTGACCTTTTCCTGCGGTGATGCGGACACCAACACTTAAAATGCGTGATACCAATTTGCAATGCGTGGTGCTTGACAGGGCAGTGGGAGAATCCCATATGAAATGGCGCACTAAGAACATCACAAAACAACAAAGGTGCCAGTACTGATAACGTGTCAACAATAATCACATAAATGGTGCATAGAAGTCAAATCTATGACACTCTTATGTTTCTTTCAATTAATTTGGCTTTATTTAACCCTTTCTTTTGTTTTTTGTAATTCATGAAAAATATATTAAAGAAATTGAACACTTGATGCGACAATAATAATGATAAAAAACATTCATATTTTATGAAATTCAATCATCCTAAAACAGACTAAACATACTCAGTTAAACACTCCTAAAGGCCACTTTCATACCTGATTCACCCCAAACACAATCATACATACATCATCACCATACTTCTATCTATCAACCTGGTAAAAAGAAACTAAGCAATCAATGAGAAAAACCAGGAAATTGCACCCAAACAAATGAAAACATTTTTTGACAGAAAACGTCTTTCAAGTGCACATAATACAATCCACCCAAGGTTCATTAAATCAAAAGCCAATTAATTAGTGCACGAAAGCAATCATTACTTTAGCCAAGTTTGTTAGGTATAACAGAACGCAGGGTCGACGCGTTTCGAACCCTCTGTTTAAAGTGTTCTCCTCAGGACCACAATAGCTCTTATGTCATCTGAAATTTAGTAGGAAAGATATCATATTGGCCGGTGTTCAGCAGTTAAGTTGCTTATGATTGATGGCGAAAAAATTGGACTTCATGGAGGAACTTTGAAAAGACTTGTTGTTTCACGGTCCTCCTTTATTGAAAAACAACTCTGTGTCCCGTTTTTCAAGCGCCGTGAATCTAATCACGAGCAGTCTTCGCTAAGCAGTATTCACATCCGCGTTGCGCTAACGTCACACGCAGCTCACCGCACTAAGAACATCAGCAGCGGGGGCCTTTAGAGAGATCACACCAATTGTAGTAGCTAGCCCAGGATGTTTGTCAGAAGAAATATCAATGTATAACGGAACTCCAACCAACAGTGTAACAAAGGGAGGAGGAGCCAAGATGGCGACCGGAGCAGTCGCTTGAGCGCCCGGCTCCGTCGGCCCTTGGCCTCGGACTATCATCCTGATTCCTATCCTTGCCGATTTTCGAGGTCCAACGCGTGCGACGACGCGCTGACTGCGCCGCCGCTTTCCCGAAGTCTTAGCCCGCCCGGATGCCGGAGTTCTTGGTGCCTTTGTTCCCCGCACTGGACCCCTGCTCTACTGTGGCCTCGGCCGGCCCCCCGGAAGCGTCGCAGTCACCGGACCCGCTGGTGCAAATCTGAGCCCCGAGGTCCCGATCCCGCCTCACGCCACGGACGGTCGCCGGGGGAGCCGGGGGAGAGGCGCCCGGACACCTCCTGCACCCTGCACCTGACGGGCTGGAGCTAGAGGGTAAGCCCCGGCGTGACGGGTCTCTTACCCCGCTCTGTGGACCACGCTGTGGAAGGCTGCGGACCCCCTTCTTCTATGGTCTAGTCGGCTGCAAGAGAGCCCGAGGGAGGGGAAGCGACTGTTGGCTTTCACCTGTTGCGGCGCAGACCTGTTGGGAATTGCCTCCTTGTCACGATCCCCCCCCTGGCCACGGTACCGTTCAGCGGTAAAACATGGCGCTGATTGCCTGCTCGCTGCTGGGGGGTGATGCTCCGGTCTCGCCCGCTGCCCGCTTCGCCCTCCCTCTACCAGACTCCAGCTCCCCAGTGCCGTCCCGGATTGCTGCCGCTGTGGGGGCGCAGCTTCCGCTGACATACGGCTCCGTTCTGGCTGCCCTGCGGGACTTTCGTCTGCAATTGTGTGTCGGCTTGCAAACGCTGAGTGAGCGGTTCGACTCTACACTGTCTGCTGCGGGTCGTGAGCGCCCCGTTTGTGATCAACAAGACGTGAGTCTGCCAGTGCTGTGGTCCTCCTGCGGGGAAGTAACGACTGGGTGTAGCGGTGCTCCACTGGTGTCTGCGTTTGGCTTTCCCGGCGCTCAGGATCAATCGCTCTCCTGCTCAATGGCGGATACTTTGTTTCCCCGGTCATTGCTGCCTGCTTTGTTGTTGCCTGCCTCACCGTGCCCGCAGGACCTTCCAGCTGAACTACACCTGACGACCTCGAGGAACCGTTCACGGTGGCCTACGGCTCCTTTTATGTGGAACTCATGTACTTTACAAGCCAGGTCTGGATTTTATATGGTGTGCAAGGGGACCTCAATAGATGATCGGCGGCCATTTTGTGACTCTACTTCTCCATCTTCTTCCAAGCGGCCATATTGTCTTTGTCTGTTCGGGATGCGGGGCATTCACGAGGGGGCGGGTCTAATCGTAAGCCCGCGATCGGGCCAGGGCTAGATTACTTTTTATCATCATAGTTTCACGGACGGGCTGGACTGGGACTGGAATTGTTTGCATATGTTGTGCGCACTCGTCGCGATCTGTCTGCCTTCATTTCCTTGTTGTTACATGCTATCCTCACACGACCGCCTTTGGGTGTAGTGGGGTTTCAGTGTGTGGAGGCTTGGTTGGCCGGTGGTGTCGGGCGCTCCGAGGATACGTGGGCTCCTCCCCGCCTCCTTTCTTCTTTCTTCTCTTAGTTTCTTTACTCTATTCCTACTTTCTCTCTCGTCTATATTTCGGGTTCATTGGGCGACAGGCACTATGCTTGGGGGGGGGCAGGCCATAGCCTCCGCATTGGTGTAGGGTGGGGGGGTAATTTACTGTTTCTTTTTAGTTCTATGGGCCTCTTTCTTTCATGTCTCTGCGCTATACTTGTTTCGATTCGGGGTCCGGGTGTGGGGTGGATTGAGTGGGGGCGGCTTTTAGGGGGTGCGTATTTACTACTGTGATGATCCTGTTATCTAACTGCATCGCCTTACTGTATGAGATTTTCTATGGCTGTTTTAATGATGCTGCTGCTCTCCAGTGTATGAAGCCGACTCGCGGACTCGAATCTCCTTGTTTCTATCCTTTACTGATTTCTTTCTCGATAAATTTTTTTTTTTTTTGGAAAACCTTAAAATTAACCTTCACTTCTCCTTCCCCTGGTGTCAAGGATCCCTCCAGTGTATGAATCCTGAATCATTGCTAATCTTGACCTTGACGCACAGGGGATGTACTGTTTGTCTCTGTGCTCAACCGTATTGTGGCCGGCCTGATGGTTGTAGGCCCGTATTTGTTCTTTTACTATGCACAAATAAAGGTTTTTTAAAAAAACAAAAAAAAAAAAAAAAAAAACAGTGTAACAAAGGGAATGGCAATATGAAATTAACGTCTCTGTTTTGTATTGCTCATTGTTTATGTGCTAATAAAAAGAGTTAAAAAAAGAACACCAGCAGTGAAAGATTCCCTCATTCACACTGAATGGGTACATCTCAGTCAGCAATGGTGAAGGACCAATGCTGTACATAACAGTTACTGTAATGGGTTACAATTACAGCCATAAGACAAACAAGCCACCTATGAACTTAAGGCCCCGATATATATGTTGGTGGAGAGGAAAATCCATTGTAACTGCTTGTTCTGCGAACTTCTCAGAGGACTTTTATGAAGGACATGGGTGAGATGACATACTCAAAGGAGGCATGTTGAGGGATCTGAGTATCTCAAAGAAATGTGTGAGAGTCAGGAGTTTGAAGGTAGACCATTGCAGGATGTAATGCAGAAGGGTGAGTGTAAGAAGGGAAGCATACTAGGTACTGTTGGATCATCTGTTATTCTTCACTGAAGAAGCTGTTGATAGCATTGCACTTGTCTGTGGAGTGTTGGATAGTAGGGTGTGAAAGGGGGTTCTTAGAGGGAGTTTTTGGTTGGAGGCAGTGACTGGATGGCTACCTTATGGCACCAGTTTCAGACAACTAATCTAGTTCCACTCTGGTTACAAGTCAGACAACAGCAGTGCAACCTTGCCTACCCTGACATGTGACCCTCATATTACACACATTCAACATTTATAAATAAAATGGTGAGGACATGGGGAAAGCAACAGGAATATTGGGCTGAAGAAGGGATATGTAACGAGCAGAAAAGGAAGATTTGTACCACTCCACGGTGTACAAATCACTGGTAAGGCACACATGTATTCAGTTTTGTAGACAGCTGAAATGTGTTCAGTTCTGAAGTCAATAGATGGTGAGCTGTGTCCAGTTCTGCATTATGTTAGTGCAGAACAAATACTGTAGACAGTCAACAGGCGACAGGATAGGTAAAATGAATTAAAAAAAATATAAAACCACTTACCTTGCGCTCGCCACTTCGCCAACTCAGCAGTGGTGAAATGAAGGCTCAAACAAACCTCCCACCCGAACAAAGCAACGATGAGAGCCAGCCTACAGGTCAAAAGTGAGTCCTGGCAAGTCAAAGGTCTTGGGCGGTACCAGCACGTGCCACAGTTCTCAGGAGGCCAGGGATGTGGAATATTTTTTAAAATGTATTTGTCCAAGGGACAACATGCTACAGAAATCTACTTGCCCTGCAAAGAAACCAACTTGCCCTGCCTGTTGCTTAATTCAATTAGATCAGCTTCCAAAGAAAGTGCCTATTATTTGTAGTGGAGGCTATGGCACTATTAACTTTAAACTGGGACGCTTTTAACTTTTGATTGGATAAAACAGTATCTGTTATAAATTCACTTGATGTGTATGTACTGGAAAAAAAGCTATATTACAATATACATTTTGCACTAGGTATTGGCAAATAAACAGTAACAAAAGACCCAAGCTGATCTCTACAAAACATATGGGATCCAGCCCTAAGTCAGAGATGGACATAAATGTCATTCTTCAGTATGCCTCAACCAGAGCTATTTTTTCTTCAGTAGAGCAAAGGATGGTTTTTCTAATTCATCGTTGAAGGACAGGAGTCAGAAGTCCTTTCTTCTTAGGAGAAAGTTCTGCAGATTTCAGTCAAATTAAAATCAAAGGATCATCTCACATGATGTAAAAGATTTTCATTTTGGTGACTGTGACATTAGAACACAATGGTAATAAAGAGAACTCTTGGGCCTGGGCCCAAGGTTGAGCAAGCCGCCAAGGAGGGAGGCTCACGTTTATCCATAAGGTACGGCAGACTTAGCAGCAGTCCCAAAGACAGGCAGTGTACCATTAAACTTGGTGAGGATCTTCAACAAAGCCCAATTCGTATTACTGATTCACAAAAAGGATTTCCAAGTCTTCCCATAGGAAACAGCTGATTGGAAGGCTTCAGTAGATTCCAGAACCATTTACCTTACCTCTGTTAGCTAAGTAAAATGTACACAATAACAGGTTGTGCAGCAATGAATGTCTGAAATGACTAAACCCATGCATGTAGCTGGTATCAGGGCCAAGGATGTAAAAATCCTTCTCTTATGAATCTTGTCAGTCCTGGCAGGATTTTGATATCCCATTATACAAACTGCAAGGAATCAGGTCTATGAAAATGCATTGGTATGCTTGTGATGAACTGCTGAATAAATCCTGTTATAACTATGGACAACATATCGGAAGAAATGCCAGCGCTTTCAAAACAGCTGTGGCTGCAGTTGTGAGGTTTCGCCAGCAATAGTTACCACAGTGCAGTGGCATAATTAGACTTCTGCAGCAACTTTAACAAAAAATTCCACATGAGGGAGAGCTGCAAAATTAGTGTGCATGGGCTACTCAATGTCATTTTTAGTAAGCTCCTAGCAGGAGTGGTCTGCATTTACCAAAACCTTTATTCTCCAGTGAGGGTAGTCTGCCCGGTACGAAAATACAGATAACTTTCTCCAGGTCCAGTGTAACCTTGTGGTTACATGGGATGTTAGGCTGGAGAAGAGTGAGGAATGATTGAGAGGTTAGCCATAGAGTTAGAGAAGGGAGGGGCGCTTAACAGGGAACTAATAAATAGCAGTAGACTTTGGATAAGAAAAAAGAAAGCGAAGAGTTGGAAGTTGAAGTCCTGAAGGCATGGTGAAAGGGTTACACTAGGAACTAGAGATGGGAGAAAGGTTGGGTTGATTGAGTGCAAAAGACAGGAAAAAGTCAGATGTGGATAGAGATGATTCAAGAATTTGCTATGGTGTATGAGAAGATAGGTGTGTTAGAAGTGGATAGATATAGTGGAGGTGTCAGGCAGGGCACCGGCTAGTTTTGGTGCCTTCGATGTTTTTTTTTACCAAAGCTGGTAGGCTCTGTAAAGAACACTACGTAAATGCATCCATTTTGCTTTCTGGCTACTATCTTACTAAATTCCTGTACTGAGCATTGAAATGTTGGTTCTTCCTTTATCAATTGTCTTCAAACTTTAAACAAAAAAAAAATATACCCCCAAGAGTTTTTAGCAATTATTCTACTAAATTTGCAATGTTTAAATATTTCTGTATGTCTAACATATGAATATTACAGTTAAGATATACTATCCATTTTAGGTCACGCCTGGCGTTAGCAGCGCGCATACACTCCTCTTGCCATGCGAGAACTTCTTGGAATCAATACCATTCCAGAAGCTCGCTTTCTGCTCCACCTGTGTTTTGCATTGGTGTGCGTCATTTTGCGTCACCAATTATGCAGAACCGGGTGTTACGATTGTCCAGGAGGCTTTTTAGTACCTCATAGTTACCAACCTTTCCACTTTTGGCCCCACCCACCGGGACTGGATCTTTTACTTGTGGCAGGAGACTGTGTCTCTTAATTATCCGCTAAGCATTTTTTTCTTTTCTTTGTGAGCCACTCTCACTGCAGGCACAACCTGTTTTTTTTTATTGACGGAGTATTGTGCTTTAATGCACTTTAAATTTTAAATGCAGTACTGGGCTGTACAGGGCCCTCAATGCTGTGCGTGCCTGACATGAACGGATATTTGTTTGTTGTGTAGTGTGCAGTACTGGGCTGTACAGAGCCCTCATTGCTGTGCGTGCGCTACATGAACAGATATAATAGGCTCTTGCTCTACAAGGTCTGCTGGTTGTTTGTTTAGCAAATTCATGCAGCGCAAACTGAACTCAAGAGTAGTAGAGACCTCTACAAGACACCCAGTTACATTACACAAGAGCACATTCACACAGGAACACATTGCCTTTTAGAAGGCACGGGAGATTAACGAATTTGCCCAGAATCACACATTGGTAAGCCAACACCGTGACTCGAACAACACCAGCTTCCACCCGTAATCATCATGCGTGATTAATCAATTAATCGCACGCGATCATCATGCATGATTAATCAATTAATCTCCTCATGGTCCCCGCTTACTAAAAACGGGGTGTTAAGGAACATTCACATAAGCTATAAGAAGGGACCACCCCGTTAAATCTGTTTCGTGTTCTATCTACTCAACGTTTTTTGTTTCTAATTTTCAGCCTCTTTCTGCTCTCCCATGTGCCCGCTTCAAGATCCTCTTCTCCTTCCGCATTCTGGCAGCACCCTCCTACCCAATAGTCGTCCACCACCATGTCCACCACCACGTGCACCACCACCACCACGATGTCCACCACCTCCACCACCACGTCCACCACCACATCAACCACCACGTCCACCACCACCACGATGTCCACCATGTCCACCACCACGTCCACCACCACTACCACCATGTCCACCAGCACCACCACATCCACCATGTCCACTACCACGTCCACCACCACTACATCCATGTCCACCACATCCACCACCACCACATCCACCACCATGTCCACCACCACATCCACCACCAACACGTCCACCACCAACACGTCCACCACCACCACCACCACGTCCACCACCACGTCCACCACCACCATGTCCACCAACACCACCACCACATCCACCACCACCACCACATCCATTTCCACCACCACCACATCCACCACCACCACCACCACGTCCACCACTACCACCACCTCCACCACCACCTCTACCACCACCACGTCCACCACCACCATCACATCCACCACCACGACCACCACCATGTCGACCACCACCACCACGTCCAACACATCCATCACCATGTCCACCACCAACACGTCCACCACCACCATGTCCACCACCACCACGTCCACCACCACCACGTCCACCACCACCACCACGTCTACCATGTCCACCACCACCACATCCACCACCACCTCCACCACCATCACCACATCCACCAACACCACCACCACCACGTCCACCAACACCACCACCACCACCACCACCAACACCACCACCACCACATCCACGTCCAACACCTCCACGTCCACCACCACCACATCCACCACCATGTCTACCACCACCACATCCGCCACCACCACATCCACCACCACCATCACGTCCACCACCACGTCCACCACCACCATGTCCACAACCACCACATCCACCAACACATCCACCACCATGTCCATCAAAAACACGTCCACCACCACCACCACCATGTCCACCATGTCCACCACCACCATGTCCATCACCACCACATCCACCATGTCCACCACCACCACGTCCACCACCACCTCTACCACCATCTCCACGTCCACTACACCACGTCCACCACCACCATCACATCCACCACCACCATGTCCACCACCACGTCCACCACCACCACCACGTCCATCACCTCCACCACATCCAGCACCACCACCACGTCCACCATCATGTCCACCACCACCACCACATCCACCACCACCATGTCCAGCACCACCACCACATCCACCACCATGTCCACCACCATGTCCACCACCACCACATCCACCACCACCACGCCCACCACCACCATGCCCACCACCATGTCCACCACCACCACATCCACCACCACCATGTCCACCACCACCACATCCACCACCACCACATCCACAATCACCAAGTCCACCACTACCACATCCACCACCACATCCACCACCATGTCCACCACCACCACCACATCCACAACTACCATGTCCACCACCACCACATCCACCACCACCACCATGCCCACCACCACCACGTCCACCACCACATCCACCACCACCAACACATCCACCACCACCAACACATCCAACTTGTCCACCACCACCATGTCCACCATCACCACCACCATGTCCACCATCACCACCACCACATCCCGCACCACCACCACGTCCACCACCACCACTAGGTCCACCACCCGTAACAGGTAAAGTGTCACTGGAGGGCAGGGGTAATAGGAGTGTCAACCCCGGCTGTACATGGGACATTTAAGGATGCATTGGGTGCGAGAAGACAGGAATAGGGTCTAGAACTTCATCATGCGTGATTAATCAATTAATCGCACGCGATCATCATGCATGATTAATCAATTAATCTCCCCATGGTCCCCGCTTACTAAAAACGGGGTGTTAAGGAACATTCACATAAGCTATAAGAAGGGACCACCCCGTTAAATCTGTTTCGTGTTCTATCTACTCAACGTTTTTTGTTTCTAATATTCGGCCTCTTTCTGCTCTCCCATGTGCCCGCTTCAAGATCCTCTTCTCCTTCCGCATTCTGGCAGCACCCTCCTACCCAATAGTCGTCCACCACCATGTCCACCACCACGTGCACCACCACCACCACGATGTCCACCACCTCCACCACCACGTCCACCACCACGTCAACCACCACGTCCACCACCACCACGATGTCCACCACGTCCACCACCACGTCCACCACCACTACCACCATGTCCACCAGCACCACCACATCCACCATGTCCACTACCACGTCCACCACCACTACATCCATGTCCACCACATCCACCAGCACCACATCCACCACCATGTCCACCACCACATCCACCACCAACACGTCCACCACCAACACGTCCACCACCACCACGTCCACCACCACGTCCACCACCACCATGTCCACCAACACCACCACCACATCCACCACCACCAACACCACCACCACATCCATGTCCACCACCACCACATCCACCACCACCACCACCACGTCCACCACTACCACCACCTCCACCACCACCTCTCCCACCACCACGTCCACCACCACCATCACATCCACCACCACGACCACCACCATGTCCACCACCACCACCACGTCCAACACATCCAACACCATGTCCACCACCAACACGTCCACCACCACCATGTCCACCACCACCACATCCACCACCACCACGTCCACCACCACCACCACGTCTACCATGTCCACCACCACCACATCCACCACCACCTCCACCACCATCACCACATCCACCAACACCACCACCACCACATCCACCAACACCACCACCACCAACACCACCACCACCACATCCACGTCCAACACCTCCACATCCACCACCACCATGTCCACCACCATGTCTACCACCACCACATCCGTCACCACCACCTCCACCACCACCACCACATCCACCACCACCATCACGTCCACCACCACGTCCACCACCACCATGTCCACAACCACCACATCCACCAACACATCCACCACCATGTCCATCAAAAACACGTCCACCACCACCACCACCATGTCCACCATGTCCACCACCACCATGTCCATCACCACCACATCCACCATGTCCACCACCACCACGTCCACCACCACCTCTACCACCATCTCCACGTCCACTACACCACGTCCACCACCACCATCACGTCCACCACCACCATGTCCACCACCACGTCCACCACCACCACCACGTCCATCACCTCCACCACATCCAGCACCACCACCACGTCCACCATCATGTCCACCACCACCACCACATCCACCACCACCACGTCCACCACCACCATGTCCAGCACCACCACCACGTCCACCACCATGTCCACCACCACGTCCACCACCACCACATCCACCACCACCACGCCCACCACCACCATGCCCACCACCACATCCACCACCACCACATCCACAATCACCAAGTCCACCACTACCACATCCACCACCACATCCACCACCATGTCCACCACCACCACCACATCCACAACTACCATGTCCACCACCACCACATCCACCACCACCACCATGCCCACCACCACCACGTCCACCACCACATCCACCACCACCAACACATCCACCACCACCAACACATCCAACGTGTCCACCACCACCATGTCCACCATCACCACCACCATGTCCACCATCACCACCACCACATCCCGCACCACCACCACGTCCACCACCACCACTAGGTCCACCACCCGTAACAGGTAAAGTGTCACTGGAGGGCAGGGGTAATAGGAGTGTCAACCCCGGCTGTACATGGGACATTTAAGGATGCATTGGGTGCGAGAAGACAGGAATAGGGTCTAGAACTTCATTAAGTTAAAGACATTTGCTTTGCTATACAATACTATTAGCAAAGCAAATGGCTTTAACTTAATCAATGGCGAGACCTATTGCATTTTCAATGCTTGTTAAAAAAGCAGTCAAATACACGATTGCCAAACATTCCATTCTGGTTAGCCAGGCCTTAATAAAGTGTAAAAGTATTCACAGTGTGATTATCAGCAGTGGTGGGAGAGGGAGGTTTAAGGAATATATGGAGTCCCTTCCCTTTTGACACCTACTAGGAGCCAATATATAAATGACCAAAGGTGTTAGTGATGGCTCGTTACAGAGTAGCTTACTGATACTCATTTTTTCAACATGAAACAAAGCACTTTTATCAGCATGTGCCTGGTGCCCGCCAGTTTGAAGACCTCTGTACTAGAGTTACATTCTTTTAACAGGACCTTCTGCTTGTATTTACCTAATTTGTGTGTGATATGTTTTAAGCACAATAGCTTCAGTGCTGTCTGCCAGGGGGTTAAAGCCTGTGTGCTCTGTGGTGATTTTTTAAGGTCAACCCCAGTGCAGGGTGTTGGTGTTAGAGCACATTAAAAGCACTGGGAAGAGAAGCTAAGTCAAAGGACAGACTGTTAGACATACGGAAGTGTTCACAGCCTGACAGCAAGGCACTTCTAAGCATTAGTGATGTGAAAGAACACCTAGGCCTCGTTAATATATCCACTACAAGCAAGAGACTGAGTTGGACACTTCAGACCCATCATGATCCCTCCACAACTAAAGCAAGTTCTCCAGTGCCATTTTAAAGAAACTCCTTTTATGTGCTACGTTAACGCATTGTTGTGCATTTTACAGTGCTCCATTTGAGGTATGTATGAGATATAATTAATGCCTAGGCGTTTGCCCTCTGATTGCACACAATACATCAAGTTTCTTAAGATGTATCCTAGTTGCCGGATTAGCGATCAAATGAGGGAACTACATTTCTAGTGCTGTCCACTTAACTACAATGTGTGATCTTGGGCAAATGTTCTATTCTACTGGGACTCTATTCCCTTACATGTCAAAACTGCTTGCACTTGGCTAGAGCCTAAAGGCTAATGCCTATGTGTTATGACAAACAGCTTGGCATTTACATAAGAATATGTAACTACTTGAGAAAACAACACCACCATTTTTAAAACATTATTTAAATGGTTTTCTTACTGAGACCTAAAGTTTTCTAGCTTAAGTCCTTGTGAGGATTGGGAGGCGCCTAAATTGACAGCAGCTATTTGTTGCTGTCCTGCCTCTGCAAAGGCATGCTCAGCACTGTAATGAAACTCCTACAAAGCCCCTCAATGTGTTGAATACATGGCATTAATGGAAAATGTACTATCGGAAAACTGTCTACAGGCAAACCTTCAAAAGTATGCGCTGTCTTTTAATGTTTTCTTTAGCATACCTTTTGTTCATAGATGCTGCTAAAGTGAGAAGTACTGCCAAACAAATAGTTTTCACAAAGCCCCTTATTTTCTACTTATTACACTCACTGTACATAAAACACAGGCAAGCAGGAAGCACTAGAGGGTAATGGGAAGTATAGCGTTTGCCTCCGACATCAGCTGAGATGTGACGGTCACAAAAAGTAAAAGATAACAGAGATGCCCACTATGAGCAGAGTTGTGTGGATTCCAAGAGGCCCAGGGAGCAAAATACCAGAGATATGCCTGACTGGCAAGCTTTGATGATTCTACAAGACACAGAGGGCGCAAGGGCAAGAGACAAGGCCCAAGGAAATGCATGAGGAGGAGCAAAGCTAAAGTAATCGAGTGGAAAACCGAGGGGCAGAACTGAGAGGGCCTCCATTCCTCTCCACCCTGCTCTCCAGTCTTGGCAGTCCGATGGGAGCTGTGCTATCCGGCTCCATGACGTGTGATTTAAAGTATGCAGTAAAAGCCGCTCAACTTTTCATTTCAACAATCTCAATTTCACAAATAACAGCAGCCTCGAGCCCATCCAAATAGTGACTGCAGTCAGTGGCTTTCGGCGGATAACAGGCCTTTAGTCATTGCAGTTAATGAAGGCATCTGCTTCGGATTTCTTGATTAGCTGTTAGCCGGTGGAAGTAGCAGTTATGTCCCTATTTTAACTATTATCAAGTCTGCTTGTCCTTTGGACAAAACAGACATTTGAACCTCTTGCCCTGGTAATAAATCTAGATGTCTCGGGCGTCGGGCAATACAAATTCCTCATCCCTGGGAGGCACATAATATCCATGCTTATTGACTTGGGGGCCACCGGTAATTTCTTTGATCTGACCCTAGCCGCCATGCTCAGGCTCACAAAAGTTCCCAAAGAAAAACTTTAGCCTGTGCGAGCAGTAGATGGATCAGAGTTGCCTTCTGGACTAATTTTTTTTCAGACAAAGGCTCTAACCTTATTGTGCAATAATGGGCATGCTGAAAGACTTGTCTTTGATCCAATAGACACTCCCACCTTTTGGGTAATTTTTGGAGTACCTTGGCCATAATACCATAATCCCAAAAAATCTATTGGGTACACCGCACCATAAACTTGGACTCAGCATTCTGCACTACTACCCCTGCTACAAAGAGGCTCCAGAGGTAGGAATACCTCTGCATTGTGCCTTGGTAAAGGAACCAAAGACCTTAAACTACCCAAGGAATACCAGTCATTTTAAGATGTTTTGACCCCGTGAAAGCCACACAACGTCTCCCACACAGAGCCTTTGATTGCCGCATAGATCTCCTCCAGGGAGCAGCGCTGCCCTGCAGTAAAGTTTAACCTTTGACAGAACCTGAAACTCAATATGTACGCAAATATCTGGAGGAACTACTAAAGATATGTTTTATATGCCACTCCACATAACCTGTGTCTTCTCCACTCTTCTTTGTATCCAAGAAGAATGGGGAGTTGAGGGCTTATGTGGATTATAGAGTTTACACCTTCAACAAAACTCTACCCCAGGCTGTAAACAAGGGCCTTACATTTGTGACATTATATTTCAACCATAAAACTAAAAAGAACAACATGTATAGTTTTAAGGTCATTACACATGCCTCCTTGTTGCTTCTCTATGCCTTCAAATCCTCATCCAGGTCAGGGTAGGCTACTGCAAGAATGCACTGCACCATGTGGCTCAGCGACCATTGAACCTGTTTTTATTTGCTCGGAAGACCTCACAGTTCTTTAAAGTGCCATGAGGTGCATCCAATGGGGAGGGGCCTCCCATTGCTTCCTGCAGCAGATGTTGTGACGCGTAAAGATCCCCTGCTTCTGCATGTGAAGGAGAGGCATTCTGTTTAAAGGTAACTCAAGGCTTCTGTGCTCTATGTTTAGGTTAACTCTTTTCGAAATGCCAGTGAGTACACAGTCTTCCAATGAAAAACTGTAAAGCCATTGCTTAAGTCAATGCAGTGTGATTTTATCTTTCAAGGCACTTTCACCATAGACGTAACAATTTGATAGTTAACTCTCACACCCAGCCTACTGCTTGACTCCAATAGTGCCATGTCCTAAAATAGATATGTCATTAAAACACCATTAACACTAAACATGAAATTCTTAGCTACATTGTGGATTCTCATATTTGTGTCACTATTCTAGTTCTTGGTCAGGATGACCGAACAGCTTCCCCATACCAACTGGATTTGCCCTCATGCCCTTAAAAATATTATACTCTGATTCACTTACACAATGTATATTGCAGGTGAACGTTTTTGTCTCAGCATGTAAATGTTTATATGGCTAAGCAAGCTTTGACATTAAGAACAACTTCTTGATTTAATAGATTTCTAAAATGTTAATACATAACCTTAATAATGTTCTAGATATATATTTGGAAAAATATAAATAATGCACATTTGGTTATTCATTGCTTGTACTACTACAAGATGGGTGCTTGCCCAAAGAGTTATGTTTCTCACATTTCTAAATATAATTTTTGACTGATCAAGTTAGCATATATATTGTATGGAAAAAAGTCAACATCAAGTTTCGTTTAACACTAACTTTGGTTTAAATGCCGCATTTCCACATAATAGGTTTAATCCAAATTGAAGTTTGGCTGATGGGAGTATTAAAACATTACTTAGAGTTTGTGAAGTCACTGACAATCCTTGAAAACAAAATTACATTCTAATGCAATTGCATTTCATGTCTGGTGCCTACCTGGCTTTCTGCTAGACAATACAGCTGGCTGTAGTTGGTCAGGGGCCCATCTACAAGTACAATCAATGAAGATGGGTACAGAGACACCTGCTTCTTCAGCCATTGTGGGACACAGCAGTGGAAAATGAGCAGCAACAGGTGAGGCCTGCTACATGTGAAAGCTTTGAGACAAGTGACAAAATGGCCCTTAAAAATGCATATGCCAACGTGATGCAAATTACGTCAATGTACGCGTACACACTTTAATATTGATCACATTAATCATGGACAATTTTAACCAATTCAGTATGGTGGACATCGGAAAGGATAGATACAGACTGCCATCAGTAGTCTGTAGTCCATGTGGGGTAAATCAGGAATCTGCCATATTTGGTCCGCCGCCATATAACTATATTGCCAGCACAGGGTACGTCTGACAAAATTGCAGATTGGTTGTGCATTTTCAATGAAAGCATCCGTAATCTATGACATTGCTTTGGACAATAAGCACTAGAACATCTGCAATACAAACTATAGAAATACATTATCTGCGGTGTAATGTATGCCAACCTTGACAGTCTTCTCACCAAATAATATTTTGAAAAATGTAAAAGCATATATACATAAATTAAAAATATTGTCTAAAGATATAAAATATTTTAGGACATTTTCTGGAAAAAATGTTATGGGCTCTGAAATTATTTATTTCTAGATTGAAATGTTTTGTCACTTGAGAAAATAGTACTATTGGCAATATCTAGTTATATGTATACATTTTCTACCAAAAATAATGAAGATAAGGTACAAACATTTTTATATAAAATGTGAACATTTAATATAGGCATTACAGTTAATATGGGAAAAGATAAAAACAAATAGTGAAATGAGTCTCACACGTATGAATGAATGAATGAATGAAAGACTTTCATTCATTTACTCATTTCATTCATTCATTCATTTGAGTCTCACACATGTGTAAGCATACAATACTGACACATTGCTCTGCTATGTTGCAGATATTTCCATCCACAAGCTCACTGGAAAAGGCAAATTCAGCATCAATAGATTGCAAGGGTATACACATCATGTCCTAATCTGGAAACCATGCAGGAAAAGGCCATCATTGAAAAATACAGGCTGAACTGTGACACTATCAAATTTGTAACACTTCTTTTTCATTCAGAACAGTTTCTAGACCTAAGAATTCAGACTGCCATCCCACGTATTGTAAAGATTATTGTAGTGTTACATTTCTGTGATACAGGCTCCTTCCAGTACACAGTTGGAGACTCCAATGGGATGTTGCAGACAATGTTTTCGGCTGTCCTCAGCCAGGTCGTGAATGCTATGCATGACTACATCCAATATCCAACAGATAATACTAAAATCCCAATAGCAAGACTGAGTTCTGTGGTTTGGGATGCATGCCATGTTTTTGGTGTCATAGATGAAACCCAGATTGCATTGGTGCCTCCTCATGACCATGAGCAAGTGTACCTCAATAGGAAGCATTTCCACTCCATCAATGTGCAGGTGGTTTGACTAGTAGTTGTCTGCACCACCAGTGCATGCAAGATTTCTAGGCTCCACCCATGATTTGCTAGTGCTAAGAAGCAGCTCCATACCAACAGATGGAAGATCTTGCATTTACAATTACTGTTGTAGTGGTACTATTTTGTAAAGTTGGGGGCTTCCAGACAATATTTAAATCAATCAATTAATCAGGATTATTAGAGCCTAGCTGCATCACCTGTGAGGGTCTCGAGGTGCTTATTTCACTTATGTTTGCCTTTGTGAGTCTATTTTTCAGGGAACACAGTTATCCAAGCGACACATGACTTGCAATACTACTTAGAAACCCAACAATACAAGAAGAGGTCCGCTTCAGTGAGGCCCATGTGCCAAAGGATACTACAGAGAGGGCTTAAGGGCTCCTGAAGGCCTGATTACAGTGCCTGGACAAGACTGGAGGAGCACTTATCAACTCTCCTGGGAAGGTCCGCAAGATTGTTGTATTATAGAGCATGCTTCACAATATTGCTCTGCAGAGAAACATCCCCTTCTTCCCTAATGATGATGACCAGTGGGAAACACAAGGTAGTGTTGGTAAGATGCATCAGAAGGATGACAATGAAGAAGAGGAAGGCAATGAATTCAGGAGTGATCTCCTTAAAAAAACCTCTTCGCCTGATGTAAAAAATCCAGAATGAGCATACCAGCTTTTAGAATATATGCTACTAATCCACTAACTTTCAGATTATTTACGACAATTATATTAAAATCAGTTTCTTTAAAGACAATTTTTATGAAAGTACAGTAGTATATATTCTAAATGTAACATATAAAGCTGTGCATGATATGTGAATTTGTATCTGTTGCACAATTTGATATTTTTTTCTAGGAAAAAGTAAAGCATTTAGGGCATGATCTGTATGTTGCCCATATGTATACTCTGTTGCAACTGCCAACATGAAGTTCAACTGTCCGATTTAACTGCTGGTTGATCTTCGGTTTGGCTTTGGCGGTGACTACTTCGTCACCGCCTAAGCCAAGCCTCTCCGATGGCCCAATGGAGAAAGGGACGTCTGAGGAATGGCTACATGTCCACCAGGGATGCCTCATGCTGATGCAGCCCTGCATCACACACTGGATTGCAATGACACACTGATAGTAACTGTTATGTGTGAGACCCCTGAGTTGGAAATGAAAGAGTTAGTCACAAACATATAATTATGTTTGCTTAATCATGTCATCTGCTGGAGCTCTAGCAAGTCATCCGTGGCTATTTGTGAGACTTACACAGACACTGGTGATGAAGAAAACTGCAGTGCAAGTTTTGTAAACATTGGTAGGACATGTTTGAGAGTAATATTGATACACTTCCTCTCAGTCATGAAGTGATGCCATTGTAACTAAGTTACATCTAAGATAACTGAAGAATGTTCTGTTTCCTCAAGTCTAGAACATGCTCCTGATGAGGTCATATGCAACATTTCTTTTTTCTTTTTTTTATTGAATTATTTTTATGAATGCAAAGGAGACATTTGTGAAACATAGAAGAATTACAGTGTGGCATTTCCAACACAGGGCTGGTATTTCATATCAAAAAGCTGAAAGTTACAAATAAAATAAACAAATATGAGTGAGTAGATGAATAAGATAAAATCAAAGAGAAATCAAACAGTATTATCGTGATCTTGTGTCAGTCGACCCCAGATAGAATTAAATTTCACCAATGGGCGTGCGCCTCTGACTCTAGTCAGTGCCTTCTCTCTTTCAAGAATTTCCATCACGATAGCCCATCATTCTGCAATCCTGCTGGGTTGAAGAGAGACCCATGCCTTTGCTTTGGCAAGCCGTGCAGCAACCAAAATGATAGAAAAGAGGGATCGCCGTGAAGACCCAAGTTCTATCTTATGGCCCAGCATGATCTCCTGTGGAGTAAGAGAAAAGTCCAATCCAAGACGAACCTTAGAGATATGTCTAATTTACTGCCAAAATGTCTCCAGCAGAGGGCAGGTGACAAACAAATGCACAATATTTGTGGCAAACAGACCACACTTTGGACAGCTGACCCTGTTACTCCCATGTCTTCTCTCTTGCTGTCTCCAACTAGCAATTTTTTCCTAATTGTAGTATAACATACATATCGTCCGAAAATGTTGTAAATGTAAGTTAATTGAGCAAACGATTCCTCCAGGGTTGAAAATGCATTACTAACCTCTATGCAGGTGATATCTACCCCCAACACTTTATTTCATTTTGAAGCAAGCTTCTGATATGGATCATCTCTGCACTGGTAAAAATACTGATATGCTGTACGAATTTCATGTTTCCAAGATATATCATGCAGACATGTCACTATATCAGATGTATCCACAGTCTTTACCCCCTGTTTTCTCAGAAAAAAATCCCTACGTTGCAGGTTTTTGAAAAAGAAGCTTGTAAACTTTGAAATGTTCAAAAGCCATTATAGTCAGCAAGATGTCCCAATCGGTTAACCCCATGTTTTGCCCATGTCTTTGAGATGCTATCATGGAAAATCTCTGGAAGGAACGCATTTTACCAAAGGAGAAATCTATAGTGAAATGTTGGCACAGAGTATTTGGCCAAGATTTCACACCAAATAGTAACTAATTCTCTAATAGTCTTAAACCAAACTCTCTTGTAGTAATTCGGATAATTAATCCTATAAAGAAACCATCTGCTGTCTAGGCCGAGAACAAAGTGATGACTGAAATCTTGGCCCTCAGTTGAGAGAAAACTATGCAATCGGCCCATAAACGCATCCCAATAATATAATTTAAAGTCAGGATGGTGCAGACCGCCTTGATTATATGGGAATTTAATTTTTTTTATTGCACCCCATATAAAGCTACACAATGCACCCTCCATTTAAAAAAAAAAAAGAGTTAGTAATTTGTAGAGTGATAGAATGGAATAGGTAGAGAAATGTTGGTAGTATTGTCATTTTCATAATATTGCATCTACCGATTACACTGATTGGTAATTTATGCCAGCTTCTCCGATTTTTTATGACATTTTGAAGCAAAAAATCATAGTTTAGTCTGGATATATGTTCAATCTGAGATGAGATACGAATCCCTAAATAGGTGACAGTAGAGCATACCCCAAAAATAGGCCTATCAGGTTTAAAATTGAGGAGCACTTGTGTCTTTAGCTTGCATTCCGGAAAAAGAGCCAAATGTATTCGCTATGCGTATGATAAATTCAAGAGAAGGGGCAGGATCAGGTGTAAAAATGGCAATGTCATCTCCATAAAGTCCTGATCGCAGAGGTGGTATATTTGTGTTATTAAGTAATGCACGTCAAAAAGGTTCAATATATAATGCAAATAATAGCGGTGAACGAGGGCATCCCTGATGAGTGCCTCTATATATCCAAAATGGTGTAGACTGGGAGCTATCATAAAGCAGTCTAGCCTGTAGCTTGTGATATAAGGCACGTATCAGCGTGCAGAATCGTCTGCCCTTTCCAAATGATAAAAGATTTGGCCAGAAGCACCTCCAGACCACTCGGTCGAAGGCCTTTTCGGCATCTAGGAGTATCATACACAAATTACTAGCAGATTGCTTTGCTAAGTCAAAAGCCATTATGGCAGTGATAGTATGGGCCGAAGTATCCCTACTAAAATAAACCCATGTTGTTGTCTAGAAACTAGTGCTGGCATCAAAGGAGCCATTCGATTAGCCAAGACTTTTGCATAGATTTTAGCATCTGTATTAATGAGAGATATTGGGTTAAACGAGCTGCAATACTGGGGTGGCTAGCCCTTTTTTAAGAAGAATACAATATTTGTTATGTCCCAGGATGGGGGTACTATTCCAACGACACCTATTTCTTGTATAACCTCGACCAGTACTGGTACTATGATATCCTTAAAAAGCTTGTAGAACTCAATTGGTATTGAGTCATCACCCATGGCCTTGCCAGAAGGTAAAGAGGTCAGAGAGTCTAAAATGTCATCCAGTAGGTATCTTGGCATACAAGGACAGACTCTTCTTCTTGTAGAGATGGTAACTCAGCCTTCTTCAGATATATAGAAAGATTTTCCGTGTCTATTGAGTCTGTTTGTGCATAGAGACTTTGATCAAATTGAGAAAATTGCTCAAGTATCAAGTATGAGTCTGTATTATCCGTGCCTCTGATAGCCTTAACTTAGATTTATTGTTGGTCAGTTGATATGCCAACACCCTCTCAACCTGTTCCCCACATTCATACTGAAGAGAGAAATGCTATTATATCAAGCAGCTACTTTTTCCTTAAATTCCCCCCTAGAGATGATATTGCTTCTATTAAAGAAATGTATAACTGCGCCTCATTTGGGCCATTTTGTCTAATAGCTATAGCACGACAGCATTCTAAGTTGGTTAAAGCTGAACAAGCAGCCCTAGTAGAAGCTTCCCTATTTGTTGCAGAATAAATTGTTGAGTAATGCTCCTTATAAAAACCTTCATTAAATCCCAAGTGATGCCCGGGTGGGGGGTTGGGGGGGGGGAGGGTAGTATTAGTATTAAATTGTATGAATTTCATCAGTAATTTCTGAGTGTGTAGAAATGAGAATGGGCATCTAGGTTCAATTACCGGCTGTGATTGAAAGGATAAAAACATGGGATTGTGATCAGATGTTATCTTAGGGCAGATTTCCATCACAGCAGCCTGGAGTATACAGTCATCAACCCAGGCCATATCGATCCTGGAATACTGTTTATGAAGGATAGAGTAATCTGTATATCCCGGCACAGTTGGATATAAAACTCTCCATGCATCTTTTAGGCTATGTAACAGACCTAATTCAAGATTGGATTACCGTACTTTCGACATTTTTGAAGTCGTTCGTCAGCCGGTGGAGTCAATAGAATAATTCATGACACAATTGAAATCCCCCATGATTACTAGCACCCCTTGCCAGTCCAATAGTTCTAACATTAGAGAGTGAAATACGTCATGATCATCAGCATTAGGCCCTTAAATAGTAGTGCATACATATTTCATGCCCGAGATTTCAAGCTGCCAATACAAAAGAAAACCATTAGAAGAAAAGAGCAGATAAGAGAAAGAAGAGCAGTTTGAAAAGTTACAAGTCTATACAAAGATGCCTTTTACCAAGACCAATGATGACCACTGAGGCCCTTATAAAGAGCATTGGCAATTAATTTATTTATTTAGGAGCCTCCTGCGGCCACCAAGCAAAAGCCTGCTGAGCCTCCCACTCCATATAGAACAACTGAGAGTATCCATCTTTAATGACCTTTAGGCGGGCAGGCTCCTGCAAAAAGACATGTGCCCCAGCCATTTTTAGTGGGTCAATAAGTTCCAGCGCCTACCTATAGTATTCTTGCAAAGATCTGATCTGACAAAAATAGAGTCAACTTGTATGGGAGAGGTAGGTCAAGCTTTAATGGATATTGCCTGCCTCAAAAGGAATTTCCCAAAGAAGATGAGAATTGGCTGAGGGTATCGCTTATCTGGTTTGTTTGAAACTGCTGGTAGTCTATGAGCTCATTGTACTTGGCAGTCCCAATCCCAGACTGCCAGTTTTGGAAAAGTCTTTTGAAGCAGCTATACCACAAATACACAAGAGTCAGTTCCCTCCTTGCCCTCTGGAACCCCAAAAAGCCTTAGGTTGTAACGGCGTTAGATGATTTTCCAAATCCTCAACTTTTCCACACAAAAACGTGAGCTGGGCCTCGTGTGCTTCTGTAGTTTTAGCTGATCTGGAGGCATATTCTTCTGTGTCTACTACCCGCTGCTGAAGCTCTGTGATGTCTGATGTAAGTGATGCGACCTTGCATTTTACTTCTGCAAGAGACTGCTGGATTGAAAGGCTGTCCGCCCTAGCCTGCGCATAATGTTCCTGCGCTTCTGCTCTTTGAGCTTGTAATGCTTGAAGGGTCAGTGAAAGTGGGGGCTCAGCAGAGGTGGAAGTAGTCACAAGAGCGGTCAACTCAATGTTACCTGAGATATATCTAATGGCCCTTGATATGGCTGAGGGATCACAAGCTGATCATTAGTGTATGTAGTGGGTTTTCTCGCCAAGCATACGCGAGAGTTGATGGTCCCACCAGTCATATTCAGCGTGGATTGAATGTTCATATCAGATAGCGCTCCCTTTTGTGGCACAAAGTGCTCGTCGCCTGCCTTGGCAGCTGAGACTGAGTGCTATGAAGTTTTAAGAAGAGTGCTGCAGTTTGGTTCTGGTATCCCTTCCTGACCAGGGAGAATTGCCCCCAGTAGTGCATCTACCATCTGAGCCTCTAGTGGTGGATCCGCAGTCCCCCCTGGGTTAAGTAGTTCGATAGCTTTACCTGACTAATAGTTTCAAAATTGGTCGCCCCAACTTGGGAAGAGGCTCCTCTCGTTGCTGTGTTCTTCAGACTGGAGAGCTGGCCATCATCCACCAAGAAGACCGGTCTGGCTGTATCGGTTGCTGCCATCGTAGAGCGGGGAGGAGAATGCCCACTCTTCTGTGTGCTAGTCTTCAGCAGGGCCATTGCATTAACTGGAACAGAAGCGGGTGTAGGAGCAAGGGAAGACCAGCAGAAAGGAGCGTGCAGTAAGTCGATAAGTCAAAGCCGAGTGAAAATCCAGGACCGCAGCAGGGGCCCAATGATCAGTCCCAGCATCCGGTAAGACTGAGAAGCAGGAAACTTTTTTTTTAAATGTATGCTCGCACTGTTTTTTTACATATTTCACATATGTATACGTGGCATCTGCATCAGTCATGTAAAAGCAATTTTCGTACTTTTTCCGATAAAATTTCATAACTACATAGAAGCATAGTATTAGTGTAAAACATGAGGACAGGCCCAAAGTGAGGATGAAGACTACCATTTGTGTTGCTAATGTACTAGGAGGTGCAGTTTTTAACAAAATGTAACACTGACAATGTTATTAAAACTGTGGAGTTTCCCTATATTTATTTCATTGCCATTATTTATTTTTCATTATGCCTCATAATCCTTCATTTTGACTACTTCCTAATGTTGTGGCTTCTCTGCATGGTTTACATTTCGACCAGTGTTTGTACATGTTGTTAACATATCCTTCTCCCTTGCTGGGCTTTTGTGTGCTACAAAATGTAGGATTGCACACAAAACTGGGGGAAATGGTTTAGCTAAGCTTCTACATACTGAGATGACATTCATTAACCTTTAAAACAGCCTGAGTGTCAAAAGAAGGTTAGAGAAGTGACTCCATGCACAACAGTGTTCCTCTTTCAGTGGAGCTGCCAGTTTGAGCTGTTTCTGGGAACAATTTAGCAGATGGTGCTTGACCATGGAAAGCGGCCACTAAATTAGAAACAGCTGCCGACAATGCTCTGAGAAAATCCAGCACCACCTCAGAAAGTAAATTGAGGACAGGAGCTCTGTTATACCTCCAACATGGCGGTCAAAGAAGGTAAACAGGAACCACAGGTTAGCGTTCTAATCACCCATCCTACTGGAGATGATTGGACACAGCCGTGTCTAACAGGAGAAAAGGGTTGTAATGGACGTGAGGAGACACTGGAGACAGAGATGAAGCAAGAGCGAGACGGGAAGAAGCACAGTGGAAACTTTTGATATGGGAAAAGGAATGTGGCGTAGGACGGAGGGGAGCAGAGACATCAGGACTGAGAAGAGGAGGGTGACACGGGAGGAAATACAACTAAGGCTTCAGGACCGAGAGAAGAAGACAATGGAGCCTGCAGGATTTTAGGGAGAAGGACTTCTCTTCCATACTTGCCATGATCCAAGGAAATGGTCGAGGCCTCTGGCAAGTCAGGGTTTGCTATTACTCTCTGTGGGGGGGAGATGAAAGCAACATAGGTAAAAGCCTATTGGGAAGCACACAAACTTAACAAACACAGGTGGAAGGGACAGCGGGGAGATTGATCCCTCACCTTGTATCTCTGCCTCAGATACACATGTGTGTTCTTGCACGGGTAACATTACTTCTTTCCTCAAGTATTTTAAGACTCAGGATTTTTTTTCACTGCTGTTCCCTCAAGGGCCCCGTGGTAAAAGGATGATACATTGTCCAGCTGTACAAGTAGAATACTCCTTTATTGTAGCTTGGTTCCAGAATAGGAGGGAAGGAGAAGATAGATGGTACAAAGACAGCCCCACCAGGAGCAGGCTCCTAGCAGCTCAGCCTGAGATGACCAACTGACAATCTAAGCACAGAGAGGCACTCAGGCATTCTATGATGTAATGGTACATTCCAACAGAGCAGTACAATGGGGAATAGTACAGAAGTAGTTTACTACAGGTCCCCTCATAAACCAGTGGCAGCAAGGGAAACCAGGGGCAAGCACAGGTGTGAAGGCGATACGGAAGAGACGACCAGTGTGGATTATCAATTCCTAGTTGCAACTATAACAGCTGAATAGTACTTTAATAAAGGCTTACCTTACCAACTAAATGTTGAACGAGTCGTGACTAAACCCTATAGTGGAGTCAGAGGTGGTATTTTTTCCAGCGCAGGAGTTAGTCATGACTCAACAGATCATGATGAATGAGATGATCAAACATCTTTATCTGACAATAGAGCAACAGATCAGGTAGCACATCAAGATAGGGAGCATTTAGAAAAGACCCGCACGACACAAACGGATTTAATTACCAGTAATCAGCAAGGTCAGGATGTGGCAATCCTTAAACTGACTGACACCACAGCCCATGCCAAGGTTCACCCCACAGTACCTAGCATGGTGCTTCAGAAGTACCAAATGTGCGAAAACACAGATTTGTTTTCTTCATATATTTTGAGTCAGTTGCCTCAATTACTGCTTGGCCACCAGAGAGATTAGGACAATATATTGCACCACTTCTGTCAGGCAAGTTGCAAATGGCCTATCAGGCCGCTAATCCTGCAGGAGTTACCTCCTACGAAGAGATAAAAAGGGCTATCCTTGAGAGGCTTGGATATGACCCTGAGTATTATCAGGAAACATTTAGGAAAGAGAAATGGGGACACAACGATAGCCCCAAGAGCCTTGTATTTTAGAATACAAGACTACGGTAATAGATGATTAAACCAGAAACATTAGCGAAAGGGGAAGTTGTGGCGAGTATATATCTGAAACAATTCCTGGAGGCTCTATAAGGGAGTTGCACACACCTTGATTAAACAACCCCCTAATGTTATGGTCATAACTGCAATTGATTTGGCGTGCGACTATCCAGGTTTCAAACCAGGGGTAGGAAGAGTAACCAGTGGAGCTCAAGGGAATTGAAGGGGAAAACCTGAGCCACTTAACAAAACCTGAATCCAAGTCCATCTTGTTTCCCTCCTCAAGAGTTGTAGGCAAGGAGGCCATATAGGGACCACAGTGTTTCCATTGCTGTTAGTAGGGTCACATAGCCCGGAACTGTCCGCAAAAACATACCCGACCCATGCCGATGGAAGTAGGATACTTGAAGAGACACGTTTTCTGTATGGGATCTCCCACCTGTATCTGTCTCAGAGATATCTTCCTAAATGGTCACCTAGTAAAAGCCTTAGTGGATTCTGGATGTCGCCATACAGTAGTATGAGCCAATGAGGCTACAGACACAAAAAAAGGTAGTCTTCATGTGTGTTCATGGTGATAAAATAGTGTATCCTTCAATTCAGATAACCGTGTCGTGGGCTGGGAAAACCAAAAAACTAGATGCAGGAGTTGTTTCTAAATTGATTGAGGATCTTATTGTAGGGACTGGCCACCCCTGATTTGACTAATTTTTTATAGGAGTCCAGGTTGTTACACCTGAAGGGAGTTGGTTGAGGGAGGCACTTTTCTGTGGTGTAGAGATAAAGGAAAGTAGGCCAAAGCAAAATAAATCTAGGTCTGAAAAATGACATGAGAGATAAGAGTTTAGAACGATATGTTATGGTGACGTTCCTTCTATATCTTCCCCAGCAAAATAGGTTGGGCAACCCCAACTTAGCTTCAGGGCTTCACACAGAGAAGATCCAAATCTCACTCAGGCCTGGAACCAAGCCAGAACGGAAGGAAGGGACCACGTAGGCCCTAATTTTTGCATTCATAAGGGGTTATTGTATTGTGTTACCAACATTGGAGATGAAAGGAAAACATAGCTAGTGGTGCCTCTTCCGTTCCATTAGCAGGTGCTGTGGCTTACCCATAGCCAGATGGGTGGGCGTCACTTTGGCAGAGAGAAAACAGAGTAAGTTATATTGGCCAGGGGTTTATGGAGATATCATACAGTTTTGTGCATCCTGTGATTGTTGTTAGCTAGTGAATCCTTCAGGAGAACTGAGAGCTCCTTCAAGATCCCTTCCTGTGGTTGATATACCCTTTACTGGAGTGAGGATAGACCTAGTGGGCCCATTGATACCCTCATCCAAAGGTCATCAACATTTTCTGGTTGTCCTAGACTATGCTACCAGGTATCCGGACTCAGTACCTCTTTCTGATATGACCACCACAACAGTAGCTCAAGCCATGATTGATTTTTTTTCTCCGAGTTGGGTTCCCTAAAGAGATATCGACTACCCAGAGAAACTCCATTATGTAAAAGATGATGTCCCAAGTCCTGGGGTTTTAGGACTCCAACAAATTTGCACCTATGTTTATCATCCACAAATGGAAAGGTATAACCAAACAATAAAAACTTTATTGAGAACGGTGGTGTCAAAAACTGTAAAGAACTGTCATTGAAAACTTCCCCTGGTCCTTTTTGCTGTTCGATCACATGTGCAAAGCTCAACAGGGTTTTCCCCATTCAAGTTGATGTTCGGCAGACAACTCTCAACCCTTTTGATATGGCAGCTGAACAGTAGGAAGATGAGGGGAAACATCTTGAATATGCAGCCCAATTGAATGCTAGTATTGGGTCTTTGTGGGAACAGGTCAGAGTGAATTTAGAGAGGACTGAAACTAAATAGAAGGCAACATATGACAAGGGAACTAAGTTAGGAGAGTTTAAACCAGGAGACAAGATTCTGATCCTGTTATGGCCCTTTTGCGGTTCTAAAAATAACTTTCCCAGTTATCGATAGTGTGGCGTACCAGACCTGGTGTTCTTAATTGCAGACTCTCATCCTTTACATATTTTGTTTGCACATACTACATCTGTTCAAGGCGTATAATGTATCAAAAAGCGTTCACAACTTACACAGACACAAGAGAACCAATTGGGAACTCTTCTTCACAGGCACGAAGACTTGTTCCAAGGGAAACCTGGTTAGACCATTCATATCCATCATGATATTGTTACTGAAGAGAACAAAATAGTATAGCTTCGTCCATATAGAATCCCTGTAGCCAGAAGGGAAGCGATAGAGAAAAAATAAACAGCTATGTTGCAAGATAAGATCATAAAGCTGTCAATTAGCGCCTGGTATTCTCCTATTATTTTGGTGCCAAAACCTAATGGGTCGTTGAGTTTGTATTGACTTTAGACAACTTAACAGTATATCTAAGTTCGATACCTACTAAATGCCACAAGTCAAAGAATGAATCTAAAAATTAGCCACAAAGTCCTTTGGTAGCTTGGATAGCAAATTAAAGACAGAGTAACCCACCCTCATGTTGACAAAGTAGAAGCCATTGAAACCATTCCCAGGCCTAACATATAAAAAGAACTCCGGGCCTTTCTGCATTTGGTAGGGTCCTACCATAGGTTTATACCCCACTTTTCTGACATTGCTAGTCCTCTTCTGGATCTTCTACAAAATAAACTGCCACCTGCTTTGAAAGCCTGGACATCAGTCCAGGAGTACAGCTTGGCATACTTGAAAGAAACCTTATGTTGCAATCCTGACCTTTTTTTGTCCTGACTTCACAACAAAGTTTGTAACGCAAACTGACGCCTCTGGGTGTGGATTGTTGTTTGGTCCAGACCTGATGCTTTTGGGGACCTCCATCCTGTGGTTTATATTAGCCCTAAGCAGTTGCCCCATGAAACACAATATGCTACCATTAAAAAGGGTACTTGGCCATTCAATGGGCCGTGGAGGCTTTACAATACTCAGGGATGAGGAATTTGTATCGCCCGATGCCCGAGACATCTAGATTTATTACCAGGGCAAGAGGCTCAAATGTCTGTTTTGTTCGAAGGACAAACAGACTTGATAATAGTTAAAATAGGGACAGAACTGCTACTTCCACCGGCTAACAGGTAATCAAGCAATCCGAAGAAGATGCTTTAATTAACTAAAATAACTAAAGGCCTCTTATTCGCTGAAAGCCACTGACTTTAGTCACTTTTTGGATGGGCTTGAGGCTGCTGTTATTTGTGAAATTGAGATTGTTGAAATGAAAGTTGAGCGGCTTTTACTGCATACTTTAAATCACACGTCATGGTGCAGGATAGCACAGCTCTCATCGGACTGCCAAGTAAAAGACTGGAGAGCGGGGAGGAGAGGAATGGAGGCCCTCTCAGTTCTGTCCCTCGGTTTCCCGCTCGATTACTTTAGCTTTGCTCCTCCTCATGCATTTCCTTGGGCCTTGTCTCTTGCCCTTGCGCCCTCTGTGTCTTGTAGAATCATCAAAGCTTGCCAGTCGGGCATATCTCTGGTATTTTGCTCCCTGGGCCTCTTGGAATTCACACAACTCTCCTCATAGTGGGCGTTTCCGTTATCTTTTACTTTCTGTGACCGTCACATCTGAGCTGATGTCGGAGGCAAACGCTATACTTCCCATTACCCTCTTGTGCTTCCTGCTTGCCTGCGTTTTATGTACAGTGAGTGTAATAAGCAGAAAATCAGGGGCTTTATGAAAACTATTTGTTCGGCTGTATTTCTCACTTTAGCAGCATCTATGAACAAAAGATATGCTTAAGAAAACATGAAAAGACAGCGCATACTTTTGAAGGTTTGCTTGTAGACAGTTTTCCAATAATGCCATGTATTCAACACATTGAGGGGCGTTGTAGGAGTTCCATTGCAGTGCTGAGCATGCCTTTCCGGAGGCAGGACAGCAACAAATAGCTGCTGTCAATATAGGTACCTCCCAATCCTCACAAGGACATAAGCTGGAAAACTTTAGGTCTCAGTAAGAAAACCATTTAAATAATGTTTTAAAAATGGTGGTGTTGTGTTCTCAAGTAGTTACAAACCCTTATGTAAATTCCAAGCTGTTTGTCATAACACATAGGCATTAGCCTTTAGGCTCTAGCCAAGTGCAAGCAGTTATGACAGGTAAGGGAATAGAGTCCCAGTAGAATAGAACATTTTCCCAAAATCACACATTGTAGTTAAGTGGGCAGCATTAGAAATTTAGTTCCCTCGTTTTATTGCTAATTTGGCAACTAGGATACATCTTAAGAAACATGATTTATTGTGTGCAATCAGAGGGAAAACGCCTGGGCATTAATTATATCTCAGACATACCTCAGATAAAGCACTGTAAAATGCTCAACAATGCGTTAACGCAGCACATAAAAAGGAGTTTCTTTAAAACGCCACTGGAGAACTTGCTTTAGTTGTGGAGGGAGCATGATGGGTCTGAAGTGTCCAACTCAGTCTCTTGCTTGTAGTGAATATATATTAACGAGGCCTAGGTGTTCTTTCACATCACTAAGGCTTAGAAGTGCCTTGCTGTCAGGCTGTGAACACTTCCGTATGTCTAACAGTCTGTCCTTTGACTTAGCTTCTCTTCCCAGTGCTGCTTTTAATGTGCGCTAACACCTACACCCTGCACTGGGGTTGACGTTAAAAAATCACCACAGAGCACACAGGCTTTAACCCCCTGGCAGACAGCACTGAAGCTATTGTGCTTAAAACATATCGCACACAAATTAGGTAAATACAAGCAGAAGGTCCTGTTAAAAGAATTTAACTCTAGTACAGAGGTCTTCAAACTGGGGGGGGCGCCAGGCACATGCTGATAAAAGTGCTTTGTTTCATGTTGAAAAAATGAGTATCAGTAAGCTACTCTGTAACGAGCCATCACTAACACCTTTGGTCATTTATATATTGGCTCCTAGTAGGTGTCAAAAGGGAAGGGACTCCATTTATTCCTTAAACCTCCCTCTCCCACCACTGCTGTTAATCACACTGTGAATACTTTTACACTTTATTAAGGCCTGGCTAACCAGAATGGAATGTTTGGCAATCGTGTATTTGACTGCTTTTTTAACAAGCATTGAAAATGCAATAGGTCTCGCCATTGATTAAGGTAAAGCAATTTGCTTTGCTAATAGTATTGCTTAGCAAAGCAAGTGGCTTTAACTTAATGAAGTTCTAGCCCCTATTCCCATCTTCTCGCACCCAGTGCATCCTTAAATGTCCCATGTACAGCTGGGGTTGACACTCCTATTACCCCTGCCCTCCAGTGACACTTTACCTGTTACGGGTGGTGGACGTGGTGGTGGTGGTGGTGGACGTGGTGGTGGTGGCGGATGTGGTGGTGGTGATGGTGGATATGGTGGTGGTGATGGTGGACGTGGTGGACATGTTGGATATGGTGGACGTGTTGGTGGTGGTGGATGTGTTGGTGGTGGTGGATGTGGTGGTGGACGTGGTTGTGGTGGTGGTGGTAGACATGGTGGTGGTGGATGTGGTGGTGGTGGTGGACGTGGTGGTGGACGTGGTGGTGGATGTGATAGTGGTGGACTTGGTGATGGTGGATGTGGTGGTGGTGGATGTGGTGGTGGTGGTGGATGTGGTGGTGGTGGACGTGGTGGTGGTTGATGTGGTGGAGGGGGCCGTGGTGGTGGGCGTGGTGGTGGTGGACGTGGTGGTGGTGGATGTGGTGGTGGTGGACGTGGTGGTGGTGGACATGGTGGTGGACGTGGTGGTGGACGTGGTGGTGGACATGGTAGTGGTGGACATGGTAGTGGTGGACTTGGTGATGGTGGATGTGGTGGTGGTAGATGTGGTGGTGGTGGACGTGGTGGTGGTGGATGTGGTGGTGGGGGACATGGTGGTGGGCATGGTGGTGGTGGACTTTGTGGTGGTGGACATGGTGGTGGTGGATGTGGTGGTGGATGTGGTGGTGGACATGGTGGTGGATGTGGTGGTTGGTGGTGCTGGATGTGGTGGTGGTGGTGGTGGACATGGTGGTGGTGGTGGACGTGGTGGTGGTGAACATGGTGGTGGTGGTCGGGGTGGTGGATGTGGTGGTGGATGTGGTTGTGATGGATGTGGTGGTGGTGGACATGGTGGTGGTGGTGGATTTGGTGGTGGTAGATGTGGTGGTGGTGGTGGACATGGTGGTGGTGGACGTGTTGGTGGTAGACATGGTGGTGGACGTGTTGAACGTAGTGGTGGTAGACTTGGTGGTGGTGGATGTGGTGGTGGACGTGATGGTAGTGGTGGTGGACGTGGTGGTGGACGTGGTGGTGGTGGACGTGGTGGTGATGGACATGGTGGTGGTGTTGGGGGTGGATGTGGATGTGGTGGTGGTGTTGGTGGAAATGGTGGTGGTGGATGTGGTGGTGGTGGTGGACGTGGTGGTGGTGGACATGGTGGTGGTGGTGGAAATGTTGGTGGTGGATGTTGTCGTGGATGTGGTGGTGGTGGTGGACGTGGTGGTGGTGGATGTGGTGGTGGTGGACGTGGTGGACATGTACGTGGTGGTGGTGATGGACATGGTGGATGTGGTGGTGGACATGGTGGTGGTGGTTGTGGTGGATGTGGTGGTGGACGTGGTGGACATGGTGGTGGTGGGGCACGTGGTGGTGGACGTGGTGGTGGAGATGGTGGTGCATGTGGTGGTGGACATGGTGGTGGACGACTATTGGATAGGAGGGTGCTGGCAGAATGCGGAAGGAGAGGAGGATCTTGAAGGGGGCACATGGGAGAGCAGAAAGAGGCCGAATATTAGAAACAAAAAACGTCGAGTAGATAGAACACGAAACAGATTTAACAGGGTGGTCCCTTCTTATAGCTTATGTGAATGTTCCTTAGCACCCCGTTTTTAGTAAACGGAGACCATGGGGAGATTAATTGATTAATCATGCATGATGATCGTGTGCGATTAATTGATTAATCACGCATGATGATCGCGGGTGGAAGCTGGTGTTGTTCGAGTCACGGCGTTGGATTACCAATGTGTGATTCTGGGCAAATTAGTTAATCTCCCGTGCCTTCTAAAAGGCAATGTGTTCCTGTGTGAATGTGCTCTTGTGTAATGTAACTGGGTGTCTTGTAAAGGTCTCTACTACTCTTGAGTTCAGTTTGCGCTGCATGAATTTGCTAAACAAACAGCCAGCAGACCTTGTAGAGCAAGAGCCTATTATATCCGTTCATGTAGCGCACGCACACCAATGAGGGCTCTGTACAGCCCAGTACTGCACACTACACAACAAACAGATATCCGTTCATGTCGGGCACGCACAACATTGAGGGCTCTGTACAGCCCAGTACTGCATTTAAAATTTAAAGTGCATTAAAGCGCAATGCTCCGTTAATAAAAAAAAAACACGTTGTGCCTGCCGTGAGAGTGGCTCACAAAGAAAAGAAAAAAATGCTTAGCAGCTAATTAAGAGACACTGTCTCCCGCCGCAAGTAAAAGATCCAGTCCCGGTGGAGGGGGCCAAAAGTGGACAGGGTGGTAAGAAGGAGGGACTAAAAAGCCTCCTGGACAATCATAACACCCAGTTTTGCATAATTGGTGATTCAAAATGACGCCCACCAATGCAAAACACAGGCGGAGCAGAAAGCGAGGTTCTGGAATCGTATTGATTAAAAGAAGTCCTTGCATCCGAGAGGAGCGCATGCGCGCTGCTAACGTCAGGTGTGACCTAAAAAGGATAGTATATCTTAACTGCAATATTCAAATGTTAGACATATAGAAATACATTTGGGGGTATGTTTTTTTTTTATTTTAAGGTTTGAAGACGATTGATAAAGGAAGAACCAACATGGGATCTATGACAAAATAATGCATTCCAACAGAACTGCCTTAATAGAAAACATCCCTCCACTGACTGCTGGAGCCCATTCCCACTCCACCCTGTGCCTCACTGAATTCCCTCCCATATGTATAGAGGAGGTAATTTCATTAATTAGGCAAATAAAGAGTGGTTGTCCCTTAGATACCATCCCTGCACGTATTATGCCTATACTGGCTAACGATCTAGGCCAGAGAATTCTGCAATTAGTTAATCTGTCCCTGAGTACAGGGGAGGTTCCCCTAGACTGGAAACGGGCGCTGGTAAGACCTCTGAGGAAAAACAATGCCATCCCTTGGACAGAATTGTCTAATTTGAGACCTATCTCTCTTCTTCCCTTTTTGGGCAAATTAATTGAGAAATTTGTAAACCGCCACCTGTCGACTTACATCGAAAAAGCAGGGGGGCTGGACTCTTCCCAGTCAGGGTTTAGGCCTAGACACAGCACTGAGACCACCTTGCTGTCCGTCACAGACAATCTACATATGCTCCAGGATAGGGGTTATTCCGTTATACTGGTGCTGTTGGATCTGTCTGCGGCGTTTGACACTGTGTCGCATAACATTCTGACCTCCAGGCTAGTCAACATTGGCCTTGGAGACAAGGCGCTGGCCTGGCTGAGGAGTTTTCTAACAGATCGTACCCAACGTGTCATCTTGGGTACATTTCGGTCAGAGGAGCTGAGGATCTCTAAAGGGGTGCCACAGGGCTCTTGTTTGAGCCCTATGCTTTTTAACATCTATGTGGCCCCCTTGGCTAACATCATGAGATCCCATGGGTTCATCCCGGTGTTTTACGCGGATGATACCCAACTCCTCTTTCCATTTAAAACTCTCACTACAGAGATTAGGAACTCTTTTGCCCAGGGAATGAAAGCAGTGGCACATTGGATGGTGTCCAACTACTTGCAATGTAATGTTGCTAAAACAGAGGTGATGCTATTTGGCGAGGCTAAACTCCTGTGGACCCCGGACTGGTGGCCCCAAGATCTTGGGCCAGTCCCTGAGCCTAAACTGGTAGTGAAGGACTTGGGTGTTAGGCTGGACCAGGAGCTTTCCTTAAAACAACATGGTAATCAAGTGGTGGGCTCATGCTTTCACATCATTGGGCTGCTTCGTAAAGTGTTTCCTTTACTTCCAGACACCACAAGAAAGACCTTGGTGCAAGCGTTAGTGTTGAGCAGACTAGATTATTGTAACGGCCTGTTACTATCGGCAAACGAAGGAGTCATTTCAAGACTGCAGGTGGTACAGAACACTGCTGCCCGCCTTGCACTAAATGCACCCCCTCGAACACCCTCCAAACCTCTGCTGGTTAAACTGCACTGGTTACCAGTGAAACAGAGGGTGAAGTTTAAAATATGTTGTATCATACACAAATGCCTGACTGGGAGAGGCCCGGCCTACCTGGCCAACAAGTTCATTCCATATGTTCCCACACGCTCCCTTAGATCTGGTGATCGGGCTTTGCTATGTGTCCCCAGAGCTAGGAAAGCAAGACAATGGTCCAGAGCTTTATCTGTGGAAGGTCTCATGTTGTGGAACAGCCTCCCCATAGCTATCAGATTGTATAGAGAACATCTTCCTTTTAGGAAACAATTAAAAACCTTTCTTTTTCAAGAATAAGATACCATCTTAATGTTATAAATGTACACGGCTAGTATTTGTTTGATTATTGATGGTGCTAAAGGGCGCGGAGATACTCCTTTGGGAGTCGATTCCAGCGCGGTATAAACACGCAAATAAAAATAAATAAATAAATAAATTTCAATGCTCAGTACACGAATTTAGTAAGATAGTAGACAGAAAACAAAATTGATGCATTTACGTAGTGTTCTTTAAGAGGCTACCAGCTTTGGTAAAAAAAACATCAAAGGCACCAAAACTAGCCCGTTCCCTGCCTGATACCTCCACTATATCTATCCACTTCTAACACACCTATCTTCCCATGCACCATAGCAAATTCTTGAACCATCTCTATCCACATCTGACTCTTTCCAGCCTCTTGCACTCAATCAACCCCAACCTTTCTCCCATCTCTAGTTCCTAGTGTAACCCTTTCACCATGCCTTCAGGACTTCAACTTCCAACTCTTCTCTTTCTTTCTTCTTATCCAAAGCCTACAGCTATTTATTAGTTCCCTGTTAAGCGCCCCTCCCTTCTCTAACTCTATGGCTAACCTCTCAATCATTCCTCACTCTTCTCCAGCCACCAGCCTAACACCCCATGTAACCATAAAGCCATCAACGGCTTCCTAGGGACACTTAAGCCATTTCTAGCCGAGAATCCCTGGGCCACTACCGGCTCTCTTTATAAATATCACTCTACCACAGGCTCCCGGTGTAACTCCATCAAGCCATCCCTGGCTTGTAAATGTAAAATGTAAATGTCAAGGTACGTATAGAGCGCACTGTCACCAGACGGCCACCTTGCGGTGTCGCCTTTTGCGGTTTCCTGGCGCTGATACTCATACCGCTGTGGAACCCATCCTGGATTTCCCTGTGAAGTGTCCACTCCTGGGCACCCCCAGGGTGAAGCCAGGCATCCTTAGCGCTGTTGGGGCCGGTGTGGAGGCTAAGCAAGCTATTGCCCAGAGTTGCAGCGTGGGGCCCATGATTAGAATAGGCACCGAGGCGAGAATAGACTGGTCTGAGGAAATTGAGCCCGAGCCCCGCCGAGGCGGGAATCGAACCCTGGTCTCTGGCCAGAACTCTGCTTCAGGGTCTGCCGCTCTAACCATTGAGCCACACTCCTCCACCTGTGTAACCCCTCAGTCCTGATTGGCTTCCCAGGGTTCTCTATGTAATCCCTTACCGATCTATAGATCCCCTCAAAACTGCCTCTCTTGACTAATTGTGAAGTGAATGTCTTAAAGTGTCTTTGGTTTTGTCATACATTTAATGACATGAGTGTCACATGATTGAGTGTCAGGGCGTGCCTGGATCATATGATGTACTGGGGGTACCCAATCACTTGTATTTACCCTCCCTACTTTAGTGCACAGGCTCTACATCAAAATCTGTGGTCTCTTGTACTTGTTCTTTAGCTACTGTCCTCAGGAAGACACTGCCACAGTTTGAAAAGCTGAGGATGCAGTCAGTTTTTGGATGTTGGAAACTGGTGTAATCTCCTTATACAAACATGAGGACTACTGTATGTGGCAAATACCGTTACCTCCAACCTAGATACTTTCCTGGGTCATTTATTTTCCTGTAAATGCCCTAAAACTCCCACTCTCCCCATCTCTACTTCTCCTCATATTATTTTCCTACCCTCCACCACACCATTCTTTGTAAAGCTGCCAGTGGTGTCTTGTATATACAATAAGGTATCAAAATTCTCTCTGAGTAACCCGGTCTCCTGACATGCAAAGCTCAATGTAAAACCGATTCACAAGCCCATGTATGGCTGGTCTCTCCTCTCCCAACCCCAAATCCAGGGCCACAACATGCCACAGCATCCTCTCAATCACCCCCCACTCAACAGCTGAGGAATGTTTTGAGGACACAGGATCATTTAATCTTTTTTTGCTTAGAGCAGACTTCTCCGACCACCCACCTTCTTCATGCTTCTTCCTGGGCTCCTGCCTAAACCATAGTGTATCTGATACTAGAAATCCCATACTCTGGGTCAATTTCTTGCTAACCTGCAGGCACGCAAGTGGTGTTTGGGTCAGATCACCTTGCAGACATGATCCCTGTTTGTTTCCTTTGAAAGTAGATCAGGAAAAAATGTCTAATGTTCTCTGCCTTACGTCTGATGAGGTTACAGTGGACCTGGAGAAAGTAATCTGTATTTTCGTACCAGGCAGACTGCCCTCACTGGAGAATAAATGTTTTGGTAAATGCAGACCACTCCTGCTAGGAGCTTACTAAAATGATATTGAGTAGTCCATCCACACTAATTTTGCAGCTTTCACTCATGTGGAATTTTTGTGTTAAAATTGCTGCAGAAGTCTAATTATGCCACTGCACTGTGGTAACTATTGCTGACGAAACCGCACAACTGCAACCACAGCTGTTTTGAAAGCGCTGGCATTTCTTCCGATATGTTGTCCATAGTTATAACAGGATTTATTCAGCAGTTCATCACAAGCATACCAATGCATTTTCATAGACCAGATTCCTTGCAGTTTGTATAATGGGATATTAAAATCCTGCCAGGACTGACAAGATTCATAAGAGAAGGATTTTGACATCCTTGGCCCTGATACCAGCTACATGCATGGGTTTAGTCATTTCAGACTTTCATTGCTGCACAACCTGTTATTGTGTACATTTTACTTAGCTAACAGAGGTAAGGTAAATGGTTCTGGAATCTACTGAAGCCTTCCAAGACTTTCAATCAGCTGTTTCCTATGGGAAGACTTGGAAATCCTTTTTGTGAATCAGTAATACGAATCGGGCTTTGTTGAAGATCCTCACCAAGTTTAATGGTACACTGCCTGTCTTTGGGACTTCTGGTAAGACTGCCGTACCTTATGGTTAAATCTGAGCCTCCCTCCATGGTGGCTTACTCAACCTTGTGCCCAGGCCCAAGAGTTCTCTTTATTACCATTGTGTTGCAATGTCACAGTCACCCAAATGAAAATCTTTCACATCATGTGAGATAATCCTTTGATGTTAATTTGACTGAAATCTGCAGAACTTTCTCCTAAGAAGAAAGGACTTCTGACTCCTGTCCTTCAATGATGAATTAGAAAAAACATCCTTTGCTCTACTGAAGAAAAAATAGCTCTGGTTGAGGCATACTGAAGAATTACCTTTATGTCCATCTCTGACTTAGGGCTGGATCCCAGATGTTTTGTAGAGATCAGCTTGGGTCTTTTGTTACTGTTTTTATTTGCTAATACCTAGTGCAAAATGTATATTGTAATATAGCTTTTTTCCAGTACATACACATCAAGTAAATTCATAACAGATACTGTCTTATCCAATCAAAAGATAAAAGCGTCACAGTTTAAAGTTAATAGTGCCATAGTCTCCACTACAAATAATAGGCACTTTTTTTGGAAGCTGATCTAATTGAATTAAGCAATAGGCTGGGCAAGTTGGTTTCTTTGCAGGGCAAGTAGATTTCTGATTCATATTGTCCCTTGGACAAGTACATTTTTAAAAATATTCCACATCCCTGAATACTATCCCCTGGTTCGACCCTTCCTTTTACGGATTGCTCATGCTCCTTTACCGAATCTCTGGCTCAAAAAGGAATTGTAATCCTAGGATATTACGTTGGTTTTTAGGTCTTCAACTATTTTCGTTTCCAACCTGTCACCGACTGGCTATTCCTGGTGAGAAGGTATTGTAATCGGGAGCTCTGTTATACACCCAACATGGCGGCCAAAGAAGGTACCACAGTTTAGGGTTCTAATCACCCATCCCACCGGAAATGATTGATCTCAGCCATGTCCAAATGGAGAAAAAGGGTGTAATGGATGTGAGGCAGGATGTGAGAATACACCGGAGGCAGACCAGAGTGAGGAGATTGGTCTTTGCCATCTGGAAGAGATGGAGCAAGGTGAGAAGAAGTACAGTGAAGGTGTTGGAGACAGGAAAAGGAACGTGGTGCAGGATGGAGGGGAGCAGAGTCATGGGGCTGAGAGGAGGAGCATGATGCAGGAGGAAGTACAGCTGAGGCATAAGGTCTGAGAGAAGATGACAGTGGAGCCTGCATTATCCCGAGGGAGAAGGATTTCACTACTTTACATGCCACAGCCCCAGGGCAGTGTTGTGGCCTCAGGCTAGTGAGGGTGTGCTATTACTCAGCAGGGGAAGGTTGAAAGCCCAATGGGAGTCACGCAAACTTAACAAACATGGGTGGGGAGAGTGTTGCCTCACATTCTATCTCAACCTCCGATACATGAGTGTGTGTTTGCACATAGGTGACGGGTAAATCTACTTTCTTCAAGTAATACCAAGTAATACCAAGACTCAGGATTCTCCCAAGGGGTTCCTCATAAACCAGTCATGACAAGTGAAACCTGGGGCAAGCACAAATGTGAAGATAATACGAAAGAGACGACCAGTGTCGCTTATGAATATCTAGTTGTAACTATCACATTTGAACATTAGTACCTTACCAACTAAGTACTGAATCAGTTGTGACTAAACCATGCAGGCTCTCTGGTAATCATTCTTGAACATCAGTAAATCGTTATCGGCCCTTAAAAGTTCTATAATCTGGTCCACATGTTTCACCTGCCACATAGCTGCACCCATCTGGTTCCTATACAAGGTGTTAACAATGTAGGCTGCTCCCTGAGCCTTCTTCCCTACAGCCAGTTCTGCCCTTCCTCTATCTAAATTGCAGCGTGACTTTGACTGGTTAGCCACAGGTGAAGTGGGTCCTGGCTGCACAGGAGATGTTATGGCTGTTATTAGCACATAAGCCAGGACAGGGGTTGCCACATTTAGTGGTGCGGTGCCACAAGACGTTGTGGGGGCAATTACCAATTTAATGGGGTGTTCTGAAAGTGAGGAAATGGACTCTCCCACACAGGTCATTCTATCACTCACAGATGCCCTTCTATGAGTGGCTGGTGTTGGAAACAGCATTCACCTTATACACTTTTCTGTCCCACTTTTGCCTTCTCTGGTTCATCATTGTTCTCATCATAGTTCTCTAGACCAGGGCTCCAAACAATTGTGGCACAACCCTAATTATCTCATCACCTAACAGTTAACTCATTTTCAGAAAATCCTGATTGTCTTCTTCCAAACAGTGCAAAAATAATAGTGTATGTAGGTCTGCTGCTGATGCTTTGTGTGGTGAGTAGTAAATGGCATATGAAGTTTGAGTTATAGGCGATGTTGATGGGTTGATTTTGATCAGGTGTTTGTTGATAAACATGTCCCCTGTCAGTAACCCTGTCCTATATTAACATCTTCCATCTCAAGGTTCTTTCCAAGCCACTGTTGATGGCAGGCAACTCTGAATATGAGATGGGTGCATGCAATGCCAATGTTGACAAAGCTATACTGTAAAGAGTAGATGAGGGGGGGCCAACAACGGTGGTTTGAGGATTGGCTGCTGAACCACACTCCATCATGGTAGATAACAGCGTCATGCCAAATCCTATATATTGTGGCCATAAATCTGCCAGCCTCCATTACAGAGCAGTCTCTCCATGACAGAGGAACAACGGCCCATCGATGAATGTCCCATTTTTACCATTTACCTAAAAAATGCAATCAAGATGATAACATTTTCTAAAGAGTGAGAAAACCCAAGAATGATGACAACTCTTCTTTGTTGTGCAGTGTGATTGCTCTTTGGATAGTTGAGTTTTGGTTTAACCCCTTCTTTAGAGATCTTGTGTCCCAAATATTCCAATTCCTTTGGTGCAAACACAAATTGTCCTTTCTCAAAATCACCCCAGCTTCTGCTAGACATCAAAAAATTACCTTAACAGTGTCATTTTGCTCTTGTTACTCCTTTTCTCACAAAAGAATGTCTTCCTTAAATGCCTTTGAATGGATGAGCCATTTTCCTTTGGAATACAGATGCCACATTGCCAAACAAGTGGCATTATCTTAAATGGAAACATAACATGAGGAATACTGAAAGCTGTAAAATATACTGATGACTTGGCAGCTCCACCTGATGGTATGCTGATGTCAAAGCAACCTTGGAAAACATTTTTTCTCCTGCACCAGTCCTGTGGTAATGTATGTGATTCATCCCAAATGGATTTATTCAGGTTCCTGAAGTCCACACACAGGCAGAGCTTTTCTGTATAACATTATGGCTAATAACCACAAGTGGTATTAACTGGCTCATTGATGCCCTCACCACAAGGCAGACATTTACTTGATGATCACACACGTCTTCTTCACCAGTAGATTATGTAGCATATATTTAATGGTAATGTCTTCTTCCTTTACTTTGATCTTATACACTACCCCATTTATTTTTCCCAGCCTGCCTTCAAACAATGTTTTATATTCACTTGCCTATTTTTCCCTCATTGATGATACCTGAAATGTATTTCCGGTGTTATGATCATCTTGCATTCTGCATAATGAATGAGGCCTACGATATCTGAGATTCTTTGTCTCCTATACCTTCCCTTCTTTCTTTTAATTCTAGTTTTTACTCAAAGAATCCTATCAACTCAATGGTATTCCTGCCCCATAACCACATTATGTTCCGCAACTGTAAGTTCCTTTTCCCACATAGTTTCTTCATTAACTCACTAGATATGATGGGCACTCCAGTTTCCAAATCAATCATTAAATTATCCACCTTCTCATCCAATCACTCTTTAACACAAATGTGCTTTACTTGACTTGTCGCCCTACTTTTGCATCCACTAGATGCTCTGTTTCCACCATTAGCACTAGGTTATCCATTCTTGTTCATATGTTATTTTAACCTTCCTCCTTTGCTACCTCTTCTCTTGCCTAACCACTGATCTCTTACTACCTCAACACACATCACTAAAATGACCCAACCTTCCAGACTTCTTACAATCCTTCCCACGGCAAGGCAATCCCTTGGTGTGGAAGAGTGATATCACAATCCTCATCTGATTTTTTCCTCTTTAAAGCACGCTACTATCCATAATTTCCTCCCATCAATATTCTACCTAAATACCGGCTTCAAAATATAATCTGATCACAAACTTGATCTCAATATTGTCGTTGAAATATAATGACCACATTAATACTGAGGACTAAAATATTGAAGGTAAGCTTATTATGGTTCACTGTTTTAAAACATTATTAAAGTTTAAAATGTTTTTTCTATAGTATTGTTTTAATCAAGTTGTTTTATTGTATTGCATTATGTTTAATTTTATTATTAATGTTGTTGTTAAAAGTATTTTTAAGTATTTAAACAAACTAATTAATTCAAATATTTTTTTTATTGTTGGATTTTTGGGGGGATTGGGTGGATCATTGGATATTTTTTATTTTAGATATACATTAATAAATATTGAATAATAAAGCTTTCTTTGATTGACTGACTGACTGGCTATTAATTATTATTAATTATGTTTAAAAACAAATTAAATTATTTTCATATATTTAATGTTAATAGTTTGTATTGACATTTCCCAATGTTTGTTTGTTAGACTGAAGTTAGAATATTCATGCTGCCCCCAGCACCATAATGTAAGAAAGTTGAGTTGTTCTGGAATTAGGTTAGTAAATCTGGCCTTCCCCATGTATGCACTTTCCTCAATGTTTATTGAACGAGAGTTAGAATAATTCATTCAACACCAGGAAAAAGTTTGTAAAAATAGTTTTATGTTAAATATTCACGTTCATTAAATGTATGTACTTATTTTAAATGTAGAAAAAATACAACATGCTACTGCACTATTTAATTAATTCTGAATAAAATCTTTAAGTAATTGAAATTCATTAAATTAAATACAACTTATTTTTCGAAAATGTTTAAATTAAAAAGCAATTTTCCAACTAATGTAGAAAATAAGTAATATATATACTATGCATTAATAATTTAAGTCCTTAGATCCATTATTTCTCTGGCCACATGTGGTGCTGGACTTACTACAGGTTTTTTTTTCAGCAGTGGTAATTTATAGTTATACATTTGGGTAAGTTTAAGTCTACACTTTTGAGTAACTTTACAGTCAGATTTTGTGAATAGCTAAAAGTGGTAGAGTTACTCAAAAGTGTATGAGCAAATTAAATGTGTAAATTACTCACAAGTACAAATAACCTTGTTGAATAGCCCCGCTAGATTTCATTGTACAGACAAAGACATTGGACTAGATAATCTACTGTTATATAACTCCAAGCCTAAAGGAACTTTACATTTATTTAATAGTGCTCCTAGTGATAAATTATTATTTGAACATGATCTCTCTGTTTCATTAACCTAGCCCCTTAACTTTTTAACTTGCCCGGAGACTATTTTCAATTGCCATAGGCCTTACATGCACTGCATAGGATTCCAAGACCTATTTTTAAGTTGTTGAAGAAAACCGTCCTCAATACTAATCACATATTGGGGAGGGGGATATCTTCCATATAGGGCACCTTAGCCTGGATCCAACTAAAGCTGAAAAGGATTTAATAAATTCTACCCCTCCAGACTATAAGGAATGTGTATGTAGAATTCCCCCTTCTAAGTCAACCGATGCAGGGAAAAATGGCATCCATGACTAGATTTTCACGCTACAAATGTTTTATATACATATGCCTACTGACTGTTTTGTTAAGAGTTTGGGAAAACAGCCAGGGTTTGCAGGCGTACTTGACACTTGTATATCGAGAGCGGAAGACTAACATCTGGAAAACAGGTACACAAATGCTGATGGAAGAAATAAACGCATGATGATGAGTGCTTGATGATCTGAACTCAACGTTGCCATTGAGCCCTACAAGGAATTTATTCCACATGAGGCACAGAAAGGTACTGTTCTTTTCAGAATAATCAATGATACAAATGTGTACTCTGGACTTTGGGGAAGAACGCTGTGAATGCATTACGTACATTGGAGTCCTGATTATTTTAAAACTGATGACATTCACTTCTCCGACTTGAAAATTCGAAAAGTTCAATTACAGAACATTTATTAGAGTATGGATTGTGATACTTGTCAAGTGATGTCCCAAATGAGAAAAATAGTGGATTGCACGTACTGATTATTAGTGCAATTCAAAAGCTGGAAAAAGCACCAGTACTTTGCAAAAGTATTTAGGTTCCCCAAGCAGCTGCACCTTAATTTGCATATGATATATATATATATATATATATATATTTATATATATATATATATATATATATATTTATATATATTACCTACTGGTCGCCAGTAGGTAGTTATAGTTAGGACCTAGTTTCCATAGGGGAAGCGTTTTTTATTTTCTCAATATCTTTGGCGCCGGTTGACGACTCTTCGCGAAATTTTCAAAACTAGTGTCCCGCTCCTGTCTTGAAAGCTTTGGGGTAATTCGTCAAGCGGGGGCCGAGAAAAAAGGTGCGTCGTGTTTTTCCCATGTTAATTTCCATAGGAAACTTTAGACAAAGCTACAGCCCGAACTGCTGAACGGAATTACACCAAATTTTGCAAAATGGTAGCCTTGGTTCAGAAAGAGACTTTTTTTTAAATGGTGTAAATCCGTTCAGTGGTTCCTGAGAAGTTAAAAAAATAAAAACGTTATATATCTGGGCGGGATCTAACCACACAAGCACGAGCTTGGCTCTAATTGGCTGCCAACACTTCAAACAGGAAGTGTTGGTAGCCATCTTGTGCCTTGTATTGAGTGAAAATTCCCATTGGATCAACACGTTTTGGTGTATATGTTACCCTTGACGAACTATTGTTATTAAACAAAGTGTCTGACAAATTATCATCCACTGACTGAACTCATCCATGCTCAACGTCTGGCACCAGGGGCGTGGCTACCACTGGTGCAGCAGGAGCCCAGATAATTGCTATATTTACTACCCCAACAGTAGTCATAGGTAGGCATTTTCCTTGCTACACTGCTGCCTGGCACTCAGACCCTAAAAGTGCCCCTGTGCCTAGGAACGGCAGAAGCGCGCTGCACAAACCCTAATCGCACGATGAAAAGTTGGGCAGAGTGGACAATATCCCCTGAACCGCCTCCAGGAACTCACACGACAGTTGTTATAATAAAAAGTAATTTTTTTCAATAGATGTGCCGACTTGTGTTTTTTTTGTATAGTGGTCAATGCCTTTTGCAGTAATTTCAAAGCCACCAGAGCAGCGCTGCGTTGTACAGCTTTTGACGCATCTATGCGCTGTAAATAAAAGCTGCAGCCACTGCTCAGTTAAATGGAATTTCATCTCGCTGGCGAGGAGAAGGGGTGTGGTGATTCTGTGCCCTATGCCAGCCTCTGCCAGCTCCCAGAGGGCAAATTACTAGTAGCGCCTAGAAGCAAAGAGTAAAGGGCCAACCTTGCCGCCAGAACAACAGCCACTCACAACTGGGTTCTGACATGCCAACTCTACTAAAGCAAAGGCAGACAGTTCCCAACGAGGCTTCAGTCCGCAACAGACAAAACATGACAAACAAACGATCTTCACTCGCCAAGAGCTTTATACAGAAGCTGAGCTACCCCATAACGGTGGTGGAGCAGGCTGTGGGGAAAGGAGTCCGAGGGGGGTGTGAGGGCGGCGATGAGGCACTAGGTGCCCCGGATAGAGCCCCTCTGAAATCCAGAGACAGGAAGGCAGAAAGCGAGACAGCAGAAGAAAGAAAATGATACGAAAACCACGAACAAGGGAGACAAGCAGGGATGAAAAAAGAACCTGCAAGACTGAGATAAAGAGCCAGGAAATGTCAGTGGTAGAAGAAAGAGGTATGAGGCGGAATCAAGGCTTGGCAGACCTGGTATCCACAAGGTGAGGGGAAAGGAAGTGTACAGTGGTGGAAGAAAGAGGTATGAGGCAGAATCCAGGCTTGGCAGCCTTGGTATTTACAAGGTGAGGAGAAAGGAAGGGTACAGAGGTGGAAGAAAAAGGTATTAGGTGGAATCAAGCCTTGGCAGCCATGGTATTTATGCAGTGAGGAGAAAGGAAGTGTAGGGGGTGCAAGAAAGAGGTACGAGGCGGAATCAAGGCTTGGCAGCCTTGATATTTATGAGGTGAGGAGAAGGGAAGTGTAGGGTGGTGGAAGAAAGAGGTATGAGGTGGAATCAAGGCTTGGCAGCCCTGGTATTTACGAGGTGAGAAGAAAGGAAGTGTAGGTCGTGCAAGAAAGAGGCATGAGGTGGAATCAAGGCTTGGCAGTCCTGGTATTCATGAGGTGAGGAGAAAGGAAATGTAGGGTGGTGGAAGAAAGAGGTATGAGGCAGAATCAAGCGATGCTACCCTGGTATTCATGAGATAAGGAGACAAAGTGTAGGGGGTGCAAGAAAGAGGTGTGAGGCGGAATCAAGGCTTGGCAGTCCTGGTATTTACGAGGTGAGGAGAAAGGAAGTGTAGGGTAGTGGAAGAAAGAGGCATGAGATGGAATCAAGAGATGCTACCCTGGTATTCATGAGATAAGGAGACAGAAAGTGTAGGGGGTGCAAGAAAGAGGTATGAGGCAGAACCAAGAGATGCTACCCTAGTATTCATGAGATAAGGAGACAAGAGGTGTCGGGTGGGTGAAGTACGAGGCATGAGGTGGGCAACACTAGGCAGCCTTGGCGTCAGGTGTGCAGTTCACCGGCACCTAAGGAAAATTTGGGTCCTGCACTTGTGTTTTATATTATTATTATTATTGGAAAATAGAGTGCTCGCCCCTGCGCCCCCAGCAATGAGGACCCATCTGAACTTTTGGTTGAGCCCCCACAACCCTTCGAAGATACCCCGAAGGGGGCGATGCGCTTCTGGGGCGGGTGGACCCTCAGTGGTGGCACGTCATCCACCTAAAGCCTATGCCATCATGGGGTGGGGGCAGAGGTTATAATGCACCCCCACAACTACTAGCAAGCAGAGCCCCTGATGGGCGAAGCCATGCACCATCTGTCTGGTTAACATCTCCGGGCTCAATTATCCAGAGGATGCTGTGGGGCCGCACGAGGACGGAAGCCGCAGGAAGTTTGAAGCGACAGACAATAAAAACCCTATCACAAATCAGCTTCAAGAAGTTAAAGGTCGCAGTGAGATGGGGTGCACATACTCCACAGGTCTCCCAACCAAACAAACAAAGTGTCCTCGTGTGGGCGGCAGCAATCAAGGACCCGAGGCAGCGCATACTCAGGGAAAGCAATGCTTTCATAGAAGGTTCATGAAGTGCTGCCTGCAGCTCTCGGATACTTCTCAGCACTGAAAGTCTAGTTGGAGCAACTGTGGGGGCCTTTAGATTCCGATCGGGTGAGGGGCAACCTGGTCAGATGTGCATGGGTCTCGACCCCCATGCAGGTGGGAGGGGAAAGAGTGCAGGAGACCCACAAAAACTCACGCTCTATGAGCAGCTGTGGCCCCACGGAGGGGCCCCACGGGGCACCGTCTCACAGCACCTCACCATGCACGAATGGACACCCGGTCTCAACCCTGTGGAACATCCACTCCCCCCACACACACCCCCACTCCGACTATGACATTTCCATCTGGTTGAAAATCCTTTCACTCCTCACCCTGCTCTCAAGGAAGCGGAAAGTCACTTACAATAAATACAGTTTAAAAACAACTCTCCCATCAGTGCTTCTTTGCTACCGTCCTGTCTCCTTTTGGGACAGTCCAACCAGACTGGATCCTTTGCTTCATGGCTTGTTTATATAACACGCCTCCTTTAGATAAGAAATTGCTTCACGACAGCCGTGAAGTAAACGTTCCAGTCCGGATGGGCCAGACGAAAAGGAGAAAGGGTTGTGGCAAAGAAGCCTCATTTTCAATCGGAGGCCATCATTTACCATAAATGATGACGCCATCCAATGAAAATGAGGGGCGGGGCTTCGAGCCCCCTTCTGAAATCTCCTCTCTAACTATATGTCTCGCCGAGCGTGCAGCGCATGCGCTGCAATGCTAGGCGAGACCTAAAAAGAGCATTGTTTATGATGGTACAGGCTTGGTTGATAGAAGTTTTGACAGTTACAATATAAACAGATTTTTGGAGGAACCCACGCTCTCAGGACAGGTAGGAGACATTTGGTCTCCTGGGATCACTTCAAGAAATGAATATGAGGATTCTTCTGTCTCAGGAATGGATGGCACGACAGGTTCCATGCTGGGGTGCGAAAGAGTTAAAAGACACATGTATGCTCCCTAGTACTTGAGGGATTATGTTTTGCCTTGATTTTGTTATTCCTTTTCTTTTATTCTTTCTGTTCAGTTTTTCTAGTAGTCTGCATTCTGGTTTGTAATTTTGTCTATGAGGTTTATTTGGAATATTTGGGGTTTTAAGGCTGAAGGTGTGTTATGGGTTCATGCTTTAATGCTGCGTGTTAAGTGGAATCCGAATTTAAATGTTGATGAAGCATGTCTTGACAGATGTGCCAGACGCCAGTCAGGTACTTGGTGCAGCCTTGAGCAGATATGTGGAAACGCCGTCAGCTGTTCCTATATTTCTACCACAGTACATTCAGCTCGAGCTCATCACATCTGGACCACCATCTTTTTTTGACACATAACATAACACTTCTCTTTGCTTCTCCACTTCTATACATATTCATTACCTAGCATGCATCGTGAAAACAAAATAAACTTGTTACTTCAGTCCTGGTACATAGTTGTTAATTCTTGACAAGTCTTCCATGCGTCCAACTCCATGCTTGGGTGTGTTTACCAGTACTCTTCATCAGGGGAAAACCCATTCGTCAGTCATCAACTTAATCTATGGTCATTTCTCTCACTGTAGATGTGGATATGTCACTGACCCCTCCACACCCTGAGAATGCTGCAGCGCAGAGTGATTGAATTGATTCCTAATCCCACATTCAAAGTCCCTATAACATCTCTATTAGCCATGTTCGTAAGCTCTCACGAGAGGCTGGTCTTCAGCTCAATGCCACTGGCATGTTGCTAAACTATACTCCCCTTTCACCAAAACTAAAGGGTACTTGCTGAATATACACTCAATTGCAGGAAGTGACCTATACATCCGACTGTATTAAAATGATATCCCGCTCAAACAGTCATACCAGGTAGAGGGTAGAGGAACCACGAAGCAACAGCAGAAGCTATATATACATTTGTGAAAGAATTGCATTTGTGTTTAAGAGTAGAACAGTAAAACCCTTATATCAAGCCCTGGATATGTTACATAACGAAGTTTTGGGAATTTGGAGTAAGTCAAAGGAGCACCTTGTGGAATTCAATAAATTCGGTATATTAAACTTGAAATGTTACTCTCGAAAATACATTCATTGGATGTCGCGGGGATGGGACACAAAGGAAGATTTGCTAAAGATTTGTTTGTGAAGGAGAGAGACAGACAATAACGATACTGCTTGACAACAAATCAGATATTAGAATACAAAATGCCAGCTCTCTACTACTCTATGAGCACAAACATACAGTGACAATGAAGGAAGTTCAGTGCTTGGGAGGAGTAGATAGAAAACAAAGTGTGACAGAAGTAAGCATTGTGAATCAACATTTAGGCTTTGGTAGCTCTGAGTTGCATGAAGGAACCCTTGCATTTGAGTTTCATCACTGATGGGATGTTCTGCTCTTTTACAGAGGTCACGCCTAGCATTGATTTCGATTTGTTTTTGCATTCTAGTGCTTTTTATTGATTTAACTATGATTTAGTTTGTTATGTTGTATTTCTATTTAGTTAAATGTTGAGGCATTTCGGTTATTTTTATCATTCATTTCTTAAAAAAGGTTGTTGGCAAATATTTGAGGGAAAGAAGATTTTGTTAAAATATTTACTTCAAATTAGTTTATGGGACATCTTTATTTGACAAAAGATGTTACCTTTATGAGTGATAAGAATAATATCACTTAACTGCTCACATTAAAGAACTCGGATGTGTGATGTTACCTCAGTGGTTACAGCAGAGTAAAATAACTAGCACTGCAGACTTGACCATCCACATTCTTTGTTTAACTATGCTCCTGGTTTTGTTTTTTTTAAGAGACAAACAACTATATTGTTGGGGCTGAAATAGCAGAACTTTGTTTGCTGTCAGGTTAAATGAAATTAGTGTTACTTGATATTGAAGCAGATTCAGCAGTCTATGTGACAAACATTGGTAAAGCCAATAAATTTCGCATTTTGGGGCCCACTGGCTTTGCCAAATGGTTTTATCAATCTGTTACTGTGTATGCATTGTATATTTTGCTTAAGTGAAGGCTTTGAATGTGTTAATATGAGTGCACATTCTTTACTGTAGTGCAATATTGTACAGGAATTGATTTTACTAAGTATTGGCAGAGCCTCCAAGTCTCATTTCTAAAAGGTTGATGTATTGGGTTGTCTAATACGTGTATAGTACATATGAGCTGAGTAACATTCGGGTGCCTGGGTGAGTTCTGGTAGTGGGAGGCTGTTCATAATGGAGTACAATTGAGACATCTGGAGCTGAGACTGGAGACTGTGTGAGTCATTGGGGCATAATAGTGTTCAGATAACATGCGCAATGTGGCCTCTCTCTAGTGTGCACAGAGTGATGGCCACATATGTGCCATTTGTAATTCCATGTTCTAATAATTGACACCAAAATCATTGATGTTACTCATTTATATCATACTATTAACAAGCACTCACAAAGCCAATAGGCCTGATGTGTTTTGGGAGCATGTTTGTTGTGTTGTATGTCTGGATGCAATTGCAGACAACTCACAAATAGGCACCCAAATAGTGGTCAGACAGCATGCTGTGTAAACCCCAGGATTGTAGCTCACATGTTTTAAGTCAGGCCCTTACTTAGGCCATGCCCCATTTAGAGACCCCCCTCCACCTTTTTCATCCCACTTAAAGGACTGTGGTTGACAATAGGCTTGTGCTTACATACAGCTAAAAGCTGTCTTGTACGCAATACCTAAAATTGTGATGTAGGATAACTATGGAGCCCCCAGACTAAAATCTAAAACTTGTGGTGCAGAAAGAAGGAGCGGTGGCTTTACTCCTTTGTGGCCCTCCTTCATCAGCACCTGTGGGAGGGCAAGAGCACAGCTAGAGTTACATTTCAGAATGGGGGGGATTGTGCACTTCAGTGAGAGAAAGCTGAGGGCCTGACCTCCTCCACTGTAGCACCCCAGACTGTGATTGGTGTCCCAGGGCTCTTGGTGCCACTGCGCCCCTGTAGAAGTGGGGCTGCAGTGTATTTCCCTGATGAAGCAGATCCAAAGCTGAGCAGGTCATATGCTCTCTGGCAAAGCAGATCCAAAGCTGAGCAGGTCATATGCTCTCTGGCAAAGCAGATCCAGAGCTGAGCAGGTCATATGCTCTCTGGCAAAGCAGATCCAAAGCTGAGCAGGTCAAATGCTCTCTGGCAAAGCAGAAGAGCTGAGCAGGTCATATGCTCTCTGGCAAAGCAGATCCATAGCTGAGCAGGTCATATGCTCTCTGGCAAAGCAGATCCAAAGCTGAGCAGGTCATATGCTCTCTGGCAAAGCAGATCCAGAGCTGAGCAGGTCATATGCTCTCTGGCAAAGCAGATCCAGAGCTGAGCAGGTCATATGCTCTCTGGCAAAGCAGATCCAAAGCTGAGCAGGTCATATGCTCTCTGGCAAAGCAGATCCAGAGCTGAGCAGGTCATATGCTCTCTGGCAAAGCAGATCCAAAGCTGAGCAGGTCATATGCTCTCTGGCAAAGCAGATCCAACGCTGAGCCGGTCAAATGCTCTCTGGCAAAGCAGATCCAAAGCTGAGCAGGTCATATGCTCTCTGGCAAAGCAGATCCAAAGCTGAGCAGGTCATATGCTCTCTGGCAAAGAAGATCCAGATACCCTCGCCTTCTGTGTCAGTCCGGCGGAAGGGACGGCAGACACAATTAGCTAAAAACTGAGGATTGAAATCTTGGTCTTGATATGGCTGGGGTTAACGCCAAAGCAAAATCTGTTCTAAGATAATCATGGCAGTCAGTGTTAATCGCTCTAATAATGCTCTCTGTGCTCAGAATGTCGAGTTATTTGGAGAGAATGTTGGAGCTCGACTAGAGAAGGAACCAGAAATGGAATGGGTGAATGATCGGGAATCGTATTTCTCTTCATCCCCAAAGCATCAGTCACTTCATTCTCACAGATGTCTTGAATCTTCCAGCAGGGATGATCAGTTTCGAAAACTCAGTGAGGACTCCATCTCTTAGTAAATCTCTCATTATCTCAAGTAGTTTCCTGGTACAGTTACCCTCTTCTTCTACCCTTATAAACTAGTACAAACCTTTTGCCACTTCTATGACAACTATGGTCGGACTGGGACAGAAAATGGGCCTGGGAACCAAAATAAAAAAGGCTCCCATTAGAATTAGAAAGGTAAACAAGCATTTGCAATGCAATCGGTCTCGCCTTTGGGACCTTATAAGTATTGAGCGATGCTGTGGGAGCACTCCAGTGGGTTGTGGACGGGAAAGATGCACATTGTTGGATAGGAAAGTTGAGGAAGGGCAACTCAATTACGATGCAGAGCACGTCACCATAAAGCAGCCGTAAATCCTCCGCCACGTCTGCACTGTATGTTTGACCTTGTCTACTTTTGAATCCGTGTTACCGGCCACCCACACCCCTGGGGTCACAGCGAGTCTTTCTTGTGTTTTCTTTTGTGGTGCAGTCAGTCACAAGTGGACATCAATTAGTCAGCCAGGGAGAGAGACAATAGCGGGGATAGTCCGTCATTCAGTGTAGCTGGTAGGGGTGGGCGGAATTTGCGAAATTGACTTTCGGAAATTATCCCGAAATTGCTCAAAATCTCAGCGAGCACACGGAACTTTCGCGAAGATGCGGAGATTGCTTCTCCCGCCCATTCGCGATGTGTTTTTGTGTGCTCGCGGGGAAATATATCTCCAACTTGCCCATGCGGTCACTAATGGGCGCGGCCATCTTGCTCGCGATGCTTATTTCCTGTTCCGGGTCGAATGACGTGTTCGCGTTCGCAAACTCTCACAGGATAGCGCGACCGGCTACCAACAATCCAACATCTCGTGGCGCACACGAATGGATAGGAAAACTCGTCGGCGAACGCAGGGACCCAGTAAGTCGTGACCGCACGCGCGCGCGCGAGAATTGCATTTTTAAAGCGTGAACAAGAAAAATATTTCCGTTTTGCGGCAGATTTCGAATGTGTTGACATTTTCGCGCTCTCCGCGGAACACGAAAATGTCAAAGTATCGCAAATTCCACGAGCGGAATGAAATTTATCGCCCAGGCCTAGTAGCTGGCCACCTCCTCTGTGGAAGAGGCTCAAAAGTCATTGATCCTGCAGTCACTGAGTGAGGGGAATCAAAGCCAGGAGATTAGGAATCAAAGGAGATGGGGGCTCGTGCAGGGTGGGCGCCTAACCCCTCCCTTTACTAACAGCCCAAGTGCGACGGAAGGTAAAGTCCTTAGAGGACTTTCCCAAGAAGTTCTGGCTTCTGTGACTCCCCCTCCACTTCTCCCCCCAGAGGGTCTGCATAGCTCATAAAATCTTCCTCGGTCACTGCTGGCAATGAAGCGGATGGGAGGGGGAGCCTCGGGAGGCTGTGTCTTGAGAGGAAATTAAATAGTGCCAATATCGGCAACAGTTATCACAACACACATAAGTACATAAATAAAAACACACGACACTGAATGTAAGTGGAGAAATATTGCTGCAGGTTTATTAGCATAAGCAATATGCAAACATGGTGGGTTATCTTACGGGCGATCCCAGGGCAGGCCAGCCCCTATGCCGCCTGCCCGTCTGATAAGCCTAGAGTCACCATGGCAACGCCAATTGGTGTATACCTAATGTTGGGAGGGTCCCCCCCTCCCACCTGTGGACCACCAGTCCACTTGCTACACACGCCCCCCCGTGATGGGTGGGCGGAGCATACATGGCAGCCCCCGGTTGCTCAGACCCACAACCGCCTGTCGGATAGCGGGGCGCCGTCGGTCTTCCAGTGGACACGCTAAACATCCCTGGGTATCCTGGCTTAGCACCACACGGTGCTGCTGCATGCTATACCCCTTGGTATGTGCAGACCCTGGATCGCCCTGTAACTCCTCCTGCAACACAAAGTGAGAATTGTTAGAAAACCTGGCCCCCCCATTGTCCCTCCGGACGCCGGGTAAGCGGATGGGCGGGCAAGGCGAACGAGCGGACAAGAGGGCGAGGAGGGGGCGGAGACAGAATATGTACCCCCCCTGGCTCCTCCCCGCCGGAAGCAGCTATCTGCTGGGGTCTCCCTTGGTCCATCCCAAGGACACGACCTCCCACCCCTGTGCCTTCCTGTGGCACTAAGGCGGCCACCCTCAAAGGGGCGGGCCGCTGCGCAACCCCCCCCCCGGGCAGCCTTACATAGTGCCAATATCGGCAACAGTTATCACAACACACATAAGTACATAAATAAAAACACACAACACTGAATGTAAGTGGAGAAATATTGCTGCAGGTTTATTAGCATAAGCAATATGCAAACATGGTGGGTTATCTTACGGGCGATCCCAGGGCAGGCCAGCCCCTATGCCGCCTGCCCGTCTGATAAGCCTAGAGTCACCATGGCAACGCCAATTGGTGTATACCTAATGTTGGGAGGGTCCCCCCCTCCCACCTGTGGACCACCAGTCCACTTGCTACACACGCCCCCCCGTGATGGGTGGGCGGAGCATACATGGCAGCCCCCGGTTGCTCAGACCCACAACCGCCTGTCGGATAGCGGGGCGCCGTCGGTCTTCCAGTGGACACGCTAAACATCCCTGGGTATCCTGGCTTAGCACCACACGGTGCTGCTGCATGCTATACCCCTTGGTATGTGCAGACCCTGGATCGCCCTGTAACTCCTCCACAGCCTTGGGAGTGGCCACCGTCACTACCAGGGCCCCCCACCAAGGTAGACCTATTTCCTTACAACCTGCTGCAGCCAAAGCTTCCCCTAGGTCCAGTAGGAAAAGAACCGTGCCTAAACTAGAGAGGTGCACCCCATCTCCCTCCCGGCACCCTGTGGACTTTGCGTGTATAAGACCATGCCTGATGAAGCCCCAACCTCTTTGCTCTGCGCAACTGCGCATGGCTCCAGGTAGACCTATTTACCTACAGCAACTGATACCGGGCTTCTCCCAGGTCCAGCCAAGACAATCTACGCCCAACCGAACCGGCGGGCGGCATGCCCCTCAGGACAGGTGCCCTCATCCTTTCTAACTCCCCCGTGGATTTTGACTGAAATGACCGTAAACCTATAACTAGGCGTTGGTCCAATGTAGCCTTTGAATGGCTGAAGAACAATCCCCTTGACAAGACACTCCTGCCTGGCAGAGCCTATGCGGGAGGGGTAAGAGTTGACAAGCCCGCCTTACCTCCTCCTTCACTCAGTTGGAGTATGTCCCTCGCATTCCATCAGTCACCACCAAATGAGAAGCCTTGCCCTCCCAAACTTTTGCTAGTATACCAGGGAGAGACAGGACTGAGTGACCACAAAGGAGGACCAACGTGTAAATTCTTCACTATCTTGGATACTGGGTAAGCCAACTGTTCTCCTGCTAATTGGTAGCCCAAAAGCATTACCCCGGGGTTTCCCTCAATCATGTGGACCATATCGCCCCCGAGGAAGGCCACTTCCACAACCTGCATAGCTGCCAGCCAGTGCTGAAGGGCAGGATACGTTACCCGGTACCGATACTCGCATCCATGGTACCTGTTTCGTCGAACTCAAGGACGGGCTACTAAGTGAGCAACCAGGCTCCGCCCACTCCTGCCTGGCAGTGCCCATGCGGGAGGAGGTGAGGGTTGACCAGCCTGCCTTCCTTCCTCTTTCACTCCGTTGGAGTACGCCCATCGTATTCCATCAGTCACCGCCAAATGTGAAGCCTTGCCCTCCCAAAATTCTGCTATTATACCTGGGAGAGACAGGACAGAGTGACCACAGAGGAGAACAACGTGTAACATGCTTCTCTATTTGAATACTGGGAAAGCCAAATTGTTCTCCTGCAGATTTGTAGCCCAAAGTGTTACCCCGGTGCTTTCCTTAATCATATGGACCATGGCCCTGTTGGAAGGCCACCTGCATAGCTGCCAGCCAGTGCTGGAGGTCGGGAGAAGTTACCCGGGACTGATGCTCGCATCAAAGGTACCTGTTTCGTCTAACTCAAGGGCGTGCTACTAAGTGAGCAACCAGGCTCCGCCCTAGTACCCCGAGGCCAAACCCAAGCCCCTCCAAGGCCAGCAGCCCTACTCAGGCAACCCGCACCCTCTTGGCACTGGCACACCCCCGCCACAGCTGCCCTCGAGTGCCTGGTCGTGTGTAGCCACAACCTAGGTTTCATCACTGCGTCATACCGGGGTATGATGACCCATCTAACTCGACTGCTGAGTGCCCATTGCACCATCGCAAGTATGCCTTTGCCTGCTCAGAATCTGGCTGTAAAGTTGGAAGGCATTGACCCCCCAGCCCAGGGTGAAGATGGCAGCATTACAGTACCTGGTGCTATAGACGGTCCCCGTACCCTGATGGGACAGAATGCAAATCCCTTGCTCCTGTTGAGCACGAACCCAAAACCAATTGCTCACCATGGTTTAATACCTTCCTGCTGCTAATCATTTCCTAGCTGCATGAGCAGCGCCCGCTTCAGCCGTGGAGCAAACAACTCGCCGTAGGTAGAAAATACCCTGTCGTCATTTGGCACTGACGCGGTGTTTGCCACACTTTTCGCGCCACAGCACACTTGTTAGCTGGCAACTACCACCACCCGCCTGCTGCCCTGGTTAAAGCACGGGTGGATATGTCATACTGAGGCTACCTGATACCGGCCCTTGGCTGCAGGGAAATACCCACCCAGTGTACATGGTACCTCTTTCCTGCATAGTATATTGAAAATGCTTCCAGTCTGAACTGGTGGGACTGTCACCCCAACGTGTTGCACATTCGTTAAATGTCTCCCTTTGATGATTAGCAAGCTGTACCGCAAATGGAACCATCACCTAATCAACTTCTGCAGCCGCCAGGCAGGTCGCCTGCACGTGAACATGGTCCCGGAAGCGGAAAGCGGGAGCCCTTTGGCAACTGAATAGTAGCGCACAGTCCCCGCGTTGGAGACCAAATTGACCTCGTACCGCGAGAGGCACATGCGAAAACAAATTAATTATTCCATGCAAAAACAGAGCCTGTCCGTAACTTTCGTCTACATTGGGACAAGGATAAACCATGATAATATCACTGATCTAGACTGAGATATGTATACGCTACCTCTGGGATCTATCTCATGACTCGCCATATCTGTCTGACACCAATCACTCATCCTGTGCTTTGTGTGATCTTGGCCCACTTATGTGTGACCAGATCCCTGTGAAGTATACTTGGCTTCTAGGCCGATAATGCACAAGTTTTATGTGAAAGATGAAACCATACTTGCTGAGTCCCGGCCAAAACCGACAACCATTTTACCATTTGTCATCAGTAAGACATACCTCCATAAGACATTGATAAGGGCCACCTGCATAACGCCTGGTGGCCAAAGGCCTTGTCAGCCAAGCAGCGAAATCTTCGCTCAATGCAAAATACGAAAAAGACTTCTCACGGCGCATGCCACAGTCCCTCACCAAGACACCGCTGAAGGGGCCACCCCAGAACAATGCCTAACGTGTTGAACATTCCTTAAATGTCTCCCGTCGATGGATAGCAAGCTCTACCGCAACTGGGGACAATTGCACTAATCAACCTCCGCAACCGCCTGACAGGTCACATGCTCGTGACCCAGGTGCCGAAATGCAGAAAACAGGGGCCCTTTGACAACGAAATACGGCGCACCATCTCCACGTTGGAGACGAAATTGACCTCACTGAACTGCGAACCAAACCCATGCGGGTACAAAATAACTATTCTTTGCAAACAGAGCCTGCCCGTAACTTTTGTCCCTGTTGGGACAAAGGATGAACTATGGGGTATTTAAGTACTAAGACTGACACTTTATTGCGAGCAACCCAACATTGAAGATAAGTGACATATCGATATCCAGATACAAGCGTATGAGCAAGTCAACTTCTACCGAGGAGAACATGTGAAATGCATGCTAGAGGCAGTGCATGAACATTCAGCGAATGTGATACCTTGGGGACAATAGCCGCATTAGACCCTTTGTCTTGTGGTAGCGTGTTCCACCAGAGGCCCAAGGATTACCACTGAGCCTGCGTAAAACAGCGCGCTAACGCGGTCCCAAAATCATCGGCCGACGAGACCTGCAAGAACAATCATCCTCCCCTTTGTACTTTAACATCCTAATTGGCTGTATTGAATACCAGTTACTTGGCTTTAAGCCATCCCGGATGAGGTTGGCTTCGTGCTTGATAGAGACTTGCCTTCCCTGTAGAACAGCTCATGCTACTACTTTATCGGCAATGCTAGCTCTGGAACAGTGAAGCAATGCCATCAAGTGACCTGAACAGGCCCCCTGGAGGCAGTGGTCTGTCCAGTTCTACTCCAAATTCTCCGCTATCGAAGGCTCCAGGCAAGCTCCAGTGTGACAAAAGTCAAACAATAAGAGCATGCGGCCTAAGCAACGGGTGTCTTTGTGTAGTGACAACATTAGATAGCCACGCAAAGAACCATGGACATCCCCTTAAATGTGAGTAATCAGATCAATGCCATCGTCTATGGTCGTAAAACATATGCGCCATCCAACTACAACACAAACTCCCTAAATAAGTTTTGAATCAAGCCGCAGGTGGCGCTCAAGATCAAGCACAGCTGCAAATCCCGTGGAAAATTGAGTACCACCTTTACATAACAAATTCTGGCCCAGGGAGATAACGTAATTTGCCCAAGGAACACAGGACGCTCCACACTGTTGGCATTCATGTTACCTGTACCAAAGTGAGCAGCTGCACATTGAGCACCGTATTTACATTACATACTCATAGCATGCCCATGATCCCAGGACGCGACCTCGAAACCTGGTTTCCTGCCCCAGAGTCGGCGGCTGCCCTGGAGGACAGCATCTACATTACATATTCAGGCACGGGGAGATTAAGGATTCACCAATATCACAAGACACGACACGCCGCTCAAACCCTGGTTTCCCACACCAAAATCGCGCTTGCTAGGCAAGATGTGGCGTCTGCGCTAGATCTCCAAACTTCCCGCCGAGGATAACATAACCCCTGCTTAAGGCCCCCAGGCCCATAAGTCCCCGAGATTTGATTGACCGGGAGAGCACCGTGATACAAAACCGTCCTCACAAGAAAGCAGGCCCCCACAGCGCCGCTGAAGGCCCTCAGTTACTAAGGCCAAAGCCACAAGGACATGCACGCACCTTGGAACCACATTCCTTGTTATACAATTTACCTTGGTGTGCATGAATCACAAACGACATCATGCAAATTTCAAAACCTGTGCACCAATGCGTAGCAGCCAAACCAATATAGCGCCACGGGACTAGTAACACTATTGCCTAATAATTCAATGGACACATGTAACAAGGATGCGCAAGGAACTGCCTTCGCTACATACGCAGTAACTATGGCTTGTAATAATTTTGTGACGCTTCCACTGCAAGTTCCGGGTACACCACGACCCTGTGGCTCCTAAGGTATAACCGGGAAGGGCAATCCCAGAGAGTAACTCTGGCCTTACAACGCTCGCTTAACCTGAAGTCAGGTTAGCCCTGCGAGAGCTCAAAGGGGGAGAACCAGTTGCATGCTCAGCTTCAGTGTCGCAAGCCTCATTAAAGTACATGATACCCCTTAATTTACAGCCCGCACATGGAGCCGCCGAAGAAGCAGAGTGCGCCGCGACGCTTACAACAATGCCCCACCTGGAGAGGATGTTCTGCACCGAAAGGGCCACATGCGCTGAAGCAGAGTGCGCCGCGACGCTTGCAACAATGCCCCACCCGGAGAGGATGTTCTACACCGAAAGGGGCCACATGCGCTGAAGCAGAGTGCGCCGCTACGCTTGCAACAAAGCCCCCACCCGGAGGGGATGTTCTGCACCGAAAGGGCCACATGCGCTGCCCTGCGCCCGTGCCGACATCAACAATGCTGAGCGTCCGCCATCCGATGTGAGCAGCTGCTCAAGGCCCGCATCACTCTGCCTCTGTCTTGAGCGCTTGGAAGCAAATTGCCCTTGTAGCTGCCTAAGGCCACGGGAGCGCTCAACTGTTATGAAGAACCTACCACACCAGCGTACCACCAGACCTCAAGTACCGCTTATACCCGACCGAGAGCGCTGGGCGCGCTTCTCTCCTGGCGGAACACTCGCTATAATGTGTTGGCTTCTGCCTGAGTATTGGTACCTCAGCAACCATCAGAGGAGCTGTGCCCTGGCCGCGCACCCACCGAGTACACCACATCGACGCATTAAAAGGTTCAGGGGATGCTGCCTAATAACCGGGACACGTATACAAAACCAGTGGCTGATGACAGGAGTGAGGGGGCACCGAGGACAAAGAGCTAAAGTGTTGTGCCTTACCGCCGATCCCTTCCCCCTGTGAGCTACAAGGCGAGGCCCCCATGACACGGTTATCTCGCACCCCGTAGGCGTAGCGGAAACGTCTGCCTATCGCCCATACAGCGATGCCGGCCCCAGTCAGTAAACAGGGAGTGGGTGGGGGGGGGGGTGGAGCCGGCCCAAGCCCGCATGGATGATGGTGACCATGGCACCACAAACGCCCCACCAGCTCAGAATGCGCTTAAGGAGCTAGGGCCCCGGCAACTTCACTCCAACTCTGCTTTACAGAGTCTAATACCCAAAAACGAGAGGCACCGAAAGGGGGAGCAGTAGCTACGCCCTTGCCGGTCATTCGGGAGTCGGTGATACGAGAAGTTCCGCCCGCTCCTTTGCCCGGCCTGGGACCCCGACTGAGCTGCACCGCCCATCAAACTTCCACTGTCTCTACCTGCTCCCAGGAGTTTGTGTAAACTACCTGCCCCCAGGAGTTTGAACAAGCACCAGTATCTGCCCCCACACCTGAGGAAAACATGCAGATCAACCAGAGGCACGAGGGGCATGAACAATCAGGCCAACAGGGCTCTCCACCCGAGGCATACATATGCCCCCTAGGGCCCAAAATCAGCGACGTCTACCCCGCAAATCGAAATCCCTTAATTAAAATACACCAAGAACAGCTTCCTTTGACACTATTTGCGGCAAAACCTCAGCTGAGATGCTGCTTCGTGAAGCTCTATGTGCTTCCATGCCAACAAATCCATCTCACTTTAACGTTCCCTGCTGTGTCTAGCTGTACTATGGTAGGCCAGGAAGCATATTGAAATGTATACAGCAAAGAAAATCAGCACACAAGAAACTGGTATAACAGGGATCGTTATAAACGTATCTCCGCTGTCATGAAACAACTTAATTCACCTGTAGCATTTGCCTGCCACCTGCTGGGCATACGAATTAATTTATGTGCTTTCCTTTTTCATTTATGTGAAGGCACATACTGGGGGATCACGAAGGATCCACCGCTCACCTAGTCACGACTGCCATTGCCCGATTCTGGCACTAAGTGTACAAAGATTCACCTGCTCAAATCCGACATTCTTCTATAATGCCGACGAAGGGACACAGGCCCGGGCCTGCAACCCAAGGCAACGGCGCTAGTTACCACCAACCGGGCTGCCCGGGAAAGCTGCTCTTTCTCTCTGCCCATCAGCCTCATTCTGACCGGTTCATGTCCTGATCCATGCCAGGAGCCTGCGCACCCGACAGTCTCCGGGCCCCGACTCCCGCTCAATTTGTCCCCCCGCTGATACAAAACTGGAGGCCAAGCACCCGGGCCTAGATATGAACGCCGTGGCCAGTGGCAACATCAGGTCACCGAGGAACGCAAAACTCACCGCAAAACGACGATCGACAGAAAACGACAACGAGCCAACCAGTTGAAATCGTGTCCAGGGGGGGGGGCGACAATAGGCGACCTCCCGAGACGGCGTGTCTGGCGCAAGGCGAACGAGCGGACAAGAGGGCGAGGAGGGGGCGGAGACAGAATATGTACCCCCCCCTGGCTCCTCCCCGCCGGAAGCAGCTATCTGCTGGGGTCTCCCTTGGTCCATCCCAGGGACATGACCTCCCACCCCTGTGCCTTCCTGTGGCACTAAGGCGGCCACCCTCAAAGGGGCGGGCTGCTGCGCAACCCCCCCCCCGGGCAGCCTTACATTGCGGCGAGGTAAACAGTGGAGCCCAGGATAGTGACTGATCGCACACTCCCTCTAGCTCCGTTTCATTTACCTTTTGCGGGGGTGGCCGTGAGCCACTGCTGGAGGGACACAGAACACTGGAGATGCTTTTGGCCATTGACTGGAATGTGAGAACCCCGATGGAGGGAGAAACAAGCAGGGTCTGAGGGCAGCACACGGAAGGAGCGGGAATGAGCGTCTGCAGAATAAATAACACACACGAAAAGACACGATAAGTGTGAGATCTTCTCTGCCGATGTACCGGCAGAAGCATTTGCAGGAATCTCACTGAAAAAACAAAGAGTAGTTGCGTACCGAAACAACGCCAGTTGAAAGTCCCTTGATGCAGGCAGACATGCCGACACTTGGGCAAGCTGACGAGAAAGAATTTGAAGTTAAAAGGGAAAATGTTATTTGTAAGTTAGCTGACTGATATTTTAGGAAGCGAAAAGTTAAATGTGAAATATATACACTTAGGTTAAAACATCGAGCGCACTGAGTATATGCATGCTGCTTTTCCTTCTCACTCTCAAAACCCCCCCCAATTACCTTGAGAACTGCTCAGCCAAAGTCCCTGACTAGTGTCCGTGAAACAGGAAGTGTACATCTCAAAACAAGCAGACAGCCATAATGAGCTCGGAGCCTGAGCCCCACCTTCACAAGCTAGCCACGACGCTGAGAACCCGATCCGCAGCAAGAGCTGCTCCGGCACTGAGAACCCGCTCCTCAGCAAGCGCTGCTCCTGAGCCACTTCGACTGGTGAAACCAGGGCGTTCCAGCAGCAAACCCACACATACAATGTGTGTGTGTGATGCTCAACCTAAATAGAAGTAGTCCCCAAAATAATTTATAAACACTCGCAGTGTAGGGAAACTGTAGTTGGTCGCTGATGCTTCCTACAAAAATAAAAGTGACGTATCGGATCAACAGCCAACAGTAAGTGAGATAAGAAGAGCAATGCCAGAGTTAACCAATGGCAAGCGGAAGGAGAAATTACCCTCGATATTCTATTTACTACTGGTCTTGCGACAGTGCAGGCGCGGTCTAGGCTCGACCTAAAAAGAGTCCCATGTTTGCAAATTGGGGCAGTTTTGAACTTGTAAAGGTGCTCTGTATAACTGTTTTGCAAAGTATGGATATGAGCGTGCTACAGGTAATGTTTGTTTTAATGTCAGGGAAATCTACAGTAAAATACAGTCGAAAAGACCATAAAACAAGCCCACAAACAGCCAAAAAACTGGCCCCTACAATGATCTGCCAACCCAGCCCAGTCAACCCTGATGACAATTTACAATATCCTTATCGATTTCCAAATCTGACATACATTGTTAATTTGAGGCGGATCGCAGCCTTTAGTTGTCTTCAGCTCTAATAAGTACCACTTTGGGGAGGAATGGGCCATCTATCCTGTCAGGACCTCTTTCAGTGTACTAATTGGTCACAGGAGATTTTAAACTCTCGTTATGGAACCCAAACCACTACTTCCCATGGTAAGGGTCTGAAGTATTTGGGACTTTTTCAATAAAGGCTCGATTGCTTGCCTACTCAGCTGTCTCTTGTTGCATTACTGGACTTTTATCCAGTCCCCTAGTTGAATTGCACAGTAGCCCCTACAATTTAGCTGGCAAGGTACAATTGCATGGCCAGTTCATGATAAAAAGAGAGTCTGAATGTTTGTTGAATGTTGACATAAGTTTTCCTTTATTATGTAGCCACTTACGTGTCTAACCATCCCATTTGTAATCAAATGTATTCACTGCATAAGTTTAAAGCTTCTAATGGCTTCAAGAAATGAACCGCGGTCCACTCCTTGCAGTACTCTAATCATCAGGTCAGTACCGGGTACTTATACAATGGCCCAAGCACTAACACATGCACTGCTACAATCCCATGAGCACTACTGATGCAGTCCAGCATACACCTTGTCACTACCCATGCTCTCCTCCAATCACCCAGCCAGTTCCATGTCGTTATCTAATCACTGCGCGAAAACACAAGCACTTATAAATTCACCATGCACTCTCCATGCAATACTCTAATCATCCACTCAATACCCATGCACTCATGTATTGACCCAGGCACTACCACATGCACTGCTACAATCCCCTGAGCACTCCTGTTGCAGTCCAGCCATCTCATTGTCACTACCCATGCACTCCTACAATCCCCCAGCCAGTTCCATGTCCTTATCTAATCACTGCGCCAAAACACAAGCATTTATAAATTCACCATGCACTCTCCTTGCAGTGCTCTAATCATCCAGTCACTACCCATGCACTCATGCAATGACCCAGACACTAACACATGCACTGCTACAATCCCCTGAGCACTACTGATGCAGTCAAGCCAACTCCTTGTCACTACCCATTCACTCCTCCAATCACCCAGTCAGTTCCATGTACACATCTAATCTCTGCCCCAAAACACAAGCACTCATAAATTTACCATGCAATCTCCTTGCAGTACTGTAATCATCCAGTCAGTACCCATGTACTTATGCAATGACCCAGGCACTAACACATGCACTGCTGCAATTCCCTGAGCACTACCCATTCAGTCCAGCCATCTCCTTGTCACTGCGTATGCACTCCTCCAATCACCCAGTCAGCACCATGTACTTATCGGATGTATGATGTTACAACGCGAGTGTTTACAACGCGTGCCGTTACATCGCATTCGTTACAACGAACGGATGTAACCACGCTATGCCATTACAACGCAAGTCTTTACCTCGACTTGCACTAGATGGCGTGCTAACATTAGAAAAGTGTAATTTACTATTCCAACTCCAGTCCACTTAACAGTAGGGAAGGTGTTGGGATAGTAAACTACACTATTTCTAATGTTAGCACGCCATCTAGCGCAAGTCGATGTAAAGACTTGCGTTGTAATGGCATAGCGTGGTTACATCGCGTCCGTTGTAACGAATGCGATGTAACGGCACGCGTTGTACTAACCGCGTTGTAAAGGTTGTTCCCCGTACTTAACCAATTACTCTGCCAAAACCCAAGCATTTATAAAATCACCATGCACTGTCCTTGCAGCATTCTAATCATCGAGTCACTACCATGTACTCATGCAATGACTCAGGCACTAACACATGCACTGATACAATTCCCTGAGAACTACTGATGCAGTCCAGCCATCTCCTTGTCACTACCCATGCACTCCTCCTATCACCCAGCCATTTCCATGTCCTTATCTAATCACTGCGTCAAAACACAAGCACTTATAAATTCACCATGCACCCTACTTGCAGTACTGTAATCGTCCAGTCAGTACCCATATACCTATGCAATGATCCTGGCACTAACCCATGCACTGCTACAATTACCTGAGCACTAATCATGCAGACCAGCCATCTCCTTGGCACTACCCATGCACGCCTCCAATCACCCATCCAGCATCATGTACTTATCCAATCACTCCACCAAAACCCAAGCACTTATAAACTCACCATGCACTCTACTTGCAGTACTCTAATCATCCAGTCAGTACCCATGTACTCATGCAATGACCCATGCACTAACACATGCTCTGCTACAATTCCCTGAACACTAGCCATTCAGTCAGCCATCTCCTTGTCACTACCCATGTACTCCTCCAATCACCCATTCAGCACCATGTACTTATCCAATCACTCTGCCAAAACACAAGCACTTATAAATTCACCATGCACTCTCCTTGCAGTACTCTAATCATCCATTCAGTACCCATGCACAAATGCAATGACCCATGAACTAATACATGCACTGCTACAATCCCCTGAGCACTACTGATGCAGGCAAGCCAACTCTTTGTCATTACCCATGCACTCCTCCAATCACCCAGCCAGTTCCATGTCCTTATCTAATCACTGTGCCAAAACAAAAGCACTTATAAATTCACCATGCACTCTACTTACAGTACTCTAATCATCGAGTCACTACCCATGTACTCCTGCAATGACCCAGGCACTAACACATGCACTGCTACAGTTCTCTGAGCACTAATCATGCAGACCAGCCATCTCCTTGTCACTACCCATGCACTCCTCCAATCACCCATCCAGCATCATGTACTTATCCAATCACTCCACCAAAACCCAAGCACTTATAAACTCACCATGCACTCTCCTTGCAGTTCTGTTATCATCCAGTCAGTACCCATGTACTCATACAATGACCCATGCACTAACACATGCACTGCTGCAATCCCTTGAGCACTACTGATTCAGTCCAGCCATCTCCTTGTCACTACCCATGCACTCCTCCAATCACCCAACCAGTTCCATGTGCTTGCCTAATCACTGCGCCAAAACACAAGCATTCATATATTCACCATGCACTCTCCTTGCAGTGCTCTAATCATCCAGTCACTACCCATGTACTCGTGCAATGACCCAGACACTAACACATGCACTGCTACAATCCCCTGAGCCTAACTGATGCAGTCCAGCCATCTCCTTGCAAATATCCATGTACTCCTCCAATCACCCAGCCATTTCCATGTACTTATCTAATCACTGCGCCAAAACACAAGCACTTATAAATTCACCATGCACTCTCCTTGCAGTACTCTAATCATCCATTCAGTACCCTTGTACGAATGCAATGACCCAGGCACTAACACATGCACTGCTACAATTCCCTGAGCACTACTGATGCAGTCCAGCCATCTCCTTGTCACTACCCATGCACTCCTCCTATCACCCATCCAGCATCATGTACTTATCCAATCACTCCACCAAAACCCAAGCACTTATAAACACACCATGCACTCTCCTTGCAGTACTCTAATCATCCTGTCAGTGCCCATGTACTCATGCAATGACCCATGCACAAACACATGCTCTGCTACAATTCCCTGAACACTAGCCATTCAGTCCAGCCATCTCCTTGTCACTCCCCATGTACTCCTCCAATCACCCAGTCAGCACCATGTACATATCCAATCACTCTGCCAAAACACAAGCACTTATAAATTCACCATGCACTCTCCTTGCAGTACTCTAATCATCCATTCAGTACCCATGTACGAATGCAATGACCTAGGCACTAACACATGCACTGCTACAATTCCCTGAGCACTACTGATGCAGTCCAGCCATCTCCTTGTCACTACCCATGCACTCCTCCAATCACCCATCCTCCATCATGTACTTATCCAATCACTCCACCAAAACCCAAGCACTTATAAACTCACCATGCACTCTCCTTGCAGTACTCTAATCATCCAGTGAGTACCCATGTACTCATGCAATGACATGCAATGACCCATGCACTAACACATGCTCTGCTACAATTCCGTGAACACTAGCCATTCAGTCCAGCCATCTCCTTGTCACTACCCATGTACTCCTCCAATCACCCAGTCAGCACCATGTACTTATCCAATCACTCTGTCAAAACACAAGCACTAATAAATTCACCATGCACTCTCCTTGCAGTACTCTAATCATCCATTCAGTACCCATGTACGAATGCAATGACCCAAGAACTAATACATGCACTGCTACAATCCGTTGAGCACTACTGATGCAGTCCAGCCAACTCTTTGTCATTACCCATGCACTCCTCCAATCACCCAGCCAATTATATGTCCTTATCTAATCACTGTGCCAAAACAAAAGCACTTATAAATTCACCATGCACTCTACTTGCAGTACTCTAATCATCGAGTCACTACCCATGTACTCATGCAATGACCCAGGCACTAACACATGCACTGATACAATTCCCTGAGCACTAATCATGCAGACCAGCCATCTCCTTGTCACTACCCATGCACTCCTCCAATCACCCATCCAGCATCATGTACTTATCCAATCACTCCACCAAACCCCAAGCACTTATAAACTCACCATGCACTCTCCTTGCAGTTCTGTAATCATCCAGTCAGTACCCATGTACTCATACAATGACCCATGCACTAACACATGCACTGCTGCAATCCCTTGAGCACTACTGATTCAGTCCAGCCATCTCCTTGTCACTACCCATGCACTCCTCCTATCACCCTTCCAGCATCATGTACTTATCCAATCACTCCACCAAAACCCAAGCACTTATTAACTCACCATGCACTCTCGCTGCAGTACTCTAATCATCCAGTCCTATCACCCAGCCAGTTCCATGTCCTTACCTAATCACTTCGCCAAAACACAAGCACTTATAAATTCACTATGCACTCTCCTTGCAGTACTGTAATGATCCAGTCAGTACCCATGTGCTTATGCAATGAGTCAGGCATTAACACATGCACTGCTACAATTACCTGAGCACTAATCATGCAGACCAGCCATTTCCTTGTCGCTACCCATGCACTCCTCCAATCACCCAACCAGCATCATATACTTATCTAATCACTCCACCAAAACCCAAGCACTTATAAACTCACCATGCACTCTTGCTGCAGTACTCTAACCATCCAGTCAGTACCCATGTACTCATGCAATGACCTATGCACTGACACATGCACTGCTACAATTCCCTCAGCACTACCCATTCAGTCCACCCATCTCCTTGTTAATGAGTATGCACTCCTCCAATCACCCAGTCAGCACCATGTACTTATCCAATCACTCTGCCAAAACCCAAGCACTTACAAATTCACCATGCCCTCTCCTTGCAGTACTCTCATCAGAAAATTCAGTACCCATGTACATATCCAATCACTCCGCCAAAACCCAAGCACTTATATATTCACCATACACTATCTTTTCAGCACTCTAATCATCCCACTATCCATGCACTCATGCAATGACCCAGGCACTAACTCATGCACTTCTACAATCCCCTGAGCACTACCAATATAGTCAAGCTATTGCCCTGTCACTACCCATGCACTCCTCCAATCACCTAGCCAGTGCCATGTACTTATGCAATGGCCCAGGCACTAACACATGCACTGCTACAATCCCCTGAGCACTTCCCATGCAGACCTCTAACCACCTACACACAACTGATTCACTCCTCCAATTACCCAGGTAGTACCCATGCACTCCAGAAATCCCTTTGTCACTACCCAGGCACTCATCCAATCACCCATCCTGCATCATGTACTTATCCAATCACTCCTCCAAAACCCAAGCACTTATAAATTCACCATGAACTCTCCTTGCAGGACTGTAATAATCCAGTCAGTACCCATGTACGTATGCAATGACCCAGGCACTAACCCATGCACTGCTACAATTATCTGAGCAATAATCATGCAGACCAGCCATCGCCTTGTCACTACCCATGCACTCCTCCAATCACCCATCCAGCATCATGTACTTATCCAATCACTCCACCAAAACCCAAGCACTTATAAACTCACCATGCACTCTCCTTGCAGTTCTGTAATCATGCAGTCAGTACCCATGTACTCATACAATGACCCATGCACTAACACATGCACTGCTGCAATCCCTTGAGCACTACTGATTCAGTCCAGCCATCTCCTTGTCACTACCCATGCACTCCTCCAATCACCCAACCAGTTCCATGTGCTTACCTAATCACTGCGCCAAAACACAAGCATTCATATATTCACCATGCACTCTCCTTACAGTGCTCTAATCATCCGGTCACTACCAATGTACTCGTGCAATAACCCAGACACTAACACATGCACTGCTACAATCCCCTGAGCACTACTGATGCAGTCCAGCCATCTCCTTGCAACTATCCATGTACTCCTCCAATCACCCAGCCATTTCCATGTACTTATCTAATCACTGCACCAAAACACAAGCACTTATAAATTCACCATGCACTCTACTTGCAGGACTCTAATCATCCATTCAGTACCCATGTACGAATGCAATGACCCAGGCACTAACACATGCACCGCTACAATTCCCTGAGCACTACTGATGCAGTCCAGCCATCTCCTTGTCACTACCCATGCACTCCTCCTATCACCCATCCAGCATCATGTACTTATCCAATCACTCCACCAAAACCCAAGCACTTATAAACTCACCATGCACTCTCGCTGCAGTACTCTAATCATCCAGTCCTATCACCCACCTAGTTCCATGTCCTTACCTAATCACTGCACCAAAACACAAGCACTTATAAATTCACCATGCACTCTCCTTGCAGTACTGTAATCATCCAGTCAGTACCCATGTACTTATGCAATGACTCAGGCATTAACACATGCACTGCTACAATTACCTGAGCACTAATCATGCAGTCCAGCCATCTCCTTGCAAATATCCATGTACTCCTCCAATCACCCAGCCATTTCCATGTACTTATCTAATCACTGCACCAAAACACAAGCACTTATAAATTCACCATGCACTCTCCTTACAGTACTCTAATCATCCATTCAGTACCCTTGTACGAATGCAACGACCCAGGCACTAACACATGCACTGCTACAATTCCCTGAGCACTACTGATGCAGTCCAGCCATCTCCTTGTCACTACCCATGCACTCCTCCTATCACCCATCCAGCATCATGTACTTATCCAATCACTCCACCAAAACCCAAGCACTTATAAATACACCATGCACTCTCCTTGCAGTACTCTAATCATCCTATCAGTACCCATGTACTCATGCAACGACCCATGCACTAACACATGCTCTGCTACAATTCCCTGAACACTAGCCATTCAGTCCAGCCATCTCCTTGTCACTACCCATGTACTCCTCCAATCACCCAGTCAGCACCATGTACATATCCAATCATTCTGCCAAAACACAAGCACTTATAAATTCACCATGCACTCTCCTTGCAGTACTCTAATCATCCATTCAGTACCCATGTACGAATGCAATGACCCAGGCACTAACACATGCACTGCTACAATTCCCTGAGCACTACTGATGCAGTCCAGCCATCTCCTTGTCACTACCCATGCACTCCTCCTATCACCCATCCAGCATCATGTACTTATCCAATCACTCCACCAAAACCCAAGCACTTATAAACTCACCATGCACTCTCCTTGCAGTCCTCTAATCATCCAGTCAGTACCCATGTACTCATGCAATGACCCATGCACTAACACATGCTCTGCTACAATTCCCTGAACACTAGCCATTCAGTCCAGCCATCTCCTTGTCACTACCCATGTACTCCTCCAATCACCCAGTCAGCACCATGTACTTATCCAATCACTCTGTCAAAACACATGCACTTATAAATTCACCATGCACTCTCCTTGCAGTACTATAATCATCCATTCAGTACCCATGTACGAATGCAATGACCCAGGAACTAATACATGCACTGCTACAATCCCCTGAGCACTACTGATGCAGTCCAGCCACCTCTTTGTCATTACCCATGCACTCCTCCAATCACCCAGCCAGTTCCATGTCCTTATCTAATCACTGTGCCAAAACAAAAGCACTTATAAATTCACCATGCACTCTACTTGCAGTACTCTAATCATCGAGTCACTACCCATGTACTCATGCAATGACCCAGGCACTAACACATGCACTGCTACAATTCCCTGAGCACTAACCATGCAGACCAGCCATCTCCTTGTCACTACCAATGCACTCCTCCAATCACCCATCCAGCATCATGTACTTATCCAATCACTCCACCAAAACCCAAGCACTTATAAACTCACCATGCACTCTCCTTGCAGTTCTGTAATCATCCAGTCAGTACCCATGTACTCATACAATGACCCATGCACTAACACATGCACTGCTGTAATCCCTCGAGCACTACTGATTCAGTCCAGCCATCTCCTTGTCACTACCCATACACTCCTCCAATCACCCAACCAGTTCCATGTGCTTACCTAATCACTGCGCCAAAACACAAGCATTCATATATTCACCATGCACTCTCCTTGCAGTGCTCTAATCATCCAGTCACTACCCATGTACTCATGCAATGACCCAGACACTAACACATGCACTGCTACAATCCCCTGAGCACTACTGATGCAGTCCAGCCATCTCCTTGCAACTATCCATGTACTCCTCCAATCACCCAGCCATTTCCATGTACTTATCTAATCACTGCGCCAAAACACAAGCACTGATAAATTCAACATGCACTCTCCTTGCAGTACTCTAATCATCCATTCAGTACCCATGTAAGAATGCAATGACCCAGGCACTAACACATGCACTGCTACAATTCCCTGAGCACTACTGATGCAGTCCAGCCATCTCCTTGTCACTACCCATGCACTCCTCCTATCACCCATCCAGCATCATGTACTTATCCAATCACTCCACCAAAACCCAAGCACTTATAAACTCACCATGCACTCTCGCTGCAGTACTCTAATCATCCAGTCCTATCACCCACCTAGTTCCATGTCCTTACCTAATCACTGCACCAAAACACAAGCACTTATAAATTCACCATGCACTCTCCTTGCAGTACTGTAATCATCCAGTCAGTACCCATGTACTTATGCAATGACTCAGGCATTAACACATGCACTGCTACAATTACCTGAGCACTAATCATGCAGTCCAGCCATCTCCTTGCAAATATCCATGTACTCCTCCAATCACCCAGCCATTTCCATGTACTTATCTAATCACTGCGCCAAAACACAAGCACTTATAAATTCACCATGCACTCTCCTTACAGTACTCTAATCATCCATTCAGTACCCTTGTACGAATGCAACGACCCAGGCACTAACACATGCACTGCTACAATTCCCTGAGCACTACTGATGCAGTCCAGCCATCTCCTTGTCACTACCCATGCACTCCTCCTATCACCCATCCAGCATCATGTACTTATCCAATCACTCCACCAAAAACCAAGCACTTATAAATACACCATGCACTCTCCTTGCAGTACTCTAATCATCCAGTCAGTACCCATGTACTCATACAATGACCCATCCACTAACACATGCACTGCTGCAATCCCCTGAGCACTACTGATTCAGTCCAGCCATCTCCTTGTCACTACCCATGCACTCCTCCAATCACCCAACCAGTTCCATGGGCTTACCTAATCACTGCGCCAAAACACAAGCATTCATATATTCACCATGCACTCTCCTTGCAGTACTCTAATCATCCAGTCACTACCCATGTACTCATGCAATGACCCAGACACTAACACATGCACTGCTACAATCCCCTGAGCACTACTGATGCAGTCCAGCCATCTCCTTGCAACTATCCATGTACTCCTCCAATCACCCAGCCATTTCCGTGTACTTATCTAATCACTGCCCCAAAACACAAGCACTTATAAATTCACAATGCACTCTACTTGCAGGACTCTAATCATCCATTCAGTACCCATGTACGAATGCAATGACCCAGGCACTAACACATGCACCGCTACAATCCCCTGAGCACTACTGAGGCAGTCCAGCCATCTCCTTGCAACTATCCATGTACTCCTCCAATCACCCAGCCATTTCCGTGTACTTATCTAATCACTGCCCCAAAACACAAGCACTTATAAATTCACCATGCACTCTACTTGCAGGACTCTAATCATCCATTCAGTACCCATGTACGAATGCAATGACCCAGGCACTAACACATGCACCGCTACAATCCCCTGAGCACTACTGAGGCAGTCCAGCCATCTCCTTGCAACTATCCATGTACTCCTCCAATCACCCAGCCATTTCCATGTACTTATCTAATCACTGCACCAAAACACAAGCACTTATAAATTCACCATGCCTTCTCCTTGCAGTACTCTAATCATCCATTCAGTACCCATGTACGAATGCAATGACCCAGGCACTAACACATGTACTGCTACAATTCCCTGAGCACTACTGATGAAGTCCAGCCATCTCCTTGTCACTACCCATGCACTCCTCCTATCACCCATCCAGCATCATGTACTTATCCAATCACTCCACCAAAACCCAAGCACTTATAAACTCACCATGCACTCTCGCTGCAGTACTATAATCATCCAGTCCTATCACCCAGCCAGTTCCATGTCCTTACCTAATCACTTCGCCAAAACACAAGCACTTATAAATTCACTATGCACTCTCCTTGCAGTACTGTAATGATCCAGTCAGTACCCATGTGCTTATGCAATGAGTCAGGCATTAACACATGCACTGCTACAATTACCTGAGCACTAATCATGCAGACCAGCCATTTCCTTGTCGCTACCCATGCACACCTCCAATCACCCAACCAGCATCATGTACTTATCCAATCACTCCACCAAAACCCAAGCACTTATAAACTCACCATGCACTCTTGCTGCAGTACTCTAATCATCCAGTCAGTACCCATCTACTCATGCAATGACCCGTGCACTGCTACAATTCCCTGAGCACTACCCATTCAGTCCACCCATCTCCTTGTTAATGAGTATGCACTCCTCCAATCACCCAGTCAGCACCATGTACTTATCCAATCACTCTGCCAAAACCCAAGCACTTACAAATTCACCATGCCCTCTCCTTGCAGTACTCTCATCAGACATTCAGTACCCATGTACATATCCAATCACTCCGCCAAAACCCAAGCACTTATATATTCACCATACACTATCTTTGCAGCACTCTAATCATCCCACTATCCATGCACTCATGCAATGACCCAGGCACTAACTCATGCACTTCTACAATCCCCTGACCACTACCAATACAGTTAAGCTATTGCCCTGTCACTACCCATGCACTCCTCCAATCACCCAGTCAGCACCATGTACATATCCAATCATTCTGCCAAAACACAAGCACTTATAAATTCACCATTCACTCTCCTTGCAGTACTCTAATCATCCATTCAGTACCCATGTACGAATGCAATGACCCAGGCACTAACACATGCACTGCTACAATTCCCTGAGCACTACTGATGCAGTCCAGCCATCTCCTTGTCACTACCCATGCACTCCTCCTATCACCCATCCAGCATCATGTACTTATCCAATCACTCCACCAAAACCCAAGCACTTATAAACTCACCATGCACTCTCCTTGCAGTCCTCTAATCATCCAGTCAGTACCCATGTACTCATGCAATGACCCATGCACTAACACATGCTCTGCTACAATTCCCTGAACACTAGCCATTCAGTCCAGCCATCTCCTTGTCACTACCCATGTACTCCTCCAATCACCCAGTCAGCACCTTGCACTTATCCAATCACTCTGTCAAAACACATGCACTTATAAATTCACCATGCACTCTCCTTGCAGTACTATAATCATCCATTCAGTACCCATGTACGAATGCAATGACCCAGGAACTAATACATGCACTGCTACAATCCCCTGAGCACTACTGATGCAGTCCAGCCACCTCTTTGTCATTACCCATGCACTCCTCCAATCACCCAGCCAGTTCCATGTCCTTATCTAATCACTGTGCCAAAACAAAAGCACTTATAAATTCACCATGCACTCTACTTGCAGTACTCTAATCATCGAGTCACTACCCATGTACTCATGCAATGACCCAGGCACTAACACATGCACTGCTACAATTCCCTGAGCACTAACCGTGCAGACCAGCCATCTCCTTGTCACTACCAATGCACTCCTCCAATCACCCATCCAGCATCATGTACTTATCCAATCACTCCACCAAAACCCAAGCACTTATAAACTCACCATGCACTCTCCTTGCAGTTCTGTAATCATCCAGTCAGTACCCATGTACTCATACAATGACCCATGCACTAACACATGCACTGCTGTAATCCCTCGAGCACTACTGATTCAGTCCAGCCATCTCCTTGTCACTACCCATACACTCCTCCAATCACCCAACCAGTTCCATGTGCTTACCTAATCACTGCGCCAAAACACAAGCATTCATATATTCACCATGCACTCTCCTTGCAGTGCTCTAATCATCCAGTCACTACCCATGTACTCATGCAATGACCCAGACACTAACAAATGCACTGCTACAATCCCCTGAGCACTACTGATGCAGTCCAGCCATCTCCTTGCAACTATCCATGTACTCCTACAATCACCCAGCCATTTCCATGTACTTATCTAATCACTGCGCCAAAACACAAGCACTTATAAATTCCCCATGCCTTCTCCTTGCAGTACTCTAATCATCCATTCAGTACCCATGTACGAATGCAATGACCCAGGCACTAACACATGCACTGCTACAATTCCCTGAGCACTTCTGACGCAGTCCAGCCATCTCCTTGTCAGTACCCATGCACTCCTCCTATTACCCATCCAGCATCATGTACTTATCCAATCACTCCACCAAAACCCAAGCACTTATAAACTCACCATACACTCTCGCTGCAGTACTCTAATCATCCAGTCCTATCACCCAGCCAGTTCCATGTCCTTACCTAATCACTTCGCCAAAACACAAGCACTTATAAACTCACCATGCACTCTCCTTGCAGTTCTGTAATCATCCAGTCAGTACCCATGTACTCATACAATTACCCATCCACTAACACATGCACTGCTGCAATCCCCTGAGCACTACTGATTCAGTCCAGCCATCTCCTTGTCACTACCCATGCACTCCTCCAATCACCCAACCAGTTCCATGGGCTTACCTAATCACTGCGCCAAAACACAAGCATTCATATATTCACCATGCACTCTCCTTGCAGTACTCTAATCATCCAGTCACTACCCATGTACTCATGCAATGACCCAGACACTAACACATGCACTGCTACAATCCCCTGAGCACTACTGATGCAGTCCAGCCATCTCCTTGCAACTATCCATGTACTCCTCCAATCACCCAGCCATTTCCGTGTACTTATCTAATCACTGCCCCAAAACACAAGCACTTATAAATTCACAATGCACTCTACTTGCAGGACTCTAATCATCCATTCAGTACCCATGTACGAATGCAATGACCCAGGCACTAACACATGCACCGCTACAATCCCCTGAGCACTACTGAGGCAGTCCAGCCATCTCCTTGCAACTATCCATGTACTCCTCCAATCACCCAGCCATTTCCGTGTACTTATCTAATCACTGCCCCAAAACACAAGCACTTATAAATTCACCATGCACTCTACTTGCAGGACTCTAATCATCCATTCAGTACCCATGTACGAATGCAATGACCCAGGCACTAACACATGCACCGCTACAATCCCCTGAGCACTACTGAGGCAGTCCAGCCATCTCCTTGCAACTATCCATGTACTCCTCCAATCACCCAGCCATTTCCATGTACTTATCTAATCACTGCACCAAAACACAAGCACTTATAAATTCACCATGCCTTCTCCTTGCAGTACTCTAATCATCCATTCAGTACCCATGTACGAATGCAATGACCCAGGCACTAACACATGTACTGCTACAATTCCCTGAGCACTACTGATGAAGTCCAGCCATCTCCTTGTCACTACCCATGCACTCCTCCTATCACCCATCCAGCATCATGTACTTATCCAATCACTCCACCAAAACCCAAGCACTTATAAACTCACCATGCACTCTCGCTGCAGTACTATAATCATCCAGTCCTATCACCCAGCCAGTTCCATGTCCTTACCTAATCACTTCGCCAAAACACAAGCACTTATAAATTCACTATGCACTCTCCTTGCAGTACTTTAATGATCCAGTCAGTACCCATGTGCTTATGCAATGAGTCAGGCATTAACACATGCACTGCTACAATTACCTGAGCACTAATCATGCAGACCAGCCATTTCCTTGTCGCTACCCATGCACACCTCCAATCACCCAACCAGCATCATGTACTTATCCAATCACTCCACCAAAACCCAAGCACTTATAAACTCACCATGCACTCTTGCTGCAGTACTCTAATCATCCAGTCAGTACCCATCTACTCATGCAATCACCCGTGCACTGCTACAATTCCCTGAGCACTACCCATTCAGTCCACCCATCTCCTTGTTAATGAGTTTGCACTCCTCCAATCACCCAGTCAGCACCATGTACTTATCCAATCACTCTGCCAAAACCCAAGCACTTACAAATTCACCATGCCCTCTCCTTGCAGTACTCTCATCAGACATTCAGTACCCATGTACATATCCAATCACTCCGCCAAAACCCAAGCACTTATATATTCACCATACACTATCTTTGCAGCACTCTAATCATCCCACTATCCATGCACTCATGCAATGACCCAGGCACTAACTCATGCACTTCTACAATCCCCTGACCACTACCAATACAGTTAAGCTATTGCCCTGTCACTACCCATGCACTCCTCCAATCACCCAGCCAGCGCCATGTACTTATGCAATGGCCCAGGCACTAACACATGCACTGCTACAATCCCCTGAGCACTTCCCATGCAGACCTCTAACCACCTACACACAACTGATTCACTCCTCCAATTACCCAGGTAGTACCGAGGCACTCCAGAAATCCCTTTGTCACTACCCAGGCACTCATCCAATCACCCATCCTGCATCATGTACTTATCCAATCACTCCTCCAAAACCCAACCACTTATAAATTCACCATGAACTCTCCTTGCAGTACTGTAATAATCCAGTCAGTACCCATGTACGTATGCAATGACCCAGGCACTAACCCATGCACTGCTACAATTATCTGAGCACTAATCATGCAGACCAGCCATCGCCTTGTCACTACCCATGCACTCCTCCAATTACCCATCCAGCATCAAGTACTTATCCAATCACTCCACCAAAACCCAAGCACTTATAAATTCACCATGCCTTCTCCTTGCAGTACTCTAATCATCTATTCACTACCCATGTACGAATGCAATGACCCAGGCACTAACACATGCACTGCTACAATTCCCTGAGCACTACTGATGCAGTCCAGCCATCTCCTTGTCACTACCCATGCACTCCTCTTATCACCCATCCAGCATCATGTACTAATCCAATCACTCCACCAAAACCCAAGCACTTATATACTCACCATGCACTCTCCTTGCAGTTCTGTAATCATCCAGTCAGTACCCATGTACTCATACAATGACCCATCCACTAACACATGCACTGCTGCAGACCCTTGAGCACTACCATCTCCTTGTCACTACCCATGCACTCCTCCAATCACCCAACCAGTTCCATGTGCTTACCTAATCACTGCGCCAAAACACAAGCATTCATATATTCACCATGCACTCTCCTTACAGTGCTCTAATCATCCAGTCACTACCCATGTACTCATGCAATGACCCAGACACTAACACATGCACGGCTACAATCCCCTGAGCACTACTGATGCAGTCCAGCCATCTCCTTGCAACTATCCATGTACTCCTCCAATCACCCAGCCATTTCCATGTACTCATCTAATCACTGCGCCAAAACACAAGCACTTATAAATTCACCATGCACTCTCCTTGCAGTACTCTAATCATCCATTCAGTACCCATGTACGAATGCAATGACCCAGGCACTAACACATGCACCGCTACAATTCCCTGAGCACTACTGATGCAGTCCAGCCATCTCCTTGTCACTACCCATGCACTCCTCCTATCACCCATCCAGCATCATGTACTTATCCAATCACTACACCAAAACCCAAGCACTTATAAACTCACCATGCACTCTCGCTGCAGTACTCTAATCATCCAGTCCTATCACCCAGCCAGTTCCATGTCCTTACCTAATCAGTGCGCCAAAACACAAGCACTTATAAATTCATCATGCACTTTCCTTGCAGTACTGTAATCATCCAGTCAGTACCCATGTACTTATGCAATGGCTCAGGCATTAACACATGCACTGCTACAATTACCTGAGCACTAATCATGCAGACCAGCCATTTCCTTGTCGCTACCCATGCACTCCTCCAATCACCCAACCAGCATCATGTACTTATCCAATCACTCCACCAAAACCCAAGCACTTATAAACTCACCATGCACTCTTGCTGCAGTACTCTAATCATCCAGTCAGTACCCATGTACTCATGCAATGACCCATGCACTGACACATGCACTGCTACAATTCCCTGAGCACTACCCATTCAGTCTACCCATCTCCTTGTTAATGAGTATGCACTCCTCCAATCACCCAGTCAGCACCATGTACTTATCCAACACTCTGCCAAAACCCAAGAACTTACAAATTCACCATGCTCTCTCCTTGCAGTACTCTCATCAGACATTCAGTACCCATGTACATATCCAATCACTCCGCGAAAACCCAAGCACTTATATATTCACCATACACTATCTTTGCAGCACTCTAATCACCCTGCCACTATCCATGCACTCATGCAATGACCCAGGCACTAACTCATGCACTTCTTCAATCCCCTGAGCACTACCAATACAGTCAAGCTATTGCCTTGTCACTACCCATGCACTCCTTCAATCACCCAGCCAGCGCCATGTACTTATGCAATGGCCCAGGCACTAACATATGCACTGCTACAATCCCCTGAGCACTTCCCATGCAGACCTCTAACCACCTACACACTACTGATTCACTCCTCCAATTACCCAGGTAGTACCCATGCACTCCAAAAGTCCCTCTGTCACTACCCAGGCCCTCCTCCAATCACCCATCCTCCATCATGTACTTATCCAATCACTGCGCCAAAACCCAAGCACTTATAAATTCACCATGAACTCTCCTTGCAGTACTGTAATCATCCAGTCAGTACCCATGTACGTATGCAATGACCCAGGCACTAACCCATGCACTGCTACAATTACCTGAGCACTAATCATGCAGACCAGCCATCTCCTTGTCACTACCCATGCACTCCTCCAATCACCCATCCAGCATCATGTACTTATCCAATCACTCTGCCAAAACCCAAGCACTTACAAATTCACCATGCCCTCTCCTTGCAGTACTCTCATCAGACATTCAGTACCCATGTACATATCCAATCACTCCGCCAAAACCCAAGCACTTATATATTCACCATACACTATCTTTGCAGCACTCTAATCATCCCACTATCCATGCACTCATGCAATGACCCAGGCACTAACTCATGCACTTCTACAATCCCCTGACCACTACCAATACAGTTAAGCTATTGCCCTGTCACTACCCATGCACTCCTCCAATCACCCAGCCAGCGCCATGTACTTATGCAATGGCCCAGGCACTAACACATGCACTGCTACAATCCCCTGAGCACTTCCCATGCAGACCTCTAACCACCTACACACAACTGATTCACTCCTCCAATTACCCAGGTAGTACCGAGGCACTCCAGAAATCCCTTTGTCACTACCCAGGCACTCATCCAATCACCCATCCTGCATCATGTACTTATCCAATCACTCCTCCAAAACCCAACCACTTATAAATTCACCATGAACTCTCCTTGCAGTACTGTAATAATCCAGTCAGTACCCATGTACGTATGCAATGACCCAGGCACTAACCCATGCACTGCTACAATTATCTGAGCACTAATCATGCAGACCAGCCATCGCCTTGTCACTACCCATGCACTCCTCCAATTACCCATCCAGCATCAAGTACTTATCCAATCACTCCACCAAAACCCAAGCACTTATAAATTCACCATGCCTTCTCCTTGCAGTACTCTAATCATCTATTCACTACCCATGTACGAATGCAATGACCCAGGCACTAACACATGCACTGCTACAATTCCCTGAGCACTACTGATGCAGTCCAGCCATCTCCTTGTCACTACCCATGCACTCCTCTTATCACCCATCCAGCATCATGTACTAATCCAATCACTCCACCAAAACCCAAGCACTTATATACTCACCATGCACTCTCCTTGCAGTTCTGTAATCATCCAGTCAGTACCCATGTACTCATACAATGACCCATCCACTAACACATGCACTGCTGCAGACCCTTGAGCACTACCATCTCCTTGTCACTACCCATGCACTCCTCCAATCACCCAACCAGTTCCATGTGCTTACCTAATCACTGCGCCAAAACACAAGCATTCATATATTCACCATGCACTCTCCTTACAGTGCTCTAATCATCCAGTCACTACCCATGTACTCATGCAATGACCCAGACACTAACACATGCACGGCTACAATCCCCTGAGCACTACTGATGCAGTCCAGCCATCTCCTTGCAACTATCCATGTACTCCTCCAATCACCCAGCCATTTCCATGTACTCATCTAATCACTGCGCCAAAACACAAGCACTTATAAATTCACCATGCACTCTCCTTGCAGTACTCTAATCATCCATTCAGTACCCATGTACGAATGCAATGACCCAGGCACTAACACATGCACCGCTACAATTCCCTGAGCACTACTGATGCAGTCCAGCCATCTCCTTGTCACTACCCATGCACTCCTCCTATCACCCATCCAGCATCATGTACTTATCCAATCACTACACCAAAACCCAAGCACTTATAAACTCACCATGCACTCTCGCTGCAGTACTCTAATCATCCAGTCCTATCACCCAGCCAGTTCCATGTCCTTACCTAATCACTGCGCCAAAACACAAGCACTTATAAATTCATCATGCACTTTCCTTGCAGTACTGTAATCATCCAGTCAGTACCCATGTACTTATGCAATGGCTCAGGCATTAACACATGCACTGCTACAATTACCTGAGCACTAATCATGCAGACCAGCCATCTCCTTGTCGCTACCCATGCACTCCTCCAATCACCCAACCAGCATCATGTACTTATCCAATCACTCCACCAAAACCCAAGCACTTATAAACTCACCATGCACTCTTGCTGCAGTACTCTAATCATCCAGTCAGTACCCATGTACTCATGCAATGACCCATGCACTGACACATGCACTGCTACAATTCCCTGAGCACTACCCATTCAGTCTACCCATCTCCTTGTTAATGAGTATGCACTCCTCCAATCACCCAGTCAGCACCATGTACTTATCCAACACTCTGCCAAAACCCAAGAACTTACAAATTCACCATGCTCTCTCCTTGCAGTACTCTCATCAGACATTCAGTACCCATGTACATATCCAATCACTCCGCGAAAACCCAAGCACTTATATATTCACCATACACTATCTTTGCAGCACTCTAATCACCCTGCCACTATCCATGCACTCATGCAATGACCCAGGCACTAACTCATGCACTTCTTCAATCCCCTGAGCACTACCAATACAGTCAAGCTATTGCCTTGTCACTACCCATGCACTCCTTCAATCACCCAGCCAGCGCCATGTACTTATGCAATGGCCCAGGCACTAACACATGCACTGCTACAATCCCCTGAGCACTTCCCATGCAGACCTCTAACCACCTACACACTACTGATTCACTCCTCCAATTACCCAGGTAGTACCCATGCACTCCAAAAGTCCCTCTGTCACTACCCAGGCCCTCCTCCAATCACCCATCCTCCATCATGTACTTATCCAATCACTGCGCCAAAACCCAAGCACTTATAAATTCACCATGAACTCTCCTTGCAGTACTGTAATCATCCAGTCAGTACCCATGTACGTATGCAATGACCCAGGCACTAACCCATGCACTGCTACAATTACCTGAGCACTAATCATGCAGACCAGCCATCTCCTTGTCACTACCCATGCACTCCTCCAATCACCCATCCAGCATCATGTACTTATCCAATCACTCTGCCAAAACCCAAGCACTTACAAATTCACCATGCCCTCTCCTTGCAGTACTCTCATCAGACATTCAGTACCCATGTACATATCCAATCACTCCGCCAAAACCCAAGCACTTATATATTCACCATACACTATCTTTGCAGCACTCTAATCATCCCACTATCCATGCACTCATGCAATGACCCAGGCACTAACTCATGCACTTCTACAATCCCCTGACCACTACCAATACAGTTAAGCTATTGCCCTGTCACTACCCATGCACTCCTCCAATCACCCAGCCAGCGCCATGTACTTATGCAATGGCCCAGGCACTAACACATGCACTGCTACAATCCCCTGAGCACTTCCCATGCAGACCTCTAACCACCTACACACAACTGATTCACTCCTCCAATTACCCAGGTAGTACAGAGGCACTCCAGAAATCCCTTTGTCACTACCCAGGCACTCATCCAATCACCCATCCTGCATCATGTACTTATCCAATCACTCCTCCAAAACCCAACCACTTATAAATTCACCATGAACTCTCCTTGCAGTACTGTAATAATCCAGTCAGTACCCATGTACGTATGCAATGACCCAGGCACTAACCCATGCACTGCTACAATTATCTGAGCACTAATCATGCAGACCAGCCATCGCCTTGTCACTACCCATGCACTCCTCCAATTACCCATCCAGCATCAAGTACTTATCCAATCACTCCACCAAAACCCAAGCACTTATAAATTCACCATGCCTTCTCCTTGCAGTACTCTAATCATCTATTCACTACCCATGTACGAATGCAATGACCCAGGCACTAACACATGCACTGCTACAATTCCCTGAGCACTACTGATGCAGTCCAGCCATCTCCTTGTCACTACCCATGCACTCCTCTTATCACCCATCCAGCATCATGTACTAATCCAATCACTCCACCAAAACCCAAGCACTTATATACTCACCATGCACTCTCCTTGCAGTTCTGTAATCATCCAGTCAGTACCCATGTACTCATACAATGACCCATCCACTAACACATGCACTGCTGCAGACCCTTGAGCACTACCATCTCCTTGTCACTACCCATGCACTCCTCCAATCACCCAACCAGTTCCATGTGCTTACCTAATCACTGCGCCAAAACACAAGCATTCATATATTCACCATGCACTCTCCTTACAGTGCTCTAATCATCCAGTCACTACCCATGTACTCATGCAATGACCCAGACACTAACACATGCACGGCTACAATCCCCTGAGCACTACTGATGCAGTCCAGCCATCTCCTTGCAACTATCCATGTACTCCTCCAATCACCCAGCCATTTCCATGTACTCATCTAATCACTGCGCCAAAACACAAGCACTTATAAATTCACCATGCACTCTCCTTGCAGTACTCTAATCATCCATTCAGTACCCATGTACGAATGCAATGACCCAGGCACTAACACATGCACCGCTACAATTCCCTGAGCACTACTGATGCAGTCCAGCCATCTCCTTGTCACTACCCATGCACTCCTCCTATCACCCATCCAGCATCATGTACTTATCCAATCACTACACCAAAACCCAAGCACTTATAAACTCACCATGCACTCTCGCTGCAGTACTCTAATCATCCAGTCCTATCACCCAGCCAGTTCCATGTCCTTACCTAATCACTGCGCCAAAACACAAGCACTTATAAATTCATCATGCACTTTCCTTGCAGTACTGTAATCATCCAGTCAGTACCCATGTACTTATGCAATGGCTCAGGCATTAACACATGCACTGCTACAATTACCTGAGCACTAATCATGCAGACCAGCCATCTCCTTGTCGCTACCCATGCACTCCTCCAATCACCCAACCAGCATCATGTACTTATCCAATCACTCCACCAAAACCCAAGCACTTATAAACTCACCATGCACTCTTGCTGCAGTACTCTAATCATCCAGTCAGTACCCATGTACTCATGCAATGACCCATGCACTGACACATGCACTGCTACAATTCCCTGAGCACTACCCATTCAGTCTACCCATCTCCTTGTTAATGAGTATGCACTCCTCCAATCACCCAGTCAGCACCATGTACTTATCCAACACTCTGCCAAAACCCAAGAACTTACAAATTCACCATGCTCTCTCCTTGCAGTACTCTCATCAGACATTCAGTACCCATGTACATATCCAATCACTCCGCGAAAACCCAAGCACTTATATATTCACCATACACTATCTTTGCAGCACTCTAATCACCCTGCCACTATCCATGCACTCATGCAATGACCCAGGCACTAACTCATGCACTTCTTCAATCCCCTGAGCACTACCAATACAGTCAAGCTATTGCCTTGTCACTACCCATGCACTCCTTCAATCACCCAGCCAGCGCCATGTACTTATGCAATGGCCCAGGCACTAACACATGCACTGCTACAATCCCCTGAGCACTTCCCATGCAGACCTCTAACCACCTACACACTACTGATTCACTCCTCCAATTACCCAGGTAGTACCCATGCACTCCAAAAGTCCCTCTGTCACTACCCAGGCCCTCCTCCAATCACCCATCCTCCATCATGTACTTATCCAATCACTGCGCCAAAACCCAAGCACTTATAAATTCACCATGAACTCTCCTTGCAGTACTGTAATCATCCAGTCAGTACCCATGTACGTATGCAATGACCCAGGCACTAACCCATGCACTGCTACAATTACCTGAGCACTAATCATGCAGACCAGCCATCTCCTTGTCACTACCCATGCACTCCTCCAATCACCCATCCAGCATCATGTACTTATCCAATCACTCCACCAAAACCCAAGCACTTATAAACTCACCATGCACTCTCCTTGCAGTTCTGTAATCATCCAGTCAGTACCCATGTACTCATACAATGGCCCGTGCACTAACACATGCACTGCTGCAATCCCTTGAGCACTACTGATTCAGTCCAGCAATCTCCTTGTCACTACCCATGCACTCCTCCAATCACCCAACCAGTTCCATGTGCTTACCTAATCACTGCGCCAAAACACAAGCATTCATATATTTACCATGCACTCTCCTTGCAGTGCTCTAATCATCCAGTCCCTACCCATGTACTCATGCAATGACCCAGACACTAACACATGCACTGCTACAATCCCCTGAGCACTACTGATGCAGTCCAGCCATCTCCTTGCAACTATCCATGTACTCCTTCAATCACCCAGACATTTCCATGTACTTATCTAATCACTGCGCCAAAACACAAGCACTTATAAATTCAACATGAACTCTCCTTGCAGTACTCTAATCATCCATTCAGTACCCATGTACGAATGCAATGACCCAGGCACTAACACATGCACTGCTACAATTCCCTGAGCACTACTGATGCAGTCCAGCCATCTCCTTGTCACTACCCATGCACTCCTCCTATCACCCATCCAGCATCATGTACTTATCCAATCACTCCACCAAAACCAAAGCACTTATAAACTCACCATGCACTCTCGCTGCAGTACTCTAATCATCCAGTCCTATCACCCACCTAGTTCCATGTCCCTACCTAATCACTGCACCAAAACACAAGCACTTATAAATTCACCATGCACTCTCCTTGCAGTACTGTAATCATCCAGTCAGTACCCATGTACTTATGCAATGACTCAGGCATTAACACATGCACTGCTACAATTACCTGAGCACTAATCATGCAGTCCAGCCATCTCCTTGCAAATATCCATGTACTCCTCCAATCAGCCAGCCATTTCCATGTACTTATCAAATCACTGCGCCAAAACACAAGCACTTATACATTCACCATAAACTCTCCTTGCAGTACTCTAATCATCCATTCAGTACTCTTGTACGAATGCAACGACCCAGGCACTAACACATGCACTGCTACAATTCCCTGAGCACTACTGATGCAGTCCAGCCATCTCCTTGTCACTACCCATGCACTCCTCCTATCACCCATCCAGCATCATGTACTTATCCAATCACTCCACCAAAACCCAAGCACTTATAAACTCACCATGCACTCTCCTTGCAGTACTCTAATCATCCAGTCAGTACCCATGTACTCATGCAATGACCCATGCACTAACACATGCTCTGCTACAATTCCCTGAACACTAGCCATTCAGTCCAGCCATCTCCTTGTCACTACCCATGTACTCCTCCAATCACCCAGTCAGCACCATGTACTTATCCAATCACTCTGTCAAAACACAAGCACTTATAAATTCACCATGCACTCTCCTTGCAGTACTGTAATGATCCAGTCAGTACCCATGTGCTTATGCAATGAGTCAGGCATTAACACATGCACTGCTACAATTACCTGAGCACTAATCATGCAGACCAGCCATTTCCTTGTCGCTACCCATGCACTCCTCCAATCACCCAACCAGCATCATGTACTTATCTAATCACTCCACCAAAACCCAAGCACTTATAAACTCACCATGCACTCTTGCTGCAGTACTCTAATCATCCAGTCAGTACCCATGTACTCATGCAATGACCCATGCACTGACACATGCACTGCTACAATTCCCTGAGCACTACCCATTCAGTCCACCCATCTCCTTGTTAATGAGTATGCACTCCTCCAGTCACCCAGTCAGCACCATGTACTTATCCAATCACTCTGCCAAAACCCAAGCACTTACAAATTTACCATGCCCTCTCCTTGCAGTACTCTCATCAGATATTCAGTACCCATGTACATATCCAATCACTCCGCCAAAACCCAAGCACTTATAAACTCACCATGCACTCTCCTTGCAGTACTCTAATCATCCAGTCAGTACCCATGTACTCATGCAATGACCCATGCACTAACACATGCTCTGCTACAATTCCCTGAACACTAGCCATTCAGTCCAGCCATCTCCTTGTCACTACCCATGTACTCCTCCAATCACCCAGTCAGCACCATGTACTTATCCAATCACTCTGTCAAAACACAAGCACTTATAAATTCACCATGCACTCTCCTTGCAGTACTGTAATGATCCAGTCAGTACCCATGTGCTTATGCAATGAGTCAGGCATTAACACATGCACTGCTACAATTACCTGAGCACTAATCATGCAGACCAGCCATTTCCTTGTCGCTACCCATGCACTCCTCCTATCACCCATCCAGCATCATGTACTTATCCAATCACTCCACCAAAACCCAAGCACTTATAAACTCACCATGCACTCTCCTTGCAGTACTCTAATCATCCAGTCAGTACCCATGTACTCATGCAATGACCCATGCACTAACACATGCTCTGCTACAATTCCCTGAACACTAGCCATTCAGTCCAGCCATCTCCTTGTCATTACCCATGTACTCCTCCAATCACCCAGTCAGCACCATGTACTTATCCAATCACTCTGTCAAAACACATGCACTTATAAATTCACCATGCACTCTCCTTGCAGTACTCTAATCATCCATTCAGTACCCATGTACGAATGCAATGACCCAGGAACTAATACATGCACTGCTACAATCCCCTGAGCACTACTGATGCAGTCCAGCCACCTCTTTGTCATTACCCATGCACTCCTCCAATCACCCAGCCAGTTCCATGTCTTTATCTAATCACTGTGCCAAAACAAAAGCACTTATAAATTCACCATGCACTCTACTTGCAGTACTCTAATCATCGAGTCACTACCCATGTACTCATGCAATGACCCAGGCACTAACACATGCACTGCTACAATTCCCTGAGCACTACTGATGCAGTCCCGCCATCTCCTTGTCACTACCCATGCACTCCTCCTATCACCCATCCAGCATCATGTACTTATCCAATCACTCCACCAAAACCCAAGCACTTATAAACTCACCATGCACTCTCGCTGCAGTACTCTAATCATCCAGTCCTATCACCCAGCCAGTTCCATGTCCTTACCTAATCACTTCGCCAAAACACAAGCACTTATAAATTCACTATGCACTCTCCTTGCAGTACTGTAATGATCCAGTCAGTACCCATGTGCTTATGCAATGAGTCAGGCATTAACACATGCACTGCTACAATTACCTGAGCACTAATCATGCAGACCAGCCATTTCCTTGTCGCTACCCATGCACTCCTCCAATCACCCAACCAGCATCATGTACTTATCTAATCACTCCACCAAAACCCAAGCACTTATAAACTCACCATGCACTCTTGCTGCAGTACTCTAATCATCCAGTCAGTACCCATGTACTCATGCAATGACCCATGCACTGACACATGCACTGCTACAATTCCCTGAGCACTACCCATTCAGTCCACCCATCTCCTTGTTAATGAGTATGCACTCCTCCAGTCACCCAGTCAGCACCATGTACTTATCCAATCACTCTGCCAAAACCCAAGCACTTACAAATTTACCATGCCCTCTCCTTGCAGTACTCTCATCAGATATTCAGTACCCATGTACATATCCAATCACTCCGCCAAAACCCAAGCACTTATATATTCACCATACACTATCTTTGCAGTACTGTAATAATCCAGTCAGTACCCATGTACGTATGCAATGACCCAGGCACTAACCCATGCACTGCTACAATTATCTGAGCACTAATCATGCAGACCAGCCATCGCCTTGTCACTACCCATGCACTCCTCCAATCACTTATCCAGCATCAAGTACTTATCCAATCACTCCACCAAAACCCAAGCACTTATGAATTCACCATGCCTTCTCCTTGCAGTACTCTAATCATCCATTCAGTACCCATGTACGAATGCAATGACCCAGGCACTAACACATGCACTGCTACAATTCCCTGAGCACTACTGATGCAGTCCAGCCATCTCCTTGTCACTACCCATGCACTCCTCCTATCACCCATCCAGCATCATGTACTTATCCAATCACTCCACCAAAACCCAAGCACTTATAAACTCACCATGCACTCTCCTTGCAGTACTCTAATCATCCAGTCAGTACCCATGTACTCATGCAATGACCCATGCACTAACACATGCTCTGCTACAATTCCCTGAACACTAGCCATTCAGTCCAGCCATCTCCTTGTCAATATCCATGTACTCCTCCAATCACCCAGTCAGCACCATGTACTTATCCAATCACTCTGTCAAAACACATGCACTTATAAATTCACCATGCACTCTCCTTGCAGTACTCTAATCATCCATTCAGTACCCATGTACGAATGCAATGACCCAGGAACTAATACATGCACTGCTACAATCCCCTGAGCACTACTGATGCAGTCCAGCCACCTCTTTGTCATTACCCATGCACTCCTCCAATCACCCAGCCAGTTCCATGTCCTTATCTAATCACTGTGCCAAAACAAAAGCACTTATAAATTCACCATGCACTCTACTTGCAGTACTCTAATCATCGAGTCACTACCCATGTACTCATGCAATGACCCAGGCACTAACACATGCACTGCTACAATTCCCTGAGCACTACTGATGCAGTCCCGCCATCTCCTTGTCACTACCAATGCACTCCTCCAATCACCCATCCAGCATCATGTACTTATCCAATCACTCCACCAAAACCCAAGCACTTATAAACTCACCATGCACTCTCCTTGCAGTTCTGTAATCATCCAGTCAGTACCCATGTACTCATACAATGACCCATGCACTAACACATGCACTGCTGTAATCCCTCGAGCACTACTGATTCAGTCCAGCCATCTCCTTGTCACTACCCATACACTCCTCCAATCACCCAACCAGTTCCATGTGCTTACCTAATCACTGCGCCAAAACACAAGCATTCATATATTCACCATGCACTCTCCTTGCAGTGCTCTAATCATCCAGTCACTACCCATGTACTCATGCAATGACCCAGACACTAACACATGCACTGCTACAATCCCCTGAGCACTACTAATGCAGTCCAGCCATCTCCTTGCAACTATCCATGTACTCCTCCAATCACCCAGCCATTTCCATGTACTTATCTAATCACTGCGCCAAAACACAAGCACTGATAAATTCAACATGCACTCTCCTTGCAGTACTCTAATCATCCATTCAGTACCCATGTAAGAATGCAATGACCCAGGCACTAACACATGCACTGCTACAATTCCCTGAGCACTACTGATGCAGTCCAGCCATCTCCTTGTCACTACCCATGCACTCCTCCTATCACCCATCCAGCATCATGTACTTATCCAATCACTCCACCAAAACCCAAGCACTTATAAACTCACCATGCACTCTCGCTGCAGTACTCTAATCATCCAGTCCTATCACCCACCTAGTTCCATGTCCTTACCTAATCACTGCACCAAAACACAAGCACTTATGAATTCACCATGCACTCTCCTTGCAGTACTGTAATCATCCAGTCAGTACCCATGTACTTATGCAATGACTCAGGCATTAACACATGCACTGCTACAATTACCTGAGCACTAATCATGCAGTCCAGCCATCTCCTTGCAAATATCCATGTACTCCTCCAATCACCCAGCCATTTCCATGTACTTATCTAATCACTGCGCCAAAACACAAGCACTTATAAATTCACCATGCACTCTCCTTACAGTACTCTAATCATCCATTCAGTACTCTTGTACGAATGCAACGACCCAGGCACTAACACATGCACTGCTACAATTCCCTGAGCACTACTGATGCAGTCCAGCCATCTCCTTGTCACTACCCATGCACTCCTCCTATCACCCATCCAGCATCATGTACTTATCCAATCACTCCACCAAAAATCAAGCACTTATAAATACACCATGCACTCTCCTTGCAGTACTCTAATCATCCTATCAGTACCCATGTACTCATGCAATGGCCCATGCACTAACACATGCTCTGCTACAATTTCCTGAACACTAGCCATTCAGTCCAGCCATCTCCTTGTCACTACCCATGTACTCCTCCAATCACCCAGTCAGCACCATGTACATATCCAATCATTCTGCCAAAACACAAGCACTTATAAATTCACCATGCACTCTCCTTACAGTACTCTAATCATCCATTCAGTACCCATGTACGAATGCAATGACCCAGGCACTAACACATGCACTGCTACAATTCCCTGAGCACTACTGATGCAGTCCAGCCATCTCCTTGTCACTACCCATGCACTCCTCCTATCACCCATCCAGCATCATGTACTTATCCAATCACTCCACCAAAACCCAAGCACTTATAAACTCACCATGCACTCTCCTTGCAGTACTCTAATCATCCAGTCAGTACCCATGTACTCATGCAATGACCCATGCACTAACACATGCTCTGCTACAATTCCCTGAACACTAGCCATTCAGTCCAGCCATCTCCTTGTCACTACCCATGTACTCCTCCAATCACCCAGTCAGCACCATGTACTTATCCAATCACTCTGTCAAAACACAAGCACTTATAAATTCACCATGCACTCTCCTTGCAGTACTGTAATGATCCAGTCAGCACCCATGTGCTTATGCAATGAGTCAGGCATTAACACATGCACTGCTACAATTACCTGAGCACTAATCATGCAGACCAGCCATTTCCTTGCCGCTACCCATGCACTCCTCCAATCACCCAACCAGCATCATGTACTTATCTAATCACTCCACCAAAACCCAAGCACTTATAAACTCACCATGCACTCTTGCTGCAGTACTCTAATCATCCAGTCAGTACCCATGTACTCATGCAATGACCCATGCACTGACACATGCACTGCTACAATTCCCTGAGCACTACCCATTCAGTCCACCCATCTCCTTGTTAATGAGTATGCACTCCTCCAGTCACCCAGTCAGCACCATGTACTTATCCAATCACTCTGCCAAAACCCAAGCACTTACAAATTTACCATGCCCTCTCCTTGCAGTACTCTCATCAGATATTCAGTACCCATGTACATATCCAATCACTCCGCCAAAACCCAAGCACTTATATATTCACCATACACTATCTTTGCAGCACTCTAATCATCCCACTATCCATGCACTCATACAATGACCCAGGCACTAACTCATGCACTTCTACAATCCCCTGAGCACTACCAATACAGTCAAGCTATTGCCCTGTCACTACCCATGCACTCCTCCAATCACCCAGCCAGCGCCATGTACTTATGCAATGGCCCAGGCACTAACACATGCACTGCTACAATCCCCTGAGCACTTCCCACGCAGACCTCTAACCACCTACACACAACTGATTCACTCCTCCAATTACCCAGGTAGTACCCATGCACTCCAGAAATCCCTTTGTCACTACCCAGGCACTCATCCAATCACCCATCCTGCATCATGTACTTATCCAATCACTCCTCCAAAACCCAACCACTTATAAATTCACCATGAACTCTCCTTGCAGTACTGTAATAATCCAGTCTGTACCCATGTACGTATGCAATGACCCAGGCACTAACCCATGCACTGCTACAATTATCTGAGCACTAATCATGCAGACCAGCCATCGCCTTGTCACTACCCATGCACTCCTCCAATCACCCATCCAGCATCAAGTACTTATCCAATCACTCCACCAAAACCCAAGCACTTATAAATTCACCATGCCTTCTCCTTGCAGTACTCTAATCATCCATTCAGTACCCATGTACGAATGCAATGACCCAGGCACTAACACATGCACTGCTACAATTCCCTGAGCACTACTGATGCAGTCCAGCCATCTCCTTGTCACTACCCATGCACTCCTCCTATCACCCATCCAGCATCATGTACTTATCCAATCACTCCACCAAAACCCAAGCACTTATAAACTCACCATGCACTCTCCTTGCAGTACTCTAATCATCCAGTCAGTACCCATGTACTCATGCAATGACCCATGCACTAACACATGCTCTGCTACAATTCCCTGAACACTAGCCATTCAGTCCAGCCATCTCCTTGTCAATACCCATGTACTCCTCCAATCACCCAGTCAGCACCATGTACTTATCCAATCACTCTGTCAAAACACATGCACTTATAAATTCACCATGCACTCTCCTTGCAGTACTCTAATCATCCATTCAGTACCCATGTACGAATGCAATGACCCAGGAACTAATACATGCACTGCTACAATCCCCTGAGCACTACTGATGCAGTCCAGCCACCTCTTTGTCATTACCCATGCACTCCTCCAATCACCCAGCCAGTTCCATGTCCTTATCTAATCACTGTGCCAAAACAAAAGCACTTATAAATTCACCATGCACTCTACTTGCAGTACTCTAATCATCGAGTCACTACCCATGTACTCATGCAATGACCCAGGCACTAACACATGCACTGCTACAATTCCCTGAGCACTACTGATGCAGTCCCGCCATCTCCTTGTCACTACCAATGCACTCCTCCAATCACCCATCCAGCATCATGTACTTATCCAATCACTCCACCAAAACCCAAGCACTTATAAACTCACCATGCACTCTCCTTGCAGTTCTGTAATCATCCAGTCAGTACCCATGTACTCATACAATGACCCATGCACTAACACATGCACTGCTGTAATCCCTCGAGCACTACTGATTCAGTCCAGCCATCTCCTTGTCACTACCCATACACTCCTCCAATCACCCAACCAGTTCCATGTGCTTACCTAATCACTGCGCCAAAACACAAGCATTCATATATTCACCATGCACTCTCCTTGCAGTGCTCTAATCATCCAGTCACTACCCATGTACTCATGCAATGACCCAGACACTAACACATGCACTGCTACAATCCCCTGAGCACTACTGATGCAGTCCAGCCATCTCCTTGCAACTATCCATGTACTCCTCCAATCACCCAGCCATTTCCATGTACTTATCTAATCACTGCGCCAAAACACAAGCACTGATAAATTCAACATGCACTCTCCTTGCAGTACTCTAATCATCCATTCAGTACCCATGTAAGAATGCAATGACCCAGGCACTAACACATGCACTGCTACAATTCCCTGAGCACTACTGATGCAGTCCAGCCATCTCCTTGTCACTACCCATGCACTCCTCCTATCACCCATCCAGCATCATGTACTTATCCAATCACTCCACCAAAACCCAAGCACTTATAAACTCACCATGCACTCTCGCTGCAGTACTCTAATCATCCAGTCCTATCACCCACCTAGTTCCATGTCCTTACCTAATCACTGCACCAAAACACAAGCACTTATAAATTCACCATGCACTCTCCTTGCAGTACTGTAATCATCCAGTCAGTACCCATGTACTTATGCAATGACTCAGGCATTAACACATGCACTGCTACAATTACCTGAGCACTAATCATGCAGTCCAGCCATCTCCTTGCAAATATCCATGTACTCCTCCAATCACCCAGCCATTTCCATGTACTTATCTAATCACTGCGCCAAAACACAAGCACTTATAAATTCACCATGCACTCTCCTTACAGTACTCTAATCATCCATTCAGTACTCTTGTACGAATGCAACGACCCAGGCACTAACACATGCACTGCTACAATTCCCTGAGCACTACTGATGCAGTCCAGCCATCTCCTTGTCACTACCCATGCACTCCTCCTATCACCCATCCAGCATCATGTACTTATCCAATCACTCCACCAAAAATCAAGCACTTATAAATACACCATGCACTCTCCTTGCAGTACTCTAATCATCCTATCAGTACCCATGTACTCATGCAATGGCCCATGCACTAACACATGCTCTGCTACAATTCCCTGAACACTAGCCATTCAGTCCAGCCATCTCCTTGTCACTACCCATGTACTCCTCCAATCACCCAGTCAGCACCATGTACATATCCAATCATTCTGCCAAAACACAAGCACTTATAAATTCACCATGCACTCTCCTTACAGTACTCTAATCATCCATTCAGTACCCATGTACGAATGCAATGACCCAGGCACTAACACATGCACTGCTACAATTCCCTGAGCACTACTGATGCAGTCCAGCCATCTCCTTGTCACTACCCATGCACTCCTCCTATCACCCATCCAGCATCATGTACTTATCCAATCACTCCACCAAAACCCAAGCACTTATAAACTCACCATGCACTCTCCTTGCAGTACTCTAATCATCCAGTCAGTACCCATGTACTCATGCAATGACCCATGCACTAACACATGCTCTGCTACAATTCCCTGAACACTAGCCATTCAGTCCAGCCATCTCCTTGTCACTACCCATGTACTCCTCCAATCACCCAGTCAGCACCATGTACTTATCCAATCACTCTGTCAAAACACAAGCACTTATAAATTCACCATGCACTCTCCTTGCAGTACTGTAATGATCCAGTCAGTACCCATGTGCTTATGCAATGAGTCAGGCATTAACACATGCACTGCTACAATTACCTGAGCACTAATCATGCAGACCAGCCATTTCCTTGTCGCTACCCATGCACTCCTCCAATCACCCAACCAGCATCATGTACTTATCTAATCACTCCACCAAAACCCAAGCACTTATAAACTCACCATGCACTCTTGCTGCAGTACTCTAATCATCCAGTCAGTACCCATGTACTCATGCAATGACCCATGCACTGACACATGCACTGCTACAATTCCCTGAGCACTACCCATTCAGTCCACCCATCTCCTTGTTAATGAGTATGCACTCCTCCAGTCACCCAGTCAGCACCATGTACTTATCCAATCACTCTGCCAAAACCCAAGCACTTACAAATTTACCATGCCCTCTCCTTGCAGTACTCTCATCAGATATTCAGTACCCATGTACATATCCAATCACTCCGCCAAAACCCAAGCACTTATATATTCACCATACACTATCTTTGCAGCACTCTAATCATCCCACTATCCATGCACTCATACAATGACCCAGGCACTAACTCATGCACTTCTACAATCCCCTGAGCACTACCAATACAGTCAAGCTATTGCCCTGTCACTACCCATGCACTCCTCCAATCACCCAGCCAGCGCCATGTACTTATGCAATGGCCCAGGCACTAACACATGCACTGCTACAATCCCCTGAGCACTTCCCATGCAGACCTCTAACCACCTACACACAACTGATTCACTCCTCCAATTACCCAGGTAGTACCCATGCACTCCAGAAATCCCTTTGTCACTACCCAGGCACTCATCCAATCACCCATCCTGCATCATGTACTTATCCAATCACTCCTCCAAAACCCAACCACTTATAAATTCACCATGAACTCTCCTTGCAGTACTGTAATAATCCAGTCAGTACCCATGTACGTATGCAATGACCCAGGCACTAACCCATGCACTGCTACAATTATCTGAGCACTAATCATGCAGACCAGCCATTGCCTTGTCACTACCCATGCACTCCTCCAATCACCCATCCAGCATCAAGTACTTATCCAATCACTCCACCAAAACCCAAGCACTTATAAATTCACCATGCCTTCTCCTTGCAGTACTCTAATCATCCATTCAGTACCCATGTACGAATGCAATGACCCAGGCACTAACACATGCACTGCTACAATTCACTGAGCACTACTGATGCAGTCCAGCCATCTCCTTGTCACTACCCATGCACTCCTCCTATCACCCATCCAGCATCATGTACTTATCCAATCACTCCACCAAAACCCAAGCACTTATAAACTCACCATGCACTCTCCTTGCAGTACTCTAATCATCCAGTCAGTACCCATGTACTCATGCAATGACCCATGCACTAACACATGCTCTGCTACAATTCCCTGAACACTAGCCATTCAGTCCAGCCATCTCCTTGTCACTACCCATGTACTCCTCCAATCACCCAGTCAGCACCATGTACTTATCCAATCACTCTGTCAAAACACATGCACTTATAAATTCACCATGCACTCTCCTTGCAGTACTCTAATCATCCATTCAGTACCCATGTACGAATGCAATGACCCAGGAACTAATACATGCACTGCTACAATCCCCTGAGCACTACTGATGCAGTCCAGCCACCTCTTTGTCATTACCCATGCACTCCTCCAATCACCCAGCCAGTTCCATGTCCTTATCTAATCACTGTGCCAAAACAAAAGCACTTATAAATTCACCATGCACTCTACTTGCAGTACTCTAATCATCGAGTCACTACCCATGTACTCATGCAATGACCCAGGCACTAACACATGCACTGCTACAATTCCCTGAGCACTACTGATGCAGTCCCGCCATCTCCTTGTCACTACCCATGCACTCCTCCTATCACCCATCCAGCATCATGTACTTATCCAATCACTCCACCAAAACCCAAGCACTTATAAACTCACCATGCACTCTCGCTGCAGTACTCTAATCATCCAGTCCTATCACCCAGCCAGTTCCATGTCCTTACCTAATCACTTCGCCAAAACACAAGCACTTATAAATTCACTATGCACTCTCCTTGCAGTACTGTAATGATCCAGTCAGTACCCATGTGCTTATGCAATGAGTCAGGCATTAACACATGCACTGCTACAATTACCTGAGCACTAATCATGCAGACCAGCCATTTCCTTGTCGCTACCCATGCACTCCTCCAATCACCCAACCAGCATCATGTACTTATCTAATCACTCCACCAAAACCCAAGCACTTATAAACTCACCATGCACTCTTGCTGCAGTACTCTAATCATCCAGTCAGTACCCATGTACTCATGCAATGACCCATGCACTGACACATTCACTGCTACAATTCCCTGAGCACTACCCATTCAGTCCACCCATCTCCTTGTTAATGAGTATGCACTCCTCCAGTCACCCAGTCAGCACCATGTACTTATCCAATCACTCTGCCAAAACCCAAGCACTTACAAATTTACCATGCCCTCTCCTTGCAGTACTCTCATCAGATATTCAGTACCCATGTACATATCCAATCACTCCGCCAAAACCCAAGCACTTATATATTCACCATACACTATCTTTGCAGCACTCTAATCATCCCACTATCCATGCACTCATACAATGACCCAGGCACTAACTCATGCACTTCTACAATCCCCTGAGCACTACCAATACAGTCAAGCTATTGCCCTGTCACTACCCATGCACTCCTCCAATCACCCAGCCAGCGCCATGTACTTATGCAATGGCCCAGGCACTAACACATGCACTGCTACAATCCCCTGAGCACTTCCCACGCAGACCTCTAACCACCTACACACAACTGATTCACTCCTCCAATTACCCAGGTAGTACCCATGCACTCCAGAAATCCCTTTGTCACTACCCAGGCACTCATCCAATCACCCATCCTGCATCATGTACTTATCCAATCACTCCTCCAAAACCCAACCACTTATAAATTCACCATGAACTCTCCTTGCAGTACTGTAATAATCCAGTCAGTACCCATGTACGTATGCAATGACCCAGGCACTAACCCATGCACTGCTACAATTATCTGAGCACTAATCATGCAGACCAGCCATCGCCTTGTCACTACCCATGCACTCCTCCAATCACCCATCCAGCATCAAGTACTTATCCAATCACTCCACCAAAACCCAAGCACTTATAAATTCACCATGCCTTCTCCTTGCAGTACTCTAATCATCCATTCAGTACCCATGTACGAATGCAATGACCCAGGCACTAACACATGCACTGCTACAATTCCCTGAGCACTACTGATGCAGTCCAGCCATCTCCTTGTCACTACCCATGCACTCCTCCTATCACCCATCCAGCATCATGTACTTATCCAATCACTCCACCAAAACCCAAGCACTTATAAACTCACCATGCACTCGCCTTGCAGTACTTTAATCATCCAGTCAGTACCCATGTACTCATGCAATGACCCATGCACTAACACATGCTCTGCTACAATTCCCTGAACACTAGCCATTCAGTCCAGCCATCTCCTTGTCAATACCCATGTACTCCTCCAATCACCCAGTCAGCACCATGTACTTATCCAATCACTCTGTCAAAACACATGCACTTATAAATTCACCATGCACTCTCCTTGCAGTACTCTAATCATCCATTCAGTACCCATGTACGAATGCAATGACCCAGGAACTAATACATGCACTGCTACAATCCCCTGAGCACTACTGATGCAGTCCAGCCACCTCTTTGTCATTACCCATGCACTCCTCCAATCACCCAGCCAGTTCCATGTCCTTATCTAATCACTGTGCCAAAACAAAAGCACTTATAAATTCACCATGCACTCTACTTGCAGTACTCTAATCATCGAGTCACTACCCATGTACTCATGCAATGACCCAGGCACTAACACATGCACTGCTACAATTCCCTGAGCACTAACCATGCAGACCAGCCATCTCCTTGTCACTACCAATGCACTCCTCCAATCACCCATCCAGCATCATGTACTTATCCAATCACTCCACCAAAACCCAAGCACTTATAAACTCACCATGCACTCTCCTTGCAGTTCTGTAATCATCCAGTCAGTACCCATGTACTCATACAATGACCCATGCACTAACACATGCACTGCTGTAATCCCTCGAGCACTACTGATTCAGTCCAGCCATCTCCTTGTCACTACCCATACACTCCTCCAATCACCCAACCAGTTCCATGTGCTTACCTAATCACTGCGCCCAAACACAAGCATTCATATATTCACCATGCACTCTCCTTGCAGTGCTCTAATCATCCAGTCACTACCCATGTACTCATGCAATGACCCAGACACTAACACATGCACTGCTACAATCCCCTGAGCACTACTGATGCAGTCCAGCCATCTCCTTGCAACTATCCATGTACTCCTCCAATCACCCAGCCATTTCCATGTACTTATCTAATCACTGCGCCAAAACACAAGCACTGATAAATTCAACATGCACTCTCCTTGCAGTACTCTAATCATCCATTCAGTACCCATGTAAGAATGCAATGACCCAGGCACTAACACATGCACTGCTACAATTCCCTGAGCACTACTGATGCAGTCCAGCCATCTCCTTGTCACTACCCATGCACTCCTCCTATCACCCATCCAGCATCATGTACTTATCCAATCACTCCACCAAAACCCAAGCACTTATAAACTCACCATGCACTCTCGCTGCAGTACTCTAATCATCCAGTCCTATCACCCACCTAGTTCCATGTCCTTACCTAATCACTGCACCAAAACACAAGCACTTATAAATTCACCATGCACTCTCCTTGCAGTACTGTAATCATCCAGTCAGTACCCATGTACTTATGCAATGACTCAGGCATTAACACATGCACTGCTACAATTACCTGAGCACTAATCATGCAGTCCAGCCATCTCCTTGCAAATATCCATGTACTCCTCCAATCACCCAGCCATTTCCATGTACTTATCTAATCACTGTGCCAAAACACAAGCACTTATAAATTCACCATGCACTCTCCTTACAGTACTCTAATCATCCATTCAGTACTCTTGTACGAATGCAACGACCCAGGCACTAACACATGCACTGCTACAATTCCCTGAGCACTACTGATGCAGTCCAGCCATCTCCTTGTCACTACCCATGCACTCCTCCTATCACCCATCCAGCATCATGTACTTATCCAATCACTCCACCAAAAACCAAGCACTTATAAATACACCATGCACTCTCCTTGCAGTACTCTAATCATCCTATCAGTACCCATGTACTCATGCAATGGCCCATGCACTAACACATGCTCTGCTACAATTCCCTGAACACTAGCCATTCAGTCCAGCCATCTCCTTGTCACTACCCATGTACTCCTCCAATCACCCAGTCAGCACCATGTACATATCCAATCATTCTGCCAAAACACAAGCACTTATAAATTCACCATGCACTCTCCTTACAGTACTCTAATCATCCATTCAGTACCCATGTCCGAATGCAATGACCCAGGCACTAACACATGCACTGCTACAATTCCCTGAGCACTACTGATGCAGTCCAGCCATCTCCTTGTCACTACCCATGCACTCCTCCTATCACCCATCCAGCATCATGTACTTATCCAATCACTCCACCAAAACCCAAGCACTTATAAACTCACCATGCACTCTCCTTGCATTACTCTAATCATCCAGTCAGTACCCATGTACTCATGCAATGACCCATGCACTAACACATGCTCTGCTACAATTCCCTGAACACTAGCCATTCAGTCCAGCCATCTCCTTGTCACTACCCATGTACTCCTCCAATCACCCAGTCAGCACCATGTACTTATCCAATCACTTTGTCAAAACACAAGCACTTATAAATTCAGCATGCACTCTCCTTGCAGTACTCTAATCATCCATTCAGTACCCATGTACGAATGCAATGACCCAGGAACTAATACATGCACTGCTACAATCCCCTGAGCACTACTGATGCAGTCCAGCCAACTCTTTGTCATTACCCATGCACTCCTCCAATCACCCAGCCAGTTCCATGTCCTTATCTAATCACTGTGCCAAAACAAAAGCACTTATAAATTCACCATGCACTCTACTTGCAGTACTCTAATCATCGAGTCACTACCCATGTACTCATGCAATGACCCAGGCACTAACACATGCACTGCTACAATTCCCTGAGCACTAATCATGCAGACCAGCCATCTCCTTGTCACTACCAATGCACTCCTCCAATCACCCATCCAGCATCATGTACTTATCCAATCACTCCACCAAAACCCAAGCACTTATAAACTCACCATGCACTCTCCTTGCAGTTCTGTAATAATTCAGTCAGTACCCATGTACTCATACAATGACCCATGCACTAACACATGCACTGCTGTAATCCCTCGAGCACTACTGATTCAGTCCAGCCATCCCCTTGTCACTACCCATACACTCCTCCAATCACCCAACCAGTTCCATGTGCTTACCTAATCACTGCGCCAAAACACAAGCATTCATATATTCACCATGCACTCTCCTTGCAGTGCTCTAATCATCCAGTCACTACCCATGTACTCATGCAATGACCCAGACACTAACACATGCCCTGCTACAATCCCCTGAGCACTACTGATGCAGTCCAGCCATCTCCTTGCAACTATCCATGTACTCCTACAATCACCCAGCCATTTCCATGTACTTATCTAATCACTGCGCCAAAACACAAGCACTTATAAATTCCCCATGCCTTCTCCTTGCAGTACTCTAATCATCCATTCAGTACCCATGTACGAATGCAATGACCCAGGCACTAACACATGCACTGCTACAATTCCCTGAGCACTTCTGATGCAGTCCAGCCATCTCCTTGTCACTACCCATGCACTCCTCCTATTACCCATCCAGCATCATGTACTTATCCAATCACTCCACCAAAACCCAAGCACTTATAAACTCACCATGCACTCTCGCTGCAGTACTCTAATCATCCAGTCCTATCACCCAGCCAGTTCCATGTCCTTACCTAATCACTTCGCCAAAACACAAGCACTTATAAATTCACTATGCACTCTCCTTGCAGTACTGTAATGATCCAGTCAGTACCCATGTGCTTATGCAATGAGTCAGGCATTAACACATGCACTGCTACAATTACCTGAGCACTAATCATGCAGACCAGCCATTTCCTTGTCGCTACCCATGCACTCCTCCAATCACCCAACCAGCATCATGTACTTATCTAATCACTCCACCAAAACCCAAGCACTTATAAACTCACCATGCACTCTTGCTGCAGTACTCTAATCATCCAGTCAGTACCCATGTACTCATGGAATGACCCATGCACTGACACATGCACTGCTACAATTCCCTGAGCACTACCCATTCAGTCCACCCATCTCCTTGTTAATGAGTATGCACTCCTCCAATCACCCAGTCAGCACCATGTACTTATCCAATCACTCTGCCAAAACCCAAGCACTTACAAATTCACCATGCCCTCTCCTTGCAGTACTCTCATCAGACATTCAGTACCCATGTACATATCCAATCACTCCGCCAAAACCCAAGCACTTATATATTCACCATACACTATCTTTGCAGCACTCTAATCATCCCACTATCCATGCACTCATGCAATGACCCAGGCACTAACTCATGCACTTCTACAATCCCCTGAGCACTACCAATACAGTCAAGCTATTGCCCTGTCACTACCCATGCACTCCTCCAATCACCCAGCCAGCGCCATGTACTTATGCAATAGCCCAGGCACTAACACATGCACTGCTACAATCCCCTGAGCACTTCCCATGCAGACCTCTAACCACCTACACACAACTGATTCACTCCTCCAATTACCCAGGTAGTACCCATGCACTCCAGAAATCCCTTTGTCACTACCCAGGCACTCATCCAATCACCCATCCTGCATCATGTACTTATCCAATCACTCCTCCAAAACCCAAGCACTTATAAATTCACCATGAACTCTCCTTGCAGTACTGTAATAATCCAGTCAGTACCCATGTAGGTATGCAATGACCCAGGCACTAACCCATGCACTGCTACAATTATCGGAGCACTAATCATGCAGACCAGCCATCGCCTTGTCACTACCCATGCACTCCTCCAATCACCCATCCAGCATCAAGTACTTATCCAATCACTCCACCAAAACCCAAGCACTTATAAACTCACCATGCACTCTCCTTGCAGTTCTGTAATCATCCAGTCAGTACCCATGTACTCATACAATGACCCATCCACTAACACATGCACTGCTGCAATCCCTTGAGCACTACTGATTCAGTCCAGCAATCTCCTTGTCACTACCCATGCACTCCTCCAATCACCCAACCAGTTCCATGTGCTTACCTAATCACTGCGCCAAAACACAAGCATTCATATATTTACCATGCACTCTCCTTGCAGTGCTCTAATCATCCAGTCCCTACCCATGTACTCATGCAATGACCCAGACACTAACACATGCACTGCTACAATCCCCTGAGCACTACTGATGCAGTCCAGCCATCTCCTTGCAACTATCCATGTACTCCTCCAATCACCCAGCCATTTCCATGTACTTATCTAATCACTGCGCCAAAACACAAGCACTGATAAATTCAACATGCACTCTCCTTGCAGTACTCTAATCATCCATTCAGTACCCATGTAAGAATGCAATGACCCAGGCACTAACACATGCACTGCTACAATTCCCTGAGCACTACTGATGCAGTCCAGCCATCTCCTTGTCACTACCCATGCACTCCTCCTATCACCCATCCAGCATCATGTACTTATCCAATCACTCCACCAAAACCCAAGCACTTATAAACTCACCATGCACTCTCGCTGCAGTACTCTAATCATCCAGTCCTATCACCCACCTAGTTCCATGTCCTTACCTAATCACTGCACCAAAACACAAGCACTTATAAATTCACCATGCACTCTCCTTGCAGTACTGTAATCATCCAGTCAGTACCCATGTACTTATGCAATGACTCAGGCATTAACACATGCACTGCTACAATTACCTGAGCACTAATCATGCAGTCCAGCCATCTCCTTGCAAATATCCATGTACTCCTCCAATCACCCAGCCATTTCCATGTACTTATCTAATCACTGTGCCAAAACACAAGCACTTATAAATTCACCATGCACTCTCCTTACAGTACTCTAATCATCCATTCAGTACTCTTGTACGAATGCAACGACCCAGGCACTAACACATGCACTGCTACAATTCCCTGAGCACTACTGATGCAGTCCAGCCATCTCCTTGTCACTACCCATGCACTCCTCCTATCACCCATCCAGCATCATGTACTTATCCAATCACTCCACCAAAAACCAAGCACTTATAAATACACCATGCACTCTCCTTGCAGTACTCTAATCATCCTATCAGTACCCATGTACTCATGCAATGGCCCATGCACTAACACATGCTCTGCTACAATTCCCTGAACACTAGCCATTCAGTCCAGCCATCTCCTTGTCACTACCCATGTACTCCTCCAATCACCCAGTCAGCACCATGTACATATCCAATCATTCTGCCAAAACACAAGCACTTATAAATTCACCATGCACTCTCCTTACAGTACTCTAATCATCCATTCAGTACCCATGTCCGAATGCAATGACCCAGGCACTAACACATGCACTGCTACAATTCCCTGAGCACTACTGATGCAGTCCAGCCATCTCCTTGTCACTACCCATGCACTCCTCCTATCACCCATCCAGCATCATGTACTTATCCAATCACTCCACCAAAACCCAAGCACTTATAAACTCACCATGCACTCTCCTTGCATTACTCTAATCATCCAGTCAGTACCCATGTACTCATGCAATGACCCATGCACTAACACATGCTCTGCTACAATTCCCTGAACACTAGCCATTCAGTCCAGCCATCTCCTTGTCACTACCCATGTACTCCTCCAATCACCCAGTCAGCACCATGTACTTATCCAATCACTTTGTCAAAACACAAGCACTTATAAATTCACCATGCACTCTCCTTGCAGTACTCTAATCATCCATTCAGTACCCATGTACGAATGCAATGACCCAGGAACTAATACATGCACTGCTACAATCCCCTGAGCACTACTGATGCAGTCCAGCCAACTCTTTGTCATTACCCATGCACTCCTCCAATCACCCAGCCAGTTCCATGTCCTTATCTAATCACTGTGCCAAAACAAAAGCACTTATAAATTCACCATGCACTCTACTTGCAGTACTCTAATCATCGAGTCACTACCCATGTACTCATGCAATGACCCAGGCACTAACACATGCACTGCTACAATTCCCTGAGCACTAATCATGCAGACCAGCCATCTCCTTGTCACTACCAATGCACTCCTCCAATCACCCATCCAGCATCATGTACTTATCCAATCACTCCACCAAAACCCAAGCACTTATAAACTCACCATGCACTCTCCTTGCAGTTCTGTAATAATTCAGTCAGTACCCATGTACTCATACAATGACCCATGCACTAACACATGCACTGCTGTAATCCCTCGAGCACTACTGATTCAGTCCAGCCATCCCCTTGTCACTACCCATACACTCCTCCAATCACCCAACCAGTTCCATGTGCTTACCTAATCACTGCGCCAAAACACAAGCATTCATATATTCACCATGCACTCTCCTTGCAGTGCTCTAATCATCCAGTCACTACCCATGTACTCATGCAATGACCCAGACACTAACACATGCCCTGCTACAATCCCCTGAGCACTACTGATGCAGTCCAGCCATCTCCTTGCAACTATCCATGTACTCCTACAATCACCCAGCCATTTCCATGTACTTATCTAATCACTGCGCCAAAACACAAGCACTTATAAATTCCCCATGCCTTCTCCTTGCAGTACTCTAATCATCCATTCAGTACCCATGTACGAATGCAATGACCCAGGCACTAACACATGCACTGCTACAATTCCCTGAGCACTTCTGATGCAGTCCAGCCATCTCCTTGTCACTACCCATGCACTCCTCCTATTACCCATCCAGCATCATGTACTTATCCAATCACTCCACCAAAACCCAAGCACTTATAAACTCACCATGCACTCTCGCTGCAGTACTCTAATCATCCAGTCCTATCACCCAGCCAGTTCCATGTCCTTACCTAATCACTTCGCCAAAACACAAGCACTTATAAATTCACTATGCACTCTCCTTGCAGTACTGTAATGATCCAGTCAGTACCCATGTGCTTATGCAATGAGTCAGGCATTAACACATGCACTGCTACAATTACCTGAGCACTAATCATGCAGACCAGCCATTTCCTTGTCGCTACCCATGCACTCCTCCAATCACCCAACCAGCATCATGTACTTATCTAATCACTCCACCAAAACCCAAGCACTTATAAACTCACCATGCACTCTTGCTGCAGTACTCTAATCATCCAGTCAGTACCCATGTACTCATGGAATGACCCATGCACTGACACATGCACTGCTACAATTCCCTGAGCACTACCCATTCAGTCCACCCATCTCCTTGTTAATGAGTATGCACTCCTCCAATCACCCAGTCAGCACCATGTACTTATCCAATCACTCTGCCAAAACCCAAGCACTTACAAATTCACCATGCCCTCTCCTTGCAGTACTCTCATCAGACATTCAGTACCCATGTACATATCCAATCACTCCGCCAAAACCCAAGCACTTATATATTCACCATACACTATCTTTGCAGCTCTCTAATCATCCCACTATCCATGCACTCATGCAATGACCCAGGCACTAACTCATGCACTTCTACAATCCCCTGAGCACTACCAATACAGTCAAGCTATTGCCCTGTCACTACCCATGCACTCCTCCAATCACCCAGCCAGCGCCATGTACTTATGCAATAGCCCAGGCACTAACACATGCACTGCTACAATCCCCTGAGCACTTCCCATGCAGACCTCTAACCACCTACACACAACTGATTCACTCCTCCAATTACCCAGGTAGTACCCATGCACTCCAGAAATCCCTTTGTCACTACCCAGGCACTCATCCAATCACCCATCCTGCATCATGTACTTATCCAATCACTCCTCCAAAACCCAAGCACTTATAAATTCACCATGAACTCTCCTTGCAGTACTGTAATAATCCAGTCAGTACCCATGTAGGTATGCAATGACCCAGGCACTAACCCATGCACTGCTACAATTATCGGAGCACTAATCATGCAGACCAGCCATCGCCTTGTCACTACCCATGCACTCCTCCAATCACCCATCCAGCATCAAGTACTTATCCAATCACTCCACCAAAACCCAAGCACTTATAAACTCACCATGCACTCTCCTTGCAGTTCTGTAATCATCCAGTCAGTACCCATGTACTCATACAATGACCCATCCACTAACACATGCACTGCTGCAATCCCTTGAGCACTACTGATTCAGTCCAGCAATCTCCTTGTCACTACCCATGCACTCCTCCAATCACCCAACCAGTTCCATGTGCTTACCTAATCACTGCGCCAAAACACAAGCATTCATATATTTACCATGCACTCTCCTTGCAGTGCTCTAATCATCCAGTCCCTACCCATGTACTCATGCAATGACCCAGACACTAACACATGCACTGCTACAATCCCCTGAGCACTACTGATGCAGTCCAGCCATCTCCTTGCAACTATCCATGTACTCCTTCAATCACCCAGACATTTCCATGTACTTATCTAATCAGTGCGCCAAAACACAAGCACTTATAAATTCAACATGAACTCTCCTTGCAGTACTCTAATCATCCATTCAGTACCCATGTATGAATGCAATGACCCAGGCACTAACACATGCACTGCTACAATTCCCTGAGCACTACTGATGCAGTCCAGCCATCTCCTTGTCACTACCCATGCACTCCTCCTATCACCCATCCAGCATCATGTACTTATCCAATCACTCCACCAAAACCAAAGCATTTATAAACTCACCATGCACTCTCGCTGCAGTACTCTAATCATCCAGTCCTATCACCCACCTAGTTCCATGTCCTTACCTAATCACTGCACCAAAACACAAGCACTTATAAATTCACCATGCACTCTCCTTGCAGTACTGTAATCATCCAGTCAGTACCCATGTACTTATGCAATGACTCAGGCATTAACACATGCACTGCTACAATTACCTGAGCACTAATCATGCAGTCCAGCCATCTCCTTGCAAATATCCATGTACTCCTCCAATCACCCAGCCATTTCCATGTACTTATCAAATCACTGCGCCAAAACACAAGCACTTATACATTCACCATAAACTCTCCTTGCAGTACTCTAATCATCCATTCAGTACTCTTGTACGAATGCAACGACCCAGGCACTAACACATGCACTGCTACAATTCCCTGAGCACTACTGATGCAGTCCAGCCATCTCCTTGTCACTACCCATGCACTCCTCCTATCACCCATCCAGCATCATGTACTTATCCAATCACTCCACCAAAACCCAAGCACTTATAAACTCACCATGCACTCTCCTTGCAGTACTCTAATCATCCAGTCAGTACCCATGTACTCATGCAATGACCCATGCACTAACACATGCTCTGCTACAATTCCCTGAACACTAGCCATTCAGTCCAGCCATCTCCTTGTCACTACCCATGTACTCCTCCAATCACCCAGTCAGCACCATGTACTTATCCAATCACTCTGTCAAAACACAAGCACTTATAAATTCACCATGCACTCTCCTTGCAGTACTCTAATCATCCATTCAGTACCCATGTACGAATGCAATGACCCAGTTACTAATACATGCACTGCTACAATCCCCTGAGCACTACTGATGCAGTCCAGCCAACTCTTTGTCATTACCCATGCACTCCTCCAATCACCCAGCCAGTTCCATGTCCTTATCTAATCACTGTGCCAAAACAAAAGCACTTATAAATTCACCATGCACTCTACTTGCAGTACTCTAATCATCGAGTCACTACCCATGTACTCATGCAATGACCCAGGCACTAACACATGCACTGCTATAATTCCCTGAGCACTAATCATGCAGACCAGCCATCTCCTTGTCACTACCCATGCACTCCTCCAATCACCCATCCAGCATCATGTACTTATCCAATCACTCCACCAAAACCCAAGCACTTATAAACTCACCATGCACTCTCCTTGCAGTTCTGTAATCATCCAGTCAGTACCCATGTACTCATACAATGACCCATGCACTAACACATGCACTGCTGTAATCCCTTGAGCACTACTGATTCAGTCCAACCATCTCCTTGTCACTACCCATACACTCCTCCAATCACCCAACCAGTTCCATGTGCTTACCTAATCACTGCGCCAAAACAGAAGCATTCATATATTCACCATGCACTCTCCTTGCAGTGCTCTAATCATCCAGTCAGTACCCATGTACTCATGCAATGACCCAGGCACTAACACATGCACTGCTACAATTCCCTGAGCACTACCCATTCAGTCCACCCATCTCTTTGTTAATGAGTATGCACTCCTCCAGTCACCCAGTCAGCACCATGTACTTATCCAATCACTCTGCCAAAACCCAAGCACTTACAAATTTACCATGCCCTCTCCTTGCAGTACTCTCATCAGATATTCAGTACCCATGTACATATCCAATCACTCCGCCAAAACCCAAGCACTTATATATTCACCATACACTATCTTTGCAGCACTCTAATCATCCCACTATCCATGCACTCATACAATGACCCAGGCACTAACTCATGCACTTCTACAATCCCCTGAGCACTACCAATACAGTCAAGCTATTGCCCTGTCACTACCCATGCACTCCTCCAATCACCCAGCCAGCGCCATGTACTTATGCAATGGCCCAGGCACTAACACATGCACTGCTACAATCCCCTGAGCACTTCCCACGCAGACCTCTAACCACCTACACACAACTGATTCACTCCTCCAATTACCCAGGTAGTACCCATGCACTCCAGAAATCCCTTTGTCACTACCCAGGCACTCATCCAATCACCCATCCTGCATCATGTACTTATCCAATCACTCCTCCAAAACCCAAGCACTTATAAATTCACCATGAACTCTCCTTGCAGTACTGTAATAATCCAGTCAGTACCCATGTAGGTATGCAATGACCCAGGCACTAACCCATGCACTGCTACAATTATCGGAGCACTAATCATGCAGACCAGCCATCGCCTTGTCACTACCCATGCACTCCTCCAATCACCCATCCAGCATCAAGTACTTATCCAATCACTCCACCAAAACCCAAGCACTTATAAACTCACCATGCACTCTCCTTGCAGTTCTGTAATCATCCAGTCAGTACCCATGTACTCATACAATGACCCATCCACTAACACATGCACTGCTGCAATCCCTTGAGCACTACTGATTCAGTCCAGCAATCTCCTTGTCACTACCCATGCACTCCTCCAATCACCCAACCAGTTCCATGTGCTTACCTAATCACTGCGCCAAAACACAAGCATTCATATATTTACCATGCACTCTCCTTGCAGTGCTCTAATCATCCAGTCCCTACCCATGTACTCATGCAATGACCCAGACACTAACACATGCACTGCTACAATCCCCTGAGCACTACTGATGCAGTCCAGCCATCTCCTTGCAACTATCCATGTACTCCTTCAATCACCCAGACATTTCCATGTACTTATCTAATCACTGCGCCAAAACACAAGCACTTATAAATTCAACATGAACTCTCCTTGCAGTACTCTAATCATCCATTCAGTACCCATGTACGAATGCAATGACCCAGGCACTAACACATGCACTGCTACAATTCCCTGAGCACTACTGATGCAGTCCAGCCATCTCCTTGTCACTACCCATGCACTCCTCCTATCACCCATCCAGCATCATGTACTTATCCAATCACTCCACCAAAACCAAAGCATTTATAAACTCACCATGCACTCTCGCTGCAGTACTCTAATCATCCAGTCCTATCACCCACCTAGTTCCATGTCCTTACCTAATCACTGCACCAAAACACAAGCACTTATAAATTCACCATGCACTCTCCTTGCAGTACTGTAATCATCCAGTCAGTACCCATGTACTTATGCAATGACTCAGGCATTAACACATGCACTGCTACAATTACCTGAGCACTAATCATGCAGTCCAGCCATCTCCTTGCAAATATCCATGTACTCCTCCAATCACCCAGCCATTTCCATGTACTTATCAAATCACTGCGCCAAAACACAAGCACTTATACATTCACCATAAACTCTCCTTGCAGTACTCTAATCATCCATTCAGTACTCTTGTACGAATGCAACGACCCAGGCACTAACACATGCACTGCTACAATTCCCTGAGCACTACTGATGCAGTCCAGCCATCTCCTTGTCACTACCCATGCACTCCTCCTATCACCCATCCAGCATCATGTACTTATCCAATCACTCCACCAAAACCCAAGCACTTATAAACTCACCATGCACTCTCCTTGCAGTACTCTAATCATCCAGTCAGTACCCATGTACTCATGCAATGACCCATGCACTAACACATGCTCTGCTACAATTCCCTGAACACTAGCCATTCAGTCCAGCCATCTCCTTGTCACTACCCATGTACTCCTCCAATCACCCAGTCAGCACCATGTACTTATCCAATCACTCTGTCAAAACACAAGCACTTATAAATTCACCATGCACTCTCCTTGCAGTACTCTAATCATCCATTCAGTACCCATGTACGAATGCAATGACCCAGGAACTAATACATGCACTGCTACAATCCCCTGAGCACTACTGATGCAGTCCAGCCAACTCTTTGTCATTACCCATGCACTCCTCCAATCACCCAGCCAGTTCCATGTCCTTATCTAATCACTGTGCCAAAACAAAAGCACTTATAAATTCACCATGCACTCTACTTGCAGTACTCTAATCATCGAGTCACTACCCATGTACTCATGCAATGACCCAGGCACTAACACATGCACTGCTATAATTCCCTGAGCACTAATCATGCAGACCAGCCATCTCCTTGTCACTACCCATGCACTCCTCCAATCACCCATCCAGCATCATGTACTTATCCAATCACTCCACCAAAACCCAAGCACTTATAAACTCACCATGCACTCTCCTTGCAGTTCTGTAATCATCCAGTCAGTACCCATGTACTCATACAATGACCCATGCACTAACACATGCACTGCTGTAATCCCTTGAGCACTACTGATTCAGTCCAACCATCTCCTTGTCACTACCCATACACTCCTCCAATCACCCAACCAGTTCCATGTGCTTACCTAATCACTGCGCCAAAACACAAGCATTCATATATTCACCATGCACTCTCCTTGCAGTGCTCTAATCATCCAGTCACTTCCCATGTACTCATGCAATGACCCAGGCACTAACACATGCACTGCTACAATTCCCTGAGCACTACCCATTCAGTCCACCCATCTCCTTGTTAATGAGTATGCACTCCTCCAGTCACCCAGTCAGCACCATGTACTTATCCAATCACTCTGCCAAAACCCAAGCACTTACAAATTTACCATGCCCTCTCCTTGCAGTACTCTCATCAGATATTCAGTACCCATGTACATATCCAATCACTCCGCCAAAACCCAAGCACTTATATATTCACCATACACTATCTTTGCAGCACTCTAATCATCCCACTATCCATGCACTCATACAATGACCCAGGCACTAACTCATGCACTTCTACAATCCCCTGAGCACTACCAATACAGTCAAGCTATTGCCCTGTCACTACCCATGCACTCCTCCAATCACCCAGCCAGCGCCATGTACTTATGCAATGGCCCAGGCACTAACACATGCACTGCTACAATCCCCTGAGCACTTCCCACGCAGACCTCTAACCACCTACACACAACTGATTCACTCCTCCAATTACCCAGGTAGTACCCATGCACTCCAGAAATCCCTTTGTCACTACCCAGGCACTCATCCAATCACCCATCCTGTATCATGTACTTATCCAATCACTCCTCCAAAACCCAACCACTTATAAATTCACCATGAACTCTCCTTGCAGTACTGTAATAATCCAGTCAGTACCCATGTACGTATGCAATGACCCAGGCACTAACCCATGCACTGCTACAATTATCTGAGCACTAATCATGCAGACCAGCCATCGCCTTGTCACTACCCATGCACTCCTCCAATCACCCATCCAGCATCAAGTACTTATCCAATCACTCCACCAAAACCCAAGCACTTATAAATTCACCATGCCTTCTCCTTGCAGTACTCTAATCATCCATTCAGTACCCATGTACGAATGCAATGACCCAGGCACTAACACATGCACTGCTACAATTCCCTGAGCACTACTGATGCAGTCCAGCCATCTCCTTGTCACTACCCATGCACTCCTCCTATCACCCATCCAGCATCATGTACTAATCCAATCACTCCACCAAAACCCAAGCACTTATAAACTCGCCATGCACTCTCGCTGCAGTACTCTAATCATCCAGTCCTATCACCCAGCTAGTTCCATGTCCTTACCTAATCACTGCGCCAAAACACAAGCACTTATAAATTCACCATGCACTCTCCTTGCAGTACTGTAATCATCCAGTCAGTACCCATGTACTTATGCAATGACTCAGGCATTAACACATGCACTGCTACAATTACCTGAGCACTAATCATGCAGACCAGCCATTTCCTTGTCGCTACCCATGCACTCCTCCAATCACCCAACCAGCATCATGTACTTATCCAATCACTCCACCAAAACCCAAGCACTTATAAACTCACCATGCACTCTTGCTGCAGTACTCTAATACTCCAGTCAGTACCCATGTACTCATGCAATGACCCATGCACTGACACATGCACTGCTACAATTCCCTGAGCACTACCCATTCAGTCCACCCATCTCCTTGTTAATGAGTATGCACTCCTCCAATCACCCAGTCAGCACCATGTACTTATCCAATCACTCTGCCAAAACCCAAGCACTTACAAATTTACCATGCTCTTTCCTTGCAGTACTCTCATCAGACATTCAGTACCCATGTACATATCCAATCACTCCGCCAAAACCCAAGCACTTATATATTCACCATACACTATCTTTGCAGCACTCTAATCATCCTGCCACTATCCATGCACTCATGCAATGACCCAGGCACTAACTCATGCACTTCTACAATCCCCTGAGCACTACCAATACAGTCAAGCTATTGCTCTGTCACTACCTATGCACTCCTCCAATCACCCTGCCAGCCCAATGTACTTATGCAATGGCCCAGGCACTAACACATGCACTGCTACAATCCCCTGAGCACTTCCCATGCAGACCTCTAACCACCTACACACTACTGATTCACTCCTCCAATTACCCAGGTAGTACCCATGCCCTCCAGAAATCCCTCTGCCACTATCCAGGCACTCCTCCAATCACCCATCCTGCATCATGTACTTATCCAATCACTCCGCCAAAACCCAAGCACTTATAAATTCCCCATGAACTCTCCTTGCAGTACTGTAATCATCCAGTCAGTACCCATGTATGTATGCAATGACCCAGGCACTAACCCATGCACTGCTACAATTACCTGAGCACTAATCATGCTGACCAGACATCTCCTTGTCACTACCCATGCACTCCTCCAATCACCCAACCAGTTCCATGTGCTTACCTAATCACTGCGCCAAAACACAAGCATTCATATATTCACCATGCACTCTCCTTGCAGTGCTCTAATCATCCATTCACTACCTATGTACTCATGCAATGACCCAGACACTAACACATGCACTGCTACAATCCCCTGAGCACTACTGATGCAGTCCAGCCATCTCCTTGCAACTATCCATGTACTCCTCCAATCACCCAGCCACTTCCATGTACTTATCTAATCACTGCGCCAAAACACAAGCACTTATACATTCACCATGCACTCTCCTTGCAGTACTCTAATCATCCATTCAGTACCCATGTACGAATGCAATGACCCAGGCACTAACACATGCACTGCTACAATCCCCTGAGCACTACTGATGCAGTCCAGTCAACTCTTTGTCACTACCCATGCACTCCTCCCATCACCCAGCCAGTTCCATGTCCTGATCTAATCACTGTGCCACAACAACAGCACTTATAAATTCACCATGCACTCTACTTGCAGTACTCTAATCATAGATTAACTACCCATGTACTCATGCAAGGACCCAGGCACTAACACATACACTACTACAATTACCTGAGCACTAGTCATGCAGACCAGCCATCTCCTTGTCATTACCCATGCACACCTCCAATCACCCATCCAGCATCATGTACTTATCCAATCACTCCACCAAAACCCAAGCACTTATAAACTCACTATGCACTCTCCTTGCAGTACTCTAATCATCCAGTCACTACCCACGTACTCATGCAATGACCCAGGCACTAACACATGTACTGCTACAATCCCCTGAGCACTACTGATGCAGTGCAGCCATCTCCTTGAACCCATGCACTCCAGAAATCCCTCTGTCACTACCCATGGTCTCCTCCAATCACCCATCCCGCATCATGTACTTATCCAATCACTCCGCCAAAACCCTAGCAGTTATAAAATCACCATGCACTGTCCTTGCAGCACTCTAATCATCCAGTCACTACTCATGTACTCATGCAATGATGCAGGCACTAACACATGCACTGCTACAATCCCCTGAGTACTGCTGATGCAGTCCAGCCATCTCCTTGTCACTACCCATGCACTCCCCAAATCACCCATCCAGCACCATGTACTTATCTAATCACTCCGCCAAAACCCAAGCACATATAAATTCACCATGAAATCTCCTTGCAGTACTCTAATCATCCAGTCAGTACCCATGTACTCATGCAATGACCCAGGCACTAACTCGAGGCAAATACAGAGGATGTCATGCTAATCACAGGGGTACCCCAACGCTTAGTGTTCCCTAGTGTATGTAGGTGTTTTCACTGTATTCTAAGTGTCTTTTAGCATAGCACTGGCTCTAGGCTTGGTTAGTCAGAGTCAGTTACCACCAGTACCCATCAGCAAAATGTTGGGGGCACAGGAGGACTTTCTGCTCCTCTGTTGTTTCTTTCTGCACATCTCTTGCTTCTTCCTGCACTTTTCTTCATCTTTCTGGACTTCTGTTGCCTCTTTCTGCATTTGTCTTGCTTCTTTCTGGGCTTTTCTTCCTCTTTCGTCGTATGTCCTATCCTTTGTAGGCATAGTTAGAAATTAGCATTTAAAAAACCTTTGAAATTCACTGAAAAACACATAGGTTTCAGGGACGTTATAGTAAGAAATTTGCATTTAAAAAACCTTTGATATTCACTGAAAAAACCATAGGTTACAGGGACGTTATAGTTAGAAATTAGCATTTAAAAAACCATAGAAATTCACTGAAAAAAACACAGGTTTCAGGGACGTTATAGTTAGTTGGGCATTTCACTAATACGAAACCAGAGAAATTCGGCCGTTATAGTTAGTTCACCTAATTATAACTCGCGCCCCCGCAAAGCACTGCTGATAACGTCACATATTACATCATTCATGACATGGTCAGTGACATCACTGATGACATCACTGATGACATCACTAGCAGCCATTCTGTAGTTATAGTTAGGATTTCCGGAGATAGGAATTCCTCTGATTTATGCTCACTAACAACTTAGGGCCTGATTACGAGTTTGCTGGTTTAGGAACCACTGTTGAAGCGGCTTCAGATTCCCAGCCACACCGTTAGCAGTCCACCAGCTGAATTACGATGTTGGCAGTCTGTTGAAGGAAAGACCACTAAAGCCCAGTTGACACTACCAGCCACTCACAGACCGCTGTAGCGGCGGTAGGGTAAAAGCAGCTGTCAGAGGGAGGTACATATACGTTCACCACCATCGGAATTACAAGTTGGCTTTCCGTTGAGCCGACCATCGTGGGAAGACTGCCTGTTTCAAGTCAAAGGAATTGAAGGATTTGGGATGCATACTGACCCATTTCTTTTTCGTCCCTTCAATCTCCCACATGGATCCCTTCCTCCAGGGCCCCCTTTACAGCAGCATCTTAACCTCAAAGAAAACGACTCTGTTGGTGCCAAAATCCAGGTAAGTCAGTCTTGCACTATTTACCCATTGACTGGACAGGCCACATATGGTCCGTACTCCAGCAATGGGAAACTACTCATAGTATGTGTGCGTTTAACAACTGTGCAGTCAAAATATGCACACCTGTAACAAAACACATATGAAAAAATATTCCTACAATCAGAAACACTGCCGCTGACTCAGCGGTGACATCATGGAACGGCTGGCAGGAGAGTGTCACTGCAGTATGGCAGTAAGACAGCTGAACTCCTAATCAAACCCTTTGTCCCTGTTTGACAAATCTCCATGAAACTTTGCAGACATTGCTTTTTCTACATTGGCAGATGATGCAAAGACTCACAGTGATTTGCCGAAGTGGTGCAAAGAAAAAGGGGGGGGGGTGCAGACTAGTTTTTCCCCCAATGGATGGTAAATGGACTTGTTTGAATTTTTTTAGACAGATGTGGCACTAAAACAGCTATACATATTTTAATGAATTTGGCAGGAATATAGATTATGATGTGGAAAGGATCCTTTTTGGGGTAATATGAAAATACGTTCAGCTATTTTGGACTTATAAAGGCACAAAAACTTAGTGATTCTTAGGCCACGGAATACCACAGTAGTTTTGTGAAATATTGTGAACTATGGCGATGACAAGGCATTATGTGATTATTTTATTACGGACTTTACAAGACTTTACAAAAGTTAAAGGAGGCCATTTTGTTTGAAGCACACTTTGGCCGTATTATGGGTTAGGGACTGAGATCTAGGTAATGGAAACGTTTTATATTCTTCCCTACCGATTACCACTTTATTAACATAGTAATAGGTAGGAAAAAATAATCTTTTTTTATATACTTTGTAAAGAGTTACAGAGGATCACAGTACTTTTTAGGAAGTATAATGGTACTTAAAAAAAATATTTCAACAATTAAATATTAAAAATAAATATACACTGTACTACACTATATTTCACAAATATAGTATCCTACAGTATATTTTCAATTTTTAACATAGTTAATTCTTCACAAAAACATGTAAGGAGTTCTGCATAATATTTACAAATTATTGTTCCACTAAAAAATGTGGTTTTACAAAATTAATTTGTTGAAAATTTAGAAATACACTGTCCTACACTATATTTTATGAACATAGTGTACTAGAGATTAATTTTAATTATTAGATATTTTTCTTTTTTTAATGTAACTACTGCAGTACTTTCTAGTTACTATTCGGTAAACTTAAAAAACAACATATCAAAATATAAATACATTTCCCCAATCTATTACCACTTTAACAAAGTGGTAATAGGTAGGGAATAACAATAAAACCTACTACGCATCTACATCTAAGGCCTTAACCCAGAACACAGACTGTGGGGGTCAATACGATGGCAGATGGCCTGGAGTCCGTCCGCCTTTCTGGTGGTGACCGGGACCGCCCGCTATACATGCAGCGGTTCCACACACCAAATCAGGATGCGACCGCCACCATGGCAGTCACATCTTTCATTTTAACATTGCGGAGGGTGCTGCTGACTGCAGCACTCACAGCGATGTTCAAAATGCATTTTGTGCATTTCACTGCACGACATTGCAGGCACCAAACGGTGCCTGCCACTTGGTGCAGTGTAATGTAGGGGGTACCATGGGAGAGCGGAGCGGAGCACCCCTCAGCTCTCTCTGGAAACCCTAGGAATGAATGTTACTGCACTAGAAGCAGCCATCTGCATCCTCCGCTTGTCGTTCTAGTTCCTTTGCAATCATAGTCATCTGAGCCATTTGGCATTTGAGGACAACCACCTCCCCCTGCAGTTCCCTCAATGTTGTGACTTTGTCTGCAACTTTCCGCAGGTCAGTCCACAACAGATTAACATCAATCAGCACTGTCTCTATGTTGTGCTCCAGTGTGGTTGTGGAGCCTTGAATCGCAGCCAGTAAGTCAGCCCGGAAGGGTTACGCTTCCTCCACTTGTGTTTCCCCCACATCACTCAGACCACTCTGCTGAGTTATTCTGTGGGTGGGGTGCCTCAGTTTGGTACATTGGGTGATAGGGTTCATCAGATTTGACCGAACTGGCTTATCTTTGCCCATGTTACGCCCATCGCGTCTCGGCTAGCCATAAAGCAGGCACTACTGATCACCAATGCTGCCGGGGGCGCAGGATTACAAGTAACCCCCTTGCAGTGTCACCAGCTCTTAGCAGCTGACAAATCACAGCCATTGAGGCCGTCAAAGCAATCCAACCAATCTCTTCTATGGGGGGCCCACCACTTCATCTTTCACCTCAATATGCAGTATCTCATCTCACTGTTTGGGTTCCCCCAATAGCGGTGCCATCGAGACCCAGGCAGAGACACACAGGCCGGGACGGTGTTGGCTCGGGCAGGAGCAGAGCAAAGAGCATCCTCAGATGCCCTAATGTGTTCTCTATAGGGGAGCGGGGACACTACTGTGGTCCTGGGAGCACCCACAAAGTTCAGGCTGCATCAACGTCTGGCAGTGCCCTCTGCCACGTGGAGGACCTGTTGGCAAACACCATTGCTTGGGCCCTCAGGGGTACCCTCCAGGCAGGTAGTCAGATATTACAATCAGGATCTGAGACAGGCATGTCCACATCAGGGCACTAAAGCAGCAACGATGCCTGCCCCCCTTATGCAGCTAACAACAGGATTGTGCAGGATTCATGAGTATTAACTCAAAGACTGGCAGGAGCTCTAGGGCTCTCCTCCCGTCGGCTATGTTGCCTGGCCACACTCCCGGCATTATATTGTAATCATGGAGGCTGGAATACGGAATCGCCTCATCACATTATACCACAAGGTTTACAACCAGAGTGTTCAATTAAACATGAATAAATAGTCTGGTTAGGGGACGTCTCTTACAGTATGAGTATGAAGATATAACAGAGCCATGCATTTCAGTAATGAACAATCCACTATTTTCAGTAGCCAAACCAGATCATTCCTACCCCTTAGTCTTAGACTACGACATTTAAACAGTCATACAAGCACTTTTGCAATTCAAAATTCACATAGTGCATCTCTAATGAGCAACATAGCAAAAAATACAAAACCACTGTGGACAATTCTGATGGCTTTTGTATAGTGCCTGAAAGCAGAGACTTAATGGCGTCTTCTGCTTCAGGAGTCCAGGGAACCTTTTGCCGACTTCATCAGGGGTATAGGAACAGCCAAGGTCTGTTTTCTTCCCGAATAACGTCAATTCTACAACACATTGACTCAGAAGTATTGCCCTACGTTGATGACATATACCTCATGGATGATGACATAAAACACACACCTATCCAGAGTAGATCGCATAGTTTTGGGATTTGCTGAGCGTCGCTGCAAATGTAATTTAAAAAAAACTAAATTGTTTATCTCAGTGTCCTATTCTTGGGATACGAGTATCAAATGAAGACAAAACCTTTGCACCACATTTCTTGGAGAAATGTGCTCTCTTGCAACCACCAACACCTTTAAAAAAACTACAATCACAATTAGGTTTTCTCAATTATGGTAGAACATACTTACCCGACTATGCACAATGGGTTAAACCATTGTATGGATTGATTCATTCTGCTTTCTCCAGTACACATTAGACACCAGAACACACACAGATTCTCAGAACACTGCAAACTGATCTGATTGCATCCAGATGCTTATACACTTGTGCCAACACAACTAACTTGGTGATCCGCATAACTGTGGAATCCACAGGCTATACATATGCTACCTTTAATGAGAGTGATTCTGTTCCGATTGCTGTGTTATGCATCAGTAGAAAAAATACTGACTGATCAGACAGCTGTTATAAAGGAAAGGCCATTGGCTCAGGGAAAAACACAATTATGGCAACTCCAATTCCGACCTTAGAGGCTGTTCCCAAGGCAAGGCCCCAAACGAGCCACCTCCTTAACAGCTACTGATATTGACGATATCTTTGACCCTACCATGCAAACACAATCATTTCTCCAGTATGGACAAGAATGCCATGTGCCCAATGACGTTTTGACTCTTGATCAGTATGATTACATAATGTATACTGGTGGTTAAGCTCAGGCCACAATTGGCACTAAGTAACTATATTCATCTGCATGTGCAGCAGTACGCTATGTCATGAAAAATTGAGAATTCTATGAACAACAAACCTTTATACAGTCTGTAGGAAAGTAGGATCTGCTTTCATGGTTACCCCCAATTTTTCCTGGTGTCATTCTATTTTCTGACTAGTCTGACTGGGATCCTACTAATCAGGACCCCAGTCACTGTGCTTTCTCCCAAAATTTGACAGTGGCAAGTACCTTGGTACATTCCCAATTGGCTTCTGGTGTTCCCATGTAAGTACCTAGTGTATGGTACTAAGGTACCCAGGGCATAGGTACAACAGGGGTCTCCCATGGGCTGCTGTTAGTATTATGCCACCGATGAGAGACCACTCAAACTGTGACTACAGGACTGCCACTGCAGCATGTGTAAATTGGTGCCAGCATCACTTACGACAGATATAAGTTTTCTTATATCTGAGATCACTACACTTAAAACCTATAAGTCACCCCTAAGGTAGGCCTTTCAATCCTGAAGGCAGGGTGCTAGGTGATAAGTGTGAGGGTGCCCTGTACAAGCAGGACACCCACTACAAACCCTGGAGTTGATTCTCCAGGCTTTGTATCCTCCTCTCTGTCCAGCCTCTCCTCTGGGAGGGACCCATGAATCATCCCAACCCTTTCCCTAGGGTACTTAAGGGCTTACCTATGGGTGGCTCTTCAAAGTCATCATGGACCAATATTCAAACCCGAAACCATTTCAAATTCGACAGTCTGAGTACCCTGGACTTTGCTGGACTTCGCCTGGAACCAAGAATGCACCAAGGAAGACCCCTGCTGCTCCTGGTCTTACTGTTCTGCAAGTCTTCTTTGACGTTTGTGCCTGTGCTTCTTCCATGTTCCTCTCCAGGCCTGTGGGCATCAAAGACGCCCAAAAGAATCTCCCTTGGAGTGAAAGAGTCACTCCTCTGCATCTGCAGGCACCACAACGAAGCTGACCGGTCTGCTGTCCAACAGGTTCCGAAAGGCTTAGCAACACAGGTGGTGGTTCTGCAACTACCTTGAGGCCTGACCTGCCATCTCAGCAAGTTTGAGGCCAATATTCCTCTTCGGAACCGCTGGAGTAGAACCCATGTGCACCTCGTTGACTTGGTGTTGACAGGGCTTATTGGCTCCGTACTCCAGACATCTGTGGGCTACAAGAAGCTCCAGCCTCCAGCATCTCTTCCTGCCTAGATCGTTGTCCTCACTGCAAACTCTGCACCATGGGCCAGCATCTTTGGTGAGCTTCTTGAGGTCCTCTTGCGACTCCTGTGCCTTTGGCCTGTGGGTCCTCTTGAGTGTCTTCTAGGGCTTCAGTGGGCTTCCCTGCTTGCTTGGGGCCTGCTCTGGATCTCCTGCAATTGGTGAGTCCCTTAGACCTTGCTGGTCACGACTTTGCTCCTTTTTCGTTTACTACGTCTTTTGCTGGCAAGTTATGTTGGTGCTCCCGCCGGACACCGACCCCTCGGTTCTCGACTTCTGACATGGGACAGCTCATAAACAGCTCCTGGTCTTCCACTGTGTTGTCTTTTCCTCACAGCTGCAGCTAACAGGTCACCATCATCACTCCTGCATCTTCCGTCATCGGTGGTCATTGCTCTTCCGTTCACCTCCGAGTGGCATTGACTCTGTCCCTTCTGCTTGCAGTTTCTTCTCTTCAGGAAGCTATCCTTGGATTCCACCTGACTCCTTCACCATCTTCTCCAGTGGCATCTTTCAAGATGTACTAAATTGTGATCTACGGCGGTTTCCGGCGTCACTTCGTACCTATGCACCTGGCATCCCTAGTGTAGGCATCCTGGTTCCTGGCGTATCCACGGGTGGGGTGACTCTCCAACCTTCTGTATTCCACTGTGTTTTTTCAGGGTCCACTGGGAAGGGGCCTTTTTGAAACTGCTACCGCGACTTTCTCATTGACTTGCATTGAGTATGCAGCTGTGTTTCCACTCTGGACACAGCCTTCGTGGGGTTCCTGGGTACTTACCTCGGGTGGTTCCTCGGGTCCCCAGCTCTTCTGAGTCTTCTGGTGCAAGTCCTGACTGTGTATTTTTGCTTACTTACCGATTAACATTTGAAGTATTGTGTGTATTGTACGGATATCTCTGGGTAGGAGATATGCCAATGTGTTAGTGAGCGTGTGTAATAAATATACTTATTTGTATAACTAGACTGTGGTTCTTTTTGGTTTAACCTACACTTCATGATTATTTCTGGTAAAAGAAGCTGCTTAACACTTCTTCTGTACTAAGTCTGAAGGCTGCTTCCCACAGCTACCACTTAGAGAGCTTTGTATGGTTGTCTAAGCCACTAAAGTCACCGTAAGGGTTGTCTGGATTAGTGTAAGGTGCTTCACTCTAATACATGGTATGTTATATTATATGTTTATTGTAGCTTATATAGAGAGTAATCACCTAGCTTCTACCATCCCAGAAAATCACCAAACAAATTTATTAGACTAAAGCCAGGGCTTCCCTAAACAGATAAGTCTTAAGACACTTCCTGAAAGGGAGGAGGGCGGGTTCCTTAAGGAGGTTTTCCGGTAATTCATTCTAAAGTTGGGGAATTAAGACAGAGAAAGCTCTGCCAACTTTTGATGCCATTTTGGCTCGTGAGTGGGCCAAGAGGCCCGCCGTGGACGATCGCAGTGAGCGTCTCGGTGCATTTTTCATCAGGCGCTCCTTGATATAACTAGGAGCCTGGCCAAAGACGGCTTTGTGGTCAATGCAAAGGCCCTTAAACTTGGCTCTCTGTTTGATCGGGAGCCAATGCAGCTTAAGCAGAAAAGGGTTGGCATGGGCCCTTCTAGGAAGCCTAAAAATCAGCCTAGCTGCATCGTTCATGATCACCTGTAGCTTGCTGATTAGTTTCTCAGGAAGGCCAATATAAAAGGCATTGCCATAGTCCAACCTGAACACAATCGTGACCGATACAATCATCTATAGAGTAGTAGGTGAGAGCAGGGGGGCCAGTTTCTGCAGCTGTTGCATTATGCCCAGGCAAGTGCCAACCACTGAGGACACTTGATTGGTCAGGGAAACGTTGGCGTCAACCTTGATGCCCAGGCTTTTAACAACAGGCACTGGCATAGGGGCAGTGCCGAGCTCTTGTGGCCAAAAAAGGTAATTCCAGGGGTTACCTTTAGAAGAGATTACGAGGACATCTGTCTTATCCGGATTGACTTTTAATGAATTGACTGTCATCCAATGTACAATGTATCTAAGGATGTTCTGCACGCAAGACTGAGCTTGCTGGGAATTATTAATCTGCAGAATAAGTTGGGTATCGTCTGCATAATAAATACTTGACAGTCCATAGCGGCTAGCGCTGCCACTAATGGGTGGAGATACACGTTGAAAAGGAGAGGAGGTAAAGCTGAGCCCTGGGGGACCCCACAGGTGAGATCACCACTGTTTGACATTTGATCACCCAGTGGATCCTTTTGGACCGCCCTAGCAAAAAGGACTCAATCCCCTGATGGGCCAACCCGCAAATGCCCAGATTGGCAATTCGAAACAGGAGTTGTGAATGGTTGACCGTATCGAACGCCGCTGACAGATCTAACACAATCAGGGCGCTCACATCTTTGTTATCGGCTCTGACTCTGAGCTCGTCGAGCACAGCCAACATCACTAGTTCATTACTGTGATAAACCCTGAAGCCGGCCTGCCTCACTTGGAGTAGTTTGTGTTCCTCTATGAAAGATGAGAGTATTGCGAGGACATGTTGTTCCATAACCTTTGCTAAAAAATGGAGCAGGGAGATGGGCCTATAGTTTTTAAGATTGGCCGCATCAGCCCCTGGCTTCTTCAACAGTGGGGTGACCCTGGCTTCCTTCATGCTAATGGGCAGGTAGCCTGTCTCCAAGGAGTGATTCAGTTGAGAGAGGATCTCTCTTTCTAGCCCGGGAAGGGCCATACGAAAGATCCTTGGAGGGCAGGGATCTGCAGGGGAGCCCAATTTGATGCGGTTCATCAGGCATGATATGCGAGCTAAGTTTAAGTTTGGAAAGACGGTAAGGTTCGCACCTGGGTTGCGGGGGGCTAGAGCCTGGTCCAGGGCCGCCTGATTAGTTGGACTGTTATCTATCTCAGTGAGAATGTCCCTGACTTTCTTACGTGTGCACTATATACTAAGCCAGTCTCCTACACAATCCTTAGGGGATTTTACCACTCAACTGGCTGAATTAAAAGCTGTAATTCTGGCACTAGAGAATACTGATCCAGAACTCCCCATGCTTATAGTGTGTGATTTGTATTACTGTGTCCAGTCTTTTAATGAGAACTTACATTATTGGCTCTTGAATGGATTTAGAGACTTTAAAGGCAAGACTATCAAGCATAAATTGCTTTGGGGAACAGTAGCACATCTTAAAGATTACTTGCCACGACATCATGTAATCCATACGTTGAGTCATCAACGTGTTGGAATACACGTTGCAGAGGATTTACTGGCTTGTGAATCCACAAAAGCAGCGGTGCAGGCTGCTGTAGTGTCTGTAATTACTTGCTCGCACGTGAGGGTGGATGATGACATCATTGTTGCTGTCAATGCTGTATGCAGTGGTGCTCCATTAGCTAAAATATATGCAGCAAAATACTCCAACCTACTGAGTGCCCAACACATACCTTTTGCTCGCGTTCCCAGGGTGGGTGATAGAGTGCTACTCAACTAGGACCACAGACTTCTCTGTGCATTCAGATGGTGCATTTAAATGTATTCTCCTGACTGTAGGTTAATGTTACCAATTTCTAAGGGTGTGGCTATAACTATCTACTGGCGCTCAAACTTTTGTTAAAGTCTGGCAAGGCTTCCTCGGGACGTATGGAGTAGCATGCCACTCGGACCTGGGGCCAGAGATTGCCTCCAAGGCTTACCAGGATACCATGGAAACCCTGGTTGTTGCTGTGCATTATTCCTCTCCCTATTATACTGAGGAAAATGTGATAGTGGAAAGGAAAAACTGTGACTTAAAGCAGTCCTTAACAGCTAGAGCATGAGGTTCAGGTCGAAGTTTGATCTATTACTTATATGGAGTCCAGAGAGCTTGAAATAATCTGCCTAGAGAATCATTGGGTGGCTGCACTACCTATTAAGTCCTCTTTGGGGTCCAGATGTACGTTCCAGATCTCAACAACCCTGGCACAGTGGTGGGAGACATGCCTTTTGACATAAATGAACATTTATTGCAAAAACCTTTTTTGTAGAAAAATCCCCAATAAAAAATATTTTACTGATTACATTCTCCCCTTTGATCTTTTTGTGTGGGATACTTCGGTCACCGGCGTAGTGGTGATACTTCACAAACATATGAAACTGTGAACCTTGCACGAAGAATTCGTATAAAACACCGTTGTCTTGTCAGAAAGAATAGAACAATTACAACAGAATCATACCAGAGAAACACTTTTTCCCGTTTTTTATTTCCTTGCTTTCCACCCTACAGTTTCCTCATGACGAGACAACGGTGTTTTATACGAATTCGACCCCTTAAAGTCACGTTCCACGAGGAAAAAAGCATCGGCAGCAAACTACTGCGCATGACACACGCAAAAAAAGTGAAGCGGGGGAGAAATAGTAGACCAGGTGGGGGATATAAAGCTACAACAAGCATCGCGGCACTCGCGCTTTACTTTTAACATTAAAAGTAAAGCGCGAGTGCCGCGATTATAGTAAAAGTAAAGAAATAGATTGTTTTTTCTATTTCTTTACTTTTGCTATAATCGCGGCACCAGCGCTTTACTTTTAATGTTCAAAGTAAAGCGCTGGTGCCGCGATTATAGCAAATGTAAAGAAATAGATGTTTTTTTCTATTTCTTTACTTTTGCGAAAGTGAAAGTGATCGCGAGGTTCAAAAGCAGACATATGGCGGCCGGCTGCGCGCGTGCACTCTCACGTGAACGCAAGTGCTAGGCCAGCCAGTTGCACTTTGAAAACTCACCTACTAAATGTCTCGCAGAGCAGCACATGCGCGCTGACTCAGCGAGACCTAAAAATGACGCTTTAGTAAAGCTGCGATGGAAGCATTCCTTAACATTCGGCTGCCGGCAGCGCGCGTCACTTCTGCCTCGCTCCACAGTGTGACTCGCGTTATACAGTGACACCGTGCAAACCTCGGGCTCGGGAACGGCCAGCACCGAAGCGAAACTGCAGCACAGCAATAGCAGGGATCAGAGCCAGTGGGACGCTAGAGCCAGGCGGGAGTTGGCGGCTACTAGCTCCGTTTCTGCATCGAAACAGGGCCAGATTGTAAATGCTTGTTCTCAGTGTGAGCCCCAATAAGTAGTTCCGCTTCACCACCTATTAATACGCATGGAAAGCGCGGGAGCGTGGAGTCAGTGTGGTATTTGCGTGACAGTGCAGCAACAATGCGCAGAAGAGATAGTCAAACATCTTTGACGGGGTGAAGACCTTACTATTCAGGACCGTGATTGTTTCTTTGCAAACATAGTCCTGGAACCAAAGTTCACAACTTCTCTCCTGAAAGAGTGCAGAATGGGATCTACCAGAAGCCTCTCTGTTTTCGTACATCGTCTTAGGGTGCGTAGTGAACCACAACATGCAAATTCGCCGCAGCACGACGTCAGGTGGGCTTTTTTGTTGTTCGTCACTTTCATGAGAACAAGAACTAAAAACTGCACGCCTGGCCCGCTTCACAAGAGCCCACCATGAAGGTCTTTACTGCAGTTCTGTGCTTTTTAACATTACTTATGGCATCTCTAATTGTAAACAAAGAAAGTGTCTTATAAAAGCTGTGGTGAGTGTTTATTTTCTCCCTTTCCTAGTGGTTTCTAAAGCGTCTGCTGCTTTATGTTAAGACGCTGACAGCCTCATGTACTGGTTTTTTTCCAGGTTCATAGCGCACATTAGCAAAGAAGTAAGGGGCATATTTACAAGAAGGCGATCGAAAATTATCGCCATTTTCGGCCGAAAAGCGGCGATAATTTCATCGCCTAATTAGCAAGGTCACGCTAACGCGTGAAACCTTGCATTAGCGCACAAATTCTTAACGCCCACTTTGCATCTCTAATGAGATGCAAAGTGGGCGTTCCTGACATGACAGGAGAAATGTCGCTAAGCAACATTTCTCCTATCATGAAGCCCCACGCTATGAAGCATAGCGCCAAGAAAAGTAGCGATAACCCCAGTTATCGCTACTTTCCTTACACCTGCTTCAGGACTGACTTAGCCATGATATCCTATGGAAGGTGGATATCATGGCTAAGTATGGGAGGCCCTATCAACAAGCTAACGCCACATTTTGTGAGATTATCGCGGGGTTTCCAGCGATAATCTCACGTTAGGCAGTTAGCGCTAGGATTTTTATCGCTTTTGAGATAAGCGTTGCTAATAGCACGCTATCTCAGCGATAAAAATCCACGCTAGCCGGCGATAATTATCCTAGCGCTAAGTGCGCTTAGCGATAATTATCGCCGGTTGTTGCTGATATGCCCCTACACTTTTCTCTAAAAAAGTCTTCGTATCGGAACTTGTTCTAAATGCTCGCAATGCGTTATTGTTCTGTATCAGTTTTTAGAGTTTTTATTACCACAATCGACACGTTCATGCAATGTCAGGGAGAGTGATAGCGGAAGTATTGTATAAGTGTGAAATTAAGATCACGATGTGAATACAATATTACTTTCCTGGAATATTTGCTAATTCTGGAACCTTCGCCATGCGTTCACATAATTCTATACACATTCCTAATGTTGTACCTTGGGCCTTAGGCCCACATACTGCACAAATGACAACACAGACACGCAGTAGTTAGGTGCTGGAACTGGCCCAGGGCACGTGCGCCCGGCCCCTTTTATTAACAGGGTCATCTGACAGGTGACACCTGTGGTGGGTGGGTGTACAGTGTCTTACATCAGCAGTGGAACACTAGAATGCGTCCGGCTGGATGCAACATCCCTCCCAAACTTTAATGAAAAACCAAACAGGAGTCCAACCTGTAATAAAACACAGAAATAACACAAAAGCACCAAGTGAGTCTATGCAGGCCGTCAGCCAGTCAGCGCTTGAGCCTCAGACCGCACGGTCGGGATGCCTTCAGTCGCTTTGGCGATGTTCTTTAGACCGGCCTGGTCTCGCGGTGTTGAAGTCTATATATAAACGTTCAGTGTTGATGCATCTGGAGCTGTGGTGAAATCCACTTTGGTGTCGGAGACGATCTCGGGGAGTGAGGCCTTCCTGTGGGGATTACGTGCTCGGTGACCCTCCTTACTCCTGACTGCTGAGCGACGCTTGACTTGCCTCCCACGCCTGGACTCCTCTGCCACTGGAGCCTCTTGGATGGCTTTTCTTGCTGGCTGTCATGGGACCGTGTGGACCGTGCGGGGCTTCGTGTGAGCCACGCAAAGGCGTCGCTGAGGAACTGCCGACGGATTCACAGCCAAGTCGCTCATGTAGCCTCCGAGGGTGGTGTCGTTGTCTGGGCATCCTCGCAGTCTGGACGAGGGTCCTGCGCCCTCCTCTGGCGATCTTGTGGGTGACCAGTCTTCAGCCGTGACCTTCGTGTTTCCTGCACCTGACGTGGAGCTGTGGCCGACACATCTCTCCTACTCAGACTCCTGTCGCATGGGAACTCCGTCGAGGCCCTTGTCCCCTGGACTGCCACGTGACCGCGTGGGCTGTGCGGGTCGTTGCGTAGGCCACACTTAGGGGTCGCTGCAGAACTCCCAACAGGGCCACGGCCAGGTCTTGTGTAGTCCACAAGGGCGGATCTTCCAATGGCCGGGTGTGTTCGACTTCGGCAGGCTGTAGGTTGACTGGGGTGCACAGACTGTTCCTGGATGATTCGCCTCGTTGCGCTCCGGTTGCTTGGGGCGTGTGTGGATTCACACGGGTGGTGCGATGCTCCTTGTTGATGATGCACCTGGGAGGTGGTAACAGGATGTTAGTTTTCTTCAGTGGGCAGACAGGCGGTGATTTTCCGTCGGGGTGACCTTAGGGAGTGAGAAGGATTTGAAGGACTTCGTGGCACCTCTCCGTTGACTTCAGGCAGGTGCATTGCGAGGTGTGGTGCTATAGATACCAAGCAGTCGGTGACAGGTGAGAGGACGGTCGAACTGCGAAGCGTGGGGCCAGGATGCAGATTGCGCTTGCTAGCGGCTTACGGTAGGTCCTCCCGCTAAGCTGTCTCCAGTGACGTCTCTGCACCCCGGTGGCTGGCTTGTGTGGATGAGAACCTTCCTCAGTCCTTGGTCCTGTTGCCCGTCTCTGTTCCATCTTGAGTGCCTGTGGTGGTTGTCTGCCCTGTGGCGTCATGACAGTATTCTGCCTCCTTTTCTTTTGCGGACCTTTTGCAGGCCTGTCCTCTCAGTAGGACTTGCATGTACCTCTTGGGGACTTCCAGTGGCACCATCCCCTCCTTAGGGGTTTCACGGTGTCCCTCTTCTCTTCGCTTGAAGCTTCGTGCTTGCGCCGTCTTGGCGGCTGCTCCTTCCGTTTTTTCCGGTGTGCTCGTCCGGACTGTTCACTCTGCGTGAAGGGCTCCTTGCTTGCTCTGCGCTGTGACGTCTGGTCACGTGTCGCTGTGCTGTAGGAGTGTCCGTTGCCGTGGCGGCCTGCCACGTGTGGTGTGCGACTCCTCTCTTGCCGTCTTGGCTCTCTGCCGACTCCGTCTTGAGGCAGTGCGAGGGAGGACACTGTGTTTCCTTCGGCCCACTGTGGGGCTTCACTGGGCGGTGGAGATGTAGGGGATCTCCCTACAGCAGTGCTTCTTCCTTGTGGCCGCCTGGCGGGTCAGCTTCTTCGTTGCAACCGTTTGGCTGGCCGGCTTCACTTTTGGCGCGTATCCGACTGCTCTCTTCATTTGCTTCACAGGAAGTGCTGGCTGTGCATTCTCTTCGGTCTGTCCTTCCTGGAACGGTAGCAGCTGTCCCTGTGCTGCTGTGCACTTGCTTAGTGCTGTGTTCTCTTCTTCAACCTCAGTGCAGTAGAGATGTGGTCGCTCTCTGTACTGCGTTCAGCAGTGCTTCTCTGTGGAGAGGTCCCTCTCTCCTGGGCACCTGCCCATGCTGTCAAATTCGCCAGTGCAGCCTTCTGGGGGTTAACAATCTCTCCCCTCAATGACAGGCAGCCAATAGGGTGTGTGGCACTCACTTCGAACAGTCTTTTGCGGTGGCTGCTTAGAGCGCAGTCTCTAGAGTACTGTGTAGTCTCTCTTGCTGGAATATACAGTCTGCTGCTATTTCCTCCTCACAGGACGTGCACACTGTCCCTTGTTAATTCAGTAGGCCCCTCTCACCTCATTTCCTTGCAGCACACACTTCTCACTCTGAAGCTGCGACAGCCCTGCTAATACCACTGCAAGCTTTTCGGGGTGTTTAGCTGGAACCTGATGTGGCAGCCCGGCCAAGACTTTGATGGGCCTGATCTACAGACCAATCTCGCTTTCGGACTCCCTGCCAACAGGTGGTTGTACATTTGCTCACCACTGTAGGGGGGCAGCAGCAAGTCTCTTTTACATATGCTAGCCCTGTAAGAGGGCTGCTCCGGCAGGTCACTACTGCTGGGTGTGCTGTGGCCCTTGGGCCACCAGGTGACACCGTGCGTGTTTGCAGAGAGGCCACTATAGCTTTCCTCGTGCTGCAGGGCAGTTAGGCACTCTCTCTTGTGCTGCTAGGCTGTTTGTTTGCTGGATGGGGCAGTGTTCAGGTAAATGGAGGGCTCTTTGCTGGCATTTGGTGCTCTTTGGCAGTTCCCTCCTCCAGTCGGGGTGCCGATTTTCACCACTGGGTGAGCAGCTCCTTTTCACCATACCGCTGTTTTTTTTTTGCTGAGCAAGGTCGGTTCAGAGCAGTCTCTCCATGCAGGCACTGAGCTTGTGTCAGTCATTCATTGTGAGCCACTGCGTGGAGCCGACTTGTGTGCCAAGTAACTTCCTTTTCTTTTTGATCATGCCCAAGGTGCAGTGTGGTGAAACGGCCACTGGGTGGCTCTGCAGAAGAAAACAGAGCGGCTAGGCAACTCTTCCCGATTGCTGCAGGCCTCGCTCGTCTCTCTCCGGCGCTGCAGGCATTGCGGGAGGCCGTGACAACTTGCATCACGCTGCGGGCCTCAGGGTGTACTGGAAATGCTGGTGTTCCTCACTGTGGGTGCCTCTAGCCAGCTCAAACCTCTCCGTGACAGATGGCAGCAGGTAGGGCAGAGAGGATGGACGGTGGGTGCGGCCAGTCAGCTTTCCTGGGCATCGCGGGCCTCACTTTTCAGGGCGGTAAATACTTGGGCGGGGGAAAGTATTCCGCGATGGCATGGTTCATTGGTTGTAGTCAAGTGACGCTGCGGCAGCTTCCTATTCTAAGCCGTTTTCATTGCCTCTCGGCGAGGCGCAGCGTCTGGTGGGGGATGCACAGCAAGCTGTCTCTTCTGGCCGGCTTAACATTGCTTCACCGTCTGGCCACCCCGTAACTACCACTCCTGGGTGCGGTACGAGAATGCTCGGTCGCGCGGCTGCCCTCACTCGCCACAGCAGCCTAGCCTAACGCTGCGGGCTTTACGACCTTGTGCTTGTAGCGGTGCTCTCAGGCGGGGGTCCACATGTGGTCGGCCGCATCTCACCTACGGACATGGCAGCAACAGTTGCGGACTTCCGGCGCAGCAGGTGCGGCTCCAGGCCGAGTTCGCTGTCAATGGCCGGACCAGCTTGCCTCTTCCTTGCCTCGCACGTGGGTGGGACGGCGCACAGTCACCAACACCAGTGGAGGCTAGGTCGCAGGTTAACGTTTGATTGAGCACAGTAACCTGATGGGTTCGCTGAGTGGCCATAGACGTACTCTGCCCAGGCTGGTTTGCCTTTGTGTCGTCAGGAGATGCGGGGATGCATTACGATCTGCTCACTCTTCCCCTCTGACCAACCATGAAACGGTCGGCGGCATGCACGCGGGAATCGACCCGCTCATCACCATTGTTGTACCTTGGGCCTTAGGCCCACATACTGCACACATGACAACACAGACACGCAGTAGTTAGGTGCTGGAACTGGCCCAGGGCACGTGCCCGGCCCCTTTTATTAACAGGGTCACCTGACAGGTGACACCTGTGGTGGGTGGGTGTACAGTGTCTTACATCAGCAGCGGAACACTAGAATGCGTCCGGCTGGATGCAACACCTAACAGCCTTACAGAGGACTTTTCGAAGATGTGGCCTGACGGGCAGAGCTGCCGACTCTGACGCTCAGGAACCAGGTTCGAGTCTGGGTGTCGGCACAACATTCTGGGTGAATCACTTAATCTTCCGTGCCCACCAAAAATGAATGTGTCCTTGTGTAATGTAACTGGTGCTCATGTTAAGGGCTGCAATTCCTTCGGATCTAGTTTGCTATATAAAAGTGCGAAAGAAGAAATCCCAGTGTAAGCCTCGCCAGACGGGAATCTGGTCATAACGCATCATTACCTGCTAGAGCATGAGTTGACTCTTTGGGGCCATCTGTTGTGAGATCTAAACAGACTCCCCCATATTAAGCGCTATGTGAAACGTGGATGCCAACGAAATGTGGCACTTTAATGCCTCCTCATGTTTCACCAATTGGTGGACTGATCCAGGCAACTTTTGAACTTCGGTGGAGGGGGGAGGATTTACATGGGATGTGTGATATTTTGGGAGCTTTTGTGCAAGTAATTCTGCTCGTCTGTTGCTGCAGCTCAGATGAAAACAAACCATCAAAAATTCATGACGCTGGTGACGTCAGCTGTTGTGCAACCAAATGTCACTTATTGAAAATGAAAAGGGAGTGGCGGCTGGGTTTATTGATTGTGCTGCTGTGACTCTTCATGGCTGGGATGCGTGACAGCCAAGGCGGAAGGATCTTGTCAAAATTAAAATTCGGACATCATCATCGCTTCCTATTATAGACATCATTTCTTTTTTACAGCAACACACTATTATATCATGCCACTATGGCTAAACAAGCCCTTAAAGACATGCAGGATTCAGGGTGGTGGTGATAGGGTGGGAGTTCACCTTGTGTGAAACTAGACATGTGTAGGCATGTCAGAAAGTTTTATGGAAGTATACCAAAAAGTGATAGATGGAATGCTTGAATTAATCTCAGCCACTGGTAATCACTCTGGGCAGCATCCCAGTCCATTGTTATTTTGCCTACTGTGCCACCTCAGTTTGGACCCAGCTATATGCAAATCAGTCTTGATCCTGCTCCAATAAGAACAGCCCAGCCTGAACTGCCAGGCTCTCCCTGCAGTGGAACACAAGCAGCCCAGGAACGGTTTCACCCTAATCAGGGCCCATCAGCCAGGTATAGCTTATGCTGTCAATGTAACATCATCGAATACCTACTGTTTTTGAAGTTAGTATATGATGTGTTTTCCTTCACATACCATCATTTGCCAACCCATTAAAAGGTTGGCATAGAAGAGGGTAAATCTGACACCCATCACAGGCCCTATGTATGCACATAGATCATTATTATACTGTATAGTTTCTAATATCAAATTGCTATGCACTTATAATTTCCTGCTATATTGGTAAATCACCTTGTTTTGCTGAAGCATACCAACTGTATTAAACTTGTTTTTGGGCCATTTAAATTCTAGCAATTTCAGCATCAAATATACTAGAACCACTGCATCTGCGACTTTGGCAAGACAAAAGGTCAAGGTAGCAAAGCTTTGTCTGTCACTGGTTAGGGAAATCTCATTAGATTTGCCCCCTACATGCAAATAGTTGAAGCTGCAGAATAATAATATTTGAGTTTATTTTGGAAAATATGGTGTACATCAATTTGTGCTTTGTCAATGGCTGAACTGAGGATTTGATAACTAGTGATTTTCTGCCCTCTTAATAATGCTTACTGAGGGGTAGTGAGATCTAAACTGCACAAGATTTAGTGGTTAGAAAAATCCAAGATCAAATTATCACATTTATATGCATCAAGGGAAAAACAGCCACCACCCAACGCTGTTAGCTTACGATTGCAAACAATTGTAAAAGTTCAAACAAATGTTAATTCCCTGAGCAAGGTTCAGAAGTATATGTCTCTATATTAGTTGATAGGAATTTTCAAGCACAAGTACATATAAGGAAATGATATCCGAGCTTCATCCACAATCTTTATTTTCAGGTTCTGTCGTTTTTCTTGGAAGACTTGTTTAAACAAGAACTCTGTTTTCAAAGCATTCAGTCTTTTCAGATTCTGTCGTATTTCTAGAATGACTTGTTTAAACATAAACTCTCTTCTCAATTCGTACAACCTCAAAACATACAGCCAACAAGTGTTTTGTCTAAGGCAATATTTTTCAAAAGACTTCCTCAGGGCTCAAGCGGTAACTAACGAAGATAATCCTATAAAAAAATCTTCATAAAGTCATAATCCAAAAGTGACGCTTTCTATTTATAAAAATCCAATTCAGAGTTAACAATATATGTAATGCCTAGCCCATAGAAAATTCCTCGTTATTAGCTGACTCCTGACCTCCAAATTCGAGGCAGAAGGTTCCAATGCGTCCTGCCACACAGTATCGATGGCGTTAATAATGCTCTTGTAAAACCTTAAACACAAAAAGTTCTCTTTGGTGCGCTTCTCGTAGTTATGCGCAAATCTCAATGATAGTGCGCGTAATCCCCTTCAACTGTTTTTTGCCAGATTATTCGCTCAAGAATCACAGGAAGCAGCTCAGTAAAGAATCTCTTATGGCAAATTTAATGTTACTCGTTCACAAATCTTCAAATGTATTTATTCGCTATGTTAGCTATTTCCATGCTTACGTACAGGTATCTGCAAAAAGAACAATTGATGCACAGAATGCAGAACAATGTTTATACATTCACCCCAGTACAGAGATCTGGGCCTACATCCATCGTTTTTTTGCTCACCATGCCATTCCAGTTTGGACCCAGCCATATGCAAATCAGTCTTGACCCTGCGCCCAATGGGAACTGTTCAGCCCAAACTGCCAGGCCAGGTCCTCTCTGGACTGGAAACAAGCATCATAAGACCAGTTTCAGGCTTTCAGCCCTCATCAGCCAGGATAGCTTGACTTATCCTATGTCTTATCTCATCATTGGTCTGTATGCTGGTATTTGAAGTTCCAAGAAATACCACCTACATTTTCTGTTGATGAGTCAGTTACTCAGAACTCAGTGTATTTAATTTTTCTATCATGTAAAGTTCCTTAGTTTCTTGTTAATATCATCCCCTTGTAGTGGTAATTTTACTTGTTCTTCAGTTTAGAAATCAGTTCACTTAGGAGATGGAGAACCAGAGAAGTGTCACATGATGACTCATTATGTGCTAAAGCATATACATTCTATTTCTTCTTACATGTAAAATAAAGGATATTGATAAAACCATTTAGAAATTACACTTAAATCACACTGTGATTTTCTGTAGCCAAGGCTTTAAGAGGCCGGCTCCATTCAGGTCTCAGACACAGTAATATTTATACAAGCATTGAAAATGCAATAGGTCTCGCCTTTGAATAAGTTAAAGCCATTTGCTTTGCTAATGGTATTCTATAGCATAGCAAATGGCTTTAACTTAATGAAAGGTGAGACCTATTTCATTTTTAATGCCTGTTTGTTCTTGAGTCCATATGAGTGCGGTTGTCTTGGTGGACCACCAGAGGGCAGTCTTATGCAACCGTAGAGATGCTTCGCGGGTGCCAAGTGCCGCATTCCTGGCATACCAACAAGATTCCAGAAACGCACACCATGGAGCCTTGACCTTATGTAAGCCCAAAGGCAGCCTGGAGCTTGACATCCAGAAGATGGGTCTGTAAGAGGGAGTTTCCCTACAGAAGAATTGCTTCAGCGCTAAGACCGTGACACTGGCCGAGGCAGGTCTGATTTAAATCACTAGGGAAACCATATACTTTTTGGCACCACAGGGACCATCCCAGAATGCAGCCTCTATATATACATATTGGGTGATTGGTCCCTTTTATTAGATAATGACTCACCCTATTTTGCTTGGTCCCCTAGCACTACATCACTATAATTCGGCCTGGGTGGAGTTCACAGAGTTCTACTTCGCGAAACTCCACGAAGTGGCAGAAAAACTCCACTGCCATTTGGAAGTTCCGCAAGCAGAGTAGTATGTTAAGTTACAATGCTGGCACTGATTTAAAGCGTCTGGAGAGTGTCCCACGCTCTAAAATCAGTGCAAATGGCACTACCCATCATGCAAGAGGGCGCTGCTGCTTTCTGCGGGCCGAGTAGAGTATTTACCCAAGCGGCAGTTTCCTTAACGCGAGCTGCAGATTTCTCAATGTGAGAGGTTGCGACCTGCTGCGGCCACTCACGTTCAAAGAGCTCGCCATGAGGAGGTCGAGTGAGCATCTTTTCTCTCGAGAGCGCTTGCCAACTTACCATTGGTGAGCCACGCAAGAGAAAAAACTTTGCTCAGCATCACTTTGAGGAGTTTTGAGGAATTTTGTGCCCTGCACAGAGCAGGCAAAACTCTGTGAACTCCTCCAGCGGAACAGAATTCTTAGTGCCCCCTAAGCTATAATGCAGGCTTCTAGCAGTAGAGGAGGAATCCTTCTCATTTCTAACGCTGGCTGATGAGTTCTGTGATGCCTGTATGCCTCAATCTAAAATGCGCTCACTTCTGCCCTGGAGCCACTTGAGCAAAAAATGAATAAGCTGACACAGGTGCGCCATGAACCCCTTGGGTCCCCAGGTGATCACCCGTCCAAGCACTTAGTGCCTAATAGACCCAATGAACAGGAGATTGACATGGACACATTTGAACCCCTTAGGAAGGCATTTCTCCACCCTAACCCTCAGTTTGCAGACACAGATCTTACTTCTTTGTCCCTGGAGACTCCAGACCCCTTAGGGGAGGACGAGGACTCACATGGTGAGTTCAATGTCGACAGGTACTTCCTGGTCATGGCATCTAAAAAGGGATGACACTTCTCACCATAAGTCCAGCCTTGGGGTAGAGCTGACCCCAGAACTCAATGCTCACATGGCCAGCTTTTGGCTAAGTTCCAGCGGGATCCCAAGAAGGGCATTAAGTATTCCTGGTGGTCATGCCAGGACAAGATGCTGGATATCACAAGACCCCTGACCAAGATCCTGGACATGGTGGAGGATGCCAAACAGTCAGGGTCCCTGATATCTCCAGCTGTCTTGTCCGGCTGTGTGCAGCACTTAGTCATATTTCTTGGAAACAGAACTGCGCTCTGTCATTAGAACAACATCGCTCATTGTTTATCAAGGTCGACCACAAATTCAGAGACTTAGCAACATCAGAGGCGGATTTTTTGGGTGAGCCTTTTATTAAAGAGCTGAGGAGGTTTGTCGCTACCTTTAATTCTCTAGCAAAGGTGCAAACCTTCATTAAAATGATTTTTTCTCAGCAAAGGCTTTAGGAGGGGCACGACGTGCTTGTCCGGCCACTTCCTTATTTATCCTCCCCAGAGAGGTCAAGGCTCCCCTGCAGGACAATGGCAGGATGAGGTGGGGCAAAATGAGCACTCTCTTTTCTTCCCAACTGAGAGCGGGAGGGTCGTTGGCGCAGTATCTAGAGAACTGCAAGGCTTTGACAGCCAATGCCAGGGTACTACAAGAAGTACAGGGGTTCACGATGGAGTTCATGGACAACTCTGTTCAAGTTTCAAGACTCCAACCCCTTTGCTTTTCCCAAGAAGACTCAGCTCTCATAGAAAAAGAGATTAGGGATCTGTTACACAAAGGGGGAATCACTCCTACAGTACTACACACCAGGAGCTTCGTGAGCAACCTGGTCTTGGTGGAAAAACGGGATGGAGGATATTGAACTGTCATAAGCGTTTGGGAGTTCAACGATTAGTTGATTTACCGCCACTTCCAGATGGTAGGCATCTATCTGCTGTGCGATCTTCTGATACCGGGTGATTGGTTTGCGAGACTGGATCTCAAGGACGTCTATTTTACAGTCCCAATCTTTCCTCCACATCACAGATTTCTGCAGTTTGTGTGGAACCATCATGTATTCGAATTCCTAATTCTAATATTCGGTTTGTCTTTGGCACAGTGGTGCTTTACCAAGGTACTCAAACTGGTGGTGGAGCTACTTTGCAGCCAGGGCATGTGTCCGATAGTATATCTAGATAATATGCTCTTGATGAACCAGTGTCCTTGAGCTTTGATGGACCAACTACAGATAGCAGTGGATCTGTTGGAACACCTGGGGTTCATGATAAACGAGAGGCCTTGTTTGCCCTAGCAATACGCATGAAGTTCCTGTGCTTCTTCATAGATGCCATGGAGTCTACTTTGTGTCTGCCGGCCAAGAAGATGGCAAAGATTCGGAAAATCTCAGTGTTATACTTGGCTTTTTCAGCAGGTTTACCCAAAGACGTTTTGCTTTTTGGCCTCCTGTTTTTGACCAAGTTTTTGTTGATTTTAGGACGCTGGGCACATTACCACTGCTATTCAGTGCTAAAGTGCATATACTCTCTATGTAAATTGTGTTTATTGATTTGTGTTTCCATGATCGGCTAATTTGATTTACTACTAAGTCCATAGTATAGTGCACTGTGTGTACCCAGGGCCTGTAAATCAAATGCTGCTAGTGGGCCTGCAGCACTGATTGCTCCACCCACACAGGCAGCCTTTCAAAGGTGTCTCAGACCTGCCACTCGAGTGTCTGCACACAGTTTTTAATGCAATGTTGACCTGGCAAGTGCACCCACTTGCTAGGCCCAAACCTTACCTTTTCTTACATGCAAGGCATTCCTCAGATAGGTCCGAGGTAACACCATAGGCAGGGCACAGTGTATGTGAAAGGTAGGAAATGTAGTGGTGTGTTTTACATGATCAGATAGTGAAAGACTGTGTATTTCGTTTTTCACTATTGCAAGGTTATCTGTCCCCTAGGCTGACTTGGGAGTTGCTTTGTAACATCTTACGAGCATCACTTTCCATTGAGACAAGATAGAGAAATGGAATTTAGGCTTCCTGAACTCAGGATTTAAATAAATACATATTTTATTAAAGAAGATTTTGAGGTTGTGTGTTTGAAAATACCACAGTATTATCTTGTCCAACCATCTCCTTGCCTCTACCTGTTGTGCATTAATTGTGTGGGTTTTAGACTGACAGGGGCGGGCATGTGCTTTCACACTAGACAGACACCACGGGGATGAGGTGTGTCCTGCCTTTCCTGGGTGACTCATAAACAGGCTGAATTAACCTGGCTGCATTTAGAGTAGTGATGGCAGTTTTTGCTTGCACCTGAATGGACTGTGCCTGTCTTCCATAATGCTGTCTCCAGCCCCTGGAGTGAGACTGGCCTGTGCCAGGCGGGACTGGATTATGTATACCAGTAGAACTTTGTTTGTGCGAACTTCAAAGGGAAATGTGGTATAAATGTTGGGACACTGGCCCCAGAACTTTAGATTACTGCTGGCCTAAGAAACCTGCCAGGAAGAAGAGCTGTAAGAGCTGTGTGGAGAGACTACCACTTTGCTATGTGCTTTGCTTGGTTGACCTGCGGTTGCAGCTTCTGTCTTGGGCATGGAAGGGACTGTACTGTACTTTCTGCATTCTAAGTATCTCCAAGGGCGTGTTGAAGAGCTTGTCTCCTGTTGGAAGTCTCAGGGAAATCAAAGGCTTCAACATTTTCTGGGTCAACAACACCGCTGCCGGCTCTGTGACCTGAAGGCACCGCAGAGGGCACCACCTTACTTCTAATCTTAACCCCTAGTCTCACTGCTGATGCCGTCCGACGCTGCCACCGAGCCTCTGCTTGCACCACGACCTGTGGCACTGCAGTTCGCACTGCCTCACTTCACACTGCCGCCTGATATCCCTGACGACGACGCAACATTGTCACCGACGTGCCTGCCTGCACTGTTACCGGCGATCACTGCTCATGGAGAATATGGAGCACCGTCCCATTTTGCACCGTAGCCCTGGTCTCAACAACGCCGCCACTCCAAGCTGACATTGACGCCACTGCCTGCACCGTGGTTTGGGGACACCGCTCGTAAGTTATTCAATGCACCGTCCCAACCCACACCGCAGCCTTGGCCCACCGACGCCGACGCCATAGGCTCCCGATCATCAACCGATGCTGCTGCCTGCACTGCGACCTGTGGTCCTTGCACACCACTTTGCCCCATCTCACACTGCAGTCTGGGTCTACCCTAGTCAGCGCTTCAGCAATGACAACACCGCTGCCTTCACCGTGACCTGGCAGCACCGCAGCAAGCACCACCCCACTTTTTATCGCAGCTCTGGTCTCACAGATGCTACTAGACCACTGTCACAGAGCTGCTGCCTGCACTGCGACCTGAGGGCACCGCGCGTCGTGCCACTCTGCTCTTTTTCACACTGCAGCCCCGACGCTCCTGACTTCAAACTCAAGGATTTCAGCCTACAACACATGTGACTTTGATGGCTAGATGACTCCTGCACCGACTCCGGAAACCGACGCCGCTCCTCCGGAGCTCACCACAAGTTACGACGCCCTTTTACGGGCCCATGATGCCACTGTTGGCCAGAACTGTTGGATTTGTTTACTCACAATGCCGTAATAACACCAGATGGAGCTATTGACTTCAATTAACTGTTTTTGATGTCTATTTTTGCTTTATTTGTATTTGGATTACTGTATGTTGGGTTTTTATCATTTTGGTGTTGTTTTACCCAGATAAATATTGGATATTTTTCTAAAACTGGTGTGGTGTCCTTTTGTAGTGTGTTCACTGTATTATTGTTTGTTATGTGCAAATGAACTACACATTGCCTCTGAGATAGGCCTGACTGCTCGTACCAAGCTACCAAGGGGGTAATCAGGGATTATTTTAGACGTTTAATTCCCTTATCCTGACTAAAGCGGTGTATTCTGCCTCGCTGAGGTGCAACCAACCAGAAAACCCATTTCTAAGGAAAACTCTGTCATGACAATCCATGTCCTCATTGCAGTTGGCCAGGATATTGGGCTTACCAGAGTTGTCCATACAAGCGATTTTCCCTGGTCCACCTCACTACAGGGCTCTTCAGAGGCTGAAAGCTCTCCATCTATCCATAAGCCTGAAATATTCAGTCACTTCTATTGTTGGAAGAAGCCCTAGAGGAGATTAAGTGGTGGCTCTCTCACATGGAGGAATGGAACGGGAGAACGATCTTTAGTTCCAGCCTGGACATCGTAATAGAGGGGATGTATCCACAGGTGTAAAGTAGGCATCCAAAGAACTGGAGCTGCTGGTGGGATTGTTTGCAGTTGGAACATCCAACGAGGTGGAAGACTCGCATTCCAGGCATCTGAGGAACCTCAGCGCTTGGCAACTCTACCTGGAAGTGTTTCGAGCACTGGAGAACATCTGGGAACTCTTCTCGGCGGGCCTGTGTGCCTCCCGCTTGACCTATAAAGTTGACAGATTTTTCAGTTGGCGGCCAAACCCAGAGGCGGGTGCAACAGGTGCTTTCCTTTAGGACTGAAGCCTGGAGAGGGGGCATGCCTTCCCTCCATTAATCATGCTCATGTGGCTGTCAACACAGATCAGATCAGGGGTCAGAAGATGGATTTGGAAGTGTTCACACCCTTTTGGAAGTCTCAAGTCTGGTTTCCAGTGATGATGGAACTTTCTTAAGATTTTACAATTCGTGTGCCCCTTCGGGAGGGACCTTCTTCAGGAATATCTTCGGAATCCTCACCGCATGATTCTGGATGGGTCACTAAGTCTCATGGCTTGGAGCATTACCAGAGTAGATGAGCTTTTTGAAGCTTTTCAGAGGAAGCATGACTGCTCTTGTCGAGAGCGTAGGAAGACAGAACAACTAAGAGGCATTGTTCCACTTGGGGACGATGGCTCCGTTGGTGTGTACAAAGGGCAGGGGATCCTGTGGAATCCGATATTGTCCACATTATGAATTTACTGTCAACTTTGGTATTGAAAGGGTTGACTTATTGATCGGTGAACACTTTTCGCTCTCCTATAGGTGGATGCCCAGTGGGAGAACATCCTTTGGTCTGGAAATTGATGTGGGGCATCAGACTGTCGATTTCCCTACAACCCAGGTGCTCAATCTTTTTCTATCATGGCCACAGAACAACTATTTGTTTAGGAAACATCTATCGGGGAAGTTGGCCATGTCGTTGTGCCTGACCTCCTGTAAATGGGTGTTAGATGTGCATGCAAAGTTATGTGTGGTGGATGCATTAAGACCTATGAGGCCATCATGGAGGCGGTTAGCCCAGACAGGAAACGTCAACTTTGCATCTCATTAAGTAGGCCATGCAAAGCCTCGACTCCCCTTACCGCCACATACACACAGGGAGCAGTTTGCTTACTGGTTAAGCTCCCTGACCAGATTCTTACCTAGTCACAGGTGACAGACGGTGGATGCACCGTCGGGCGTCCCCGAAGCACTACCATGCCTAGCGTGCCCCGCTCACTGGCAGCGAAGCAATGATGACACACACACACCCTACCAGGGACGGGTACGCCCAGAGAGAATGCGGAAAGATCTTGCCCGGGGCACGCTGTATAGAACACCAGATGCACCCCGACAATCAGCTGCTTGAGGGGTGTAGCGCTGGAGGGACGGACGCGCGCCACATAGCTCACGCACGGCCTCGAATTGCGAAGCTGTAGACTGGATTCGCCGGATTTACACGTTAGCACTTATGTCTTAGTGAGCTATACCGACACATCCTTGCCGCGCTCCGACCGCATCGCGAGCGCGATACTGACACTGAGCTGGCCGGAGGCCTTTACACTTGGGGCCAACCACGTTATCCTACACAACTCCAGATAGGGGCCTGGGTGGCGCCCGGGATAGCCGCGGTGTGGGCTGGAATTCAGCGCCATCCATCGTCGCTGATAACACGCATAAGGACCACCACAACAAAACACCAAAAGGCAACATAGACCTACAGTTTCACAAAGTACTCACCTAACTCCTGTAACAATGCCAATCTGCACAACGCCGCCGGACCCCCGGGTTGCCGGCTGAATGGCTGTGTCCTACTGTCTGGAAGCATGGGTTTATTGTCTAACTGCTTTGACACCTTGGATGTTGAATGTACATTGTAGGATGATGCAACTGTGCACAATAAAGGTTTTTAAAAAAATAAATAAAAAAAAAGTAGGCCATGCAAAGCAGTGTCTTCACCCACGATAGCCAGGTGGGTATGGTAGGTTATACAAGATACTAGTATTGATACCTCCATGTTTGCCTTCCACTCTGCGAGGGGTGCCGTGTCATCTAAGGTTTTTTCCTTAGGAGTACAGTTAGAAGACATTTTACACGTGGGCGACTGGTCATCTGAATCAACGTTCAAAATGTTCTACTTCAAGCTTGTTCTTGTGACAGAGGTGAGGGAGAATACAATCGGTATAAGTATTTTGCCGTTATCAGGTGTTAGAAGATTGTATTCCAGAATATAATGTGACATTGCTGTTTGATTTATTTGCTTGCCCTCTACTTTTGGGTGGTAAAGTTATGAGATGTATTCTCTCTTCTACGGAATGACGGTTCCAAACATTAATCAACATGAAGGGACAGATTGCTTTGATCGCATGAAGGAAGAGGGGGCATAAACATGGCAAGGGGCTATGTTATGGACTCTAAGGGGCGGATTTACAAGCACCCTGCGCCACCAGTATGTCACTTTTTATGACGTACTGGTGGCGTATTTTACTGCTCCATATTTACAAGGGCAGGAAAAGCCACCCTGCTTGGCTTTTCCTGTCCTTGTAAATATGGTCTCTTTACATGCAGCACTTTGCGTGAAAGGGGCGTTCCATGGGTGTTGATGTGGGTGTTCCCATGCAACACCCATGGAACAAGACACATTTCCAGATTCACGAGGAATCGCAAATCTGGAACTGTGTCTAAATGCTACACTTCCCCAGGTGAGGCGTAGGGAGGGAAGCGCAACAAGGAGAAATGGTTTCATTTCTCCTCGTTTGTTCCTCTTTCAATGTGTGCTACAGCACGCACTGAAAGAGGAAAATGCCTGTAGTGATTTTTTTTTTGCAGGAAGGTGCCCCTTCCTGCACAAAAACAATCTCCCCATGACACAGGAATCCTTGCACAATGGTGAAAGGGTGCCTGCGCCGGCGCATGGCAGCTGTTTGTGCACCAGCGCAGGGGAATGCGACATATATTGTAAATATGTTGCATTCCTGTGCTTTGGAAGTGCCGCAGCATGGCGCAGCCAAAGGGCTTGCGTTGCCGCTCTGCATCACTTCCTTGTAAATCTGCCCCTAAGAGTTGGCTGGTTATGTGGATTACTCCTTCCCTAAGGTTCCTGGCGAAGGAAGCTTTTTTCTGATTGTTAAGGCTGCGGATTAATAAAGTGGAGAAAGGAAATGTATAATTCTCACCTCCTTGTCCTTCATGGAATTGAAACTTTCCTGTGCTAAAGATAGTATATTTTATATTCTTCCCGGCTGGGGACTTCAGATACTGAACTGTTACTATTTCCTGTCACTACTGCTAATACAGGATGTGCATCAGATGTGAATTTACAGTTTTCAACTGCTACTCCTAACAAACAAGTTGTTTATTACCAACCATCTTTGGAGATGTCTAAGAGTTCGCCTTCAACACATGAGGTCCTTGTTTTTGCACAGACTGCTTCTGGTTACTTTGCCAATATTGATGATTATTTTTCAGATTCCTTTCATACTTCACTACATGGTGTACATGTATTTATTCTTTGGTTGAAAGAGATTTGTCTGATCCATCTTTGTCCTACATTTAGATTTCCATTTCACTGCTTTACCCTTTAATTTGTTACGTATTTTTCTTGCTTTTGAATGGACATTACCTTCAAGAACACTCTGTGGCAGAACTGGTAGCTGATTCTTCTTCATATAAAGTGCAAAGAGATCTGTAACTTGTGAACAGTTCTGCATTTCTTGTCTCTGATGGAATTATTTGGGGGAAAGGTCCCATTTTATGTTTTGGTCCTACAGAAACCTTTCAGATTCCTTAGGTGTTTAAGGTCACTATGGTTGAAATAATTACTCCTAGGTTCATCTTATCTCTGATGAATGGGATGTAGATACTGTCAAAGCATGCTTTCTTGAACTAGAATCATATACAGTATTTGAGACTGAAGATTTATATTTAAAATCTGCATGTTATGGTGAAATGTTTTATAATCATTATCCCCGCCACTTTCTTACACCCAGCAAGTGCTCCATGTACAGATTTCAATTACACACAATGGGAATGTTGTCCGATAAAACACCAGTGAGTAGCTCAAAAATGTATTTGAAATGTTTGTATATTTTTCCGGTCACAACACTTTAAACTCAGTTTCCAATTATTATAAGCTTACCCCTTCCACAGCAAAGAAATTTATGTTGACCCAAACAAAATTAATTTATTTAGATTCATTTATTTCCCAGTTATTCATAAAAGGCTATGAATTTTGAAGGGAAAATGTTGATTTTAAATCAATTTGGGGAACACAACACTGGCATGTCCAGGGCATTGATGCTTTATTTAGAGCTTGTCTGATCCCTAGACAAACAATATTGCTGAGCAAAACAGTGCAACAAAGTACTTGGCAAGGTTTGGCTAAAATTAAGGAAATTATCACATCTAGTTTTCCCTTTATTTGACATTTTCAGAATTGGCAATACTTTGCAAATTTCACAGAAGAACAGCTCAAAGGTATTGTGCAGAATAGTACTTATAACTCTTCAATTTCAGGTTCAGATGGGTGTTTAGCGCGGCCAGTTGAAAAACACATATTTTTGAAAGACCTGAATGGGGTTTAAAGTTTTCACTGAGTTTTTGGCACCCTGAGGTCCGCAAAACCTCTGCCACCACCAGCGGAGCAGAGTTTACCAGTGTGAGCTGCACTCTCACCCTATATTAAACTCTTCCTCACAGGCAGTAGGCTCGGACTCCGCTCCTCAGTATCTGCAGGGACTCCATCTGCTACCATCCGGCACCTTCATACATTATACTGTCATCCCTTGTGCCACACAGGTCCCATTGCACTTCATGTCTGTTCCTGGCCAGGGCGTAGGCCCTATTCAGTGCTGTTGGCGTGGGTTAGTCTGTGCACATGGTTCACTCCTGCAAATGCCTGTCTGAAACTGGAAGATACCTCCTCTACTGCCTCTGCCCTGCATGTGGTGAATGAGAACGACGATGGTAGTTATTTCAAACGTTGTGCTTATGCAGAGTGATGGGGAGGGTGAAGGCGGCCGGGGAGAGGGAAGAAGGCAGGAAAGACAAAGGAGGCCTCTGTTTTAGCTCCTAACACTGCTCACAGCGTTCAGGGAACCAGAATCAGCAGGAGAGCATGCAATGCCAATCCGTGCCCCCTCCACCCTTTCAGTAATGCAAAGCCTCAGAAAGTTATTGTTGATTCCTACAGGAATGTATGTGGCCAGCGTTGAGGTAGTGGTAGGACTTTAATTCTGCATCGAGGCGTCCCCTCCCCGCCCCCTTCAAGCTGAACATAATGTAAGTGATGTTTAGCTGCGCAGGTCACAAAGGGGTATTCTCTTGTCAGATTCTTTTGTCTGTGTACAGTGAATGATTGCACTTGCATTGCCAACATTTCCGATTTCATTCAAGTAGACTAGGTTGTGCCCGGGAGGAATGTGGTGGTGGTGCTGCCCAGTTCCTCTGAAGTGCACAATAGAAATGCACACTGGCTGGTAAACGTAGGTGGTTCAGGAAGGCCGCAGGAGCACCGTAGACAATCTCACGGGCATTAACAGTATAGATGAGTTGAGGGCACCACAAGCCGGGGCCACAGCAGGAGTGCAGCCTCACAATGGTGGCTAGGATCATTAGAGAAACAGTGCTCCTCTCCACTCTAGAATCAATGGCAGGCAGAATTTGGTTTCTCATCGCGAAAAAAGTCAATGCTGACATGGAACAGCTTTAACAAAAACTTGGACACCACCACTTTAGAACAACCCACTCTTGCAGCGTTCACACAGATAGTACTCAGCCTGCTTGCGAAACTCCGCAGAATGTCATGGGGTTGTTCAGTAACTTCTTGGAATTCCACAGAGTGAAACTCCGTGAACTCCACCCATGCCTAATTTAAAGCTAGTACACCAGACCCCTGATGCACATAGTCACAACATTTAGAGGTGGTTACCACCTATACTGTATGAATGTTATGCTAGCAATGGTTACAGCATTCCAATTTATCTGCAGTTAAGAAACATCTTTCTCTCCTTTGTGATGACATGAATTTACAAGATTTCTTGTAGGGTACAAGGTTACCATGTTCTAAACAGGTCATATATGCCACTTAAAATGACCTGTGGAAACTTTCTCAGCAAGAAGCTGCTGAGCACTTGAGACAAATTGACAGGATTAATTTGGAAAAAGCATTGTTGTTGTAGATAATGGCATGACTACACTGTCAACTCAAATGTATTCTTTGAATTACATTGTATCATCTGCATTCAATATAATACAGAATGGCATATCTCTCCTCAAGCATGGGCAAAGTCAGCTGAGATTGATAATGCAATTGAGTTGGACATTGCAGGTGTTAAAAGCAAACTGTGTGCAATGGAAATATCTGAATTCAACAGAACTGTTTTTGCCTTACAATTTAACACGCACACAAAGACTAATGGAAAAAAAAATGCAACCTACACAATGCTGAACATGAAACAAATGTGAAACTTTGTTCAGCCGTTCATTAGTTTGTAAGGAGGTGAGACAAAATGGGTGTGCAATGAGTCCATGGCCAATTTGGGATGTTATCTGAAGTGAGTTCCAGTTTCCCTAATTTGGCTCATGTTTAATTTTCTTTCTTATAGAAGTTATTTGATCCGGAATGACCAAAGCTGTTGTGGGATAAAGCCAGGAGTGCTATATGTGGTAAAGGTTTCCAGAACCATGACTTGTTGCCATTTCCACTCACATACACGATAAGGGTAATCATCCTGTTGCCCTCCAATTTTTAACATAAGCAGACTAAAAGCCGTATTGTTTCGAAAGGATGTTGCATTAACATCTGCATAAGAAACTTTTGATCTTCAAGTTGCAAGGTCTTCCTCTGAAGTACAATCACTTTTGTGCACAAACTTGAAGCAGTATTTTGGTGAACATGTACATCGAATATTTAATGCAGCAAATACTGCGTTAGTGGTACAATTTTTTAAAGCAGTTGGGTCTGGCTTTGTTAGCACATTCCAGACTATATTCAAAGTGATTCCATCCTTTTTACACTCTTTGGTTTCCTGTGTATTTGGAGGCATACAGTTGGTGTTATTCCTGATTATTGCTCTTTTGGTCTTATTTTTGTTGCCCCGCAATTGATGTTGCACCACAAGGCCAAAGGGTGATGGACTTAAAAACATTCTACTGTGTCGAGAACGCATGATACAGTACTTGAACAAAAACTGGAGTTTGTTGTTTAGACCTGTGTGGTTACACTGTGTGCAGCCTGTGTTCCACTGTTTGTTACTCTTTTGAGTGTGTACTAGGCCTATATCGTGTGATGCATTTGGTACAATTTTTAGATAGGGATCTGCAGTTGCGCCCACTAAGGGCTCACCTTTAGTGCTCTCCTATGAAACTGCCATTGCAGCATGCTTACTATGGGCTGGTATCTCCAGCCAGCATGGATACTTCGGTTCTTGATTGCATGGGATCTGGCTCTCCTACTGTGGTTTGCTGATTGGGCAGGATATGACCATGTTTGTCCATTGGAATTTGCCCTTCATATCCATGTGGCTATATCATCTGCGGATGCAGGTTCCTTCCTTACATGGGTAACATTTCCGGAGCCTCCTAGATTTTTTATTCGGCCACTTAATTTTATCGTAAAGTGAATCTTATACATTTTTTATTAAGCTGCATGCTTTTAATTGCCATTTTTAATGGCTTTGTTCTGCTCTTGTTTTTAAAGTATGTTTTATTAGCATTTACTTAATGTTTTAGGCTAGCTGAGTCTCCCTCCGTCCAAGAAGAGGGTGTTGTGAAAGACAGCAGGGCCCGCTCCAAATATCCATTTTAGTTTCACAGTTTAACTCGACATATTTTTCTATTGATGACTTGTTGTATGCTTTATACTTCTGTGATAGTGTACTTAGCAGATATCCTACATGCAGTTAATTTTTTAGCAAGCAACATTATCATGTTGTTCGTAAAGCTAGGTACATAAAAGGCAATGCCCTTGCATTTACATTGTCCGTTCGTAGACTGCTCTAGCACTCCATACTCAGGTATGGGGGTTAGGCTATCCCAAGGGATCTGGCAGAGGGTACACCTACTATGCTCTCTATAATATAGATACTATTAGGTAGGAGTATTATCACATAGTAATGTAATAATGGTTGAACTGTTTATCTTTTCAATATTCTTGTAATGCTGGTTACACTGCTTTGTTTCTTCTGCCTCATAAATGCAGCACACTATTTCTATACAAGAATACAGTTGTTCAATAAATGTTTGAAAAGTAAATTTGTTTCTTTCTTGTATTCACCTTGGGCATGCAAAAACAATCAAGACCTCTTTCCATGATTGCCTTGGGAAATAAACAGTGGTGATGCTCGAGGTTGCTGATACCATCTGGTACCCTGGTTAGGATAGGTGTTCAGATGGGTCACTATGAGCTAGTTAAGAACCAGGCCAACATTTCCTGATCGTATGTGTGAACTGAGTTCCCATGATCTGAAGTTTATGTTTTCCAGAAACACAGTCCTACTTGATTTGTAGGAACAGTATAATAATATCTAGTGTTCTCCCAGCAAAGAGGAGGTCTGCAACAAATCTACCACCACATATTTCCCTACCTAGAAGTCCCAATGTACATTTGAGGCAGAGATTGGATTATTCAGATTTCAGGTGTCACTGTCTGCTGCAGAGAGATACTCTGACGATAGGAAGTTATAGATGTTATTAAGTTGTGTGGCTGTAGAAGGTTTGGGTGTGTACAGAATGTAGCCTGATGAACCACTGCCTGAAGGAAGCCGTGAAAGTGGTGACAGAAAAAGATAGCCTATGCTTAAAAAAAAACGTCAGCTTAATATTTGAGAGATTAAATTCTTCTCTAGGGGACAGAAAGAAACCAAAACAGTGGGTGATTACACAACTGTATTGCAAGTTGTAATTATGAACAGGAGATGTAGGTGGGCATGTCCCTAATTAGTTGGTAATGACAATGTGGAATTTTCAAGATTAGGCAACATTTGTAGATGGAAAGGGATTCTACAATGAAGTAACCATACCCGAAGGGATATAAATGAGTGGCAATTGTTTCAAGACAGTAATGCCCTAATTGCGAGTCTGCAGGTCTGAGGACCGCCAGACTCACGGGGCATGGTGGTGGCACTCTAGCCATCGCCACATCTGTAGTCCGACCACCCTATTAGGACTTCGGCTGTCGGACTGCCATTGCAAGGCTGCAGATGCCAGGTAACGGCTGTACCCTGGTGGTCCCACGGCGGTCTGAGGGCCGCAATATGATGCACCACCAAGCATATTACAACTTTCCTCACCGCCAGTGCTGCCATGGAGGTTCTTCCTCCATGAAAAGGCTGGCAATACGGAAAGAATGGGGGCACTGTGTGCCCTTGTGCACAGAGGTGCATGCATGGGGGCACATATTGTGCCCTCGTGTATTTTTGCACCTCCATTTCCTGCACAGGAAAAAATGTATGACATGGTGCATTTCTTCCTGTGCAGGAACTGGGCCTTTTAAACAGCACCGACACGGGACCGCCGCCCACCAGAGTATTAAAAAAATGTATATTGCGGATAGGCGGAGGCGACTCTTGGTGGTGCAGCGGTGGTAAGCTGCCCGCCCTCGCACTACCAAAAGTTGTAGGTTATAATATGTGAGAAACAGAAAAAGTGATAGGTAAAAGTGAAAATGGAGAGATGGAAGGAATGAGGGCACAAATGGGGTTGACAAAGCACCAAGGTTTGGCATGAATAAAGGTACACTGGAAGGGAGTTCAAAGGTATGTCTCATTGGTGTGAAAATCTGAGGGCCCACTTCAAGCTGTGGTGGACTCAGGTTCATTGTACACCATTGATCCCAAAGTACATCTTACCATATTGAAGGACACTGTTACCGACTTGAAACCTTATGAAAGGTATTATGGCGATATGCTTGTATGCATACACCCATGTGCAGATACAGACCATGACAATGTGAGCAAGATATATGTTGCAATATATAGATACATCGGTCAACAAAGGGAGATATACTTTTGGTTGCCGCCATTAAGGTAAATTTGGAATTTGTTTAAGATATGGGAGACAGTGCTTGAATCGTTTTTAATAAAAACCTTGTTAAACCAAAGAGTAATTAAGGTACAAAAGGTTTCAGGGATGGAAATTAAATAGTTAGAAGGCAATTGGATACCTTGCTGCATGTATCTGTATTTGAGAGTGTGATAGCATCAGACTGGTTAAGTTTCACTGTAACTGCATTCAAGGCAGACAGCTCATTAGGAATGTGTATGGATTTATGAGCTGTGAATTACACCATTTCAGTATATAGGCTTCCGTCACCCAATGTTGCTGACATGCTGGTGACAATGAAGGAAGCATCATCGTTCAACACCATTGATGTGTCATCAGCATATCACAAAACTAAGTTGGAGGAAGAGTTGAGATACATAACTATTACTCTGCTGGCAGTTTTAGATTTACAAGAATGCCTTTTGGATTGGCATCCACATCAGCCTTGTTCCAGTGACTTTATTGTGTAACATTGACTTTGAAAGAACAAGATCTTGATGTTAAAATATTTAAATGTAAAAGTTTGGTAAATCCTAGGACATACCTAGGACATAAAGTGTCGAAGAAGGAATTCAGACTGAGAGATAAGTTGGTTTGCCCCAGTCAAATGACCTTGTGGCCAGCTTGGATGCGGCTTTGTATAAAAGCTGCACACTTTCCAGATTATCTTGCCAGTTCTACAGACTCTTGCACAGAAAAGATATCTTCTTGCCTGCTCAGATGTGTTCCTTAATTTACATTGTTCACAAGCTGCAGCAAAGTTCAGGGGTATGTAAGACAAATATAAAGCAACATTTAAAGTTAAAGCCTGACCCCTAGCTACAGAAATCACCTTTTTGAAATTTGAGGCACGGTGCCAGTCTTCCTTCTTGCACCAGCACTCCCTCAAGTTCCAGTTTTCAGCTGAATGTGCTCTGACAAAACCAGGAAAGAAAGACACAGCATTAAAAGAATCCTTGCATAGAAACAGGTTATTATCATTTCCAGAAACAAAACTCTAACAACTAATGCAAATCCGACTAGACACATGCTCTAATATGAAAAATGTGTATTTTGGAGTTTTGGGACCACTATATGAAAGCACAAAGATTTCTTTAGCGTAAAGGCAAACAATGAAGGACCTAATTTGAAATTTATGGAACAATGATTAACTTGATTTAGTCATATTGACATGATATACTAATAATAATGTATATTGCAATATGTCTATATAAATTATAAGAGCAGGTCACAGATGCAACAATATACCCTAGGGGAGAGGTTATCCTGCAACCTTCGGTCCATGTTAAAACAAGTTAGTCTAATTATAGGTAATATTGGCTGTGGAACTTCAGATTCTATAGACTATTATTACATAAAATACGTTAATACAAAAGCAATGTTGCCATATCTAGTTTAAAGGTTTAGAAGATTCCACTGAGATGAGCTGTAAAAGAAGTTAGGAGCAAACGTCACCTGACTCATAAAGCAGATATTTTTTAGCCATGGCCCCCATGTAGCCATACTATAAATATCAAGGGAAGTCTGTTTCCAATGACATTGTCTGCTTTTTGCACCGACTGCAAAAGAATCCAAAAGATCTTTACACGAAACGGGCTGGTGTTCAAATGGTCTGGTTCAAAACTACCTTTGCACAAGCTGTCTTTGCCCCAAACACACTTTACCCCACTCAGTGGTGTCAGATGCTGACTTCATTTCAGAATCACCAGCACAGAGTGGGGTGAATAGAGATATTCCCCACTCTTGCCATTTCATGGGCATACACAGGTTAGTACAAGTGAGTTTTAATTCAAAATATTTTATTGAGTTTTGTATATAGACAATAAATAAAGACAATACAAAAAATAATACTATGGGGCCGATTCCGATGGCCGGTCGGACAGCTGTCCGTAGCCTTACTGCGCGACCGACACGTACCCGGAGCGGTTCGTCCTGTAGAGTAAGTACGATGCGCATAACTGCCAAAAACACGACCGATACGTAGGCTGTGAATCAAGCCCCATTCTCCGTCCGAGCCGTAACTCCTACAGATGAACCGAGTCGCCCAGAAGCAGTATCCATAGCAGTTTCCGGCATGACAAGTACGATGCGTACTTCCTACGCGCCGGACGGGTCGTCACGCACGGGACGTCACAGCATCCGGAAAACAAGCATATCAGCTACGATTCGCCCAACAAATCAATACAAGGCTACGAGACGGACCAGCTTGCAGCGGGTACGAGACGGAGCAACAAGCAGCGTGTACGACACGAACACATCGTGAATCCCATCGCGCAGGTCATACCAGTACTCTACATCTATGACCGGATCAGGGACCGGCGGCGCAGGCGGTAAGTCAGACACCTACAACACAAACAAACGACACGTACCTGCAAAATGGCACACACACACAGGGGATCCACATCCTGGCCACTAACAACAGCCCACCATAGGGGATGCATGGCCAGCACCAGAAACACCCCCACCCATAGTGGATCTGTTGCCCATCACTACTGCCACCCCCACTCACAGGGGACCTGTTGCCCATCACCCCTGCCACCCTAACTCACAGGGGACATGTTGCCCATCACCCCTGAAACCTCCACTCACAGGGGACCTGTTGCCCATCACCCCTGCCACCTCCAGCCATAGGGCTGATGTTGTCCATCACCCCTGCCCCCCCAGCCATAGGGCTTATGCTGCCCATCACCCCTGCCACCCCCACTCACAGGGGACCTGTTGCCCATCACCCCTGCCACCCATAGTGCTTATGTTGCCCATCACCCCTGCCACACCCAGCCATAGGGCTTATGTTGCCCCTCACCCCTGCCACCCCCACTCACAGGGGACCTGTTGCCCCTCACCCCTGACACCCCCAGCCACAGGGCTCATGTTGCCCATCACCTCGGCCACCCCCACTCACAGGTCACCTGTTGCCCATCACCCCTGCCACCCCCACTCACAGGGCCCTGTTGCCCATCACCCCTGCCACCCCCAGCCAGAGGACTGATGTTGCCCATCACCCCTGCCACCCCCAGACATAGCGCTTATGTTGACCATCACCCCTGCCACCCCCACTCACAGGGGACCTGTTGCCCATCACCCCTGCCACCCCCAGCCATAGGGCTTCTGTTGCCCATCAGCCCTGCCACACCCACCCATAGTGCTTATGTTGCCCATCACCCCAGCCACCCCCAGCCTTAGGATGGGTGATATGCAACACATCCAGCATACTCCAACGTCAGGTATGTCCGCCAAATACATCCCCCATAACATCATGACAACAGTGTGTAGTCTGTGACAAATGCCCACAACAGTGATTATGGCTACGAGCATACAATGTAAGTAACAGCACATGTGTGACCAATGTAAAAAGAACACCCCCTCACTGTGTAGAACAGAAGTTAAGTAGGGGCTCACAAAATGCAGCAGATGCGGAGCATTGTGATGATGGGGACCAAACCCCCCTCATCACAGTGACCAAAAGGTAAGTGTCATCATGGTCAAAGCTGCAAATAACAAACAGCATGTATGATCCCTGCTCCCAACACATCAAACACTTCTGGGACAAACTAGTGGTTCTGTCCCATACACACAGAGATGTGGTGAGGCTAACAGTGCTGTGAAAACATAACACACTCTCGGCCATGTGCAGACAAGCACCACACATGGGGGCTGACAATGCATACAGCATACAATGACACAACAGCAGAAGTGACCATCACCAAGCATACACACATCTCGAAAATAGACACACCAATCAAAACAACATGTGTAGACTGTAGGTGTCAGCTCACAAACTCACATTCCATGGCACCCAACAACCAGGATGAATGTGCACAATGATGTGAAATGACTCACAGGGACAGCATGCAAAATCACAGAAACAGCATCCAGACAATGGCCCACAACAGCAATACCAATGCACTGGTGCAGATGCACAAACACAAACAGGCAAACTCACACTGCACATCGGACACAACATGTGTGTGTGTGTCACAGTATCCCCAGGCAACTACACAACACATGAGGGGGGCTGAACCACAGTGACACAGATGTGGACACAGTGCCATACAAAAGTAAACCATCATTGGGACACCCTCAGTGGGCAATCAGGCATTGGGAGATGAGAGGGAGCACAACAGACACATGTGACACAAGCTGGAATGAACACCAACTAACACAGCAAGAGACTGACACACAACACCGCTACCCCCAGGGACCAGACATTGGGGTGACACAAGCATGCATGACACCTCCACTGTGATGACAAAGGCAGATGTCGTGCAAACTGGGAAACCCAGACATGTGTCCTGTGCCACAAACGTACATCACACATACACAAACAAAAATCACTCAGCATGGCCCCTCATCCATGGACAAATGGAAGCTAGGGAACCATACATGCAAACATTCACATCAGTCCACCCTCAACACCACACACCCTGAACTGCAACAATGTGTATCTTTGAAGCCCACATGGACAGGTGACATTGCACATGCACCCATGACAAACCCAGGAATGTTGGGATGAGCTAAGGTGCACAGACACATCACACAAGGACAGTTTACAACCCTGGGGAATGACAGACATACTGCACAGTATGCGGTACATGGCCATGACCTCAAAGCTCATGTAACCTTCAGAATCCCTGCCACAGTCCCAGGACAATGCAGATGCCAAGGAGAAACACAAGGCACACATGCTGACACCTGCCAGCATCGCAGCAGTGAACCCGACAAGTGGGAGCAGTCACACACACATACAAATGTCTCAATCACTGAAAACTATCACCTAGGGACAACTACATGATATTGCGAACAAACAAGTGCCCTGAGGAACCCTGACTGTGTCCCATCTGTGTCTGACAACATCATCACCACTCAGAACTGACAAATGCCAATGATGATACACCAATTAACAGTAGTGTGTCATGCACCCACACATCTGGTAGCCCATTGGAAAAGTAGTGGGATGAATCCAGTACCACTCAGCAAGCATCAACAACAGGAACATATCAAGGGAACACTGTCTGTGTATGAATAGGGATGTGGACACACACACATGCTCATACAACACACACCATGGGCCCAGGCCATGTCACTGGACAACACACTAACTTGAGGAGACACAACTCCTGTGAGAGCCCAGCTGTGCCAAACATATTCACCGCAAGTCCCACTCATGTCTGCAGAACACTTGGTTAGTCAGCCATCAGTTACCACACAATGAAGGCTCTGGTCACAACAGCCTGGGTATGTGAGTCTCCCCTAAGTCATCAGCACAAACCCAAAACATATGTCTAGCAAGTTGCACAGAGGCCCCAGTTGCTCCTATTACAATGATGCCCACACCTGTAGGTCCAGTGTTGATGAGCACAAAGTATGTGGAAGTGACAAATTGGACAATGGGAAGCACATCATATGTGCAGGGGTGCAAGCCACAGATGTGACCATGCCAATGAAATGCTCACAGAGAGATGTAAACAAATAGTTGATCCTGACACACCCAGGTAGCTGCAAAGGATGACATGGATACCCACCAGAATAGGATACATATCTCATGGACCACAGGGAGTACCTCACATCAACACATCAGTATTCAACATTGTAAACCAAGCATTACAGGTGCAAGGGCATGTAAAACAACATCAACATAATGTACAGCTAAATCAAGTTCACAGGGATAAAGAAAAAAGCTGTATTCAGCATATTAAAAGTGAAACGTCTGTTCTAACAAAAGGCCAATGGCCAGTCCATGTCCAAATGCCAAGGAGTGAACTAGAGTGACAAATTCAGTGTATGAAAATCTAAACGTCTGTGCAAACAAAAGGCCAATGGCCAGTCCATGTCCAAATGCCAAGGAGTGAACTAGAGTGACAACTGTCACACCTTGCTTGCCTGCACTGCTAAGGACCAGGTTCATCCCCTCGGAGGGGCATACATGGGGGCAGGCCAGGCACCGCAGGGACAGGATCAGGGCGCAGCAGAAGGAGGCAGTGAATAGGTGGGGGATGCAGGCGAGACACTTGCAACTGCAGTGGAGCTGACTGAAGTGGCGGGTGCTGTCACAACTGTGGGGCACAAGTCAGAAGTGGGTTGGATTGGCTCACCACTGCAGTGCCCAAGTCAGACGGGGTGGTCGTGGACTCCAAAGCAGTGCCTACATCCATGGGAGCGGAATGAGGGACAGGTTAGGTCGGCAGGGCGGGGGGGGGGACACGGTCCCCACATCAGTGGCACCAACTGTCTGACCAGGTGTGGAGGAGCAAGCGCTAGGGGGGTATGGCCGTAGCATTTTGGGGATGGTGTATCTGTGTGTGGGGGAACCCGGGGCAAGGAGTGGCGGGGGATCCTCTGGAGTGGTGGCCTGGGGATGGAGGATGGAGACTTTGCCTTGGAGCCGTGTGGTGGCGGGGGGGGTCTAGCTCTTCTGGCGCCGGGGGGACTTGCGGGTGGGCATCTTGGTCTGACTGCGCCTGGGGGAGGGTGTCCGGGTGTGAGGGGCACTCCATTCTGTGTGTGGGGACTTCCTCTTCCCCTTGTAATCAGGATCTGCAGGGTCGGTGGGGAAGAGGCCAAGGTCACAGAGGAAGAGCTTCTGGGGGGATGGGGTTGCAGGTGAGGCAAGGGAAGGGGGCTGAGAGGGAGAGGTCTCAGAGGACTGTGGAGTGGTTGTGGATGACTGTGTGTGTGTCAGCAAACCAGCCCCTGTGAGTGTGGAATCAGTCCCCTGCGCTTGCTTGTGTGCACGTCTAGACCTTGGTTTGGGGGTTTCTGTGGTTGGGACAGTTAGGGTGCTAGGAATCGTGGTTGGTGCAAGGGTAGGAGGGGTGCGGGACTGTTGGAGGAGGGACACTGCTGCCGTCAGGGAGGAGGCCACGGACTGATTGGTCCTCTGTAGGACAGACATGCCCGAGGAAATGCCCTCCATGAACGACACCAGTTGTGTCAACAGACCTGTGTGTGCATGGAGGACCTTCAGCATCGACGTCTGCCCTACATGGATCTGTCGAAGTAAGTCCACAGACTCCTTACTTAGGGCAGCAGGGGACACAGGGGCAGGGGGTGCGGTGCCTGGCACAAAGGAGACATGCTCACGAACACGGGAGCCCACAGGGACCTCTGGGATGGGAGCCGATGGGGTGGGGGTGGTGTTGGTGGCGGTGGTGGTGGCGGGGGCGGGGACAGCCTCACTAGCTGGGGTTTGGTGGCTGCTGACACCCGCCTCCACAAGGGAGTCATCCTCAGAGCTGCTGTGGCCCTCAGCTGGGGGATGGTGCTGACGACTCCTCTGTGTGGCTCAACTCGCCCTCCGTGCCACTGGGTCCACACGACTCCTCTCCTTCTGTCCCAGTAAGGCTCTGTGGCTCCTCCTGGTCCGTGGAGCTGTCCCCTCCTGTGGCCGTGGATGTATCTGGATAGGAATAGGAAGTAACAGAACTACATCAGTCACCTGCACCGACTGCACACACCACAGTGAGTACAGCACATCACAGGGCGAGCCCTGGCATCATCAGCTGAACACTGCTCAAAGTGCCAACACTGTTTAGGATAAGACAATTGTCATTCTCAACATCAACCATGGCACACACATTCCTCCTTGATTTTCACACATATGTCCGTTGCATGTTGGATGCTAACACCCCAATGTGCCAACATGCACCACCCACACATCAGTTGTACATGCAAGTGAACATGTAGGAGTATGTCACTATACACACAGCACATCTCTTTCTACTGACTCAGTACAGGTGTCCGGATGAAGGGAAGGGCAGAGACTCATTCCACATGCTTGTGATGCATTCCAGCTACACACGCTATGATGTACTCCTGTCCTGATGGTCAATGCCACAATGGTGCATTGTGCACACTTGAACACAATGCAGGTTCACTCATAGCAAGTTAAATGCCATGGCACTGGTATGCCCTGAAAGTCAGTTAACACTGTCTCCTGTCACAGGGGCAGGGCATCCAGACAACAACAATATGCACTGACTTACAATCCTAGCTCTGGGGTAAAGCTAACTCTGCAGATGACCGGCGCACTTGCCCATCCCATGCAAACAACATATCCAGGACCCATAAGACCCACATCATGCAAATCAGACATATGAGTGTAAGCAAACACAAATCCCTGTACATTAACACATCACAGTCTGCCATGCATGTAACCCAGCTGCATGAAGGACACAGTTGCATTCACTATTGTGCGCTGTCAGATGATTACACACCTATATGACACACAGGTCTTGTCTTTCACAGTCACATCGCAGATGTCATGCTGACCCTCTGAATCATGGACACCCCAGTTGTACGTAGCAACAAGCCACACCCTGATGACACAGAGGCAGACACCTGAGGGCACATGTCACTGAGCACAACCTGCAATTTCATACACAGGAGTGGGATTACAGAGTGTTTGTAAATGCCCTTGAGGGGCCATGACTGGCCAGGACTAAGTGAAACAGTGTTTGGCCCTGGACAGCAGTCAGGTGGCTAAGCAAGTGGGACATACTTGCTATACATACTCCTGAGGCCCCTAAATTGGAGTCCCCTGTTGCATGGGTTTGTTTGGAATACCCCAGCCACATGTTGCGGGACAAAAGACTGCTATTTGCATGTCAGACATAGTACACAGATCAGATATGGACTCACCCCCTTCCTGCTGCTGTCTGGCCTTCAGCTGCCTATCCAGGTCCGGGAAGACCACCGCCAGGATAGGAAGCATGTGGGGAGTCAGGGTCCGGTGTCCATCCCTCCTGCGTGGAGGTGACAGCTTCAGCTGGACTCTAGCTATCCTCCGGGTCCAGCCCCGAAGGTCCTGCCACCTCTTCTGGCAGTTGCGGATCCGGCGCTTGTAGACCCCCACAGAACGAACAGCCCAGGCGATGGTCAGCCAGATCTCCTGCTTCTGGTGGGCATCAACCTGTGAGGAGGACAAAGTGAAAAGTACATTAACACACATGCCCCAGATTGCTGCAGCACACATTTGGATAGACATCTCATCATCACAAAGGGAAATAAATTACACAGGTAGTGCAACCATGGGGATTGCAAAAGCACATGCATGTCTGACATGTTAACAATGCCTGGATAGTTTGAGCTTGCAATAATGCACTTTAGCAGCAGGAAAACTATTCATTGCATGTACCTACACACTTTGGGGGATTAAAGCAGTCTTTGAGACTGCTTGTCACTGGTGTACACACTGCTAGTACTGCTAGTCAGAAAACATGCATAATTAGGAAGGCAGTGGACTGCACACTCACCTGCTCCCCTGGTTTCCCATAGAGCTTTCTGTACTCTGGAAGGAGCCCGTCCAGCAGGGCCTGGTTCTCCTCCCCAGTGAAGGCTGGGGCCCTCTCCAGAGTACATGCCATAGCAGGAGCCAGAGGATGCATAGACAACAGCAGTGGTAGCAGGGATGTGGTCCTGTAGCATGTAGTGCAGGCAAGTGAGCTCCCTGGGGGCTAGCCAGCCTTATATCTGTGCTGCAGAGGCAGACTCTGTGCCATGTGTCCCAAGTGATTGGTCCAACACCGTTGCATTCTACGAATCTGGCCAATCCATTTAGAAGTACGACTCGTACACGCCTTCCGCATCGTTCAAATCTTCACCTTCATGGAACACTTGAAATTGCAACATTGTTGTATGCATCCAACTGAATTTCCAGTGCACAACTCGCACAACTTTTGAATCCGCATCCGTCCCCATGACAGTCCAGTGCCAATGGGTGCGCACGGCTTGTTAAACTGACTGTACAATGCGTATTTTGAATGTACACATGCACCCGTCTCCATACGATTCAATGGCCAAGGCGTACGCCTGTCTCGGACCATGCCTGTCCGACGCGTATGCATGATAGTCACCCGCGTCCGACCTCATTGCATTCAATGCCAAAGCATACGCACGGCTCAGACATGAACCGTGCAACGCGTACGCATTGTTACCCGCGTTGGACCTCATTGCATTCAATGACAAAGCGTACGCACGGCTCGGACATGACCCGTGCAATGTGTACGCATTGTCACCCGCGTCGGACCTCATTGCATTCAATGACAAAGCATACGCACGGCTCGGACATAACCCGTGCAATGTGTACGCATTGTCACCCGCGTCGGACCTCATTGCATTCAATGCCAAAGCGTACGCACGGCTCGGACATGACCCGTGCAATGCGTAGGCATTGTCACCCGCGTCGGACCTCATTGCACTCAATGTCAAAGTGTACGCACGGCTCGGACATGACCCGTGCAATGCGTACGCATTGTCACCCATGTCGGACCTCATTGCATTCAATGCCAAAGCGTACACACGGCTCAGACATGACCCGTGCAATGCGTACGCATTGTCACCCGCGTCAGACCTCATTGCATTAAATGGCAAAGCGTACGCACGGCTCGGACATGACCCATGCACGGTGTACGCATTGTCACCCGCGTCGGACCTCATTAGTGTGACTATTATACGGATGCAACACACATATACTGACCATGGACACCTGCGCACACCTGCCACACTATTGCATTGGCCACACAGTGTCCCATGGCATGTAAGGCTGCATTCCCTGGGTGTTTGGGGGCCCACAGCTGTTTTTTGGGCTGGCACTTTGTTCAGCTACTCCCAGGTTGTGCACATGTACATGGGGGCAGAATCCTTTGTGTGTTGTGCACATTACCACTGTGATGTGCAATTGTACAGTAATGGGCATGAGTCAAGGCCACAGTGTCAGGTTGGATATGTTTAGGACATGTCACATACACCCTGAGTCCTGGGGGTGATGGCATGTACATCACAGTGAGACCTGTAGCCACAATACTTATGTGCACCCACAGTCTGTGCGCATGTTGTGTCTCAGATGTGTCTGATCACGTTACCAATGGGTGACAGTCTCCACATCCATGTGGTATTTGCATCAACCTTGATGGGGTGTGTGTCTAAGAGACGTACATGTAGGGCCGGCAGGAACAACAGTGGCCACTACCTGTGGGACTTACGCTTGCCTTGTGGTGTGTACGTGCTACGCCATGTCCATTGCTGTGTTGATGTGGCAATACAGGAAGCCTGGGTTTCTGCATGGCTAAGATCTGTGATGCCTGGGAGACATGAGGCCTCAATTGTCACTGGGGCGTGTTTTTTTAACGTTGCAGCAGCACATAGGTTGGGTGACACAGCCAGATGATTGGCCCATTGCACTACATGGGACTCATGTGGACATGTGGAATTGAGATGTGAGGTGGTGGTCTTGTAGGTGACATATGTGTCCATGCCCAACAGCACACACCTCAGTACATTGTGTAATGTCATCAACTAGCATGTGATAGTGATCTTGGTCATGGCCACATGGGTGGATGTACTGACAATCTTCCTTTGTGCATCTCTGTACTGCAGGGCACCAGCTGCCCATCGTCCGTTCCCAGACCTTGCAACCATGCAGGAACGCAACTGCATCAGAGGGTACTGCTTCACCAGGCCACTGATTGTGGAGTTGGCGGAGCAGTTGGCGCCACATCTGCTACCTGGCCGGACATACCCTACAGCACTGACCCCAGAGGTGAAGGTGATGGCAGCCCTGCACTTCTTTGCTACCGTTACCTTCCAGTACACTGTGGCTACTGCTGGTGGTATGTCGCAAACGATGTTTAGTCGGGTGCTACGCGATGTCTTGGAGGGGATGTTGCAATTCCTCGACCTGTATATCAAGTTCCCAAGCCCAGATGAACTCCCTGAAATTAAGGATGCCTTTTATACACTGGGGGGGATGCCGAACGTCATCGGATCTATTGATGGGACACATGTTGCCCTGATACCACCACAGTCACATGAGCAGGCATACCAGAACAGGAAGCACTACCATTCGATCAATAGTCTGGTGGTCTGTCTTGCTGACATGTTGATCACACATGTGTGTGCACGGTTCCCTGGGTCTGCACATGATGCCTACATTATGAGGAATAGTCGCATTGCAACGCTGATGTCACAGATGCCAGCTCAGCGTGCCTGGTTTGTTGGTGTGTACTGACTGTTTCTCATTGTGTGTGTTTGTCACTGTTGTATTCCGCACTCCTACAAAACTCAGCTACTTGTTCATTTTTGTGTGTGTAGGTGACTCCGGATACCCCAAGATGCCGTGGTTGCTGACACCTCTCAGGAACCCAGTCACACCAGCCTAGATGCGCTACAATGAGGCACATGGTCAGAGCAGGCGGGTGATTGAGCGGACATTCGGCCTCCTGAAAAGCCGCTTTTGCTGCCTGGACAAGACCGGAGGGGCCCTCCCATATGAGCCTGCAAAGGTGTGCAAAATAATCCTTGTCTGCTGCATGCTACACAACATGGCGGTGCGGAAGGAGGTGCCTCTCATCCAGGATGACGATGACGACGACCAACCTCCGGCACCTGTGGAGGATCCCGGCCTGGGCCTAGATGCCAGTGATGATGAAGATGATGGTGGCGTCCGCTCCCAGCTCATCAACAACTTCTTCACCTGAATGTGAGTTTCCAGGGTTGTTATGTGAATGTATGGAGGTAGCCTGGAATGTGTTGAGCCAGCTCTGTTGCTGTCTGAGTGTGTCTGTGTGCCACTTGACTGGATGCGTGCTGTGATGTGTCCATTCAGGTGGTGTGTACTCCACAATAGGGTAGTACTGCTAACTAGTGTTTGTGTAGGTGTTTTGCAACATATTTTGTGCATGTGTATTGCATTTCTCTCCTGTTCTTCTGTGCTTTTGACTGTATCTTGTCTGTCCTTCCCAGGGTACTTTGCCTGTTGTGTGGTCAACACTGACCCCCAACACCCAGAAGCCAACACCAGTGTGGAAGTTTACAATTCCCATCAACTGATGTACCACACATCCCTGTACTTCCATTCTCCAACACATGGGCCCGATTCACAGAACTAACTTAAGAAAAAATCCTAAACTTACTACTTTTGGTATTCACAGAAGTTAGGATTTTGTCTTAAGTTTGTCTTAAGTCTGTCTTAAGTTTGTCTTAAGTCTGTCTTAAGTTTGTCTTAAGTCTGTCTTAAGTCTGTCTTAAGTTTGTCTTCAGTTTGTCTTAAGTCTGTCTTAAGGCTGTCTTAAGTTTGTCTTAAGACAAACTTAAGACAAAATCCTAACTTCTGTGAATACCAAAAGTAGTAAGTTTAGGATTTTGTCTTAAGTTAGATCTGTGAATCGGCCCCATTGTGAGCATGTGTCCACTGTTACGTAGAATTGCCGTGCAACTAGTGTGGAATAAATGTGTTGCTGATGTTTAATGAACCTGTGCTACGCTTTGTTATGTGTGTTGTCTGTCTTCCCACATCTGAGTGACATCTGCTTACCTCACCTGTGGACTTGTTACCACTGACTGGGCTTGATGTTGTGTCTGTGCATGCCAATGTTTTTCAGGTCAACATCATTGTGTGTGATGAGTAACATGGCCATGGTGAGTATGTTTTGTGTTGCCATAGTGGTGTGTGTCCCTCACATGTGTCACATCCCCATGACTCACCTTACGTTGGTCACATTGTTGCAGTATTTGGCATGCACTGTGTTGTGTAGCAGTTCGACATCTCCCTGAACATGACAAGTTGGAATCACAACAGAGGCAAGTATGGTGTACTGGTGAGTTTATTTACAAACATGTGTGAGGGAAGTGCACAGGATGGTGGGTGCTGTACAGTGATTTCGGAATCCAAAGTTCACATTGGAGTTGGAAGTGCTGGTAGATGACATGTCCAGAGTAAAGTCCACAGTCATCTGATACATTGGCCCAACATGAACCCTCCCTGTCATGTCGGTGAGTTGTGTGCGATTGGACAAGGTGAACGATTTGCGCACTAAGAAAATTGTCCAGAACAGGTTTGGAGGCCCCGGGGGATGTGCTGGGACATCTGCCTCTCAAATGTCCTTCTTCGGACGACCCCTCTTCTTCCGGGAAGGGGGATCCTCATGTGCAGGCCTCTGCGGTGCAGGGGACTCTCCGCCAGAGTCCTCCTCCCTCCCTGTGGCGCTTGCAGATGGTGTTGCGACAGATGTTGTGGGCACACAGGGGGGTGTGGACAGGTTGGTGTTGATCTGGCGCAGGTATTGTAGTATGTCCCGATGCACCGCAGTGATGTCATCTCACTTGGCCTCTATGCGGGCATGGTAGGGGACCTGCTTGTGTTGCATGTCCTTGAGGATCCCCACTACCTGGCCAAATCCTCCGGTGCTATCCTGGAACCCATCTAAGATGCGTGCCAGACGGGGGTCATCATGCAGTCCAGACCCCTCTGCAAGGCGTGCCCTGTGCCTACCACCCCTCCCAGCATCCCTCTCCACACGGGAAGGACCAGCGGTGGTACGCACAGGTGACACTGGGAGCCCTTGGGTGGTGTTGCTTGCGGTGTTGGCTGTAGCTTCCGAGGGGTCCTGTGTCCCTGTGCTGTGGGTGTTGCTTGTCCTTGGTCTGTCCGTGCTGGCGGAGGTGCCCTGTCAGTGTCCAGATGCTGGAGGCGTGGGTACAGGGGGGCAGATGTTGATGCTGCTGGTGCTGCATGATGGCTCACACCGGAGGGGCCAGGTTGGTCATCGTCATCCGAAGAGGACAGTGAGAGAGTCAGACAAGATAGCTCAGTGTCCACCAGAGTCTGGGACTGGGTATCCTCGTCATTTGGTGCTGGGTGCCCAGCACCACCTGTGTTTGGAAGAGACACACAATGTGATTTATGTTTCTACATGCATCGTTGGTTCACAAACATGACATTTTCTACTTTTCAAACAGATGCCTGCCTGTACTCTGCTTTTTCCCAGCTTGTCACAGACAGAGTTTGATATTGTTGTTGGCCGTTTCCCAGCATAGCCTTGTGCTCCCCACGACAGAGCCCAGTGTCAGACATCTTGTCAGTCCCTTCCCACTCCCTGTGAGGCGAGTAGGGTTCAGTTTGATCTTGCTGGGCCATGTGGGTGGGTGTAGGTTGTCTGTGACTGCGAGTCCCATCATACTCTTGGCTACACCCCTCTTCCCAGCATGCCCATACTTCCTCCCTCTTGACTCTACTTCCCTGTGAGGGGGTGTGACAGCAATGGCAAGATGGCTGACTGTGAAATCCTGGTGTTTGTTTGGCTACAAGTCCCAAGTGAGCCCCTGTGCTTCACCCAGCAGCACCCAGTACGGGGTATCTTTTGCTGATATTTCAATGAGGTGTGTGTCAATGCATTGTACCCAGTGAGTTTTGTGGAGTTTGTGTTGGGGGGCGGTCTCCCCATGCTGAGTAGTATGGTCAGGGTTGTCAGTCCTCCTTCCCATCATGAAACGTGCTTCCATTGTAGGGCGTGCAAGTTGTCTTTCAGGATGTCAGTCAGTGGTGTCCTGCTTCTGATTTGCACACAAGCCCTAGCAGGGCCTTGTGCTCCCCACAGCCGGACCCAGTGTCAGCCATCTTGTCAGTCATTTTCCACTCCCTGTGATGTGGGCATGTTTCAGAGAGGTCTTGATGGGCCAATCAGGAGGGTGTGCATTATCTGTGACTACAGGCCCCATCATGCTTTTGGCTACACTCACTTCACCTGCATCCCCACTAATCCTTCCTGACAGTCAGCTGCACTGTGAGGTGGTGTGTTTGTGGTGGCAAACTGTCTGGCAGGGTCTATTTGGCTTAGTGCCACTGGCTTGCTCTATTTGTTTGTAGGTTGGTGCATGTCATGACGCAGTCCCCAGTCACTATGAGATGGCAGGTATTGTGTGTGTCTGACTGGCATACACATCTTGGGCTGATTATCTATTGGTTAGTGTAGCTTTGCTTGGGGTGCATAGTTTCACTGTCCCCTGGCCACACAATCTTGGGTATGTTGTTTGTGTACTCACCAGGCTCTGGGATGTGTGTTAGGCCATGGACGCTCTCTGGTGGTAGGATGTCCCGCACCTTCTCCTCCCAGGTCTTGAAGTAGACTGGTTTGGCAGGAGGGCCACCGCCGGTGCACTGACTCAGGGCGTGATCTTTTTCGATGAGTTTCTTGACCCTCCTGCGCACGTCATACCACCTGTTCTGGATGTCGTCCTTTGTGCACCTTGCTGGTGCTTGTGCGTTCACCTTGTCCACAATCCTCGCCCACATCTTGGTTTTCTGTGAGATGGGGGTCCTTTGAACCAATGTACCAAACAAATGTGGCTCTACCCTGATGATCTTGTCTATCAGCACTTCTAACTCACTATCTGTGAACTTTGGATTCTTCTTTGGAGGCATGGTGATGGTTGGTGGTGGTGAGTGATGTGTGTGTGAGGGTGCAAGTGATGGTGGGTTGGTGTTGGTTTTGCTGTGTGTATGTGTGTGTGCTTTTGTATGAGGTGCTGATGGTGTGTTAGTTGTGTGATGGGTGAGTTGTGAGTGTATCTGTGGTTGCTGTGTACTGGTGTTTGCTGCTGGCCGTGTCTCCTGTTTGCAAGCGATGATGGTTGTGATTGTAGTCCTTTATATAGTTAGAGTTGTGGGTGTGTCTTTGTCCCATGTTTTTTTTGTGGTATTTATTGGCTTTGTAATTGCTTGTTTGGTCCTTTTTTTGTCTTTTTTCCTTTGTGTTTTGTAGGCATGAAGGAGACGTTCATGTGACGGAAACAGACACTGCTGTTGTCTCGTGCGGGCTTCTCCGCCTCATTTACGCTGCCTGTCTTCTGTGTTTGGTACGCGTCGTTTGCGGCGGTCTCTATTGCTTGTGTGCCGGGTTGTCTCTGCGTGTCGGTCGTGCGGCTTAGTCTCCGTGCGAGTTGGTCTGGTTTTACACGCATTGCATCGTACTGCGCAATCGTACATCGCGGGTACGGGTTGGTCGGGTTCATTCCGGGTTCGTGTCGGTCAGTGAAAATCACGTCGGTTTTCCGGCCAGATCACTATTTTCCCTACGGCTCGGTCGTACGGCTTGTATTCCGTACATGTCGGTTGTAATTCACACGCGTTGCATCGTACTGCACGGGTCGTACGGCGCTGGTCCGTGTCGGTCGGTATTCGGTCCGGGTCCATAACGGTCGGTTTGTTTTGCGGCCGGAATCGGCCCCTCAATAGCGAAAATACCTAATCTCAAGTCATAAAATGATCAATGCCATTAATAAAATACAATAGGTAAGAAGATGTAACATATTCATATGAAACATAAAAGAGGGAAGGAAAGGAAGGAACATTTACAAAACTAGTGCATTAAATATCAATAGAGCTACTGTATCATATGGATAGATTAATCGAGAAATAATAAAATCAAAAGATAAATTAACAGTACATCACTTAGAGGATAAATATACATCAACAGGTAACCAATAAGATTGATAACAGATAGAATTATGAAGAATCCCATTCAGGGATAACTGAGCACCTCTTCTTGTAAAAATAACCCAGGCCCACCACTCATCAACAGATAACATAGAAATATCTTTCCAGCAATAAGTAATGGATTTCAAAGCTGCTGAAATTAGGAAATTGAAAAGTTTACCGTCTAAAACATGTAATTTTTGTAATAAAGTAGCAGATTTGCATATTAACATTTGGTAGGAAACATCAACATGAATTTTTAAAATCTTTTTTATAATATCCCAAACTTTAGACCAGAATTCAAACACTAAAGGACAGTCAAAAAGCATATGTTGTAGCGTACCTGGTTGCATTTTGCAATGCCAACATTCTGCAGAGGGAAGAAGTTCAGCTTGGAATAAACGTAATGGAGTCCATAACCGATTAAGTAAAATATAAGAATTAGTTTGGTACAGTGATACTGGTAGCCAACCAGATATACTATTAAGCCAGATGTCTTTCCATGTGTTAGTAGATAAAGAAAGTGAAAGCTCACTGTTCCAAAAAGTTGAAATCATATCTATATTATTACCTAAAGTATTTGAAAACTTTTTATATAGAATAGAAACACCATGAGAAGAAGTGGAAATTGTTTGAATGTAAATTGATAAATCAGCTGCAACATTAGAGGGAATTGCATTGGGGAAAGAATCTAAAATTGAATTGCACAAATATTGATATTTAATAAGGTCAGGTTGAGATAAACCAAATCTTGTTTGTAATATTTCAAAAGAAATGAATGCATTATTGGAATAAACATCTTTAAGATAGAAAATCCCCGCCTTGATCCATGAAAACCAGAAACTAACATTTCTATTCAATTTAATGGCAGTACTATACCAAAGTGATAATTCTTCAGTATTATTCATGGGAAAAAGAAAAATTGAGTCTAGATCGCTAAATATCATTTTAGTGGATTTAATAATCACTGATTTGTGAAAAAATGTTGCATTATTTGACATGGTTATCAGAGAGGGTAATGGGAGTGGATGTACTATTGATTTCTCAATAGATAGCTAAGCAGGTGGATTATTTAAAAAGGAATGATTAAACTATATTGAACTTTGTTTTAAAATAAAGACTTTATGATAAAGAAAAAAGTCAGGGATATTAAATCCAGCATTATGTTTGGAAACTTTTAATTTTTTGTAACTAATACGAGGTGATTTGTTATTCTATAGAAACTTAGATAGAGCTTTATCAACATCCTTACAAAACTTTAATGGAAATTGAGAAGGAATCATGGCAAGGGTATAAAACAATTTAGGAGCTATAGTAATTTTGATAGAATCCATTCTGCCCCACCATGAAAGATGCAATGACGACCATTTAGACGTTTTACCTTTAATATAATTTAATATGAAATCACAATTTAAAGTAATTGTTGATTTTATGGAAGAAGAAAATAAAATACCAAGATATTTTACTTTACTCTTTTGCCAAATTATTCCATTCGTGGGAAGCATATCAGGAGTGCAAAAAATATTTAAGGGGAAAAATTCCGTTTTGTTGGTATTTAAAGTGTATCTGGAAACTGTAGAATATTTTGCTATAATATTCATTAAAGAGGGGCAAGAGGATATAGGGTCACTAATAAATAAAATCACATCATCCGCATATGCAAGGGTTTTAACAGGAACATCCTTAATATTAATTCCTTTAATATCATCACATTTTCTTATTGAAGTAAGGAAAGGTTCAATACCAATTAAAAATAAAACTGGAGAAAGGGGACAACCTTGTCTTGTACCTCTAAAAAGTGAAAATTGATTTGAAACTTGGCCATTGATATATAAACGAGCAGTATGTGCATAATATAGAGCTGAAATCATGCGTATAAAAGACTCTCCAAAATTAAATGATGATAACGTATGAAATAAAAATTGCCAAATAATTTTTATCAAAAGCTTTTTCAGCATCTAAGGCTAAAATACCTGAGGGTAACGTCAAAGTAGAACTTTGTTCAATAATGTGTAGCAAAGTTCTAGTATTATTCGCAAAATATCTATTCTCAATAAAACCAGATTGGTCAGGGTGTATAATAGAATCTAAAATAGGGCCTAATATTGTAGCAAGTACCTTTGCATATAATTTACAGTCTTGATTAATTAAGGATATAGGACGATAATTAGATACAAGAGTGGGATCTTTATCTGGCTTAGGCAGTACAATAATTAAAGCTTCAGTAAAAGAACCAGAGGTAGATCCTGTAGACCCAAAAAAGCGTAAAAAGTTGATATAAAAAAGGTAAAAGTTGTGATTGAAATTCTTTGTAGAATTCCGCTGGAATCCCATCAGGACCGGGAGATTTTTTTTTTTAAGGGATTTTATGGCTGATAAAATTTCATCCTTAGTAATGGGTGCATCAAGTCCAATTTTATCAGGTTGTGAAATCTTGGGTAACCCACAAGAAGCTAAAAAGGAATCAATTAAGGAAGCATCTTGAAAGTCGAGTTTACTATACAATTTAGAATAGAAATTCAAAAATTCATTAACGATTTCATTGTGAGATAAAGCAATTTTACCCTGAGAACCATGAATGCAATTGATTTGAGTTTTATCCTTTTTTATGCGTAAAAAATTAGCTAAAAGTCTTCCAGATCTGTTGGCATTAAAACTAAATTTGGCTTTAGCATTAGAGATTTGAATGCCAGCTTGTTTACTAAGGATAGAGTTAAATTCATACCGCAGTTTTTATAGCTTAAATTTATATTGAGGATCATTGGAGGTAATAAAAAGTCGTTCAGTTTTTGCAATTTGTTTTTGTAGGTTTTTAATATTTGCATTACAGGTTTTATTATCGTATGCCATAATAGAGATCGTTACACCCCTAATATAAGCTTTAAAAGCATCCCATCTATCAATCATAGAAGCAGAATCTTCTGGGTTAAATAGAAAGTAATCTTTAATGGCGGCTAAAAGGTTTGGTTTGTTATATTCATTTAATACTATACCAGTATTCATTCGCCATCTGGATTGTTTAATAAAAGTTGACTCCAAATTCAAAACCAAAGTATCCATAGCATGGTCTGAAACATCAATGTTACCAATTTGAGGAGTAGTTACTGAATTAATTAATTGCCTGGAAACTAATAAACAATCAATTCTAGAATGGGAATTATGAGGATTGGAAAAAAAATAAAACTTTTTTCCCGTGGGAAAATGTAATCTCCAAATATCTACTACTTTAGTGGTTTGAATAAATAATTTGAAAGCAAAATACACTTTAGAAAGGTGAAATTTAGTAAGAGATAATCTATCTAATAAAGTGTCAGAAATAACATTAAAATCACCTCCAACAATTAAAGGAACATTTCCATACTTTAGAACCTCTGTTGTGAGAGTAGTCCAAAAAACAGGATCATCTGTAGAAGGACCATAAACATTTAGTAAGAATGAATCATGAACTTTAATTTTAAAGAATATATATCTACCATCTGCATCTGAATTTTTACTCAAAATTTGACAGTGTAATTTTTTTGCAAAAAGAATAGCCACACCATTTTTCTTACCATTAGCAGGAGAGGAGGCAATCTTATCCACCCATTTCTTTTTCATATAATCTAAAATGTTGTCATCTATATGAGTCTCTTGAATAAAACAAATGTCAGCTTTGCAGCTTCCTAAATAGTCTAAAATCTTTGTACGTTTAACTGGATGGCGCAAACCTTTAACATTTAATGACACAACTTTAAGAATATGAGTACTAGCCATAGTAGAAAGGAAGAGAAAAGAGAACCATGGGCCCGATTCACAGAACTAACTTAAGACAAAATCCTAAACTTATTACTTTTGGTATTCACAGAAGTTAGGATTTTGTCTTAAGACAAACTTAAGACAGACTTAAGACAGACTTAAGTTAGGATTTTGTCTTAAGTCTGACTTAAGTCTGTCTTAAGTTTGTCTTAAGTCTGTCTTAAGTCTGTCTTAAGTTTGTCTTAAGACAAACTTAAGACAAAATCGTAACTTCTGTGAATACCAAAAGTAGTAAGTTTAGGCTTTTGTCTTAAGTTAGTTCTGTGAATCGGCCCCAAGAAGAGGGAGGTAAAAGAAGAAAAAGAGAAAAAGAATGAGAGAAAGGTATCTCCAGGACAAGCAAAAGGGAAGAAGAAAAGAAAAAACATGGAAAAAACAACAAACAGAAGACATAAATGTGAAACGTGAAACGCACACTCGTTCTACAAGCATGAGCGAAACCGCTGGAGCCCAATATAAAAAATTATCAGTAGCATGTCAGAAAAGGCATAACTGGTAGAAATCAAGTAGCAGAGTCATTAGTATCCATTGAGTGTTGAGACTGTTGATCAATAAAATGTTTCAAATCTTCAGGACGTTGAAAAGATTAAGGGAAATTATCTTTCCAAATGCGCATCGTCGATGGATCAAAAAGTCCATATTTGTAGCCAAGACTTCGTAGTTGAGGGCGAAGAGCCGTGAATTCCTTGCGAATTGAGACAGTTTCTTTTGCAAAATCTTGATCAATGAATATTTTTTCCCATTCACCATCAGTGAAGGTATTTCTCGTGCTGCTTTTCTAATTAAAACCAAATGATGGTGGCGGATGACTTTAAAGATCATTTGTCGCGGTTTGGTGTGATGAGGGTTCCGATGGGAGGGAATCCTGTGAGCCTTATCAAATTCAAACTTTTCTGGAAATTTGAGTTGCAAAAGGCCAGGAATCAGATTTTTCAAATATAATCTACAGTTAGCTCCCTCAACATCCTCTGGTAAATTAAATATGCGAAGATTGTATTGCCTGTTGTGATTTTCCATGTCCAACAGTAAAGAGCACATAGGTGAAATTTTTGCCACAAGTGGAGTGAAGGTGTCGATTTTTGCTTTATTATCTTGTATTTTGATTGAATTATCCGAAATTTTCATGGACAAACTGGCCATTTCTTTGCGTATGTCTTCTGACGCAATGGTATCTGTATTTACACGAAGTGCCTGAATTTCCTCTAATATTAAGGATAAGGAAGGTTCAGATGACTCTACTGCTTTTGATTTAACAGGAGGAGGGGAAACTTGCTGTCTCCTTTTATTATTAATGGAAGCTTTGTTATCCATTTTCTTAAAAAAAGAATTAGATTTATAAGAACAGAAGCAAATTATTATCAAATAAAGAGAATGCTGTGGAGATATCTTAAAAATAACTGGTGCAGCAGCTAAAATGGGCTGTGGGAGTGGCTAGGCCCAAGCCAGGCCCTCTCTTGAAATAACACTCCGCCCAATTGACAGAGAAGCCCTGCTGTAGCTGCGTGCTGAGCTGGGTGCAGGGACAGGCGGTGAAAAAAAACACTTCCGATGCCCAAAATCGCAGGATTTTGCTTCACCGCACAGGTAGGGACTTCATAAAAGTATCGACCTCCTTAAAAGCAATTTTCTGACAGAAATCGTCGTTTAATATTAAAAAACGGGTGAAAAACGCGCTAGAGCTCCCGGGAAGCGGCCATCTTGAATCCCGTGCTCGGGCGTCTCTAGTACGAGTGAGTTTTAACAGTTTGCCCAACAACTGTCAACTAAGGGTTCTTTTGGACTGTCAAATGGATCCTCATTTATAGGAATACAGCTTCCAAGTCCAGTATCTGGCATGATGGAAGAATGTGGTTCCAGATCATGTATCAAGGAATTGTGGTAAGAATGATACGGATGCAGTATGAGAAGTTGCAGATGATGAGGTGGATTGTCATGGAAGTGTAGCATGCAGATGTGTCAAAGTAGACGGAACTGATGGATGCGGAAGCAGATAATGTTGAGTTGGGTGCAGTGCGAAAGTATTTGATGGAGCAGTGGTTCATGTAGGTGAATTGCAGTCAGGAATTTGTAGCCGTGAAGGGTGAATTGTATAGTGAATGTGTAAGTATTTGGAAAAATAGAAGGTTAGTCCCACCGTTGGTCTTGAGGCAAAGACTAATTGACAAGATACAAGAAGGTTGTACAATATTAAGCAAGAGATATGCTAGAAAGTTCTTGTCGTCAGAAATAGATAGGGTGGTTTAGAATATGGTTAGGAGGTATGTATTGTGTGTTACAAGAGACAAGGGAGTAACAGTAGTTAATATACCTTTGATATCAGTTTTAGATTCATGTTAGGTGCCAAAGCAAGTGGAAGTGTATATATTGGGCTTATTGGAGTGTTTGGTTAGGACCTGCAGGCATGCAGTGGTTTTGACTGACTATTTGTCTGAGTCAATTATGATAGAGTTATAGTGTAAGAAATTGGGTTATTGGTTGACTGGGGTGTAAACCCTGGTCAAGCAACAGCCGCCACCCCTGGCAGGTTGTACCACAAAAAGTCACTAAATTACCCTGTGCTTGACCCAAGGTAGCTTTGCACAAAAAGCAGCGTACGGACGGAGCAGAAAGCAGCAGTTCTCTCATCACGAAGACCGCAAGCCCTTATCAAGGAGGCCCAGGCAGCCCATCAACGCGCTCTTATTGCGTACGAGAGGACACTTATTCTTATGCCCTGAAGAAGTTCATTGTTATGAACGAAACGCGTTGGCTGACAATTTCCTGAAAATCAAACCTTTTTGCAATAAAAGACTGTGTTTGATAATCTACTAAAAGACTTTGAGACTTATTGAAAAACAACTTTGTTTATACTTTGGTGGTGCACCACTCCAAACCTTGGATTCAGCATGAAGGAATCTCTCTCCCACAGGGGCATCACTCATCACAAATCTGCATTGTATTTTCCCCTTGCAAACGGATTAGTGGAACGGATCAGACGATTGTTCAAAGAGTGTCTGCAGAGGGCAGAAGTATTGGGGACACCAGCAAGTTCAGTCTTAATGGAGACTATTTGGGCCTATCGCACTTTGCCCAATAGTGTAACCGGTTATTCACCGTTCACCTCTCTCAAAGGGAGGATTCTCAAAACTAAACTTACCCCACCTGTATTGCCAAGGAATGACACATGTGTGGTAAGTCGCAGCAAAATCTCCAGAAGAGTAGGTGAACATCAAGTCAAATACAAAGTCAGATATGACCGGACCAAACTGGTCAAAAAGCAAATGTTCAAAGAAGGAGAATGGGTCTGTGTGGACGTACCCAAAGCTCACAGAAAAGAAGCATCCAGATTTTCCGATCCTTGCAGAATTTCAAAGGTAGGGAAAAATGTAGTCCATCTTGACAGCGGTCAAACATGGAGCATGGACAGAATCATCCCTCATGAACAAGGGGTTGATCTCGGCTACAGTAGGAATACAGAGAGGGAGACACAGGTTCTCGGTCCCAGGAGATCTCTGAGAACAAGAAGCTCAACGGTGTAACCAGAGGCTTTTGTGTTTAGTTATAGACACTGTTTCCTTGTTTTTCTGCATTTCCTTGCAGGCCTTGTTATTAATCCTATGGTTATTGTATTTAAATGCTTTTTACCTCTTCCTGCTTTCCTGTTCCTGCTCTTCTTCTCCTTGCCTCCCTCTCTCCTTTTCCCCTCTCTCTTCTTCTCTGCTGTCCCTTCTTTCTTCGCCCTATGCAGGGAGGTGTGTTGTAATCTACTTCACTTGGTACGTTCCGTCCCTCCCTCCCCTGCACCTCCCATGGTCTTTCCCCTCTTTTGTTGCCAACATTCCACAGTGCCCTCCAGACAGCTGCCTGGAACCTGTGGTGGTGAGAAGACTAATAAAGAACTCCGGGGCATATAGGCAACAACCGGCGACAATTATCGCTAAGCACACTTAGCGCTAGGATATTTATCGCCGGCTATCGCCGAATTTTATTGCTGAGATAGCGTGCTATTAGGAACGCTTATCTCAAAAGCGATAAAATTCCAGGCGCAAGCTGTCAATTGTGCGATTATCGCTGGAAATACAGCGATAATCGCACAACGTTTGGCGATAGCTTGCTGATAGGGCAGGGCAGACTCAGCCATTATATCCACCTTCCATTGGATATCATGGCTAAGTGAAACTAAAAGCAGGTGTAAGGAAAGTAGCGATAACCAAGGTTAGCGCTACTTTTCTTATCGCTATGCTTGTTAGTGTGCCCATTGATAATTGGAGAAATGTCGGTTAGCGACATTTCTCCAGTTATTTTGTGACGGAATGCCTATTTTGCATCTCATTAGAGATGCAAAGGTGGGCGTTATGGAAAAGAGCGCTAAGGCAAGGGTTCATGCGATAGCGTGACCTTGCTAATATAGCGATAAAATAATCGCTGCTTTTCGGCCGAAAACGGCCGCAAAAGCGGCTATAATTTTTTATCGCCGCCTTGTTGATATGCCCCTCTTATCTTCATCCTTACCTTTGTCTTCATTTCAACACAACTCTTGACCCTTCAGGGATCGTGGAAATAGTACAGTACTTTTCACTCAGTCAATCGTGCTCAGTTAGTCTCAGAGAGATACACAGAATAGACGTTGAGCACATTTTCAATAAGCATTTATTGAACCAGGGCCATTCTAGTAAAAAACATGTTTGCTCTGACAATTAATAGACAGAAGCAATTGCAAGAGATTACAAGCACCAACTGAGTAAACAGCAGATACATTTCTACCATGGTGCTAAGCAACGAATATATGGAGGCATATATAAAAACAGTAATCTTTGCGTACTCCAACTAGGCTATGTTATGTTACATTAGGCTGACTTGTAGAGCGCACAGCTGCCCAGCAAAGGGGCGTCCCAGCGCTAAAAGCAGTAAAAGGCCGCTGACCGCAAGGAGCCCATCATGATGAACGAAAGAAAAAGGCCAGAGGGCCATTAAGAGCCACATAGACAGACAGAAGGCTTTGGACTACAAAACCTAAAAAGAAGGGAAAAGATGTGTCTTCAGTGCTTTCCGAAATGTCAGATAGTTATCCATACTCCAGATGTGTACAGGAAGGGCATTCCACAGTTTAGCTGCCAGTGTACTATGCGGACCGTAACTAAGTATACCCAAGTATACCTAGCATGTATGTGTGTGTGAAGCCAAGAATACCCAACCACAATACCTTATGGTAGAGAATGTCAGACCGCTGCGTGTAGAAGCTTCAATGTGCAGGGACCTCCGTGTCAATGTAGAAGCCTCTCCTCTCACAACCTAGTGACCGTGCGGTTCTTTTATACCAAAAAGGTAGCCTCTGGGGTTGTACCACAATCAATATGTTGTGAGTATGATTATATAGATGAACCTAAATTAATAATTGTAATCATGCAAAGTAGCCCTGTCGCCCAAGGATAAAGATAGCGATGACTTTTGTACGGAGTATGTTAATCCTGTTATGTACATCTTGTTCAGGGATTTAAGATATGATGCTACAAATCCTCATGCATAATAAAGGAGGCTGGTTTCAAGGAAACCAATCCATATTTATTCAGCACATAACTGGGTAAAAGATCATTGCTAGAACCGTTATGCAGAGCAAGGTAGGACAAATGAAGGTAAAAGGTTGCTTTGCTACTTAGTCTTAGATAGGAAACATAACAGCTTAACTTAGAGGCAATGAGTAAAGTATTCATATAGCAAGCAAACAGTAATAAAGTGAAACACAAAACAATCCCACACCAATTTAGAAAAATAGAGTACCTTTTAATTAAATGACACAAAAATGACAAAGTCCAACCAGTAGAACCATAGTAATGATATTTTAAACATTTTAGTAAAACCTAATGCCTAAAGATCAAAGCGCCAACCGGGTTAAAGTCGAAAAATATGGCCGACCTTGATGGAGCGCGACACAGATACATGATGTGGATTAGACCCAGTCAATGCTAAACTTTGGACGTATAAGAATTTTCAAGAAAAATGTTCTGAGAAGGGAAAGCTCAGCGGGGCAAGGCTACAGGCACTGTCTGACGGGGGAGTGTCATCGGGGAGTCTATGGATCAAGTGGTGGTGGACATTTCAATGTTTGGACTAAATCGCTTTTTTGTAAGTCGGAAATCTCCAGCCAGACGAGGCAGGATGCAGTTTTAGGAGGTCAGATATCCGGTTGGCAAAGGACCACTGAACAGGCTTTGCTGTTGCATGGAAGAACGTAGCGGGAACAGCCGCAAAGTCAGGCCGACCTGCAACACACATTGGGAAGATCATCAAGGTCAAATCGAAATGGCAGTTTAAAACTGCATTCAGGCTGCAATGGCAGGCCTAGGACATGTGTTAAGGTGCTACTTAAGTGGGTGGCACAATAATTGCTGCAGGCTCTTTAATTTACTGGCCCTCGGTATATGGTATACCACACTACAAAGGTCATGTAAGTAAATCAAAAAGGCAATCAGGTGTAAACTAATTTTACCATATTTAGGGGAGAGAGTGCAAGCACTTTAGCACTTGTTTGCAGTGGTAATGTGCTAGAGCCAACAAAAACAAATACAAATAAAATTAGGAGGGTTAAAGGCAAAACGTTTGCAGAGAGGGCCAGGTCCAACATATGGGTATAGTGGAAAGATTTTTGAGGGAAAGAGTTGCAAATGTATTGATTATGGGCAATGGAATACACATGTGTCCCAGGGCAGTGGTTCCCAAACTTTTGACTCCGGAGGACCCCCATTGAGTCACCACTGAAATCCGGGGACCCCCAAGCAATTTGTAGAATTTCAATTTCAATCATTAATACAGTAATTTGAAAAAAATTGCCTTCTGTGAATATCAAAAGTCTTAAAATAAGGATTTTTCTCAATTTAGTAGTAGAAAGTTAGTACTCCTAACTTTAGGACTCCTAAATGCCTTCTGTGAATACCTAAAGTCGTAAAGTTAGAATTTTTCTCAGTGAAAAATCCTAATTTTAAGACATCCGGTATTCACAGAAGGCATTTAGGAGTCCTAAAGTTAGGACTCCTAACTTCAGTGAATACCGAAATGAGTAAGTGCCTTCTGTGAATACCAAAATGAGTAAGTGCCTTCTGTGAATACCAAACTGGTAGTAAATTTAGGATTTTGTCTTAATTTAGTTCTGTGAAACAGGCCCCTTGTTTTTGCTATTTCCATGTGTGCTGCTTTGTGCAAAATGCCTTGGACTGTTTAGGTTGGTGACCCTTCCTGCACATAAGCAATCTTTTAAAAAAAAAAAAAAAAAAAAACATTTTATAACTTCCATGTGTAGTGCATTAAGCAGCACACATAGAAGTGACAAACCAGCATTTCAAGATTGTTTATGTGCAGGAAGGGGGGCCTTCCTGTACATAAACAATCTTCCCCTGCATCCAGACACCCTTACACTATGGTGCAAGGGTGCATGCGTTGGAACTACATTGCTAAGTGTAGCGCCAGCGCAGGGGGAAACGCAGGGCTGCACCATATTCTTGTAAATATGGTGCAGCCCTGCATTTCTGAAGTGGTGGAGCATGTTGTTGAGTCAAGGAGGCTAAGAACACTCTCCTCCACTTCTGTTGTAAATATCCCCCTGAGTATTTTATACTGAAAGAATGTTTTCAGACCAGTCCCCATACTGTGCACACCAAGTGCAGTGAGTGAGACTGACCACTACAAAGGGGGCTTAGGCAGGCTCTCCCCCCAACAAATATTTAGGAAACAATGGTGCAGTCTACAACACATTTATCATTATATATTAATTGTATTAGGTTTTAAAGAATAGTAAATGAAGATGCACCAGGATACCACAATCTTTGTTGGGGTTCTTCAATGATTCCTTTGGTTTTTGCGTTCTTCAATGGTTCCCTTATTATCACCCTCCAACAGTGCCTCTCATCTCTCCATAGCTCCCCTGTCACATGTATTTCATTTGTTTTATAGCATCTCTCATACCATTGTAGGATGTCAGACACATATAGAGACAATGGATCATACGTGTAAATCAGTGTATAGAAAGTGTTACCAAAGGCAAAGGGGATTACAAGGTATAGGATTCACATGTCATTCATACTGGTAGGCATTTTTAAAGAGTGCTTGGTTTGGAGAAGCACAAAGTCAGGATTCAGAACATGACACAGTGGTTAGCATTGAAAAATCTATTCCCACCCAAATAAACATTTTTAGCAGCATCAGGATAATGAAAGACTGGAAACAACATAAGTTACTAACTTGTACCATGTAGTTTGCAAGCAACTCTTTGATGACAGTTTGTAGGTCACTGTGCTAGATTACGACTGTCACTTATGAACTGCACAGTAACAAAAGAATCTGTGACAAAAGCAGTAACCCACTGACCTATGCACGTAGAAAACTGTTTTTAAAATGCATGGTACACGTTCTTTGCAGTAGGCATATTAACCAAGCCTCTGTGCTACATTAGGTAAGTCAAAGCTGCCACAGGACAAAACTCTCATCTCTCTCCAGCAGGTACATTAATCACTGACGTTATCTTGACACTTTTATTGTTGCATGAAAACTACTAATTATACCAGCAACTTTCCTGTGCTTTAAAAACTACAGCCTGCGGACCCCCTGGGAATGTGTCACGGACCCCTGGGGGGTCCACGGACCACAGTTTGGGAAACACTGTCCTAGGGAAATATCTAAGGGGCCCATTAGGATGGCGGGCGGATCGCCCCCGCCGGCCCGGTGGTAGTCACCGCTGGCCCAGCGGGGGCAATCCGCCCGCCATCCACACTTCAAAGACCCCCCGCCATATTCGGATGGATGGGGGGGTCCGCAGCGGACGGAAAGGACGTCTGCCACTTTTCTGCTGGTCGACTCGTCCACCGGGCAGAAAACATGCATAATATGGTGGCAGTGTCTGCAAGACTCCGCCATCCATATTATGGTGATAGCGGAAAGCAGCCCTTCCATGGTGACGTTGCAGCCATAGAAAGCCATGCGGTCTTTGCTGTTGGGGGCCCGTAGCGGGACCCCAGGGAGTTGGGGGTGTGGGGGATGCACATGGGGGGTGCCTATGGTACCCCCCTGCATTGGCATGGACAAAGTGGCAGGCACTGAGCGGTGCCTGTCACCTTGTGCATGTCAATGCACAACGTGCATTCCCAGCATTGTGGCGGGCGGTGCTGTGAGCTCCGCCCGCCACAATGATGGGAATGGGGGATGGCATCCTAATTTCAGGTGCGGAACCGCCGCACCCCTGGCGGACAGTCCCGCATTCCGTTACGATGTCCGTCCGCCATCGTAATAGACCCCTAAGTGTTTTTGCAGAACAAGGAGTGAAACAGCACCTATAGACTGCATTGCAATATCCAAAGGCCAACTGACGCATAGAAACGGGTAGTAGAATGATCAAGGATAGCCTTCCACTGGCTTTAATAAAAAATTTTCATGGGCGAAGGAGTGTGCCCTATTTCACTAATGAAGGCAAGACTGAAAGGATATAAGCTCTGTCCAGGGGCGGAATGTGCATAGGAGTGTGGGGGCGTTAACCCCCTGACTTAACCACTGCAACTCCTCTTACGCTTTCCACTCTCATCATCTTAGGGGACATGGCCATGACGAAGTTCTCTCCCCAGTCAAGACAGCAGCAGTTCAGGCTGTGTTAACTGAACTGTACATGTCAGATTTGCCGATGTTTACACTCTGGCCAGCTGAAAGTCAGCTGAGAAGCAGAAGCACATCCCATCGGTCTTCGGTGGAGCGCTGGGACTGCCTGCTCCAGCCAATCCTAGCACTGCTCCCATACGGTTTAGCATTGTAAGCAGCAAGGGAGCAGAGCTTGGATAGGCTCGATGCATTTATCCAGCAAGAGCGCGAGGCAGGGGCCAAATGTGTGCTGCAGCCTGCAGAGTGGTAAGCTTATTTTTCTATTTTAATTGTTTGAAAGTACTGTACGTGAAGCAGCCGCCACTGGCTCTGTCCTAAATAAAGGAACATTTAAACTTGGAAGTCCTTCGAAAGAGGATTCAGTAAATTCAGGCCCTGTGTAACAAAAGATATGATGAGATGAGGAGTAACAAAAGATATGATGAGACAAGGAAAAGAGGTGATGTGGATGTGCGTGTTGGAGACACATTTTCTGTAAGGAGAGTGGGTTTCTTCAGGAAAGGTGCATCTAAGTGGTCAGAGTTATGGAAGGTGGTAGAGACTGGATAAAAGCTAGGCCTGGGCAAAGTTCTTGGAGCTCAGTGACCAAAAAACTGCACTGCACTACGCAGAGTTCCGCAAGCAGCGTTCATGCTGATTTTTAGTCCAGCGCTATAAAATAAAGGGTGGAATGACATCACTGTAGAACAGTAGACTCGGGCCTGGTGGCTTAGTGAACTAATGCATCCACTGTAGGGCCCTGTGTTTGACCTCATGTTCACATGTTCAAATTGCAGTGGGTCCACTCAGCCTTTCATCCTTCTGAAGTTGATAAAGCCAGTACCACTGAGTTGGATAACAATAAACATCTGTTATTTAGGAGGTCCTTCTGGGTGAAAGTGCGCTTTACAAATACACATTATGTTATATTCTGCACATGATTAATTTATTATTGTCTGTTTTTGTATGTGCCAGTAGCTGGCGTCCAGGTTCCTTTAGACTTGGAGGTGGTGCGATTCCCTTTAACAAATGCCTGTTTTTCATCTGAGATTTCGTGGTTGTGTTCTCAACAAGACAATTTTGAACTGTTTAATAAAATAGCATTTTTGAAAAGCTATCAGACTCCTCCAGATCCCTCTGCCGGTCCATGTAAAGGAACCATAGGGGCATATCAACAAGGGCTTTATCTCTGCTTTTTTGGCTTTAAAAGCCAAAAAAGCAGAGATAAAACTAGCACCCTATCAACAACAGGGTGCTAACATGCAAATTCGCATGTTAGCACCCTTTTACTCTACGCTTCCCCCTGCATCTCTAATGAGATGCAAAGGGGGCGTTCCAGACTAAAATAATAGGAGAAATGTCGCTAAGCGACATTTCTCCTATTATCAAGAATATCGCTAACCCTGTTAGAGACAAAAAAAGCAGTGCTAACCGCGGTTAACGCTGCTTTTTTACGTCTGGTATTTTTCTGACTTAGCCATGATATCCTATGGAAGGAGGATATCATGGCTAAGTTTGTCTGTCCCTATCAACAAGCTAACGTGAGATTATCGCTGGGTTTCCAGCGATAATCTCAAGTTAGCCACTTAGCGTGAGGATTTTTATCGCTATTGAGATAAGCGTTGCTAATAGCACGCTATCTCAGCGATAAAAATCAACGCTAGCCGGCGATAATTATCCTAGCGCTAAGTGCACTTATCGATAATTATCGCCGGTTGTTGTTGATATGCCCCATAGTCCTTTACCTTTCATGAAGTAAAACCATCGCTCATTCAAAATGCTGCCAGTAGCCTTTAAATCTTCAGTTTTGTCTCCTTTTTTCCCCTCTTGCAGATCAGTTACGGGGCTTCGGATCCTCTGCTCAGTGACGCAAAGATGTTTCCAGCCTTGTACCGGACTGTCCCAAGTGAGCTCTCCTACTACGAAGGAATCGCTCAATTATTACGACATTTCGGCTGGACCTGGGTGGGGATCCTGACCTCGGACGATGCCGGCGGAGAGAAAGCACTGCGAGAACTGACGAAGGTTGTGGCTCAGATTGGGGGCTGCATTGAGTTCTCCTATGTGTTAACACCATATGTGTCTGCCGCTAGAAGCTCAAACTTGGATCTCATCACAAACGCTATCAGAAAGTCAACAGCACAGGTGATCATTTTATATAGCAGCACAGCAGCCATCAGTCACTATTTCGATTACAAACAGTTGACTCAAATCCCTCATAAGATGTGGATCACCTCATTGTCTCTCACCAGTCTTTTTGAGTATTCTAGTTATAGAGAGGCATTAAATGGAAGTCTGGCATTTTCAATCCAAAAAGGAGAAATAGCCGGATTTGAAGAATTTCTGCATGATGTCACTCCATCAATGTTTGTAAATTTGTCAGCTCTGGAAGTTCTATGGGAGGGCTACTTCGGGTGCGAATTGAGGGAAAGTTACGGGATCTCCTCTCCATCGCAACCATATTGTTTTGGTAATGAGACCTTTCAAAGTCTTGACTTGTTCATGTCTACCTCCTCCAGACTCTTATATACGTATAATGTCAACATAGCTGTCGATGCATTGGCAAAAGCCTTACATGACATGTATTCATCTGATCCCAGACCAGGAACTGCTCGGAGATCAAAGAAGGACAACAAACAGTGGAAGGTAAAATAAATCACTTGCGGAAGTGAGCCATGGCAGGAGCCCCTTTCTTATTGATCAATTACTGTACAAAAGGACAGGCTGTGTGAGAAATTAAGGGGTTGCTGTTATTTGATGGTGGGAAGATTAAGTGGTAGAGGGTTAGGAAGAGGAATGTTGATCACTAAGTCCTCATCTTCACCTTACATCTTCCAGACACACATAGAATTCACAATCTGAGATAACTGAAATCTGCCGCAACATAGAAGTCAAACCTTCTAATTCAGGTCTACAACCCATGCACAGAAAAACAAAATCCTATGTTACACATATAATAGTGGGTGAGGTCAAAAGGCCACCACTCCCTATTTCACTTTGACTTACCTTTCACATAGAAATATCCTACTTGCCTCCTGTCCCTAAATCACGCCCAGAAAGGACTCTTCAATGCACAGTGTCAGCACCACCACTGCTTCCTACTAGCCCACTCTCTTAGACCTGAGCCTCCCACATCCTTGCTCTCCAACACTCGGCCTACTATTTACCTTCTTTTTAGGTTGAGAGTAAGCGTATGACCTCTTGGCTACTTTAGAATACTTCTCTTGTGGACTTCAAGCCACTGCTTTTGATTTGTTTGATTCAGTGTTTTTTTAAAAATCTTTGCTTGCTGGTGGTCAGTTCTGCCTCTTTGTGCCACCTTTTCTCTTCTGGCAGCAGGGACTAAGGGGCCTATTAGTGTTGTGACCGGCTGCCAGACATGCGGCAGTCCCGCACCTCGAATTTGGATGCGACCGCTACCCTGGCAGTCACATTCCACATTTTAACATCGTGGCGGGTGCTGCTTACAGCAGCACCCACCGCAATGTCAAAAACGCACGCCTGCCATTTTCCTGCACCACGTGGCAGGCACCACGTGGTGCCTGCCACGTAGTGCAGGGAATTGCAGGGGGGTACCATGGGTACCCCCAAGTGCACCCCCTCAACCCCCCGGGGGCCCGTTGCTGGCCCCCAAAACCAATCCCTGCAAGCCCTTCCCGCCATGGAAGGGCCTGTTTGACACCCACATCGTAATATGGCTGGCGGAGGCTGCTGGGCACCGCCACCATATTTACTGGCCCAGCATCACCTGGCCGGCAATCGGTACAATTGCTGACCGGCGGTAAAGCAGCGGACGGACTTTGCGTCCGATGCGATACCCCCGCCATCATAATATGGTGGGGGGTGTTTTCACGTTACGGTGGCGTAACGGTCGCCACCACCGGCTCGGCGGTGGCGAACGTTATGCAATCGTAATGAGCCCCTTAGTGTCATTCCGCTATGGTTCTCTATCTGTTCTTTGAGGGACATTTTTTTATCTCGATTTTCTTTGTCTTACTGTTTGCCTGTGTTCAGCTTTGCCACCATAGCTGTTTATATTAAAATATAATATTCTTCCCTCCTACCTCTTAATGCCACAGTTTTGTTAGTGCTGCCTCCCGCGCCGTGCTTGTATTTTCTTTGACCTTTTTGCACTTTTTGATGTCAATCGCGAGTTGGGCTAGTTTTTGGTAGGATGTTTATTTGGTCTGGGCTTCTTTTTAAGGGGGGTTGGGCTTGTTGAAATGCACTTAGCCCACTGGTCTGAAAACAACAAAGCGCTACCACATGACAATACTTTATTGCATTAAAATATCATCCTATTCTTTTTTTCAGTACGTATCTAAAGCCCTTGCCGATTTCAACATGTTTATGTAAGTGACACTCCTATAGAAATCACAAATAAAATGTCTCTTGCGGGCAGGGACGTTCTCATAGGTAGTCATGTTATTTCCAGGCAAAATGAGGAAATACCAATTGAAAGTAGGACATGTAATGGAGGTGTGGCTCAAACCTAATGGTAGAGACTTATCTTTGCTGAGAACCAATGTGGCAGTCACTCAAGACACAGCCCACCCAGTGCGCATTCGCTGATACACAGATCAACGTCTATGTTTTTTGGGGGTGGATAATGGCTTCTCGCGAGAACAACAGATGGCAACCCAGCATCCATTTCATTCGAAGGGGCATGAAGACAGCCTTGTTGGCATAACTGGAGTTATTCTGTAAAATTCTCTTCTAGGTGGGTTTTGTGCTCCATTCGGACTGGGGGAGGTGTTACCATCCCAGTAGAAGCGATAGGCGTTGGGACGCCATACATTAGCAGCAACATCACCCTGATCTCCAAGGCCGAGGTTCGTTATGAAGGTATTTTGTACACTATTGGCATAGAAAACTCCACCGTGGTGCTGGCCAAAGATGCTGGAAATGGGTTTTGAGACAGGGTTTAGGTCGTAAACTACAAGAAAATAAATTGTATGGGATAACGGGAAACTGGTTTGGGGATTAAGAAAGGCTTGAGTAGGCAGGACATGGGGTTGGGGAGGGGTGTTTAACTTCCATGTCCTCCTAACAGGGAGAGGGTGTGATTTAAAGATTTTTACTCGCCCCTCTAGCCGCCTGCAAGGATGTGCTTTAAAACCTCTGGCAGTGATGGGATTTTCACAGATGGACTGATCACTTTCCCCTCTCATATTACCTGTTTTACCATCCTGAAATGGCTTGAGAAAATTATCTGGATGCTTCCCTGCTCCACCCAGAGAACCTTAGTCCAGGCTCTTGTTACCTCTAGACTGGACTACGGCAACATTCTTTATCTGGGGGCAAAGAAGGATGTGACATGCAAGCTACAAGTGGTGCAGAATTCAGCCGCCAGACTGCTCTGCCAGGTTCCCAGAGCTGCCTCTATCGCTGGCTCTCTGCGTGATCTCCTTTGGCTCAGGGTAGAGAATCGGATTAAATTCAAAGCCTTGAGTTACATGTTTAAGATCAAATCTGGCACGGCCCCTCAATACCTGCAAGACTTAGTTCACCCTTACTTGGCCTCTTCGCTCACTACTCAGGTGAAATTTTTGGTTCCCAGGATTAGACTGTCATGGATCGTGGCCGATCTTTTGCTTGTTTGGGCCCTTCCTTGTGGAATTCTATTCCCATGTCACTCTGCAATGAAACTGTCTAAGGGAACTTTCGTAAATGTTTAAAAACCTGGCTGTTCAACCAAAAAATCTCTGCTCTCCTTCTGCTCCTTTTAGCTGGCACAGGGAACCCCTTGCTTGGTAGCTGTGTGCCCTACAAATTAAATTAACATAACATTAACATAACATATTTGACTTTTGTTTTAGTGGTACCTCTAGCTCTCTCCCAATTGTTTTTGTTGTATTTTTCTTTGCGTACCGCTCTCAAAGCAGCACTATCACATTCTTTGTGGTTTTCCAAAAGTGCTTATCAACATCCTTGCTTGTGTTTCAAAGTGCGATATACAAAGTCTTCACTGAATTGTTGCATCTCTGGTCCCATTTCATTTTGTTTACAGACTAGGTATCTGTTTTGTCAAAGCATCTTCTGTTGTACAGGGAACATTTCACATAAATATTTGTGCTTTGTTGTTTCTCTTAAGTACGGCGTAATCAGAAAACTTTGCACGAAGTATTGTCCGGAAAAAAAAAATATTCTGCTTCGGCCCCCTGAACATTATTTATGTTGGTTGCCTGTCTGGGACTGGAAAGTTAGTTTGAGACCCATGAAAGTACACTGTGGTGAGGATGCTCCTTTGGGGTGCCAAAGTACATATATACATATTTAGGAAAGCATGTGGATATATGGTTTCTGTAAGTGGAGCTTGTATTTTAGTCTAGGAATATTTAGTCCTATGTGGAATCCTTTTTAATGTTTCGTATTGAACGGGATGTCACTATTCTGTAGAATCATTTCTTCTCCGTCCTGACATTTGTTTGAGGAAACAAAAATGCTTCCGGGGATAGCAAGGCATCACGAGAATCTTCAGAAGCATGAATTCACATGGGTACAGATTGTGGGTGATCAGTTTAGAGTCGGAACCCTAGCATGGGCAGTTCTGCATCTCTCTCATCTGCTAGAGACAATATTCCACTGCCAGATGGCTCTTCAAGCCTACTAGTATTAACAGCTGCAAGCATATTAGTGCCTTACTGTTAGACCTGGTACCATTGGCTTGAGTCTCCCCTCTATTTTTTCTGATTGCCTCCTTTTTGATATGTTTTGCTGGTTTAGATGCTTTCGGCACTGTGCCACTGCTATTCAGTGCCACAGTGCAAGTGCTCCCTATGTTAAATTGATGTATTGATTAGTGATTCCATGATTGGGTTATTTGATTTACTTGTCAGACCCTAGTACAGTGCACCATGTGTGCCCAGGCCTTGTAAATCAAATGCTGCTGGTGGACTTGCAGCACTGGTTGTGCCACCCACAGAAGCAGCTTGCAAAGTGTGTCCCAGGTTTGACATTGCAGAGCCTGTGTGCAGTCTCTGACTGCCATGTTGACTGGCCGAGTGCACCCACTTGCCAGTCCCTAAACCTTCCCTTTTCTTCATATCAGACACCCCTATGGTAGGCCCAAGGGCATTGTAAGTATAAGGTAGGACATACTCTGGTGTGTGTGGCATGTCCTAATAGTGAATTACAGCAATTTTCATTTTTCACTATTGCAAGGCTAGCTGTTCCCCATAGGCCAGAATGGGCAGTTTGATTATTACATCTTATAATCCTAACTGACTCTGGGAACTAGGTAGAAATTCGAGTTTAGTATGCCTGAACTCAGAATGATAAAATACATCTTTTAGTGAAGTTGGTTTTAACTTTCTGTGTTTTTGAAAATACCACTTTTAGAAAGTATGTATTTTCTTGCTTAAACTGTCCAAGCCTGCCTCTGCTAGGTTCTGTATTGTGTGTCAGGAGTTTGAGTGACAGGGGCTGGGAGATTCCAGGAGAGAGGGTGAGTCAGCACAGGGCTGAATAGAGAAAGGAAAGAAGAGGTCTTGTCAACAAAGTGCTCCAGGACTGACCAGAACTGGTTTGGACTAGGCAAAGGCCTCTCTGCCTTCAGAGAACTAGGAGAAAAGTAGTATACATATGGGGACCCACACCCCAAGACTTTAGATCACTTCTGGAACAACAAGACAAACCTCTGCCAAGGAGAAGAACCAAAGGAAGCTGCATGAGTTGTACTACACCCCTGCCAGTGTGCTGTGTTGCTGGGTTGGCCTACAGTGGTGTCTTCAGTGTCAAGGAGAGGAGAAGGAACTTTCAAAGGACTTTCATCATCTTGCAGAATATTACTCCAAGGGCTTGAACTTGTGCTTGCCTCCTGCTGAAGTCTCAGGGACAAAAGACTTCACCACCAGCTCCCCTCTGAATTTCCTTGCTGGGAATTCTATCTGCAGAAGCCTGCGTGTTGCTGGGAGCTGGAAGCACGACGCAACAAGAAGAAGAGTGTCGCCGCTGCAGCTGTAGTCGTCGCATCACCGGAGAAGCGTGCCGCCGCCGCATCTCCCCAGAAGCGTGTCTTCGTCACAGTTGTCTACCGACGCATCACCGGAGAAGCGTGTCGCCACCGTGAGGGTCGCCGTCGCATCACCGGAGAAGCGCGTGGCAGGTTCTGTCGCGGCTCCAAAGTACAGAGTCACCGTAAGACTGCCAGGGCGTGCACAAATCGTCTTCACATCGTCGCATCAAGGGCGCCATCATGTTGTATCGCATCGAGGCCCCATCCTGCCGCATCGCAACCGGGCCGCAGTACGAGAATTTACGCATCACCTCCTCTCCGGTAAGAATAAAGATGCATCCCCTACTCTGTGCAAGCATTGAGGCGTGACGCATCGTCGCCCCGAAGCAAAGAACCGACGCATCTCCAACACTGCGAGCCTTCTGTTTATTTTGCGTTACGCCTCCAGGTACTTTTGTGAGAACTTTGTCGCATTTACCATCAACTTGACCTAAGTTAATTCTACCACCTTTTTTTTTTTTTAAACAATTTTTATTGTCAAAAACAAAATATCGGCATATTACATGAATCATCACTTTGATTTCAATTCCCACACAATATGACCAGTACTCTACATTCCATACATTTCCCCACACATTGTCAAACTCTGTAGGTCCTCTGGCCCCTGGGCGACTTTCCACGGGGCACAATACTAGGGGAGGACGCCTGCACAGAAACAGCAAAAAAAAAAAAATGTATTAGATTATGCAAGGTATATTTTCTACTCTGGGGTGGGAGAGGCCACAACCTCAGAAGCTAACTGGTCCAACCTCTTTAGCCGCTCACGCCGCAGCTCTATCGTAGGGGAGACACAGACACCGCCTCGGTATCTGTTCCACTTCCCCCACCGGTGGTCCCACTTCCCAGGGCAGCCACGCCCCTTGAATACAGTTTTTTCAGCGATCATGGCCGCGTCCATGTCCTTTGCCCAATCTCGTACCAACGAGGCCCCATCCAACCCCCACTTCTGTGCAATGTTGCGCTTTGCGATAGCAAAGCCCATCGCAGCCCAAGCCTGTTCGGCCAGGGAAAGGTCAGTTGCCACCCAGATGTTTAGCAGGCAGAGCCGGGGGGACTTTTGCAGCGATTTATCGCGCGATCTTGACATTTGACAGGTGACTGCATCCCAATAGTGTTGTATGTGTGGGCATTCCCATATAATATGAAAAAAGGTGCCAACGCGATTACAATGCTGCAGACAGAGTGTGTCAGGACGCCTACCCAGCCGGTACAAGAGCTTAGCATCGAAATAGACTCTATGGAGGATCTTCAACTGGATTAGCCGGAGCCGCATGGGAATAGCTACTTCCCTAGGGGAGGCCAATGCGTCACGCCAATCCTCCTCTTCTAAAATGCCCAGGTCCGTTTCCCAACTCCCTTTCAGTTTCTGCATTGGATCAGGGCGGTTATTGATAAGTTTTTTGTATGTGAATGAAATGGCCTTGCGGTCCATGGGGTCCAGTAGCAACCTATCTTCCAAGGGAGGCGAATCGGGAAGAAGGGTTCCACTCAGTATAGCTGTCAAAATGGCGTGCCTAATTTGGAGGTACCGAAATGCCTCCGAGGGCGCAAGTTGGAATTTAGTCTGAAGGTCACCAAAGGATGCCATCCTCCCCCCCACCCACACGTCTCCCACTGTAGAAATCCCTATTGTGTCCCATTTATCGAACCCGGGGCATTGACTGAGTCGACCCAGCCTCTCAGGCTCCCACAGTGGTGTCGCCTTAGTCATGCGATTGGACCATCCCATTTGTCGTGTGACTTTGTGCCAAGTCTCCACCGTGCGGGCGGTGGGGCCAGTTAACTGCAATTTACGGGGGTTTGTGTATAGCGCCCTATTGTAACCACCTGTCCCCACCTGTCCCCATGAGCCAACGGTCGGTTCGGAAGTTGGGTTCATCATATTGGCCAAACACCCAGCAGTTAATGGCGACTAACTGGGAGGCCTGATAGTAGAGTCGTAGATCCGGCAACCCTATTCCCCCATCATACCAGCCCATCGTGAGCTTGGATAACGAGATGCGTGGGGCTCTGTCTTCCCATAAGAGGCCTTGGAGAATACCGTCGATTTGGGCAAAGTAGGACTCTGGAATAAGTATAGGGGCATTTTGCAACGCATATTAAAAGCGCGGCAGTGCTAACATCTTGAACAGGGATGCGCATCCCAGGAGGGTGAGGGAGAGCGATCTCCAATGGAGGACGTTAGACTTAAGATGTTGAAGAGGCCCAACTAAGTTGTGTTCATAGAAGAGATCCGCATCCGGGGTGACGAATATGCCCAGATAGCGGGAGCTGCGTGCCGCAACTGGTATCTCATAACCCCTTGAACTGGCCGGAGGAACACTCCGCAACGCAAACATTTGGGACTTAGACCAGTTTATACTGTAGCCCAAATGGGATCCAAAAATATGAAAAATGTGCAACACACGTCGTATCGACCGCGCTGGGGAGGCCAAATATAGCAGAATATCATCGGCGTATAAAAAAACGCGGTCATCATGGTCCGCCATCCACTTGAGCCCCCGGATCTCCGGATCCCCCCTGACCCAAACAGCCAACGGCTCCAGAGACAGAGCGAAGAGCAGGGGAGACAAGGGGCACCCCTGTCTCGTGCCTCGGTGCAGTGCGAATGTGGCCGACCTATGGTTGTTTACCGTAACATGCGCGGTAGGCTGCGTGTATAATAGTCTGATCCATCATACCAATTTGGGACCGAAGCCCATGCGAGCCAACACTGCGAACAGAAAGTTCCATTCAATAGTGTCAAATGCCATGCTGGCGTCCAAAGAAAGGAGGACCGCGTCTCGATAGTAGTAATCCTACCAAGGACCCCATTCACCCTCCGTAGATCAGGGGCCGTATTTCTGCCCGGCATGAAGCCGGACTGGTCAGGGTGAATTAAGTCGGGAACATATGGCAGAAGTCGATTAGCCAGGAGTTTAGCCAAGATTTTAACCTCGACTGTGAGCAGAGAAATAGGGCAATAGGATTTACAGTCATCTACCGGTTTGTTAGGTTTGTGGATAACCACGATGGCGGCGTTACGAATATCATCCGGAAGAATTCCCGACTCGAAACACTCCTTATATAGGTTAAGCAAATGTGGGGCCAACAGTGCAGACATGGGCTTAATGAGCTCAATGGGGAGCCCGTTGGGACCCATTGCCTTGCCAGAGTGTACTCCATGAATAGCCTTTTGGATCTCAGTCTCAGTAAAATCCACCTCAAGTGCTTCCCTGTCCTGCGGGGAGATGCTGGTAACTCCCATGGTGGCCAGTAGGTCATTAGACAACGGTGCCTGAGAAGTCGGCGACGCGGCGTAGACCTCTTTAAAGTAAGAAGCGAAAGTGTCAGCAATGAATTGGGGATCTGTGAGACGCGTACCGTCCGGGGATACTATTACACAGACCCACGAGAGGCCTGCTCCTTACGCTCCAACCATGCCAGGAGTTTGCCCGTTCGCTCCACAAGTTCATACACCCGGTGTCGTAAGGAAACCGCGCGCATTGTGGCCTCTTCCAAGAGCAACTGCTTATAGTCCTGCCTCTTGACTTTGAGGCTATGCTGCACCTCGTGGTCAGCGCTGACCACGGCGGACGCCTCGAGAGTTAACAGTTCAGCCTCCATCTCACCCACTCTTTTAGACCTCTCAGTCCTGTACCCAACCACCAAGGAGAGGGCCCTACCCTTTATTACAGCTCCAAACGCTCCCCATAAAGTCAAGGCCGAGTCAACTGTTCTCACATTGTCCAGGAAATAGTTTTCCGTGTCCTTCCGTAATGCGTCCTTAATGTGAGGGACCCTCAACGTCCATGGCTGCAAGGTGAGGGTACCCGGGCTTCTGACCCGCCGCAGTGTGAAAGATGTCAGGACAGGGGAATGGTTCTAGATCCCACAAGCAAGGCAGGAGGCTCCCACAAAGGAGTGAATGTCTTGGGCATGGGTGAATAAGTGATCTATACGAGATTGGCTACCATGTGCCCCTGACTGAAACGTGAAGTGTGTGTGTAGAGGGTTGTGCCATCGCCAAATGTCCACCACCCCCAAAGCATTAGTGAATTCAAGTAATTGTGAGCCCCGCGGGGGATCCTCCCGAGCTGGCAGTCCGTCAAGAGACCCATCCATGGCCAAATTGAAATCCCCACCCATCACCAAGGTCCCCATGGGCAATTCCAAACGCAAGGCACCCACTGCTCGTAGCGTCATTCGCTGCAACCCCGGGGGGGCATTAACGGAAACAATATTGACAACACTCCCCTCCCATGTACCAGTGACTGCCGCATATCTGCCCTGTGCGTCCGTCCAGGAGTCATGAACAATGTATGGACAGTTCCTACGGAGAAGAATTCCCACTCCCCTGGAGCCCATTTAATTTTATCCTCAAGACCATTGATATTCCAAGTTGCCATTTTAAGCATACCGGCATTAGCCATTATATGGGTCGAGGGAGGATCAGGCGTAGCAGGATGCGACTATAGTTGTGTGGCGTCCCCTGGGCCCACCCCCACCCAAGACCCCTATCCCAGGACCAGAGACTATAGATATGGAGTTTGTGAGCACTAAATGCCTTGGAACCATTTCGAATGTGTGAGCGACGAACACAATCATGCACCGACATAGAACAGATTAAAACAAAAAACCCTAACCATGCCAAACACCAAAACCCCCCCGACCCACCTCCCCAACTCCCACTCCCCTCCCTGCCTTCCTGCATAATGGACCTAAAACCGCCCGCCACCCCCAACTTGCAGAGTGCCTGTCGCCTAACCCAAACATTTCAAGGTACGTGATACAACCCCATTCCCTAGATCATCAAGAAAGAAAACAGTGCCCACCCGACCCATCTGCCCTCAAATAGTAAGGTATGGCGAGATCACAGAGCCGACTGTCACAACCTGCCGACAGGCAAATAGTTCTGCTGCAATAATCTGTTCCACCCATGAAGCCGCCCTCCTCTCCACATCAAACCCCCAACACAGCTGAATTACCCAACTTAGGAAAAAAGAAAAGTGAAGAACTCCTCAAGTACAGTCTTGGTGTATGAATAAAGGGTGAGAGGGAGCCTTAGTCTCTCTAGATAGATTGTATACTTGCAGTTCCGAGTCCATTACCCCTCCGGGGCGCCGGTCGTCGAGTCGTCCTGTCAGTGTCCCATGCCTGCGGCTGCGTCCTTCGGGTGCCCCTCCGTCCCCCTTGGACCTGCGGGGTCCCCTGCCAACAGTTCTCCAGCCATCAAGCCAGTGCCATGCCTCCTCCAGACGGGTGAAGAACCAAAGTTTCCCATCCAATTCGATGCGAAGCTTGGCGGGAAACACCATAGCGTATTTGATTTCTTGTTCCCTTAAGGCGCGTTTCACCTCCAGGAAACTGCACCACAGCTTCTGGACCCGCATGGTGAAGTCAGGAAAAAAGGTGACCTTGCTATTATCAATGACCACTGGAGGGGCCGCCCTCGCTGTTTGTAGGATTACGCGATAGTTGAACACCCTCACCAGAATTGGCCAGGGTGGGGCCCCAGGCCGAGGTTGTCCCCCAGGGACACGGTGAGCGCGTTCAATGGAGAAACATTTTGAGAGGCCCCTTGGCTGAAGCTGCTTGAGAATCAGGTCTTCCACATAGAGGTCGGTTGCCGGCCCCTCCACCCATTCTGGCACGCCTAAAAATGCAAACATTATTGCGTCTCATCCGGCCTTCATAGTCATCGAGTTGCAGCGTTAGCGTCTGCTGCGCCGTTTGGAGCTCAGACACTTGGCGCTTGAGAAGCTCCGAGTCTGCTTTAAGTTCTTTTGTGGTCACCTCAACGGTTCCTACTCGCTCTGACATATTGTGCATGTCCACCTGTATCAGGGACACCTCTGTCGCCACAGAGGCTATGCTCGCTTCAAGGGAGTTGCACACAGTCATGATGGCTGATAGGATGTCATGCAATGTGGGCTCCGGTCGACCTCCTGGGGCTTTTAGATTAGACTGTTCCCCCTCCTGACTCCCCTGCCATGCAAATTTATCGAGCTTGGCCTGGACCGCGTTGCGACCACTGCGGCCTGTCGCCATCTCGGTAGCCGTGAGTCACAGTTCATAGCGTGAGAGGAAGAAAGAGCGAAGGGAGCCCCGTGGGCTACTCGCTGCCGCCTGCCGCGGGCTCCAACCCGCACCGGCCTGTCGGTTTTTGCCCACCTGGTGCTCCCACCACACACGACCTGCCCAAGGATGCAGCAGGAGTCCATGACGGACAGAGTAAGTGAATGGATGAGGCCCCGCTGACAATCGTACAAATTAAAGGGGGCCAAGCCTGCACACTGAGAGCCTGAAGCAGGATCCGGAGCTGTTATCGCGGTGCAGACCGCCACTTCCCCGTCCCCGGGCACCGTGATGCTGCTATGAGGATAAGGGCCCAGCAGCAGGGATGGGTAAGGCCATCTTCCCACTGTCCAGTCTGCCAGGGCCCCCCCCCAACGAGAGATGCGCACGCACCCTATCACGGGTGCCAAGAAGACAAATGTATGGCAGGAATTGGTTGAGACGCCTCCGGTCACCAGATATAGGGGCAGCCCCAGTGGCTGGCGAGAAAGGACACGGGGAAGCAGTGATATAATGGATATTACGGGTATGGCACACTGGAGCTCAGCTACAGTGCGGCCATTTCCCTCTGCAGTTGGCCACGCCCCCTAATTGTACCATCTTTAAGTCAAGTTTGAGTACAGTATTGTGGATTTTGGTCGTTTGTGGTCTTGTGTTAAGTCTATAAAAAGAATACTTATTTTTTAATAAAACCTGTGTGGTGTCTATCTGTAGTGTTTTCACTGTATTACTGTATGTGTTCACAAATGCTTAACACACTGCCTCTGAGATAAGCCTGTCTGCTCGTGCCAAGCTACCAAGAGGGTGAGCAGGGGTTATCCAGTAGTGCAATCCCCTTTCAATGACTTAGAAGCAAGGGTCCCTATTTGGTCAAAGGTACTTACCTCTGCCAACTAGAGACCCCCAGTTCTAACACTTACACTGTTAGGCAAGTTCGTGACACCTGTGGGTTGAGTCTGCTCTCACAGTTCGAGTATCCTAAATGCCCTTAGGTCTTTAACCTGGACCAACACCATATGCATAGAAAGTGTGACTTGGATTCCTCTGTTTACATGCATCATCAAAATAATATTTACATCAGAAGTAGAGTAAGTGTTTTCTGTTGGATCGTCCTGTGGAATTGTGCCTTAGTGGTTTTTCTATTCTATTTTTAAGTTCTAGGACGTTTGTAAATCAGGATTGCTTGGTATTGGTATTTATGTAGAGCTTCACTTCCAACTTGTAGTCATAAAACATGCATTATTGAAAGTTTGTGATATTGCCGTTGTATTATTATTAGCAACGCCAATAGCTCGAAGTTTCAGCAATGCAAGACCTTATGCATTGCAAATGCTTGTTTATTATTGTACTGTTATGAGAGCTCTGTTTTAATAGACTGTGTTGTTTTCTGCCAAGTCACATATCAATATAGCATGTCTCAACAATCGTCCTCTGAATTTACAGGCTACCTCAAATGTAATTTAGGACAAATATCGTCCATTCGCATCAACCACTGCAGCATGCCCTCATCTGTGATTCTTTCTGACAAGTTTCAACATGTGCTCACTTCAGATAATCTAGACCTATACATACCCAAGGTCACTGGCTGGACATCCCTGCACAAAATCCCTGCATCTCCACTAAAAGTGGGCCTTATTAACATGCAGTAGGTCAAAAAATATATCCAGTACCAGACTGGTAAACAAAATAACCCTGCCAAAAATGTTCAAACTTGACCTATACTGCAGGAGGCCCTGGCCACAACAGGGCAAGAATAAAGTGATACATGGACTGCTTGAATTGACCTCAGTCAATGGCAGTCGCTGAGGGTCACATCCCAGTTCATTGTTTTTCTCCCGCTATGTAGTTCTAGACAGGGGTCAGAGATTTGAAAATCAATCTTGATCCTTCTCCAATAGGAACAGTCCAGTCAGACCAAATCCCCTGCAGATGGAAACACAATCAACCCCTGCCCTGACCGGTTTGGACCCACTAAGATTTCATTAATGAGTCCTGTGACACAGCGAGTTTGGAACACACATCTGGGCACACCTGTCATTCCGAGGGAATCTTATAAAATAAGAACAAAGGGATGTATGGAATGCTTGAATTAATCTTAGCCATCAGCAATCGCCCAGGAAGGCCTCCCAGTTCATGTCTGCTTACCTACTATGCCACGCTAGAGAGAGACCGGTCACATGCAATCAGTCCTGTCCTCTTCCAATAGAATCATTCTAGCCTGATCTGCCACTGGGGCATGGTTGGTTCATGGCAGGCTATCCTGCTCTGAAAGCAGACCCCACGCCTTCAGTCAAATGGGAAAATGCCACAGGTGCCTAAAGGTCAGTTCAGCCCTGAATATAACATTACCATATAAAGTCAAGCATGGTCCATCAAATTGACGCGTAGTTCAAACTCATCTCTATTATCACCTTTGACAAGCTTCTCCCAGTAGGAATTAAACTGTTACTGAAAGGAAAGAGTAGTATTAGCACGTTCCACAGAAGAACTCAACATATTTCAAATGTATAGCTGCACACTACACAATAATATAAAAGAGCTCCTTCACAACAGCAGAGGTGAGCCTACATTCAGGTCACAGAATACTAACCCAGATTTCCATAGTAAGTGGTTTAAGCCAGCAGTTTCATAAACCTGACTCAAAAACCTGTGACAGCCTCTCTGGTGCTAAATGGTTCAGTAATGTAATCAGTTTATCAACACTCACTGCAAGTCAGGGGTGGGACCTATATTACAGGCATATGAAACCGCAACGCTAAAGTTCATGAATGGTGTAAAATAGTTAACACAGTGGACAAGCCCCAAGCCCTCCTTCACCAGAATAAACCAATAAGTGGGCCTAGGCTTCAAACATATGGTTAGTAAGAAATGACCCACTCAGTTATCTAAAAGTCACCTTCAGTACTTTCAGGAAACACGTAAAGACATGCTTATGTTCAATGAGATAAAAAATAAAAAAAACAGGAATATAATTCACAGAAACATGAGCTTTTACTACACTCCCACTTCTTCCACCATCTAGGCTTTACATTCCTCTTTCAAAGTGGGAGATGATCATAACATGTGCCTATCCCAACAAACGAAAGCATTACGCTTGGGGATGAATCCAAAGATGAAGCAAGCATGAAGGACCTGTTTCGATGAGTTCTGCTAACTTCATTCTGGGTAAGGAAACGTTGTGGGAGGCCCAAGTACCCGCGACAGGCAAGGGCCCAAAACGTTGTGCGGCGAAATCAACATTGCCTATCAAAAAATGTTTTGGGCTCTTGCCTGTCGCGGGTACTTGGGCCTCCCACGCAAGTGAGGCACCATTTTTACCGGGAGACCTGGGGGAACGCTGGGTAGTGGTAACTTTTTGTGAGCCCGGTGATGCCACAACTTTCCCACACAAAAATGTGTGAAAAAAGTGATTTTTTCAGCTACAATTGAGGTTTGCAGGGGATTCTGGATAAGGAAACGTTGGGGGATCCATGCAAGCCATACCTCTCCGGAAGCCCCCGGGTGTCTAGTTTTCAGAAATGTATGGGTTTGGTAGGTTTCCCTAGATGGCCGCCGAGCACCGGGCCAAAAACCCAAGTGATCCCCCTTGCAAAACCAGGTGGTTTTGCGATAGGCAATTTTGATGTCGCCTCACTACGTTTTGGGCCCTTGCTTGTCGCGGGTACTGGGGCCTCCCACACAAGTGAGGCACTATTTTTACCGGGAGACCTGGGGGAATGCTGGGTGGTGGTAAATTTGTGTGAGCCCGGTGATGCCACAACTTTCCCACACAAAAATGTATGAAAAAATCTATTTTTTCAGCTAAAATTGAGGTTTGCAGGGTATTCTGGGTAAGGAAAATTTGGGGGATCCATGCAAGCTATACCTCCCTGGAAGCCCCCGGGTGTCTAGTTTTCAGAAATGTATGGGTTTGGTAGGTTTCCCTAGATGGCCGCTGAGCCCTGGGCCAAAAACCCAGGTGACCCCCCTTGCAAAACCAGATCGTTTACACATAATTAGTTGTTTGTTTTTACAGCTTGAGAATTTTGGAACAATATTGCAAGGAAAATGTGCCAGACATTTTGAGGTTTGCAGGACATTGGGGATAAAATAACTTTTTGGAATTCACAAGAGAGACATCACCATGAACTCCCATGGGTTTACAACAACATCTACAGTTGGTGGGTTATTCTTACATGGAAAGTACACCTTGGCAGAGAAACTGAAAAGACAAAGATTCCTGCACAGCCATCTATTCCTCAAACACACACACATAATGGTTGGATTTGGCATGAGCGCGAGTCATGGTTCAGTGTAATAAATTTTATTAACTAGAGATTTCACAAAAATGAAATGCACTGTAAATAATTAAATGGACAAAAAACCAAACCAATGACTCGCAGCTCATGAGCTGTAAAGCCACGGCAAGGCACCAACCGCTTTACAGGCCATTCACACACCTTTCATACGTGATACACACAAGATCATTCACACCACCAGGCACAAAAACAACACATTACAAAATTCACAAAAAGGGAAAAGGTACACCCTGCTTCAGAAAGACAAATATTACTGCACAGCCATCTAATCCTCAAGCACACACACATACAGGTTGGATTTGGCACGAGGGTGAGTGATGGTTCAGTATATACAATTGTATAAGCAAGTGATTTCACAAAAATGAAATGCACTGTTAATTGAAAGGGCGAGAAACTGAACCATTGACTCACAGCTCGTGAGCTGTAAAGCCACGACAAGGCACCAACCTCTTTACAGGCCATTCATACACCTTTCATACGTGTGACATATACAAAACCATTCACACCGCCAGCCGCGGGCCCATCACATAACAACACTCACACCAGCAGACAGCGCCATTCAAGGGCCCATCACTTTCACACGCCCACATTCCTGACACAGCATCTACACAAGCTGATGGATTGCATGGAGTGGCACTCAGCTAGCAGTGTGTGTAGTGACCAGCAGCAAGTCACTACTCACACACAGCCAGCCGAGCGCCAGTCCACGCACACCGCTAGCCGAGCGCCAGTCCACGCACACCGCTAGCCAAACACCAGTCCAGGCACACCGCCAGCCAATCGCCAGTCCAGGCACACCGCCAGCCAATCGCCAGTCCAGGCACCCCGCCAGCCAATTGCCAATCCACGCACACCGCCAGCCAATCGCCAATCCACGCACACCGCCAGCCAATCGCCAATCCACGCACACCAACAGCCAATCACCAATCCACGCACACCGCCAGCCAAGCGCCAGTCCACGCACACCGCCAGCCAAGCGCCAGTCCACGCACACTGCCAGCCAAGCGCCAGTCCACGCACACCGCCAGCCAAGCGCCAGTCCACGCACAACACCAGTCAAGTGCCAGACCAGGCACAACACCAGTCAAGCACCAGTCCACGCACACCGCCAGCCAAGCACCATTCCACGCTCACCCCATCACATTTAGGATTTTTTTAGACAAAAATAAAGACACAAACAAATTGCAAATAGATACAAGTCTACTAACACAACATCAGAAACTAAATACATTGCACTAATGCCAACCTTGAAACAGAATCAAATTTTCTAAAGAATACAGACCAGGCAGTTCACTTTACCACTCGTGGATGCTCCCAAAAATCTTTTGCATATGGTACGCTCTAAAACAAGCAGGGACACACAGCCCAGGGTTAGAAGGACACTCGGGGCAGTACGAGTCTCGTTCGCCAACAGACTCTACATCTCCTACTGGGAAAGTCTTTTGAGGGTGTGGGAGGAATGTGATCAGAAAAGTGGCGATCTTTCAATCTAGCAACATCCTCCACCACTCCAACTCTAGGAACACTTGCCTGTTCCACTAAAACAAGACTGCCTATTACAGACACCTGAAACTTAGCAAAAGTCATCTTTGACTCAGGGCAAGAATCCTGGAACACAACAAAAGCATTAAAGGTTGCCAAGTGGAAAAGATGGATAGCCAACTTCTTGTACCAAATGTAAGCCTTATGAAGAGCAGCGTAAGGTTCCAACCTCTGATCTACTCTGTCAACACCACCCATGTGCCTATTATGGCCTAAAATGAAGTGCAGTGCTTTCATCATGGATGGTAGTCAGCATGTAGACATCTCTCCTGTCTGAAAACTTCACAGCTAGAAGCTCCTCGCAACGCACTCCACTGTTCCCGCACAAGCTTTTGACAAACAAGTTTGTTTGGGAAACCTTTACGGTTAGAGCGGATTGTGCCACAAGCAACAGTGTCCACTTTGGCCAATTCCCTGAACAACTGCACACCAGTGTAGAAGTTATCTACATATAAATGGTGGCCTTTGTTAAATAATCCTCTACCAAGTTCCCAAACAATTTTTTCAGTCACTCCAAAAGTGGACGGACAACCAGGGGGGCTAATCCTGGATCCCTTACCGGTGTACACCCTGAAATTAGAGACATATCCAGTCCTACTGTCACACAGCATATACAGCTTAATTCCATAGCGTGCCCTCTTACTAGGAATGTATTGCCTAAAAACCAAGCGGCCCTTGAACAACACCAAAGACTCATCCACTGCAATTTCTTTCCCAGAAGCATAGATCTCAGAAAATCGATCAACAAAGTGATCAAGGACAGGCCGAATCTTAAAAAGACGGTCACACTCAGGGTGATCTCATGGCAACGCTAAACCATTATCGACAAAATGCATCGTCCGAAGCAGAAGCAAATACCTGTCACGACTCATGACTGCCGGAAAAATAGCAGTTGCCATCAAGGGACTAGTAGACCAATATGAAGACATTGATGGCTTCCTTAGCAAGCCCATCGAAAAAGTTAAACTCAAGAACTTCTTCATCTATTCAAGATTTGTGGGAGTCCACCGGGTAGCTCTAGAGTGTGGCTTAAGACTGGCACTGTTGTCCCTCAAAAACTGTTCGGCATACAAATTAGTCTGCTCAACAATCTCTGCCAAAAACACATCGTCCATAAACAACAAATGTTTTCAGTATTCACTCTACACCCTGGAACACCAGTAAAGTCTGGCAATGCCGGCTGCACCATGCCTGGGGCAACCCAGAGGTCATCACTTTCAAAGGGAAGCCTTGCAGCCCCAGCCTGCAGCCCAGATTCCTCTTGCCGCACTACACCAACGGGAAGCCTTGCAGCCGCAGGCTGCAGCCCAGATGCCTCTTGCCGCACTATCAGCACATCAATCTCCTCCTCTAACACAGGCACTTCATCCACACTAAGAGTACCTTCATCATCTGATGATTCCATATGGAGAGAAAACTCACTGCCAGAATCGTCCCCTGCCTCCTCTGCCTCAGATGCAGAGTCAGTCTCTGAACCATCGACAGAGGAAGACTCAAAAAGCAAACCAACAACCTGCTGAGCAGTAATCCTGCGTCTAGCCATTATCCTTACTAAGAAAGGAGACTGCACAAACAAGTCAACAACAACCAACACTGTGCAAAACAAGTAAGTAAATAAATGTGTACCTTTATCACAAAGATCTATATACTCAAAAACTATACAATTCACTTACAAGAGACAGCTACACTCACCAGCACCTACTCTGCAGTGACGCAGCAAAAACCAACGATATCCCACAAGAAAGAAAAAAAAAAGAAATTACTCACAGGACAACAAAATACACATCAAGCACAAATGCAAAAAGTTTTTGACACTCAAAAACCAAACATACTGCTATTATTACACAATTTGCAAAAACACAATTCATGCAGAGAAATGAAACTCATTTACATTGTACAAAAAAAAGTCTCTTACCAAACACATGCAACTACACAAACAGCAGAACCACCAGTAACGAAACCGCAAACTGGAAAGAGCACAAGCCTTCACCTAGAACAAAAAAGAATAAAAAAATAATAACAATTGCAATTCACAAAAAATATAACAATTAACATTATAACATACTATGTTACTACCCAAATGGTCAATCGGGTTGAGTGCCAGGTGGGGCAGAAAACAGCAGCCAGAAATTTGCCCCCATGCAAAAGTAATAAATCCCTAGTGCCTAGTAGGGTTTTCTGCCTCCCCCCTCCCGCCTAGGGCAGAAAGGGCAAAAAAGGGGCAGATCTGTCCCCAGGAAGCAACCACGTTGCTTCCATTACTCACAAAAGAAAGTCCCTGGAGCCTAGTGGGGTTTTCTGCCCTTCCCGGGGACAGAAAGGGCACAAAAACTGGCTGATCTGCCACCTATCTGCCAGAGGGGCCAGAATACACATATAAAAAAATCTGCCCCCTGGAAGTGACCCTTGTGTCCCTGGTGTCTAGTGGGGTGGGGGGGGAGGGAGAATACATTTTTTTTTAAAAATTGCCCCCTGGAAGTGACCCTTGCCCAAGGGGTCACTTCCATTTTTGTTTAATTCCATGGTGTCTAGTGGGGGTTTCTGCTTCCCCTGGGGGCAGAAAGGGCAAAAAAGGGGCCGATCGGGGGCAGAATTCCCAATACAAAAAAAAATGGCCCCTGGAAGTGACCCTTGCCCAAGGGGTCACTTCCATCATATTTTTTAAATGTACCCTGGTGTCTAGTGGGGGTTTCTGCCCCCCCTCGGGGCAGAAAAGCACAAAAAATGAGGCGATCTGCCCCCAGGGAAGGCAGAATATCAAATAAACAAAACTGCCCCCCCGGGAAGCGACCCTTTTCCCCAGGGGGATCGCTTCCCATACAATTCACTAATAAATCCCTGGGTCTAGTGGGCTTTTCTGCCCCCCCTGGGACCAGAAATGGCCGAAGACAAGCCCGATCTGCCCCCATGGGGGGCAGAAATGTCTTAATTTAAAATTGGCCCCCAGGAAGCGACCCTTGCCTAAGGGGTCGCTTCCTTTTAAAAAATTAAAAACATCCCTGGTGTCTAGTGGGGCATTACTGCCCCACGATCGCGACGCTGTGCGCCATCGTGAAGCAGGAATGCCCAGCATTGAGACATCAGGGGAGAGGAAATACTCTTTACTCTCCCCCGATGCCTCAAGGCATCCTAAATTGCCCCCCGCCCTGCCCCACCGGAGGCAAAACACGTACCTCCTTCGCTGGATGCGCTGGAAAGAAATGATTTCCAGCGCATCCAGCGCTTCCTGATGACGTTGGCGCGCGCTGCGCGCGCTGTGCTCACTGACGTCATGGGGAAGCATGGGGGGGCTTGGGGGTGGCAGCGGAAACTCTTCCGCTGCCATCCCCCTCTGTGGGGGCAAGATTGATGCCCCAGGGGGGAACGCCAGCGCTTCCTCCAGGGGCTGTGCTCATGACGGAGCGGTTCCGTCATAAGCACAGCCCAACCGATGCTCATGACGGAACCGCTCAGTCATGAGCAACGAAGGGGTTAACTTCCTAACTAAAAAGACCGACATTGTAGAGTACTCACAAGGCATCAGTAAAAAAAATGACATCTTCAAAATCCTTCAGAAAATAACCAAATAGGATACCCTAAAGTCACTAAACGTTCCTACCCGGAGCACCTCCTGATGCCCTGAAAGACAAAAATATAAAACATCCCAAACTCCAGTTCTTACAAAAATAAACTTAGACCGAACATTAGCAGCACTCCCTCCCCACCAATGTTTCTCTTTCTTCCTTCAAACAAGTTCAGGTCTTGCTTGATCCCAGGCCATAAAATAAAAGCATAAAAATTGAAGGTGAAATTGTGCAGTCGTTGACTTCTGTGATGACGGCTGACTTCAAAAGGCTAAAAACAACTCATTCTCCAAAGGGAGATGAGGATGAACACATGTACCTCAGGGTGTTCAGACCTACATTCCCTTGCCTCTAATCCCTGCTCAAGGTTCACAAGCATCTTCCCTTCCGACCAGGCAGCCCTATAGTGTCTAGTATAGGGGGCCCCACAGAGAGACTGGCAGAATACGTAGGTCTGCTCCTCCAACCTATAGTACAGAATCTTCCCTCCTTTATGAGGGACACGAAACATATACTAAGCATTCTATCTGATCTAACATGGGAGAAGGACATAATTCTGGCAACATTAGACGTGGTCTCCCTCTTCACTAGTATAAAACCCACAATAGGCATGAAGGCCATCGATTGGCACTTATGCAAAAGACTGGCAACACAATGGCAACACACCAGGATGCTGCTGACAATGATGGAGCTTTATTTTTGAGGGTCGATGTTACAAACAAAAGGGGTGGCAATGGGCTCAAAACTCTCCCCATCTTTTGCCAACCTCTTCATGGGAAGTTTGGAAGGTGACTGGATATGGAGCCAAGGAGAAAGTCCCTGGAATGATAATATCGTAAACTGGGGGCGATATATCGACGATTGCTTGCTACTCTGGTCAAATACTGAGGAGAAATTTCTTGAATTTTTTGAGTACATGAACACCAACACATGGGACATGAAATTCACACATCACCACAGTAAGACAAGTATAATCTTCCTAGATGTGGAATTGTACATAAAAGAGGGAAAATTGCACAGTAAATTGTACTGCAAGCCAACAGCTTGCAATGCTATTTTACATGCCATCAGCTCTCATCCACCCCATCAGATTAAAGCTATACCTTATGGAGAATTTACCAGAGCAAGGAGGAACTGCAGTCAAGACAGAGTTCCTTTCATGCCTGGGCAAAATGAAAACTAGATTCAAAGCAAGAGGTTACAACACTAAACACATAAGCAAGGCCGAACAGCGAATTTTGAAAACATCTAGGAGAGACACACTATTGGTGAAGAGTAAAATGAGCACGTCTAATCAACCAGTCAAACTAGTCACCAACTACAATGGCATAGCGAATATCTTAGCGAAAAGCCTGAGCAAACATTGGGGTATCCTAAAAGCAGACAAATCATTACAGGAGTTTACCACTCACAGACCGCAAATCACGTACAGAAGAGGGAGGACTTTGAGGACCATTCTCAGAACCACCATCCCTAATGACTAGAGGGACCGGGATTGGCTTACACAATACTCAGTAGGCTTCCATAAATGCGGCTCATGTGGGATATGTAGGTGGGTGTCAGACAATAGAAAAAGTTTTCTGCACAGGATAAACACAAATTTGAGATCAGACAAAACATGAATTGCACTTCCAAGTATGTAGTTTACATCATCGAATGCAAGTGCAAGAAATGATATGTGGGCAGCACCATTAGAATATTAAAGGAGCGAATCAGCGAATATGCTAGGGCGCTGAAACAAGGTGATGATAAATACCCACTGGCAAATTAATGCACAGGGACCTTGGATAATGCGTCTTAGTACGGTGGAGTCTGGTTTGAACACGGACCATGAGATGCAGTATTTTCTATATGTCTAAGCATCCATTTGCGACCATACTATCGCTTATCTGCATTTTCTTATCCACATATTTTAGACGTGCATATAGGCAAAACTGCGTCTATACATGGGACTTTGTGAAGGAACAATTTAATTTACATTTGCTTATGAAGAGCAGCACAGGGATGTGTGTTATGTATTTTTACTTATGGATCAAATTGTTTCATTTTCCAGACTTACTTTAACCTAAAATGTGATCTCTAGAATGATTGTATTTTCATCCTGTTAGTACATAAGGTATGCTTGGGAACCATTTTCCTACATTATTCAGATAGCTATATCAGTAAATTTATGGATTTATTGTAATCCTCTACTGTAAGATTACGAGAACATGAATATGATGATCTTTGTACTCACCTCCCCATATCTTTCTTTGTATCTAGGCACCGGCAGCTCTTGCACTACCATATGTTCACTCAGCAATGCGCCACATTCACCTCACTCACCGACTGGATCCTTCACCCCCTGCACAACATATACTTTGATCTCAGTCCCGCTTCACACGGTGGCCGAGCCATATCTCCACATGCACTCACGCCATGAGGGATCAGGCGTACTCGTCTTTTTTCTAATCTATTTTATACGTGGTTATTCCCAGAGCTGAGCTCCCTATTCTTTCAAGATTTGGAAACGGTTAATCGGGCAGAAGGCCTTCTGATCGCATTCCGATGCGCACGCATACTCCTTTCATTTTGGATACAGTTACAGCGATTCTGCTGTTTGGGATAGCGGTCTTGTTTTTCTGACACGCGTCGGTTAAAAAGAGGTCTTTTTGTGGCCGGTTCTTTCACTTCCGGGTTAATTTGGAACCTCGGGGTTAGCGTGACCACGCCCAGCGTACTCGCTGTCAAGAAAGCTGTTTCCGAATGAGGGCAATATATAGGGGGCACCTTAATCATATTTTTGGGTCATGTCGACTGGCACGGGATTTGGAATCTTTATTTCAGGTACTCGTACTCTGAGTACAGATGCAATAAATACCATACATTTTGGACACTGCGCAGATGATTTTATTTACGCAAGGTGAGAGTCAGGGGTTGGCCTTTTGGGCCCTTGGTATAGTGGGACGGAGACTGTCGGTAAATCACAATACCTTTTTTGATAGAGTCTTCGCTCACTCCAATTAGGAATTGTGCCCATCACTAAGATCTCATTATAGACGATTTTCGTTATCTACTTACCAGCCGGGACGACTGGCGGAGAGGTGAGATGATTTTTCTCACCCTCTCACCTAATGCTATGACCACCACACATGTCTGATCCCATATAGATCGTTTTGTTACCAGACGGTAGGACACTCCCCACAATAATACAGTATGAATCACTTACTCCTATGCATTAATCACGGATGAGGAGGGCCAATACCCCTCACTAAGGGTTACTACATACAGGTACTACTGCCAAACCTTATCCAGATGGACGCTCAACTTTATCATAGGGAGGTTTTCTCCTGGCCAATACTTCGCATGATCCCAGTCCTTACACGATTGATTAGACCTCTTCAGGGGCGACATTGAATATTATTATGGGGGTATTCTCCCCGCCGCACCACAGCGTGACCACATGCATGAGTTTTCAAGCAGTGATGGCTTTTTCCTCACTTTCACCACTCTTAGCCTTCTGGGGTTAATATTGAACCCCATTTCACCTCACATTGTCTTCTCTTCGCGATTATGAAAATGTAAGCAAGCGTCTCTCTCTCTCTCTTTTCTTTTTCTTTTTACCCGTTTCTCTCTCTGTACTGTTCAGATATTTCTCATAGCTCTGTACTATGGACGACCGTCAATGTAGAGTATTATAATCATGGTCACCATCTCAGGTCCTCAATATTGCTAATGCCTTGTGACGCCACTATATGCATGTCGTTCTATTGAACCAGGAAATATTCTTTCAAATACACATAATCTTGGGTGTGCTATGAATATGCATCTACCTTTGGAACTCGGGGTTTCCACGCATTTGGTGTGTGGTATGTTGGATAAACATACCTTATTGCACAGTGCTTTGTCAGGACTCCATGATATATTATGTGTTGTTGTACATCTTTTCAGCCCTGAAGAAGTTGTGTGGTACTTCCCCAGACGAAACACGTGTTGGCTGGGCAACTGTTCAGAGAAAAGAAGAACAAAACATTTACGATTGCACTGTTTTGGAGTTCTTTGCATGATATGTGTACTCTTGATTTTCGAGGGATTAAGGGTTCTCTCTCACCTGTCTGCACCACCGCATTTGCATCTAACTTACACACACGCATACTCGGCTGGCGCCTATCCTGCCACACTTAAGAACCCCCCCCCTTGTGTTTGCCTTCTCCAAAGGGATTGTCTCAAGGATTGTGCCGGTATGAGTGACATTGAAGAGACCTATTTGAAGGAAGACAGTATGACCTACCTTACAACTGATGATCAGTTTTGCGAAGTCATTGTTGCCTCTGTATTGAAAGCGTTTCCACAGGTGGTGGCTCCTCTGCAGCAGAAACTTTTTCAGTATGCATTAAACCCCTCCTTAGGACGGAAGATACCCTTAGGCACATGCTCCCGCTACCTCCGGAGACGCCTGACCAGCCTACGCCGATTCCTAAGCACAAGAGGGAACCCTCCCCTGGCGTTAATCGGAATCCTTTTGATTGGCTGAAAAGGGTCTTACTTGACTAGTCTCAGCCTTTAGCGCTATAGCTCCCTATGCCCGGCCTGCAGGCATCCAATCAACCGGGGCTACGGGTGGAGCCCAATACGGAGTACTGCCCATGGCGTCCCTCACTCCATCAATCTAGCGATGATACGCCAATGGGGGAGTACTCTGATATTCTAGACCCCGACCGGCTCCTGCACCCTTGCTTATCGGAATGGGCCCGGTGGACAAAGTTCCGACCTATGTCACAGGACGGCTGCGCAAGCAGATGGATAAGGAGATCCGCAACTGCCATCAGGCAGAGTGCCCCCACCCATCTCTAGGCGATAAGGTGGTGCTGACCCCCGATATTGACGAGCGCATGACCACTTTTCTAGGGAAATATATGAGCGATCCTAAGAAGGGTATGAACAGATTCTGGTGGGCTTGCCAGAATAAGCTATTAGACATCTCTGGCCCCTTGGCCTGCATCTTAGACATGGCAGAGGACACCAAAGCGCCCAGGACCCTGATATCACCAGATGTACTTTCAGGGTGGGCCCAGTGAGCCATGACCTTTTTTGGGAAATGCAATATGCGCCATCTCGACAGAGAGGCACTGCTCGCTTCTCATACAGCTAGATATCAAACTGGGGAACTTTTCCACATAGGATGCTGGCCTCATTGCCCAGAGAAGACTGTTTGGCGACCCGTTTATTCGGGAGCTAGGTAAATTTGTAGCAAAGTTCAACTCACCACATAAGGCACAAGCCTCTATTGAATGCATCCTCACAGACCAGGTTTTCACTGTGGCTGGCCAAGGCAGAGGGCGATTGTCCGGCCACTCATACCCTTCAGCTTCCAGCAGAGGCTAGTATAAGGATACCTCAAAGTTTTGCAACTTCTATCCTACCAGAGGTTACACCCTACACCGGGGTTCAAGAGGCAGCCACAAAGGTGGTGGCAATCAAGGCATCACTCAAGGTAAGTAGGCATCTTTTCCCGCATCAGCGCCTGGGGGCAGGCTACAGAGGTTTGTTCACAACTGGGCGGCTATCACCTTAGATGTGATTCTTGGGTACTCTAAACCATACAAGGTTGCCACATAGAGTTCTACAGCTCAACTACCCAATAGCCTCCTAGTCCAATTGTTTTATCAGTCGCAGATGCTAGTAGATAGGGAGGTAGCAGATTTACTCTGCAAAGGTGCTATTGTACAGATGTCCCCTCACCTGACGGGGGTATCTCAGCAACCTCTTCATGGTGGAAAAGAGGGATGGCGGGCAACAGTCGGTAATACATTCAAAGGAATTTTCTGAGTGGCAGATTTACCGCCATTTCAAGATGGAGGGTATTCACCTCATGAAGGATCTCCTCTCAACTCAACGATTGGATGGTGCATCTCAACCTCAAGGGCGCCTATCTGACTGACCCGATTTTTCCGCCCACTGCTGATTCCACCAGTTTCAGTGGCAAGTGGGCCTTCAAGGTAACACTCTCCCATTTGGCCTGTATCCTGCCCTGTAGTGTTTTACCAAAATAATGCACCTGGTGGTAGAATTCCTCAGGGCTTGGGGAGTCTGCCTCTTAGTCTACCTAGATGATATTCTCATCAAAGACCAGTTTCCCCAAGATCTCTCAGTGCAACTTCAGGTGGTGTTCTCCCTGCTGGAGTCTCTTTGCTTCATCTTCTACCAGCAGAAGTCGGTCCTTACGCCCACACAATCCTTAGTGCTCCTGGATTTCCAAGTGGACTCGGATTGAGCGACTTTAAGCCTTCCTTCCAGGAAAATAAACAAAATCAGACACAAACTGCATAGGATAGAGGCCAAAACATACACTTCCCTACATCAGATCGTGAGGGTGATGGAATTGCTGTCATCCTCAATCTAGGCCATCTTTCCGGGGCCCCTCCAATTGGGCACTAACACAACTCAAGGCGTTCCACCTACAGAAAGGACTCACATACTCTCAAGTAGTCCAGCAAACAGAAGAAGCCAAGGAAGAGATACAGTGGTGGCTGGCCCACATGGAGGTGTGGAACAGCCATGCAATTTTCAGCTCCCGCCCAGATCTAGACAAAGAATCCAATGCCAGCAGTACGGGCTGGGGTGCGAGGTGTGGGGGACTCTCCACCAGAGGATGATGGTCCTCTCACGAAATGTCTCTGCACATCAATTGGCTCAAACTACAGGCAGGTTACTTTGTGGTCAGATGTTGGACCAAGGACCAAATTAAGTGTTATGTCCTGCTCAAGATGGATAATGTAGCAGCAGTGCGCTATATAAACCATCTAAGGGGCACTCGAGCCAAGATCCTCTCTGATTTGGCTAGAAATATCTGAGAATACTGCCTTGCGAATTAGGTCTCAGTGACAGCAGAACAGTTTCCCGGAAAATCCAAAGTGGCCGATTGGCAATCCTGACATCTGAAAGACACAAGCCTCTGGCAGTCTTTTAGACCTTTCAGGTCAAATGTGGTCCATTCTCGGTGGGCCTCTTTGCATCTCGTCTGGACCACCATCACCCTAGATACTTTAGATGGTGGCTGGATTCCTAACCGGTAGCCACAGACGCTTTTCTCCAGGACTGGTTGCCAGAGTAGTGGCAAGGCCTTCCCCAGTTTGCGATGATAATGCACCTCCCGGCCCAGGTACGGAGAGAGAAGGCGGAAATGGTGTAAATGCCCCCAATTTGGAAATCGCAAGTCTGGTATCCAGTTCTACTAGAACTTTCTTGGGAGTTTCCAATCCCTCTACCTCTCTTTCCGTATCTCCTCCGGGAATCAGAGGGAAATGACCATCAGCTGGTGCTGGTGGGGTCTCTATATCTTATGGCATGGAGGATTGTAGGGAACACTAGAAGGTCCCAGGTCTTTCAAGCCTTGTTGCACCATTCCTCTCTAAGGCATGGGCTGAAAGTACCGTCAAGCGGTATAGATCAGCATGGGCCCAATGGTTGTGCTAGTTTCATCAACGACACCTGGATCCGGTGGGGGTGGACATTATCCATATCTTGAATTTTCTCGCCTACCTGGCTTCTGAAGATCTGGCCCATAGATCCATTGATACCTTTAGGTCAGCAATATCGGCACGTCATGCACCAATTGGAGATGATCCGGTGGAGGAACACCCCTTGGTGAGGAAACGTCTACGGGGCATCTGGTTATCCCTTCCTCCGGATCCTAGGTATTCAATGCTGTGGGACATCAATAAGGTCATCAATCTTTTCTTGCCATGGCAGTTCAAAAAGTATCTTTCGAGGAAGGAGCTGTCAGCCAAATTGTTTACCCTGTTCTGCATGATATCTTGTCGAAGGGTTTCGTATGTCAGGACATTACGGGTAGAGTATTCTCCCCTGACTGGGTTACTTTTCATATTTCATGTCATACTAAATGTAATTCACGTGTGGTTTCTTTCCCTTCCTTTTCAGATTCCCCAAAACTGTGTGTAGTGCAGAGTATTAAGAACTATGAGACAATTATGGTGGATATCTGCCCTCATGGTGTAAGACAGCTTCTGATTGCCCTCAGGAAACCAAACAAGGCGGACTCCTCGACTACCATCGCTACATATTTTCAATGGGCTATGCTTGAGGCTTGCATTGATACTACAATATTTGGTGCTCATTCCACTAGAGGAGCCATGTTTTCAAAAGCCTCATCTCTCGGTGCTCGCCTGAAAGATATACTCAATGCGGCAGACTTGTCTTCAGATTCTACCTTCAATAGGTTCTACTTTACGCCAGTCACTAGCATTGCATCTCTAGTTGTGGATAAGCTTTAAACCAGCATAATCCTCACCTCTGGTCCTGACATTGAATACAAATTTCCTGGCTAGCGTAACGGAAAGTTTAAATTCTATTAAGGACATGGAGGGAGGATTAGCCCACCCACTGCTGCATTTAAATACACCCACCATAGAATGGGATTCTTAAGTAAAGGTAGGTATTACTGTGCATTCAGTTTTGATACCATATGATCTTTGTGATGGACACCTATTGAGTTGATATTATTTCAAGGCTTTCAATATCCTGTTTCGAAGTCGAGAGTATGGAATTTTACATTTGTATCCGTTCATTTTCCTTCTGGATCTGATGGGTCTACTAAACAGGACTGAAGACTACGTAATCGATTTCTGTCGCAGGAAGAAAGAAGCGGCAGCAACCGGAATGAAGGATTATCAAGGGGTCCCTGACACTATTGAGTGGACATTTACTTAATGTTGAACTGTTGACTTTTTTCTAGGGTTTTATGGGAAATTAAGTCTTTGTTATTGCTTAACATGGCTGCTGTATAATAAAAAGTGAAGAAAGTAAAGCATAATCCTCGCCTGCGTGTCCTTAATAGAATTGAAACTTTCCATTACAATAGCCAGGACATTTTTCATTTTACAGCATCTCAGCAGCTGCAGCAGAGTGGACCAAGAGACCCTACTGAAAAGGCTCAGTGCACAGGTAAAAGGACCCCCACATCCTAGAGATCTTGGTATTGGGAGCAGCAGAAAATGTCAAAATTAATTGTATCTGTCCTTGAAGCCATGGGGTCCCTTAAATGACTATCTCAATTAAGGTTGTCCATGACCACTGAATGGTGCTAACGAGGATCTTTGTGATGTGAGAACTAGACCACTGTAACAAAAAATAGAAATGAAAGTGCCCCGATGATTCTTGTTCTGCATGGAAAGTTTCGGGGTGATTCGCCAAAGGGACTAAGAAAAAGAGGGGTCAAAAAACGTGTGTTTCCCATGGTAATTCCCATTGTATCTTTAGACACGGCTACAGCCCAAACTACTGAACGGAATTACACCAAATTTGGCAAAAAGGTAGATATTGGTCAAGGGAAGTGTATTTTCATGGTTTGGTGTAAATCCATTCAGTAGTTTTAGCGATACTAACCAAAATCTGAATTTATACAAATATGGATGCAAGCGGTCCGCAGCCCCTCCCAATCTCGTGCTGAGACCTGATTGGCTGCCAACACTTCAAACCAGGAAGTGTTGGCAACTATTTTGAGATCGAGTCTCTCAAAAAATGGTAATGAAAAAGAGAAGGGGGACAGGGTAGGAATACCCTGAGCCCCTAGGCCTCTAAGGCGGATCCCAAAGGAACACTCCCCGGTCAAATATTTTTTTGAAAAAAACAATTTTGGCGGGAGCAATCAAATAAAATGAGAAGTGCAGGCTACTGCGCTTATCTATTGTTAGGCCTCAGAGCGGCCCAGGTCCTGGGAGCATGTGGCCATTGATGTTCTAAACAACTAAGGGGGTCTCTCGGAAACCCCTGTGCCCTCCCCCATTTGTCAATGGCCGGTCCCCAGTAGATGGGATCCCAGGGGCCCATATCAGCCCAGTGTGGGGGGAGATACGCCCCACTCCCCATATTACCAAAAATAAGTTTTTAAAGAGGCTGGGCCCATGGGTATGGGGTCACCCCTCCCCTAATAGAGTTACAAAGTCCCCTTGGATGCTGAGGGTCCTTGGGGGCCAACAACCCCTCCTGTTACCTACTGTAAGTCCCACACAGCAGGATTGCTGAGAGGTTGTCTGAGGCCACACCCCTTTTCTCCACCACTCTGCAAACACACTTCCTGGTGCACTACTGGTTGGGGGATGAAATCCCCGTGGATGCTGATGGTCCTTGGGGGCCAGGAACCCCTCCTGTTACCTCAAGTAAGTCCCACACAGCAGGATTGTTTAGAGGTTGTTTGCGGCCCCACCCCTTTTGTCCACAACTTTACAAACATGCCTTCTGGCACACTACTGGTTGGGGTATGTAGTCCCCTTGGGTCTTGAGGGAACACGGAGGCCAGGGACCCCTCCTGTTACCTGTAGTCAGTCCCACACAGCGGAATTGCTGAGAGGTCTTTGGAGGCCCGCCCCCTTTCTCCACCATTCTGTAAATGCGCCTCCTGGCGCACTACAGGTAGGTGGATAAAGTCCCCTTGGATGCTGAGGGCCCACTACTCTGCAAACGCAACTACTACTTAAAAAAACATATAAATTAACTGAAAAAAACCCAAAGGTTACAGGAACTTTATCGTAAGGCTCAGATTTCATTTGTACAGTACCATTGAAATTCAGCAGTTATCCTTACCTGAACTAACTCTAACTTCCACCCCAGGCAATACACCGCTTATGATCTCACATATTACATCCCTTATGACATGGTCAGTGACATCACTGATGATATCACTCATAGACCCACTCATACACTCACTCACACCCCCATACAAACTCTCGGATGCCCACTCACACAACCGGTCACATACCCATTAACAGACCCATACAAGAACTCATGCATCCACCTACTCATCCATAGTCACCCACTCCCACTTACTAACTCATACAAACACTCACTCACTCATACAGATACTCATACAACTAGTCAGTCACTCATACAGCCTCTCACACAGCTACTACACACCCACTTATTCACCTATATAGCCTCTCATACACCCACTCACCAGTGGCGTAGCAAGGTCAGGTGGTACCCAGTGCAGAAAATTTCTTGTCACCCCCGCAATAGTAGAAACTATACATTTGCTGACATTGGTTGTGACACCTTTTAAAGCATGTTGTATGTCTGCTTCCAAGAGCTTGATGAATGAAAAGGAAGCAGGGAGGGACCGTTGAGGCCTTCAGGTGGGCCCAGCTTAAACAGGCGGGCCCAGCAACTCCCTTTAGAGATGTTGTCAGACACGGGGCGGAGAAGTTTTTATTAGACAGAAAAACAATAGAAGTGAATGGCAACTTACCACTTTGAGGCCACAAAAGTCACTGACAACCACTGACCAGGCTCCAGTCCTCTGTTCACCAATACCCAGCAGGCTGCTTGTCCTGCCCGCTGTTTGAAACGGCGCATGCTTTTATGCCTGTCCAACATCGGTACAGCGTTGCATCCACAAGCCGCTCTTCTGCTCTGATTGTAAAGTTCTCTTTAGAGAGAGGCTTTCACCTTCACCCATCAGTGACATTTTGTCCCCCTCCTCAGTGATGACACCCGGGGCGGCCCGCAACCACTGCACCCCCCTTCCTACGCCACTGCCACTCACTCACCCATACAGGCTCTCTACACAGACACTCACTGACCCATACAACCAATCACAGTCACTCACACACCCACATATCTACTTACATACCCATTCACACATCTGCTCACTCACCCACACAGCCATTCAAACACATACTCTCCAATACAGCCACTCACACACCAACTCACTTATCCAAACTCCCACTCAAAGAGCCACTCACCCATGCATAACACTTACACGCCCAGTTACTAAATCCTACAGCCATTCAAGACACCCACTCACCCATGTCGTCACTCACACACCCACTCACCTGACAATACCACTACTGACACCACTCACTCACCAATACAGCCGCTCGTTCAGTCAACAGAGTATCTCACACCCACTTATATACCCATACAGCCCCTCACACACCTTTATGGACACTGAGACACCCACTCAGACATGGATACACAAAGCCATTCACATATTATATGTTAAAAGTAGTATCACTCATCAAAAGTACACCTAGTATACTGATTAAACTTCTGTAGTAGTTTAGGATATATGTTTAACACTCATAAATTCTTAGAAAACACTTACACTTACTGGATGATGTCATCAATCAATCAATCAAGTGACTTGTAAAGCGCAACTACTCACTTGTAAGGGTCTCAAGGTGCTGGGGGGGAGGGACTGCTGATCCGAAGGCACTGTGGTTCTGTCGAAGAGCCAGGTCTTGAGGTCCTTCCTAAATTGAGGCAGTGTTGTGATTGCCTGAGGTGGAGAGGCAGAGTGTTCCAGGCCCTTTGCTGCGAGGTAGAAGGATCGTCCTCCAGCTGTGGTCTTGCAGATATGTGGAACAGTGGCTAGGACCAGTTTGGCAGTGGAAAGCGAGGCGGTGGTTGAGATACACAGGTCCCACGTCATGTAGGGTTTTGTAGGCATGTGTGAGGAGCTTGAAGTTGATTCTTTTGTTGACTGGGGGCCAGTGGAGGTCTCTCAGGTGGCCCGTGATGTGGCTGCGGTGGAGGATATTGAGGATGAGTCTGGCAGAGGCGTTCTAAATGTTCTGCAGTTTCTTGAGGAGTTTCTGGATGATGCCGGCATAGAGTGTGTTGCCGTAGTCGAGACTGCAGCTGATGAGTGTGTGGGTGACCGTCTTTCTGAACTTGGTGGGGATCCACTTGAAGATTTTTCAATGCAGGCATAGCGCGTGGAAGCAGGATGATGAGATGGCGTTGATCTGAAGGTTCATGGTGAGCGAGGAGTCCAGGATGATGCTGAGGCTTCGTGCGTGGCCTATGGATGTGGAGGGATCTAAGATCTGCAGGTCACCAGATGTCGTTCCAGGCGGAGGGTGTGAAGCCCAATTGTGAGGACTTCGGTCTTCTCTGAGTTGAGCTTCAGGCAGCTCATGACGGTGGACTAGCATACCTGAACCCTCCCTCTTATTCCACGCACCCACCAGACACCTCTGCTATGCCGCACTGGCCCTTGCCACCGTCTCGCAAGACCAGGACCAGTGGAAGATCCTTTTTCTACCTCGCTGCCAAAACCTGGAACACCCTGCCTCTCCACCTCAGGCTATGCCCGTTGCTGACCCAATTCATGAAGGATCTCAGGACCTGACTCTTCGACTGAACCTTAGCATCCCGTAGGACCTGCTGCCCGCCTTAAATGAATTCCCACCATATTACCCTACACATACAAAAACCTGCAATATATAACATAATAACAATTATTAAACAATTTACATATTTATAAATGAAATATATATATTAATGACAAATAATAATTAGTTAATTAATATTTATTACTTAATTAACTTCGCCGGCCTATACCCCTATAAAACCAACAACCTGCACCTAAAATATAAATTAATACATATTGTAATTGCACAATTGCACATGACTAATTATTAATTAAATATTTATTGGTAAATTAATTATGAATAATATCTCAAAAAACTTCCCACCCCATGCCCCCACAAACCCAACAACCCGCACTTAAAATATGATGTAAAAAATATTAATTACACAATTTAAATAATTATCAATTGAATAATTAATATGAATTCAAAATGTTATATTAATTAATCTTACATCCTTTTTCCACCATATATCTGTCGGGGTCTGGTCCCAAGTCAGAAGAACCAATATCCACGGGAGCGAAGATAGTTCCTCTCCACTCACGTAGGGTATGGCCACCTCTAGCCAACTAGGCACACCGATGGTAGACCAATACCCTAAGGAAGTGTGGAGACCTGGATGGACCACCAGGACTTCTTGTAAGAAGGAGATGGGGACAATCAGAAGATCAGGTACTCCTGTATAAAACAGACAAAACAGAAAACACGAAGATTACTAAAAAATAACTAGACTGGGGTAATTAGAGAACAGCATTAGGTGTTAAAGGTTCGATTTATATGCTTCCCCGTAATCACTTCTGAATGACAGTATCAGAATTACATCAGGTCTCTCCAAAAATAAAAAGGCCAAAAAAGCAAAGGTAATGTCCTTTCCTTACATACTCTTCCAGTGAGGGTAGGGAATTCTCTAGGATGGAGGTGTGTTTCTACCTAGTGTCCACAGAGTCCAAAGAAGGAAAAAAATACTGCCAGCAGAATTTCTGATAAAACAAAAGGAAGATTATCCAGCAGTCCATGTATTCTAATACTTAAGCATGCAGAGAATAGTACTCGATTTGGTTGGAAGGCGCGAATGGGTACAGAAGGTTACTCTGTGTCCGTGTTCTCTTCCCTCACATGATCTAAAACAAGCATTTGCAATGCATTAGGTCTCGCATTTACGAGAGTTTGAGCTATTGACATTGCAAATAACAATGCCTATTGGCATTGTCATTTACAATGCCAATAGCTTGAACTCGTTTAACTGCGAGACCGATTGCATTGCAAATGCTTGTTTTATTTGTGGTATGCTTGTGTGGCATTTAAAGACACGTGGTTTTGACTTTATTTCTATGGATTTATATTGATAATGTTGTATTCTGTTGAGATGGTTTGATATAACTACATGGAACTGTCCCTGCATGTGCAACCACCGGCACAAATTAAGCAGCGTTTCGAACATCCCTCATACAAAACGCTGTGTACAATGCTATTGAGCCTCTGCTGACAGCCTCTGCATTCAAGCCATTGTTCTGCAGACGGGGTGGCTTCGGATACTGTTGCTGAACAATAATCTGCTTTTAGAAAACTGGGATTCGTCTTCTTATGCGGCATAAAGGGAGGATTTAAATTTCCTATGGCACCGTTTAGAAAAGATTACCCATAAATTGCAAGTGGTGTTGGCGGAGATATGAAACTTTTTATCTACCAAACTCACAGGCCAGACCACTGCTTGACGGCCAGCACCGGGGCCGGCCACAAGCCCGTGATGCGTCACAAAATGGAAGCCGAGCCCACCTGCACCGGTTCTCAGTCAGTGTGAAGCCGACGTGAGGTTTGAGGCGGGGGCAAGGAGACCATTCTTCAAGCACAGCTGTCGGGTCCTTTGCATAACCAACACAACATCGACCAAGGCACAGAACCCGCATTCATAGGAATGCAAATTAGCTTGAAGGCCAGCCTGCAACAGGCAGACAGAGTATTGTGTACATTGGCGAGTTGCGTCTGCCTCCACTGAAGCTTCCCTGCGAAGACGCAAGGGTGCAGGCCAACCTAAAATTCATTATAAGTCAACAAAAGGAAAGATGTTAAGTTATACATGTTACAATTCTAGCAGAGGTCCGTATCTTTCATATGTGGCTATTGAGTGAAGAAAATTGAACTTACGAGTGCAATTTTAGTCTAATTGAATATGATTTAAAAGTACTATTTCAACTTCAAATGTATTAAAAGAGAACCCCTCTGCATTCGAAAAACACTTTGTGGAAAAACAAGTTTTACAACGTGCAGATAAGGAATTGGAATTTGCTTGCCGCAGAGAGGGGCTTCCAAATAAGGATGTAGGGCCAGGGACAATGGGAGAGCTACACAGATGCAAGTGGGAACCTGCAGGCTGCCTGCTTTAAGCAGGAAGTGGGATAAGGGAGGGGGTGGCAAATGGTGTGCACTTTCGCGGCCGCTTTGATGTTCTCAGTGGCCGCGCGGCTCACTGAGAACATCAAAGCGGCCGCGAAATGATCACGCAGGCTGCCAAATGGTGTGCGTGCCCGGCGCACATGCACTGTAGTTGGCGGCCTGAAAGCACTGGTTTGCACTTCCAAATCCCCCTTTTACAAAAGCTCTCGCGAGAGCAGCGCTAAAGCGCTGGCTCAGGCGAGACCTAAAAATAAACAAAATGATGAGCTTAGCTCGCGTGCACGCAAAAGCAACACCCTCTAAAGTTATAGCGCTCCTCGCGCTCTATTGACACTTGGGTAGTAGCCAGCCCGCCCGGCAGATAGCCCAAACAGGCAGGAGGATAAAAAATATATGCAGCGCTTGAACGCGCGTGATTGCAGAACAAAACGGAAGAGAGTCTTTGGCACGGTCTCGCACTCGGAGATATTCGAAGGTCTGTGAAACGCCACTGGTCCCGGCGCAAATGCAGAAAGCGAAAGGGAAACAGGCTCCAGTGCGACCTCGCGCTCAGGGCGGTAGGGAAGAGAAAGGTATTCAGCCCATCCTGGCTGATAAGGGAGGTTCAAAGACGAAGTATCCAAAACACTATTAGCAACGGAATCACCAAAAGCACAGCTCCAAGGGTACTGGAAGGAACAGCAAACAGGAACTCACAAGCAGGAAGGGTGTGGTCCTACTCCTAGCAAAAAAGCCAAGCACCTGAAAATGGGAGCAGGCAGCTTATATGTTGCAGATGTCAACTGACCTTAGACTCGTGCAGCATGGGAAAGCATATAATCTGGTAGCCATATGAGTGCCTTATGGGAAAGGTAGTTTTTTTGGGTGCTATCCAGTAGGGACAGTGTACAGGAAGCCTGATGGTTAACAATATCTCTATAAACACAATTTGCAACCAAAGGATAACTTAGGAAGAGTTACACAATTTAAATAATTATCATTTAAATATTTAATATTAATTATTGACAATTATTAATTAGTTATACTTAATTAACTTCCCACCCTATACCCCTACAAACCCATCAACCCCCACATAAAATATAATTTAAAAACATATATTAATTTCACAATTGATTTCATTATTTAGCAAATAAATATTTAAAGATTAATTAAAAATGATGGGACTAATTTCGACTTTGGCGGTGCTGTGCCGGCTTTCCGCCAACACAGCACTGGCAAAGCTGCACAAGGGCCACTGTCTTGTTATGAGTAGAACTCGTGTAAGACAGACAGTCCTTTGCCTTTCCCATGGCGGTGCCTGGAAAACAGGTGCCGCAATAAGAACGGCAAAAAAGTTCCAGCACTGCATGGAGGATAACGTTCATGCCGTGCTGGAACTTTAGGGGGATACAGATAGGGGGTCAGATGTTGTGCGCCTTTGAATGTATCCCAAGGGTGGTGGGAGGGGGCATGAGGGCCCTGGAGGGCCCTCTTTGTTCCTGCACTGCCAGCCTTTTCATGGGGGGGAGCTCCTTCCATGCAGGCAGTGCAGAAACTCATAATATGCTTAGCGGGACTGTGACAGTACTGCTGAGCATATTACACCAGGGAACGACTGTTCCCTGGCACAGCCATTGGTCCTCCACTGCTACGACTATATGTAGTTGTAATAAAGTGGACAGGCCACCGCAAGTGCGGCGTTCATGCGATCGCCGCACTCATAATCAGGCCCTAATTATTAATTACCTATACTTAACTTCCCACCCGATACCCCTCCAAACCCAACAACCAGCACCTAAAATATATTTAAAGTAAAACAATAGCTACACAATTTAAATAATTATCAATTAAATAATTAACATTAATTAAACCGAACAACCTACACCTAAAAAATGTTAATTACACAGAGCAAATTATCAATTAAATAATATTAATGAAAAATTTGTTATTGTGGAGACATGCCAAGCTGACGTCACAGAATGTGATGATGTCAGGCTTGGTAGAGAATGTGGCAGAGAAATGTCGAATCCAATAAAGCAATTTTGAAGAATACTCTTATGTTCCTGTGATCTTTACACTGGCGACGAGAGAAACTGTGCAGGAGACAGTTATACGACATCTACACCCCTGGATGAAACAAATCTACGTATAAAAACCGCGTGTATGAACCTGCGTGTTAAAACCAGAGGCAAGTTTTTATATAATGAGTTATAGCATCATTAAAGGGAGATCTGCGTCATTATTTAACTTTGGGATACACTCGTATTGATAAGTTAAATTGGACCAGTTTTCTTCGCTCTGAGTAGACTTCACGCTGTAAACAAATCGTCAACAAACGTTGTAATGATAATTCACATAGGTGGCATGTTTGAGACAAGTTAACGATTTATGGGAGCAAGAAGTTATATTTTAATAATTAGAACTGCTAGATTACGCTATAAAGCTGCTAAATCGTTTGAAAGGCACACCGGCGCAAGCTATCGGCGCGCATGACCTCAAGCGTACGAAGCAAGCAGCAGGCACTAGAGCGAGCAACCAGGGCGCGGTGGTGCGAGGCAAGCAGCAAGTACTAGCACGAGTAACGAGCGCGCAGTTCAAGCGTGAGTTACACATCTAGAGCGAGACTGTTATCAGCGTGATCAATCAGCGCGCAGTCTTTAAAGTTAAATAAGGCGAAACAAGTCCATGTACGTATACATTGATGCAAATATGGACTAAAATAAACTGCGGACTCACCTTTGTGCCTCCTTGATTTTCACGAAGCTATCGATTCCTCAGTCCTCTTCGTGGTAATAGAGGAAGGACTCTAGAATTCAATAAGAAGAAAAAAAAGACTGTAGAAGGACTCTTGAAATCTACAGTGTGAAAATGGAAAGAAAGACTGTAAATACTAATGAATAACATTGGAACTTATCACTGACAGCTGATAACCTATGATATTATTTTTCATTTTTGTGTTAGTTTGTTACATTAATTTATTATATTAATTTATTGTATTAATTTATTGTATTAGATAATTATTTTAATTTGTTATTTTAGTTCATTGTGTTATTTTGTTTCAGAGATGGCAGATCAAAGCATGGTTCACCTCAGCCTTTCTTAGCCTCTCCTGGGGATCCACCAGTACCGTGAAAGCAATGGAAAAAATGGTTCCTTACATATATATTAGCCATAGGTGGTGATCGTTATGGTCCTCTCAGACGTCAAGCCATTCTTCTACATCACTTAGGCATTGAAGAAAGAATAATTTATGAAGATTTGCCTGAGGTATCATTGGGAATGGGCGACGGACAACCAAACAAAGTTTTTGAGATGTCTATGCAGATGTTAGATATCCAATTCACCCCTAAGACAAATTTGGTAATAGAACAACCTACGTTTTTTTTCTAGAGTGCAAAAGTCGGATGAAGACAGAGCATGTTATGTTGCTACTTTGAGAGGTTTAGCCTTATCTTGTCATTTTGAACAACTGACAGATTCCCTTATTAGGGATCAAATTGTACCTTGTACCAATGATAGGAGAATTAGAGAAAAATTATTAACGAAGGATCCAAATTTAGAAGAAACCATAACAATTGCTAAAAGAATGGAACATACTGCAATATGGTTAAAGGAGCTAGATAGTGCCAGTTCTGAACAAAAGAGTAGCGTTGTGGCCAAAGTAGAAGTTTCTCAACCAGTAAAGAAAGGTTTTGATAAGAATGATGATGTTAAAAAATTTACTGATGGTAACAAAAAAGTGGAATTAGATGCAAGGCAGAGAAATATGAATTGGAGAGAAATAAAATGTTTCAGGTGTGGTGCTCCGGGGCATCTTGCTTCAAGTACAATGTGAGCAGCTAGAAGTACACTGTGCAGGAAGTGTGGCAAGAGAGGACATCTTGCCAAAATGTGTAAAACAAAAATGGAGAATATAGACACAAGAAGAGTTCAGTTAGTGGATCAAGAAGTGGATGACATTTGTGAAAATGTTCAAGAGATAACTTTAACTGTGGAAGGAGAACAAGAAATATCCTGTGGAAGTGGAATGACTGTGGTCAAGCCATCAAATATAAAATTAGAGAGCACTGAGAAATTGGTAAAACCACATTGTGATATTTTCTTTGATGGATTTTCTGTAAAAGTATTAATAGATTCTGGAAGTTTATTTACTCTTTTTTCCAGAGAGGCCTTCAAGACTTTCAGTGACTCCTCGTTATCTAAATCTGATATAAAAGCTGTGGGGTATGCTGGGAGGAAGATATACATTTTGGGACTGAAATGGACAACAATAAGTTTTAAAAATAGAAGAGTTTTTGGAAGAATATATGTAACTGATTATGGATCAGATCTTCTTGGTTGGCGCCATCAATATGATTTGGGCATAATTATCAATCCTTGCGCTAAAGAACCAGTAATGTTGACTGAGCTAAACGAAGTAGAGGAAGTTTCTCCGGAAAGCAATGAAGCACTGATGAAGAGATTTCCCAAAGTATTTTCAAATGAATTAGGCTTATTGAAGGGATTTTCTCATAAAATTGTTTTGGAACAGGGTGTGAAACCAGTGGTACACAAAGTGAGAAATATACCAAACATGATGAGAGAAGTTTTGAAGGAGGAACTTGATAGATTGCTAGAACAACAGATTATTGAACCAATAGAAGCCTCAAAATGGTTGGCTCCAATTGTGGTGGCACCCAAAGGAGATGGAAAGATCCGGTTATGTATTGACTTCCGCGATTTGAATAAGTGCATCTGGGTGGATAGACAACCATTACCAAACATTTCTGAAATGCTGACTATGGAGGGTAAAGGAGTAGTGTTCAGTGTTCTGGGCATGTCCTTCGCGTATCATCAAGTCAATCTACACAATGACTCATGTCATCTAACTTCTTTTGTTACTCCATTAGGAGCTTTTCGTTATAAAAGGATGCCTTTCGGACTAGCATCAGCTTCAGCTGTTTTTCAAAGGGGGATGAAGAACATTTTTTGAGACTTAAGTTAAAGCATGTATTATGTTTCCAAGATGATGTGCTCATTGTGGGAGATAGTGACCACAGTCATGACAAACTGTTTGAGGAAGTGATGTTGCGATTAGAAAAGTGTGGCTTAACTGTGAAGAAAGAAAAGTGCCAAATTAGAAAAGATGAGGTTACGTATTTTGGCCACACTATTAATGCAAAGGGAATTAGTCCAAAAAAGAGTATTGTGGCAGCTGTTGAAAATGCACGCAGACCTGAGTCTAAGGATGAATTGAAATCGTTCTTAGGCTTAGCAGAGTACTGTTCTAAATATGTAAAAAAAAATACGGAAATTGTTGAACCTTTGAGGAGATTGATGAAAAAAGGAGTAGAGTATGAGTGGACAGTAGAGTGTGAATGTTCTTTTATCCATATAAAAAAGTCTATAATGAGTGCTCCGACCTTAGGTCATTTTGATGTGACAAGAAAAACATATATTACCACTGATGCTACTAATGTTGGGATTGGGGCAGTCCTCACTCAAGTTCATGATGGAGTTGAAAATGTGATTGGGTTTGCGTCTAGGAGATTACAGGGTGCTGAAACCACCTACTGTGTGATTGAAAGGGAGGCTTTAGCCTGTTGTTGGGGAATTAACCATTTCAGGTTTTACATGTGGGGAATTCCTTTCAAGTTAAGAACTGATCACAAACCCTTGACTTACATTTTTAAAGGTAGACGAGGTGTGGAAGGAAATGTTACACCTCGTATTATGAAGTGGTTATTAAGCGTGTTTGAATACAATTTTGAGGTTGAATTTGTGAAAGGCAGTAATAATATAGTTGCTGATTACTTATCTAGGATGCCTGTGGAAGGAATCATTTCTGAGGTTGGCTATAGTGAAGTATTGTCAATTGAAGGGGAATTATCTATTGTTGCTGATGAATGGGCTATTGCCAGAGAAGATGACGATGTCATGAAAGAAGTTGAGGAGAAGATTGTGCATGGATGGGATGATAGGGATGCTCAAACAATGGCTGTGCGTGAGTATTTCAACGTTAAATATGAGTTAAGCATTGTTGGTGGAAAGTTGAGAAGGAGAAGTCAGTTTGTTCCTCCTTGTGGCATTCGATCTAGAATTCTTGATATCGTTCATGAAGGTCATCTAGTGCTATGAAGAGAAGAGTAAGAGAAATGTTTTGGTGGCCAGGTGTCGATCATGATGTGGAGGAGAGAGTGAAGAATTATGTGGTGTGTGCTAACAGTGATAAAACTAAAGTAATTAGACAGCTACCATTAGAAGTGTCAAGCCTTCCTGGTAAACCTTGGGAGAAGGTAGCGATTGATTTTTTGGGCCCTATGGCTAAGTTAGGAACTGCTAACAAATTTATTATTGTGCTAGTAGATTACCATTCCAAATGGTTTGTGATCAAAACTGTGCCAGAGGTGAACACGTCTGTGGTTATTGATTTCATGGAAGAAAATGTTATGGATGAGGGCTTACAAAAGACCATTGTTTTTGATAATGGGGTACAGTTTGTGTCCAAGGAAATTGTGTCTTATTTGACTGGATTAGGAATTGTTCATGAAAGGGTGGCGTTTTTCCGTCCACAGGCCAATGGTCTAGTGGAAAGAGTGAATCGTTTGATTATGGAGAATATACAATTGTCATTGGCCAACCAATTGCCATGGAAAAAGGAATGAAGGAAAATGATGTGGTCACATAAAATCACTCCCCATTCGGTAACTGGTGTTTCACCGTTCGTTTCCCTCAATGGGAGGATGCTAAATACAAAGGAGTGTCCTGTATGGTTGAAAGTTGATGTGGAAATTGTTGTGGATCGTGAAGAAATAAAAAAAAATTTGATGAAGTCACACAGTAAGAATGTTTCATATTACAATAAGAGAATAGGTGTGGAAAGATCTCGTTTGGTGTCTGGAGATTAGATTGTTGTGAGAAAGAAGGGTTTTGTCCATAAAGGTGAAAGTAAATGCTCTGATCCTTGTAAAGTGAAAGAAGTCAAACGAAATGTTGTAGTCCTGGAAAATGGATCTACTAGGAGTATGGGTGATGTTTGTAAAGTTATGAGGTAATTTTACCTCATAACTACTAGGAATACTCTTGGCAATAATCCGCACCCGGAAAGAGGCTGGAAACAAGCCACGCCTGCACAACGATGGGAGCGATGGGAGCGAGAGGCAGTGTCCAGGATCACAGGGCTGTGAAGGAGGCGTGAGAGGCCCGGAGACCGCAGTGCAGCGGAGGCCGAGCGCCCAGACGGCAGGTAGGAGCTTTGGGGGCGCTAGACCTGGAGTGTGGGCGCTAGACCTGGAGTGTGGGCGCTGCACAGGCAGGGAGGAGCTCTGGGAGCTGCATCGGCAGGAATTCTGTGAGCGCTATATCTGGAGTGTAGGCGCTACACCTGCTGAGAGGATAGTGTGGTCCTCCCGGCTGAAGGCGGAGGCTCCTGGAAATCGGGCAGTTTTGCAGCTATACTGGCCCCAGAACACAGTAATTCAGCGGGTGAGTGCAGCGATAGTCGGGAGTGGCCGAACTGATCCTGACTCTGGGGAGCTCCCTCGTGGGCTATCAGGCACGCAGCCGGGCGGGAGGGTCCAGAGGAGGTGCAGCCCTCCAGGGTGCAACCGGAGGTGAGAGACACATACAAGTGGGGTACCTGACACCAGTGGGGGTCCCCTGGACCAGCGGTGCTCCCGGTGGGGGAGGAGAGGAGGACTGGTCCTTCGGTCCACAAAATCAGCCACTCTATAGCCCAAGACAGGCCACAGCAGACATGCCATGGCGGGAAAGTCTGGCGGCGATATAGCCCTGAGTGGGGGAAAAAGGGCAAAGACAACAACAAGGGGGCTGAGGGCGTAGGTGCATGCAGAAGGAGTGTGAAGTTGGAGATTCACCCCTTCGCCTATAAAGCGAGGCCCCGGCCGGAACAGCGATTGTGTTCCTTCGGGACGGTGGCAGAGAGAACGAGTGGCTGAGTGATTGTTGTCAGGATACTCTGGGAGCTGCTAAGTCTCCATGCAAAGTTCTAGAGCAAAAGGTGAGGAGATCTGCAAGAGGGCGGATTGCGGACAGGTGGGCGCAGACTTCCCTGAAGTACTAAAAGAGCCCTGTTTGTCTGAGGGGGCAATTTACCGGCCATCAATCCTGCCACAATCTTTTTTTTTTTTAACTTTATTTTAATTATTTTGCATGTAAACATACATCACCCTATACATGTAAAACATTGGGCACACGTCACATCCAAGAGCAATACAAAGTAGATAGGAAATAAACGTAGGCAGGCAATGACAATGCGGACCCAAATGTAAATGTAAATGTCAAGGTACTTATAGAGCGCACTGTCACCAGACAGACACCTTGCGGTGTCGCCTTTGCGGTTTCCTGGCGCTGATACTCATACCGCTGCGGAACCCCTCCTGGCTTTCCCTGTGAAGTGTCCACTCCTGGGCACTCCCAGGGTGAAGCCAGGCATCCTTAGCGCTGTTGGGGCCGGTGTGGAGGCTAAGCAAGCTATTGCCCAGAGTTGCAGCGTGGGGCCCGTGATTAGAATAGGCACCGAGGCGAGAATAGACAGGTCCGAGGAAAAATTGAGCCCGAGCCCCGCCGAGGCGGGAATCGAACCCTGGTCCCTGGCCAGAACTCTGCTTCAGGGTCTGCCTCTCTAACCATTGAGCCACACCCAGTCCATGAAACAAGCCTGTACAGTCATCTCTTGATATTCACAAAGCCCTCCACTCACAACCACACCTCGTCAGAACTCCCATGCCATGCAGCACAAGGAGGACCGTGATGCAGTCCAATGGCATGACGTACCCAGAGTGCCTCATTGCAAGGGGGAGGGGGGGTACCTTCCCCCCCTTGGTTGCCAGCACCAAGGAATCGCTACAGCATGTAGTCATGTAGGCGACCCAGCCTCACCAGTATTCCCCTCCCTTAGTAAGTAGCAGTGTAGCGGAGCCCATATATCTGCAGGCCTCGATGTAGGTGGTAAGAGTTCAGAGTATGTATTTAGTTGTTCCTGACAATAAGTAAGATCATGTAGCCAATCCTTAAACTTGGGGGCCCTTCCCCTGCCCCATCTACATGCAACTCGCCGTTTGGCAAGCAGGAAGGCGAGTGCCACGAACTTACGGTACGCAGCTTGTATAGGCTCTACGTACCCCAGGAGGGCAAGGACAGGTGAGGGTACAATCTCTGAATTAATCATTATGGAGAGTGCCTCAAAGATCTCACTCCAATAGCGGCTCACTGCCTCGCATGCCCATGCCAGATGAAGAAAATCCGCCATCTGTCATCGTCACGGAGGCGATATCTATAGAGCCGAGCCGGGGTGTAGTACACTCTGTGGATGTATTTATAATGTATTATTCTGAGTCTACTACTTGCGGAGATACGTTCCGTCTGCTGCAGGCAGAACTCCCACTGCTTGTCTGTCAGGGGAGTCTGTAGTTCCTGGTCCCATTTCACCCGGGCCGCCAGTGGCGGGGCAATTACAAGTGCGTGTACCGACCTATAGATCCTGGAGACCAACTTTGCAGGGGCCTCGTCACTAAGGATACGCTGTAAGGGAGCTACAGCATGGGGCTCATTCGGGGAGTCAGGCGTTAATGCCTTAATCCCCTGCCGGAGCCTGAGGTATAAGAAAACCTCCAGGGGAGAAGGTTGGATGTCGCCACATAAATGCTCTATAGTGCGGAACGTACCATTGGTCTCCCCACGTCCTAACGTTCAGAGAGCTAGACCATTTCCGAAACCCCCCCTCCTGCAACAGGGGCATGCTTGGATGATAGACAAGGGGTAGAAGCGGCGCATACATCATAGTACACTTTAACTTAGCATTTATTCGATTCCACGCCGTCACTGTACTCATCACTGTTGTGGCCATTACATCCGCCCCACGCTGTGGGATATACAAGGCACCCTCTATGGGGACCGGGTGTGCAAGCCAATGTTCAGCAGCCAGTTGAGGCATATATCTTGGTTGGCGTATCCAGAAATAGGCGTAGTAGGCCTGTGCCGCTTGGAAATATAGCTCAAAATCAGGGACGCCAAACCCGCCCTGAATGTAGGGCCTAGTGAGGACCTCCCATTTGAGTCGAGGCGACTTCCCACCCCAAACCAGTCTGATGAGCTCTGTACGTAGGTGCCGAAAGAAAAAACTGCCAGGATAAAAGGGGATATTTAGAAACAAATACAGCAACTGAGGTAAGATTACCATTTTAATCAATGAGGCTCTTCCCGCCATCGAGAGGGGGAGCGTTATCCATCTGGTAATGCAGTCGGAGATACGAGTCATCGTCGTTCCATAGTTGGCTCTCATTAATTCATCTTTGCCTTTTTCTATGTGGATACCCAGGTATTTAAAGTCTCCCTCACTCCAGGCGAGGGGGTAGTCCAACGCGAAACGCTCAGTAGCTGCCGTAAGAGGGAAGATCCGCGATTTGTTCCAATTAATCTGAATCCCTGAGAGCTTGCCAAAGCGGATGAATTCTCTAAGAATCGGGTTGAGATTACTGCTGGGGTCTCGTATATACAGAGTAATATCGTCCGCGTACATGGAAATTAAAATCTGCCTTTGAAAGCATCGCAATGCCTTTTCTTTATGATGTTGCCGAAGCTTTGCTGCAAGCGGCTCCATGGCTATAGCGAATAGAAGAGGCGACAAGGGACTACCCTGTCGAGTACCTCTGGAGATAGGGAATGCCGCGGAAAGAGTGCCATTGATCAGCACCGTGGTCCTAGGTGACGTATACAAGAGTCTGATCCACGAGATGAAGATGAGTGGAAACCCCATACGTTCCAATATTTTAAAGACATAATCCCATTCCAGGGAATCAAAAGCTTTCAAGGCATCCAAGAAAACGGCAGCCATAGGTAGGTCCTCGTGTACGGAATTGAGTATCGAGAAAAAAGTGCGCAGGTTATGGGAAGTTGCCCTGCCTCGCACAAACCCTGCCTGGTCAGGTAAGACCAGGTTAGGGAGGAGCAGGTTGATACGAGTAGCAATTAATTTCGCCAGAATCTTCACATCACAATTGAGCAATGAGAGGGGTCTGTAGGAGTCCCGATCGCATGTGCATGATAGCCTCTCGCACCTCGTCCAATGTAAAAGGGGTGCTCAGGAAGTCCCTTTGAGCGTCACTAAGCCACCCCAGGGACACATCCTCCAGGTACTCCTGTAATTGCAAATCCCCTGATCTAGTCGACATGTATAGTTGATGATAATGCTCCACAAACGCATTAAGGATATTCGTGGTGTCTTTGTAGACTCCCCTCTCCATATCCGTGATTTCGAAAACTGTGGTGGGAGGTCGTGTCATTCGTATCGTCGCTGCCAGAGCTTTCCCCGGCCGCTCACCTTCCCCATAGCGTCGGGCAACCCAGTGTTTACCTCTAAAGTTCGTTTCCCTAGTGGCCTCGATTGTATATTCTGTCAGCTTTTCGCGTATAAGTGCTAGTGTAGAGTCATCAGGTCCGTCAGCCAAAGACGTCTCCAATGACTTAAGCTCTGTTTCCAGCGTTTGCAAGCGTGTTAGTATACTTTTCAGTACACCGGAGCCTTTGGCGATGCAGATGCCCCTTAGAGTCACTTTAAATGCATCCCATATAGTTTCCACATCCCGTACTGAGTCCTTATTACGCTTAAAAAATTCTAGACACTCTTCCCGCAGTTCTTCTTGAAACACAGCATCGAGCAGCATCCGTGGCTGCAGACGCCAGGCAGTCAAGGGGGGGCCAAGGTCAGCAGCTCGCAGCGTGACGCGAACTGGCGAGTGATCCGATAAGGTTCGTGGTAGATGCTCCGCTCTAGTCAGTGCTGTATAGAAGGGGGGAGAAATGAAGACATAATCCAGCCGGGCCCAGGATCTGGCCTGCGCCGTGAAATGCGTGCCCTCCCGCTTATCGGGATGGAGGCATCGCCATGTGTCAATCATAGTGTGCTCAGCTAGTATTTCAGATAACATCGTACGCGCTTTGGTGTAGTGATGTGGGGCCGGATGAGATTTGTCTTTTTGTGGATCAAGTGTGGTATTGCAGTCCCCACCCCAGATGAGGCGCCTCGGGCCTAAGCCCATGATGGTCGCATTGAGGTCCGCAAAGTATTGCGGGTCATCTATGTTGGGGCCATAGCAGCAAATCAGGGCAACCGCTACACGCCCCAACCTACCCCACAGCGGGCAATGCCTCCCCTGAACATCGCTGTTCGTTCCCTCCATAACCAATGGCACCCCCTTTTTCACCAAGATCGCCGTACCCCTAGAGTATGAGGAGTAGGAAGAGAACAATGCGCATGTCGCCCACCGACAGGCAAAAGTGTGATTAGCCTGCGGTCGCAAATGCGTCTCCTGAAGGAAGGCTATGTGGACAGCATGGCGATCCAGATAAGAGAGTATCTGCCTCTTTTTCTTGGGGTCCCCCAAACCTCTTACGTTCCAAGTTAGTATATTTAAATCAGTTTCTGCTCTACCCATGCTCGCAGCGAAAGGAATCATGTTGCACCAGCATGTCACCCCGCATCTCGTTAACCAGTGTGTACATGCGAGAGCTCTGCAACGCCCGTCGCCTGATGCAACAGTGTACCCCATGTCCCGCTGCTCTGTATGTAGCGCTGCTCGATCGTTTGTGAATGTGTGCATGCATCCCGTGTAATAGGAGGTGCTCTCCTTGTATTTCACCAGTATACAGACATACAAAATTCCAATATAGTAAAGCTGTGAAAAGAGTGGTGTCAAACATAATGATAACATTGCAAAACAACCCCCTCCCCAGCCCACGAGACCCCCACAGAGCAATCTGTATCCGTCTCCACAGTACACCCAGCATTCCTTGAAACCAAAACAGTCAAATAGAACCCAGTGCCACGGGTCCTGCCTATCTGCTCCAAAATAATGTCCCAGCATAATACAGGTCTTGCGATAACCCAAGACACATTTAGGACCCATCTCCTCTTAAAATAACTCGAGTGCCGACTTACAAATATTATCTGTAAAACATGTACATGACATATCCTTATTGCCAATCTAGGTGCAGTTATCTCAAAGATTTCAATAAAACTGGAGGGGACATGAAACACCGTTAAGATCTCGAACCCACCCCCCACCCACTGAAGCTTCCCCAACTTGCCAGAATCCCAACCCCACCCCCCGCCCAAAAACCCCCTCAACCAGCTCAACGTGAGCAACAGAGTCATTATGTTTAGAGGGGTACACCCCATGAGGTACATCAAGAGGGCACCCGTAGCCACATCCCACAACCTGCCCCCTCCCAACAGCGGGGGAGAGAAGCGGGGGGGGGGAGTGGTGCCTGGAATACGTTACCGACCACCGTCCTAGATCCGGCCATAGCAGTCTCGTACATAGAAGCGCCGTCATAGCTGCGTATCCATCAGGTATGCCGCTGCGTCGCTAACATTGCCACAGGCCACCAGTGCGGCTGGTAACTAACAAAAATTTGTGACTCCCCAACTAGTTATTATCCGCAGGGTCATCTGCATCACCTTTCTGTCTCACATTGCGCGCAGCCTTAAGAGTCTTCAAAAAATCTTCCACTTGTTGCGGGTTGGTGAAGAAATGCTGCTTCGCCTGGTGCGTGACTCTCAGCTTTGCCGGGTATAATAGTGCGTAGTCAATTTGCAGGGTCCGCAGTTTCTTTTTGACCTCGAGAAATTTACGCCTCTGCTCCTGTACGATAGGTGTAAAGTCCGGGTAGATAGTGAAGCTGACCCCATCACATGAAAGCGTCTGATTCGTGCGCGCGGCACGCAGCGCTGCATCCCGGTCGCGGTAGTTCAGAAGTCGGGCAATTATGGGCCGTGGTGGAGCGCCAGGCTTGGGCCGCGGTCCAAGGGAGCGGTGCGCTCTCTCGACGATGAACTGCTTAGAAAACGCTTCAGCTCCCACTGAGGCTAGGAGTATCTTTTCTACGTAGTCTTCCATGCGCCCTGTATTGGTGGACTCTGGCACACCTACCACGCGTATGTTGTTACGCCGGCTGCGGGCTTCCAACTCCTCATTCTTTGCAGCTATGACCCTTAAAACGCTATCCATCCTCGTGAGCTGCGCAGCATGTGAAACAGAGGCGTCCTCGTGATCAGATATCCTCCTTTCCGCCTCGGTAAGACGTTCCTCATGCAAGTCCATTTTCTGCGCGAATGCGTCCACTCTTGACGACAACCGATCTACTTTATCAACTATAGTGGCAAAACCCTGCCTCATTTCCTGCATCAGCTGTCTCAAGTCCGCTGTAGGGGGGTCAGTACTTGCACCATCTCCCGGCGAGTCATTAGATCTTCCCGCATCCTGGGCATTACGCGCACCCTTCTTTGCCGCTGGGACCTCAAAGGACAGCTTAGGCTGTCGGCTGTCTTGTTTACCCATCGGGAGCTGAAAGTGTGGGCCTGCAGCAGCGGGCAGAAGGGCGAATTACTGGTGCCGCGCAGGCGGAAACGGGGTCAGTGATTCCAGGTGGAGCACAGCACATCCACAGCAGGAGCCAGCAGCTACTAGCAAGCTCCAATCCAGTATCCGCAGGCCGGAAGTGTAGGCAGGGGGAGAAGCAGCCACCACCGCGGTCCCCCAAGGAACGCCCGCCAGCTATGGTCGTCCCGCGGCAGCAACTGAGCCCGACCATCCAAGGGGCAGCAGGACCGGCAGCAATTTAACAGCACCCACCAGCAGGCGAAAGGGGGCCAGCACCTCCGGGGCTCCCACGTTCCAGACAGACACTCGACCACAGGAGTGTCACCTCCATAAAGTAGCGAAGTGTTGGGGTCCCAGAAACGTAGCGTGCGCCACAACGACACCTCTGTATGATCCCTTGCCGCACCGCAAGTGGATGCGCGTGCTCTCACCTCAGTGCTTTCGCAGTGTGATGCTGTATCGGGCCTCCTCCTTACCCGACCCCCACGTCCCGCCGCTATTTGAGGCCACCGGCCGGTTCGTCCGCTGATTGCTGAGCTGTACGGTGGGTTCCCCCGGGGCCTTAGATCTTGCAAGTCCTAGCCTCCACACCGGCACTACGATGCGCATGGAAGTACTCCGTCATATCTCGTCCTCGACATGGAAGGGGTGGGGGGGGGAGGGAGGCACCTTCACTCGGCTCCCAAGTCACCCCGGCAGCTAAGCACCTCTCCTCCGAGTCCCGCAGCTGTCAGCAGGCTGCCATAGGATCGAGCCCGGAGTCCTCCGCCACACTGGGGCGTTGCACCCGGCAGATCCGCTCTCATCGGCGCGGGGGTGGGGGGGGCGTACCTCGAACAGCGTCCTGTGCTGTCTCCGCGTCCCGCAGCAACTCCTCCGCCCGGGCGCCTCAGCTACGGACCGCCGCCTGGGCCCGCAAGCCTCGTGGTTCGCCCCGGGCTGGCGTAAGTCGCACACCTGATACCTCGCTCCACCGCCTCGCAGCCCAGCGCCCACTCCGACTCCGGACGGCGATATCTTCCCCGCTTCTGGTCTCACAGGCTTTAAACTTCCACCGGGATGCCACTTCAGTAACAGCTGCAGCCCAACGCGGTTTTCGCCGGAGGATCAGTAGATTTAGGAGGATAAATGCAGGATTATTCTTCCAGGCAGCAGGAGCCTCACATCAGTGCGGCCATTCTGCTTGTGCGCCCTCTAGCGCCCAATCCTGCCACAATCTTGCCGCCACCGCCACATAGTCCTGCCGCCAGCGCTGCCATTCCGGGACTCTATTACCTGGCACCACCAGCGGCGAGTGCGGCGCGCATACCAATCACGCCCACAGCAAGCGCCAGGAGGCGCATATAAGGAGTTCAGGGCTCCCGCGTCGCGGGACGCGAGCAGGGTTCCGCCGGGCAAAGCCTGTGGCCGGAGGAGGCTGGGCTGGGCCGCCCCCCTTGGTTTTGAAAATCGCACCTAGAGAGAAGTACCTGGAAGTAAGGGGTTTTGCATAGGGGTCAGGCAACGAAGAAGCAGGAGTGACTAACCACTACAACTGCAAGTCCTACCAGTTACTTCGGCCATGTAAGCTGTTTCTTTGGGCTTGTAGTTTTTGTTAGTATTAAGAAAGCCCCCACAATTTTAGCCGACACCACAGAGCTTAGTATGGGCAAACAAACTGTAAAAGCCTTATGCCATGCCCCCCCTGGTTCTACCCCCCAACTTCTCCCCCAGACATTAATCGATCGGATGTTACAAAGGGCGATAGGAGTGGTGGCGACAGAAATCCACCGAACTGAGCGCCGACTGTCTATAACTCCGGACCTTCCCCTGGCCTTGTCACCATCTAACCTTTCCCTTCCCCTTGAAAGGGGGGACAGTATTCAAAGTCAGGTTTCTACGCCTAAGTCGCCTGTTCCAATTATAGAAGTTACATGTAGGGCAACTACTAGAAGTAAAGGGTGCACTAAAACCCCCGCTAACTCAAGTGCAGCCAATCATCATCCTCAATCTAAGAATGTGGGGGCAAAAAGAGGAAAATAAACAATGGAACCGCTGTGTCGGTAGGAGCCGACCAGAGAGTTTGTGAGCCTCCAATTCATATGGATCTATCGCCTCCTGCATGGGCTGCTTCATTTTCCAACATACTATTCAATCAAATCAGCGGGCTTCTAAAAGAAGAATTTGCCCTAATCCATGCCCATTTGGACACCATGTCTAAGACTTGCACATGCACAGACTCGGCTCATCCAAATCCATCACTCCCAACCAATACACATGGGAGAAATACGGCTCCAACTTTGTGCACTAGTCTGGGAAATACATCTGCTGAGAAAAGCAGAGGGGAAGGGTTTACAGCCCATACTGCAGATAAGGGGTCAGCAAGTTCTAGCAATGTAACAGCCTGTACTACCGAGGCAAAGGCAGATGGTCTCGCTCATCGTAAGGAGATTGCCAGAGTTCCAGGAGTAGCCCCCACACCTCATGGTCATCGAGGTCAAGAGCTACCTCTTATTAATCTGCCTCCTGCTAGAGTACCATATGTACTAGTCCTTGCTGGTGTGCCTTCACTGGGTGATGATAAAACTGAAACTCATTTGGAACTTAAAAACAAATGCTTCCATTTGCTTGCCAGACAATATCAGTTTCCTTATGCCAACGCAGTTGACATTTTGATGACTCGAAGGGTGAAGTGGATTGGCAATCGGGCTAAGGACATTAGTGGGGATTGTGTAGTTGTCAATTTTAGGAATCCCCACTTGGTACAACAAGTTTTATACCTTAGTAATGGGGATTCTACCATCAGACTTCTTCCCCTCACTTATTTTTACAACTATGGATTTGCTTGTGGTACAGGAGTCGTGTCAAGTTATGTCACTAGGGTACGGCCTTCTCGTCGATCTGGGAGGGGCCAGGTGGTAGGCTTGCAACGGCCCCAACCATTTAACTTACCCCTCTTTAACAGATTTGAGAGCTTGGAGGAGGTGGATTGACTCTTGATCCCAGGGCCCCTATGTAGCAACGCTGGGCCAGCAACGTTCGAAGTCAACACAGTAAGGGCAGCAGGAAAATTGAAGATTGTCATTGATAGTGGAAGGGCAGCGTGAAAGTTTCCATCTACCCTTGAGCAGACAGAAAATTGCGTAGTAACTGCAGTGCCGGTTGGTCCTTCTCTTAATCAAAATTCTGTAAATAATCCTGTGGTCCCACCCACGAGGGAACTTGCTATGAAGGCCTCAGCTGACAACCAGACCTCTCTCCATAGAATTAAGTTACTATCCTGGAATGTGGCTGGTATCAAAAACAAACTACATTGTCCAGAATGGGGAGGCTTTGTGGATTCTTGTGACATATGCTTATTTCAGGAAACATGGGCTATAGACCCCCCTGTTTGTAGAGGCTTCGCATCATTCCATATCCCTGCCATTGCTGGAACTAGGGGCAGGCCTTCAGGTGGACTCAGCATTTGGGTGAGATGCCATCTGAGTTGCGATGTTAGGCAAGTAGAATCACATAGTCCAGACATCCTTTGTCTTATATTATCTTTTTCTAACAATCTTACATTTTTTTTAATTAACATTTATTCTAGGCCTGTTAAGATGGGTAAGGAGTCCCCTGCACTAGCACACCAAGAAGATCTCCTCTCGGATATCCCCGTGGATGCCGCGATAATTCTGGGAGGCGATTTGAACTGCCAGTTTGAGCCACTACTGGAATCTGGGGATTTGGACAGCGCAGAAGAGGATGATATATGGGCTATTCCGGAGCCCAACATCCCTCGGATCAGAGCACGGTCCCCCTTAGCTCTTCAAATTATAGCGCTAACTCTTAGATATTCACTGAGAGCATGCAATGGGCGGTTTCCCTTAGATTCCCCAGGTAGTTTTACCTACAATAGGCTGGCCCACTCCTCAATCCTAGACTATATACTTCTGGAGACCAGAGTATGGTCGTTAGCCTCTGATTTTAGTGTTATACCACGTGAGGACAGTGACCATAATGCGCTGATGGTAAATCTTGCAATCTCCCCCGGGGCTGAACACAGCCCGGATCATATCGACCAAGACGATGGGCTTCTCCTTAGTAACAATAGGAAGAGAGTGAAGTGGTCATGGTTAGAGAATTCCCAGGAAAAAATGGCAACACTATACAGGGAGTTTATCCCAGACCTTGAGGCTATGTTAGAATACGTGCACTGTGATATCTTAGTACCCCATGTGAGTAAGGTTGTTGAAATCAATCGCCAAGCTTTCCTGAGACTGAAAGATGTCTTCTGGAAGGAATGTCGTAGGACTGGTGCCCACAAACCACGGCAATCTTGGTTCGGTTCCAATTGTAGGAAAATGAAAAGTGCCCTGATAGAGGCCATAAAATCAAAGTGTAGTCCTACCATAAAAATGGCAAGGCTTGTCTATAAAAACGCCATTCATGCTGCTAAAATCTCGTGGGGAGAAGAACAGTGGGCAAATCTCAAACAGGCACTGGAAAATAAAGACTCAAAATCTTTCTGGAATATAGTGAGCTCAGGGACTGCAAGAGGACAGGGTGCTGTTGAACCTAATATAGCGGCAGAAAAGTGGGAAGCCCATTACAAACTCCTATATGCATAAAGTCCCGATGAATGCACTGGACAGGGGCAGGAAACTATAGTCCTCCCAGAAACAGATTTAGATAGCACAAAGATAACCTTGAAGGAAGTGTATAATTCCTTAGACAGAATGGTCCCAGGGAAAGCAGCTGGCCTTGATAAGGTTCCTGGCGACTTGTATCGGGCTGAACCTAAGATCTGGGACCCTTATTTCTGGGTAGTTTTTAATGCCATTCTGGAAGGGATGGATCCCCCTGAGACTTGGCTGGGTGCAGAGGTGATACCAATATTCAAAAAGGGTTCGCCTCTTCTCCCAATCAACTACAGACCGATCAGCTTGATCGACGTCTCTCAGAAGGTGTTTTCCAGGATCATTTTGGATCGCCTACAATTATGGATGGAGGACAATAATATCCACTCCCCCCTCCAGGCGAGGTTCAGGGCCAAAATTTCAACGGTAGACCAGATTTTCAGGCTGCAGTAACGATGGGGGGCGGCAGTCTGCATCTTGTCTTCGTTGACCTTAAAAGCGCCTTCGACTTGGTTCCCAGAGAGGCACTATGGAAGGTGCTCAAAGAGTTGGGACTTCCGTCTCATCTCTTACTCCTACTTAGGAAATTACACACTGGCACCTTCGCCCAAATTAGATTTGGTTAGAACGGGGAACACACTAATCGCATTCCGGTAAATAGGGGAGTGAGGCAAGGATGCGTGTTAGCCCCAACACTGTTTTGCATCTTCATTAATGGCTTAGTGGATGTTATAAATAAATGCCAGAACATCGATGCCCCTAAGCTAGCAAACAAGAGTATACCAGCAATGATGTTTGCAGACGCACCTTGCTCCTCTCAAAATCCCCCATGGGCCTGCAAAAAATCCTGCGAATTTTGTAGGGGTAGGGGTTTAGAAATCAATATACTAAAAACAAAATTTAAGTTTTTTAATTCCAGTAAGAATGTCCGCTCTAATCTCAGCATGAATGGTGTACCGTTAGAAAGGGTATCAGAATTTGATTACCTGGGTCTTACCATAAATGAAAATATGACATGGAAACCCCAAGTGGGCAGATCTAATCTGAAATTAATACAGACAGCTGGGGGTTTGGCTAAACATTATAGAAAGTCCTTCCACAGACCCCTGACCCCGGCCATAGAGATTTATAAGACGCAGGCCAGAAGCTCAGCTCTTTACGGGGCTGAACTATGGGGGCACTCCAACCTTAGGTCAATTACACATACCGAAAATAATTTTCTGAGGCAACTGACAGGGCTTCCGCGGACCTCCCCTCTGTTGCCCTTGTATATGGATCTGGGGGTGAGACCTATCGCACAAGAAATTGCAAGGCGTTCGCTACTGTATTGGCGACGTCTGTGGGCAACAAACGAGCTGGCGGAGTACAGAGCAGAATTACAAGAGGTACTCAGCCTATCTGGGGGAGGAAAGCTTCCTTGGCTTATGCATATCAAGAAAATCTTAAATGAGATAGGCTGTCCCGAGCTATGGGCAAGTCCTCTAATTTCCCACACCAGGGTGACGCGAACATATTTATCCACCATGTACTGGAAGGCGAAAATTGATAAGATCTCAGAGGACCCCAAGATTGTCTCTGTAACTCGCCAGCTCCTGGATATAAAAGCCATTTACCAACTAGAGCCGTGCTTGGTCTTTATACGTCCAACCATTGCCAGGAAACTCTATTTGCAGTTTCGTCATGGTTGTCTCCCCCTGCATTCATTTGTTAATAAATGGTCTAAGGATGTTCCCATGGCCTGCCCTGCCTGTGGTCTAGCTGAGGAAACAGAACTGCATGTTCTTTTTGTTTGCCAAGGCTACTCTAAGATCAGAAGAAGAGAATTACAGCAATTATGTAAGAATCTTGGTGCTATCCATTGCATAGATGTGTTTAGGCTTTTAAAACATGACACCAGCATGCATATAGTATTTGCTACCTCACGGTTTCTTGCTGCAATGTGGTGGGCTCGTCTGCAATTTTTAAAACCTTAATGAAATTTATTTTTTTATCTGTGGTCATTGACAAATTGCGAAAGATCTTTTTCTTTTATCAATGTGTTTTACTCTTTTAAATATTCTTGCCAAAATCTTTTTTTTAATCGTTGACTTGAAATGCTGTCTTTTATGGTTTCATAACCGAAATAAAGATTTTTTTTACTACTAGTAGGAGTATGGGTGATGTTTGTAAAGTTATGAGGTAATTTTACAGACATTTACAATTTCACCATTATCCTCTGTATGAGTTAAGATTGTTCTGTTTTTATTAATATACCATGACTGTGGTAGTTTATTTTGTTGTTTTATTGTATTGTATAATCCTTCCAAGAAGCTCTATTTGTATGAAATTCCTTTTCAAGGTAATGTAAGGGGGGAGATGTGTGGAGACATGCCAAGCTGACATCACAGAATGTGATGATGTCAGGCTTGGTAGAGAATGTGGCAGAAAAATTGAAGAAGCGGTTGAGCTAGAAGCTGAGCTGGGATGTCGTAGCAATAAAGCAATTTTGAAGAATACTCTTATGTTCCTGTGATCTTTACACTTATACTTAAATAACTTCCCATCCTATACCCCTGCAAATCTCACAACCCACTACGACATTATAAATTACTACTAATAATAATAAAAATATTAACAACAATTATACACACAATAAATAACATATGCAAATAAAATATTCACTAAAACAAAGATAACTAAAAAATTATATTTTTTACAGCTATATTATTGCAAACGATGTTAAAAAAAGATATTATTGCAAACGATATTAACACAAATGTTTTGGAAAACAATGTTACTTCCCTTAAAAAATTTATGTTTGTGTCAACAATATTTCTGTATCATGATATAAATGTGTGATAATATTTCCAACTCAACAAATATTTGTGTGGCTCGATATTTTGGATTCAATATTTTTTCCAATTACCCCATATGTCTTATAATTTAATTTGCAAAATATGCACATATTTATTGCAAATGGAATTGTACTTTGCATACCGACCTTCATACTGTCTGGTTGGGTGAGAAAATACTGAGGGCCCAATTATGGGTTTGGCAAACCCATGTGAGAACTGTCGCCATATTATAAACAAATTTTCCACTGGCGGCCAGTTCCTTTGGCGTTCCCACGGTTGTTTTGGTACTCCTGATTCTCATCCTGTACCGGATCTAACCAGTTCTGGTCATTCTGGTACTGACCTCCTGAATCTGGTGCTCCTGGTTCTAGTCCATCCTGACCCTGGTAGTCCTGGCCATTTTCTTGACCCATTCTTGTATTAGCAGTTCCTGGACCTCCTGACCCTGGTTATATTGATCCTTACCATGAGCCTGCTGGTCTGCTGGGTCCTTCTCCAAATAGTTGTGTTATCCTGGTTCTCGTTGGGCTGGCACTCTTCTCTACCTGGTTTTGGTCATCCTGTTTCTCCTTACCATGAACATTGCAGTCCGCTTGGTAAGGCATTCACTGGTCCAGGTACTCTTTATTTGGCCCTCTTGGGCTGGGCTTGGTCATTTTGTTCCTGGTCTGGTACTTTTGGCTCTGGTTTTGCTTGTTCCCCTGATAGTCATCAGCCTGGTCCTTATACCCCTGTTACTAATTATCCTGCTCCATTTGTTACTTCAGATCCTGGTCCCCATGGTTGCTCTAACCTCTGTGGTCCTCCTAGCCCTGTTCCTGTTCCCACCTATTCTGATCCTTGTAGTCTACCTAATCTCGCCCAACTGGTCCCTGGTCTTAATGGCCCTAATTCACCTACTCCTGATCTAGGTAGTTCTCCTGGTCCTCCTCCAACATGTCCTGATACTCTTGCGCCTGGTCCTCATGCTTGCTGTCATCTTGGTTCTGCACTAACTTGTCCACTTAGTTCTGATCCTCCTTGTTCGAGTCATCCTGTTCTTAGCCAAAAGCTTGGTCATCCTGGCTCATGTCATTCTGTTCCTTCTTGTCCTGGTCTCCTTGTCCTGGAATGGCAGGTTCTGATGCTCTGGGGCTCTTCGACTTTGTCTTCCTTTCCCTTTGGTTGTGATCCCAGTGATCCTCATTGCCCTTATTTTGCTGCTCGATGTGGTTGCCTGGCCATCTCTTCCTGATTCAGATTCTCCAGGTCCTGTTCTATTCTTCTTCTCTCTCAGTCTGGTTTGCCTAGCAATGGTCTTCCTATTCCTGGTCCCCACAGTCTGTACTTTCTTTCTGGGCTTGTGCTCACTAGATTTGATTACTGTGGTCCTCTTTGTTGAATCCTTGTATGTAGGCCTCCTTCTCCTAGCTCTACCTCTTCCTTTCTGATCTTCTTGACCCACATCCACGTGTCATTGTCCTTTTGATCCTTCTTACCCTGCTCATCATATTCCAAGTGCATCATTTTCTGGCCATGCTGGTTCCCTTGGTCCATTTGGCCTCTTGTGTCCTGGTCCACTCAGGCCTTACCCTCTTAGCCTGTGTTTTCCTGGTTTGGTAGTCCGGATCCTTCTGGCCCTGTGCCTACTCCCCATGGTTTTTCTGGCCCTGCAACCAATGTACTGCACCCTCTTGCTCCTGGTTCTCTTTGTTTGGATCCTTCTGGGCTTTTTACTTTTGGTAATTTCTGTCCTGGTTCTCCTGGACGTCCAGGTCTAGTCCCCTAAGTCTTCTTGGCTCTGGCTTTTCTGATCCTCCTAATATTCCTCTCTCTGGTCCTGCTACCCCCAGCTCTGGAGAATTTCTGCTCCACTTGGTACTCTAGGCCCTCATCCTATGCTCATTATCCCTATGGCACTCCTAGCTCTGTTTCAGGTCCTCTTGGTGATGATCCTTCTAATCGTCCTTGCTCTGGTCCTGCTCATCATTGCTCTGATCCCCCTGGTATCCTTGGTACTGACCCCCTTATCTTAATTGCTTATTTTAGTTCCCTGTTCCTTTTGCCCATAATCCCCATGCTCCTAATATTTCTAGTCTTCCTGGATCTAGTCCTGATCCTTCTGTCCCTGGCCTTCCTGCTCCTTGTCCTCATGCTCATACACAAACTAATCATGGTCCTTTTTTCTCTGGTCCTCCTGAGCCTGATCACAGTATTCTTCATCTTCCTGGCCATTTTGTTCCTAGCCCTGTGGTTTGGACCTCCTGGTTGTGGTCATACCGGTCCTCCTTTTCCACCTCACCCTGGTCCTCCTGGCCCTGGCACTCAAGGACCTGATTCTCTTTTCCTTGCTTTCCTTTGTCCCCACAGTCCTTTGTTTCTTGGCCTAGTCAGAACCTTTCCTTCTGGTTCTGATTGCCTATGTCCTCAGTCTCACCTACCTATCACTTGTGGCCAAGGTCCTTCTATTCTTGTTTTTCATAGTCTGTGTCCTTCCAGAGAGTCTGCATTTATTGGCATGGATCCTCCTAGTCCTTACAGTTTGAATTCTCTTGGGGTTACAGCTCCTGGACCTGGTCCACCAGCCATTCCTTGGTCTCCTGAGTGGAGAAGTGTGGCTCAATGTTTAGAGCGGCAGACCTCGATGCAGAGCACTGGTCTGGGACCAGGGTTCGATTCCCGCCGCGGCAGGGTCTCGGGCTATAAATTCCTCGGACCGGATATTCTCGCGTCAGTGCCTATTCTAATCATGGGTCCCACGCTGCAACTCTGGGCAATAGCTTGCTTAATCTCCACAACGGCCCCAACAACGCTGGGATGCCTGGCTTCACCATGGGGGTGCCCAGGAGTGGACACTTCACACGGAAAGCCAGGAAGGGTTCCTTCAGCGGTATGAGTACAGCGCTGAGATACCCGTAGTAGTGATAATGCGCTATATAAATACCTATACATTTACATTTATATTCCTTGGTCATGGCCATCCTAGCCTTTCATGTCTTATTGAGTTTATCATCATAAACCTTTCATTTTAGCCATCCTGGCCCTTCTTGGTTCACCTATTGTTGGCCCATCTGGCTTTGTTCCTTTCTGATTCTCTTGGTCCTTGTCGCCTTGTCCTGGTTCTCCTCACCCTGAACCTCCCAGCCATGGTTCCATGGATCCTGGTCCATCTGGCCTTTTGTGTCCTGGCCCTGTTAGTCTCTGTTTTGCTGGTGTTGCTTTTCCAGGTCCTCCTGGACTGAGCTCCTTTGCATCTCAGTCTCACGGGTACTGCAGCCATTGATCCTGACCCTCTTGATCCAGGTTCTCCTTGTTTGAGTCCTCTCAAGTCTGGTCATTTTAGTCCTGTTCCTCTAGGCTATCACTATCCAGTCCCCTTGGTGTGCCAGATTCTGGTCTGCCCCACTTGGCAAGTCAAGCCCATGGTCTTCTGCGTGCCCTTGGTCCATGCCCCCCTGGTCTTCCTCATCTCTGTCCTGCTTTTCCTGGTCTTCTGGTCCTACTGGCCACATCCTGATCTTCATAGTCCTCTTCAATGGTCCTGATCCTCCTGCCCCAGTCCTTCTGCAATACGTTGTCCTGGACCACCACAGATCATCCTAGCAGTTCCTAGTTCTGATATTCCTTGATATCTGATTCATGCTAGCCTAAGAACTTCCTGGCCCTGTACCTCCTGATCTCTCTGGTTGTCATTCTCACATACTTCTGCCCTTAGTCCTTTAAATCCTAGGTCTCCTGTTTTACAGGTTTCAGGGCCTCGACATTTTCGTCCTCCTAACCCTAATTCTAGTCTATCGGCCCTCCTGATCCTGCTCCCCTGATTTATTGAGCACCCTGGTTTGTCTGTTTTTAACACTTCTGCTCCTTGTCCCCTGACCCATGTAATTACAGGTCTTAGTTCTGATACTTATTTCTCTAGTCCACATGTATAGGGTGTTCTGCTGCTGGTCCCACACTGGACTTGGTTTCCTAAGCCCCCCTCCTCACTCAGTCCTCCTGCCCCATCCTAGTCCTACAGGTAATCCTTGCCTCCTGGTTTGCCTGTTCCCACTTGTTGTTGTTCATCTGGCCATGGCCCTCCTAGTAATGGTCCTTTTGGACCATGCAGGCAAGAGCGGTGTGGCAGGTGGGGTGTGGGGAGTCAAACAACGACAAGGGAAACACATTTTTAGAAAACCTTGTTGTCAACTCCCTCCCAACCCCCCACCGCTCTTACATGCACTGGTTGCACCTGCTCCTGGGACTGGTCATCATCCCTGTGGTACTGGTCCTCCTAGTTCCACTGTTGGGGGTCACCTTAGTTCATGTAGTCCTTGTCACCTTGGTTTAGAATCAACCTGAGTCTGATCCTTCTTTCCTTTGGTCTCCAGGCACTAGTCCTTTTTGGTCTGTCTACCTGGTGCTGCTACTCTCGGCCCTATTTGTCCTCGTCCTGCTGTATCTGGTCGGTGCCCTCAGGCCCTCCTATCTATCCTTGTCACTATGGTCTAGGGCCTGTCCGCCCCTAGTCTTTTTGTTCCTTTGAGCCCCTGTCCAATGGGTCCAGATCCCCCTGTTTCCTGGCCCTCCTGATCTTTCTCACTCTGGTCCCAGTACACCTCTAATCATGCTTTTCCTTGTTCTGTTCCTCCTCCTCTATGTGTTCATGGTCCCATCCAGCACTGGTAATGCTGGTCCTCGTGAATTAGGTCTCCCTGGTCATGGTTCTTTTTGTCCTGGTCCTTGTGGCACTAGTCGTCCTAGCACTCCTGATAGTCCACCTCCTTGTTCTTTTTCCCCTACTGGTCATCATCCTCATCCTACAGGTCCTTCACCTTCCTTTCCCAGCCTCCCTCCACAATATGTTTAGTCAGGCATAGCATCTAAGCCTGTCACTCTGAATATTTTTGGGCTTCCAGATTTCTTTTGCTGAGACAGCAGAGACAGCACTGACAAGGATGTAAATGAGGGTTCAGTAGAGACAGAGGGCCAGATGTAGAACGTGCAAAATAGCGATTTGCAAATTGCGACTCATTCGCGACTTGCAATTTGCGAGGCGCTATTTGTCATGTACAACAGTGTGTTTTACACTGTTTGCGATTCCCAATGGGGTCACAAGTTGTGAGGCTCATTATTATTAATGAGCCTCTCGCAATTTGCGAGACCATTGGGCTCAGCAGACCACCATGTCTGGGACTGCTTTTAAATAAGGCAGTTTTTTTTAATGCAGCCTGTTTTCCTTAAAGGAAAATGGGCGGCATTAAAAAAAAGAAACTGAAACGTTTTTGTTTCTTTTTTTAAGGGCAGGCAGTTGCCCCTGGGACCACTGTCTGCCCTTAAAAAAAATATTTTTAGAGACAGTCAAAAAGTGGAAGGGGTCCCCTAGGGACACCTTTCAAATTGCGACTGCACTACCACCCTCTTGAAGAGGGTGGTAATTTGAGAGTGTTTTCCGACCGCAATTGCGGTCACAAAACATTCATACATTGCTTTGTGGACGCTATTAGGAAGGGAACGCCCCTTCCTGATAACGAGTCGCAATTCCTAAATAATGAGTCGCAAATAAATTGCGAGTCGCTATTTAGGAATTGTACATGGACCTGGGCCATTTTGCATGCGCAAACGGGTCGCAAACCTGTTTGCGCATTCAATTTAGGGTCGTACATCTGGCCCATAATCCTGCTGACTTAAAACAAAGCTTAGAATGTTAAAACGTAAAACTAGCATTCCTAAGAAACTTTGTGCAGGTGACTAAAATATCAGTATGGTTTAAGGGGCCACTTAGGACATTGGACCAGTAAGCATCTATGCCTTACATCCACTCTGCTGGGTTAATAGTATGAAAAGAAAGGTGTGTTTTTCAGCAGGTAGCTCCACCTGTGAATTACTCATATGCATTATTTATCTGCCCCCTGCTTTTATTTCCCAATCACACAGAAGTCCAATTACTGTGACTGACTCAATTGACCTCCTATAATTGTCCCCAAGCACCAATTGTATATTGCAAGTATCCCTAACTGTGGCCCAGGTACCACCTATCTCTCTGCATTCCTTGTTTGCTGATATTTGTTAACTAGCGATGCATTTTCTGGTCTGAAATAGTAAGCAATCTTAAAGAGAAACCTAAAGCTAGCACAAGACCTTCCATTCCAATCTGAAAAAGAGCATAGCCCCCCAAAATAATGAAAAGGAGGACCATGAACATTAAAATAAAAAGTAACCTCACATGTGACTATGGGCTTGATTTAGATCTCGTCGGACAGGGTAGCCACCCATAAGTGTGACAGATATCCCGTCTGCCGAAATATAAATCCCAAATCCTAAAACATTTATGCAATAGGCTTTAAAATCATACGCATTATTTTTTGCAGAAAGCCAATTACTCCTACACCGCAGTACAAAATATTTGTGTGCCATGTCCTCAAGCTCCTAAAATAGAAGTTTGATTTCTACATTTCGTATATGAATATTAAAATAACCTAAATCATTTATTGATAACTGACATCTTACCTAAATTCATGCACATATCTTTTTACAAACGGTTGTTCATCTGTATATACACTTCTACCTTCAAATGCGTTACATACGCTGCATCCCAATTACAAGGTGGCCACCACTATGCCATTGGAGTCAATTTTTTAGGTCGAGCCTATAACGGCAGCGCGCATGCGCTGTCGCTTTGCGAGGCATGCAGTATTCAGTATGGAGTGGAATCTCCGTGGAAGCTCTGCCCACTCTGGTCCCATCTTTTTCATTGGCTTGTGTCTTTGTTGTTCCTAAATACTGCCTTCCGATTGGTTTTAGGCTTGTTAGTCCCGCCACATGACGGTCATGTCATCATTTTGTATCCTTCCATGGCTATTGGCCCCTTTACTTTGCACAGTATGTTTTATTTACATTGTGCGCACTATTTTCTTCCAGTGCCTTCCACCCCCCTCACTCACGATGTTCGTGCCTTTGGGTCAGGCTTGTCTGTGTCCCTGCGTACTCGCTTCTGACTGATTTGCCATCATTTTCCTCCCTTAATAATAATTGGGAACAGGGTGTGAAGATTCCTCTTAAACTCCTCGTAACTTTCTGGCAGCGGCTGGTAGAACTTATCATAAAGGTGAAGGAGATCCATCCACATGTGGTGTGTCCAAACAGAGGCTTTTTTGCTGCTACAATGAATCGGAAAATGATGGTGAATCCAAGAACAGACAGAAGTATCCGCTCCTTGCCACATGGGTCTAAATCCTGACATTTGCCAACGCTGACGGGGTAAGGCACATGTTATGTTATGTTAAAATAGTTTTGTAGAGCGCACAGCTACCCTCCTAGGGTATCCCAGCACTAAAAACTGACAGAGAACAGAACAAAAGAGAGCGAATTATTGATTAAACAACCACGTTTTTAAGGATTTTCGGAAAACCAAGAATGAGGTTTCATTGCGAATTGTGATAGGGAGAGAGTTCCAAAGCACAGGACCAAGGTAGGCAAAGGAGCGACCACCAATTCTTTTAAGTTTAATATTGGGCACCACAAATTTTCCCAGGGTGGCTGAGCAAAGTGAACGAGAGGGTAAATAAGGGCGAACCAAAGATTGTAAATATTTAGGGGAAGAGCTGAATTTAATTTTATGCATATAACATATGGCTTTAAACTTCACTCGATTTTCGATCCTGAGCCAGTGAAGTTTATGGAGGGCATTGGAGGAAGAGGAATTTCTTGGGAGGTGACACAGTAGCCTGGCGGCGGAATTTTGCACTACTTGCAGTTTCCGTATGACATCCTTATTGGAGCCTAAATAAAGGATGTTTCCGTAGTCCAGTCTCAAAGTCACCAGAGCCTGGACTACGGTTTTCTGGGTGGAACCAGGAAGCATCCAGGTAATTTTCTTAAGCCACTTCCACATGTCAAAGCAGGTGGCAGCCACCTTTACAGCCTGTAGTCTCATAGATAAGTTAACATCTATCAGAACTCCCAGGTTGCGGACACAAGTGGAAGGCTGAGGTAGAGGGCCCATCTCACATGGCCAGTACCGAGGGCCCCAAAGATCCTTATTCTTCCCCAAAATGAGAACTTCGGTCTTATCGCCGTTGAGTTTAAGAAGATTGGCTTTCATCCACGATGCGATGTTAATTAGGCCAGTCTGAAGCACCGAAGGATCATCCGGATGATCCGAAGAGAGGGAGAAAATGATCTAGGTATCCTCGGCATACGAGAACAAATTCAGTCCTGAGTTCTCTGCTATTATTGCCAAAGGTTTAATATATAAGTTGAATAAAATCGAACTCAAAATAGAGCCTTGTGGCACCCCATCAGAGGAGGAATACGTTTTAGAAGTAGCACTAGAGGAAAAAACCTGAAAAGTCGGTTTAGTAAGGAAGGACTTGAGCCAGTCAAGTGCTGTGCCAATGATACCAAAGGTCTGCAAAGATTCTAATAAAATAGTATGGGACACCCTGTCAAATGCAGCGCTCAAATCGAGCAGTATGAGAGCCACGGTGTCCCCGACATCCAAGCGTTGTCGTAGCATCTCTGAAACTCCAAGCAAGGTAGTCTCCGGGGAGAAACCTGCTCGAAAGCCGGACTGGGAAGGATGTAAGAGATTCATAGAATCCACACAATGAGTGAGTTGCTGATTTATATGTTTTTCCAAGACTTTGGAATAGATAGGAAGCAAAGAAATCGGCCTAAAGTTCAACAGCTGAGCAGGGTCTGTGTTGGTCTTCTTCAAAAGGGGAAGAACCATTGCATGCTTCCAGTCAGCAGGGACAATAGCTTCACGAAGCAGCTGCATTATAAACAACAAGGGGGAAGAGTCCAGCTGCGGCAACACTGAGCAGGGATCAAATCACGGGGAGAGCCAGACTAGATGCTATTTAAAAAAAATGTTAAAGATTTAAAATCAAGTGGCGACCAGGGTTCTAGACTCATAGGGTTGTTAACTCTATAAGCAGACTCAAGCAATGGTGGTGTCATACCAGGTACTTCTTTTTGAGTAGATTGTAGGGCAGAGTAGATTAATTCAACTTTGTCTATGAAATACTTTGCGAGATTATCGCATTGTTGTTCATTGAGAGTGGGGGGAAGTGACTGTGTATCTGAGCCAGCAAGTTATTTCACCATGCTGAACAAGGTACGTGCACAGTTCTGAGCATTGGAAATAGTGGCTGATACATAATCCTTTTTGGACAATTTATAGTGAGCTTGGTATTGCTTTAATGCTAATTTGTAATTAGATTTAGAGTCTTGAGAATAATTCCTTCTCCAGCTTCTTTCCAGTGCTTTACACTTAGTTTTTTCACTTCTTAATTGCTCTGTAAACCAAGGGACAGGTAATCGGTGATTTAAATTCTTCTTTATCGATAGTGGGAGGCAGCACTCAACCGAGTCCGAAATCCAGGCATGTATTATACTAGAGGAGTGGGTCGATATACATGAAATAATAGGGGCATTTCCTTTCAGAGTCCTATTAAAAAATTCCAAGTCCAATTGTCGCCAGTTCCAAGTTCTGTGAGGGCTCCTCGCAGTAGCGACAGTTGGGGTCAGGAAAAAAGTACACTGAAACTTAATGGCAAAATGGTCAGACCAACATAAAGGGAGAGCAGGTTCACAATGAAGGCAAGTCAAATTAGAAAAGATGGGGTCCAGCAGGTGCCCTGCCACATGGGTGGGACCTTTATGGCTAAGTAGAAGGTTTAAGGCGGCAAGGTCCGCTATTAGTGTACTACTAATCGTACAATCCGGATTTTCAAGATGTAAGTTAAAGTCACCTAATATGGTGAAATTAGATGCTTTAAGCAGATGAGGTGCAATTAGTTCTGGTCCAAGGCCCAAGAATTAGATGGTCCAGGGGGGCGATAGACAAGGATACCCGAAAAGGTAATCTGAGGTGTCAATGTAATTTTAAATAACGCTGCCTCAGAGTTAGAAATGGCTAAATCTTCCAGTTTACATTGGTAGGACTTATCATAGATTATAGCGATTCCACCACCCTTTCCGGACATCCTATCCCTTCTGGCTATAGCATAGTCAGATGGGAGAGCTAGCCCGACATCGGGCCTGAACTAGCATGTAGCCAGGTTTCGATGAGGAAAATCGCATCCGGATGTTCACTTTCTAAAAGATCATAAACATCCAACTTGTGTTTGGTCAATGATCGACAGTTCAAAGTCCAAAAAGTGAAAACTTTACTGGCAATGTTGTTCCTTGACAATGAGACCGGCTTTATTAAAGACTGCGAAGGGGGACTAATCAAATTTTTATGACTTGTATCTGAAAGGAGTGGCATCCCTAATGAGAAATTACAGCAGGGACAGCAAAAAGTGTTATTAAGATCAGGGCTAATATTACAATTTACATCTGCACCAACACGACATTGCATTAATTGTTCAGAAGAATACCTTAACGGAACGGGGGCACTAGAAGAAAATTGGCCACGGGTCATGGCCCCTGGTCCCGTACAGGCGCCGACGGGCGCAGACGGGCTTGCCTTTGGCACGCCTTTGGCGTGCCGCCAGCGCCCGCTGCGCGCGTCCGCTGCGCGACCGCTTACTGAGCATTAAATAGGGAAATGAGTCAGTGCGGCGCGCAAAGACTAGTGCGCTGACCTGGTAAAGCGCGTGGCAACTTAAAAATGGCTGCCCGTTAAGAAAAACACATGAGAACCCTTAAAAAGTAAAAACTAGATGTGCAAAGTAGCAAATTTCAGTTTAAAACATCGGCATCAATATCAGCATTGAGGGCAGTAAACACATTAAACTATTCCTCCGTTTTTTTTAGCTATAACGACTAGAACACGTTATTATCAACAAAAAGGAACCTGTCAGGTTCAGAACCATCATCTGCGTGAGGCAGCTAGGTTAGGTGTGCTGGAGGTGGGGGAGCCGTCCGGGGATGTTTGGGGAGGGGGCCAGTCCCTGCTTATCCTGCTGCATCATGTAATTCACTACCAAAAGTGAGGGCGCCAAATTTCTCTCCGCCCAGGGCGCTATCTTAACAAACGCCAGCTCTGTCTACAAACCTGGATGTTTGAAGATGATGGTTGTTTTAATGTATTTATTTGGGGTGTTCACAAGTTTGGACAGATCTCTTACCTCTCAAAAACATTACTTCTGTGATAAGAAGGCGTAAGGCTCTTTCCAGGATAGGAAAGTAGTGCTACCCCTCGGTAATACACAGCGGGGTGAGAGAAAGGGCTTACTCAGAGAGAAGATTTCGCTTTTACCATGAAAACAAAAAGTAAAACAAAATGTGACTTTTCACATTTCCACCATGCATGCTCCTGCGGATCGAGGCGAGTTTGGTACAAGAGCTGCAGTGCAAATGGAAATCTTCCACTGGGTGGATTTCCACTCCACAGTCCACGGGGTCCCCTGGAAGGAGTAAATTTGTGCACATCAGAGACGCACACCTTGGGGGGCGTGGCTTGTGAGTCAACGATGGCGGACGCGTGAGCCGAGAGCTCCGCACCGGCCTGAGTATTCATCCTGATTGTTACCGTGTCGGGCCGGACTTGGGGGCGTGCCGAGGAGACCCCTGAGTCTGAAAGTGTCTTGGAACATCCCTGAGTTCCTCCAAGTGCCTGGAGTGATGTGACAATGCTGGACCCCGGGGGAAGCAAAGTCGCAGACTAGTCTTCCCCCGGGGTCTTTCGCGCAGGGGAGGACCAGGTAGGGTCACGGTGGTGGAGTTAGGGGGTGTGTATAAGAGCGCAAGGCAACTTCCTCTTCCTGTGCTCGGCACCATTTGGAGGGTTTAGTTAAAAGGGAGTGTAGGGTAGAAAGGGTCATGTGAGGAGGACTGTGCGGCCGGGATCGTCGGGGGCACCGGAGCGGTACGGTCGCGGCGAGCAGAGCCACTGGTCGGTGGTGTCTGGGATCGTGTGCAAGATCTGAGGTGGCATGTCGGCGTTTTGCCCGATGAGGTGAGAAGGGCCTTGCTGGTGCTTGGGCGCGGGCGGGGAGGATTTTCTCCGGCCCTGGGGTGCTGGGGGAGGCGTGGGTGGGTTTCTCTAGGGCTTAGCGGGCAGCGTCAGCGGGGGTGGTGGCGACGGTATTAGCTTGCCAAGAGGAGCCGCCGCTGCCTGGGCCAAACGCGCATGGGAGGGGGAGGAACGCGAGCAGGAGAGAGCACGCTCGCGGAGGCCAGCGCAAGAGCCTGCCTCCGCGTCTCCATTTTCCCCCATTGGAGTTTGTTAAGCAGGGGGCGGAGGGGCACACGTCTGCACAGGCGCCCACTGGGGAGCTGCTGATTCAACCCGGTGACTGCTCGTGGGTAGGAGAGGGAGGGGGAAAGGGGGCGGTTGGGCCTGACAGGGAGCCTGAAAGGGGGTGGAGATTTTGGATGCTGCTGGGGAGAAGGGGGAGTGTGAGGATACCTATCTGGGCACAATTGCGAGTGGTGGGGGCACAGGGGAGGCAATGGTGCACACGGGAAATTATGAGGACGCCCCTATTGATCTTTCTAGGGGTTCGAGAGTGGCTACCCCGGTTTTGTGCGAAGGGGACAGGGAGGCACCAGGGGTTGCAGCATTGGGGGGAGAGAACAGTGGGGATCTTGGCCTGGATGTGGCCATGCGGCTGAGACTTTGCGGCTTGATTGGGGGGTGCAGGGCTGCCGCCCCCCTCCCCTCTCGAGTTGCGCGCCACTGGCATGGGAGGATAGAGTCAGGGAACAGCGTATTCTGGAGCAGCTAAATGAGGCGAGGCGGGTGGATCTGGGTGCGTCTTGGGGGGTGCGATCTGGGAGGATGAATTAGAGGGGCCACCTACTCCCACTTTGGAGGAGGAGAGATGGCAGAGCAGGAGGAGCTAGACAGGGCAGCGAAGGGTAAAAGGTGAGAGAGGGGAGCCCCAAGGGGCCGAGGTTGCAGGTAGGGACAGCCAGGACGGTGCTGGGGCCCACCCAGGTTGGAGCAACCTGGTGGGTGAGGGGGGAGCTAAGCCGGCAGAGGTCGGCAGATTGCAGGGGGGCCCGGCGGGGCGCAAGACGGCCCCATGTCGCCGGCAAGAAGCAGCAGGGCGGTCCGCGGCGAAGGCGGAGACACCCAAGGCTTCTACATCCAGAGGACGGCCCAGAGAGCGGCTCCCATCGCTTGCAGGTGAAGAGCCTTGGTGGGCAGCTTGGGATGGGGACCAAAAGGGGGTAGGAAGAAGGCGTGTAGGTGGATAGGTGTTGGGGAAGGATCAGTGAGGGAGGTCGGGGGGTGCCAAAGGGCAAACCCGCGCCGGTAGACAAGCAGGTAGGAGGTAAGTCTGTGGTTACAGCGGGGGTGCAGACGGACAAAGTGGACAGTAAGGAGGACAAAGGGGACAAGTCAGAGGACAAACATCAGAAGAAGCTGCCTTATATGGGCTTGGCCATGCCTCTGGGATCGCACCTTCCGGATAAGATTAAGAGTAGAATCTGGACACACGAATATGTGGACGTGTTTAAGTTGCTGCATAGGGAGGTGCAGGCGAAGGAGGGCTCCAAGGAGGAGGAATGGGAGCAGACTAGGCAGCCCAGGGTTCCGGTGAACATGGAGAACTGGACTTCGGCGTTTCTTATTTACGCTAGCAAATACTGCGAGAAATATCTGGATAGGGCCATTGCTCTGCTGAAATATATGGACATTATCAGGAAGGCCCAAATGCAATTTGGGGGATTTGCTTGGCTCAGTTACGACGAGGAGTTTCGGGCAAGGGTTAGTGCAAATCCGGATAAGCATTGGGGGGAGGTGGATCAGAATACTGCAAGAGTTAGAACGGGGGGTTGATCTCTGACACCTGTACAGTGGGCCAGGGAACGAGACAGGGATGCCCGTTATCCCCCCTCTTGTTTGCCCTGGCCATTGAGCCACTTGCGGCTCAGGCCAGGACGGGTCTACATTACCGAGGCCTTGATGTGTATGGGCAGACTCACCACTTTCCGCTCTATGCGGACGACTTGCTAATGTTTTTAGCGAATTCAAGAGAAGCGCTTTTTGGAGCGAAGGATTTGCTCCGTGACTTTGGAAGAGTAGCAGGGCTCAAAGTAAATTGGACAAAGTCCTGCCTCTTCCCAACAACCAAAGTTAACGCTGGCCAGCAAGAAACTGACGGAGTGAAGTGGGAGATCAGATGTTTGACATATCTCGGGACCCAAATATATCACATGCAGGGCGATTTGCTGGAGGGCAATATCGGTGGAGGTATTAGGAAGATGAAAGGCAACTTTGATATTTGGAGGGTGCTACCTCTGTCAGCGGATGGACGGGTGACCTTATTTAAAATGGTGACTCTACCGAGACTGCTCTACTATTTTGGTACAGTGCCGATTTGGATACGGCGAGATTCTTTATTCAACTCAAGTGTACAGAGTTTTTATGGGGAACTGGCAGGCTGAGGGTAGCACTAGGTGTCCTTGTGAGATTGAGATCAGAGGGGGGTCTGGCAGGGCCTGCTTTTGAGGCTTATTACCTGGCTGCTCAGTTACAATGGCTCACGCAGGAGGTTGCGTCTGGGTTTCGAGGCATGGGGGAGCGCAGAAGCAGGGCTCCGTTGCTGCGGGTACTGTCCCAAATTGTTTTGAAGTTGCCCATCCAACTACAGCGAGGGCATGGGAAACATTGGTGGTGCATCTAAAGATCCCGGACACTGATAGCGACGAGGATCCCGCGGCTGAAGCTCCTGGCGAGATAGATTAAATAGTTTGCCCCTGTGCACTGTATGAAAAGGCAGAACTAGACACTGAGCACGAGGCGCCCACCATCCCCATCAGGGTTAGATCCCCAAGCATTACTTTCGATCCATTTCCAAATCTAACCTGTAGTAACCCCAGTATGTAGATCAACTATTGATTGTATGTGACACGCCTGGTGGGAGGGATAGGTGGGGGGAGGTTTTAGGGGGATCGGACTGTTTTAGGGTACATGATGCTGACAAAATGTGCACCAAAGGATTATTGCGGTGTACATGATTCCTAATTTGTTGGGGGGGGTGGGGGGGAGAATTCTATATGCAGCCGAGCTATTTACTTATATCACATGCAGTGATGCTTTCGTTAATTGACCCGTGGGTACCTTGGCATAGATCATTTCATAGAATGTATCTGTTAAGTTAGTAAAACTCAATAACATTTGTTTAAAAAACAAAATCAGAGACTCACGCCTGCCGCAGGGCCTCCAAACACCCTCTGTGAGCCAGGCCGCGTCGTCTTGACAATGTTTGAGAACATCTGAGCTGAGCTGCCTCGCGCCGCCCGGTGCTCTCCTTAGGTACACCCCGGGGGCGCCTAAAAGCCTTCTTTGGAGACTGGAGGAGCTAAAACTCTTATTATGGGATTCAAGCTCCGGGCCGTACATCATGGCTGGTTTATTGTGAATGAAATGCAGCCTGGATTGTTCTCCGACCTGGAGTGGGCGTGTCCCCCAGATGTAAATGTATGCGTCTTGTAAATGTATGCGTCTTGTAAAGCGCACTGCTGCCCTGAGGCGTCGTGGCGCTGTAGACCGCTGGGGAACCCGTCCTGGCTATCCCTGTGAGATGGTACCTCCAGGGTATCTCCAAGATGAAACCAGGCATCCCCGGCGAATGTGGGGGGCCGTTGTGGAGATGAGGCAAGCTAATGCCCAGAGTTGCCGAGTGTGTTCCTGGTTAGAGTAGGTACCGAGGCGAGAATTATCGAGTCCGTTTTGACCCTGGTCCACGACCCTGCCGCGTCGGGAATTGAACCCTGGTCCCTGGCCCATTCTCTGCTTGCGGATCTGCCGCCTCTAACCAGTGAGCCACACCTCTCCACTGTGAGTAGTTAGTCATGAGGAAGTGGTAAAGAGAATAGTGTCCTACTGTCACACACGCCACAGGTTTTGCTCTTCTTCCGCCCCTGGTTTAAGTGCACTCAACAGATTCATAGCACAAGTGCAGTCCCGTGGATCGCCCTCTCACTTGCTTTCTCAATCCCAGCGCCTCCTCTCACTCGGGGTTGCTCTGCGGCATTGCTACATTTCTGTAGTAATCACAGGTATGTGACACCTCTGTTTGTTGTATGGATGTCACACTCCTGAATGGTGAAGGTTTCGGATGTTTTGGATGCCGGGGTGTGAAACGACCAACCCCTCCCCAAAACCAAGGTTCATTTTTTGGGTAACTGAAACCCTGCCGGACCACTGCTGTGTTGAGATGGCCAGGGAGGCCTCTGGCACTGCGGCCCACTGCTGTGTTGAGATGGCCAGGGAGGCCTCTGGCACTGCGTACCACTGCTGTGTTGAGATGGCCAGGGAGGCCTCTGGCACTGCGGCCCACTGCTGTGTTGAGATGGCCAGGGAGGCCTCTGGCACTGCGGCCCGCTGCTGTGTTGAGATGGCCAGGGAGGCCTCTGGCACTGCGGCCCACTGCTGTGTTGAGATGGCCAGGGAGGCCTCTGGCAATGCGGCCCACTGCTGTGTTGAGATGGCCAGGGAGGCCTCCGGCACTGCGGCCCACTGCTGTGTTGAGATGGCCAGGGAGGCCTCTGGCAATGCGGCCCACTGCTGTGTTGAGATGGCCAGGGAGGCCTCCGGCACTGCGGCCCACTGCTGTGTTGAGATGGCCAGGGAGGCCTCTGGCACTGCGGCCCACTGCTGTGTTGAGATGGCCAGGGAGGCCTCCGGCACTGCGGCCCACTGCTGTGTTGAGATGGCCAGGGAGGCCTCCGGCAATGCGGCCCACTGCTGTGTTGAGATGGCCAAGGAGGCCTCCGGCACTGCGGCCCGCTGCTGCGTTGAGATGGCCAGGGAGGCCTCTGGCAATGCGGCCCACTGCTGTGTTGAGATGGCCAGGGAGGCCTCCGGCACTGCGGCCCACTGCTGTGTTGAGATGGCCAGGGAGGCCTCTGGCAATGCGGCCCACTGCTGTGTTGAGATGGCCAGGGAGGCCTCCGGCACTGCGGCCCACTGCTGTGTTGAGATGGCCAGGGAGGCCTCTGGCACTGCGGCCCACTGCTGTGTTGAGATGGCCAGGGAGGCCTCCGGCACTGCGGCCCACTGCTGTGTTGAGATGGCCAGGGAGGCCTCCGGCAATGCGGCCCACTGCTGTGTTGAGATGGCCAAGGAGGCCTCCGGCAATGCGGCCCACTGCTGTGTTGAGATGGCCAAGGAGGCCTCTGGCACTGCGGCCCGCTGCTGCGTTGAGATGGCCAGGGAGGCCTCTGGCAATGCGGCCCACTGCTGTGTTGAGATGGCCAGGGAGGACTCTGGCACTGCGGCCCACTGCTCACTCTCACCATTGACGCAGCGCAGACGACTGCCTGATCTGTGCTTACACAGCACGAGACACCAGGGCGCTGCACCAGCGTTTGCGAAAACACTTCCCAGGCCAAGAAGACGACATTCAAATGTTAGGACGAGAATGCGGGCTATATGCAGGCCGTGGGAGTCACTGAAAGAGGCCCTTGAAGTCTGCAGCCCCCGGGGTGGGGGGGCAGTGAGGGTGCGGGGGCAGTGAAGGCAGGGGCAGTCCGGGCAAGACCCCGGCAGGGGGGCACAGGGCTGCCTGCTTTCTGTGTACACTCAAACGTCATAGGCCTGGGCGGCCAGCGCATGGCACAGTGCCCATGCACTGGCCTATAGCAGGGTTTCATGTAAATCCACCAGATGTCCTCTGGCCTGTCCCACAGATCGGGGCACAATGACCCCAGTGCTACTGCAATGACCTCTTCCCTCAATGTCTTAGTAATTTACTTTTTGCTATATTATGTTACTGTTGTGGTGATCCAGGATACCTTGGGGCCTCACCAAGTCAAAAAGGAAGATCATCCTGGAGTCATTCTGAGGCTATCCGATTACTTTAGCCAGGCTATTCCTGCAATTATCTGGGGAAGTCATCCCAAGCCATCCTGAAGTATGCCTATAGGGCAGAATATTTAAATGAGATGATTCTATAGAGTCATCAGGGAAACTACTCCAGGATTGATTCTTGATTACCTTAGTAGAAAACATTTGATGATCTTGTACTACTGCAGGATGATACCATGATGAGTGCAGGATTAGGCTGGATTACTCCAGGATGGGTTCCTGATTATTTCAATGGAAAACATGTGATGATTCCTTACCACTGCAGGATGATCCCAGAATGATTTCAGGATTAGTGTGGATTACTCCAGGATGGCCTTATGAATATTTCAGGATGGGCTGCATTATTACAGAATGATCTTGTGAGGACTTCAGAATGACGCAGCATTACTCAAGATGATCCCAATATATCTTTAGAATGGGATTACTAGTTGATTATGACTTCATGATGGAGATGTATTACCTTAGGATGGGTTCTGGCTGTATTGCGTACTGCATGATGATTTCAATATGCGGCTGTATTATTCATACATCTGGAATAGTAATGAGTAAACCTTTGCCATACACAGGAAGTTAAGAAATCAGCAGTTATTTTTAGTTCGTTGGCAGAGCAGATTGCTCCAGTAAAAACATGCATTGATAAATGCATTAGGTTTCGCCTCAGTGATCAATAATAGGCTGTTTTTTGTTTTGAGTTGTAGGTTGCTGAGTAGTTGTACAATATAAGTTACAGAAAGTCTGTTAAAGTGTTATGACTCATTTATGTGCAAAAAGGCAATATATTGTGTTGTTACTAGTGGTTAGTGGTAGAGAGTGCCGCAGAGTACAGAGGAATGGAGTGATGTGGGGTAAAACAGGGTGGAATCGGTTGGAGTGGAATGAGGTATTTGGGTGGATTGGATTGCAGTAGAGTTGGGTGAATTGGAATGGGGTGAGTTGAAATGGGATGAGGTGGATTGGAAAGCAGTGGATTAGATTGACTTGGGTGCAATGTATTGAACTGATAGGACTAGGTTGGGGTGGATTGGATTGGATTGGGATGAATTCGGGGTGGGGTGGATTAGATTGGACTGGAGTAGATCAGATTGGACTGGAGTGGGGTGGATTGGACTGGAGTAGACTGGGTAGACTGGAATGGGGTGAACTGAACTAAGGTGGGCTAGACTGAATAGGGGTGGATTGGTTTGGGGTGGATTGGAGTGAATGGGGTGCACTGGATTGAGTGGGGTGAACTGGATTGCGTGGGTGGGTTAGATGGGGTGGATTGGATTGAGTGGGGCGGATTGTTTCGGATTGGAGTGGGGCACATTGTTTCAGATTGGAGCGGGGCACATTGTTTCGGGTTGGAGCGAGGCAGATTGTTTCTGATTGGAGCGGGAGAGACTGTTTTTGGGCAGGTTGTTTTGGATTGGTGTGGGGCAGATTGTTTGGATTGGGCCAGTTTGCTTTGGATTGGTGTGGGGCAGAATGTTATGAGGGAAGATTGTTTTGCATTGGTGTGGGGCAGATTGTTTTGGATTGGTGTGGGGCAGATTGCTTTGGATTGGTGTGGGGCAGATTGCTTTGGATTGGAGTGGGACACACTGTTTTGGGGCAGGTTGTTTAGGATTGGTGTGGGGCAGATTGTTGGGATTGGGCCAGATTGCTTTGGATTGGTGTGGGGCAGATTGTTTGATTGGTGTGGGGAAGATGGCTTTGGATTAGTGTGGGGCAGATTGCTTTGGATTGGTGTGGGGCAGATTGCTTTGGATTAGGACAGATTGATTTGGATTAGGACAGATTGCTTTAGTTTGGTGTGGGGCAGATTGTTTTGGATTGGTGTGGAGAAGATTGCTTTGGATTGGTGTGGGTCAGATTGCTTTGGATTAGTGTGGGGCAGATTGCTTTGGATTAGTGTGGGGCAGATTGCTTTGGATTAGTGTGGGGCAGATTGCTTTGGATCAGGACAGATTGTTTTGGATTGGTGTGGGGCAGATTGCTTTGGATTGGTGTGGGGCAGATTGTTTTGGATTGGAGTGGGACAGATGTGTTTTGGGGCAGGTTGTTTTGGATTGGAGTGGGACAGATGTGTTTTGGGACAGATTGTTGGGATTGGGCCAGATTGCTTTAGATTGGTGTGAGGAAGATTGCTTTGGATTGGTGGGGGGCAGATTGCTTTGGATTGGTGTGGGGCAGATTGCTTTGGATTAGGACAGATTGCTTTGGATTGGTGTGGGTAGATTGCTTTGGATTAGTGTGGGGCAGATTGCTTTGGATTAGGACAGATTGCTTTGGATTAGGACAGATTGCTTTGGATTGGTGTGGGCAGATTGTTTTGGATTGGGGTGGGGCATAATGTTTTGGATTGGGGTGGGGCAGATTGTTTAGATTGGTGTGGGGCAGATTTCTTTGGATTGTATGGAGCAGATTGCTTTGGATTGGTATTGGGCAAATTGCTTTGGATTGGTGTGGGGTAGATTGGTTTGGTATAGGGCAGATTGGATTGGGGCAGATTACTTTGGATTGGTGTGGGGCAGATTGCTTGGATTGGTGTGGGGCAGATTGTTTGGATTGGGGCAGATTGCTTAGGATTGGTGTGGGGCAAATTGTTTGGATTGGAGTGGGCCAGATTGCTTTGGATTGGTGTGGGGCAGATTGTTATGGGGCAGATTGTTATGGGGCAGATTGTTTTGGATTGGTATGGGGCAGATTGCTTCGGATTGGAGTGGGACAGGCTGTTTTGGGGCAGGTTGTTTTGGATTGGTGTGGGGTAGGTTGTTTTGGATTGGTGTGGGTGCATGTTGTTTTGGACTGGTGTGGGGCAGGTTGTTTTGGATTGGTGTGGGGCAGATTGCTTTGGATTTGAGTGGGGCAGATAGATTTTGATTGGTGTTGGGCAAATTGCTTTGGATTGGTGTGGGGCAAATTGCTATGGGGCAGATTGTTTTGGATTGGTGTGGGGCAGATTGTTTTGCATTGGTGTGGGGCAGATTGCTTTGGATTGGAGTGGGACAGATTGTTTTGGATTGGAGTGGGACAGATTGTTATGGAGCAGAATTCTTTGGATTGTGTGGGGCAGGTTGTTTTGGATTGGTGTGGGGCAGATTGTTTGGATTGGAGTGGGACAGATTGTTTTGGATTGGAGTGGGACAGATTGTTATGGAGCAGAATTCTTTGGATTGTGTGGGGCAGATTGCTATGGATTGGTGTGGGGCCGACTGTTATGGGGCAGATTGTTTTGGATTGGTGTGGGGCAGATTGCTTTGGATTGGAGTGGGACAGATTGTTTTGGATTGGAGTGGGACAGATTGTTATGGAGCAGAATTCTTTGGATTGTGTGGGGCAGGTTGTTTTGGATTGGTGTGGGGCAGATTGTTTGGATTGGGACAGATTGCTTTGGATTGGTGTGGGGCAGATTGCTTTGGATTGGTGTGGGGCAGATTGCTTTGGATTGGTGTGGGGCAGATTGCTTTGGATTGGTATGGGACAGATTGCTTTGGATTGGTGTGGGGCAGAGTGCTTTGAACTGGTGTGGGGTAGATTGCTTTGAATTGGTGTGGGGCAGATTGCTTTGGATTGGTGTGGGGCAGATTGCTTGGATTTGTGTGGGGCAGATTGTTTGGATTGGGGCACATTTCTTAGGATTGGTGTGGGGCAAATTGTTTGGATTGGAGTGGGACAGGCTGTTTTGGGGCAGGCTGTTTTGGATTGGTGTGGGGCAGATTGTTTTGTATTGGTGTGGGGCAGGTTGTTTTGGATTGTTGTTGGGCAGGTTGTTTTGGATTGGTAAGGGGCAGATTGCTATGGATTGGTGTGGGGCCGACTGTTATGGGGCAGATTGTTTTGGATTGGTGTGGGGCAGATTGCTTTGGATTGGAGTGGGACAAGCTGTTTTGGGGCAGGCTGTTTTGGATTGGTGTGGGGCAGGTTGTTTTGTATTGGTGTGGGGCAGGTTGTTTTGGATTGTTGTTGGGCAGGTTGTTTTGGATTGGTAAGGGGCAGATTGCTATGGATTGGTGTGGGGTAGATGGCTTTGGATTAGGACAGATTGCTTTGGATTGGTGTGGGTAGATTAGATGGATTGGTGTGGGGCAGATTGCTTTGGATTGGTATGGGGCAAATTGCTTTGGATTGGTGTGGGGTAGATTGCCTTGGATTGGTGTGGAGCTGATTGCTTTGGATTGGTGTGGGGCAGATTGTTATGGGGCAGATTGTTTTGGATTGGTGTGGGGCAGATTGCTTTGGATTGGAGTGGGACAGGCTGTTTTGGGGCAGGTTGTTTTGCATTGGTGTGGGGCAGATTGTTTTGGATTGGTGTGGGGCAGATTGCTTTGGATTGGAGTGGGACAGGCTGTTTTGGGGCAGGTTGTTTTGGATTGGTGTGAGGCAGGTTGTTGTGGATTGGTGTGGGGCAGATTGTTTTGGATTGGTGTGGGGCAGATTGCTTTGGATTGGTGTGGGGCAGAGTGCTTTGAATTGGTGTGGGGTAGATTGCTTTGAATTGGTGTGGGGCAGATTGCTTTGGATTGGTGTGGGGCAGATTGCTTTGGATTGGAGTGGGCCAGATTGTTATGGGGCAGATTGTTTTGGATTGGTGTGGGGCAGATTGCTTTGGATTGGAGTGGGACAGGCTGTTTTGGGGCAGGTTGTTTTGGATTGGTGTGAGACAGGTTGTTTTGGATTGGTGTGGGGCAGATTGTTTTGGATTGGTGTGGGGCAGATTGCTTTGGATTGGTGTGGGGCAGAGTGCTTTGAATTGGTGTGGGGTAGATTGCTTTGAATTGGTGTGGGGCAGATTGCTTTGGATTGGTGTGGGGCAGATTGTTTTGGATTGGTGTGGGGCAGATTGTTTTGGATTGGTGTGGGGCAGATTGCTTTGGATTGGTGTGGGGCAGATTGCTTTGGATTGGTGTGGGGCAGATTGCTTTGGATTGGAGCGGGGCAGATTGCTTTGGATTGGAGTGGGCAGATTGTTTGGATTGGGGCAGATTTCTTAGGATTGGTGTGGGGCAAATTGTTTGGATTGGTGTGGGGAAGATTTCTTGGATTGGTGTGGGGCAGATTGCTTGGATTTGTGTGGGGCAGATTGTTTGGATTGGGGCAGATTTTTTAGGATTGGTGTGGGGCAAAGTGTTTGGATTGGAGTGGGCCAGATTGCTTTGGATTGGTGTGGGGCAGACTGTTATGGGGCAGATTGTTTTGGATTGGTGTGGGGCAGATTGTTTTGGATTGGTGTGGGGCAGATTGCTTTGGATTGGAGTGGGACAGGCTGTTTTGGGGCAGGTTGTTTTGGATTGGTGTGAGGCAGGTTGTTGTGGATTGGTGTGGGGCAGATTGCTATGGATTGGTGTGGGGCAGATTGCTTTGGATTGGAGTGGGCCAGATTGTTATGGGGCAGATTGTTTTGGATTGGTGTGGGGCAGATTGCTTTGGATTGGAGTGGGACAGGCTGTTTTGGGGCAGGTTGTTTTGGATTGGTGTGAGACAGGTTGTTTTGGATTGGTGTGGGGCAGATTGTTTTGGATTGGTGTGGGGCAGATTGCTTTGGATTGGTATGGGACAGATTGCTTTGGATTGGTGTGGGGCAGAGTGCTTTGAATTGGTGTGGGGTAGATTGCTTTGAATTGGTGTGGGGCAGATTGCTTTGGATTGGTGTGGGGCAGATTGTTTTGGATTGGTGTGGGGCAGATTGCTTTGGATTGGTGTGGGGCAGATTGCTTTGGATTGGAGCGGGGCAGATTGCTTTGGATTGGAGTGGGCAGATTGTTTGGATTGGGGCAGATTGCTTAGGATTGGTGTGGGGCAAATTGTTTGGATTGGTGTGGGGAAGATTGCTTGGATTGGTGTGGGGCAGATAGCTTAGATTTGTGTGGGGCAGATTGTTTGGATTGGGGCAGATTTTTTAGGATTGGTGTGGGGCAAATTGTTTGGATTGGAGTGGGCCAGATTGCTTTGGATTGGTGTGGGGCAGACTGTTATGGGGCAGATTGTTTTGGATTGGTGTGGGGCAGATTGCTTTGGATTGGAGTGGGACAGGATGTTTGGGGGCAGGCTGTTTTGGATTGGTGTGGGGCAGGTTGTTTTGTATTGGTGTGGGGCAGGTTGTTTTGGATTGGTGTTGGGCAGGTTGTTTTGGATTGGTAAGGGGCAGATTGCTATGGATTGGCGTGGGGCAGATTGCTTTGGATTAGGACAGATTGCTTTGGATTGGTGTGGGTAGATTGCTTTGGATTAGTGTGGGGCAGATTGCTTTGGATTAGGACAGATTGCTTTGGATTGGTGTGGGCAGATTGTTTTGGATTGGTGTGGGGCAGATTGCTTTGGATTGGTGTGGGGCAGATTGCTTTGGATTGGTGTAGGGCAGATGGATTGGTGTGGGGCAGATTGTTTGGATTTGTATGGGGCAAATTGCTTTGGATTGGTGTGGGGTAGATTGCCTTGGATTGGTGTGGAGCTGATTGCTTTGGATTGGTGGGGGGCAGATTGTTATGGGGCAGATTGTTTTGGATTAGTGTGGGGCAGATTGATTTGGATTGGAGTGGGACAGGCTGTTTTGGGGCAGGTTGTTTTGGATTGGTGTGAGGCAGGTTGTGTTGGATTGGTGTGGGGCAGATTGTTTTGGATTGGTGTGGGGCAGATTGCTATGGATTGGTGTGGGGCAGATTGCTTTGGATTGGAGTGGGACAGGCTGTTTTGGAGCAGGTTGTTTTGGATTGGTGTGAGGCAGGTTGTTTTGGATTGGTGTGGGGCAGATTGTTTTGGATTGGTGTGGGGCAGATTGCTATGGGTTGGTGTGGGGCAGATTGCTTTGGATTGGAGTGGGCCAGATTGTTATGGGGCAGATTGTTTTGGATTGGTGTGGGGCAGATAGTTTTTGATTGGTGTGGGGCAAATTGCTTTGGATTGGTGTGGGACAAATTGCTATAGGGCAGATTGTTTAGGATTGGTGTGGGGCAGACTGTTTTGCATTGGTGTGGGGCAGATTGTTTTGCATGGGTGTAGGGCAGATTGCTTTGGATTGGAGTAGGGCAGATTGCTTTGGATTGGAGTGGGACATATTGTTATGGGGCAGAATGTTTTGGATTGGTGTGGAGCAGATTGTTTTGGATTGGTGTTGGTAAATTGCTTTGGATTGGTGTGGGACAGACTGTTTTGGGGCAGATTGCTTTGGATTGGAGTGGGACAGATTGTTATGGGGCAGAATGTTTTGGATTGGTGTGGGGCAGATTGTTTTGGATTGGTGTGGGCAAATTGCTTTGGATTGGTGTGGGACAGACTGTTTTGGGGCAGGTTGTTTTGGATTGGTGTGGGGCAGATTGTTTGGATGGGGCAGATTGCTTTGGATTACTGTGGGGCAGATTGTTTTGGATTGGTGTGGGGCAAATTGTTTTGGATTGGTGTGGGCAGATTGTTTTGGATTGGTGTGGGGCAGAGTGCTTTGGATTGGTGTGGGGCAGAGTGCTTTGGATTGGTGTGGGGCAGAGTGCTTTGGATTGGTGTGGGGCAGATTGCTTTGGATTGGTGTGGGGCAGATTGCTTTGGGGGCAGATTGCTTTGGATTGGTGTGGGGCAGATTGCTTTGGATTGGTGTGGGGCAGATTGCTTTGGATTGGTGTGGGGCAGATTGCTTTGGATTGGTGTTGGGCAGATTGTTTTGAATTGGTGTGGGGCAGATTGCTTTGGGGGCAGATTGCTTTGGACTGGTGTGGGGCAGATTGCTTTGGATTGGTGTGGGCAGATTGCTTTGGATTGGAGCGGGGCAGATTGCTTTGGATTGGAGCGGGCAGGTTGCTTTGGATTGGAGCGGAGCAGATTGCTTTGGATTGGAGCGGGGCAGATTGCTTTGGATTGGAGCGGGGCAGATTGCTTTGGATTGGAGTGGGGCAGATTGCTTTGGATTGGAGTGGGGCAGATTGTTTTGGATTGGTGTGGGGCAGATTGCGTAGGGCAGTATTGGGCAGATTGGAATGGGGCACATTGCTTTGGGCTGGATTGCGCAGGTTGGAGTGGGGTAGAATGCTTTGGGCTGGATCAGGCAGTTTGGAGTGCGGTAGATTGCGTTGGGCTGGATTGGGAAGATTGCTTTAGGCAAGATTGGGCAGATTGCTTTGGGCTGGATTGGGCAGGTTGGAGTGGGGCAGGTTTTTTGTTCTGGATTGGGCAGATTGAAGTGGGGCAGATTGCTTTGGGCTTGATTGGACAGGTTGGAGTGGGGCGGATTGTTTCGAGCTGGATTCGGCAGGTTGGAGTGGGGCAGATTGCTTTGAGCTGGATTGGGCAGATTGGAGTGGGGCAGATTTCTTTGGGCTGGATTTGGGCAGATTGCTTTGGGCTGGATTGGGCAGATTGCTTTGGGCTGGATTGGACAGGTTGGAGTCCATCATCTGATGCACAATCTGCAAAATGTAACAACAACAAAATGTTTCCTGCTCAAACAGATCAAACCTTACTAAAAACGTGGCAACATGGTTGTTGTGCATTGGAAATCCTTGGCAAAGGTCAGCTGGTCATTAGGTCTCGCCTGACCCAGCGCATGCGCTGGTCTGGCGAGACTTTTTGAGAGGGCTCCAAAAAGTGCTACCAGGCCAGCCTAGAGCTACAGTGCATGTGCGCGGGCGCGCGCGCCGTGCATGACCGCGATTACTTTCACTTTCGCGGCAGCACGGCCGCTTTGATATTTGATCGTGGCCGCTTGTTATCTTACGTAATGTAAGCCATGCCCTTGGTTATATTAGCCACGTCCCTTTGAAATAACCCCCAGTTTTTTCTTCCCACTTACGGCCCTGGCATACTTGTTTGTTATTTGACAACATGTATTCCCGTTATTGGAGCGTTTTTAGCTCCATTGTCACTGAAGGGAAATCGTTGTGTGTGCAAAACTGTTTATTACCGGTTTCCCTTTTTTACAAGAATTTTGCGCCAAGTATCAGAGCGCTTTACCCGAGCAGGACGTGCGTTACATAATGCCACCTTTATTTATTAAAATATATATGGGGGAGGGCAGTAAGCCATTTGCCCCTAATCACAGGGTGTTGACCGTTATCTCTGAAAGTTAACCCAGCTCCCTTGTTCCGATAGTGAAGGTCGACCGCCTAGCCCTTAGGCCACCTCCTGTTCCTGCATCTTTATTCCCCTTCCTAACTGCATCTTCCAGTCCGACTATCACCTGCCTTCTCTCCCCCTCCTGGCATGCTTGTGTCGTTGTTTGACAATATGAATTCACGCTATTGGGGCGTTTTCAGCCCCATCGTCACAGAAGGGAAATCGTCGTGTGTGCAACCCCGTTATTACTTGTTTCCCTTTTAACCTGAATTTTTGCAACAGGTATCAGAGCGCTTTAAATTGGGCACGAATTGCGTTACATAAAGCCTCATGTATTTATTTTAATATTTTTCTAGGGGGAGATTAAGCGATTTGCCCAGAATCACAGGATGTTGCCTGTTATCTCTGAAGCTTAACCCAGTACCCTGGATCCCCTAGTTGAGATCATCCCGTCCCGCGTTGAACATTAAAACGAAATTACACCATTTACGAGAAAAGACAGTTCCTGCTTGTTTATAACTTCGGCTCCGAGAGCTGTGGTGAAGACTTTCCAGAGTCTTATTAAGCACCCCGCCTCTTCCTGTTAATCTGTTAGTGCAAGAGTTTCTTCTCTCCCACTCCTTGTTCTTGTCCCCCCTCCCCTCTACCCCCGTGGGCCTCTCCTTCTAAGCATGTAGCTCTGCCTCTGTCCATCAAAGTGTGCTCTACTGCCTGAGCTTTAACTATTAAGTGTAACTGAAGCCTGCACTACGCTTGCGTTTTTATTCTTAAATGTAAGCGAAGCTTGCAGTACTGCATCGCTTCATCTGAGCACCCAACGTCGACCATAATTACAGGCACGGGGAACAATGTGCCATAACCGGCCCACTCCACTGTTATCTGCAAAACTTCATCCAGCGCTGCCTGGTTCCCCCGCCTTACCCTTGGAATTATTTAAGGATGTCAGTCACTCCACTACAGTCCTCCGCTCTACCAACTGAGCTAGCGAAAGCTCGTATAAACAAGCATTGGCATAGCCAATAGGCCTCACTTTGGGGACCTTATAAGTATTTAGTTATGCAGCAAAATATCCTTGGTGCAACAACAACTGTGAGGCCCTTAAATCTTTGAGTGCCAGATTTTACATCATTATCAAGCCGACCAATAAGGGTGGGGCTACTGTCATACAAGACACAGAGGCCTACAGGGAAGCATGCCTCACTCTTCTGGCAGATGAGAGACACTACAAAAAAATCTATAGAGATCCTACTACTCGTCTCCAGAAAACTATTGAGACAATGACCCAGAAAGCACTGGACAAGAATTGGATCACCAAGAATGAACAATATTTCCTCATGTCCAAGGAACCCTGGGTCTATTTATTTTACACCATCCCTAAGATCGATAAGGGCAAGGTCCCCCCTGGAAGACCTATTGTATCGGGGATGGGATAGGTACTTGAACCTCTTTCCAAATATACTGACTGGTTTCTCAGAACCATTGGTTACAAGGATTAAATCATAAGTCAGGGATACAAAACATTGGTTAAATCTCATCACTGATCTTGAATATGACCCAGAAGTGAACACCATGGTTTGCCTGAATGTGGAGGCACTGTATATGAGTATTCCTCAAGAGGAGAGCCTACATGTGATCAAAGACATACTGCAGAAGGAAAATTGGCAGTGGGATGCACCGATTGAGTGGATCATCACTTTGATGCATTTAGCACTCACAGAGAACTTTTTCAAATTTGAAGAACAACTGTTCCTCCAGGTCAAAGAGACTTCCATGGGCAGCACGTTTCCGCCTAGTATAGCCTGTCTGTTCATGAGCCACTTTGAGGAACAACACATCTGGTCCATCAATCCATATTCAGATAGAATATGTAGATGGTTGAGGTATATAGATGATATTCTCATCATCTAGAAAGGCGATGAGAGCGGCACAGTAGACTTTGCCAGATGGATCAACCTGTTGAATCCTCACCTCTGGTTTACCAAAATGTCAAACAATGAGACTGTTTCCTTTCTAGATATTAACATTATGGCCAAAGGTGGTAGACTGGAAAGTTCATAGTATACAAAACCAACAGATAAGAACAGTTTGTTGCATTTTGATAGTGTATTGCGGGAAAACCTGCCTATCGGACAGTTTCTTAGGATTCGAAGAAACTGTTCTGATTTAGAGACCTACAAGAAAGAGGCTGACAAATTGACCACAAGCTACAACAGAAAGCCAACCCCAAAAAGGTAATAGATCAGGCCTGCAAAAGGTCCCGTAACACTCAGAGAGCAGCATTACTAGAAACCAACACAAGGGTAGAAGTAAACTCTCTCATATGTGTCGCTACGTACAATTCCTCATCCAATGCGATAAAGAAAGTCGTAAATAACAAATGGTCTATTTTGACATCAAACAAATTCACGTTTGACAAACCAATGTTCTCTTTTAAAAGAAACAAAAGCTTGAGAAATACTTTGGTACACACAGATACGTATAAACCAAAACCTAACAACCAACTGACCCTGTGGAACCAACCTCCGGTCATGGGCCATTACCCATGCGGTTCATGCGTGGTATGCCCATTTACTGAACACACAAAACAGATAGACTTGGGTCTTGAATTTCCATGGTAACAATGTGCACATACAAATTGCAATTCTGACAATGTAGGGTACCTAATTATGTGCCCCTGCCAAATCAGGTCCGTAGGTATGACTACAAGAAATATGAAAGTATGTTTGAGTGAGCATCGCAGCACAATCAGACGTGCCATTTCAGCCACTAAACTGACAGCCCATTTCTTAGAGAAGGGACACACAAACCAACATTTAAAGTGGACCATCATAGAAAAAATCAAAGGAAGTGGGAATATAGCTAGTAGGCTATTAGAAAGAGAACAACGTTGGGTGTATTGACTCAGGATACGTGAGAAGGGATTGAATGATTCCATCATTGGAACTAACTGAACCACAGATAAACTATCTAATAATGAGTTTACTACATTTCAAACCTGGGTGTTACCTTTATAGGTGGGCGCTGTACTGAAATACATACCCCTGTGAAACTAACGTCCCACCTATGACTGAGACACTTTAGGTATGTATCAGAGGGCATACTGCTATTGTCATCTTGGACTGTCCAGGTCTCACCTGGACAAATGTAGACAACCACCTCTGGGATAAGGTTATCGCTGTTGGCATGCCTTCTACACAATGGGCCCTCTGTATATCTGTATATATATATATATATATATATATATATTATCTACTGGCGGTCAGTAGATAGTTATAGTTAGGACCGTGTTTCCATAGGAAATCTGAAAATTCTATTTTCAATAACTTTGGCGCCGGTTGACGAATCCTCGCAAATTTTTCAAAATAGGTGGGGCGCTCCGCTCCTACCCTGAAAGTCTCGGGGTGATTAGTCAAGCGGGGGCCGAGAAAAAAGGGGGGTCCCAAAACGTGTTTTCCCCATACATTTTTCCATAGGGACCTTTAGTCCAAGGTACAGCCCGAACGGCTGAACAGAATTACTTGAAATTTGGCAGAGAGGTAGTCCTCAGGTCAGGGATGTGCCTTTTGAATATCTGGAGTCAATCTGTTCAGTAGTTCCTGAGAAAATTTCAGTTAAAAGTACATATATATCTACAAGTGCGCACGGTGCGCGCACGGTGAAAATCCTGAAAAAAATAAAATATTAATAAATACATAACTTAGCATTTAAAAAACCGTACAAATTCACTTAAAAAAACATAGGTTTCACACACGTTATAGTTAGGAATTAGCATTTAAAAAACCTTGCAAATTCATTTAAAAAACCATAGCTTTCACACATGTTATAGTTAGCTGGACATTTCCCTCGTAAAAAACCAATGAAATTCCCCCGTTATAGTTAGTGCAGGCAACTATAACTCACGCGACCGCAATCCTCTGCTGATGACGTCAGATATTACATCACTGTATTAAGACACCTATTTACCCATGTCTTCTTCCATTAATCTTTAGCTATACATATATTACAAATATTTATTTTTCAGAAAGACACATATGTAATCAGTGATGTAATATCTGACCTCATCAGCAGAGGATTGCGGTCGCGTGAGTTATAGTTGCCTGCACTAACTATAACGGGGGAATTTCATTGGTTTTTTACGAGGGAAATGTCCAGCTAACTATAACATGTGTGAAACCTATGGTCTTTTCAGTGAATATATATATATATATATATATATATATATATATATATATATATATATATATATATATATATATATATATATATATATATATATATATATATATATATATATGTATATATATTCACTGAAAAAACCATAGGTTTCAGGGGCGTTATAGTTAGAAATTGGCATTAAAAAAACCTTAGAAATTCACTGAAAAAACCTTAGGTTTCAGGGGCGTTATAGTTAGCTGGACATTTCCCTCATACAAAACCCTAGAAATTCCCCTGTTATAGTTAGTTTAGCTAACTATAACTCGCGCCCCCGCAATGCACTGCTGATGACGTCACATATTACATCACTCATGACATGGTCAGTGACATCACTGATGACATCACTGATGACATCTGAAATGACATCACTGAGGACGTCATCCATGTGATAAATTAGTGCATCTTCTCACACCCTTTGATATACTCAATCAAAATTTCAGACGTCCATTCTCAAAACCATAGATACTCCAATACCAATAACTACATACCCACTCATTGACTCTTAGATCTACACACACATCCACTCACTCACCTGTACAGTCACTCATACTTACAGTCACTCAGTACAGGACTATCATATGCATTTATACACCTACATAGACACTCACACACCACCAATCAATCATAGAGGTACTCTCACACCTAGTCAGTTATGCAAATAATTAATCACACTTTCTTACTCAGTGGTGGATCCTGGATCCAGCACTGGCCAACCTCCTGTAAACAGTTGAAAGAATGTGTTTAAGTCATACAGACGATTTTTTAGGAATATTTTTAGTTTGTGAAAATAGACACTTAGAAACTTTTCTGGTGAAAACCACACAATGGATTCCTATGGAAGGAAATACAAGTTACTGGTAAGTACGCTTAGAATTACTTTTCAGGGTCAGTGCTGAGCTAAATGATGCAGCCCGGGGTTCTCTCCTGATAACAGGTGAGTAAATCGGAATTCGTAGTTCGGCTGATTTTAGAGGAATATTTGTACGTTTTAAAAATGGACACTTTGAAAATTTTCTGGTGGAAACCACACAATGGATTCCTATGGAAGGAAATACAAGTTACTGGTAAGTACGCTTAGAATTACTTTTCAGGGTCAGTGCTGGGCTAAAAGATGCAGCACTGGGTTCTCTCCTGATTACAGGTGAGTAAATCGGAATTTGTAGTTCGGCTGATTTTAGAGGAATATTTGTACAATGGTGAAGGAAGGGGGAGGGGCCTGAGGTGACGTGTGCAAACACGCCCTGTGGCGCGTTTTAAGTTGGGGAATTAATTCCTCTTCAATCCTGAGGTCCCCTGGGGGCCAACTAGCCCACCAGGTACCTCCAGTATGCGCCAGGGAGCTGCATTGCAGAGAGGTATTCAGAGGCCACGCCCCTTTTTACAACACTCTGCAACACAGCTCCGTGGCGCTTACTGGAGGTACCTGGTGGGCTAGTTGGTCCCCAGGGACCCTCAGGATTGAAGAGGAATTAATTCCCCAACTTAAAAAGCGCCACAGTGCGTGTTTGCACAGATCTCACCTCAGGCCCCGCCCCCTACCTTCACCACTGTGCAAACGCGCCCCGTGGCGCGTTTTAAGTTGGGAGATTAAGTCCCCTTGAATCCTGAGGTCCGCTGGCGGCCAACTAGTCCACCAGGTCCCTCCAGTAAGTGCCAGGGAGCTGCGTTGCAGAGATGTGTAAAAAGGGCGTGGCCTCATTACACCTCTCTGCAACGCATCCCCCTGGCGCATAATGGAGGTTCCTGGTGGGCTAGTTGGCCCCCAGGGACTTACAGTATTGAAGGGGAATTTGTTCCCCCTCTGCAAATGCGCAAGGGCTTTTTTTTTATTTTTTTGGCCCTGGGGACCCCATCCCCCAGGGCCTGCCCCCAATTTTGATTTTTTTTTAACTTTTTTTAAAACGGGAAGGGGGCCTCGTGGCCCCCCTCCCCAGGCCATAATTTGCCCTGGGGACCCCATCCCCCGGGGCAAGGCCCTTTTTAAAAAAATAATTTTTTTTATGGAGGGGGGCTGTATAGCCGCCCTCCGGTGCCACCTATGGCCCCGGGGACCCCATCCCCCGGGGCCATTTAAAAAAAAATGTATTAAAAAAATTTGGGGAGGGGGGCCGCGTGGCCCCCCTCCCGGGCCACTTATGGCCCCGCGGACCCCATCCCCCGGGGCCTGACCTCCGTTCCTCCGGCATTGCTTTTCCACATGGGGGGCAGCTAACATACTGCTCCCAGTGTGGAAAAGCAATCGTCTTTGGTATTTGGAAGAGAGAGCAGGTTTCCTGCTCTCTCTTCCAAATACCAAAGCAGTTTGCTATGGCAGGGCGGGAGCCATCATTGGCTCCAGGGGGGGCCACGCGGCCCCCCCCACTTAAGTTAAAGTTCCGGGGGGTGGTGGTCCCCGGGGCTTGGGGGTCCGTAATGGACCCCCTATTTTACATATTCAGTGCCCCGGGGAGGTGGCGGTCCCTGGGGCGTGTGGGGGAGCTCGAGCCCCCCCACACAGGGTTTTTTTTTTTTAAAAGCCCCGGGGGTGGCGGTCCCCGGGGCTGCGTGGGGGCCATGAGCCCCCCGCATACATTAACATAAGCCCCGGGGGGTGGTGGTCCCCGGGGCTGGGGGGCCCCTCTGGGCCCCCCATTAAAAAACCATATTGCCCCCGGGACTTGGCCCCCCGGGGGCTAAATCTAAACGAAGCGCAGGAGCCTGCGCCTTGTTTTTTTTTTGTTCGTGGGATGCGCGGACCCTATGCGCATCCCGCGATTTTTAAAAAAGGCCCTTTTTAAAAAAATAATTTTTTTTATGGAGGGGGGCTGTATAGCCGCCCTCCTGTGCCACCTATGGCCCCGGGGACCCCATCCCCCGGGGCCATTTAAAAAAAAATGTATTAAAAGAATTTGGGGAGGGGGGCCGCGTGGCCCCCCTCCCGGGCCACTTATGGCCCCAGGGACCCCATCCCCCGGGGCCTGAACTCCGTTGGGGGCCGTGGGGGGTCCCCAATCCCCGCACGGCCCCGCCGGCTCCCCGCGTTTTGCGGGAGCTGGCATTGCTTTTCCACATGGGGAGCAGCTAACATGTTGCTCCCCGTGTGGAAAAGCAATCGTCTTTGGTATTTGGAAGAGAGAGCAGGTTTCCTGCCCTCTCTTCCAAATACCAAAGCAGTTTGCTATGGCAGGGCGGGAGCCGCGAGGCACCCACCCTGCCATAGCAAACAGCAGTGTCCCGGGGGTGGGCACCCCGGGACACTGCAGGAGCCGGCCCTGGGGGGTGGCGGTCCCCAGGGCCATCATTGGCTCCAGGGGGGGACCGCGCGGCCGCCCCCACTTAAGTTAAAGTCCCGGGGGGTGGTGGTCCCCGGGGCTTGGGGGTCCGTAATGGACCCCCTATTTTACATATTCAGTGCCCCGGGGAGGTGGCGGTCCCCGGGGCGTGTGGGGGAGCTCGAGCCCCCCCACACAGGGTTTTTCTTTTTTTAAAAGCCACGGGGGATGGCGGTTCCCGGGGCTGCGTGGGGGCCATGAGCCCCCCCGCATACATTAACATAAGCCCCGGTGGGTGGTGGTCCCACCCACCGGGGCTTGGCCCCCCGGGGGCTAAATCTAAATGAAGCGCGGGAGCCTGCGCTTCGTTTTTTTTTTGTTCGCGGGATGCGTGAACCCTACGCGCATCCCGCGATTTAAAAAAAAAAAATTTGGGGGCCTTGGGGGTCCTTGCGGGACCCCCTGAGCAGGCCTAGGGGGTCAGGGTGTTTCTACCCTGCCCCCTTGTTGCGTTTTGCGTCTTTGTTTTTGTGCTTTCTTGTGCCTCGGTTCTACCGAGGCACAAGATGGCTGTCAACACTTCCTGATTCAGAGTGTTGGCAGCCAATTAGCATTCAGCTCTTGCTCGGGAGGGTTCGGGGAGGGTGCGTGGAGGATCCGCGGATCCTCCGCGGCCATAGATATCACTAACTTTTTTACCTTAATTTTCTCAGGAACTACTGAACAGATTCACACCATTTATGCAAAAGGCACGAGTTTGAACTGAGGACTACCTCTTTGCCAAATTTGGTGTCATTCCGTTCAGCGCTTCGGGCTGTAGCTGCGACAACAGATCCTATGGGAAATTGCATGGGGAAAACGCATTTTGGGACCCCCCTTTTTTCTCGGCCCCCGCTTCACGAATCAACGCGAAACTTTCAGGGTAGGAGCGGAGCGGAGCTGGCCAAAAGTTTGGCAAATTTTGTGAAGATTCGTCAATCGGCGCCAAAGATATTCCCAATAGAATGTTGTGGATTTCCTATGGAAAATAGGTCCTAACTATAACTATCTACTGGCGACCGCCAGGAGATAATATATATATATATATATATATATAGATATATATATATATATATACCAAATCCGGTTTTCCTTTCACCCTGGATACCAACACAAGGACTCTGGTCTTTACTTATAAAAGATTCTCTTTTATTATTTCCGTATTATTTCGGTATGTTGGTGTATATATATATCAGACAAGTCAAAGGTTGCAAGGACATTTCCAGAGAGAGTTTCTGCAAAAGATCGGTTAGCAGGAGAATTAAACTATTCTTGTGGGACACTTGGCCATGTTCAGAAACTGAGAACATTAAAAACTGCAGGAAGTGCAAACTTTATAACGTATTTGGCCTTTATGATACAGGCTACCAGAGGTTGCTCACCATTTTAACAGAGCGATTCGGGTGGCGCTGTTAGCAGTCTGCAGGCATTCAACCGAAAATGTAATTAGTACTCTTTTGCAGTGCCATCTCAAGGACTTTTGGGGACACAGGTAAATTGTTTTTTAGACCACCCTGTGCTTGATTCAGAAAAGAAAAAGAGTGCAATGCCCAAAACTCTGCACATAATCCTGTAGCCGGAACAATTAAAGGTTGGTACACCGAAAACCACAGCTGGTAGTCTTAAACTCACCTCATGCCTTGTTAATCCACTATCACACACTCCCCATCCCTATATTTCAATCTTGCAGGTTCCTGCTTTGTCCCTTTATAACATTTTCCCCATCTTTTCTTCCTCGGTCTTTCCACTTTGTTTGTTTTTCCTTCTTGCTCTTGGTAAATATCGGAACCAGAAACATAAGTGCTGTTCCCCAAATATTAGTGCTGGTGGCCCCCACCGGCAACTACTGGCTTAAATTAAGCACTGTGTCTCCCCCTTCTGGGCAATGTCTTGTTTATTACCCATTTTAAATATGGTCTGCCATAACTGGCAAGCCAATAAATGTGTTGGTTGATAGATAAGGGGGTAAACAAAGAAAATAATTTTAGTAAAGAGGCTTTCACAGGTGTTACAAAAGGTTGATACTGAGATTTGCATATTTTCATATAAGTGCACTGATTTATCTTCTGTGGGTGTTCACAGCACTGAAACCTGGCAGACATTCAAGCACAAGTGCATATTTATCAGTTAAATAAATGTGGAAATATACTAATTTCAGCTTACTTTTTCCACAAAACCCAAAATTAATATGGATAAATGCAGATAAAATTAGCAAAAAATAAATATGGATTAATACAGACGGAAATGGCAAAAACAAATACCATAAAGCAGGGAGCCCTTATTATACCTGATGCAGGTATAATGTAGCGCAGGGCTTTACAAAGTGACACATCTGCTTAGATGCGCTCCTTTGTAAATGGGGAGCAACATGGCACATTTGTTACGCTGCCGGTGTGTTACAAAGTGTCGCCAGGCCTCATAAATAAGGCCCTAAGTTTGTGCCCCTGTAAAACACAACTTCCTTGGAGAAACCCACTATGGTACAATCTCCATCAGGGCCTTTGCCACTGCAAGTGCAGTTGTGGTACTCAGAGAGATTGTCTCTGGATACCTAGTGTCATGATCCACTAGAATCAGGATAAACCTGTTGTCTGATGCAGTCTGGGGATCCCTAGGACCTACAATGTTGATGCCCACCCTCTCAAGGGGGGTGCTAAAAATAGGCAAGAGATTAAGGGGGGCTTTAAGCCTCTCTGTCCTGTTGTTCCGCTGCTCTGGCAGGTCATACAAGTCCTTGATAATGCATCTGAGTAATTCTTGATCCTAGGCAAATAGAAGTGGGGAAACAAGCCTTGCAAAGGTTTTGTCTTGGCCCAGGTGTCCTGCCAGGGGAATCTCGTGAGTCATCTCCAGTAGGAAGGCCCTGTAGTATTGGAGGACCACCAGGGCCCTTTTAGTCCCATACACAGGAGTCTTAGGCACAGTGTAAAGGAGGTTGTCCTCCCAGTAAATGTGGTGATAATTGAAGAAATCACCTGCTGCTTGGGCTTCAGCCTGTTGCCTCATGCGCACAAGGGTTGGGAACTCCCTTTGTGCCCTACAGAACTCCTCCCTGGTGGGCCGTCCTCGCACATGCTATCCAGCAAGCTCAGGCAAGTCACCAGAGGAAGCAATGTCCTCCTCAGTCACCAGAGATGCCCCAATCCCACTGTGTGGAGTCAATGAAGAGTGTATTTGCTGACAACACCCTGCAAAGTGCCATTTTAGATAACAGCAGCACCAAGGGAAAAGCAACAGAGGCAACACCCTCATAGAGGACTCATCGCAGATCAACAAAAAAAAACAATGTTAATATGTTGCTAGGTCAATCGTGGTTCAGGGAGCCTCAAGGAGAGCCAATTGGGCTTGTTACATGTGAGGAGAACAACATGGAGCCTTATCATAAGAAAGGTGCAAGGCACAAGGCATCACAGAGATTGCCAACCAGCCATCTGAGGTATTGTTGGAGGGAGCAAAATCAGGGGTAGTTCTTGGCACTGTCCCCTTCGCAACTGCATCCTTGTAGCCAGTGAAGTAAAGAGTCAACAAGGTAAAAAAAGTTAAACTTTTTTTTCAGTTTCAAGCTCTATTCACACTGAGGAGAAAACCCACTGGGCAACTTCTTAAACTGAAATAGAACATACCATATGGGTAGGCAATAGGGGAGAGGGAGGTGAGGACATACTATTGTACTGAAAAAATAAGGTTAAGAAGGAATCATACGTCTAAGGAAAGAAAACACTGTTTTGCACAGATTATAACAGCAAGTCGCATATACCAATCAAGTCTTCATATTTTTTCTGCACCAGCAGTTAAATAACGTGCATGTATAGTTAGGTGAAGATGTTAGCTAAAACATACAGTTTTAAACTAACAAAAACACTGCTGAAAATTCACCAGTTATAGTTATCGCAAGTAACTATAACTCGTGCCGTAAAGTAACCACAACTCGCACCCCCACCATGCACAGTGTTATCATGAATGATGTCATTGCAGATGTTCTCAAGTATACAAAAAGTGAGGGATAGAATGCTTGAATTAATCTCAGCCACTGGTAATTACTCGGGCCGCAGTAAAATCCACTGTTATTTTGCACATCATGTAACCTCAGTTTGGACCCAGCTACATGCAAATCAGTCCTGACCCTGCTCCAATGGAAACAGTCCAGCCCGAACTGCCAAGACAGGTCCTCCGTGGACCCAAAGACAAGTAACCCAGGACCAGTTTTACCCTTGCTACAGGCTTATCAGCTGAGTATAGCTTGGTTCCAGTTGCACAGAGTGCACGGGGCCCACATCTCGGAATACCTGTCCCACTTAGGGTGACATACGAAAGAGCACAGGAGTCAAACAACGGGCAGGTATAGTTAGGTGAAAATGTTCCAGTGGCATACTGTGCACTTCCCATGTAGCGCGACATACTAAAGTATATAATAAGTGGTGAATGCAATGTTTGAATTAATCTCAGCCACTGGTAATTACTCCGGCTGCATTCCGATCCATCAATATTATGTAGACCATGCCCCTCAGTTTGTATCCAGCTATATGCACATCAGACTTGACCCTGCTCCAATGGGAACAGTTCAGCCTGAACTACCAAGCCAGGTCCTCCCTGAGCCATAAGCAACCCAGGACTGGTTTTGCCCTTGTTATGGGCTCATCAGGTGGGCATAGCTTGGTTACAGTGACACAGTGTGCATAGGACTCACAACTGGGCATACCCAATTCACTTATACAACATAATAAAGTATAATAACAGTGGAATGCTTGAATTAATCTCAGCCACTGGTAATTATTGGGCGACATCCCAATCCATCTTTATTTTGCACACTATGCCACCTCAGTTTATAGTCAGCTATATGCAAATCAGCCTTGACACTGCTCCAGTGGGAACAGTCCAGCCTGACCTGCCAGATCAGGTCCTCCTTGAACTGAAACACAAGCAATCGAAGATGCGACCCATCTCCCAAAGCCTCTACAAAGCTCCAGGAACCCCATGCCCTGAAGAAGAATATTCAATAAATAGAAGTGAGCACACGGCGCCTCTTCATGAACCTCCTTAGGCCCCATGGACCCATCCCGTGGCTGAATATTTAATGAAGGGAAGGGGCAACACTGCCCCTCCTCTTTCCAAGCCCCCTTGGGCCCCAGGAATCCTATCCCTCAGGGCCAAATTTCCTTTTATTGGGGAGTTCGGTCTGTGTGCCTCCTTCCCATGCCGATAATGTCCCGGGGGACCTTACCCCCTGGGGAGCGATATTTCTCAGTGTCTTGGGCAGCTCATCCCGGGGACAATGTCATTCCCTGTTCCAGAGAGTGTGGGTATACTTTGCCCACACTATTCCATGCAGGGAATTGCACTTTGCTTCCACCTGACAGGTGCAGTTTAACATAGCTGCTCCCACTATAGGTGGCCACTATTGTGCTGGCCAGGGAGCAGGCTGTGGCTGCGAGGGAGCAGGTGCTCTCCTATGGCCCTCATGAAAGGCAGGAGTGTGGGTGCCCCATGTGGGAACCAGGGCACCTACTGAAAATTTTAGAAAATGGCCAGCTCCTGCCACAGTGGTGGCTGGGGAGATAACCAGGGCCATGGGGGCCTGGGATTCCCTCATGGCACTCAACTGCCCAGCCAATGTGGATGGCACGGGCAGACACTGAGGAACCCACAACGCAAAAGTTAAGCCGGTTTCCCGCCATATTATAAATATGTTTTCACTGATGTCATTAATGAAAGTAGATGGATGTATATTTTTAAAATAATTTTTAAGAATTTTGGCAAATCCTCAAATCAAAATACGTACATTCATTGCGATCACATGATTTAAATCAATAAGTATAGAGTGCTTGTAGTTCTGTCTATGTTTATTGGACAGGTGGAGGTACTGCGGTACAAAAAACATTATTAAAAAAAGCTTATGCAATTACATTTACTAAAGCATTATATATTTTACATTAAGTACTTATCTGAGCCTCTCACACACCTACTCACTCACCCATACAGCCACACATATATGGATAAACACAGCCACTCACAATACATATGTGAGAAATAGTTTCACTCATTAGTAGTACACAAAATATACTAATTTAACTTGTGTGGTCCCTTAGTATATATGCTTAACACTCATACGCTTTTAGAAAACACTCAGAATCACTGATTGATGTCATCAGTGATAGCATCAGTGATGTCATTTGAGATATCATTAGTGATGTCATTAGCGATGCCACTGACCATGATGTGAGTAATGTAATATGTGAGGTCATAAGCAGTTCATTGCATGGGAATAAGTTATAGGTAGCTAGTTATAACTGCTAAATTTCTATGGTTTTGTGCTTGTATAGTCTAAACTTATCTATAACGTCCCTGTAACCTTTGTTTTTTTCTGTGAATTTCTATGGTTTTTTAACTAGCAGTTTCGTTTGCAGCCCTCCTCTTACCTCCAGTAAGCTGCCACACAGCTGGATTGCTGAGAGGTGGTCAGAGGCCACGTCCCCTTTCTCCACCACTCTGCAAACGCGCCTCCTTGTGCACTGCTGCTTGGTGGATAATGTCCACTTTAGTCTTGTGGTACTCAGGATGCAAGGGGCCCTCATACCCCCACCAGCAGTGCACCAAGAAGAGCGTTTGCAGAGTGGTGTAAAAAGGGGCATAGCCATCGACCACCTCTCAGCAATTCCACTGTGTGGGGCTTACTGGAGGAATCAGGTGGGCTAGTTGGCCCCTAATGACCCTCAGCAGCGAAGGGAACTTCATCGCCCAAACAAGAGCGTGCCAGGAAGCGCGTTTGCAGAGTAGTGGAGAAAGGGGGCGAGCATCTGCCGAGTTGCTGGCTTCATTTTTTTTTTTTTTTAGGAAATTGGGCTCTGTGGCCACCCTTCACTTGTTGCTTTTGGGCCCCAGGCGTGCCCATCCCCCAGGGGCCTGACCCATTTTTTATTTTTATTTAAATAAAAAGGGAGGGGGCTGTGCGGCCCTCCTACCAAGGCCGTTTTCGGCCCCGGGGACCCCATTCCCTGGGGCTATGCCTATGTTTAAATAATTATTCTTTTTTTTATGGGAGGGGGACCGAGCTACCCCCCTCCCCAGGCCTTTTTTGGCCCCGGGGACTCCATCCGCCAGGGCCAGGCCTTATCCTTTTTAAAAAAAAAAAAATTAAAATGGGTAGAGGTCCTCCAAGGCCCCCCTTCCAAGGCTGATATTGCACTGGGGACCCCATCCCCCGGGACATGGCCAGGTCATTGCGACCACGGGGGTGCCTCAAGGCCCTTGGAGTCTAGCCAGCTCCCTGCCTCCTGAGGGAGCCAGCATTGCTTTTGGGCAGAGGTAGCTGTAACCATGCAGCTCCCTCTGCCCAAAAGCAATTCTGCTCCGCTTCATGGAAGCGAGATCATTTTTCCTGCTATTGCTTCCATTAAGCAGACCAGAGTTTGCTCTGGCTTGGCAGGAGGAGGGGTGGGTACCCCGGGACATTGCTGGAGCCGGCTGTTGAGGGTGGAGGTCCCCAGGGCCATGGAGGGCTCCTCAAGGGGGTCCAGGTGGACCCCCTTCCATCTACATTGTAGCCCCGGGGAGGTGGTGGTATTCGGGGCCATGGGCCCGCAACGGACCCCTGCCTTTACTTAATTTGAGTCCCGGGGAGGTGTCAGTCCCTGGGGTTGCAGGAGGGGGCCGCGTGGCCCCCGCATTACAATAAATTAGACCCGGTGAGGTATGAGTCCCTGGGGTTGTGTGGGGTGGCTGGAGCTCCCATGCATCCTATTTTTTACATTACCCTGGGGAGGTGGCGGTCCCTGGATCTGCAGGGGGCCTTGTGGCTGCTGCATTACAATATATTAGCACCAAGGAGGTGGCGGTCCCTTGAGCTGCGTAGGGGGCTGGAGCCCCCGCAAGCATTCTATTTTGGGTATAGCCCCAGGAAGGTGGAGGTCCCCGGGGCTGCAGGGGCCAGCATTAATATTTTTGATTGCCCCTGGGAGCCTTCACCTCCCCAGGGGCTCAAAAAAACTAAGCATGGGAGCCCGGGTTTCATTAAAAAAAAACAATTTTCAGCCAGATTTGCGAATCCCGCCGAATTTTGTTTTGAGAAAATGCTTTTTTTGGCCGTGGGGGTCCCTTTTCTTGTTTTTCATCATTTTTTCACCTTTTTTCTTGTGACTCGGTTCAACCGAGTCAGAAAATGGCTGCCCACACATCCTGGTTTGAAGGGTTGGCAGCCAATCAGATTGCAGGCTAGAGACCTGGAGGGTTCGCGCATCCTCCGCGTGCCTATTTGTATATCTGAGAAATGTTTACATTTCTCAGGCACTACAAAACGCATTTACACCATTTAACAACAAGAGTGCACCCTGGACCAAGAGCTACCTCTCTGCCATATTTGGTGTAATTCCGTTCAGTAGTTCGGGCTGTAGCTGCGTCAACAGTTTCCTACGGAAATTAACATGGAGAAAAAGCATTTTGGGACCCCCCTTTTTCTCGCCCCCGCTTGATGGACCAGCCCAAAACTTTCAACACAGCAGCTGAAGTGAGTGGGCCATTAGGTTTTGAAATTTTCGCTAAGATTCGTCAAACGGCGCCAAAGATCTTGGCAAAAGAAAAAATGCTTTTTGAATTGAAACAAGGTCCTAAATATAACTACCTACTGGTGTCATGGCGATGTGATGGTGTGCTAATAAACTAAAAAAACAAGCACTGAACCTGGGTCTTCGCTCGTTCTTTTCCTGGCAAGGATTTCCAAGGCGAGGATTTGGTATATATATTATATCCATCCGCCAGGTAGACCCATTGTTAGCTCCATTGGTTCCTTATTGGAATCCACATCCCGGTTTATCGATATCTTTCTAATGAACTATGTAACAGCCCTTCCATCATACCTGAGGGACACAATGGACTTTTTACAAAAAATTGATCGACTACAGTGGAAAGAAAATTACATCATGGCCTCCATAGATGTTTCTTCTCTCTATACTTCCATTCGCCACTCAGATGGAATAGCAGCAGTAAAAGAGTTCCTCGACACTAGAGCAATTTGTTTTTTGGAACACTCTGAGATGCTAATTGAAATGCTGACATACTGTTTGACACATAACGTCTTCCTTTTTAGAGGAGAACTGTTCCTGCAAAAACAAGGGACCGCGATGGGGACATCTTTTGCCCCAACTTATGCCAATCTCCTCATGGCAACATGGGAAACTGAAGTTTTAAAGGATGAATGTACAAAGAACATAAAATTCTGGTCTAGATATATCGATGACCTGTTCATCGTCTGGGAAGGCGATATGGAGCCTTTTATGAACTTCCTTGACTCTCTTAACACCAATAGATACCAACTGACTTTCACCTCTACCACTAGTGTGACCAATATTGTATTTCTGGATGTCGAAGTATACATACTGAATGGTAAATTTTGTACCAAAATGCATAGAAAACCTACGGCTAGCAATAGCATCCTTCATGCAAACAGTGGACATCCAATTAAACTCAAATGGAGTATCCCCTATGGGGAAATGTTAAGAGCTAGAAGGAACTGCTCAGAAGTCTCAGATTTCAGCCAACAAATAGATGAAATGAGTCAACGTTTTTTACAACGAGGGTATCCTTTGGATGTAATTCTTACTGCAAAAAACAGAGTCAAAAACAAAAACAGAGATGAATTACTCCAACCCAATTTAGCAAGCCATAATAAAGAGGACATTGCTACAACAACAAGACTCTTAGTTGATTTCAACAATCAAAGTAATGAATTCCAAAGAACAATATGCAAATACTGGGAAGTACTGCTGCTTGATGAAACCCTTAAGAATATTCTGCCTCCCCGACCGAGAATCACTTACCGTAAAACTGCCTCTCTGGGAGACATTCTAACACACAGCCACTTTGAAATCAAACTGCCAACTACTACATCATGGTTAAACACACCGGGATTCTGGAAGTGTTCAAAATGTAAGGCGTGTGAACAGGGTAAAAACATCACTTCTTATCACTTACAGAATGACCACAACGAAAAAATCAAAGACCACATCACATGTGAATCCAAATATGTAATTTACAGATTGGAATGTCCATGTCAAAAATTTTACATAGGTAGCACAATCAATAAACTCAAACTCCGCATCCTGCAACATCTGCGTGCCATCAAGAATAAAGACTTCACATATCCCATGGCTAAACACTTTTTTGAATTTCACTCCAGTGACAGTAATCAACTAAAATACTCTGGCATTCAAATTGTTAAACAGAAAGAAAGGGGTGGAAACCGAATTCTTGAGTTAAGAAGAGCAGAGTCAGGAATGATTTTACTAATGGGTACTGAAAACCCATTAGGACATAATTCGGATGCCGAATTGTATGTGCACCTCTGAAACACTCGAATTGATCATTCATGATGGGCCTTTTCTGTACATAATCTTCACTGTTGATCTAAATTGTAAATTGTCACTTGTATTCACTGCATCTCTTATCCCCCTCCATTTATCTTTTCACCACTGCTGACATAGGATATGTGAATTTTTCTTTGTAATAATTGGAATCAGTCGTTAGACAGCATTAGGCCGGTATTATTATTATTTCTTGACAACTAATTGACTTTGCTATTCAACACTATTCCATACTTTATGAGAATTAATTAACTTAGGAAGTTAGTGATTAAAAACTATCAGATAATCACTAATCTCGTAGATACTCATTATTTAGCAGGATCTTATCATTAACATTTGTTAGTCTTAATTATTACTTATTGTCCAAGGTACTTTACCGCCATTTTGACTTATTTCAAATTCCAATTGTTACACATTACATGAAATGATTGTTTAAAATTACCCTATATTGTCAGCAGCTACCATGGTGGACAAACTATTGTAGTTTTTTGATCTAAATCTTGTTTTACTTTAAAATGATACAATACGATCTTCGATGCATTTTTCGTCTAGTATGTCTTTACTTTCTACTATTTTCTGTAATGTTTCCTTTAAAAGACACTCTGGACACTGAGACTCTATGGTCCAGTTGAAGGCCGAGTGCCGAAACGCGTCGACCGTCTCTTGTGCGTGTTCATTGATGTGTACCTGCAAATAAACACTAATCGAGTGTTCTCTGTGGTGCCGTGCTTTCCTTGATGCGACGAACCCCAGGGCTTGAGGGTGAAGCGAGAGAAAAGTTTTGTTTCATATATATATATATATATATATATATATATATATATATATATATATATATTCACTGAAAAAAACATAGGTTTCAGGGGCGTTATAGTTAGGAATTGGCATTTAAAAAACCTTAGAAATTCACTAAAAAAACCATAGGTTTCAGGGGCGTTATAGTTAGCTAGACATTTCCCTCATACAAAACCCTAGAAATTCCCCTGTTATAGTTAGTTCAGCTAACTATAACTCGTGCCCCCGCAATGCACTGCTGATGACGTCACATATTACATCACTCATGACATGGTCAGTGACATCACTGATGACATCACTGATGACGTCATTCATGTGATAAATTAGTGCATCTTCTCACACCCTTTGATATACTCAATCAAAATTTCAGACGTCCATTCTCAAAACCATAGATACTCCAATACCAATAACTACATACCCACTTATTGACTCTTAGATCTACACACACATCCACTCACTCACCTGTACAGTCACTCATACTTACAGTCACTTGGTACAGGACTATCATATACATTTATACACCTACATAGACACTCACACACCACCAATCATCCATAGAGGTACTCTCACACCTAGTCAGTCATGCAAATAATTAATCACACTTTCTTACTCAGTGGTGGATCCTGGATCCAGCACTGGCCAACCTCCTGTAAACAGTTGAAAGAATGTGTTTAAGTCATACAGACGATTTTTTAGGAATATTTTTAGTTTGTGAAAATAGACACTTGGGGCCTCATGTAGGTACCTCAATACCGGCCGGTAACGGGCGAAAATCGGTAAATATCCCGTTACCGACCGGTATTGAGGCACTTGAAATGTAGGTGGCTGATTTCTGGATTCGGTATTTACCGAATCGGAATTTCAAGAAATCGGTAAAATACCGATTTGGTAAATATCGAATCCAGAAATGCAATGTAGGGGGCACTCAAGTGAGTGCATAATTGGTGTCTGGATTCGTTATTTACCACCAACTACAAATTGATGGTAAATGACGAATACCTTACAAAAAGCATTTTTGTGCTATTTGTAAAGTGTCATGTGGCAGACATACATGCCCTTAGGGCATGTATGTGCACCACATGTGCACACATGCACGAATCAGGGGTGCAACAGGGTGTCAATGTGACACCCTGCCACCCATGACAATGCCTCCCCTATTACCGATTCGGTATTTACCGAATCGGTAATAGTAACTGGCTTCCCATTCATTCCTATGGTCCTCCAGGCCCATAGGAATGAATGGGAAGGGATGCATTATTACCGATTCGGTAAATACCGATTCATAATTACCAATATTTACCGAATCGGTAATAATTACCGATTATTTACCTACATACTATTTACCGATTAATAAATACCGAATCGGTAAAATTCGGTATTTATGAATCGGTAAATAGTATGTTACCTACATGAGGCCCTTAGAAACCTTTCTGGTGAAAACCACACAATGGATTCCTATGGAAGGAAATACAAGTTACTGGTAAGTACGCTTAGAATTACTTTTCAGGGTCAGTGCTGAGCTAAATGATGCAGCCCTGGGTTCTCTCCTGATAACAGGTGAGTAAATTGGAATTCGTAGTTCGGCTGATTTTAGAGGAATATTTGTACGTTTCAAAAATGGACACTTTGAAAATTTTCTGGTGAAACCCACACAATGGATTCCTATGGAAGGAAATACAAGTTACTGGTAAGTACGCTTAGAATTACTTTTCAGGGTCAGTGCTAGGCTAAAAGATGCAGCACTGGGTTCTCTCCTGATTACAGGTGAGTAAATCGGAATTCGTAGTTCGGCTGATTTTAGAGGAATATTTGTACAATGGTGAAGGAAGGGGGAGGGGCCTGAGGTGACGTGTGCAAACACGCCCTGTGGCGTGTTTTAAGTTGGGGAATTAATTCCTCTTCAATCCTGAGGTCCCCTGGGGGCCAACTAGCCCACCAGGTACCTCCAGTATGCACCAGGGAATTGCATTGCAGAGAGGTATTCAGAGGCCACGCCCCTTTTTACAACACTCTGCAACACAGCTCCGTGGCACTTACTGGAGGTACCTGGTGGGCTAGTTGGTCCCCAGGGACCCTCGGGATTGAAGAGGAATTAATTCCCCAACTTAAAAAGCGCCACAGTGTGTGTTTGCACAGATCTCACCTCAGGCCCGCCCCCTACCTTCACCACTGTGCAAACGTGCCCCGTGGGGTGTTTTAAGTTGGGGGATTAAGTCCCCTTGAATCCTGAGGTCCCCTGGCGGCCAACTAGCCCACCAGGTACCTCCAGTGTGCGCCAGGGAGCTGCCTTGCAGAGAGGTCTTCAGAGGCTACACCCCTTTTTACAACACTCTGCAACGCAGCTCCGTGGCGCTTAGTGGAGGTACCTGGTGGGCTATTTGTCCCCTAGGGGACCTCAGGATTGAAGAGGAGTGAATTCCCCAACTTAAAATACGCCACAGGGCATGTTTGCACAGTATCACCTCAGGCCCCGCCCCCTACCTTCACCACTGTGCAAACACGCCCCGTGGCGCGTTTTAAGTTGGGAGATTAAGTCCCCTTGAATCCCAAGGTCCCCTGGCGGCCAACTAGCCCACCAGGTACATCCAGTAAGTGCCAGGGAGCTGCTTTGCAGAGATGTGTAAAAGGGGCGTGGCCTCATTACACCTCTCTGCAACGCAGCCCCCTGGCGCATACTGGAGGTTCCTGGTGGGCTAGTTGGCCCCCAGGGACCTTCAGTATTGAAGGGGAATTCATTTGCAGAGTGGTGTAAGGAGGGGGCGTGGCCTCCGGACCTATCGTTTTTTTTTCCCCCTCTGTTTTTTAGAAGTGTATCCCCCCTTCTTTTTCTTCGTTTTTGGCCCTGGGGACCCCATCCCCCAGGGCCTGCCCCAATTTTGATTTTTTTTTTCTTTTTTTAAAACGGGAAGGGGGCCGCGTGACCCCCCTCCCCAGGCCATAATTTGCCCCGGGGACCCCATCCCCCGGGGCATGGCCCTTTTTTAAAACAATATTTTTTTATGGAGGGGGGCTGCATAGCCGCCCTCCTGTGCCACCTATGGCCCCGGGGACCGCATCCCCCGGGGCCATTTTTAAAAAAAAATTATTAAAAAAATTTGGGGAGGGGGGCCGCGTAGCCCCCCTCCCGGGCCACTTATGGCCCCGGGGACCCCATCCCCCGGGGCCTGACCTCCGTTGGGGGCCGTGGGGGGGTCCCCAATCCCCCCACGGCCCCGCCGGCTCCCTGCGTCCTTGCTTTTCCACATGGGGAGCAGCTAACATGCTGCACCCCGTGTGGAAAAGCAATCGTCTTTGGTATTTGGAAGAGAGAGCAGGTTTCCTGCTCTCTCTTCCAAATACCAAAGCAGTTTGCTATGGCAGGGCGGGAGCCGCAAGGCTCCCACCCTGCCATAGCAAACAGCAGTGTCCCGGGGGTGGGCGCCCCTGGACACTGAAGGAGCCGGCCCTGGGGGGTGGCGGTCCCCAGGGCCATCATTGGCTCCAGGGGGGGGGCGCGCGCCCCCCCCACTTAAGTTAAAGTCCAGGGGGGTGGCTTGGGGGTCCGTAACGGACCCCCTATTTTACATATTCAGTGCCCCGGGAGGTGGCGGTCCCCGGGGCGTGTGGGGGAGCTCGAGCCCCCCCACACAGGTTTTTTTTTTTTTAAAAGCCCCGGGGGTGGCGGTCCCCGGGGCTGCGGGGGAGCCATGAGCCCCCCGCATACATTAACATAAGCCCCGGGGGGTGGTGGTCCCCGGGGCTGGGGGACCCCTCTGGGCCCCCCATTATAAAACCATATTGCCCCCGGGACTTGGCCCCCCGGGGGCTAAATCTAAACGAAGCGCGGGAGCCCGTGCTTCGTTTTTTTTTTTCGTTAGCGGGATGCGCGGACCCTACGCGCATCCCGCGATTTTTAAAGAAACAAAAATAAATTTTGGTGGCGTGGGGGGTCCTTGCGGGACCCCCTGAGCAGGCCTAGGGGGTCAGGGTGTTTATACCCTGCCCCCTTGTTGCGTTTTGCGTCTTTGTTTTGGTGCTTTCTTATGCCACGGTTCTACCGAGGCACAAGATGGCTGCCAACACTTCCTGATTCAGAGTGTTGGCAGCCAATTAGCATTCAGCTCGTGCTCGGGAGGGTTCGGGGAGGGTGCGTGGAGGATCCGCGGATCCTCCGCGACCATAGATATCACTAACTTTTTTACCTTAATTTTCTCAGGAACTACTGAACAGATTCACACCATTTATGCAAAAGGCACGAGTCTGAACTGAGGACTACCTCTTTGCCAAATTTGGTGTCATTCCGTTCAGCGGTTCGGGCTGTAGCTGTGACAACAGATCCTATGGGAAATTGCATGGGGAAAACGCGTTTTGGGACCCCCCTTTTTTCTCGGCCCCCGCTTGACGAAACTTTCAGGGTAGGAGCGGAGCGGAGCGGAGCTGGCCAAAAGTTTGGAAAATTTTGCGAAGATTCGTCAATCGGCGCCAAAGATATTCCCAATAGAATGTTGCGGATTTCCTATGGAAAATAGGTCCTAACTATAACTATCTACTGGTGACCGCCAGTAGATAATATATATATCTATATTCACTTAAAAAACCATAGGTTTCACACATGTTATAGTTAGGTGGACATTTCACTCGTAAAAAAACAATGAAATTCCCCCGTTATAGTTAGTTCAGATAACTATAACTCGCGCCCCCGCATTCCACTGCTTTGACGTCACATATTACATCACAGGAGTTAGCATTTAAAAAATCTTAGAAATTCACTGAAAAAACCATTGGTTTCAGGAGCATTATAGTTAGCTGGACTTTTCACTCGTACAAAACCATTGAAATTTCCCCGTTATAGTTAGTTCAGCTAACTATAACTCGCGCGCCCACAATGCACTGCTGAAGACGTCGCATATTACATCACACATGACATGGTCAGTGACATCACTCATGACATCACTCATGACATCTCAAATGACATCACTGATGAAATCACTGATGACATCATTCCGTGAATGTGTGTTTTTCTGAAAATTACATATGTTTTATATATGTATATCTCAAGGTCGATGGAAGAATACATGGGTATATAAATGTCTAAATGGATGATTTGTTTTTGAAAAATTGATTGTATAACTGACTGATTAAGTGTATCTTAGTGAATACATGGCTTAGTGAGTAATGTTTAAATATGTAAATATCTGTATCAGTCTCTCACTTTGTGTATAAGTGGCTGCATGGGTTTGTGAGTAGTCTATATAGGTTATTAGTTGGTTTTTGGAGTATCAGTATGAGTGTCTGAGTGTCTGTATGGTTCGGTGTGGGGTATTACATAGTGCATAGGTGCATGAATGAGTGACTCACTGTTTGTATGTTTCGAAGACAGCATGTGTGCAGGACTGTATGGGTGGATGAGGGTGTGCATGGGTGTGTTAGTGAGTGAATGACTGTCTCAATAGTGTCTTTATGAGTAACTACATATGTTTTAAACTAGTATATGTGACTATTGGTGTATATAAGTGAGTATATGTGAGAGTGAGAGATTGAAAGAGTTCCTGTATGAATAAGTATGTGTTTCTATAAGTGATTGTTTAAAAGACTAAGTATGTGTAAGTTTCTGTAGAAGTAAGTGTGGTGGTGTGTGTATAACTGTATATGCAAGTAAATGGATGTTTGATTCTTTATTAGCATGAGTGCTGATATGTGTGAGTAACTCTATGGATGAGTGGCGTTGTGTAACAGGATATATAGGTGTATGAGTACATATGATGAGTGAGTACATGTATGAGTGACTGTATAGGACTGTTGGTGAATGAGTGGATGTGTATGTGGATCTTAGAATTAATGAATAGGTTGTTGTAACTGATAGTGGTATGTCCATTGTTTTGAAAATTTTAGTTTCTATTTTTGAATGTGTGTATCAAAGGTTATATTAGGGGGAGAGGAGGTCTGCCACTCTATCACAAGGATGATGTCATCACTGATGTCATTTGAGATGTCATCAGTGATGTCATGTGTGATGTCACTGACCATGTCATGAGTGATGTAATCTGTGACGTCATCAGCAGTGCATTGCTGGCGCGCGAGTTATAGTTAGCTGAACTAACTATAACGGAGGAATTTCAATGGTTTTGTACGAGTGAAAAGTCCAGCTAACTATAACGCCCCTGAAACCTATGGTTTGTTCACTGAATTTCTCAGGTTTTTTAAATGCTAATTTCTAACTATGCCTACAGAGATAGGACATGTGAAGAAATAAGACAAAACGCACAGAAAGAAAAAAAAGAAATGCAGAAAGAAGCAACAGAAGTCTTCAAAGACGAAGAAAAGTGCAGGAAGAAGGATAACGTGCAGAAAGAACAAACAGAAGCGCAGAAAGAAGCCTTGTTGCAAAATCATCCTGTACCCTCAACGTTTTCAGACGGATACTGGTGGTAACTGAGTCTGACTAACCAGTCCTAGAGCCAGTGATATGTTAAAAGACACTCAGAATACAGTGAAAACACCTACATACACTAGGGAACACTATGCGTTGGGGTCCCCCTGTGATTAGCATGACCTTCTCTGTAAGCCCCTAGTATATAAGAGGGCAGGGGATTAAAACGACCTCTTAAAACGCGCCACAGGGCGTGTTTGCACACGTCACCTCAGGCCCCGTCCCCTCCCTTCCCCACTGTGTAAACACGCCCTGTGGCCATTTTAAGTTGGGAGATTAAGTCCCCTTGAATCCTGAGAGTCCCTAGAGTCCAACTAGACCACTAGGTTCCTCCAGTAAGCGCCACAGAGCTGCGTTGCAGAGAGATGTAAAAAGGGGCACGGCCTAGACCACCTCTCTGCAACGCAGCGCAGTGGCGCTTACTGGAAGCACCTGGTGGGCTAGTTGGCCCCCAGGGTCCCTCAGGATTGAAGGGGAATTATTTCACCAACTTAAAACGCGCCATAGGGCGTGTTTGCACACGTTAACTCAGGCCCCGTCCCCTCCCTTCACCACGGTGTAAACACGCCCTGTGGCCGTTTTTAGTTGGGAGATTAAGTTCATTTGAATCCTGAGGGTCCCTAGGATCCAACTAGCCCACTAGGTACCTCCAGTAAGCGCCACAGAGCTGCGTTACAGAGAGGTGTAAAAAGTGGCACGGCCTGGACCACCTCTCTGCAACGCAGCTCAGTGGCGCTTACTGGAAGCACCTGGTGGGCTAGTTAGCCCCCAGGGGCCCTCAGGATTGAAGGAGAATTATTTCCCCAACTTAAAACCATAGGGCGTGTTTGCACACGTCACCTCAGGCCCCGTCCCCTCCCTTCCCCACTGTGTAAACACGCCCTGTGGCCGTTTTTTAAGTTGGGAGATTAAGTCCCCTTGAATCCTTAGGGTCACTAGGGGCAAAATAGCCCACTAGGTACGTCCAGTAAGCGCCATTGCAGAGAGGTGTAAAAAGGGGCACGGCCTGCACCACCTCTCTGCAACGCAGAGAAGTGGCGCTTACTGGAAGCACCTGTTGGGCTAGTTGGCCCCCAGGGTCCCTCAGGATTGAAAGGGAATTATTTGCCCAACTTAAAACGCCGTTCTAAGTTGAGAGATTAAGTCCCCTTGAATCCTAAGGGTCCCTAGGGTCAAACTAGCCGACTAGGTACCTCCAGTAAGCGCCACAGAGCTGCGTTGCATAGAGGTGTAAAAAGGGGCGTGGCCTAAGAACACCCGTCTGCAACGCAGCTCCCTGGCGCATACTGGAGATACCTGTTGGGCAAGTTGGCCCTCAGGGACCCTCAGTATTGAAGGGGAATTAATTCCCCAATTTACAACTGGCCAGGGGGCGCGTTTGCAGAGTGCTGCAAGGAGGTGGCGTGGCCTCCGGCGCGATGCCGGTCTTTTATTTATTTTATTTTTTTAAGAAGGAGGGCTGTGTGGCCCCCCTTCTTTTTCTAATTTATTGGCCCTGGGGACCCCATCCCCCAGGGCCTGCACCCTAATTTTTTGTTGTTGAAAAAAATACATTTGGCCCTCCCAAGGCCTTAATCGGCCCTGGGGACCCCAACCTCTGGGTCATGGCCTTTTTAAAAAAAAAATCCTCTAGGAGGGGGGGCTGCGTTGCCCCCCTCCTCAGGCCACTTATGGCCCCGGGGACCCCATCCCCCGGGGCCGGCCTTTGTTTTTTATTATTTAAAAAATATATATATTTATAGAAACACCTACGACATGCTGGACAAACCGTATGTACCTATCACCATGACAATTTGCGTGATATTCATTAAAAGGCGACTATGCATACAATGAATCCATGTGGAATGTATTTACACCGCTAGTGAAGCTCTGACGTGTCTGACGCCCTACCGTGCCTAATCCCAGCGCCCCCGCCGATGGGTACTCTCCAAGTGGACACCCTTGTTGTTTATTTATACAAACATGGGTAGCTATTGATGGACATATTTTGGGGAACACGCACACCAAGCCATTCAAAAGGGATTCGACAAAAATTCAACCAAACTATGCAAGAAACCCCCCTCACGGTTAATAAAACAGACATCCACCGCCGGATGTGTAATACTTTTTATTTTACTCTCTGGAAAGGAGACGAACCTCACTTGAGAGTCACAGCGTGCTCCTGGCTGAGCCCAATGCTGTGTTACACCCACCAGTGCCCGCCGAGTGCTACACACCTCTGTGTTCTATTCCACCAGCTAGTGCGTTTGCTATGACACTCTCTAGCCCATGTGCACTGTAACACCACCCCGTGAATATGTCATGGAACACTTGCCTTCGCACGGGTTATATTGCCCCATCTAACGTGCCTTCCTCGATGCCAATGTTACAACGCACAGCGCTATGCCATACATATTACAATCTGGGATCCATACCTTTGTCACAGTGCATATGCAACGTTACACTCCCCAGCACATATTTTATACTACAACTTTAGAGACTAGTTAGGTTACACAACACTGCCCTGTCCATATTACACTCCAAGGCGCATATCGCATAGCACGCGCTAGTGCCTGCGCTATCTCATGCTCTCCAATGAATCTGTCATTGCGCACAATGTATTGCATATTATATTTCACGCCCCGGTTCATCTAATATCACACTTTTTGGTGCATAGTTTATACCATATACTATATCAAGTTTTCATTTTCAATTGTGCTCTCAGGACTATGTTCTATATAACACTGCGTCTACCTACCCTTTTCACTGGCATTACATTTTGCGATAGGGGGTGGAGGGTCAGGGGGTGTTTCTGCCAAGTGAGCCTGGAGTCACAAACGTCCTCTTCTTCCTGAATAAAAGTGAGATTATGCTGCATACTTGTTCATATTTTAAGTAGTTCGCACAGACACACATTTTAAAAACAATAAAGTTCCTAATACCCACCTTCTCTGAACAGTTAGCTTGCTGCCCCATCCACCTCCTCCCTATCCTCTGTTTGAATCTATGGACTAGCCTCCTCCCTCCTGCCATGCATGGTCTGATGTGCTGCCACTGCCCTCCATTTAGCATGATGTACCAGTCCACTCCTCCTGCCCTCCATTTCCCAATTCTATGGCCCATCATTGACCTCCTACTTAGCCTCTGTGCTTAGCTTGCTGCCCCTATTCTCCTTCCCCCTGCCCTCCGATGTCTTTGTGCATGCCCCTGCTCCATCCTTTTTGCCCACCATGTTCCATGGACCTGCCACTCCTTTCTACTCTGAGTTCTCTGTTGAGCTGCCACTCCCCTCCCACCTGCCTAGCATTGTCAGACGACTGTAACCTGTCCCTGCCACCTCCACCCTGCATGTCCACATGCCATGCCCCTATCCCCTTCCTCCTGTCCTCCATGGTCCATTTAACTGCCACACCCTTCTGCCCTCCCTGGTCTGTTGTGCTGCAACTGCTCCTCCTGCCTGCCCCACGCGGTCTGTTATGAGGCCCCTTTCCCTGAACTCTCTTGTCTGTGCTCAGGTCCTGACCCTCCCTACTATCCTCCATGGTCCTTTTTGCATGCCCCTGCACCCTCCTTCTTGCCCATCATAGCCACTGTGCTGCCACTAACCCTCCTGCTTGCCATGCATGGTCTTCTGTGCTGCCATGGCCCCTCCCACCTTCCCTGTGTGGTCAGCTAGCTGCCCCTGACCCCCTCCCACCTTCCCTCCATGGTCTGTGTGTATGCCATCATAGTCTCACTGTTGCTCTCCATGGTGTGTCTTGTTTCTAGTGCCCATCCTGCCTGACCTCCATGGTCATCTTGCTGCTCCTGCCCTGCCCCCTTGCCCCCAGCCCTCTGTTTCCATGTGCAGACCCTATTCCCTCCCTCCTGGCTTGTCTGTTCCATTGTAATGCCCCTGATCCGTCCCTCCTGCCCTTTATGGTCTGTTATGCTGCAGCTTCCTCTCCTGTCAGTCCATTATGGTCAGCTAGCTACCATTGCCTCTTTCCCCTCTGTTCTCTGTTGTCCATGTGCATGGTCCTGTCCCCTCCCTATTGCTTTCTATGGATTGTTGTGCTGCACTCCCATCCCGCATGCCCTGTGTGGTGTATTGTGATGCTGCAAACCCTGATGCCTGCCCTGTAGGGTCAGTTTGTTGCACCTCTCCATGTCCCTCCTGTCCTCTGTTATCCGAGTCCATGTCCCTACCCCAATTCTTCCTGCCTACCATGATCCAATGTACCATTCTTGCGAATATTTTTAACTTGGTAAGAGGGAGATTTTGAAAATAAACTGGGGTATTGATTTTCCCCTTTGAGTTACATTAAAAAGAGGAGATTGTAGACAGGATACAGATCAAATAAAGCCCTTTTGAGCTTAAAAACATTGGACGTTTCCTGGCTGAAACGGGTCTGTTGGCATGTATGGTTGTACTACCACTGCCTCTTCCTTCTGCCCACAATGGTCTATTATATTGCCACAGCCTCTCTTGCCAGTCCTGTATTGTTAGTTTGTTGCCCCTGCCCCCCTTTCCACTGCCCTCCATAGTCTGTTGTGCTGCCACTGCCCTTCCTTTACAACAAACAAATGATGGACGGAATGCTGACAATGCAGACATTCTCCCCCAGTCAAGAGATCTGGGTTAAATCCATCGTTCTTTTGCCCACTACGCCACCCCAGTTTAGACATGGCCATATGCAAATCAGTCTTGACCCTGTGCCTCATGGGAACAGTCCAGCCCGAACTGCCAAGCCATGTCTTCCCTGGACCGGAATCAAGCATCCTAGGACCGGTTTCTGGCTATCAGCCGTCATCAGCCAGGATAGCTTGACTCCAGTGGCGTAGTGAGCACGGGTCCCACGTCTGGGAATACCCATCCCACTTAGGGCGAAAAGCGTTACAACAAACAAATGATGGACGGAATGCTGACAATGCAGACATTCTCCCCCAGTCAAGAGATCTGGGTTAAATCCATCGTTCTTTTGCCCACTACGCCACCCCAGTTTAGACATGGCCATATGCAAATCAGTCTTGACCCTGTGCCTCATGGGAACAGTCCAGCCCAAACTGCCAAGCCATGACTTCCCTGGACCGGAATCAAGCATCCTAGGACCGGTTTCTGGCTATCAGCCGTCATCAGCCAGGATAGCTTGACTCCAGTGGCGTAGTGAGCACGGGTCCCACGTCTGGGAATACCCATCCCACTTAGGGCGAAAAGCGTTACAACAAACAAATGATGGACGGAATGCTGACAATGCAGACATTCTCCCCCAGTCAAGAGATCTGGGTTAAATCCATCGTTCTTTTGCCCACTACGCCACCCCAGTTTAGACATGGCCATATGCAAATCAGTCTTGACCCTGTGCCTCATGGGAACAGTCCAGCCCGAACTGCCAAGCCATGTCTTCCCTGGACCGGAATCAAGCATCCTAGGACCGGTTTCTGGCTATCAGCCGTCATCAGCCAGGATAGCTTGACTCCAGTGGCGTAGTGAGCACGGGTCCCACGTCTGGGAATACCCATCCCACTTAGGGCGAAAAGCGTTACAACAAACAAATGATGGACGGAATGCTGACAATGCAGACATTCTCCCCCAGTCAAGAGATCTGGGTTAAATCCATCGTTCTTTTGCCCACTACGCCACCCCAGTTTAGACATGGCCATATGCAAATCAGTCTTGACCCTGTGCCTCATGGGAACAGTCCAGCCCGAACTGCCAAGCCATGTCTTCCCTGGACCGGAATCAAGCATCCTAGGACCGGTTTCTGGCTATCAGCCGTCATCAGCCAGGATAGCTTGACTCCAGTGGCGTAGTGAGCACGGGTCCCACGTCTGGGAATACCCATCCCACTTAGGGCGAAAAGCGTTACAACAAACAAATGATGGACGGAATGCTGACAATGCAGACATTCTCCCCCAGTCAAGAGATCTGGGTTAAATCCATCGTTCTTTTGCCCACTACGCCACCCCAGTTTAGACATGGCCATATGCAAATCAGTCTTGACCCTGTGCCTCATGGGAACAGTCCAGCCCGAACTGCCAAGCCATGTCTTCCCTGGACCGGAATCAAGCATCCTAGGACCGGTTTCTGGCTATCAGCCGTCATCAGCCAGGATAGCTTGACTCCAGTGGCGTAGTGAGCACGGGTCCCACGTCTGGGAATACCCATCCCACTTAGGGCGAAAAGCGTTACAACAAACAAATGATGGACGGAATGCTGACAATGCAGACATTCTCCCCCAGTCAAGAGATCTGGGTTAAATCCATCGTTCTTTTGCCCACTACGCCACCCCAGTTTAGACATGGCCATATGCAAATCAGTCTTGACCCTGTGCCTCATGGGAACAGTCCAGCCCGAACTGCCAAGCCATGTCTTCCCTGGACCGGAATCAAGCATCCTAGGACCGGTTTCTGGCTATCAGCCGTCATCAGCCAGGATAGCTTGACTCCAGTGGCGTAGTGAGCACGGGTCCCACGTCTGGGAATACCCATCCCACTTAGGGCGAAAAGCGTTACAACAAACAAATGATGGACGGAATGCTGACAATGCAGACATTCTCCCCCAGTCAAGAGATCTGGGTTAAATCCATCGTTCTTTTGCCCACTACGCCACCCCAGTTTAGACATGGCCATATGCAAATCAGTCTTGACCCTGTGCCTCATGGGAACAGTCCAGCCCGAACTGCCAAGCCATGTCTTCCCTGGACCGGAATCAAGCATCCTAGGACCGGTTTCTGGCTATCAGCCGTCATCAGCCAGGATAGCTTGACTCCAGTGGCGTAGTGAGCACGGGTCCCACGTCTGGGAATACCCATCCCACTTAGGGCGAAAAGCGTTACAACAAACAAATGATGGACGGAATGCTGACAATGCAGACATTCTCCCCCAGTCAAGAGATCTGGGTTAAATCCATCGTTCTTTTGCCCACTACGCCACCCCAGTTTAGACATGGCCATATGCAAATCAGTCTTGACCCTGTGCCTCACGGGAACAGTCCAGCCCGAACTGCCAAGCCATGTCTTCCCTGGACCGGAATCAAGCATCCTAGGACCGGTTTCTGGCTATCAGCCGTCATCAGCCAGGATAGCTTGACTCCAGTGGCGTAGTGAGCACGGGTCCCACGTCTGGGAATACCCATCCCACTTAGGGCGAAAAGCGTTACAACAAACAAATGATGGACGGAATGCTGACAATGCAGACATTCTCCCCCAGTCAAGAGATCTGGGTTAAATCCATCGTTCTTTTGCCCACTACGCCACCCCAGTTTAGACATGGCCATATGCAAATCAGTCTTGACCCTGTGCCTCATGGGAACAGTCCAGCCCGAACTGCCAAGCCATGTCTTCCCTGGACCGGAATCAAGCATCCTAGGACCGGTTTCTGGCTATCAGCCGTCATCAGCCAGGATAGCTTGACTCCAGTGGCGTAGTGAGCACGGGTCCCACGTCTGGGAATACCCATCCCACTTAGGGCGAAAAGCGTTACAACAAACAAATGATGGACGGAATGCTGACAATGCAGACATTCTCCCCCATTCAAGAGATCTGGGTTAAATCCATCGTTCTTTTGCCCACTACGCCACCCCAGTTTAGACATGGCCATATGCAAATCAGTCTTGACCCTGTGCCTCATGGGAACAGTCCAGCCCGAACTGCCAAGCCATGTCTTCCCTGGACCGGAATCAAGCATCCTAGGACCGGTTTCTGGCTATCAGCCGTCATCAGCCAGGATAGCTTGACTCCAGTGGCGTAGTGAGCACGGGTCCCACGTCTGGGAATACCCATCCCACTTAGGGCGAAAAGCGTTACAACAAACAAATGATGGACGGAATGCTGACAATGCAGACATTCTCCCCCAGTCAAGAGATCTGGGTTAAATCCATCGTTCTTTTGCCCACTACGCCACCCCAGTTTAGACATGGCCATATGCAAATCAGTCTTGACCCTGTGCCTCATGGGAACAGTCCAGCCCGAACTGCCAAGCCATGTCTTCCCTGGACCGGAATCAAGCATCCTAGGACCGGTTTCTGGCTATCAGCCGTCATCAGCCAGGATAGCTTGACTCCAGTGGCGTAGTGAGCACGGGTCCCACGTCTGGGAATACCCATCCCACTTAGGGCGAAAAGCGTTACAACAAACAAATGATGGACGGAATGCTGACAATGCAGACATTCTCCCCCAGTCAAGAGATCTGGGTTAAATCCATCGTTCTTTTGCCCACTACGCCACCCCAGTTTAGACATGGCCATATGCAAATCAGTCTTGACCCTGTGCCTCATGGGAACAGTCCAGCCCGAACTGCCAAGCCATGTCTTCCCTGGACCGGAATCAAGCATCCTAGGACCGGTTTCTGGCTATCAGCCGTCATCAGCCAGGATAGCTTGACTCCAGTGGCGTAGTGAGCACGGGTCCCACGTCTGGGAATACCCATCCCACTTAGGGCGAAAAGCGTTACAACAAACAAATGATGGACGGAATGCTGACAATGCAGACATTCTCCCCCAGTCAAGAGATCTGGGTTAAATCCATCGTTCTTTTGCCCACTACGCCACCCCAGTTTAGACATGGCCATATGCAAATCAGTCTTGACCCTGTGCCTCATGGGAACAGTCCAGCCCGAACTGCCAAGCCATGTCTTCCCTGGACCGGAATCAAGCATCCTAGGACCGGTTTCTGGCTATCAGCCGTCATCAGCCAAGATAGCTTGACTCCAGTGGCGTAGTGAGCACGGGTCCCACGTCTGGGAATACCCATCCCACTTAGGGCGAAAAGCGTTACAACAAACAAATGATGGACGGAATGCTGACAATGCAGACATTCTCCCCCAGTCAAGAGATCTGGGTTAAATCCATCGTTCTTTTGCCCACTACGCCACCCCAGTTTAGACATGGCCATATGCAAATCAGTCTTGACCCTGTGCCTCATGGGAACAGTCCAGCCCGAACTGCCAAGCCATGTCTTCCCTGGACCGGAATCAAGCATCCTAGGACCGGTTTCTGGCTATCAGCCGTCATCAGCCAGGATAGCTTGACTCCAGTGGCGTAGTGAGCACGGGTCCCACGTCTGGGAATACCCATCCCACTTAGGGCGAAAAGCGTTACAACAAACAAATGATGGACGGAATGCTGACAATGCAGACATTCTCCCCCAGTCAAGAGATCTGGGTTAAATCCATCGTTCTTTTGCCCACTACGCCACCCAAGTTTAGACATGGCCATATGCAAATCAGTCTTGACCCTGTGCCTCATGGGAACAGTCCAGCCCGAACTGCCAAGCCATGTCTTCCCTGGACCGGAATCAAGCATCCTAGGACCGGTTTCTGGCTATCAGCCGTCATCAGCCAGGATAGCTTGACTCCAGTGGCGTAGTGAGCACGGGTCCCACGTCTGGGAATACCCATCCCACTTAGGGCGAAAAGCGTTACAACAAACAAATGATGGACGGAATGCTGACAATGCAGACATTCTCCCCCAGTCAAGAGATCTGGGTTAAATCCATCGTTCTTTTGCCCACTACGCCACCCCAGTTTAGACATGGCCATATGCAAATCAGTCTTGACCCTGTGCCTCATGGGAACAGTCCAGCCCGAACTGCCAAGCCATGTCTTCCCTGGACCGGAATCAAGCATACTAGGACCGGTTTCTGGCTATCAGCCGTCATCAGCCAGGATAGCTTGACTCCAGTGGCGTAGTGAGCACGGGTCCCACGTCTGGGAATACCCATCCCACTTAGGGCGAAAAGCGTTACAACAAACAAATGATGGACGGAATGCTGACAATGCAGACATTCTCCCCCAGTCAAGAGATCTGGGTTAAATCCATCGTTCTTTTGCCCACTACGCCACCCCAGTTTAGACATGGCCATATGCAAATCAGTCTTGACCCTGTGCCTCATGGGAACAGTCCAGCCCGAACTGCCAAGCCATGTCTTCCCTGGACCGGAATCAAGCATCCTAGGACCGGTTTCTGGCTATCAGCCGTCATCAGCCAGGATAGCTTGACTCCAGTGGCATAGTGAGCACGGGTCCCACGTCTGGGAATACCCATCCCACTTAGGGTGAAAAGCGTTACAACAAACAAATGATGGACGGAATGCTGACAATGCAGACATTTTCCCCCAGTCAAGAGATCTGGGTTAAATCCATCGTTCTTTTGCCCACTACGCCACCCCAGTTTAGACATGGCCATATGCAAATCAGTCTTGACCCTGTGCCTCATGGGAACAGTCCAGCCCGAACTGCCAAGCCATGTCTTCCCTGGACCGGAATCAAGCATCCTAGGACTGGTTTCTGGCTATCAGCCGTCATCAGCCAGGATAGCTTGACTCCAGTGGCGTAGTGAGCACGGGTCCCACGTCTGGGAATACCCATCCCACTTAGGGCAAAAAGCGTTACAACAAACAAATGATGGACGGAATGCTGACAATGCAGACATTCTCCCCCAGTCAAGAGATCTGGGTTAAATCCATCGTTCTTTTGCCCACTACGCCACCCCAGTTTAGACATGGCCATATGCAAATCAGTCTTGACCCTGTGCCTCATGGGAACAGTCCAGCCCGAACTGCCAAGCCATGTCTTCCCTGGACCGGAATCAAGCATCCTAGGACCGGTTTCTGGCTATCAGCTGTCATCAGCCAGGATAGCTTGACTCCAGTGGCGTAGTGAGCACGGGTCCCACGTCTGGGAATACCCATCCCACTTAGGGCGAAAAGCGTTACAACAAACAAATGATGGACGGAATGCTGACAATGCAGACATTGTCCCCCAGTCAAGAGATCTGGGTTAAATCCATCGTTCTTTTGCCCACTACGCCACCCCAGTTTAGACATGGCCATATGCAAATCAGTCTTGACCCTGTGCCTCATGGGAACAGTCCAGCCCGAACTGCCAAGCCATGTCTTCCCTGGACCGGAATCAAGCATCCTAGGACCGGTTTCTGGCTATCAGCCGTCATCAGCCAGGATAGCTTGACTCCAGTGGCGTAGTGAGCACGGGTCCCACGTCTGGGAATACCCATCCCACTTAGGGCGAAAAGCGTTACAACAAACAAATGATGGACGGAATGCTGACAATGCAGACATTCTCCCCCAGTCAAGAGATCTGGGTTAAATCCATCGTTCTTTTGCCCACTACGCCACCCCAGTTTAGACATGGCCATATGCAAATCAGTCTTGACCCTGTGCCTCATGGGAACAGTCCAGCCCGAACTGCCAAGCCATGTCTTCCCTGGACCGGAATCAAGCATCCTAGGACCGGTTTCTGGCTATCAGCCGTCATCAGCCAGGATAGCTTGACTCCAGTGGCGTAGTGAGCACGGGTCCCACGTCTGGGAATACCCATCCCACTTAGGGCGAAAAGCGTTACAACAAACAAATGATGGACGGAATGCTGACAATGCAGACATTCTCCCCCAGTCAAGAGATCTGGGTTAAATCCATCGTTCTTTTGCCCACTACGCCACCCCAGTTTAGACATGGCCATATGCAAATCAGTCTTGACCCTGTGCCTCATGGGAACAGTCCAGCCCGAACTGCCAAGCCATGTCTTCCCTGGACCGGAATCAAGCATCCTAGGACCGGTTTCTGGCTATCAGCCGTCATCAGCCAGGATAGCTTGACTCCAGTGGCGTAGTGAGCACGGGTCCCACGTCTGGGAATACCCATCCCACTTAGGGCGAAAAGCGTTACAACAAACAAATGATGGACGGAATGCTGACAATGCAGACATTCTCCCCCAGTCAAGAGATCTGGGTTAAATCCATCGTTCTTTTGCCCACTACGCCACCCCAGTTTAGACATGGCCATATGCAAATCAGTCTTGACCCTGTGCCTCATGGGAACAGTCCAGCCCGAACTGCCAAGCCATGTCTTCCCTGGACCGGAATCAAGCATCCTAGGACCGGTTTCTGGCTATCAGCCGTCATCAGCCAGGATAGCTTGACTCCAGTGGCGTAGTGAGCACGGGTCCCACGTCTGGGAATACCCATCCCACTTAGGGCGAAAAGCGTTACAACAAACAAATGATGGACGGAATGCTGACAATGCAGACATTCTCCCCCAGTCAAGAGATCTGGGTTAAATCCATCGTTCTTTTGCCCACTACGCCACCCCAGTTTAGACATGGCCATATGCAAATCAGTCTTGACCCTGTGCCTCATGGGAACAGTCCAGCCCGAACTGCCAAGCCATGTCTTCCCTGGACCGGAATCAAGCATCCTAGGGCCGGTTTCTGGCTATCAGCCGTCATCAGCCAGGATAGCTTGACTCCAGTGGCGTAGTGAGCACGGGTCCCACGTCTGGGAATACCCATCCCACTTAGGGCGAAAAGCGTTACAACAAACAAATGATGGACGGAATGCTGACAATGCAGACATTCTCCCCCAGTCAAGAGATCTGGGTTAAATCCATCGTTCTTTTGCCCACTACGCCACCCCAGTTTAGACATGGCCATATGCAAATCAGTCTTGACCCTGTGCCTCATGGGAACAGTCCAGCCCGAACTGCCAAGCCATGTCTTCCCTGGACCGGAATCAAGCATCCTAGGACCGGTTTCTGGCTATCAGCCGTCATCAGCCAGGATAGCTTGACTCCAGTGGCGTAGTGAGCACGGGTCCCACGTCTGGGAATACCCATCCCACTTAGGGCGAAAAGCGTTACAACAAACAAATGATGGACGGAATGCTGACAATGCAGACATTCTCCCCCAGTCAAGAGATCTGGGTTAAATCCATCGTTCTTTTGCCCACTACGCCACCCCAGTTTAGACATGGCCATATGCAAATCAGTCTTGACCCTGTGCCTCATGGGAACAGTCCAGCCCGAACTGCCAAGCCATGTCTTCCCTGGACCGGAATCAAGCATCCTAGGACCGGTTTCTGGCTATCAGCCGTCATCAGCCAGGATAGCTTGACTCCAGTGGCGTAGTGAGCACGGGTCCCACGTCTGGGAATACCCATCCCACTTAGGGCGAAAAGCGTTACAACAAACAAATGATGGACGGAATGCTGACAATGCAGACATTCTCCCCCAGTCAAGAGATCTGGGTTAAATCCATCGTTCTTTTGCCCACTACGCCACCCCAGTTTAGACATGGCCATATGCAAATCAGTCTTGACCCTGTGCCTCATGGGAACAGTCCAGCCCGAACTGCCAAGCCATGTCTTCCCTGGACCGGAATCAAGCATCCTAGGACCGGTTTCTGGCTATCAGCCGTCATCAGCCAGGATAGCTTGACTCCAGTGGCGTAGTGAGCACGGGTCCCACGTCTGGGAATACCCATCCCACTTAGGGCGAAAAGCGTTACAACAAACAAATGATGGACGGAATGCTGACAATGCAGACATTCTCCCCCAGTCAAGAGATCTGGGTTAAATCCATCGTTCTTTTGCCCACTACGCCACCCCAGTTTAGACATGGCCATATGCAAATCAGTCTTGACCCTGTGCCTCATGGGAACAGTCCAGCCCGAACTGCCAAGCCATGTCTTCCCTGGACCGGAATCAAGCATCCTAGGACCGGTTTCTGGCTATCAGCCGTCATCAGCCAGGATAGCTTGACTCCAGTGGCGTAGTGAGCACGGGTCCCACGTCTGGGAATACCCATCCCACTTAGGGCGAAAAGCGTTACAACAAACAAATGATGGACGGAATGCTGACAATGCAGACATTCTCCCCCAGTCAAGAGATCTGGGTTAAATCCATCGTTCTTTTGCCCACTACGCCACCCCAGTTTAGACATGGCCATATGCAAATCAGTCTTGACCCTGTGCCTCATGGGAACAGTCCAGCCCGAACTGCCAAGCCATGTCTTCCCTGGACCGGAATCAAGCATCCTAGGACCGGTTTCTGGCTATCAGCCGTCATCAGCCAGGATAGCTTGACTCCAGTGGCGTAGTGAGCACGGGTCCCACGTCTGGGAATACCCATCCCACTTAGGGCGAAAAGCGTTACAACAAACAAATGATGGACGGAATGCTGACAATGCAGACATTCTCCCCCAGTCAAGAGATCTGGGTTAAATCCATCGTTCTTTTGCCCACTACGCCACCCCAGTTTAGACATGGCCATATGCAAATCAGTCTTGACCCTGTGCCTCATGGGAACAGTCCAGCCCGAACTGCCAAGCCATGTCTTCCCTGGACCGGAATCAAGCATCCTAGGACCGGTTTCTGGCTATCAGCCGTCATCAGCCAGGATAGCTTGACTCCAGTGGCGTAGTGAGCACGGGTCCCACGTCTGGGAATACCCATCCCACTTAGGGCGAAAAGCGTTACAACAAACAAATGATGGACGGAATGCTGACAATGCAGACATTCTCCCCCAGTCAAGAGATCTGGGTTAAATCCATCGTTCTTTTGCCCACTACGCCACCCCAGTTTAGACATGGCCATATGCAAATCAGTCTTGACCCTGTGCCTCATGGGAACAGTCCAGCCCGAACTGCCAAGCCATGTCTTCCCTGGACCGGAATCAAGCATCCTAGGACCGGTTTCTGGCTATCAGCCGTCATCAGCCAGGATAGCTTGACTCCAGTGGCGTAGTGAGCACGGGTCCCACGTCTGGGAATACCCATCCCACTTAGGGCGAAAAGCGTTACAACAAACAAATGATGGACGGAATGCTGACAATGCAGACATTCTCCCCCAGTCAAGAGATCTGGGTTAAATCCATCGTTCTTTTGCCCACTACGCCACCCCAGTTTAGACATGGCCATATGCAAATCAGTCTTGACCCTGTGCCTCATGGGAACAGTCCAGCCCGAACTGCCAAGCCATGTCTTCCCTGGACCGGAATCAAGCATCCTAGGACCGGTTTCTGGCTATCAGCCGTCATCAGCCAAGATAGCTTGACTCCAGTGGCGTAGTGAGCACGGGTCCCACGTCTGGGAATACCCATCCCACTTAGGGCGAAAAGCGTTACAACAAACAAATGATGGACGGAATGCTGACAATGCAGACATTCTCCCCCAGTCAAGAGATCTGGGTTAAATCCATCGTTCTTTTGCCCACTACGCCACCCCAGTTTAGACATGGCCATATGCAAATCAGTCTTGACCCTGTGCCTCATGGGAACAGTCCAGCCCGAACTGCCAAGCCATGTCTTCCCTGGACCGGAATCAAGCATCCTAGGACCGGTTTCTGGCTATCAGCCGTCATCAGCCAGGATAGCTTGACTCCAGTGGCGTAGTGAGCACGGGTCCCACGTCTGGGAATACCCATCCCACTTAGGGCGAAAAGCGTTACAACAAACAAATGATGGACGGAATGCTGACAATGCAGACATTCTCCCCCAGTCAAGAGATCTGGGTTAAATCCATCGTTCTTTTGCCCACTACGCCACCCCAGTTTAGACATGGCCATATGCAAATCAGTCTTGACCCTGTGCCTCATGGGAACAGTCCAGCCCGAACTGCCAAGCCATGTCTTCCCTGGACCGGAATCAAGCATCCTAGGACCGGTTTCTGGCTATCAGCCGTCATCAGCCAGGATAGCTTGACTCCAGTGGCGTAGTGAGCACGGGTCCCACGTCTGGGAATACCCATCCCACTTAGGGCGAAAAGCGTTACAACAAACAAATGATGGACGGAATGCTGACAATGCAGACATTCTCCCCCAGTCAAGAGATCTGGGTTAAATCCATCGTTCTTTTGCCCACTACGCCACCCCAGTTTAGACATGGCCATATGCAAATCAGTCTTGACCCTGTGCCTCATGGGAACAGTCCAGCCCGAACTGCCAAGCCATGTCTTCCCTGGACCGGAATCAAGCATCCTAGGACCGGTTTCTGGCTATCAGCCGTCATCAGCCAGGATAGCTTGACTCCAGTGGCGTAGTGAGCACGGGTCCCACGTCTGGGAATACCCATCCCACTTAGGGCGAAAAGCGTTACAACAAACAAATGATGGACGGAATGCTGACAATGCAGACATTCTCCCCCAGTCAAGAGATCTGGGTTAAATCCATCGTTCTTTTGCCCACTACGCCACCCCAGTTTAGACATGGCCATATGCAAATCAGTCTTGACCCTGTGCCTCATGGGAACAGTCCAGCCCGAACTGCCAAGCCATGTCTTCCCTGGACCGGAATCAAGCATCCTAGGACCGGTTTCTGGCTATCAGCCGTCATCAGCCAGGATAGCTTGACTCCAGTGGCATAGTGAGCACGGGTCCCACGTCTGGGAATACCCATCCCACTTAGGGCGAAAAGCGTTACAACAAACAAATGATGGACGGAATGCTGACAATGCAGACATTCTCCCCCAGTCAAGAGATCTGGGTTAAATCCATCGTTCTTTTGCCCACTACGCCACCCCAGTTTAGACATGGCCATATGCAAATCAGTCTTGACCCTGTGCCTCATGGGAACAGTCCAGCCCGAACTGCCAAGCCATGTCTTCCCTGGACCGGAATCAAGCATCCTAGGACCGGTTTCTGGCTATCAGCCGTCATCAGCCAGGATAGCTTGACTCCAGTGGCGTAGTGAGCACGGGTCCCACGTCTGGGAATACCCATCCCACTTAGGGCGAAAAGCGTTACAACAAACAAATGATGGACGGAATGCTGACAATGCAGACATTCTCCCCCAGTCAAGAGATCTGGGTTAAATCCATCGTTCTTTTGCCCACTACGCCACCCCAGTTTAGACATGGCCATATGCAAATCAGTCTTGACCCTGTGCCTCATGGGAACAGTCCAGCCCGAACTGCCAAGCCATGTCTTCCCTGGACCGGAATCAAGCATCCTAGGACCGGTTTCTGGCTATCAGCCGTCATCAGCCAGGATAGCTTGACTCCAGTGGCGTAGTGAGCACGGGTCCCACGTCTGGGAATACCCATCCCACTTAGGGCGAAAAGCGTTACAACAAACAAATGATGGACGGAATGCTGACAATGCAGACATTGTCCCCCAGTCAAGAGATCTGGGTTAAATCCATCGTTCTTTTGCCCACTACGCCACCCCAGTTTAGACATGGCCATATGCAAATCAGTCTTGACCCTGTGCCTCATGGGAACAGTCCAGCCCGAACTGCCAAGCCATGTCTTCCCTGGACCGGAATCAAGCATCCTAGGACCGGTTTCTGGCTATCAGCCGTCATCAGCCAGGATAGCTTGACTCCAGTGGCGTAGTGAGCACGGGTCCCACGTCTGGGAATACCCATCCCACTTAGGGCGAAAAGCGTTACAACAAACAAATGATGGACGGAATGCTGACAATGCAGACATTCTCCCCCAGTCAAGAGATCTGGGTTAAATCCATCGTTCTTTTGCCCACTACGCCACCCCAGTTTAGACATGGCCATATGCAAATCAGTCTTGACCCTGTGCCTCATGGGAACAGTCCAGCCCGAACTGCCAAGCCATGTCTTCCCTGGACCGGAATCAAGCATCCTAGGACCGGTTTCTGGCTATCAGCCGTCATCAGCCAGGATAGCTTGACTCCAGTGGCGTAGTGAGCACGGGTCCCACGTCTGGGAATACCCATCCCACTTAGGGCGAAAAGCGTTACAACAAACAAATGATGGACGGAATGCTGACAATGCAGACATTCTCCCCCAGTCAAGAGATCTGGGTTAAATCCATCGTTCTTTTGCCCACTACGCCACCCCAGTTTAGACATGGCCATATGCAAATCGGTCTTGACCCTGTGCCTCATGGGAACAGTCCAGCCCGAACTGCCAAGCCATGTCTTCCCTGGACCGGAATCAAGCATCCTAGGACCGGTTTCTGGCTATCAGCCGTCATCAGCCAGGATAGCTTGACTCCAGTGGCGTAGTGAGCACGGGTCCCACGTCTGGGAATACCCATCCCACTTAGGGCGAAAAGCGTTACAACAAACAAATGATGGACGGAATGCTGACAATGCAGACATTCTCCCCCAGTCAAGAGATCTGGGTTAAATCCATCGTTCTTTTGCCCACTACGCCACCCCAGTTTAGACATGGCCATATGCAAATCAGTCTTGACCCTGTGCCTCATGGGAACAGTCCAGCCCGAACTGCCAAGCCATGTCTTCCCTGGACCGGAATCAAGCATCCTAGGACCGGTTTCTGGCTATCAGCCGTCATCAGCCAGGATAGCTTGACTCCAGTGGCGTAGTGAGCACGGGTCCCACGTCTGGGAATACCCATCCCACTTAGGGCGAAAAGCGTTACAACAAACAAATGATGGACGGAATGCTGACAATGCAGACATTCTCCCCCAGTCAAGAGATCTGGGTTAAATCCATCGTTCTTTTGCCCACTACGCCGCCCCACTGCCCTTCCTGCCTGCCCAGTGTGGTCAAATTGTTGCCTCTGCACTCTCCTACCTGCCTTCAATTTTCAGAGTCTGTGCCCCTGGCCTCTGCCTCTCAACAGTATCCCAATGAACAACTAGATTGCTAACATTCTATATTTATTACAAAGTGTGGAACGCCTGACGTCATCTTGATGTAATCAAAACTGTAATACCTAGAGCATTTCCTTTAGAAATTACATATATGAGAGGGTCTTTTTTGCATCAAAATTATGGTTAGTGCTCTAAAAAACTAAAATGAGGACATATTTTCTGAGTTTTCAAATAGCGACAAAGAACTTTTAAATTATTTGTAATCTTTATGTTTTTTTATCCAGTTGACCACTTGATTAAATGTTGCACCTCGGGGAGAGGATGTGGTGTTACTTCCAGAGCAGCAGACTTTGCAACTGGGGAACCAGGTTGAAGTTTCTGCTTCAGCTCAACATTCTGTGATTCTGGTCAAATCACTTAATCTCCCCATGTCTACAACCAAAATGAATTTGATCTTGTGTGATGTAACCAATGCTCATGTAAAGCACTCCAATACCTGACAAGTCTGCACTATATAAAACTGCAAATACACAAACAAATAAGTGTTTTGCACACTTCTGTCATTGGGCTACATGTGGGCTACATCTGGGTGATATTTGGGCTGCATTTGGGCTCTTTTGTCTCTGGTGGCCATCTTGGGAGATTTATTTGTTATGAAGTTTCCTAATTTCCTCATTTACTGCAGTGACCTCAGTAGGAAATACTTTCAGTTTTTTACTTTGGTTCTATCAAGAAGGCATTCAGATGTGTCACACATTTGCCATAAATTCTGAATGTTAGCACTCTAGTTGCTCATTAGATCACTGTAGTAAAGCTACTGCTCACCAGGGAAGTCTGCTGCTGGTATTCAAAGTGCATGTTTCAGTCTGCATTTCAGAATGTTTTTCTGAAATAGAAGAGGATTTGAGAAGTCAAAATGTGCCCTAATTTTTCTTTCCGCAGCACAAAATGAACCCCCTCATTTTGTTCCTTTGTAAATTCAATGTTTTAAGTGTTACCACTTTATTCCAATCAAGATGGCTTCAGGTGTGCCATACTTTTGGCATAAGTAAGACTGTTAGCGCTCTAGTTGTTCGTTAGAACACTCTGTGACATTCTGTTATTGGGCTATACTTGGGCTACATCTGGGTGATATGTGTGCTTCTTTTGGGCTCTTTTGTCTCTGGTGGCCATTTTCGGAGACTTATTTGTTATGAAGTTTCCTATTTTCCTCATTTACTACAGTCTCCTCAGTAGGAAATACTTTCAGTTTTTTACTTTGATTCCATCAAGAAGACATTCAGATGTGTCACACATTCAGAATGTTAGCACTCTAGTTGCTTATTAGATCACTGTAGTAAAGCTACTGCTCACCAGGGAAGTCTGCTGCTGGTATTGAAAGTGCATGTTTCAGTCTGCATGTCAGAAATTTTTAATGAAATAGAAGAGGATTTGAGAAGTCAATCAAAATGTGACCTAATTTTTCTTTCTGCAGCACTAATCATACTTTCTATGGCAAAATGAACCCCCTCATTTTGTTCCTTTTTAAATTAAATGTTTTAAGAGTTACCACTTTATTCCAATCAAGATGGCTTCAGGTGTGCAATACGTTTGTCATAAGTAGGACTGTTAGCGCTCTAGTTGTTCTTTAGTACACTATGGGAAGCTGCAGTAGAACACAACGGAATCAATTGACAGTCTCTGCCCTTGTTGGATGTACATGTTTTACTGAGAATGTCAGACTTCATTCTCACATGACTGACAAAGATAATGTGAATTTAAAGAAAATATGCTCTCAGTTTAGCTTATAGATCACCTTCCAAACCTCTGTGGGAAAAGCATGAGAAAATAGTTTTCTCTCAAACATGATTCATGATATCACAGCAGAAGGCTTTTTCACATGGTAAGATCACCTTAGAACACACCACAATTCCTAAAATGAGTATGGTACCATCAACAAATGATTTATAATGTAACTACAGTCTTAAAACCTTCTATTAACTGCAATGCTTTTTTTATGAGGTGCTATCATGTATATTGGTCCCAAGATGGCTGCCAACACTTCTTGGATGAAGTACTGACAGACAATCAGATCTCGCGATGAGATGTGTGGTTAGGCTCCGCCCAGATATATCTATCTTTTTAACTCTAATTTTCTCAGGAACTACTGAACGGATTTACACCATTTAAGCAAATGGCACGAGTCTGAACTGAGGACTACCTCTTTGCCAAATTTGGTGTCATTGCGTTCAGCAGTTCGGGCTGTAGCTGCGTCAACAGGTCCTATGGGAAAATGCATGGGGAAAATGTGTTTTGGGACCCCCCCCTTTTGTCTCGGCCCCCGCTTGACGAATCACTGTGAAGTTTTCAGGATAGGAGCAGACTGGAGCTGGCCAAAAGTTTGGAAAATCTCGCGAAGATTCGTCAACCGGCGCCAACGTTATTCCAAATAGAATGTTGCGGATTTCCTATGGAAAATAGGTCCTAACTATAACTACCTACTGGCGACTGCCAGTAGGTAATATATATATGTATATATATAAATTCACTGAAAAAACCAAAGGTTTCGGGGGCGTTATAGTTAGGAATTGGCATTTAAAAAACCTTAGAAATTCACTAAAAAAAACATAGGTTTCAGGGGCGTTATAGTTAGCTGGACATTTCCCTCGTTCAAAACCCTAGAAATTCCCCCGTTATAGTTAGTTCAGCTAACTAATACTTGCGCCCCCGCAATGCACTGCTGATGACTTCACATATTACATCACTCATGACATGGTCAGTGACATCACTGATGACATCACTGATGACATCTCAAATGACATCACTGATGACATCACTGATGATGTCATCCATGTGATATATTAGTGCATCTTCTCACACCCTAATATAACCTTTGATACACTCACTCAAAATTTCAGATGGCCATTTTGAAAACCATAGATACCCCAATACCAATAACTATATACCCACTCATTGACTTTAGGTCTACATACATCTCCACTCACTCACCTGTACAGTCACTCATACTTACAGTCACTCCATACAGGACTATCATATGCATTTATACACCTATATAGACACTCACACACCGCCAATTATCCATTGAGGTACTGACACACCTAGTCAGTCATGCAAATAATTAATCACAGTCCAATTTACTCACCTATACAGTTAAACACACTCAAGTTCACTTACTCATAAAAATACTAACAAATTCTGACACTCTTATACAATTACTAATACAAGCACACACTCATCCATACAGGCACTCCCTCAATCACACACTCTCACATATAGATAGTTATATACTCTTACACACATATACACTACGTTTCACATATGTAGTTACTGACACATGTACAACTGAGATATACATTCAATCACTAACACACTCATACATACACTCACCCAACCATACAGTCCATCACAGTTGCACTCTTAAAACCATGCACCATAGAATCACCCACTCACACATCTATGCACAGAGTCACACACACCCTACCCACACAAACACTCAGGCACCCATACAGATACTGAGACAACCAATCAATAACCCATATATACACATTCATATAGGTATTCACAAAACCATGCAGCCACTTATACACCAACACACAGACACATACAGACATTCACACAGTTTAGTCACTAGTCTGCAGTAAGATACATTTAATGACTCACTTATAGAGTCAGTTACGCACCTAGAAAATCATCCATTCACACACTTGTACACCCACTCATTCTTCAACAGGCCTTTCAATATATATATTAAACATATTAAAACTTTACAGAAACACAGACTCACTGGATGACGTCATCAGTGATGTCATCAGTGATGTCATTTGAGATGTCATCAGTGATGTCATCAGTGATGTCACTGACCATGTCATGAGTGATGTAATATGTGACGTCATCAGCAGTGCATTGCGGGGGCGCGAGTTATAGTTAGCTGAACTAACTATAACAGGGGAATTTCTAGGGTTTTGTACGAGGGAAATGTCCAGCTAACTATAACGCCCCTGAAACCTATGATTTTTTAGTGAATTTCCAAGGTTTTTTAAATGCCAATTCCTAACTATAACGCCCCTGAAACCTTTGGTTTTTTCAGTGAATTTCAAAGGTTTTTTAAATTCCAATTCCTAACTTTAACGTGCATGAAACCTATGGTTTTTTCAGTGAATTTCAAAGGTTTTCTAAATGCTAATTCATATCTATAACTTATCTCTGAAGATATCATGTTTAATGATTTTGATTGGATTTCTATATTTTTCAAATTCATTGTGTCAATTTCATTAATTATCTTTTTTTTAAAATACTTTTTTATCACCATTTTTTAAACTTATTTTTTCAATTAATTCTTTTAAAAATTAAAAAATGTTATTTGAACTTAATGGGTTTTACAAACGTATTTTTTTATATTTTTCAAAATATTTTTTTAACTATATGTTCAAAACTGTATTTTATATATTTTTTTCAATGTTTTTGGATCCGCGCACCCTATGCGCACCGTTCTCGATCCCTATGTGATAGCATCCGCGCATGGTACGAGTTGGGTACGTGTTTAGTGCGCATTCGCAATGCGACAGGTACGCGACTCCCAGCCTATACGCGACACGTTCGATGTACGTAACGCGACGTTTTCGCGCTTCCGCGATGCGTCATCTGCGTCTATGACGCGGTGGGTGAGCGGATCCCGCGAAATATTTAACATTTAAAAAAACATATATATATGTATTTCATGTGAATATTAATTGAAGACAAACTCTAAACTAGTCTTAAAACTAATATATTTTTACATCTAATCCTAGATTTCTTTTTAATTGAATTTCGCGGATGCGTGCTGGGTGCGTGCTGCATAAGCGCAGGGTGCGCGGACCCCATGTGACCTGCAAAAAAAGAGATTTGATTGGTTCATTACACTTCCTCTTCTAACTATTGAAAGACCCCACCCATTTCAATCATTCTTCTTTGACCTTCTTTAGAGCACCATCTCTTTGGAGAGAAGAAGATTTTTTAGACTAAGTTTACACTTAACTCTAACTTTTTTCAACCAAAAATGGCTTCAGGGCAGCAGACATCACCTGCATCACCTCATACTTCTGAGGATGAATTTTTGCCGGAGGCACCACCCAAAAAACGTTTTTCTTCAGTGGTGTGGAAATTTTTTACTTTTCCTGAGGGGCAGAATAAGACCAATGCCACCTTGGTCACGTGCAAGATTTGCAAAAGAGTCCTATCAAGAGGGGATCCTAACAAGAAATACTCTTGCGGCACGGCAAGTATGATGAAGCACATGAGGACCCTTCATCCGAACAATCTTGCACGAGAAGAGTGCCGACGGATGAGAAACACTCCTGCTCCTGTGCCATCCACCTCATCGCAGCCGAGCACATCAAGAGTGCATCCATCAGCCCAAACCTTGGACATCCGTCCTCAATTTCAATTTTTAAAAGTGCTCTGCACTAACTGCAATAAGACTTTGTGCTATGGTGAGCAGTCGATCGATCTGATCTGCCGCCGGCAAGAAAGTCACATTTGCTAGGTTTTTTTTTTGTTTTTTTTTATTGTTCCCTGAAGTTCATTGTTTGGTTTCTCCTGGGTTTTTTGGGGTTTTTTTTTTTTGCAGAAAAACCAAAAAAATTAAAAACTGTTCAGAAAACCCAAAAAAAATTATAAAAGAAGAAAGAAGAAAAAAAAAGTTCTTGTAAGAACTAACTTTCCTGGTTTAAAAAAAGAGCTACATTTCTTTGTTAGTGTTAGTTTAGATGAATATATGTGTAGTATGTAATTGACTGAATGAATGCATTAGTAGCGTATGGTGAATGTTTAAGTGCAGAACTATGAGGAAGTGCTGCAGCATCACACAGTAACCTCTTTAACTGCAGTGTGCTGTAGTACTTCCGAAGCACAGGGATGCAACAGATGTACATAAATATGTTGCAAATCTATGCTTCTCTCTGCACGGCTGCTTAAATTGCAGCCATGTGGTGACACAGGTACCCTTGCACCATAGTGCAAGGATATCTGTGTCATGTGCTGTATGTTTTTCTGCAGGAAGACACACCTTCCTGCACAAAAACATTGAGAAAATGCATTTTTCTTCTTCAATGTATGCTGAACATTTCAGCATTCATTGAAGATATAAAAATGCGGAGAAATTAAAACAATTCTCCTTGTTTTGCTTTCCTACACCAATTTTAGAATGGTGCAGCATTCAGACACATATCGAGATTTATGATTTATGATAAATCTAGACATGTGTCTTGTTCTATGAGCATTAAGTGAAATCATGCACAACAACACTTATAGAACACCCTTTCAACACAAAGTGGTGTGCATGATGAGGTTATATTTACATGGAGTATAAAAAGTGCACAGAGTGCCTTTTCCTCTCTTTGTAAATATAAAAGAGTATCTTGCACAATAACTATGTTACCAAAAGTGACATATTTCCATTTTTAAATTTCCTTGCGAATGATAGAAGGTAAGCACAGAGTTTTGTCTGCAAAGATGTTCAAAGAATAATGATTGAAATGATTACGGTCCTTCAACAGCTAAAAAGGTGAAATACTATGAACCCCTCAAATCTCTTTTTTTGCAGGTCACATGATATCTGATTATGGTCAGATTTCAAAACTACATAAACAGAGTGTTTTTAGAAACGTGTTTCAACTTTGTAGCTTCTTGCAGGCCTCTTCATTCTGCATATTGAGACTTAGTTAAACTTACCTTCACAGTAATAGGAATAAAAAATGGTAGACATTTTTTTCTCTTTTTCATTCAAATATTAATTCATATAAATTGCTTATTTTAAAATTTGGATCTGTGAAAGAAAAGGAAAAAAAAATTATAACATGTAATAATACATTTTATACAACACAGCATAATTTCCACAAAGTCATTTTTTTGCCTTTTTTGCTGTTCTCAGAATATATTAAATTTCACTAAAAATAGTGATTTCAATCGTACTCATCACTTAACAGCGGGCAAAAAAAACACAATCTCAAAGATTGTTAAAAAAACCCAACATGCCATTCTCAAAATACAAATCACAGAAATATAAATATAAAATGCACACAGCTAACAATTTTTTTTAACTTTAACTTACAAAAACTGTAAATGATGTCGCTATAAAATATTCACCAAATCTAAAGTTGAATTTTTGGAGGATGCACCACGCCCACAACGTTTTCAGTGATGTGGAAATTTTCTACTTTTCTCGAGGGGCAAACAAAGACCAATACCACCTTTCTCATGCACAAGATTTTCAAAAGAGTTCTGTTACGAGGGGATCCTAACAAAAAATACTCATGCGGCACAGCAAGTATGATGAAGCACCTAAGGACCCTTCATCCAAACAATCTTGCACGAGAAGAGTGCAAACAGATGAGAAACACTCCTGTTCTGTATCTGTAAAAAAGAATCACAAATAAATGTATATTAATAACTTTCAAAATGATACTATTCCATTACTGTACAAACACATTTTATATAAATACTGACTAAGAAACTATGTCCCTGTACCACAAGTGTGACGATGGTTAAAACACTACATGCATAGTGCATACTACTTTGAAGCAGTTCATGCCTTAAAGCCTACCTCACTAAAACTCTACATGCTAACTGACTAAATGATTACAGTACTATAAGGAGACACACTGGGTGAGTGACAGGGTGTTTGCTAGAAGAGTATGAATACTAACGAGGGAATTGAAGATGTGAAACACAACTGTGTAGGTGATTAGAGAACTGCATCCATACTGCAGAGGCATTTAAAGCAGTCCATGTGCTAAGGCCTGGCTCACTGCATGACTACTTGGGTACTGACTGAATGATTAGAGTACAGCAAGGAGTGTGCCTTGGTGAATTTATAAGTGCTAGGCTTTTCGAACAGGGAATGGATTAGTACTTGGTACTGAATGGGTCACTAGAGGAGTGCAAAGGCAGTGACAAGATGTTTGCTGGACTGTATGGATACTGACTAAGAAATTGAAAGTGTGAAAGACAAGTGTCTAGGTAGTTAGAAGACTGCATGCATAGTACATAGGGGTTTCAAGCAGTCCATGTGCTAAGGCCTGGCTCAGTGCATGAATACTTAGGCACTGACTGAATGATTAGAGTACTGCAAAGATAATATCTTGGTGAATTTATAAGTGTTTGAGTTTTCGCACAGTGAATGGATTAGTACATGATGCTGAATGGGTCACTAGAAGACTGCGTAGGTGGTTAGAGGACTGCATGCATAGTGGATAGGGGTTTGTAGCAGTCCATATACTAAGGCCTGGGTCACTGGATGAGTACTTGGGTACTGACTGAATGATTAGAGTACTGCAAGGAGAGTGCCTGGGTGAATTTATTAGGGTTTGGCACAGTGAATGGATTAGTACATGATGCTGAATGGGTCACTAGAGGAGTGCAACGGGAGTGACAGGGTGTTTGCTGGAAGTGAATGGATACTGACTGGGGAATTGAAGGTGTGAAAGACAAGTGTGTAGGTGGTTTGAGGACTGCATGCATAGTGGATAGGGGTTTGAAGAAGTCCATGTGCTAAGACCTGGCTCCGTGCATGAATACTTAGGCAGTGACTGAATCATTAGAGTACTGGAAAGAGCGTGTCTTGGTGAATTTATAAGTGTTTGGGTTTTGGCACAGTGAATGGATTAGTACATGCTGGTGAATGGGTCTCTAGAGGACTACAAAAGGAGTGACAGGGTGTTTCCTGGAAGTGTATGGATACTGACTAGGGAATTGAAGGTGTAAAAGACAAGTGTATAGTATGTTAGAACACTACATGCATACTGCATAGACATTTGAAGCAATCTATTTGGTACTTAGAAACTGACTAAATAATCAGACTACTTCTAGGACAGTGCTTAGGTAAAACTTTTAAATTTTCAGTTCTGCCACAGTGAACAGAATAGTACATGGTACTGCACCTTAGTGTCAAACCCTGACTCATTTTATCAATGCATAAGCAAAGACTAGCTTCTAATGCTACTAAAACTTGACAACATGACAGGTTTTAAAAGAGTTATCTGCTAAAATATACACGATGTTACCAAATGCTTCTCTCACAGTGGTTCCCAAATGCACACAGACTCACAGTGTGATTCTAGACAACAACCACTATACCTAGGAGTTTACCAAAAATCATTCACTACTGTGGAAGTGGTAAGGGAACTGCACACAATCTTCATATTTCAGGACTGCACTTTTGTGTCAAAGCCTGACTCATTTAATCAAAGCATAAGCAAAGACTGGCTTCTAATGCTAATAAAACGTGTCAACATGACGGGTTTTAAAACAGTTATCTGTCACAAATGCTTCTCTCACAATCCTTACCCAAATGCACACAGACTCACAGTGTGATTTTAGACAATCAACACTATCCTAGGAGTTTACCAAAACTCATTCACTAGTCTAGATGAGTTAATGGTACTGAACACAATCTACATATTTAAGTATAGCACATCAGAGTCAAAGCATGACTCATTTAACCAACGCATAACCAAAGACTGGATTCTAATGCTACTAAAACTTCACAACATGACAGGTTTTAAAAAAGTTATCTGTCAGCAAATACATGATGTCACCAAATGCTTCTCTCACACTGATCCCAAATACACACTAACTCACACTGTGATTCTAGACAAGCACCACTATCCCTAGGAGTTTACCAAAACTCATTCACTGCAGTGCAAGTGGTAAGGGAACTGCACACAATCTACATATTTCAGGACTGCACTTTTCTGTCAAAGCCTGACTCATTTTATCAAATCATAAGCCATAACTGTCTGTCAAAGCCTGACTCATTTAATCAAATCATAAGCCATAACTGTCTTCTAATGCTACTAAAACTTCACAACATGACAGGTTAAAACAGTTATCTGTCAGCAAATACACAATGTTACCAAATGCTTCTCTCACAGTGGTTCCCAAATGCACACAGACTCACTGTGTGATTCTAGACAAACAACACTATCCCTTGCACTATACCAAAACACATTTCTTCATCTAGAAGTAGTACCACATTTTAGTATAGAAACATAACATAACTCATTTCACAAATTCATAAACAATGACTGGTTTCTAATTCTACCAAAATATAAAAACAGCACAGTTATCTGTCTGCAAACACATGAAAAACACAAATGCTTATCACAGAATGGTTTCTACATGCACACACACTGTCAATAAGATTGTAGAGAAAAAAAGTACCCCCTACACTTTAGCAGGAAAAATACATTAGTCTGATTAAAATCAAAATAGTCTACATACATCCCCTCACAATTAAATAACTAATCTTTCAAGTTCTTTTGTAGATTAAGAAGTACATCAGTCACTCACCATATTTTCTTTTACAGAATCTCTGCACTGTGCACCTCTCTGCAAAAACAAAGAATGGAAAAGTTTCCCTTTCATTTTCCACACATATACATGTAAACATCAAATCACAATCCTTCACATATAAACTCAAAAGCAAACACACATTTCTATTGGTTTAACATTTCAACCCTTTCCAACTGAAAGACATTTCAACCCTTCCCCCAATCTGCCTTCTGCCTGTTACCATAGAAACAGGTCATGGAACACTGCTCTAAGCACACAGGTCAGAAGTTCAGCACACAATGTTCCTACACAAGAGAGGAAGTGTGCTTCACTTTTCAACATATCAGCTAATCATATATAATGTTCCTTACAATCTGTTTTTGTTAACCAATAAGAATCATACCTTTAAAAAACAGAAATATACACCCTACCTTTCAGTGTACAAAGTAGTCATACAGCCAATGATTTCTTGTCTTTTTAAAAAAAAATTCAGTGGATCCGCGTACTCAACGCGATAGGATGCGCGCACTGTGCGCGCATTTCGCCGTTTTTTTATTTTAAAAAAGGGGGCCCCAGGGGGTCCTTCTGGGACCCCCTAAGCACCTCTAGAGGGTCAGAGTATTTCCACTCTGCCCCCTTTATATGCTTTACACACTTATTCCCCTTGCTTCTTCAGCCTCGCTTCTACCGAGGCAGAAAATGGCCGTCAACAGTTCCTGGTTTCGAATGTAGAGAGACACTCGACAGCCAATTAGCATTCAGTGCGCGATCGGGAGGGTGCCCGCTCGGTTCGGGGAGGGTGCGCGTACGGTGCGTGTACGATCCGCGGATCCTCCGCGGCCATAGATATTTATGTACTTTTAACTCTAATTTTCTCAGGAACTACTGAACGGATTCACACCATTTATCAAAAAAGGCATGAGTCTAAACTGAGGACTACCTCTTTGCCAAATTTGGTGTCATTACGTTCAGCGGTTCGGGCTGTAGCTGCGACAACAGATCCTATGGGAAATTGCATGGGGAAAATGCGTTTTGGGACCCCCCTTTTTTCTCAGCCCCTGCTTGACGAATCACCACAAAACTTTCAGGGTAGGAGCGGAGCGGAGCTGGCCAAAAGTTTGGAAAATTTCGCGAGGATTCGTCAACCGGCGCCAGACTTATTGGGAATAGAATGTTGCGGATTTCCTATGGAAAATAGTTCCTAACTATAACTACCTACTGGCGAACGCCAGTAGGTAATATATATATATATATTGTATTGCACCCAAAATGTACTTCTTTTGAGCCCACTCATGGCATTTTTCCCTCTTTTCCCCTCTACTACTCACATAGAAATGCCAGGATTGGGAATTTCCTTTTTTCACACATGGCACTCCAAATAAGAAGTAATATATATTCTTAATGCACATCCCATGTACCCAGGTCTGGCATTTTCCCCAGCATTCACAATCCAATTCATGAGTACTGCGTGTAAAGAAAACATAATTTTTTTAAAAAGCACACAACGTTACCACGGACACACTGAAAACTACAAATCTTCAGCTGCCTTCACAGTTGAATAGTTCACCACGATTACGTAGTGCGGCTGCACGCTACGTGTCATGTGGACGTGTCCACGCAGGCGCGACCTTGCCCCTCTCCAACCCGGAACAACTTCCAGATGCCCTTAACCAATATCGAGGGCGATCTGAAAGTGGCGCGAAAGCCTGGTAACGCAGATCGATTAGGTGTGCATACGTGGCGGGATCCTTGGTGTAGTAAGTATGCAGCAATACGGACGGCTAAGTACACACCATGAAGGTATGATGTGGCTCTGACTACCATCACAATTCTTAAGTAGCACGAGCGGCTTTCTTTTGTTTTCCCTGATTTTTTACTCACCTCATCGCCTTCATCGGACCGACACCAAAGTTTGACTAAAGGGCTCCCCTGCAGTGCTGTGATCCCTCATGAAGCAGGCACTCTCCCGAATTGGGCTGAGGGGATTGTGTAAATTATAAGTGTAACCTTGGTGACTGACCACACTGTTTGGTGTGTAGTGTGTGGTATAAGTGATAAGGATGTAGTGTGGAGGTACAATTCAACCGAATACACTTTCACTGCACTTGGACTAGTGACAGAATGCAAGTCATATCGCCACTTCACTGGATATTTTACAGAGCAAATTGCCCTGTTAGGATTTTGAATCAAGATCACGTATGAAATGGGTATGAAGTGTGATGGCTCCTACACACCCTCCCTGTTGGGTGTACAGAGCACATCACAGATGGGAGATATAAAATGCAAGAATTCTTTCGACATTTTTCCCTCTCTTCTTTTTCTCACAGATGGAGTAATGCAAACCTACAGGAAAACAAGATAAGTTGTCTATTTCCAGTATTTTTCACAAAGGAGCAGCTACCTGCCCTTGTCTATCTGTATATAGAGATAAGTAATATCCTGATTTGACAATAACCAGGGAGGACATGTTTGCCCTGAAGAAAGTCTGGGACCTTATTAGGCCATTTTTTTGGACTGAAACATGTTGGTACTAGGGTCATAGGACCATCAAACTCCATGTGACCCACATATTTCTTTTTATATTTTAATATCCCCTGCGGCTTCAGTAATAAAGGGATACCAGGATCTGCAGGAGGATATTTAATCTTTATTCCCCGGGGCCATTCCTTCCTAAGTGCTCCCTGAAACATGGTCGAGCCCACCCTGACCTTTAGGAGCCAGGGTAAACCGATGATGAAGCATGACACTACTAGAGTGTGTGAGGGTTTATATTAATAAAAAAGGAATTGCTTCCTTTCCCACAATCTAGTGGGTAACAACTGAGAGGTCTCCTTCATTCTTTCCTATTTCATTGCTTGGGGCTTTTAGACTGTGTCTATAAGCCCGTGGGGCACTACTTGTGGTATAAGATTTAGTACGGGAGGACGTATCCCCACAGGAATATCCTCTCTGCCCTTGCGACTCTGGAGGAGGTCCCCTTCTCTAGGTAGCTATAGTTTATGGATGTTGCACGAATGGCAGGCGCGAATAGTGTCTTTTACTAGGGTGTCTTTTCCAGGGAACCACACCTTGTTTCGGAGATGGGTCTTCGTTTTGGCTATCACCTGGAGCAAGGTTGACTACTCTCTTCTGCAGGCTCCGCGGAATCACTATAGTAGAACCACGCAGAATTACTCCGTGGGATCCTTCACTTAGCTTGCTCTGAACCCCCCATTAGTGTTCGCGCGACATTCTTTCATCCTCTGTCAAGCCCCGGGAACTGCTGCCAGCTGCGGTAGAGCAGCGTTCTCTTTAACCTGGTCAGCCCCTCATCGGCCGAGCTGGCATTCCCTACCTCTTTTTTTAGCGTGAGTGCTTTCGGGCAAGCTTCTTGAGACACCATCCGGACGAATTCCTCGGTGTGTTCCTCATCGGTGTCCGGCCAGTGCAGGCCTGATTGGATGTCGGGACAGGAGATCAGCGGGGTTGTTGACCCCACGGCGGAACACCACTTCAAACCGGTAGGCCTGAAGCTGGACTGCCCATCTCTCGATTTGGGGAGGTGCCAGCCAGGTGATACCCGCAAAGAGGGGTATCAATGGCTTGTGATCCATCACCACACAAAGCTCCTGCCCGAAGAGGTACAGATGGAAGCGATGGCATGCCCACTTAATCGCCAGTGCTTCTCTTTCAATTTTGGGCATAACTCATTTCGGTATCTGTCAGGGCTATGCTAGCGTAGGCTACCGAGACCCACTCCTTTGCCTACGTTTCTTGAAGTAGACGGCCCCTACCCCCACTGGACTGGTGTCCACTACCACTTCGGTGTGTCTGCTGGGCAGAAAATAAGCCATGACCGTCTTGTCAATGAGGGCTTCTTTGACAGCATGGAACAACGCGTCTTCTTTTGCAGTCCACTCCCACGGTGTTCTGGTTTTCGTGAGTCTTCGGAGAGGTTCAGAGCGGGACGCCAGGTTAGGGATTAAGCATCCACAGTACGTGGCCATGCCCTGGAAACTGCGGACCACCATGGGCGATGTGGGTCTCGGAGCAGAGCGTATGGCTGGGGCCTTTTTTGGTTCGACTTGGAGGCCGTTCCATGAGAAGATGTAGCCGAAGAACTCCACGGACTCCTGATAGAATGAGCACTTGGCTCGATGAAGAGTCAATCCACTGCCTTCAAGCCACTGGAGTGTGTTCCTTAAATGCACGTGGTGGTCTTCCAGAGTTTTTGAGAACCCAGGATGTCGTCACTCAGGTTGATGACCTCTTGTAACCCTGAGAGTGTCTCTCAGATGGCGTTTTGAAACACCACTGCGGCTGACGACACCCCGAAACTCAGCCTCTTGTACCTCCGCAGCCCCACGTGCGTGGCGAATGTTATGATGTTTCTGCTCTCCGGGTGAAATTTCAGTTGGTGGTAGCCTGCGTTGAGGTCCAGTTTCGTGAACCACTTGGCCCCATTGAGATCCGCCACAATGTCATCCATGGTGGGCGTGAGGTGCCACTCCAGCTTCACTGCCAGATTCGGAAGCTGCATGTCAACACTCAGCCAAATTGCTCCGGGTTGCTTTGGCTTGGGAGCAACAACCAGGGGCGACACCCATGGGGTGGGTCCCAAAATCTTCTCAATCACACCCAGCTGTTCTAGCTTCCACAATTCTTCCTCAACTTGAGGGCATAGATTAAATGGCACCCTCCGGTGCCGGAGCGCAGTTGGTTTGATCTTGGGGTCGATGTGTAGCTTGAACAGCTTTTCCTCAAGGCAGCCAAGCCCTTTAACCAGCATAGGGAATTTCTTGAGGATGTCGTGGGCATGTAGGTCGTGTACCTGGTTGGCAAAGAAGACCAACTCCAGGTCCACCGCCATGTGACAGCTAAGGAGTGTACCCCTCTTTACCTCGGTGACATGGAACCACATTAAGATGCGGTGTCCCTCGATGGCCACTTCAACTTCGATAACCCCTCGCAGGGGAAGCGGCTCGGTACCTCCATACGTATAGATTTTTGCTTTCGAGGGTGACAGTGGTGGTCGCGGGGATAGTCGTTCGTACTGTTACTGTCCGTGACATTTACCGAGGCTCCGGTGTATGTGAGCGCCTTGACTTTGAATCAAGCCACCGTGATGGAGCACATGGGTGGGGGTTCACAGCGTGGGCCATCCCGGCTCACGAACTATACTACGAAGACGTCATCAGCATCTGTGCCCAGTCCGTACCCCGGCAGGGCGGAATCCGTCTGCTCGCGTGGGTCTTCCAACGACAGCTGTCTGACTGCTGTCAACGTACCTTGCTGTCCTGAGGTGTTGGTTCTTGTTCTTCTGCTCCGACACACTTTAGCGAAGTGGTTTAGCTTCCCACATCAGAGCAGGTCTTGTCCCTTGCAAAACACTGGCCAGCTGGCGGGTGCTCGAGGCTGCAGTTGCCGCACGTTCCACTTCTCGCCGGCCTTCCGTCTCCACGAGGCACTACTGGGCGTCTCTGAATGACGTCTACTCTCTCTTCCTTTATCGCCAGTGGCCAAGTTGGTCCTGTGGGGTTTGGATGTCGGTTACGGGCTGCTTCCATTTCATCAGCCCGAGCATTCGACAGCTTGTGGGATCTTGCGAGCAACAAGATCTCATCCAGTGATATGCCCGGTTGCCTGTGTATCAGGCAACACAGCGTTACTGATTTGCAGCCCTGTATGATTTGTGCCCTGATTTCTTTCCTATGGTCAGGGACTGTACAGGAGCTCACCAGCTTCTGTATTCGGGTGTAGAAGACGTCTATCGATTCCGTCTCCCCTTGCCTCGCTTGGCGGAGCTTGAACCTCTCAAAATCGGGGTAAATGTGAGGGTCGAAGTGCCTGTTCAAGGCCGCCACTGCTGCGTCATAGTTGTCATCAGTCCAGTGTTCGGCCAGGTTTCGAACAGGTCATATAATTCGCCTCCCCCGTAGCACATGAGTAGAGATCTTTTCACCCTTCCACCGGTTTCTCTCATCCCCATGAAATAGTGGTCTAAACGGCCAATCCACGACTTCTAGTGCGACACGGCCGTGGCAGGATCAGCTAACTCACTGAACTGGGGCAGGGGAGCTGCTGTGGTGTGGCCCAGCTGCTGGGGGGCTGGGTGCAGGGCTTGCTGCGGGGCTTGCTGCGGAGCTTGCTGTGGGGATTGTTGCAGAGGTGCGGGGGCACCCACCCCATCACGCTTGGTGCACATGTGCGCTCAAGTTGGCTTGTGCTTGTTTTTGCCAATGCTTGATGGGGTCACTACACTACCTTCAGCGCTGTGGGACAGCATGGGATCTGGCACACCTGATGTGGATGTCCCCTCCTCCACGCAGTATTTCCAGTGCGCTTGCCTTGGCCAGTGCTTGTTGCCATGCACCTGACAGAGCTTGCTGTCATGCTCTATCCGTGCTGTCTTCAGGCTGTGCAGACTGTCATTGGAGGTGCTGACTCAGGGCAGGCGCGCATGTGACTCTGGAAGCGGCGTAAGGATACAGTTTTGTACTGCGTGTCCTTGCACCTCATCTCCCTTTGCCTGGGATAGACACGCTCGAGCGGGCCGCTCACTGATGAGCCAGGCCGTGCGCTAGCTCCCCGCGCCTCACTAACAGTGAAGGCACCGCAGCTTGAGCTTCTTATCACCGCTGTGCTCGCAGGGTGGGCACTTACAATCTGGGCTGTCTGTCGAGGCTACGCAGGGCCTGGGGCACGGCATCATGTGCACGCGGCAGACGATCAGTGCTGCACTTCGCCGCAACGGGCTAGATGATGGGCTCAACCTTGATGGCAGAGGTGTGGGTGGGACCAGCCTCGTCACCAATGTGGTGCTCCAGTATACCTCTGGGCCTCCGCCGTGGACAACGTAGGCCTAACACTCTGGACACACAAAGAACGCCACACAGACACAGTATTACAGTGTGGCCAAGACTGCGAGTGGTCATGCACCCTTTTATTTATACCTTCGGGCGAGCCTGCCCTCCAGGTGCATGCAAACTGCAACATGGTATAGTGCTGGCCAGGTGGCTCAGTCACTACATCTGTGTCTGAAAGTGCTACGAAGTGACTTGTTGGCACTATATTTAATTCTTATTTTTATGCTTTCTGTTTTTGATACGATATTCATCATAGTGACACACCTTTACTGTACACCTTAATGATCTCACACCTGTACTGCACTGTTTAATAATCTCTCACCTTTACTGCATGGTTTAATAATCTCACACTGCAAGTACCAGAATACTGGCAAAACAAGCATTTGCAATGCAATAGGTCTTGCATTTACGCAAGTTTAAGCTAATGGCATTGTAAATGACAATCCCTTTTATTTATGTTTTAAAAACTAAAATAAAAATAAAAGGAATTGTCATTTACAATGTCAATAGCTCAAACATGCGTCAATGCAAGACCTATTGCATTGCAAATGTTTGTTCTTCATGGGCGGCTAAATAAAGACCTTCTTCACACTATGTATCAGGCCTCCATTTAGACTGTGTCTGGCTAAACAGCAGAGGTTATGTATTATTTTAACGGCCAATGGATAAATAGCAGAGATTATGTACTATTTGGTTAACGGATGGGTAAACAGCCACTTCCTATTTTGACCAGCGCCTTTATCTAATAATTCGCCTATTAAGGAGCACCTTCAACCCTAGCCCAAGCGTCAAACATCGTCACCCCTGCTGTTCACTCTTTAGCTATAGGCATCTCACTTCCATTTCTACTCTATCAAGCTTAAACATAAGCTTCATCCCTCGAACACTGTTCTGTGTTTACTGCTGCGCCCTATTCTGGAAAGAGGATGGCGTGCAGGGCTCAACAAAAGCCGACATGTTATACTCTTAAACCAATTCAGCTACACACAAACTTTGCACGTTATGGCTGGCTTGTCTTCACAGAATGCACTGTATATATACACATTCATACATTAAATAAATCTGAAATGTGAATAACTGCCTAGCTTTTCTTCGTCAATGAAAACCGTCTAATTTCTAAGAATGCATTAATGTGCTAGGCACCAGCAAAACTATAAAGGCAACATTAAGTTGCCATATCGCTTGTAACCTAAAAGAGGATTGTTAAAAAAGAGGAATGTCTTCATGTACGGTTATTAGGTATCATGTGCCATTTTTGGCCCTAGATTAACTTATTTACTTATCTGCACCTATTCTCTATATCTTTGTTTATAATTGTGTATTCAGCTGCCCTGTCAGAAAAGAAGTTCCCACCTCTTTTTCTAGGCTCCCATATAGTTTAACCCTTGTGGGCAGTTGATGATAATCTTGTACTTTCACATATGCTAGTAGGCTTGGAACTGCTTTTAGGTTGGGGCAGGTTTATGATTTCTGTAAAGTCTTAACTTTGGGATAATTAGAATTCACCAGGAAACTTGACAAACCCAATACCATCACAAGGTTCACAAATTCATTGACAGTCAGAATTTTAATATTTTTCTTGCAAACATTCACAAAGGTAAACTTACACTTTTTTGTAAGTTTAGGATTGTTTGCTAGTCATGAAGGGATTTGCGAGTAGTGTCTTTAGCGCGGAGTCTCGTTAAGGTACTGCATAAAATGTACAGAGACTCAGCACTCGTAAAGATACTACTCGTACGTCCCTTTGTGAATAGCGAACTACCATAAACTTACACAAAAGTTTACATTTACCTTTGAGTATCGGGCCCAATATCAAGTGGCGCGACAATTACCCAGTGCTTTTTCAAATCACCATAAACATCATGCCGTTGTAGAAAAAATCATTTGCCTATCAAATTAAAATGTTCTCTTCTTTGCACACCCAAACTTCAGGCCCAAGCTGTTCAATGCAGTTTAACTTCCTACTGCCAGTTGATTGACAGTTTGTAAACCTGATGAGCTGTGTGCTTACGAGTGGGGCAATTTCACCCAGAGTAATAATTTTGCCCGCAGGTTCGCAAACTCCGGCACTGAAAATTCCAGGACTGGAGACCCTAAACGTTCTGGCAGATGCAGGGGCAGCAGGAAGCAGTACAGCCTAGCTCCCACCCTATCCTTGCAGCATTAGGGGGTGACAATGCTACCTCCCCGGTGAGACTCAAGCCTGCCGTCACTCCACCCTCGCTATCAACCCTCCCACCACCATACCACATTATCCATTTTCCTGCCACATTCGGTCAGTGCAGAGCTTGTGTGAAACGGTCTGTTTTTCTCACTGGAATCAGGGAAAAACACACTGGAAAGAGCACTGAATCTCTGGGTCTAAGTTACCATTCTTCATCCAGGGGCCAAAACTTGCGATCAGCAGATTTGGATGTGGGAATACAAGATGGATCAGAAAATCCAGCCAAACCGTATTCGAACAGGAAAATCTGTAGAACAAGTAATGTGTGTCAGATTCGTCAGTCACTTAAAAAGTCAGACAACTGAATCTTTTAATTTCAGCAGACAAGTTGATCTGTTCTGATCATTTTATTAAATTTCAGCTCCTAAAATCTTGAAGATACCTTCTATAAGAAGGCCTTTGATGGCTGAGCACAACATAGGGACCCAGTCAAAGTACACCATGAAGAGGAACTGCAGGTACCTCAGCTGTGATTTTTTCCAAATAGAGCTCAAAAGCACGACCGAAGATCTAATCCAGAGGTCTAACCCAACCTTTTATAGAGTGAGAGCTGCTTCTGCTCACGGCTCAAGGACTCAGGTGCTACTGTTGTTAAACAGTGACCACATATCTTAACATTACACTATGAACATCCTAGCCGGCCTATCAATAGTCACCACCCATGCATTTCAGACGAGGTTACCAGCAGAAATACCAGGAAAAACGTTTATCCTTATTAAATGCCTCCACCTGACTAATGAAGTAATAGCCAGAGCATCACATTCCCTTTGGCATAAAGGACATAACCTCACACACAAATGCCAACATTTATAGACACACTAACAGATGAATGCACATGAGGCTCTTAAATGTCTCAGCTCTGGATCCATACCCTGCTCGCCTTGGCTCTTTCGCTGATCTTGAACACAACATCTTTTCACTGGCTTCTGCAGTTCAATACTACAGCGGGTCAGCACTGCTTACTGGTCAGGGACTGCTAGCATCTTCATGGCCTGCTGTTCACACACTATGCCTGATTTTTAGAGTAGAGCCTACCACATGTCCAATCTTCTTCTGATTGAGTGAAGACATATGGTCATGTGGCACACCCCATAGGCCGACACAGGGTGCAGGATTCTTATCATGAAGTCCTGCCTTTGGTTTGGCTGGCTGACACTGTAAAGGCCATGAGATGAGTAGTGCTGCCATCTTTATAATTCACAGACCCTCTGGGGCAGATTTACAAGCCCCTTGCAACACTTTTACACCGCCGTTGCGTCACAAAATGCATGTAGTGATTGTTTTTGTGCAGGAAGGTGCCCCTTCCTGCACAAAAACAATCTCCCCACGATGCAGGCATCCTTGCACCAGGGTGCAAGGGTGCCTGCGCCAGCGCATGGCTGCAGTTTGTGTGCCAGCGGAGGGGGAAGCACAGAGATGCAACATATTCTTGTAAATATGTTGCATCCCTGTACTTTGGAAGTGCCGCAGCATTGCACAGGCAAAGGGCTTGCGGTGCCACGCTGCGGCACTTCCTCGTAGATCTACCCCTCTTTATATTTAAAAATCAATATGTCTATTTTTGGATGATATTAGTTTTAGAGATATTTTTTTCCTGAAATTTTTGTACTTTCAATTATAAGCATAAGAGCACGATATTGTGGTAAAATATTTTTGACATGGTATCTTTGTCAACGATATTGTTTACCAAAATATTGTACAAGCCATCCCTTTATATAGCACACAAGCTAGCTGAGAGGCAGCAGAGTGCTGTCCAAGTTGGAGTACAGTCAGTGTGTGATTGGAGGTCAGCGATTTATTACAACTTCTAAGAGGCATTTATTCAGCTCTTTGTTAAACTGATGCAGGGTTGGGTCAGTCTTGATGCATATGAGGATTTTGTTTGAGATCCTGGTTCATAGATGGATAAGACCTGTTGCTTTGTTCTTTCTCTTTTGCACTTCTTTATCTTCAGCCTGATGGTGTACTGACCACAGGCATGCCAAGAGACAATAGCGATGGTAAGCTCACCAGCCAAATAGGCAGGGTGCCAGTCACAATGGCCTATTATATGCGCAACTGGTTTTGAAGATGATGTGGACTCACAAGGGTAATCAGAAAAGTTCCATTAGTGTGGGGATGATATGTCTATAAGTCTTGCTGCTGCATTCAGGATGCCCTCAATAGGGGGGAATTCGTATTATGGGGTCATAGAGGGGGCATTTGTCACTATCCAGAAAACAGAATAGAAGGGCTTGAAAGGTGGCTTTGAATTTGCTTTCTGGAAGGAATTATGTCACTTTCTTTTGGTACTGGCTACCTTATTTTTCTGGTGAAATGTTTTTTGAGAGTGTCCAGGATAAATTTGTGTGACTTTGCATTGGGTGAAAGTTGGGGCTCAAATCCTCGCAGGTTCGCATAATTGAGCCAGGCTTTAAATAGTTGTTGTTTATTGCTGAGTAGGTTCCTCGCAATAGTTTCTTGCCGCCATCCCTAACTTTGCTGCTATTACATTTTTAACTTTTGTGGTTTTAAATAATTGAACTTTCATTTAATCTGTGTTTTTGAAATTAATTGTTGCCTTATTTGTATTTTTTGAAAACCGACTGACTTGACTGCACTTTACGGGGTCTGTTAGCCCCGGGTGGCCATTTTTCTTTTGCCACACGCTCCTCCCGGTCAGCGGTCTAGTCGCTGCACGCCATCCTGTTTCCTCTCTACTTAAGGGACAGAGATCGGACGTGCAGCGCCTGAGTAGGTTCCTCGCAATTGTATATTGCCGCCATCACTAACTTTGCTGCTATTACATTTTTAACTTTTGTGGTTTTAATTAATTGAACTTGCATTTAATCTGTGTTTTAGAAATTAATTGTTGCCTTAATTGTATTTTTTAAAACCAACTGACTTGACTGCACTTTACAGGGTCTGTTAGCCCCGGGTGGCCATTTTTCTTTTGCCACACGCTCCTCCCGGTCAGCGGTCTTGTCGCTGCACGCCGTCCTGTTTCCTCTCTACTTAAATGGCCCCGGAACTGACGCGCAGCAGAAGCGCGGAGCGGGCGCACCGCCGGCGCGCCGAAGGCAAGCCCGTCTGCGCCCGTCCGCGCCCATCTGGGACCAGGGGTCACGACCCCTGGCTAAATGAGTAGAGGATGCATATGTTACACTGCAAAAACTCTTTCTGAGTACCGCACTCTGTCGGCCCATGAATGTGTCCTACTTCATCCTATAGAAGCTGAAGCTGAAACTCTGTGCCCTGGCTGTAACTTTTCGTTTCGTAAACAGCTAGGTAAGGACTATAGCTCTCCTAATATGGGTACTGTTACAGATCAACTCGGGGGTTCTCAGTTTAAAGGCTATCCCACAACTACTATTTTTTTTTTAGTATCAATTGCTGCTCTCTTCCAAAACATAAATCCGACATTTTTGACTTCTTGATCAGTGAGCAGCCTGATGCCCTATTTCTGATAGAAATTTGGCTACAGGCTAGCTCGGGACCGGATATAGCTGCAGCTTTACCTTTTAACTATGTCATAGTACGGAGAGAGAGAAAATTTAAAAAAGGAGGGGGTATTGCCATAATTTTCAAAAAGTGCTACACATGCAAGGTTTATCTTCTTTGGGTTGTGAAGTGGGCGTATTACAGCTCTCTTTAAGCCCTAAATTCACCCTCTCAGGGATATTGGCTTATCACCCCCCTGGGCCATCCGGTCCATGGGCCTTATCAGGTCCCAGAGTTAATTGCCCCTTTTCTGCTTCCAATGCCCCCACCTTTAGACAAATGTCAGTCTCAGCCGTGGGTGCCATTCAGAATTGGATTCTAAAAGCGATTGAGGATTGTCTCCCATACTCAATCAAGAGATTAAATAACCATAGCCCTCCGACCCCCTGGTATACGGAGAGACTTAAAACTGAGAAAATTAAATGCAAAGTCTCAGAGAGACGTTGGAGGAGGGACTATGAGTCTAATGCCAAACTTGCCTATAAAAAAGCTAAAAGTGATTATCACTCGCTCGGCCGGTCAGCCCGGTCGGAATATGTCTCTTCTATGATCACTGGAGCACAGAATTGCTCCAAGACCCTGTTCAATATGGTTAAGGAATTATCTGGCTCAAAAACTCAGCCCATTCGTCCTAGCCTCAATGAGTCACAGTGTGACGATTTAGCTCAATTCTTTCTCAATAAGGTAGAAAAAATGTACTCTGAATTGAATAAGGATAAGCCGGCTAATACCTTTTACCTAGCACCCGTACTCCCGCAAACAGCCGATATTACTGATGCCAGCAAGGATAGGGTGCCGGCACCCTTGAAAACGTTGGCTTCTTGGTTGCCTTTAGACATGAACTCATTCATGCAGCATCTTGGAAGTATCAAATCTGGCTCCCTGTGCCATCCTCTCCCTACCCAAGTGCTGCAGCAGCTTGAGATGCCCACTCTCACAATAATCATGGAGATTTTGAATGCCTCCCTGCAGGAGGCATTTGTTCCCCCACAATGGAAACATGCCATGGTTCTTCCTCTGTTGAAAAAGGCCAAGGCGGACCCGGCTCAGCCCACTAATTACAGACCAATCTCTCTACTTCTGGTCTTTTCAAAAATTTTAGAGAGACACATTAACAAGCAGCTATCTAATTTTGTAGAAACTCAAAACTTTCTACACTTTTCTCAATCCGGTTTTAGAGCAGGTTTTTCGACACCGCCTGGATGGAGGAGGCACCGCTGCTCTTATACTATTAGATCTGAGCACGGCTTTTGACACGGTGTCTCACACCGTGTTACTGAAAGCTTTACACTCTCTGGGCATTACAGGTTTAACATTGAATTGGCTCGCTTCTTTCCTTACAGATCGATCATTCCAAGTTTTTTCCCCCACGGCCAGCTGTAAAAACTACTCCTCTCCCTATGGAGTACCCCAGGGTTCTATTCTTAGCCCGCTGCTTTTTAATATCTATGTCATACCTTTGGCAGATATTGTGGAAGAGGCTGGGTTGTTTTCTTATGCTGACAACACCTATATTATCTTTTCTCTCTTCACGGAAAGCGAGGCTGAGCCTTCGGCTCTCCACATAGGACTGCGCAAAATTGCATCTTGGATGCAAACAAACTTCCTTCAATTGAACGGTGAAAAAACATTCTGGGAAAAATAAAGATCTCTGGAGCAGCCAACATTGGCCTGCGAAAATGGGTAACCTGCCCCAGCCCGTCCATCATGTCCACAACCTTGGCTTCATTCTCAACGACCAACTCTCTATGCATCAACAAGCCGTTAAGGTTGCTGCAACCTGCTTCACCATCTTGAAATGGCTTAGGAAAATTGTGTGGATGCTACCATGCTCTACCCAAAAAACCATAGTCCAGGCCATGGTCACCTCTAGATTAAAAAACAGTACGAAATCTTGGGGTCTATGTACAAAACGTTGAAATGGTGTGACTAAGCACCATTAAGGCTTAGTAAGCCTAACGACACTAAACCAATGGCTATACCTCACGGCAAAAAACTGTGGGCATATCCCTTTTTAGGACGAAATCCCTCACTCACCAGAGGTGACATGCTTCATCATTTGGATTCTCCTCCCAAAGGAAACGCCTAGTTCCTTTGGGGGCTACAACTCCCTCTCTACGAGGGAGGAGCTCAGGGATGTTTTCAAACGTCGGTGGAGTTTGCTAAATCCACAAGTGATGAGTAAAGATAGTGTGAGTGAGGGCGCAGCGCAAAGAATAAAAAAATAAATGTGAGGAAGTGTAATTAAAACTGGCTAGGGAGCGTAAATAATGTACTTTATTCTAATACACCCTCTGCCAGAGTTAAAAAACAGTGCACCAGCGGTATAGATTTAAACCGCTTGGGTAGAGTGAAAAATAGTGGTCAACATGTTTCAGCCTGTAGCCCAACCGTGGGCGTGGCTTTCGTCAGGACCTCTAATGGTGCTGCTGCGTCAATATGTGAGTGATATAATCACAAAAAGGATACATGACCAGGATCTTAAATCAGTCCTTCTGTTCCTCTAGGAAACATTACCTTAGGGGAAAATAAACAAAACACAAGATAGTATATACATTCAGCTGTAAATCCATTATGTGATGCCAGAGGTAAAGTGCGGTAGATATAAACCAAAATCCAAGTCTTACCCGCAGTCTGCTGGGTAAGCAACCCACCTCAACCTGGCGACATCTCAGGAGGGGGGCATCGCTCTAGAAAGAAACGATGTACAAACCATTAGTTGGTCATGCTATACATAGGTCCCATTGAAAACATTGATCCAATTCTTGACCTAATGTAGAGATTCAGTCATGAGCATATTGTATGAACAAAGGAGCCCACATTGTGAGAGTAAAATAAAGAGGATTAATGACTAATCGCTCCCAATTGGAAAAAAGTAGCTCAGTGTGGCTCTCAATCTAGAGTCCAAACAACAGAACCATTAAAATAAGATAGGGAACAATAACAAGGGCATACATCTAAGAGAGATGTTCTTACTGTGAAAATGCACATCATAACCATAATGCCCAATATATTTATCCCTTCATATTGAATTACAATGAACCAATATGAAAGCATTCTTTTCTCTATAAATTTCTTTAGCCAAGAGTGTTAAATGATATGCCAAGTTTTGAAAAAATCAGCGTGCTACCAAAGCGAATCGCCATAGACAAAAAGCCCAAGGGTACAACAAAGCAAACGTCGTGTAGTCCACGCAAAAATTCACACCCAAAGCATGTGGTTATTCCAAACAAACAGTAAAGACTCGAAAGTGAGGACCACTCACCTCTCCGTCGGTACTCCGGGCTTTAAATGAGCTTGTGACCGGAGGTGAGGGTCCTGCAGGTGTTTGCAATTTTATACTTTGCAATAATTGCTAACGAGTAGAAACCGGTGTGGAAAATTCGTCACTTGAATAGCAACGCGCCAGCGCGAATCCGGAGACACTCACGTGAGTGAGGGATTTCGTCCTAAAAAGGGATATGCCCACAGTTTATTGCCGTGAGGTATAGCCATTGGTTTAGTGTTGTTAGGCTTACTAAGCCTTAGTAGTGCTTAGTCACACCATTTCAACGTTTTGTACATAGACCCCAAGATTTCGTACTGTTTTTTGATATATTGTGTGGGTATTAAATCTTGTTGTGGTCTTTAAAAATTCCCTAGGACCCCCTTGCTTTGAACTGTGTTGGTTGTTAGCACCTCTAGATTAGACTACAGTAACATTCTTTTTCTTGGATCCAATAAGGACGTGATCCGCAAGCTGCAGATGGTGCAGAACACCGCAGCCAGACTGCTCTGTCAACTTCCTAGAATGGCCTCTCCACTAGCTCAGGGTGGAGAACCGGATTAAGTTTGAAGCCCTCACTTTTATGTTCAAAATCAAATCTGGTACAGCCCCTCAGTATCTACAAGCTTTAGTACACCCCTATCAGCTACTGCGTTCTCTTAGATCCTCTACCCAGGCGAAAGTTTCAGTGCCAAGGATCAAACTTTCTCGTATGGGGGGCCACTCCTTTGTCTATGTGGGCCCTTCATTATGGAACTCTCTCCCCCTGTCTTTTCGCACTGAAACCACCTATGTGAAATTTCGCAAATTGGTAAAGAAGTGGCTATTTGATCAATAACTGTCTCTGCTTACTGATTCAAAAATCTTTTTATTCAAAATCTTTTCTTGCTCTGTTCTTCTCAGGCTGGCGCCGGGAAACCTCTGGGTAGCTGTTGCGCCTTACAAATTCAAATATAATAATAATAATAATTTTTCTTCGTGAACAGAAGGAATTCAGTTCCAATTTGTTATGTTTCAGGTAGGTCCTAGATATCCATATTAAGATGATGTTCAAGCACTGTTTGGAGCATTAGATGCGTAGAGCCGAGAAGACCTTCAAGTATAGTTGTGCAGCTACTTATCTCATATTTTGTGTTTTTGAAGTTGAACAGGTTTCTCCAGAATGTACATTTTAAGTCTGCTATTGGTGAAGAGATTATGTTCGATGACAAAGGTAACCTGCCGGCAAATTTGGATATTTTGAATTGGGTTTTCCTTCACAATGGGACAGTCTTAGCCAATCGGATTGGACACTTTGATCACTCGGCTCCTTCAGGTCAACAACTTTTCATCAACCAGAGCTCCATCATGTGGCATTCGGAGAGTCCTGAGATGAACAAGGTGAGTATAATATCAATTTGAGCACCATCTTGTGAGATTTTTACTGTTTTTTGTAACGGCTATTTATCTGGCCATCAGGCAAATAGTGAATTTTCTCTGCTACTTACTTTGCTGGCTCAAATGACACTATAACTAATTGAACTGAATGTATTTGGGAAATTATTGAATTTTCCAGTAAATCAGAGAAATATATATAGCTATCAAAGATAAAGAAGAAAATAAATTCACAGATTTGTATTTATTGACTTTATTACAAATGTTGCAAGAAATAAGGCGAGATTGCTATGTTATAGTAATTTGTAAAGTACACTATTACCCGCAAGGTTAATCTGGCGAGGCATTTTGTTACCTCCATTCTTGTGACCTATAGATTGATCATTTCACAGTTCCACTTTAATACCCATTTTCCAGACAGGGTATGTGGATCTATAGAGGTTTCAGAACTGATTTGTGATTCTCTCTCAATTATCATTTTCTGGCCTTAGCTCAGACAAGCCTTTGTGCTATATGATGGCTCTCACAGCAGTAACAATAGTGCTGGCTTCTAGCATAAGTTGTCAAAAACAAGGACATAATGAAGCATGAGATCTCAGTACTAGGCTGCTATCGGCCATCATGAGCAGTTATCTGGCACAGACAAATAGGCAGCCCTGTATAGAAACTGTAATACCTTTAACAAGTGAAACCTATGACCTACCCCCTTACTCCTATCATCTACCCTATGCCATCACTCAGGAAAAACTAATCAGTAGCCCTTTGCTACAAAGAACTTCACAGAATTTCTTTGGTAGTCTTTTCTCTATTATCTCACACTTCAATTCCAGGTCCACACCCTCCATCCACAGGGATGCAGTTAATACACACTCACTACTTAGGGAAGCTGTATCGACTTTCCATCACGTCATGCAAAATGCATCCCACTGGTGCATGCGGTTAGGCTTTCGTCACACAAGGAGTCTTACTACTACGCATTTGCTACATACCCATCGCACATACATGCACATGGAATGTCAGCACAAAGATCAGGGGGTCACTCATAATCCCCCCCCCCCTGGCCATCTGAGGAGATCCATCTGGAGTCTGCATCAACCCTTCTTCTGCTCATCATACCCTTCTTATGATCCTGCATTCCCTTTGCTGACTGCCCTAGCACTTTGGCCCCTCGTTAGCCTGTAACCTTTTTTCCTGATATCAGTCGTCTGAGTTTCTGAAACCCTTTCTGCCATCCTTTGCAGACCACCCTCATTTTCACCAATACACCTTTAAACTCCTATGCCAAATGTCAATCCTACCGCCCTCAGATCCACCCCCAGACTACTGTGCTTGCATCAGACAGCGTCTTCTATAACCCAGAGGTCAGAGTGTTACAGTACTGACTTTTTATTCACTTTGAGTGCTCCGATTGTTCAGCAAATACTTATCAATTCTATACATGGGCTGAAAAGGTGGGGGGGTTCTCAGCACTGGCAGCATAAGAAGTACTAATAAGGACCCTTTAGAAAAAGAATATCCTAATACATGTGGCCTTGACTCACATAGGTGTCCTTTCTCTCCCAGTCTACTTCCTTCTCTTGGTGAGGTCCTTTTCTTTAGACATTGGTCCTCCTCCAAGTCCGCCTTTTCTGGGCTGTGTAGATCCTCATCCTGGCCATGGTGGTCACACAGATACTGGTTTCCTGAATCTCGTGCTCCTGGATATAATCCTTTGTGAGCCTGGTCTTCCTGGCCCATTCTTGTATTAGCCATTCCTGGGATTCATAACATAGCATGTATTTGTAAAGCACACGTTCACCACTGACGGGGTATCATGGCTCTAAACAACAGATATTTATTGTTACCCAACTCAATAGTACTCATTTTATCGACCCCCGATGTATGAAAGGCTGAGTGGACCCACTGGGGTTTGAACCTGTGACCATGACGTCAAACACAGGCCCCTGCAGTGGATGCATTAGTCCACTGATCCACCAGACCCAGCTTCATGACCTTGATACTACTGATCCTCACCCTAATCCTCCTGGTCTTCTGGGTCCTTATGAACCTAGCCCTGTTGTCTTGGTTCTCCTAGGGCTGGAACTCCTAATGTTCCTGCTTCAGGTTATCTTGATTTTCCTTGCCCTGGGCCTTGTGGTTCACCTGGTACTGCATCCACCCCGTGGTCCTGGTCCTCCTCATTATGTGAGATGGATAAATACTCTTCATTCACTTTAAAAAAAACATAAGATGCAAGCTCATACATTTTATACATGTCAGATAAGAATAAAATGTATATACACTGCCACACGTATCAAAGTTTGCGTATCAATTCAATTAATAGTGCTTGTCATAAAATCTAAAAGAAATAGAAATGAAATGTAAATTTAAAAAATACATTGCGTTCAACCAGTGACGCTATAAAACCATGTTCAAGTATTGACGAAATGTAAATTCAAATCATGAATTAATAAAGTGCAGGTGCGACGAAAGTACATTGTACGCTTGCCAGTGTTAATAAAATAAAAGAGTGGAGCAAGGGCCATACTAAGAACTGTAATGCTATAGCATGTTAAAAAATCACTCCCTAGCACTATGCTCTAACAGAGCCCTCCTTCTTTGGTTGTCATGCAGACATGATACATATAAGGTTACTGGTTGCAAGTTGAAGTTGGACATAGATTTAACTCCTGTATGTCTCAGATAGAACAATGGATGAGAGCAAATTGCCTAAAGCTTAATGCAGGAAAAACAGAGGTTCTTCTTTTTGGAAAAGACAAATCCTTTTGGTCACCTAGTTGATGGCCACAGGACATGGGACTTTTACTCATACCACTACGGAAAGGAAGGAATTTAGGAATCATCTTTGATGACAAACTTAACTTTGAAGATCAAGTTAATGCTCTTGTTTCATCTGTGTTTTTTACCATGAATATAATCAAAAAAATCGGTCCCTATATTCCTGAAGATCTTCAAAAAAATGTGGTATTAACTTTAGTTCTAGCTAAAATTGAATATGGCAATGCCCTTTTCATTGGCATCCGGAAAAAATGGCAACAAAAACTTCAAATGCTGCAGAATGCTTCTGCTCTTCTCATAACAGGAATCCCAAAGCACTGCACAATATTGGGCATTATTATTTTCGCGCAATTTGTCCCGTTTAGTCCTCACAGGGCGATTAGATCTTCAGACGCTATGCTACTAACACTTCCAAGGATTAGGCAAGCAACTTGGGGAGGCAGGAGCTTCACCTTGAGGACTGCCAAGCTGTGGAATGACCTTCCAGTCAACATTAGAAAATGCTCAGATCTTTTTGCATTTCAGAAATTACTCAAGATGTGACTCTATAATCGATAGGGTGGCATCACCTAACCTTATCTGTACTACCTCTCCTTTTTTGAATGGCAGAACAACAGCACCAAGAGTCCTCAGGACAATCGAGCGCTACCCATGGCTTCTTTCCTGCCCATACTGCTTACTTTGGTCGTTTGGGTTGTAACTGTAGGAATTTTCTTGAAACCCAGTTGAGTTAGTTTTTTGGGGTATTTTTTATTTTTCAGAATGGCAGGGTTTTTGGGTACTGTCTCAGGTTGTGTCTCCCTCTCGTGTTCATATGTGACCCACAATGTGCCCTTAAATACACCCTATTGCTTCCCCCAACATGAATTGAGCCCTACTCCTTACTTGGGGACAGCCTACTTGAAGGGTTTCTATGTTAGCTGTGTCTGTGCTGTTGTCCTGAGAAATATCTGCCATACGGGGCTACTTGCATTGGCCATGGCTAGAGCTTTTTTGGGAGCATCCAAATTCTCCTCCACAACCCCAATTGCATCATGAATAGCCCCCCATAGTGTCAGTCAAATAGCATGCACTATTGTCAGCTGCATGTCACTTCTTACTTCTGGCACTAGGTGTAGTGGTTTCATCAGATTTCCTCTTGCCCATTCTAATTACCTGGTGCAGCTGGGGCATGCCCGCGCACGGCCTGGGCTATAGGAGTGCCGTTGTCAGTGTCGAGAAGGCTGACACCGCCTACCGCGCCGCATGGTATGCGTGGGGACCGAGTCCCACCCCAGCCAGCTGCCTGGAGAAAGGTTGCGGCATCTAGGGGCCTCTGGCGGCCCTGGTCAGTGTTAACCTTTGTCTTCCTTAATATGACTTCTTGGGTGGGTTATTTTGATTATAGTCTGGCTTCATTGGTTCTCATGGCCTTGGTTGTACTGGTTTCACCAGTCTGGTCCTAATAATACCCCAGCCCACATTCTAGTCCACCTACTCCACTGGGAATTTCAGGTCCTGGTCCCCTTGGTACTTACCTCTCTGGTCACCCCAGCCCTGCTTTTGGTCCTGCTTCTTCTGACCCTTGCAGTCCACCTACTCCTTCCCCATCTGGTCTCTGGTCTTAATGGCCCTAGTCCACGTGCTCTTGACCTTACTATATCTCCGGGTCCTTCTCCAAAAGGCCATCTTCCTCTTTGCCCTGGTACTCCTGCTTGTTGTCATCCTGGACTAACGTCATCCTTTTCTTAGCCATCTGGCTTGGTCATCATGGCTTCAGTCCTATTGGCCTTTTGTGTCCTCGTCCTCCTCGACCTGGTCTTTGCTTGCCCTGGTTTTCCAGGTCCTTATACTCCTGCCCTCTGTGACTTAAGCTTGTTTTTCTTCCCTCTGTTTTGCTTGGTTGTGGTCCCACTTGTCCTCCTTGCCCTGGTCCTCTCAGCACTTGTCCTGCTGTCTCTGTTTGCCTGGCCATCTCACCTTGATTCTTTAGGTCCTGTTCTCCTAGGCTTCATCGCTCTGTCTGGTTTGTCTAGCATTGGTCTTCATATTCCTGCCTCTCAGTCAGTGTTCTCTTCCTGGTTGTTTTCCCACTAGGCGTGATCCTTTTGTTTCTGCCCTTCATTGTTTGGGTTTTTGTGTGCCTAATCCTCTAGTTTCTGGCAATCCTAGTCCTTTCAAGCACATTCTCCTAGCTCTTCCTGATCCTCTTTACTCTCGTCCATTTGACTTGGTCCTTCTGATCCTTCTCATCTGATTACTAGTACATCAGTTATTGGTGCTGCTAGGCCCCTCGGTCTACCTGGTATCTGCATCCTGGCCCTCTTAGCCCTTGCCTACTTAACCCTGGCCTTACTAGTTTGGATAAGCCTTGTCCTCCTGGCACTGAACCTTGTCCTCAAGTTCCTTCTGGCCCTGCACCCAATAGTCTGGGCCCTCTTGTTCCTGGTTCTCTTTGTTTGAAACTTTCAGAGCCTCGTCATTATTATGGTCCTAGTCCTCCTTGACATCGATTCCAGTCTGCTTAGTCTTCCTGGTTCTGGTTGTTCTGGTCCTCCTGATCTTCCTCACCCTGGTCCTGCTACCCCCAAGTCCTGGTCTTTGTACTCCACTAGTACTCTGGGCCGTTGTCCTATGGTTATGCCCCCTCAGCACTCCTAGGCTTGTTCCTGGTCCTCTTGGTGCTGATCATTGCACTTATTGTGGTCCTTGTCCTCCTAGCTCTGGGATTGTTTGCACAACCCCTTTATCTTCCTTGCTTATTCTGGTCCCCTGGTTCTATTGACCTAGATCTGATCTTCCTGGATCTAGTACAGATCCTCCTGGCTCTGGTCTGCCTGCTGCTTGCTTCTACACAAACTCATTGTGGTCCACCTTCATATGGCACTCCTGGGCCTGGCCATCCTGTTGCTCATCAGCCTGGCAATCCTGTTTCTAGCCCTGTGGCCTGAAACCTCCAGGCTGTGATCATCCTTGTCTTGATGTCCCTGGTCCTGATCCTCCTTACCCTGGTCCTAGTACTCATGGTCCTGATTCTCTTTGCCCTTAATCTTCCTGATCCTTCTAGCCCTTTGTTTCCTGGTCCTCTTAGAACCTTTCCTTGTGACTCTGGCTTCCTGCGTCTCTGGTCTCAGCTCCTCGCATTCCTGACCGAGGTCATGCTATTCTTATTTTTTATAGTCCTTGTTCTTCTCAAGATCCTGTGCCCATTGCCCATATCCTCTTAGTCCTGTTATTTATAGTTTGGGTTCTCCTAGGCCCAGATCTCCTGGACCTGGCCCACCTGCCATCCTACTCTTTGTATCCTTTGTCCTGATCCTTCTTTGATCTAGATCCTCTTGCATCCTCCTGAGCCTGGTCATTTTGGTCCTGGTTCTCCTGGTCAGCACTGTCCAGTCCACTAGGGCTTCCAGATTCTGGTTGGCCTTATTACATCTCACCCTGGTCTTACTACTCACAAAGAGTATCTGTGCATAGAATGTGTTATAATGTTTTCTAAGCACGTTCCCACGCTTGGTGGCTGAAAAGGCAGTAGTCTGGTTGACTATAGCAATTCTTCACCCAGAATGTGTCCACAAATCATCTCCACATTCTTTTCAGAAGGAATGTATAATACCATTGCAGTGAACAAAAATTAGTCTCTAGAATGATTTTAATTAACTATGATTTCTTAAAATGCTCTTCTCACCGATAGGAACCGGAATGAGGAAGTACCCAAGAAGGTCTTTGTAAGTGTATGGCATGTCTGAGATGAATGTCAGAATGAATGTGATGAGCACCAAATAGGGGCTAACATAAGCGGTAAATACCCTACAAATGTAATGCTTATTTCTGTGAAGGATCCCAGTAATTTTGGTCATGACGAAAGTCAAGATACCCGGCTTGGCACAGGAAGGCAGAAACATGTTGACCTTCTTGGATATGGAGTGCATAATAGAACTTCTTCAATGTTAGAATCAAAAGTAATACTCTGATTGTGGGCACTCAGAGGCAATTTTGAAGTTCAGATCCCCAACCTTAGGCTATACCGAAAATACCATACAAAGAGCTCCCTCAGGTATACCTGCACAGATACAATACTAGTATAAGTGCAAGGACTTGATGATAAAGCATGCAACTGGTGTAAATTCCATTAGATGAGATTCCATAAAACAAATCAGAATGTTTCCCTTAACAATTAAAAAGAATACATTCGCCCTAGAGGAAGGTGGCCACTGTCTTATGTGATTGGATGGGATGCTACCATTGCCTGGAGTCCGTTTTTGCTTTATGGCCGACTAAATAAAGACCTGCTTCACACTATTTCTCTGGCAGCAGGTCATGTTGCTCATCATCTCTACTATTTAGTTTGTGTCCAGCTAAACAGAACGGATTATGTAGTATTTTGGTGCCTACCAGGCAAATAGCAGGGATCATATACTATATGGACCATGGAGGATTAAATAGTGACTTCCATTCCTAACTGTAAAGTAGGTCTATGCATATGTGTCTTTAATTGCATGTTGTGAGAATCCCACAGCTTGATTTGTAAAAGAATGAGTGCCAGTGCTAGTAAAAATCAGTGCAATTAATACCAATTTTGCATAGTCTTGATTTCATCTCAGGCCTCTTTAACCCACTACCAGTCTAACAGACACTACCACTACCAGACACTGCTGCCCTATATCTTACTCTTGCCGGTCCCTGCGTTCTCCCTTTGTGCTTTGTTCCATCTTTCTCTTCCTCCTTCTTTCTCATTTGTGTGTTTTTATATCACCGGCAACCATCGGTTCAAAATAAGCACTGGAAAATGTTCCTTCTGTTGAAATGGGAGTAACAGGAGACGTGTTTACCTATATTGATAGGTGTGAGTGGCAATGTACTGCTTGAATGACTGTTAGGGGGCCAGAGCTTTTTAGCAGTGAAAGGACATTTATATCTTGTATATACGCAAGAGAGTTGGCGAGGGATCTCACCCACAGTGTACCACTTGGAATAAGTGTGGCTCGCAAAGAGTGCACAGTGGCTTGAAATAAGGTGAGCAACTAAGCAGTGTAGTCATGAATTATGACAAGGGTGTTGGAACCAAGGAAACTCACACGACCATTTGTCTTGTTCTGGATTGGTTTTTCTTCACAGCACTGGCAAGCATAACACTCTGCATAAAAGACAGCACCTGGCATAAGGCTATTAACTCATCTTCATTAATTCCTCAGCTTTTATACATGGCCTACTGATGTGGAGTTACTCTCCACACGTCCTCTTCTCTCTGCTTCCCTTGAGGTAGTAAGAGGGAAAACCAGTGCTTCCTGTCTCCACCCAGGAAGTTCGTGGCATCTCACTTCTGTCTGGGCCAGCTAGACCGCTGACCAACTTATATAACAATGTTCTATCCTAGAGGACATGGCAACCATTGCACACCATAACAAGCAGAAGTTGGAAGCCAAGAAAACATTAAATTATGTCACCTATAAACAAGCATAGTTAAAGTTTAGGCAAATTAGATAACAACACAACTAATGTTTTCTGGAATTCCACTGTGCATGGACAGCTCCTCATTCAAATGTTTCCATTCTATCTGACTGAGAGGTGCATCACTACTCTTAGAGATAGTAGGCCTATGTTGTTGCTCATAGATGTTGTGCCATGAAAGCTTATCATTCACAATGTTTGTGGTACTCACATGCCAGCAGGATGAAGCTGAGATGTTAGTAAGGAGGTGCAGAGCTGGCATACTAAAAATGATGGGATGATGTTGCAGAGCAAAACTGTAACAGGCTGTAGCTCAGCAAGGGGACCGGAAATACAAACTCTCAATAGATGAAGGAGGATTGCCTGGTTAGGAGTTAGCTTGCCATATCTGATTTGAGGAGAGGAGGCAGTACAGCCTGACAACCTTACCATAGTACTACCGCACTAAACATCCTCCTTCCAATCAGTGCACACTGTTAGCAGACCTTTGAAGAAATCAACCCCAAAATAAGCATGCATCATTAGAAATACATAATGGGAAACTTGGTCCTATATTGTCATCTCAGGGTTCTGGTGACATTTACAAACCACTCAGACTTCAGGCTCTTGGTTTATGATGTCACCAGTCGAAAGGGGACACTTCTATTATGTGCCACTAACAATTTTGTACAGATCTGATATGATGCTATCCATTTGGACTCTGGCTATTGGTTTGTAACTTCATGTTTCCCTTTGTAACACATGTCATATTGTTGTCAGTCCAGCTAATCGCATAAAAGACCAGTTCTTTGTCTAGAGCTGCCACTGATTGTGCAGGTGCTGAGTCAGAGCTGTTTCTAGCACACTGATCCGAATTAATGCTAAGAGACAGTAAGAAAAATAGAAAAGTTAGCAATATTCAAACTAGCCAGGGGATGGTAAGAGGGGCATTTTGTAAGCTCTTTTCCGGATAAGAAGAGGTACTTTAATGCTTATCTAGTGCTACCAAGCACATCTATGCATGTTTAGGTGCTAGTATGTCTATTTATGTTCCATACAATTCCACTGGTAACTCTTTTGTTCCTGCGGTTTTCCACATAGCTAAGTCTGTGATTTATTTTCTGATATCTTGTACCATCAGCAGAGTGGGTAATTATTCTTAAATATTTTAACTGTTCAAGCCATATGTGACTCATACAAATAATCCTCCATCTTTTTTGCCGTACTCAATTTTAAGTTGTGTGCTTTTCATTTCATTACAGTTGTCTCAAAAAACTAAATATTGGGATCCACCTTGTGTCTGACCTTTTCTTGTATCCAGTGATGGACATGACAGAGACACAGCGATAGCTTAGATTAACTGCCTGGTGGAATTTGCATCAAGCTAGAGGTGGAGTTGAGTGACATCTGTATACATTTATTAGCCAAACTCATGAGATTTAAAGATCTTTGTGAGAAGATACATGTATGTGATGAAGAGCATTGGAGGGTAATGATAAGCCTTGAGGAATGCCACAGCAGATGTTGGTAAACCTGGATAAGATGGATGCCAGTTTAACCTTGTGATTCAAGATAAATAAGGTGAACCAGGAGATTACTATTCCACAAACGCCTGCACAACATTCAAGCCTATAAAGTAGGATTCAATGCTCAAGGGCAATGAATGCCTCCAAAAGGTCCAGGAGTATTAGACACTGGGAGATCTATTTCCACTCATTGTCCCTACCTGTCAATACCATTTAAGGCATGTAGACATGGTCACAGTAAAGGTTAAATGGCCCCCATATGCAGAGAGAAAGCTCCCTGCACACTGGGGCCATTTATGTTTTGTTCAGAGTAAATAAACCCCTGAACAAAATCCATTTCACTGAGCAAAACAATCTTATTCTTAAACACTCTGAAAGCGTTCACACCTAAAATGGACAGACACCCTGTCAGGCAGCTGGGGGACACTAAGTAGGGTGGATAGTCCTCCACCCAGGTGGTTGTGTGTAAAACATTGAGTTATTGGTTGAGCGGGGTGGAAACCCTTCTCAAGCAACAACCACAATCTTTTTCAGGTGAACCACAAAAGTCACCTAATTGACCTATGCTTAACCCTCTGGTAGCTTGTCACAAAGCAGCCAGGCTTAACTTCGGTGTAATGTGTAAAGTATGTATGCAGCACACTAACAGCAATAAAGTGAAAACACAACAGAAGAAAAATCCCAAAACAAATCCAGAAATTGGTTTAATTTCAATAATTAAAATGAGACCAAAACAACACAAATCCAAACAGTAGCACTGGAGATATTGAATGTGAAACATTTAAATTAAAATAGTGCCAACATGTGCAAATTGACAACTGAGAGTATTTGGTAATGCTGGACCACCACAAAGTCACAAGTTTAGCTTGCCCGAGTTGGAGTGCAGGCTAGGCACTGGTCCAAGTTTGGCCCACTGGGAGGTGGACATTATGTCCTTGGTACAGGGTCTGCATGGCGTTGCTTTGCAAAGCGTTGTGTTGTCGGTAACGATGAGGGTGTGTACCGAGGTTTTGCATCACTCTGCATTGGTTTTGATTAAGCTCTCAGCTGTGCTGCAACGCTTTGCCGTTCTTTTTCTTTTTTTTGTATCTCTTTATTGGCATTTTGTGATTATGTTTACATACACTGAAGGGTATGCAAAAAGAGCAGTAACAGTTCAGCTAATGATAAACAATGTTCAAACATCCTACAAGAATATACACCAAGTTATTTTCCCAGTAGGGCATGTGTCTAAATAAGGACTTCTGTAATGCATGTCAAACTTTCGAGACCCTAGTTGGTCCCTTAATGAAAATTCACAGGCTGATTGTCTGCAGTTGAAAAAACTTGGCCCAGCGCCAGAACACCGGGACAGTTGCAAGCCGGAGATTTTTATGCGTAACAATTCAAACATTAACATTACAGAGTGGCCAAGTCCATTCTCAGTCCTTAACAGCAACGACCCCCACTGCGCTCCAGCTACCCCTGAAGAGGCTTCCCTCCAAGCGCCCACATAGAGAACAAGCGCTGGCACGGGACCTGAGTGCACCCATCTCTTCTCCTGCCCTGTGTCCCCAGCTGGAGAATCTCCCACCGGGTGTGTAGTGAGCTTTAATGCCCCGAGTATGGAATCCCAGAGTTTCCTTAGCCCCAGCGCATCTTCTCTATTTAACGCTATGGTTTCCGCTTGTGCCCACACTAGGAGAGATTGTTTCCATGCCTTGTGATGAGGGGGAAGTTGGTGAGTGATTAGTCACTTGGCTGTGATTAGCCCCAGGTCTAGAAATCTGGAAGTTACTTTGTGCTTCGTGGATCAAGCGAACAGTCCCAGTATACATTCCTCCCAGGAGCCCAGTTCCACACGAGCTGTACATGTGGCAAAGCAGGACGTTATTTCCCACCAGTTTTGTAGTAAAAAGTGACTGGACCACAACATATGGAGGAGGTCGGCCCCCACTAGGCCGCAACGTTGGGCGGCCCGCGGAGTGCAAGCTGGAAGTACCCATTCAATGTATCAGGCGATAGACATGCCCTATGGATAATGTGATGTTGTATAAAGCGGAACCTAACGTTCCATGGAATTTGAGTAGCGCTTGCCAATACCATATCCCATTCTTTGTCCGCCCAAGGCTTTCCTCTTTCTCATCCCACTTGCCACGCAGGGAGGTGGGCGGGTCTTTGGAATGTGCTAGAAGTGCAGTCGTTAACCAGTGTAATATGTGGCGGACCGCCCCATCTTCTGCAGATATTGTACAACTGAGTGAGTCTGGGGCTTGGTGTCCAGGTCTTCCCAGGTTATTAGTGAGTTGTACAGCAGGGAATGAACCCTGGGATAACCTCTCATATGTCAGCAGCGCTCCATCCTCCAATAAATCACCTAGCGTCTGCATCCCTGCCATGTGCCAGGGTGTGAGCTCTAATCCCATTGTGACCACCCTACCCCTTGGTGTGCCGATTAGGGGCAGTGCCCGTGCCTACGGGGTCGTCTCCAGATTGAGATACAGACGACGCCGGTAGCAGCGATGGGCCAGAGCCAGCATTCTGGGCTTTGGTGTGGGTGCTCTGGCCATGCGATGGAACAGATGATGTCTGTGGGCCGGCCGGTGTCCATGTTACTAGCAGCTTAGCCGTGTCATCTAGCAGCAGGCCGCCAGCCATTTTGATACCCATTGTAATTGTGCAGCTAAATAATACAACACCAAGAAAGGAACTGCTAACCCACCCTGCTCTACCAGTGCATACAGTTTAAGTAAGTACACACCGTGTTGCCCCCTGTTCCAAATGGTGAACAGTCATAATATCGAATTTTTAATATCGAATTGCCAAAATATCGAGTTTTTATATAGAATGGAGGGAATATCGAATTGCAAAAAATAGTGGTGCAGAATATCGAAATTCAGGTATGAAATATCGATTGTCATAATATCGAAGTTAGTAATATCGACAGTCATAATATAGTTGAAAATATGTATTATTTTTGTAATGTATGTTTTAATTTTTTGGAAGTAATGAATTTTATGTTATTTAATTTTTGCGTAATTTAATTCCATTACGGGTTGTGGGTTTATAGGGGAATAGGGTGGGAAGTAATTTAATTATACTAAATTATGCTAAATTAAATATTAATTTGTAAGAATTATTAATTATTTTTAATTTAATATTGCGTTTTAGTTCTGTTGCGGCTTGTGGGTTTATAGGGGAATAGGATGGGAAGTAATTTAGTTGTAATTAAGTAAATATTTATTTTTATTTATTAGTATTGATAATTAATTTATTGTTATTTAAATATTAATTGGTAATTACTTTTTATTAATTGGTAATTACATTAATTTAATATTCGGAGTGGGTTGTGGGTTTATAGGGGAATAGGGTGGGAAATAATTTAATTGTAATTAAATAATTATTGAAAATATTTTTGTGTATTGATAATTAATTTACTGTTCATTAATTTTTACCCTCCCGCTATCCAACGCTTTCCTTACTGTTGCACTCACTGGAGTGGGAATAGTAATTTTTACCCTCCCGCTATCCAACGCTTTCCCTACTATTGTACGCACTCGAGTGGAAATAGAAAATTTCACCCTCCCGCTATCCAACACTAAAAATATTGAAAATGTTTTAATAATATTAATTAACATATATATCTATTAAAAAATAAAAATGCATGTTTATATATTTTTTATTTACATTCAATATTTATTAATTTTAAGGTTAAGTATTTCTAAGTAAGTTTTACTTAATTATATTTATTATTTCATTATTTTACATTACTTTTAAGACATTTAAAAAATTCGATATTTTAACAAACTATATTATTTACAACAATATTTTGGATCCAATATTTTTGTGCTTACTTGTTTGTAGATAGGAAGTCGATATTTTGTCATTCTATATTTTGTCATCGATATTTTGGCAGGTCGATATTTTGCTCCTCGATATTCTGTCAGTGATCCGTTCCAAATGAAGTCTCTGGTCCACTGTTCAAATTCTCGAAAGGTTTTGGCAAGGATGTATACCAGTAAGTTGGTAAAGTAATATAACATCCTGAGCAATACTATAATTTTGAACACAGCAATTCGGCCTATAACGGGCAATGGTAATGTTTGCCAAAATCTCATTTGAGATCTGTTATTGCTCTTGTAAGGTTGCCATTGTACTGCTCCTTTGACCATGAGTCCAGGATCCTGCGTTTGCATGAAAAAATGAATATAGGCAGGACTTCCTCCAATTCCCCTCAAGCCCCGACAGCAGCTGCAAGATCTCTGCAACCAAACTCGGCCCATTGTGGACGTCCCTCAAATATAATAACAGGTCATCTGCGTACAAGACACAACATGAAAACCATCTCCCAAGTGAATTTCCCAATCCTCTCCCCTACCTCGCGGTTCTGCTGCTAGGGGTTCCATCGCCAATGAAAATAACAAAGGCGATAGCAGACAGCCCTGTCTGGTACCCCGCCAATGGTTACAGGCTCAGAAATTTGTTGACCGATGCGGACCCTGATGAGGGGGCTCATATATAATAACCGCATGAGCTGCAGAAAACGTCCCTCAAACCCGTACTGGTGGAGAACCGAGAATAAGTAAGGCCACTCCAGCGAGTCAAAGGCTTTTTCCAGTTCAAGGACCAGGCAACCCGAGGCCAGATCAGAGGTGCGTACTCTTGGATTCCGAAGCTCCGCCATATATTGAGTGAAGTCTTATGGGCTGGCATGAATCTATTCTGATCAGGATGGACAAGAGATGGGATCAAGTGAGCCAGTCTTGCTGCAATAGTGCTGGCTAATATTTTGTAGTCGGTGTTGAGCATTGCTAGAGGTCTATACGACCCAGTCCTGTTTTCAGGCTTGGTTAGGGAGACCAGGAGCGCCTATTGCTGCGAGGCCGAGAGGCAGGATCCCAGAGCGCTGATTTCAACTGCGGCACTAAGAGTGTAGCGTAGGCCTTATAGCATTCAGTTGGTAGTGCATTTGGGCCAGGAGTTTTCCCCATAACTAGAGCGCGGATACCGGCATGTATTTCCTCTGATATTATTGGCTTATCCAGCTCTAGCCATTGCTCGGGACTGAGGCGGGGGAGCCCAACTGTGGTAAGATGCTGCTGTATCTCTACCAGGGAGACCATAGCTGTGGACCTCTATAGAGCATGTAATGAAGTGTGAATTTGTGAAGTATCTTGGTTTGAGATTAGAATACACCAGGGTGGCGCTCGGAAAGTGGATTTCTGTGATGGGAAACCAGGTGTCGTCTTGACGAATGAGCCAGGCCATCATGCGGCTTGCATGGTCCACCACAGTGTGCGTGCGGGCAGAATGTGACTTGTAATTTAAACATCTCAGTCTCTCCAGTAGGGAACTGAGCTCTGCTCTTTTAGCATTGTTGCATTTGGATTGTTGGGGATTCCACTATCTGGGATTGTAAGCGATGCAGCCCGAGTTTTATCTTCTTAAGGGCGGCTTCCAGGGATTTACGCATACCTGTTTGTGCTCCGAGACAGTGGCACTGTGTGACTACTTTAACCCTTTCGCTGCGGCGGGAATTCCGCCGCAGCGCTGGGGGGGGTTTGGGGGCAGCGCGGTGGCGCGGTGCTCATGACGGAACCGCTCCGTCATGAGCCGCGGTTGAGCTGTGCTCATGACGGAGTGGTTCCGTCATGACTCCGCCCACTGCGCTAATCGCCCTCACAGGCGGGGAATTAGCACCGCGTGGGCGGCGCGGCCGCCAACGGCCGCAGCATGACGGAACCACTCCGTCATGAGCACACGGCGACCGTGGCTCATGACGGAGCGGTTCCGTCATGAGTGGGGAAGGGGTTAAAAGAGTCGCACTCCAGAAGGCGCGTGGACACTGTGTGCGCGTTATCACTGAAGTAATTAGCGATAGCAGAGCTTAGAGCCTCTCGGAATGGTTGTTCCTCCAGAGTCTCAGGCTGCAAATGCCGTCTAGGAATGGCAGACCAGATTGTGTCCATGACAGCCACAGGTACTGCGGGTTATGATCTGAATGAGTTTTACCCATGTATCCCGTGTCAGCCATAGCTAAGGATATATAATTTGTGCAGCTCAGTCTGTCCAATCTCACATGGAGGCCGTGGGATCCCAAATAATACTCTGCGGTACTTCACGCCATTTCATGCCAGATTTGATTGAACCTTCAGATAGGCCAGGAGAAGTTCTCTCTGATGCCACAAAGGCTAGAGGACTAGCTCCAGCAGAGGACACCGGCATGTATTCCTCAGGCAGGTCCAGTGCAGCAGGTCAGCAGGGCAGTTGCAGGGAGGACTCTGGAGCTTGTTGTGTACCCGTAGCTCAGAACAGTAGGTCAGCGAACTGACCCTTGAAGTCACTCGGGGCTTCCTGGGAATACGGGGATGGTCTTGTTCTCCTTCAGAAAAACAGACTTCAAGCAGCAGGACAGTCCTTTGGGGATCTAGGCAAGCCTCTAGCAGCAGGGCTGCCCTCTGCTAGCAGCAGCGCAGTCCTCTAAAGGTTGAGGCAAGCCTCTAGCAGCAGGGAGTACCTCTGGGAATAATGCTGTCCTAGAGTCTTCCAAAGGTCTAGAAGTGTACTGATGAGTGACGCATGAGGTCCAATATTTATACATAGTGCTAACCTTTGAAGTGAGGGAACACCCTGGCCTAACCCCACATTGGTTCTGCAGATTATGGAAAGTTATTCCAATTCCCTGCTAAGTCTCCCTTTAGTCTGGGGTGACAAAGGCTTGTGTCATGTTCCTTTGTGTGTGTGTGCTGGAGGCAGCTCTTGGAAATGTAAGCAGGGCAGGGAAGGGCTCCACCCCACTGATACCGGCAGGATGGCCGATCTTGCCAACATCTAGTCCCCCTTTCTCTCAGTGTCTAGAAAGACTACACAAAGGTCAACTGCCAAGCTGTTTAGTCATGTGACTCAGGACACAGGCAGCAGGCACTAAATGGTTAGGATGAGAAAATGCCAACTTACTAAAAGTGGCATTTTCAGAATTGTGCCTTTAAACCAGAGTCTTAAATTACAATTCAATTCAATTTTCAATTCAAAAACTTTATTTCGGACAAAATGTCCTAAAAAGTACATCACAGAGCAAACATTTTAAATCTAAAATTCCATCATATTGTCAGTCATAGTTAGTAATATTAAAAAGCAATGATAGTTATACACACAATTTCAGATTATAAATACATTAAGTTTTGGGATATAGGATTTGGACAAAGATGACACAATTAAATTTGGAAAGTGCATGGTGCAATAAATACATACATTAGCTAAAAAAAGAACCTCTGTATAAAAGGAAGCCAAAAGTTCCTATTTATAAAACTATACATGAAGCAGAAAAACGGGTAATGGATTTACACATTTGCTACCGGGCAATCAGTTCATTATTACGAGATCTCAGATAAGCCCTTCTAGTGCACCACATTGAAAACAAAAAACCAGCCACCGAGTATACTATTGGAATGCCTGAGTCAGATTTCAGTATCCTAAATGCTTCAAGGCAGCGCCTACTGCCAAGATTCCTGCAAATCTGAGCCAACCAACGTCTCCTTGCATTCTGATAGCCAGAACAACTAAAAAAGACATGGAGCTCTGTTTCCTCAGGATGGTCACAAGCCGGGCACTGGGTCATTTGCTGGTCTCTCCACTTGGATGTAAAGCAGAGGAGTGGGAGTACCCCATATCTAAATTGTAAATAGAGCTTCCTAGCCGCTGGTGCAGTAATGAGATCTATTGCCAATTCAAAGCAAGGAAAATCTTTTATTTCTAAACAAACACTAGCACATTTCCCGATCCCAGAAGAGGTATTAAGTTGGGTTAGTCTGTAATCTTTGTAGCATGCCTTCATACGACCCTTAGATATTAACGGGCAGGCTGACTCAGGTTCAAGCCAGCAATCCCCTAAACCCATGCTGGATAAGAGGAATTTTATATGGTCAAGCCACGGAATTTTTACAGCACCCCGTGACCTCAGTACCTCTAATAATTCCTCCCTATAGGGTATGAGTTCGGGGAGGTCCAAAGGCGACGCCAATACATTATGGGCTTGAGGCTCGCTACTTCAGCTATTGGTATTATACCTGTGTCCAAACGTAACGGAACCAAAGGGGTACTACGAGGTAATCTAAATAACTGTCTTAAATATTGATTCTCCACCTGTGATAATTTTGTCAAATTTTGGTGGCCCCATAACTCTGCGCCATATAAAGCCCCACCTCTTGCTTGAGCCCTATAAATTTCAATTGCTGGACTAACAATTCTTTTACTGGACTTATTAAAAACCTTCATGATGCCTCCTGAAGATTGTGCTAGTCTTAGAGTAGATTTTGTGATGTGTGCCCCCAATTCCATGGACTCGGTGATTGTAAAGCCTAAATACACAAAAGATGACACTCTCTCAAGGGGTTTACCATTTAGAGATGGGTTGGGACGTGTACTTTTTGGACAATTAAATGCCATGAATTTGGTTTTTTGTAGGTTAATTTCTAAACCTCTGTCTCTGCAAAACATCTCAAATTTGTCCAGAACCCTTTGTATCCCCATAGGTGATTTGGCAACCAATAGGGTATCATCGGCAAACATCATTGCCGAGATTCTACGGGAAGCTAGCTTGGGGGCATCCAGATCTTTTTCTGCAAGCAAGGCATCAATCAGGCCATTGATATAAAGGCTAAATAAAGTTGGCGCGAGCACGCACCCCTGGCGAACACCACGATTAATCGGTATATGGGCTGTAAGATTACCATCATTCCCATACCTTATTTGCGCATAGTTGCATTCATGTAAGCGTTTAAAAAGTCGAATTAAATAAACTGGGACCCCCATCTCGGCCAAAACCAGCCATAATTTCTCCCTCCAGAAGGCGCGTGGACACCGTGTGCGCGTTATGACTGAAGTAATTAGCGATAGCAGAGCTTAGAGCCTCTCGGAATGGTTGTTCCTCCAGAGACTCAGGCTGCAAATGCTGTCTAGGAATGGCAGACCGGATTGTGTCCATGACAGCCACAGGTACTGCGGGTTATGATCTGAATGAGTTTTACCGATGTATCCCGTGTCAGCCATAGCTAAGGATATATAATTTGTGCAGCTCAGTCTTTCCAATCTCACATGGAGGCCGTGGGATCCCAAATAATACTCTGCGGTACTTCACGCCGTTTCATGCCAGATTTGATGGAACCTTCAGGTAGGCCAGGAGAAGTTCTCTCTGATGCCACAAAGGCTAGAGGACTAGCTCCAGCAGAGGACAGCAGGACTCAGGCAGGTCCAGTGCAGCAGGTCAGCAGGGCAGTTGGAGGGAGGACTCTGGAGCTTGTTGTGTACCCGTAGCTCAGAACAGTAGGTCAGCGAACTGACCCTTGAAGTCACTCGGGGCTTCCTGGGAATACGGGGATGGTCTTGTTCTCCTTCAGAAAAACAGACTTCAAGCAGCAGGACAGTCCTTTGGGGATCTAGGCAAGCCTCTAGCAGCAGGGCTGCCCTCTGCTAGCAGCAGCGCAGTCCTCTAAAGGTTGAGCGAAGCCTCTAGCAGCAGGGAGGACCTCTGGGAACAATGCTGTCCTAGAGTCTTCCATAGGTCTAGAAGTGTACTGATGAGTGACGCATGAGGTCCAATATTTATACATAGTGCTAACCTTTGAAGTGAGGGAACACCCTGGCCTAACCCCACATTGATTCTGCAGGTTATGGAAAGTTATTCCCATTCCCTGCTAAGTCTCCCTTTAGTCTGGGGTGACAAAGGCTTGTGTCATGTTCCTTTGTGTGTGTGTGCTGGAGGCAGCTCTTGGAAATGTAAGCAGGGCAGGGAAGGGCTCCACCCCACTGATACCGGCAGGATGGCCCATCTTGCCAACATCTAGTCCCCCTTTCTCTCAGTGTCTAGAAAGACTACACAAAGGTCAACTGCCAAGCTATTTAGTCATGTGACTCAGGACACAGGCAGCAGGCACTAAATGGTTAGGATGAGAAAATGCCAACTTACTAAAAGTGGCATTTTCAGAATTGTGCCTTTAAACCAGAGTCTTAAATTACAATTCAATTCAATTTTCAATTCAAAAACTTTATTTCGGACAAAATGTCCTAAAAAGTACATCACAGAGCAAACATTTTAAATCTAAAATTCCATCATATTGTCAGTCATAGTTAGTAATAATAAAAAGCAATGATAGTTATACACACAATTTCAGATTATAAATACATTAAGATTTGGGATATAGGATTTGGACAAAGATGACACAATTAAATTTGGAAAGTGCATGGTGCAATAAATACATAAATTAGCTAAAAAAAGAACCTCTGTATAAAAGGAAGCAAAAAGTTCCTATATATAAAACTATACATGAAGCAGAAAAACGGGTAATGGATTTACACATTTGCTACCAGGCAATCAGTTCATTATTACGAGATCTCAGATAAGCCCTTCTAGTGCACCACATTGAAAACAAAAAACCAGCCACCGAGTATACTATTGGAATGCCTGAGTCAGATTTCAGTATCCTAAATGCTTCAAGGCAGCGCCTACTGCCAAGATTCCTGCAAATCTGAGCCAACCAACGTCTCCTTGCATTGTGATAGCCTGAACAACTAAAAAAGACATGGAGCTCTGTTTCCTCGGGATGGTCACAAGCCGGGCACTGGGTCATTTGTTGGTCTCTCCACTTGGATGTAAAGCAGCGGAGTGGGAGTACCCCATATCTAAATTGTAAATAGAGCTTCCTAGCCGCTGGTGCAGTAATGAGATCTATTGCCAATTCAAAGCAAGGAAAATCTTTTATTTCTAAACAAACACTAGTACATTTCCCGATCCCAGAAGAGGTATTAAGTTGGGTTAGTCTGTAATCTTTGTTGCATGCCTTCATACGACCCTTGGATAATAGCAGACAAGCTGACTCGGGTTCAAGCCAGCAATCCCCTAAACCCATGTTGGATAAGAGGAATTTTATATGGTCAAGCCACGGAATTTTTACAGCACCCCGTGACCTCAGTACCTCTAATAATTCCTCCCTATAGTGTATGAGTTCGGGGAGGTCCAAAGGCGACGCCAATACATTATGGGCTTGAGGCTCGCTACTTCAGCTATTGGTATTATACCTGTGTCCAAACGTAACGGAACCAAAGGGGTACTACGAGGTAATCTAAATAACTGTCTTAAATATTGATTCTCCACCTGTGATAATTTTGTCAAATTTTGGTGGCCCCATAACTCTGCGCCATATAAAGCCCCACCTCTTGCTTGAGCCCTATAAATTTCAATTGCTGGACTAACAATTCTTTTACTGGACTTATTAAAAACCTTCATGATGCCTCCTGAAGATTGTGCTAGTCTTAGCGTAGATTTTGTGATGTGTGCACCCCATTCCATGGACTCGGTGATTGTAAAGCCTAAATACACAAAAGATGACACTCTCTCAAGGGGTTTACCATTTAGAGATGGGTTGGGACGTGTACTTTTTGGACAATTAAATGCCATGAATTTGGTTTTTTGTAAGTTAATTTCTAAACCTCTGTCTCTGCAAAACATCTCAAATTTGTCCAAAACCCTTTGTATCCCCATAGGTGATTTGGCAACCAATAGGGTATCATCGGCAAACATCATTGCCGAGATTCTACGGGAAGCTAGCTTGGGGGCATCCAGATCTTTTTCTGCAAGCAAGGCATCAATCAGGCCATTGATATAAAGGCTAAATAAAGTTGGCGCGAGCACGCACCCCTGGCGAACACCACGATTAATTGGTATAGGGGCTGTAAGATTACCATCCTTCCCATACCTTATTTGCGCATAGTTGCATTCATGTAAGCGTTTAAAAAGTCGAATTAAATAAACTGGGACCCCCATCTCGGCCAAAACCAGCCATAATTTCTCCCTCCAGAAGGCGCATGGACACTGTGTGCGCGTTATGACTGAAGTAATTAGCGATAGCAGAGCTTAGAGCCTCTCGGAATGGTTGTTCCTCCAGAGTCTCAGGCTGCAAATGCCGTCTAGGAATGGCAGACCGGATTGTGTCCATGACAGCCACAGGTGCTGCGGGTTATGATCTGAATGAGTTTTACCCATGTATCCCGTGTCAGCCATAGCTAAGGATATATCATTTGTGCAGCTCAGTCTGTCCAATCTCACATGGAGGCCGTGGGATCCCAAATAATACTCTGCGGTACTTCACGCCGTTTCATGCCAGATTTGATGGAACCTTCAGGTAGGCCAGGAGAAGTTCTCTCTGATGCCACAAAGGCTAGAGGACTGGCTCCAGCAGAGGACAGCAGGACTCAGGCAGGTCCAGTGCAGCAGGTCAGCAGGGCAGTTGCAGGGAGGACTCTGGAGCTTGTTGTGTACCCGTAGCTCAGAACAGTAGGTCAGCGAACTGACCCTTGAAGTCACTCGGGGCTTCCTGGGAATACGGGGATGGTCTTGTTCTCCTTCAGAAAAACAGACTTCAAGCAGCAGGACAGTCCCTTGGGGATCTAGGCAAGCCTCTAGCAGCAGGGCTGCCCTCTGCTAGCAGCAGCGCAGTCCTCTAAAGGTTGAGGCAAGCCTCTAGCAGCAGGGAGGACCTCTGGGAACAATGCTGTCCTAGAGTCTTCCATAGGTCTAGAAGTGTACTGATGAGTGACGCATGAGGTCCAATATTTATACATAGTGCTAACCTTTGAAGTGAGGGAACACCCATGCCTAACCCCACATTGGTTCTGTAGGTTATGGAAAGTTATTCCCATTCCCTGCTAAGTCTCCCTTTAGTCTGGGGTGACAAAGGCTTGTGTCATGTTCCTTTGTGTGTGTATGCTGGAGGCAGCTCTTGGAAATGTAAGCAGGGCAGGAAAGGGCTCCACCCCACTGATACCGGCAGGATGGCCCATCTTGCCAACATCTTGTCCCCCTTTCTCTCAGTGTCTAGAAAGACTACACAAAGGTCAACTGCCAAGCTATTTAGTCATGTGACTCAGGACACAGGCAGCAGGCACTAAATGGTTAGGATGAGAAAATGCCAACTTACAAAAAGTGGCATTTTCAGAATTGTGCCTTTAAACCAGAGTCTTAAATTACAATTCAATTCAATTTTCAATTCAAAAACTTTATTTCGGACAAAATGTCCTAAAAAGTACATCACAGAGCAAACATTTTAAATCTAAAATTCCATCATATTGTCAGTCATAGTTAGTAATAATAAAAAGCAATGATAGTTATACACACAATTTCAGATTATAAATACATTAAGTTTTGGGATATAGGATTTGGACAAAGATGACACAATTAAATTTGGAAAGTGCATGGTGCAATAACTACATAAATTAGCTAAAAAAAGAACCTCTGTATAAAAGGAAGCAAAAAGTTCCTATATATAAAACTATACATGAAGCAGAAAAACGGGTAATGGATTTACACATTTGCTACCGGGCAATCAGTTCATTATTACAAGATCTCAGATAAGCCCTTCTAGTGCACCACATTGAAAACAAAAAACCAGCCACCGAGTATACTATTGGAATGCCTGAGTCAGATTTCAGTATCCTAAATGCTGCAAGGCAGCGCCTACTGCCAAGATTCCTGCAAATCTGAGCCAACCAACGTCTCCTTGCATTCTGATAGCCAGAACAACTAAAAAAGACATGGAGCTCTGTTTCCTCGGGATGGTCACAAGCCGGGCACTGGGTCATTTGTTGGTCTCTCCACTTGGATGTAAAGCAGCGGAGTGGGAGTACCCCATATCTAAATTGTAAATAGAGCTTCCTAGCCGCTGGTGGAGTAATGAGATCTATTGCCAATTCAAAGCAAGGAAAATCTTTTATTTCTAAACAAACACTAGTACATTTCCCGATCCCAGAAGAGGTATTAAGTTGGGTTAGTCTGTAATCTTTGTAGCATGCTTTCATACGACCCTTAGATATTAACGGGCAGGCTGACTCAGGTTCAAGCCAGCAATCCCCTAAACCCATGCTGGATAAGAGGAATTTTATATGGTCAAGCCACGGAATTTTTACAGCACCCCGTGACCTCAGTACCTCTAATTATTCCTCCCTATAGGGTATGAGTTCGGGGGAGGTCCAAAGGCGACGCCAATACATTATGGGCTTGAGGCTCGCTACTTCAGCTATTGGTATTATACCTGTGTCCAAACGTAACGGAACCAAAGGGGTACTACGAGGTAATCTAAATAACTGTCTTAAATATTGATTCTCCACCTGTGATAATTTTGTCAAATTTTGGTGGCCCCATAACTCTGCGCCATATAAAGCCCCACCTCTTGCTTGAGCCCTATACATTTCAATTGCTGGACTAACAATTCTTTTACTGGACTTATTAAAAACCTTCATGATGCCTCCTGAAGATTGTGCTAGTCTTAGCGTAGATTTTGTGATGTGTGCCCCCAATTCCATGGACTCGGTGATTGTAAAGCCTAAATACACAAAAGATGACACTCTCTCAAGGGGTTTACCATTTAGAGATGGGTTGGGACGTGTACTTTTTGGACAATTAAATGCCATGAATTTGGTTTTTTGTAGGTTAATTTCTAAACCTCTGTCTCTGCAAAACATCTCAAATTTGTCCAAAACCCTTTGTATCCCCATAGGTGATTTGGCAACCAATAGGGTATCATCGGCAAACATCATTGCCGAGATTCTACGGGAAGCTAGCTTGGGGGCATCCAGATCTTTTTCTGCAAGCAAGGCATCAATCAGGCCATTGATATAAAGGCTAAATAAAGTTGGCGCGAGCACGCACCCCTGGCGAACACCACGATTAATTGGTATAGGGGCTGTAAGATTACCATCCTTCCCATACCTTATTTGCGCATAGTTGCATTCATGTAAGCGTTTAAAAAGTCGAATTAAATAAACTGGGACCCCCATCTCGGCCAAAACCAGCCATAATTTCTCCCTCCAGAAGGCGCATGGACACTGTGTGCGCGTTATGACTGAAGTAATTAGCGATAGCAGAGCTTAGAGCCTCTCGGAATGGTTGTTCCTCCAGAGTCTCAGGCTGCAAATGCCGTCTAGGAATGGCAGACCGGATTGTGTCCATGACAGCCACAGGTGCTGCGGGTTATGATCTGAATGAGTTTTACCCATGTATCCCGTGTCAGCCATAGCTAAGGATATATCATTTGTGCAGCTCAGTCTGTCCAATCTCACATGGAGGCCGTGGGATCCCAAATAATACTCTGCGGTACTTCACGCCGTTTCATGCCAGATTTGATGGAACCTTCAGGTAGGCCAGGAGAAGTTCTCTCTGATGCCACAAAGGCTAGAGGACTGGCTCCAGCAGAGGACAGCAGGACTCAGGCAGGTCCAGTGCAGCAGGTCAGCAGGGCAGTTGCAGGGAGGACTCTGGAGCTTGTTGTGTACCCGTAGCTCAGAACAGTAGGTCAGCGAACTGACCCTTGAAGTCACTCGGGGCTTCCTGGGAATACGGGGATGGTCTTGTTCTCCTTCAGAAAAACAGACTTCAAGCAGCAGGACAGTCCCTTGGGGATCTAGGCAAGCCTCTAGCAGCAGGGCTGCCCTCTGCTAGCAGCAGCGCAGTCCTCTAAAGGTTGAGGCAAGCCTCTAGCAGCAGGGAGGACCTCTGGGAACAATGCTGTCCTAGAGTCTTCCATAGGTCTAGAAGTGTACTGATGAGTGACGCATGAGGTCCAATATTTATACATAGTGCTAACCTTTGAAGTGAGGGAACACCCATGCCTAACCCCACATTGGTTCTGTAGGTTATGGAAAGTTATTCCCATTCCCTGCTAAGTCTCCCTTTAGTCTGGGGTGACAAAGGCTTGTGTCATGTTCCTTTGTGTGTGTATGCTGGAGGCAGCTCTTGGAAATGTAAGCAGGGCAGGAAAGGGCTCCACCCCACTGATACCGGCAGGATGGCCCATCTTGCCAACATCTTGTCCCCCTTTCTCTCAGTGTCTAGAAAGACTACACAAAGGTCAACTGCCAAGCTATTTAGTCATGTGACTCAGGACACAGGCAGCAGGCACTAAATGGTTAGGATGAGAAAATGCCAACTTACAAAAAGTGGCATTTTCAGAATTGTGCCTTTAAACCAGAGTCTTAAATTACAATTCAATTCAATTTTCAATTCAAAAACTTTATTTCGGACAAAATGTCCTAAAAAGTACATCACAGAGCAAACATTTTAAATCTAAAATTCCATCATATTGTCAGTCATAGTTAGTAATAATAAAAAGCAATGATAGTTATACACACAATTTCAGATTATAAATACATTAAGTTTTGGGATATAGGATTTGGACAAAGATGACACAATTAAATTTGGAAAGTGCATGGTGCAATAACTACATAAATTAGCTAAAAAAAGAACCTCTGTATAAAAGGAAGCAAAAAGTTCCTATATATAAAACTATACATGAAGCAGAAAAACGGGTAATGGATTTACACATTTGCTACCGGGCAATCAGTTCATTATTACAAGATCTCAGATAAGCCCTTCTAGTGCACCACATTGAAAACAAAAAACCAGCCACCGAGTATACTATTGGAATGCCTGAGTCAGATTTCAGTATCCTAAATGCTGCAAGGCAGCGCCTACTGCCAAGATTCCTGCAAATCTGAGCCAACCAACGTCTCCTTGCATTCTGATAGCCAGAACAACTAAAAAAGACATGGAGCTCTGTTTCCTCGGGATGGTCACAAGCCGGGCACTGGGTCATTTGTTGGTCTCTCCACTTGGATGTAAAGCAGCGGAGTGGGAGTACCCCATATCTAAATTGTAAATAGAGCTTCCTAGCCGCTGGTGGAGTAATGAGATCTATTGCCAATTCAAAGCAAGGAAAATCTTTTATTTCTAAACAAACACTAGTACATTTCCCGATCCCAGAAGAGGTATTAAGTTGGGTTAGTCTGTAATCTTTGTAGCATGCTTTCATACGACCCTTAGATATTAACGGGCAGGCTGACTCAGGTTCAAGCCAGCAATCCCCTAAACCCATGCTGGATAAGAGGAATTTTATATGGTCAAGCCACGGAATTTTTACAGCACCCCGTGACCTCAGTACCTCTAATTATTCCTCCCTATAGGGTATGAGTTCGGGGGAGGTCCAAAGGCGACGCCAATACATTATGGGCTTGAGGCTCGCTACTTCAGCTATTGGTATTATACCTGTGTCCAAACGTAACGGAACCAAAGGGGTACTACGAGGTAATCTAAATAACTGTCTTAAATATTGATTCTCCACCTGTGATAATTTTGTCAAATTTTGGTGGCCCCATAACTCTGCGCCATATAAAGCCCCACCTCTTGCTTGAGCCCTATACATTTCAATTGCTGGACTAACAATTCTTTTACTGGACTTATTAAAAACCTTCATGATGCCTCCTGAAGATTGTGCTAGTCTTAGCGTAGATTTTGTGATGTGTGCCCCCAATTCCATGGACTCGGTGATTGTAAAGCCTAAATACACAAAAGATGACACTCTCTCAAGGGGTTTACCATTTAGAGATGGGTTGGGACGTGTACTTTTTGGACAATTAAATGCCATGAATTTGGTTTTTTGTAGGTTAATTTCTAAACCTCTGTCTCTGCAAAACATCTCAAATTTGTCCAGAACCCTTTGTATCCCCATAGGTGATTTGGCAACCAATAGGGTATCATCGGCAAACATCATTGCCGAGATTCTACGGGAAGCTAGCTTGGGGGCATCCAGATCTTTTTCTGCAAGCAAGGCATCAATCAGGCCATTGTTATAAAGGCTAAATAAAGTTGGCGCGAGCACGCACCCCTGGCGAACACCACGATTAATTGGTATAGGGGCTGTAAGATTACCATCCTTCCCATACCTTATTTGGGCATAGTTGCATTCATGTAAGCGTTTTAAAAGTCGAATTAAATAAACTGGGACCCCCATCTCGGCCAAAACCAGCCATAATTTCTCCCTCCAGAAGGCGCGTGGACACTGTGTGTGCGTTATGACTGAAGTAATTAGCGATAGCAGAGCTTAGAGCCTCTCGGAATGGTTGTTCCTCCAGAGTCTCAGGCTGCAAATGCCGTCTAGGAATGGCAGACCGGATTGTGTCCATGACAGCCACAGGTGCTGCGGGTTATGATCTGAATGAGTTTTACCCATGTATCCCGTGTCAGCCATAGCTAAGGATATATCATTTGTGCAGCTCAGTCTGTCCAATCTCACATGGAGGCCGTGGGATCCCAAATAATACTCTGCGGTACTTCACGCCGTTTCATGCCAGATTTGATGGAACCTTCAGGTAGGCCAGGAGAAGTTCTCTCTGATGCCACAAAGGCTAGAGGACTGGCTCCAGCAGAGGACAGCAGGACTCAGGCAGGTCCAGTGCAGCAGGTCAGCAGGGCAGTTGCAGGGAGGACTCTGGAGCTTGTTGTGTACCCGTAGCTCAGAACAGTAGGTCAGCGAACTGACCCTTGAAGTCACTCGGGGCTTCCTGGGAATACGGGGATGGTCTTGTTCGCCTTCAGAAAAACAGACTTCAAGCAGCAGGACAGTCCTTTGGGGATCTAGGCAAGCCTCTAGCAGCAGGGCTGCCCTCTGCTAGCAGCAGCGCAGTCCTCTAAAGGTTGAGGCAAGCCTCTAGCAGCAGGGAGGACCTCTGGGAACAATGCTGTCCTAGAGTCTTCCATAGGTCTAGAAGTGTACTGATGAGTGACGCATGAGGTCCAATATTTATACATAGTGCTAACCTTTGAAGTGAGGGAACACCCATGCCTAACGCCACATTGGTTCTGTAGGTTATGGAAAGTTATTCCCATTCCCTGCTAAGTCTCCCTTTAGTCTGGGGTGACAAAGGCTTGTGTCATGTTCCTTTGTGTGTGTATGCTGGAGGCAGCTCTTGGAAATGTAAGCAGGGCAGGGAAGGGCTCCACCCCACTGATACCGGCAGGATGGCCCATCTTGCCAACATCTTGTCCCCCTTTCTCTCAGTGTCTAGAAAGACTACACAAAGGTCAACTGCCAAGCTATTTAGTCATGTGACTCAGGACACAGGCAGCAGGCACTAAATGGTTAGGATGAGAAAATGCCAACTTACAAAAAGTGGCATTTTCAGAATTGTGCCTTTAAACCAGAGTCTTAAATTACAATTCAATTCAATTTTCAATTCAAAAACTTTATTTCGGACAAAATGTCCTAAAAAGTACATCACAGAGCAAACATTTTAAATCTAAAATTCCATCATATTGTCAGTCATAGTTAGTAATAATAAAAAGCAATGATAGTTATACACACAATTTCAGATTATAAATACATTAAGTTTTGGGATATAGGATTTGGACAAAGATGACACAATTAAATTTGGAAAGTGCATGGTGCAATAAATACATAAATTAGCTAAAAAAAGAACCTCTGTATAAAAGGAAGCAAAAAGTTCCTATATATAAAACTATACATGAAGCAGAAAAACGGGTAATGGATTTACACATTTGCTACCGGGCAATCAGTTCATTATTACAAGATCTCAGATAAGCCCTTCTAGTGCACCACATTGAAAACAAAAAACCAGCCACCGAGTATACTATTGGAATGCCTGAGTCAGATTTCAGTATCCTAAATGCTTCAAGGCAGCGCCTACTGCCAAGATTCCTGCAAATCTGAGCCAACCAACGTCTCCTTGCATTCTGATAGCCAGAACAACTAAAAAAGACATGGAGCTCTGTTTCCTCGGGATGGTCACAAGCCGGGCACTGGGTCATTTGTTGGTCTCTCCACTTGGATGTAAAGCAGCGGAGTGGGAGTACCCCATATCTAAATTGTAAATAGAGCTTCCTAGCCGCTGGTGGAGTAATGAGATCTATTGCCAATTCAAAGCAAGGAAAATCTTTTATTTCTAAACAAACACTAGTACATTTCCCGATCCCAGAAGAGGTATTAAGTTGGGTTAGTCTGTAATCTTTGTAGCATGCTTTCATACGACCCTTAGATATTAACGCGCAGGCTGACTCAGGTTCAAGCCAGCAATCCCCTAAACCCATGCTGGATAAGAGGAATTTTATATGGTCAAGCCACGGAATTTTTACAGCACCCCGTGACCTCAGTACCTCTAATAATTCCTCCCTATAGGGTATGAGTTCGGGGGAGGTCCAAAGGCGACGCCAATACATTATGGGCTTGAGGCTCGCTACTTCAGCTATTGGTATTATACCTGTGTCCAAACGTAACGGAACCAAAGGGGTACTACGAGGTAATCTAAATAACTGTCTTAAATATTGATTCTCCACCTGTGATAATTTTGTCCAATTTTGGTGGCCCCATAACTCTGCGCCATATAAAGCCCCACCTCTTGCTTGAGCCCTATAAATTTCAATTGCTGGACTAACAATTCTTTTACTGGACTTATTAAAAACCTTCATGATGCCTCCTGAAGATTGTGCTAGTCTTAGCGTAGATTTTGTGATGTGTGCCCCCAATTCCATGGACTCGGTGATTGTAAAGCCTAAATACACAAAAGATGACACTCTCTCAAGGGGTTTACCATTTAGAGATGGGTTGGGACGTGTACTTTTTGGACAATTAAATGCCATGAATTTGGTTTTTTGTAGGTTAATTTCTAAACCTCTGTCTCTGCAAAACATCTCAAATTTGTCCAGAACCCTTTGTATCCCCATAGGTGATTTGGCAACCAATAGGGTATCATCGGCAAACATCATTGCCGAGATTCTACGGGAAGCTAGCTTGGGGGCATCCAGATCTTTTTCTGCAAGCAAGGCATCAATCAGGCCATTGTTATAAAGGCTAAATAAAGTTGGCGCGAGCACGCACCCCTGGCGAACACCACGATTAATTGGTATAGGTGCTGTAAGATTACCATCCTTCCCATACCTTATTTGGGCATAGTTGCATTCATGTAAGCGTTTTAAAAGTCGAATTAAATAAACTGGGACCCCCATCTCGGCCAAAACCAGCCATAATTTCTCCCTCCAGAAGGCGCGTGGACACTGTGTGCGCGTTATGACTGAAGTAATTAGCGATAGCAGAGCTTAGAGCCTCTCGGAATGGTTGTTCCTCCAGAGTCTCAGGCTGCAAATGCCGTCTAGGAATGGCAGACCGGATTGTGTCCATGACAGCCACAGGTACTGCGGGTTATGATCTGAATGAGTTTCACCCATGTATCCCGTGTCAGCCATAGCTAAGGATGTATAATTTGTGCAGCTCAGTCTGTCCAATCTCAAATGGAGGCCGTGGGATCTCAAATAATACTCTGCGGTACTTCACGCCGTTTCATGCCAGATTTGATGGAACTTTCAGGTAGGCCAGGAGAAGTTCTCTCACAAAGGCTAGAGGACTAGCTCCAGCAGAGGACAGCAGGACTCAGGCAGGTCCAGTGCAGCAGGTCAGCAGGGCAGTTGCAGGGAGGACTCTGGAGCTTGTTGTGTACCCGTAGCTCAGAACAGTAGGTCAGCGAACTGATCCTTGAAGTCACTCGGGGCTTCCTGGGGATACGGGGATGGTCTTGTTCTCCTTCAGAAAAACAGACTTCAAGCAGCAGGACAGTCCTTTGGGGATCTAGGCAAGCCTCTATCAGCAGGGCTGCCCTCTGCTAGCAGCAGCGCAGTCCTCTAAAGGTTGAGGCAAGCCTCTAGCAGCAGGGAGGACCTCTGGGAACAATGCTGTCCTAGAGTCTTCCATAGGTCTAGAAGTGTACTGATGAGTGACGCATGAGGTCCAATATTTATACATTGTCGGGTCAGGAAGTGAGCTCCGGAGAGACAAGCCAGGTCCACAGGAGCGAGGATAGGATCCCCACCCGCCCGTAAGGTAGATCCACCGGTCGGTACTAGCAAAGCCCACAACCGGAGAAAGATACCCCTAGGGAGGGAGGAGACGACAACAGGACCACGTGATCAGAAGGGCTGCAGGGAGCTGAAGGGATAATGCTGTAGCACAAAAAATAATAAACAGGAGAGACAAAAGACAAAGGGGACAGGTTAGTTCTGGACTGAGAGACGTCATGTGTGGAGTTCCCCTTTAACTAAAGACAGTTGTGTACCTCCTCATACTCACCGAGCGGGTTACATCTCCCAAATTTAAACAAGGTCCCAAACGCTGCTAGTTCTCCAGATGTAATAAAAAGGAAACAAAAGTTCTTTGACCCGGAGTTGGCATTCACTCGAGGTCTATGAAAGAATTCCCCCAAAACTCAGTCGTTGGGAAGCAGTGTACCGAAGACTCTTGGGAGTGTGATATGTAAACAAATTGTCTTCAGGAATATTAAATGTTCAAGCCACTTTCAGGGCTATCGGCATAAACATAGCACAAAACGTAAATACCGGACTCTGGATTTCAGCAGGCACGAAGGGTCCGTTGAAGACAGGGTTGTCGTCTGAAAGTCCGCTGGAAGTTCCTCTCAAGCAGAGAGAGCGTGTCAACTTCTAGTATGGTAACAGTGCGGGATAGACTCCCAGCGAAGGGGGAAGTGGTTCGCTTGTCGGGATCTTTGAGACGTTGAGGGTGTCTGGAGGCAGCCAAAGGATCCCGCTTTCATTTGCCGAAGCCTCGACAAACGGTCTTAGAAGGGTGCAGCGAAGGCAGACAAGCGTCCCCAGTGTCGGGACAGCGAGCGGCGTTGCAGGGTGCCGCGGAAGGAAGACAGTGTTCCCAGGGTCGGGAGAGCGGAGATGCGAAGGCAGACAAGCGTCCCCAGGGTCGGGACAGCGAGCGGCGTTGCAGGGTGCAGCGGAAGGGAACACGGGGAGAGAACTCAAGGCGTGGTCCAACACAGCGGAAGAAAGCCAAGCGTCGTAGCGAGGGAAGACGCCTGGTTTAAACGGACCGCGCAAGGCTGCATGGGAAGGCACACAACTCCACCCCCAGACTCATAGCATTATGGGTGACGTAGTGCCGAATGCGGGACAGTAGAAATAAGGCAAGAAGCTTGACGGGTAACAGTTCTCCCCCCTAAGGGCCGACCCACAGGACGAGGTTTATTGGGATGAAGGGCATGGAATCTCCTAACTAAAACAGGGGAATGTATATTTTCGGCAGGTTCCCATGATCTATCCTCAGGGGCATAACCCACCCAATCTACCAGATACTGCAACTTCCCTGCAGTCTGCGAGAATCCATGATTCGCTTCACTTCAAACTCTTGCTCTCCATTAATGATAACAGGGGGAGGAGGAGGTTCGGGATGGGAAGGAGGATCATATCGTTTGAGCAATGAGGTATGAAAAACGGGATGTATCTGGTACTCAGGAGGTAGCTCCAACTTAATGGCAACAGGGTTAACAAGACTCTTGACCGGGAAAGGACCTACAAAACGAGGTTCGAGTTTCCTAGGTCCTTCTAGTCGTAGGGTTTTGGTGGATAGCCATACCAAATCACCCTCTTCATAAGCAGGGGCAGGACGTCTACGTTTGTCTGCCTGTTCTTTCATGTGTTTCTTGGCCTCATGTAAATGAAAAGTGGCCGTATCCCAAATCTTATGCAGTTGTGTATGATGTTCTGTTACTGCGGGGATGTGTGTTAGTGAGAGAGGCAAGTGCACAGGTAACCATTGAGGGTGATAACCATAGGAGAAGAAAAAGGGCGACACCTGTGTAGAGGAGTGTTGGGAGTTGTTATAAGCAAACTCGGCCAGTGGAAGTGCTTGTACCCAATCACTAGTGACTGTAGACAGCAAACAGCGTAGGTAGGCTTCCATCGTTTGGTTTGTTCTCTCTGTCTGACCATCAGTTTGGGGGTGATAGGATGAAGATAGACGATGGTCTATTTTCAACACTTGGCACATTCCTTGCCAAAACCTGGAGATAAACTGGGGGCCTCTGTCTGATACAATGGTAGCAGGCAAGCCATGCAGCCGAACTATGTGTGTTATAAACACCTCTATGAGTTCTTTAGCAGTGGGCAGTTTTTTTAAAGGGATGAAATGTGCCATCTTGGAAAGCAGGTCTACTACTACTAGAATGGTGTTAAACCCCTTAGTGTTGGGCAAGTCGGTTACAAAATCCATACTGATGGAATACCAGGGAGAGGGAGGAACAGGCAAAGGGTGCAACAGGCCCGCAGGAGCGCAATGGAGAGATTTCTGTCTGGCACAGGTGGGACAGGCCGTAACATAGTCGCTTATGTCCTGAGTCATTCCCTTCCACCAGAACCATCTTTGACATAATTGTATGGTCTTTTCGCTGCCTGGATGAGCGGCCATAGGCAGGACATGACACCACTTGATGATTGTGGAACGCAGTTCTAGAGAAGGGAGATACAATTTATCCTTATGATAAAACAAGTGATCTACTATCTTGTTCTGTGGATTAGCCGTCCATTCCTCCTTAGGGAGCAAGGCATAGGCAGCGAGCAGTTTCTCTAAGAAGGAACCTTCTACCAACCCGTCTCCCACTGATGCGATCTTATGGTGTGGAATGATGAGAGGGGGGTTCTCTTGGTTGTGTTTTCCGTCTTTCCCTATACGAGAAAGCGCATCAGCCTTGCCTTGTCTTACTCCTGGACGGAAATTTATCACAAAGTTATATTCGCTAAAAAAGGACACCCACCTCATCTGCCTGGGGGTGAGGGCTTTAGCAGACTTAAAAAACTGGAGATTTCTGTGGTCAGAAAAAATAGTAATGACATGAGGGGAGCCCAGGAGATAATGTCTCCACTCCTGGAAAGCCCTCTTTATGGCCAGTAATTCTCGTTCCCCAATGGTATAGTTTTGTTCAGCAGCTGATAGAGTCTTCGAAAAATAGGCCACAGGGTGCAGAACTCCTGTTGTCGGATCTCTTTGGGATAACACCCCACCCACCGCGTACTGTGAGGCGTCAGCTTCGACATAAAACGGTTGGGAACTATCCACATGTCGCACAATGGGGGCAGCCACAAATTTCTCCTTTAGAGTTAGAAAAGCCTGTTCGGCGGCCTTGTCCCACTCGAAAGCAGTTCCTTTTTTCAACAGCCTAGTGATGGGAGTGATCAGGTCAGAGAAGTGATCTATGAACCTCCTGTAGAAGTTGGAGAAGCCCAGGAATGATTGCACTTCCCTAACCGTTGTGGGACTAGGCCAAGAAGTTATTGCAGAGACCTTAGCAGGATCCATGTGAATCCCCTCAGGAGAAATCACAAACCCTAAGAAAGTCACAGTGGTGACGTGGAAGAGACATTTGTCTAGTTTTGCATAGAGGTGGTTGTCTTGCAGGCGTTGGAGAATCTTGGTTACGTGTTGCTCGTGTTCTTCTTCGTTCTGGGAATATATAAGAATGTCATCGATATAGACTATCACAAACACATCAAGATAGTCTCGTAAGATGTCATTAACAAAAAATTGGAAAGCCGCGGGGGCATTGCATAATCCAAAGGGCATTACACAGTACTCGTAGAGGCCAAACTTGGTGCGCAGGCCGTCTTCCACTCATCTCCCTCCCTCACACGAATCAGGTGATAAGCCCCACGAAGGTCTAATTTCGTGAATATGGTGGCCTTTCTCACCTGATCCAAAAGGGAAGAGATGAGCGGAAGAGGGTACTGATTCTTCACTGTGACCTTATTGAGAGCGCGGTAGTCCAGACATGCGCGTAGACCTCCTTCTCGTTTCGGTATGAAAAATATAGGAGAGGAGACTGGTGAGGTGGAAGGGCGTGTAAATCCCTTTTTGAGCATGTCTTGCAGATACTCATATAAGTACTTAGTTTCAGGCTCCGTGAGCGCATATATTCGGCTAACCGGAAGATCTGCTCCCGGAACCAGGTCAATCCTGCAATTATACGTTCTATGAGGTGGTAACGTCACTGCCTTAACCTCATCAAACACGTCTTTAAAAGAACTGTATCTCGGAGGTAACACGGACGTGGAAAGAGTCTCAGTAGCGCAACAGAGCGAAGAGAGATCTTTTGGTGTGTCTTTATAACAATGTAAGATACAGTAATGGGAATGCAAAGTCACCCTCCGTGATACCCAGTCTATGTGAGGGTTGTGTACGTGTAACCAGGGTACTCCTAGGATGGCACCGAATGTGGGGGTATCAATTAAATCAAATGTTATGGTTTCTGAATGGCCATTGTCGCATATCATGGTGAGGGCGGGAGTTTGATAGGCAACTAAACCTGACGATAATTCAGTTCCATCTACCGCACGTACTTGTTCCGGTTGAGGTTTAGGAAGGAAATCTATGCCTACTGCTCTGGCCAATGTGATATCTAAGAAATTACCAGTGGCCTCAGAATCTAACAAAATGGGGAGTGTCTTTCGGTGTTGGGAGGGTGTAATCAATACCACATGCAACGTAAAGTGTTTGGGCACTAGACCCACGGTAGGAGCTATTGAGGGGGAGACTTGCATTACCAGAGGACTTGGAAGAGCGATCTCTTTATCTTCCAAGTCTGCTAGTTTTCCGACAATGTAAAAGCTCCGGTCTTTACCAATGGAGCCTTAAGGGGCGCTTTGGGTTTTGCCACACATTCTCTCGCGAAATGACCTCCTTTCCCACAATACAAACAAAGATTGAGTCTGCGCCTTCGTTCTTTTTCCTCGGGGGTTAGAGGGCCTTTTATTCCCCCTATTTGCATGGGTTCACTAACATCTTTCAACTCCTTCTTCTCTCCTTTCGGCAACACAAACCGTGGGTAATCTGCTTTGGTTTTTTCCCCTTTTCTTTCATTGAGGCGATGATCCAATTTTACCACCAAGTCAATGAAAGAGGCGCAATCTTCAGGAGGGGTCACTATTTGGGAGAGGACGTCTTTCAAGTCTTCCCGAAGGCCTCTATAGAAAAGAGACGTTCTCTTATCTTCGGGCCATTGAGTCTCAGCTATAAGCCTATTAAATGTAGTAATATAGGTCAAAAGGTCTTTGGAACCCTGTTTAAGACTTAAGAGCTCGTTATCGCTGGCCTGCATATACAGATGTCTGGCAAATAGACTCTTCATTCTTTCCTTGAAACCGGACAAGTCATAGAGTATAGGATCATCATTTTCCACTAACGGCACAGCCCATTGTGCAGCGTTACCCGTTAGATAAGAAATGATAAAAGCCACTTTGGCGGCATCATCTGGAAAGGATGCTGCTCTGCATAAAAACTGCAACTGACATTGGTTCATGAAAACACTGAATTTGCTACTCTCACCACTGAATCTTTCCGGCATAGCTAATGGAGTGGGGGTAGGGGATACCACGGTTACATTAACAGGAAGAGCCCCACTCCCCAAAGAAGAAGGAACAGCAGACGAGGGCGTAGGGACCCGAAATTGCGCAGGTTGTATATAATTTCTCTTGAATGTGGGAGTACTCTCTACTTGTTGGCGTGTTTTCATGATGTCTAATTCTGTAAGTAACTGTTGGTTTTCAGTTCGTAGTAGTCTAAGCTCAGATTGCAAGGCTACAACTACGGCCGTCAGGTCGTGCATAGTTGTTTCTGAAGGTATAGACCCAGCCAGAAGTGGGTCAAAGGCGGCTGCCTTATCCATCCTCGCTCAGGGGATTGAAAAACCGTGGGCTTGCCTTTCTGTCGGGTCAGGAAGTGAGCTCCGGAGAGACAAGCCAGGTCCACAGGAGCGAGGATAGGATCCCCACCCGCCCGTAAGGTAGATCCACCAGTCGGTACTAGCAAAGCCCACAACCGTAGAAAGATACCCCTAGGGAGGGAGGAGACGACAACAGGACCACGTGATCAGAAGGGCTGCAGGGAGCTGAAGGGATAATGCTGTAGCACAAAAAATAATAAACAGGAGAGACAAAAGACAAAGGGGACAGGTTAGTTCTGGACTGAGAGACGTCGTGTGTGGAGTTCCCCTTTAACTAAAGACAGTTGTGTACCTCTTCATACTCACAGAGCGGGTTACATCTCCCAAATTTAAACAAGGTCCCAAACGCTGCTAGTTCTCCAGATATAATAAAAAGGAAACAAAAGTTCTTTGACCCGGAGTTGGCATTCACTCGAGGTCTATGAAAGAATTCCCCCAAAACTCAGTCGTTGGGAAGCAGTGTACCGAAGACTCTTGGGAGTGTGATATGTAAACAAATTGTCTTTAGGAATATTAAATGTTCAAGCCACTTTCAGGGCTATCGGCATAAACATAGCACAAAACGTAAATACCGGACTCTGGATTTCAGCAGGCACGAAGGGTCCGTTGAAGACAGGGTTGTCGTCTGAAAGTCCGCTGGAAGTTCCTCTCAAGCAGAGAGAGCGTGTCAACTTCTAGTATGGTAACAGTGCGGGATAGACTCCCAGCGAAGGGGGAAGTGGTTCGCTTGTCGGGATCTTTGAGACGTTGAGGGTGTCTGGAGGCAGCCAAAGGATCCCGCTTTCATTTGCCGAAGCCTCGACAAACGGTCTTAGAAGGGTGCAGCGAAGGCAGACAAGCGTCCCCAGGGTCGAGACAGCGAGCGGCGTTGCAGGGTGCCGCGGAAGGAAGACAGCGTTCCCAGGGTCGGGAGAGCGGAGATGCGAAGGCAGACAAGCGTCCCCAGGGTCGGGACAGCGAGCGGCGTTGCAGGGTGCAGCGGAAGGGAACACGGGGAGAGAACTCAAGGCGTGGTCCAACACAGCGGAAGAAAGCCAAGCGTCATAGCGAGGGAAGACGCCTGGTTTAAACGGACCGCGCAAGGCTGCATGGGAAGGCAAACAACTCCACCCCCAGACTCAGAGCATTATGGGTGACGTAGTGCCGAATGCGGGACAGTAGAAATAAGGCAAGAAGCTTGACGGGTAACATACATAGTGCTAACCTTTGAAGTGAGGGAACAACCTGGCCTAACCCCACATTGGTTCTGCAGGTTATGGAAAGTTATTCCCATTCCCTGCTAAGTCTCCCTTTAGTCTGGGGTAACAAAGGCTTGTGTCATGTTCCTTTGTGTGTGTATGCTGGAGGCAGCTCTTGGAAATGTAAGCAGGGCAGGGAAGGGCTCCACCCCACTGATACCGGCAGGATGGCCCATCTTGCCAACATCTAGTCCCCCTTTCTCTCAGTGTCTAGAACGACTACACAAAGGTCAACTGCCAAGCTATTTAGTCATGTGACTCAGGACACAGGCAGCAGGCACTAAATGGTTAGGATGAGAAAATGCCAACTTACAAAAAGTGGCATTTTCAGAATTGTGCCTTTAAACCAGAGTCTTAAATTACAATTCAATTCAATTTTCAATTCAAAAACTTTATTTCGGACAAAATGTCCTAAAAAGTACATCACAGAGCAAACATTTTAAATCTAAAATTCCATCATATTGTCAGTCATAGTTAGTAATAATAAACAGCAATGATAGTTATACACACAATTTCAGATTATAAATACATTAAGATTTGGGATATAGGATTTGGACAAAGATGACACAATTAAATTTGGAAAGTGCATGGTGCAATAAATACATAAATTAGCTAAAAAAAGAACCTCTGTATAAAAGGAAGCAAAAAGTTCCTATATATAAAACTATACATGAAGCAGAAAAACGGGTAATGGATTTACACATTTGCTACCGGGCAATCAGTTCATTATTACGAGATCTCAGATAAGCCCTTCTAGTGCACCACATTGAAAACAAAAAACCAGCCACCGAGTATACTATTGGAATGCCTGAGTCAGATTTCAGTATCCTAAATGCTTCAAGGCAGCGCCTACTGCCAAGATTCCTGCAAATCTGAGCCAACCAACGTCTCCTTGCATTCTGATAGCCAGAACAACTAAAAAAGACATGGAGCTCTGTTTCCTCGGGATGGTCACAAGCCGGGCACTGGGTCATTTGTTGGTCTCTCCACTTGGATGTAAAGCAGCGGAGTGGGAGTACCCCATATCTAAATTGTAAATAGAGCTTCCTAGCCGCTGGTGGAGTAATGAGATCTATTGCTAATTCAAAGCAAGGAAAATCTTTTATTTCTAAACAAACACTAGTACATTTCCCGATCCCAGAAGAGGTATTAAGTTGGGTTAGTCTGTAATCTTTGTAGCATGCCTTCATACGACCCTTAGATATTAACGGGCAGGCTGACTCAGGTTCAAGCCAGCAATCCCCTAAACCCATGCTGGATAAGAGGAATTTTATATGGTCAAGCCACGGAAGTTTTACAGCACCCCGTGACCTCAGTACCTCTAATAATTCCTCCCTATAGGGTATGAGTTCGGGGGAGGTCCAAAGGCGACGCCAATACATTATGGGCTTGAGGCTCGCTACTTCAGCTATTGGTATTATACCTGTGTCCAAACGTAACGGAACCAAAGGGGTACTACGAGGTAATCTAAATAACTGTCTTAAATATTGATTCTCCACCTGTGATAATTTTGTCAAATTTTGGTGGCCCCATAACTCTGCGCCATATAAAGCCCCACCTCTTGCTTGAGCCCTATAAATTTCAATTGCTGGACTAACAATTCTTTTACTGGACTTATTAAAAACCTTCATGATGCCTCCTGAAGATTGTGCTAGTCTTAGCGTAGATTTTGTGATGTGTGCCCCCCATTCCATGGACTCGGTGATTGTAAAGCCTAAATACACAAAAGATGACACTCTCTCAAGGGGTTTACCATTTAGAGATGGGTTGGGACGTGTACTTTTTGGACAATTAAATGCCATGAATTTGGTTTTTTGTAGGTTAATTTCTAAACCTCTGTCTCTGCAAAACATCTCAAATTTGTCCAGAACCCTTTGTATCCCCATAGGTGATTTGGCAACCAATAGGGTATCATCGGCAAACATCATTGCCGATATTCTACGGGAAGCTAGCTTGGGGGCATCCAGATCTTTTTCTGCAAGCAAGGCATTAATCAGGCCATTGATATAAAGGCTAAATAAAGTTGGCGCGAGCACGCACCCCTGGCGAACACCACGATTAATTGGTATAGGGGCTGTAAGATTACCATCCTTCCCATACCTTATTTGCGCATAGTTGCATTCATGTAAGCGTTTAAAAAGTCGAATTAAATAAACTGGGACCCCCATCTCGGCCAAAACCAGCCATAATTTCTCCCTCCAGAAGGCGCGTGGACACTGTGGGCCCGATTCACAGAACAAACTTAAGACTAAATCCTAAACTTAGTACCATTCTGGTATTCACAGAATGCACTTAGTACTTCTGGTATTCACAGAATGAACTTACTACTTTTGCTATTCACAGAATGAACTTAGTACTTTTGCTATTCACAGAATGGATTTACGACTCCTAAACTTACGTCCACACTCGGGCCGGAAATTCCGGCCCGGAGGCGGAGCTTCCGAGCCGGAGGCGGAGCTTCCGGGCCGGAGGCGGAGCTTCCGGCCTGGAGGTGGGGATTCCGGCCGATTTAGCTATGGCTGAAATCTCCACCTCTGGGCCGGAAGCTCCGCCTCCGGCCCGGAAGCCCCGCCTCCGGCCCGGAAACCCCGCCTCCGGGCCGGAAGCTCCGCCTCCGGGCCGGATTTTCCGGCCCGAGTGCGGACGTAAGTTTAGGAGTCGTAAATCCATTCTGTGAATAGCAAAAGTACTAAGTTCATTCTGTGAAGAGCAAAAGTAGTAAGTTCATTCTGTGAATACCAGAAGTACTAGGTGCATTCTGTGAATACCAGAATGGTACTAAGTTTAGGATTTAGTCTTAAGTTTGTTCTGTGAATCGGGCCCTGTGTGCGCGTTATCACTGAAGTAATTAACGATAGCAGAGCTTAGAGCCTCTCGGAATGGTTGTTCATCCAGAGTCTCAGGCTGCAAATGCCGTCTAGGAATGGCAGACCGGATTGTGTCCATGACAGCCACAGGTACTGCGGGTTATGATCTGAATGAGTTTTACCCATGTATCCTGTGTCAGCCATAGCTAAGGATATATAATTTATGCAGCTCAGTCTGTCCAATCTCACATGGAGGCCGTGGGATCCCAAATAATACTCTGCGGTACTTCACGCCGTTTCATGCCAGATTTGATGGAACCTTCAGGTAGGCCAGGAGAAGTTCTCTCTGATGCCACAAAGGCTAGAGGACTAGCTCCAGCAGAGGACAGCAGGACTCAGGCAGGTCCATTGCAGCAGGTCAGCAGGGCAGTTGCAGGGAGGACTCTGGAGCTTGTTGTGTACCCGTAGCTCAGAACAGTAGGTCAGCGAACTGACCCTTGAAGTCATTCAGGGTTTTCCTGGGAATACGGAGATGGTCTTGTTCTCCTTCAGAAAAACAGACTTCAAGCAGCAGGACAGTCCTTTGGGGACCAAGGCAAGCCTCTAGCAGCAGGGCTGCCCTCTGCTAGCAGCAGCGCAGTCCTCTAAAGGTTGAGGCAAGCCTCTAGCAGCAGGGAGGACCTCTGGGAACAATGCTGTCCTAGAGTCTTCCATAGGTCTTGAAGTGTACTGATGAGTGACGCATGAGGTCCAATATTTATACATAGTGCTAACCTTTGAAGTGAGGGAACACCCTGGCCTAACCCCACATTGGTTCTGCAGGTTATGGAAAGTTATTCCCATTCCCTGCTAAGTCTCCATTTAGTCTGGGGTTACAAAGGCTTGTGTCATGTTCCTTTGCGTGTGTGTGCTGGAGGCAGCTCTTGGAAATGTAAGCAGGGCAGGGAAGAGCTCCACCCCACTGATACCGGCAGGATGGCCCATCTTGCCAACATCTAGTCCCCCTTTCACTCAGTGTCTAGAAAGACTACACAAAGGTCAACTGCCAAGCTATTTATTCATGTGACTCAGGACACAGGCAGCAGGCACTAAATGGTTAGGATGAGAAAATGCCAACTTACTAAAAGTGGCATTTTCAGAATTGTGCCTTTAAACCAGAGTCTTAAATTACAATTAATTTTAGTGTAAACATGACATTCCTACTCCCTGCCAATAAAAGGTAGCACCTATTAAATCTAATGAGGTTGCTCAATGTTATTCTATGGGAGAGAAAGGCCTTACAGTGGTGAAAAACAATTTAGAAGTTTTTCGCTGCCATGGCATGTAAATCTTAAGGGAACATGTCCAACTTTTTAAATACAATTCACCCTGCCAAATGGGCTATTAAGGGCCTACCTGGGAACCACAGGATACTGACTCCCTGTCTTTAATTCAATAAATACTAGTATTTTAACTCCTTTTTGACTCCATGTTGATTTAAAGAACCATCAAAGTTTTTTTACTGACCCTCATACACCCTATTGGTGTCATGCTTCATCATCAGGTCTCACCTCAGTCCCTAAAAACCAGAGTGGGCTCAACCGTATTCCAGGGACAACTTTGAATATTTTTTCTGACAGGGGGAGATTAAAGATACACCTTTAATCACTTCCTATGGAGACATCAACAATATTCCATCCCACACATTGATCATTCCACCAATAGTGGATTTGGTTTTGAAATTAAGAAACTAGTAGACATCATTTGCACCTCCTGCTAGGGCAGCTAACTGCTATGACCAACTTCTAAACTCGCAATTCTACAGAACCAATGAAGAACAACCACCTCCCATTATAGATTACTTTGAAGAGACCTAGGTTAGATGTATGTCCTGTTCAGGGCACCAGATTCCACTGACCCTGGTCGAATGTCTATGACAGTGCACTAAATCACAAAGTAAAAATGAGCCATGCAGTCGAACGGTGGCATAACTTCTTTAGAAGAAGCCACTCCACTCTGTGTTAATTTTTTTTTTTTAAACATATTTTATTAGGTTTTTATAGTACCACTTGGGCAAATGCCCGACATAATCCAATTGGAGACAAAGTATTGATAAGTTACCAGACATGGGAATATCACTGGGTACAGATCGTATATATAACAAAAGGGAAAAAAACGAAATCTTAACGCAGACTTTCTCTCCCCACACACAGTGGCAAGCAAATTTCAATACACTTGAATACCCAAAGGGATAAAACAATACGTCATACATTATGGCCCACAAACATCTCATGGAGCTGCTTCTACGGGGTGTGCGAAGGAAGAGGATAAAGGTCAATGCCCCCGTATGTAGCCTATCAAGACCATATTTTCCTATGTTTTTGGGGGCAACCCCTCGCTTGAAATATTGCCATCTCGGTGCCCATGCATTGGTCTAGCTCTTTTCACCACTTTCCTATTGTTGGTGGAGAAGTTTCTTTCCATAATTGGGCAATATCACGTTTGGCGATTGTGAGGGCAAGGAAGAGTAAGTGATGTTTATATTGGTTCCCGCCTATGTCCTCTGTGCCATGAAGCATAAACAGTCTAGGATCGTGTGCAAGATCCCAGGACAGCATCTCTTTAAGGCAGGCCGATACCCTACGCCAGAAGGGCTGTAATGCTGTGCAACTCCATACCATATGGAGAAATGTCCCCTCCTCCCTGTCGCAGCATAGGCACTGAGGGGATGCAACTACACCCATCTTCCAGACGAATACGTGTGTAATACACATGATGGACATACTTAAACTGAATAAGGCGGTATCTGGAGCCTACCGCGGTGCCCCAGGGACTTGCTATCACCTCTGCCCAGTCATCGTCTGTCAGGTCTGGGATGTCATCCTGACACGCCTTCCTCGTTTTATGAAGAGTTGTGATGGAGTGTGGTGTCAGTGTTTGGTATATCTGTTGTATTTTGTATGCACCTATATCGCCCATAAGGAGGCGGCCTTATATCAGATGGAATTCAGGGAGGTCAGTTAGGTATGCAAGTGAGGGGGTAAGAGCATGGTGTAATTAGAGGTACCTGTAGAACTGGGTTTTTTGGCGATTAAACTTCTCCTGTAATTGCTGAAAGGATTTTAGGGTGGTGCCCTGCATAACGTCTCCTAGCGTGGAAATACCAATCTAGTCCCACTGGCGGAACCCCTTCAATGCGACCATCTGGCATAGATAATTATCATTAATTTATGTGGTTGGGTGTGCACTCCCTTTTTTTTAAAAAAAACTTCTCTTATTGTTTTGCCTATTTTATCCTTCGGGTGCTGCAGCAAGACAAGGGCTGTCAACTCTTGCTGTATTTGAAAGATTTGTTTTTAACAAGTACTAAGACTTGTGTGTGCTGCGCACTATTCACTTGGTGCTAACACCACTCATTTAACATTCAATGTTTGTTCTGATAGTCACTTTATTCTTTTTATATCAAATCAATTTCTTAACTGATAAAACTGTATGACTGTACATCTCATTTGGTCAATGCAATATATACATCAATTCTCATTATGTACTTGTTATACACTTTTTTGTAGAAAGGACCAATGTTCTGTTAACAAAATCATGCTATTTTTAAATTTTGCCCAATGTATTTCGGGACATAAAAAAGTCCCTTCCTCAGGGGACAATCTGTAAATGTTTGTTAACAGAACATTGTTCCTTTATACAAAAAAGTGTATAACAAGTACATAATGTGAATTGATGTATATATTGCATTGACCAAATGATATATACAGTCATAGGGCCCGATTCACAGAACTAACTTAAGACAAAATCCTAAACTTACTACCATTTTGGTATTCACAGAATGCACTTACTCATTTTGGTATTCACAGAAGGCACTTACTCATTTCGGTATTCACAGAAGTTAGGAGTCCTAACTTTAGGACTCCTAAATGCCTTCTGTGAATAGTGAAAGTCTTAAAATTTGGATTTTTCTCAGTTTAGTAGTAGTATAGTTAGGACTCCTAACTTTAGGACTCCTAAATGCCTTCTGTGAATACTGAAAGTCTTAAAATTAGGATTTTTCTCAATTTAGTAGTAGTAAAGTTAGGACTCCTAACTTTAGGACTCCTAAATGCCTTCTGTGAATACCGAAAGCCTTAAAATTAGGATTGTTCTCAGTTTAGTAGTAGTATAGTTAGGACTCCTAACATTAGGACTCCTAAATGCCTTCTGTGAATACCGAAAGTCTTAAAATTAGGATTTTTCTCAGTTTAGTAGTAGTAAAGTTAGGACTCCTAACTTTAGGACTCCTAAATGCCTTCTGTGAATACCGAAAGCCTTAAAATTAGGATTTTTCTCAGTTTAGTAGTAGTAAAGTTAGGAGTCCTTTGGACAGACCCATGCCGCCAGGGGTTCTACCGCCAAGGCAAAAAGAAGAGGGGACTGGCGGCAGCCCTGTCCTATGCCTCGACTGATGGGAAAAAAGGGAGAGCAAGGACCAGTAATACACACTGAGGCCATAGGTTCTGTATAGAATAGGCGCACGTTTGCTAGAAAGCGTGGACCGAAATTGATCACTTCCAACAGTTGGAATAGATACTCCCAGCTAAGAGAGTCGAAGTCCTTGTCTACATCTGCCAGGAGTAAGGCTGTGGGGCGACCCAGCTCTGGGGCCAATGCCATGGTGTTATGGACCCGACGAATGTTGTGCCGAGTGGCTCAATGTGGCATAAAGCCTGATTGGTCCTAATGGACCAAATCTTGGATGCAGGTCCGCAAGCAATCCACTAGAACCTTCCTCAGTAGCTTGAATTTGAAATTGATTAGGGAGATGAGACGGTATCAGGACGAGTCATCTGGTGGGCGGCTGGGCTTTAAAAAGAGGACAATTTCAGTTTGGCGCCAGTCCTGAGGCAATAGTTGCTTCTCGAGGGCCTCATGTATTGTTTCCAATAAGTACGGGCCCAGCGTGGCCATATGAGAGCGAAGGAACTCCATAGGGAACACATTGCGACCCGTAGCTCAACCTGCTCCCATCTCGGTCAGCATAGCTGTTGATTCATCTATTGTAATAGGGGTGTCTAATTGGTCTCTCATCTGGTCTGATAACCGCTGAGGGGGAATATCCCGTATGAACTCTGTTATGAGATCCTCCGAGAGCTGTCTCTCTGGGTGTATAGAGTGGAGAAATTATGAGCAAATTCCTCCACCACTGCTGCAGGGGATGTATGAAAGGCAAGTCACTACCCCTGATAGTTGAAACTGTGGCTGGGGCTTGCCTGGCTTGACAGAGTCTGTGTAACATGTTGCTGGATTTGTCCCCCCACTGATAGATTCGATATTGAGACGCCAACCAGATTTCTTTTGCCTTCTCTGTAAGGTGATGGTGTAGCTGTTGTTGCGCAAGGGACTAGTTTCTCAGAAGGGTCGGATTAGGATCTAGCGTGTATTGTGTCTCAAAGGATATACTCTGTGTTAATTTATTGAAATATTACAAATGAAACACAATTACCAGAATTTACATCAAAAACAATCTTTGACCTAGAATAACACCCTAAACTATCCAAACAAAACAAATTTACAACTTTCAAGCTGAAAACGTACAAATACATGATTCTGAAAATGACCAAGTTAGAAATATTTTAAATAATTAAAAAAAAAGAATAAATTAATCTTCCGAAAAAAATTCATCCTGCATCAAAACATACAACCCAAAATAAAACATTAATTTAAAGGGGCAAGGCGATGGGAAACATGGCTGCTTGAAATAAGAACTCCATGTGATGCAGCTGCTTCAGCTCAATCCAGCAAGTCCCCCGGCACAATTCGCAGGCTGAAATACCAGTCAGTGGATGGCTTGATTGTGCCTCTGTGAAGAAGGTGTGGCAGCAGACTGAAGATGGTCAGGTTATTTATCCCCAACTGAATGGGCAGTGGCAGGGGTGCCCCTTGGAGTTCCAGCACTAACATTGTTTTTGACATTTGTTGACATTGAAGGCAGCCTGTGCTCACGCCGCCGTGATGTTGGAGCAGCTGGTCTCACCAGTCTGACAAGATGGCCGATTAGGACCTTGCTTCTGAAAATGGCGTTGAACGCCTTGAGATAGAAGTGAACGTGATCACAATTAGACCCATCTGCCATCATAGACCGTTTTGGTGGTACATCTTCTAACCGACAAAATAACATCCACCACATCTCTGAGCAGAGCGACACTATCTAAGAGGATGGCCCTGCCCTCTTGCTCTACGCCCTGCATAGGATCCCAGACTCCTTTTTCAGTACTATCGAGGGGGAACAATGCAGCCTACTGTGGGAGGGCGGTAAGCCTTGGATAGCATTGCACAAGCTACAGCGCAGGGTATACGAGGGCGGGCTAGTGGTCTCGGACATTCGGAGCTACTAACTAGCGTCCCAATAGGTGAACATTAATGGCTGGGTCTTTGCGCCACAGACAGAACCAACATATAGGATAGATGGATATGTGATGGCGAGCGAAGGGCACCTAGCGGCCCTCTACCGTATGCAACAGGGGAAACTGCTGCTACCTCACACACAAGAGGTTGTACGAGCGTGACTATCAACCACTAAGCTGCTGGGGTGGGACTCGAGTTTGACTTAACACACAGAACTTTGGGAGAGCAATGGACTAGGCGATGTGGGGCGCCTGCAGGGATTTCACAGGTGGAGCCTGATTGGTCTGGACACCATCAGGGATGTATGGCGGGGTGGGAGATTGCTCACCTTCATGGAACTCAAGACTGTATATCAAAGGGCTGGCACAGAACAATTCTGTTGCTTACAATTAAGGCATGCCCCACACCGCTACATACCAGAAGGAGAATCCCTAACTGACTTTTCCCATCTAGAGGACCGACTACTACTCGACCCTATGCTAGAAAAAGCAACATCCCTAACCTATTGGAAAATTATGAATAATCTGTCAGATCCCCTAGTCTCACTGAGAGCCACCTGGGAATCTGACCTGGGGCTACTGAAAGACGACGATTGGCAGGAGGTAATCAAGATCCCTGGAGAGGTTGCCATTTGGGCAAGATTTAGATTGATCCAACTGAGAGTCCTGCACAGATCATACACCCCTCAGACGCTCCATCACAAACTGGGTTGGTCGGACTCAGACCACTGCATCAGGGGGTGCGGAGGGACAGGTTATTTCTTCCATATTATCTGGGAGTGCCCTAAAATACAACGCTACTGGACTCGGGTCATGGGAGTGATGTCTGAAGTGCTGGGCACACACATACCTCTAGACACTCACTGGCACTTACTGGACATCACAGGTAAGACCAGGTGGTCAGCTCACATGAAAACCTGGCTCGCTTGGCCTTAGGGGTGGCCAAGCGCAACATATCCAGATTGTGGGGGCACGGGAACCAGAAAAGCTCTCCAGCTGGAAACAAGATTTAGATTGGTGTTGCCTGGCAGAAAAAGCTGTCTACCAAAGTTGGGGATGCCCCAAAAAATGGGGGAAAGTATGGGGTCCACAGGAAAAGTACAGATCCTAGATAGACGAAGATATGATTGCTGGGGAGGGAGCGAGCAATAGCCCCACAAAAAACAACTGGGGGACCGGCGATCCCTCTCTGTTAAATGTAATATATCCTTGTTCTAAGAACTGCTGATAGCACCAAATGTGGTCACTGATTATGATGATGGGATGTTTGTTTGTTTAATAAAAAGAATTTAAAATAAAACATCCACCACTTCAGAGGGGAAAGAGACAGAACTCAGGTTGCCCCATTCAATCTCCAGACATGATGGTGCAGGCTTTAGAAGTTTGGGTGTAGAACCTGGCCCTGCGAAAGGAGACGGAGACTGAGCGGAGGGCACAATGAGAGGTGAAGGAGGTCTGTGTACCACACCCTTCATGACTAATCCAGGGCTATTAATATGATTCAGGCCCGGTCTTTGGGATTCTCCCTCAGCACTGGAGAAATCAAGGATAGGATAAGGGGGAAATGCGTAAAGCAGCTGGAAGACCCAATTGAAACACACCCCATATGCTCCCTGCAATGAATACTGGAGGCTGCAGAATGACGGGCAGTGCGTGTTATCGTGAGTGGTAAACAGGTCTATCTGAAGAGTCCACTACAGCCAGAAAATGTGCTGAACCACTTTCGAACGGGGACACCACTCGTGATCGGCTGAATATTGCCGGCTGAGGCTATCCACACATAGATTTAGAACTCCCAGTCAAGTTATTTGCCATGATGCAAACTTGATAGTCCTGAGCCCAGGACCAGAGTCACAAGCTTCTCTACAGAGACAATATGACCCCACTCCTCCCAGTGTGTTTCTGTAACACATTGCGGTAGTATTGTCTGTCAAGACTTGAACTGACTGACCGCAAATGGAAGGGATAAAAGCCTCGAGAGCTACGTGTATTGCCCGCAATTCTAACAGATTGATATGCAACAACCTTTCCTCTGGACAGCAAAGTCCTTTGTCCTCTAGATCCCCCCAGATGAGCTTACCTCTCTTGGGTAGAGGCAACCGTTATTACTGTGGCCACTGAATGTGGAGGGTGAAACAGCTACCCTTGAGACAGATTGCTGGGCACACCTCACTACTGCAGGTCTGCTGCAGTGTCTCTGGAGATCATTGCCTACTATTGAGATCTCCATTGCGCTAACACCACGGCACCACTGAAGCCAGAGTGCATGGTTGACCAACAGAATGCAGGAGTCTAACAGAACGAGCACGTGCAATACCTTCAGGACTGGAACTAAAGCTCTTTTCTGAAACAGCAGAGTCATAGCCTGAATGTCCTGAATCCTCTGAGGAGGAGGGAAGGCAAGATTCACTGTAGTGTCCAGTACTGCCCCTATGAACAGGGTGCGCTGAGCGAGTCTAGGTGAGACTTGCACACATTTATTGAAAAGCCCAGGCTGTACAACAATTGCGTTGCAAACTGCAAATGGCGAAACACCATCTCTGGCGACTTGGCTTTGATCAGCCAGTCGGCCAGATAAGAGAATACTGGTATTCCCCACCTTCTGAGATGTGCCACAACCATTGCCATCACCTTTGTGAAAAGCCATGGTGCGCAAGTTAGACCAAACAGGAGGACCACAAACTGATAATGTTGAGACCCCCACTACAAAAAGGAGATACTCCCTATGCGATTTCAGAATGGGTATGTGAAAATATGCATCCTGAAAATTGATCAAAAACATCCAGTCTTCCTTCTCCAGCTCAAAAAGCACCTGTGCCAGGGTCAGCATTTTAAGCTTTTGCTGTTTGAGGAACAAGTTCAAAATCCTGAGGTCGAGGATCAGCCATAAATGACCATCCTTTCTGTGAATCAGGAAGTATCAGGAATAACATCCCTGACCCCGTTGCTGTTCTGGAACCAATTCCACTGCACCCTTCTGAAGAAGAGTTTGTACCTTCTGTTTTCTGAAAAAAAACCTTGTTGGGGAGGAAAGGGAGGGGGACACACCTGGAAGGGGAGGGCATACCCATTAACTACGATATTTAAAACCCAAAGATTTGTTGTGACAGACCTCCAGTGAAGCAGAAAATAGGCCAATCGTCCTCCCACTGGGAAAGCATGCTCTAAGACTGTGAAGCTAGGGCTGTATTCCTGCAGATTTGGCCGGGGAGGAAAAAGAGGAGGAAGACGATCGTTGATGGGCAGTTCCACACTGACGACCTCTGCCTCATCCCCTATAGCTCCTGTAAAGAGGAATCTATTCTATTTTCCAGAATTTGTAAAGTGCATGGTTACCCAAAATCAGGATTGAAGGACTACTGCTGTTGCTAGTACTGACTTCTCCCTTGACCAAACTCCCAAAACCTAAGGCATTGTCTATAATCCTTAGGTTGGGACTGAAGGCCCAATGACCTCGCATTCGCCTTGCTTCGCTTAAACCTCTCCAGAACAGAATCAGCCTTGGCACCGAAACAGCCTTGATCCCTCAAAAGGCAAACCCAGCAATGTCGCCTGTATATCCAGCGAGAAGCCTGACCCCCTCAACCAGGCATGTCTCCTTGTGGCAAAAGAGGAACCCATTACCCTCGCCACAGAGTCAGATGCGTCCAGGCCTGACTGTATCACCTGATGGGCAGCAGCCTGAGTGTCATTCAAGAGTTCAGAAAAATGTTCCTGGAGATCCCAAGACAATTTTGGTACCACATCCCTTGCTGACTCCAGTACTCCAGTAATGCATGAATATAGCACCCCAATAGACACATAGCGTTAGTGGATATCAGGGCCATACTACCAGAAGAGAAGACTCTCTTAGCCAATTGCTCCATTCTTTTCGAATCCCTGCCAGCTGGAGTTAAAAGAATTAAAAAACAACAAGAAATCCTTGGGTCTGGGATACCTGGGCAAACAGACAGAGGCACTTACAGGTTATCTTGCGGAGCTTGTGGGGGAATCCCTTTAAGGACGAAACCCCTCACACACCGAAGGTGGCATGCTTCATCATCTGGGATTCTCCTCTTGGCGGGAACGCCTAGTCCCACCAAGGGCTACGACTCGCTCTCTGAGGGGAAGGAGCTCAGGGATGTTTTATTCCTAATCCGTTTAGGATATACTAAATCCTGCAGATGAGAGGAGCAAGGATGGCTTGTGCTGATAGTGGGCCGGAAAGCCTCCTAAAGACTAAAAAAGTGGACCCATGGGGCAAGCCGGCATACCAGATGGAGTTGCAGCCCTTGCAAAAATGTAGCATTTAAGAAGGTTAACGGATCTGACCCCGGAGCCAGGAACACCGGATACTCCTGTTCTTATCCAGAAGGCACAGGCGGCGGCTGTGGAACAACCAGATCTAAAGCTGGCTCCGGTTAAGGGCGTCCAGCTGGAGTCACAGCTCTTGGAGTCAAATGTGATGCCAGAGCAAACGCAGGAGATCTCACCTAATTCCCCATGAGTCCGAGGACCTGGGAACATCAACTCTGGTGTAACATCTCTTGAAGAGCGATGGCAAGAGCTATGACGTCGCTTCTTCTTGTGCTTCTTTTTGGAAGTTTTCGAAGAGTGAGGAGACGGTGACTCCGATCGAGGCTGAGACCATCAGCAACATCTCTTTTCCTTTTTTGCCTTTGCCATAAATAGTTTTGCCACCCTTTCCTTCAAGGCTTTCGGATTCATCCACTGACATGACAAACAGGCCTCAACATCGTGATCTGGATAATCATCGTGTGTGTCAGTAATCGACATTTGACCCTCGCATTCCGGTTTGGATCCAGACTTACTCAGAGGAAATATCTTCACTTGCAACATCGTTGAACCTATAACGATGGAAAAAATCTCTTACAATTAGGAGAGCCTCGAAAAACCGTTAGACGTTTAAGGCGCGGAAAAAAGGGAACTGATGTCAGCCCGAGAACGAGGTCTGCTTATGGCTCCAATGATGTCCCACGGAGTTGCGTGCGGAGCAGTAGAAACTTTATAGATTGTAGACAGGCAAACATAGTTTTATATAACATTTCAATACCTCCTACTTAGCCATACACGATACAAGCGGACTAGTGCCACATGCGGGCGTATTTGCAGTGCTGCTATGAGAAGGTAATTACCAGGTATACATGCATGTTTGTTATACATTGTGTTAAGCATGTAAACACAAAATTGACCCACTGCAGAGTCTTGCTACACGTCCAAGTGGCTAAAAAGGACTGTAAACTAAAAGTTAGATCGTGTATGGCTAAGAAGGAGGTATTGAAATGTTATATAAAAACTATGTTTGCCTGTCTGCAATCTATAAAGTTTCGCCAATTCAAAGGCTATTGCAGGCGGTATATACCGGGTGTCATATCGAGTGAGAGAAACTCGCATTGTTTGTTTTCAACATTACAGAAATAAGTACTTGAATATCATTATTTTGTTTTACACTTTGTTTTTACATTGTTTGCACCAAGGTATCATGTATTTATTGATTCAAAAGCATGAGTCTGTGACCCGTTCCAAAATGGCTGCTATGTTGACAGTGTGGACCAGGAAATGCGAAAGTACTTCTTTTATGTTTACATATCTGTATAAATGCACGTTTGGTTAAAATGCATACATCGTGTGAGCAAGACACTTTTTCGTGTCGAAACGCGTAGCGAGTGTTTATTAATAAATAATTGACCTCCGAGAGTGCGTTTTTCTTGGACAATTCGACATTGGTTTAACCGGCTTTGGGTTCGCCGGCCAACGCACCACCTGACGAGGGATTGATCCCAGAAGGACCCGATTTTGACTGTTGCTAGATATATATATATATATATGTATAGAGAGAGAGAGAGAGAAAAAGAGAGAGAGAGCGAGATGTATATATAAAATTTTATTTGGAATTCAGAAAGACACAAAAACATATTAGTATCAAAACTAATCAGAACACGTTACTCGGTGATGTGCAAATGATAAATATTTGAGAAACCTGATTGCAAAACATTATCGTTAGTATGCCGTGTAGTTTTATCAGTACTGCATGTCAGTTTTTGCGACGATTTCAATGGAAAGTGTGCTGAATGCAAATAACTTTAGTAACATATTTAGTAAAAGTGAACATTGTCAAGCATGAACCACACCATGGTTTAGTAAGATATGTAGTAAAAGTGACACTTTTTAAAGATGAACTGAGAAACATTCCTGGCCTGCCCTGATGAAATTGCTGTTAGTGCACTAAGAGGCAAGTCAGGAGTCATGTGTACCTGATATGTGGACAGGATTTGTATTATATGCAAAGGAAAGGTTTAGTCAATTAAATAAAACAAGAGTTTTCGTACAGCAGACATGCTGAAAGTAAATATTTGAAGGTGCTCTCATGTGGCTCTGTAAAATGAGATATTTGCCCAGAGTAACACAATTTGAGACTAGATTATGAGTCAAGAGCATTACAGTAAGGTCAAGTAGATTATTCAAATTACTAGACCTGAAGGTCTGGTAACATTTTTATGATTTTTCGAGACCTGAGGAGTACTACTTCAGAAACTCATAAAGGTCTTTGTAAATCAGCATCCTCATCTCTAAGACAAAGGTGAAACATTATTGTGTTAAGAAAGATATTATGATTTATTGTATCCAAATTGGCAGACAAATGGTATTTCCGTATGCCACTGCTTGGTCTATGCTTTTCTATTCTGGCTCAGTGGAGAACAGTTGCGGTTGCATACCTTAATATTTTAGATCCAAATACACATCCGATTTACCTAATTGTCATCTTAGAAATTACAAAGGCCCTCAGTAGTTATCTTACAAAGTGCCTTGTTTTCACCTGATTTGACTAATAAGGATTGATTAGAGAACGAGGATGGAGCGTTAAAAGGAATATTGATTTATTTGTCATGAAGGAGTGTTCGCCAACTAAACTATTGAGGCCTAAGAAGCAGACTGGTATCCTATATGTGGGTCACAGGGTTCATGTTGAGCAGTTCTTTCACTTGATATGTTGTGTTCACTGAGTTTCATAGTCCTTATTTATTTTTTCTTCTTTGGACCTTTTATTCGAAGATTCCCCGCTCTGTCTGCAGTGAGAGCTGCCTTCCAGGGTCCCGCAAAGTCCCAATAAAAGAGAAGCCTGTCTGCTGCTTTGACTGTGTACCCTGTGCAGAAGGAGAGTTTTCCAACATGACCGGTAAGTGAAACCTTTACATCTAACATCGCCTATCCAGAATAGACATATATAGCTCTTAAAATTCATATACAGTAAAGCAGAGCCACAGGGGCCTACTTCTAATACACGGATACACATATGAATGACAGACTGCATGTCAGCAGTGCGATGGGATGTAGGGTTCGTAATCCGGTGCAGAGGTCTTTTTTGTGGTGATAATAGACTCTTTATTTCTTTTTTTTTATGTTTGAAAAGCTTTATTTCAGGAAGATAATAGTACAAAGATATCAGCAACAATACAAATACAGTTAAATAGCATAAAATGGCCAATATCATAAGCAATGAGCAAAAGCATTTTATAAAGATTTTTAAGGGAAAAACAGGAGAAAGGGGGAAAGGGGAAGGTGGAAAAGAAATAAAGAGGAAAAAAGGAAAAAAGGAAATGATGCAATGCAATATGAAAATACAATAACATGCTTTAAAAGTAAGTGCTGTAGGCGAAAACAATAGTCAAATAGCAAATACAAGAGCAAATATAACAAGAAATAAATCCTGTAGTGATATTGCAAGCAAAGAAGATGTAAATTCCTCAAGGCTGGTCAAAATTTTCTGCATTGGTGCATGATAGTTTCTTACGAACCATCCGGTCCAGATAAGAGGTAAGCGGTAACCAAAAGAGATCCCTATTGTGGGCGGGATTACAGGAGGAAGCAAAAGCAGACTCTTTATTTCTAACCATGGTAAACATTAAAAACCGTGACTACATGCTTTCACAAGCGAACCAGACATATAGGTGGGGTGCTCGAGTCCAGTTGAACTCCTTTCACAAACTCAGCATCTCTGTATAGATCATGTGAATATTCAGATATTTTTACAGCTCTGCATTGATTCTTCTGCCTTTCTCTATAAGGGTTTTCCTGGACTCCAGAAGGAGCCAGGAGAGTTTCTGATATGTAGGTCTGACTGTTCATCACTTTTTTTGTGGTTTTATCTTCACTTTTGGTACTGAGAATTAGTTTTGCTGATATTTTATTTTTCTGGCAATGCATATTCTGTTCTGATTTATTTTCTAGCGAACATTGGGGCAGATTTATGTTTCCTGGCGCATCCCTGCAAATCAGCAGGGATGCACCAGGGAAGATGCGTCACGCAAGTTTGCCCTTGCGCCACCGCAGATGCGCCGCATTTACAGCGCAGTGCATTGTGGCGCAAGGACAAGCAGATGCGTGACGCATCTGCCGGCGTAAGGTTGGCGCAGTGCTGAAGTTGCGTCGCAAGCGCGATGCAACTCCAGCACTGTTCCAACCTACCCTATCCCTAACATGGTGCGTCACGCCTTACGCCTGGATTTGACGCACCAGCGTCGGAAAAGTGACTGCGTGAAATCTTGTAGATTTCACTGCGTCACTTTTCCGAGGCTTTTTCTGACGTAACGCCCACCCTGCATACATTAAACCTGACGCAGGTTTAATGTGGCGCAGGGCTTTACAACGTGACGCATCTCCCTAGATGCGACACGTTGTAAATCTGGCGCAGGATGGCGCTTGCTTTGCGCTGCCGCTGCATCACAAAAGTGACGCAACGGCAGCGCAAAAGTGGCGCACGGGGCTTGTAAATATGCCCCATTGTTTTGCTGTGGGGATTCTCTGGTAGGAGTAAGAAAATCCCTTACTAGCTGACTGACATTGGCAGTTTCTGAACTCTGGTGCACTGCTGTCCAGTCCCAAGTGTGGGCATTCTGACCCCAACAACATGGTAAACTTGGATAATCCTAACTAAAATATTTTACTTTCCAGTAAAGCCATAACATATGGTTCGGGAAAATACATCAATTGACATTTAAGTGCCGCCTGGTGACTGCAGCACATGCTGTGCCATCCACTGGTCTGACAAAGGAGAATATTACTTAAGTATTACACTTGTAGCCTGACTGCTGCAACCTTTAGACCTGGAGGTGACCCGCTACCCTTTTTGACAGGAATGTACCCTAGTAAATATTAACCCCTTAGACGGCATTATGGCCCACAAGTTAGGAACCCAATTATTTTAAAGAGGGACATGCAAGAAATTAATGCTGGCATGTTCCTACAGTGACTGCTCCTATGAAGAAAAAAAGTTTAGATATATTATTAACTCTACTATCTTTAGTTTGGTACAGATACATTATTTTTCTAGTTTATTTTCTGGAAAGGCATTCCAAAATTTGTGACTGTCATCTTGGAACAGTAAATAAAGGATAAGGTATATACAAAATCACACCAAGATATTAAAAGATAGCTGCTCACGCATTGGCTCGTGTGCTGGAGCACAGTGACTATTTTGAAACTATATTTTCAAAAGTACACCAAACATCATTCCAAGGTGGCTACTCGTTTATGTGCATGTATGTGCAGGTACAATTCCATCCTTGGAATTTTTTACTTTGAACAAAAACCATTCACAGATGTCTGCTAAGGCATTTTCATACATACGCATGTACAGGTGGCTATCATGGAATGGTTTGGGCTGTAAACTATGCCTAAACAAACAAGGATTATTATTTTAGTCAAATAGAGTAACATTGGCTGAAAATGTTGTGGAAGACATTTTTATAACTTTAGAAGTATTGGCACCTCTACATCTTCTATGACAGTCAGTCCCTCCCAAGACTTCTGTGATCAGATTGCCTCTTTTCTGAGGAAACAATAACTGTGAAAAGAAACCCAGTTTCCCATAAAACAATGCTTTTTTTGTCCTGAGGGTGGACCCCTCGGGAAATAGTGAGCAGTCCGTGCAGGGTGACGGCCCCAGGGCCATTCAGGGCTACACTCCAGGGGGGGCGGTGACGTGTGGCCCTACTCCTTTGTTATTCTTGGGCCTGACACAGGGAGGTGGTACTCCCCGGGACCCGTATCAGCCATGCAGAAGGTTGCTGCATGCACCCCCTCATCATATATATTAACATATGACCCAGAGACCTCACCCACGTAGGGGCTGAAAAACAAACAAGCGTGGGAGATTGCGCTTTTTTTCCAATTTTGCTGCAAATCCGTGACTTCACCCTGAAATCGCAGAAAAATTGAAAAGAAAAATTATTTTTGGCCAAGACGGAGTCCCTAGGGAACCCCAACACCAGGCCTAGAGAGTCAGGGTATTCCTACGCTGTCCCCTTTCCTTTATTTGCAATTTTCTTTTGGGACTTTGCTGAATCCAAGTTCCAAAATGGCTGCCAACACTCCCTGGTTGAAGTGTTGGCAGCAAATAATATCTCAGCATGAGATATACAAATTTGTTTTTCCTGCAATATCTCAAAAACTACTGAACGGATTTACACAAAATCATACAAATAACTCTTTCTGGACCAAGATCCAGCTTTCTGCCAAATTTGGTGTAATTCTGTTCAGCGGTTCGGGCAGTAGTCGTGTCTAAAATCCCTATGAGAAATTGCATGGAGAAAACGTGCTTTGGGAACCCCACCTCTTTTGCTGGGCCCCCATTCGACAAATCACCCCAAAACATTCCAGGCAGCAGCTGAACTCAGGTGCGTGCTTGTTTTGAAAATTTCCTGAAGATTCATCAAACGGCGCTAAAGTTATTAGCAAAACTAAAAAAGCTTTTCCTGTGGAAAGTAGGCCCTAACTATAACTACCAACTTGCGACGTCAATAGGTGATATATATATAATATATATATCTATATTTAAATCCTGAAAAACCTGAGAGCCATAGTAAATTCTGATCCAACTTATCCTGTAGTTCGACACTTTAAACAGTTCCACAACAACGATCTCAACTGTCTCAAATATTTTGTTATCGACTTGATACCTAGGTTGAGGTGGGGAGGTAAACGAGAAGCACTGCTTAGACAACTAGAAAGTCGATATTTATTGTATCTAGATACTAGAATGCTCAATAGGTTAAACCTTGCGGAGGACTTACATCATTTTTTGTGGAAAATAGGGAGAGGAGAGAGATAAATATTATCAGCAATAATGATTGATCGTGTAACTGTGAACAAGTAAGTAACCTAACCGCAATGCTTTGAATGTTGTAAACATGTTTATGGAAACAGTTGTGAGATAAGTCTGACCACAAATACTATTATTGTCAGTTTCAATATATTCTGCTATTAATTTTTGCATTTCAGCACGTAATGCACTTTTAGCACATATGGTTCTTTATTACAAAGGAAGGAGACCAAAAGAGACTACATAGAAATAACAACCAATTACACAATTTGGATTTTACTGTTGAATCAAAACATTGCCTAGATCAATACCTATTTAGCCAACACATATAGAATTGGCTAACAAACAATGCGTGAGGTACCTCCCAATTTAGTTTAAGATAGCCACAAGATAGGGGTCAATGAAATATCATTGTCCAGTGGCAATTTAATTATGAATCATGCCAAAGCTCACTTTGGGCCCAATTGTCAAAGTATGAGACAACTAACGTATAAAATATTCTTTTTTCAACAAAACATATTTTGGATATCAATAGTGTTTAGGTCGAGCCTCGATCAACCTGTTGTATCCTCTTCTATGGGCCCTGTCCCACCCACTGATTGCCATTGGTTGTTATCTGCGGCATTCAGAAATGCTGACCTGTTATTGGGGCATTTCCGTAAAAGTCCCTCCTTTGCGTGTTTAGCTCTCTTTCTGGCAATTTCACTCAGAGAACATTTTGTATGGCCATCACACAGTACAGCATGTGATGGCTCCTCCTCCTGTATAGACATTGCAGCCCCATACACAGCTTGGTTCCCTCCCACCTCACTGTTCCCAGGTGCAGGCTTTTTTAAGTGCTCCTTGATTTTTCTCATAGCTTGGCACGGCCGCGCCTTTGGTTTATTATGTTTTTTAATTTGTTGTTTCTTTGTGTTCGTGGAAAGCAGGGTTTCTTGTTTAAACATGTCGCTTTGCTTCCAAACTATGGCATTAGATCTAATGAACAGTGCTTTTTTTTATTTGCATTGCAGTGCAGCGCGCTTTCACTGTTAACAATAGCGGCCTTCTCCATACCTCCCGGCCCCGTCCTCCAAACCTTCCATGTTGCCTCTAGATTATAGCGTTAAATAAACAGTGCTTGTTTGTTTTTACAGTGCTTGTTTTTATTTGCAGCACGCTTTCACTTTTAACAATAGCGGCCTTCTCCATACCGCCCGGTCCTGCCCTTCAAACCTTCCATGTTGCTTCCAGACTATAGCTTATAAACAGTGCTTGCTTTTATTTGCAGCACATTGCAGTGTGCTTTTACTTTTATATACGGCCTTCCCCATACAGCCCGGTTCCGCTCTCCAAACCTTCCGGGGCTCGGTCACTTCCTTGCAGTCTGCCTGCTGAAGTTCCTCGGCCCCACCCCTCTGCCAAGCGCATTGTTTACCTTTGCATTTTATGGAAAGGGATGTCCTGGTCTCCGCTCACAGCTCCTGCTTTTGGCCTCCCCCCGGGCACTAGTTACCATATGCTGTAACACTTCATAAATCCCAGACACTGGTCTACATTCTTTGTGTTCTTCCTTGACCACATTTAAAATGCATTTAAAGCATTAATTTGTAGCTATTGTTGCAGGCACAACAGCTACGTACTTCTTTCATCGCATTTCCCTAACCCTAATGGCATTATTGTTTTTTTATTTTATCTTTTATGAATGCAGCTACAAACTTTCCTAAACGTATTTACACGATTTTTTTTCCTAGCTAGTGTTTCAGGCATCACAGCTATATATCTTTGTGTGAATTGTTTACACGCCCCAGCAGCCACGGCCGCTGCAGGTAAGAGGGATGGGATGGTGGGGCCAGGTGAGGGGGGGTTTCGAGATAAGACCACAAGAGAAAATGCATTATTTTTTTAATTTTCCCTTGTGGTCGTCTCTCGAAATCCCTCCTCACCTGGCCCCACCGCTCTTACCTGCAGCAGCCGCAGCTGCACCCCTGGCTCTACATGCACAGTAGCACAATCTTTACCTACTATAATACATTTCTTTTACTGTTTTGGGTTTGTTTATATGGCACTAGGGGTCTCAATGCACCTTCTCATACTTAAATGCCTCCCCAAATATTATGCATTTGAGTGTGTAGCTATGGACTTCCCCAACTGTCTCCGGTGACTTTTTATTAGTCCCGGGTTGTAACTGCACTTTGATATACGTACACCATATAACATTGTTTAATTATGTTACAGTGCGTACCGGCTCTTTAACCCCTTCGATGCTCATGACGGAATGGTTCCGTCATGAGCATCAGTACCCCTGTGCTCATGACGGAATCATTCCGTCATGAGGCCAGGGGCTCGAAATCCCTCTGCTGCAGACAGCAGAGGGATTTCTATTTCACCCCTGTGACCTTATGAGCTGGGGAAGAGCATCCCCAGGCCCCCTCCCTGGTTTCTGTGCCATGAAGATCAGCGTGCACGTCGCGCTGTCGTCATTGCACAGAAACCGAAACTTTCTATCTCAGCCCCCCGGTAACCGTAGGAAGACGGGAGCGGTATCGTTGGAAAGGGGAGAATCTCCCCTTTGCAATGGTACCCCTCCACAGTGGATCCCTGCTTGGGGATCGCTCCAAGAGGGTGATCCCCAAGTAGGGATCCACCCACTAGACACCAGGGAGGGGGGATCGGCCCCTTGGGCAATGGCCTTCGCTCCCCCCATAGAGAAATGGGCTAAATTCAGACTAAAGCCCACTAAACGCCAGGGATTTTTTTTTGCACCATTTTTTTAGGGTGGGGGCTGCCCGAAACGGGCACGCCAATGCCCCCACCCCTCCCCCACAAAAATTACAGCCTTTCTGCCCCCCTGGGGCAGATGGGGGCATTAGCCCCCAATCTGCCCCGCCGGGGTGAGGCAAAAAGCCCACTAGACTCCAGGGTTTTTTGTGGACAAATTTGAATTGGGGTGGGGCTGCCCAAAACGGGCATGCCCATGCCCCCACCCCCGCAAAAATTACAGCCTTCCTGCCCCCCAAGGGGCATATGGGGCAGTAGCCCCCAATCTGCCCCCTGGGGGGGGGCAAAAAGCCCACTAGATGCCAGGGATTTTTTGGGCAAATATTTATTAGGGTGGGTGCATTATTTTCCCGTTTTTGGCAACCCAACCCCAATTAACATTTGCTCAAAAAAATCCCTGGCATCTAAAAGGCTTTCTGTCCCCCCTGGGGGGAAGATGGGGTCATTAGCTCTCAATCTGCAGCCCCGGGGGCAAAAAGCCCACTAGACGCCAGGGATTTTTTTGGGCACATTTTTATTAGGGTGGGGGAATTGGCATGCCCGTTTTTGGCAAACCCCACCCTAATTAAATTTGCTCAAAAAAATCCCTAGTGTCTAGTAGGCTTTCTGTCCCTCCTGGGGGGCAGATGGCGGCATTAGTCCCCAATATGCACCCCAGAGGGGCAAAAAGCCCACTAGTCGCCAGGGATTTTTTTGGGGCAAATTTGAATTAGGGTGGGGGCTGCCCAAAATAGGCATGCCCATGCCCCTACCCCCATATGGGGCAGTAGCCCCCAATCTGCCCCACCGGGGGGGGCTAAAAGCCCACTAGATGCCAGGGATTTTTTGGGGAAAATTTTAATTAGGGTGGGGCCTGCCCAAAATGGGCATGCCAATGCCCCCACCCGCAACAATTACAGCCTTTCTGCCCCCCCTGGGGGAAGAAGGGGGCAGTAGCCCCCAATCTGCCCCCCCCGGGGGGGGGGCAAAAAGCCTACTAGACGCCAACGATTACACTGGCTTTTTTTATGTGTGGGGGTGGGGGCTACCCAGAATGGGCGTACCAATGCCCCAACCCCCCAAAAAATAGCCACAGTGTTTCTGTGCCCCTTGGGGGCATATCGGGGCAACCCCACCCCCAATATCCCCCCCAGGGCGGCAGAAAGCCGACTAGGCACAGATTTGTTTTTAGCAATATGCCTACCTGTCGATTTTGGGCCCTAGCGCAGCTGGCACATAGGGAAACCTAGCAAACCTGTACATTTTTGCAAACTAGACACCCTGGGGAATCCAGGATGGGGTAACTTGACTGGCTCTCGCCAGATTCTGTTACCCAGAATCCCTTGCAAACCTAAACATTTGTCCAAAAAAACACATTTTCCTCACATTTCTGTGGTGAAAATTTCTGGAATCTGCGTGGATCCACAACATTCCACCCACCCCGGGTTCTCCAGAAAAATGGAACTTCACTTGCGTGGGAAGGCCTAGTGCCCGCGACAAGAAACGGCCCAAAACGCAACGTGGACACACCACATTTTCACAGTGAAAACTGACCCTTTTTTTGCAAAGTGCCGAGCTGTAGATTTTGAACCCTAGCTCTGCCGGCACCTAGGGAAACCTAGCAAACCTATACATTTTTTAAAACTAGACACCCAGGGGAATCCAGGATGGAGTGACTTGACTGGATCTCACCAGGTTCTGTTACCCAGAATCCCTTGCAAACCTAAAAATGTGTCTAAAAAAACACATTTTTCTCATATTTCTGTGGGGGAAAGTTCTGGAATCTTCATGGATCCACACATTTCCACCACATAATTTTACTACACAAATACAATGCACACCACACACAAGTACACAACTAACAAATACAAAACACACTTAATTCCACTACACAACACATACATACACTACACTAAAAAACAAAACACATGCATATAAAACAAGACCATTTACGTCAACTTCTCTAACTTTAAACAATGCAAGACCTATTGCATTGAAAATGCTTGTTTATCCAGTTGTTATAGAAGCGTCTTAATATCATGCACACATATATATCTATATATTGTTTTAGAGATTTTGTTAGGTGAATCAACTCGTGCTTATGTATTATGAATATTTATTTTTATATGTATTCATGTTTTACCTGCCAAAACAACATATTTTCTACATTGTCATTTTTTACATTGTAACATTTTACATTGCAATTTATTCTCTAATTTCGTGGTTGTAATATGCATTTCGAAGGACGTGACAAATAGGACACGAACCTACAAGGTAGTCTGTTTTCTACAGCTGAACAAACAATATTTCCAGTGATTATTGTTTACACTGAATCACGTGGGTTAGCTGGTAAAAATAAAAAAAAAGACGCTTCTAGAAACAATGTATATGTGAGCAAGGCCAGGCAACTCTGTAATTTAAATAAATGCATTGATGAATTTGGAGTCTGTGCCTGAACTTATTGAAGGATTCTGGGATGGGACTTTGGATGATCATATATCTCGCAGATTACTCCTTCTCAATGCGCCCTTTTCCACATGCGCGAAGAACGAGCACGAACCACTAAAGTAAAAAGTAAACATTTTTCTGAGGCATTATTTGTACAAATGACCTTAGAAACCAAGGAGGATCTCAAAAGGTTCCCATCACTGTAGGGATGTTGGTTTTTAATGGAGTGGAGTGTGACTATCTAGCCTTGATATTCCAATTCTAAGTGTGTCTCATTGATGAAAAGTTAATTGTAAAAACCATATAGATTTATTCAACTTATTATCAATAAGTTTGTTGTCTAAAGTCATAGGTACATTATAGTCTTATAGGTAAGCTATAGTCCAAACTTATAGTTAGGTGAAATGAGTAATGGGTAATTGGCTCAGATATTGTAGTGCCTGAGTGGCTACAATATTTTACTACTTTGATGGTATCAAATCAAATGATTTGTGTTTTCTTTGTGTGTAATTGTGTTTTAAATTCTAAATAAAAATATAAGTGTTGCAGTTTGAATATAAACATTGTGGTTGAAGTATTCACATTCATATTAATGAACAAGGCAGGCAGTTCAGAAACATACCCACATTTCATATAACTATAATCAATGAAATGTGCCAAATGTGGTTATGAAATGAGTGCACTGTGATAACCAGACTTGACATAAATACTCAAGCAAAGGTCTAAAATGTGCAGCAGAATTCAGTCTATTTCTTCTCAGCAATATCTTCTCACCATGTAATGCCTCACAATCAACAATTAAAATAAGTGAAGTATTAAAAAGTGTTTCATTATTTTATTGTAGACATGGAAAACTGCCTGAAATGCCCGGAGGACCAGTGGTCCAATGATAGGAAGGACGGCTGCATCCCCAAGGTCATAGTCTTCCTTTCGTACGGTGATAGCCTTGGAGTAAGTCTGGCTGCTATCGCCATTATGCTCTCTGCGGCCACCCTTGGAGTACTGGCATTCATTGTGTACCACCGCAACACCGCAATAGTGAGGGCCAATAATCGGGATCTCAGCTACGCACTCCTCGTCTTCCTAATGCTGGCCTTTCTATGTTCCCTCCTATTCATTGGACATCCAAATATGGTCACCTGTATGATCCAACAGGCATCATTTGGGATCATCTTTACTGTTGCTGTGTCCTGTGTATTGGCAAAAACCATCACTGTAGTCATTGCCTTCAATGCAACCAGACCTGGAAGCAGGTTAAGCAGATGGCTGGGACGTCGGGTATCTGGTGCTTTTGTAACTGTGTGTACACTGGGGCAAGTAGTGATATGTCTCTCTTGGTCACTCACCTCTCCACCACACCCTGACACTGATATGCAGTCTGAAATTGGGAATATGATCCTGCAGTGTGCCCCAGGGTCTACAGGTGCCCTCTACACCGTGATTGCTTACATGGGCATGTTGGCATTTGCCAGCTTCACTGTGGCTTTCCTAGCCAGGAAATTACCCGATAGATTCAATGAAGCCACGCTCATCACATTCAGCATGATGGTGTTCTGCAGTGTCTGGGTCTCCTTCATCCCTGCCTACCTCAGCACCAAGGGCAGGTACATGGTGGCCGTGGAGATCTTCGCCATCCTGGCTTCTAGCTCTGGGCTTCTGGGCTGTATATTTATCCCGAAATGCTATATTATTCTGCGTGGACAAGTTGTCGACAAGAAAACACATGCTACCTTAAAGATTCACTTGTAGGCACACTTCGGATGTTGTAAACTGAGACACCATTTCATATTGCAGCATTTTTAGAGGAATCTAAGAGGGCATTTAAGTTTAGACTCAGCAAGATTTAGTTCAGAGTATACAAGATTAAAACAGCACCTGTCTCCTAGCCCAACTTTTTATATGTTTTCATTTAGGTTTTATAAATCTACATTACTATTCTCTTATGAGCTCAGCGAAAACAATGTGAGAGTTTTCAGCAGTGGCCTGTGGCATATTGGCCGATGCGGTTGTATATGAACTCTTAATTGCTTTAACAAACTAAACAGGGGTACATATGCAGATGGAAAATATGCTTATGGAACCTGGTACTAGCAGTCTACCCTGCCGTGCAATGTAGAGAATCTGAATTCATATGTATTATGTAATCATCAGTTCACTTTGTACTAATGACGCTTGGTATTTCTAGGATACACTAAATTCAAGCAAAGGAAAACTAATCCCACCAACTTATTATCTGGACCTTGAATTGTGGTGCTTTCATATTCTGAGGATCAGCATTTGGGTCATCTGTGCCTGCGAAGGCATGTGTTGTCTTGTGGCTCGACTTTGGGGGGGAGGGAGGGAGCGATTCATCTAAGGTAGTACTGATAAGATATAACTAAGCAATTTGAGACTGAGTTGCTTGCTGAGGGACAGAGAGGAAGGTAGTGGGGGGGCACTGATTTTTGTGGTCAAGCCCACTGGGATTCTCAACTCAGTGCATCATGGCCTCCAACTCTTCAAATGGGACTGTATCTGCCGTCAGTGGCCCCTGAAGTGCATTACTACCGGGGGCCTATTAATGGATGGGCCACTGATGTATGTGATGCCAGGGGTCATGTATACTCTTACCTGGCGCCAAGCTCAGCAACGACAATGAAATCATAATAAATATGGTGCATGAAAGAGGTGAGTAAGGAGCGTTACAGATAGAAAACTGAAGACAGACTCAGTGCCCAGGATACATAGATATAGTTGCAAAGCGACCCCATCTGAGAGGCGCGAATGGTCACCGAGTTGTTAAAGGAAGCAACACAAAGAGGATAAATAACACACTGAAGAAAGCCACACCTTGTACTAGGATATATGAGTATGCCAATCATATACACGGTGCCCAAAGCACACAAATCAGTGACAGATGCGCCACTTTACAGTCTAATATCAGGCAAAGCCTGACTGTTGCATCTCAGTATATGCGTACAATCGTGCAGTGTGTGTGTGTGTGACACAACATAAAACATGCCATGGCAAACCCAGAGCAGATAAAGATCGGTGAGAAAGACACTATGCACCCTAAATGTGTAATTATAGGGAATGCCAAAGCAAAAACCGTTCCTGTTCCGCCGCCTATAAGTCCTACACAACACAACACATTAAAGAACCGACCTTTTGTTTACTTGGATGATATCCATGGCCTGGCGGAAGGAGAAGTAGGGTGAGGCTGAACACACTAAAGATGGGATGGGAGGGTGTTCTTGGCTCCATAGCTTCAGCAAGCTGTGAGATGTGCGGTGAGAGGGACACACTAGGAAAAGAGGCTACCGAATGGATCACTGGGGGCGACTCAGAGAAACACAAAGAACCGCTGTACCATGCACCACAAATGAGCTACGCCGAGTAAAAAACACACAACTGCACACAAAATGGAAGGTAACGCAATCATTAAGTTTCCACCCGCGTGAGCAAAGCCCGGTAAGGTATATGTGAATTAGATATATGGACACAGCTAATGCCGACAGGTATCCCTTTATAAGTGTCATCTCATCCACATGTTCCTGCAATGTCCCACTAGCTGAGGGGTACACATTCTGGCCCCTGACTTGTTAGGCCCACGCTGGGGCTCGCAGCTGAGGTGCCATAGAGGGGTGGTCTTCGCAGTACGTTTGGTACTCACATGCCGGCAGGATAATTCTGAGATGGCAGAAGGGGACACTCTGGGAAGCTAGAAATGATGGGATGATAGAGCAGAACTGTGACAGGCTGTGGTTCAGCAGCTGGGTTGGAAATGAGACCGAGAACCACCTGGTCACAAGTCAGCTTGCCTTATCTGATTGGAGGAGGGGAGACAGTAGAGTCAGATGATACTGGCACAGTGCCATTGTGCTTTCCTACATATGATTCTTGCATACTGACCAACATAGTATTTTGGAGAGAGGTGTGCCTAAAATGTGCCTTAAAGCTATCATCCAGGTTCACCATGCCCTTCAGGCCGAGCCATGGAGAGCCCGATGGTTCATGGATCTACACTGACTGCATGAGACCGGGTCATTCTTTGTAGTGTCTGGTCCTAACCCTTCAGCACAAGAGTGAGCCAGGTGCCTAACCCAGGTGTTCAAATACTGTGTCATTGATGGTGGGTGAGATCCTGACACAGCTGACTCTCTACTGCAAATCCGCCACATATCTAACATGAGTCATGGAATACCTCCTCACCAAGAACTCAATGGGTATGCACTTTGAGCACATTGTCTAGCACCACCAAGAATGTCAAGAGAAGCGCTGCTAGTGAGTGGCTGCTTGGATTTACACCAACTATGACTAATTAGGAATGTAAGCCAGGTCTCACACCAGTTCTAAGCTGCACCTTCGACCAGTGGGAGCTCTGTGCTTGGTACAGATGCAGAATCACAACACGACTGTGACCAGGAGTGCATGTGTGTCTCGGAACAGGCCCGGACTCTGAGGATGACAACACAACTGACAGGAAACAGATAAGAAAAACGTACCGTTTTCTAGAGCCCTGCTTAGATAAGTGCTAAGACAGTGAGTGGGCGATCTGAAGAGATCAAATCAGGTACTTTATCATGAAAACGTAGAAATCCTGATCACATCACATGACAATGGTGTTACTGTGGGCTGCCCTGGTGGGATACAGAAGCTGAAAAGTAGATTCCAAATATTCCCATGTCTGCTTTCACTGGACCTTAGAAGGATGAAAGTCCAGTTCAGGCCTGCTTAGGGCCCGATTCACAGAACTAACTTAAGACAAAATCCTAAACTTACTACCATTTTCGTATTCACAGAAGGCACTTACTCATTTTGGTATTCACAGAAGACACTTACTCACTTCGATATTCACAGAAGTTAGGAGTCCTAACTTTAGGACTCCTAAATGCCTTCTGTGAATACCGAAAGTCTTAAAATTATGATTGTTTTCAGTTTAGGAGTCCTAAAGTTAGGACTCCTAACTTTACTACTACTAAACTGAGAAAAATCCTAATTTTAAGGGTTTCGGTATTCACAGAAGGCATTTAGGAGTCCTAAAGTTAGGAGTCCTAACTATACTACTACTAAACTGAGAAAAATCCTAATTTTAAGACTTTCGGTATTCACAGAAGGCATTTAGGAGTCCTAAAGTTAGGAGTCCTAACTATACTACTACTAAACTGAGAAAAATCCTAATTTTAAGACTTTCGTTATTCACAGAAGGCATTTAAGAGTCCTAAAGTTAGGAGTCCTAACTATACTACTACTAAACTGAGAAAAATCCTAATTTTAAGACTTTCGTTATTCACAGAAGGCATTTAGGAGTCCTAAAGTTAGGACTCCTAACTTCTGTGAATACCGAAATGAGTAAGTGCCTTCTGTGAATACCAAATGAGTACGTGCCTTCTGTGAATACCAAAATGGTAGTAAGTTTAGGATTTTGTCTTAAGTTAGTTCTGTGAATCGGGCCCTTAGACTTTAACACGCAGACACATTTTCTCCCCTTTGAGCTGCGCCCGACCGCGCTTCATTGACACCTTCTATAGGGGGTTTGCGTTTTTCTGGTGTTAGGTCAGCAGTTGGAAAGGTGGGTGTAAGACTAGACAGGGAGTAGGATTTGCCATCAGGCGACCCCATTAACTGAAACCAACTGGTCAAACTCCCCAATAAATTAGGGCCGGTACACTCCCCAGTACAGCTCCAGTGACTGCAATGCAAGGGTGCGGTACTAGACGAAAATACTCCACTCTACGCCTGGAGGACGAGTCACCATTGATCCAATTAACTGCGGATTCCTGTAGGATAACATTGTCCACAGGGCTCAATACTATATTATCATTCACTCTTAGAAGAGACCCGGTCCCCTGAAAAATGAGTTTCATGCTAGTGCTTATTTTTACTGTTAAATTTATTTCTTTGGCAAATAAAGATATTTTCCTTTGACAGGTTATAGCACTGACCGGACATTCGCCTGTGTTTTACAATATTTACCTGTTAAATACAGCTGAACATCAGATTACGCTTCAAGCCTTCAGTACACAGTCAGGCGCTCCTTCTTGGAGTAAATTCCCATAAAGGAATGTTCTTCTGAGTAGCCTCTCGTCTTCTGGGATTCAGTGTAAATAGGTAATGAATGTCACATTGATTGGCACGTGCTACAGTACCTCCCTCCCCCTGGGACCTGGAGGCCTAGACATCATTCTCAGACTAAATGCAGTGGGTAGAATGAGCTCTGAAGTGAGTAGGTGTAGAGGGGGCTGGTGAGACACAGGCGGCTGCATCTGTTTTTAGTGCAGTTTGCGCTGCTGCAGCCATGCTTGACCTACAGAGAGTGGGAAATAGGCTGGCCTGTTGGTGCCGTCTTTGCTATTCACACGTTTGGGAACATTTTATATTTAAGGTATGGACGGGTGGAGACATACACCACTAAATATCATGTATCTTCTCAAATCTTCTCCAAATTCTAACAGGATTCGAAGATAATATTTTAATACTGTACCAGATTACGCCATTTGAAAGGGGAGGAGCCAAACATGTTTCTGTTCAATAGGGGCTTAACATACAAACATTTGAAGACCAATACTCATTTCCATGCACTCGCAGAAACTCGTCGCGGGCTGGCAAAAAGGCAGTCTTTTGAATGGGTAAAATGCTTAGATGTTCATGGCAAAGACATGAATCCCTCAGACAGTCCTAGATGTTTAAAGCCTTTGACGAATTGCCTTTCAACCAGCACCCAAGTAAACAAGCATTTGCAATGCAATAGGTCTCGCATTCACGCGAGTTTGAGCTATTGGCATTGTAAATGACAATGCCTTTTATTAATGTTTTGGGTTGTAAGACATAAATAAAAGGCATTGTCATTTACAACACTAATAGCTTAAACTCTTGCAAATGCGAGACCTATTGCCTTGCAATAAAGAGCATGCTTGACCGCTTTGTAGATTGTAAATATCAGAGGACGAGACCGGCCGGTGATGTCTTCAAAGTAGTGATAAATAGTGCAATGAAGAAGATGTGTAAGTGTTGTAAATTACACAGACACAAAGTGTGAAGTGAGAGTTACATATGATCCGAGCTATAAACTCTAAAAAAGTGCTCCAACACTTTTTGCTCTGTGATTACACTGTCGCGGCTCCGGAGGAAGAGCGGGGGGGGGCTATTTCCTGCCCTTTCCGTGATTTGAGTGTGCAGTATGGCATTGACTAATGTCGTTCCTATCTTTGGAATAATAAAAAACACTCCAACTGTAGTAGGGCCCTGGCTTTACCTCCTGGTGCAGGGTGGGCTGTTCTTTATGGTAGGCATGGAGGGAGGGAGGGATGGTCTCAGCTGAAGATCCGGCCACGTAATGTGCCCCTGCTATTACTAGTGAGTGAGAGGCGCTGAGGTATTAGTATTGGTGCTCGTGGTGGTGGTATTGGTATTGTTGGTGGTATTGCTGGTGGTGGTGCTATTGTTCGTAATGGTATTGGTGGTGGTGGTATTGGTAGCAGTATTGGTGGTGGTGATATTGGTGGTGGTATTGTATTGGTGGTGATGGTGGTACTGGTATTGGTGGTGGTGGTATTGGTGGTGAGGGTAGTATTGGTGGTGGGGTGGTATTGGTGGTGGTATTGGTGGTGGGGGTATTGGTATAGGTGGTGGTGGTGGTGGTGGTATTTGTGATGGTATTGGTGGTGGTGGTATTGGTGTGGTGGTACTGGTGGTGGTATTGATGGTGGTGGTGGTATTTGTGATGATATTGGTGGTGGTGGTATTGGTAGTGGTATTGGTGGAGGTGGTGGTATTGATTGTGGTGGCAGTGGTGGTGGTGGTATTGGTGGTGGTTGTATTGGTGGTGGTGTTGGATTGGTGGTGGTGGTATTGGAGGTGGTGGAGGTATTAGTGGTGGTGGTGGTGGTATTGGAGGTGGTGGAGGTATTAGTGGTGGTGGTGGTGGTATTGGTGGTGGTGGTAATGGTGGTGGTATTGGTAGTGGTGGTGGTGGTATTCGTAGTGGTGGTATTCGTAGTGGTGGTATTGGTAGTGGTAGTGGTATTGGTGGTGGTATTAGTGATGGTGATATTGGCGGTGGTGGTATTGGTGCTGGTATTGGTGGTGGTGGTCTTGGTGATGGTATTGGTGGTGGTATTGGTATTGGCAGTGGTATTGGTGGTGGAGGTATTGATGGTTGTATTGGTGTTGGTGGTATTGGTGGTGGTATTAGTGGTGGTGGTATTGGTGGTGGTATTGATAGTGGTATTGGTGGTGGTGGTATTGGTATTGGTGGTGGTGATGGTATTGGTAGTGGTATTGTGGCGGTGGTATTGGTGATGGTGGTATTGGTAGTGGTGGTGGTGGTGATATTGGTGGTGGTATTGGTGGTAGTATTGACTGTGGTTGTAGTATTAGTGGTGGTATTGGTGGTGATGGTGGTATTGGTGGTGGTATTGGTGGTTGTGGTATTGGTGGTGGTATTGGTGGTGGTGGTGGTATTGGTGGTGGTGGTATTGGTATAGGCGGCGGTGGTGGTGGTGGTGGTATTTGTGATGGTATTAGTGGTGGTATTGGTGTGGTGGTGGTGGTGGCGGTATTGCTGGTGGTGGTGGTGGTATTTGTGATGATATTGGTGGTGGTGGTATTGGTGGTGGTGGTATTGGTAGTGGTATTGGTGGAGGTGGTATTGGATTGGTGGTGGTGGTGGTATTGATTGTTGTGGCAGTGGTGGTGGTGGTATTGGTGGTGGTGGTGTTGGTATTGGTGGTGGTTGTATTGGTGGTGGTATTGGATTGGTGGTGGTGGTATTGGTGGTGGTGGAGGTATTAGTGGTGGTGGTGGTGGTATTGGTGGTGGTAATGGTGGTGGTATTGGTAGTGGTGGTGTTGGTATTGGTAGTGGTGGTATTCGTAGTGGTGGTATTGGTAGTGGTATTGGTGGTGGTATTGGTGATGGTGATATTGGTGGTGGTGGTATTGGTGCTGGTATTGGTGGTGGTGGTGGTGGTCTTGGTGATGGTATTGGTGGTGGTATTGGTATTGGCGGTGGTATTGGAGGTATTGATGGTTGTATTGGTGTTGGTGGTATTGGTGGTGGTATTAGTTGTGGTGGTATTGGTGGTGGTATTGATAGTGGTATTGGTGGTGGTGGTATTGGTGGTGATGATGGTATTGGTAGTGGTATTGTGGTGGTGGTATTGGTGATGGTGGTATTGGTAGTGGTGGTGGTGATATTGGTGGTGGTGGTATTGGTGGTTGTAGTATTAGTGGTGGTATTGCTGGTGGTGGTGGTGGTGGTATTGGTGGTATTGGTGATGGTATTGATGGTGGTATTAGGGGTGGTGGTATTGGTGGTGGTGGTATTGTTGTTGGTGGTGGTGTTGTTGGTGGTGGTGGTATTGGTGGTGGTGGAGGTGGTGGTATTGGTGGTGGTGGTGGTATTGGTGATGATATTGGTGGTGGTGCAGCGCATGCCCGGCCTGTAGTAAGAGAAACTCAATACAAGTAAATAGTGCTTACAGACTAAATAACAAGTCGCGTGTAACAACCGAAGTAAAGGGGCCAGTAGCCATGGGAGGTTACAAATGAAGAGAAGGCCATACTAAGGAGGGACTAACAAGCCTATTAACGAATCCGAAGGCAGCATTCACAAAAGACAATGACACAAGCCAATGAAAAATAGGGGCGGAGAGTGGGTGGGTCTTCTCTCCCATAATCTACTACAGCAGTCTCGGAGAGTAAGCAGCGGATGCGCACTGCCGCTAGGCTCAACCTAAAAACACCAAAACCAAGCTTTCCTGACTGGGATGAAAAAGCACTGAAAACGTTTTACGACATGTTTCAGTGTAGGCAATAATGACAGTCCTGTTAAACCAAGCATTTGCAATGCAATTGGACTCACATTTGCGAGAGTTTGAGCTATTGGCATTGTAAGTGACAATGCCTTTTATTTATGTGTTTTGAAAATCTGCAAGCGGTGCATAAACACGCACTTTGTACTTACAGTTCTTGCTTACGAGAAGAAAGGCCGGCAGTAAAAGAGGCGCAGTTACTGCCAGCCTTGCTTCTCGTAAGCACAGACTATAAGCACAAAGTGAGTGTTTACTCACCGCTTGCAGGTTTTCAAAGCACATAAATAAAAGGCATTGTCATTTATAATGCCAATAGCTCAAACTCTCGCAAATGCGAGACCTATTGCAATTGCAAATGCTTGTTCATCATAAGTCCGGCCAAATTTCACTAAATTTGGTACGTTTGTAAATTGTTCCAGTTATTGGTTTTACAAATCTGGTCACACGAACAGGAATGTACTTGATGTTCTAAACCTCTGAATTCAGTAAACAAGTGCTTCTGATGCTCCTTAACACTTTCTTTCAAACTTTAAAGCTGCCAAACATGAAACCAAGGGGTTAAAAGTCCATGCATACAGTTTAAAACAGAAAAGCTGGTTGTGGAAAAGGCAAACAAGTAGGCTTACCTGTGCTTAACCACCTCCAATCTGTGCTTAGAAATAAATCAAATGCTGGCAGAGCACACCATGCCGAAACATTTGATGTAACCAGGTCGAGACAGGCTGCTTTGAAAAACAAACAAGAAAAAACAGCGCTATGGGATACAAACAAGTGTGCTTTTCAAGCTCCCGATGTGGCGAAGCATACAGAGCTGACGACCTTGTGCCTGAGGAACCGGGTTGGGGTCTCAGCGTCAGCTCTACAATAAACATGCCAATCAAAACAAATGAAATGAAACTCATAACAAATCGATTCAAATAAACAATGGGGAATCAAAACCAAATAGTAAAGGAAACTAACGGTGCCGTTGCAATTAAAAGAAAACAAGCCGGCCAGGCAAGGGGCGTTTGGTCATTACACCATGATGGCATTGCACTTTTCTTTATTCCCAAACCCATCCTCTTATTAATATGCATTTTACTGTATTTCCATCCGAGTTTGTTTACAGTTGAAATTTTTTTATTAATAATGTTCATATGACTTCAGCCACTGTTCTTCTGACATCTGGGTTCCCAGGGTTTAGCGGTCGGTGGCCTTGGATGTGGTGGTCCAATCATGGAATCATTCTTCCAGGGAAAGTAGCGGTCACACATGCGCAGAAGGCTTTCATTCAATCACTCGGGTTATGGCAAGAAGGCCCAAAATATGAACGAAAGAGAAAATATTAATTCAAGAAATAAATGATTTCACTGTATACCACCTATCTCTACTCTATTTCCCTTTATTCATTAGTACTTTCCCTGCATTAGCTCTTAGTAAATGAAGAGTTTTCTAAATAGCAAAGCAGATGCAATGCATGTGGGTATTGAAGATGCCATGTTAATGCATTCTGCTCATGCACAAGAGATTCCCTCCAAAGCTGTTAAACGTCACATAACGTCACATAACGTAGATACAATTGACCCATGCGCAGTAAAGTTTTCCCTGTTAGAGCCACGCTTTTAGTCCGCTATCCGTATTACTGGTTAGAAAACACATAGGCAAGCTTCTCTGACTTATTTAAGTAAATGTAATATGCAAGGATTAATCACAAAACACAATTAATAATTCATGTTAATAAATTAAAACAAGCTAATTGAGTCCAAGCAAGTCTCTCATAAACAAGTCCTTGCTCCATCAATCCCCTCTCTGATGGCATCTTATGCCATCATAAACTACCCACCCTAAAACAGATACCAACTTTCAGTATTCTCTAAACTCCAATTCGGTTTCCACTTTCCCTTCTTTCTCATTAGTCTCAAAATATTTCATGTCTTTTTAAAGCTTGCCTCTCTTTTCCTCCTTCTCTGTTTCATCATTTTCCCTCTTTCTTTTCCTTCCTTTTTCATTTATTTTATATTTTCTTCTCCTTCTACTTACACTTACCCCAAATCATTACTGTTAACGCTATTATTGTCACGCCTACTAGGGGCAAAATTATTCGACCTAAAAGACTTTTCCCTATATTAGTAAACCAAGTCCACTTTCTGTTAATCTCTCCCGCACACTGTCAAACTCCAGTGGTTTCAAAATGTCATGAATTTTCGTAATGTTCTTTATGTGCCCTTTGCTTTCTTTACTTTGGTCAGGAATGTAAGTGCAACAATGTTGAACTTTCAACATTCCACAGACTCCGCCCTCTTTTGCTAATAGGATGTCTAGTGCGAGACGATTTTGTAAAACCATTGATCTAATTGCAACCATTTCTGTATTGATCATCAAGAAACCTCCAGCAGTATCAGTCGATAGACGATCAACTACTGTTGATAACTGACAAATTCTACGTGAATTTAGTATGACTCCCAATGAAGGTATTATTGCACTAAATATATCACCTACAATTTCTGAAAAACGATCTCTCTTTGTTCGTGTTAGTCCATTAGCATTTTCATTGCTTCCAGTGATTCTTTTTATGTGATACATTTTCGGAAATACAATCCCCAGGTAGCATCTTCCATACCACTGTGTAGGTAGCTTAAAATAAGCATTATCACCAGACACATAATAAATCCCAGGAAATACTGAATCAGTTCCCCCTTTTAGTTCCCAACCTCTCAATATTAGGAAGTTATGTTCACATTCACTGGAACCAATAAATATGGTATTGTAATCTGTCTTTAATTTATGAATGCAGATCTTCCCTTTCTTTACAAAGTCCAGGGACATCGCAGCATGAGCCTTGCCAGCGGTATAAATTCCCTCCCTTTCAGCCCATGTTGGAACATGAGTTTCTGTTCAACAGCTTTCTTTTGGAAGTCCTGCCTTCTTTCCTCAACTAAATTCAGGAAAATCCTTTTCCTCTTCACGTAATATACATGTTGAATTGTTTTTATGTGCTTTAACTAAATCTATAGACTTCATCGTCAGGAAGAATTCACCCATGAACTGTGCACTCTGAGCACTAAGTACGGGATTCATGTTCCTTCGAATAGGAAGTTCTGAAAATACTACATCTAAATTTGAATATTAATACTGTAATTTCCCAGTTGCATAAAACGGACTTACTAATACACTGCATGATATACCATATGTCAAAGATATGTGATGATATGTGACTCCCTCTGATACTGACGCTGGTAATTTCATACAGACATAACAATCACTAACTTCCATTGTGTCAACATACTCTATTAATAACTTTGTGAAGTCATTTAATGATGTGTCATTATCTGTCACTGTGTGATGGAAATCTGTCTCATCTATTGCTTGTAATTCTACCATATCTCTTTTATATGTAGCTGTATTCTCATTAATGCCTGTGTCATTTTTCTTGTTTGTTGTCATAAGTAACGGAAGTGCTACTGTTAAAAATAACCATTATAGTATCACTATTATAACACTACCTATGAATGCTTTACAACATCTTTGTACACAATTTCATTTCGGTTGCTCAGTAACTCTGTTTCTTGCCATTTTAATCCGAGAGTATAATTTTTCCTCTTACTTTAGCACCCAGAAATTTCAGAATTTAATTTAATGAAATCTCACTCTATTTCTTTCACCAGTGTAGGATTCTGATTTTCAGATTCCTCTCTGATGTCCAGATTCTCAATCTCTTCCAACAGAATGTAGGGCCATTCAGGGCCTTGATATTTATTGTTCAGAGTTTTCAATCTTGGACTTCTTCGTAAGTTTCTCCCTTTCTTTTGTCTTGTCTGGGTTTGACTTGAGATCTCATTCACTTGTTCTGGCTTTTCAATTATCCTTTTCAGAACACTCCTCCTGGCCAGTTGTCACCTTTTCTGGCTCTTTTTATTTGTACTGCACTTTCACCCTCTTTGGCTTTATTCAATGTTCTTTTATTATTATAAGGGTTTGGCACAATTTGTTTTGTTTTAGTTGACTCACTTTTTATCTGTTCCTATTCAGGTCTTTTGTTTATTATCTCATCCCCCAAAACGTGTTCTTCTTCTTCTAGCTGGTCCTGTTTGGGACTGTTTTTAGCTTGTTCTTGTCCTTCTTCTTCCACTCAAATATGTTCTTCTTTTCCTAACGTGTCCTGATCGGGTATTACTGCAATTTGCTTGGCTGCTTCCCAACCATGTTCTTCTTCTCCTAACAGTCCCTCCTTAGGATTGAAAATAGTTTCAGTTTCATCTACCTGAGTATGTTCTTCTTTCACTGTCTGTTCCTGCTCAGATTCTGGATTTGCTTTGTTCTCTTCTTCCTGAGGGTGTTCTTCTACACCTATCTGGTCCTCACTTTCGTCCTGTCTGTCTAATCTTGTTCTGCTTCTTGTCTGGACAATTACTTCAGGTATATCAATTTCTGCTATCCATCCCTCCTGGCTTGTGCTCGGTTCTTCCAAGTCTACTATTTCAGAATTCATCTCTCTAGATTCTTCAACTTCACAACCTTCAGCAACTTAAACTGTCTCAGTCAGTTGTTCAATCTCAGAAGGGGCTGGTACCCGTTTGGTATGACTAGAATGAATCCAATTGGGTAATCCTGCACACTTTACTGCAGTGGTAGTAACCAGTATGACTTGACGAGGATCACCCCACCACGTTTTCCTGGCATATTTCTTCACTACCACCCAGTCTCCAGGATTAAAATCATGTGCTTGCGTTGGCTACCTGGCAAATGTGTCTTCTCCAACCTGGTGAGAGACAGAGCGCACTAGGTCAGCCAATCCTTTGCAATAGTCCAATACCAAATCATCATTTATACTCATCAATTTATTTCCAGGAATAAATGCTTGTCTTGTTGCCCTTCCCATGATGATTTCGTGGGGACTCAGTCCGGCCTTCCTATCAGGTATACTTTGGAGTCCCATCAACACAAGAGGCAATGCATCTGGCCATGACAATGATGTGGCTGCACACACTTTAGCCAGTCTCGATTTGATTGTACCATTCATTTGTTCAACCACTCCAGAAGCCTCTGGGCGGTAAGCACAGTGCAGTTTCTGATCAATTTTGAATGCTTTACAGAATAATCGAATCCCCTCATTGTTAAAATGAGGTCCTCTATCAGATTCCAAAGTAACTGGGAAACCGAAACGTGGGATCAGTTCCCTCAACAGTAATTTAGCAACTGTGAGACCATCATTTCTTCCAGTGGGATATGCCTCCACCCATCATGAAAACAAACACACTATAACAAGGACATACTTCAGTCCTTTACATGGAGGTAACTCAATGAAGTCTAACTGTAGTCTCACAAATGGACCTCCAGCCTTTCCAATTTTTCCCCAACTGACCACTGTTTTTCTGCCTGGGTTTTTCTGTTGACAAATTAAGCATTTCTGGCAAAGGCTCTCAGCGACCACCCTGAACTTTGGATTATACCAAGTCTAATCATGGCATCCCTGCCTACATGAGTGCCACCATGATACAACCGGGCCATTGGGGAATGTAAGCAGTCTGGCATAACTGGTCTACCGTCAGGGTATTCCCATACCTCATCTTCTGCTCTTCTGGTGCAACCTGCCCTTAACCAGATTTCCTTTTCGCTCACCTCAACCTCATCCTGTAACTGCCTCACCTCTTACCATGTTTTTGGAGCTGAGAAAAACATAAGTTTGCATCTGTTTTCACTGGTTTCAATTTTTTGATTCAGTGCCATATTAGTTTTTGCACAATATTTGGCAATTTGGTCAGCATATCGGTTACCGGCCGTCACATAGTCATTTCCTGACTGGTGAGCAGCACACTTGACCACTGCTACTTCTTTTGGCAACTGAATTGCTTACAAAAGCTCTTTGACAATTTTCCCATTTATTATTGGAGATCCTGAAGAAATCAGAAATCCCCTCTGCAGCCAAATCTGGCCATAGGTGTGCACAATCCCAAAACCATATTGACTGTCAGTAAATATGGTTATCCTCCAATTTCCCCCAAATGTGCATACTTTATTCAAAGCCATCAATTCAGCTACTTGTGCAGACTTTACTCCTGGTAAATGGGATGCTTCAATTACACGTGAACTTTTGCAAATTACATAAGCAGCATTAAGTCCTCCTCCCTCAATTCTCAGGCAAGAGCCATCTACAAATACTTGTGATCTGGGTCTTTCAGGGGTTCTTCCCTAAGTCAGGTCGGGGCTTTGTACACAGCTCTGTCACATCTAAACAATCATGATCTATTTCATCCATCCCCTTTTCACAGGCGGGATCTGGCAGTAGAGTTGCTGGGTTTAACACACTACATCTCACTACTGTCATGTTTTCTGCTCCCAGAATCACTCTTTCGTACTTAGTCAACCGACTGGGAGTAAGGTGATGAGTTTGAGTTCTTGTTAGAAGAATCTCAACTGAATGTGGGATGAAAACTTTAACTGTATGTCCCATCACAATAGGTTCACTTTGGTCTAAGCTCATACAAGTAGCAGCAACTGCCTTTAAGGAGCCAGGTAGAGCTGAAGCTACAGGGTCTAAAGTAGCAAAGAAATAGGCACTGGACGTCTGCTCAATCCATGCCTTTGAGTCAAAACTGAAAGTGCACAATTTTCTCTTTCACAACAGAATAATGCAAATTCTTTTGTGTAGTCAGGAATGCCTAAAGCAGCTGCCTCACACAGACAGTCTCGTAATCTCATAAATGCTTCAACACATTCATCAGGCCAAACAATTGGGTCATTTGCACATTTTCAGGTCATTTGGATTGATGGTTTTGCCAACAAGGAAAATCCCATAATCCACTGTTTACAATATCTAACTACTCCCAGAAACATTCTCATATCTCTTTGAGTGTGAGGTAGTGACTTTTGTTTTATTATTTGTATTCTTTCTGTAGTTACTTTCCTGACTCCTCTTTCTAATGTGTGGCCTAAGTATTTTACTCCTTGTTTACAAAACTGCAATTTTTCAGGAGATACTTTATGTCCTCCTTCTGCCAAATGATTCAGCAATGCAATTGAGTCAGTGACACAGTCCTCGCGAGTCCTTGATGCCACCAGCAGGTCATCAATATACTGCACCAGGACTGACTTTCGGGGCATGACTAGTGTTTCCAGACACTTTTTCAAGATTTGGTTAAAGATTGAGGGACTCTCGGTATACCCTTGAGGAACTCGGCACCATGCCAATACACGGTCATCAAACGTAAAGGCAAAAAGATACTGACTATCTGGATGCAAAGGAATAGAGAAAAAGGCTTGGCACAAATCAATTACTGTAAACGAGCCGGCATTCCAGGATATCTGATATAAAGTCACTGAAGGATTTGGTACTACTGGACAACAAGGCACCATAATTTTATTTATTTTTCTCAAATCCTGTACTACTCTGTATTTTCCACTAGGCTTTTTAGGTCCTATTATGGGCGAATTGCAAGGACTGCTCATTATTTCCTTTAGAATGCCTTGTTCAATCATCCACTTAATTTCCAAAGCAACTCCTGCTTTTACTTCTGGACTCATCTTGTATTGTCTAGTGTTTGGGTAAACTGCACCTTCTTTCACAGTTACTTTTACTGGATCTACGTTTGCCATTAATCCAATTTCCTTTCCTGTAAAATCCCACACTTCTGGGTTCACTGTGGTTCTCAACTCTTCTGGTAATTCATTTGGAGTCATCAGAGAAAACAGTTCATTTGTTTCGGTACCTTGTTTGGCGAGCATGACTTTATAGATAAAGATCTTCATCAGGGATTCGAAAAGCAACACCATTCGGTGTGCAATAGATTGCGCAATTGATTTTGCACAGCAGGTCTCTACCTGACAAATTTACAGGACTGGAATCACAAACAATAAATCGATGCATATCTTTGAAATTACCAATATGCGCCTCCATTGGCCTTGTAAGTGGGGTTTTAATTTGTTGGTTTGAAACACCAACGACTTGGATACTATCTCCAGAGAGGGGTAGGTTTGGGATGTCTGCTGTTCTCACAGTAGAACGGGTAGCACCAATATCCAATAGAAAAGTGTTATCATTACCTTCCACTTCCCCATCAATAAATGGACCTGAGTGATCTACCGGCAAGGATGCGCCAAGTACGCACTCCTCTTCCTCCCCTCTCAGGCACCGTCAATCATCTAAGTCACTGTCATTACTTTTCAAAAGATATTGTGAAATCACAGAATTTTTCTTACCACTTCCTCCTGGAAATCCGGCATCCGTACCATGTTTTTGAGGGTTCACAAAGTTTGGCATAGGAGGTGGAGGCACCTGATACTGTGGATTGACTACCAGCTGTGGCTGATTCACAACCCCTTCAGTCTGTGTCTGTGGGTTTAAATTTTGATTTGGCCCATTATTATTCTGAATATTCTTACACTCATTTCTCCAATGTCCAAGCTTTCCGCATCCATGACATGCAAACTTCCTTTTTGCTCCTCTCTATTTATTCTTCCTCTCAATTTACCACCATTCATTCCCTGACCATTCTGGTTCAACTCCTTGTCAGTCTCTGCATTTAATTTTAATTCCTGCTGTTCTGATAATTTCACTTGTGCCCGCATCATCTTCTCTTTTAACTTTTTAAGTCTGGCCTCATTATTGTCGCCACAATATTTGGCGTACTTTAAAATATCATCAATGCTTTTGATTTGCCAGCAAAGCATATGCAGCTGAATCATCTGACTAATCTTTGGTATCAAGCCATACGCAAACCGATACACAAAATGTCCCAAGTCCTTATTGCCAATATTCTCAAAACCGCCGTACTGCTTGAACACCTGTAACAGCCTCTCATATTAGGCATGTACAGACTCATTTGATTCTTGAGTTGTACTGTCTATCTTTACCCAATCTGTCTCTTTTGGGGAATTTTTCCTTTTAAGAAAGTAATCACTTGGTGATACTTTTTCATCACATCATCTGAGGGTGCTCCAGTTTTAGCATCTCTCGGATACTCCTCACTTGGCCAATCAACTGTGATTCTACACTCTCTCCACAGATCTGCAGGTACCGCAATGTCAAACAAACCATCCAGGTCCTTCAACAAAACCTTTGAAACCTTCACAAACCTCTCAACCTGCTTGTACCACTCCACAGGTTTTTCTCTCAATTTCTGGAAATCAGTTGTAAATGACAAAATATCCTATCTGCTCCATGGGACATGTACATATCCACCACCATGTACTTTTCTTATGGGACGCAACCTCTCTACCTTTTCTGTGTCTTTCACTAAGAAAGCAGATGTTGACGCTTCCCTAGCCTTTGCTTCCTCCTTCTTTTTTGTCCACCTAGTTTTCCACTTGTCCATATCTCCCCACTTCTGCAAAATGTTCATTAGCTCTTTTACTTGTAATTTTCTACCAGACACATTCATGTTTTCCAAATCCTTGTCTGTGAATTCCATTCGATAGGGATTTTGAAACACCTTAGACGTCCCTATGTCTACTCCAATCTCTGAAGCCATTTCCATCAATTTTTCATGATACAGCTTTGCATTTCGTGGAATACTCCTACATACAAACAACAATTCTTCTTCATTGTAATCATTCAATCTCCATAATCCCACATTTCCAGCAATCATTTCCTCTAACTCCACTTTCAATTTAAAAATGTCTAAAATCTTTGGGACTGAACTACGTCTTTCTATTCCCTGTGACCACCTTTCCAAATCTTCTGGGGTAACTGCTGCTGTTCTTTCAGTGATTGGAGGTGCCACTGTCCCTCTTTCCCTCCCATGATCAGGTAAACTTCTTTTTGGTGTTCCAATTACTGGTTCTCATATAGGGAGATCCATTGACGACATGACTGAACTGCACTCACTGATTTGATCTTCCGTTATTGTTATTTCTGTTCTGGGGTTGCTTGTTGGGGCAGGTACAGTATGAGAATTTTGAACATTCGCTTTATTCCTGAATAATGATATAACAGGACCTTAGAAATGAGCTTGCCTCCTGCTGAAGTCTCAAGGCCAACAGACTTCACCCACCAGCTCCCCAAGAGTTCTTTTGAAGTGCCTGCAGTTGTGCTGGACTTTTTGAGGACTTGCGTGTCGCAAGGAGCTGGAAGCGAGACTCAAGAACAAGAAGCGCGTCGCCCAACTGCCGCTGCCGCTTCACATCACGAAGCGCCTCGCATCGCTGGAGAAGAGGGTCAACGTAGCATCAGACGCCGCCGCACCTCTGGGAAGGATGTCGCACGGCCTGTCGCGGCTCATCGCTGGAGAGGAGGATCGGTGTCGCATCAGGTGCCGCCGCATCTCCGGGAAGCATGTCGCAGGGCCTTTCGCGGCTCATCGCCGGAGAGGAGGATCGACATCGCATCAGATGCCACCGCATCACCGGGAAGAGTGTCGCAGGGCCTGTCGCGGCTCGCATCGTTATGGAAGCAACTCGCATCACCAGGGGAGAGGATCGACATCGCATCAGATGCCGCCGCATCACTGGGAAGTGTGTCGCAGGGACTGTCGCGGCTCGCATCGTGATGAAACATCTCGCATCACCAGGAAAGAGGATCGACGTCGCATCAGGCGCTGCCGCATCACCGGGAAGCGTGTCGCATCAAGAAGGAAGCGCCATCTTTGTTTCTTTGCACCGGAGCTTCAACGCATCACCGTCCTTGCAACACTTTCTTTGCCCTGCGTGTCGCATCTTAAGGTACATTGAACTCTGAGTGTCACATTTACCATCTTAAGAGAACTAAGCTAAGTCTACAATTTTAAAGTAGCAGTAATGTGGATTTGTGTCGTTTGTGGTCTTGTGATAAGTCTTTATAAAGAATACTTATTTTTTATATTAAACCTGTGTGGCGTCCAGCTGTAGTGTTGTCACTTGATTACTGTATGTGTTCATAAATGCTTTACACACTGCCTCTGAGATAAGCCTGCCTGCTCGTGCCAAGCAACCAAGGGGGTGAGCAGGGGTTATTTTGGGAGTGTACCCCCTTACCCTGAGTAGACGCAAGGGTCCCTATTTGTCAAAGGCACCTACCTCTGCCACCTAGAGACTCCCGAATCTAACAGTGAGCAAATAAACAATGGATTTATGCCCAGATCTCTGTACTGGGGTGATTGTATGACATTGTTCTGCATTTTGCCCATCAACAGTTTTTTTTGCATTTGTCACCCCTAGTGGGACGGGTATGCCCAGACGTGGGTCCCGGGCTCTCCATGCCACTGGAATCAAGCTATCCTGGCTGAAGAGGGGTGAAACCCCAAAACCGGCCCTAGGATGCTTGTTTCCAGTCCAGGGAGGACCTGGCTTGGCAGTTCTGGCTGGACTGTTCCCATGAGGCACAGGGTCAAGACTGATTTGCATATGGCTGGGTTCAAACTGGAATGGCATGGTGAGCAAATAAACGATGGATTTAGACGCAGATCTCTGTACTGGGGTGAATGTATGACATAGTTCTGCATTCTGTCCATCAACTGTTGTTTTTGCATTTGTCACCCCGAGTGGGACGGGTATGCCCAGACATGAGTCTCGTGCTCCCCATGCCACTGGAATCAAGCTATCCTGGCTGAAGAGGGGTGAAGCCCCGAAACCGGTCCTAGGATGCTTGTTTCCAGTCCAGGGAGGACATGGCTTGGCAGTTCCGACTGGACTGTTCCCATGAGGCACAGGGTCAAGACTGATTTGCAGATGGCTGGGTCCAAACTGGAATGGCATGGTGAGCAAACAAACGATGGATTTAGGCCCAGATCTCTGTACTGGGGTGAATGTATGACATTGTTCTGCATTCTGTCCATCAACTGTTGTTTTTGCCATTTTGTTTGTGGTATCCATTTTAGTTAGCCATGTGTTAGCCTTGTGCTTCTTTCGTCTTTACTGTTGTCTGCTTTTCTATTCTGCTTGGGTCATCAACTACAGTTAACTCCTTCAGTACTGAGCCAGAGCACTGCGCATGCTTAGAAAGGCCTGTAGCTGCTAGAATGCACCTGTCGTAGACTGTAACTGTCAGGCTATTCCAACTGAAGTAAGTAGTACATCTCCCCTCCCACTTTGTTGACCAAGCAATTTCTGTATGCCCATGTTAGTCAATAACTATTTCTGTATATGCGTGTACCTCCCATGTGAGACCCCATGCTTACTCAACTGTAAACAGAGTATATAACACCCTTGGTTTCTGTATTCTATGGACTACCTCCTACAGTGGCCTGAGGGTATTGTATTGACGTAGTCCCACTCATGTGAGATTAATAAAACATGTTATTTTGATATTCCAGCTTCCGTGCCAATCTCTACTTTGTTGGTTTAAGGACCAGTGGACAGATAAGGGTGAACCCCTGCACTGGTGGGCCCCTAAAAAGGCCCATTTCCACAAGTATCCCTCTTCGGAACGGCTGGGACTGAATTCCTGTACACCGTGTTGACTTGCAGTTGCCAAGGCTTGTTGGATATGCACTCCAGAGATCTCCAGGCTACAAGAAGCTCGAGCCTCCAGCATCTCTACCTGTAAAGATTAGCATCCTCACTGCATCCTCTGCACTGCGGGCCTTCATCTTTGGTGAGCTGCTTAAGGTCCTCTTGCGACTCCTGTGCCTCCGGCCTGTGCATACTCTTGAGGGTTTTCTCTTGCATCACTGGGCTCCCTTGCTTGCCCGGGTCCTGCTCTGACTGTCCTGCTTCTGGTGATTTCCTTGAATCTTGCTGGTCACAATGTTGCTCCTTCTCTTTCCACCTCTGTTGCAGCTGCCAAGGCTTGTTGGTGCTCCTGCCGGACACAGACCCCGCCCCCCTGGTTCTCGACTTCCGATGTGGGAGAGCTTGTGCACGGCTCCTGGGCTTTCTCAGCATCGCCTGGTTCTCACAGCTGCAGTGACACTGTCACCGCCATCACTCCTGGATCTCCCGACATCAGTGGGAATTGCTCTTCCGTGCCTCCTGCTCACCTCCGAGTGGCAAAGACTCTGTCCCCTCTGCTTGCAGGGACTTCACTTCAAGAATCCACCCTTGGATTCCACCGGACTCTTGCACCTTCTTCGCCAGCGGCATCTTTACTGAAGTCCTCCATTGTGGTCAACGGTGGATTCTGACATCACTACGCATCTGTGCTCCCGGTTTCCCCAGTGTAGGTATCCTTGTTCCTGGGGTATCGTCGGGTGTGGTGACCATCCAACCATCTGTCTTCCATGGAGTTTCTTCAAGGTCTATGGGGAAGGGTCCTTCTTCTTCAAAACTGCAACCGTGTCTTTCCCGTTGATTTCTAGTGAGTATGCGACTGTGTTTGCACTCTGCGCACAGCATCAGTGGGGTTCCTGGGTACTTACCTTGGGTGGTTCCTTGGGTCCCCAGCTCTTCTGATTCTCCTGGTCCCGACTTGGGTCGCAGTTTGCATTCCACTTTTTTAATATATGGTTTGGTCTCCTGGAGACCACTGTGTATTGGGCTTCTTATCTATTTGCAAATTAAGTATTGTTGTGTATTTGTGTCGATATCTACGGGTAGGAGATATACCATTGTGTTAGTAAGTGTTGTATAATGAATGGACTATTTTTTTATACACTGTGTAGTTCTTTTTCATTTAAACTACACTATATGATTAGATCTGGTACAGGAAGCTGCTTAACACTCCTTCTGGATAAGTCTGAAGGCTTCCCTCCACAGCTACCTCTTAGAGAGCTTTCTAAGGTTGTCTAGACCACTGAAATCCCCACAAGGGTTGTCTGGATTTGTGCAAGGTGCTTCTCTTAAAGAAGTATGCACCATATACTAAGCCAATGTGGGGAAGGGCACTGTTTTGCAAGTTACCCCCCCCATACACACTTTTTCCCTGACACTTGATGACCTGGTGTGCCCTGGGTCCCTCCCAATCAGGTTCTCTGGCCTGTATTCTTTCCCAAAGCTGTACCTTTCTACCCACAATTGGCACATCTCTGGCCACAGGTAAGTCCCTTATAAAAGGTACCATGGGTACCAAGGGCACTGTGACCAGGTAAGGCCTTGAAGGGCTGCAGCATCTATTGTGCCACTCTTAGGGGCCCTGCATCTTAACACCCACACACTGCCATTGCAGGCTCTGTGTTTTGGTGCAGAGAAAAGTGAAGATTTGACATGGCACTCATCCCTGTATGCCATAACTGCAATTCACTGCGTGTGGCATAGGTAAGCCACCCCTCTAGCAGTGTCTACTTCCATTCTTAGACATTGTAAGTGCAGTAAAGCCATAAAGAGTATATGCTCTGGGAGTTGGACATTACGAACTCCACAGCTCTATAATGGCTTTACTGACAACTGGGAAGTCCTGTAGCAAACTTCTCAGCATATTTAACCCACGCTGATGCCAGTGTGGAATTTAACGTAAAATTCACACAGAAGGCATCTTAGAGAGGCCCTCTGAAAAACTACCAACCCTGTTGTGATCCCTGAATGGCTGCCCGCTATTTGCCACTGATGGAGCAAGTACACGTAGAAAAGAGACTTGCTTGGAAGCGATCCGCTTCTTTAACTTACTAACAAGTTACTATAAGTGTTTTGTGTAAAACTAATGCGCACCACATAAATACTTGGTTTAGTGAAGCTTGCTTATGTGTTTTCTAATGTGAATAACATGAACAAAGGACTAAAACCGCTTTACAACAAGAAATCTTTACTACGCATGCGTCAACTGCAGCTACGCAGTATGACAAGCTATTGCTTGGAGGGAAATTCTTGCGCATGAGCAGAAGACACTAAGATGGAGTCTTCAAGACTCGCGTGCATGGCATCTGCTTAACTGAAACAAAAACAAGTTATTTTACTAATGCTAATGCGGGGAAAGTATTAATAAATAAAGGGGAATAGAGTAGAGATGAGTGGTCTACAATGAAACCATTTATTTGTGAAATTAATATTTGTCTTTTTGACTTTATTACTAGTGCGCATCTCCTGTATAACTGAAGTAAGCTGAGTGATGTGACGACTACGCATGTTCACTGGAAGTTAACCCGGAATGATGACATAGATGTTCAGCGGGAGCCAAGGTCGCAAAGTGTCCTACCCTGGGAACGGACGGTGAAAAGTTCAACGATGTAGACTTGTATTCAAACTGTTAAAAAAAAATTACAAATGAAACATGAATGCAGGTGTGAAATAAAATTTTGAATAAAAATTGAGGGGATGGGTTTGTGAACAATGTTTGATTAGATTTAGATGACATGTAAGCATGGTGTGATGATCATCCCCCTTGCCTGACCAATTAGATCTCGTATATTTTACGATATTGAAACATTAGTGGGTGGTACATGAAGAACGAAAGGTATAATTGAGATAGCTTTAGTTAGTTCGTTGGATCGGGAGGACACAGATGCTGTGAGTCTGAGATGCTGATGCTGGAAGAGATGCTGTGAGATGCTGATGAAGAAGCTTAATGCAGAACCTTTTATTCTAATTTAATTGGGTTAGATAAGAAGATCGCGGAAGAATCTTGAGGAGGAAGAGAGTGTCAGAGAGGGGTGCGGCGCAACCGTCGGTATTCTAGAGAGGTCAACTATCCTGTCCTGAGTCCTGTCCTGAAGTCTTTGTCGCCTGCTCTTTCCCGGGGGACCCTTACCAGCCCTTTGGCCAGGGGGTTGGTCTTCACACCATTCTTGGTAATTATTATCTCATGTCATTTGTAGATGTTCTTTTCTCTCTGTCCTCTCCCTTTCTGAGCATTGATCATTGCATGAGTCCGAAGAATGTGTTTGATGATTAATCAATTTAATTTTCTCTCCTATGAATGAGGGTGACTATACTGTATTTTTGAAGTGGTTCACATGCATTTAATTTAAATAAAGGTTTTAAAACTTCACGAGTCTGTGGTTATTTACTTTAAATGAGTAAGATAGAGTAAGTGTTAATTTTCACCATCAACTAGTTCAACTAATGGTCCATCGACCAGAGGAAATACCTTTTTCATCAGTGAAAGGTCAGTTAGGAGTAAAAAATAACTAATCCTAATATTGTGGAAATTACAAACTTTGACTCCAACGGTTTACTCAATTGTGTGGGTATTTATTGCCCAGGTGAGTATATGGTAGTGGAGTATCTGTTGTTGGTACTCCGCTGGATCACCACGACCAGACAGGTTTCTGAGGAAGAAAGAAGACCGACTGAAGAGCTGTGCCCGACCCAGGAAGAAGAGGAAACAGACTAAGACTTACAACACAGAGCCCAGACCCAGGTGGCTGCGCAGTTCGGCACCACTCTGCATCTGATGCTCACGGCCCAAATTCGAGTGGCCCAACACCACGTGGAGGTCTCTCCAGCAATCCTGACCTGGGATCTGGTGATTCCAGCCCTCCTGCAAACTTCAAGTTGACGCCTGCATCCTCAACATGAAGGGTCCTCCCTACCGCAAACAATGCTATTGAAAAGACCCTACGCCAAAAGACACCCTGGCACCTGATGTCCCATGTCCTTGGGTGGCCCAACCGACAGTGTCCAGGCATCCCCCAATAATCCAACATACCCCTCCCGTCGGTGGTCACCTCCAGGAAGCCTCCCTGTACGAGCCTGCAGCATCCTTTCCAGACCAGAGATCCCCAAAGAAATTTGCAGGGCGCCCGATGTCTCCTTGGCATACTGCATCCAGCCGCCTCTGTATCGCTGGTGGTGCCGATCCTCTGCTGATTGTTGGCCCCTGCAGTGCTGATCCCAAACCCAGGAGCTTTCGTCCTACAAGCCGTGGCCTGCTCATGATCAGGCCCTGATCAAAGGCCCCTTTAGCCCTATTGGCTAACATTGAGCCCCTGCACCCAGCTGCCCAGTGCAGCTGGTGGTGCAATTTGAGTGTCCAACTGGACCTTGGGAAACCTTGGTCCTAACCCCCAAAAGTCATACTTGTAAGTCATTTACTGACCTGTAAACTGTTAACACTCTTTTTCCCATAGGAACCAATGTTACAAGTTTTCTCTTCCTAAAAATGTGTTCACCTGTCTTTTGTATGAAAGAAAGGTAACTGAATTTTAAACCTAAAAAAGTCGTACTTACCTGTGTATTGTAGGACCATCTGTGTGATATCTAGTCATACCACCCAAGTAGTCAGTGTAATCCAAAAGTAACACAAAAGTAATCCCAAGTAATTTAAACCATTTTTAAAGCATATATAAACCTGTAAATATTGAACACACATTTTGCCTACCTGTACCAGGTCGTGCTTGGTTCTAGAAATAAAACCTAGGTATACTTTTTTTACACTTACCCAATTTTTCTGAATTCTGAGTATGTGTAATCAGTCCTTGATTGAGTGTATACGATAAATGCTTAATACACCCTCCTGATAAGCCTAACTGCTTGCCCACACCACCAGAAAGAGAGCTGTTAGTGATCATCTAATTTAGCCTGTGTGATACCTCTAGGGATCCCCTGGACTCTGTGCACACTACATCTTACTTTTGTATAGTATGTACAGAGCCAGTTTCCTACATTGGTGGGTCATCAATGGGATCTAAGACTTTGAATCTGGTGGACTAACTTAGTCAACACCTAATCACACAACGAGAATCCAAAACTTGACTGTTGTACAGCTCATAATGAATTGATTATTTTTTTCAAATTCTTTAAAAGTCTTGTTAGGACCTTGTATTAAGTCCCTGGAGTATTTTTTTAGAAACTTAAATGTTAATTAAGTTAGGGGAGAAGTACTTGGAACTGTTTTGAGGTCTTCTGAAAAGAACCCCACTTTAGTAAAACAATGAGCAACCCAAGATACGATGGCTGTACTGCTGGACCTCACCCCTTACTCCACCCTAGAGGTTAGAGAGTTAAGGCTTCTCTGTAAAGCTAAACAAATACAAACTGGGCCCAATCCTACCAGGATACAACTTCAGGAGTCCCTGGCAGGGCATGCAAGGGTCCACCTCCACTGCTGAAGGTGAGGACCTTCAGGGAAATGGGGAAGGTAGTGAGGGTGATGAGGTCTTAAACCACCTACCTCAACTACTTAAGGAGGATGGGAACTTTGCGCCCTACTCTCCAAACCCAAAGAGTACAAGATATAGATAGTACAGAGGTAGGGCTTACTCTATATCAGACAGTGAGGACATATTCACTGAGGAGAACCACCTCTTAGCAAGGGTGGCCAAAAGACTGGAGCTAGAGACTAGGCTCCTGGAGCCAGAAAAAGAGAGCATATATGGGCTTAGGACCCATCAATGGTTGCATAAATTCACAAAATCAAGAGAAGAAAGGATCTTATGATTCTAAAATCCCCAAAGGGGTTGTTCCTAAATTTGTATATGGTGATGACATCCCCAAGTAGTTCACAGCCTTTGAGATGGCTTGTGAAGCCAGAGAAGTGAGGAAGACTCACTGGGAGGAATTCCTTTGGCAACTGTTCTCTAGTAAATGCAGAGACAGACTCCTGACACTTACTGGGGCAGAAGCTGAGTTTTATGAACTCATGAAGGTTACCCTGATTAAGGGATTTTTACTCACAACTGAGGAGTACAGAATAAAATTCAGTGAGGTCTCAGTGTCAGTCCTGGAAGGAATTTGTAGACAAGTCAGTAAAAACACTAAGTGGCTGGTTGAATGTAAATAAAGTGCAGGATTATGAGGGCCTTTCTAATTTGTTTATGAAGGAACACATTTTAAGTAACTGCGTCAAGGAAAAGTTGCATCAATATCTGGTAGACCTAGGTCCAATTTCTCCCCAAGAATTGGGAAAGAAGGCGGACAACTAGGTCAAGACAAGGATGACCAAGACAACCACTGGGGGTGACCAAAAGAAAGGGGTTACAAAACCTTCCCAAGGGAAATGAAGGTGAGAAACCCAAAGACAAAAGCCAATAGTCTTCTAAAGGCCCCTAAACTCCTGTCCGGGGGATAGGCCCAAGAACTTTTCCCAGCCCACTAGTGGGTATAATGAGAAAAACTTTGATCCTGCTGTTTCCACTGTAATAAGAAGAGACACCGAACTGGCATTCCAGCCTGTCCCAACAAGAAAGCCCATAGTCCCCCTTCAGCTAAGCCTGGAATGGCAAATCTCCAGATGGGATAAGTGGTGTGCCCTGGGCAAATCAGTGTGCACACAGAAGCTACACCAGTCTCCTTGGGTGAGGTAGATATGGCAACCCTAGCTATATGGCTCACAAACTTAAATAAGTACCTGCAGCAGCCCATGCTCAATGGGTCACGTGTAGAAACCCTGTGGGGTACAGGAGCCAGTGTCACTCTGGTGAGAGAATCACTGGTTTCCCCAGGACAATCCCTAACTTGGAAATTCTTCCCAGTAATCAATGCTGAAGCTGACACTGTAGTCCATTCCCTGGCTATGGTAACCTTAGACTAGGAAGGGTTGCTGGACTGAAACAGGTAGTCATCTCTCCAAAGCTACCAGCGCCTTGTTTGCTTGGAATTGATATGGAGATCTCAGCATGGGCTGAGGTAGAAAGAAGGACCCATGCAGCAATGCTAAATATCCCTGAGGTAGTGTGTGTAAAAACCAGAGCGCAATGCCTAGCACAGGGGGAAATAGGAGAATTGGAGCCTGAAATGATGGTCCAACCTTCCTAGAGAAAAGGTAGGAAGACTGGTGATAGAGCTTCCACACAGCAAAAAGATCAGGACCCCTCTCTTCAGGGACAGGACAAGTCAGCCCCAGAGAGAACTGAGCCCATAGAGCTTAAACCGTGCGAGATAGAGCTCCTGGGACCGGGTGGGGGTGGGGCTTCTAGGGAACAGCTGTTCCTTGGGCAGCAGGTCTGCCCCACTTGGCAAGGCCTGAGGCAGCATGATGCTGCACAGGATCAGGGAGATGTCAGTGGCTCCCACAGGGTCTATGAGGCCAGAGACCACGAACCTGGTGCCACTGGGAGAGTGGAAGTGCCTCAGTTGTATAGAGAGTTTCTGCTCACATTGGCCCATGACATCCACTTAGCTGGACATCTGGGCCAAGCAAAGACTTGTCAACCACTTGTATTGGCCTCAGATGAAAAGGTGAAGGATTTTGTATGCTCCTGTGTCACCTGTCAAGCCAGTGGCAAGACAGGTGGACACCCGAAGGCCCCCTTAATTCCACTACCAGTGGTTTGGGTACCCTTTGAGAGGGTATGAGTGGATATAGTGGGTCCACTTGAACCTCCCACAGCCTCAGAGAACAGATATATACTGGTGGTAGTGGATCATGCCACCAGATATCCTGAAGCAATTCCCCTTAGGTCTACTACACCCCCTGTCGTAGCCAAGGCTCTCATTGGTGTCTTGACCAGGGTAGGGTTTACTAATGAGGTAGTTTCAGACCGACATAGGAGAAACTCAGGTCCCAAAGCAAGATATGGTGGGCTATGTACTAGGCCTTCGTTCCAGGATGGCAGAGTGCATGTAGAACACATCCAGAAATCTTGAGGCCAGCCAGGAGCTCCAGAAGCTCTGGTATGACCAGAAAACTGCACTGGTGGAATTCCAACCAGGGCAACAGGTGTGGGTTTTGGAGCCAGTGGCACCAAGGACTCTCCAGGACAAATAGAGTGGCTCTTACCGTGGCCTAGAAAAGAAGAGTGAGGTCACCTACTTGGCAGACCTGGGCACTAGCAGGTCCCCCAAAAGGGTGATACCTATGAACCTCCTGTAACTCTTCTGTGACAGGGCCGATGTAACCATGTTGATGGTTACTGATGAGGGTCAGGAGACAGAAAGTGAACTTCTCCCTGACCTCCTCTCTTACAGCTCCAAAGATGGGTCAGTGGATGGAGTTGTCTATTCAGACACCCTCTCTGCCGAACACAGGCTGACTGTAAGCAAGTCTTACACCAGTATGCTAAGCTCTTCTCCTTGACCCCTGGTCAGACAAACTGGTATACCCATGATGTGGACACTGGGAACAGTGTACTAGTCAGAAACAAAGTCTATCGACAGTCTGAGCAAGGTAATGAAAACATTAAGGCTGAGGTCAGCAAGATGCTGGAGTTGGGGGTCATTGAGCTTTCTGAAAGTCCCTGGGCCAGCCCAGTAGTCCTAGTCCCCAAACCTCATCCACAGAGAGAAATTAGATTTTGTGTGGACTAAAAAGACCTCAATACTGTCACGAAGACAGTTGCACACCCCATCCCCAGAGCTGATGAATTGATAGATAAGTTAGGGGCTGCCAGATTTCTCAGTACCTTTGACATGACTGCAGGGTGCTTGGAGATTGACATGGCCCCTGAATCAAAAGAAAAGACAGCATTCTCCACCCCTGATGGGCATTATCAGTTCACTGTTCTGTCCTTTGGTTTATAAAAATGCCCCTGCCACCTTCCAAAAGTTAGTGAATCAAGTCCTTGCTTGGTTGTAAGGCTTTAGTGTAGCTTATACTGATGATATTGCTATGTTCAGCTCTTTCCTGGCAGGATCACGTGGTCCAGCCGGGGAAGGTTTTACAGGCACTGTAGACTGCAGGTCTAACTATCAAGGCATCCAAATGCCAGCTAGGGCATGGAATTGTTATATACTTGGGCCACCTTGTATGTGAAGGCCAAGTTCAACCACTCCAACCCAAAATCCAGACCTTTCTGAATTGGGAAGCTCCAACCAACCAGACCTAAGTCCGGGCATTCCTTGGCTTCACTGTGTACTACAGGAGGTTTGTGAAGGGGTATGGATCCATTGTGACACGCTTCATAGAACTCACCTCCAATAAGATGCCCAAGAAAGTGAACTGGACAGTTTCTGTCAAAAAGCGTTTGACACCCTAAAGGAGGCAATAGACCAGTGTATTTTGTGTTTTTTGCATAGTTAACCCCCACTTTTTGCCTAATACATGATGCACTTGGACTTGGTGTGCCCCACGTCCCTGCCATTCAGGTTTCCAGGGCTATAATTATTTCCCAAAGCTGTACCTTTGTACCCCCAATTGCCACATTTCTGACCACAGATAAGCCGATTGTAAAAGGTACAATGGGCACCAAGGCCACTGTAGCCAGGAAAGGCCTCTAAGGGCTGCAGCACCTGTTGTGCCACCCTTAGAGGCCCTGTACCTTAACACCCACACACTTCCATTGTAAGCTGTGTGTTTTGGTGCAAAGACAAGTAAAGAGTCGACCTGGCACACATCCTTGAGTGCCAGGCCTACCATCCACTGCCTATGGCCTAGGTAAGCCTTCCCTCTAGCAGGGTTCACTAGCCTAACGTGAGGGTACAAAGCCATGAGCCCTGTACCCCTATTAAGTCCATTCTTAGATATCGTAAGTGGAGTAAAGACATAAAAAGTATATGGTCTGTGAGTTGGTCAGTACGAACTCCACAGCTCTATAATGGCTTTACTGAAACCTGAGAAGTTTGGTAGCAAACATCTCAGCACATTAAACCCACACTCAGGCCAGTGTGAAATGTAATGACAAATGCACACAGAGAGCACCTTAGAAATGCCCCCTGAAAAACGACCAGCCCTGGTGTGGTCTCTGAATGGCTGCCTGCCATTTGCCACCACCATACATGTTTCTGTGCCCCTTGGTAGGCAGCCTCCGCTCTCTGGGTCCAGAGACAAAGCCAATTCTGGGCACAGGTGCCATGCCTCCTCTACCGGGATCTGTTAGGTCCACGAAGGGAAAGCTTCAAAGGCCTGCCGCCTTTGTAAGTTGTCCCTGCCTTTTGCTGCCTCCAGCAACTGGCTCCCACCCGTTCTGACTCCCACTTTGGACAGGAGAATTGGTGGGAAAAATGAGTTAGGAGGAGAGATGTGCCGACCTTTGCCAACCTGAAAGGGGGAGGCGAGGTGAAGCACACCTCTCCGTCCCCTCCATCTTGGAGATGAGGGGACCCAGCCAATTAGGAAGAGGCTTATGCCTCCCTCCCAGTGGAGGGTGGCATAATAGGGGGTGTACCGACTCCAAGGAAGGGACCCATTGGTCCCAGCCTGGAAGTCCCTGTGACACCCCTATATTTAGTATTTAGGGTGACTCTGAACCTTGCCTCCTCAGATTCGAGTAAGAAAGACGGACCGAAGAGCCAGGAAGAAGAAGACACCATCTGCTTTGGCCCCAGCCATACAGGCCTGTCCCAACTTCAACCTGTCTACAGCAGAAACTGTGGCGTGTCCAGCAGCCAGCAGCCCCCCAGAGCCTGGTGGACCTGCCCTGCACTCACCCAACAGACTCTGTCTCCAGGATTTGCTTATCAAAGAATCCAAGGACAGAGCCCGGATCCAGACGGCTCCGCGGTTCTTTACCTCTCTGCACCCGATGCCAATGGCCCAAACCTCGAGAGGTCTCACACCACGAGGAGGTCTCCCCAGCGATCCTGACTTGGGATCTAGTGATCCCTGACCTCCCACAAGCATCAAGCCTACGTCTGCAGCCTCAACCTGAAGGGTCACCGCGACCGGAGCTGGTAAAAAGACGCAACGCTAAAAGACACTCCTGCACCCAACGCCCCACGGCCTTGGATGGCACAACCAACGGTGCCCTGGCATCCACCAAGAACCCAACGTACCTCTCCAACTGGTGCCCACCTCCTGGAAGCCTCCCTGACCGAGCCTTCAGCATCTTTACCAAACCAGAGATCTCCAGTCAAATCCAGAGCACCCCGACGTCTTCTTGGCACTCTGCACCCGGCCGCCCCAGTGCCGCTGGTGGTGCAACTCCTGTGTCTTAATGAAAGGGTTTCCACTTGCCCTTGGAGGGCTCGGGGGGTTTGAGCCCCACCTGGGCTTCAGGCACGGGGCAGCGAGGGTGGCCCGGGACCTTAGCCATGGGGCTGGCTGGAGAATGGAGCCCAGGGCGGGAGCGCCTGACCCATTGCCCAGCATGGCCCGGTCAGAGCTCCTGGGCCTGGACGCACAGACAAGGTGTCCCCAGGCAGCAGGACCCTGTCCATGGCGCTTTTCCACGCGGTGGGCGGAGGACGGAGCCCTGGCTCGGGGGGTACCCACCCCCAGGCCTGCTGTGGCCCCGGTTTGAGCTCCTTGACCCAGCCAAGCAGGCAAGCCTCCTCAGACCCGCAGAACCCTTTCTTGTGTGCTCTGGCATGCAGAGGGGCTGAAGACAGAGCCCAGGACAGAGTCGGGCTCTGTCTGAGTTGGGCTGAGAACTGCCAGACCCCAGGAGGGAGCTTGTGGGCCATGCAGTGTGCTCGAAGACAGAGCCCAGGATGGGGGCCCCTACCCCTTGGCTCACTGGGGCCCGGGTCGAAGCTACTGAACCAGGCCAAGCAAGGGACATCTCTCCAGGCCCGATGGCCCCTGTCCCGGGTGTTTGGCAGTGTGGCAGGCTGGAGGATAGAGCCCAGGGCAGGGGTGTTCACCCTGGGGTCTGGCCGGGGCCCAATCGGACCTCCTGGGCCTGGTCACGCCAGCGAGGCCTTCTTGGGCCCGTGAGAGCCACTGCCAGGGGCTTGGCCATGCGGAGGGCCAGCAGACGGAGCCCTGGATGGGGAGGCCCCCACCCTGGTGCCCACTTGGGCCCCGGTCAGAGCTTCTGAATTAAGCTAAGCAGGGGAAGCTGTCCCGGTCCCATTGCAGGATGTCAGGCTAGACGGCGGAGTCCAGGCCCTGGTCAGAGCTCGTCGAACAGGGGAGGCTTTCCTTGGGGCTTGGCCATGTGGTGGGCCAGAAGACGGAGTCCAGGATGGGAGGCACCCACCCAAGGACCCGCCAGGGCCCTGGTCGGAGCTTCTGAACTAGCAAAGCAAGGGAAGCCTCCCTGGGCCCGATGGACCCCTGTCCCAGGCCCTTGGCAGTGAGGCAGGCACAAGTGTGTCCTGGGTACCCTGTCCATAGTAATGAAGAGGAAGTCTACCCTCCTTTCCTGTAATCTGTGCGCTCCAAGCTCCAAGTGACAGAAGGGACCGAAGACACGCACGCACCCGTTCTCTTGGAGCCCTGGCTGGGCTCAAGGTAGCAAACGAGTCCTGATTGAGACTTCCAGGGCAGCCCGGCCATCTGGTCACCCCCCTAGTAGAAAGCATGGTGTGCAACCAAATGGCGAGGCTCAGGGGACTCTGCGGCCCGGGTGCTCGGAGCAATAGCTATGCCTCAAGCATGGAGCTGTGAGGAGGGCCCTGCCGGAGCTTCAGCCCAAGGCCCGCAGGCACCTTATCACGCAGGCGGAGCGGGGGAGGCCTTCCCAGGTGAAGGCTTACTGGGCCCAGAAAAATGATAACACTTGTTCTACCATTTTTGTTCCCTTAGATGTTGAACCCTAGCTGAACCAGCACCCACGGAAACCTAGACAACCAACCCTCTCAGGAGGCCGTGATTTTACATTCCTAGCCCCCATCTTTGGAATAAACTTCCCCTACACCTACGATAGTGTACTGCCCAAAACAATTTTAGGAAATTATTAAAAACGTAATTATTTTAACCTCTAGGCTATTGAGCCAGACAGGTTTTACCGAACACGCCGCAGAAGTCAAAGCACCCACAATGAGGATACTGATCAAACTAATGCCCAACAATAGACAGTGAGAAACCATTCAAAATATTGTCTTGGCTTAATAGCAGCACAACGAAACAAAATTAAACCTGTGGAATTAATATCCCATGAAGATCATCGGGCTAGTTTGTTTGCCTATCTGAACCAGTTATGAGTGACGGTGTCATTTAACCAGACAGCCTCTGATAGAACGAGAAAGCCCTATGTCTGGAAAGGGCCTCTTTAAAATCAATCTGTGGTCGACTCGTATCCGGTCTTTTTACCGTACGAATCGTACAAGTGCCGTACAAACTGCCAACTACGATTCCCATGGGAAAAAGTCCATACGAATCGCATTGGGAATAATTCCCCACACGTCCTCGGGTCGGAAAATGTGTCCGACACGTCCCCGGACGATTTACCGTACAAATGTGAAAAGTGAAGTCCGACCGCGCAAGTACGATCCATCCCGTGCGTCCGATGTTACAACCGGATGGAAAAAACACCGTCTTCACCGAACTCCTATAGCAACCATGGAGACACGTGCCCGCATACGCGCCCAACACCCCCCCCAGCCCCCGTATGTACGCGCCCAACCACCCCCCCAGCCCTCGTATGTACGAGTCGAACCCCCACCCGTGTATGTACACCCGTGTACGTACGAGTCGAACCCCCACCCGTGTATGTACACCCGTGTACGTACGAGTCGAACCCCCACCCGTGTATGAACACCCGTGTACGTACGAGTCGAACCCCCACCTGTGTGTGAACACCCGTGTACGTACGAGTCGAACCCCCACCCGTGTATGTACACCCCCGTACGTACGAGTCGAACCCCCACCCATGTATGTACACCCGTGTACGTACGAGTCGAACCCCCACCCGTGTATATACACCCGTGTACGTACGAGTCGTACCCCCACCCGTGTATGTACACCCCCGTACGTATGGCCCGTAACCCCACCCGCGTATGTATGGAGCGTACCCCCACCCTAACAGTGTATGTATGGACCGTACCCTCACCCGCGTATGTATGGAGCGTACCCCCACCCCAACAGTGTATGTACGGACCGTACCCCCACCCGCGTATGTATGGAGCGTACCCCCACCCCAACCGTGTATGTACGGACCGTACCCCCCACCCGTGTATGTACGGAGCGAACACACACCCCACCAGTCTAAGTACGGAGCGCACCCCAGGCCCCAACACCAGCACCCTCACCCAACATCGCACATGTACGAGTCGTACCAAGCCAGAGACAAGGACAGCACTGTACAACAAAATGGCCGATGTACGCACCGTACAGACGCTAAAAACACACGTACACAACCAGGACAAAGCAAAACAACACAAAGCCACAAAACATGTCCAACAAGCACAAATACAACCTATTCACTGACCTGCAACTGCCAAACTCCCAAACAGAGGCCCAAAACACAACCACTCCTTATAACACACCCACCCAAACTTCAAACACAGCCACACCCACCAATGGACCAATAAAAAGGCCCAACACACACAAACCATGATCCTTTGCAACAGACCCACTGCTGCCAGACCACACAGAGAAACAACTGCACCATACTACAACCTCCACTACACCTTACACCTGCACACCTTCACACAACCACCTTCATAAACACCCCCTCATCACATTCACACACCTGCACAACCACACCCACACACCCACAACCATCCACACCCACACCCCCCCACAACCATCCAAACCCACACCCCCCACAACCATCCACACCCACACCCCTCACCATGCCCACTAACAAGAATCCAAAGTTCACTAGCCAAGAGTTGGAGGTCCTTGTCGACGAAATCCTCAGAGTCGAGCCACACCTCTTTGGAACATTGGTCAGACAGACCAGCATTTCCGAAAAAACAGCCATGTGGCAGACGATTGTCGATGCTGTGAATGCTGTTGCGTCCACCAGAAGGACCAGGCATGAATGCCAAGCCAGGTGGTACGATCTGCGGAGGACGGTCCGCCGCAAAATGACCGACGACCACAACCAGGCCAACATCACTGGAGGAGGGCCGGCCCGCAGACGCGTACAATACCATCTCTGGGAGGAGAAGGTGATGGCCATACTGCCGGTGGTGGCAGTGGAGGGAGTAGAAGGACTCCGAGAGCCTGGTGAGTACACAAACAACTCACCTCACATGGGGGAACGTCATCCACAACCAAACTCACAATCATGCACGCAACCACCCCAAAGCTATCGCATGACTCAACCACACTCCATAAACACGCACATGCCACTAGCGCCACCATGCCCCATGCACCCAGCTGGACAATGCCAAGTCACAGGCCACAGAAAACACCAACACAAGACACGGTAACCCGGATGGCGGGAGTGTGGGCCTCAAAAATCACATAGTGCAACTCAGAAGCAGACAACAATGCCCTCTGCCCATATGGCCTAGGTCACAGCCAGACAAACAGTGTGTCCCCACACAGTAAAGACTTGCCTGCAAATGGCGGACGCCTTGCAGACATGGGGGTGAAGGCACTTTTTGCACATGACAGCAGCCAATGAACAGCCAACACTGTGAAAGAGTGGCAGCACACACCACCACAGCAGCAGCGCAGACACAGACACTACACCCAATGGGTGCCTGGAGATCAGAAACAAACTCACATGAACAAGCCAAGGGCCATTCAAAGATCTGCAAAAAGTGTGTGCCTAGGAAGCTGGGCTGAGGTGACAGAGGGTGACTCACAGAGGGAGGGAGAGGGGGAGAGAGAGGGAGGGAGACACAGGGAGACGGACAGAGGGAGGAGGCTGACACAGGGAGGGAGGGAGAGGGGGACAGAGAGGGAGTGAGAAAGGGATACACAGGGAGACCAATTCAGCCTTGGGTGGTGTGGGAATGTCTGCTCGTCAGCAGGTGGACTGCGTGCATGTAGACAAGGGTGGCCAGTGCCTGAATCCCCCTCTCTTCTCCATGGCAAAACACTGGGCCATGTCTCAACCTGTGCACGAGCGCAACGCCAGCTACCTGCATTATATAAGTGTGTGGAACAACTCCATGTGCCCACATACAGTGCAACATGGAAGGCGCCAATGCTTGGCTCGCCACACCTGCTCACTCCACTGCTGACTGCAGTCACAATTGACGCAGCAAGTAAGACTGTGTCACACATAGGTAAAGTCTCAAAAGCTGTGGCCAAGGGACATACCCATGCACAAGTGCACTGTGAGTGGAATGCAAGACATATCCAAATACCCAGAGGAAATGTGCCAACTTTGAAACGAATGAAACATGGATGTTGCATGGAACAAAAATAACATAGTCTCTCTCACACACAGGTCAACATCGTGGATCACCTCCCAACACTGGGGGGGAAGACTCACAGGACCCGGCTCTGCGGGATGACGATCCCACCGGCAGCGACGACTCTAACCACTTTGTGGACGACCCCGACCAACCTGGCACCTCTGGTGTCCAACCACCTGCAGCACCTGCGTCAGGTACAACTGGGCCAACCACCACCCCCACTCCTGCCACATCCCAACGCAGCCAGGCTGACCAGGAGGAACACGGTGTACCGGGAACCGAGAAGGAGGCAGGCGACAACGCAAATGCCCCCCCTCAGGGGTCCCGGAGACCCGATGTGCCCACAAGGGCAGGCCAGGTGCAAGTGGGCAGGGGTGGTGGGAGTGGAGGACGGCGGAGGCGCGAGCCTGACCAGTTGGCTGCGGAACCGGTATATTCCCATGTAAGAAACATCCTGGACACATACCGGCAGGACACCACGGGCATGAGCCAGGTTGTGTCCACCCTCAACGAGATGAAGGGGACCCTCGAGGAGATCAAGACCCAGCAGGCCCAGCAACATGCGGAGCAACATGCCTGTCAACTGCGACACCAAGGATGGATGGAGGACAGACAGGCTGAGCTCGTGACGGTGCTCACGAGAATTAACCGTTCACTCCGTCGGATAGCCGACAACATGGGCAACCCTCCCTGTGCCACCAGGCGAAGAACATCACCACCCACAGGGAGGGATCAGGAGGAGGAGGATACATCCGACGGAGCATCCCAAACATCGTCACGGCCTGCTTCTGAGGGTTCCCGCAGGAGGGCGGGTCGTCCACGGAAAAGACCGTGAGGGTCGGCGCAACAGCACTGTTGGACTTGGCCCTTTTTTCCTCATTTTTTTTTCGTTTTTGTAATGTTAAGGTGCAGGTGCTTACTTCGCCCAAGATGGCTGCCACAGACCCCTGCTACTGCAGGGTGGTCGTTTTTCATAGTAGCACCCTAGCTGCCAGGAGCTGGCTGGGACCCACAACAATGTTGCGACACCAGCCCGCCTTTTTGTCCCATAGGTAGAGTGGGGAAGCTCCTGGAATATGCTGGAACCTTCTAGAAGGGAGGTGGGGTTTTACTTTTGCCGCCTTGGCTAGAGGTCACCTGACCTAGGGCTACTTAAGAGTGGGAGGGAAACTTTTGTGGTGAGTTGGCCATTGGGGTGAAGCAGAGCTGGAAGAATCCACCAGGAGTGTAGGCGGTAGGGCCTAGCCAGGGACTTATGCCTCTGAGAGTGACAGGATTTAGGTACTGCCTCTTAAGTGAGTGAGGTGCCCTGTGAATCCCACTGATCTTGCCCAGTAGTAGGAGGACCCAGAGACTCTCTGCCAACCTGACTAGGAAGGACCTAGTCGCCCTCTCCATCCCTACCCCTGTAACAGAACCCCTTAAGGGCGCCAGATACATCTGCGCCAAAAGACTTCATCTGTCAACTGAGAACTGAAATCTAACTTTAAGAACTGAGACTGCATGACAAGAGCGAGCTGTAAGCCTTGAATGCCAGAGCTGAGACTGCGTGTCCAAGCTACCCTAGTGAACAAAATACTAAGCCGATTGCCAAGACACCGGGGATCGACCAGGTACCAGCGCTGTGACCCCCGCGCTTCCTACCCTGGTCTGGGACCCCCGGCAGCGTGCTCCGCTGAGCATTGTACCCCATCCTTAATTTGAGCCCCCCCCCCCTGCGACGACGAAGCCAGCGCGCTCACCGCTGCGGCCTGGAGGCCTGGAGGAGTGCCCTGCTGTGTCGCGAGGCCCAGGAGAAGCCCGGGGCCCCGTCGCTGCCGTCGCAGCCGAGTGAGGAGGTGTGCAAGGTCGGGCCGAGTTCCCCCAACGTCGTGAGGACGGACGCCTGCTGACGCCGAGACGGAGGTAAGCCCGGAGGCCGAGATCCCCCCTTGTGCGCCCCCTGCTGGTCCGGAAACCGCACCGCACTTGGCCCGGGTCGTCCCCTCCGTGGGAATCCCCTCCCCTGCCTGCGCGACGGAGAGACCCCGCCGAGGGATCCTGTCCGTGTCCCCCCTTCTGTAAGACTGAAAGCGGTGCGACGTGAACTGCACCGGAGCATAGGGACCCGCTCCGCAAGTCCGGTCAGTCTCCCCGCTGGAAGCCGCCTAAAGAACTGACTAACTTTACCCTCGTGTGGCGCTTCCCGCCACCGACCCTGCTTCCCCAGCCGGAGCGACAAGGAAATGCGAGTAGCGCCTGTGTTATATGCTCTACTCGAAAGTAATTGTTTGCCAGGAAATGCGAGTAGCGCCTTGTGTTATATGCTCTACTCGACAGTAATTACCTCACAAGAAAATGCGAGTAGCGCCTTGTGTTACATGCTCTACTCGAGAGTAATTGTTTGCCAGGAAATGCGAGTAGCGCCTTGTGTTATATGCTCTACTCGACAGTAATTACCTCACAAGGAAATGCGAGTAGCGCCTTGTGTTATATGCTCTACTCGAAAGTAATTGTTTGCCAGGAAAATGCGAGTAGCGCCTTGTGTTATATGCTCTACTCGAAAGTAATTGTTTGCCAGGAAATGCGAGTAGCGCCTTGTGTTATATGCTCTACTCGACAGTAATTACCTCACAAGGAAATGCGAGTAGCGCCTTGTGTTATATGCTCTACTCGAAAGTAATTGTTTGCCAGGAAAATGCGAGTAGCGCCTTGTGTTATATGCTCTACTCGAAAGTAATTGTTTGCCAGGAGATGCGAGTAGCGCCTTGTGTTATATGCTCTACTCGACAGTAATTACCGGCCAAGGGATGCGCGTAGCGCATTGTATTATATGTTCTGCACGAAGGTAATGCCATACCAGGATCACGAGTAACGTATTGTATTATATGCTCTGCTCGACTGTAATTACCTGCAAATGGTTGCGCGTAGCGCTTTGGTTTATATGCTTTACTTCATAGGATCAGGGGCCATCGATTACGAGGAGCGCTCAGGTCCACAGGCGCCATGTTAGTGAGCCCGATGTGTCCCCGTTCAAGTATCATGCTTAGTTAGACGGCTCGTTCAGGGAAAGACTTCACGTAAGCGCGCACAGCGCTAGAACAAGGTTAGGCACTGCATGAATATCACCCAGAGTGTCGAATGTAATGTTATGATGGTATTATAAGTCATGTATTGCCTTGTTATTTCCTGAACTGCATCTGACCAGCTAAACTTGGATAAACTTGAAGTATTTGCATAATTTGAACGGTGTGGCGTCCCTTATTGTGTGTGTCCCTAGTCCATGAGAAGCGTGTGGTGTATGGTTGCTTAACACATCGCCCTCTGGTTGCCCGACCGGCTCGCGCCACGTTACCGCCCATAGGGCCTGGTGACCCCAGGTTCCTACAAGCACCATCTCCCAGGACACCTGGCCTGGCACCTGGCCCACTGGACCAACAGCAGCACATCAGCAAATGACATTCTCTGCCACATGGACTTGCTGGTCACTGTCTGACCAATGTTGACAAAGACTGTGGCATGGACTCTGATGATTTCCAATGGCAAGGACACCAACTCCCCCAGTGAACTTTGGATTCCACACACCCGGAAAGCCCCTCTTGTCATACCTCCCCCCCAACACGTACCCCAACACAAATAAAAACTTACACAATCAAGAGATGATGCCTACATTTTGCATTATTACCTTACATGTGTCTTGTAAAGTCTAACCATGCCTGAGTTCTCATATGACTTCAACCATCCATACCCTGGGGCCTGAGTCTGGCACAGGACACACATGGGTCACAATGTATTAGGCAAGACAGACATGGAGCACCATACACACCCGTGATGGGCCCAACCAGCTGAGGGGGTGGCCGCACAACCGTGCCGACAGAAATATTGAGTACAGCAACAGTCATGCGCAGAGGTCAGGGATCATGTGGAGTGCCGTGGGGGGCACCCAGGTATGTGTAGACAGGTGGCAGAACCATGTCCTGCAAGCTTGAGTCAGGTGGATGCAGAGAATGGTGGCCTGGCCAACGTTGGATGCATGGGGATGGCACATGTCACAATACCCACACAGTCATGGACATCATGCACAATACAGAGTCTAATCCCAGACAAACAGCTTGCATCTTGCTACTCTACACATAGACACATAGCCACTATCACTGAAAACCATGCCAGACATGCCGTATGCACCGTGGCAACACACCAGCATTGAATGAGAAGAGGCACCTTGGAGGCATAGGGACACCTTTATTAGTCATGTATTCCGGAATGCAGAGGCAACTCGGAGTACACATACACAGGTCATGTGGAGTAACATGTGGGTCCAACACTGGCACCCCCCTTCTGAACCACAAATGCTTGATAGCCATGGAACTGGCACACAAGTGTCGGGTAACAGCTAAACACCCCCTGCTGCTCACAGAGAGGCTGCCATACACCATTGATCCTCTGATGTGGAAGTCCCACACCATGTCAAGCCAATGCAAACCGTATGTGTCCGAGGGCAGTGGTACACACATTGATGCCATCATCACAATCCACTATCCCATTACAGATGACTGTCAACAAGTCTGACCATCTATTCAGGTGTATCCAGCTACATGTAATGTGTCCCATGGTGATGCGACATGTCTGCAGAGGAACCAAACATCGACAGGGGCAGTGTGCACACATCGTAAACAACTGCCACACCCAATACACCCCTGATGCATCCCTTACCCTAAGGAGACTTCCCAACTTGTCCGTGCGTGCAACGCTGAGTCGGCACACGATGACGTGTCCATGAGGAATAGCAGTGCCACAACAATGCAACCAGTGGACGGCATGCGCAAGTACCTGGGGATGAGAGACACACAAGAAGTCAGCCACAAAAAGCACATCCACTTGCATGTGCATGTACTCGACACATGTAAGGATGACAACATGCTAGGTCACAATTATGACTGTGGAAATACTCATCACTGGCACCATCACTCGAGTGACACATCCACACACACCTCTGACTCACGTGGCATACATGCAGATGGACACACACATCGCAACACATGCCACACGGGGACCAATGCGTGCACACTCAGACACTGGTACTCACCACTAAGCGAAGAAGTCGCGTATGAGCCGACTCCGGATGTCCTCTTGTGGAACCACATCCTCCACATCACTAGCCCCATTTCCAAGCCCTTCGTCTTCCACGGGTGGATGGTCCTGATCATCTTGATCCAGGATGAGTGGCACAGCTTTCTCAACTGCCATGTTGTGCAGCATGCAGCAGACCATGAAGATTTTGCAGACCTTCGCCGGGGCATATGGGAGGGCGCCGCCGGTCTTGTGTAGGCACCTGAATCGGCTCTTTAGGAGGCCAAATGTCCTCTCTATCACTCGCCTTGTCCGGCCATGGGCGGTGTTGTAGCGGAGCTGGACCGGCGTTCTGGGGTTGCGGAGAGGTGTGATCAGCCATGGCATGTTGGGATAGCCAGCGTCCCCTACATGGAAACCACATGGACATAAGTAGGACAGGAGAAGCGGTCGGGCTGGAAGTCTACGCAAAATACAGGACAGACAGAGTGTACCCACCAACAACACATGCTCGTTCGTTGCGCAGCTGCGTCATCATTTCAGGCACCCTGCTATGCCTCATGATGTAGGCATCGTGTGCTGATCCTGGAAAACGAGCACAGACATGTGAAATCACCATGTTGGACAGACACACCACAAGGGCATTGATGGAGTGGTAGTGCTTGCGATTCCTGTACGCTACCTCCTGTGCCTGTGGTGGTACCAAAGCCACATGTGTCCCATCTATGGACCCAATGACATGGGGCATCCCTCCCAGGGCATAGAATCCACGCTTGACACCAGTCAACTGTTCAGGAGTTGGGAAATGGATGAACTCATCCAGGTGAAGCAACATGGCCTCTAAAAAATCATGCAGCACACGGCTGAACATGCTCTGGGACATGCCACCAACATGAGCTATGGTATATTGAAAGGTACCCGTGGCAAGAAAATGTAGGGCTGCAATTACCCTCAGCTTGGGTGTTCAGTGCCGTAGGATACCCGTGCAGCGGTTGCAGGTGTGGTGCCAGCCTTGCAACGGTTGGGGGAAGCGGTAGCAGCGTATACAGTCATTCTCCCGCATGTCAGCCAAGTCCGGAATTGGTCGGGGAAGAGGCGGCGCTCTGCAGTAATTTGGAAGTGACAATGAAGAGTGAGTGCACTACAACAACAATTTATATGTACTGAGCACATGTTAATCTGTCAATACACATATGCTACATAGGGAGTCAGGTATGTGCTACATGCCCTGGACACGTATGGCTGCCAGGTGACACTCCTACCAAGACCCAGCTACACACGGAGATTGTGAACCTCCACATCCCATGGCATGGGACTAGCTGTGTCCCAGTGTAAGTGAACAGCCAGACGCAATACAGGAATGACATACATCAACATATCAGCAGAAGTAGGATGTTGATTGCAGAGACAGGTAGGGTAACACTAGAGCCACAGGTCACATGACATTACACTAGGACAGCCCACACACCTTGCCATGAAGGTGTACATGTCATGACTGACCACACATACATTGAGAGGATGCAGACAGGTCCTTGTTACGCTACTCCGTGTCCCATGCATACATACACACCTTACATCCGATACCACATGTGGCCTGGTGTGCATAACAGTGTGCCATGGCCATCTACACACAGACACATGTTGGTTGCAGCAACAGCAGATGCTTTTGAGGGAACACCAACATCAAGCTAATGTGAACACACCACACATACATGACATAGTCACATCGTGCACCGTGGGTAGTCACATGTCTGGTGTGGTAACCCCTGTAGCGGGCATCAGGGGACACTTGCGTGTGTTGTTGACGGTGCCATGCCAGTGACGCTCATCTCAAGTGTGCTGTACGACATGCACACATGTCAAAGGAGTGAAGGGCATGTCTGGCACATAGTGCACCGTCACACATAACATCTGTACACATCTCATCATACATCTATTGCCTTCACAACTCAGGAGTAATGTGCCACATCACAGCCTTTCACACCTGTGCCCCACACATGTAGTACTGCACAGACAATGCCTTGATGTCCATCCATGGACAAGTATGTCAGCTCTATTCCTTTCTGTGTGCTGCCTGTCACCACTGTTATGTTTGTAAGGCACCGTACATTCGCTCTGAGGGCGTGTGTACGTTCCCTATCACTATGGGAGTGCTGCCGTAGGCCTACCCATAGTGATGAGCGTACAGGCGTGTGTACGGTCCGTATCACTATGGGTACGCATACGCGAGCACACCCATAGTGATAGTGAGCGTACAGGCGTATGTACGGTCCGTATCACTATGGGTACGCATACGCGAGCACACCCATAGTGATAGTGAGCGTACAGGCGTGTGTACGGTCCGTATCACTATGGGTACGCATACGCGAGCACACCCATAGTGATAGTGAGCGTACAGGCGTGTGTACGGTCCGTATCACTATGGGTTTGCTCGCGTATGCGTACCCATAGTGATACGGAGCGTACACACGCCTGTACGTGCCATTGCTATGCATTTGGGGTGCCCTAGGGCCCCGGAACACACCGTACCTGTGTGTGAATCTCCAAATTACATAGGGGACACATGAGGGACAAGTATAAAGCCCTACATGCATGCTGGTTGTCATGGAGACCAAGTTTAAAGTTTGATTTTTTTTCAGCAGGTGCCCAGCAAAAGTCGGTTTGAATGAATCTACTAAGTGGTTGTGGAGTTTACATCATGCTCAAGAAAAAAAAAGAGCAAAGCCACTGACTGTGCTAGGTTTAAAGGGATTGGAGGAAACATAGGATGCAAATGTGAGTGACCAATCACTCTGTACTCCTGTGCATGAAACAGGCCAGCAAGGCAGATATAAGGCAGCCAGGTCCCATGAGAGAGCACTTGCCTGCACATCTTTTGATTCTACAACACTGCTGCTGCTCGTGATTCCCTGGCACCATGTCAAGGTCTGTGGAGAGGGCCCAGCCTTTCACCCTGGAGGAGAATCTGGCATTGCCGGATGTGATCCTCCCACAGTACCCCATGCTGTATGGGCAACCAGGGTTTCAGGTGAGTGCAGAGTCCACTAGCACAGACTGTGTCCCTTTTTTGTGACTGGGACTTCTGGCATTGTGTCCAGGTGTGACACACATGCATTGTACTGTAGAGTGGGTCCCAGGGGGGGGAATGCCTGATGTCTCCCAGCCAGAGCATGCTGTGGTGCATGTCTGCCGTCCTCACTTGCATTGTGTTTACTGTGACAATCACTGCATGGTGCATGCCACATTCTGCCTGTCTAATCCTCCTGGGAATGTTGCCTCTACAGTCCTCATGTGATTATGTGGTCAGCCCAGTGTGACAGGTGACTGTACCCACAGATGTGTGTTAGTTCAGTGTACCTGTGCTGAGAGTGTCCACATGATGTGTTCGTATCCTGGACATCGGTGTGTGTGTAAGTCCCCTGTCATGTGGGTGGGTGCATATGTGGAGTGTAGCACCCAAGCTGCATGAGGGATGGATATACCCTGCCCATCTGATGCGAGCAGGGAGCAGTGCTGTGTGTCTGACGTGCGGAGCCAGCCCAACACCTGTGAGCCCCCCCAGTCTAGTGGCACATGTGCAGAGTGAGGTTTGTAGCTGCATTTGGCAATGGCAGGTGAATGTCCTGTGCCTGTGTGTGTCTGTGTACTCTGCTGAGGTAGCGTCAGTGGCCTGTGGCATGTGACTGCTTTGAGGTGCTGCACATAATCCTGGTGTACCTTCTGATGCACAGTGTGAGTCTGGATCATTTATTGTGTCGTACCCCTCATGCCACCTGTGTACTTTCAATGACACGTGGTGCATTTGCCATTACACAGAGAAAAATGTCCCTATGACAAAGGTGCAATGCTTTGGCTGCATACTATGCCTTGTTAAAACCAGCAAAATTGTTCTAATGTGTGTCTCTGTGACATGTGGCAGGTGTATTGATGTAGTCTCACTTTTTCAACCCCACAGGTAGGCGCCGCTGCCAAGGAGCAGATCTGGAGGGATGCCGTCAGTGCCGTGAGGAGGATGGAGGGTCGCAAGCGGCGCCTGGCCCAGGTGAGAAAACGCTGGCAGGATATCCGGTGCTGGACGCGGAGGATCGCACGGGTCCTGCTGGGGGACTCACCTGTGAGCCAAAAGAACCATGGGCGCCGCCGTCTGACCCACATCCACAAGCGTGTGCTGGCGGTGGTCTTTCCAGACATGGACAGGCGCTTACGGGAGAAGCAGCAGCAGGAAGGGGGTAGGTACATATGTGTTTGTTGTGTGTCACCAGCATTTGCAAGTGCGCAGTTGCATGGATACACTGCCAGTGTTTAAATGTGCGGTGCAGGTCCTGTCACCCACAGTATAGCGGTGCTGTCCTTCCTCCCTTCCCCTCCTTGCCATGTGTTCCCTGGTCTGTGTGTAGTCACTCTTTCACAAGGCCATCTGGGCTGGCAGTTTATCCACATGACCAATGCTTGCAGAATCATGTGTGGGGGTGGTGTGTAACACGTTTTGGGACCTTGCCTGTGCCCTGTCCAGTACAGTACTTGTGGGGTCCATGTCAATTGGCACTGATGCTGAGTCCAGACATAGGAGTATGTCTCTGAAGTGTAATGCCTTACAGCAAGCATGTCCTATGTTGTGGCCTGTGACATGATGTGCATGAGTGTGCGATACGCAGAGTGCAGGGATGGTGGCCTGTGTTGCAGTCATTACCATTCAGGACCATGGAATATTGTGGCCACTACTGTCCCCTGGGGCATATTTTGCTAGGTATCATGTGTGTCATCACAATATGTGGACACTCTCAGTGTCTACAGCATAGGATGTGCTCTGTGCCATTGTCCCCTGGCACCATGTATCTTTACGTAACGTGTTCTACAAGTGTCCACTGTACAGCCTGACCTAATTTTCCTCGTTCATACTCGCGGTGGCCAGTGCCTGTGTGTCTTGTTACAATTACTGATGATGGCCATTTGTAAATGAGATCGTTGTACAGGCGCACATGGGGTATTTTGGGTCCAATATGGGTTTCTGGCAGCCCATGTGTATTTCTCCCAGACTAAGAGATGCAAGTGCTTCCTGTGTCTCATCAAATTGTCTCATGTAGGGGGTGGTTGGTGCGGGCAAGGCCTACATGTCGACACCTGAAATCTCATTGCTCGGTCTGGCCAGTGTGTGATGTTTGTCTGGACATACACTCAAGGTGCAGTGTCCCATTCATGTTGGGCATGTCTTTAAGTATTACCTTTGCAGCATGTGCCTCAAGTTCATGGAGATGGTCCCTGCTCATCCCTAGTTACGGCAACGCTGTGTGGTGCAGATGCAGTGCTGGATTGGCCCCAGAGCCTGGCTCCTCTGTCCAATTCCATATCATGTCATTTGCAAATGTGTCATGCTCTCCATAGTTTCTCAGTGGCATGGTGGGTGAACCAACTGTGTGTTGCAGGGCCTATATATGTACCTTGTATTGTAGATGTTACTCATCTTTCATTTCAGGCTATGCACTGTAACCTATGTAGATTTGACTCATGTGACATATGTATACAGGTGTCTGATTAATTCCTGTTTATTCACCTTGCCCACAGCATCGTCGGGGGACACGGATGGAGACACCGGCACGGACCGTGCGGAGGGACCGGGCACCAGTGCCAGCAGTGACACCTTAGCTGGCACATCGAGTGGAACTGAGGCCGAGGGGAGTGAGCCGGAGGACCTGTCCACTGCCACCACAGATTATGAAGCTGACGGGTCCGAGGCTGAGCACTCCGAGGGGGCGGAGGCTGCTCCAACAGCTGACAGCAGCACAACATCTCTCCCCGCCCCCTCCATTGCCATCACCGGCCTCCCACTTGCTCGTGTCCCTTCCTGGCGTGCTAGGTCACCACGTGTCTCCTTCCTGCCAGGCACCACACTCCCTGCCCCTGTATCCACTGCTGCCGCCAATGCCGAGTCTGTGGACATCCTACGGCAGTTGCAGGTTGGTCAGGCTGCGATGCTTAATGTCCTCCATGGCCACAGCCAAGTGCTCACCAACATGGAGGCATACTTGGAGGGCATTTCAGCATCGCAGGCTGACCAACGCAACTTGCTGCGGTCTATTGACTCGACACCGTCTGCAGCAGTGGGTCTCCTGCAGCACTTCGTCCCACCCCCTACCCATGCCCCATCCACACTTCCCACTCCCATGCCTGTCCCACGTACACCCAGACGTCAGCATGCACACACCCCACCAGACACAGGCACCACACCAGCAGGGAAGGCAAAGCGCACACCTCCTGCCACGCACATACAGGGTGAAGTTGGCACACCCTCTGGGTTGGGGGGGAAACGGAAGACACGCAGCCAAAGTGGGAGTCCACATTCCTCACGACCACCACCCTCCAAATCCACTCCCCTCAGCTCTCCTGGCCAAGAGTCGGACACAGGGTCAGTCCTGCCCAGTCTTTCCATCAGCCCCAGTGTGGCACCACCCCGCAAGCGGTGGAGGCAGGACACCGGCAGGGGAGTTGAGTCCCCCCCCTGTCCACACCCCCCCCCAGTAGCGCTGCGACCCATCCCTGTGACCCCCCCCCCTCCTTGGGGCCTGTGGTTCCTTCGGGTGCAGGGGAGACGCTGAGCGACCTGGCAGTAGTGTGCCGCGCCGTGCTCGAATCCACCTTTGGCGCTGCCCCACCCCCTGTGTTGGAGTCGTCCGTCCCTGCACCCACAACACCTACCCTTGCCCCTCCTGTCCCTGCGGTGCCTGGTCCTTCCCCCCAACATGATGCCCCCCCCCCCTGTGGAAGACAAAGGAGTCTGACTGTGCAGGCAAGCTAGGGGACACACGTACCACTGTGTCCCCCATCCGGATTGGAGTCATGGACTGCCCTATGGGCCTTGTATATATTGACATTTATGATGATTATTACTTACATCCTGCTGAATAAAGCAATTTGTTTTTTCATTTGAACACTACTGTTTATCTGGTATTGCTGTTGGTGGACCTGCTCCATGATTTTGGGTGGTGATAATGTGTTGGGTGTGTGGGAAATGTAGTCTTGTGCTGGTCATAGGGTGGACCCTGGTATCTGTGTGCCATCACAAGCTGTTGGCTACATTACTTTGTTCATGTAAGCAGTTACTGCATGGTGACATCGTCCCAAGGTGTGTTCCTTCCTCTGTGTAACCTGACATCTTCCCTGCAGGGTGTTTCCACTATGTGGTGCTGAGCTGTGTCTACATCAGCTGGGGGTGTGACGGACTCCTTCAACTTTGCACATGCATGCTGAGCGATGTCTCCACCTGCATCATTCGTGGCATCCTTGGTGATCACTGTACTTGTGTATGTAGACTGTTGACAAGACTTCATGTGGACATGTTCTCTTTTAGGCGCTATGCATGTGTGTACTCCCAGCCTCGCACACATGTGGTACATGTACTGCAGGGTCTTTGTGCACCTGACTGACATTTGTGGGCATTGTATCTGTGGGTACTCCACCCTTTGCGTTCCATGGGCACTGCTGGGAGGACTCTGCACCCACCCCTCCTGCGTCTGAGCACTGCTGGGAGTGATAGGCCACCACCCCTCCTGCGTCTGGGCACTGCTGGGAGGACTCTACACCCACCCCTCCTGTGTCTGGGCACTGCTGGGAATGATAGGCCCCCACCCCTCCTGTGTCTGGGCACTGCTGGGAGGACTCTACACCCACCCCTCCTGCGTCTGAGCACTGCTGGGAGGACTCTACACCCACCCCTCCTGTGTCTGGGCACTGCTGGGAGGACTCTGCACCCACCCCTCCTGCGTCTGGGCACTGCTGGGAGGACTCTACACCCACCCCTCCTGTGTCTGGGCACTGCTGGGAGTGATAGGCCCCCACCCCTCCTGTGTCTGGGCACTGCTGGGAGGACTCTACACCCACCCCTCCTGTGTCTGGGCACTGCTGGGAGTGATAGGCCCCCACCCCTCCTGTGTCTGGGCACTGCTGGGAGGACTCTACACCCACCCCTCCTGCGTCTGGGCACTGCTGGGAGGACTCTGCACCCACCCCTCCTGCATCTGGGCACTGCTGGAAGGACTCTACACCCACCCCTCCTGTGTCTGGGCACTGCTGGGAGGACTCTGCACCCACCCCTCCTGCGTCTGGGCACTGCTGGGAGGACTCTGCACCCACCCCTCCTGCGTCTGGGCACTGCTGGGAGGACTCTACACCCACCCCTCCTGCGTCTGGCCATGTACGCTCCATACATACACTGTTGGGGTGGGGGTACGCTCCATACATACGCGGGTGGGGGTACGGTCCGTACATACTCTGTTGGGGTGGGGTTACGCTCCATACATACGCGGGTGTGGGTACGGTCCATTCATACACGGGTGGGGGTATGGTCCGTACATACACTGTTGGGGTGGGGGTACGCTCCATACATACACGGGTGGGGGTACGGTCGGTACATACACGGCTGGGGGTAAGCTCCATATATACACTGTTGGGGTGGGGGTACGCTCCATACATACGTGGGTGGGGGTACGGTCCATACATACACTGTTGGGGTGGGGGTGCGCTCCATACATATGCGGGTGTGTGTACGGTCAATTCATACACGGGTGGGGGTACGGTCCGTACATACACTGTTGGGGTGGGGGTACGTTCCATACATACGCGGGTGGGGGTACGGTCCATACATACACTGTTGGGGTGGGGGTACGCTCCATACATACGCGGGTGGGGGTGCGGTCCGTACGTACCCGTGCCCACGCTGTGGAGTGCTTGTGCGGCCCGTACCCAGGCCTTTGGCACATGGGTACGGGCCGTACCGCCATTGTTGGGGTGACGTGGGTGTGGGTGTGGTACGACTCGTACCCACGCTCTTAAGGCGTGGGTACGGTACGTACCTGTATTGTTGTGTTGCCGGTTCGCGTCGTCGCCCACTTCCGTTGTGGCGGACGCTGGCGTTGCTGGACACGCCCCCACACCCTCGAAGTGACCAGGGCCTGGAGGTCAAGTATGTCCAGGGCATGTGTGCTGTGTGACTTGGGTGGGGGTTTTGTGTCCTGCCCCTGCCCCCCCCCCTTTGCCCCTGGGTGTTGTTCTGACCTTCTGCGGCGTCTGCGTCGGTACCTGTAGAGGAGGTCGACTGCTATGAGGGCCGGGATGACACGTAGGTTCAGGTCCATGTCTGTCCGTCGCGTACAGGTGCTCCTTGTGCGTGTCGTCCTGATTTCCCGGCAGTTTTTGGCTGCCGGAAAATATTCTCCGCGCGGGATGACGTCGGTGCGAATCGTATTTCCTGGTTCGTGGAACGCAGGCTGCATGCGTCCCGACGTCACGTTGGCGCTTTTCCGGATGTCATTTGTATGTTTATTTTCCTCGGTTGGTGTTTTGTACGATTCGTACGGAAATAGTGTTTCCGTGCGAATCGTACTTGCATGTTTGTAAAGTTTTGCAACCGGGTACGAGTCGGACGGAGAATACGCTCCGACCGACGGTTCGTACCCGGTTTCTCCAGGATCCTAATCGGCACCTATATATTTATGATACCCCTTCTATTCTTCGGTATAAATGTTACCCTTAATACAAGGTCGTGAAGAAGGTGGCTGCAAATACATTTTACCCACCGAAACGTACGTCGACCTGACCTTTTGGATCCCCAGGAGGCAACGCAATCATGGACACTAAATGAAATGTCCTCTCCATGTGCTGAATGGTGTATGCCTTTCAAACTGGGTGAAGTATGAATGTATGAATGCGTGAGTGTGGTTAGTAAGTTTATGATGTTCAGTGAGTTAGTTGTGGTTTGAGGCTGACCATAGTATGGGGGTTCTTTCTTGCAAATAGGTATAACTATTTATTACATTTTGAATTATTGAATCACGGCTAAACAGAAAAATATTTTTTCCTCTGTATAAAAACTAAAAAAGAAGTATGTGTATTTTGAAAATGATTTTACTCTCTGAAATTTTTTTTTATGTTTTTTATTTTATAAATCAATAACAATAATTACATGTATAAAGCAGTGTTGTATTTGATGTATTGACATAAGCATAGGGACTGCCCAGTGAGCTTTTCTAGCCGGAATTGAAGAAATACAGGTCGAGTGGGAGCGCTCTTGGAGCGTTTTTGTCAAGTTTTTTGGCTCCCCCCCCCCTTCTCTCAGACCTACATTTCAGTCATAGGGGGTACCTACTGTATATTACATAAACCTCTAGGCTTCTGCCTGTCTTTTTTGTTCTCGCTGCGGCAAGATATCCCTTTGCGGGTGATTCATGTGCATTACAAAACAAATAAATAAATCAAATAAAAATAAAAATAGGGCTATCTAAGGTAGGCTGACTTGTGTGGCTCTCACCAAAATGTTATTACCCAGAATGCCTTGTAAACCTGAAACTTTGACGATAAAAAAACATTTTCCTCACATTTCTATGACGGAAGGTTTTGGAATCTGCAGGGAGCCACAAACTTCCTTGCACTCCGCATTCCCCCAGGTCTCCCAGTACAAATGGCAGGGAAAGCACTTCCCTTGCTTCCACGGCTGGAAAAAAAAAAAGAAATCCAACTGCTGTACAGAGCGGAGGGATTCCCTGGACTTTACGTCCACCGCACACGGCCGATGTGGCGGAGGAAGTAGGTGTTACAACCTCGGCACAAAAAAGGGTTAATATGGGCATGTAATATTTTTATTGTTATTATTTATATTAGTAGTAGTAGTATTTACTAAAATAAAAATGGTTTATTGTAATTATAATATTTAGCATGAAACTAATAATAATACAATTCTGTACTATATTTGTATTATTTATTAGCATGATTAGAGTGGACACTCAATATTATCATTATTTCTATTATTATTATTTTGAATATACTTCTATATTATTATCTATGTTATTATTATTATTAGACAGACAGACAGACAGACAGACAGACAGACAGACAGACAGACAGACAGATAGATAGATAGATAGATAGATAGATAGATAGATAGATAGATAGATAGATAGATAGATAGATAGATAGATAGATAGATAGATAGATAGATAGATAGATAGATAGATAGATAGACAGGTTTGCATAGATAGACTTGCATAGATAGGTATATAGATAGATAGACTTGCATAGATAGCTAGGCTTGCATGGATAGACTTGCATTGATAGATAAACTCGCATATATAGACATACTTGCATAGATAGATAGACAGATAGACGTGCATGTATATACAGATTTGCATAGGTAGATAGACTTGCAAAGATAGACAGATTTGCAAAGATAGATGGATAGATAGACTTGCATAGATAGACAGATTTGCATAGATAGATAGATAGACTTGCATAGATAGAAAGATTTGCATAGATAGCTAGACTTGCATAGATAGACAGATTTGCGTAGATAGATAGCTAGACTTGCATAGATAGACAGATTTGCATAGATAGATAGACTTGCATAGATAGACAGATTTGCATAGATAGATAGATAGAAGGGCATAGATGGATTTGCATAGATAGATAGATAGATAGAAGTGCATAGATAGACAGATTTGCATAGATGGATAGATAGCAGCTCCTCGCGTTCCCCGGTGGTCCCGTGCCCGTGGTCACCCTGCGAGGACTCTAGGGTCCCCGGGAGCAGACAGGTGACTCCTCCCCACGAGGCGAGGCTCCTCCCCTCAGCCCTGGGGCCGGAGCTCACTTCTGTGCAAACAGAAACCGTGGCGCGGTGCTGGGCGCACTAGCAACAGACCTCTCCCTGCCCAGGCACAACACAGGCAGGCAGGGAGGGCAGGAGACACCTTCAGAGAGGGAGAGGACTCCCACATCCCGCAGCATGGCAACCGACTTTGCCCCCAAGATCAGCCCCACGCTGATGACCCCAGACCCGCACTACATCCCAGGGTAAGTGCAGACACTTCGGGAAGTTCTTCTCCCATCCTGCCTACTTTACAAAGAGTTGGTCAAAGCGTTGGTACCGCACAGTGATGTAACTTTGTGTCAGCCTGCCCTGTCACAGCTGTGTGTCTCTCGCCCCTTACCCAGCTTTTCACTCTAGCTACATCTTTATAGCTAAAGCGCTGTGATACAGCAGTCGAAGCATGCTCGCGCTATATCCTAGCAACAGAAACAAACCTGCTTAAGGCAGGGAGGGGCGTCTTTAAGAGATAGTACAGCACAGAAAGCGAAGATGCAAACTGTCTGGGGTGTGTGGGGGGCTGCTCTTCAATGGAGGGGCCCTCTTGCCCTCAGACATCTAATTTAGGGGCGGCGGCCATTGATGGTGAAAAGTGCACTTGTGTTTGATCGGTCTTCGCGCTGCAGACAGTGCGTGTGCAGGAATGTGCTCAACGGAGGCCACTGTTACTGGAGCGGTTGCTACAGCGATGACAAAGGTGCTGGGGTCAAACACACTTGGAAACGTCACTGGCACAGCAGGTATAACGAGTGCCCGGCTGTGTCCGAGTGTGAGGCGTGTGTTATTGTGTGCCACGTATGCTCGCAGCCAATGCGGATCACAGGGCACCGGTTTATTCAGGAGAGTTTGTCTAGCGTTTCAATAAAACTCACTTGGTTTCAGGGAACTATTCTGGCGGAAAACCGAAATACTGGGCAGAGGAAAGGTCTGCGAGGTTCTGGATAAGTTTTAATACTTTGCACGCTCCTTACTTCCCCCAATCCTGCCTTCACTGACTCTGGACCGTCACATCGTATCCCACGCAAACCGGGCGAGGAAGCCAAGCCAGGGCCGGAAGTGAGAGGGGAGCAGCAGGGCTGTCCGGGAGGAGTGTGGGCTGGTGCAGGAGGCTGCAGTAATAAGGCAGCCCCATCTGAACCTTCCTGCCCCTGTCATGGCTGCGGGCAGGCCCAGTCCAGCATGCCCCCGGCCTGTCAGCACCTCACTGTCTGCTTCTAGGCGTCCCGGGAGGTGACAGCGTTGCCATGGTGACCGGCCCCGGCGTGAGCAACGTGAGCTCGGCGCGTGGCCCCTGGGAGACCTGCGGGTTCCCTTTCAGGTCTCATGTGACCAGGGGCAGCGGTGCTGCGTCACACGCCCCTCACCGAACATGGCAACTGTTATTTAAAGGGGGGCTGTATAAAACGGGGACACTAGAGAGATGCTTTTGAACTGCATTTCAGATATATGTGTCAGATGCGCTATTCTCATACACCTCCAAAACTCATATTTCCATTCCTGGCATTCTGTGCCCATTTCGTGCAGCTTCACAAAGTGTGCCTTTCTGACGCATTGAGTCACGCTCAGCACAAGAAGCAGAGTGCATAAAAATGTTGTGTTATATAAAAAGAGAAAAAAGGCTTTGGTGCCCCGTAAATGCTGCTATCAGAAGTACCGCTCATGCAGTCAGCGTACACGAGGTCCCTGTTTACGTCTCTCCCAGTAGGGTACCAGGGTAGTGTAGTGTGTCTCTTAAGATATTGAGACAAAGCTAAGCATAACAGATATTATGCCAACGGCCGGTTTCAAGCAGACACAGTTAGGCAGCCTGTGCCAGTAGTGAACCCTCCCTAGGGGTGGCAGATTACTCCTTTCCTTTGATACGTCATTGGAGTCAGGTGTGTTTGTTCATTGTGTCCATTGAAGAGTATAACTCATAAAATGCACTTATTTTTAAATGACAGCATGGAGTGACTTGGAAACCCTCTTGTCGGATGCAGGTTGCAGGGCACCGGCTTTTCCGCATAGAGCCTAGGCCCTGTGCTATGCGGCATCTCTCGGAGTTGCTTCCACAGCACACTAACCAAGCGCGGCTCCTGCAGATGACAGGACAGGCACATAAAATGAAGATAACACAAGCTAATCACAGCCCAACGCTCACCTCCTCACTGAGCCCCCCCCCCCCCCTCCCAAGTGAGTCGTGATACAAGTACATTATTTGTTTCACGTATATTTCTGTATGGTAGTTTTATATCTGAGGTTCTGCAAACTACCATTCACAATTTGTGTTAAAGCTGGGACAGCTGTTGTCATCCGATATGTACTACTGTCAGGAAATTAACTGTCAACTGTCAAAGTATGCTTTATTCGAATTTCATTCATAAAAGCAAGAACAAAATACAATATGAGACAAATACATACAACAATTTTTAAAACAAAATTAAATTTCAATCATTGGCAGCAAAGTGCAAAGCACACTTCAAAAAAGATTTTTGACTCAGATTATTAATCCTGTGTGCGTATACTGTTCTGTTTAAATTGGTAACTCAGATTATTAATCCTATATGCGTGTACTGTTCTGTTTAAATTGGTAAGGAGGAAAATGTTAAAATACATAAGTTAAAATGGTCTAAAAAATGGCATACAGATAAAAACACGAGAATAAAACATGGCAGAGAATAGTCAAATAGCTAGCAGTCTCCGCCATAATTAAGAGAGTAGTTAAATAACTAGCAATCTCCTTCTAATTGACCACGCCCAACCTACGTACTTTGCGGTGGCTACTGAAACCCATGTCAGAGTGCTAGTGCATATAATACGCAGGGCCACAGTGCTACTATCTGTCCCAAAATTTTTGCACATTGGGGACAACCAGATACGCCTTGGTACCGCATAGGGTTTACAAGAAAATAAAAAATGACCGATGGTTTCTTTGGTAATACCACAAACAGGGCAGATGTCACAAGATCCACCTTCCCACTTGGCTGTCAAAAATTTGAGGGGAAGTGAACCTGCTCGAAGTTGGAAGAGGAGCTTCCTATCACCTGGCCTGGTTATAGTGTCCCAATAAGGTTCTAAACAGGGATACATTTTAGCCTCCAAGAATTCACCAGACATTGAACCAGCACTAGAGCTTCTCCAATGTCGGGAGGCAACCATCTCCCAGTAAGCGCTCTTTAAAGTACTTTTAGACGGGAAGATTGCTCTCGCAGGGTCTTCCCAGAGTGGGCACATACCAAGCTCAATAAGGGATATCTTTAGTGATTTCAGCCATCCAATTTTGTGGTATACATCAGATCTTATGATATCTAAAAAAACCCGCGGCATAATGATTAAGTACAGGAGTAGTCCAAAGCCTATGCCAATAAATAATCGGGCGTAACTTAACTAAATCTGTGACTGCTCTTCTACCCAAATCATATTTTAGGGGCAATAATGGGGTGCTTTTAGGGACACCAGTTATAGCCCTGAGAAATGTATTCTCCGAGGATTGAAGTGCAGCCACCTTTTCAAAGCCCCAAAGCTCGGCGCCGTAAAGCGCAGAGCCGATAGCCTTTGCTTCATAAATCTGCAGGGCAGGTTTAACAGGTTTGGTTAAGGATTTTCTGTGCTCTGTGCAGAAAGCAACAGACAATTGCCTATGTCTAAGTGTTGCAAGATCAATGTGGTGCCGCCAGCTCTTCTCTTTAGATATATGTATACCTAGGTATGTAAAAGTTTTCACTACCTCTAGCGGGCGATTGTTCAAAGTAATTTTAGATTTGAAGCTTCGATGGGGATTAAAAATCATAAGTTTAGTTTTGGCTGTGTTAACCTCTAAGCCATACTCCCCACAGAATTGATCAAAAATGGACAAGGCATGCTGTAGACCGCTAGGAGTTTTCGATAGGATGAGCGTGTCATCTGCAAACATTAAAATAGGGATTTTAATCCCTGCTAAAAAAGGGGCATCCACTTGTGCTGAAAGCATACGGCCACTACATCGTTAATGTACAGTGTGAAGAGCACGGGAGCCATCGAGCAACCCTGACGAACTCCCCTTTCGACAGGAAAGTCCGCGGTTACCGAACCCATCCCCCCCCACTGAATTCTAGCATAATTAGATTCGTGGAGTCTCATTATGAGGGATAATAATTCGTTTGGGAGTCCCTGCTTCTTGAGGACCGACCATAGCATAGAACGAGGGACAAGATCAAAAGCAGCCCTTAGATCAACAAAAGCCGCGTACAAGCTTCCCTCGCCCAACACTACGGTCTTCCACTGTAACAGTGTAAATCGGAAGACCTGATCTACCGTGCTAGTGGAGCGACGGAAACCTGCCTGAAAGGGTGAAAGAGCATTAAACTCCTCCGTCCAGTCCAGGAGCCTATTGACGATCACGCGTCCCACAACTTTTTGGATAGTATCTATAAGGCTTATTGGCCTATAGTTACCCGGCTGGGACCGGTCACCTTTCTTAAAAATAGGTATAATTACTGCACCCTGCCAGGATGTGGGTACCGATGCGCCCAGAGCAATGGCATTCAAAAGGAGGTGAATGTACTTACTCCAGCGTTCTTTGTCATTAATAAATAAATCCGCTGGCACTCCATCAAGGCCAGGAGCACGTCCACATGCCACTGAGCCAAGGGCCTTCATAATCTCAGGGATACTGAAAAAAGTTTCCTGGAGTTGTTCTGCTCTAATTTCTAGCCCCGAACTGGATCTATTTGGGTCAGCATACTGCTCTCTGAAGAATGTTACCCATTCTTCCTCAGGCACATTATTGTATGGGGTTTCTGGAAAACCAGATTTTCCCCACCTAACAATGTGCCAAAACAACCGAGAGTCCCTTTTGTTACTGGCTACCCTTAGCTCAGACCAATGGTGTTCGTCCCATACTTTCTTAGCCTTGGATATGCTAATTTTGTAATCCCTTCTAGCTGATTGGATTACTGAGGGTTGACCGTCCTTAATGGCATTACCCAATGTTAGACGTGCTTCTCTACACTGTTTGTTGTACCACTTGGCGGGCTTAGGGGCTCTAGCTCCATTATTTTTTACCGGTTTTAGAAAGTAATCTTTAATTGTGCAGAAGAGAGTATTATGTATTCCTTCTACCTTATCTAAGCCAGTATCAAGTGAGTTAGAAAGCTCAATTGCCAGTATTGCCTGATCGACCTGGTCAGATATATCAGCAATAACTTGGTGATTAGTTGCTATCTTTTCCCACTTTAATCTACTTAAGTCATTGCTCAAAACGATCGGAGGAGGAACCAACTCAGAAGAGCCAACGGGCCGGTTGGTAGGGGACCACCATTTATGTGTTGTACACAAGGGATTATGATCACTCTCGATTCTCCCGACAACCTCCATGTCGCATATCGAGGGCCACAATCTAAGGCTACATAAAACGTAGTCAATTCGACTACTATAACGCCCATTATCAAATGTACTGGCCCCGTTCCTGTCACTACTAGTCCTTCCATTCAGAGCTCTTAAGCCCTTCTCGTAACAGAGGGAATTTAAGGCAATGACATCATTGGTCCAGCGCACAACCACATTAAGCTCTAATTTAGGAACTCCCCATTGACAATCCTCTTCCTCCCCAAAAAGATTGTCTTCATTGACTAATGGCTCAAATGTTCTGTTAAAATCGCCCGCAATGACAATGTTATTGTTTGGAGAGTGGGTATCAAGAAGACTGCTCAAAGCTGCTAGAGTCTCTGAGCTCCCCCCCCTACTACTCCGAACGTAGATGTTGTAAATATCCAACATACCTAGGTTTTCTAGGTTCACTTTAATTAGTTGGATATCTCGATTATTAGTTTCTACGACTTTAATAGATAGTTTTAAATTCTGACGGACCCATATAGTTAATCCCCCCATTGGTCTTCCCCTAAGTTCTTTTAGTGCAGGCACCGAGTAATTCAAATATCCCTGTACAAACAGTGGTTCACATAGCCAAGTCTCCTGGAATATGCACAAATCAAAACGACTAACAAAAGATATCCAATCCTCAGAATCCAATTTAGAGGACAATCCAGCAATATTCCAGGAGAATAGGTTCCCCGTGATAGCCTTGGGACCAGCCAAACTATCAACAGATGGTAAAATGTCTGGAGCAGGGGAATAACCGTTAAAGGTATCTGTGCTTGCTTGTGATACTGGCTTACTTGGGTCACTAGAAGCTAAAAGTGTATCAAAAGATGGCTTTCCAAGGGCCAAGGGGGGAGCCCTAGGGCTATTAAGTCAGTCCACGTCTTCGAGATTTGCTAATACCTCATAACAATTTCTAAGCGGAATAGGAGGGTTGGATTGATTAGAAAGTGGAGCCCCAATGTTAATATTGGAAACTATCTCATTTCTAGGATAGAAATAAGTTAGTTCCCAAGTAGTGATAAAAGACCTCGTGTAGTTAGTATGCCAATTAAGGATATGACTGACAGCTCTAGGGTCCCTAAAGTTAATTAAAATGATATCTCCATCTATATTTTTTTGTATATTTCCCAGCCAGGGTAAACGCCGAACATGTAGGATTTCCCCATTGATATATGAGGGAAGAGGGCGGTTCTGGGCAAGCCAGTGGATCACCTTGTTTTTTAACTGTAAATGTCCCTCTGTTGTGCCATCTTTTAGAGTGGGAACACCCGCAAGGACTACCACAAGGGGGACAGCTTCTGGTGGCAGGTTAATAAAAGAAGCTCCACGTAGTTTAGTAATAGGAGCTAGCTTATGACCTTTCCTGTCGGTCGTTGGGCCTTTTTGTGACAGAACATTATCTCCCAAGTGATCACTGGTATTATTTGAAATGATGGGTTGCATTAGGTTGGAAATTATAGTTCCACCTGCATTAGTGCAGGTTATCTTGCTGGTACTCGGGTGAGTTTGAGAATTGATCTCACAAGGAGGAGCAATATAGGGTGCTTCAGCAGAACCTGGATCAACAAAAGGCGCTATATGTGATTTACAAGAACCCGCAGTTGATTCCATTTTGCTACTCATTAGGAGTTCCACTTTCTCCAGCCTTTTTTCAATTGTTTTTAAACTCTCAACAACGGGTATCAACAGAGATTTCAATATCTGGTCTATATTACCCATTAACTCTTTAACACTTATGTCGTTTAAAAGACAGGATGTAAGCTTACCTGGAGGAGATAAATTGACTGTACAGTGTGTAGGTTCTTTGTCAGTGAGTGCCATACCAGAATTGCGGCTACGTTTTGTTTTTCTATTCCTTAACAAATCAGAATCTATCTTTCTCCGTTTATTAGGCAGTGGGCCCGTAGATTTAAATTGCCTAGATGGGTTAGCCTTGTGGGGTGGGGACTTACTAGCTTGCAATAATGACCCATTAGAAACAACTGGCTCGGCAGTTTGACTAGGGAATGTAGTTAAAACAATTGGGGGTACACCGATCAATGTCTCAACAAAATGTACATTTTGTGACAGTACGGTGGAGTCATTATTACCAGAAGGGGGTGGAGTATCTTTAGGAGAATACCCGCTCACGTCTGGGGAAGTTGCCACGTACTGGTGGGTCGTAAGTGGAGGCGTGCTTTTAATCAATTCAATAGAATTACGACGCCTCGCTCTTAATTCAGCAAGTGTAGCCTCATGATCTGAACTCGTGGCAACTTTGAATAAATAACCATCAAGTGTACCCCTATTAACGCAATCAGCCATATCAATATAATATCAATATAACTTGTTACAATACACCACTATAGGAACACGTGCAATGAAAATATAAGGATATAATCACAGTCCAACACTATGTAACAAACCAAAGTACTTTGAGAACAGCACGAACAAATATCAAGGAGGTGAGCCCAGCCCGGCCTCCTTCGGCTCCTGAGGGCTACAGAGGGCCCGCCCTTTGCCCGGGCTTAGCCCGGCGCCGCCCGCGCGCGGTCCCACGTCGCGGGGAGTGTCCTCTCAATTTATACGCCTCCTGGCGCCAAATAGGTGTTGTCAGTAACGGCTTCCTGCCGCAAGGGATCGTGGGGTTGGTAGTCCCTCCCGCTCTGCGGCTGCGCCGATGAAAAGGAACGCGGCGGCGGGGATGGACCCTCAGGGCAGCAGGAGCACAAAGCAGCAGTGGACACGCCAGGCAGGTAGGATCCTAAATTATTTCCAACAAAACACCCGCTCGGCCGGGAGTGTCCTCTCAATTTATACGCCTCCTGGCGCCAAATAGGTGTTGTCAGTAACTTAAAACAAGTGTAATTTAAAGAAATAGGCATTTAGATTTCCACAATCCGAATTGAAACTTCTATGTGCGGTATTTTGGTGATAACAGCAAACAGAGTTTGGCAAGCACTATACAGATGACACCCTATGTACAACAAATAACCCTGGCCATAGAAATATAAGCTGGGTGGACCGGGAGAAGCCTTTTACCTGGAGGATTAGTCACAATTAATGGCGTGTAGTTCACTGGGATATCGCATCTGCTGTGTAGACCTCACAATATGATATCTTAAAAATGCGATAGGTCAAAGAATTCTATGACCTATACACTGAAGCAGAACGTTTGAAATCACAAAGTTCAATTTGAATATAGCACTAGTGAATATTTAGAGCACGCTGCTAGATCAGGATGTAAAACCCAGCAGACAACGATGTCTTAATTATTCGCTCCCAAATCAGCCTTTTATTTTTTTTAAATGATGCATGACAAGCAGAATTAAAATACTATTTATTCACTGTAACTATACAATGTATGTCTGATGTAAGATGTGCCTATGCTAAGGTTAAATGCGATGGAAACTGTTATCATATGAACGAGTCATGCTCCACATGTCAATATTACAAGTCTTCTTTAATAAAATGTTACAACAACAAAAATGATTCATGACAAGCAGCAATACAGTTACCGTACACAGTTATACATGTGTCTTTGCTTTTAGCAGCAACATTTGTAGTAAAAAATGGCTGCCCTCTCCAGCAGGCTGTGTGACAGTTGTACTTATATGTGCTAAAATGCATCAAAACGTATGCTGGCAGCTAAGCATGACACACCTATGAGGTGGGGGTGCAAAGTTACACAGAGAACTAGAACAGATTAACTATTAATGTATTAAGTAGGATTTCCCGCCCTGACAAAATGATTCTACTCCCTAAAACTGCTTACATATTTCAAAACTACCAATACACTACTTGTCCCCAAAATCTCGATCTGAACAAATCAAACGCAATCTGTTCCTTTTGGACAAATAAGCTTACCCGGATCGCATAATGACAAATGCACCCATTCAATATTCGAAGGTGACTTGCAAATGCAGACCTACCAACCTTAAGAAAAAAATCACTGTGTGAGGAGGGGGCGTGGCTTTGGAGGGGGCGGGGCGTTGGGTTCAGAACTACATAGAAGGCAAATCTGCTCCCTCCCACCAAACCCCCTCTTCCTAAAAACAAGACTGCTGAGACTGGTGCCAATGTCCTGGGTTGTTTTCACACCCCCATACTGGATACCAGCTTTGAAAAGCCTCCAAGAACAAACAAGCATTGGCAAAGCCAATAGGTCTTCTTGCCTATGCACAAGCTTTTGGCTTTGACAATGTTTTTTTTTGCCATGTTGTATGTACACCAGAGTGGCTGCTTTTCAGCATGGCTAAACGTTAGTGGCCTGAAGAGTCCTAGAGTGGAGTATGGGGAGTAGAGTGTTGTAGGCTGAGTTTGTTGGAGTAGAGTGGTGTATGGGGAGTAGAGTGTTGTAGACTGAGTTTGTTGGAGTAGAGTGCAGTATGGGGAGTAGAGTGTTATAGACTGAGTTTGTTGGAGTAGAGTGGAGTATGGGGAGTAGAGTGTTGTAGGCTGAGTTTGTTGGAGTAGAGTGGAGTATGGGGAGTAGAGTGTTGTAGGCTGAGTTTGTTGGAGTAGAGTGCAGTATGGGGAGTAGAGTGTTGTAGACTGGGTTTGTTGGAGTAGAGTGCAGTATGGGGAGTAGAGTGTTGTAGACTGAGTTTGTTGGAGTAGAGTGGAGTATGGGGAGTAGAGTGTTGTAGAGTTCAGTACACGGGAGTAGTGTTCAGTGGTTCAGTGGCAGGGAGTGTCCTAGAGTGGAGTATGGGGAGTAGAGTGTTGTAGGCTGAGTTTGTTGGAGTAGAGTGGAGGAGTGGGAGTAGAGTGTTGTAGACTGAGTTTGTTGGAGTAAAGTGGAGGAGTGGGAGTAGAGTGTTGTAGACTGAGTTTGTTGGAGTAGAGTGGAGGAGTGGGAGTAGAGTGTTGTAGGCTGAGTTTGTTGGAGTAGAGTGCAGTATGGGGAGTAGAGTGTTGTAGACTGAGTTTGTTGGAGTAGAGTGCAGTATGGGGAGTAGAGTGTTATAGACTGAGTTTGTTGGAGTAGAGTGCAGTATGGGGAGTAGAGTGTTGTAGACTGAGTTTGTTGGAGTAGAGTGCAGTATGGGGAGTAGAGTGTTGTAGACTGAGTTTGTTGGAGTAGAGTGCAGTATGGGGAGTAGAGTGTTGTAGACTGAGTTTGTTGGAGTAGAGTGCAGTATGGGGAGTAGAGTGTTGTAGAGTTCAGTACACGGGAGTAGTGTTCAGTGGTTCAGTGGCAGGGAGTGTCCTAGAGTGGAGTATGGGGAGTAGAGTGTTGTAGACTGAGTTTGTTGGAGTAGCGTGGAGTATGGGGAGTAGAGTGTTGTAGGCTGAGTTTGTTGGAGTAGAGTGGAGGAGTGGGAGTAGAGTGTTGTAGGCTGAGTTTGTTGGAGTAGAGTGCAGTATTGGGAGTAGAGTGTTGTAGACTGAGTTTGTTGGAGTAGAGTGCAGTATGGGGAGTAGAGTGTTGTAGACTGAGTTTGTTGGAGTAGAGTGGAGGAGTGGCAGTAGAGTGTTGTAGACTGAGTTCGTTGGAGTAGAGTGGAAGAGTGGGAGTAGAGTGTTGTAGACTGAGTTTGTTGGAGTAGAGTGGAGGAGTGGGAGTAGAGTGTTGTAGGCTGAGTTTGTTGGAGTAGAGTGCAGTATGGGGAGTAGAGTGTTGTAGACTGAGTTTGTTGGAGTAGAGTGCAGTATGGGGAGTAGAGTGTTGTAGACTGAGTTTGTTGGAGTAGAGTGGAGGAGTGGGAGTAGAGTGTTGTAGGCTGAGTGTGTTGGAGTAGAGTGGAGTATGGGGAGTAGAGTGTTGTAGACTGAGTTTGTTGGAGTAGAGTGCAGTATGGGGAGTAGAGTGTTGTAGACTGAGTTTGTTGGAGTAGAGTGGAGGAGTGGGAGTAGAGTGTTGTAGGCTGAGTGTGTTGGAGTAGAGTGGAGTATGGGGAGTAGAGTGTTGTAGACTGAGTTTGTTGGAGTAGAGTGCAGTATGGGGAGTAGAGTGTTGTAGACTGAGTTTGTTGGAGTAGAGTGGAGGAGTGGCAGTAGAGTGTTGTAGACTGAGTTTGTTGGAGTAGAGTGGAGGAGTGGGAGTAGAGTGTTGTAGAGTTCAGTAGAAGGGAGTAGTGTTGAGTGGTTCAGTGGCAGGGAGTGTCGTACAGTGCAGTGTCATAGAGTTGAGTGGCATATAATGTAGTGGTGTAGAATGGAGTGGGGTAGAGTGGAGTGGGGTAGAGTGGAGTGGGGTAGAGTGGAGTGGGGTGGAGTGGGGTAGAGTGGAGTGGGGTAGAGTGGAGTGGGGTAGAGTGGGGAGTAGAGTGTTGTAGACTGAGTTTGTTGGAGTAGAGTGGAGGAGTGGGAGTAGAGTGTTGTAGGCTGAGTTTGTTGGAGTAGAGTGGAGTATGGGGAGTAGAGTGTTGTAGGCTGAGTTTGTTGGAGTAGAGTGCAGTATGGGGAGTAGAGTGTTATAGACTGAGTTTGTTGGAGTAGAGTGGAGGAGTGGCAGTAGAGTGTTGTAGACTGAGTTTGTTGGAGTAGAGTGGAGGAGTGGGAGTAGAGTGGTGTAGAGTTCAGTACACGGGAGTAGTGTTCAGTGGTTCAGTGGCAGGGAGTGTCATAGAATGCAGTGTCATAGAGTTGAGTGGCATATAATGTAGTGGTGTAGAATGGAGTGGGGTAGAGTGGAGTGGGGTGGAATAGAGGGCAGTGGGTTGGAGTGGATTCAGGTAGTGGGGTGAATTTGATTGGAGTAGACTGGGGTAGATTGTATTGGGGTAGAGTGGGTTGTATTTAAAAGAGTGAGGTGGATTATAGTGGGTGGACTGAATGGGGTGGAGTGGGATGGATTGAAAGTGGGTGAGGTGGATTGGATTGGGGTGGATTAGATTGGGGTGGGGTGGAATGGATTAGAGTAGAGTGGGTTGGAGTGGACTCCATTAGAGTGGAGTGGAGGGGTTGAATTCAATTGGACTGGAGTGGGGTAGATTGGATTGGGGTGGATTGGAGTGTGGTAGGCTGGATGGATTGGATTGAGTGGGGTGGACTGAACTGGCGTGAGGTGGATTGGATTGGGATAGAGTGGGGTGGATTTAAGTAGAGTGGGGTGTATTGGACTGCAGTGGATTGGGGTGGATTAGATTGGAGTGGGGTGGGGTGTACTGAAATGGGGTGGGGTGGGGCTGATTGGAGTGGAGTGGGCTGGATTAGATTGGGGTGGATGGATTGGAGTTGATTAGATTGCAGTGGGGTGGATTAGATTGGAGTGAGGTGGATTAGATTCAGTGGGGCAGATTGGATTGAGATGGTTTCGGATGGGGTGAACTGGATAGGAGTAGGAGGGGTGGATTGGATTGAGTTGGATTGGAAGGGGGGTGGGGTAGACTGGGGTGGGGTTGGGTGGATTGGAGTGGGGGGGATTGCATTGGGGTGAAGTGGATTAGATTGCTGTGAGGTGGATTGGATCGGAGTGGGGTGTATTGTTTTGCAATGGAATGTGGCAGATTGTTTTGGATTGGAGTGGGGTAGATTGGAGTTAGGCAGATTATTTTGGATTGGAGTAGGGCTGATTATTTTGGATTGGAGTGGGGCTGACTGGAACGGGGCAGAATGTTTTGGATTGGAGTGGGGCAGATTGTTTTGGACTGGAGTAGGGCAGATTATTTTGGATTAGAGTGATGAATACAGGCCCCAGCTAGGCCCGCAAGACACAAGGGTTCGCTCTCCTGTAACGGAATCTATAAGGAAGTTGGCACGGAAACTGCAAAGTACAAAAACAGCATTTATTAACCCTTAAGGGTGGTCCTACAATCCACACAACACTCTTCAGTATTGCATAGAGTAGCACAAAGAACTTGCATACATGGTCCCCTTTTATACACAATAGAGGGGCTCATAAGTGGGTGGATACAACATGAGGCCGAAGAACATTACCATTTATGGTCATTTTCGATACTGAATCAATACGTGGGCGGAGCTAACACACTCCTTGAGCCCGCGAACACATGGTCAAGCAAGGCTAACTAATAACAGATGTGGTCAAGTCTGGGCATGCGCCAGATAGACAAAAGGGCTATTTATAGACTGTTACTGGGCAGATTACAAGAGCAACTAACACAGAGGTTGGACTCTTCTCGTGGTGAACACGTGGCAGCATGACAATACAAAATGGAGTCCAAACTTCGGTCAACATAACGGAGAAAACATGATCTGAAGGGAAAGGATTAATGTCTTTAGTAAATGCTTAATCACATTGCTGTTTCAATTTACAACAGACGACCCTTTCAGCATTTACTGAAGACATCCGGTTTACCAGAATAATCATCATATATGTCAATTGTCATCATTCCTTCGACTTCTTTAGCTAAACGCTTCTGGTGAGCAACATCGGCAATAGCTTTCTTATCTGGGATGCAGAATGAAATGCATACGGAACAGAACAATGGTCCACATTGAACACACATACAGAAAAGGAACAGAATTGCTATAATAATACAGAGACCAGTTAAGACCTTCCATCCCCAGGCAGTAACCAATGCCCAAAACCATCCAGAAAAGGACCAAGTGCCGTTTTCTGTGTGGATTTCAGCTGCTATTTTATGCAACTTATTAATGGCGTTATAAACTGATGGCGTATGATCAGGGATGAACACACAGCAGCTACTTCCAATAATTTTACAAGCTCCACCTCGATCAGCTAACATTACATCTAATACCATACGATTCTGCAATGCAACAATCCTAGTGATTTGCAACTCTTCCGTAAGATTCCCAAGAGCAGCAGCAGTTTGATTTGTCACAGCTTCTACCACTCTTGTTAATCTTCGGATCTTCCTACTATTCAAAGCGGCTCCAACAAAGAAAAACAGTCCTAAGTTAAAATCAATATACTGCTGCAAGCTGGTATCAGTCTGATCCACATCATCAATCGATAGAGTACGTTTATACCTATTTACAGTCACATTATTCAACAATTTCAAATCTTTATGATAAGATGCGGGTGCTAGGAATACAGGAGGTAATAGGAATGATACATAGCATACCCCAGACCACCCAGCCGGCAAACGGTAATAACCTTTATTTCCACACACAAAGTAGGTATTATGGGACGCTAGGAACGTACTATTATTCAATCCATCAATGTTCAAGACAGTGATGCAATCACTGACACCAACAGGAATAAAACCCACACTCTGGACACACAGGTCCGCTTGAGCTTGTGCCACCTGGATCACGAATTTGTCCTTCCCCACAGTGTCTCTGGTGTTCGTGAAGATATAGGGAATGGATTCATTGTCCGGTCGGTACTCTTCCCACTCCCAAATTGTCCCATTCGCTTGCGGATACCCATTTTTATCCTGATGACATTCTTTATTAAGCCTGAAAAGCAATCGTCCCACTGTCGGTTTCCGAGTGGCAAACAACAAAGTGTACCATGCTCTACAAGAGCCATTATGAGAGAAAGGAAGCGGTATAAATGGCGTACCCCCTTTCTTCTGATGCGCTGGCATCATCCCACATATCCAACAGTTCGTAGCATTCGTAGCAACGTGGGTATGATGCAGCATCTGAATGAAAGTGTTATTCAAATAAGACTGTCGATGCTTCAACTCTTGATACGGCAATGTATAAAAGTAGTGCTCCGCAGGCACCGGAGTCGTCAACACAAGTGTTTTCCGAGCAGGAGTTACCTCCTCCACAAACCATGTGGTTATCCCAACAATAGCTACTGTTAGCACGAACCCTGATGCGCAAAAGATTTTCTTCTTCTCCATGTCAAAAAGAACAATACCCTGATATCTTCCTGAAACTAAAAGGTCTGTCAGAACTCTTCCCCTTGGGCAGCGGTTGATTTCTTCACCAGCGGGCCAAGACGGGTGTCACTACACTAATGCAGGGCTGATCCCCCCCCCTTGCCTCATCGGCTCTCCGTTTCACTAACCCAAGGGCCGTTCTGACAGTATGTCCCGGTACTGGAAAACTCACTTCCTTGGTCGAAGATGATATCGCCTTCCTCCAGGAGTCGCGTGGTCCGGAAAGAGCTCCTCAGTGACGTTCGGCTCCGCAGCACGGCCTGTCTCTGCTGCCAGGATTTCTCGTTGATCGGTCAGCACGGCAGGCTCCACCAATCCAGGCGGTACCTTTCGACAGTGCAGGGAATGGATCCAATTCTTCCTGTTCGAGACTCGCACAGCCGTCCTCGTCGCGAGGAGGACCTGCTCAGGGCCCACCCATCTCGGCTCCAAACTGTTCGTTCTGTCGAAGACTTTCACCATGACATGGTCACCAGGCCGGAGACCATGTCCTTCACCGGTAGACCGATCAGGGAGCGCCTCTCGGACCTGTTGATGAATAGAAACCAAGTTATCCGTTAACTGTGCCAGATAATCGCTCATCATTACACAAGGTACATCATTGGCCTTGGTGGACCCCAAATGTTCATTGGGCGTCCGAATACGATTTCATATGGCGTAAGGCCAGTTCGAGAGTGCGGCACTGATCTATTTGACAGTAACGCCAGTGGCAGGGCGTCTGGCCAAGTCAAAGACGTTGAAGCTTGAATTTTGGCGATCTTAAGCTTCAGTGTACCATTATACTTCTCGACTAGTCCTGCAGACTGAGGGTGAAACACGGCGTGGAACTTCTGAGTGATGCCTAGGCCCTTCAAGACATACTTTATAACATCCGCTACAAAGTGAGGCCCATTATCACTCCACAGAAGTCTACAGACGCCGTATCGAGGGAAAAACTCTTTCAGCAGTAGCTTCGCTGTAGTCATTGCAGTATTGTCTTTCGTAGGGTACGCCTCAACCCATTTACTGAAGGCGCAAACCACTACTAGAACATACTTCAAATTGTTGCAGCGCTCAAGCTGGATGTAATCCATCTGCAGAACCTCAAAGGGTGCAATGGGTGTCGCAAATCCTCCTGCTGGAGTTCGAGTACCCTTTCCTGGGTTATACCTCAGACAGATCATACAGGTCTGCACCACCCTCTTTGCCGTGCTAGCAATCTCTGGATGCTCCCAGACTTGGGTAAGCAATTTCACAATTGCGGAAGCTCCAACATGTGCTAGCCCATGTGCCATCTGAACCATAGGTTGTACAAAAGCCGTAGGTAATTTCCATCTATCCATCTGCTTATTCCTCCAGCAGCCTTCGTCATCCAACTCCCCCTCTCTAGCCCATTGCTCCCGCTCTTTATCAGAAGCTGTCCTTTGCATTTCTCGCACTTCCTCCTTCGCATCATGCCATCTTTCCACTTGTGACTTTACTACGTACATGGCAGTAGCACCGGGCTGCATCGCAGTCTCCCGTGCCACTCGGTCCGCTAAAGCATTCCCTTCTCCAACTCTATCAACTACTTTCCTATGGGCGCTACACTTAACGATGGCAATTTTCTTTGGGTATGTCAATGCGGTTAAAAGATTGTGAACTAACTCTCCATGCATTATCTGTACCCCATGTGACGTTAAAAACCCTCTCTCCTTCCAGAGTAGGCCGAAGTCGTGCGCTACTCCGAAGGCATAGCGGCTATCTGTATAAACATTCACACACAATCCTGTACTGAGCTCACATGCTCGTGTTAATGCTATCAGTTCCGCTGCTTGAGCTGACTTCTGTGGTATGCGTGCTGTCTCCACTATCGTTTGCAACGTGGTAATTGCATACGCTGCTGAAGTCGTACCATCTGGTAGCTTCAGGCATGATCCGTCCACCCACAGTTCTCCATCTACATCTGGAAAGGGCGTATCCTGGAGATCAATACGACCCTTTGTTTGTTCCTCAGTCACAAGAATACAATCATGCGCTTTCCGCGCCTCAGGCTGGGTCTCGGGGTATGGCAACAATGTGGCCGGGTTTAACGTTACGCACCTTTTCAACGTAATATGAGGAGCCAAGAGCGTCAACTCATATCCCGTTAAACGGGCACTGGTCAAATGCTGCGTCTTTGTTTGATTAAGCAGGGCATCAACAGCATGGGGAACTAACACCAACAGCTTATGGGATAACACAATTCCTTCACTTTGGCGTATTGACACAGCTGTCGCCGCAACCGAGCGAAAACACCCTGGTAATGCTCGGGCGACAGGATCAAGCACAGCCGAAAAGTATGCACAAGGGCGTTGCTTATCGCAATGCATCTGCACTAAAACTGATAATGCACATCCATCTTTCTCATGCACATACAACGAAAAGGGTTTTGCATAATCAGGGGTCCCTAACACTGGTGCTGAACAAAGGGCCTGTCGCAGTTGCTGAAAAGCAGCATCACTCTCATCTGACCAAGGGATTGGGATAGGCGTGTCTTTTGTCAAGAGAGCTAGCAATGGCTTAGCTATGTGTGAAAACCCCAATATCCACTGTCTACAAAAAGAAACAAGACCCAAAAATGCACGCACATCCTTCTGCGTGGATGGTCTCGGTGTGTCCAAAATTACTTGAATACGATCCGGTGTGAGTGCACGCCCCTCCTTAGACAAAAGGTGACCCAAATAAGTCACCTTTGGTCTACAGAATTGCAATTTCTTCCTAGATACCTTATGATTGTGAGAGGCTAAAAAGGAAAGTAAGGATAACGTGCTTTTCTCACACAACTCCAGGGTGTTAGCCGCCAGCAAGATGTCATCGACATATTGAATGAGGGCGACCCCCTCGAGCAGAACAAAAGAATCCAACTGTCGTTTCAAAGCCTGACTGTAAATGCTAGGGCTTTCTGTGTAGCCCTGGGGGATCCTACAAAAACGATAAGATCTATTATTTAAAGTAAACCCAAAAAGATATCGACTATCGGGGTGAATGGGAATGGAAAAGAAGGCATTTTTCAAATCAATCACTGAGAACATGGTCGCCGTAGGCGGAACCAAGGTAAGCAACGTCGTGATATCGGAAACCACTGGGTACTGAGGTATCACGATCTTGTTTACCTCTCTCAAATCAATTATGAACCGATAGACCTTAGCATCCGTGTCCTTTTTCAGAATGGGGAGAATCGGACTGTTACAGATATTATAGGGAACTTCTTCCACTACTCCTACTGCGATCAAATCTTGCACAATCTGTATGAGAGCCTCCTCGCCCTCCTGGGAAATACGGTACTGCGGGAGGCGTGGTAACACCGCCCCCTCCTGGACACTAATGTGGACCGGAGGAATCACCATTTGTCCCACATCTGTGTCCGAGGTCGCCCATAAAGCACGAGGGAGGGTAGCTAACAACACATCCTCTGATATCGCACACATCCGCTCAGACCGGGGGTAGTTGTCATTTAATATCACCCTCACACCATCAGGGGAGCAGCGGATCGTAGCCCTAAAATGCTTTAACATATCAAGGCCCATAATGTTATCCGGTGTGTACGGGGCAAGCAGAAACGGACAGAGCGCAGAAAAAGAATCAACCTTAAATGTAAGGGGCTGTGAAAGAGGGCTTCGGGAGAGTGTACCGTCAAACCCTACCGATGTAACCATTAAGCCGGATGGGGGAGCCCCCGGAACCAATTGCCTAGACAATGCACTACGTGTCGCTCCGGTATCCACTAGGAACTGATCAGTAGAGCCTAAAACCTCAGCCGATACATAAGGACCCGTCTGATCGACCGGCACCTCAACTGATTCGAACCCCCATCCAACGCATTCCTATGCATGCTGAGAATCATGATATCCCGATCGGTCAATCTCCGACACGTGATACTGATGCTGGCGATCGAAAACATTTGATCTATCTCGGTGCTGCCCAGCAGTGTCGAAACGGACATTATCGTTAGAATTCCCTCTAGAACTCGAGAAACCCCCTCTACCTCTCGGGCCACCCGGAGTATGCCCCTGACGCGAAGCACGCAACACTGGGCAATCCCTGGCCCAATGGCCCGATTGCTTACAATACGCACACTGGTTCCTATTCAGATCAGATCGGCCCGAAGGGGGACCATAAGATCCTCCCCTTCCTCTATTATTACCCCGTCGGGGCGGGCCATATACTTGCGCCAACATCACCTTGGTTTTTAGATCTTTTGATTTCTTCTCCTCCTGGCCCTTCGCTTCGTGCTCCTGACGCTCATAATACTGAGCGATAGTCAGGAGGGCCGTCGGGGTCGCGGAGGACCAAGAACTCTCACTCGCTTTTAGACGGGCCGCAACTGCCGGTAGCAGATTGGCCACATATTTATCCGCGAAAAGGTGGCGGCCCGTTTCGTCAGTAAGCGACTGGCCACTAAAGTCATGAAACGTTTCTTCAAAGCGCGTGAAGAAATCTGCAACTGACTCGTCAGCTGTCTGTTTACATGCAGTTAACATATTCCAGTCAATCTTTTTGGGGGGGATAATTGTTTTCAACTTAGCCACAATAGCAGCAGGGAGATCTAAAATATTCTGGGGTGGTTTCTGTGCGGGCTTCCTCTCCCTATCCTCATCCTCAAGCTCAGACCACCGGGCCTTGAAGGCAACTGTATCATCTACCCTTCGGACAGATCGCCACGTATCCGGTGGTAGAATAAGGCCAAAGAACAGGTCTATATCCGCTAAGGTCATGATGCAAGAATTCAAGGCCCCCTCGACTTCTTCGTAGAAGGCCGCTGGATTCTTGCGGGGGTCAGGCAATGCATTCTTTAATGCCATAACATCAGCCCTATGCCATGGAGTATAAACCCAATTATACACGAAATATCCCTTAGCATCGGCGGAGTTAATGTCCGAGCTAGTCCCCGCTCCTTTAGGAGGAACATACAAAGGCGCCGCCTCTCGCATTGGTTTAACATGCACTACGTCATCCTTATCTGACTGGGAGGTGGATGGGTGGCCCCCTGCTGCAAACAAATCCGACTGCTTCTCCTCCTCTGTTTGTTGGCGCGCTTTTTCTCTAAGGGCCAGCACCTCGTCCCGCAAGGCGAACAGCCGCCGAGCCGCCTCAGGAGCCTTAGGGGGAGAAAAAACACCATTACGCAATGCTTTGGCATCCGAAGACACTTCGTCAGGCTCAAAGACACCGGAACGTTTCCGGAAAGCATCAATCACTTCATCCGCAAAATGACCCAGAAAATACACTTTATCTCTCTCCTGCCACGACCCCCAAGTATGGAGTAATTCCTCTATGGATACCTTGCCCTTAAGTGCACGGAAGGAATATTGCCGAAGCTCAGCCATCTGCTCGGCCGACAGCATGGACCGTGTATCTACCTTACCCGAAGCCGGGTCAGTATCTTGCGGCCGCGGAGCGGATGCGCCAACATAAGGGGGCGGAGAGCGATCTAGTAAATAAAAATCATCATCAATATTATTAAGGACAGGATAAAGTGGTTGTCGAACAACATATTGACCCGAAACTTGTAGCCTACGCTCTTTCTCTTGTCTGTCCGTCTGCTCTCTGTCCTCCCGACGCTTCGCTTCCTGCGCTCGCACATGATCATTCTTCCGCTGTTCTTTATCAAACAGCGCTTTCTCACGCTTCTCTCGCTCACGCACTTCCTTCACCCATAATCGCACACACTCAAACATATCCTGACGAGCACGTCGCTTACACATACACTGTTCCACATACTCGATCTTACGTATATCAAACGATCCATACAAAGGCCATCGCAACTCAGGATCCTTTTTTGTATATTTCCTCCATACTGTGCTGTACATTATGGAGGAAAGACCATGCTTCACATACATATCCCTATTAGGAGTCCCCTCTGGGGGAGCTGGAGCAGATTCCTCGAGGTTCAACCGGTTTCCAAAGCAGCAACACCACTTACGGAGTGCGCTAAAAGCAGGCATGCTCAGAAATAATGCAAAATATGCAATATTATAGGGAAAATGGCACTTAATCGTTGCGCCGTTCAAAGTCACACAGCTCCGGAGAAATCTCTCCACATTACCTGCCTATATGTGTTGCAACGCATATATTTTCACAAAGACAAATACAAAATATGACTAGTCATCACCAATCAAACTCAAATAGCCAAACCAGGCTTCAAAAACTCGGAGCAAGTACCGTACAACGGTTCTTACCAATCAAGAGTCCAGATTCCAACTGCCAAGCTCCACAATCGCCCAAACGGCTCTCACGGCAGGACCGACAGAAGAGGTCTCAGTCGATGACCGGCGCCACCCAGACGGTCAGCTCGGAAGGGAAGGAAGAAAAACCTCGGGATGCCAGGGCTAAGACGCCGCTGGCAGTGATCACGTCCCCGGCCAAACTCCTCACCTTCGTCGCGACCAGTCCTTCGAGCATCCGAGTCGCCGATGAGCCCCACGTGACGGGCGCCAATTGATGAATACAGGCCCCAGCTAGGCCCGCAAGACACAAGGGTTCGCTCTCCTGTAACGGAATCTATAAGGAAGTTGGCACGGAAACTGCAAAGTACAAAAACAGCATTTATTAACCCTTAAGGGTGGTCCTACAATCCACACAACACTCTTCAGTATTGCATAGAGTAGCACAAAGAACTTGCATACATGGTCCCCTTTTATACACAATAGAGGGGCTCATAAGTGGGTGGATACAACATGAGGCCGAAGAACATTACCATTTATGGTCATTTTCGATACTGAATCAATACGTGGGCGGAGCTAACACACTCCTTGAGCCCGCGAACACATGGTCAAGCAAGGCTAACTGATAACAGATGTGGTCAAGTCTGGGCATGCGCCAGATAGACAAAAGGGCTATTTATAGACTGTTACTGGGCAGATTACAAGAGCAACTAACACAGAGGTTGGACTCTTCTCGTGGTGAACACGTGGCAGCATGACAATACAAAATGGAGTCCAAACTTCGGTCAACATAACGGAGAAAACATGATCTGAAGGGAAAGGATTAATGTCTTTAGTAAATGCTTAATCACATTGCTGTTTCAATTTACAACAAGAGTGGGGCAGATTACTTTGGATTGGAGTGGGACAGATTGGATTGGGCTGAATTGGGGCGGATTGGATATGTGTGTGGTGGATTGAATTGGAGGGGATGGATTGGGTATACTGAATGTTATAGCATAATTTCAGAAATTTCACATAAAGAAAAAATAGCGCTGTGCTATAAAATAGTTCTCATCTTTTGAGAACAGTTCCCACGAGGAAAAACAAAAGAAAATATGAGTGCAAAGTGAGAAAAAAAAGACTTGGGAAGATGAGAGAAGGTTGACAATAGAAAATGAATCTTTGCAATTTTGTTTGTCCTGCTGGGCCCTTTTTTGCCAGTCAAACGCCTTCTGTTTGCAGGACACGAAAAGTTAAACAGAACAAAACAGTACCACAATCCGAGTGTTTCTCTCTCTGGGTCTGTTCTTCTGTTTTATCCCAGTCCTGTCTCTGACTATCTATGCCCCTGTTTTTCTCCTGGCCCCTACCTGCCTGTGCCTTTATCTCCATGGCACCCCTACTTCTGCCTGTCTGTCCCACTTTGGCTCAGAGCAGATTTCTCTCTTTCACATCGTGGTTCGGTTGACCTCTTTGCTGCTGCCTGTTTCTGACCCTCTACCCGTCTTGATTTTGCAGGCTCCTTCCATACCACTGTCTCTGTGACACAGTCTGTCTCCCCATCTTGATTTCCGTTCCACCTTGTTTCTCTCGCTGTATGCCTACTGTATGTCTATCTTTCGGTCTGTCTCTGTTCCCCTGACCCCTCTGTGTGTCCGTCTGTCTGCCCCCTCTCTATGTACCCGCAGATGTTACACCGCTTCCCCCCTTGCACCAGCCCATACAGAAGGGGATACCAATCCCATAATTCTCGCGCCTTGAAGCAGCAGTGCACCCTGCAGCAGCTCCCCCCTCTGTCTGGGGCAGGTGTCGCCTCGGAGTCCCCCCTGCAGCTGGCGAAAATGGAGCCCCCTCGGCATCTGGTGCATTTACCGCCCTGGAGCTCCTACGGCCTCGTATATACACGTTTATTAATAATTATAAGCTATACTTTCAGTGAGCAAGAGTTCAAACTGTGCTTGCAGAATTGCAATCAGGGCCACCTGCACTCAATTCGAGAGCCAGGATTCTGCAGTTAAGACACATTGATACCCATTTTTAAACTAAGTTGTACAAAGTTAAACAAGAAAACCTGTACACATTGTGGCATCCTCCCTTAAATTGGGTTATCAAGCAAATAATTTTTTTCACTAAAAATTTTTTTCTTCATTATCACATATGAAAGCACTTACAGATATGTGAGTTAAGACTAGTAGTTGCACAAAAATAACACTTTAACAACTTCTTAGTGCAGTGCTACAATGTACCTATTAGTGTCAAAGCTTCCACAGTAAAGAACAGTAGATGTTGTAGCACCCAGGATAATGAGCTGCATGGCTAAATACTTATAAGGTCCCAAAGGCGAGACCTATTGCTTATGCCAATGCTTGTTTGTACTTGCACTGCTGGCAACTTCTCCTGCCTGTTCTCATGCTTGTTTGTTATTAAAAAAATTGTTATGGGGGAGCAGGACATAAATAATGGGGGAGTGGAGTTTGGAAAACAGTAATTTAATTAGAAAACGAGCAGCGGGCGGACACTAGGGTAGAATCAACAGATGCCAGATTCCGAGGGCAGACTGGCGTGATGCTTAGGTGATGTTTAGGTGCTGCTTAGGTAGTGCGCTGATGCAAAATGGTGGTGGTGAGTGATGTTTGGTATTCAGGTGGTGCCACTATATGGTGTGGATTGAAGGTACGTTGTTGATTGTGGAGTTGTGGAGTTGAAATATGTTGTTTGGTGTGTAATTATGTAGTGTGTATTGGTAATGTGTGGAGTTGAATCGTGTGGCCTGGAACTGTGGTGTTGAGTGAAATTATGCTTAGTGAAATTGTGTCATGGTGTGGAGTGCATTTATGTTGATTGGTGGTATGTGGCATAGAGTGCATTTATGTGGAGTGTGTTTATGTTGCATTGAGTAGAGTGCAATTATGTGACATGTAATTATGTGGCACTAAGTGGCATTATGTGGAGTGTATTTATGTTGCATTGAGTAGAGTGTAATTATGTGGCATGTAATTATGTGGTACTGAGTGGTATGTGGAGTGTATTTATGTTGCATTGAGTAGAGTGTAATTATATGGTGTGTAACTATGTCGCACTGAGTGGTATTTTGTGGAATGAATTTTTTGTTGCATTGAGTAGAGTGTAATTATGTAGCTTGTAATTATGTGGTACAGTGGTATTATGTGGAGTGCATTTATGTTGCATTGAATAGAGTATAATTATGTGAAGTGTAATTATGTGGTACTGAGTGGTATTATGTTGAGTGTATTTATGTTGCATTGAGTAGAGTATAAATATGTGGCGTGTAATTATGTGGCACTGAGTGGTATTATATGGAGTGTATTTATGTTGCATTGAGTAGAGTGTAATTATGTGACGTGTAATTATGTGGTACTGAATGGTATTATGTTGAGTGTATTTATGTTGCATTGAGTAGAGTGTAATTATGTGACGTGTAATTATGTGGTACTGAGTGGTATTATGTTGAGTGTATTTATGTTGCATTGAGTAGAGTGTAATTATGTGACTTGTAATTATGTGGTACTGAGTGGTATTATGTGGAGTGTATTTATGTTGGATTGAGTAGAGTGTAATTATATGGCTTGTAATTATGTGGTACTGAGTGGTATTATGTTGAGTGTATTTATGTTGCATTGAGTAGAGTGTAATTATGTGACGTGTAATTATGTGGTACTGAGTGGTAATATGTTGAGTGTATTTATGTTGCATTGAGTAGAGTGTAATTATGTGGAGTGTAATTATGTGGTACTGAGTGGTATTATGTTGAGTGTATTTATGTTGCGTTGAGTAGAGTGTAATTATGTGACGTGTAATTATGTGGTACTGAGTGGTATTATGTTGAGTGTATTTATGTTGCGTTGAGTAGAGTGTAATTATGTGACGTGTAATTATGTGGTACTGAGTGGTATTATGTTGAGTGTATTTATGTTGCATTGAATTGAGTGTAATTATGTGACGTGTAATTATGTGGTACTGAGTGGTATTATGTTGAGTGTATTTATGTTGCGTTGAGTAGAGTGTAATTATGTGACGTGTAATTATGTGGTACTGAGTAGTATTATGTTGAGTGTATTTATGTTGCGTTGAGTAGAGTGTAATTATGTGACGTGTAATTATGTGGTACTGAGTGGTATTATGTTGAGTGTATTTATGTTGCATTGAGTAGAGTGTAACTATGTGGCGTGTAATTATATGGCACTGAGTGGTATTATGTGTAGTGCATTTATGTTGCATTGAGTAGAGTGTAATTATATGGCTTGTAATTATGTGGTACTGAGTGGTATGTGGGATGTATTTATGTTGCATTGAGTAGAGTGTAATTATGTGGCGTGTAACTATGTCACACTGAGTGGTATTATGTGGAGTGTATTTATGTTGCATCGAGTAGAGTGTAATTATGTGGCGTGTAATTATGTGGCACTGATTGGTATGTGGAGTGCATGTGGCATTGAGTGCAGTGTAATTATGTGGCATATAATTATGTGGCACTGAGTGGTATTATGTGGAGTGTATTTATGGTGCTTTGAGTAGAGTGTAATGATGCGGTGCATAATTATTTGACACTGAGTGGTATTATGTAGAGTGTTTTTATGTTGCATTGAGTAGAGTGTAAATCCATGTCTGTTTTCTATTCCTTTCGATATCGGTGTACATACATTTTCCCCCTTTCAATTTTCCTGTCCATCACTGTTTTGTCGTATTAATTTAACCCACTGAATTTGGGTGGGGATGTAGCCTCACGTCGAGTGCTACCGACGTTGGAGATGGGGAACGAGGTTCGAGCCTTGTGTAACCTAAATGGTGATCGTGTAAAGCGCTCCAATACCTTCGGTCGATTTTGCGCTATTTAAACCTACTAAAATCCACTCTAACTCTGCACCCTTTGGCACTCCTCCAGACCTGGCCGCTATGTGGTTCTGTGCTTTGGAGGTTACTATTTTTGACAATACGTGTCTTGAATTGCCCTGCGCAGTCAGTCAGAATGATTCCTTGGAAGACGTGGAGACCTGCATTGTAGCTCGACTGTGGCCTGTATTGGCTTGCTGCAGCTCAAATGACGTCACGTTTCACATTGGGACCACCTGTGTGGAAAACGAAGCAAATTCCCTGGAGACCGGGATGATGGGAAACCTTTACACAATGGAGGAAGTGAGGCTTACTACAGGAAACTCTGTGTAGGTATGGATATTACCAATAATACAATTTCAGGGTGGATTACGGACCCGCTGTGACCCAACACCAGGCTTCAATGTCACTGATGAGGATAAATGTGCATAAACTACTTCCACACATGGCTAACACAGTGCTATGCGGTAACTGGCCATCAGATGGCGCTGTTGCGTTGTATGTCAGCCCCTAACCTCAGAGCCAAGGAAGGCTGTATTTTATATCATGTTTCATTGTAATGAAACATTTATCTAGCATCTTCTACCCCTAGGTAGTGGCAGATTGGAGTTCAATAGAGCAGAGAAGCATAGAGTGGCGTATAGCATTGTAGAATAGATTGGACTAGTACGAGTGGAGTGGCATAGACTGGAGTAAAGTGTTGTGGAATAGAAGGGTATAGAGTGGCATAGTGTGGAGTAGAGTGTCGTAGAGTGGAATGGCAGAGTAGAACGGCGTAGTGTGGAATGGCATAGTGTGGAAGTTGTGAAGAGTGGAGTAGAGTGTCATAGAGTGGATGGGCCAGGTTTGCGTACAGCGGAATAGAATGTAGTGACGTTGAGTGGAGAATGCATGATTTGGTAGCGCACTGCCATTACAGAAAACACATCTTCAATTGAAATGACCATTAATGTTGCACAGACACATAGTTTTACCGTTAAAACTATGGAAATCGGTATCACCTTGTGTATTGACTTGTTTTGATCGTATTAAATTATTTGTTTATACCACACTTCAGAATTACAAATAAATGTGCTTTATTTGTGCTTTCCGAATCTTAATATATTCTGAAATAATTGTGCAGTTCATTTACTGGCATTTAAATTTTATTGTGTGCAAGATAAAAATAAATAGAAGGAAGACGGTAGCCAGGTCAAAAGCAGGACGCTCACCGAACTAAACCGGGGAAAGATGAAAGAAAAGTTACAAATAAAGGGTGCTCAAGAACAGGGGTTGGCTACAGGCAGTTTCAAATATAACCCACAACACGTGGGTTAAAATAATACAAAACAAATGTCCTGAGCACTCAGAGTTAAAAAAAAATGTAACGTCCAACATGAAGTCGTGAGGTGTGTATAGTCTTTAATTCGATCCACCAATTCTTTTCTTGACACTTTAGTTTCTGTACATTAACATGAATACATTGGTAATGCACTTTACACAGCCAACACACGTTTCGGCGTATGACTAATTAGACTCCGATTTCATCAGGACTGAAAATAATAAACAAATAATAACTATAAAACACTCTATGCTTTCATACCATCACCCACCATTTGGTGTGAGGTCCAAAGCTTTGTTGAATAAAATCGTAAACCGATAAGTCCAACGTGATGCATTCTGTCCAAAGGGGACGAAATATAATGTATTGAGTATGTAAAAATAAAAACCTGAAATGAGGCATAATATTATTCTGGTTTCTTATGAAATGTTAATTAAATTCATCCATCACGTAGAATTCATGTCAAGTAGTGGGTCCCATGTAGGTAAACAGTAAGATGTATGAGATTAAAGTATCTGAAAACGAGAATCTTAAAGTATAACTAAAGCAGTGAACGCTAAGACCGAGCAGTCTTGAGATGGCCTAAAACGCAAAGAGTGATACCAATAAAGAGGTGGAAAACAATATTTAAAAATAAAAAATGCAAATGTCACCAGTATCTCACAGGTCAAATCACTGCAAACGGTAAAACATGGTGTGGTGCAAGTAAATGCTAGATCTATTCAGGGAACGCCAATACCATGGCATAGCGTTCATAAGTACCCTTGGTTACTATAATGGGTGTTATGTCACATAAAACAAGCCACGCAAAGTTAGATGCTGTCTCCAAAGTCAGGAGTAGAGACGTCTAAACCAGAAGTCACGGCAACGATTTCGCTGATAAACTGTGCCGATAAAAGAAAACCCATGCAGGAACGTTAGGTATGTGTAAATTCAATTGGTCGTCAATGTAAATTTAAAGTAGAGCCCTCAAAGGCAGTTATTACACTTGGGCGTACTCCGTATTAACAAACGAACGCGACCAGCAAGCAAGCAGCAAAGTGTTCACCAACATACTGAGCACTACCATAGCAGAAGCTAATGCAAGTAAGCATGTTCCAGTCAATACCTTCTTATTTGAACAAGCGCAGACACGCGGCCGCAAAAGGAATGCGAGGTATGCAGCTGGCACCCAGCCGCGCTGCTGCTTGCTCCCGAGCTCCCTAGGCCAGGGGAGAGAGAAGGCGGGACATGCACCCGCCTTTGGCCAATTGCGTTCTGTCTTTCTTAGAAAGACGCACACAAAGGCCAATAGTGTGTGATTTTAAACTCTGATATCACGCACAAGCGTGTGGTCCGAGTTTAAAGTCCTTACTAGAAGCCTCTCAGAACAGCGCATGTACGCTGGCTCAGGCGAGACCTAAAAATGCCTATGGGGCATGGAGTGGTGCTCAAGGGTTAGAGAACTGATTTACCGAGACAAAACCCGACTTAACAAACACAAAAATATGGAGAGCCTAGTGGGATTGTTTCCAGATGTACACAAAGGACTTCACCTCTGGGGTGATGATGGGTTTTGAATGAAGAAGCATAAACGTTATGCCTTAGAAAGGTCCAAATTTTCCACAGACAAATTAAATGTCGATTGTATCTGACAGAGGTATATTTTTCTTTTTCTTTTTAAAAATAGTTTTTGAAATACTGAATAAAAATGCATCACAGGTCATAATACGGGCAGATGGTAATATGTGAGGACATCAGGCCTCCGTACTTATTGTACATCACTATAAAAAAAACTCCCAAGATGTATGATGAAATGGGTTTACTGCTAACAATCCTGAAAAGGATTCACGGCAGGCGTAAATAAAGGTATTACTGGAAAGTTATCCACCAAGAGTGCCAGAGTGCGTAGAAATCCATAGTAGTAAATGTCACACGAGTGGGTTAAAGAAGGGGTAAACCTTGTTACTTTGGGAGCACCCACAAGCTGGTACATGTTTGGTCTCTTGCGAACTCCAATTCAACCCTTTACTTGTATCCGACTGGTCAGAGATGTATTGAAACCAAAGGAGAAACGTATTTTCCGGGATGGGAGGGGGAACAGATCACTCCCAGATTTGGAGTTTCCGAGGGACTTTCTCACTGAAAAAAATTTACATTTGCATCGCACACTTCATTCCCTCTGTGCTTAAATATATGCAATGTAGATTTAAGCCAAGCGAAAACAAAAGCCCATGGGATAAGCGGCGTGACGTTAGTATACCTGGAAATATATGCCTTTTCACAGCTTAACAGCCAGACTGTTGTAAACATGTGCGAACTGGAAACAAGTATGCTCAATCAATCAATCAATCAATCATTGCATTTGTAAAGCGCACTACATACCCGTGAGGGTCTCAAGGCGCTAGGGGGAGGGGGAGCTGCTACTGTTCGAAGAGCCAGGTTTTGAGGAGTCTTCTGAAGTTCAGAAGGTCTTCGGTCTGCCGTAGGCGGATGGGGAGGGTGTTCCATGTCTTGGCGGTGAAGTGGGAGAATGATCTGCTGCCGGCGGTCACTCTTCGGATGCGGGGGACGGCGGCGAGGGCGTGGTCTGCGGAGCGGAGCTGGCGGGTAGGGCTGAAGAGGCTGAGTCGGCTGTTGAGGTACGCTGGTCCAGTGTTGTGGTGTGGTAAATAATTTAATTACCGGAACTGAATTTGATACGGAATCTAGAAAATGTAGCTCAGTAAAATAAGAGGCAGAATCCGTGGTATAAGAGGTTTCAGAATGGGCTTTATTCCAAATGGACGACTCGAGTCGTGGCCTCCATGTTCCGTCACCACGGGGGTTCAGGAAGTGAAGTACAATACTTTATTGACAAGAAATTGCTTTTATAGAACATACATTACAATGAAGCAAATGCAGGAGGCGTAACAATTGATAGCTAAGATAACAATTCACATGCGTAGCCGAAAATGGGCGTAATGGGGAGTAAAAAGAAACGTTATTGGTTGTGATGTCACCTATAGGTGGATCTATGAGATAATTTCGCAATGTCAGCAGAAATACTTGGCAAAGATGCGCGTGCAGCAGCATGACGTGTAATTGACGTGCAACTAGGGGGTGAAGGGGACTTGACATTTAGCCCTACATGTGGAGACGAGAAGTCTGGGGGGTCAAGTCAACCTAATCCCAAATCATATCTAACATCCTATGTTTAAAGAACTATGTTATCCACAAAGGAAGGACTCTTGGACAAAATCTATTCTATACTGACTGTGTATGCGTGCACAAGCGTCTAAGTGTCTGAGTGAGATGCAAGGAGCAGAAACTTTCCATGGTAACGGGGCTATGAATTACTTGCATGAGGACAGAGAAGCTAGGCCCTTTGCTCAGTAGCTGAAGGAAATGTTTACCTAAACTACTAGACAGGAATGCATCGGCTGAGGAGCGAAGCAGATAACTCGAAGGTGAAATACAGTTTTTGGCAGGCAGACAAACCGGCCGAGGCAGGCACCGTTAGCTGGACAGGGAGTAGGACAGAGTTCATGGATACAGATGCGAGCTCAAGCTGGAGCTGGCAAAGGCAGAGAGCAGGGAAAGGCTTGATGGCAGAATCAGGGCCTACTCGCCTGAACTGCAAAATAGAGTAACTGAGCCATATAAAGTCGGTGGCCTTTCGTACTTAGGAATCGAATATCCAGCCCATTCATGGCGGATCTGACAGAGGACATGTTGACGGTGGACGCACATGTATTTGCGTCTTCATAACTGGAACTGGAGGGAACATACATGTACTTGTAACATGTACATAGAACCGTTGGGGTCCAAGATAGGGGACATAACTGATCAGAAAAATCCATATTTCCACATTCCCTCCTTGTCCCCTACTTGCCCATCAAGAGACATCAATCTTCATCAATCCATCGATCTGTTCATAAAGCATCATTTGTTCTTCTTTCTTCTTCCGGGATCTTGAATGAAAACCTTGATGTGGAATACACGATGTGGCACACAGACCACAAATCGCTGGTCCACATTGCAGGCATAAGCAGCAACTGAATAGTATAAGAAGGCCAATACCTAGGAAGGATAGAACTCTCCATCCCCAGGCTGATATCACGCTCCAAAACCACCCGGACCAAGTCCAAGTACCTGGATTCTGGTGTATCTGGCTCACAATCTTATGAAGGCGGGTTATAGCTTTATATACAGATGGCGAATTTTCTGGTATGAATACGCAGCAGCTTGATCCGATGACCCTACAAGCTCCGCCCCTATCGGCCAGGATGACGTCAAGGACAAGACGATTTTGAAGAACAACAATCCTCATCGCAGACTGCTCCTCTGTCAAGTTGCCTAGGACGGCAATAGTTTCATTCACTACGGCTTCAAGGGTCCTAGTTAATCTACGTATCAGTTTACTATTGGTAACTGTACCTATATAGGGAAAGAGGCCTTTATTAAAATCTACATACTTCTCCCATGCCGTCTCAGTGTAATCGACAATCGGGAGATCTCTCCGTTCTCTATCGTGTACTAAATGAATATTTCTGTGGTAATCAGGAGGTGCTAGGAAAACAGGTGGCAAAAGGAATGCAATGTAACAGGTACCATCCCAATCTAGAGGCAGACGCATATATGCAGTCTGACCACATATGAAGTAGGAATGGCGAGAAGCTCTAAAAGACGATTTGCCTTGATCACTGAATTCTACTACAGTAGTGCATTTACTATGGCCCATATGTATGGAACCATTCTTTCTTACACACAATTCACCCTTAGCTGGGAATACTGACATGGCGGGCAAAACTGGTGCAACTTCGGATTCAACATTCAGAATCATGAGATTAAGTGTAAAATTACCTAATCCATATACTTCATTTTCTAGATCAGTTCCTGTTCTTTTGGGGCGACCCTCCTTGTCAGGGTAGCAGACTTTGAGTAAAACTAGGTTCAGGTTTCCCCATACCCAATTGTCTTGATAAACTGCTGTGTTTGAATCTATGGAATTTATTAAACTAAACCATGCTCCACAGGAGCCATTATGTGTAAACGGATATGGAAAAAAGGGCAGAACTCCCTTATAATTCTGATAGGGAGGGAGTCGGCCACATACCCAACAATTGGTAGCATTACTAGTCTGATGAGAGTGATGTAACATACTAATGAAAGTGTTATTGCGCAGCGCAAATCTGTAGGACAATTCATGCGGGGGTAGGTCACTAAAAGAATGTTCAGCAGTAACATTGTAAACATGTTTAGAAATAGGATAATATATATGCAGCAGTATGCTTGCAGTGATTACTATAAGACTCAAGAAAAACAAAATTAATAACGTCACTATACAGTGGCTACGCAGTGATTTACAATACACATGTCGTTTCAACATTTTTCGAGTTTCTCCTCTATTCAGGTCTAAGGGATGCATGTCAGAGACAAATTCAACCGCTTCACCTTGGAGAGGACTTAAACAATCAAACTGTCCGACTGCTTAGACCTAAGTTTCAATTTGTATAGTTCCTGGCTACTGGCTTCAGCCAAAGGTAGCTTTGAGTCAATGGGTGAAGCCACACGAGGTGTGCTATTTACATCCGAAGGAAGTCCATGAAATTTCTTGATATGACTTGAATGCACCCATCCTTTTCTGCCTTCGATCTTCACGGCAGTCCTTGTAGTGAGCAGGACGAGTTGAGGCGACTTCCACCTAGGTTCCAGCTGAGTCTTTCGGTCAAAGTTCCTCACTAAAACGAGATCCCCCGGAATTACGTCATGGGGTTTCACCTCAGTATTGTCAGGAAAGGCTGCAGCTACCTGTGAACGACAAGATTGTAGTGCAGACATCAAGGAAGCCAGGTAATCTGTCAGCATATTACAGTCAACATCAGTTATTTTACGGGGTATAGGCGTCCCCCACATATTCGGTGGTCTGCCAAAGATCACCTCATAAGGGGATAGCCCTGTTCGAGAGTGCGCTACCATTCTCATGTAAAAGAGTGCAACTGGTAAGGCTACTACCCAATCAACACCTTTCTCCCTACATATTTTGGACAATCTGATTTTCAAAGTTTGATTATGTCGTTCCACGAGACCTGCTGCCTCGGGGTGTCGGACACAATGAAACTTCAACTGATATCCTAACAAAAGTGAAACATGTTTCATCAGTTCGGATGAGAACGGCTGGCCGTTATCTGAGTAGACAACACGTGGTAAACCGTACCGTGGGAAGAATTCTCGAACTAGCTGCTTGGCAGTAGTCGGGGCAGTGTAATCTGATACTGGGTACGCTTCGGTCCAACGGGAAAGAGCACAGACAACTACGAGAACATATTTGAATCCTCGACATCGTTCCATCTGGATATAATCCATCTGGAGGACTTCAAAAGGGTGATCAGGAGGCTGAAATCCACCCTGCTCTACGGGGATGCTTTTACCTGGGTTAAACTGACAACATATCATACAGGTACGGACCTTTTGCTTAGCGGCTGCTCGTAAATGTTTGTTGAACCAAATGTGTTGAATGCTGTCTAGCATAGCTTTCTCTCCTAGATGCGCCGGACTGTGTATTGTAGTTATGATAGCTTGGACCATAGAGTCAGGAAGAAACCATACAGATTTCTCCTTCGTCATCCATCCCTGGTCTGTTTGGATCCCTCCTAATTCAGTCCATTTCTTTATTTCGTCTGCTGTAGCGTGTGTCTGTATGTCAATTATGTCAAGTGCGGGATCCTTAATCGTCATACAATGTGTTGGTATCGGAACTATTGTCCTTGTCATGTCGGATGTGCGAGTCTGAGCAGTCTGTTTAGCTGTTCTGTCAGCTAAATCATTGCCTTGAGAAATGATATCAGTGACTTTCGTATGCGCTTTGCATTTCATAATCGATATAGCAGTGGGCAGATGGATTGCGTCTAACAGAGCATGAATGAGGGACCCGTGCTGAATGTGGGTACCGTGAGAAGTTAAATAACCTCTCTCTCGCCACAGCACACCGAAGTCATGTACAACTCCGAATGCATAACGTGAATCAGTGTATATGTTGGCTTTCTTATTTGTGGCTTGAATACAGGCTTGTGTCAGAGCAATAAGCTCCGCTGCTTGGGCTGACAAGGTATTTATACAATTTGTTTCAATGACTTCAGTATCTGTTGTGACTGCATACGCGGCCACTAAATCTCCTGTACTTGTTCTCATACATGAACCATCTACATACAACGTCAGGTCTGGATCTAACAATGGAACATCTGTCAAATCTTGTCTGGGTTTCGTCGTTATTGTAATAACTTCAACACAATCATGAGCTAGTGGGTCTGTTCCGATTACAGGTAAAAGTGTAGCAGGATTCAATGTATTACAGCGTCTGATTTCTATATGTGGCTGAAACAATGTTAATTCGTACCCTGTAAGTCTTGCTATGGTCAAGTGTTGTGTTTGCGTTCGATTCACAAGAACCTCTACTGCATGCGGTACTTGTACTGTCAACGGATGTCCTAACACTATGGCATCGCTTTGTCTGATTGCTAAAGCTGTTTCTGCCACTGATTTCAGGCACGCAGGCAAAGCCTGAGCTACGGGATCTAATGTACTAGAGAAATAAGCACATGGCTTGCGTGATCCTGCTTGTTCCTGAGTGAGTACTGACAAGGCAGTACCTTCACGTTCTGTAACAAAGAGTGTAAAATGTTTATGGTAACATGGTGTCGCTAAAACAGGTGCTTGACATAGAGCTTCCTTTAAGCTTTCAAAAGCTAGTGTGTGTTCCTGAGTCCAAGGGAGGACAGTCGATGTGGCCGCCTCCTGTGTTGTCAACTGAATGAGTGGTTTCGCTAAAAATGCATATTGAGGGATCCACTGCCTACAGTATGAAGTGAGGCCTATAAAAGCCCGCACCTCCTTTTGTGTCTTGGGTATTGGCATGTTAGCAATTAACTGAATGCGATCGGGTGTAAGCTGCCTTCCCTCCTTGGACAGCGAGTGTCCAAGATAAACAACTCGCTGGACACAGAATTGCAGCTTAGAAGGGGATACCTTGTGCCCCTTTTCGGCTAGAAATTGTAAAACTGTCAGTGATGCTTTCTCGCATTCAGGTTCGCTTCGGGCGGTGATCAGCAGATCATCGACATATTGAAGCAGTGCAGTGTTGACTGGCATGTGTATACTGTCAAGTTCTCGTTTCAGTGCTTGGCTATAGATGCTGGGGCTTTCTGTAAATCCTTGAGGAGCGCGTGTGAATTTAAAACTTCGTCCATTTAAACTAAATCCGAACAAGTATTGGCTTTCCGGATCTATTGGGACGCTGAAAAAGGCATTCTTGAGATCAATTACTGTAAAGAACGTTGCTTGTGAATCAATGGCTGTCAGTAATGATGAGATATCGGGGACCACAGGAAATTGTGGCACAATGCATTTGTTTAATTCGCGCAGATCAATAACCAATCGATATACTGGTGGGGCCTTTGGATCAGTTCGTTTAAGAATCGGAATTATCGGGGAATTACATACATTGGAGTCAGTTTCCACCACCACTCCTTGGGCCATAAGCTCGTCAATGATTTGCAATAAAGCCACTACAGCATCTGGTGGTAACTTGTATTGTCGCATTCGTGGTAGCACCACTCCTGCCTTTAATGTGACTCGATATGGTGTAATGTTCATGCAACCAACATCAGTAGGGCCTTGTGCCCATAAATGTGTGGGTAAAGTCTGTAGTCGGGGATCCATGTCTCGGGATACATAGTGACCTTTGAAATCACGTAAAAACAATCTTACTCCTTCCGGAGAACAACATATTATAGCCCCTAGAGCTTTCAATGTCTTTATACCTAACAAGTTTTCTGGACATGATTTAGTAAGCAATAAATCTGTAGTTCGTGTCAAAGGTCCAATCGTGAGTGGAAGAGGCTGTGATACTTCATTAACAATAGGTTTTCCTGAAAAACCAAGGGAAATATTCTGTGTGCCCGAGAGGGGTGCCCCTGGAACTTCACTACGTTTTATTGTTGTTCGACTTGCCCCTGTATCAAGTAAAAATTTTCTATCTTGACCCAATAATTCACTATGCACATAAGGCCCCTCCTGATCTACAGGGACCTCGATAAGGGGTAAGTCAACTTCCCTCTCTAGGCTGGTTCATGCGTATCGTTGATACTCAGGATATTCATACTGTGCTGTCTGATACATTTGTCGTGTCGTGGTTTGTGTAGCAGCAACAGGCAGCGCTGGTGCAGCTGGCACAAACTGTATAGACTGTTGCGGAGCTGGCATGGACTGTTGCGGAGCTGGCATCGACTGTGCGTGCTGCGGAGCTCCTTGTTCATTCTGATCCTGTCTAGGTAGTCGTGGTCTTTCCTTTGCAATACCTACGGCTATATTACGTTTCAGGACTGGACAATCGTGTACATAATGACCTAGTTGTTTACAGTAATTGCATGTTCCTTTTACAGGAACTGCTGAATCTCCGGAATGTGTCACACCCTTTTTGTGACCATCCGCTGGAACTGTCTGGGAAACTAGCATTTTCATTTTAGTGTCCTTCATACGTCTTTGTTCATGATCTTGTTCTTCTCTAATTCTATTGTGATGGTACTGTAACATTTGCAACATTTGTGATGGGGTGTTACCTTGCCAGGTACTCTCGAATTTCAATACTCTATTCTTCACTTGAGGCAAGGAATTCTCAACTAATTTTGTCACAAACAGATGTGGATATGATTCACTACTTGCTTTTATACCACTATTTATACCAAAACATTTTTCGAAACGGGCATAGAAATCACTAGTGTCTTCATCTTGTTTTTGCTTACAGGCTGAGATCGCACCCCAGTCTTCCTTTTTCGTAGTTAATAAACGTGGCAGTACCTGTACTAGTAAACCTGGTAGTGCTTTAACTTTATCCCCGAGCCCTGACCCTGCAGTTCGGCCCCTTTCTTCTGCTTCTAATGCTGTCCAGTCTATCTTTTGGTCTCCCACTTCCCACTCTTTTTCCTTAAGTTTTTCATAAATGCCAGCAGGCATTAACACCTTTAATATCGTCATAATGTCAGGATAGGTATACTCTCCCATCAGTAACATGTCTTTAATTTCTCGGTGAAAACCCGCTGGGTCTTTGTCATGACTCGGTACTACTTTCTTCATTTCTAACAATTCTATTTTAGTTATGGGCGTGTATACAAATACACGTTTAAACTGATTGTCCTCGCCTTTTATTGGGTGCACTTCTCGCAAGGGATTCTGTCTATCCATGTAATACGGCGTTCTTTCTTTGATGGGTAGTGAGACATGTTCTGGACATACAAAAAGAATGTACTGCTTTCTTGATTCTAGTATTTCTCTAATTAACTTAGTACCTGAACCTCTCCATCTATTCGTGAGTAGTTCAGTCAATATATCAGGTAAGGGACCAGGATCTGAATGTTGGTGCATATATAAGATTAGAAGTTGTTGAACCATATAAATCCCAGCCAAACGCTGTTCATCTGGGCTGAGGTTCAAAAACGTGTGTGCTACTGTATCATCACCATATTTTCCGGGACTGTCAATCCAGTGAACGGCTGACCTTGCTAATTCTTGTTCATCCATAGAATCGAGGAGGTGATAACCCCTTCGTTCTCGGAGTACTTTGTCAGCGGCTTGGAACGAATGTTCGGGAGACCTCATATTTATTATAGGTGTTGGATGAGTTCTGTTATTATCTGGACATATCGGCTGTATTGGATCAGTAAAACATCTAGGGCCATATGTAGAAAGCAAATTTGCGATCGCAAACGCTGAAATTCGCCGAATTTCGGCGTTTGCGATCGCAAATTTGCTAAGTGGAATGTAGGAAGGCAAATCTGCATGCAAAATAAGGAATCGCTAAATTTGCGATTCCTTATTTTGCAATTGCATTTAAGGAATCGCAAATTTTGCGATTCCTTAAATGCAATGTAGGAAGCTCCAAAAAAGTGCTATTTGGCCTTAAGGAATCGCAAATTACCACCAACTACAGGTTGGTGGTAATTTGCGATTTCTTGTAATAATGCAGTTTTTTGCATTTTTCAAAGTGGAATGTGGTGCACACACATGCCCTTAGGGCATGTATGTGCACCACATGTGCACCCATGCTAATTTCAGGGGTGCAACAGGGTGTCCTATTGACACCCTTGCAACCTTGAAATTGCATTCTCAATTTGCGATTCTCTAATTGAGAATCGCAAATTGAGAATGTCTTCCTATTCATTCCTATGGGCCTTTTAGCCCATAGGAATGCATGGCAAGGTATTCCTTATTTGCGATTCTCAATTAGAGAATCGCAAATAAGGAATGGGTGGGATTCGCAAAAAAAATTGCTAATCCTACCTACATTGCATTTTGCTATTCTCTAATTGCGATTCCTTAAAAATTGCAATTAGAGAATCGCAAAACACAGTCTACCTACATATGGCCCATAGTATTATTACAGAATCTTCCTCTGCCTACATAGGCTATGGTGTCTGACTGTCTTGCGGAAAATCCTAAATCTTCCTCTTCGTTTTGTTCAAACTCATCTACCGCTAATCTTTCTTCATGTATTCGCTCTATTTCTTTTCTGATCTTTCGGCACATGGCCACTATACATCCTTGTTTATCATGTCTCCCGTCTGATATATTCTGACTCCATCTCGTAAGGGTTTGCATTACTTCCGGGTTCACCCCCGGTCGGTCTTGATTTCTGATCACACAATTTATGAGGAAACGTAACAATTCCCCCTGTATCTCCACTTTCTGGTATTCCATAGCTCTGTTAATACATTCAGAATCTCTCCCTGTTTGAACAAAATGATATATATTATCTAAATGTGTAGTCATTCCTGGTAGCTTCCCTAAAAACACTGCAGCTCTTCTGATACGTAATGATGCCAGGACCATTTCGTCCTCTTTGCCGGGCACCGGGTCATATCTACAATCTACTAGAAGTTCCTTAAGCGTGCGGGGATTTATAAGTTTGGGCGTACGTTGATGTGCTGGTTCTTGAAAAGTAAGTTTACTTATTCGGGGTGGTGTAGAATAAACGCTGGTAGCACCTCCGGTAGCCCCATCTGGGGTACTGGGCGCAAAAGGATTCGTTGAACGTGCTACAGCAACTACAGGTGTGGACACAGCTGTAGAAGTGGTTGCGGGAACAGATACGGAAACAGATGTGCTTGCCGAAGCTTGTGTCGGAGTTTGTTGTTGCACAGATACAGACACCTGATCTTGACGTTGAACCCCCCCAGCAGACGGTCTATGTGGTGCGGGGTTAGCATACTCGGGAGCTGCGTCATCTAAATATGAGGAAAGAAAAACATCTTCCGCGGTTCTGGGATGCCCCTTTGGATGTGCCTTTATCGGAAACAATGGGGGTGGCAAGTCTTTTGGTATCTCCGCAGTAGCCTTAGGTACTCCTTCGGCCAGAAGGGGATACATACCTTTCATAAGGGCATTTCTTTGTCTATCGGCTTGTTCTGATTTTACTCGTGTACCTTCTTCAATTAACAGATTTTCTCGAGCTTTATTTGAATTTTCCTTATTTCTCTCTTCCTGTCTTAGTGCTTTCTCGGTACGTCTATGCGATTCTTTACGCCATAACTCAACAGCGTCTTTCTGTGACTGTCTAGCTTTCCTTTTCCATAACTCTTCTTCTACTTTCATAATGCACTCTGCATCCCAGGTCCCAGCTGCGGGCCACCTCTGACTTTCTGGTAATTCTTTGGTGTATTCCACCCATAAATCAAGAAATAATATGGCGTCTAAGCCATGTTTGTGATACATGAAGTGTCCTGGAGTGTCCCTAGGAGGAATAGGAACAGCTTCCTCGAGTACCCCTTTTCTAGTTGTGATCTGTCTTAATTTCGAAAAGAGCGGCATATTGACAACTGATCTGATGCTTAATCTTGAACACACTTAAATACAAAAGCACAATAATGAACAATCATTCATACCACAATATGCAGAACGTTTTTAACACATTAAACATTTAACATTTGAATGAACAACAATGCTGATCGTCTGCAAAACTAATCACCAAGCATAATTCTCGACAATAACTAGATACTTCGGAATACTTGATATACTGCTAAACAGTACATATACACTGCTGAAACAGTGCAGACCGGATTTGTGTACCCAAACCCGTCTTGACCGGCACAACCTATGTGCACGTCAGAACGCCTCCCCAGCAATGGTACTCACCGGGTAGCTCGGAACGGAAGGCCTCGGAACGGAACTGAACTGGACTCAACTCGACTCGAAAACTTCGGAAACTGCGGACATCGGACCCTCAGGACGTCGGGACTTCGGAATCTGGTGGGCCTCTGTATACCTCGGATCTTGCTCTCTCAGCTAGGCTCTGGTCGGGATACTTCGCACTTCTCACCGCCTCGTCTGGGTTGATCGCAGCCTCAGTCGCCCCCGCTTGACCGGAGGGAGATACAGGAAATCCTGCTGGTACGCGTTATTGTCCGTCCAGCTGTGGCAGGAGACCGGGCCTGCAACGCACCACCGGCGCGTGAGATGAGAAAGTGTCCCTGTTCGGGCGCCAATCATGTGGTAAATAATTTAATTACCGGAACTGAATTTGATACGGAATCTAGAAAATGTAGCTCAGTAAAATAAGAGGCAGAATCCGTGGTATAAGAGGTTTCAGAATGGGCTTTATTCCAAATGGACGACTCGAGTCGTGGCCTCCATGTTCCATCACCACGGGGGTTCAGGAAGTGAAGTACAATACTTTATTGACAAGAAATTGCTTTTATAGAACATACATTACAATGAAGCAAATGCAGGAGGCGTAACAATTGATAGCTAAGATAACAATTCACATGCGTAGCCGAAAATGGGCGTAATGGGGAGTAAAAAGAAACGTTATTGGTTGTGATGTCACCTATAGGTGGATCTATGAGATAATTTCGCAATGTCAGCAGAAATACTTGGCAAAGATGCGCGTGCAGCAGCATGACGTGTAATTGACGTGCAACTAGGGGGTGAAGGGGACTTGACATTTAGCCCTACATGTGGAGACGAGAAGTCTGGGGGGTCAAGTCAACCTAATCCCAAATCATATCTAACATCCTATGTTTAAAGAACTATGTTATCCACAAAGGAAGGACTCTTGGACAAAATCTATTCTATACTGACTGTGTATGCGTGCACAAGCGTCTAAGTGTCTGAGTGAGATGCAAGGAGCAGAAACTTTCCATGGTAACGGGGCTATGAATTACTTGCATGAGGACAGAGAAGCTAGGCCCTTTGCTCAGTAGCTGAAGGAAATGTTTACCTAAACTACTAGACAGGAATGCATCGGCTGAGGAGCGAAGCAGATAACTCGAAGGTGAAATACAGTTTTTGGCAGGCAGACAAACCGGCCGAGGCAGGCACCGTTAGCTGCACAGGGAGTAGGACAGAGTTCATGGATACAGATGCGAGCTCAAGCTGGAGCTGGCAAAGGCAGAGAGCAGGGAAAGGCTTGATGGCAGAATCAGGGCCTACTCGCCTGAACTGCAAAATAGAGTAACTGAGCCATATAAAGTCGGTGGCCTTTCGTACTTAGGAATCGAATATCCAGCCCATTCATGGCGGATCTGACAGAGGACATGTTGACGGTGGACGCACATGTATTTGCGTCTTCATAACTGGAACTGGAGGGAACATACATGTACTTGTAACATGTACATAGAACCGTTGGGGTCCAAGATAGGGGACATAACTGATCAGAAAAATCCATATTTCCACAGTGGAGTGCCTTGTGTGTGTGGGTGAGGAGCTTGAAGGTTATCCTCTTGTTGACAGGGAGCCAGTGCAGGTCTCTCAGGTGGGGTGTGATGTGGCTGCAGCGCGTGATTTCGAGGATCAGGCGTGCGGAGGTGTTCTGGATGCGTTGGAGCCGTTTCAGGAGTTTGGCCGGGGCTCCTGCATAGAGCGCATTTCCGTAGTCCAGTCTGCTGCTGACAAGGGCCTGAGTGACCTTCCTTCTCGTTTCAGTGGGGATCCACTTGAAGATCCAGCGCAGCATGCGGAGGGTGTTGAAGCAGGAGGAGGAGACAGCGTTGACCTGCTTCGTCATGGAGAGGGTAGAGTCGAGGATGACCCCTAGTTTGCGTGCGTGGTCGGTGGGTGTAGGGGATGTTCCTAGTGCAGTCGACCACCAGGAGTTGTCCCAGGCCGAAGGGGTGGATCCGAGGATGAGGACCTCCGTCTTGTCTGAGTTCAGCTTCAGTCGGCTGGTGAGCGAGAGGATCAGCTGGGTGTCGTCGGCGTAGGAGATAATGTTGAGGTCGTGCAACGTGGGCGAGCAGTGCCATGTAGACGTTGCACAGCGTTGGGCTGAGGGATGAGCCTTGGGGTACACCGCAGATGATCCCGGTGGCTTCGGAGCGGAAGGGGGGGAGGCGGACGCTCTGTGTTCTGCCAGAGAGGAAGGAGGAGTTCCAGTCCAGGGCCTTCTCTTGGATTCCGGCGTTGAAAAGGCGAGTTCGTAGTGTGCGGTGGCAGACCGTGTCGAAGGCGGCTGACAGGTCTAGGAGGATGAGGGCCGCGGTTTCTCCGTTGTCTAGCAGTCTAGGAGGATGAGGGCCGGCTCAGGATAAGATATGAATCTCTGCATGCACTGTTATGTTAGTGCCAATGTAGGCAACACTCCCCGCCCTATGCCAAATAGCATGCACAATGGAATAAATAAATACACAACACAATTTTTGTTTGGGAAAATATTGCTGCAGGTTTATTCCATACAAAAGTATGCAACATGGTGGGTTATCTTACGGGCGATCCAAGGGCAGGCAGCGGTGACTAACCTACGCTGCCCTGCCCGCCTGATGAGCCAACTTGCACTGTGGCCTACCCAATGAGTGCTACGAATTATGGTGTTATCCCCTTCCCTAGGATCATGTGGACCACTGGACGGCCATCTCACTCGCGCCCCTTTCAAGACAAGCGCCCGGTTGTTCAGGCTTACAACCGCCCTAAGGACTAGTGGGGCACTGACAAATTTCTTCCAGGGACCTCCCATGAGGACTCCTGGGATTTGGCACTGGCACCCCTATTGTGATCCTGCAGAGGTACCCTTCTGTACCCTTCTGCCTCCGGATTGCCCTGTATCTCCGCCAAAGCTCTGGAGGCGGCCATTGTCGCCTACAGGGCCCCCCACCAATGCTGCGAATTTTCTTACCTGCAACCCGCTATTTCCAGGGCCTCCTTCATGTCCAGTAGGAATAGATCCATGCCCACCTGTGACAAGTGCACCCCATCTTTGTCAAAATTACCTTTGGTGTTCGCCTGGATTAGCCCATGCCTGATGATGTCAAAGCCCCTTTGGTCAGTGAACTTGCTCAAGGAGCTGTTTATCCTTCTCTGGGAATGTACAACTGCCTCACAAGACCTTTGGAATGTGATGGCCTCCCAGGAGGAAGCTCTACTCTTAACCACAGCTATATTACCCTTCGAGCTAATGTAGGCTCCAACCTACTGCAACATGTGGTTGCAATCCTTCTAGCACTTTATGTGCCTAACACCTGTTTCCCCAATTTATGGGACAGCAGCACACTTGTTAGATGACTGCTTCCACAACCAGCCTATCTACTATGGCTATCGGGGTGGGGAATTTTATGCTTAACTGAAGCAACCCATAACCTGCCCTGGGAGCAGAGTGCACATACTTTGTTGAAGTTGACCAGACATTTGCACAGACCTTCTTGATTGCTAAACCATGGCGAACAGGAATGTTCGTATTGCGCTTACTATTGCAGTCACAGCACCCTTGTGGAGTGACAACTTACGCCACCTACAAGGCTTGCTTAACTAAAGCTCGATAACCAAAACACACATACCTGCTAACCAGCTGTGACCCTTGGTGCTCAATCCAGCTATAGACCTAATTCACTTAGTTGTTCCAGGAATGATTGTCCTCTACAAAATTAAAGCCACATATAAGCGTATTGCCTTCATCTACTGAGATCGAGGTGCAGTGTGTGCTCTGGAATTGTCAGCAATGGTGCTCCAAACCCCTATTTCTAGACACTATTGGAGCCACGGCACCCATTCTGGCATAACCAACTGACGCAACCCACCTGGCTAACTTAGCGCTGCGAGATTTTGATCTTATCCCCATGCTCTCATGGTTACCACTGCACATCTTCCATAGGTCTTGACCCCACTCTATTTATGCCGATTCCTGCAATGTACCGTTCTGCCCCTGTATGGGCGACTAATAACTGTAACATTACAAATCCCACTGCCCTCCCATTCTCGGGCAGTCCGTTGGGAGATAGGGGTCTTTTGTGTTAGGTTCTGCTAAATTACATGGCCTCTTAGCCTGCAAGCACCCTCGTCTGACAGCAGTCTATCTGCTGTGTCGCCCGTTCAATGTCCGCACCCTGGCGCATGACGTCCCGTTCTATACTTCTGTTAAAGGATCACCTTCAGTGAGGCTGGAGTGAACGGTTGTATGTTGTGCATCTGACAGTAAGTACCTTGGTCTGCTTTGGCTGGGATAGAATTGTTGCTTCTGTCACACTCCGAATTGTGACATGTGTAGCTCTTTCGCATTCTTCACTGCAGTGGGTGCCTGGTTCGATCCCCGATACACACTGCGTGCTAACCAGCTGTGACCCATGATGCTTAGAGCACTAGACCTGGTACACTTGGTTACCCCGGAATTTATTGCCCTCCACCAAAATCCATGTGTACGGGTAGCTGGCCCATGATTTAATTCCTAGTAGTCTATGTGTTATGCCATACTCCTTTTATGCCTTTAATCAATGGCCGTTAACCCGCTCACACAAGTGACCCGCTGGTAGCAAGCCCAGTGTAATCTGTAAGTGGTATTGTAATACTCCTATCAACTGCACTGAGGGCAAGCCACCCTCACTGCTACTGGTGTCCGCCAATCAGCCTTAAAGGCCTTAGCAATACTGCACAGTCAGCAAGCCACGCCCACTGTAAAGTTGTAATTTAGTAATTTGTCGCGCTGACAACCGCCGGGGCCTAATACCGGGCTGAATGTATGCGGCCCAGGATGAACTTAAACAATTGGCTTGGTGTGGATGGGCGGTTAACGTTGCCTGGCAAGAAGCGCAATACCTTTGACAATCACCTCGTATAGCGCTTGTTGGAGCATAACCAGACGCTTGTGTATTTGTGAAGTGCAAGTGCTCCCGTAAGCATGTTGCCGCTGAATAAGAGAAATTTGTTACCCCGCTCACTGATATTCATTATAACAACTAGAGAAGGATTATAGGTTGATTGAACCCAACGGGGGTTAGATCCTATGACCATGAGGTCAAAACACCACCAGACCCAAAAGGTAAATCGGTCCAGGTTTCCTTTGCCATGACCCCTCCTGACCATTTTAACTCATCTTTTAACCCGTAAGTGGCCATTTGGCTGACACCCCAGCGGGACCTGGCAGTAGTCTTTGACCTATATCCTTACTACATAGCAACACTCACCACTGCAGATGCCTTGGTGCGTGAGCGTCTGAGGCTCACACTAGTTAATACAGCGATTATTTTCATTAAATTAATATGATACTGTGTATATGAATAAACTATGCACAGGCAATTGAAACTTTCACACGTTCAGTTGATGTGAAACATTTTGGACTAGTCCATCAAAATTAAGCCAGTCACCTCCCTAGGTGAAGTCTTGCACTCCCAAACTTCTGCTAATGTAAACCAGGGAGCAGACAAGTCAGTGGGAACAGGAGGGGAACTAAATGTACGAATATATCTTGAATACTGGGAATGCCAGATGTTTTTAAATAGATTGTAGCCTGTTTGGGCTCTAACCCAGTGTTCCCCAACTTCTTGAACTGCAGCCCACTTGTTAGATGACAACTTCCACAACCCACCTGGCTGCCATGGCTATAGGGCGGGTGATTTTAGCATAACTGAATCAACCTATAACATGCCCTTGTTTACAGAGTGCACCTACTCTGCTGCATCGACCAGACATAAGCGCAGGCAGTTTTGTTGATAAACTATGGCAAACAAACGAATGGTGTCACTCTGGTTTCTGAGACTGTATGTCTATGGTGCATCTGCCACTGAGTACCTTGATTTGAGTAGGCTGAGTAAAACACATCCGCTGTGAGACTAATATGCTCCCTATCTGTGATACTTTATATTATCAATAAGTCTAATGATAAATCAAATGTACGACCTTCAAAAGAAAAAAAGGCTGAGTGGGCCTGCCGGTATCTGAACCTGTGACCATGAGGTCATACACCCACCCCTACATTCGGTACCTTGGTCCGTGGCCACTAACCCAGTGTCTGCATTCTATACAGGGAACTAATGCTTTTGTATCCTTAAAGCAGGGAGTGACCACGCGTGCAGCACTCATCACTACCAATTAATAATTGTCTGCACTGGAAAGCAGAGACGGAAGTGCAGGTCGGTATTGCCTGATGAGCTGATCTGAGTGCTGCCCCTTGCCGCTGGGTCATCCTATCCTATTAAAGCACCCTCTGATAGACCAGGGAATTTTTTTTGTCACCCTTTAATCTATCCTAAGTAGTTTTCATGTGGCTCATGATGACAAACATTAAATCATTGTTCTCTAAGTTAGACTTATGGATTTAACTTCAACGCTGCCTTAAAGGACCACTCAGACCAGCAGAGTGGCCCAAAGACCTGCGATCTGCATTGTACACTTATTTAGCAGGCGTGTAGATCCGCTGCTATATCCTCCTTGAGTCAATGTCTCCACTGGGCAAAACCTCTGGTCCTTCGATGCATCAATAGCTTCTAACCCCATAATAAGTTGGTCACAGGACACCCCTGCCCGGAGTCCACGCCCAGAACGGCGACCCCACTCTGTGGCCCGCCCCGCCATGTGGCTGTGAAGTGTACCGGGCTAAGCGCAATGTGTTGCATTGCACTCATGGTGGGGAGCAAACCTCCCCGCCAATCCACTTGCTGGAAAGTAGGGGCGATGTGCAAGATTGCTGCACCAACTCTAGCAACAGCCAAATTGCCAGTACACAACCACTGAAGGAGTTGTGCGGGATGTCACTGATCGACCAAAGGGTGGGGACTGGCCCGAGTCTCCGTTCCCAGAACCCCCCCAAAGTCACCATAATTCCCAAAGGTATTGCTGACAGACCTGAGTGCAAGAAGACGCACTGGCCAGTCCTTAGACCAACTGACCTCTAACCCCAAACAAGGTGACCACACCACAATCAACTCCAAAATTGCCATTATGGTCACCCCGCATTCACCATACAGGACTGCTGGGAGCACACGCCACCAACTTCGCCGACCACCGGCGACAGGACAGGCCGTGCTCATGTCCAAACCGAGCGACACAAGCTACCAAACACACGTGGCACAGCTCACTTGCCAGGTTACCCCAAACTTTTACGCACCTACTTTAGGAGCCTGGGAATTAGTTCTCCAACTGCAGCCACCCCGCTGCACCGGGGCCACACATGGCTGGGAGAGACAGCTATGTGTGACATATTCATAATTTCAGTGCAACTATGACTGACATTTCAAAGACTATGAGTGACACTTTCTTGCGAGCAAAATCAAACAATGACGATGAGGGAAACATTTCACTATAAGTAATTACAGCCTTTTGAGCAACAAGAAACTCTGAGAAGACCAAGATTTAAGGCTGTCATTGCCCCCAGTTACACCCCTCGGAATAAGCCTTCCCTTGGCCTATCACATTACCGCACAACAGGCCTGTTCGCACCCCTGGAAGAACCATAGTCGTTAATAAGGTTGTCCTTCATCTACGCGAGTCGATTTTATTGAAACAAATCAACAATTTCCAAACTGGAGCCACCAGGTGTCAGTTTGCCCCAACTTCGGTACATTCTACTGTGAGAAAGTGCCATCTTTCTTGCATGGTATGCCCCTACTTTTTGCTGAATTGCTGATGTACTTTGACTGAGTGTGCCCTGGGCTTCTGCCAATCAGGTACCCAGGGCCTATGTTCCTTCCCTAAAACTGTGTTGAATCCTAAACCCAATTGCCATCTCTAGCCACATGTCAGCCCATGGTAAATGGTACACTAGGTACCCAGGGCCTTGTGACCAGAGAAGGCCCCTAAGGGCTGCAGCACTTATTGTGCCACTCTTAGAGGCCCTGTACCCTGGCACACACACACTGCCCTTGCAGGCTGAGTGTCTAGGTGCAGAACAAAACAGAGAGTCGACATGGCACACATCCCTGTGTGCCATGCCCACAACACACACTGCCCTGGCATACCTCAGTCACCCCTCTATCTGGGTGCCCTATGCCAGTGGTGTGGGTACAGGTGCATGAGCCCTGTGCCTCTACAGTACCCAGGTCCATTCCTGGGCACTGTAAGTGCAGTGCTGCCATTAAGAGTATATGGTGCTGGGAGATCGTCAACACGAACTTCACAGCACCATGATGGCAATACTGAAGACTGATAAGTTTGGTATCAAACTTCTCAGCACATTAAACCCGCACTAATGTCAGTGTGGGATTTAATGTACAATGCACGACAGAGGGCATCTTAGAGATGCCCCCTGAACCTAACCTACAATCCACGTCTTGTCTGAGGGGCTGCCTAGGCTGCCACACAGCAGACATGTTGCTGGACCCCTGGGTAGAGAGCCATCCGCTCTCCTGGGCCTGCAACAATGCACATCCTGGGCGAGGTGCTAGGTATCCTCCCCCAGGATGGGCAGGGGAAGCTTCAAAGGCATGCCGCCTTTGTGAGCTTCTCCAGGCCACTTGCTGTACTCAGCAACTGGCCCCTACCGGTTCTGACCCCCACTCTGGCGGGAGGACTGGCCGGAAAATCCAAGGAAGGAAAGGGGGTGTGCCAGCCTCTGCCAACCCCACCCCTCAGGTGGGGGAGGCGAGGTGAAGCACATCTCCGGGCTCTCACCATCTTGAAGATGGGGAGCCCTGCCCAATCAGGAATAGGCTACTGCCCCCCTTCCACAGGAAAGTGGCCGGATAGGGGGTGTAACCACTCTAGGGAAGGGACCCATTGGTCCCTGCCCTTTACCTACCTGTAACGCCCCTAAATTTAGTATTTAGGGGCACACTGAACCTTCCTTCCTCAGATCCAGAAACAAGAAACAAGAACAAGAAACAAGAAGACCCGCCGTGCAGCTGCTAACAAGAGGAAGACACCAACTGATTTGGCCCCAGCCCTACAGGCCTGTCGAACCTCGAACCTGCTCCTGCTAAACCCCGGCATCTCCAGTGGTCAGCAACCTCAAAAACCCCGGAGGACCTGACTGCCTTGTGACTCTAACTAACTGGGACTCCTATGAGCAGTGGTACTGCTCAAAGCAAGTAACAAGCCCCTGGCATCAGCCAGAAAACGCGACTCCTGCACACTCTGCACCCGCCAAGCCTGGCCTGTGCCGGAGTGGACAAAGACCAGGAGGACTTCCTTCTGGCGACTGTGACCCCAAATTCAGCACCCAAGGACCCACCTCGACACTCCTGACGATGCCTGCAGCCTCAAAACCAGGGACCCCTCCAACCACAACCAGCAACTTGCAGCCTTTGTTCGTCACTGAGCTTCTCCATTGAAATCCATTGAGCGCCCGACGGCTCAAAAGCACCCTGCACCCAGCCGCCCGAGTGCTCCTGGCAGTGCAACCTCTACTCTACTTTCCCACTTTCCCTGAGTAAGTGACCAGGAGCCCAGCTCCCACAGCCGCGTGGCCTGCTAGCCAGCAGCCACCAACCAAGGGCCCCCTGCCTCCCTTAGGATAACATTGGGCCTAACTCTCTCTGCACCCGGCTGACCCTGTGCCCCTGACGGTGTAACAACTGTACTTACCTGACCCTGGGAGACCAATGAGTCTATGCCCAGAACCTTAACTCTGCCAGTCGAGTACTTACCCAAAAGCCGATAACTCACTTTTCTTCCATAGGGTAACATTGACTGGTTTCACTTGGAAATTCTTCAGTGTCGAGTTTTGCAACTTTAAAATATTCATCTAAAATCAGCCGAATAATGAAAACTAATTTACTCATCTGCTATCAGGAGAGATCCCAGTGCTGGATCTTGGTGCCCAGCACTGACCCTGCAAAGTAATTACAACCGTACTTACCGCTAACTTGATTTTCCTCAATAGGATAACATTGCCTGGTTTTTGCCAGAAATTCTTGTCGATTTTACAAACTTACAAATATTCGTTCAAAATCGCCTGTATAATAAAAACGCATTCTTTGAACTGTTTACAGGAGATGCACCAGTGCTGGATCCAGGATCCAACACTGAGTTAGAAAAAGTAACGATAACCCTACTTACCTGCTAAGTGAATTTCCTCCCATAGGATAACATTGGTGATTCTATGTGAAAAAGTTTCTGTCAACTTTTAAAATACAATAATATTCCTTAAAAATCACAACTGTAACCAAAACGTTTTTGCTCAACTGTTTACAGGAGATGTCCCAGGACTGAATCTAGCATCCAGTCCTGTGGTAAGAAAAGTAATCCAAAAAGTAATCTATTGCATTTAACTAGAAATTCCCATTGAGCTCAATGTATAATTGTGTTTGAAATTGTGTTGCCTATTGCAACAACTGTATCTATTGCATTCAAAAGTCTATTGCCTATTGAAAAATATTTAACTAAAGCATCTCATTCTGAGAAAGTATATTTTGATACTTATTGTTGGTTCTAAAATAAAAGTACTATATATTTTTATATACAAACCATTGGCCTAGAATTCAGTTCTTGAGTGTGTGAGACCATTTGCTGACAGAGTGTGTACAACAAATGCTTTACACTGTCCTCTGATACTGCCTTACTGCTCGACCAAGCTACCACTTTAGAGAGTAAGGGGCTATCTAACTTTAGCCTCTGCCAAACCTCTGGGGACACTGTACCTATTTGGGAACAGTATATACAGAGCCACTTTCTTACAACTACAGAAACCTGAGGCTCGGGTAGTCAAGGCTCTCCAAGTCAACTGTTAATTTTGTTTTGTTCTACTTTCTAAACCCACGGCTACCCCCCAAGATGATGTCCACTCAGTTCCTCCAGATCTAAAAGCCTCAGAGCCAACCCGTCTGGATTAAAACTACTTCCTCTTTCAGGTGTACTGCCCAATTTGATTAGGAGCCCCTTGACGACCTGCTAGGTCTGTGATTTGCTGGCTATAAACATGCCTTTAGGGAGCAGGACCCCTCTTCAGGGCAGGACGCCCCTGCACTTTATGCCCTAAAGAGCCCTTCGGTCCCTAACTTAGGTGTAAAGTTTCTTGTCCAAACCTGGGCCATTCTGCGTTGGTTGGCCAAGAGAACAAAAGCATTTTAACCCGGGACCCCCGTGACTGCCCAGAACCCTGCAAGTGTCGTTGGACCACACAATCATCCCCCACCCCGGACGGTCTCTAGTTCTTCAGTGCACCGCAAAGTGCAATTGATCAACCTCACCACGATAGGGCACGTCCGCACCAAGGATTGGGGCTGCAGAACCTCTAGAAATACATATGCTCTGAATAAATCAGTGAGAAGGAAGAGCACCGTATGCAGCGTGAAAATTGGTGTAAGTCATTAGACTTTCTGTCTGTATCCTTTAGCATGAGAATGCCGCCATGAATTCAGGCCAAGGGAAACGCCCTGTCTAATCAATTATGAAAGCCCCCGTGGGATGCCTCATAGCGGGCCAACCAGCAAACCAACAAACCAAAACAGGATGGGGCAGACCCCGAGACCGGCACCCCCAGCCTAGCTGCTGTCCAGGTCACCAATCGCGGGAGGACCGCGAAGAATTCTCCCTTGCAGGCCAAGCACTGCCTCCTCATGCCCACCGGAGCCAGGACCGGGTCACCAAGGGAGGGAGCGAGGACACCCTGCCTCACCCGCGAGACGGGAGAAGTCAGGGGCAGGAAGTGACAGCAGGTAGCACACGCACTAAACAAAACACTGTACCTAGGCGTGCACAGCCACAACCTGCGAGCGCGACAGGACAACACGGGTACTCACGCACCGGAAAGACTTAAATGATCCTTAAAACCTACGTAATCGCCCGAAGAGAGAAGGAAAACTTGCATCATATGCATGCCGCTAAGGCAGTTCATGGGAGTGCCCGTGGAATCAAACCTTGTCAATCAACCCCACCCCGTCCCCCGCCCGTCTGCACTGTGCGGAGCTGCTGGCCAGGGCTGGCTTTAGCACTGGTGGCGCCCTGTGCGACAATGTTTGTTGGTGCCCCCCACAGACTCCCTCACTACCACCCTTTCACAGTGCCCCCTCAAGTCTCCATGATCACTCTCTCTCACATGTATTTAATTAGTAATATGGCACCTCCTATACCAGTGTAGGGTGTCAGAGCACTTTACATCACACACACACATACTACACAGAGACAATCAATCACAGGTGTGTAAATCAGTGTATAGGAAATGTTACATAAGCCAGAAGACTACAAGGTGTAGGAGTCACATGTCATCCATATTGGTAGACATTTTAGTTTAAGAGTGCTTGGTCTGGAGAGGCACAGCCTCATAATTGAAAACATAACCCCATGGTTTGGGGATGCATTTAATAATAGAGATGTTTTATTCTTACCAAAATGCACCCTTTTTGAAACATTAGAATAATGAAAGACAGAGGAAGAATTATAATGCTCTAATCTATATCTTGCAGTTTGCATGCAGCTCTTTGATAGTGATTAGCTCACTGTTCCATGTTAGGATTTTAACATTTACACTGCCAGTAACAAAAGGATCTCTCTGTCAACAGCACACTCTTGGCAGCAGGCATATTTTTTCTTAATTTGCATTTTTTTGTTAGGCACAGGGAGATTAAGTGATTTGCCCAGAATCACAGGATGTTTGGCGTTGTTACCGAAACTCAAACCCAGTTCCCCCAGGTCCGAGGTCGAGCACCCGAACCATTAGGCCAACTCCTCTGTGCTACCATAAAATGAGTTAAAACTTCCACTAGACAAAACTCCTTCTCTCTCCAGGAAGAACATTAGTCACTGTAGTTATCTTGACATTTTTATTGCTGTATGAGAATTGCCAGAGGCTAGCAATGCAGCAGCAGGTGCTTTTAAAGCTATAAAATACTTCCAAGGACAGCGCCCCCTTGAAGAGTCAGCACACGGTGCGGTGGCACCGGTTGCACCGCCCTAAAGCCGGCCCTGGTGCTGGCCATACCACAACACCTCCTGTTCTGAGGCCGGGCACAGCGAGTCAGCCTCAAGCCCACGCCAAAGCACTAGGAGCAGCGGGGCACCCAGCACTCACACGGACGCCGTGTTGCTCATTTGCACCCCCCCACCGCTCCGATCACACATTGGAATGGCCAGGAGTGCAGCCAATGTCTCAGGTGCCCAAACGGCGTCCCAACATAAATCAACTCAGTTCAAGAACAGAAAAAAGCAAACCACTCTCTAAAAACAAAACAATGAAACTTAATTCCCGATGGATTTTTGTATACATTGTTTTATCGTTCTTGATTCGAAACATAAAATTGAACAGCCATTTTATTGACCATGTTAGCGATTTCACCACTTTGTGTGACTGCTCTTTCCAGTAGCTAAATGAAAGGAATTGTTTTTAGAACTATGGGTTCCGCCGCGGCCATATTGAAAAGGCTTGATGTGTGACTAATGCCCAATCACCTTCTGTCGCACCTTAGGGGCAGGGCCCGTGCAACAATCGGTAACTTGTCATGGGAGCTCTGCTCCCGTAAAATGAGAATGCGCCACCGACAAGGTCAAGGAAATCACAATGCAACGCGTCTCAGGTGCTGACCGCCCCGTATACACACCACCTCGTGGCCTCTTGTAGTGCACCACGTGCCCAAAAACCTCCTCAATTTCTCCCCAGTTGCGCATGGCGAGCCACACCCCCACGGTGCCCGGAGGCAGGAGTCATTGGCCATAGTATCGCCATTGGCACCCCTCAGTCCCCCCTCCAACAAAATACATTACCCAATAATAACACACACTCAGACTGTTTGATTGGGTACAAAATGCTGCAGGTTTATTACATACACCTTTATGTAACAGGTGGGTTATCTTACGGGCGATCCAAGGGCAGGCAACCAATTGGGCCGCCTGCCCACCTGATGAGCCGGGCAGCACTGGGGCGAACCCCGCCTTTGCTGCCGTCCAAGTGATTCTCTTCCAGGATCACGTGACCGTTGGTAACTTCTACTCACGCCCCTTCCCGGGGCGGAGCGTAGCATAGCAAGCCCCCGGTTGTTCAGGCCCACAACCGCCCGAAGGACTCGCGGGGCGCTGACACGGCTTCCGGGACCCTCCCATGAGGCTCCTCGGATTTGGCTCTGGCACCCCCTATGGTGCCGCGCAGAGGTACCCTTGGTACCGGCCTGCTTCCAGATCGCCCTGTAACTCCGCCACAGCTCTGGAGGCGGCCACTGTCGCCGCCAGAGCCCCCCACCCAAGCAGCTATAGTCTCACCTGCTACCTCTCCTGTCTGGAGCTTCCTGCAGTCCAGATAAAAGAGAACCGTCCCTGCTGGTTATAGGTGGCCCCATCTACATCCCAAGCCCTTGACGCTATCCTGGGTCAGATAGTGTCTGCTGAAACAAGAGGCCTGTCCGGCCTGAGGAGTTGTGCCAAGGGGAATTCACCCCCATGCGAGAAAGTTCCACTGAGAATAGTCCACATTTGTAAAACAGAACAATCACCCGTAAGGGTCTCAGACGCTGGGGCCCGCCGGAAAGATTAAGCAAGCTATTGCCCAGAGTCACCAGGTGCTAGGCTAATCTTCCGCAGGCGCAGGGACGCAAACCGTGATCCCCAGGTTCTGGAGCCAGTTGCCCTGGCCGCGGCGCCACACCTCTTCCCGCTTCACTTGTCTCAGCCCCGAGCCAGCTCTGGGCGGGGTGACCGCCGACCCCCAGGCTCGCAAAGCCCCGTCTATGCGCTGATCTCACCTAGCTGCCATTCTCCTAGCACCGGGTGCGCCTGAAACCTGCATGCCCATCTATGGGACAGCAGCCCGCTAGCTAGGTGACCACTCCCCCACCCGCCTGTCTGCTCTGGCTATTCTGGCGTGAGGGAATCTATTTAACCTTTGCCAGTCACTTTGTTTGATACATTATGCCGCGCAGGAGTGTTCATGACTAAAAGAGTGTGGCCCTGGGCAAGGGACCCTCATGCCCTGTCATGTATCCCTTATTCCTTATGGGAATTATGCCCGTTCAGCTCCTTCCGTGGTGAAAAACCCCCCAAGCATACTGGCTTATCTAATCTGTCTGATTTCAGCAGGCGCATTCTCTGCGGCATGGCCCAAGCATTACGAATTGGCTAAGTCCTACTTTACCCATCCTAGAATGCCCCCAGATAAGAGGGTGTCCATGGGGGGGTACCCACCACCCGCCCAGGGCATCCCCAGCGGTGGCAAATTACCTGCTCCGCTGAAGTTTCGTTTTAGTTACGCACTAGGCGTGCCAAATGTTCTATTGCTTTAGTGTCCCATTGTGTTTGACACGCTGCTACCCCCATTATTGAGACGGGAGCACACTATGTTGGCTGACCGCAGCCCCACCCAGCGAGGTACAAGTGTCAGTATCCTAGGTTCCCAGTTCCCTGCTCCAGTACCCTACCAGTGGTTCCACTGGAAGATTCCACAAACCGCAGTGGTCCTCCGAACCTTAAGAAGCGCCCCATTCTCAACTGGGCGCACCTCTGCGATAGCGGTTTCGCCAGCTGTAAGGCTAGAGACACACCTCTTAAACCTATTTACTGGTTTTGCTACTCAGCACTCTTATGGTTGGAGCTCTGTGTTTACGCAGCGCGCATGCCCGATGTTGCTGAAGAGCCGGGGTCTGTTCCCTTTAACTGTCTGAGGTGAGGGGTTGAGGAACACAATACAGGTAATAACAGGAGGATGTACGTACTTCTGCCAATGCCAGGCAGGGGCCCAGCTGTGCCCCAAGACCTCTCAGAACTCACACCCTTGGGCTGTTAGCCGGTGGCATGGCAGGCTGTAGTTTAGCCGCTCATGACATTGCCTCCGTGTACAACCCAAACACCGTGCCTCACTACACGCCAGTACCTTTCGCTTAACAATGCTTGTCAGTTGTCTAAGAAAGATGAGGCAAAATGCTAGCTTCCACTGCGGATGCTTCAATTCTGACCTTAACGTGTTGAACATTCCTTAACTGTCTCCCTTCGATGAACAGCGATTTCAACCGCAAGTGAACCCACACACTACTCAACTTCACAACAGCCGGACCGGTCACCTACGCATGATCATGGAGCATGAAGCGGGGGAGCCCATTGGAAACGGAATGGCGGCGCACAATCCCCGCCTTGGAGACAAAATGTTTTACCTCCTCTGCGAGATCGGTGCATGCAGGAACAATATAACTATCCTTTGCCAACTCTTAGCCAGACCGTAACTTTAGTCTAAATTGGGACAAGGGAAGACCCTGGTAATATCACTGCTCAAGTCTGTGATGTCATATACGACCTCTCCCCCTGTGCTTTGTGTGATATTGGCCCTCCTAGGCGTGGGCAGAGCCCCGGGAAGTATACATGGGTTCTCGGCCGATAATGGACCCTTGTTCGTGGAGAAAGCTGAATCCAAGCTTGCCGGTTCCCGGCCAAAACAGACAACCCCTTTTCCCTTTCTCCAACCGCAGTACCTGCATAAAAGACATTGATAAGGACCACATGCCCAACTTCTGATGTCCAAGGACCTAGTATGCCAAGCAGTGAAACATCACTGAATAGAATATACGAAACAGTCTTCTCACGGCCCATGCCTCCCAGGCGCCGCCAGGACACCGAGGTCTACATCGCACAACCGGATTCCAAAGTAAACCCAATGTGATCTTGGCTGTAGAAGAGCTATCCCTGTACCTACAGGAAATGAAAAAACTTGGAGTTGAAGCCACGAAAGCTAACTAAATGAAGACCAGAGACCGGGGTACTCCACAGGCGTTTATACTTGCAAAGCTGGAGTCATGGAACACGACACGTATAGGATACCAGAGCCTGTCCAGTGGACAGCGAGTCAACCGATACTCAGTTAAATATAAATGGATTTTGAGACACAGGCACCTTCCGAACTACTGAAACCAAGTTGGCGAGACTAGTTCTATGGCGAAAAGCATTGACAAGAAACGCTCCTCAACGTCAAATGACACAACCACCCGCTTACGACTACCTTTCTGGGAAAGATGGAGAGATGCCCATTACGGAATAGTGAATGACTAATTCATTCCTGTAGCCAATTGTGAAAAACTGCCCCCGGAGTGGTCTTTCCGCTGGCAGTGCAATTGGTAGGGCACCAATAATTAACCCCGACTGGTATGCTGCTTTGCCCCACCCAGGACCCCTGTCCGGTAACAACCAGGCAAATGTACCGCGATGCCAATTGAAGGCAGAGTAAAAACATTTCTGACCTAGAGTTGTTCGCGGCGACACATACATCGTGACGCCCGGTAGGGCGCAAAACTAGGATCGGCAAACGCGCGCACTACATACCTCAAGGCAGTCCTAAGGAACACCTGACGATTGTGCCACTATAAGCCAGGGCTCCTGTCCGGCGCCACTTCCTCGAGCACCACACCTTGAAACTGCCATGCTTAAAACCTCAACTACGGACCAGGGTACTCGTGCAAACGTGAAAATTCGGCCTGTTTCAAGCCCTCAAACTAAAAGGGGTGGCTTGGGCAGCTGGCCACAGTGATTTTAATGCTAATTGCGTTAATCCATGCCTCCGGGGTAATCTCTACAATAGACAGGCCATGCCAACTCGTGGCCGACTGACCCAAGCACCAGTTAATGTTAATGTTAGAAGATTTCTAGAGCACATGGCTGCCCGTAAACGTCCCAGCGCTGAACAGAAGTACAGGCGGACTCAAGAGGGGAAGCTTACAGGAACAGCCAGGTCTTCAGAAATTTTCGGAATGTCAGAAGATTAGGTCGTGCACGGAGATCAGGGGGAGGGAGTTCCACTGTTTGGAGGCGTTGTAAGAGAAGCGACGACCTCCCGATCGTGCTCTCTTGATCTTAGGTGGCAGAGTTAGGTGGGCGTTAGAAGATCGGAGGGATCTGGAGGTGATGTAAGGAGTCACCAGATCTTTGAGGATAGGGGGGGCTTTCCCGTTGAGAATTTTGTGTGTTAGACAGAGCGCCTTAAACTGCACTCTTTCCAAGACGGGCAGCCAGTGTAGCGCTCTAATGGCCGGCTTGGCTGAGCAACGACTCTTGGTGTTGGTAAGAATCCGTGCGGCCGTATTCTGCACTACCTGGAGTTTAGTTGTTACTTTCCACGGTGCGCCAAGGTACAGTGCGTTTCCGTAATCCAACCTTGACAGAATGAGGCCTTGGATCAGGAGTTTCCTCGATTGGAAAGGGAGCAGAGGTAGAATCTTCCGGGCGGAGCGCAAGAGACCATAACAGACTCCGGCAGTTTTCCTTGCTTGGGTATGCATGGTGAGATTTTGGTCCAGCCATAGTCCGAGGCTTTTAATCTCGGATTTGGGGGTTGGAGGCCTGCCCATGCATGGGGGCCAGAGGAAGTCCGAACGAAAGTGGGACTGATTCCCCATCACCAGAATCTCAGTCTTGTCACTATTAAGTTTCAAGTGAGATCTGTCCATCCAGCTGGCTATGTCTCTCAGGTAGGAATAAAGGTCGATGGTAGGATTTTCATGCTGACTAAGAGAGACAACCAGCTGGGTGTCATCCGCATACGTCAGAAGTTTGATACCATATGGTGTGACAATCTTTTCCAGAGGGGACATATAAACGTTGAAGAGCGTGGGGCTCAAGGACGAGCCCTGAGGCACTCCACAACATAAAGAGGTCTCCTTGGAGATGTTGGTGCAGATCAGAGCTTCCAAATCCCCTTTACTTCCACGGACGGAATGAGGTCAATGCAACCAGCTAGTTGCTGAAGATCTAGAGGAATACATTTCAAAGAATACACAATAAATCAAATAAACATGACCAAAAATAATCACCCGAGACAGGAATTCAAACAGATTGTTCATTTATCTAATATTTCCAGAAAAGCCAATTAAATGCAATTTCATTTTTCTCATATTTACCTATTCTGTCTAAATGTCAGATCCTAAGTCAGAACCAGTCCTCTGTTGAAGAATTAAAGTTTTCTGCCGTCATGTAGAGTCATCGTCCTCTCCGTCAGCATAGGAACCTCGCATCATCAGCTCGGGAAGAAGTGGCGCTAGAAGTAACATTTCTTTATTCAGAACGGATGAATGGCGGAAATAATGTCGTCTTGCAACATGAGCAAAAGTTCTCAGATATTGTCTGTCTTAAACGATGAATAGAAAAATGTAATGTCCATAATTTTATCCGATACTTCTACGGATGTTTTTCCCAGATTAAATGTATCATCTTATGAGACCACCGAAAGTTCATGTAGTCAGATTTATTCAGTTGCAACAAATTTCTCATCCAGGGGTTTTTGGCGGTCAGCCTGGATTTGTCGTCATGTTCATGGCTTTTCAGTTCGACAAGAGGGCAAGGTCATAGGCAACGCGAAGCCTTCTTGCAAAATTTTCCATTAAGTCATCTACTCGACTGCAGGCTGCAGGAGGTGGCCATCTTTCAGTAGGCCACAATTGTCAACTTAAGAGTAAAGAAACACAAAACATAATTACTGCATAGAAATGATTAAACAGTGTTATTCCCCAGCTAATACCCTTATGTGTGTGTATGTATCTAGCCATTTGCGACATCAGAAGCTATTAATGCATATTAATTATAAGCGCAAACACCATAACATCACATAAGCAACATCGTTTTCTGTCAGTCTGCTCACCAACTTAGTTCACTTGTTATTTAGCCATGCAATAGCATTCCCACGTGTAATTCTCTTGTTAATAAGATTGATTTAGTCAACATTCGACAAACTATTAGTCATTAATAATTATTCAGTAGTACTTTTAATTATAACATGAGAAAATGAAACAGATATTCCATTTTGGAGTAAAAAAACCCTGCTCCATCAATGTAACTACCCTCTATCACTTGGAATGAGTGGCAATGAAGAAAGGATTTCAACCAGGACAGGGCGACACCTGTGATCCCAAGATCTCTAAGCCGCTGGACCAGGATCTGGTGGTTGACCGTGTCGAAGGCCGCGCTTAGGTCCAGGAGGATCACTGCCACTGATCCTCCTGCATCCATGATCTTCCTGGCCTCTTCGACCACCGTCACCATCGCTGTTTCAGTACCCTGGCCAGGGCGAAAGCCTGTCTGTGAAGGTTTGAGTAGTTCGTTCGATTCCAGGTAATTAGACAGCTGGGCATTGATGAATTTTTCTGTCATCTTGCTGATACACGGAAGGAGAGAAATAGGCCTAAAATTGGATAGATTGAGGGGGTCTAGATTGGGTTTTTTAAGTAGGGCCCTAAGCTTCGCCTTCTTCCAGCTAGGGGGCACTATTCCATCTGCTAGAGAGGCATTAATTAAGTTTACCATTGGCGCAAGAATGGTGGATGCTACCTGCTTTAAGATTTTGACTGGGGCGGGGTCAGACGGTGAACCACTTTTAAGTGATTGAAGGAAGGGGGATAAGGTGTCCTTACTGATGGGCGTGAATGTGTCAAGTCCCGTATTCAGGCTCTGGACTTGCATTAGGGGCATAGATGAGGGGTCCGTAGGGGTGAGCGGGGGAAGTTGTTGAAGAATATTTTGAATCTTTTGATCAAAATAAGTGGCCAGCTCATTACAATGGTTGTCCGAGAGGTCAGTCGAGCATATGGGCTCTGGTATTTTTAAAAGTTGTTTTACAATTCGGAAAGTCTCCCTCGACGAGCAATTTGCAGCACTAATTTTCTCCTGGAAAAAGGCTGTTTGGGCATTTTTCAGGGCTTTTTTGTAATTAAGAATGGCCAGTCTGTAGTCCCTCTTGCTATTAGGGTCGAAATCTTTCCGCCACACTCTTTCCGCCCTTTTACAGAGCTTTTTCAGAAGGCGAGTCTCCTGGGTAAACCATGGAGAGGAAATTTTTTTGCGGGATTTAAGGTACGTTTTTTTGGGGAGGATCGTGTTGAGAGTTTTCGATCCAGGAAGAAAACTCCGCATCCACTATTACGGGGTCAGTTTCATGGTTTGGCTTGGAAAGTTCCAAGACCTGCTTCCATTTTTCGGTGTCTAGTTTGGCCCAGGGACGAGCCGGTCTGCCGGGAGGTTGGTTAGGAGGAGAAATGGTCGGAATCTCCCACCTAAAGAGGATAAGCAGGTGATCCGACCAAGGCAGAGGGATCGGGACATTTATTTTAAGATCAGCAATGTTACATAAAATAGGATCAAGTAAATGTCCAAGAGTATGCGTAGGTTGGTCGCTCTGTAGGTGGAGGTGCTTAGTAGCCAGGTCTAAAAGCAGTTCTGAGGCGGTGTTGTCATTGCTATTATCGAAATGAATATTAAGATCTCTTAAGATTAGAAAATTGGGTAAGGTGCTGGTCATAGCCGTGGAGAATTCCAAGAGGGAGCTACAGAATTGTCCCAGGGCCCCTGGTGGACGGTAGATGAGGACTCCTGAAAGGGAGTTACATGGGGACAATTGAATGCTAAAGTGTACATTTTCACAGTCCAATAGGGGGCTGTCATGAAATCTACATGAAAATTGGTCCTTGTGAATAATCGCTATCCCTCCTCCCCTTCCCTTCACTCGGTCCAAGTGTTGCACAAGATAGCCCTGAGGAAGCACCTGTACAACATCAGAGTCTGAGTCTGGAGCGAGCCATGTTTCAGTAAGAAACAGAATCTCCAATTGCTCCTCTTCTAGTAGCATATGGATTTCTTGAGCGTGTTTGGGCAGGGATCTGCAGTTTAACAAGGCCATATTAATTATTGTCAGGGGGGCCTGACTTGTCATTGCTGGAGTAAGTTTAAATGGGCAATGAGGACAATGGACACAAGAGCTCTCACCTTTAAAGATATGAGTGCAAGAAGGCTGGAGGGGCTGGTTTAGTTGAAACAGGGAGTCTCTGGAGTATGATAGCCTTGATTGAGTAGAAAACTCCAGGGTGTCTGGCCCTAGGCTCGTCCTGGCGCGGACGGGCACAGACGGGCTTGCTTTAGGCGCGCCTTCGGCGCGCTGACGGCGCGCCCGCTGCGCTCGTCCGCTGCGCTTCCACCAAATGCACATATTTTATAGGAGGGGAAGGCGCTAGGGGGGGTGTGGCCTCGAAGGGGCATGGCCTCGGTGCACGCCGGCAATAGCGTCAGCAAATGTTTGTTTTGTCAAAGTCCGCGACAGCGTTAAGATCCGCTGCGCGGGTTGACAAGATATGGGTTACTGCCCCAGGAATTAGCCGAAGTGAGGTAAGTTAAGAACACAATTTACACAAAGTGACACTCAAATTTTAAAACACAGGTAACGCTCCCGGCTTCCACCTCAGGAGTACATTTCTGAACAGGCGCTTGTTCTCAGCGCCTTTTAAGCTTGGGCGGGGGGCGTGGCCTCGAAGGGGCGTGGCCTCGGTGCACGCCGGCAATGGCGTCAGCAAATGTTTGTTTTGTCAAAGTCCGCGACAGCGTTAAGATCCGCTGCGCGTGTTGACAAGATATGGGTTACTGCCCCAGGAATTAGCCGAAGTGAGGTAAGTTAAGAACACAATTTACACAAAGTGACACTCAAATTTTAAAACACAGGTAACGCTCCCGGCTTCCGCCTCAGGAGTACAGTTCTGAACAGGCGCTAGTTCTCAGCGCCTTTTAGGCTTGGGCGGAGGGCGTGGCCTCGAAGGGGCGTGGCCTCAGTGCACGCCGGCAATGGCGTCAGCAAATGTTTGAGCAGTGAGCACTTAAGTCACGGGCAGCGCACCAGGACCCACTTAGTCAAATTACGGTGGCCCTATATTGGTCCCCTTGACCATTCTGCGACAATGTCAACGTCCCCCTGGACTTCAAATTGTCCAAAACCGCTGGCCCTGTGCTCCCGGCCTTATCATGGCCCCTGACCGGTCACCTGCGGACCTCGAGCGAGGTGACCGCCAACATGGAGCGTGACCATAAACTTAATCACCTGCCCCCTTTACACCATCACGGCCCCCTGTCCCACTTCACTACCAAGTCCTTTCAACCCAACAAGAACATCACACACATTTCCACCACTGGCAAAACATTTGGGAGGTGCACAAGGACACCGCAGCACGCCTTCGCACTTGTGGCCTGCGCCAGCCGAAAACCAGGACCACAGCCTCTGCAGGCCACCGCATGCTCAGTGGCACCTCCCCCCAGACAGGGCACACCCTGCTTCCTGTAGACAACCTGCGCGCCACCAGGCTCCGCTGCTCCTTCCCCCCCAACTACGCGCCATGCTTCCATCAGGCGCCGCAAAGCAGGGGAATCTAGGGAGTTGGGAGGGCACGTGTGTTTAAGGTATACACAAGCCCCCCGAACAAAAACTCCCCTTTGAAACCTATCAGAAGTGGTATCTCAACCACTGCCGGATTATTTTCAAGGACCTGAGCATGACATCGACGTGAAGCAGCATTGGAAGGAACTCTTCCCAAGGGAACAATGCAGAGGGACAACGGGCGCAGAGTCGTGTGTTCTGTGACATGCCGAGCTCGTGGTGCATCCAGTGGCGTGTAATGTGGGCGTCACATCCCGAGATGAACCAATCACACAACGTGCGTATAAACTTCCCGCAGGGAAACTGGATGGGCCGGCAACGCTTACATGTGATAGGAGCATAAACACTACACTGCCGACTAGCGCACAAGTAGTCGAGGAGAGTCGCAAATGTGCACATGTCTAGGTGATCACAACGCTGATCATGCTCTGGGTAATCAATCGCCGCAATGGACTCCGTTTACCAGTGAGGCCACCGCGATAACACGCCAGAAAGTATCCTAATAACAAGCATACCTCAAAAAGGGGAGGGGGATGAATCACATCAAGCTCAATGGGATCTCAACCACTTCAATCCTGCGTGATGCTTGTGCCCAATGAAGCTTGTCCCGAGCCACAACCTTATTAACGCTATAATAAGGATCATCAAACATGGTTACCTTGGTCCCCCCCCCCTAATACAAGCACAGGGCAACTTACATGCTCTCTAGAACCCACGTAAGTGCTCGAACAGACTGCAATGCCTTACCATTATAGCTCACCAGCGCCCTCATTACAGCCCTTAACATAGTTCGATTTCTTAATCGGTCACTCCCATTGAGCCTATGCTCCTTATGCCACGGGCCTTCCCCATGCGTTGCTCTTATCGCCTCTGCCCCGGGACAAAGCAGTCAATTATGGGGTGGCCCAAGCCGCCCCCTCGGTCTGAAGATAAAAAATCCCCGTCGCATAACAGTCAGGGTCCCAGGGCGCACAGATCAACCTAAAGAACCTCCCCCCAGGGAACCACTGGATCAGGGCCACGTGGTACACGACAGCGGGGAGTAATAGCCCGCACATGCCGCAGCTAGCCCGACGCCCGCTGCATCTCAGTACCATGCGATGCGACCACCCCCAGTTTGCAGTTCAAAAGGAGTTGGAAACCAAACCGGCCGCAACTTTCAAGCGGCTGACACGGCGAGCAACCCCGAACCCAGGGGACACACAGGCCGTGCAGGACCACATTGCGGTTCCTCTCCATGCAGTCCCCCACGCAACACAAAATCAACCATCCGACCTAGGCGGTAAAATTGTATATACAGTGCGACTCTACCCGAAGGTCTTGGAGCGCTCTGCAAATACCAGTTGCGTCACATGAGATGTAGTTTGATATGCGCGCGTTTTGTTTTGTTGCATAGTGTATAGCGCGAACTCGACCGGAAGGTATTGGAGCGCTTTGCAAGGCACCGTATTTACTTAACCCATTCCAGGCACCATTTCAGGCACGGCGCTATTACGTGATTTGCCCGGAATCACAAGATTCTACCCCGAGGCTCGAACTCTAGTTTCCAGCCCCAATGCCGGCCGCGCCGCCAACAGACCACCTCCTCACCCCCTAAGGACAAATTCATATCGGGTAAACTCGGGGGGACTACTTGGTTTGCCCGGAATTGAGGACGTGGACGCGACCTCGAAGCTCGCAAACCCTGCAAATTTGTATGGCGCAATCTCGCCCGAAGGTGTTGGAGCGCTTAATTGGAGCCCCGTGTTTACCTTTAAATTCGGGTAAACTCCGAGGGAGTAAATAATTTGCCCGGGAAGGAGGACGTGGACGCGACCACGAACTCGTAAGCCCTGCATATTTATATATCGCGATCTCGGCCACAAGTGTTGGAGCGCTTAATGAGAGCACCGTGTTTACCTTTAAATTCGGGTGAACTCCGAGTGAGTCAATGATTTGCCCGAGATTGAGGACGTGGACGCGACCTCGAACTCGCAAGCCCTGCATATTTATCCAACGCGATCTCGTCCGAAAGTGTTGGAGCGCTTATCGGGAGCAGCGTGTTTACCTTCAACATCGGGTAAACTCGGGGGGAGTCATGGGATCCCCATCCCCAACTGGACACTTCCGCGGCCATCACATACGGCCAACAGGAATAAATAGCGTGAACTGGACCCGAAGGTGTAGGAGCGCTTACCTAGCACCGTATTTACATATCACATTCAGGCACGGGTAGAAATAATTGATTCGCCCATAATCACATGCTGTGGACGCGCCCTCGAGGCTCGAACCCTGGTTACCAACACCAAAAGCGGCAGCGCAGCCGACTGACCACATCGTCTCCCCATAGATCTGCGTAAACCTACATATACAGGGGGCGCCCCCCCCCCCGAGATAACTACTAGTTTTCCCTGAATCACCGTATGTGGACGCGACCAAGCGGGGACTGAGTCGGCCGGCCCGCAGGAAATGAGGCAATATGTGGAGGGGCCTGCAGGTCTGGGCTCCATTTCACTAAGCCGGGCAAACGTGATCCGCAACGCAATCTTACCGGCCACAGGCATCCTGTGTTTCGTGAAAACACCACCAAGCGCTGCTCCACTGCGAACACGACAGATGCGGAGCGCGTGGCCTAGCCTGCAGAAAACACAGTTTAGTACAGTCTTTAACTCACTAACGGGAAATCCAGATATACATGGATGTGGACGCGACCACGAGGCTCGACCCCGGGTAATAGCACCAAAGTCGGTGGCGCATCCACATCGAGAACCCGGCGTGTAGGGGAGCATCCCGAGCTGGAGCAGCCCCCCACCATACTAGAGACACCTCCGGGGCCAACACAATCAGCGCACTGGACTTGTGGGCCCACCAGATTATGTATGGCTTCTTGACAAAGCGCGAGCTCGGCTGTTGCCTTTATGAAGCGCCGTATGCAAAACATAATACGGGACGGGGGGGGGGAACTAACTAGATAGCCCCGTCACCAGGATGTGGACGCGACCGCGAGGCTCGAACCCGGGGTCTAGCACCAAAGTCGGCGGCGCGTCCACCTCCTCTCCCGTCGGAAGGTGAGCCCGAGCTGCGGAGCACACCGCATACCTTCACCTCAGTGCCCCCTGCCCAGCACGCGCAGTGCTGACCCAGAAAGGAGGGGTGCCGCCGCCATAGCCCTCCGGATCACTCCGGATCACTCACCGCAAAAAAGGCAGCTCCGAGGACAACGACGACGAGCAACCCTCCGGCACATGAAGCGTGTGAGGCGACAAGAGGTCGCCGGCATGGTGGGGAGGGCAATATAGCCTCTCTCCACGCCCAGAGGAGCCCCGGAAGTGACGCCCGTCGCGTCACTTCCGGGCAGGAAAGAGAGGAGGGGGACACCGGCCGGAGTCCCTGCCCCCCAGGAGGGGGCGGGGAGGGGTGACCGTTGCCCCGGCGACACTAGGGCGCCGACCACTCTAGTGGCCCCCTGCGGGGGCCGCGGTCAGCGGCATATTGTTGCTGCCCTGGTTTTATGGGAGGAAAACAAAGCAACATTATTCCCTTCTGGTGGGGAGGCGTGCCACAGGCCTCTGCAGGCCCATCGCCCCAATCGGTCAAAAACACAAATTCAACAAACACCGTGTGACCTCCTGCAGACCTGGCTATCTGCCCCTAACTTCGGAGAGCAACCCGTTCCCCCCCTCCGCAGCAGCCGCATTTCTTTTGTGAGTCAGGCCCAATGCACTTTTGGTGGTTTTGACCTAAATGAAATGTTTGTTTCCATCAACCTCAGAATTAAGACCTTTCCTCTGCTTATCATTTTGTTTTCCATAGGCGTAGTGCCTTCCTGTGCTGGGAATGACGACTTGATATTTGAAAATCATTCCAGGTATAGTCTGGAAAGCAAACAGCTCTTTTTAAGTCGAACCTGGGCAGCGTCTGCGCTGCGGGGGATGCTGTTTTTCGGTATATGGGCTATCAGGGAGTTTGGACACCCCCACAGCTTTTAGTTGGTTAGATGAGCTGCTATTTAAAATTCCTTTTCTCTGGTTGGTTAATATAGTGCATCTGTCCCCTCTTTTGTTGCTTGGTTCCCAACAATTGATTCTTTTGGTTGGCCAGCTCTGGCCATCTCTTGATTATTCGCTAGCAGCCCCACCCGCCCCCAATCATGCGCAAATGCAGCATCCATTCATGATGTTATCTGGAGGGGGATCATTTAGGCCATTTTCTACAGGCCGCTGGCCTGTTGAAGAACTCATGCGTTCCCGAAGGCAAGATCAAGAATAAATAAAGCATTTGCAATAGGTCACGCATTACTTAAAGCTTGACCTATTGGCGTTGCAAATATTAATGCAACGTCAATAGCTCAAACTTTCAGTAATGCGAGACATGCTTGTATTTACGGGTGTTTTGGAGAGCTGGACGAGTTGCAGACGTCCTTCACACCTTACTGTCCTCCTGTCGCAGGGAGAGATTCCTTACCTTGCATTCACAGACGGGCAAACCATATCTTTCGATAAACACCTTAGCAGCGGGTTTGATGGGTTTGTTCTTACAACAAAAGCACAGCGAATGCTGCCAGAAGTACTTCGGGGGCCCTTTTATTGCCCCTTCGTCATATAAACTTGAAGCTTATATGGGGGTCCCCCAGTATCTTCTGCACCCCCAGTGTCAGAGCCCCTGACAGGAGGCAGAACGGCGTGCAGCTAAGAATCACTTAGAGGAGAAGCTTTGAAAAGGATCATATAGAGTAAGATAGAAAATTCCTATTTATATAGATTTCTGATCGACTTTCTACACTGCATGTCTGCTGGTGCCTTTTTCTTGTTCCCTGATGTGTGGCATTAATGGGGTTCATTCATCAGTCTGCTAGCTTTAGGTCTGAGATAAACCATTGCATATTCCGTCAGGCCAGTGGAGAAAAATGCAGAAAGGATGTTGAACGGAGAAACCGGAGGGAATTTCCTCACAGGACGGTGTCTTAAGTGGAATGATGCGCCTGGGCAGAATCTTTCAGCCCTACCAGCCCAGAGGCTGCTGAGGAGGAATGATTACACTGCCCAGAAGCCCAGCAGGATGGGTCAGTGAGCTGCACTCTCACCTCACATGAGACCTAACTCATGAAACCTTTTTGTGCGTGTAAAGCGTGTGATTCACAAAATCACAGGTTTTCTGACTGCAAAAACGTAAATCGCTTACTCTAAAGATAGATTGTGTGTCAGAAATGGCTTTCTGAGCTCCCCCTTTAATCTCCATGCAAGACATAATGCACTCTCAGATGTATGTTGGACTTGTTCCTCGCCCCTTGCGGATTTATATCATTTACTTTTTGCATGTACACTCGTCCATAGTTTTGGGGAAAATGTGTGGTCTCAAATTAATTCGATCTTTGGCTCCCGTTATCCTTTCTCTGTTTCACATATCTTTTTGGGTAGTCTATCCCCTATTTCTACACGTTTTGGTTCCAATGTAAAAATGATAGATCTGTTGTTAGCAGTTGCCTTTCAGCAAATAACTAAGAATTGGAAGGACTTTACTAAATTGTCGTATCAGGCATGGTGGTATGCTGTCTGCTACAATCACAGATTGGACACAACTTTTGTATACCCACTGCATATGGCGTCCAAACGTTTGGACCTATGGTCGCCTGTTACACTGTTTATTGATGCTAGTGCTCAACGCTCTCTGTCTCTCACTCCCCTCCAGCAAGAGGCGACTAAACCTCCAGGACTCCCTTCATATTGCTATTCTATGGTTTAACTATGTTTTCTCTTGTAGTGCGCATATTCACGTAGATTGTAATACTCTTATGTTCACCGATTCTTTATGATATTGTTCTTTTTCTTACAGTTGGTATGTTGTCTTGACTTACATTTTTTGATCCTTTATGCTTTTCAACACTGAATTGCTTATTATGTGTATTTTTTTTTCTTTTAATATTATTATTGTTATTATCCTTATACTTTTTTGTGCTAGTATTTTCTTTTATCTCAATAAATTTCCTTTTGAACTTAAAGAAATGGCTTTCTGAGCTGGGCGCCCCCCTGAGTCGCAGTGTCATGTATCAAGGGTTTACGACTGCTATTGCGATATCAAATAATTGGCTGGATTCGTGCCCCTGAGAGGGAGTAGTGCCCATTTGTAAAGTGGACACGGTGTACAGGGAACTGCTTCCACTTTGTTACGGTGGGCTGTGAAAACTGGGGGAGCACAGAACAGTCTGTGCTTCCCCAGTGCTAGCCCTAATAAATAAATACATATAAGGTGTGGCTACAGAAAGCTTTATAAGTTGGAACTTTGTGTCATCAATTCTTCAAAAAGTAAAAGAAGAACAGAAAGGGTAGGATTTGGGACAGCCCGCTTCACCAATTGACTTTCATGTTGTTTGTTTTGCGATTGCTTGGATGTTCTGTCCATCAAGGCTATGACATGTTCTGGATGGCTACGTTATCTGTACAAAAGCTGCCCTTTCTTTGTGGTCACCCTCGTTTTTTTGCTGTTTGCTGAACCCTATATTTCTGCTGGCTTTACAACACTACGTACTTTACCTTTGCTAACCAGTAGTAAAGTACCTGTGCTCCTACTTTAAACATTGTTGAACTAGCCTATTTCTAATTGGTATATTTAACTTCCCTGTAAGTCCCTAGTATATTGTGTACAAAGCAGTTGTGGCTGCTACCAATATACATTGGTGAGGCCTTCTTAAGAAATAAAAAAAAGACTTACCTGACCTCCTCTGCTCTTCTGCTTCCGGCAGTCCCTGGTACCCCATCACAGACACCCCATTGATAAAGCTGGATTCTTCTCTTATCTTACCATCACTAAGAATCCTCAGGAGGACTGGATGTTTTTACCTGCTGAATAGTGTGAAAGGGAGAAAATCCAATACATTCAATTTAACCAAATGATCCTCATCTATAAATCTGAAAGGACCGCTGACTCTGAAATTCAAAATTTAGGGGTTTATTACAAAGCCAAAAATAACTGCACATACAAGCACCTCATCACGAGGTTAAGAAAATAAATGGGCACTAATACGAAAAATATCCTATGCAGGAGTCTCATCCGACTCAGAATAAGAAGAACAGTTAACTTCAGAAGCATTAGGCAACCAATTACTGCTCCAATCTCTATGTTAGAAGTCATTAACCTAAAAAGGAAAAAGTAATTAATCTGACCCTACCCTAACTCTAGGATGACATCCCTGCTTAGCATTTTCCCAGGCCAGAGAATAAAGGTGTCAGTAGTGAAGACATCCTTAGAAGTACTGACAAAGAAAAAAGAAGCCCACAGCCGACTAATGTCGAGCACATCAATTTTATAGTCCCATAAAGTAGACAGGTCCTGTGCCAAGCATCTCCAGAACCTGCTGCAGATAGGTCCTACTGGAAAGCCCAGAAATAAACTCTTGAAGAGAAGTGGAGGCGGCACCAGGAATGAAGTTACATATCCAGACAAAATCTTTTTATTCTTTATTCATCTTTGATTGACGCTTCAGTCCCAAGGCGCCATACCCGTCGTCTGAGAGGAATGCCTTTCCTCTCAGACGACGGGTATGGCACCTTGGGACTGAAGCGTCAATCGAAACGCTATGTTTAATAATCATTGCTGAAATTTTACTCACACGTTTTGTGTGTTACATCTCTACAAACTCATGCCCTGATGAAGTTCCATTCATTGGAACGAAACGCGTTGGCTGTTGTCCTGTATATATCTGCGACTATACGAAGATGAATAAAGAATAAAATATTTTGTCTGGATATGTAACTTCATTCCTGGTGCCGCCTCCACTTTTCTTCAAAACATCCTTAGAAGTATACTCACTGTGCTTAAGTCAGTAGCCAAAGCTATAGAGCTCGTTCTGAGATGCTCCTTCTAGCTTCCCCTCTAATCCTCAACTGCCCAACCCTCGGGGCACTGTCCCTAATTCAAAATCCCAAAATCATAGAACACGCCCTCATCACACCTCTTCAGCCAGGTCTTCCTCCTGTGCTTTTCCATCAAAACTTTTACTTCATCCAATACGGTTCGAACTGACCTTGGGTCCCAGGCACCTTCTCCGCTGAAATATTACATTTCTATTCACACTATTATATGCTAATTTAGTACTACATTTCAAAATCCACACTTTGTTTCGCACTCTAAATATATGGGTGCAGACTACCGCTGATTATGATGCACCCCTACAAATTTAGAATAACATGGCGCTCTATCACCATCAAATCCAGAGTCTGTGCCTTTTCTCCACCCGGATGTGGAACGCAGTTGGGTTGGATAAACCTAAGTGCACACACCGGTGTGGCCGTCCTAAGACATGTGGAATTTACAGCTCTGCCCCTTCCTACACACACATTGCTCACATGCTCAGCCAGTCACTTAAAAAATAAAATTGTTTTATCGTTTTATTTTTCAACTGTAGGCTTTGAGCAGTGGGGCAACGCTCCTCCGCCATTGCATAGGAATCACCGCTGGTACAAAGTGTACCAGGGCCTGGAAGTTCAGTACCACTTGTCGACCGCAATACCTATCATGCCATCCACTACGGTGGCAAGGCGAGCATGACTTGCGACCTACCCAGGCCAACCAGGACTCATTTTTGATCATCAGACTTTGACCTTGACAAAGAGAACAAGAGAATGAAAGGCAGGAAAGAAGGAGGTAGATAAAGATGGAAAAATAGTGACATAGGAAGAAAGGATGGATGAAAAGAAACATGTAAAAGTGAGATAAAGGTGCAGGGTATGTGGTGCATGAAAGAGGCATCAGGTGAAATTAAAACTAGACAGAACTTAGTATGCAGCAACCCTGACATTAGGCAGTGGTGCTGGGTTGGGCTTTTTAAAACAATTTAGGCCCCAGCATTTATTCTTTTAAAAATTAACCAGTGCTTGGGGTGGTGAAGGAGTGAGTTGGTTATTGATCACGGCTGCCAGGTTGGAGGTGCCACAATTATGTGAGTGGAGTCCAGACCTCAAGTGTCCCTGGTGAGGTTTATTAAGGGTAAGGCCCTATGTCTAGGGAACCCGAAGCCTTAGTGAAGATTTTCAGGTGTCAAAGAAACCCAACGTCTGGTTGGTGCATTTTGCCTTCTATTCGTCCTGTCTGTGGGCAGGTGGATGTGGAAACAGGCACATTGCCCCCAGTTTCATATCCGAGTACCGTGGATGGGGAAAGATGAATTTGCCAGTCCTGATTCTTAGCACGCCACAGTCAGGGTGATGGAGCAGAGCAGGCTCAGGCATCTCTGTACTCAAAGGCAAAGGAGCAGTTCCTTGGCCTAGATACTGTCTTCTTAGTTCCTGGGCAGCTAGCTGTAGCAAGCTTAGGGATCTTGGGCAGTGTCAGCTTGTCAAGGTGTCTTCCAGCCAGTTCCGTACAGTCAGCTGGGCTTGGCGCTCTTCTGTGGATCATTTTCCTGCTGCTGATTGACACAATCCAACTCCTTCTTATTGAGAGGTACACTCCTCCTCTCCACAGGGCGGGCAGCAGAGCGACTCCAATGGCTTACCAGCTTTAGGCCATTTGCAGGCAAAAAGTTGCTACCAGAAGAGTTCTTCATCTCGGCGCTATCAATCCTCAGGCGCTCCTTGCTGCAAAGGCAACTGATGACCCAGTACATATCTTCCAATGGTAACCAGGCCTGGCCACTCTGGGGTAGCAGCCCCTTTTGAAAGACTAAATGCTCCTCGAATCCTGGGGGTCATTCTTCCTTCTGTTGAAGCTCAATTCACGGGTATGTGTTCCATAGTTCCTCCTCAGACTGAGGCTGGCTCAGGTGTGTATGTAATAGTCCCGTCTGGAGGGCTACTTAACAGGAAATGGTGGTCAAACACAGGAACGGGGTAGTGGGTTGCACAGTGGCAGGGAAAAGGTGACAACTTCAAAGGCCATTACTCTGACTCTCTCTTCCACGCCTCCTATTCCTCAGCACAATTAGGGGCATATTTATGAGCTCCTTGTGCCGCTGGAGCATCACTATTTGTGATGCTCATGTGGCGGAAATCAGAAAAAATCATATCTAAGAAGCCACACAAAGCCCCTAAGCTCAGCTTTGAATGGCCTTATAGATATACAGTAAGGCAAGGCAGTGCAGGGGTTCCATGGGGGTTCCATTGGCATGGGTTTTGACACGTCCCCAGATTTACAAGAACATGCAAACCTGGAAAAGCTCCAAAACCTTATGCCTCGAGGTAAGGTGTAACAAGAAGAAATATTTTAATTTCTCCTCGTTTTTTCCTCTTCTAAGTGTGCCGCATTCTGCAGCACACATAGAAAAGAGGAAAATGCCTCTAGGGATTGGTTTTGTGTAGGAAGGTGCCCCTTCCTGCAAAAAAATAATCCTGCCAAAAGCTCAGGCATCCGTGCAAAAAAATAATCCTGCCAACTACACCCACATCCTTGCACACTGGTGCAAAGGTGCCTGCGTTGGCTCCAGCCTGTCATAACGTCGCTAGCACAGGGGTAAAGGACAGAAATGCACTGTATTGCATAAATATGATACATTCCTGCCAGTTCACTTAGGGGTACGGCAGCGCAGCAAGCTGACAGGATACAGAAAATATGTACATGCAATCTGAAAGAGACCGTAGTTATAGATTCCTTACCATAGAATTACCCCCAGGCGTCAGACTGGATCCGGAGAATTTTTTCATAGCAGTACCCCTGTGCGTCGGTAGGTGCGTCTGTTGACTCAGAGTCGGTCATCCGCATCGAGGTCGCCCGGATGACGTTGCGGTGTCTTAGATGCCACCCCTGCACGCTGATGTTAGATCTTTCTTTTTCTACGGCAGCCATCGCAGACCCGGAGAGACCGTGCCCCTTAGTCACTTTTTGACTAATCTTTTTCGACTTTTGTCAGCGCCTTCTTCGAGTCTTTGACTCCTGGTCGCACAAGGGATGTCCCATCATCGGACCGGCTTCAAGCCGTGTGACTCCTGTTACAAGCTGATGTCTGTCACGGATCCGCACCTTATGTGTCTCTGGTGCCTGGAGCTTGACCACGACCCGAAGTCATTCCCTGACTGTTGGGCCATGAACCTGAAGTCTTTGCGGGAGCAGTCCCAAAAGCTTTTGGAGGCCCGACAGTTGGCTCGGCGCCGCTTAAGGTCATGCTCAAGAGGAAGGTTTTGGGACTGGTCGTAGAGCCACCACCACTCATCATCAAAGTCTTCACACTCCTCGTGTAAGTCGAAGCACATGAAGAAGGCAAAGAACCATCATCGCTCTTTGCCTTCTCCCTGTCCGTTGGCCGACACGACGTGGGACCCGGAGCGTCGCCGCTCTCCGACTCTGTTTTCAGAGCCTGCTTCTGGGACGACTCCGCGCTACCCTTCTTTTTCCGGAGGCAGAGAGTCTGCCGGTGCGCCTTTGGGCCCCGCGGACTCGGCTGGGCGCCCTGGGCCTTTGAGGCCTGCGGCTTCGGCGTCTGAAGGCCCCTGAGGATCCAGACCTGGATCCGGATCGGCACCGGTCATCCTCATAATACCTCCCCCGGCGCCGATTCCAGTTACGACGCCGCCGACTTGGACACGAAGCCAGACTAACATTGCCCAACATCGGTACCGGCGGGTACTTTTGTACCGCTGTTCATCCCTGGCGTTCATTATCGCCAGAGGAGGGTGAGGAGGACTGGGAGGCGTCTGGAGACCCTTTAGCCGAACAGCTCAAAGAGCCAGACTGGCGAGAGGACCTGGGTGATGCCAGTAATTTGGATACCTCCCCAAATCTTAGCGTGCCTTCTCTCCCTACCGTGGCAGTGGAGGAGGGAGCTTATTATGCTGTGGTGTTGTGTTGGGCGGCTGAGGCATTGGCCTTGAACTTTTTATGGTGGCTGTCAGGACTAACCTCCTGACGGAGGTGCTCAAACCGGCAGCGGCCTCTTCGGAGCCCCTGCTGCCTTTTAATGTAGCCCTCACCGACGTCCTTCTGGGCATTTGGTCCAAACCTCGCACAGGGGCTCCTGTGGACAGAATGATTGCCCAACGCCACCGCTCGGCCCTGGTCGACCCACTTTACCTCTCCCACCACCCGTCCCCCATGAGCTTGGTGGTCCAAGCCTCATCCTCTTAGGGCGCACTCCCTACTGCTCCCCCAGATAGGGACTCCAAGAAGTTGGATCACCTTGGGAAGATGATGTTTTCTTCCACCAGCTTAGCGCTGCGGTCGGGGAACACTGCATGCCTCATGGGCTATTAAACCCACACGGTTGGGGATACGGTCCCGCAAGTGCTGCCACAGTGCCCGGAGGAGGCCTGGGCCGCTCTCACCTGCGCAGTGGCAGAGGGTCGAGAAACAGCAAAGATCACCATTAGATGTTGGCTGGACACAGCCGACTCTGTGGGCAGAACAGCCCGCGTCAGTAGCCTTGAGGCGCTACGCCTGGTTGAGGACATCTGGTTTCTCTGGGGACGTCCAATCCACCTTACTGGACATGCCCTTTGATGGCCGTTGCCTTTTCGGTGACAAGGTGGACTCGGCACTCGAGCGCTTCAAGGATTCTAGGGCCGCAGCCAGATCCTAGAGACTTGCGGCAGCCTCTCAGCCCACGCAGTCTGCCTTTCGCTATTTTCATGGCTATGGAAGTGGTGCCCCACCAAGTTCCTCCCCAGCTGGCCACAGGGCTGAGCAAGCTACCCCCCTCTGCGTAGCCGAGGTAGTGGCACCCAGCGCATGGGTCTGGGGGACAGTGGGCTGGCCTGTCCACCCATCCCCCTGAAGCTGCCTCCAAACCCTTCTAGTCTGACCTTTCAGGGCCACCAGTTGCCAGTGGGCGGCAGGACCAGCCATCACCCCCTCCCTGGCAAAACATCACGTTGGACAGGTGGGTTTTGCAGATGGTCCGATGGGGCTACTCACTCCCCTTCGAGATTACCCCTCCCTCCATGCCACCAGCACTCCATCGCATGTCGGAGGATCACTTCCTTCTCCACCAGGAAGTTGCAGCTCTCTTGGGCAAGGGAGCTATCAAAAGGGTCCCTGTGGCAGAAGTAGGTCGTGGTTGTTACTCTTCTTTTTCAAATTCTTTTTTTTTTTAGAGTTTTATGTAGCGCGAACTAGACCCAAGACATCGGGTATCAGCACACTTTTCATGAGCACCAGTTTCGTTACACGAGGACACATTATTTTTTTTTTTTGCTAGGCACAGGGAGATTAAGTGATTTGCCCAGAATCACAGGATGTTGAGCGTCGTTGCTGAGACTCGGACCCAGTTCCCCAGCTCTGAGGTCGCCAGCTCTAGCCGTAAGGCTACATCCTCTACTTTCTGGTACCCAGGAAGGACAAAGGCCTGTGTCCTATCTTAGACCTAAGGGCCCTCAACCGCTTCCTCTGAAAGGGGAAGTTCAAAATGCTAACCTTGGCTCAAGTCTTATCTGCCCTCGACTCTGGAGACTGGATGGCGGCGTTGGACTTGCAGGATGCTTATTTCCACATCACGTCCTGCCAGCCCACAGACGTTACCTACGGTTCACGGTAGGCCACGAGTATTTTCAGTTCACCGTGCTCCCCTTTGGCCTTACCAGCACCCCTCAGGTGTTGATGAAAGTGATGGCGGTGTTCGCAGCTCATCTGCGCAGATCAGGGGTTCCAGTCTTCCCCTATCTCGATGACTGGCTGTTGAAGGCGATCTCGCCCCAGGCTGTCTTCTCCCACCTCCAGACTACGTCGGATCTCCTGCATTTGCTGGGGTTCGCTATCAACGTGTCAGAGTCGCTCCTTATTCCCTCTCAGAAGCTCCATTTCATCGTAGTTCTGGATACAGCGCAGTTTCGGGCTTATCCTCCCGTGCAGCGAGTCTGGGATATTTGGGCTAAGATACAGATGTTTCAGCCTCTATCTTGGATTTCGGTGAGACTGACCCTTTGGCTCCTGGGCCTCATGGCCTCCTGCATCCTGCTGGTGTATCATGCCAGATGGCATATGTGGGCTCTGCAGCGGGACCTAAAGTTCCAGTGGGCGTAGCATGAGGGGAATCTTTCCAATGTCATCCAGATCTCGGAGGGGACTGCATGTCAGTTGCAGTGGTGGCTCACTAACCAGGTTTTTGGTAAATGGCTGATCCCTCTTCCTTTCCCAACCAGAGTTCACAGTGGTGACAGGTGCGTCACTCCTGGGATGGGGGCGGCCACATGGGAGAGGCGGAGATCCGGGGTCTCTGGTCTCCGGTGGAGTCCTGGCTCGACACATCAACCTTCTGGAGCTCCGTGCAATTCATCTTGCACTGAAGGCATTCCTTCCTTCTGTCAAAGGAAGAGTAGTGCAGGTATTCCTGGACAACACCACCGCCATGACGTACTGCAACAAACAGGGTGGTGTGGGGTCGGTGACCCTATGACAAGAGGCTCTTTGCCTTTGGACATGGCTGGAACGTCAGGGCATGTCCCTGGTGGTTCAGCACCTGGACGGTTCCCTGAACACCAGGGCAGACAAACTCAGCCGCCAGTGCTTGATGGATCACGAATGGCGTCTTCACTCGGAGGTGGTGCAAGGTCTCTTTCAGCAGTGGGGAGAGCCTTGGTTAGACCTTTTTGCTTCCGAAGAGAACGTGCAATGTCAGCAATTCTTCGTGTTGGAGTTTCCAAGGCAGCATTTCGTCGCGAGTGGAATTGCAACCTCTTGTACGTATTTCCACCGGTACCGCTTCTACCCAGAGTGCTGAAGAAGATCAAGCGCGACCGAGCCCAAGTCCTTCTTGATGCTCCCCACTGGGCACAAAGAGTCTGGTACCCCAAGCTCTTGAGCATGGCCATCAATTCTCCGATCAGACTGCCTCTTCGGGAGGCTCTTCTGTCACAGCAGCAGGAGACAGCCCTCCACCGAACCTGTCTAGCCTCCACCTCCTTGCATGGAGATTGAGGGGCGACAGTTGACACCTTTCGAACGTCCTCACAAAGTCTGTAATATCATCTTGGCAGCCAGGCGTCCCTCCACTAAAACTGTATCCGCTGTAGGTGGAACAGATTTGTGGCATGGTGCACAGCAAAGGCTGTGGATCCCCTTTCTGCCCCTCTTTCAGAGGTTTTCCTCTTCATTCTCTCTTTGGCCCAGCAGGGCTCTGCTCTGGGCACTCTTAAAGGCTATCTTTCGGCCATTTCGGCCTTTCTACGCCCTCCTGATCAGCCTTCTCTTTTCAAGTCCCCGATTGTAAATAGGCTTCTGAAGGGCATTAATCCTCTCTTTCCTCCTTCTCCTTTTGTAATGCCCCAGTGGGACTTGAATCTTGTCCTTACTTACCTTATGTTTGCTTCCTTTGAGCCACTACACAATTGTCCATTTTGTCTTCTTACTTAAAAGACTTCTTTCCTGCTTGCAGGGTGAGTAAGCTTCAGGCTCTGTCTTCCAAGCCTCTTGTTCTTGCTGTTCATCTAGATAAAGTTGTTCTTTGCACTCAGCCCTCTTTTCTGCCCAAAGTGGTTACCTCTTTCCACATAGGTCAGGCCATCATATTGCCCACCTCCCCCCCTGCAGCCTTACAAAGAGGAGGAGCGACTCCACTGTCTGGACCCAAAATGTGCGCTGTCCTTCTACCTTGACTACACTAAAGAATTCCGGGTGGATGATCAACTCTTAGTGGGTTATGTGGGCACCAAGAAAGGTCAGGCCGTGCACAGTTGTACCATCTCGCGATGGGTTGTTCTATGCATCAAGATCTGTTATTCTGTGGCAAAATACTAACCTACAGTCGGACTGCGTGCCCACTCTACTAGGGTGTACAGCAGCCACTACTGCTTTAGGACGTGGAGTTCTGCTGATTGACATCTGCCAGGCAGCCACGTGGGCATCCCATCACACATTCCCAAACCATTACTGCCTGTACAGCCAAGTCCGGAGAGACGGCTTTTTCGGCCGTTCTGTTCTCCAGGACTTTCTAGTGTGAACTTAGTTCGCAGACTCACCTCCAGGGTTGGTATTGCTGGGGTATCTATTCTAGGGTAAGGAGTCTATAACTATGGTCTCTTTCCGATGAACAATTTACTTACCTTCGGTAACGATGTATCTTAAAGAGACATATGTATTTATAGATTCCTTACCGCCACACCCATCCTCCCCGTTCTGTGAACGGACTTCTAGGGATAGGGACTCCCTTCCAGGGCCCTAGTTATGTGCACCAGTGGTCAGTGTCTTGCATGGCTCTGCGCTTCTGGCGTGGAAAGTCGTATCAGAACCGACGTCAGCGCACAGGGGCGGCGTCTAAGTAGACACCGCGACGTCACATAGATACCACTACGCCGACAACGGATGCGGAGTCGACCGATGCCACCTATCGACGCACAGGGGTACTGCTACGAAACAATTCTCGGGATCCAGTCTGATGCTTGGGGGTAATTCTAAGGTAAGGAATCTATAACTACATATGTCTCTTACAGATACATTGTTACCGAAGGTAAGTAACTTGTTCATCAGGCATGTCTCAGTGGAGTCCCCCATCTTATGCAGAATGCACATGTGCTCCTCTGTACTTATTTGTCCATCCACCACACAGCAAACCACATACACTTGACATACAACTGAGGCACCCTTTACATATCTCCTGAAGGGGGTCCTTATCCTTCCTTCTGTAAAAGATCTTTTCACAGGTTTGTGCCCTGCCTATGAAGTCTGCTTCCACCACCTCCAGTTTCCACACAGCCTGGGAAGAAGGCCCAGTTTTCTTCATGAATGCCTGCTATTGGGGGCGTGGCCAGCGGCAACAGAAGATGGACAATTGTTAGGGAAGCTCCCGATCCCCAAACGCTCTAACCGTAAAAATCCGAGCATTAATCCGTGCTAGGCGAAAAAACGGAGATGTCACTAAAAGTGAAACCACTCCGGAGTGCAGGGGCAGAGGAGGTGAGCCTTTCGGTGGAGTGAGCAAAGAAATCCGTGGCGGGGCCTGAACTCTGGCCATCAGCTGGGGACTCGATTTGGGAGACAACAGCGCCTGAGCAGAGCGGGAGACAAAAAGGTGGCACAGGCCCCACCACCCCAAGATCGGAGGTGCTGTCAGACCACCACCGCACTGAGGTGAGCTGAGGGTGCCGGTCGGGGGGTCGGAGGCCCTTGAGGTGGCAAAAGGGAAGAGTGCGAGGTCCCAGCCTGGCGCAGGAGTGCAATCTGGCACAGCACTCGGAACGGGAGAAACGTCAGCCAGGCCCACGAGGCGGCAAAAGGGAAGAGTGCAAGGTCATGAACGGGCTCAGGAGTGTAATCCGGCACAGCACTTGGAACAGGAGAAACATCAGCGTCTATCGAGGGTGAGGCCGCGACATACAGCCGCTGATCTACCTGGTTGGGAGACCCAAACAGCAAGTGGCCACTAGCTGAGCCCTAGAATGGCCTGAATACGCTCTGGAAAAAGGGAAGACTTCATCACGAGGAAAGTCCCACAACAGCAATTGGGTATGAAGGTGTCAGTAAGAGTGGCAGAAGGGGTGCACCATACCCCCCAAGCAGACCGAGATCTGAGCAGTTCAAACATACCCATAGGAAGCTTCCCCTGCTAGACACTGAAAGCAGGGTCGAGCAAAAGCACCGACCCCCTCCCAATAGACAGATGTACTCTAAAGTGAGCAACAAGGCCACAACCACAGCTCCGAAACGCCGAGAATCAACTTGCACTTTAATACAGAGTGCCATGCCGGATCTTCGGCCGGGGGTCCCCCAGGCTCTTCACCCCATTCCCACCGTGGGGCACCCGACAGGCCGCGTAATGCCCCAAGGCACAAAAGGGTAGGCGGCGGAAGAACCCGGAGGGGACAGTGATCGTTGCAACCTCAGTAACGACTACATCTCTGCCACCATGACAGGCGATAAAGGAGGGCGAAACACTCATCAAGCTAAGCTGCATAAATACGCCTGGACAAAACAGACCAAACGGAAGAAAATACAAGCGCAGAAGCTACAGCTGGCGCCTCGGAACTGGCCTGCACAGAAAGTATAACACTACAAGACATAATGGTGGCTTTAAATAGAGTGCAGACTTTGCTGGAAGCCAGAATTGACTCCGTCACCACAGAGGTCTCCCTGATCAGGGCAGACCTCAGGAAAATGAGCTTGAGAGTCACGGAACTAGAGGAAAAGACAGCAGACCTACAGCGAGACACGGCTACTCTTAAACAAGTTAAGGAACTTTCCGAAAGCAACAAATAAATGGAAGCCAAATTAGGTGACTACAAAGGGAGGTCAAGACGCAATAAAGTCAGAATCATAGGGATACTAGAATGAGCCGAGAAACCAGCACCGACCTGTTTATTGAAGACTTAATCCTAAAATCACTTCAGCCCAAAAACATCTCCAAATATTTTTCAATAGAACGTGGCCACTGAGTTCCGGGGGGAAGACCAAGACCTGGGGCACCTCCGAGACCAATACTGGCACCTGTCTCCAATTTGCGTGACCAAAATGCAATCCTTCAAACAGCGCGAAGCGCTCCACCAGTGCCTTGTGAGAACAGTGTAATCATATTTTTTTCCCAAACTTCACACTAAAGGTTCAGAGATGTCACTTTCTGGAAGTAAAGAAAGGTCTGAGGTAGAGGAACCTAAAATAAGCAATGCTATTCTCGGCAAAGCTAAGGGTTGAAGCAGAAGGGAAAGTCTGGTTCTTTGCTTCCTCAGAGGAGGCATGGGAGTGGCTAGAGGGCCGAAGAAGAGTCGGAGCACCTAATGCTAAAGAGAAGAGAGACAGAAGTCAGGGGAGAACAATGGAACCAGGAGGCGTTAATAAAACCGATATAACTCACAGCAAAGGGAATCTTTCTGCATCTGAGTCAGGAACTACAGAGCACTTCTGCGAACCTCCACGAGCACTCTGGCAACTGAAGCAGCGGGACAGGAAATCAGAGAGGATAAGGATATAATAAGCAAGTGAACTTTCAGATCGTGATGCCGGAATTCAAGAATCAACGAGCGGAGCAGGGAAAAAAGATAGATACTCTGCTCACTATAGAAATATAAACTAATCAAGTAATATTGCGCCTAGCTTTGTAAATTCTTATTGAGGGGAGGGAAGGGGAAGAGGGAGAGACTGAGACACTGCCCCCCAAGTTAGTACTGGGGAGGGACCACAGGCACTCTGCAGAGTTGGGAACACGGGTAGTTTTAAGCCCGAGATGCAGGGAGGCAGGGAGGGGGGTTGTTTAGTTTTAAAAACTTCAATAATAGAACAGTAGATTTTCAGGTTTTTCAGCATGCGATGTCACGAGCAGCCTTTTATCCTAAGACAACTAGAGACACTTCTATTAGGCCGCAGATACATGTAGAAATACCCCAAAAGTTACAGCAGTACAAATGTGACCTCCTCCAGGACTATATGCCCATCCTACACAGTGAGAAGGGCCAGACACAAGACACAGCGCAAACACAGAAATGAGTGACAAAGTTATCACTCCCCAGTTAAGGTTATTTCTCGTGGAATGTTAATAGGTTGGGGGATAAGCTGAAAGGAGGGCTGGTGTTCCAATGCATTAAGCGCCATTTAACAAACGTGGCTCTCCTACAGGAAACACACCTAGGGGGTGATTAGGATGGCCACCCTAGCGGTAACGGGACCGCCCGCCAGCCATACGGCGGTTCCGCCACCCCAATCATGATGCAACCGCCACAGCAGCGGTCGCATCAGGCATTTCAACATCAGTCTAAAACCCTGATTCAAGTACCCCTTTGTGGCATAGCGAGAAACTGGCAGAGCGCCATACCTCTCGAGGTTTCGACAGATGGGACCTCACCTGTATCTCGACGATTGGGGATATATGGAATCAGGGGGGAGTCATACCCTTTGAAGGAGTTACAGTCTAAGTTAAACACGCCCTAAAGATGGCCATCCTGCCGGGAATTAATACACCGGAAGCTTCTCCATTAGAAGATAGGCTTCTTACAGACTACATGGAACGCAAAGCAATATCCCAAACTTATTGAAAGTTGCTGCACAACTCCCCAGACCCCCTCCAGAAACTCCGGATCCAATGGCAGAGAGATGTGGGTGAACTTGAAGATGAAGACTGGCAGGTGGCCCTAGGGTCTCCCAGGGAGGTCACTATTGCAGCTGGATTTAGACTAATCCAACTTAAGATTTTACATAGAGTTCACCTCTCCAGAACCACACTCGTTAAGATGGGGAGGGAAATGACTACTCAGTGCCAGCGAAAATGTGGACAAAAGGGTTCCTTTTATCATTTAGTGTGGGACTGCCTATTGATCCAGTAGTATTGGGGGTAAGTAATGAGTGAAGAGGCCAGAGGCAGCGGCAGAGGCGTAGAGATACAACCAAAGCTGTGTCTCCTTAACATTTGGGATGAGACAGACCTGAACCTTAAAGAGCAGATATGAGCTACATTTGGGATGATGATCGCAAAACTAATTATAGCACGACACTGGGGGGCGCAGACCACACCGAAGGGAAACAGCGTTTACAACGCTGTTTCCACAACGCAGTGCTATTACAACGCGGGTGTTACAACGACGCATTGTTAGTATGCAATACCTTTACATCGCAAGTCATTACAATGACTTGCAGTAGGGGGCGCAAAGGTATTGGATATAAAATCCAACACCTTCCATGCTGTTGCACAAACTGGAGTAGGAATAGTAAATCATACTGTTCCTAAGTCCAGCGAGCCCACTATAGCAAGTCGTTGTGATGACTTGCTATATAAAGGTATTGCGTACTAACAATGCGGTCGTTGTAACGACCAACCTGGTAATAGCATGCGATATACTCGCACGCGTTGAAACATGCTATATTCACACTGACACTCCGGGGCTGGGAGAGAGATATGGACTCCTGTATGATAACAGAAAGAACTCTATGCCTACTGAGAGGGTTCCCGAGGAAATGGGACCAGATATGGGGCAAATGGTATACACATAGGGTAGGAATTTGCACGAGTCCCTCAGATATCGGGAGGGGATCTCGAGAAGGCGGAATAGCAAGGGTGCTCGAGTGTAAGCTCCTCCGAGGTGGTTGATACGGGAAGTAACCTACGTTATTGGTGTGACATACTGGTTGTGAGTCTGTGAATTTTATGACATTTGTAAAAGGCTGTTAATCTTAATGAAAAGATTTTTTTAAAGAATGTCTTCGATTGCACAAGCGTGCATCTGGCATACTGTCTGTCGTGTCTTGGAGGCTCCCAATAACGACAGACACCGTGGTCGGTAACTACGGAGCTTTATTATCCCTAACCTCTTACATGGCCGTCCCTATTCTAACTGCCCGCTTCTCCCGTCGCTCCTCCTCTTCCCTTCACCCCAAGGCTCCGCCCCACCAACCACTAGACTGCTCACAATATTACATCTCCCCCTTTGTTAAAAAAGCTTGTGACCAGTGCTCACATCTCTTCGATCAACCGTCTAGGTTTTTGAATGTCTCTTCTTGTCCGGAGGGACATGCCTTCAGACACAGTTTCATTGCTGCCCTCAGCGTCCCGTTCCTGACCTATAGGTATCCGATCATATCCTTCACCGTGTTCAGTCACAGACGTTGTAGGCCCCGGCGTGAGTGTCTCTTTCATGGTGGAACTGCATTTTTGAAAGTGGGGGATATTGCAAGTGATGCGCCTGTTCTCCGACTCAGCCGTCAGCGCGGTGCCCTTTTGTCTGGTGACCGTGGGGGGCTTTGCCCGGAACCAACAGTCCGTTTCCTTACTTGGTTCTTGTTTGACCACGACGCAGTCCCCTTCATGAGGCGAGAAAGATCTAGCTCGTCTCCTGTGGTCCGCATAAGCTTTCATGCTCTCCTTGCCAGCGCGATCAGCATCAGTTACTACTTCTTGGTGAAGACAACCTGGTGACACCGGTCTTAATGCATCCTCCCAGGTGGGTATCCTCGTCCAGATGGGGCGCCCTAGCATGAGTGTCGCTGGACATTTGCCTGTAGTGGCATGGGGTATTGTTCGATATGCTCGAAGCACTTCATTGAGAGCCATTTGTGGATCTCGTCTATCACGGGTAGCTTGTTGGAAAGTCTCTTTGAGTATGTCCATAAACCTTTCACTAGTGCCATAGGCTTGTGGCCACACATGTGTTATCCGCCGATGCTGAACACCCAATGATTTCGCAAAGTCGCTGAATTTCCGTCCAGTGAACGGTGGACCAATGTCTGTTCTCAGTTCCTTGGGCACACCCCAGGCTGCAAAGACTTCATCTAGAACTGCAATGGTGGCGGCAGCACTGGTGGACGGCACCAACTGGGCAATGGGAAACCGTGAGTATTCGTCCATTATTACGAGAACATAGTTGCCTGATTGCATCGGGCCATAAAAGTCTAGGGCTAGTTCGTGCCACACTCCAGGCGGCGGCGGTGTCATCTGACTTGGGGCTGGAGGGTCACCGTGCCCTACTACTGGACACTGCGGACACTCCTTCGGGGTGACATGTTGAATGATCTCCCGTGAAGCTGCAGGCGGTCGCGCTTGATCCTCCACGAGATGGACATCTTCCTCTACAACAGACAGTCCAGGTGTGTGTGATGCCCTGGGGTGTCGCGACATGTAACCGGCCAGGTTGACTGAATTGCCTGGCTTGTGCACGATGTCAATGTCATTGCTGACGCGATAAAGGACTTCCACCAGACGCAGCCGCTCGGCCGTCGGCAGACTAAGAAGACAGTCAGCCTCCGGCCCTTCTATGACGTGGATCACAGCGGGAACTGACATTGTGTTGTGTCTCAGCGTAGTTGAAAACTTCCCGAGGCAGGGAAGTGGCTTCCTGGACATCCAGGTGTAGACCCGAACAAATGCAGGACTTAGGCGTGGGGGAGGGTTCATTTTTTTGTACTCCGTCACCGGAATGTAATTTAGTGACGCTCCACTGTCCATCACGAATTTGGTGGCATGTCCACCGACGCTGATGTCGAGTCGGGAATATTTGTTAAGTTCGTTTGGGTCAGCAACCATATTCGCATATTCGACTGAATATTCTTGTTCATCCGATGTTGGCCTGGAGTCTCTGGATGGTGATCTCCTCGACCATCGGGATGTCTGCGACTCCCGGCTGGAGTGAGAGGATCTGGACGACGACTTTGGGCGGTTGTGCACCGCTCGCGCGTGGTGGTGGCGGGTGTCGCCGCGCGACGTCCTGTGCGCGTTCTTGTCTTTCTCCCGACGATACTCGCTGCACATGGCTTCAAAGTGGTTGCTCCGCCCACACTTGCGGCACTGCTGACCCATGGCTGGGCAGGCTCCAGTGTGCGGGAAATCATACCCGCATCTGTAGCATTTCCGTGCTGGCGTTTTTCTTACATGATCTTGACGCTTGCTTCTCCGCCTTGCTTCCGGTTGGCGATGTCCAGAATAACGGCGGCGCGACGACAGCCGGGAGTGCCGCCCTCGTTCCCTGGACCCTCGGCGTGAGCGACTGGTCCGCACATGGCATACTTGTTCCCTGCGTTCCGTACGTCCTGCTTCCATGGTCCTGGCATGCTCCTCGGCCTGATCGTGCACCCTCGTCATTTCTTCTATTTCGTCGAGGGTGTGACTTTTCTTCAATAGTTTTCTCCTGAGCGTCTCGGACTGGCACCCATCGATAACGCGCAGCCGGATGGCGTCGTCCGTCGAGAACGTGTCAAAGTTGCAGTGGCGTGCCAGCCGGCGTAGTCGAGTTATGTATGTATCCATCATCTCATCTTTTCCCTGATGCGCCCGCTGGAACACATGCCTCTCGTAGTCCACATTCTTCTTGTGTAGAAATTTCCTATCCAACGCCTCACGTACTTTGGCGTACGTTCCTGCATCCGCGGCTGGAATTTCCTTAATCATTTTGCTAATGTCTTTTCCCACAAGGTTGCGGAGCGCTATGAGTTGGTCTTCATCACCAAGCACCTTGGAGCCTTTGATGTAGTCTTCGAAGTCCTCAATCCACTCCTCCCATCGAGGCCCCATGCTACTCCCGACCACGAGCGCCAGAGGCTCTGGAGGGCGCAAGTGCGACAGCCCCATCACAACGGGTTTCACTTCTTGACGTGCGGGCGAGCCATGGCGTGACATCTCACTCCTCTTGCGATCGTTTAACTCACACTTATTTGCTCCCCGGTCTTTGCTCGGGCTTGATCGCCTTTTTTTTTCTTTTTTTTTTTCTTGCCTTTGCTTGGGTTTGTTTACGTCTTCTCTTGCCTTTGCTTGTGCTTATTTAATTTTCCTCTTGCCTTTGCTTGTGCTTATTTAGTCTTCTCTTGCCTTTGCTCGTGCTTGTTTGAGGTTTTTTTCTTGCCTTTGCTTGGGTTTGTTTACTCCTCTTGCCTTTGCTTGTGCTTATTTAATTTTCCTCTTGACTTTGCTTGTTTGCTTTCTTCTTGCTTTTGCTCGGGTTTGTTTCTTGCCTTCGCCAGTGCTTGTTTGGTGCCTGACTTCAAAATGGCCGCTTGCTTATTTTACAAAGGGTCTGTCCTGAAGCAGCCGCCTGGTTTAAAGATGGCCGCCGGACCGGCACCACACACGGGGCTTGACACGAGGCTCAGCACTCCCTCAGGTTCTTCCCCACATGGATCACGCTACATCGGCGTCTCACTCACCGGCTTGGCTCCTGGGAACTTCCTTCACTTCAGGGTAAGCGCGCGCTGTCACTGCCACATCTTTTGGCAAGCACGTGACATTGGCTTCACGCTGGGCATGACCTCCACTCGGCGAGTTGCTCTTCGCCTGGGATCGACGCTGCACCCTAGTCCCCACAGCAGAGGTCAGGGCAGGTGCCAGGGTATCGCTTTTCACCCTGCACTCCTGGGGCATTTGATCCGGTACAGGCTCCGGTGTCAGCGCGGGCGGCGCTAATTCCAAACTTCCTTTTTTTTTTTCTTCTTTCGCGCCTCGCCCAGGAGACAGACCACGGTTCCTTTCAGGGTTCAGTGGAGCATGCTGCTCATCCCACCCTCGTCGCCAGCTGTCGTGTCTTGGAGGCTCCCAATAACGACAGACACCGTGGTCGGTAACTACGGAGCTTTATTATCCCTAACCTCTTACATGGCCGTCCCTATTCTAACTGCCCGCTTCTCCCGTCGCTCCTCCTCTTCCCTTCACCCCAAGGCTCCGCCCCACCAACCACTAGACTGCTCACAATATTACACTGTCTTAGCCCTCTTTTGAGGGTTGCTGCTAACCCCATCAGGTGAGAACACCTAGGGGTGACATGAAACACGTTTATCGACTCTTGGACTTTACATTGCTTGACTCTGAAAGGAAAGCAGAAGGTGGTCCCATCCTGTGACCTTTGTGAGATGAGGTGGCCTAAACCCCTATTACTAGTGTCAATATTAGGACTCCTAAGATCAGCAAGTTCAAAGGTAGCCAAAAATTGATGTGCTTTTTTCCTCCTTAACGCTATATTTCCAGCCATGCATAGCTGCCTCAGAGGAGCAATCCGGCCCTGGTGACAACCAATGTTTACTTATGAACTTCAGAAAATAAGCAACACAACTCATTTGTGGTTTTAGAATACAGATAATTGATGGGAAATCAATGGCCTTCCTCAATGGCATCAACAAACCATTGTTCAACACCTTAACCCTCCTCTGGCATAACTTCTCCTCCTGCCACAAGTTGTGTAGGATTCCTCTTTCTCCCAGAGGTCCTGTCGTAAAGCCCTCCTAACGGGAAACCTGTTAGTTATTTCTGTGCAATGGTAAATCTCTAAATACCTCAACATGTAACAACTGAGCATGTAGAAACCATGTACTAATTATATTTGCAATGGGGGGGGCAACATTAGTAATAGCTCTGATTATTGCTTTCATTACAACATCCCCCTTGTGCTGCTACCTCACAGCGAGGACACATCAAATAAGTTGGCTAAGCAACTCACATCAAAGTGCTGAGCTAGACTTTCCCAGAAAACAACAACTCAGGTTCAATGTCAGGTAGACATGGAGCTGTCTGAACATCTCTGCTGGGGTTACCTACACTAAATAGGCTGTTTCCATACACAGGTCCAGGCAGGATGAGTGCCCGCCTATCAGTGAATCAGTTCTTTTTTACATCAGCTGAGGGTGTTTCTCACCTCCATATTTGTAAGGGCTCATGCCATACTTTGTCACATTGACGCCATTTTGAAGTGGTGTTTTACAGTCTGGTCAGCCCTGGAGCTCACAGTTACTTTGGGTTATGCTTCTCGTCCATCTTACATCTTCATGACTCATTACTGTATCCTCCAAACAAAGGCAGCACCTGGGTCTCACCTTCTGAATATACATGCAACATTTTCCCGGACAGTTATGTTCTGAAGCAGCACGCACACATGTATGGCAAACGTGGATTGCTTAGCATGAGAGTCAGTACTGGCCTTCTCTCTTGTACTTTTGTCTGGCTCCAGATAACAGCAGTAGTTTATCAGCAGCCTCCGTTAATGTGGGAGGTCACACTGGCAGCATCTTAGATTCCAAAGAGAAGCAAGTTAGGTCCTGAAGGCACTGGAATAACGAAGGACCCCAGAAAGAAGTATTCTGCAGTTAACTTGAAAACAATACAAATATGCTGTTCTAGTTAAGTAAGAGTTATTGCGTTTTTAAAAATAAATGATGAATAGAGAATGAAAGTGAAATAAGAAAAGCAGTCCTTTCTGAAAATTCAATGGATTATATTTATAATAAATAATTCCAATTTTGTGAAGCATCAGCCAAATATAAAAATAAATCTATGCCCTGCATCTGAGACAATGCAAAGATCACCTGAGAGCAGGGTACTGAAGCTAAGATGAGCTTGCAGAGATGATGTTGGTTACGGTCACATCACATCTACTCCTCATTAGTAATTGCACAACATACAGGTTACATGTAGACATCAAGGTGTAGGGCGCAGTGACGGAGACATACAGGTTACATGTAGAAGCTTGGGCTACAGGTAAACTCTCTTCTCTGCCCACATCTACCAGCTCCAACTGACATCGCCCTGGATTATACCTAAGAGGCAGCAGAATTCTCAATACTTCTGAGCGTGAGCAGAGATGCCGAGGTGCAGGACACAACATTTAGTTCAAAGTCAGCCATGAGGTGTACTGCTGCATTCTGACATTATTGCAGCTTTTTGAATTTGTCACCGGTGTCATATGTCCCATGCAGGCCCATTGTCATTTTCCCTATGTTAGCATTAGCACACTGCAGTCTTTACTCAGCTTTGCACACGTTACTATGCATACGTATTTTGCTTTGTGCCACACTGTACTTTCACACAGAGCCTACTGTTGTTTTTGTGTTCTGTCCTTTCCTGGGATTTAGTCTGAACACCGTAGACAAGGTCAAACAACAATGCCACTTTTTATTCTAATTTGGTCAGGCTCTAGCACAAAACACACAAATGCAGCTGTTGCTTTGGAACATGTGCTCTTTATCATATAGGTATGCACCAGGATGAAAATACACAGACGAGATCGCAAATACACCTGAAATGTAGAATTTTCATCTGTACATGCTAAGGTACGGGGTCCGCTGCAAACACTTAGAGATCTTTTGAAATATAATCACTTTGCTTCTGTAGAAGGGGTTAGTTTACCCTGTCCTATATAATGACAGCTCCTTGAACGATTTATGGATTACTTACTATGCTGACCATATTTGTGTTAGGCATCTTCTTACTTATTGTGGCACATATATTGCATACTAGAGCATGATAGCTAAAATAAATATCTTAAATGTTTCTTGTGTTTCTGTCAGATCTTATTGTGGACAAGTATGAGTGTAAGAGCGAAAGGGTGTGTTCTGTGACCACAATTCCTGAGAGGGTCGGAGTGTTGTGTTCTGGGGTGTCTAATCACTTGTTCCTCTGTGAGGGAGTAGGAGGGCAAGTGAGACACTATAACTAGTTGGCCCCAGGCTCATGGGTACTAAGGTGGTAGGATAACTCAGTCCCTGCCTACTGAGGTTCAGTGGTCCCAAGCATAGCTCTGTGATTTCGCAGAATCCCTGCAACACCGGCAGGCCCATACACCAACAGACCTATCTTAGACAGTGCCTAATTTGAGCCGGCATTTGCAAGTAAGGCCTACGGCGCTCATTTCTTGGGACCTGCACATTGTTTTCCTAAACAGATTTTGATCCACAGCAAAAGAGAAAAACACAAACAGGGCAAAGAAGCAGGAAGAGAAATATAGAAAAACTGTGACAAAGGGAGATTGCTTGGATGAAAAAGAACCTGTAAGATTAAGGTAAAGAGACATGGGGTGTCTGGTGGTGTATTAAGGAGGCATCAGTTGCAATCAAGTCTACGCCACTGAACAAAACTAACAGCCCCGGCACTTATTTTACAATTCAAGCATTGATCAGACATTTAGCCCAGTCTAATATGGTAAAATAGCACTGCAGCTACTATTTGCCACTGCCTAAGGTGGTAAGACACCTGTGCTCCAGCTCTTCAACTACTTGAGACCTCAGGCAGCTGAAAACTGTGGCCGACTCTGTGCCTTAACTTAGCGCTACCAGAGCTCACTGAATGCGATACAGCCTTGTCTCTAGGAACAGGACTTGAACCAAAGACTCCAATAAGATGCTTCCATCTACTGCTTCTTCTGGCTGGACTGATCTAAGGCTGAAATGAAAAACACAAAGTGCCTGATTCACAAATGTATGTAGTAACTTACACTTTTGTAGTAACATAAAGTTTTGTAGTAAGTTCAGCACTACGCATGGCTAACCACTGGTACTGCAACATCCTCCCATTGAAAATAATGGAGACAAGAAAAGTGGGAGTTACTACAAAAGTGCAGTTTGTTAATACTGAAAAGAAGTAAACCTATTGAACAGTGTTATTTACAAAAAAAGTGCAATTTGGGAATAGCACTTTGTAGTTAATTTTGTAGTTTTGCAGTAGTACCGCAAAACGTACTACAAAGTGCAGTTTGTGACTCAGGCCCAAAGAAGTGGATGACCCCAGAAAGTGAAAATACCAACATTTGCATTGGAAGGTGTTTTTTTTGTTTTCAGGTGTTTGATTCTAAAGGTGAAGCACTTTGTTCTACATTAATAATTTTTCCATAAAAAAGGGCTCAACCAGCCACCAACATATTGGGGTGACAAACTTCTCATTGTTGGACCCCATTGCTGTTTCCTGGCCCAACTGCACTCAGCCTACTATCCTATGAGTCCCAATAAAACAGCGAGCTCAGGCAGTCTATCTTCTCCAGCTCATCACACACATTCAGCTGATAACCTAATAGAATTGAGAAAATGTTTCACTATTTCAGAATCCCTAAACTGCTACCCTGTTCTTTCTATGGACCACTAACACCTTCAGTACATCTATAGGACTCATCGCTCCTCACTTTTAACCCTACCTCATCGGTCCTCACCATCCCTGACTGACCAAGAACCTACACGTTTACACTCTACGCAAGAGAGGGTCTCTAGGCGCTGGTAACCCGGGCGTAGAGCTTTATCAATCAGGATTCATAAAGCGTGGCTAATCACCCTATAGGGTATCTAGGCGCTTGCAGGTCACGGAGGCTTATCTGAACAGCTAGGTCTTGAGGGCCTTTTAGAATTCCAAAAGTGAGATGATGGGTCGGAGGTGCGTGGGGAGGCTGTTCCAGGTCTTTGCTGCAGTGTGGGAGAAGGAGCATCCTCCACTGTTGCTTCAGTAGATGCAGGGAGTATGGGCTGTTCCAGGTCTTTGCCGCAATGTGGGAGAAGGAGCAGCCTCCACTTCTGCTTCGGTGGATGCGGGGAGTATGGGCTGTTCCAGGTCTTTGCCGCAATGTGGGAGAAGGGGCATCCTCCACTTCTGCTTCAGTAGATGCAAAGAGTATGGGCAGTTCCAGGTCTCTACTGCATTGTGGGAGAAGGAGCAGCCTCCACTTCTGCTTCGGTGGATGCGGGGAGTATGGGCTGTTCCAGGTCTGTGCTGTGATGTGGGAGAAGGAGCATCCTCCACTGCTGCTTCGGTGGATGCGGGGAGTATGGGCTGTTCCAGGTCTTTGCCGCAATGTGGGAGAAGGAGCATCCTCCACTTCTGCTTCAGTAGATGCAAAGAGTATGGGCAGTTCCAGGTCTCTACTGCATTGTGGGAGAAGGAGCAGCCTCCACTTCTGCTTCGGTGGATGCGGGGAGTATGGGCTGTTCCAGGTCTTTGCTGCAGTGTGGGGGAAGGAGCATCCTCCACTTCTGCTTCAGTAGATGGGGGGAGTATGGGCTGTTCCAGGTCTTTGCTGCAATGTGGGAGAAGGAGCATCTTCCACTTCTGCTTCGGTGGATGCGGGGAGTATGGGCTGTTCCAGGTCTTTGCTGCAGTGTGGGAGAAGGAGCATCCTCCACTTCTGCTTCGGTAGATGCGTGGCGTGTGGGCTGTTCCAGGTCTTTGCTGCAGTGTGGGGGAAGGAGCATCCTCCACTTCTGCTTCAGTAGATGCGGGGAGTATGGGCTGTTCCAGGTCTTTGCTGCTGTGTGGGAGAAGGAGCATCCTCCATTTCTGCTTCGGTAGATGCAGGGCGTGTGGGCTGTTCCAGGTCTTTGCTGCAGTGTGGGGGAAGGAGCATCCTCCACTTCTGCTTCAGTAGATGGGGGGAGTATGGGCTGTTCCAGGTCTTTGCTGCTGTGTGGGGGAAGGAGCATCCTCCACTTCTGCTTCGGTAGATGCAGGGCGTGTGGGCTGTTCCAGGTCTTTGCTGCAGTGTGGGGGAAGGAGCATCCTCCACTTCTGCTTCAGTAGATGCTGGGAGTATGGGCTGTTCCAGGTCTTTGCTGCAGTGTGGGGGAAGGAGCATCCTCCACTTCTGCTTCGGTAGATGGGTGGAGTATGGGCTGTTCCAGGTCTTTGCTGCTGTGTGGGGGAAGGAGCATCCTCCACTTCTGCTTCTGTAGATGCGAAGAGTATGGGCAAGTGAAAGTGAGGCAGAGCGTAGTCTTTTCAACGGTTGGTGGAAGTTCAGGCGGTGGTTAATGTAGGCGGTCCTTGGTTGCGTAGAACCTTGTGTGCGTGGGTCAGCAGCTTGAATTGTCATCTCTTCTTTACGGGGAGTCAGTGGAGTTGCCTGAGGTTAGCTTGTGATGTGGGTTCGTGGAGGAAGGCAGCGGATGAGTGTGGCTGTGGCATTCTTTATGGTCTGAAGTCTTTGTAGGAAGTGTGTGGCAATTCCTTCGTAGAGGGTGTTGCCGTAGTCCAGTCGGCTGGAGATGAGGGCTTGTGTCAAGATGCCTCTCATGTGAAGGAGTAGTCACTTGAAGATCTTACGTAGCATGTGCAGAGTGAGGAATCAGGCGGAGGGGGCAGTGTTTATCTGTGATTTCATGGTGAGCTAGTTGTCAATGATGATTTTGCAGTTTCTGGCCCGGTTGGAGGGAGTTGGTGCAGGTCCTTGGTCTGATGGCCACTAGGAGTCGTTCCATGTGTTGCTTTTGTTGCCAAAGATCAGTACTTCTCTCTTGTCTGTGTTCTGCTGCAGGCAGTTGTTCTTCATCCAGTCGGCGACGTTTGTCATGCATCTGTGGAAGTTTGTTCTGGTAGTGGTGGGGTGGTTGGTGAGTGAGAGGATGAGTTGGGTGTTGGCTGCGTAGGGAAATTATGTTGAGACCATGGAATCTAACAGTGTTGGCCAGCATGGACATATCTGCATTGAACAGCATGGGGCTGAGTGATGAGCCCTGGTGGATACCGCAATTCGATCTCCTTGAGTTCAGAGGTGAAAGGTGAGAGGTAGATCTTTAGGCATCTAAAGGGAGACAGTAGTTAGCAGACTACATGTTCAGGTGAGAGAGCCTGCATCCCTACGCCGTCCTTGCCTTATAGGGTTATTTGAGAGGTGTACCTTTAAACAGAAGTTGGCGCGCATTCAGTAGACTGCGGGGTGGATTGAGACATTCCACTTTCCTAAAAAAGTAGGTGGAGGCTGAACCTGTAAGTTAGAACGGCAAGACAAAGACCACAGCCCATCCTGAACTCCATGAAGTCTCTTGGAGACACTTGCATATGAACAGGGCCAAAGCCTGGGTGTCATGAGCCTGAAGCTGGGCCACTCACACCCTTGGATCCCACTGCCACTGCACCTGCTGCACCAATGAGAGCTACAGCCCGCTTATGGATCTCCGGGTTTCTTATTCTACCATCTCCAGCCTTCCTTTCACTCTTTGCTTCCTATAATCTTACACACTCTCTTCAAACCCCTCTTTCCTTTGTTCTTCATTACCTCTCTTCTCCCCCTGACATCCTTATTTCTGGACCCTTTTTCTTATTCTGCACCCTTTTTCTCGTCCTTATCACCTTTCTCTTTCATCATTATTCCCTTCTCCCATTCTGTCACTTTTTCTTTTCCTCTTTTACCCTCTTCCACTCTCTTCTGCATTCCGCCCCCCCCCCTGCTCCCCCATGCTCTCTCCTGAAGAGTAAAGACAGAGCCAGGCCCCAGGCTGACTCTTGTTTCAAACTTCTGTGCCTGGGCTCTCTCACAGCCCTAGGCCCCAGTGCCACTCTCCCAGGCGCACCCCTGGATTTAAAGAGTTAACATAATACCTGGCCGGCTGATGCAACCTGACAACATAAACCTTTTTTTAATTTGAATTTTAATTATTCCGGCGAAATACACGTAGTTCCTGAATTTTGCGTTGAATTAAATTTGCCAAATTTCTCAAAACTTTGCATTGCTAAATTGTGAATAATTTTCTACTTGCTGGAGAAGGGTTCGCGCAGAAAATGTCTCACCGAGAGACATGTAATGATCGAACCATTCTTCTGCCGGTATCTCGCGAGACGTTTTTTATGTGAAATGCGAGCTTATCTGAAAAAGGTCTCACGAGATACCGGCAAACCCCATTTCACTGTAAAAGCATCATTTAATTTCATTTTTATGACACTGCGTGAGTTCACTTACCCTTGGCAACCCGGATGTACATCAAGGGAGCCATAGGTTCCAATGCAAGCAGGTAGATTGTAAAGGACTTTGATACACGAGGAGTGGACATCTCAAAGGCCATGCTCCGGTGCCACTGCACCTGCTGCACCAATGATATATAAGGCTGAGACAGCTGCTGGGCTCTAAGAAGCTGCAATAAATCGATTAGGACCACAGGACTTAGTCCTTTGTGGTATTAATGTTGCACCTAGGTCAGACAGTACAGGTAAAGTGTCAATGGTCGTAGACGGGACCCAATTGTATGTGTGTCTGATATGTGTTTCTTTACATGTATGTTTTGAATACTGTAGAAAGCTAACTATGGCTGAAAGTTAAGTAAAGGAGTGGTACTCACACTCTGGTTTCTCCTTGTGACGTAGGTATGGGGGCTTCTGCCCTCAGTACAAGTACCACCTGGGGAAGACATACGGCAAGCTGACGTCGCAGCTACTCACCAGCCCTGACGTCAAACACTCACAACAGCTGGTGCTGCAGGCCACGTACCCGCCTCCCCGGAAGGATGACGGCGCGAGCTCCTTCCATCAGCTGCCGAGGAGCAGACGGCACCGGCTGGGGGACAAGAAGCTGAGCTTCAGCATGATCCCGGGGTACACAGGTAAGGGCGTGGCCATATCACCTCTCGTGGGCACGCGTGCTCCTCCCCAGTACTCTGCAGACAATCTGTGGACCCATCACCTCCTACGCCAGAAACATGGCGCAAGGAGACAGTGAGTCGGCCCCACATTACCTGTAAGTTTCCACGAAAACAAACATTTGGCCATATCCTGGGCGATAAACGCTCATTTATTTTGCAAACATCATCCTCAGATACAGCTTAAGTTGACCTGCAAAGAGCAGGGCCTCTGTTCCTAAAATCTAGCCTCTTCTCATGTCGCACGCCTTAGCATGTTTTGATACCAGACTCTTGTTCAAAATCAGATGAAGACATGTGAGGTATCAGACTCCATTTGGAAGGCCACGGGCAGTGCTTTAAATGAGCAGGTACTGCTGGTACCGAGTATCTGCACTTAATTTGAAAGGGAGAGTACCTGCACTTCTCAACACTGTTACCACACTTTAAAGGGAGGGTACCGGCACTTTTCACGAGCAAACAGGTACTGTGGACATCACTTCCCTCTTTAAATTTAAAGCATTGTACCAAGGGGCAGGCAGAGTCTCCTAGTCCTCAAGAGTCGGGGTTGAGGTGATTTGCCTCTGTTGTTTCGGGGTGCGTCCATCTGTTGGCGCTGCAAACATGGCCAGGTACAGCCCCTTGATTACTGGACACTCTGTGGCTGAAATCGCAAGCAGTCACAGCAGGCCCGGCTCCAGGAATTATTATTTGGGTGGGCCAAGGGTGCATTCGGGTGGGCCACTGCGGGCTCGATTTGCCGCATATATGTCTGGGCAGGCCTGCTTCAGGGCCCTCCTTTATCTCTCCGTAGTCTTACAAGGCCCAGTAAAACGCACTCTTTTCCAAATCTCTTTCTAAATATTATCACTCTCAAAAAGTGTTTATTCCATGTACCCTCCTTTAAGCGCCAATAGCACGATGGAGCGCGCAGGTCAACATACTTATAATATCAAATACCCCCCTAACCTCTCGAAAAAAGCAGCCAAACGTTTCAAACACTCGCTGCTAAAAACTTACCCTGAAACCCCAATATCAGACCCCTACTACTCTACAAATAAAGGCACTTTATCCAATGACATTCTTTTTTACACAAAGAGGAGAGCCCAATGGAGGAAAGCCTTTTACGCCCTGCTCTCTGTTTCCTCATCCAGGAAAACAGCACACGGTCTCAAGATCGCTATCAGCCCCTCCCCACTTTACAATGCATCCGCCACATAATGGGACCATCCTTATGCAATTATCCGACCGAAACCTAACCCTACTCGACAACATCTTCCCTCTCATCAAAGATAAAGTCCTCAATCCCTCTCCCCTGCCACAGACACACCTATTTCCTTAACTCCCCCCATGCCCAACACACCCCCCATGTCCACGCCGATAACACCCCCAGGGCATTTTCCTACGAACCAATCCTTCCATTCCCCCACCTCAACGCCAGGAGAAAGCCCTCTGACACACACCTCTCCCCCTTTGGCTATGGCCCTCTCCTCCTCCCCGGACAGCCTTATAGCTAGATCACACTATGAAGACTCAGACCAATGCAACCCTCCCATCTACAACCCAATCCCATCCCCAACACTATTCTTGACGCACACCCCTCCGACACATACCTCTCCCCCTCCCACTTTGGCTATTCCCCCCTCCCTTCCCCGGACAGCCCTACCTGTAGACCCCGCCATGCAGCCTCAGATCTCTGCCACCCTCCAATCTACACCACAAACCCATCCACCCCTACCCTCCCCCTAGACCAAACAATTAACACGCCTCCTACACCAGACCCTAGACTTGATGTAATCCTTCTCTCACTACAATTTATCAAGGATGACCTCCAAAAGCTACGGTACTTGATCGGGCAACAACACATGATTAGACGATATGCCGAAGATAAGACCATCACAGCAACAGCCCCACTCTCCAACACCAGAGGCATTTACGATCCCCTAAGTATCCACCCCTAAGATGGAGAACAGTACCTAACCGCAATTCCAATACCCTACCGTGCCGCAGGATAAATACTCTAACTGCTAATGATATACACTCCCTACTCCTTTCTTACGATCCCTCCAAACCCAGCCAATCCACTGCTGACCCGGTCAATCTGATTAAACCGTTCAATCTGAGTAAACCCTCCCAAATTGACACCATACATCACACGACACATAGAGGCCCTACTCACAACAACAGATGGATAACCCTGGAGAATCTGCTGCAAGTTCCATTAACACTGGATCCTCCTTCCACCACAAAGCCGCGTCTCAAATGCATTCTACTAAACTGCAGATCAGCCTCAAAACACGCAGCTGACATAGCGGACCTAATACTCACTCATGATCCCGACCTCCTATTCCTAACTGAAACATGGCTGAATGAGTCTTCCACGCCGATCCTAGACATTCTGGTTCCCCCCGATCATGACATCACCAGACTAGATAGACCCGATAGACCAGGAGGCGGCATTGCCTGCATTCACCGGAACACTCTTTCAGTGAAAAGCTCACCCTCACCGGATCTATCCTCTGCTTAGAGGTCACAAGTAATAACAAACCAATCTGCTCATTGCACATAGTCTACCACCCGCCAGGCGATAACATCACCTTTATCGAGCAATTTATGGATATCGTGACCACTCACACTGGTCAACATAACACCCAAATATACCTTGGTGATTTCAATCTGCATTGGAACGACCCTAACGACCCGGCAGTAAATAGCCTCAAAACATTCCTTTCCGCCCTTGACCTCACCCAAATCTGCAATAGCCCCACACATGTCAAGGGCTCAACCCTTGACCTGGTTATGGTTATGGCCAAACCAGAAGCTATACAGCTTAGCACAATCCACCCATGTGATTTGTCCGATCACCATGCCATCACTTTCTTCATCAAGGAATCAGTCACATTACGCTCAGTACAACCTGCGAGACCTAAAATATGGAAGAGGATTCTGAAAGAGCCCCATATAAACCTTTCCACGTCTGCCAGCGTCAACATCCTGCTCCCCGGAAGGCCTAACGGATGTTTAAGCTTTGACACAACACTACCTTAACTCCATGTCCTCGATCTTAGATACAACCGCACCTCTACAACTGAAAAGGATGTCCACAAAAGACTCGAAACCCTGGTAGGACGGCACACTCAATGAGGACAGACGAGCCCTGAGATTAGCCGAAAGGCGCTGGAGGTCTTCGCCCTCCACGGCTCATCTCAATCTGCTCCGCTCCACCAGAAACTCGTACTATAGAATGATCAGACACTCAAAAGCAAACTTTTTCAAAAATCAGCTAGATCAAGCCAAGAACCGACCCCAAAAGACTATTTGAACTAGTCAAATCTCAATCCAGCGGCTTAGCTCGCCCTCCTCAAGTTGGTCAAGGCTCGCCACCCAGCTCTGAAGAATTTTCCTCGTTCTTCACGAAAAAAAAGAAATCCTGAAAACGGATCTCCTTAAGGCCTCCTGGGCTCAATCTACCACTCTGAAGGATTTGTCATCCCATATTCTAGCAACCCCACTCATTGGCTCATCTAAGTTCGCCCTAAAAAATAACGCATCCTGGGCCACCTTCACAATTAAGCTATTCACGTCGTTGAACCCCTCCAACCACTTCTCAGACCCTCTTCCTGCAAACTGCCTCAAAGTTCTCATACCGGCGCTACTGCCACTTTGGACAAAGATTATCAATGCCTCCTTAGTCCAAGGAACCATTCCTGAAATTCTCAAAGCTGGACAAGTCTCCCCCATCCTAAAAAAACGACAGCTAACCCCACGGACCTAAATAACTACCGACCAATTTCCAACATCCCAACTCTGGCTAAACTACAAAAAAAATGTGTTCTCAGCCAGTTAGATAACCACATCACTAACTTCCACCTGCTCAATAAATTCCAATCTGGCTTCCGGGCAGGACATAGTACCGAGTCGGCTATGACCCACATAGTAGATGATGCACTAAGAATCCTAGACCAGAACGAAACCTGCCTACTTATCCTGCTTGACTTATCCTCGGCCTTCGACACCGTCAAACATGAAAATCTTCTAGCTCTCCGGCAATACAGAATGGGCTTATCGGGGTCAGTACTAAATTGGTTTACCTCTATCCTCCTGAATAGATCCCAAAGTTTCAAGCTCAACCAATCTCTGTCCACGACCGTCCCAGTCACATTAGGAGTTCCGCAGGGATCCTCCCTCTCACCTACACTGTTTAATTTATTCATGGAGCCACTCACTGAGATTCTCGGCTCATCAAATATCCACTTTCACATGTATGCAGACGACACGCATCTATACTTAAAGATAAATTCTCCAGATGACATCAAATCTCTCAATCTAACTTTACAAAATTCTCAGTCATGGTTGACTGAAAACCACCTCAAACTAAACGCCCTGAAAACTGAATTCTTACTAATCAGCCCACCTAATCAACCATCCAACATACACGAAGGGCTTAAACAACTTACAGCATTCAACTGCCAACCTCTTATAATTGACTCAGCAAAGTCTCTGGGAGTAACTCTGGACAGTACCTTAAACATGCAAAAAAAAATACATCAGTGCCACAGCAAAAGGTGCAAACTTTCAGATGAGCACTCTGAGAAAATTAAAACCCTTCCTCCCAGTAAGTGACTTCAAGATGGCAGTCCAAGCACTAGTAATTCCCAGACTAGAATATGGTAGTGCAACTCTCTGTGGACTACCTAGATCTACAACTGCCCCCCTAAGAGCATCACTCAACTCAGCGGCCAGGCTCATCACAGGCTCTAAAAGGAATAGCCACATCTCCCCTGACTTCAAAGCGCTCAATTGGCTACCCTTCGAAGCAAAAATTCAACTAAAAATCGCCTGCATGACGCATAAGGCCATCCATCACAACACACCGAGTTATCTGGCCCAGAAACTGGAGCTTTCGTGTGGAAACAGATCATCCAGGAGCGCCAGTAACCTTCTTCTGAAGCTTCAAAGGTTTGCCAAGAAGAAAACATATAACCGCACCTTCTCTGGTATTGCTCCAAGGATCTAGAATGCACTACCCCCAGAAATCAGACTCCACCCCTCAACTGTCTATTTCAAAAAGAAGTCAAATCTCTTCTCATGTCGAAATGTACTTAAATATTGATGTGGACTCTTAGAACAACCAGCTGGAACATAAGACTTTATTCCGAAACGCTATGTTACCCTTGTATATTGTCTCCTTTGTTAACTACTTCTCTTGTAAAGCACTCTGATACCCGCAAGGGTCATGTTTGCGCTATATAAAACCTTCAAATAAATAAATAAATAAATGTTCCTTTGATGGGAAGAGGAGGTTTCTGAGGTGGGAGTATCAGGCAAGTGACACTTCTCGGGCTCCCTCTGTGCGAGTCTTCAGGGAGAATCCCTCTTCATTAGTACCTCCACCTGACCCCGGACTCTGCAGCGCACTCCCATACAGGCTTGATTATCCACTGCTCCTCTCCAGTGCACCTCATCTCACAGCTGACCTTGGGCCCCAGCCCCATATCAGACACCATCGGGCTCCACTTTAATTTTTCCCGGTAAAAACGTTAGTAAAATCACCTCCAAACTTGAAACATTGAATATAGCAGTAAATATAATTAGCAGGCACTTCAAAGTATGTTCCACAGTAGCCCTTATGACCCGACTGCAAATTAATTAAACAAAAACAGAAAGGCAATGACAGGGCCGGCTTTAGCGCTGATGCGAAAAGCTTTTTTGGCGCCACACCAATAACCTCTTTCTCCGTAAATACCTTTACTACCACCTTCCAACAGTGCCCCTCATCCCTCCATGCCCCCCCCCATTGACCTCCTCCTCAGATTCCCTCACTGCCTCATGCCACAAGTGCCCCTCATCTCTCCATAGCCCCTCCCCCTCATGACCTCCTCCTCGGATTACCTCACTGCCACCCTCCAGCAGTGCCCCTCATCTCTCCCTAGCTCCCCCCTTCACCCCATGAGCTCCTCCTCGGATTCCCTCACTGCCACCCTCCAACAGTGCCCCTCATCTTTACGTAGCCCCTCTCATATGCATTTCATTTGTTGTATAGCGCTACTCATATCAGTGAGGGTGTGTCAGTACTTTACACCACACAGACAATATACAGAGACAACGAATCATACAAGTATGTAAATCAGTCTATAGGGAATGTCAAAAAAGCAATGTGGATTACAAGGTGTATGAATCACGTCATCCATACTGGTGGGCAGTATATTTTAAGAGGGTTTGGTCTGGGGAAACACAACCTTAGGATTTAAAGAGAATTCCATGGGGGTCAGCTTTACTGATAAAAATGTATATCTGCCCAAACATACTCATTTTAGCAACATTAGAATAATGAAAGCCTGAGGAAGTTCTAACTATATCACAAAAAAAGAAAGTGAAGTTCTAACTATACCATTCATGTTTGTCTGCAGCTCTTTGGTGACAGTTCATAGGTCACTGTCCTATGTTAGGATTGTAACTTCTGAACTGCAAGTAACACAAGGATCTCTGTGACAAAGGCAGTAACCCACTGAGCTCCCACATAAAATACAGTTCATCTACATTTAAAACCTACTAACAGACAAATGATTGCTCTCCAGCGGATCATTTATCACCAGCGTTATCTGGGCATTTTGTATTGTCTTATTGTTGTCCTGCATCTGCCATGATAATGATAAAAACTGTTTAAATGAAGCGCACACGAAGTATGTGTCCTGCTGGGCCTGTGCAGATTTATAAAAGAAAAACAAATAGTAACACATTCTCTTACCTACTACTCCATGAGTCAAACTTTGTGTCACAGCCTGATGTGATAAGCAGCTGCAGGGGTCCGGAAAGGTGAATAGGAATAAACAAACTTCTTTTCTCCTGCGCTGCATAGAAAAAGAAATATCCACGCAGCAGAACAGTTGGCAACGGTTACCCTTGTCAAAGAAAGGATTTGTCGCCTTTCGCCATGTGGAGATAAAGGGGTGAAAAATAAACAAAGCCTCCTTAACATGTAGATGGTCTTTTAAAGACCTGTGAAGAACTCGGGTGCGGCTGCGATAATCTCAAAAACTGTCTGTGTGTGTGTGCCCGGGAAGCTGTCTCAGCCCGGGCGCACACGCACATACAGACAGCCGTTTGAGCCCAATGCCGTTGCGCACCTGCCTTCAAGCACTCACTGCGTGGGCCAAAGCTTCTGTTTGGGTGGGCCAGGCTCATGTTTGGGTGGGCCTGGCCCACCCGGTCCACCCGCTAGAACCGGGCCTGAGTCACAGGCTTTACAGGGAGGTAGTGTGGGGTTGCTCGACCTCAGAGCTCAACAATCACACAATAAAAGAATATCCTGCCGCGTGCTTCTCTTTTAAGAAAGAAAACTTCTTTCGTTCGTACAAAAGTACATTTGGCACACTTCTAGCCTCATTGGGCGCTGTCAGGCAGTGCTGTGCGCTACCTGCTATCTCTCCCAATCATTTCTCTTGATCCAGATTGGGTTCCCCCATTTCAGCTAAGATGTATTAGCTGATTATGGCTCAGTTGCAGTTACCTCTCCTAAAGTTATTGCGCTCAGTCTCAGTTTTTAGGTCGAGCCTAGACAGCGCTTGCACTGTCTGCAATAATTGTTCTAAGTACTTTGTGTGGGATTTGGAGCATTGCCCCAGGCTTTTGCTTAGGGACTACTTTTTTTTCTAGCAACTGCCTCTATTTAACTGTCTTGATAGAAAACGACCAGCAGAGGTCAGTAAAATACCAGAATCTATTTACCTAGGATAATGTGCTTCACAGCGAAAAACGTAAAAGGTCTCAAAGATAAGACCAATTGCATTGCAAATGCTTTTTAGTCTTACCACTCGTCGTTGATCAGTCCTCGTTGAATTGATGCACCTGCCTGGCGCACTCTCACCTACGTGCTTGCACCCTCGCTCCTGGGAGGTGACGCACCATTTCACAGCTTCGTTCATACACCGCACTGTGTCTGCTGGGCCTTCACTGGCACTGTGCCCGGCAGGCTCTAAGTAAGCAGCGGTGGGTAGTTGTGGTCTCAAAAATTTCTTGCCGATGGATGTCACAGCAGGTTGATCCTTTAACCGATGTTTACCACTTAGATGTAACCCTGCATGGGCAGGTAGCAGCAGTCATGCACAGGTAGAATACTTTGAGTAGGTGCAGCCAGGAACAGGCCAGTTATTCTCAGCAGATGCAGCCATATATAGGCTGATTATTTCTCAGCAGATGCAGCCACACACAGGCCGGTTATTCTGGCATTGATTGGACCTCGCCAATCATCTTGAAAATCTTTGCGGTTCCCACCGGTGTCCAGTGCAGTGAGACTGCCGGCTTGCAGACCTGGGTCCCACAGATCTCTCTCCTCAGTCCTTCTCTTTTGGTTCTCCACAGATACCAGGACATGCTACACCTTCCACCTCCTGGACAGGACAGACACTCTTACCTCAGTGTAGCCAGGACCCTTGCCTCTCTGTGCAGACAGGCAGGCTGGCTTCTACGCACTTTAGGGCAGGTACACAAGGCTTTCAGTAAGAGATCCAGATCAAGTGAAGTGCACTCAATCCTGCGATGCCGGCTGTCAGGCAGACACCAGCTCTGGTTCCATATCAGTCGTCTAAGTATCCTGCGGAGCACTTCTTTCCTTGTTCATAGAGGACTTGGAACTAGAATACCAAGTGGGGTAGTAAGGTCCCACTTTTATACACTAAAAGTAGGCAGGAGAAGTGCATCCACTGCCGGTAGCTGCAGAACGAGTTTGAGGTGCTTCTCAGCCCCAGTGTCCTCTCCAGGCTCTCCAGAGCCATTCTTTGAGTAGAGTGATGCTTCTCACAGTACAGTCGTTTGCAGCCAAGGAGTACCAATAACAGCAGCACAGAGAGGTGTGAGATTTCTGTACACAGCTGTCATCAGACAACTGAAAGAATAAATCAAGGAAAGACGAAAGGGCAGGTATGACCTAAAGGTTCTCCTAACCTTGCCCAATAGAGTGTGCAGTCCCAGGCCGCACCCCTACCATCCCGCAAGTGGAATTGTTCAGGGAGAAGTATCAACAGATCCCTGCCAAGTTAAAGGTCTATTTAAATAAGTAGCCTTGTCTCCTCTCCACTGACTTCAGTGTCTAGGGGCCCGATTCACAGAACTAACTTAAGACAAAATCTTAAACTTACTACCATTTTGGTATTCACAGAAGGCACTTACTCATTTTGGTATTCACAGAAGGCACTTACTCATTTCGATATTCACAGAAGTTAAGAGTCCTAACTTTAGGACTCCTAAATGACTTCTGTGAATAACGAAAGTCTTAAAGTTAGGATTTTTCTCAGTTTAGAAGTCCTAAAGTTAGGAGTCCTAACTGTTCTACTCCTAAACTGAGAAAAATCTTAACTTTAAGACTTTTGTTAATCACAGAAGGCATTTAGGAGTCCTAAAGTTAGGAGTCCTAACTTTACTACTCCTAAACTGAGAAAAATCCTAATTTTAAGGCTTTCGGTATTCACAGAAGGCATTTAGGAGTCCTAAAGTTAGAACTCCTAACTTCTGTGAATACCAAAATGAGTAAGTGCTTTCTGTGAATACCAAAATGAGTAAGTGCCTTCTGTGAATACCAAAATGGTAGCAAGTTTAGGATTTTGTCTTAAGTTAGTTCTGTGAATCGGGCCCTAGGTCTCCTCCCTCCAGCTACACGAATGTCAGAAATACATTTCTGCTGTCGGGGAAAATAACACCTTGAACTTGTGAAAAGGTCAGGCCTGGGGGGATCCAAAGTGGATCCCACATGCCTCCATTACTCTGGTTGACTCACAGATACACTATGCATGCACCCCACAGGCTACACACACACATATTCAGGCACGGCATGTACCTAAGAGTCAGCCCTAGGAACTGGGAAAGTGCTTGGAAGCGGAGCTGTACATAAAGTGGGCCAGTAGGCCTCTGCTCAAGTGACACAGACAAAAACTCTGGTTACAACTATGTATTCACAAAACACAGTGCACTATCCACCATCGCTCTTTGTGTTAAACCCATGACAGAGACAGTAGTCCATTGCCAATGAGCACATGCATCCCTTTTTTCTAAATTATTGATTTAATTACGTTCACCTAAACTTAGCCAAAGAGAGCTCTCCACCCTGGTGGCAGGGATCTCCGCCAGCAGGCGAAAAGTTACCTGTAGTAACTTTACATTTGTACATTTTACTATAGGAGGCTACACTGCCTCTTTCAAGGGGCTAAGTGGACACCTAGGTATTCATTTCCACGTGGAAATAGTGAATAGCAAAAGAGTGGAGAGTTACAAATTGGAGTAGACCTACACATGAGTAGATCCACATGTGTATATTTACCTTTGTGAATCGGGCACTGTATGTTTTCACATGCAACCAGCTCCATGTGTGCTCACAACAGAGTCTGGTGCTTTGTTTGTTGTCTCTCTAACTATTTCCCTCACATACAATCTGTGGGTAAAGTATATTAAGCCACAGACTTTCACAACACTCCTGGGACCTGCTTGAGCACCTGTTTCCCCTTCCAGTGACTTAAAAAGCATGGACAATAGGGAGAAAGAGCAGCTTTGTTGCTGTGCCTCTCTCAGTGCCTACTAAGCATGCAAGAGAAGCTCCACTCCACAATACTCCCTAATAGCCCCCACACAATCCCAATTCAGTGTGATATGCTCAATATTAAGCACTTTTGACCTTCAACATCAATTCTAAGAATCATTGAGGGCTCAAATGTTTAACTTCTCTCTGGTTCCTGTTAACAGACCTAAAGGTGTCATTGTCTGTTGTACTCCCTATGGGCTGGAACTGTTCCTGCTTTCAGGTTTCATCCCCAGATCCCAGAACTATTTCGCCAAGACTTACATGGAGACCAGCAGGGATGCCCTCACAGACTTTGAGCTGGACCAGCTCAGGATGGCTTCCCAGGAGCAGGAGATGATGTTGACCAATGCTCTGCAGTCAGGAAAGCGGGAGCCACACACCCAGCAGGAGAAACAGGTAGGTGCCTTCTGTGGTCTGGCAGAGTCATCTTTTGAGCGGGATTAACTAGTAGGAGTTCTGGAGTTCTCTGCCTTTTGACCTGAGAAGAAGAAACAGATAGAACTGCTGTGAGGACTTTGTTAGCCGTTCAACTGAGCAAGAGAAACAGATGGGAGCGTTGTGTGGGATTAATGAGTCTTTTCAAGTGAGCAGGAGACAAATATAAGGGGCCGATTCACAGAACTAACTTAAGACAAAATCCTAAACTTACTACTTTTGGTATTCACAGAAGTTAGGATTTTGTCTTAAGACAAACTTAAGACAGACTTAAGACAGTCTTAAGACAGACTTAAGACAGACTTAAGACAAACTTAAGATAGACTTAAGACAGACTTAAGACAAAATCCTAACTTAAGTCTGTCTTAAGTCTGTCTTAAGTTTGTCTTAAGTGTGTCTTAAGTCTGTCTTAAGTCTGTCTTAAGTCTGTCTTAAGTTTGTCTTAAGACAAACATAAGTCAAAATCCTAACTTCTGTGAATACCAAAAGTAAGTTTAGGATTTTGTCTTAAGTTAGTTTTGTGAATCGGGCCCTATGAGTGCTGTGTGGTCATTTTGTGAGTCCGGTCATCCGAACAGGAGATACAGGTAGGATTTGCGTGAGGCCGTCTCGAGGTTTAATAACTGAGCAAGAGAACCAGGTAGGAGTAGTGCTGTGTGGCATATCCTAGTCCTTTGAACTGCAGTACAAACAGGTAGGAGTGATTGCTGATCATTGTGAGCCCTTTCAGCTGAACAAGAGAAACAGCTTAGAGTGCTGAACGGTTTTGTTGATTATCTGTGCAGGAGAAACAGGAAGAAGTGTTCTGGGGACTAGTTGAGTTTCATAACAGGAGGAAGAGAAACAAGTAGAAGTGCAGAGTGGTCTTAATGAGTCCAAGTATGAGAAACAGCTGGGAGTGCGGTGTGGTCTTGTTTCATTCGGGTATGGTAAGGCAGGAGACGATTGTGTCCCTCAAGTTATTTAGTTTGAGCAGGAGAAACAGTTAGGAGTGTGGATATAGACCATTTTAGTGCCAAGATACTCACAGGGTAATGTTTGTGCTTTAGAAATGCTGTAAGTTAAATAAAATTAAATTTCATTTTCTCGCTTCCTTTCAATTGAGCAGGAGAAACAGGAAGGAGTGGCAAGCAGTGCTGTTGAGTCATCTGAGTAGGTGAAACAGATAGGAGTGCTGTATGGTCTTGTTCAGTCATTTATTCTGATAAGGAGAAGCAGTTAGGAGTCCTGTGTGGTCTACCTAATTCTTTCATCCGAGTAGGATAAAGTAGGAGAGGAGTAGGTGTCTCACTATCTAGAGTAGCGGGTGGTCGACTCTAACTGTTTTGCTTTTTGCTCTACTTTCTGCTACTATGCTATTAACATTCTATGCATGTTATGTATGGTGTAACAACTTACTACCCCATTAGTAATTTAGGAGCAGCCCAGACCAAAAACCATAAGGTGTCTTGCTGGGACCTAAGGCTCTCTCCAGTTGTCCTGGTCGTATACCTGAGCTCATGTTGAGACAACAGAAACCTCTTGCATCAGCATGCTTATTCTTTTGCTTCTTGGTGGGTCTATATGAGAATCTAGAAAGATAAGCATAAAAGCATAAAAGCATGGAATGGAATTTAAAAGTCACTTGTAGATTCTAAGTGAGCTCTAATAAACGTTAGTATCGACTTGCTCACAGATGCTCCACTAAGTGTGTTGATTTCAGATTTCTGAGCTCACCTAAGAACCATTTCCAGATGGACAGTCGTTGTGTGAAAATGATTTATTTTATTTGCACAACATTCTCTATGGCATAAGTAACATAGGAATTATTGTCAGCATTATCTGAGAATAGAAGAGAAGAGAGGTTGCAAACTGTTCATGTAGAACCTGCACCACGGTGAATGCTCAGAATCTAATAGAACCTTATCACAGTCAATCAATAAGTCATGGGTTTATAAAGCGCGCTACTCATCCGTGAGGGTCTCAAAACGTTGGGGGGTCGGGGGGAGCAGCTCCAGATCAGTCGAGGAGCCAGGTCTTGAGGTCCTTCCTGAACGTGCGCAGGGTCAGGTAGCGTCTGATGTTCACAGGGAGCTTGTTCCAGGTCTTGGCTGCGATGTAGGAGAAGGCTCTCCCACCTGTTCTGTTTCTGCGGATGCAGGGGACCTCTGCCAGGGCGAGGTCGACGGAGCTGAAGTTCCTCTTGGGTACGTGGAAGGATATTCTCTCGCTGAGGTATTTGAGTCCGATGTTGTTGAGGGATTTGTAGGCGTGGGTGAGGAGTTTGAAGGTGACCCTCTTCTCGATGGGGAGCCAGTGGAGGTCACGTAGATGATGGGTCATGAGTTCGTGACACGGTGTCCCGAGGAAGAGTCTGGTTGTTGCGTTCTGGATGATTTGGAGCTTGTGTAGAAGGGTTCTGTTGATTCCGGTGTGTAGGGCTTTGCCGTAGTCCAGTCTGCTGGTTATGAGCGCGTGAGTGACGGTCCTTCTGCAGTCGGGCGGGATCCACTTGAAGGTCTTGCAGAGGATGCGCAGGCAGTTGAAACTGGTGGAGGCAACGGCGTTGATCTGGCAGTTCATGGAGAGGGAGGAGTTGACGATGATGCCAAGGCTTCGTGCATGGTCTGTAGGGGTGGGTGGATTCCCGAGGGCAGAGGGCCACCAGGTGTTGTCCCAGGCAGAGGTGCAGGGTCCGAAGATGAGGACTTTGGTCTTCTCTGAGTTGAGTTTCAAACAGCGGTCCTTCATCCAGGCTGCCACGTTCTTCATTCCTTCCTGGAAACAGAGTCTGGTGTCTTAGGGATTCTTTGTGAGTGAGAGGATGGGCTGGGTGTCGTCGGCGTAGGATATAATGCTGAGCCCATGCTATCTGATGATGGCGGCAAGGGGGGCCTTGTAGATGTTGGAGAGCGGGAGCTGAGCGATGATCCTTGGGGTACTCCGCAGGTTGATATCGGTGGGTTCAGAGAGGAAGGGAGGGAGTCTGATCCTCTGGGTTCGGCCGGAGAGAAAGGATTGGATCCAGTCGAGGGCGGCTCCTTGTATCCCCGCGTTGTGAAGTCTGGCTGCGAGCGTGCGATGTGAAACGGTGTCGAAGGCTGCGGAGCGGTCCAGAAGGATGAGGGCCCCAGTGTGTCCCTGGTCGAGTAGCATGCGGATGTCGCCTTTGGCGGCGAGGAGGGCGGTCTCGGTGCTGTGCAGCGGAATCCAGACTTGGAGGCGTCCAGGTTGGAGTTCTCTTCGATGAAGGCAGTCAGTTGGGCGTTTACGAGACTCTCAGTGACTTTGGCAGGGAAGGGGAGGAGAGAGATGGGCTGGTAGATTTTCAGGTGAGTTGAGTCTGCCATTGGTTTCTTGAGGAGGGCTTTAACCTCTGCCTGCTTCCAGTCGTCAGGGAAGATGCCGGACAAAAAGGAGGTGTTGATGGTCCGTCCTAGTTCGGGTGAGATGGCGGCAGCGGCCCTGTGGAATATGTGAAGTTGGCAGGGGTCCGTTGGGGCTCCTGAGTGGGTTTTCTTCATGGTTGCGGTGATGTGTTAGACGGTGGCGGGGTTCCAGCTTATGATGGATGGCTTATCGGCGGCGTAGGGGGGTGGAGTGGTGTCCAGCTTCTGTTTGCTGAAGTTGTCGTAGAGGTCCTTGATCTTCAGGTGCAGAGCTTGTCGCAGAGTTCCTGGGAAGGTGTGATGTCCGTGGCTTCGCTTGGGAGTTTTTGTGAACTGCTTGATGACGTTGAATAGTTCCTTGGCATTAGTTGTGTTAGTTGGGATTTTGTCTCTTATGAAGGTCCGTTTGGTGTCTCTTATGTGCTGGTGGTATTCCTTCATGGAGCTCCTGTGGTTGTTCCATGCTACTGTGGTTTTCAGATTTTGCCAGGTGTTCTCTAGGCGTCTGCAGGAGCGTCTGGCTTCTTGTAGTTCTGTAGTGAACCAGGCGGCCTTCAGAGAGCGTTGTTTGGTGAGGTGGGGGAGGGGCACAAGCTTGTCGGTGCAGCAGGAGATCCAGCAGTGAAATTCTAAGGCTGCGGAGTTGGTGTCGGTCGTGGCGCTGGGGGGGTCTTGGAGGAGGGTGGTGTTGAGGTGTTCCTTTGTGACCTTGCTGCAGTTCCTTGGTGGCGGGCGCGGTGGGGGGTTGGGTGTAGTGGTGGTGTTGAAGGTGAAGGGTGCGGCGTGCTCGGCGATGGTAGTTGCGGACTGGGTGCAAGGTCCCGGCAGTCTGTATATCAGGGTGATGCGTAGCGTGGTCCTGGGGCTTGTCTTTATCTGGAAGTGGAGGTGTTCTGTGTTGAAGTGGGGGTCGCTCGTGCTGGAGGTGGAAGGTTGGAGGGGGGTCTTGTGTGCGGTGGCGAGTCCTTCTCCTGGGCGGTGGGGGCAGTCCTTTCTCTGGATCTTGTAGCCGTCGGGGATGGCTGTTGCGATGTCGGGGCCGGAGGTGGCGTTGGTCCAGGTTTCCGTGAAGAAGGAGACGTCGGGCAAAAGGGTGTAGATCAGGTCCCAGATCTCTACGGCATATCGGTGCAGGGAGCGCACGTTGAGGAGAATGCATTTCAGGGTTTCGGCGGTGCGTGCCTCAGGCAGGCCTTCGGTGGTTGTGGTAGTTTGGTCGATGGTGAAGGATCTGCGGCAGAGTCTGCATGAGAACTCTCCATGGGTGGTGTTGGGCGAGGATCTTTCGCAGTCGGTGTGTCTTCCAGGGTTGAGTGCTTGGAGTGCGGCGGAGTTGTATCCGTGGGGTCCCGGGGATCCAGGGTTCCTAGCGCTGGCCGCGGTCGGGTCGCAGACGGGTGCAGACTGGCTTGCCTTAGGTGCGTCCGGTGCGCAAACGCGCAGCGGCCGCCATTATGTAGGGGAGGGGGGAGGTGGGATCAGGGCGGTCAGGGGGAGGGGTCACGAGGCGATGCAGTGGCGGGAAGCACGAAGGGAAAACCAAACTGAAAAATATAATACAATAAGGCACAATGACAAAAACAGAAGAACCACAGAGCAATAATAAGGGCTGAGTAAAAAGAAAAGAAAAACCAGACTCAGAATACCGGATGCAGCCCGGAGGGCGCGAGGCACAGGGCAGTCTTAATCCCTGCAACGGAAGGGGCACACAGGAGCTTAACATTTATAGTGAGAAACGATCTTATTGTAAATGCTGTCTGTTTGCATGTTAGAATGAGTTATATCTGTTGTATGGCTGGGTTAAAAAATCTGGATTACAAATTAACACAAAATCTGCATTACAAAAATAAAAAATAAAATAGTGTAAGGCAGCTTGTTTTACCAACTTTAATTAGTAGTGGAGATTAGACTAAAAGAAACCACACAGTGCAAAAGGGTGTAGATCAGGTCCCAGATCTCTACGGCATATCGGTGCAGGGAGTGCACGTTGAGGAGAATGCATCTCAGGGTTTCGGCGGTGCGTGCCTCAGGCAGGCCTTCGGTGGTTGTGGTAGTTTGGTCGATGGTGAAGGATCTGCGGCAGAGTCTGCATGAGAACTCTCCATGGGTGGTGTTGGGCGAGGATCTTTCGCAGTCGGTGTGTCTTCCGGGGTTGAGTGCTTGGAGTGCGGCGGAGTTGTATCCGTGGGGTCCCGGGGATCCAGGGTTCCTAGCGCTGGCCGCGGTCGGGTCGCAGACGGGTGCAGATGGGCTTGACTTAGGTGCGTCCGCTGCGCAAACGCGCAGCGGCCGCCATTATGTAGGTGAGGGGGGAGGGAGGGGAGGCGGGAGCAGGGCGGTCAGGGGGAGGTGTCACGGGGCGATGCAGCGGCGGGAAGCATGAATGGAAAACCAAACTGCACAATATAATACAATAAGGCACAATGACAAAAAACAGAAGAACCACAGAGCAATAATAAGGGCTGAGTAAAAAGAAAAGAAAAACCAGACTCAGAATACCGGATGCAGCCCGGAGGGCGCGAGGCACAGGGCAGTCTTAATCCCTGCAACGGAAGGGGCACACAGGAGCTAAACATTTATAGTGAGAAGCAATCTTATTGTAAATGCTGTCTGTTTGCATGTTAGAATGAATTATATCTGTTGTATGGCTGGGTTAAAAAATCTGGATTACAAATTAACACAAAATCTGCATTACAAAAATAAAAAATAAAATAGTGTACAGCAGCTTGTTTTACCAACTTTAATTAGTAGTGGAGATTAGACTAAAAGAAACCACACAGTGCTTATAAAAATAAGTCTTATTTTTTACACACACTATCACTAACACATTGGTATATCTTCTACCCAGTGATATCAACACAATACACAAGAATACTTTGCACAAATCAGGTAAGTAGCATAAATATACACCAGTCTCCAGGGGGGGCCCAAACCATATATTAAGAAAGTGGAATGCAAATTACAAAGCAGAACAGGACTTGGACCAGAGAAGCCGGGGATACAAGGGCCCACCCTATGTAAGTACCCAGCAATCCCATAGAGGCTGTGTGGAGAGTGGAAACACAGCCTCATGCCCAATGGAAATTAATGGAGTAGTTGCAGTTGCAGTTTTAAAGAAGAAGGACCCTTCCCAGAGGACCCCAAAGAAACCCTTTGGAAGACAGAAGGTTGGAGAGCCACCCCACCCGTAGACGCCCCAGGAACCAGGATACCTGCAGCAGGGAAGCAGGGTGCATAGGGGTGAAGTGACGTCGGAACCTGCCGTTGGCAGCAATGGGGGACTTCGAAGAAGATGCCTCTGGAGAAGATGGCGAAGGAGTCCAGTGGAATCCAAGAGTGGATTCTGGAAGTGAAGAACCGGCAAGCAGAGGGGACAGAGTCTATGCCACCCGGAGGTGACTAAGAAGCACGGAAACACAATGCCCACCAATGTCAAGAGGTTCTGAAGAGTCAACGGTGATCATGTCTCTGCAGCCATGAGGACCAGGCAACGCTGAGGAAGACCAGGAGCCGTGCACAAGTCATCCCACGTCAGGTGTTGGTGTTTGGCAGGAGCACCTACAAGCCTTGGTAGCCGCAACTGGCTTAGAGGACAGAAAGTAGCAAACGTTGGAACCTACAAGGTCCAAGGGACTACCAAATGCAGGAGAGTCGGAGCAGGCCCCGAGCAAGCAGGAAAGCACACCGAAGCAAGAGAAGACCATCAGGGGGACCCACAGGCTAAAGGAACAGGAGTCGTAAGAGGACCTTGAGCAGCTCACCAAAGATGGAGGTCCATGGTGCAGAGGATGCAGTGAGGACGCTGATTTTAGAGGGATGAGGTGCTGGAGGCGGAAGCTTCTTGTAGCCTGAAGATCTCTTGAGTGCAGAGCCAATATACCTTGGCAATGGCAAGTCCACAGGGTGCACAGGGGTTTGGTCCCAGTGGCCAAACGAGGGATACTGTCCTCAAAATTGTTGAGAAGGCAGGTCAGGCCTCTAGGGAGCTGCAAAACCACCACCTGTGTTGCTGGGCCTTAGAAAGTCCATAAGACTACAGGAGCAGCAGACCGGTCAGCTTCGTTGAGGTGCCTGCAGATGCAGGGAAGTGACTCCTTCACTCAATGGGAGATTTCTTCCGGTGTCCTTGATGCCCACAGGTCTGCTGAGGAACCTGGCTGAAGCACAAACAAAGTCAACGAAGAAGACTTGAAGAACAGCAAGACCAAAAGCAGCAGGAGTCTTCCTTGATTCAGTCTTGGTTCCAGTCAAAGTCTAATGAAGTCCAAGTGTTCAGACCATTGAAGAGCAATGTAGTTTCAGGGTTGAGTCTTGTCCCACGACTAATCTCAGGGCCCACCCACAGGGGTGCCCCTAAGCACCCTAAGGAAAGGCTTGACAGAGAGGAGGACACTCCCATGTCTTTTGTCGAGTTTCGAGCCAGCGCTGGAATCAAGGGCTCTTGAACTAGTTCAAACTGAAGTATGCAATGAGGGCACCAAATGTGCTCTTTAAAGCAGTTTGGTGGCACTGACAAGCACCCCACCCCAGCCAATCTACTAAGTCCTGTCTGGGAGGTGGTCACACCTCCCTGTGACCGGAAACCTATTGTTCTATCTGCCCCTGCTCGAGCTTGGCTTCTCAGCACGAGGGCAGAATCGTGTCTGTGGTCGGCAGCAGGACTATCTTGCTTGCAGACCCTGAAAGACTGTTACTGGTAGTTCAGGGGGGTCCCCTAAGGAACCCCCAGTACATGGGATTATACTTCCAACACTGGAATTGGGGTTGGAGTATCATTCCAACATTTTTGATACTGGTGCAGCTAATATATATTTAGACATCTCGTAATAACTGATGTCCAGTATACTTCTTAAAAATGGCTGACCACACTTACAAAGCCTAGAGAATCAACCACAGGGTGTGTAGGGGTATCCTGCTCATGTAGGGGCACGGTCATATTTTTAGCCAAGCCTGCTATTGGGACTGAAGAGGGGTGACTTATAGGTTTTAAGTGTAGTGGCCCCAGATATAAGGAAACTGACGGGAGATGTGCAAGCACCTACTCACACAAGCTGCAATGGCAGGCCTGTAGTCACAGTTTAAGTGGAATCCCATGTGTGACAAAATACATGCTGCAGCCCATGGGAGACCCCTGGTGTACCTATGCCCTGGGTACCTTAGTACCATAAGACACACAATTGATGGACGGAATGCAGAACAAATCAAAACATTCACCCCCAGTCAAGAGATCTGGGTTAAATCCATCATTCTTTTGCTCACCATGCCACCCCAGTGTAGTCCTGGCCATATGCAAATCAGTCTTGACCCTGTGCCTCATGGGAAGAGTCCAGCCCGAACTGCCAAGCCAGGTCCTCTCTGGATCGGAAACAAGCATCCTAGGACCGGTTTCGGACTTTCACCCCTCTTCAGCCAGGATAGCTTGATTCCAGTGGCACAGTGAGCCCAGTGCCCACGTCTGGGCATACCTGGCGCACTTAGGGCGAGAAAGCAAAAGACACACAATTGATGGACGGAATGCAGAACAAATCAAAACATTCACCCCAGACAAGAGATCTGGGTTAAATCCATCACCTTAGTACCTGAGTAGCTAATTGTGGAGTTACCAAAGTACTTACTATGTCAATGTAGGGGAGAAAGCACAGTTGCCTGGTCAAAACACACTGATACCATTCAAAAAGTGGGGGTAACCATTAAAGTAGATCCTACTTTCCTACAGGAGGCATGTGAAATTCCACCTGTGGATGATTGGTCGTGTGTTATTCAACCAGCACATCTCAGTGTATCTCCTGGACATGGTCCAAGAACACACATTGCTCTTCATAGAAGATATCGCTACTCTGAATGTTTTTTCTTGATCCATGACTCCAGGTTCTCCTGAAGGATGATTTCAATCCATCAGTGGGTAAGGAAGATAACAAGCAGACCTCAGTGGTAACAGATTGTAGGTCGTTAGGACAACATTTTACTCGAAGGTTGAGTTACACCACAATTCTCCAGAACCTTGGCCTTAATTGGCTCTTGGGCACTGGCTGATCCTTCAACAGATCCGCTTTATCAGATGAAACATATTCTACAAGAACCAAACTACAGCTAATGTCAATGTTAGTTGAACAATGTACTTCTGAATATACACTTCTAAAGACTTCTACTGTATTGGGCTAACTAAGAAAGCTAGAAATGTGCTATTTCACTATTCGTGATACTCAAACCACCTATTCTGCCCAAAATGAGCCTACTATTCAGTATATCTTTGTCAATATTAGGGCAAAGTATAACTCTCCAGAAACAAACCACTGAAATAGTGAACAATGTGTAATCGATAATGCTAGGAAAAGGAAAACCAATAGTGTGGTTTTCAATTCTTTGTCTAATGAACACCTATAAAATCAGCCGAACTATTTTTAGAAATGACTTTGGTGCTTTCAGTTTGCAAACCTACATCCTATGCCGCCAGAACCCTACTTCAATCTGATTATTAATGAAATGACCTCACTTTGCATGCATTCACATGGCTAATTCCAAATCCACAATTGAATATGTGGTACCTAAGGCGATAATTGAAAACGTACTAACACTGCTAATCGATGAGGCATCCCTGAATCCAAACAACATGGACCCGATTCACAGAACTAACTTAAGACAAAATCCTAAACTTACTACTTTTGGTATTCACAGAAGTTAGGATTTTGTCTTAAATTTGTCTTAAGACAAACTTAGGACAGATTTAAGACAGACTTAAGTTAGGATTTTGTGTTAAGTTTGTCTTAAGTCTAAGTCTGTCTTAAGTTTGTCTTAAGTCTGTCTTAAGTCTGTCTTAAGTTTGTCTTAAGCCAAACTTAAGACAAAATCCTAACTTCTGTGAATACCAAAAGTAGTAAGTTTAGGATTTTGTCTTAAGTTAGTTCTGTGAATCGGCCTCATGTACATTTCGAGTTGATTTGGGTTCTGATACAGATCAGCATGATCACAGAATGACATTGTAGAGTATTGTAGCATGACCGGGCCTGCCGAAGACTTTTAACCCAGTTGATAGAAAATCCTACATCATTCAGTTCAGTCAGACTCGTGTGTAGTCATGTCCTTTCTGAAGGGATCATTTTTCAGCAGATACGGGCTCTTAAATTCCTTGTCAGGTTTTAAAATGTGCGTTGCTAGGGTTCTAAGCATATTGCACCATCTATGACACTTTATTTAAATAACAATTCTAAAATTATTTTTGCTGATAAATGAGAAATTATATGGCATGCATTTTACGGCTGCATTGAATGCCCAGGATGCCTTGGCAAATCTATGGACTCGTAACTGGATAATAATGGAAAAAAAGTTGTATTATGTGCACAAATTGTGATAAGTTATGATACAACAGACCACCACTTTCAGAAGCTGCAGTCAGGCGATTTACAGCATGGGTGTTATCTAAGGGTACACTTTAGTATGTGTATATTCAGCCTCTGTCTGTGCAGATAACATTTCCATGGTCTTGTCTCGATAATTACCAAAATCCTTTATTGCCCTTTTAGCTTCTCACTGCCAAGTACAGGACCCCTCTCCCTGCAGTTGCAAAAGATGCGGAACCCTTTTCCTCACCATACGCCTTCCACGACCAAGGCTCCCCTTACTACATGGATGACGACAGCCCACACAAATACTTCATCTCAGGTGAGCTAAATCCGCATGGCGCGGAGGCTAGAGATGGGGAGACAGGGGGAAGCAAAGAGTGGAGGGAAGATGTGTGGCTTTTTTGGATTTAGATTACCCCAGATGTAGATGAGAACGCATGTGCCAAAGTGGGTGCCATTTAAGTCAACTAATTACAGAGAAGGAGCTGTTTAAAGGAGACACAATGTCCGATGAGTTAGAATGTCTCATGATTGTCAGAGAAAAGCCCAAATTATTTGTAGTAATCAAGAGGAAGCCATTTGGAACCACACAAGAGGATAAAAGTCCATTTTGATCCAAGGTATGAAAGTTGAGAAAACGTTTCAAACACCCATCGCTAAACTGTTTATCAAAAGCATTAGAATCCTCTTACCGATGCATCTACTGGAGCAAGTGTAACCTGGTTTTAGAAAGAATGGTACATATAAATCCAAGTACCAGGGCTTAATCCATCGTAGGGTGAAAAATAATTGTGAAAGCCAGTGAAAGTTTTTTCGTTCTAGCCTTAACTGGTCCATTTAATCTAGTAAGTTTTTCCCATGTTAAATTCTTTTCTCGCTTATGGATATATTTATGAAGTGTAACTAAAGTCTCTTTCCATCAATCATTATTTAGAGCTAACCACCTTATCCAGAATGCTGAGTAGAACTCAATGCTGCTTTTTCTGTGGCTGCTTTCAAAGATTTGTAAATAATCGGAAAATTGGGGCTATGAACGTTCACAGGATTCTACATGGCCATCGCCCTTGGAAAAGCTCCATCCCTTCTATACGCACATCCTAAACACTGACATACTCATGTGGAAAAGCCCATCTATGAACCAGTCCTTTCCAGATGTATACGTGGGTTTCCACATGGAAATCTGGATGTGGGAAGATGATAAAAGCCCATTTTTTATACATCTGTAGGTGATAGGTAAGGTGTTTCCAGGGTAGGAAAAATTCCATATTTGATGGTGCTTAAGGTGAAGAACTTCTAGATAGGGAAAATGTGCCCCGGTAGAAAATAAACAGATTTGAAATAATGTGAACTAGTTGCTGATGGGTCTGAAAAATCATGACAACAATGACAAGTTGCCTTTGATCCCATGTATAAACTTTTATTTAAATGAACTCCTGTGTTTTATCCCTACGTCATACATGCAGGTTTTACTGGATATGTGCCCCGTGCTCGCTTCCTGATTGGTTCCGGCTATCCCATAATAACAAACCATGCCATGGTGGAGTTTGGTAAGATGACATCGAACAAGAAGTTAGCTGGTGACAGGTTGGACGAGACCCGACTGCACAGCAAGAGTCTCCCTGAACTTGCCAAGATCTACCCGACCAACCTGGGTTTACTGCCCCGCTACACGGGTTATGTGCCAGGTGAGTTTCAGAAAGGCATCAGCTAAGAGAGGCAGGAATAGGGCAATGCAATGGGTCAGGTGACTAACTTATGGCATCCAGGTTTTCCACTCAAGAAGCAGGAAGTGTCGAAAGACCTCCCTCTAAATAGCGTTTCAAAGTGCAAAGCAAGTTCCTCTGGTGTCTCCAAGAATTGGGCAGAGCGTGCATGCCTAATCTCAAAATTGGACAACAACTTGTAGTTGGGCACAAAGAATAATCAAATAGTTCTTCTGGTGCTCCCACCTCATGTGGATACATGCAGAATAACTCCTGCCTTTATGTATATATATAGTAAAATGTATTTTTTTAAATTAATTTTATCAAACTGTTCCCAAAAGTAGTACAGAGCATTACAACGGACAGGCACCAGAGAAGGCATCACTCTTACAACAGAGCAACTGAATATCTAGACAACAATGTTCAAAACATAGTAATACAACATATGGCTATGTTTCGAACCCAAAGTCCCCTACCCAATATGTAAGTTGTGCACTTCAGTGCTATGTGAGAGCATAGCTCTAAAAATGGATCATGGTCTAGTTTGGCATGGCTCCAGTTGCATATCCCTGTATCCAGCCCATTCTTTCCATATCTTCTTGTGTTTCTGGGGGCGCTCTCTTGCCAGGTAAATTGGGCATTCTAGTCCCATGCAAAAAAATCCATGCCCTTGGCTCACTGCTCGATGGAGGGAGCCTCAGCATCTTTCCAGGCTCACGCAATATCTCATCTTGTGATGATCAGAATTAACCAAAGCAATGCCCTCTGTTACCTGTTACCCTCTAAGCCATCCGTAATATGAAGAAGAATACTTTTGGGATCTAGGTATACTCCAGCCCAGCACTTCCTGCAGGAGTCTAGTTTACCATTCCAAATGTGTAAAAGTCCAGTGCAATTCCAGAACGTATGGGGCAAATACCCTTTGGGCCATCACACCACAAGCAGTTCCCCCTATCAGTCCAGTGATAGGCGGGGTACTGGTACGTCCTCTACAAATTGATGGAGGTCTGCTCGGGGGCTTGAGGGATCAGAGATATACAGGTATTGGTAGGAAGACTCAAAGTCGTGTGCAGTGGGCTCGATGTGAACTGTCTTCGGCAATGGGGGCACAGATCATCTTGGGGGTGCGTAACCAATGCAAGGTCCTGCCAGCCTTGTTGCCCCATTTATAAATTTGACTTTGAGTGGCCTTCCAGGCCTCTCCTATGAGTCCCTGCCTGAGCAATGTTTGCGTGTGCAACAAATTTCTCAAGAGTGACTCCTCCCTCAGCGCCACATCATGGCTCTCTACGTCAAGTAGTCATTCCTTGATATCTTTCAATCAATCAATCTGGAATTTTTGGAGCACGCTACTTGTGATATTGCCTGGTTCCACGTTCTATATTCCAGCGTGGAACCAGGTCGACTGTGTATTCTAGACTTAGGCAGTTGGTGCAGGAGAGACGATGGATGGGGTTCATAATTAAAGCTGCTCTTCCAAAGGATAAAGCGTCTGGCTTACCTTATTACACTGGCGACGATCGTGCGTATGGGCGGCCAGGTGAATGAACCCCAACATCGGTGCTTCGTGAAACGCTGTTTTTCTTCACGGGAGGAGTTCGGCTACGAGACGAAGGAGGACAGAAAAGGAAGTATCCTGCTGCAATCCGTGTCCGTGGGAGGAGCGAGACGCGCTGGAGAGCGGGAGGCGCAGGATGGTGATGAAGTCATCCAGGAGGTAGCGGAGGTTTAACCATTTCGTGACACGCAAGGGCCGATTTGCGTGTCAGGCTTTCAGGCTTCGTGACGCTCCTTGGTCGTGCGCAACTTCCTTTAGAAAGAAGACCAAAAGTGAGGTGGGTCTTCTGGGAGAAAACAAGCCCACCAACTCTAGAAAAAGGGCTAATTGTTTTTGTTACTTCGATGGTGGCCATTTTGAAGCAGGAAGTTTATTGACAAACACAAGGCTTGCAGTTCTGGGAGAAAACAAGCCCACCAGCTCTAGAAAAAGGGCTAATTGTTTTTGTTACTTCGATGGTGGCCATTTTGAAGCAGGAAGTTTATTGAGAAACACAAGGCTTGCAGTCTTTTGTTTAAGGAGACATAAATTTAAAAAAAATTATATAAATATAGATATTGATACAGGAAAACAACAGCTTGTCTTCACGGTGACAGGCACACCTGGTATATTTATTTTTTATTTTTGGAATTAAAGTTGGATTTGATCTAATTGGTGCAGAGAACAAGGAGAAAGTCTTAAAGATAAGAGCATTAAGCTGTCTACGTGGAAAAAATATTTTAGATAGGTTCAGTGAAAGTGTAACACGAGACTTTTAAGATATTTGAAAATTTTAACATTATTTATTTAATTATTTATTAATTTCTGTTAAGCTTTGAAGATTCACTTGTTGGTGTGACAGTCTAGGAAATGCAAAATGTAACAGCACCCCCGTGGTTCCACGTTCTATGTTCCAGCGTGGAACCAGGTCGACTGTGTATTCTAGACTTAGGCAGTTTCAGGTGAAATGGAGGATTATTTAATAAAGTGTGGTATTGGACATAAAAGAATTTCTCTGTATCATCCAGAATCTAATGGTGCCCTTGAGAGACTGAACAAAACTTTGAAGGAAAGTATTCAGTTGGCAAGTGTAAACTGTTTAAACTGGAGGACTGAGTTACAAAATCGCATATCTGCGTACAGGTTTACACCACATTCTTCAACTGGCAAGACACCTTTTGAGTTATTCAGAGGAAGGTCTTCAAATACCTTTTTATGTCCAGGGTGGATGATTCTGGATAAAGGTCTGAAGAACAATGACATTGGTATCTGGAGAGAAAAGGAGCTATCTCAGCAGCAAAAAAAGGAAGGTCTATTTAGATGCCCGCAGATCCTGCAAAGTTATTGAATTCAAGGTTGGTGATAAGGTAAATGTTAAAGCTCCGGTGGGGTGTCAGAACTGGTCCAAATTCACTAGTGTAAAGACTGTGGTTAAGCTTTTCAAGAATGCTGTGAAAACTGATGATGGTCGCATTTGGAACCATAGTCGTGTTGTACACGTTAGGCTTGTTAAAGAAAATACCTCTGGGGCTGAAAATATTGATGGGGGTTTGCATTTTGCTTGTTCAAAACCTGAGTCTTTACGCAAGAGTAATAGAGTCTGCAAAAGCCCAAATTATCTCCATGATTTTGTGAGATATTAATTGTTTTATGTGTAGCTCACACTTGGTGTTCTCTCTCTTTATGTATTTGAGGGGGATGAAGGTTTGGGTTTTATCTTTTCCTTTTCTGCAATTTTGTTACCTGCTGTTTATTTCATTACAAAATTGTATTTCAAATGTAAGAGGGAAGAAGTGTGATATTGCCTGGTTCCACGTTCTATGTTCCAGCGTGGAACCAGGTCGACTGTGTATTCTAGACTTAGGCAGTTGGTGTAGGAGAGACGATGTATGGGGTTCATAATTAAAGTTGCTCTTCCAAAGGATAAAGCGTCTGGCTTACCTTATTACACTACTCACCCATGAGGATCTCTAGGCACTGGGGTGAGGGGGTTCGCAAAGCTCCGTGGTCATCCGAAGAACCAGGTCTTAAGATCCTTTCTGAATAGGTGCAGTGTCAGGCTTTGTCTGATTCGGAGAGGAAGTTCGTTCCAGGTCTTTGTAATGGTCATGAAGATTTGATTGTCTGTGCTTCCAGATGTTTGAAAGGTGCTGAGCTCAACTACTCAGTTATTGAAAAAGAGGCTCTTGCCATCTTTTGGGCAGTCAACAAATTCAAGAAATTTGTGTGGGGCACCTCTGTTGTAATCAGGTCGGATCATAAGCCTCTTAAAGAATTTTTTGAAAAAAAGGGTTTAGATTCAATTTCATCAAGGATCAGAAGATGGGTCATCTCTCTGCAGGAGTATAATTTTAAATTTGAGTATATTCCTGGTAGTACAAATGTTTCTGCTGACTGTCTTTCACGTTTAGTGGACACTGTGGACTCTTTGGATCTGTCTAGTGAAGTGGAACAGGATAAAGACATTGATTTAATGGTGTGTGACATTACTTCAGGTGTGATCAAAGAAGAAGAGTGGAAAGAAGAATTAGGTAAAGACCCTGAATTGTTGAGGGTAATGGATTTGCTGTCACAAGACAAAAGTAACAGTCTTGTTAAGCCATGGTCTTTGGTGTCTAATGAGTTAGCCATTGTTGAGGGTATTCTAACTAGAGGTACGAGATTAGTTCCACCCGAGAGTTTAAGGTGTAGCATTGTAAAAATGGCGCACGAAGGTCATATGGGTATTTCAAAAACTAAAGAACGCATCAGACAGGATTTTTGGTGGCCGGGTTTGGATCTTATGGTGGAACGTGCTGTTCGTGATTGTGTGCCTTGCTCCTTGAGTGACAAAGTTCTCAAACCCAGGCAACCGCCAATGGTATGTAGGAAATTACCCAAGTGTCCATGGGATGAGGTAGCCATTGATATTGTTGGTCCCCTTCATGGTGAGCAACAAACTCCTTATTTAATTGTTTTGATGGATTTGTATTCTCGGTGGATTGAAGTCAGTTCTGTCAGGGACGTAACATCACAATGTATAATTACGTTTTTAGACTCCATTTTTAAACGCGAAAGTTTTCCAAATTCATTACGCTCAGATTATGGTCCTCAATTCTGTTCAGGTGAAAAGGAGGATTATTTAATAAAGTGTGGTATTGGACATAAAAGAATTTCTCTGTATCATCCAGAATCTAAAGGTGCCCTTGAGAGACTGAACAAAACTTTGAAGGAAAGTATTCAGTTGGCAAGAGTAAACTGTTTTAACTGGAGGACTGAGTTACAAAATCGCATATCTGCGTACAGGTTTACACCACATTCTTCAACTGGCAAGACACCTTTTGAGTTATTCAGAGGAAGGTCTTCAAATACCTTTTTATGTCCAGGGTGGATGATTCTGGATAAAGGTCTGAAGAACAATGACATTGGTATCTGGAGAGAAAAGGAGCTATCTCAGCAGCAAAAAAGGAAGGTCTATTTAGATGCCCGCAGATCCTGCAAAGTTATTGAATTCAAGGTTGGTGATAAGGTAAAAGTTAAAGCTCCGGTGGGGTGTCAGAACTGGTCCAAATTCACTAGTGTAAAGACTGTGGTTAAGCTTTTCAAGAATGCTGTGAAAACTGATGATGGTCGCATTTGGAACCATAATCGTGTTGTTCACGTTAGGCTTGTTAAAAAAAATACCTCCCGGGCTGAAAATATTGATGGGGGTTTGCATTTTGCTTGTTCAAAACCTGAGTCTTTACGCAACAAGAGTAATAGAGTCTGCAAAAGCCCAAATTATCTCCATGATTTTGTGAGATATTAATTGTTTTATGTGTAGCTCACACTTGGTGTTCTCTCTCTTTATGTATTTGAGGGGGATGAAGGTTTGGGTTTTATCTTTTCCTTTTCTGCAATTTTGTTACCTGCTGTTTATTTCATTACAAAATTGTATTTCAAATGTAAGAGGGAAGAAGTGTGATATTGCCTGGTTCCACGTTCTATGTTCCAGCGTGGAACCAGGTCGACTGTGTATTCTAGACTTAGGCAGTTGGTGTAGGAGAGACGATGTATGGGGTTCATAATTAAAGTTGCTCTTCCAAAGGATAAAGCGTCTGGCTTACCTTATTACACTACTCACCCATGAGGATCTCTAGGCACTGGGGTGAGGGGGTTCGCAAAGCTCCGTGGTCATCCGAAGAACCAGGTCTTAAGATCCTTTCTGAATAGGTGCAGTGTCAGGCTTTGTCTGATTCGGAGAGGAAGTTCGTTCCAGGTCTTTGTCATGATGCAGGAGGAGGATCTGCCACCCACTCTGGCCCTGTGGATGCGGGGGACCGTGACTAGTGCTAGGTCGGCAGAGAGGAGGTTTCTCTTGGGGGCGTGAAAGGAGGTTCTTTTGTTGAGGTATTGGGGTCTGGTATTATGGAGGGCTTTGTAGGCGTGTGTGAGCAGATTGAAGTTTATTCTTTTTTTGATGGGAAGCCAATGGAGGTGTTGGGTGATGTGGTCATGTCGTGGAATGTCGAGGACGCGTCTGGCTGCTGCGTTCTGGAGGGTCTGGAGTTTGCGGAGGAGTGTTTTGTTGATTCCGGCATAGAGCACGTTTTCGTAGTCCAATCGGCTGGTGATGAGTGCGTGAATGACGGTCTTCCTGGAGTCGGGGTGGAGCCATTTGAAGGTCTTGCGGAGTAAGCGAAGGGTGTCGAGGCATGTGGAGGACACGACGTTGATCTGGCGATTCATGGTGAATTAAGAGTTAAGTATGATGCAGAGGTTGTGAACGTGGACCGTAGGGGTGGGTGGGTTTCAGAGGGCCACCGGGTGTTGTCCCATGCGGAGGGGGTGGATCCGAGGATGAGAACTTCTGTTTTCTCCGAGTTGAGCTTCAGGCAGCTGCTGCTCATCCAGGATGCGATGTCCTTCATCGCTTCTTGGAAACTGTGCCTGGTGAAGTCGGGTTCCTTGGTGTGGGAGAGGATGAGCTGGGTGTCATTGCCGTATGAGACTATGTTGAGTCCGTGTTTTCTGACAATGGTGCAAGGGGGGCCATGTAGACATTGAAGAGTGTGGGGTACTCCGCATCTAATTTTTGTAGGTTCGGACAGGAAGGGTGGGAGTCTTATTCTTTGTGTTCTGCCTGAGAGGAAAGATCCAATCCAGTATAAGGCAGTTCCCTGGATGCCGGGGTCGCGAAGTCTGGTGGCTAGTGTGCAGTGGGAGACAGTTTCGAAGGCTGCTGAGAGGTCTGGGAAGATGAGGGCTTCAGTGTGTCCATGGTCGAGGGGGGTGCGGATGTCGTCAATGAGGGCGGTCTCGGTGCAGTGGTTGCGGCGGAATCTGGATTGAGAGGAGTCGAAGATGTTGATGGTTTCTATGAAGTGCGCCAGCTGGGTGTTGATGACTTTCTCAATGACTTTGGCAGCAAAGGGGAGAAGATCTTTATCTTTGTGTAGGGCATGGTCTTTTTGGCTCTTGGAATACCTAATAATATCCCCACGGAAGGTGGCCTTGTAGTCCTCCCATATCGTGCTCTGTAAGTTCACCAATCCTTTATTTTCCGCAAGGAACCGTTGGCATCTGTGCTTAAACATCTCTCTAAGCTCCTCATTCTTAAGACACAAGCGATTCAGGCGCCAGCATGTCACAGCCCATGGAGGGCCCCAGGCCAGTTCCTTTACCACCAGTGAGTGATCCGAGAGGCCTCTCTCTAATAGTCGTAAATCTAAAACTTAGTGGCTTTCTCAATGGTATATAAAAAATGTATCTATTCAGGACAAAGACCGCTGAGCACCAGAATAGAAGGTGTACGCCCTCTCTCCAGGATGGTGTGCTCTCCACACGTCAACCAGGGTCAGGTTGTTTAAGAAAGCCGATAGGAGCGTCAAACCTCAGCCAGCTATCGAGGGGTTAGAGAAGCAATCAAAGTCTGGGTCACACACCCCATTAAATCCCCTCACAGTAGCTACGGTGCCTCTGGAGCTCACATATAAGGCCACCCACCATTTCTAAGAATCCTGCTGTAAAAAGCAAGGGTGTAGACACAAATCAAAGAAATTTCCCGTCACCGCAACGAAGCAGCACAGATTTTCATGCCATACTTTGAACACCGCCAAGGTTGTGCGTTTTTGGATCAGGATGGCCATGCTTCAGGAACCTTGGTGGAAACCTGAGTGATAGACCTGATCATAACCCCTGCAGTCCATAAAAAGAAAAATGGTTGCCGAGAATATGTATCTCCTGGAGCATTAGAAAATCTGCATCTGTCTTTGAGGCTGCCTTGAGTACCTCCCTCCTATTGATGTTAATGAGCATGCTGTTAACATTCCACAATAGGGTTGTAAGTATACGTGGGACACCTCGCTGCCATATTCTAGCCATGCATTCTGATGTATCTGTCATTTGCTAACCATGTCAGTGAACCTTAAGTGCCTGTCGCCTGTGCCTGCCGTGTGTCTGTGTCTAACAGTACTAAATAAGAAGAAATATAAACCATTCCCGAACACCTTCCCCTCCCACAACTCCCACCCCATACTTCGTGAACTGGAAGTACATGTTGTGGTGCGTCTAGGGACCATAGCTAATGGGGAAAAACAGAGATGTGCATTTTCCTTACCGTGCATACCCCCACCCCAACTAAAACCAAACCAAACCCCCAAAAGGAAGGGGAAAGGAAAATATAAGAAAGGTATAAAGAAAAAGAGATAGAGGGATAGGTTGTGAGTTGTTCACAACCACCACACGTTTTCATCTAATATTGCAAAGGCACGAACAATCCGTACCCACATTGATATCACGGATGTTCCGGTGCGGCCTGTGAGGTGACATCATTGGGAGCCAGCGTAGCTGAGTCTTCCACTGCGGCCAAAGAGTTATCTTGCCTGGGGATCGTTCTGGTCCCAAAGACCGGGCTCTCCTGTCTCAGCAACACACCCACCTTCTAAAAGCTGTGCAGCATTCTTTAGGAGAACCACCCACGCCCGTAATCCCAACCCTCCATGATGGAGAGTCTCTAGTGCTCACTATGGGATGCTCCTATACCCAGTCCCAGACCGCTTCAGGAGTGTCAAAGCAGAATTTCTTGCCTTGAAAAAAAAGAGAAGCATATAGGTGGCTCCCATGGCCCTTAGTTTTTGTTTCGCCTCATGAAAGGATCGTCTTTGCTGTTTGGATCTTTAAAGTGAAATCTTGAAAGAAGATTGGCGGGTCTGACATCCTGTCTTGCATGCCACTCTAAGAATGATGTCTCAATCAGCATAGTTTAGCACCCGGACTATGAACGGGACATGTGGTGTGCTCACTGGGGGCTTGGTGATCAGTGTCCTATGGACCCGCTCGATTATAAAACAGTTTGGCACCTCACCTGTGGCAACCCAACTCAGCAACCAGTTGTGTAAGAACATGGTGGCAGTAGTCCCTTCGGCACCCTCCGGGATGCGCACGGCGCACAGGTTGCTGCACCTTGATCTTCCTTCAGCGTATTGAGAGCGGGTCATTACTTGTCCCACCAGGTGCTGTAGATTTACCAGGTGAGTCTCATGGGACTAGATTGCATCTTTGGTCTCAGACATTCTGCTCTCTACTTTGGTGACCATATGAGTAGTATTCCACAAATTGTGTCTGATCAGGGCCAGATCAACCTTCAGTTAACCCATCTTGCCCTCCAAAGTGACTTTAAGGTCTTGGATTGCATGTAGTATGGAGGAAGTCTGTGACCCT